>NC_141907.1:25267500-30067500 GCF_057802395.1 Ceratotherium simum simum | reverse complement strand
GTAAGTTTTACACATTCAATATACTATGGAAGCCCCATTTACTTCTCAAGTTTCAAGGCAACAAAATATGAATTCTGTGGTAAAATAAGAAGTTCATTAATCAAAGGTAAACTGTTTTAACAATATTGCTAATAAGATTCATATGTGATACTTAAAAATACTTATGAATGAAATAACAAGATGTCTGAATTGCTTCAAAACAATGTGGAAGTGTGGGAGTGGTGGATAATAATTGTTAATAACCGTTGAAGCTGAAAATGATTACATGTGGGATCTTTACAATTCTTTCTAATTAGTATATATTTATAATTTTTTTATAATAAAGAGTTAAAAAACGATTGCTCTGCTGGAGAAGAGTCTGTTACCATTGGTCAGGTAAGTTTAATTAGTACCTTCTCATGTGGCAAGTTTGCAGTGAGATTGAGGTGGGTACTTGGCCTCTTTACTCTCTGATAATTTCTCTTTAATTGGATAAAATGCCCCCTCACTAAAAGAAAGCAAACCTGAAGAGTAGCATTCTCTGAACGAGCAAGGACTCTTCACCACGTGTAATTAAAATTCAGACCCAGCAAGTTCTTGCCACTGCTGGCCCCTCAGTTGGCACATTATATATGAGGCCATTGCAAATACAGAACTTGATACAGGGAGAGCCTGGGAGTGTGCGGAGGAACCCAAGACAGCCTGCTTTCTCCTCTCCAATCCCCTCCTCTAATAAGGGAGAACACGGCAGCAGAGAGAGAGGGCAGAACATTCCAGATAGGCTCGTGTTCTCTCAGAGGTACTGGAATGAAATGAAAGCTTTCCAAGGGGAGCTGGAATGCTTCCCTCCCACACGCATCGTATTATCTCATCTTAAGCACTGGGCTTCTTCGAGCTGCACTCATGACACCTGGAAGATGAGATGGGAAAGCACAAACCCAGTGAATAAAGAATAAAGAATGAATACCAAGGCCTAAATACTGTCCTCACAAGCTACTTGTGGTCTGAAGAGTCTGAAGGAAAAGGAAAGGAACAGTATGAGGAGTGGGGGCTAAGGGGCAGTGGGGGGGGGGGGCGGCAGAGGCTGATTTTCTAGCAGAAATCTTATTTTTTGGTGATCCTCTGTTCACTGAAAAGGTGATCTTTTTTGAGATATCAATCTATATCACATCATGGATCACACTGTTTTAATATTTTTCACCCTCTTCTCAATACTAAAGACTTTCTGGTTCAATTTTATTTTAGTGTTTTCCTCTCACTCCTGAAATATATATGTAATTCTCAATAATAATAACAATATATATATATGGCTTTAAGTCAATGCTAATTGTGCAAATGTTCTACAGCATTTACTGTGGGCGAGGTGCTATCTAAGTGCTGGGAATAGGGCCTTTTAGGGCTTCAGAGAGAGGCAGACGCATGAACAGATTATAAAATACAGCTTTGACTATGTTGAGAGCCAGAGCAAAAGTATGAATAAAAAGTATCAGAAAGCTTTGAGCAAAAAATTAACTCTGATTAGAGGCATGGGAGTTGTTTGGATTAGGAGCTAAGCATGATCAGGATTTTTAGGGCTTCAGAGAGAGGCAGACACATGAACAGATTATAAAATACAGCTTTGACTGTGTTGAGAGCTAGAGCAGAAGTATGAATAAAAAGTATCAGAAAGCTTTGAGTAAAAAAATAATTCTGATTAGAGGCATAAGAGTTGTTTGGATTAGGAGCTAAGGATGATCAGGATTTGAGCAGGCTAGACAATAGAGGGAAGGAACATTCCAGCATAGGATATAATATGATCAAAGGCATGGAGCTATGAAATGATCATGTGTGTGTGATAAAAAACGGGCAAGTGTGGCCTTAGAGGAGGGTTCAGTTAATGAGTCAGGGGAAGGAGCAAGAGTCGAGTCTAATAACTAGAGAGTGAGGGGGAAAAGTTGGAATTTTGTTTTGCAGACATAAGGGAGAAATCAAATATTTTTGAACCAAGTTAAAATATTCCAATTCTGTGCTGTAGGGATGTAGACAGTTTAAACAGTAGGGACACAAGAGTTAGGACGCTTGAGGACCCGTATTAGAGCAGCAATAGTGCATCAAGGGAAGGGATGCCCTTACAGGGGATTTGAAGTAAAGTGAATAGAACTTACTAGATCGTCAGTTAGAAGGACAGGATGAGAAAGCATTGAAAATCTATCCATTAATTTAATGAGAAATATTTACTGGTGCTGGTGCAAGGATTGTGCTTGGTAGCTGAATATGACTAAAATTTTTACTTTAGGTGGCTGATTAGATGGTAAAACAATTAACTGAGTTAAGACATTTAGCAAAAACGTTAGGCATGGTAGGTAGATAGTTTGATTAATTTTGGATTTGTTGACCTTGAGATAGCTCAGCACAATTCTTTGGAATATGTTAGAAATTTAAAAGAAAAATATTGTCATATTTGAAGGTCAGTAAATAGCTGGTGAATGAATCCTTGGAAGTAGAAGAGATTAATGGAGAATTTACACTATGCACGTTTTAAGTATTGAGTAAAACTGATAATGAAATGCTAAATCCCTGGACCAATATACATTTTTTTTCCTTCTAGATATGTGGGAAAATTATTTCTCAGGGCAACAAAAAGAACTGGAAATATTTCTCCTTAGCCTCATTGACATTTGCTATCCTCAAGTCTAAACTTGTTGTCTGTCTGCCTTCCCAAGAACATGTAATATTTGCAAAGTGAGACCTACCTACTGCAGGCCACGCTGCATTTACTTGTTTAAACAAGCATCTGCATGTTCCTGCATCTTGTTTTCAATTAATTGATGTCACTAACCACGGAAAGAACTGACATTTGCAATCAAGATTTTGACACCCACAGAAGTTAACTGCAAAAATTCATTTTGGTGGGTTTAACCTTTGATTATCATCTTCATTGTGGCTATTAGTTATTATGACTACTAATACTTTCTTTTACTTTCTGAGTAAAGCACTGAGAACTCTGTGCTTCCACTAACATTAAAGAAATTAACATGCAGTTTTGAATTCATACAAAACATTATGAGATTGACAACAGTTTTTCTTAACATTAAAAGAATCAAAGTGAGTAGAGATAAAAATTCAAGTAAGTAGAATAGTCACTTGTTTACTACCTGAAAAAATAAAACTACAATAGACAAGACCACTTATTGATGCTGGACAGGAAGTGAGGACATTAAAGTTTTGAAGTGTAATAAAATGTGCTATTTTCCATGGAGTTTATGGTGAGTAGTGGTGGATAAGTCAGATGTGGTAAGCAAAAGAGTTATGTATGCTTGAGGTACTATGAGTCAATATTATTAGCTGTGATCTGATTTTATTATTTTCTTTGAGCTTCTGTAGTTGCCTATATCAGAAATTTTGGTGCAATCAGCCCAGATTAATTTTGCCTTGTTCAAAAACTCTTATTGAATGTCTGTTCATCTTTTATCTGTTTAGGACAAACTCATACAACTGGATGATGAATGGAAGGAAAAGGAAAAGTAGTTGTTTTGTTTTTGTTTTCCCCAATAACTTATTGCACTGAAAAAATACAAATTAAATATCAGAATTTTCAATGTGCTTACCAATTTAAAAATGTTTCAAAGAGCAAGTGGTAAAAATTAAAGCTAAGACTTCTGGTTAAACAATGTAGATTAGATACATATTCTATTTCTGTTTCCTCCTGAAATGCCACTAAAAAGTATAAAACAATATATAAAACCCAAAGGACAAAGAGAATGGGTGATAACATATAATAGATGTCAACAAACTTTTGGAAGCTTGGAAGCGGATAGACAAGTTGTAAATGACTTAATCAAGCAAAAAGACTACCTATATGGTGGAAAATTGACCATTTCTTGCCATAGAATCTCAGAAGGCCCCAGGAATTAGAGACATCTACTACCTCTGAAATGAGAGTGAAATTGGGGCCATAAACAAGTTTTTGCTGAAATTTGGTTTGGGGAGCAAGCAGATTCCCAGATTCCTCTCCTCTGCCCCAAATAACCAGGCACATCTCTCTCCCATCCATCAGAAGCTAGAGATTTTCTCTATGAAAAAAACTGCATTAGGAAGGTGGGAGGCCTGGGCTGAGCAGAGAACTGGAAGGAGGTGCCATTCTGACAATGAGTTAAGTGAAATTCTACAGTTTTGAATAGTGAAGTCCCACTATATTCTTCTGCTCAGCTCCAAGAATATGGGCCAGCAAGCATAACCTCTCAGGCAGAAGATTAGAGGTTCCCTCTCCAGAGTAACTGAATGCCCCAAGAGAAAAACCTATGGATGGTGAAACTTTTAGTGTCTCTTCCCCTACTCCTCACCCCCAAAAGCTTACCCTGCCCCTGCCAGATCATCAACAATGAAACACCCAGGCATAAGCCCTGTCTATGCATATAAAGCTTCCAAACAATGCCCCTAATCCCTCACTTTTAAGTATGGAATAACAGTCAAGGAGGTCAGGCATTTGAAAACGCCTCTAATATAATGCTAGAGACTAAAGCAAACATGAATAAAGGACTTGAAAAAAATAGAGTCAACACAGAGAAGAGAAGAAATTATCAAATGAATCTATAATTAACATTCTTCGAGTCTGGGGATAAGAGAAGATAATGCACCCACAAAACAAGAAAACTTTTCCAAAAAAGAGAGCATTCAGATAGTGAGAAAGACCTCGCAGAAATTAAAATATGATAATAGAAATTTTTTTAACTGGTATACGGGTAGGAGGAAGCAGTTGAGAAAATCTCCAAGAAGGTCAACCAAAAAGACAAAGAGACAATAGAAAAAAAGGAGGTGAAGAATATTAACAGTTCAACCCAGGTGGTCAACTAATATGTGTCCTAGAGAGAGAAAACAGAAGGAAAGAAATTATCAAAGAAATAATATAAGAAAATTTCTCAGAATGGAAGGGCTTGATATTCCAGACTGAAAGGGCCCAGAACAATGAAAAAAAAAATCATAACTGGTCATATCACCATGAATATTCAAAACACCAAGGGCAAAGATCCTAATGGCGTCCAAAGAAGGAAAAAAGGTCACACATAAATCAGAAGGCGTTGGACTTCTCAACAGCAACACCAATGCCTAGAAAATAACACAGCTGTGACTTCAATATTCTGAGGTAAACTTCCTTCTAATTTAGAATTCTGTTTCCCCCAAAGTATCACTCAGGTGTGCAGGGAGAGAAAGGGCATTTTCAGGTATGCAAATATCCCAAAACTTGCCTCCTGTGTACCTTTTCTTGGGAAGCTACTAAGGGATATACTCTGCCAAAAGCAGTGGAGTAATACAAGAAAGTCAGGAAATAGAAAATCCAGCAAAGGAGAGAGGTAAATCAGATGCCTAGAATGAAGGCCCAGGTGGCAGTAATGCCATGGGCCTTGAGAGCTCCTAGTCTAGACAGCAGCAGTCATCCGAGCGTCCCAGATTGGCAGTGTGCAAGGGGGGGAAATGGAACTAAAGAAGTACTAAAGTTTTAACCATTTTAAGAGAAGTTTTGCAATTCTATTAGAGAATTTTGGAGAAGAATTATTGATAACTGAGCAAGTGAAATAAAAAGAAACAATCAATAAAACTGAATTCTAAAGGAAAGGATATAGAGTCATAGTATACTGTACAGCCCTGCTGTGAATAATATTTACATAGCCATAATAATGAAAATATCTAGGGCTGGCCCCGTGGCTTAGCGGTTAAGTGTGCACGCTCTGCTACTGGCAGCCCAGGTTCGGATCCCCGGCGCACACCGACACACCACTTCACCAGCCATGCTGAGGCTGTGTCCCACATACAGCAACTAGAAGGATGTGCAACTATGACATACAACTATCTACTGGGGCTTTGGGGAAGAAAAAAAGGAGGAAGATTGGCAATAGATGTTAGCTCAGAGCCAGTCTTCCTCGGCAAAAAGAGGAGGATTAGCACAGATGTTAGCTCAGGGCTGATCTCCCTCACCAAAAAAAAAAAAAAAAAAAAAATCTGTAATTACTTTAACAAAAACGGATGACATAATTACATTACCAGGATGGGTACAGGAGGCATGTATTTGGAGAAGGAGTATAGTAGGATGGATATGAGAGCAAAAGGCTTATTTCTACAGTAGGAAGTCAAATATTTAAAAGTAAATCAAATATTTAAAAATAAGGAGAAACTAATATTTAGGAATCTGGAGGTAAGTGCCAGAAGAAACAGCTAAAAAATTGAATGTGATTTCCTCTGAGGAAAGATGTGGGAAAAAGAAAAACAACTCATGACCTCCAGGAACTAGTTCTATCAGCTGGGCCTTGGTGTTGCTACGGGCTAGCCTGACACTCACAGCTAGGCCTTGGTATTCTCCTGTTGAACATAAAGAATTTCACAGAACATCAATATCAGATAAGGCCACTCTGTGACTAAGATTGATCAAGGCAAAATGAAGACTACCCTATAACCATGTCTAAACACAGACAAGACAAAAGCATTGTCCAAGCCACAAAATACCAAACATCTCCCTATTCTAGCTAATGAGTGAGAGCTGCTTCTTACCACTGTAGCTTTAACATCTTTCTAGTCTGCCTCCCTATAAACATGATTTATTGAGACACCCAATCATAGAATTGTCCCCACTTTTAAACAGCATCTAATCCAGAGCAGGAAAGTTTCCCAAAATATCTACAACCTGTAGGAGAGCAGAATTTGCTACCAAAATGTGTCTCTCTGGCTTGATTATTTTTAAGAACAAAAGACTGAGGAAGAAACTTTGACCTTCCCCCTAACTGCCTATAAGAATTTAAGTAGAAGGCCTGTTCCAGGAAGGAGCTAATACCATAGATAGCTATAGTATAATATGAACTAGGTCTGGTAGACTGGGAGGAACCTAGCAAGGTCCATTTGATCAAAGTCCTCTCCATGTCTCACTGTCTTTGCAAGGTATAGCAAACATTTGTTTACCAAACACTTGCTTTTCCATCTCCATGTGAATTGCCTTCCTCCCCTTTGAAGTCCCAAACCACTACCCTCAACATCCTCCTTTGTCTTTAGCTGAAGATGGTATTGAAGGGGGTGGCTTCAGCCATTTTGATGAGTTAGTTTGCCTGGGTTTCTCGAATGTATACATGTTATTAAATTTGTTTGGTTTTCTCCTGTTATTCTGCCTCATGTCTATTTAATTCTCAGATCAGCCAGAAGAACCTAGAAGGGTAGAGGAATATTTCTTCCTCACCTGCAAACCAAAGCCCAATCCTATAATAAATCCATTTTCACACCCTTTAATTGAGACACTCCATGAATCCCCATGGTGTGAGTTATACCTCACCTAAAGAAGTAATAAGCCCTACTTGTTCAGTTACAGGTGTGTTCCTGATGGCCTTTGGCTGGAGGGCATTGACAGATACATGGGTACTTGGGTTGCGAGCAGGGCAAGAAGCGTCTATTGCTTTTCTTCAAACTTGTTGTCATACTATTTGATTCTTTAAAAACTATATACATGTATTACTTTGATATAAACTAAATGCACATATTAAAAAAGAACTAAGGCCAAATGTTTCATTCACTACAGATCCTTTAGCAATGATATTAAAATTAAGATAACATATTCACATCAAATGGGTTACTTAAGAACAGCTAACACATACTCTATTAACTTTATAAAGAGTAATTTATCATTTGAAAACATTTGGAATTCAGTGGCAAGTGTCCAAGAAAGAACTTAAATTAAAAGCAATCAAATGGGCTGGGCATGATCTTCAAACAGAGGTGGAATAATTACCACCTGGTAATGGCCCAATATCAAATAATTCATCTGGAGCACAGAGCTCTAGATAACAGGAGAGGTCAACAAATGTTTGGTGATTAAGACAATGATGAAATCTAATAAACGATCCACACATTGTTAAAAAAAAAAAATCATACTATTCTCCTTAAAAAGTAATTTAAAAAATTCCTTAATATCATCAAATATTTGGGCAGAGTTCAAATTTCCAATTGTCTCATAAAAGTCACAAATGCCTTTCTTTTTCTTTTTAAACAAGTTTTAAAAACTGGACTCCAAATAAGGGCCACATAGGCAACTAACTCCATTAATGATTTTCATCTGAATTAAAACAACTGAAAAACTCACTAAAAAAAAATGTGCCACCAGGGGCCAACCCAGTGGCATAGTGGTTAATTTTGTGTGCTCTGCTTCGGCAGCCCAGGGTTTGCAGGTTCAAATCCCGGGCGTGGACCTACGCACTGCTCATCAAGCCTTGCTGTGGTGGCATCCCACATACAAAACAGAGGAAGATGGGCACAGATGTTAGCTCAGGGCTAGTCTCCCTCAGCTAAAAGAGGAAGATTGGCAACGGATGTTAGCTCAGGGCCAATCTTCCTCACCAGAAAAAAACACACGCCAACAAAAATGGTGATGGAGCAGTTTATAGATTTGAAGCTCATCCTTCATTTTTGTCATTTTTATCTGTTGATGAGAAGTAGAAGTAAAGGAGTTGACTCAAACTAAATCACCAGATTTGAAAAACTATAGCAGACATATTTGCAGAGATAGTCTCATTTTTTTGTGTTTAAGTAAATTCTTGAATCTTTACCATTCAATTACAGTAATTATTGATTTTGAGATGCTTTCTCATACCTGGGAGTTGAGTGTTGAAAGTTCTGATTGGTAAGTTCTGCAGTCACTATGTAAAGAAAATGCTTTGTTCAGGGTGTTAGTAACTGTATTAGAATTGACAAGCAATTAAGGGTATCCATTATTTGGTTAGCAAAAGCTCCTTTTTTAATAGCATTAATGGCCTCTGAAATTAATACTTGCTTAAATTACAGCTTTGCAACATTTCTCTGTTGAGTCATTGTGTTTGTAAAGATTATGACTCGTTATACAGTCATAGGCCTATGACATGAAACCAATGAAGTAAATTTTCATGTGAATTGAAAACTAGACAGTTTTCTTTTCTGTCAAAATTTTATGAGGCAGATTTTCAAATGAGGGTGTGCCAGATGCATTGCTACAGTGTACTTTATGGTATCCCAGTATTTAGAATGTTTCTATAGCTTCCTCACCACTTGACTTCTACCAGGGCATGATTAGCGATTTGAGGTGTAGTTCTGGTAAAGAGAAAGAAGAAGTCACTTTAAGAAGAAATAAATGAATGAAGACAGAGAGCTTTTTAAAAAGGAGAAAAAGAAAGGGTCTAATACATTTTGACACTACATATCCTCAAAGTTCTCCTCCTTTCCTCTGGACAATGATAGCAAAATCCAGTGGAATACAACTGTGTTATTCTAGATCTCACCTCCACAGAATAACTCTTTTACCTATACTCTATGGCATCTCTTAGAGACTTATTTCTGGACACATCATACAGGGACTCTTCTCTTTGAAAGTTGAATTGTCATCAGAAGTCTTATTCCTCACACTGCAAGAATAAATTTGCAAGAAAAAAATTCTTTAACATGAACTACACCCTCAACATCATGGAAACTCTATTTTGAAGTGAGGAAAGGATGCTGAAGGATTCCCAATTTGCTGCTTTTCAGAAATAATTGAACTCTTCCTACTAAATTTGAGTGGGCTGAGACCACCTCAGGACTCCCCAGTGTCCATCATTACTAGGAGAACAAGATTGTATACACTGAATCCTCAAGTGTATTTGTTACTCAGGAATGAAATTCATTATAAATGGAAAGTATTAAGGTCCTTGGAACCACAACTTTCTCCTCTCTTAGACCGTTTTTATCTTGACACATTTTACCTCCACTACCATATTAACCATTTCCAATATCAGAAAAAAAAAGGTTATCAATCTTTCTTTTTTGGATCACTTCCCCTCCTCATTGCTCTCATCACCAGGTTCAGGGCACCCTAAGATCTCGGTGAGTGGCAACGAGTGGGAGGAACAGCCAGCATAGCTGGCCCTAAGCAAGCATTTTTATTATGAAACCATCCTTGGTGTCTCCTTTCTGGCCCTGTTTCCCACCTGCCTCTCCCTTTCAGCACATCTTCCATGTTGTTCTTCTTTTGTTGCCTTGAATCACCTGCCAAAAAGCACTTGGAAAAACCCATTTGCACGAGAGTCTTGGCAGGGCTGTGAGTATTCCTTGAATTTCTTAAGAACGAATCTGTAATGGTAAAATGGAAGCTTCTATGCACTACCTTTCCAGTCATAACAAAAGGTATGACTGGAACAAAAGGTATGACTTCCAGGTACCTCTCAGCCTATGTGTTAGGTCTGCACAGAGAAGTGATATCATCGGGAACAGTTTTTATTCCCTGTTATTTTGAGCACTGTCAGAAATGCATGATTTTTAACTGGTTCATTTCTTAATTCAGAATTGGCTATAAAATTTTAAGGGAAGTTTATTTGATTTAAGTTTTATTTTTAACTCTTTGTGATAAAAATGAGAACAAGAAAGAATTAACTCTATTTTCACAAAGGACTCAATCATTGTTACGACACAGACAATCCAAGATTGTGCCATCTTTTAAAGATGATGTTACAGTTACTAGTAGACCCAGATAACAGCTCCAATGTAATCCCAGGTTCCCATATTGAATTAAATCTTCTTTGGGTTATTTAGGTCACATACTGCATAAATGCCCTCTCTGTGTCTTTTCTCTGTAAATAGTGAGTGTGCTTCAGTTATCTTTATAATATACATTTATTTTTGGAGCTCATTAAACAGGTTAGGAAATTTAAAATAGGTCTAGCCAGTAGACAGAAACTAAAGCTGAAGTTAGAAATACTCTCTATGGTATTATCTAACACAAGATGAGAGTCGTTTTTCAACTCTTGGCTGCTACCTACAAAGGAACTGAAAGAGCTATTTGAAAATCGGATCTTAAAATCGGATCCACACTTTTAATATATATATATAGTTACTACTTAAGAATATTAGTTTTATTTTAAAAGCAAAAATCCTAGTAGATAGTGATGCCATAAGCCATTTTGTCCAAGTAGAGGTGAGAGTAAGAAAATTCTAGTTTAAATTAAAAGTACAGTCCAGTTTGTCTTCCCCACCACTCCTTTCATACTCCCTTTTGCTGCATATACATGGTTGTACTCCCTCCTTAATCTTAAATTGGTTTGTATTTTTCTAAAGTCTAAGATCGTTCCCAGAAAACAAACTAGGTGCTTAGGGATTAATAATTTAACTGCATTTCAGTGAAGGTGCCGTATGAATTCATTTGATTACACAGGACAGTACAGTAAATCAATGCCTCTGTATGGGAAGTGGCTTCCTTGTGTTTTGAAGGAGTTAATCCCTCAGCGTCTCATTTATATCCTAAGAGGGACTGACGGTACCAGGAGAAATATGCCAGTATGTTCAATACTAGAGGACTTCTCTTATTTCAGATGTACAAGAGAAATAATGTATTCATCCTACATTATTTCGTGGGAGGAACTGACTCCTCTGTTTGTGTACTTTAAAGACTACATTTTATTCATTAAATCTTTAAAACTTACTGATAGCTTAGAATAGCCAAAAGGAGCAATTTACAAAGAATTGATAATTACCAATTCAATAACGGGAAGGGCAAAGAGCCTTCAGACTTTACCTTGTAGGATAAGCTATAAGATTTTAACATGCATTTTTAACATATTCAAAGTATTCCCATTAAGAAATTCTAGATTTTTTAAAAGTATCATACTCCCAAATATTTTATCGTACTTCATTTGCTCTCATTTCGGCAATAAGTTCTATACTTAATACCTGGAAAACAATCTCAACATTCTTAAGAAGTCAGAAAGTGGAGCATTTCACGGGCCGGCCCCGTGGCTTAGCGGTTAAGTGCGCGCGCTCCGCTACTGGCGGCCCGCATTCGGATCCTGGGCGCGCACCGACGCACCGCTTATCCCGTCATGCTGAGGCCGCGTCCCACATACAGCAACTAGAAGGATGTGCAGCTATGACATACAACTATCGACTGGGGCTTTGGGGGAAAAATAAATAAATAAAAATTAAAAAAAAAAAAAGAAAGTGGAGCATTTCAAAAATAGATAGTAGGGGACATGCTAGGAATTTTAAAAACCAAGAAAATATCTTCAGTATGCTTTTTGAGAGGAAGAGGTGATCCACGGGAGGCTTATTTATGAGTTTATAGGGGTGTTTTGAGGATTTTTACAGGAGTTGAAATCCTTATCCTTGTCCAAAGGAAAAAATAGTAGTGTGTTTGCATGACCTTGAAGACTGATATTTTGAGCCATTACTTAATCCAGCAGCTGCGGCAGTGCCCTTTTGTTTAATACAAAATAAACAAAAAAGCAGAATATAATAAGGCAAGTGAATTCTTGAGCAAGTTTGCTGTGTGGATACAGCTTCAGCTTCCACACCATGTTAACTGTTTCAGTGTGATAGTGGTGCTCTTCTCCCTAGAGTTTACTGTGAGATTTGGGCCAGTAATAGATACGCAACCCACTTGGGGACAAAGATCACCGGTGAGCCATGACTAGCACAAACAGCAAAACAAGATCATCAAGGATAATCCACTGGAGAGAAGCCAAGCAGTTTATCAACAAATCACTGCTGAATAAGTGTGAGGACAACTGACCTGTACATCTACATGTTACAGAGACAGGAGCCCTGAATTGAGATATTTACCCACCAGTCAATATATATTGTGGGTTTATTATGTGCTAAGCTCTGTAGTAATCCTGTAGGTGGCTTAAAAGAAACAATTCTTGTCCTTGTGGATTTTAAAACTCTAGAAGGAGTGACTAAACATTGCATTTGATAAGGATCAAAGGAAACCAAAAATTTACATCAAAAGAGCAAATTAACCATAATTTAAAACAGGGTTTTAAAAGAATGAATGCTAGAGAATAGACAAAGAAAGCAAAGGGAAGAAATAGCAAATAGCACAGGCAGGCAAGTGGAGCGGTAAATGTTAGATATTAAGTACAAATAACTTTAGACATCCTCAAATGCAACTTCAAACCTGTGGTAAAGTCCCTAACTTGTAGAAAGAACAGCAGAGACACAGATGGACCAGGAGTGTAGCAGTCAGGAGAACTCCTCGGTGAAGCCATCCCCAGGGATGTAGCCGCAGCAACAAGACTGTTATTTCACTCATCATCAAGTTATACCAAGCACATCCTGTTTCTGTGGGGACAAGAACTGTGAAGCAGCCAACATCTTGAGCTCACAAAAAAAAAAAAAAAAGGAGCCCTCTAGGTTATATACCAATTTATTTTTAACGATGACATTTTTTTGCTCAATCCTTGAATCTCTCAGGCTGGTATATCATTGAATTTGGTTGGCCCAGAGAAAACTTTGTGGATGTGAGTTTGAATGAACATGTAAGCATCGTTTAGTTTTGTTTTTTCTTACCTACAATATGTATCGCGTTGAAAGAAATAGTTTTACTCACACCTGCTTCTTCTCTAGGGGATCCTGGGATTTCTCCTACTGTTACCGAACCAAGTGGGCTCATCTCCTTGTGAGTTAAATAAGACGCTACACCAGTGGAAGTTCTCTCACAAAGGAAAGTGTATTTGCAGCAAATAGGACGCCACGAGGAATCATTTCCAAAGTCATGGCGTCCCCGAACAAAGTGAAGCAGGAAATTTTATTTCAGTTGGGGAATGCATATTCAAAAGGGAAAGGCAGGTATTCGCTTGCGCAGGCTCAGTTGGAGAACATGCTTTCACATAACGAGGCCTAAGCTCCTCCTGGAAAGATCTTTGCATTAAAAATAAGGCAAAGGTCATGGGCGTAGCTCTTGTGGCGGGGGCTTGGTCAATTTCAGGATGGCTGGTGGTTACATCTCCTTAACATACAAAAGGAAAAGAAACAAATTAGAAAAACAGTTAATTGCTTCCAACCCACCTTTGAGTTTCTCAAGGCACCTAGTCAGTGACACTACTACTCTGTGTTAATTGCCAATATGACTTTTTTCCCCTGTGTTTACTCTCAAATGATTTTCTGGGATACAGAAACAGTAAATCAATGGCAGTACATAATGTCAGGTAACTACTTCTAGACCCTTTCAGCTGAATTTTGAGATTCAAAGCATTTGGATCTCTCATAAGCCTTCAGCAAAGTGCTGTTTTCGTGCTGTGGCTGACTGCATCTGCTACATAAAATATGGCTTCCTTTGAGGTTTTGAACGCTACATCCTTTGGAAACCCTCAATACTAAGATAAAATAGAGCTTATAGCACTTGGTAAGCTCAGACTCAAGGGAATTCCCACAAGTAAAGAGTTCATTTTCAATATTTTAGAAAAAAACAATAGCAACTACCTCCAACAACTATGCATCACGCAAGAAACATAAGATCAGTGGTATCTACATATACATGTGTATTTACACACACATTCTAAAATGTGTTCCATATGTTGTAGAGAAATAAAATCCATCCATTTTGGTGAGCACTAATATCTTTAATTTTAAACCCTAAATTGAGCAAGATACCTTACCATTATGTTCATTCATTAGAAATGTTTACTAAGTATCTACCGTGTGTCAGTAGATTAGCAGTTCTAATGCTATGTAATCTGCCTTTATTATACATTTTTATTTGGAGTTTATGTTAGTGTGGCAGGTAAAAGAGCAGTTGTCAACCTGTTTGAGCATGTAAAGATTATCTGATATTTCACAACAAAGTTAACAGCAAATTCTTTCAGATCTGATTGTTTTGTTTATCTTGACTGCTAGAATAAAGTAACTGTTAAGAGTTATGCTTGAAACAAAACAAAATACTCTATTTCCAAATATTTATTAAGACTATTCTCCACTGTTGTCAAGCATGGTATCTGTTTTACACGATATATACCAAAAAAGTGTGTTTTCAAACTGATTATCGTTTCACAAAACTAGTATAATGACTAAGAAATTGTAGATATTTTTAGTATCATTTTTTCCCCATAATGAATTAGTTCTTTTGACCAGTTAAGGATCCATTTTCATGATGTCAGATCACTGGATGGAATTTTGAGTTCTTGGAACTTCAAAAGCCTCATTATGTGATTTATGTGATATAATAGTCAAATGTAATTGAAAGGAAATGCTTCATTTGAGTCCATTTCCTGAGTGTGTCTTTGTAAATAGATGCGAGTTTGGAAACTTTCTGTGGCCGATACCACCTGTTTTTGTCATTCCTGAATGCGTTCTCTTATGAGAATTATATGTTTAAATGTTGACTCCAATTAGCTTAAACTTATAAGGAATCATGCAATACCAGAGCCGGAAATGATCCCTTAAGTCCACCTCATCCCATCTCCTTATTTTATGAATGAGGACACGGAGCAAAGAACTAGCTGCGGTATATGAGGCTTTACTACAGAGCTGCATCTGCTGCCAATTAGTTCCACGTCCCAGTACCTGACTCAGGTGAAAGGGAAAGATTCGTTCTTTTAAATAAGAAAGCTATAAGATGTAAACTTCACACATTCACTTGAATTGGAACTGTTAAATTATTCACAATTCTTTAAGTATTATTTCTTTCTAAAACTTGGTCTGTAATTTGTAATCATGGTTTGGGTGTATATATATAATTTATTTAAAATTTTGTAGCCTACTTATTCCCCTCCCTTCCAAAAAAATCCAAGTATTTTAGGGTATTTAAACTCATAAACAGTATGATCATTACAAATAAAACCAAAAGACCAGAAATCATACAGACAAAAAGAGAAAAAAATAACTAGAAAAGAGATAAGATTGTTCTTAAGCATTGAACTTAACATTGAGCTTCCTGGCCATCAGGGCCATGGCAGGATGAAGTCTTTTGTTCTCTTTTTTAGATGAAAGAGGGAATAAAACATTCTGGTACTGAATCCTATATGATTTTAACCTATAGCTCTTTATGTAAAGAACACTAAAATAATGAAGAAGGTCTCCAAAAGAGACTTTGAAAAAGAATCAAAATTTCTTCATGTTTCTTAGATTGAACCCAGTGAAAGCATTTGAACATTAAATTGTATTCCTGGAAAAGAATTTTCTTTAGGACAATAGAGTTATTAACTTAGATATGCATATTATTGATAATCTTAATTGAAGCAGGTTATCAGTAATAGAATAGAGGTTAAAGCAATTGAAGAAATGCGGATTAGTTTATCCCTAAACTTAACACTGGACATTCAACACAGAGGCCATTAGATTGCTGTGGCTCTAATGCCATGGTGGCCTAGGTAAGCAAACCAAATCTGAGCCTATAAATGCCTCATGGTCATGAAATCAAAACACTAAGGACGACCAATCACAAACAGCCAGCTAGGCTGTAAACTGTAGCCAATCAAATAATTTCCTTTCGTTGCTTCTGCACTTCCTCTGTTTGAGTCTTTCCCCTGGCTCCTATAGGGGGAGCACTCCTAACCACTTCAGGTTAGGTGCTGCCAGATTGAATTGATTTTTGCTCAAATAAACTCTTAAAATTTTTAATATGCCTCGGTTTATCTTTTAACATCCCTTATAGTTTTATTCAAATATTATATGAACTATGCTTTGGGCTAGAATAGATGCCAGTTTGTTCACTATTGCATTATAAACAGCAGGATGAACTGTATCTCCACCTGCTTGGACTTCCTGAGATGTGGGAAAAGTTGATACCCTTCTCAGGATACTCACCCAGGGATAGCTTCATTCCAGCCAAAGGCCCAGTGGAAGTAGACAAGAAAGTAGGGAGGCATGGAATGGGAGTGGCTTCCATGGGTCTTCATCAATGTGGTCTCAGGATAACAGGATTTTCCCCTTCTAACTACAAGATGCCCAGTCATAGCCTGGCTTCTGTAAGGGAGGGCAGGGTATGTGAACTACATAAATTCCATGTAAAAAAAACTCTTATCTTGAAACTCTATGTAAAGCAAGAAGTCTAGAATAAATACCCAGGTAGCTTTTGTTGGTGGTGTAATCAAATTATGAAAGTCGGTTTTTCTAAATTAATCCTCTGTTTATTAATTTTTCCTTTTTTTCCCTTTTGGGTGCTAGGCCTTATTTTCTTAAGGAATTGACATTTTTCTTTTTTTTTTTTTTTTTTTAAAGATTTTATTTATTTATTTTTTCCCCCCAAAGCCCCAGTAGATAGTTGTGTGTCACAGCTGCACATCCTTCTAGTTGCTGTATGTGGGACGCGGCCTCAGCATGGCCAGAGAAGCGGCGGGTCAGTGCGCGCCCGGGATCCGAACAGCAGCGGAGCACACGCACTTAACCACTAAGCCACGGGGCCGGCCCTAGAATTGACATTTTTATTTTGCGCTTGTGTTAGTCCATGTCCTCCAAGAAGCAAACACCAGTACCAGATTAAACATGCTAGAAACTTATTAGAGGAACTGCCAGTGAGAGAAAAGGGGAGGAAGCAGGGAGAGGCTTGGTGTGACCTTGGGTGAAGGAGAGAGGGAAGGAAGGGAGGGAGGGAGGGAGGAAGGAAGGAAGGAAGGAAGGAAGGAAGGAAGGAAGGAAGGAAGGAAGGAAGGAATCTAGACGGGCCTTGCAGTTCTAAGGAAAGTTCAGTGTGGCCATCTGGGAGGTCTTGAGCCAAAGTCTCTGACACCAGAGGAATCCCAGATCTCCCAGGAACAGACCTACTTTAGTATCACTGCCACACCCAGTCATTGGCTGAGGGCCAATAGGAAGGCAGGGCCCTAGCACAATTAAGGTGATGAGTTCCAGAGCTTAGCAGCTGGGGCCATTATTTATAGTTACACTCTCAGCAGTCAGTGATCCAAAGACACACATTCTCATGGCCACCATAACAATGTACACATAATGGCCTTAATTTACCTTGAGCAGAGTTAATCATACTACTTTCCATTTTTCTTTATCTATTTAATATATAGTAATAGAAATCACTTTTTGAGTGTTCACCATGTGGCAGACGTTATTAAAATCTTTACATGTGTTATGTCATTTCATACTCACAAACATCCTGTTATTATTCCCATTTTACAGAAGATTGCTTAATAAGTTTCTTGCTCAGACAAGCTGTGATGGACTATTACATCATCTTGGTTAAATTGAAAGCTGTTTCCCAGAATCCCCTCACTATATGGTCCCCCTACCTATAGAGGTAGCCAAAAGGAGAACTTGCAAGAGGTTTGAAAATTAGTGCTGCAGCAGACATTACTCTCTGAAAGCTATTTTGCAGTCGGATGAGGTGACGGACAGATGAAGTGGTCATCAGTGGGTTCCAGCGTGTCTTAGTTCTCCTCTGCTCTGCTAGTGGGTCTTCTTCCAGCCTACTGGCCCTGATGATCAACAGTGGCCTCATGTATACTCCCAGATGCTTGACTATGAACCTGTCGAGTTGGTCTCCATAGAAAGAACAACTCTCCATAAAGCTTTCCATGGATCCTCTTTTATGGTTCTAATTTAGCAACTGGATATACTTGGCTTCTCAGATTGGTTGCTTGCTAACTTCTCTGATCCTCTAAACTCTCCTGTCCAGACCTTCACTTCCCCAGCTCCTCCTACAACTGCAAAGTCTAATTCCTATAATAAATCCTCTTTCCCAGAACACATAGGGATCCTCTTCCCCTGCCTGAACCCTGACTGATAGAGTAACAGTGCAATAAACATCTGTTGAATGAATGGGCAGTCTAGGCTTAGCCTATGGATTGAGATCCATGAGGTCAGTCTTCAGAGTCCAATATCTTGTGTTTTGGATGAAGGCAAGCACAATCCATTTGTTTCAAATACTCAATATCCAAGACGAAAATTGGCCAGAAGTCATTGAGGTTAAAGTACTTCACTCATTTTCCTGTACAAGAGTTCATCGTACTATTTCACAATATGTGATGTGTGGTGTCAAAATTTTGTCAAAAAAATTAAATAAGTATAAACACCTACAAATGCACCTGGTTGAGACCCCAGATTTTTGTATCCTAGAAAGTAGAGGATAATATTTAAGTCAAGAAAATTTTAAGAGCAGGCATTATCAGTCAAGCCTTTAATATGAAATAATTTCTAATGTGTCTAAAATTGCCTGCTCTTCAAGGTGCTAGAGTTATTTAATATTACTATGTCAATATATAAAAAAGTGAGTGTTGAAAATTATCTTTCAAAAACAATGGCATTGCCATAATTTATATCAAACTTTTTATCTGAGAGTAATTTTACAAGACATTTATCTCTTGTATGCTTTTCAACTTTAAATTTTGAACAATAGGGCCGGCACCGTGGCTTAGTGGTTAAGTGCACCAGCTCTGCTGCTGGCGGCCGGGGTTCAGATCCCGGGCGTGCACCGACGCACCACTTCTCCGGCCATGCTGAGGCCGCATCCCACATGCAGTAACTAGAAGGATGTGCAGCTATGACATACAACTATCTACTCGGGCTTTGGGGGAAAAATCAATCAATAAATAAAAATTATAAAAAAAAATAAATAATAAATTTTGAACAATAAAGAATCAAAATAAATAATGTCACCAATAGTGCTATCATACCAACCTGGGAGAAAAAATATAGGGCCATAATAATAGTCACACAGTTCTTTTCTGTGCTTGTTCTATTTATCTATTAATCAGCCCCAATTCTATCCTATAAGCCTCTGCATGGTACAGCTTTGCCCGCTGATGTCCTACTTCATTCTGCCAATAGGGGTCACTAGAGGGAGTCTACAAGGCAGGCAGGAAGGGCAGAAAGGACTTCCCTCCTCTTTCTTGTTTTTTCTCTCGGTATTGCCTGGCAGTGGTAATCTACCCCCAAAATGACTGTTTATTCCCACTCCTTTTAGCACTTCCAGAACAAGTCTTGTCATACGCCTTAGAGAAACCAGCACCAACCAGGTGGGACCCTGATCAGAGGTCAGAGCCTCCACTCAATGAGGCCCTTCCCCTAAGCTGTTACTCAGGTAACTTCCTTCTTTTCCTTTTGTTCCCACAGACCTTTGGGGCAGTCCTTGCTTGCTCTTGTTAGCTCTGGGTTTACCCTAATGTTCCCTTTTTCTCTGAAGGCCTCCAACACCTCTGTCACCATTCCTTATATCAAATCCTCCTTGTTGAAACACTCAATGTGAATTCTGTTCTCCTGACTGGACCCTGTCTGATATAGTCACCATTTTATGGCTTCTAGCAAATAAAAAGGAGCTTAGATCTCCTTCCCTGCCTCCTTCTTCTTAACTATTTATGAGTGTTTCTAGGGTATGTCTTAAATGCCCTCAAGAAACATCCTATCAGCTACTATGGTGCATCTGCAGTTTTCCTCTTCTTCCCGGTTCCTTGGGATACCAAGGCCTTGAAGCTATGACACTTAGGTCCTGCTGACAGGCATCAAAGGTGAGATCTTCCCTGAAGGTCCAAATACGGACCTGCTACTCAATCTGCTGCTCAGTCTACCGCGCCCACTCCTTGCTCCAGAAATATCTGTCATATTATAACCTCCGCTCTTCAGGGCTGCTTTCTCTGACATAGGTTACATATTATTATTGTGTTGGACTCTCAGTATCTTGTAGACATGTAAGAAACAGCTTTCACTTTTACAGCCTCTTTTATTACAAGTCCCACCCCATGGCAGAGATCTGAGTCGTGGGGCTGAGCTGAAGGGCAATCTGTGTCACTGATAGAGTGAAGTACTCAGAATTACCCTTGTTCCCACAGAGGGGAAGAGGTCCCACACCCACGCCTGCCCTACTTCAACCAGGTTATCGCCCATTTTATCTGTTTTATTTTCATTTCCTCTGAAGATTTCATTTGAACAAAGGAGTCTTCTGCTACAAAAAGATTTCCAAAACTGCTAACATAGAACCATCAGATGTGCCCAGCCTTATCTAAATCCAAAGATAAAAATACCTGAGGTTTTAAGCTAAGACCACTACTACAAGTGTAAAAATTTGGACTTTTAAATTTTAAAAAAAATTGTATTACAATGTATTTACGTGGCCCAATGATTCTTAGGATTCCATATAAAAATTTCTCCCAAGTTTGATAACATTTACAAAGAATAAATTTCTCCCGTATTTGTTGAAGAATATTGCTGTGTGTACATGATCTCCTAGGAAACTCAAGGTCTACATTCCTTGAAATTGTATTTGTGGGTCCAAAGAACTTATTAGAAAATGTGCGGTAGTTATACTTAGTGCTTTGGAGGCTCCAGAGCACAAGAAGAAGTCCTATCAGTTAAAAAGATCATAAATCAGAATCCCTGGATTTCACTAGTTAAATAAGAGAAAATTAAGAAATGTATTGAGCAGCTGAGATCTCTAATAAGATATTGTACTTTTCATTAATATGCCATTAGTTTCAAGGAGTAAATGAAAATGGCATATGAAAGAGATTTGAAAGCTATAAAGTACTAATGGAAGTGAGGTGTAGATATTTGCAGTGTTCTCAAAAAAGTGAATACCAGGGAAAATATTTGAAGAGGTAAAAAAGAAAAGAAAGTGAAATGAAAATACAGAAATTTAAAAGAAATCAGAATTCTATATAGGTACAAGCCATATAAAAATAGAATTTTTAAAAATTGACTTCTGTAAAGTGATAAATTCACTATTAATGTTTATCAGATAAAATAAGCAAAATATGGAAAAATATTAGTCTTCAAACATTGAAGCATTTACTTGTGAGATTTGCAATAATTTCTGTGTAGTTCCATAGATTTTTCATATATTTTTTTCCAAAGGAAAATGGTTCTTCATAGACATTTCCATAGAATTTTTTTTTTTTTTTTTTTGTGAGGAAGATGAGCTAACATCTGCCAATCCTCCCTTTTTTGCTGAGGAAGACTGGCCCTGGGCTAACATCCATGCCCATCTTCCTCCACTTTATATGGGATGCCGCCACAGCATGGCTTGCCAAGCAGTGCATCGGTGGGCGCCCAGGATACGAACCAGCGAACCCCAGGCCACTGCAGCAGAGCGCGTGCACTTAACCACTTGCGCCACCAGGCCGGCCCCTCTATAGAATTCTTTTGATGTGTTCTGTCCTCATGGATTTCAGAAAAGATTGCTCTAATGTAGATTTTTCTCTCATATGTTGTCCAAGTTAATCTCATAGCTTGATGGTTTTTGCATGTGTATTTAGTTAGGATAAATATTCCTTATTGCCTATGATGTCACTTTTAATTAGTGCATAACACCTTACTCATATTTAGTTTTCTTATTTATGATTCATTTAATCCAGTAGGAATAAATAAGACTCTTAATAGCTTTACTGACTACATCTTGACTCGTGTAAATATGTATCATTCATGGACTGATCCACATGAGCTTAATGGTGATCTTTACGCTTTAACACAATCTGCATCTTAATAGCGCCATGGAGACAATGGCGAGTATTTTTGATCTCTAGATTGATCAGACAATAATTTCCAATGACTTTATAATACTTTTGTAGAAATTGGATGTATCTTACATCATGACAGCAGAAAGATCAACAGTCTTCCATCCTTATAAAAAAGGAATTTTTCGTTGACTCAGACTTCACACTATTCCAGCCAACTGGCCCTGCTATTCAATTTCTAGCAGAAAAGATTGCCTAATATAAACTATTCTAAAGCTAAAAGACAATTTTTGGAGGGATCTGTAATTAACTGCTTGTAAATAATGACTCTGTGACAAAAACTGCTAGTTTTCCCCAAATAGGCATTCTCCCCTTATTCTTTTAGTAATAGAACCCTGGAATTTTTAACCAAGCACATGAATGCCCGGAATAAAGATTTCATTTCTCAGCCTTCCTTGAAGCTAGGGATAGGCATTTCATTAAATTCTAGTCCATAGGATATGGGTAAAAGTAAGGGGCAACTTCTAGGTCTGGCCTATAAAAGAGTACACTGTGCACTTTCTTCTTCCCTTCCTACCAGCTGGGATGTGGATGTGATGGTGAGATCTAGAGCAGCCATATTTGGCCATGAGATATAGGCTACATGTTAATAAAGATGGAAAGTGCTTTATCCAGTTCCGAACTACATTTACATGAACTAAGAGAGGAATAAGCTTCTATTTTATTTAAGTGACTGTTATTTTGGCCTTTTTTACCACATCCAAACAAGTATCCTAACTCATAAAACTCAAATACATAAAAATTCTATGCTATATTGAATACAGTGGTAACTCTGGCTCAACTACTTATTATCATTATGAATTTGAGCAAACTACTTAAAGTTTGTTATCCTCAGTTTCCTTCCCCTTCTATAAAATGTGTGTTGCTATGAGGATTAACAGTTAATTCATGTAAGTGCTCACCTCTGTACTTGACATAAAGTAAGCCTCAAAAATGTTAGCTAGTATTATTATTAGAGCAATATGTCAGCCCATTCAGTTATATATATGTATTTTTGGCAAATAACTATTTCAAGAGTTTCTTTGGAAGTTATGTCTTTGGTTAAACTAGTTAAATCAATTCTATGTCATAAGAATACTTCAGTGAGATCTTTTAGAGCTTATATTGGCATTTGTTACCATCTACTCATAAATTTGTTAGGTTAAATTTTTCTATGGAATAGAACTTTGTAATCTTTATTACTTCTTGGTTGTTAGTTGACTCGGATTCTAGAATTGATTTTTAAGTAAAAACCTTAACTTTATCCATAGGGACATCTTGTTTTATTTCCATGAAGAGGTGGATGGACCTTCTATTGAGGCCATATCCTGAAGGCTCTATAATTTTCACTCGTTTGTAAACCCTATTTCCAGCTTGAAGTCTATGGACCTTGAACAGACATCTAGAACACATGCACACTGGTAACATTTTAAAGATAATTTCCTTTAAACCACACCTAGCAAAAAATTCTCAATAGCTTTTCTCCAAGAAGCCATGAGAAGTAATAGTCACTAATCTTTGAGCATTATTTCTTGAGCATGGGATATGAGGTTCCCTAATTACACTGGATCAGTTTTTCTGAAAGTGTGGTTCAGTAAACTAAAGGTGTTACACAAAAAGATGGTTTCCTGGGGCTGGCCCTGTGGCATAGTAGTTAAGTTGGGTGCACTCCACTTTGGTGGCCAGGGTTCATGGCTTCGGATACTGGGTGCGGACCTACACTACTTGTCAGCCATGCTGTGGCAGTGACCCACATATGAAATAGAGGAACATGGGCACAGATGTCAGCTCAGGGCTAATCTTCCTCAAGCAAAAAGAGGAAGATTGGCAACAGATGTTAGCTCAGGGCC
The DNA here is from genome assembly GCF_057802395.1 of Ceratotherium simum simum. NCBI lineage: Eukaryota > Metazoa > Chordata > Mammalia > Perissodactyla > Rhinocerotidae > Ceratotherium > Ceratotherium simum. Next base: position 30,043,514 of record NC_141907.1, on the reverse strand, counting down.
AGTCTTCCGAAGCAAAAAAAAAAAAAAGAGAGAGAGATGGTTTTCTGTTCAAATAAATATACGAAATGCTAAGTTAAATAATGTTAAACAGGTTTCTTTTTTGCAGGATTCCTGTGAAGGCTTTAATATGATAATGTATGTCATAAATCTCTAGGCGAGAGTATTGATTGAAGCATTTTCCAAACTTACTTGATCAAGTAGCTCTTGTTTTCATAAAGCATTGTGTAGACCTAATATGAAACCCTAGTTTGTAAATGCTAATTTCATGTTTGGCTTACGCAGGGCCATTGGGCAGCTGCATGGGTTTTCTGTCTGCATAACCATCCTATCAGATTAAACCATTAGTCAAATGCTTTCTTGGATCTAAACTTTGCTCCTTAAACCCCTTTAGACACTATGCATTAAAATAATGACCATTCCTAGAGCCTGTTCTCAGGCCCAATTACGGCTTTCTCTTTCTCCATTGAACCTTGCCGCTGAGGTCCCTGTAGGCCTAATAGCCAAGAATCTTAATTTTTTCAAGGCTTCAATATACCGTCCTGCCTATAAAGCAAATCCATTTGCTCTGAATTCACCATGATCCTAATGTGGCTTGTGGATGGCCTGCTTGGTAATGTTATTGACTGAACCCATTGTTTTCTCATGAGCTATTATGCATAATAAGGTTATCTTCAATGCTCAAAGATGCCACAAGGAACCTGTAAACTGGAATTCAAAATGCATAGCTAGACCCCCCAGAACTCATAACTAAATAAACTATAAGTTTCATTAACAGTCAGAAGAAATTTGAATGAGGACATTGTTGGCTGTGTTATTGATACAATTTGCAAGAAGGTGTGTGAGGAAGTGGATGGACTACTTTGAAGACTTAGGGTTGTTATTGTTTTGTATTGTTTAATAGAAAGATTACAGTCATGTATAGGCCTGTACCCAAGACACACCTTGCTCAATTGAAAGATTTCTATCAATAACAGAGAGAGGAAAGCTGCTGTTCAAGTCTATTATCTAGGCAAAGCTTTGACTGTGGATGCAAGAATCCATTTTAATAGCCTAGCTCCACTCACTAATTAAGCTAATAACACTCTGGTCCCAAGACGGGGTGGCCTGTTGTAGTAATTACAGGCCTATGCTTCTGACGGTGGTGCTAAGCTTGAGTTCCAGCTCTACAGTTTATAGGATGTGTGACCTTCGCAAGTTACTTAAACTCTTAAACCTCTAAGTACCCTCATCTATAAAATTAGGCTAATATTAGAATCTAATTCATAGAGTTGGTGTGAGGATTAAGAGAGATGTTTATGTACTGAGCTTGCGTGGGGGTAGTTAATAAATATGAGCCCGGTAGTAATAAATATGAGTAGTATTTAAGAAATATGACCGCCCACACATGCACGCATGCATGCACTCCTGCAAAAATGAAAGACCTCAGCCTCATTGATGTAATGGCATATTCTTTTTACAATTTTTGTCTACCAAATGATATACTTGGCCACAGGCTCTTGCTTATTATTCTTAGTCAGGCTAGATGTAGTATGTAAAGCAGTTTGAAGGTTTAGCTTTGAGAAGGTAGGACAACAGTTCACATATTTGCAGTAAATGCCGGCTTTGTGTCTTGAACTTTGCTGAAGGCTGTGGAGTATATGAGAGAAATTTGAGGTAGGCACTCAGTCTGTTGAAAGAAAGGAACTTAATGTACTAAAAAGGGGCTGAGGAGGGGTGTCAAAATCTACTGGCTGAGAGGAAGTATTTCCAGTATCTCAGGAGCAGCAGCTAGAGTCCAGACTCCAGTGGTGGTTGAGGAGATTAGAGGGGGTGAGTGGAGTGGGGACAGAGTTGGAGAGAACTAGGAGAGAAAGAGCCAGAAAATTATAGCTGCACCACTACTTAAGAGACTGCCCTTCCTCTCAATCTCCTTTTCCCATTGACTTGACCCTTGAGGGGTCTGAAGCAGCAGCTCGTGAATGAGGGAAGAGGTGAGCAAGTGAGAGAAAAAAGTCTAGCCATCTGATTCTCCCCACCACCCCAGGGAAGGCTTCCAGACCTAAAGCAGGCTTGTTGGAAAGGGGGTGGTGACTGAGGACAGTATGTTTCATATTAAATGAACAACACTGGTATTAGTCTGTTATGCTAGATCAGACTGGACATTTTTAGCACATAAATTAGTTTGTTCTTGTCCTTAACACAGATCAGAAAATCTAGGGGAACTGCCCTATATTTCATTCAGGGGCAGGAGTAGAGTAAGTCCAAAAACAGAGTTTGGAAGGGACGATGAAAGAAAGACTAAAGTTCTTTATATTTAATAGTTCTCTATTGAATCAGCTGGTTCCATAAAACATTTACACATCAGATGATTGCATAAATGTTTTGCTTTTTATTTGAAAGTGCACTCTGCACTTGATGAAGATAATCTAATGAATTAAATCGGTGTCCTTTGTTTTATTATTGCTTTAGTAAAAATTGTCCCCACCCAGGGCATCAAGACAAGTGACTGATTCCAGTGCTATTTTATTTTCTTCCTTTTCTGGAGGTGAATGAAAAAACAAAAATAACTTCCTTTTTTAGTGTCCTAGTAACTGTAATGAAAAAGCCAAGCATTCATGGCTGAATGAATGCATAAGCAGTAGTTCCTTTACAAGTGAAAAAAAGAAAAGTTCAATCAGGCGTGACTGCCACGGTCTCCTTAATAGGCTTGCAGAATGTACTGGGCAGACACCATGTATTCCAATTGCTAAACCAGAGTGAAGCTGAGGTAGTGCGGGTATGAGTTTCCACAGGAAAGGGTACAAAACCATTACACAGGATGCTACAGAAGCCATGTGGAGTGAAGGAAATGCAAGCTTGAGAGTCAGGTCTTTGAAGGTCTGTGCACCTGCTGTTCAGCATAACCCAGATGGTATGTCATATTTCACGCATAGAAAATGATCAAATGGCAGATAGATATCTTTTCTAAAGAAACTGACAACACTACCTTTTCAGACAGAGAAACAGGATATATGGATCTTTGTTTTCTAAAGTAAGAACAGCAGACACTGATGGCATAGAAGTTGCCAGTAACCAATGTACAAACTGTACATGAAGTCAATGATGAATGAATTTTTAAATCATGTGTCCATTTCTGGCACTCTTAGATACAAAGAGAGTAATTTAGCATCTTCATTCTCAAGTCTACCAAAACTTTTTCATGAAGGGCTGGGACATTCTTATCCTCTGTTCCCTTTCCTCCAATCTATTTTTAATTAGCTGGCTTGGGGGAAATTATTGAATTTGTTTATGTAACACAAAAGAGGCACCTTACAGTTAAAAAATTAAATCTTCCCTAACACTAGAATTCTACTGTAGAAACTGGAAAGATGAATTGACTCAATTGTCCATTTTATTTTCCTAAACACAGAGGTATGGAATTACAAATACCAAATAATTTTTATAAATCCCTCAAAAAGCTGGTTAATTAGTCATATCTATTATTTGTAAGTCATAGTCTACAAATGCACATATTTCCTGAAATTTCTACAGATTAGACTGTGTGCTAATCTTTTGGATAAGTGGAATAGAAGAGTGATTAAGAGGATGGTTCCTGGAATCATACATATGTGCTATCAAATAATACATTTGAAATTTAACCTCTCTGCATCTCAATTTATTCAGCGGATACTTGGGCATAATAATAGTACCTTCCATCCAGAGTTGTTTTGAAGATTGTATAAGATAAAGAAATAATTATGTTCTCCTCTGCTTCAGGCCTTCAATGACTTTCCACTGCCCTTCTGATAAAATCCCCAAACCTAGACATGACCTATAAGGCTCTACATAATGTACCCGCCTGTCCTTCCAACTTCATCTTGTTCTACTTTATTCACTATCTGGCTGAAAGATTTTTCAGTTCCTCCAAAGTTCCTGGTTTTTGCTGCCTCAGAGGTTTTACAAATGCTCTTCTTTGCCTGGAACATATCCCTGTCCTCCCACAGGCACACACCGTACCCAGAGCTCACTCCCACCCAGCCTTTACTTCTCAGTTTAAATGTCACTTGTTTGAAGAGGACTCTTCTGATCTACCAACCCAAACCCATTCCTTCCCCTTATGATTCTCATGCATAGAATCTTGTTCATTCCTAATACCACAAGTGTTGGGGTACCTTGTTTGAAATGAATGGAAAGATAGACAGGAATCAGGCAGATGACGAATCAATGTTACTTTTATCACTTTTAGACAACATGTCAGGCTCTGGAAGCTATGGATAGATTCAAACCTCCCACAGGTCTTACAGCTTGGAAGAGCAATAGAGAGTTCTGGCTCTCTGTGAGAAAGAGGAGATGAAAGAGCAGGGCTCATATGGCCGGTTCCTTCTTCCAAATACACCGAATAAACGAGGTACTACACCATCACTGGGCAGAATGTGTGGAGAGGGGGGATGGGCGCAAAGAGAGGCCAGGAGGGTTAGAAGCTCCCTTTGCATGAAGGAAAGGTTGGGAGTAGGGCAAAAGCATTTCCTCCATTCTCAATTAAAATGTATTAATTTGAACCATATGCAGCGACCATTTTTGAGGTTAAATACAGACAAATAGGAAATTCATATGGTTTAAACATAGTCATACATGTGTATGTTGTATAAACACGTAAATATATAAATACATATGTATGCGTGCATAGATATGCTGTGTAGTATATGTAATATATGTATCTACATATATGTATACTATACATATAGTATACTCTTACTATATGTTATATATATCTATATGTATGTATAATAATATATACACCTGTCATATATATATATACATCATATATACGTACATGTAATTATTTGGGTAATATCTGCCTCTGCTATCATACTGTAATCTCCAAAAAGATAAAGTATGTCTACTTTGTTTATCTCTGCATCTCTGTGACTCATCACATTTGATAGTATCTACAAAAAATAGTTGAATGATTAATAGCTGTGAAGTGTTTTACATGTTACTTGACTTATTTTAAGAGCTCAATAGATGCTAGCTATGACAATGATCACACTGCTGCTGCTTCTGCTGATAAAACATTCTTACTATGTTCTGTATTAACTTTTGATCTGGGCTGTATATTCTAAGACTTCCGTTTCAGAAGTCCATAAGCTTGCCTTGAGGGTCACTCATATAGCTTGTCTTTTCACTGATTATAATTTCAGGCAACATCCCGTAGTTTCAAATTCCACAGCTCCTAAGTTATAACCTCAAAGAGAAACAGGGTGAGTAGACACTAGAGCAAACTAGAGAGTGTATGTCCTGTCCAAAAAGGGCCGCCAGTTTTCCAATCCATTCAGACTTGCTTTGTGGGAATGTGGGTTCAGTGTTATCAGACATTCTGATTTTTCAAGAGAAGCTGAAAATTCATATTTTAATGTAAAATCTTCTAAATTTGGGAAAATAATTAAAAATTGCTGAACTCTATGTGGTCTGAAAGATGCTTGGACTTCATGCTGCCCATGAGCAGCTAGTTTGTGACCTCTGCTTTTATGGCAATTGTTTGTGGTATGAGGTTTTATCAATCCTTTTCCTGTTTTTCATTTACCTTTTACACTGATATTATTCTGTGCATTTCAAATTAGTTTTTTTTAACAGTTTAATTTCATTGCTTTATGAGGGATCTATTTCCAGCTGTTGCTTTTGTATCTCTGTCTCTCTATCTTTCGTTTCTCTAAATCCCTCCTCCTTTTTTTTCTGGATGGATGTCAGAAGAACTTTCAAGGTTAGTTATTTATTATGAGTAGCATTTTTAGCAAAAAAGGAAAAAAAATGGAGCTATACAGTATTTTCAAGCTACAGCACAAAGAAATAGAATTTTGTGATATGTTTAGTAAACAATTTCAGAAATACATGAGAAAACTTGACACAACAAAGTAGAAGCAATGATTTTACACTCAGTTAATGTATTTCATCTACAGATCAATTGGGCAATAGTTAGGTTTTCTGGATTTCTCTTAACAATGATTTTCCTTAAGGAACTTTTTTCCATAGAAAAATAAAATTAGATTTTTATGTTAGCAGTGGTAGAAACTACTGGATGTCAAAAACTCTAAAATGTGATCTATTTTTGGATACATGAATATTTTCTATAACATGAGAAAAAAAATCACTGTGACCTAAACTATGAAATAACACTATTTATTTAGAATTTTTATTATGTATATATATGAAAATGCTCTTTGAGAATTAGACATAGTTTTTTTTTGTGTGTGTGTGTGTGTGAAGAAGATCAGCCCTGAGCTAACATCTGATGCCAATCCTCATCTCTTCTGCTGAGGAAGATTGGCCCTGGGCTAACATCTGTGCCCATCTTCCTATACTTTACACGGGACGCTGCCACAGCATGGCTTGACAAGCAGTGCATCAGTGTGTGCCCGGGAACCGAACGTGTGAACCCCGGGCCGCCAAAGTGGAGCACACACACTTAACTGCTGCGCCACCGGGCCGGCCCCTAGACATAGATTTTTATCAAATAGCACACTGCTCTGTTTCCTTGCCTTTTTGTAGAAACCTAGTATAATCTTTTAGAAGACATTTCGAATGACAATTAAACTCAATGTGTAGCACTGTCAACGCAAGTAACTTAAATGAAATGTTGACAACAGAAACATCTGTGATCAAGTTCATGAACATGTGGGCAATGACAACTATGCTATGACTGTGGCCTGGCCAACAACAATTCATTTTAAGATGAATCTCCATTTCAGAAGTGGTAAAGTGTAAGAATTTGTGTATCAGCATCAATGAAATCATCTAATCTCTTGTGCCTAAATGAATGTTGACATATTAGTTTTATAGGAAAACTTAGTTCATTTTTTTCTTGATATTATTTAGTGATTTCTGAAAAACTTATATTTTAAAATAAATTATTTCCACAATACCATCAACTTTTAGTTAATAATTAAATTGATTGAATATTTTACACTGCTCCTTCATCTACTTAACAGTAGACATCCACTAAGCCATTCTCTTGTGGTGAAAAAGAGTTAAAAAAACTTTCAAAGCAACTCTCAAAACTTGTAACAAAGTACCAAAAGGAGCCAACTTAATAAATATAAGTATTTCAATTTAATAAAACAAACATTTATCTAAGGCCTTATGATAGGTACTTCAGGGAATTCAAATCATAATAAAAGATTCCAAGTACCCATAATGCAAGGCTGACTGACAAGAGTATTCTGCAAAGGTGATGGTTTTTCAGGAATACAAACAGTAATAAGAAAAGCTCAATATCCTGAATGCAAAGCCCACTGACATGGGTACTCCTCCAACAGTGGTAAAAACAAAGGGCAATGGGAAAATCCAAGAGTCGGCGTTGTATATGCCTGAATATAAGGCATATCATTTTCCCCTAAACATTAGGCACGAGAAAAGAGGTCTTTATGGCCAAAACTTTAGAAGGCTTCTCTGGGGCATCACAGCAGAATGCTTAAGCCATTAGGCTTTGAATCCACATTATCTGGGTTCAAATTCTGTCTCCCTTATTTACTGTTTGTGAGTTCTTAGATGAGATAAGCTTTTTGTGTCTCTGTTTCTTCACCGGCTAAAAAAGGAGATAATGATAGGATCTACCTTCCAGCTCTGTTGAGAGGATTAAAAGAGTTCATAATGTGTAACAATGCCTGGCACATGGAATCTACTATGTGTCACAGGATCTCTACCTTCCTTCAATTATTGTACATTAATCTGAACTGTGAACCAGTCAACTACTGGAGTACGGAGCGGGGTGTGTAGCCTGAAGCATCCTCAGTCAGTTCTAGTTTAGGATACACACAGAGGTCATCTGACAAAATTGGTTTAAAAGACAAGGAGGTGAAGATATTTAAAACAGACTAAATAATTATTAATGGGGACATGACCTCACAATTTTAAGTGTTTCATGTTAGTGCAAGCATCCTTTTAAAAACCATTCAAGAAACCAAAAACTGGTGGAGATCACTAATGTGTACATATTTAGGATGAATGAGAAAAACCAACTTCTTAATATAAAGCAAGTGGGAACTTGTGGTTTGTAATACAATTCCCAGTGACAGAATCATAAAAGGATTCAGAAAATTAAGTGTCATCAAAAATTTAGTCAGAAGTGAAAATAACATGCTCTGGGGAAAAAAAACCCTGATGATTCAAGTGTGGCTTTCATGATAAAGTCATTGATGTCAAAGTTGCATGTTAAAATTTGGGTAAAATTATTTTATAATATATGAATGGAAAAGGCAGTATTTATGCATTAATATATAATTTTACTTTTATAAATATTTATTTAAAATGAAATAAATATTATAAATAGACATGCCTAGTTAATCTACATTCTTAAAATTTTATATTTGGCAAAAATAACATTAGATTTTCCTTTAGAGAAAAATGGAGAGATTACTTTAAATTCTGTTGTGTAAATAATTCTGGGCATCAGAGATTTGGAAAGACTGGAGAGGGAGGTGGGATTTGAACCTAGTCTTGAAGAATAATTGGAGAAAAGAGGGTAGAACTACATGTACTGAGGGACTACTATTTTCTAGGAGTCTTAGATATGTAATCACATTAAATTCTGTTAGGTATTATTATTCCCAGTTTACAGATGGGGAAACTGAGGCTCAGATAAGTTAACAAGTTTACTCAAAATGCCACAAGCTACCAGATCAGCCTTCGTTTTGAACACAGGCCTTGTCCGTTCCGGCAGTGTGCTTTCCCTAGGAGGCAATCTAGTGCAGATGGTGCGTCCTGGAGAAGACTGGGTTGGAATTCTCTCTTCCTTATGGTCCTACTCAACCTCTCTTTCTTAAGTTTCTTATCATGAGGATAATAACACTTTCTGTTCAAGGAGCAGCTGAGAAAATTAAATGAGCTTTTACAAGTAAAGTGCTGAGAATGGCACCAGGCGTAAACGCTCTATGGGTGTTAGCTTCCACCATGTAAAGAAAAGGGGAAGGAGGAAAAGGAGGGGGTAGAGGAGGAGAGGAGGAAGATTTCCACTCTCTCAAATTGCCTCTCTCATAAGCAGAGTGCATTCTGGGTAGGAGGGATGGGGGGAGCAAAGACACATGGTCTGGCAAGGACATAGCTATACCTGTTCTCTTACTAAAAATCGAGGAAATAGGGGTGGGAGTGGGTCATTTTGGAATAAATCCAGCCTAGATGGAAATTACTGGGAATATATACTCCTGTGGCCTTGGCAGTAAACAGATTTCCATACCACAATTCTTATATGGTAAATTTTCTTTCTACTTTGCTCTCTGAAAATGCCTCACTGTGAAGCCTGCTAAATATTTTATAGCCTACGAATATAGCCTAGATGTGTTCAATTTATCCACTATTTACTACTTAACCTCTTTAAGTCTCAATTAAGGCTATATTTATAAAATTTGAAAAGGAATTCCAACTCACAGAGTTGTACATGTACAACATATTTTAGGTGTGGGCTAGAACCTGGTATGATTAATGAGCAATAAATAAAAGGTAGTTTTTGCCATATTTTCTCAGACATATTTTATTTTCCTCCATATATTAAGGTTCTTAAAATCAGAATACATCTTATAAACAATGTACACATTCAATGGGGGGACGTTTTTCTTTTACTTCCTGGAGGTATTATGAAATCACTGGTGAGTCTTACAGCCCTTAACTTTATTTCCCTGCAGAGAAGACTGTAAATCCAGAGGTCGTATTGTATTTGCTAACCATTGTATTCTCAAACTATCAAAAAGTAAGTGTTCAATAAATTTTTTAAACAATAAATAACAATAATAACTAAGGAACAAAGATATTGTTGCAAAGAGGCACAAAGTCCCAATTACTTTATAAAATCTACCAAGAGAAGTAACTTGAGGACGAAGCAATGCTTGACGTGCTGAGGCATACCATAACTGATGTCAGAATTTTTATTTATAACCCACCTTGTTCAGAAAAGGATTTAAGATGGCTTACAAAGATAAAAATAAATTAAAAGTATGTGAGAACTCTGAGAGAGAAAACAAAACAGAGTATGGACCTAAAATGAAGCCAGGAAGGAGCCATATAAATAAAATTCTATAGGAATCCAAAGAAAAGACAATTCTCGAGCCTTAGAAAATGTCAAGAAAACTTTCCTGCTGGAAATAGGGCTTGCTATAAATTATTTGGTTCAAAAGAAATGGGAGATTTGGTGTCTCAGGAGCATGTCGCAGCTGCTTCAGAGTCTCCCCAGGGTTGGAGGGTGCTTTTGGGTGGGCAGGTATTTTGCTGAAGATGACGCCTCCCAGGGCCTGGGTTCCTGGGAACCTTCCCACACGCTGGACCTCACCAATTATGTCATCATAATAAGCTCCCTTTCCCTAATTGCTTCACTTCCATCAACAGGTATAGGGGAAAGATAAGGACATTTCATCTTTTTTTTTTTTTTGGTGGGGATGATCAGCCCTGAGCTAACATCCCTGCTAATCCTCTTTTTTTTTTTTTTTGCTGAGGAGGACTGGCTCTGAGCTAACATCTATTGCCAATCCTCCTCCTTTTTTTTTTCCCCCAATGCCCCAGTAGATAGCTGTATGTCATAGTTGCACATCCTTCTAGTTGCTGTATGTGGGACGTGGCCTCAGCATGGCCGGAGAAGCCGGCGTCGGTGGGCGCCAGGGATCCGAACTGGGCCGCTAGTAGCGGAGCGCGTGCACTTAACCGCTAAGCCAGGGGCCTGCCCAGGACGTTTCATCTTTTAAGGGAGAGAATTTCAAGTACAGTTTGTGAAGAGACGTTTATTAAAAAAATTAAAATAAGGAGTTGGCCTTTGAACTCATTAGCAAACAAGTGGATTTTAGGGACTCAGGTATTCCAGGGGTCACATAAGGGTTTTTTTTGGGAGGGATCCCCTTATTGTCTTTTGCTGCCTCCTTATTATCACTTCCAAGCTCAGGGTGTCAAGGTCCAACTCCAAGGGAAAAATCCTTCCTGGATCTAACAATATCAGGTGCCAGAAGGACCAGGACGTGGTTATCCCTTCCTTCCACGGGAAAAACACAAGAAAGGGGAATTTAGAAAACCACTGAGGAGGCTGTAATCCTCAGGAGAAAGAGTCCATCTCTAAATTGAAAATCACCTCCATCCCTGAAACCTGTGTCTGCTTGGGCAAGTTGCTCTTTCCCTCAGACTCCTCAACTGGAAAATGGGGCTATTCACCCCTTCCTCGCAGGGACGACTTGAAGGAGAATCCTATATAATGGGCTCAGACTAATCAGCACAGGGCTTGGTAAATAGATTCCCAGGCCCATTGAATGCAACTTGACCAAGAAGCAGCCTGGGGAAATGAGCACCCTAGATGAGTCTTAAGCCTGGGAAACGCTGAGGTAACATGGAAAGTACTTAGTAGAGAAATACTAACAATCAGTGGTGTGAGGTTCCGCCCATTTGACAAGCAATTCCCCATCAGTGCGCACCGACAAACCAAGTGGCCGGCAGGGGCCGACAAGGGGGCCGGGGTACGGGGCAGCTCCCTCCCGGGAGGGTAATGCTCTCGCCGATCTCCGCTCCCGGACGCGCCCTCGCGGCTTCCCCAGCCCCGCTGGCCCGGGAGCCTCGGGGCCGAGGCGCGCCAGGTGGCGAGGGTGCCAGGCGCGGCCACGTCGCGGCGGACTGAGTCAGCCGCCCAACTATGCTGCGGAACCGGGGCGGCTGGCTCGGCTGCCCTCGCCGCTGAGCCCCGGCTCCCCCGCGCCGGGCGCCGGCTCCCCGCCCCCGCGGGCCGAGAGGAAGCGGCCGAGGCGCGGCGCTGGAGCACCTGGGCAGGGCGCCGGCGGCGGGCGCGGCGCTTCCGGAGCTGCGCGCCCGCCCGCGCTCCCCGCCTCCAGGTGCGGCGGCCGCGGCGCGCCGGCCGAGTGACAGCGCCGCCCGCGCGGCCGCCGCCACGCAGCAGAGCCGGTGCGGGCAGCCGGCGGGGACCGGGAAGGAGGAGGCCCCGCGCCTGGGACAGACGGGTGAGGACCGAGCGAGCCCGGCAGGGAGACACGCCGCCGTCCGGGCTCCCCCGCCCGCCTCGCCTCGCCTCCCGAGCTCGGCTGCCCGCGCGCCAGGCGAGGACCGGGGGCTGCGGGTGGCTGGACGGCGTGGCCGGGGCCGGGGTGGGAGGACCGTCTCAGGCCGGGCCGGGGCTTTTCGGCACTTTTCCGGGTAAATTTCCAGAGCGCAAAGTGCTCGGCTCTGCTTTCTGCTCCTTGGATTTCGCTCCCGCATGTGGGCGTCTAAAAGGAAACCAGAAGCGGTAAGCGATACAAAAACTCCACTTACTAATGGGATTTGGCCTGGGAGGGGGACAATCCGGATAGACAACTAGACCCCCGCCCCCCCCCCAAATAAATAAATAAAAAGGAGCTGCCCTTTAGTGAGTTTCAGGCATCGAGTTATTGACTCGGCAGAGAGAGGTTTGCTCCGATCTCTGTGCTCCCTGGCACCCTGCTTGTTAGACGCTTTGAGAGGACAGGCCTGTTGATTAACTTTAATTACAGTCATTTGGCCTCCACCTGCCTGAACCCAGCACCTTACACGGGGACCTGTCGGCCGTGAGTGTACCGGATTGATCTTTCTCGTTTCCTTTATGGAGACAGGTCTCTTGGGAGAATGGGTGTCCATCTCATTTAGTAAAGTAAGTTCACCCTGTCTTGTCTTCTTAAACACTTCCTTCACCTCCTTGCGGCGATCTGGAGTTATTTCGATTTGGGGGACGCCTTCGTGAAATTATGTTGTGAACTATAATCTTTGATAATTAGAGGAAAAATAGAAGCTAGTTTGTGTGGAATCATGACATTTTAGGCTGTTGCAAGTTTGTATGGTGATAGCGACTTTTTTTTTTTTTCAAGGTTGTCCTTGAAGTAGGCTGCTCAGTGGAATATATCCTTTTGGTTATAAAAAGAAAAGTGTATTTAAAGAGAAGCTATTTTTAAAAGTACTTTTAATCGGATGTCATTGTGATTACCAGTAATAGTATTGTACGTACAAGCCCAGTATTGATTTCTCCCCGCACTTAAGCACTCTACGCCCGCTACGCCCGCGCGAGTTTATGGAACGTTGCCCATAAGTAATTGGAAAATTGTTATGGCTGTTTTAAAAAGGAAGCTAGCTTTTTAAGGAAAAAAGAGAGAAATACCTCTAAACTCTTAGTTATGACTTTCATGTACTTACAAGAGAAGTATTGAGGGAAAATTCTCATGACATTCTACTGTTTAACAATGTTTTAAAAAAGAAAGAAAAAAGGAAAATGGGTCATAGAACTAGGCTAAAGCCTAAAGTGGAAACTATCTCCCAGGAAATAGCTCCTTTTTAAACATATATTTAACACATACACAGTTAAGGTGGGTCTTAACGCCGAGTGTTTTATATGGACTTGATTTGTCAGTACTCAAAGATTCATTTAATTTAAAATGTAACTAAAGGGTAAGTCAAATGACTTGTTAAAACTTATTTATGTGGGCGTGTGTTTGTATTTTTTCTTTCCTCTCTAAGCCTGTCAAATTTTATATGGGTTGTCCATGAAAGAAGCTGATGCTACAAGTAAAAATAAATTCTTAATCATCTAATATCAGTACAAGTTTCTAGCAGTGTGAGGCTCATAGTTACTCAATTAATACACTTCAGCTAAGAGGCAATTCTTAGTCACTGTGGTTGAGTATAGGACTCAGATTATAATGCATTGCAGTTTTCTTGGAAACTCTTGCATTAGTACTGTGAAACTATGAAGTTTTGAAAAACCTGCTTAGGACTCTGGGTTATAGACTTCATGATACCGAATAAGGTATTTCTTTTTGTTTTGTTCCTTTCTACCCCACCTCCCTGCGCCTTTGAGAACATTTAGTGAAAGAGGCTGTAAAATTGTAAGTAAAAATGACGGTCATTGCTTTAATAGCCTTCTTTTAATGAGTGTGTTTTTTTCTCATTTAGTTATTGACTCATTATTGGATCCGATGTTTGCACTTACTAAACTGAGGGATTTTTGGAATTGTCTGTAAAATATTAATTAGGTAGAGAACTTCTTATTAATATTGGGAATATTTCTTAGATTTGACTAAATGTGGATTGATGAGAGATTAGACGCTGTGAGATGTTTTCTTACTCTTTTCTGGGAAGTCCTGGACCCCTGTAGTTGATGATTTTAGTTTTTGTTTTTAAAGTATTGGCCAGATTAAATATATAATGATGGGTTAAACCATTTCGCTTGCTGATTTCCTTAGTTGAAATAATAGTCAATGGTAGTCTCTTCACATGATCCTTTCTAGGTAGAAATTTGACCTCTGAAATTTTGTTGCATTTTTGACTCAGCGTAAGTTTGTTCCTTACCTCCCCTGTGGAGGAAAAAAGGAGTCCTGATCTGGGGGGAGTAGTCATTTGAGCAGCTTCAGGAGTAAAAACTACTAGTGAAGAGGTGGGGAGAGTTGTTTTCTAGCTTTTTTTGTGTATGAAGGTGGATGGGTAGATGAGGAAATACTCAGGGAAGGAATAATAAGAAAATGTATCTGCCCTCATGGTTCTCACAAAAATGGGATGCAAAAAAGGACTCTACTGGTTACCTTAGGTAGCTTTAGGAAGAGGTTCACCCAGTTTGGAGTTGGAGAGATGATCAGGGAAGAGTAGAAGAGCAGTGTGGTCTCCATGCTGATTATCAGATGACTTGGGCTCCTGGAGGTGGTGCTGGTGAAAGCAGTTGCCAAGGCTCTTTTCTTTCACAATATCTTGATGAAGTTCAGAATCCTTAGCCTGCTGTTCAAGGCCCTCCATAGCCAATTCTAGCCTCCTTTTCTGGCATCACCTTTCATTAGCTGTTGAACCCTAGGTCGGTCCCAGCTATTCTCATCGCCTTGCTGTTGCCTGAATACATCTTCTCCCTCTATGCCCCTGTAGGGCATTCCTTCTACTTTAGATGCTGATGTTTCTACCTGCTGCCTTTCTTCCTATACATCTTGAAACTCCCCTCCACTGCTGCTTCGCTGATCACTCCATACTCAAAGCTCTGAATTGCTGCACATTTCATTTATGTTCATGGAGTTAATTTGAGATTTTTAGAGTTCCTTGGCATTTGTGAAAGATGATAGTGCTACTTATCTATGTAATTAAAAATAAAACAATACTTAAAATGTAAACCATGTGAAAGTCACGGTCGTAAAATTTGATTTTTCTTATCATTACTATTGAGGTGCTTTTTTTGGGGGTATAGGGTCTTCCAATTTTGATATTCCTTCTTTCCTGGTACTTACCGAGTAGTAAAGAACTGACTGTTGACATGCGTACCATTTTCCTTTGCTTGTATGTAGTCATATCTAATCTACTCCTTTAGATTTTAAACTCTTCGAGAGATGACATTGCATCTTCACTTTTTTTGTAGCACTTAACACTGTTCTCAAATGAGATAACAGGTGCTGTTATCTTGACCTGCAAATATTTCCTGCTATTATCTTGGAGAGAGTAGTTCCTTATTTAGTGTTCCTTAAATATTTATTGAATGAATAAATGTAAATAAATGAGTCGATAAGTTGGGAGACATTTGCTGAGATACCCTCTTTTCCTGAGGAAAGAAACTTAAACAATTATGGAGCCAATAGGAATAAGCCCTCAAATTCAGTTGGAAAAAAGGTCAGGGTGCTGTTTATAAATGTGAAGAGAGGAAACTGTTCACAGTAGGCCATTTTGAAACATCTGGTTGTTAGTCTAAAAGTGACTCAAATTCAGAGAAATGGTGGGGTACACATTTGTACTAAAATTTTAAAATTAAAATGTATATATAAAAAAGGGCACATATCATAAGTGTACATTTTAAAATCCTTTTATTGAAGTATAGTATCATGCTAGTTTTGACCTGAGTAAATTAAGCATTAAAGCTATGTTTAGTATAGCATGAAATGGAACCGAATCCTCAAGAATATGTGCCCATGTTCGTATAAAGTGTTCTGAGGGATCTGATTCTCCTCTCAGCTAGACGTGGCTCCATTGTAGAGCGGGGTAGGAGGGGGCTGGCTCTGAACAGAAGCAGCCGCCCGGGTGTTAGGGGCACGAAGGTGGGACTCTTCCACAGTGATGCAGGTTTTGGCTTACTATGCCTTTTCATTATCCTCACTTCTGCTCTTGTAGGAACTCAGGAATATGAACTCTTTATCTGGTTGCCTAAGAATTATGGCTCTACTTTAAAGGTCTCTGAAGTAGAATTGAAAACAAGGCTCAAACGTTAGCCAATTAACTTAAAATCTAAATGGACAGCTTGAAAGAGAAAAACTTAACTGAAGCTAAGGAGATTATCAAGCACTTAACTATTGAGATATTATCTAAAACACCTAAACCTAGGTACTACGTATGCTACTAATAACTTCTCATAATAAGTAAAGGAATCATCACTTCTGACCTTCACCGGATGTGGAAGTAGGTATTAAGTTCTAGATTTTGAAAGGGTTGTATTTTTCCGATTACAGAGTAAATAAAATAATCAAAATATAACTTAAAACAGTCCCTCTCCTTGATTCAAACTGCGGGATGCTTTTGCCCGGAGTCTGGCTATTTTCAGCTCAAACCTCAGTTATTCTCCATTTAGCAGACACTAATTAAATGCTTATTGCTTGCCAGGGACTTTTCTGAGATCTTTATGCATAGATACTCATATAATCCACAAAACAGCCCTGTGAGGTAGGCACTTTTATTATCACTGCTTACAGATGACAGCAGTGAGGCTCAGAAAGATAAAAGAACTTTCCTAAGGTCATGCAGCTAGCACAAGACAGAGCTGGGATCACTGGTAATCACTGTGCTCCGTGTCCGAAGTCTAAAGTCTTCAGGTAAAGTCATCATTCTCACTACTGTAACCACATTTATATTTTCCTAAATTAATAAACTATGTTTACTGCTGTGTTAGGTGCTTTGTAGGTTTATTAGAATAATTTATAGTGCTAATTTAAGGGAATATAATTTTACTAGGCAGAGAGAAGAATACCACTCAAACCAAGTGCAATAATATAATGAATATGGCCAAGTGCAATATTGTATACAACAGATGAATTAATAATAATAGCCAACATTTATTGTACATGTATAATTCATGTCAGGTACTGTTATATATACCTTACCTATTTTACTTGTTTAATCTGAACAGAAATTATATTATCCTCATTTTACAGACGAGGAAAGTGAGCTTCAGGGCAATTAAATAACTTAATCAAGTTGCATAGTTACCCAGTGGGGAAGGCCAGATTGGAATTCAGGCAGCCTGACTCCAGAGCACTGTGCTCCCTATACTACTGCCTGGGTGGAAGTAATGAGGGATTAAAGGGCAACGGAATAGTTGGAAAGACTCGTGGATATGGTGGTACACACTTTAAGACTTGAACTGGCCCCCAAAGGAGGGAAAAAGTTCAGGTGTGTACAGGGAGTTCAGTTCGAATAAAAGCTGAGAAGCTGGCCCAAATCTTCTAGTCTCTCTCTCTGTTTCCTTCTTACTGTGGTAAAAAAAACCCATAACGTCAAATTTGCCATCTTAACTGTTTAAGTGTACAGTTCAGTAGTGTTAAGTATATATATATTGTTGTGAAACAGATCTCCAGAACTTTTTCATCTTGTAGAACTGAAACTCTATACCCATTAAACAACTGCCCCTCCCCCCAGACCCTGGTAATCACCATTGTACTTTCTGTTTCAATGAGTTTGACTACAGTTGTCCTTGGGTATCTGTGGGGCATTGGTTCCAGGACCCTCACAGAGGCCAAAATCTGCGGTTGCTCAAGTCCCTTATGTAAAATGGCATAGTATTTGCATATAACCTATGCACATCCTCCTGTATACTTTAAATCATCTCCAGATTACTTATAATACCTAATACAATGTAAATGCTATATGAATAGTTGTTATACTGTATTGTTTAGGAAATAATAACAATAAAAAAAAAGTCGGTAAGTGTTCAGAGCAGACATGATCGTTGTAGGTCTTTTGATCCTGGTTGGTTGAATCCATGAATGTGGAAGCTGCGAATATGGAGGGCTGATCGTACTTTAGATACTTCACATAACTAGAATCATACAGTATTTGTCCTTTTGTGACCAGCTTGTTACATTTAACATAATGTCCTCAAGGATCATCCATGTTGTAGCATATTGCAGAATCTCCTTTTTTTTTTTTTTTCCGGTGAGGAAGTTTGGCCCTGAGCTAACACCCATTGCCAATCTTCTTCTTTTCTTGCTTGAGGAACAGTGGCCCTGAGCTAACATCTGTGCCCATCTTTCTCTATTTTGTATGTGGGAGGCTGCCACAACGTGGCTTGATGAGCAGTGTGTAGGTCCTCACCCGGGATCCGAACCTGCGAACTCCAGGCTGCCGAATCGGAGTGCATGAGCTTAACCACTACGCCACCGGGCTGGCCCCGCTCCTTCTTTTTTAAGGCCACATAATATCTGGTTGTATGTGTAAGCCACATTTTGTTTTATCCATTCATGTGTGAGTGAACATTTGGGTTCTTCCACTCCCTGTCTCCTTTTGCATCACGTTTCAAGTTAAACCTTTAAGACCATGGTCAAGTACCTTTTGGAACAATACTTGAATACTTTCTCTTCTAGTCAAGCTGGATTTGTGTGTGTGTTGTGGGGGTGTGTGTGTTGTTTTTATCACCATTGACTGCTCTGGTGGGCAGTGAATACTTAGTTTTGCCATATTTATTTGATTATTTGATTTTGGCTTCATACTGTACTGTAACAGTTATACTATATAGTTCTGCATTAGCTGTCTTTCTGCAATGATAGATGCAAAATAAATTTTAATTAAATTGTGTATTACTGTTGCTTTTACAGTAATTTCAAAGGTGTTCTCCCTTCATTTGTCATTGTCTCTTAAATCTCAAACACTTAATTGTAAATGAATGTAGGCTTTCTTATTTAACCACTTACGTGAACACATACCCACAATCAAACCGAAAAGGTGTATAAAAGTTGAACTTGCAGGGCACAGTATACTTAAGCAGCATTTTCCTAGTGACTGTAAGTGCTTATGCATAGCTAGACAGTCAAAAGAGAGGGAAAATGTGAAGTCCTTGGTACCCCTCTACTGTTACATTAATTGTATAACCATTAGGAGGCCTTCCAGTCAGTACCACAGGTGGTGGAGTCAGACTCTTAGGATTCTGGCTCCACTGCTTATCTGCTGTGTGGCTTTGGCCCTGGGACTTTCCTCCCAAAGCAGCTGTACGGATTAAATGAGATCCTACACAGATGGTTTATAAACACTTCACAAATATTGCCTATTATTATTAGCACTATAAATCTGAGGGAGAATGAAAGAGGATGGGTGTGTTTTGATGGGCGGGAAGGAATAGTGGTCAAGGTAGAGAACACCGGGCAGTGAAGGTGTTCAGCCTGTGGGTGACCACAGTTAACAGAGATGACCAGAGATGACCAGGTTGAGGGGCCTGGGCTTCCTGTATGGGCTTGATGGTGGTAGTGTTGCCCCATTCAGGTAGGTGAATGAATGGTGGAGGAGAGGGATGCTAAATGACCTGTTTTACAGTGTTCTGGGGGCTAAGCTCTCAGGCTAGAACAATAAGTTAGGGTTGTTGACCTTTGACATTTCGCAGTGTGCTCTACACTATAGGAGGGAGTAATACGACAACAAGCATATTTTCTCAAAACCACTTCCTCTTCTGCATGGTTGTGGGAAACAAAGTGGAACGTGTTGTCTTTATGAATACTTGGAGTTAATATCTTGGTATTAAACAACGAGTATGTTTGACGTGCAAATACCGTGATACCTATTTCTTGTGACTGTATTCTGTACTGAAGGAAAGGTGGAATTCTATTAAGACCTGCAGCCTGAACTAACTAGTTCAGCATGTTATACATGTGGAGCCCCTAAATTTTTAAGTGATTATCTATTTCTCCACAATAAGTTTATTAGCAACTTGAAGGCAGAGACACTTCTCCTGTCTATAGTGCCAGGTACCCTGTGGGCGTGATTAGTTGTATAGAACTGGAGGAGGAAAGATTGTACCTGAGGTTTCTACTTTGGTATCACTGTAGGCTGTTATAAGTCACCTTTCCTATCTGTTGGTGCCAGGCAGTCATTATGACCAGCAAAAGCATTTTCTCACACATTTCTGGATTTCCCCCTGGGAGATAGTTCCGCTCTGTTGGGAACCACTGCTCTGAAATACAGTCAACTCTCGTTCTTAGAATCTGTAAGACTTTTATTGATAACACTGAAAAGTTTCGCTGTTTTCATGTGGCAGCCTAACTTCTTTTTATTTAGTAGGAGTTTTCTAAGGTTCCTTTCAGTCTTGTGATCCTATGATTGTTAAGCCTATTATTTCGACACACTTGCAGTTTCTAAATACTCTAAGGTTATGTTTCTGATTTTAAAATGATATGCTTTTTTAAAAAAAATGGCTTAAATTTATGACTGAATTCAATTGTGCTATGCTACTTTTTTCCCTCCCATAAAATATTAGAGTCAGGCAAAGGAGATTCCAGAAGTTATCAACACTGAATAATTACCTGATGGTTTAATGAAGCGACCCATGATTTTCAGTTGTTTTCTTTCCTAGCTCAACTGGGAGATATGACAAAGCTCTGGTGTTAATGGGTGAGGGATGCGGGGGTGGAGAGGGGCTCACTGTGGTGGTTTTCCTTACTTGAGGCATTAGGAGGGGGAAGGCCAACCCATGAATTTTTAAAAGCCCCATAGTTGGCTTGGAATGCTTCTAGCTGCCTTCCTACCTTCCCCGACTCCTGATTTGAAGATCTCTTGTGGTGGTTAGATGATTGGAGAAATCTGTATTTGAGTCCTGTCTCTGCTTCTTACAAACTTGGTGATATAGTTTTGTCTATCTACATTCTGAGAAATGCATTGTTAGGTGATTTTGTCGTTGTGTGAACATCATAGAGTGTACCTATACAAATCTAGATGGTATAGCCCACTGTACACCTAGGATATATATTAATCTAATGGGACCACTATCGTATATGCGGTCCGTCGTTGACTGAAATGTCGGTTAAGTGGCGCATGACTGTAGTAACAAATGCTGCGAAGACAGCTAAAGCAAGGATAAGGAGTAATGAGGCACAGGGCATGCTTGTATGCGTAGGGGGATTAGGGAAGGCCTCTCTGAAGGGGCACATTTGAGCAGACATCTACTAAAGTGATGGAGTGGGCCGTGAGCCATGGGTACATGTTAGGAAGGGCGAGAGGTAAGGTTATGAGGTGGGAATAGGGCTTCGACTAACTTGGTGGTGATTAAGTGATGGAGGGGAAAGCCAGGGAAGATGAAGTTGGGAAGTCACAGGGAGTGATGTAGTGTGACTTTTGTTATAAAACGAATCATTCTGGCTGCTGTATTGAGAATATACTGTGTGGCAGGGCAGGGGGCCAGGACAGAATCAGGTCTATCCGTCAGGAGGCTGTTGTAGTGTCAAGATAGTGGCTAAAATAGACAAGCTAGTGGCTTGAACTAGGATGTGAGCAGGAGAGGTGGTGAGTAGTTGGTTCTGGATGTAGTTTCAAGGTAGAGCTCAATAAGACAGTAAAATAATGTGTATTAAGTGATACCACAAGTCAAGCATGTAGCAGGTGCTCCTAAATGTTACTTCCCTTTTACTTCCTCTTTGAAAGGGGTCAGGATATGCTGGACAAGTGTACAACCACGTCTGTAATGCCAACTGTTTGTCCATTCTCTAAACATGTACTACGTCTGCATCATGCATTGTGTTTATAAACAAGTAATTTGACTAGCATTTGTTGGGCAGCTTGTATGGGCTCCCCATCATCTTGGCAGAGTTATTAGTTTATTATGGGATAATAAAACAATAACTGTAATGGCAAACACTTTATTTAACATTTGTCACGCATAGTTGGTGTTCTCAATGCTTTACAACAGCCCTATGAAGAAGGTACTATTATTCCTTCTATTTTCCTGATGAGGAAACTGAGGCACAGAGAGGTTAAATACTTGTCTAAACTCACAAAACTAATTAGTGGTGGAACTGAGATTTGACCCAGGTTGTCTAGCTCCAAAATCTTGGCTTTTGTGCTGCACTATCCCGCTTCTGTAGGTTGGTTAGTATGGAATGAATGGAATGTGATTAAATGCTCTAAGAAGTAAATTCTGTGGGAATACAGAGAAGAGAGTTTATTTCTTGTTCAGTAGAGACCCCTGTGAAGATAGCAGCATTTGAGTTAGAGTTCAAAGAATGGGAAAGATTTCAGCTGTGGCAACATGACTGTAGTGATGAAAATAAATAATTATAATGATGTGAATGTTGACTAAGCACTTAACATGTACTAAGCACTGTTTTAACACTTTTGATGGATAATCTCATTTAATCTTCACCAGCGCTAGGTACCTTTGAGTGTTTCCATTTAATGGGTAAGGAAACAGACAGACCTGTGCCTATGTTTACACTGCTAGAAGGTGGAGGAGGTTGGATTTGAGTCTCAGTCCAGACTCGTGGGGAATGTGTTAGGAGGGACATTCCATCCTAGGGGAAGAGAGTGATGGCCTCAGATGGGATAGTATAAAGCATATTTGGGGAGTGTGAGGACTTTAAATCTGTAATTACTGAATTTTGTTGCATGTCCCAGTCATCTTTGGGGTGTGTTACAGATACAGATTCCTAGGCCCATTGTCAACAGTTGTTGCTGTACAGCAGATCCACAGACCAGGGCCTGAAGAGCCGTTAACCAGAACACAGCACGCATGCTGGTGTGCCCAAGTGGAGGTCAAGATGTGGAGGGTTTCGATTTCATATTAAGGCGTTTGCGCGTGGTAGACTTTTGTAGGGTTGGGCATGTCCAGCGTTTTGCAGCTGATGATGTGTGTATGGGCTAGAAGCCTCTAAAGAAAGAACTGGATCTGTGAACACCCTTGGGTGATCAGACAGTTAAAAAGTCCAGTGATTTTAGGTTGGAGCTGACATTAAAGTGCAGAGAGTATTGTAGAGCCTGTGGAAGGGAGCCTCTTCCACATCATGAAAAGGAATCGGGTTTATATTCAGCAGTTGAATGATAGGTGAGAGATGATTTTGGGTAGAACATTTGGGTATTCACCCTTGCTTCAGCCACCCGTGAAGTATATGTGTATACTCGAAGGGAAGGAAAGAGCTTTGTGTATTGAAACACACAGGCACACGCACCAAAAAACTAACAAAATGGGCCTTTCAATCACTTCTTCTATCCCTGCTAACCTCTTTTCTGTTTCTTAAACATGTTCCAAGCACTTTGCAAAGCTCTAGAATCATAATTATAGATGTATGTGGAGAAGGGAGTGATTCATTCTATTTTAAGGGGTTGATAGAAAGCCTTCACAGAAGAGGTAATACTTGCCTATTCAAAATTTTTAATAGTGTCTAGGATTTTGCAAAATGTTCAGATCTGCAAGTAGATACAGTACATGCAAAAGGTATGGGGCTATTAAACAGTTTGTTGCCTCAGGAACAATAATTAACAATAATGAGCTAGAGTGAAGGATGTTGGTAGAATGTTTGGCACGGGTTGAACTTGAGCTTGGAGTTAGTACATAGGAACACCTACCTTGCAGGAAATATATATGAAGTACGATGTCTGGCATATAATTGCTGTTTACATCAATAGTAGCTGCTATTATTATTATTAGAGCAAGACCAGGCTATAGTTGGCATGATAAGGAGCTTAGACTTTATCCTGTTGAGAATGTAGAGTGACATGTTAAATTTGGATTTTCAGTGGTTCACTGATATTGGAGACTGGGCTGAGGGATTTGTTCAAAGATTGTTGCAGTAATCCAGACAAGAGATATAATGAGAGTCTGAACCATGGCAAGGGCAGCGAGGACCAAGGAGTGTATGAGTCATTTCGAGCTGCTGCAACAAAGTACCACAGACTGCCTGGCATAAAAAACAGACATTTTGAGCCAGCTCTGATGGCCTAGTGGTTAAAGTTCGGCGCTTACCGCTTTGGCAGCCCCGGTTCACTTCTGAGTCGTGGAACCACACCACTTGTCTATCATTTGCCGTGCTGTGGCAGCGGCTCACATAGAAGAACTAGAACCAGGACCGGCCTGGTGGCGTAGTGGTTGAGTTTGAGAATTCCACTTTGGCAGTCCGGGGTTCACGGATTTGGATCCTAGGCAGGGACCTACTCACCGCTCATCAAGCCATGCTGATACGGCCTCTCACATAGAAGAACTAGAAGGACCTACAACTAGGATATACAACTATGTAGTGGGGCTTGAGGGAGAAAAAAGGAAAAGAGGAAGATTGGCAGCAGATATTAGCTCAGGGCCAATCTTCCTAAAAAAAGAAAAAAGAAAGCCCCTTTATCTAACCTCACACTCTCCACCAAACTAGATATGATCAAAAAAAAAAAAAATGGAACTAGAATGATTTACAACTAGAATATACAACCATGTATTCGGGCTTTGGGAAGAGGGAAAAAAAAGAGGAAGATTGGCAACAGATGTTAGGTCATGGCGAATCTTTCCCTGCAAAAAAACCCAAAAAACAAAAAAAACATTTATTTTCTCAGAGTTCAGGAGACTGGGAAGTCCAAGATCAAGGTGCCAGCCGATTTGACAAAAATTATTTCCATTGTGTGATGTGCAAAAAAATTAGATAATACATTTATTTACAAAATAATTGTGTAGAAAAGGAGTGATATATCTGAAATTAGGTTTGTATATGGGGTTGAGGTTTAACTTTCTCCTTTTTTCCCTAACATTTTATCATTTTGAATGTGACCGAAGGGTACCTTAAGACATTTCTTTCCATTCGTCATGCGTTAGTGTTTTTATTTCTCTGCTCCTGCAGGGCTGCCTGAATACGATATGTGCTTTCCCTTTTTTCCATATACCTGTTTGTCAGTGTTGGCTGATAATTTTAAGTAGTTGAGGCAATAGCTTGTGGGCCGTTGGCATGTAACACATGCAGAGTCTGAGTTGTGTCTTTTGGAGAGCTGTTTTGAGATGTGATTTCCACAAACATTGTTTCCAGAAAAATTCTCAGCGCTTGTTCAGATAACTTTACCTTGTTTGGGTGTGTCTCATTTTATTACTTCAGTATATGGGTGTTATGCATATTCTGTATTTTTTCTTTTTGTTGAAGCATAATATACAGAAATTTGCACATATACATTTTCACAAACTGAACACAGCCATATAAACAGCACCTAGATAAATCAACTTTTAAAAAAAATTTTTGATGTTTGGGAGAAAAATGAACCTATATGAATCTGCTGTGTATATTGGAGGAAAATGTGACCTTTAAACTTTTTCCTTTTACTTTCATATTAACTTATTTCCTGTTACCTAACGTATTTAAGAATTAACTAGTCAACTAGTCTTATCTTGTATATCAATATTGTACATATAATGCTGCTGCTTTTTTGAAATGAAAATTATTGACCTGAGAAATATGTTCTAACTGTGCTTTTTAAGAGTCTTTGAAGAAAGTGTGTTAAAGGGGAAAGTTGTTAATAGCTGGTTACTGTTAAGGCGAATTATCTAAGATTTGGAAATCAAAAGAATGTGCAGCATGTTATTTCAGTGCCTTGTGGGGGTACTGTTTAACAGGCCCACCCTAGGGATATTTAATTCTAATTTTTGTTCTCTACTTTCTATTTACTATTTGGTTAGTACCCAGAACTGGGAAATTACCTGTTAGCTTATAGGTTTTTGTCCAGTAGAAAGAGAACCCTGAAGGTTATGGTTTTATCGCCCTGTAGGACATTAACCATTTTTTTTTACCCATCTTATTCTAACACTTAAAAAAAAAAAGCCTTTTCTGATGGACTGTATACACCAGTTCCACAAATGACCTTGGATCTAGTCTTACCATCTTACTGATTCCTTCATTAGTGAATGAGTTGAATAAAATATTTGACACATGTTACTTTTATACCTAAGAGTCATTTTTTACCTTTTTGAAAATAGCATTTGATACTACCATAGTATTTCTGTCCTGTACCTTCCATGCTCTGCCTAGGAATTCACTTTCTAGGGCATGCAAAGTAATGCCCAAGATTCTAAACTCTCAGTGAGTGAAAGTAATTATCTTCATTTCTATTGTGTTTCTTCAGGGGGAGTTTACAATGTGAAACTAGGTTTTAATAACTAAAATGTTCTAATAAATGAATTTTCTTTTTTTCCAGGCTTAAGCACATAGAGCATTCACTGTGGATAAAATAACATTTTGAGACATTTTTCTGTCACAAGTGATAGAGGAAAAACCAATACAGAAGTGCACTCTCCTGTGTGTGTATCCATTGTACTGCTTTTTATAACTCAGCTTAGTAATGAAGCCACCATTATGTCCTCAGTCAGTGAAGTAAATGTTGATATCAAAGATTTCCTAATGAGCATTAATTTGGAGCAGTATCTCTTACACTTCCGTAAGTTTGGTTTTAATACTGTAAAAGACTGTGCAGCAATAAATGACAGCGTGCTACACAAAATTGGAATATCACCTACAGGACACCGGAGGAGGATACTTAAACAGTTACAGATAATCTTGTCAAGAATGCAAGATATTCCAGTATATGCAAATGTTCATAAAACGAAGAAGGATGAAACCTCAAAGGATGGCCATGCCCCACCTTCTGATCAGAATACCTGCGTACAACTTTCAGATTCAGGTGGTGTTCAGACACCTAGCCCAATGCAGTTGGAGACTGTTACAAAAAATCTTGATCAAAATGATGTTACTGTGGAAAATAGCCAGTCTCTTAAATCAGATGATAAGCTATCTCTTCCTAAACACAACTTTCCCATTCCAGAAAAAGAACCACACCTGAATTTGGGTTCTTTTCAAGATTCTCTGTTTGGTAGTAACAATATTAAGATAGAATCTTTAATTACAAAGAAGACTACAGATTGCGCAACTGAAGAGCCACCAACAGAAAAAGTTGATTTGATCTCAGAAAATGTGAGCAAGCTTCCTAATGCAGACCCTGAATGTCTTTCTTCCCTTGGCTCTTCACTTTCAGAAGCAAATTCTGGAAATGGAACTAATGGTTTATTACAAGGACCACCACCATCCCCATTTTTTCATTTTCAAGGAGAAATGGTTGTAAATGATTTGTATGTTCCATCGTCACCGGTCCTAACACCTACGAGAAGTCGGAGCAAGTTGGTTTCAAGACCATCTCGATCTTTTATGCTGAGACATCGGCCTGTACCAGAGATTCCAGGGACGACAAAAGGAGTTTCAGGGAGGTAAGAATTTTTATGATAAGCTGCAAATATTCAATATGAGGGAATTTAGTTATTTTTGACAATTATACTTTCAGTGTTCCTTTCTAAATTTGACTTATGTTAATTTGCCTATTCAACCAACCTTTTCTTTCTTCTGTTTTACAACTTTTTCATCATGCCATTGCTCTTGTACACTCTTTCCCAGAATCTGTTTCCAACTTGTAACTGCCTGGGACTCTTGAGCTTTCTCCATCTAATTGTGGGAATTCTGTTCCCCTAATTCTACCTGGATATTCCTTCACATACCTTCCTCCACTCCTGGTATTATATTCTACCATGAGTTCAGTTTTCAAATTTGAGTTGCTGACTCTGTCTCCCCACTAGATTATTTGTTCTTTGGCAGGGCCGTGTTTCCGAGTTTGTGTCTGTACTGCCTGGCACAATGATTAGCGTGAATTAGTAATTCAACATACATCTAGTGAGCACCTACTTGACACTCGTCACTGTGTTAGGCACAAAGGAGACAGAGAGGAATAAAGAGGCTTGAAGTACAGTGTAGAAGATAGAAGTAAAAAGATGGTAACAGTACAGTATGGGACCAGGTCCACTAGAGACCGGAACTCTAAAGAGGGGCCTAACAGCATGTGGGGTCACCGGTACCCTGAGGTAGCTGTGGAGTCTAAGAGGAGCTGACTTACAGAGAAAGAGCTTTCATCCCTTTCTCAAAGTTACACCTAAAACAGTTGTGGTTTTCACCAGGGTTGTGGTGGGAAATTTTTTTTCACGAAAAGCTAACACTTGTCTCTCTCCTGAGAGTCGTGAGGTTGCTCAGGTTTGACTGTTACTGCTGTGGCACTAAACGCAATTACAGATTTCCTGCCCTGGCTCTAGGCTGGTCTTTCTGCAAGATCTTCCTTGTATCCACTTTGGCTGGCCCCTTGTATCCACTCTGTCCCTGCTGCTGGTTCTCTTGCCCTTAGGCACCTTTGGTAATTAACAGTGCAAGACCTGATTGTCTTCACAAGAGAAAATGTGAAAATTTAGTATTTGCAAGAGAAATGCGGCAATTTACAAGACTATGTTAACTTAAGTACCTCCCATCAGAGCATAAACTCTTTGAGGGGGCAGAGGCCCTAATTTATCTTTATTTTGGCATCCCTGGTACCAATAGCAATGTCTAGTATTTATTAGGAAATCAATAGTAAGAGTGTCATTTAGTAACACCTAGGTGCTAGTTTGGTTTATAATTTTCCGTGTGTTGTCTAATTCTTACAATGGCCTTGTGAAGTAGGTATTATTCATACATTTTTCCCCCCCAAGCTAACAGCCTTGGTCAGCCCTGGTGGGTCTAGTGGTTAAGATTTGGCACTCTCACCTCTGTGACCCAGGTTCGTTTCTGGTCAGGGAACCACACCATCGGTCTGTCGGTTGTCACACTGTGGCGGCTGTGTGTTGCTGAAAGCTATGCCTCTGGTATTTCAAATACCAGCAGGGTCGCCCATGGTGGACGGGTTTCAGCAGAGCTTCCAGTCTAAGACAGACCAGGAAGAAGGCTCTGGCCACCCACTTCCAAAAAAATTGGCCATGAAAACCCTATGAATAGCAGCAGAGCGTTGTCTGATATAGCACCGGAAGTGAGAGGATGGTGCAAAAAGACCAGGCAGGGTTCTACTCTGCTGTACACAGGGTCACTAGGTGTCAGAATTGACTCCATGACTCTAACAAGAAAAAACTGAAAGACCTAAAAGAAAAACCTAAAAAATTAGGTTAATTTTTCCAGGATCACATGGGTAGTGAACTGGGATTTTATTCTAGTACATCTGATTCCAGAACCCACTTTCTTAACTACTCATTTAGTAAGTATTCTTAAACATATTGATAGCTTATATAAGAATTGGAGTATTTATTAGGAACATAGAAGTTAACCAGTTTTTGTATGACACTCTAGTTTTAAAATATTTTGCTAATTCTAAACAATTAAAAGAAAGTGAGAAAAGTCTGCTGTGAGTACACGCATTAAAACTATGTCTTTGCCAGAACAGAATCCTTTTGGGAGCCATCAGGATGACTTCAGATAAGAAACATTTGGCTTAAGTTTTAAACAAGATGTACTATTTTTCATAAATTTTTGAGAATCATTTAGTTGTAAGTATAAGCGTTGTATCATATGAAAAGCTTGTTCTTCACATTGTGACTATGAGTCTTTGAAAATGAGAATTGAAATAATGTTAAGATTAGTAATACATAATTTAGTACTAACTGCGTCATAGCACTGCCGGATTACCCATCGTAACCTTTCTTTTCTTCTTTGATTATGGCAATAAATGGTAACTATGCATTTGTGGTACTCAAATCATAAAATCAGAAAGTACATTATTTTCAGACTTCGCTATCTATTTTTCCTTGTGGTCCTCGCCTGAATTGCAAATAGTAATTGCAAGATTTTGAAGTGTTATAATGTGACTTGAAAAATAAAATGTAGATTATATAATCCGAAATTCTCTCTAATCAAATAACATCTAAATAATATTTAGTACATTTTTTCATGTACCAAGTAAAAATATGTCTTTGTGGCCAATGCTTTTAACGTAATTTCTTTACTAGTTAAAACATTTCATATAACTGTTCAAAGGAATATGATGCTGGATGTGTTTTCCTGATGTGAGGCCCTTTGTTTCTCTCTCCCTGGAAATGTACCCCACTCCCCTCCTAATTTATCTGATGCAACGGACTCTCTAGTCAGATGGATTTTTTCTGTTCTTGCCTTGGGCGTCTTCCTTGAATTCTTGCCTGCTCCTTCTCTTGGGAGGACTGGGCTGGATACAGCTATGCTGGACAATGAACCTCGGGATCTCTTTTTAACTCCTGTCTCCTGAGGGCCAGGTCAGGACTAGGCTTGAAGAGCCAGCTCCTCCTTATCACTTTCACCTGAAGGCCTCCCCTCGAGGTCTCCAAGCAGAAAGGAGTCCTGCCAGCATTTTGTCATTTCCCTGGGAGTCATAGGTACATCCTGTGATATTTCCATGAAGATCTTCCTTAGTGCTCAAGGCTGGAAGGAAGGAACAGGTATTTTTCAGCTACCGAGGAGGTGAGGTACCTTTCTTATGCTCCTTCCCAGTGTAGTGATTTTTATACATCTTTCATGCAACTATTTTATCCTTGGCACAAGTCACAAAGCCCTCTCTTTTAGGTCTTATGCCTCTGAATGTTTTGAGGGGAGGGAAATAAGGAAGCACATTAAAGGGGAGGAGGATGGTATGCAAGGCTGCACTGTGATTGGAGTTCACCTGTTACAACTTATTCTAAGACTGAGGTACTGTATTGACTGAGGGATTTTCAAAAGTTTGAAACGTCCACCTGAAGTCTCCAGCCTTCTTAGAACTTTTTATTAAAAATAGAAATCTTAGATATTTTTCTCTAGATGTACACAGACATGATATAGATGTTAGAAATGGATAATGGTATTTTAGACTTTAATATCTAAATATATATGAGTAAAAAATATAAAGAAAAGTAATAAGCAATTGTTGGCTGCATTGAATAAGAAAAATACAGAAACTCATCCATTTTCATGTTCAAGAAAAACTTTACATTTTATGTTATAGCAGAAAATGCTATAACAATCTAAAATTCAGACTTTTTTCCTTTAAAATGCATTTCTATAAATTCTGTGAAAAAATAGACTGATTATTTCAATATTTGCAAAATTTTGACTTGAGCATCTAAATAATGAATCAAAATTTAAATAGTTAATAGTTTGGTTTATTGTTAGAGGATAAAGGTATCTATCTGCTGGATACTTTTTACAAGTAAAAAGACATTACGTTTACACTTTTTTATTTTTCATAATTAAAAAGCTCTACTTTGAAAAAATATATTTTGAACTGCAACTTTTGCTAGTTAAAAAAAAGTTTTGTGATAATGATGTAGACTTTTGTGTTGTAATCCTTTTGTAATTATCATTTATTCTTATCTTAAGGACATTTTTTGGAACTTCATAGATTGAGATAATTATCTGTGCATTGTAAATTTACATTCTTGGTCTGTGCTGTAGTTAATATACTCACTCTCATGTTTTCTGAATTCAGATTTGTGTGTTTTAGTTGGGTATTATGTGACCTCAAGGCAGTTTTAAACTGCTGCCTAATGATTGTGGTGTTTTCTTTTGAATTCAATTCTGTAATGACCCATAGTTCATCTGTTATAGTTAGTCTGTTATGAATTGTAAGAACTGCATTTTTTTTTTTTAAACAAAACATTCTGAGAAATGATGGTCCATTTGTGGTGTGTAATTGATTATATTTTTAGTGTGGCTGCCTTGCCTAAGTAATAGGTAAGCGTAGATCATAAAGGGAGATCTTTACATTAATTAATAACCTTTCTGCCACTGCTTTTCTTGGCAATTTTAGTGATTAAAAAATATGTGACAAAATAACATCTGTAGGTATGCTGAAGATTCACTCTGATAATCAGAGTTATTTTTTTTTGCAAGTTGGTGCTTCACTTAATATTATTTTTGAGATTTGTCCACATCGGTGCACATATTTTATACAATAACTGTTGTATAGTATTTTATTAAAAGGAAAAAAACACAATGTATTTCTGTACTAGGTTGTTAACATTTTTCACTATTACAGATGAAGAATGTTCATACTTTTAAGTACTTTAAGAAACAAATGTGCACATTCAGTTTACTAGGAGGACCAACCATTCTTTTTTCTGGTAAAAATAATAACAATTGGCTCATTCTTGCTGAGTGTTTTCATTGTGTAGGGCACACCTTGTGTTCTTTAAAGGCATTATTTCATTAACCCTCATAATATTCCTAGGCAGCAGGCCCTGTTTTTATTTTTCTTCAATAAAAAAGGAAACCAGGCTCAGAGCTGTTAGGTAACAACCAGACTGAGATCACAAAAGCATAGTAACAAGAGAGGGTGATAACTACTGCTTTTCTTTGTGGGTTTTCAATTTTGGCAAATCTATGCTTTATTTTTCAAATTTAAAAGCAGTCTGCAGTTTTTTCAGGATAACTAGTGGGAAAATAGCAGGCCGAAAGGAGGAAAGACTGCAGGCTTTGCACGCAGGACAGAATTGACCTTGAATGTTGGCTTTGCCTCTTACTAGCTGTGGGACTTGGGCTGGGAGAGCCTCTTTTCCTTATTGGTAGGATTAGGACCCTGGGACCTCCCTCATAGGGCTGTTATGAGGATGAAATATGAGATGTAGGTATGTAAACTCTAACATATTGCTTTGGGCGTAATAGGTATTAGAATATAAAAAGCTATGATAATTTTTTCGTAGATAAATGAGAATATAAATTGCTAATCACCAGTTTTCAAAACAGCTTGTTTTCTGTATTCAACTAATCTTTCTTCTGCAGTAGATCAAATGAACCTGGTTGATAGACTTGGTAAATAGTTCAAAATCGTTTTTTTAAATTTGTATATTTTTTCAATAAATTAAGGTTGAACTTTTTTTTTTTTTTGGTGAGGAGGATTAGCCTTGAGCTAACATCTGTTGCCAATCCTCCTCTTTTTGCTGAGGAAAATTGGCCCTGGGCTAACATCCGTGCCCATCTTCCTCTACTTGATATGTGGGACACCTGCCATAGTATGGCTTGATAAGCGGTGCGTAGGTCCACACCTGGATCCAAACCTGTGAACCCTGGGCCGCCAAAGCGGAGCATGTGAACATAACCAGTACGCCACCACGCCGGCCCCAAGGTTGAATTTTTTTTTTAAGCATTGTGGTTTAGAATAGGGGTTATGGAGATAGACTGCTTGGGTTTGAATTGCAAATTAGTTACTTATGAGCTGTGTGACTGTGGGAAAGTTAATTAACGGGTTTGTGTGCCAATTTTCTTCTTTAAAAAAATGCAGATAATAATACTTCTTACTTCTGAGAATGTTTGTGACTATATGTATGTATATCCATATAGTCTGTATAATCTATAGGTTATATAGATATATATGTACTATGTGTGTATATTTTTGCAAAATCTGAGACCTGTGTCTGACATAGAGTAAATGCTTAATAAGAATTAGCAATATTTATTATTAGCACAAGTTACCAAAGATGTAGAAAATTTGAGTGCCGTTCTACTCAAGGGTTCAAATTATCAATATGTACCTGTGTCAGTAACATACAAATTTGAGGAAACAATTATAGCTGTATAACAGTATCAAGAATCTGGAGATAATGAGCAAATAAAGGGTGAATTATTTCTTAATCCTTTGGTAAACTTGTAAGCCCCTCTCCTGCCAAAGACAACTTCTATCCTGACTTTAAATAACAATTTCTTGCTTATATATATATTTTTTTTGTTGAGGAAGATCAGCCCTGAGCTAACGTCTAGTGCCAATCTTCCTCTTTTTGCTGAGGAAGATTAGCCCTGAGCTAATATCTGTGCCCATCTTCCTCTATTTTGTATATGGGATTCCGCCACAGCATGGCTTGATGAGTGGTGCATAGGTTCGCGCCCAGGATCCGAACTGGCGAACCCTGGGCTGCCAAAGTGGAGCGTGCGAATTTAACCACTACACCACTAGGCTGGCCCCACGATTTCTTGCCTTTAAAAAATATTTTACCTCTTAGGTATGTCCCAAATGATATAGTTTTATGAACTTTTAAAAAATATATGCAGTCATATAGTGAATATTTTAGTTAAGCTCATTTAGCTTAACTTTGAGACTTATCTGTGTTGCTGCCTGTTATTGTTGGTTCTTCATTTTCACTGCTGTATAATGTTTCATTGAATGGATATACCATGATATCCATTCTACTGTTGACAATTATTTCATATTCTCAACATCATCTGATATTTTACATATAAATAATATACTTATGTGTACACACATTTGTAAATCAGCTTTATTTATATCTAATTTACATATAATAAAGTAGACTGATTTTAAGTATACAGGTTGATGAATTTTGACAAATATATACACCCTCGTGACCGCTACCACAATTAAGATAATAGAACATTTCTTTCACCTCCAAAAATCTCTTTTGCGCATTTGGAGTAAATTACCGTACCCCCTGCAAAGCAACCACTGATCTCACTATAAATTAGTATTGCCTACTCTAGAATTTCATATAAATGAAATCATATAGCAAGTAATGTTTTATGTCTGACATCTTTTACTCAACATGGTGTTTTGAGATGCATCTATGTTGCTACATGTCAGTTATTTTTGTTGTTGAATAGTGTGAATCTCCCACAACTTATTTATCCATTTGTATGTTTACATACATTTGGGTAGTTTTATTCTTGGAGCATATTTCTGTGCATGTCTGTTGAATATATATCTAGGAGTAGACTTGCTGTGTCATAGGATATGCTTATCTTCCACTTTGGTAGATGATGAAAATGGTTCTTATAAAGTGGTTATACTAATTCATATTAACACCAGCAGTGTATGTGCATTCCTTTTGTTTCATACCCTCAACAACATTTGGTTATTTAAAAAATTTTAGCTGTATAGATGGGTGGGTAGTGATATTTCATTGTGATTTTAGTTTGTATTTTCTGATGATTAATGAAATTGAGCACCTTTTAATGTGTTTATTGGTCATTGACCGTGTTCTATATTCTTTTGTGTGGTGCCTTTTCAAGTCATTTACCCTTTTTTTTTGGTTGGTGTTTTGAATTGCATTTTCTGTCTTTCATAATGATTTTTACAAGTTACTAATGCACTATGGGTATGAGCCCTTTTTTGAATATATTTTCTCCCCTTTTGTATATTGCTTTTTTATTTCTTGATGGTGACTTTTAATGAATAAAAGTTCTTAATTTTAATTTAGTCCAATTTACCCATATTTTCCTTTAGAGTTAGAACTTCTTGTGTCTTAAGACACATGAAGATGTTCTATTTTATCTTCTAGCTTTATTGTTTGGCCTACCATGCTGGGATTTATAATCCATCTTGAATTGATTTCTGTGTGTAGTCTGAGGTAGGAGTAAAGATTTTTTATACCATATGGATATACAAGTGATCTACTTATTAAGAACATGGTTTCTTCATTGCTCAAGACTGACATCTTCGTCTTAAATGAAAATGGAGTCCCTTTATGGACTCTTTATTCTACTTCATTGATCTATTTAGCTATCATTCTATCAGTAACATAGTGTCTTAATTACCATAGCGTTATAATACATCCTGATACCTGGTAGAGCAAGTCTTCTCACCTTGTTTTTCAAAAATGTTTTAGTTATTCTTGGTCTTTTGCTTTCTCTTATAAATTTTAGAATTAACTTGTTAAAATTCTGCACACATATCCACCCCTCTAATTCTTGATTGGGATTTCATTGACTCTACAGATTAATATAGTGAGTATTCACATCTTTGCAATATTCAGTCTTTCATATATTCCTCCATTTAATTAGATTTTCTTTAATTTTCTCAGTAATGATTTCTAGTTTTCTAGTTGACTTCTTGCAAATCTTGTGTTAGATTTACTCCTGGGTTTTGATTTTTTATTTTGTTTGCTAATATTTAGGAATATAGTTTATATTTTATGTATCAACCTAATAAACAGTAAGTTTGCTAAATTCTAAACAACTCTTTGAGGTATATTTGTATAATAAACTGTACCAATTTAAAGCATATAATTTGTTGAGTTTTGAAAGATGTGTAAACCTATAAAATTATCACCACAATCAAGAAAGAGAGCAGTTCTATCACTCCTCAGAGTTTCTTAGTGGCCTTTTACAACCCATCCCTCTTTCACACCCCCATATAGAATCATGTAGGTGTACTTCCTTGTGCCTGGATTCTTTTGTCAGCATGATAATTTTGAGGTTCATTCATATTATGTTTAGTGTTAGTTTGTTTCTTTTTAGTAGTTTTGTTTTTTCAAGCTGGATAGTATTGCGTTGGGTCCCTCTGCCACCCCTTGTTTATCATTCACCTGTTGATGTACATTTGATTTGTTTCAAGTTTTTGATTATTGAGGATCAAGCTGCTATGAAGAAAGACCATGAATGATTTTTCTATGGACGTATGTTTTCAATTCTTTTGAGTTTCTAGGATTGGATAGTTGGGAGCTTAAATTAGGTAAATGTTTAACTTTATCAGAAACTACTAAGCAATTATACATTCCTGCCAGCAGTATTTAAATGTTCTAGTTGTTCAGCATACTCTCTAACACTTGGTATTTACAACTTTAAGTTTAGTTATTCTAATGAGTAGGTGGTTGGTATCACATTAGTGTATCTTCTTTTGAGAAGTGTCTATTCAAATTTTTGTCCATTTTTAAATTGAGGTCTTGTGTATTTTCATATTATGCTTATAGAGGCAGACAAATTTTTGACTCAAAACTATAAAGCTAATGACAAAAAGCTACATAAATACTAAAATCTATTTAGAAAATTTGTTGCTCACAAGGGTATGGCTAGCAGTGCTGAAATTATGTGCATACTAGCATTGGGCAAATACGTTCATTTACTTTTGTGAATTATAAATGTGAGACGCAGACACTTGTAAAATCCAATGAAATCTCTTCCTTTAAGGCTATTTAGAAAAACACTTTGTGGAATTTGACCATTCTGTTTATTTAAAATCAAACTTATTTTTGAATATTGGTCTTTCTACCCAAAAGAATGTGTGTCTTTACAATTAATCCTTCACTCAAGAGAGTAACTTAACTATTTTTA
The DNA here is from genome assembly GCF_057802395.1 of Ceratotherium simum simum. Taxonomy (NCBI): domain Eukaryota; kingdom Metazoa; phylum Chordata; class Mammalia; order Perissodactyla; family Rhinocerotidae; genus Ceratotherium; species Ceratotherium simum. The sequence goes on along the minus strand of NC_141907.1, from coordinate 30,006,732 downwards.
CTTATCTATTTTAACCTATTTTTCCCTTTGCTTTAAGCTATTTCCGAGAGAGAAGAAATGCTACTACCTCAACTGGAAAATCTGTGACACAGCAAAGTGAGTCTTAGCATTTAAAGTCTCCGTAAATTAGTTAGCACTCATTTGATAGTCTTAAATGTGTTAAAATCGTGGCCGAGAAGGCAGCCCACCTGTGGAATAATGAGAATAACTGTCTGCTAGGGTTTGTGGTATTTCAGACACTTTTAAAGGTGAGTGAGTAAAAGACAGTAATATATACTAAGACTCCTGGAAATTTGCACATGCTAATATAAAAAGATTTTTTTGTACAGGCTTCATTTATCATTAGCCACAGTCAAAGGCGTTTAACTAAATTAAGTGCTGTCTGACAGTCTGAGCTACAAGACATAGATTTATGGAAAGTAATTTTGCCATGGTAACAGGAAAAGGCTGACATTGTTTCTTTGGTAAATCGATCATTGACAGAAGCTTTTCTTTCTTTTTGAAAATTCTGCGTATACAACTTCAGGAACATTCTTCTTGACAATAAAATGGCAAACACTGAACCTTTACAAAAAAAGTGCCATAGAAGAAAATGCAAGTGTTGAGAATTCTTTCCTATAGAACAGTGTAATTCAAGGATGGTCGAAATTCTCTTGAAATAAATTATTTACAGGTGTGGTAGTAGGTGTGGTATTAGAGGGATTATATTAAGTGGATTCTGGCATTTTGAGTGATATAACATTTAGCTGTTCACGAATTTTTAATATTTGGTTATTGAAAATTGTAATAGAATTAAGCTTAATTTTCTGCTGTTAATACTATTCTTTTATTTAGGACTTAACATTATAAATGGCACCATAACAATTTCCATTGTACGTGGAAAGTGTGCTTGGTTATGTTTATGTGGATTTTCGAGGTTAGCAAGGACATATATGACACATCACACTTTAACAAACAGGGAGTAATATGTCTTGATTGTGAAGTGAGGGGTAGATACAGTGAGTGCTACATCAAGAACACCATGGGGAGAGTTGATTTTGGTGTAAGAATTATGAGCATAATTTTGGACTTGCAGAGAATAAAGCTGAAGTGATTTTGCTATAAAATAAACACATGCCTTTTTTTTTTGTAACAATATTTTACATTATTTACATCTTTCCATTCTCATCCTATAATTTCCCCGAAAGATTCAAATGAGGAGAATTCATCTTCCATACTTCCTTATGGAGAGACCTTTCTCTTCCCGAAACTAGAAAATTCCAAGGTTAGTTCCATACATTTTAATTTTTTTTCCACATTCAATTCTTTGCTCCTCTGCCTGTGTTTGCCTCTTCATTTTCCCATAAGCTGCTTGAAGAACGTGTTATATTTGAAGAATGAAATTTCCAGCCAGTAAAATTCTGTTCAGTAAAATCATGGTAAATTATGACTTTAAATATACATCATAAAAACACATTTTCAATTCAATTTCAGGAATACAGATAGTGGGTTTTTAAAATATGCCGCAAGATAAGTTACTTTTAAAAAAAAGACCAAAAAACCCCATACAAAACAAAAACAAACCCCCTTAGATTTTGCTTTGCCTTATGCTCAAGTACAGACTTCTAACTATTCTTAATTATTCAGCTTATTACTCAGTCTTTCCTCTCCAGTACTTGTACTTTTTTGCTGTTTTATTTCTTGGTTTTGATAAAAGAGAAGTTGGAAGACTAAAAAGAAAGCAGGGAAGTAAAAGTAAATGAATTTTGTTCTTGGTTAGCATCTTCTGTTTTTCATAGTTGAAATAATATTAATTATTTAAATAACATTATTGAAAAAGGCATCAAAAGACCACTGTTTAATATAGTCTCCTTAATTAAATTATTTTTACTGAAAATTGATTTAAGCAATTAGATGTTTGTTTGATAAAACTAATCCCAGATATTGTAGCTCTTTGTAGAGTATTGCTACAGTAAAAAAAGTGTATGTTTTATTTATAGAAGAAGTCTATAAAGAATGAATTTTGGACCCATGAAGAAAAGCTCAAAGGGGAAGCAACTACTGGAAGAAACGCTTTTTTGGTCAAATCGAGGTATGAGGTCATGATTGATGGTGATTAATTCTTTCGAATAAAATTTTATACAAAGTTGACTTCTTACATTATATTTCTAAGAAAATAGTTTACATTGGTAAGTTCAAATCTTTCTAAATGTTTTGATAACAGAGCTCATTTTAATAATTAAATTTAAAGTCTGTAAATCAAATATATAGTGATATTCTCTAGCAGATTATTTTTGTCTTTTCCTGATTGAAACCACTCTTCCTTCCCCAAAGTGGCAAATATGTGGTGACTATGATTGCACTTTAAGGAGAAGTTATGTTAACATGAAGGAGAAAGGACAGTGCAAAAAATGTCACTATGTAAGGTGCTGAGTTTGTACAAATGTAATGTATCCTTTTTATTAGAAGTTCAGCATTGACAAGTGGCTTGACAATTGTCCAGTTACTTGGATCATATGTGAAATTAAACAGAGTTTGAGAGGCACCAACTTAAATTTTATTTTTCTCTCAGCTTTATTAGGACTTGGTGTACTGCATCATTACCTATCATTTGTTTCTTCTTCTATTTTATCCTTCATTTTCCAAGGCTAACACGGTTAGGGGTTTCCTTAAGTTGAAAGTGAATAATTGAGTATCTTCGGTAAGCATTTGATACGCGCCTATTACAGTGCAAGATGTGAAAGGGGCCAGGTTAAATCATTCTTTAAGGAAGTAATGGTTTTTAGAACACTATATCCAGAAGGGTGTAATTTGACCCCTAGGCGTATCTGTTTCATTGATTAGCAAAAACTTCTTTGTGTTGAGTTTTATTATATACATAAACGGCTGAGTGAATCTATTTGTCATTCCTTAAATCTATAGCAACATGCTTAGCCATTATGAATGCGTTCCAGTAAATCTTACATGTTATACAGCTTTTACCTTCTGAATGTATCCTGGTCCTTTCTTGTTTACTAGGTAACGTGGTGCAGTTTTTCCTCATTAGCGTTGCAAAATAATCCTAAAACTCTGACCAGTTAGGCATATTCCCTGTTTTATTACATTTTGATGGAACATAGAGTCTTTGGAGTCAATTAGTGGAGAGCCAGAGAAGGGGCAAAGAGTTGGAAGTAAGATCTCCAAATAGATGAGTTAGGGGTTTGTGATGTTGCACAGGAAAGAGAGGTTGTGCTGGCCACTTAATAGTGCTGGCGAAGATGTTTAAATTGTGAGGCAAAGAATACAGTCAATCTCCATCCTTACCGACTGCACTCAAACCCCCAAATAAACAGATCAGTTTAAGTGATACATAGGAAAAGATATGCTACTTCCAGTAGTGTTCAAATGTGTCTTAGGATAATGAGAGATTTCTATTTAATTTTTCTGGAAGAGCTTTAAAAATTATCAGATGGGTTAATTAAACGCTAAGGTTTTCCTAGCCTTAAATTTCTGTGATTGGTTGTCTATAAATTTAAAAAGTAACCAGTGGCTTAAATGACATATAGTGCTTTGAAATGTTCATACCACTCTTTTCCGTTTAGCATATACGATAACAGGACGGAGAATATAAGTGAGGACAAAGTGGAAGATATTTGGATACCTCGAGAGGACAAAAACAATTTTCCCATAGACTCTGCTTCTGAGTCAGAATATTCAACAGTAGAAGAATGCTTTCAGAGTTTGAAAAGAAAAAATTCAAAGGCGTCTAAATCTAGGACTCAGAAAGCATTGAATTTAGACCCTGTTAATAGGCACAGTTATCCGTCAAGCTCCACAAGTGGAAATGCTGATTCATCAGTCATTTCCTCAACTACAATATCTCCCTATGCCTGTTTTTATGGATCATCTGCAAGGAAGGTTAAATCGGGATGGCTGGACAAACTCTGTCCTCAAGGGTATGTATTCTTTTTTTTTCATAAGCAGACTTTTGAAACTTCAAGTTTATCCATTTCTAAACCTGCTAGATTGCTTCCGCTCCTCACCCCCCTCCCATGCATACACATAGAATTTTTAGGGACTTGCAATACACTTGGCAAATGCATAAGAAGTCATAAGGAGGGGTATGTGCAATGTGCTGTATGGAATGCTGGGTTAAGGTTCTGAATAGCAAATTAAAACTAGAAGTTATGATTTCACATCTAGATCCTTAATGTTAATTTCTAACTTTGCAACAAAATGCACTATCCTGTGTCCCAGTTTGTAGCAAAGAAAAACAACACAGATGGAGTTAGTATTACGCGGCCCACACTGTTCGGCCTTTGCTCATATGATAACAGTGTTCTGTTTGGGAATACAAGGCTTATTGTAGTTAGGGGAAAGTACTGCATTGTTGGCTTTGGGGCTTCACTATTACTGATATACTGTTTTGATTTTTGTTTGTTGCATGGAAGGTCAGAGTCCCTTGAGTATTATACTTTTAAAACCGATTTGTTGTTTCTCTTTGAAACTTCTGTCCCTTAAGCATTTTACAATATTAAGAAATCTTTGGGGAGGAATTATATTTAATTAGAATTGTTTTCTGGCATCCTGGTTTTTAGATGTCTTTTTGAAATATTTACTTGAAATGTTCCTCATGAATTATTATATTATTTTGGGATTAAACCCCTCATGTTTAGGTAGTTATGTGCTGAGTCCTTACAATGTGCTGGTTTTCTCTACTGTTCCCCCCCAAAATGTGCATCATTTCTAGAAAGCCTTGGTGTGACCTAAAATAAATTTCATTAGTAAAAAAATGACCAGAAGAAGCATCAGTTGACTAGTGGAGCAGGAATTACATTTCTTAAGAAAACAAAAAAAACTCCAACAGTTTTATGGTTATTAAGTGTATGGCTAATACTTTATACGATTGCCTACTTTTAGCAAATTAGATGTTGAATAGACCAAAATAGAGTACTTCTTAGTATCAGTTATTTTGTCTCACTCCTTTTTTTTTTTTTTTTAATTTTTTATTTATTTTTCCCCCAAAGCCCCAGTAGATAGTTGTATGTCACAGTTGCACATCCTTCTAGTTGCTGTATGTGGGACGCGGCCTCAGCATGGCCAGAGAAGCGGTGCATCAGTGTGCGCCCGGGATCCGAACCCGGGCCGCCAGCAGCGGAGCACGCGCACTTAACCACTAAGCCACTGGGCCGGCCCGTCTCACTCCTTTCTGGTTACATTAGGATGACAAAGTAGTCAGCTGTGTCTACTCTTTATCAGTCATTAGTATTATTGGTAGATGCATAGTCCAGTAGCAAAGGTATGAGTCAGCGCTCAAATATACACACTGGGGGAATGAAACAGTGAGCTTGAATATTCTCAGATGTTTCATTTCTGTAAAATTAAAGTTTAGGGAGATCCTAGTGCTCTTTCAGAGTACCTAAAGATTTAGCAGACAGAGCCCCCAGCAGCTGTGGTTTCCTGCGTGATCTCTGGTGGTACCTCACTCTTTACAGGGTTGATATGTTTGCTGTAGGCACACTGAGAAAGCCTCCCATTATTGGTGAAGGTGGGACACTTAGAACATTTCCATTGTGTTTTTATCAGAACTCAGACTTTCCAGCCTTTCTTTTCTGAACCTGCCTAAGGTTAGATGCTGTAAGTTTCCAAGATTTATATTTTTCCAGTGTACGAGAAATAATTGAGTTTTCTGGCTTAGAAATTTTTCTCCTGGATACCAGGATGGATGGAGATAGGAAAGTATGCAAAAGAGCTCGTTGTATGACCAAGAAATTTAAAAAACTCTTCTACATGATTGTATTGGTATGACTTGAGAGAAATACGGGTAACTGGCCAAAAAGCATGTATTTATTAGACCAGAAGTAGAATGCGAGTTTTTCCTTTTCCTAATTAGACTCTGTAGGCTATTGTGAGGGTGTTTAAGATGCTCCTTAGTTAGACAGAGTGGTACCTACCCATTGCTAATGTGAGGTTACTGAGCTTTAACTCATGGTCACAAGTCTCTCTGGTGCAGGTAGGACTGATTTAGGTGGCATCCTGAATTCTATAGAGGAGATATCAGCAAACTTTTTCTATAAAGGATCAGATAATATATTTTTTTTTTTTTTTTTTTTTTTATTTTCCCCCCAAAGGCCCAGTAGATAGTTGTATGTCATAGTTGCACATCCTTCTAGTTGCTGTATGTGGGACACGGCCTCAGCATGGCCGGAGAAGCGGTGCGTCGGTGCGTGCCCGGGATCCGAACCCGGGCCGCCAGCAGCGGAGCGCACGCACTTAACCGCTAAGCCACGGGGCCGGCCCCAGATAATATTTTAATCGTTAAGCCATATGATCTCTGTTGGAGATCAGCAATTCAGTTGTAGCATGAAAAGCAGCTACAGATAATATGTAAACAAGTGAATTAGGCTGTGTTTCAATAAAACTTGATTTATAAACACAGATAATGGACCAGATTTGGCCTGTGGGCCATAGAGACATAAAGTAGATGAGAGGGTTGGCTAAAATCTTATACCAGCTTCTTTCTTCTCCCCCAAATAGAAAGTTGTAACCTGATAGATCACAAAATAGGGAAACTACTTTTTATTATTCTATTAAATATAGAAGTAATAAGGAGCAGGAGCCTTCTTCAGGGACCTTTGTACTTGTTCTTCTTTTTGCCTGGATTGCTCTTACCTGGAGAGTAACGTGGCTTATACCTTACCTCCCCCAAGTTCTTACTATAATGTCTCCTTTGCATTGAGGCCCTGAACTCCAAATTTAAAATGATCACTGATTGCCCCTCTCTCCCAGCACCCCATCCCTCCCTTAATTACTTTATTTTTCTTTGCGGGGCTCGTATGCTTGATGATTTATTTATTTCATGTATGCTTCATGAGGACAGTCATCTATATTGGCTTTTGTTTACTGCAGTATCCTCAGCAGCTAGAACATTGCCTGGCACATGGTAGACGCTGTTAGTTTTTGTTGTTGAATGAATCAGTAAAAACCCTAGCATTTAACATAGTTTTTCTTTTAATTTTTCTAAAATAGCTAGTTTTGTTTTATTCATAGGGATTTTGTGATAAAAACTGAACTCTAAACACTAGATTGGTTGAAAATCTGCAGGTGCCATTGATAGCACTGGTACACATTAACAGAGCAGGGGACTCGCAGTGTTCTTTTTATAATTGTTTCCCCCTGAAAGTCACTGACATCTATTGTCAAAACACAGTTTACAAACAAATAGCCACACTCAGTTATCCTCTCCAAATAGTGTTTGAAACTATCCTCAGTCATGAGTGACATTAAACAAAATAATCAAATTCATAATCTGGATTTATTTCACATGATTGAGTGTCTATTTGCTTTTGGAATGGAAATGCCAGTTCTGAATCAATACACGGTGTGTGAAAACTGCCAAATATTTAGTAAGAAAATAATTGTGTAACATCATGCAGCTAAAGAAATACTGAAAAATTTCCAATTGAGCTTAAATTATGAAAATCTATTTAAATATTTGAATGATCTAATTATAATATAGCCTGACACTGTTGGTTTTAAAAATTGTATTGAAGAAACTTGATGAAATGTTGAACTTGGATCTGTTATTAGTGTTTCAAACAGGTCAAGCAGATGAAAAACTTAACAAATGGTACTTGTTTTAAAAAACTGGGTTTTGAGGATAAAAAACCAAGTCTTCCCCCTTCCCTTTCCTAGCTGTGACTAATAAACTCAAACTTTTCAGCAAATCTGAATAGACGCAAATATGAAAGACTGGATATAATTTATTCCAGCATTTCCCAAATTTGTAACTCAGAAGAAGAATCCTGTGAGTTGCTGTAAAGAGAACATGGTTGAAGGTACTGTACTATACTTCTTCTAGGAGATGCACATATTGAAATATCCTGGAATATCTGCGACAAGGAAATCCTTTTGACTTTTTTAACTTGCTGTTTTCTAAAGATGTTTATGTGTTTAGCATAATGCACTGAGCATGTTTATAAAAACTGTGAGGTATCTTGAGGAATTCATATTTTACTTGACAAGTTGTTTTAGGACTTTATTTCTTACTCAGCTAAATTCCTCTTTTTTAAAAAAAAAATTATTAATTTTTTAACCATGGAGAAGCATTGTGTGGTAATGTTAGCTTGGGATAGCAGAAGCTGAACACATGAGGCTAACTCAGCAATTTGAATATATAATATTTATACTTAAGAATTTATGGAGGAATCCAAAGATGAGCAAGATGGCGTGTGTTCCTTGTCTTGTTCGTATCTTCCATTTAGGGCAGAAAAAATATGCCAATAAAAATAAACCCAAAAGACAGAGTATAATAATTGGTACAGAAAGGTCCACAGAGTACAGAATTGTGAGGTTACAGAGAGGTTGAGAAAACATTTCTTCAAAGACCTTCCAGGGAGGAGAAGTGGCAGTTCAATTGGCCTTTGGAAAATTGATAAGATTTTAACTGGCGTTTTTAGATGAAAGACATTTTTGGCTAGAGGGATTGAAAAGGCCCTGAGGGAGGCCATATCTGGAGGTTCTGAAGTCTATGAGATGGATAGCAGAGGTTAGTTGGGGTTGTTTTCTGGAAGATGCAAGGTTGGCCTCTAGGACCAGGAGGGAGAAACTGCTGGTGAATTGCATGTTCAGGTTGAACAGAGAGCTAGGGGAAATGAAAAAGCCAGTGGTCAAATACCAAGAAAAGGTCAACTCCCAGACAGTGGTTGGGAGTCAGATCACCCAGAAGCCAGTAGCCCATGACTTGGTGGGAGATCAGAACTTATACCGTTGGTCTTTTATCAGTGACTAGTTTCCCAGCCAGGGCCCAGAGTCTCCAAGGCCGCTTTAGTGAAACAGTTCCCCACCCTCGTACACAGGTGTGTGAGCACCTCAAGTCTCCTGGCAGTGCTGTCTGTGGCTGGCCTTTCACTGAAAAGCAAATGTAGTGGAAAGTTGACAAGTCTCTAGCTGACCAGGGTGTTCTGTATCAATCACTTTGTTGAACTGAAAATTGAATATTAAATCTTTGATAAAAAGTTTCTTTTTATACTGGCAAACTAGTAGGCCGTTTCTCAAATCATACATTACTTGTAAAGACTGTGCCAAGCAGATAGAAAGATTCAATATTTTATTTGTAGTTTGAGGGAAAAAAAAATTCGTCGCTTTAGTGTTTATTAAAATCACACGACTCATTTCTTTGTCAATCTAGCTGCAGAGAAATGAATGAGGGTGTTGGAATCAGACAGAGTGAAATTAGAGTTCTCTAATGAGCTACCGTTCATTTGCTGTGTGACTCGGTGGCTCAGAACCTCCATTTCCCACATAAAAGTGTAAGGTCAAGACTTCCTCTGTGGGATCAGTTGGAAAAGTAGATCACGTTGGGCCTGACACTTAATCTGGGCTCGATAAACCTCACTTTCTTTCTCTTCAGAAGAGCATCATTTTATTTCAGGTGACTTTTGATAATTTTACTGCAAGTGAGTTCTAGTCAGTTCTTAACGTTGGGAAATATAAGGTAAAGAAATCACGTGTTCACAGTAAACTTTCAAAATTAAGTTTTTTGGCAGCTATAAAAAGCACATAGTTTAAAGTGTCAGAAAGTTCTGTGTGGCTTATTAAAAAAAATAGCAACTTTTCCTCCTCTTCCACTTTATCACAAGAAGTGGCTACTTTCAACTCTTTCAGTAGTTTCTTTTGATATTTACTTTGTATACTTAATAATATTTTTATACTGATTCTTTCTGACTTTTCAGTGTTAGAAATTAACTATTGAAGTGCTACTACCATAGCATGTAATGTTTATTTGTTTTCACCACTGTCCCTGTGAGCCCCCCTTCTAGCGTAGACACAGTTTCTGTCTAATCATCCTTTTAATGTACTTATTTAAAATATTTAGGTTATATCTGTATTTAGTTTTATATTCTTATGACTGAGTAAATGCTCACATGAGCTATATAGCATATTATGATTAATTTTTCCTTCATTTGCAACCTTGAGTTTTCCTTGGAATTAATAGTAGTTGACTTTTTTCGATTTGCTTAGTTTTTATGTACTTATCATTCCTTTATCCCAAAATTCTTCCTCAGAACTATAATTCTATGAAGTAACCAAAATCCATACATGTATCAGTTTCATCATCCTGTAGCCTTCTAAGAAAACTTACTTAGTTTGTATTTTCTAACCTAGTTTTGTTTTTTGTTTTCCTATTTTAATATAGGAAGCACTTTCTTACTTTTGACTGATCTTTATAGCATACTGTTATTGTTCCATGGACACAATATATTCTCTTATCTCTCTGAGGATATTAATTTTTTTTTTTTGGTTAGGAAGATGGGCCCTGAACTAACATCTGCCAATCCTCCTCTTTTTTTGCTGAGGAAGACTGGCCCTGGGCTAACATCCATGCCGACCTTCCTCCACTTTATATGGGATGCTGCCACAGCATGGCTTGACAAGCGGTGCGTCGGTGCACGCCTGGGATCCGAACAGGTGAACCCGGGGCCGCCGCAGTGGAGCATGCGCACTTAACCGCTTGCACCACAGGCGGGCCCCATTAATATGTTTTTTGAAGCTTTTTTTTCTTCTAGAATTTGTTACTTTAAAATTTTTTTTTGTGGGGGGTGGTCCTTCCTTCTCTTTTACCTTAGAGATATTTTCCTCCAATGTTTTGTCAGTCTTGGGCTGTTCATTTTAAAGTGAGATACTACAAAGCTGATTAGAACAGGCTCTGATGGGTGTTGCTTTCTGTTTCTTGTAAGATGATCTTGCTAGGCCTTTCCTCATATATGTTTCCTTGGAGACTCCTCATGCCGGTATCTTTTAAATGAATCTCCTTCTAGAGGGTAATAAGACTGGTAAACAGCTTTTTGGGAGCTTAGTAGGGAAAGTGGACTTTGATTATAAATGTTTATGCTGTAGACTTTTATTTGATTCTGCTGTTTTTAATACTGTCCACTACCTTCAGCCATGTCTGAATCTCCCAGTCCAGAGATGCGCTGTTTGTTCTTTTCCAGTAATAAAACTCTACTATTCTGTTGAGGAAGAGGAGGGGTGCTTTTCCAGCAGTGTGAAGTGAGAGAGGGATTCTGGGATGGAGTGGCGAGGGATTCAAGTTTCTCTCTTCAATTGCCTTTCAACAAATCTTCCTATTCTCAGCACCCTCCTCTCCTTCATAATCACTTCTAGAGTTACTTGGTGCCTCTATCTTCTGATACTTTCTGAGATTTTTTGGGTAAACTGGTTTTCCTCTCAATTTGGTCTATTGTAGGCTTGGCAGTTAGCACTCTGAAGCCTCCCAAGTCAGTCCCTATCCCTTCTTCTGCTTTCCTGATTTCTAAATACTGTTACTATCATTTACTTCTCTGGTCAATGTTGGTTTGTAGGTATTGATTTATTTTTTGTTTTTTAATCCTTTGAGGTTTTGGAAAGAGTAGAGATAAATGCAGGCTTTTAATTGATCATCTTAACTAGAAGCTGGTTTCATGTTGGATTTTTTTTTTCAGAGTGTGACTCCATAAAATAAAGAGGTGTGAATCTTTTAAGATAGCTTTTCATATACCATGTCATGTAAGCACTAAGCTCTTAGTAAATATTGTTAAAATTGTAGTCACGTTAAAATTCAAGCTTTATCATTGACTTCCAAAAGTCCTTTAGCAGTTGGAATTTTACATTAAATAACAATGTTTTTTCCTCATTTAAAGGGTTAGGTATAGCAGACATGGAAGCTGGGATTTCAGAGACTTTCTGTTTTGCTTTTGTTTTTTTGACCCCAACTCATTTTGGTTCATAAAATCTTGGAAACTGTCATTTTGGTTTGCTTAAAAGTGAGAAAAGGCACTTTAAAATGGAAAAGTGCTGGTATTTTATAGAAATATTATAATAATTCCTTGGATCTGTAGCTACAGAATGTTTCATAATTAATACTGCATCATTTAAAAGCCTCAGACTTAAAAGAGTAATTAAAGTAGATAATTAGCTAAAGAAAAAAATGAGTAATTAGATAAATAAACAATAATATATACTTTTAGAAATTATAGTAGTTCTAAAAATATTGAGTCTAGTTAGGGTTAGAGCAGAGAATAAGGTAAAATATGCATATAATTCTTTAGGATTATGTGAACAAGGCAGATGAATCTGGAACAGCATGTTGATGATATCTTTTTCTTAGATATCGTTCAGAATGACTGAGAAGTATGTTTGTGATGATTTAACTACCATGATTAATAAAAACTATACACTTGACTTAGTTCGAGTTTTACTCCAGTTATGTGCTGTTTCAAGACGGCAATTTGTAGCCTCTGCCACCTTAAATTAAAATCTTTGGTTAGCATGCTTATTCAATTTTTAAATTTTATTTTTAAGCTAAAAGATGTAATCTTTTTTTTAAAAAAACCCTGCTAACATTTGGGAATGAAATTAAACAGGAATGCCTCTGTGTCAGTACTTTGTAAATAGAGATTTAATTGTTTGTATATATACTGTTGTTAAAAAAGAATTTTTAGGATACACAATCTTGTGACAACAAAAACTGACACCAGGTGGTGAGGCTGTATTTATGAAAGCAGTTGAAACTTTACACCACCTATCCTAGCAGAGCTCAAGGGAAGAGTTTACAGAAATCCGTTCAATAACACTGCACGAGCCTTATACATTATTCTAAAAAAGCTTCTTAAAGAAATGTTTCCCTTCAGAACCCTACAAACAAAAGAGGATAAAACCTAGGCTAATATGTTCCATGTCTGCTTTACATTTTTTCCTGAAGGAATTCTGAAGCACTTTGCAAAATTGAACTCACATATAAAATGGGTAGAGGTCAAATGTTATCGCTGCCTAGAGGGATGTCCAGGATGCCTTGCCATCAAATGGACTAGAATCTGTTTTGTGTAGTGGTTAAGGGCATAGACTTTGGGACCAGCCCGCCTGGATTTAACTCCCAGATATGCTCTTTACTAGTTGCATAATTTGGGCATATTATTTAACCTACCAGTGCCTCTGTGTCTTCATCTGTGAAATGGGAATAATAATATTTGTTGTCTCATGTGGTTGTTTTGAGGATTAAATGAATTAATCTTTGTATATGGCTTGCAACAGTGCCTAGAACAAAGCACTAGCTAAGTGTTTGCTGTTTTCATTGCCAAGATTATTCTGCCAAATAAGTTCTTTGTTGACTGAGGCTTTAAAGTCTTTTCTCTGTGTAATAATTCATCATTAGTGCAGATCTAATTTGTGTCATGTGATAGTAGGAACACAGGCTAGTGTGACATTGTATTTTATACCTTGTCTTTTTTTTTTTTTTTAAACATTTACTAAACAAATTAAGCTGTTCAAGTTTAAAGGAAAGGCATAACTTAGGTTGGAGAAAACTTGTAAAGTCCTTTAGCAACCTCTAATTGTGTGTAGTAGATTAATTTTACATAATTACAGTGGAATTAGTTCAGGTGGCTGCGATGAGTCCAAGAGGCTGGAAAAACATGTTAAAGTAGGTTCTAAACCTTTTTTCACTCTATGCTTTGGCAAGTTTTGAAACTTTGAATTTAATTCTGAGTTTTCAGAAGTCTACCTGCTTTCTGCCAACCTTTCTTTTGAAAGATGCTGATTGAGTGCTGTTCATTTGAGGTTTACTTGTGTGTCATCTTGCTCTGTTGTTAAAGGGACTGTGCTTAATCATGTCACTCATTCACCCAGCAAATTCTTTTTTTAGTGCCATATTTGTCTCTGTGTTAGTTGCTGATCATATGGTAGACAATGAAACATTCTTGGACTTTGTCCCTGTAAAGCATAAGGGCAGGTGTGGGAGACGGTATTAAGCAAGTAAACAAATGTATGTAATTGGAGATTGTGTTAAGAGCTATGAGGAAAAGGAGAGGGTGCTTTGAGAGAGTAACTTTGTGATCTGCTTTGGACTGGCTCCTCAGGGAAGGAATGTCTGTGTGGGTGGTTTGGGTGGAACTCTGAAAGATAAGGAGTAGTTAGCAAAGGGAATTGAGGAATAATGGAAGGTCCTAAGGCCTCTATCTCCCCATAGATGTTGATTATTTTTATTCTAAAATGGAAGAGTCTGTGTCCCACTGAGCTCTGTCTTACCACCATTTACAATGTAAAGTGAGGGGGGCCCAAAACAAAGTCTTGAATTACATAATTACTGTTGAGGTTGTGTGGGAAGATGTGTTTTTACCTGCCTTTAAGTATGACAGAGATAAACATGAAATGAGTGCGAAGTGATAAATCTGTCCACTGTGTAATTATTGGGTGTTTGCTTTATATTCTTTACCTTTTAACTTTGAATGCTGGGAATTTGAAGAACTCTGGACCAGTGAAAGAAGTAAAAACCAGATGTCTATAACACTGTTGGATGTTGCAATGTTAAAAAGCACGTTATAGACCAAGAGAAGTTAAAGAGAAGCAGAAAGATGAGGGAATAAGATGGAAAGAGGGCTGAGTAGTAGTTGTGGTTATATGATTTTAAGGTCTTTACATGTTCTTATTACTTCATAATTAATTCAGTGCTTATATGGGAAAATGTCTGCACGGTGAACTTCGAACTTTTTCTCCATTTGATCAGATTTGCTCTAATTGTATCTTAAGCAGAATAAATTGGCTAACGATCCATGAGGGAGACTCACCATATTTCACTTGAGTAATAAATGTGTTGTACTCAGGAAACAGACCGAAAGACGCGTTCCCCACACTTGCTGAAGTTCTTTTTCTGTCTTTAAATCTTCTGAAAACCACAGAAAGTTATGCCAATTTCTTATCTTAAACATGTTAGAAAATTGCAAAAGGAAAAGATAGACATATTTGCTATTTACCTATTTGTTTAGAAATGACTTTTTTTCCCAGCAGGAAGTTAGTTTCCATATATTATCTGTGGTAAGGGCTAAAAGTATCTAGATTCTATCCATCCAAACTGAGAGCCATGTAGAGAAAAGGATATTCAAAGCCTTTAGGATTGTCTGACTTTCAGGGAAGGGGCCTGAAACCAAACCAGACCAAACCAAAAACCAAACCCAAGTAGAAATGGTTCTTCGCTTTTCCCTTACATAGAAGAAGTTTTTTTTTTTCTTTTAAGCTTAAATAGAAAACATGTGATGACATTATTTTGTTTTGTTTCTCAAGTCTGTAACCATTTTAAACTGCATTTGCCTTTCATATGATTCTTTTTTGAAAAATGTTAATGTTTCAGTGAATTTTGGATGATTGCAAATGATTCCCTATATTTAGACAGGGCTTTTACAGCTTATTTGATCAAAATTAAATAATTTATGTAAATCCAATTGACAAAGCTTTGTTATTTTAGCCAAATATTATTCAGACTCCAAAGCAAAAATTACGGTAAAATAAGATAAATGTAATAAACTTAATGAGGGATGAAAGTTTATGTTATCTTCATTAAAGGGTTATCTCCATTAAGGGACATGGGTGCAATGATAGTGTTTCTGACCACACTTTGTTTTACACTCAAGCTTACAAATGTGGATGACAACACTGTTAACAGTCATTTTTTAAAAATATTTAGGTCAACTGATTAGAAAGTGTCATTGTACGTATTTTTTCCTTTGTACCATTGCCAAAACTGCACATTATCATAGCCTATTTTCTAGACTGTTTAACAGCAAATGGGAATGTACTCAACACAGTCATATTGCAAATGTATTTAAAATCCAAGTTCATGGTACTTAAATGTGAAATAACAATTTCATATATTTTACAGAAAACGCATGTTTCAGAAGAGATGGGTGAAGTTTGATGGCCTTAGCATTTCTTATTACAATAATGAGAAGGTAAGAACATTTTGCACTTTTCAAAGATTGCTTTATGCACACTAAGTGTACTTCAGTAAACTAAGTAAGCGATTTTGTTTTTGAGCATAGAAGTTGGATTATCAACATGAAAAGAATTTGCATGGGATAAAATACTCTTTTCATAATTTGACTTTTCCTTGACACATAAAATTGGGATTTTTGGTGAGGAAGATTGTCCCTGAGCTAACATCTGTGCCAGTCTTCCTCTATTTTGTATGTAGGACACCACCCCAGCATGGCTTGGTGAGAGGTGTAGGTCCATGCCAGGGATCCGAGCCCGAAAACCCCGGGCTGCCAAAGCACAGTGTGCGAACTTAACCACTGTGCCATGGGGCCAGCCCCAAAGCTGAGATTTTTTAAATTCAGATATCTAATAATTTATGGAGTATCTTCTACAAACTACAGGAATTGCTGTGAGTGATACACAGTTGAATAAGAAATTGCCTTTATCCTAGAGAGCACTAAGGAATGTTTACAAAATGAAACTATAAGTAGGAAGTGGCAAAGCAAGGAAAAGTTAGTTTGTACTCCAGAAGGGGTTGTGAAAGAAACAAGGAAGGCTTCTTGCCTGAGATTTTATTTGCCATAGTCTTGAAAAAGAGGAATGATTGTGTATAAAGAACCTACCGAGAACAGGACCTGATAGCAGAAAGAACAATGAGATGCTCAGATAGGAACTCACTTGTACCATGTATGGTAGAATTGAGTAGTTTTCTCTGATTGGAAAATAGAGTATATGAAGGAGACTTGTGGGGGATGAAGCTGGGAAGGTTGTCTGCAGTTAGAGCTCATTGAAAATCTTGATGTGAAAGTGTTTACAAAATATTCTTTAGGTAATTAAGTCTTAATGACACGATACTGTTTTGATCATGTCTTTCTCATTAGTTATGAGAATGTCTTTATTCTTGGGAGATGTAGGCTGAAATATTTAGAAGTGAAGTGTCATTATATCTGCAAATGTTTTTCAACTGTTACCTCTCTGTCTCTCTATATATACACTAGGACCTCCTTATCCTCGGAGGATATGTTCCAAGAGCCCCAGTGAATGCCTGAAACTACAGATAGTACCAAACTCTATGTATACTATGGTTTTTCCTACACATACATGCCAATGATAGTTTAATTTATAAATTAGGGACAGTAAGAGCTTAACAACAGTAACTTCTCTTTGGTATATGTGAATTGCCAGCATCATTACTCTTGTGATTTGGGGCCATTATTAAGTAGAATAAGGGTTGCTTGAACACAAACACTGCAATGCCATGACAGTCAATCTGGTAACAGATATGGCTACTAAGTGACTAACAGGTGGGTAGTGTATACGGTCTGAATCCACTGGACAAAGGGATGATTCACGTCCTGGGTGGGAAGGTGCGAGATTTCATCACGATACTCAGAATGGTACACAATTTAAAACTTGTGAATTGTTTATTTCTCAAATTTTCTATTTAATATTTTCAGACTGTGGTTGATGGGGGCAACTGAAACTGAGGAAAGCGAAACCTCAGATAAGGGGAGACGACTGTATTTATATTTGCGAATATATATATTTGCACACATGCATAGTTAGATAAAATAAGAACTGACGATGTTAACAGTTGCAAAATCTCGGTGGAGGACATGTGGGTCTTCATGGTACTAATCTTTCAACTTCTCTGTATTTGAAAATTTCCTTAATAAAAAGCTGAAATTAATAAATATACCATACTTTTAGTTAATTAAAATCAGATAATCTTATAGTCTTAACTATAGACATTCTCTTAACATACTCATTTAATACTTAACCACATTCTCTTATTTTATAGCTTATAATTTAACATTATTTTCTCGTTATTTAGAGATTTCCACTGCCTGTTATTGGTGATATTTGTGGCTCGAATAGAGGTTTAGACTCTCTCTCATATATTGATTCTTCAGTCCTACAGGGCAGAAGAGAATATGTTTTTAGACAGAAAGTAAGACACACTGCAACATAACACACACTGCATGCTATAATACCAAGAATAATAGAAGGTTTAGAGGAGCATTGTTTGGTTTCACTTTGCGGTGATCCAGACAAAGCATCAAATAGATTTAAACACATCTCTTTGAGGTTTGCAAGCTAGTGGATGAATTTTTTTTTTTTATTGATGTTTTCATAGTTTATAACATTGTGAAATTTTGGGTTGTACGTTTTTGTTTGTCCATCACCATATATATGTCTCCCTTTACCCCTTGTGCCCAGCCCCCACCCCCATTGCCCCTGGTAACCACAGTACAGTTTTCTCTGTCCATGTGTTGGTTTATATTCCACATATGAGTGAGATCATACAGTGTTTGTCTTTCTCTTTCTGGCTTGGGATGAATATTTTTTAAAAGCTGGTTTTCTGCCTTAGTTACTGTTTTGAGTTTGCCTGTGCATTTGGATGTTGAGACAATTTCTATGCCTAGAATGGGTACAATGTAGTCTCTGTATGTGATGGACTCTGACCCCTAGTTTTCTTCAGCACCTGTGCCCTTCTCTGGTTGGATTGAAATGTCTTATTCAGGAATAAGACAGGCTTTCATGTCCTGAGGCTCTGTTGGTGGTGGTATCATTATTAATTATTATTAAATGGGGATCATTTGGGAGAGAGAATTTCTAGTATGTGTGTCCGGTTGGACTCACTCTGTTTGTCCTTTAAAAGCTCATCTCAACTGCAGTGCAATATCTCCATTTTTAGATGTTGATGCAATAAAAATGATCCAGCCTTGGTTTGAAATTGAGATAAATTCATATTGAAATGAATTATTACAAGTCATTTAGTTTAACATCAATTTTTTAAAAAAATTCAAGTGATTATTTTCTGTGGCATTTCATCCCCTTACTATCCAGATGATTGGTTTCATCTGGGCAAAAAACAAAACCACTAGGATGGGTGTTTCCTGAAAAAAAAAAAAGGCAGTTTCTGTTGTGACCCTTCTGGCAAAAGAGATGAGTTGGTAGACTGGGAAGATGGGACTTCACGGCCAGTGAACAGAAGGCATTGGTGTGGCCACAGCTACCCTGTCAGCTGGGTGTGCAGTTTTAGTGGTCACGCGCACCGAGGAGTGGGGTCTTGCAGTGTTCAAATGTGCACTGAGGAGCATGTGGTGGTGCTTTCCAGAGGAAATGTGCAGAGTTGTCTGTTTCCCTCGTTTTCTTCCACTTTCCTCGATACTACTCAATCATGTCTCTGCAAGGACTCTTTCATTGTATTACTGAAAATGGCGTCATCCCAATAGCCTTGATGTCTTATCACCTCCAAGAAGTCTAACTCACCCCCATTCTCACTCAGCTGTGGGCAGAATTGCCCTGTGGTCATTTCATTCTCTGAAAGTGCTAGATAAATGACAAACTTGACCTAGATGTCTGTGTTACAGGATCAAGGGATCCTTTCAAATTTCTTTCCTTAAGGAAGATTTTACACTGAAAAATGCAGTCATTTTGAGTCTATTGCCACTGAGTAGGGTTTTTTTTCTGTATTGTTTTTATCTGTATTGTTAGAAGAGAAATGTTAAGTCAACTCTACAGTATTAAAAATAACGAGATTTATCTTGGGATGTTATAATAGATTATAAATTAGTCATTAGAGAAACTACAACTTCCTGAGGTGAAAGTGACATAGTATTTAGCTTGTTAAGTACATTTTGATCACTTCTGGGGAATTTATTTGTTTTTATTACTCTTCCATAAGTACTTATCTGTTAAATATAATATCATTATTACAGGCGTGTAGGTGAGTTGTTATTTTTTTAAGGAATTGTTTTCTAATCTCTTAAAGAGGTCTAGAGGAGGGAGAGTCTCCTTTTTTTATTCCTGTTTCTTTTCCTGCAATGCTGCTGGATTTTTCTCCTTTGAAAAATGGGTTAATGGTAATCTTTTATTCAGCAAAAAGTTAATTATCTCACTAGAGGTGTATTTTTATAAGCTCCTCTAATTCTTAGGCAACCTAAAATTTGCAGATGGGTCACCTAGGGGATAAAGTGTAAATGTTTTTGGACATTCTGATTTTTCGCTGGCGTCAGCCACTACAGACTCACGGCCAGGGAGGCCCTTACACTGTCCTGAAGGTGCTCTGCCCCTTCCCGTGTCTTAGGTTGCCTGACAATGGGGAGACATTCTCCCCCTCCTCTCAATTCCTAGGACGCTTAGTGGTCTGGTATTGCTAGTATTGCCGTTGTAACCCACCTGCATTTCTTGAGTTTCCTCTGGTAAGCCAATCATGTCATGTATTTCTTTGCAATGACCTTTTTCAGTAGCCTCTGGGTGTACACTGCAGGAGACGCGAGCGTGTCTTTTTCTGTGTTTTCACTTCCATGTTTTTGCTCTTCATTCCATACGAATCTCTCTAGCCATTGCCATCCATTAAAATTCTGTGCAGACTTCAAGACCCATCTTGTTCTCTGCCTCCATAAATCTTTTCTTTATTTTCTCCAAATATGACATGTGAATAGTAATGTGCAGGAAAGGGAAAACAAGCTGAAAGTAGGGAGGCAAATCCGGAGACTGTGCAGCAAATCAGGCATTAATTTATCAGGGTGTAGGCTATATAGGCCAGTGGAAATGTTAAAAAAATGAATTTAGAAGAAATACTAAAAATGAGAGAAGAGGTTGGTCAGAAGCCTTTCTTCAGGAGCATGTCTTCATGCTAAAATATGGCAGATGCAGAGGCAGTAACTATGTGAAATGGGTATGGAAAACTATTCCCTGCAGAACAAACAGTATGCAGAGGCACTGGGTTGAGCAGAACCATATGTTCAGGGAACCTTAAGAAGGCTCATGTGACTAGAAAGAATCAGGGAGTGGCCAGGAGCAAGTTGACACTGTAACTGTGGGGAGAGTCCCAAGTTATGTGGGTGCAGAAGATCAACCCAAGTGAAAGACTATTCTATTTAAGACTGATTGACTAGAAGAGTGATGTTTTAATGGGCAGATGTAGAGGGAGAGGGTATGTTTTCAGGAGATAATTCAGGTTTAAAGTTTGAGGTGCTTATGGTGCAGTTATGTGCACTATGGATGACTCGAAATATGGGAGTAGAGTTGACTGAAATGGAGAAGGAAGGAAGGGACAGATTTCAGAATTCTCCACATAAAGTTGGCAGTTGAAATAGTAAGAAGGGATTTTTCTTTCTTAGCAAGAGAAGATAAAACAAAAAAATGAAAAATAAGAAAAAGTTATTTTATAATTACTTATTTCTTGATATCCCTCTCCGTTTTCTGTGAGATTGCCCACTCGTCTTCTTAAATCACAGTTCAAATATTGTATTCAATTTTGACTCCATGGGAGGACGTAGGAAAGCCTTCATGGCCTTGGTGTTTAAGATGGCACTAAAGAATGGATAGGATTTTGATGGGCACATAAAGTCAGGGTTGGGAGATTGGAGCAGAGGCAGTAGAGGAGAAGAAACTGTCAGATAACTAAGAGGGAATTCCATGATGGTATAGTATATCTCCTCAACTAGCAGAACATAAACCTCCCAGTAGAATGCCATGGTGCTGACAACGACCATCTCTTACCTATCTGCTATGTATGGCAGGAGTTTACCGCTGGGAGGGATATGAACTTGGCACTTGTTCTCTGCATGGAATGGTTTAGTACATTCTCCTCTTCAACAGTTGTTTCAGATACTTGGGACCTGCTCAAATTGAGGGTCATTGTGGATAATGCTGTGGAAGGGAAGAGCAGAAGAAATCCCGTAAGGATGTGTCCAAACTTTTTTTCTTTTTTGGTGAGGAAGATTACCCTTGAGCTAACATCTGTGCTGGTCTTCCTCTATTTTGTATGTGGTTGCCGCCACAGCATGGCTGACGAGTGGTGTAGGGCCGCACCCAGGATCCAGACCTGCGAACCCGGGCTGCCAAAGTGGAGCATGCTGAACTTAACCCACTATGCTACGGGGCCAGCCCCAAACTCTTTTGATATTCAAGACCTTCCATAATGTGACCTTGATGTATGTTTTCAGCCTCATCTCCTTTGACTCTACGTTGTGGCTCCTCTAGAGTTTTCTCTACTTTATACCTCCATTATTCAATCTTTCTGGCTGGGATGGCCCCCTCCATACCCACTTATCTATTTGGTTAAACTTAAAGTTTCTTAAAGTCAGGCTCAAATGTCACCATGTCTATGAAAACACCTCTGACCTCTTTAAAGCAGAATTGAGAATTCCCATCTTTGTACTCTTATATCTCATGGTTTGTACCCAGTTTTAAACTTTTCTCTCATTACATTAGCTGGTTTTTCATTCTGAGGCTGCTTGAATGTATAAATACTCTTTGAATTTTCTTTCCAACCCAGGACCCAGTAAATATTACCCCCTTACTAAATAGTTGAAATTGTGGGGTGGTCATTATGCCAGTGGTTTAGGAGAGTCCAGGAAGATGAAGACTGAGAAAGTTATCAAGAGTCTTAAGAATGACCTTGAGCAAAACTGTAATATATATATGCCAATTGCAAACAGCCAAATCTGTCTTTTTTTACTCTTTAGTCTTTGAGGAATAAAAAATCAAGTGCTGTGCTTGTGAGGTTAAGATCTTCATCATCAGAGCATTGAGTAAGATGGTTCATTGATATAATCCAACAGTCTCGTTTCTTAGGTCTATTCTTGTTGTTGACAATATGTAACAGCACTAGTTTTGAAATGGTTCAGTTACAGTACCTGTTATGGCCAGCAGATGCCTGCAAACACCGTAAAATCGTTTTGACCAGCTTGTGTTAAAGCACATGCTGCTGTCTTTGGGACTATATATTGCTGGTCTAGTACAATTGCTTGCATTTGATTTTTCTGCCTTTTAATTCCAGATGAAGAGAAAATTGAAAAGACATCTCACTTGAAAGGGGCATTTAATATTTTCCTTCTGGGATATTAAGTGTGTATGAGGATATATACTATTTGTGTGTCATTTAAAAAATTTAGATTGAAATTGTGAAAGAGAAGCACTTGTGAATATTGTCCCATTTTTTGATAAGATCAAGAGAATTTCATTTTAATCCTTTTTATGTATCTTTTTCTCTAACCAATACAGGAGAAGTATTCAAAAGGAATAATTCCCCTTTCTGCTATATCTACGGTACGAGTACAAGGAGACAATAAATTTGAAGTTGTTACAACACAAAGAATTTTTGTTTTTAGAGTTGAAAAAGAAGGTAAGATGATTTCTTCATCCCTATAAATAAAACTTACAGACATTAATTTCTGACCAATCAGAAGATTAATAAACCAGTTAAGCTAGAAATGTCAAGAAGTCTTTAAATATATTACTTTTAAATAGTTTACATTTTATTTATTTATTTTTTTTGTGAGGAAGATCAGCCCTGAGCTAACATCCGTGCTAATCCTCCTCTTTTTGCTGAGGAAGACCGGCTCTGAGCTAACATCTATTGCCAATCCTCCTCCTTTTTTTCCCCAAAGCCCCAGTAGATAGTTGTATGTCATAGTTGCACATCCTTCTAGTTGCTGTATGTGGGATGCAGCCTCAGCATGGCGGGAGAAGCGGTGCGTCGGTGCGCGCCTGGGATCCGAACCCGGGCCGCCAGTAGCGGAGCGCGCGCACTTAACCGCTAAGCCACGGGGCCGGCCCCTAAATAGTTTACATTTTATATTAATTTTTTGAAAGCTGAAAATAAGTTGACAAATCATTTGTCCACTATTTTTGCATGTGACAGATACTTAGAATCTACTAAATGCGAAGGACTTCTAATTCTGGGGGTATGGTAGTGAAAAAAAGTAGATAAAGATCTCTGCTTTTATGGGGCTCACCTTTTAGCCATTGTTTTGATAATGCAAAAATAGTTATTTAATATGCAAGAATAATTTTTATAACTATTAAAATGTTGGTTTTATGGAAGTTTATGTATGGCAGGTTTTAACTGTGGATGTAGTCTAAATCTTTAAATCTTTTCTGACTTTTTTGTAGGGTTGGGGGAGGGAATGCCAGGGGGGTTAGGGGGGTTAAAAGCTCCCTGTTTCGTACTTTGACTGATAGGTGAGGCCGTCTTCATTAATCAAAGAATTAGAATTTTAACCTATTTTAAAGCCTACTTTATTTTAGTATAGATTATAACTCAACTTGATTTTCTAAAAGTGTTTCTTGGTGCTTAATTATTTGAATAATGGTGATATGGAAAACTTAGTGAATGCTTGATATGTGTCAGACGACCTACTAAATGCTTCATTTTCACAATAGTCTTATGAAGTATGTAGGTATTACAATTATTATCCCATTTTACACATAGGAATATTCACCTTTTATAAACTATAACAATATTAGCTATTATGGGACGTTATTTGTCTTTTTTAAACTGCTAGATTCCTAGAACATAGGCTAGTGCATGGCACATAGAAAGCATTCAATAAATGTTATGTATTTGTAGAAAACTTCCATTATTGCGTGGGATAATCAGTAAATGAATAAGTCCCAGCTGCTGTTCGTACTGGGGCAACTTTTTTCAAACTGAGAATCACTATCCATTTGTGAGATCAACTTAGTTGTTTCTGAGGGTACCAAAAAAAATTGCTCAAAAACAAACAAAAATAAAATAGAATAAGAAATATCAAAGTGCATCTCTTCTGGTAAGTGTACATATTGTATTGTGAAACATGCCTGTGTATATATTGCATGTGTGTAATGTAAAAAGTGTTTCTTGCTTGCTATTAAAAAAAATGTTGAGGGGGGCCGGCCCCGTGGCTTAGCGGTTAAGTGAGTGCACTCCGCTACTGGCAGCCCGGGTTTGGATCCCAGATGCGCACTGATGCACCGCTTCTCTGGCCCTGCTGAGGCCACGTCCCACATACAGCAGCTAGAAGGATGTGCAGCTATGACATACAACTATCTACTGGGGCTTTGGGGAATGAAATGGGTAAATAAAAAAAAAAAAAATGTCGAGAGCTATAGCCTAGAGCAGGAGTTGGCAAACCATGGTCTGTTGCCTAAATCTGACCCACTGCTTGTTTTTGTGAATAATGACTTGTTAGAGCACAGCCACTCTCATTCATTTACATATTGCCTTATGGCTGCTTTTGTGCCTCAGTGGCAGCATTGAGTAGTTGCAGCAAACTGCAGGAAAGCCTACAGGAAAACCTAACATATTTACTGTGTGGCCCTTTACCGAAAAAGTTTGGCAACCCCTGCCCTAGAGCATTTTATATAGAACTACCTATGTGAGACGCCACTTTTTGTGATTCATTGCCTGAAATTCAGAAAGTTGTGCACAGCTGTGATACTCGATATGGGATTTATATTTGGAATCACAGTTTTTCTCTTTGGATATTTCTTAAAACACGTGCCATTGCTCCTTTCTGCTGGCTATCATGATGATCTTTCCTTCTGCTTTGGTTTCCATTGCTCCGAAGGTGACTCTTGCTTCTTGTTTCTTTATCACCTTCCCTTTGGCTTCTCAAAGTGGATTTCACATATGCCACATAGCCCACATTTTAAGATAGACATACTAAATAAAGCTTCCAACTTGTGTGAAAATCTGTTTAGCCGTATTTACTTCCTGCAGTTAGAAGTTAAAGAGATATATTTTATTTGAGTAGAATGTATCAACCCACATATGTTTAAAAGTTACGTGTTTACAATCGACCAATAAATCCTTCTGTGATAAATAGTTCATCTTTGTGATGTAAACTTAGTATAAGAAATTCATTAACTTTGGTATAAATTATTAAAGTCTTAGGTCTTTAATTTTTGAAAGTATGAAAATACTGCTTTAGTAAAAACAGACTGTCTACATGAAATTACTAAGTTATTTTCATTGAAAGGCATTTTTACATAGTAACAACTCGCATTTTTAAAGGTAAGTGTATGTAGAGATGTGTATGTTATGTATGTGTATATGTATATATATGTAAATGGTATACGTGTATCTATATATTTAGTATGGAGCCTTCAACAAGATACAAAATATATTTTATTAAATGTTGTGTCATCCTTCCATGTATACAAATCATCGATTATGTTTTATTTTTGTGGGAACTGAGAAATCAACTATAGTGGCTTATGAAATATTTGACTTAATGAACTTGAAGCCAAGTTAAACTTTGTTTCAGTCTAATCAAGAAGTGAGATCAAAGTTTAGAACAGAAAGGGGAAGTGGTTTGACGTCCTAGCAGAGATGCATTCTTCATTTTTTGGTGAAAAGGTTTGGAATGACCTATGTACAGTGGCTACCCTTTATCTCCCGTGAAACCAGGGTCCCTATTTCTAACGTGCTGCATTGCTCACTGGCATTGCCAAGGTAGGGTTACAATTAGGCATCTTTTCCCCACAAATTTTCAAAGGCTTTAATTCCCCCAGGTTTCCTTGTGATATATTGTTATGCTCTTAGTTGAAAGTGAATTAGATTGAAGTAATAACACTTAAAAAATACTCTTCCTCAAACAGGAAATTTAGTCTGATTCCTTTTGTCCTCAAGCAGAACCACTGGAATGAGTCAGAGGGTCATACAGCTAATGATCTCTCCAGTCAGTCTGTATTCGCCTGGCACCTCTGGTCACACATGCAGATGTGTCACTTCGAAAAGCAGGTGATGTTGCAAGTGGACAGTTCTCATAGTTAGAAGAAGGCTTAGGAATTCTAAGTGGGCATTCCCATTCCAGGGCCATTTTCAGTACTGGCTCTCATCGGCAGGTCGCGTGTTCCTGTCCGCCTTAGCCGGTTCTAGACCCCTGGGAGACATGCAGGTGTGTCATTCTCAACTCTGTTTCTAGACAACATCATACAGCCCTCTGTAGGGCAGCTATGATACTGTAAAACTTTTTGTTTTGTTTTGTTTAAAGAACACGTGAGATAAAAAACATAAATTCCCCTAGTTGTTTTGGGTAAGCAGACTTACCAGTTTTGGAATCTGCAGTGTTTTTATTTTTATTTTTTTTTATTTTTTTTTTAAAGATTTTATTTATTTTATTTTTTCCCCCCAAAGCCCCAGCAGATAGTTGCATGTCATAGCTGCACATCCTTCTAGTTGCTGTATGTGGGACTCGGCCTCAGGATGGACGGAGAAGTGGTGCCTCGATGCGCACCCGGGATCCGAACCCGGGCCACCAGCATTGCAGCGCGCGTACTTAACCACCAAGCCACGGGGCCGGCCCACATTTTTTTTTTTTTTTTTTTTTTTTTGTGAGGCGATCAGCCCTGAGCTAACATGCGCCAATCCTCCTCAGTTTTGGAATCTTCAGTGTTTTTAGAAGCAAGGCATGGAATGTTTGCTCTGTGGAGGGAGAGCCAGGGGAATTGAAAGTTCTCTGTTGTATACTTTGATCGACTATCCTAATGTAATAGGCCACACACTGTGGAGTCATTCTTGAATCTTTTCCTCTCTCCTGTTTCACATCCAGTCCATCAGCAAATCTTATCAATTTGACTTTGGAAATATGTCTGGATTCTGACTAATTCTCAATACCTCTACTGCTACCACTCTAATACAAGCTACCACTTCCATCTGGATTCTTGTAATAACCTCCCTTGATTGACCACGGTCGTATTTTCCATACAGCTGCCAGAGCACTCATTCAACCAGGAAGTCAGGTCATGTCAGTCCACTTCAGATGCTGTGTTGTCTTTCCAACTCACTGAGAGTAAAGTATGTATGATGTCCGAGAGCCCCTTCATGATCTGGCCCTGGTCTGTCTGTCCTTGTCGCCTTCTGTGCTCCTCACTCACTCAGGGGCCTCTTGTTCCTTGAACATGCCAAACCTGCTGCTGCCTTGGGGCCTTGACACTGCTGCTTTCTTTATCCTGGAATGGTCTTCCTCCAGCCATCCTCCTGACTTGCTCCATCACGTCCACTTCTTTAGGCTTTTGCTTAACCATCGCCTGCCTTCCTAGGCTTTTTCTATTACCCTATATAAAGTAGAACTTCTTATGCCCCTCATCTCGTGCTTTATTTTGTCCCATTGCACTTGTCGCTGTGTGATGTATTACATATCTACATTTTATTGCCTCCTCCTTTGAGAAGAGTGTAAACTCTAGGAGAGTAAGGCCGTGGTCTGTCTTGTTCCCTGCTCCATTCCTGGTATTCACAGTAGGTCTTGCAACACAGTAGGCACTCAGTAAATACTTGTGTGAATGAATGGTTACCAATTTCAAGAACAACCCTAGTGTGTCATAATTTCTTCTCTAA
Organism: Ceratotherium simum simum; assembly: GCF_057802395.1. Lineage (NCBI taxonomy): Eukaryota > Metazoa > Chordata > Mammalia > Perissodactyla > Rhinocerotidae > Ceratotherium > Ceratotherium simum. Next base: position 29,978,870 of record NC_141907.1, on the reverse strand, counting down.
TATTGATCATTGGTTACGTTGAGAGATTTTTAGTTAGATTATATTATCGTATCAAAGCTAAGGGTCTGTCTAAACTTTGTTAGACTCTGTTATTAATGCTTTACATGGCCCTTGCATAGTAATCCCTAGTATAATTAATCCTTTGTTATTCATCAGTATGCCTACTGCTAAATCCAGTAGTCCAGAGAATATTGTCTCTCCCGTTGATTTTTTAACCTGCTTTTTTGATTCTTACACTGTAAGTTGGCATTCCTGAAAGCCTGAAAAACTAATTTGAGGTTTGAGGGAATTGCTGTTGCCTTTTATTTACATTCTAGCATAATCCCAAGAAAGTGGCAATTTTATTTCCCCTACTCGTTTTTTGTCCTTTTCCAGCCTGGAGTGTTCTACTTTGAGCAAAGCCATTTCTAGGTCAAAGCACGTTCTCAGAAGGAATGATGCTTAGCACAGTGCTAAAATCAAGACAGAAACTCAATAAATATTTGTTATTGGAAAGAATAAAAGTACCTTGGTGTGAAGAGTGGACGAAAGCTAGCATAGTGCCTAGCTTTGTCCAAGGGGAAATCATGATTTGTTTTTGAATATTGTGACTTATCAAAGCATATTCCCCATGTCCAAGGATGCACATATTGCATAGCCAAGTACCAATGACACTTGTAATCTCTTTTATTGTGTTTGAATTATCTGTATCACTGTTTATCTCCATTGGCCTGGGTAATTGAGAATAAACTGAATGTTACTATTAATTCCTGTTCTTCTTCATGACTGTTTACTTCCTATTAGTAAATGAGGCCCTCAGGAGCTAGATAATTCTTCTAGGCTGTAAGGGAACCATTTGTTGAGATGCCGCCATAATATGCTTAAGTTAATGTAATTGCCAGTTTCAAATTATTTCCTGAGAAACTGAAATATATGCTAATAGTAATCTGGAAAACCACAATCACTTTGGCCACTTCATTAAATTATGATCTATATTTCAAACTCGGTGATTTATATGGATTAATGTAAACAAAAAACATCTACCATTTACTTGGCAGGAATATCTTGTGTGAAACTAATGATCACAAGTCATAGCCAACTTAGGTGGACAGTCTGTTGCTGTTACCGAAAATGTAATGAATTATCATAGTGCAGTCTGGATCTGTTTATGTAGATGTAAAATGTAGAGCAGCTCCTGTATGTTGACATTGACTTAGTTACCTGAATATTTGCATGTCTTTTAGTTTACAGTGATGCTGGGGAGGTTCAATAAATATTTCATCCTGATATACAGGAACAAGCACTGTTACCTGGGCATTATGTGACACCTGCAATAAAGTGTTTTTGAATGAGTTTCTAATAAATATTTTGGTCTTGGTCATTAAAGACACAAGAAACTGATTTTAGTAGTTTTGAAGGTGAGTGAGAATGAAGATGATTTAAAAATTAAGACTCATATTGTGAGGTAACATTGGATTCATGTTTGAGTGCGAGCAAGTCTAAAATGGAGACATTTCAATCCGCAATGAAGTTATTCTGGCCAAACCTGTCTTAGAAGGATCTGAGAGACTATTTAATTTCTCAAGCTTGCTTCCTACTTACTCTTTCCTTCTTGAAAATTTTTCCTACCTGGAATTCAGTCTGTTTGGTTTTTTTCCCTTTTGCCTTGATAACCACTTCTCCAGTTGTTTTTTGCTAGCCCATTTTCCAGCCTCATAGATACAGTTGTACCTCAAGGTTTGTCCGTTTCTTCTCTTTTTCCATTAAACCTTTATCTACTTCTGTGAGTCTTCTCTTGTAGAGAATACCTTCATTCACATGTTGCTCTCAGTCTGCCTAGATGCTCATGCCAGGGCACTGAAAACCTGAGGTGGTTCTGTTAATAAAATGGAACCTTCTACCTTCTTTGTCTGGTAAATTCATGATACCAAGCTACTTTTCATTCTGAGTAATTTAATTTTTTTGTGAACACCTGCAAACATATTTAAAACCTCAGCTATTTTTTAGTCCCTTTAATGTCTTGATTATTCGTATGTTCTTTTGTTTCCATTTTCATTGTAATTTAAGTCTTTCTTGCTTATTCCTGGTCTCCAAACTTCCAGTTTGGTCTATGTATCATCATCCTAATCATGTCCCTTCCTTGCTAAGAATCCTGAAATGATTTTCCTTTGCCTCCATAATAAAGACAAAATTCCTTACATAAGCACTCCAGAATCTCTAGCCATTTCCCCATTATTTCCTTGTGAGTTCAAAATTATGGATATGCTCCTCTGTCAGTAAGTCCCTGAACAGATGTTGGTTCTTTCTGCTTTTGTTCGTAAGTTTTCCTCTGCTTAGAGCTGTAAAGTTCTGCTCTTCCCTCACCTACACCCCAGTTTTGTCTTTTGAATTGCTCCTCATTCTCAAGACCTAGCACAAATAGTGCTTTTTTCATAGTGCCAAGAACAAGTGTCTGAGAGTTAAAACATTTGATTCTCCTAATTTTAATACTAACTTGCTGTATGACCTTCAGAAAATCACTTACCTCCATTGAATTGACTCATATATTTTTTGATACCATTTGTATGACATTTATAGTATTCTGTGTTCCATTATGCGTTCATCTCTAACTTGACTTATAGCTTTGATTGCTCTTTGGGGACTAGATCGAATTCCTATGCCTGTAACACAGTGTGTTGTACATAGTTGAAGGTCACTTAACTTTTGCCAAAGGAGAGAACTAAGTTTTAATTTACCAGATGAGATGCTATTGTTAGCGACTGGTGAGAATGGAATGGGTGAGTGAATATCTAGGCAAGCATACTCTTAAGCAGAGTAAGTTCCAAGTGACTATTAGAAAGTACGATTTTTGGGGCATTTGAGTAACTGAATTGCCAGGTACAATCTGTTAACTGTTTGGTAACAATATTACTTTCTAACATTAAAAGAGAAAATCCAATCTTATGAATAATCTAAAACCATTAACATGGATTCGAATCACCTGGGGATCTTCTTAAGAATGAAGATTCTGATTCATCAGGTCTGGAGTGAAAACTGAGATTTTGCATTTCTGATAAGTTCCCAGGTGAAGCCAATGGTAATAGTTACGGGACAACTGAGTAGTAAGTGCTATTTCTTTTCCCTTACAGAATGGAATCTTTGGCCCTGCCTGCAATAGCACTTAGATTCTGGTTGCGGGAAAGAATCTGTGAATTATGTGTTGGCAGAGAGAGTAGATCCTTTGTTCATGTTTCTATGTCTGTATAACTCATATAAATATGGATGTATGTATTTTCTCCTGTCTTTGTTTTCAGAAGAGAGAAATGACTGGATCAGCATACTGTTAAATGCACTGAAATCGCAACCCCTTTCCTCGCAGCCTCAAGCAGTTGTTCCACCTGAGAAATGTGGCTATCTTGAATTGAGAGGGTATAAATCTAAAATTTTTACTGTGTTAAGTGGAAACAGCGTGTGGCTTTGCAAAAACGAACAGGTGAGCTATGTTGTAGTAATTGCAAATTGTGGTTCCCTGATTACATTAACAACTGTGTTTTGTTCGTTAAACTTATTAGTGTTTTTACGTATAGAGTCTTGCTTTTGCCTTGAGTACTAAATGCAACAGAGTTGTTTTGTTGAATTTTCTCAGTTGCACCAGCAGCAGGAAAGTAATCTACATCAAATTTGAGACTGGACATTGCCTTTTTAAGGGACTGAGGAAGTAGAATCATTGATAATTTTTGAAAAGTATTCCTTAGCTGAAGTAACGTTATAAAACTACGTGAGAGAATAATTAAGAACCAGTTAACCATTACAGCTGTTGATGAAATAGGCCCAGTTCTGCACCTGTTGTGTTTCTTCTGTTTTTGTGATAGAAAATTATAGAGTAGGCACAGGTAACATATTTTCTTGAGTTTACCGGGGTGTTCAGGTCTGTTTTTTATCTTTTTGAACAGGTATGTTGCTTGCAGAGGAAATAATTTACTAGAGGCAAGTGATTGATATACATACATGCATACACATGTGCACATACATACATATACATATCACATATATAAATTAGAGATACTGTGATATTGAATTTGGTTAATATCAGAGGACTCAATAGAGAATTTAAATGTTTTGAGGAGACTGATGTTAAAATAAAGTTTTAACAAATTCTGTTAACTTCATTTGATTCTGTAGACTTCCTTTCTCTAACATATCTGGTTTTTAATATGTATAAGAAAATTATTTCCTTACCTCTTTTTGGGAATTAATTATTAATTTTTCGGCCTAGAATATCTTGGATGCTTAGTAATTATTTGTGGAATTAAGCGATGTGCTTTGGATAGCTGATCTAAGATGAACTCATTTTATGATATATTATAATTGGTTATGATAAGGTGAAATATAAATGCTGATTATTTTCATAAAAAAAGAGGTATCAACTCAAAACAAACAGTGGTTTCAAAAAAATTAACTACAGATCTTTATCCAAAGCATCCTCTGAACTTCACTGTGAACTTATTCATTACGTTTTTTTTGGATAAGATTTCTTGGCCAATTAACTGTGGAAGGCATCATTGAGCACTGTTGGCATGTTAATAACTTGGATAGTTAGCATATTCCTCAAGAAGAATAGTGATGTACAGCTTAATGATGTGTAGGAACTGAATGTGAACATTTTTAGTCTGAAGTAAGATGATTAAAACTTTTCTTATTGGAATGGAGGTTAAAAATGCATAATTTCCCTGTATCAGTATGGAAGTTACTCTGCCAAATTAATTGAGGTATTCATTTTTTGCTTGCATAGACCCGATGGACTTCAAATTATTAGTTTCATTGCTTACATTAGCTAGATTGTTCGAGTTTGTTGTTCTGTAGAAGTAAGGTAGATGTTTTTAACATTTTATTAACTCTTTCTGATTAGCAAAAAATTATATGCAATTGTTTTAATATTAATAATTGAGGATAAAAAGAATAATGATGACTACCATTTGTTGAGTGTCAGATACTGTGCTAATTAATTTATAAATATTCCCTTTTAATCTTCCCCACAAATGTAGGAGGAAGATATTCTCATCCATATTTTATAGATGAGGGAAACGACGATTGAGTAACTTGTTTAAGGATTGATCTGCAGTTCATCATGCAGAGTTTAATTTAAAAGCAGAACTTTATAACTCTAAGCCTAGCTTCTTAGCCACTATACCAAACTGTCTTTTTTAAAGTGTGTGTTGAAAGGAAAATTTCTGACTAGCGATCTTTTAGAAATAGCCTAAGGATTCTTTCCTTGAATAACTTAGTTGCCTAGGAGGTTCAGAGTGTGCATTCAACAAACATTGTATACCATGTCAGGCACTCTAAAAATGATGTGCTTACTGAAGAGGACACAAGGCTTATCTTTCAGGAGGAAAAGTAAGACAAAACCAGCATTTATGATAGATAGTGAGCTCACTGCTTTTTTAGACTTCTGCGGGAGTTACAGAGATGTGCAAAAAAGGGCATCTAATGAAGTCTGGGAATTAGAAACACTTCCAGGTACACAAGTAATGAATACATTCTCCTTAAAAATTGAAGCGTTAATGCTGCACCCCTCCACATCTTTGGAGAAGTAAATCTATTTTTGATGTATGTATATTTCAAGTCCTTTTCAATGCATTAACATGCATACACACACACACACACACACACACACACAGACATCCTTAAAAAGTGCTTACTATTGTTTGTGTATATGTTCTTTTAAAAAAAGTTGCATCATATTATATGGAGCTAGGTCTTAAAGGACTTGGTCTTGAGTCAAGTCTTAAAGAATTAGTTGGCTCAAGACTGAATGGATAAATTAAGGAAGGCTTTCCACATTTGGACCCAGGCATACCATTTGTTTCATCTATTTTTACATCCTGGTGTATGCCTTTCTCTCCAGAGCAAAGTTGCCCATTGGTTTTCTCGCAGGGCTGAGCAGATTGTGTGAAGAACTGGGGTGACGTGCTGTATAAGAAGTCTTTCTCATGAATCCATAGGGCTTTAAGCTAGTATTTTAGGAAAAGCATTAAAAAAAATAAAATAGTTTGATATAACTTCTGAGAGTTTTATACACACAACACACAAAGTAATCTTGTGAGTTTTTTTTTTAAACATAATGGAAAAAATCTGCTCATTATTAAGAATGTAAGAGGTGTTAGATTTAACCTCTGTGTTTTCATTTGTGTTGGATATAATTCAGTTCCATACATCAAAGCTTAATTATTATTATTTTTTAAAATAGCAGATTTATTGCCTACATAACTTAGAGTATGAATGGAATAAAAAAATAAATAAAATTGACCTGCACCACCCTAACATATGAACTATTTTCATTTTTCTTGCCTTTGTTTATATATAGTTTTACTGCTTTACTTTGGAGATTACTCCAGAGAGAGTAAACAGGCAGTGGATAGAGGTGGAAGGGTAGCTATTACAGCATATGCTGAAGAGTTACTAAAAAGGAAGCTCAGAAGCTCATTAAGCAACAGAAGCATTGGACTGGGCAGTAGCAATTGTAGGTTTTCGTTTTTGCTCTGCTATTAATTGGCTCAGGTAATTAAGTTAATCTCTTTAGGCTTAAATGGCATCATATGAAGAAGAGAGATGGATTACTATCTCTAAGGCCATTATTTAATTCCACACATGTGGGCTCATTCCAGACCCATTGACTTAGAATTTCTGGGGATGGGGTGTTGGAACCTGCATTTGGATAAAGCATCATCCTGGGTGATTCAGTGACAGGTGATCCAAAAACCCCACACAGTAAAATATTGCTCTAAGAGTGTTTTCTTCTTTAAAAATGATAAGCATCCAGGTGAAGTAAGCAAGATATTTCTGAGTTGGAAAATGTGCAAAAATAGCCATCAATAACATTAATGAGATCAGTACTTCTTTAGTTCTCCCCGCAAGTTGGGGTTGCTATGCCTCTTTTTTTTGATTAACTTTCATTTGGAAGTGTATCTTTTTCCTGACTGAACATTTTGAAATGTACAAACATTTAAGTGGCAAGTTTAGAAAATCATTAATATTGTCAATAAATTTTTAAAATTTGAGAAATTGTTACTAATGTGTATAGTTTTAAACTATAACTATTGGTATGTTTTCACTAAAATCTCAATTTTTATATCAAATTTTAATTTTTCACATTATAAATCCTGCCCTAAATATTTAATTCTTTTTTCTTAACACAGACTTTTATTACCAGAGTATGCTCTATTGGAGAAATTAAAAATCCATTTGCAAAGTCAGCGTAAAGTGTTTGAAAAACAATTTGAAACTATTATTTCCCATCAGTTCCTTTAACTCTGTGTGTATGTCTGTCTGGAAATTTACTCTAATTTTGTAGATTATTGTTTATCTTTTCTAGAGCTTTTTCTCTGTTTCCAGTAGGTGTTCTGAAGATTCCATGTCAAGCATCCCTACAAATACATTTTCAGTAGTTCCTTCACCTTTTCTGGATCTGCCCTTCTACTGAATCAAGGAATTTCCAAGCTAAAATAGCCATTAGAACAGACTGTTACAACTATTGCCTTTACTCATTTTTGACATTCCTTCTTTTTAAGAGAAGCGGCATAATGATAGCAAGGGGGATGCCAGTCTGCACATTCTCAGACAGTTCACTGACAGGTCTAAACTCTATAGAATTAACAGAGACTTTTCGTTTTCCCAACTGCTCCGTTCAAAGATTCACTTTTTTCATCTTTCTTTCTCTTTCATTCATTAGCAGTGTGTAGGAACTCAAACTTAAAGTAGCTCTTGGCTAAGTAGGAGAAATGCCTTAGGAAATGGTAGGTTTGTTTTGTTTTTTTTCTAGCTAGGCTGTAAGAAGTGGAAATAATTACAAAGAGATAGTAAAAACATTTGTTAGAGAGGAAGATGGCAAAGTAAAAATAGACGCTAAAATTCGTTACCTAATTACGCAGTTGCAAAACACTATGGTGCTATTATCACATAAATTAAATGTCATCCCTTTACATATTTAGCACCATGTCACAACCTCTCCAGGTGTTTAATTTTTGCACATTTTCTTCTGTTCCTTGTCTCTGCTTATGTCTTATATGCCTGCAATATATTGTAATTATGAGTTTTTCCACATTGTTACTTCAACTTTGTATAAAATGAGTTGTGTAATTGAGTTTGTATAGGTCAGACTACAGTTCACCGTGTTTCTGTATTTATTCATCCGTTTTACAAATGCTCATTGGGCACTTTTTCATTTCTGGTGCTGCTCTAGGCACTAGGAATATAGTGGTAACCCAAAAGATGTCTGTTACCCTGTGATGGGGCTAACACATAGTGATGAATAAATAAATGAGATTTCTGATAGCCTTCTGTATGTAGCTTTTTCCTCCTTTTTGATTAGTTTATTTGGCAAGAATTCCTATGACCCTTTTCTAAAGAATTGTTTACAGTTAAAATGTTGTTAGCTACATGAATAGGTACCAGTTTCATTTTAATCTCAAAAGTGTTATATTCTAATTTTTATGTTCCCAAATTAATGGTGTGAATCTTTACTTTATTCACTGCTGTGTCTTCAGGAGCTCCAGGCAAGTAGCTGACACTCAGTAGCATTTGTAGAATGAAATTGTTGAATTAATGGTCATTTACAGCTGTTTTCTTGACTAGATAGCTTATCTTTTAAAGAATTTTTACTTTAAAATTATTTTCTTTACGAATTATCTTTTTATTTTCTTTCTTCATTTATCTATTGGGGTTTTATTGTCTTTTCTGACAATTTCTTTAAGCTCTTCATATAGTAAAGATATTACTCTTCATGTTGTATTTTCTGCAACTTTTTCTAAACTATTGCTTTCTTCTCATTTTTCAGTTAATTTTTGTTGTATAGAAACTTTGTTTATGTAATTAGTTTTTTTAATCAGTTGAAGGCTTATACATTTCCTGTATTCTGGAAAAATAATTATTTTGTAAATTTATTTATCTTAAAATGATATGGATGTAGGGGGGCTGCCCCGTGGCTTAGCGGTTAAGTGTGCGAGCTCTGCTACTGGCGGCCCGGGTTTGGATCCCAGGCATGCACCGACGCACTGCTTGCACAGCCATACTGAGGCAGAGTCCCACGTACAGCAACTAGAAGGATGTGCAACTATGACATACAACTATCTACTGGGGTTTTCGGGAGAAAAAGGGAAAAAAAAGGAGGAGGATTGGCAATAGATGTTAGCTCAGGGCTGGTCTTCCTCAGCAAAAAGAGGAGGAATGGCATGAATGTTAGCTCAGGGCTGATCTTCCTCACCAAAAAAAAAAAAAAGATATGGGTGTAGTATATAAGCCAGTATTTTTTTTTTATTCATGAGGAAGATTAGCCCTGAGCTAACATCTGTCGCCAATCCTCCTCTTTTTGCTGAGGAGGACTGGCCCTGGGCTAACATCCGTGCCCATCATCCTCTACTTTATATGGGACGCCGCCACAGCATGGCTTGACAAGTGGTGCATCAGTGTGTGCCCGGGATCCGAACCCTCTGGCCGCCACAGCGGAGCATGCGCACTTAACCGCTATGCCACCGGGCCGGCCCCCCGGTATTTTTTTTTTATTGAGGTCACATTGGTTTATAACATTATATAAATTTCAGGTGTACATCATTATATTTCAACTCTTGTATAGACTACATTGTGTTCACCACCAAAGGTCTAGTTGCCATCCATCACCATACAAATGTTCCCCCCTTACCTCTTTCATCCTCCCTGCTTCCCTGTCCCCTCTGGTAACCACCAAACTTTTCTGTGTCTGTGTGTGTGTTTGTTTATCTTACACATGTGAGTGAAATCATATGGTATTTGTCTTTCTCTTTCTGACTATAAGCTGATATTTTAAAAATTTTAAATGAGATAATAAAATATAAACGTACACTGAAGTATATATACTGTTACATATATGGTATTGCTAGTCGAACAGAATTTCTACAAATGGATGTGAGGCAAACACAATTGGCTTTGGTTTCCATTTGTTATGTTGTCCTGACAGGCAGTCTCCCATCTTTTCCTGATGAGTTTTTGAATATCATGTTACTATTAGTGAATTCATTACAACCAGATGTCTTACTTGGTGGGTTTGTGTATCCATTTAATGATAATTGTGGCATTGAGTTTATAACTACATAAAATTCACTTGATTAAACATGCTCAAATCAGGATATAACAAGAGACTCATTCCCCCAACATAATGTTCCCTGGTGTCTGGCATGGGAGTGAAACTCAAATGGAATTTAAATAGACCTCATAGGGCTGTGGGTTGTGTGGCAGAGAAAGAAGCAGCAGGATGTAGGCGGTGGCCTCAGATTCTCTGGGTTCTGTATCTGGCCAAACTCTGCATCTGGTGTTGCCCCGGAAATCTGGTGCCAATGTCATACAATGCCACATCTGTTTTCAACAAAAGTTTAAGCACCGAGTTCTTAAATTCCTGGCATGGAAACCTGGCATCCAGTATTTCCAAAAATAGGTTGAGATTTCAGCAAATTTGGGGTTAACAAACCCTTCTTTAATTTTTCTGTTTAGGACTCAAACTTTTACTTTGTTCTTTCACTGTGTAGTTTTAACCAGATTCTGTTGCTATAAATTTGTACAAATAACCTATTTCAGTATCTTGGTAAATTCTAATCTGAATGTTCAGTATGGAATCACTGGTGTGAATACTTTCAGTCGTTATAAATAAAATGGAAATATTTTTATTGAAGACAAATTCTGTGTTTAGAACCCTCAGCTGAAAGGATTGTCTGGATTTATTAGACCCTCAATTTGTACTTCTTCATTCAATTTTTATAATAGTATATAAGGTAGATATTACTGGCTTTTCATAAATGAAGGAATTGAGGTCTAGATAAACTAAATAACCTGCCAGTAAATGGCTCAGCCAAGATTCTCCCGTGTCTGACTCCCCATGCCCACTTGGTCATTACCACCTTTGCAGTGTCCTGATCTACTCTGCCAAGCACGGCCATTGTTACGTAGTACTAGTGGTGGGATTTATGCTTTTTGAGATTCTACATTCTATGACAGCAAACTAAATGTAAAATATTTTGTTTATCCAGAATCTGTTTTTAGCTTTATACTTTCTGTAATAATCTACCTATTGAATTTTTATGCCATTGTTTGTTTCAATCCAAGTTATAGCGTTTTAAAGGTTGAAAATTTGGCTTGTTCCTGACTTGTGCTGTTTTTCAAAATGAGACTAGTGCTGACAATCGGATTGTAGTAAATGGGTCATTTATTTTTATTTTCTTGAAAGTTTAACATTCACATTCCATTCCATTTTTTAAAATTTGTATATGCCTGCTAGTTATTTTAAAATATTTTTTCTTGTAATTAACTTTTTAACAGGTAATATGTTCTGTTGGCTTCCAATTCAAGAGATAGAAAATAACAATAATTATAACAATCGCTGACTAGGACTATGGAGCACTTACTACATGCCAGTCATTTGTCTAAGCATTTTTAAGGTAGTAACTTAATCCTCCTACACTGATGCCATAGGTACGACTGTTATCACATTTTGCAAACGAGTGAACTGGAGCAAGAGAGGTGTGCTTGATCAAGTTGGTCTGGGTTTTGTCGTTTGTCCAGTCAAGTGGCACCTCCTTTGGAAAGCTTCATATGAACATAGTTGTCTCTCTTCTGGGCTGGATTCAGTGCTTACCCTACAGCCATACATTTTTCTTTCATTGCACTTACTACAATTTTCTCTCATTCCTCCCTTAGGCTAAAGCTTCCCCAAGGCGGGTGCCCAGTGTTATGCTTTTGTACAGACCTGGGCCTTAGCACAATTTCTAGCACCCACTCGGTACTTAATAAACACGATTTTGCCAGGACAGATTTTCCCATTTTGAAAATGTCTGTATCTGTTCTGCCTTCTTCACAGAAATATTCAGAAAATCAAATGAGAACTCATTGCTGTTTGTAAGCTTCAGAGCATTACACAAATGGATAATAAACCAATTATGGAGTGTACTGTATACGCTTAATAAAGACTGATGCTTTTGAAGCCTCCGGACATTAGCACAAGGGTTGGCACCCAAGACAAGCAGGATCTTGACAATCCAATGTGTCACTGTGTTCTGCCAGCCTATTTTTGACCTTAATGATTTCAAATGGTTTTTGTATAGTCCTCTTGCAAGTTTTTTTTTGCTCTAGAGACGGCAGAGAGGGAAGTGTTTATATCCTGATATTTAAATATTGCTGACTCATATTGCTGGACCCAGTCTAGATCCTACAACTGGTTCTGCTGTCTAATTCAGTGTTTCTCAATGTTGGCTACATATGAAAATCACAGGGTTGTAGTTTTGTTTTTTAACTGAAGATTCCTAGGCTCTGCTTTGATGCATGGAATCAGAATCTCAGGGTGGGAGAGAGAGATCAACGCAGGTAATTTTGATAAGGATCGAGGAATGAGATATATTCTAAACGTGTTCTAAATACTGTCTGAAAAGATCGCTTAATGTTCTCACAAATATTTCTGATGAGAAACGCAGTTGTTTCATATTTTATGGCTCTCGAGAGCACTGACATTTATTTTGTCACTCTGCTGTACGTTTTACAGTCCACTTGTGCCGGTGAGTTCAGTGGATACTTTAATTACTCAAAACCATATGGCCATGGCAAGCAGCTGATAAATGGGTTACAGTTTTTTTTTCCAGCTAAAGAATCATCTTTGCCTGGCTTGGGAAACATTTGGGGCCTTGAGCCGACCCTCACTTATTTTGTTTTTAACAGAAATTGCAGCTTTCCAGGTAGACATTTCATGACTTGCTTGTAAGAATGAGGGGCCATCTATTTAGTCTGGAGCCTTGATGAGGCTCATCAGTTTCCATAAAAGGTTGTCAGTCTTACCATCTGCCAGTCTGGTGGTCTGAGTATGTATCTCTGCCTTTAGTAACACACAGTATCTGCAGGCTAGGCCCGCATCAGAGAATGTAACCGAGAGTGGTCTGATACCCAGCTCTTGTCAAAAGCTTCATTATGGAGAATTTTTTAAGGACATGCAGTCTAACTATTTTATTCTGGAGTTATTCCTGTATCAAGCTGGGCCATCAGAAAGCTGTTTTAAAAATATCTTAACTTGCTACCCCTACCTTATTTCCTCATTTATAAAAGAAAGCTTCAGTTTCCAATCACATACGTTGGGGGTTTCTCTAACATTTGCATTGTCCAGCAGGAGCATTGGTATGGATAATCGAAAATTTGTTTTTTTAAGTTGAATAAGTATAACACTGTACCAGTATGCTGAAACTGATTAAAATGGGCAGATTGGAAAAGTTCGATTCCCCTCCTCATATAGATCTATTAAGTACTATTTTTTGTTAAGTGGGCTTACTATACAAAGTGGAGGAGTATCACATTCTTCTAATTGTTTTACAACACTTAACATGTCTCTGCATCTTTTCTTTTAAATTACTGACTCTCAGTTTCTGGCTTGTTTCTCCTAACAAAACAAGTCATTTGTTCTTTCATCAGAAAAAAATAATACTCAATTAATGACTTGTTTTGTAAATGAGTCATTTCCTCATTCTAACTAAAAACTTGTACATTTAATAAAAAAGGAAGACAAGCTTTTCTGCAATTTGTGGATGGAAACTGGATACCTTTACAAGTGGAGGAATATTTGTTATAACATTATTTTATTTCACTTATCAGTCAGGAATACATTTGTGTCAGATGACAACCTGAAGGGTAGCTTTAGTAGATAGGGATTTATTTATTTTAACAAATCCCTCGGTGTAGGCAGTAGAGAGCTGATGCCACCAGGGAACAAGATGCTTCCTATTTTTTTCTCACTCTGGCATCCTGAGAGTACAAGAATTTGTCCTCAGGCTTTTCATCTCAAGGATTCTAACATTGTAAAATGGCTTCTGTGCTTCTAGCTGTTATTTCTCAGAAAGATGGAAAGGCAAGGGGTGAAAGTCTTTCTTTTTCCAAAGCTTTTCTCTCCCCCTTTCCTCCCAGAAGCCAGGAATTATTTATATTTTATTGACCAAAACTATGACATATTGCCCCTTCTGTCTGCAAGGTAGATAGGAAAATAGTACTTTTACCTTTAGCTTATATAACACGAGAGAGAAAGAGAAGAAGGCCTGGGAATTGTTTCCTTTCCAGTCTCTGCTTGAAGTATCCTTATTGAATACGGACCAATATTTTTTTGTAGTCTGTCTTTATACGGCTACTTTTTCCAGTCATAATTTAATTTAGGAATTCAGAGCACGTTTAATCTGCATCTGTTCACATAGATAATTCATTTTTTGAGGGACAGATTAATTATATTTTTTTAAAGTATTGAGATGATTTGTTTGATAAATCAGATTCCAAAACCCTTCTGACCATCTATTGCAACCTTTAATGCTTTTAGAATGCAGACTCTGTAGCCTTCTGAACAATTTCTAATTTTGGTGAGACAGTTGAACATAGTGGCTGTAGGGGTTGAACAAATGGCGGTTTTCATACCAAAAGAGCATTAAAGGAGCTTTTTAAGAATCCAATTGAAGGAAGGAGAAAGTAATAAAATATTGGAAATGAGATAAAATTGTAAAACACGTAAGGCTTTTGTTTGAGAGTAAATGAGGAGAAAAATAATGTGACCAAGCAGAGGTAACACCATATAGTGAAACAAAGAGCAATTAGATGGCTTCGGTTCTAGTTCTTTCTACCATGTACAACCAGCTGCACTTTCCATGTAACTTTATCTCTGAGCCTCGGTTTCCCCTTCTTGTGATATAAATAGTAATTACACCAACCTCACAGTGTCTTTGGCTCCCCCAGCTAGAAGACTGCTGAGCACATCGTAAGAGTTAGTTAACTGTTAGTTTCCTCAGTGACTGGATAAAGATGAAAAAGTGCCTAACTTTTAACAACAAGTCATGTGTGGTTCAATATCTGTGTCCTAGTCAATTTATGTTGCATGTGAAAGAAACCCAGACTTTATCAATAGCCTGACTGTCAAACTTGGAATGGCACCATGTTATCGTATGTTGGAAGTGACTACCTAAAATAAGAAAACCACTCTCAATCCATTTTTTAATGAGTTGTTTATTTCCGTATACATAGGTGTAGTAAAATTTAGGAGGATTTATTGGATTTTAGAGAATATCATTGTACTTTCAAAATCCATATTTTTGTTTCTTTATAATGTTTTGTTTTTCTCCAAACTAGGATTTTAAGAGTGGACTTGGTATTACTATAATTCCTATGAATGTAGCAAATGTAAAGCAAGTGGATCGAACTGTGAAACAGTCTTTTGAAATAATCACTCCCTATCGGAGTTTTAGGTAAGCTGCATTTAAACATTTTGTGTTTGTACTGCCATAGGAAAGCTTGAGCGATCCACTTTTACATCGCCAGTGGTGATTTTATTTCCTATAGGACACTTAGTAAAATATGTTTTTTTACATTGTCTAATTTATTAACCAGTATGTAAAAATACCTTGTAAAAGTGACTTGAATAATGATGCAACCTGCAAAGATACTAATTTCATGAGATTTAAGTAGTTTCTTTTCTTATTATAGTCATGTGCTGCATAACAATGTTTTGGGCAACGATGGACCACATATATGATGGTGGTCCCATAAGATTAGTACCAAGTGGCCTAGGTAGTAGGTTATACCATCTAGATTTGTGTAAGTATAGTCTATGATGTTCGCACAGTGACGAGATAGCCTAATGGTGCATTTCCAAGAACATATCCCCGTTGTTAAGTGATGCATGACTGTACCTCTTTTTCTTAGTAGGCTTGGTGAGTATGTTAATTTTTTTATCAACAAATATATGAAAAATTACTTCACATTCTAAAGGAAAAAAATAAAACGAGAATATTACATTGTCTTTAAGCTGTATTGTTATTTACCTTCTTTTAGCCTAATCAAATACAATTGGTCCTTTAAGATCAGTCCCTAATTGTAGTTGCTCCATAGTGATTTCCTAAAAGGAACTCCACCTTAAAATCATGCTGGATTTAATGGATCTCATGGCACTTATTGATCAAATATTTTAGCATTTCATTATATATTTTGTCTTATGCTATTCTAGTAATTGCTTCATTATGACAATGAAACAGGAAACTTAATATATATTCTTAATGTATTAATAACCTATAATGATTGCATAGCTTTAGTACGTAGAAGAGGCATAAATCAGTATCTGTTGAGTTCAACCATATTACTTCATCTGTCACAAATATTCAACATACCACAGGGTATTATATAGGTCAGAGGCAATTGTCAGAGGCCTTTGAAGGACTAGCGCTTACCTAGCAATTTCAAAAATACTACCAAGTCCATTACTCATTTTATCTGTCAAAGTATGTCTGCTGGCTCAAATTTTAAGAAAGAAATGCTCACATAGAGAATAACAAGCTTTATTTTCAAATATGCAGATTCATTCAAGCCCCAAGTGAAAATGTGGATATTGCCCAAGCTATTTTTACTCACACTTCTGACACCAAATATGTGAGATTTTTTCCTTACACCAACCAATTCTCCAACTCTTCAGACATCAACTGAGTGTCCTACAATTCAGTCCTATTCTGCCACTAACTGCTTGGAGTGAGCATCAGACCCCACAGGTTTAAGGACTCGGTTCCACAAGACTGTCCTCACTTCAGAGGCCAGTCACAATTATTGGGTCCCCAGGTTACCCACACTTCTGTCCAACTTGGTTACAAATCGGGGTTCCCATGACCCCCTCTTCCCCAGGTTTCATAATTTGCTAGAATGGCTCACAGAACTCAGGAAAACAGTTTAGTTATTACCAGTTTGTTATAAAGAATGCACTCCGGAATGGCCAAATGGGAGAGCTGTGTAGGATAGGGAGGGTACAGGAGGTTAGTGGTGCAGAGCTTCCATGCCCTCCTGGGTGCGCCACCCTCCCAGCACCTCAACGTACTTACCAACCTGGAAGCTCTCTCAATCCTGTTGTTTAGGGGATCTTATGGAGTTTTCATTCCATAGGCATGATTGAGTAAATCCTTGGCCATTGGTGATTAACTCAATCCCCAGCCCTTCTCCCCTTCCCAGAGGTCAGGGGGTGGGGCTGGCTGAAAGTTCCAACTCTTTAATCACATCTTGGTCTTTCTGGTGACCAGCTCCTATCCTGAAGCTGTCTAGGCCCCCAGCCACAAGTTATCTCGTTAGCCTACAAAAGACACTTCTATCGCTTAGGGAATTCTAAGGGTTTTGGGAGCTGCGTACCAGGAACCTGTGTTCCTGAAGCAGGAACCTTTGAGTACCAGCGACAAAGACCAAATATCTATTTTCCATTGTACTATGGTGGCTGTGACCAGTCTTTATGTAGAAGCAGAAACCACTAAGAAATTAATAAATAGTATAGTGATGATGGAACCATAAACTGCTTCAAAAAATATAATCCACGTAGCCCACTCAGTTTTCTTATAGATTAAGAATATGTTAGTCATGTGTCATTTTTATTGTATTTCAAACCATTTTCATCTTCAGAACAGAACATTTTAACATGAAGCATCATTTTGTGGGTCATTGACTGAGTATGAAACACTGTAGCACATTTCCTGGCACATCATAGGTACTCAGTAAATATTTCTTGTAGGGGTGAACTGATGTTTAATGTTTTATCCTTTCACTTGGGCACCCAATAAACACTAAGAATTAAAATAAATCAGAACATGGCTAAAAATGAGTGAGAATTGTGTTAGAATAGTAATCACTTAAAACTTTTTTGGTTTCTCAGTTTCTTAAAGCCATCTGGACATTATTCTAATTAAAAAAAAAGAATTTATTTTTAAGACTGAAAAAAAGTCAAAATTTCTGGTGGGTGTTGTTGATAATTTAATTTTAGACTATCATGGCATTCTTTCTTGGCAAAATAATCCCATTGTCCTGACATTCTGCCAATCTCTTATTGATTATTATATAACCACTGCTTAGGAAAAAACATGACCTCTCATTTAAGCTTTTGATCCAGCAAGGCAATTTTTATATCCTGGTCAGAAAAACGTGTATGTTAATTTTGGTTCAAGATATGTAAACAAAGTCATAAGCAGTGTGGAAAGTTAAAGGAAAACAAGATTTCTAAATTAGATGATTTTTAACAGAAAAGATTATCCAACTGCCTAGAAGGCACGTTTTTTCAGCTGCTGTTTAATTTGTGAGTGAAATGAATATGCACACTGAACATACTGCTTAATTGGCCTTTCCAAGAGAGATCGATAACGCAGAAACGTTAATTGTTTCAGCTTTACAGCCGAGTCGGAAAAAGAGAAACAAGAGTGGATTGAAGCTGTGCAGCAGTCGATAGCAGAAACTCTCTCTGATTATGAAGTAGCTGAGAAGATTTGGTACAATGAGTCTAACAGGAGCTGTGCAGATTGTAAAGCCCCGGATCCTGACTGGGCATCCATCAATCTCTGCGTTGTCATCTGTAAGAAGTGTGCAGGTAATTAGTGATAAGTTATGCTCATCACTGTTTGGTGGCAGATTGGCGCTGAATGCTCTTTATTGTCACATATAGTGTGTCCCAGCTAATGGTTGTGAAAAATGAAAACAGAGCTTATTCCCTTTAAATCAAATTTAGAAATATAATTCTCAACTTCTCTTATGCATGACTTAGATGTAAAAATTGATTTTTAAGCGTGTAATCATTTTTTTGTGCCTACTGGTCCATGTATGGATTTTAAAAAGACAGTGTTGAAATTTTTAGGTTTTAGGTGAATATGTTTCAGAATATACCCTGAACGCACTTGCTGTTTGTATGATTTGTCCATTTTTCCCAGTCCTATTTTGTAAGACCTGTTTTTCACATCAAGGTTGTTCAGAGCCCTGAACTTGGTTTATCAGATCTGGTATCTCTTATAATGAGAATTTTTGTATAGAAGCATTTTCCAGGCGTATTGAAGTTTATGAAAGTAACCGGTATTATGACTGGTTTTCTTATGGTGATCTTACACTTCACAGACTATGACAGCTCATTGTATTTGGAGCTCAATTGTCCAAGTGAGTAGAGGGAATGGACCCCAGCTTAGGTATGTGATCATGGAGGTCTTGGAGAAAGTTAGCCACAACCTAAACTTTACTTCAACTTTTTCAGCTGTACCAGGTACCATGCTGGTCCTGGGAATTAAAAAGATGTATAAGACTTGACATTTTTTGCACAAATATGTGAAGAGTAATTACAATAGAGTCTGATAAGCACAAGATTAGACTTGAGTACAGATTTCACTGAGAGAATAGAGAGGCGTGCCCACCTCAGCTGGAGCAAAGACAAGCACAGTCGCTTCAAACCCTTAATACTTTTCTAGAGCACTATGCTACCACATTTCTCATCCCACTAAGATAGATTTCCTCCGGAGCTAATTAACATCAATAGCAACAACAAAAAGCATCAGTTAATCCTCCTCTACTTTGTATTTTTTCCCAACCTTTTCTTCTCATCAGTCTCACTGGAAGAGACAACCTTTGTGTTGTCCAGGGATATTCTTTCTATTTATGCTTCCTTTCTTCTTAGGATCCTCACGCATCACTTTTTCACTCTCTGTGTAAGTTATTCAACTATGGTTTCTTTTGTTTTAGCATATAAACTTGCATAAATCTGTCCTGTTAACACCAGCTTTCTGGAAACTTACCATTCCCTTGTATGTATCATTTTCTGTTCTTTTTTCCTTTCATAGACAACATACTTTCAAGAGAAGTAGTCTGTGCAGGTTTTCTGCATTTCTTTAACTTTTTGGTTTTTCTTCAGCATCTGTCATCAGCCTTCTTTTCTCTCTACTCCAGTAAAAATGTTTTCACCACATTTACCAATGTATTTTACCTCTCAATTTCTGTGTGGTCAGGGCCGGCCCCGTGGCTTGGTGGTTAAGTGAGCGCGCTCCACTGCTGGCGGCCCGGGTTCGGATCCCGGGCTCCCACCGGCGCGCTGCTTCTCTGGCCACGCTGGGGCCGCGTCCCACATACAGCAACTAGAAGGATGTGCAGCTATGACACACAACTATCTACTGGGGCTTTGGGGGAAAAAATAAATAAATAAAATCTTTAAAAAAAAAAAAAAAAATTTCTGTGTGGTCAGTTCCTATCTTGAGTGTCTTCTCTGCAGTATTTGACTCTCTCAGCCAATCTCTCTCTATGACTTCCCATCCTCCCTCAACTTCCAAGAGACCATTCTCTCTCAGTGGGCTCTTACTACTCTGGTCATCCTTTTTCAGGTTACTTTTCCTCCACTCACTCCTAAAATATGTGTGTTCCCTTGGGTTACATCCTCGGCTCTCTCACTCTGATATTCCTGAGTGATGTTATCTATCATTTGAATTCAACACTCATTTTTGAGCAGATGATTCTCACTCTGTTGGATGCCATACTCTTATATCTACCTACAAGAGATTCTACCTAAAAGAATCTCTACTTGGATTTGCCCAAGATACCTTGAAAATAGCATGTTACAAATGGAGCTCTCATTGCTGCCCGGCTTGTTGACATAAAACTGCACATTCTAAGTCTTGGTCCGCAGTAACACTGTCCACCCTACACTCAACCCTAAAACCTGAGAGACCCTCTTCACCCATTCCTTTCCTCAAAGCCCACAAGTTCCCTCAGTTTTTATCCTCTCAGTGTCTCTAAATCTGCCCTCTATTTTCTCTTCCTGCTGCGTCAATTCAGATTCTATTATTTCTTGCCTGGGCTACTCTGGCATTGCTTCCAGTTCTTCCTACATGCTTCTAAGTTTGACCGATCTGGCCTTTACATAGTCTTGATAAATGCAAAGCTATGCAAATTCCTGCCATGGGAATTCTAGGGCTTTGTGCTCTCAGTACTTTCCATTTCTCTGGAAGAAGGGAGGAAAGGAACCTCTTACCTCATGTAGAGAGAGGAATGAGCTTTCCTTCTCATAAGGCAACAGGTCCTTAAGATCAAGGATAATGGCTTTGTACCTTTTTTTCTTGTCAGCTTAGAAAGACAGCATCTGACACATGCCTGGATGCCTAGTAATGACTGAATGATGATTTACATAGAAGAATTGAATTGATGATAATAGACTTGTGGGCTGTTATTCTCTTCCAGGCATACTAGTAGAATAAAGAATCCACTTCAGATTTTTAAGTACACATTTATTAGAGTTGTAGCTAGATTTTTTTTGAGTAGAGGGATAATGTCTGTATTCACATACATGTAATTTATACAGACCTGTTATAAGATGTTTTCAGTTACCTAAAATTTCTAGTTAATTACCAGACGATGAAAAAATTATATAAATTTATGTATATGCACACATACATACGTACACATATACATACACACACTTTTAAAAGGGTAGTTTTATACTGTACAGAGTGGTGATGAAGGTGATTGCTGTTACCTTCATTGTGGTTGGTTATGATTTCTGTATAATTACCACCACTATTCTAGGGTGGAAAGTAGATATTAGTGTGTTTTAAGTTGAAAAGATATATAAATACACATATACATGTACACACACGTATACTTTCTTTAAAAGGTAAAATAGACATTTACATATGAATTAAAATAGACATGCAATTGTTTTTTGACTTCAGGTCAACATAGATCTTTAGGACCAAAAGATTCCAAGGTTAGAAGTCTGAAAATGGATGCAAGCATTTGGAGCAATGAACTCATCGAGGTAAGTCTGATTTCACTATGGTGGTGGTTGGCAGAGATCAGGGAGGAGGTATGCAGTGGATGGTGTGGGTTACTTCAGGAGCTCTTTGATAAAGTTCTGACTGCATTATAAAAATGGCTCGCAGCCTGTTTGACAGTGGTAACTTTCTGCTTTAACCTTCAGAATGCTTCCTAAGTGAGATAATTATTTTAAAAATAAAAAGTACAAGGAGCTTTAATAGTAATAACTACTTTTAAAGGCTTGACAGCTTTTTTTTTTAAGCCAGAATTTACTTTCTTTCTTTTTAACCCAGCATGGATAAAATATTAGAAAAGTGAATGAAAACATTTGGCAAAATTTCCTATTCTTTATCTTGGCCCTGCTCTGTCATTAACTGTGATCATGTCTAACTCGCTGTCTCCCATTTCCATTTTCTGCTTGGGTTTTAGTACCACTCTCAACCAAATTAGCCCACCTACTTAGCCATTTTAAATGAAGCTGTCTCAATTTGAGCTTCGAAGAATAATAATGCTTTTGCTACAATTTGCGTTGCTTGCAATTTCTTTCTTAGCTAATCTTTTACCATTATGAAGAGCAGCTAGACTATATTTAAAATAGAAATAGTTATCTGCTTTCACATTCCATATTCCTGAAAGAGTTGGGTCTTTCTTGTGTTTTTGCATATTTTATACTGTTATGCTTTAATCTGTAATGTGAATCAGTTTTCTGCAGATTCACGTGAACTGATATGAACTGATAACGTTTTATAATTTTTTGATAATTCAGCTTTTTATTGTCATTGGAAACAAAAGAGCAAATGACTTTTGGGCTGGTAATCTTCAAAAAGATGAAGAGTTACACATGGACTCGCCAGTAGAAAAGAGAAAAAACTTTATCACTCAGAAGTACAAAGAAGGAAGATTCAGAAAAACCCTTTTGGCATCTCTCACCAAAGAAGAATTAAATAAGGTATCCAATAAAACATAATGATAGACATGGATGTTAATGTCTTTTTAAATATGTCAGAAGGATTTTGAAAAGAAGTAAAAAATCTTTTAGTCTTCGATAAAATTGTTTAATTTAATTTTATTTCCTTTTGTAAGATTGTGCCAGTGGTTTTCCCATTGTTTCACGTAAGGATTCATTACCAATAGTAGATTAACTCTTTATCCATAACTGAAGTTTCCAGCTAACCTAGGCATACCCCATTATTCTTAAAACTTTGACAACTTTTCCTGGAATACTGAATGTAGCTTCAGCTTGTACATTGCTGACTTGGTGTCATCAAAATTAACGTCATTTACTCAAGTAATTTATTATTACCACCAGTGGTTTGTTTGGTCCCGTTGATTTGAAGTGTTAATTGCCTTTGGCTGAGTGATTGCAGATTTTCTTGTGACCATTTTATGCTGGCCATTTGATCTTCACCTTTTTGGCAAAGGATTTGTTAAGCATCCTGCCAGAAAATTTGAAAAGCAATTTTCTTTTTTAAATTGCGGCTTCAATTGCTTGTTTGTCAGGAGGCTCTTCTATGTATGGATATTTAAAACATACACTTTTATATGCCTATTGTTTTTATGCTTAGAGAATATATTCTTTCATGGTTATCAGTTCTTTAGTATGCTTTTAATGGCAAGGCTTATTGCATAAAGATCCCCAGGTAAGTAGCATTATGCTGAATATTTTGGAAAATAAAAAAATAAAGACCTTTTCCATACTTCTCTAGAAATTATAAGATTTATACAATTATTTACATTTCTCTTCTCTTGGCTTAGTTCCCATAAACTGTTTTTCTTCTTTGTACATCTTTGGTATTAGAATTGGTTTTAAAGCACTGACACACAATAAGTGCAGGATTTAGGATGGGTGCCAAAGTTGGGGAGAGTCAGGGAGATGGGATGGGGTAGGGAACCATATATTTATATAGGTTATCACTGAGACATTTAATTTTGTTTTGGGTGGTGTTTTCATGAGTGCTAATTACATTATTAAAAGAACTGACCAATTATACCAGCGTGTGGAATAATGATAACAGAGTATCATAAACCAAGGATTATGATTAATTCTGTGCACCAGAGGTCCCTATATAAATAAGAATATAGGTAGTAAGTTGTGGATTTTGGGAAGTAATTGGTGAGGTTGGAGAACCAGGGTATATCTTGCCCTAATAGTTTCTCTCTTTTTGTCCGTGATGGGAATCTTGTCAGTGAGTAAATACTGATGTCCCCAAATGAGGCCCTGTCTGCCACACCACACAGTTCCCATGAGCTAAGATATCAGATAAGTTTTATACTAATTAACTAGCAATTGAGTTCTTCCTAAGAATATTATAGGGAAGTCTATCCATTAAGATTTACTTCTACATTGAACTTCTTAAAAATGATGCTCTTAATGTCAATGAATAATTTTTACAAAAAATACATTTATTTTATTGAATAGATATTTTTAATTGAGATATAATTACCTATAACATTGTATAAGTTTAAGTTGTTCGACTTGTCAATTTGATACATTTATGTATTGCAATACGATCACTACTGTAGCTGTAGCTAACACCTCTGCCACATCACATAATTATCATTTCTTTTTTGTAGTGAGAACATTTAAGATCTATTAGCAGTTTTGGAGTATAGAATACAGTATTGTTGACTATAATCACTATGCTGTGCATTAGATCTCCAAAACTTATTTATCTTCTAGTTGTAAGTTTGTACCCTTAAACAACATATCCCCAATTTTCCCTCCCTACCCCAGCCCTTGGTAACCACCATTCTACTCTCTGTTCCTACAAGTTTGGCTTTTGATATCATGCAATATTAGTCTTTCTCTGTCTGGCTAACCTCACTAAGCATAATGCCTTCAAGGTCCATCCATGTTGTGCCAAATGGCAGGATTTCCTTCTTTCTCATAGCTGAATAATATTCCAGTGTGTCTGTGTGTATATATATATGTATGTGTATATATATATGTGTATGTATATATGTACATACATACATCTCTTTATCCATACATCAATTGATGGACACTTAAGATTGTATCCATATCTTGGCTGCTATGAATAATGCTGCAGTAAACTTGAGAGTATAGATGTCTTTTTGCTATCCCGTTTTCATTTCCTTTGAATATATACCCAGAAGTTGGATTGTTGGATCATATGGTAGTTGTCTTTTAAATTTTTTGAAGAATCTCTATACTGTTTTCCATAGTGGCTGAACCAATTTACATTCCCACCAATAGTGCACAAGAGTTGCCTTTTCTCTACATCCTCACCAACATTTGTGATCTCTTGTCTTCTTGGTAATTGCCATTCTAACAGGTGTGAGGTGATATCTCATTGTGGTTTTGATTTGCATTTCCCTGATGATTGATGATGTTGAACGTCTCTTCAGGTACCTGTTGACCGTTTGGATGACTTCCTTGGAAAAATGTGTATTCAGTTCCTCTGCCCTTGTTTTAATTGGATTGTTTGTTTTTTGTTATTGAGTTGTATGAGTTCTTCATATATTTTGGATATTAATCCCTCATCCAATGTATGGTTTGTAAATATTTTCTCCCATCCTGTAGGTTGCGTTTTCATTTTGTTCATCATTTCTTTTGCCTTGCAGCAGCTTTCTAATTTGATATAGTCCCCCTTATTGATTTTTTCTTTTGTTGTTTGTGCCTTTGGTGTCATATACAAAAAATCATTGCCAAGACCAATGTCAAGATGCTTCTTTACAATGTTTTTTTCCTAGGAGTTTTAAGGTATCATGTCTTATGTGTAAGTCTTTAATCCATTTTGAGTTAATTTTTGTGTGTGGTGTAAGATAGGGGTCCAAATTCATCTTTCTGTATGTGGTTATCTAGTTTCCCAACACTATTTGTTGAAGAGACTATCCTTTCCCCATTGAATGTTCTTGGCGAGTAGATATTTATTGCACACTTACCGAGTGTTGAGTTCTTTTTTAGGTGCTTGGGATATAATTGTAGTAAAAAGTAAATGTGCTTCTTTTATTCCTGAGAGTGGTAGTCAAGTAGGGGAGACTGACCATAAACAGCTAGACTGCAGTAAACACACCATAGCAAATACAGTGTTCTGTGAAGGAAAACAAAAGGGTGATGAGAGAGAGAATAAGAGGAAATACTTGTGATTAAATGAGAGGGCAGTCTAAGGCTATTACAGTAGAAGGGATGTTAGCTGTTATCTTTTCCAACACCCTTATTTTGCAGGTGAGGAAAAATTAAGACCCAAGGAGGAGTAGGGATTCATCTAGCAAATTAGTACGAAGTCAGGTATAAGAATTCAGGCTTCTTGATTCTGATGCAAAGGAGATTCTGGAGGTCAGCTAGACCATGGTAGAGAAAATAAAGTACTTTTTTTTAACAGTTGACCTCCAGGGCTGGAACTGTGAATGCATCCTGGGACTTCCCAGCTGTACATTCTGAGCTGCCTGTTAGTATATTTAATGAGCAATTGTGCTGGAGTTGCATTACAGAGGGCAGATTAACCAGTGATCTGCCAGGTATACCATGTTGGGAAGGGGTAGAGTGGTGAGTCTGAGGCTAGAAAGTCAGATGGAATCAAGGTACCAAAATCAGAGGGTTTGGAAGAAAATGGGAAGCCAGTAAATTGAGAAAGCAGGAAAGGAGAGTGGGAAGAGATGTGAAGACAGCTTATTACTTCAAGGCAGAAAAAAAAAAAAGAGGTTACAGAAGTTCCTAGTGTTTGTACAATGACGATGTATAACACAAGTCAATGGAGTTGTTTTATTGCCTCTTGCTTGCTGTTCCTCCTCCCCACCCAAACTCCCACCCCCACAAAAGGAAAGGTCCCAAATTTACTTTGCGCTCATCTTTCAAATTCCCAAAGCATAACATTTAAAAAATTCTACAGATCCTTATTAGACTGGAAAATACATACATACATACAATATTAATATGACAAAAAAATTTAGGGGATACTTCCTTAGTTTTTTAAATTTGTTTTTTATGGAGATAACATTGGTTTATAACATTATGTAAATTTCAGATGCACATCATTATATTTCAACTTCTGTATAGACTATATCATGTTCACCACCAAAAGTCCATCCGTCACCATACATATGTGCCCTTTTACCCCTTTCACTCTCCTCCCACCCCACTTCCCCTCTGGTAACCACTGATCTATTTTGTGTATCTATGTTTGTTTGTTATTGTTTTTGTCTTCCACATATCGGTGAAATCATACAGTATTTGACTTTTTCCACCTAACTTATTTTGCTTAGCATAATTCTCTCAAGATCAATCCATGTTGTTGCAAATGGCAAGATTTCATCTTTTTTTTATAGCTGAGTAGTATTCCATTGTTTATATATAGCACATCTTCTTTATCCATTCATCAGTTGGTGGGCACTTAGATTGTTTCTAAATCTCGGCTATCGTGAATAATGCTGCAGTGAACATAGGGGTGCATATATCTTTTTGATACTTCATTATTACATTTGAAATGTTTTGAATTTTCTGAGCATCAGCCATTATCATAGTGTATAAGCATAAAACATGTTTTGCAAAGCAAATATGATGGATGGGAAGGTTTAGAACATCACAGCAACAAAACAATGATTTGAAACTTGGAGGTCTTGGGTTGTAATTTAAATTCATACGAAGCAGGCCTTTTGAGCCTGGTGCTTAATTCAGCGCATAATTATTATTAGCTATCTTCGTTAAAAAGGAATACAGACTTCGTCTTATAAATGATTGGCAGACTTTCACTTCTTTTAATGGCTAGAATTGTATTTTCTTCCCGTGAAAGGTATATTTTCTTTTAACAACCAGGCTCTGTGTGCTGCTGTAGTGAAATCGGATGTTCTGGAAACAATGGCTTTGCTGTTCAGTGGAGCAGATGTCATGTGTGCAACTGGAGACCCTGTGCATAGCACCCCCTATCTGCTGGCCAAGAAGGCTGGGCAGAGTCTGCAAATGGAATTTCTCCACCATAACAAATTCTCAGGTTAGTTCCTATCCCTGCATTACCCTGCTCTCTTCTGACATACCCCTAAAAGGAGTGAAGCACACATCTGTTTATTTCTCAAACAAGAAAAATTGTCAGAATGAAAAAAAATGTAATTACCAAAAAAGATGGAACATGCTTAAGACTTTATTTTATTTCAAGAAAAAGTTTAGGCAATAAATTTTTTATGTTTCTTTAATCATATAACTGGAAGATTAAAATAGTTAATTCCACATAATCATTTTCACCAAAATTAAATCTGATTTTCACATATGAATGATAAACACAACTTAAGTGCTTATTTGCAAATTGTATGCAAAGTAAAATATCTCTGTGTATTTATTCTGTGGTATATGTGAGGTAGTTTTTCTTCTGGATCAAAACTCCCCTACGTGTTTGTAAGCCAAGGGAAAATTGTTTATATTTCAAATGTATTATTTCTGTAATTTTTCTAGATTTCCCTCAACATGACGTTCATTCTGAAGGTGGATTAAGTCAAGAGTCGTCCCAGTCCACGTTCCTCTGTGACTTTTTATATCAGGCTCCTTCTGCTGCTTCTAAACTCTCTTCAGAGAAAAAACTGCTTGAAGGTATCTTTTCTGCTCCTTTTAGATTTTGTTATCTGATAAAACTTTATTTCATTATCAAAAGAAATTTTGATGTGTTTTCCCTTAAGATTTTAAATTTGATCTTGCAGTAGAGAAATATTTTTTGAGGATTTATAAATGCTTCCAGGCACAGATATTATTTTGTGTGCTGCATCAGGGACTTACCTCGAGGTTGGAATGCTGAGTGAATTCTCAACAGAATTCACTGATGTCTACCTTAGGGCCAAGCAATTCTGTTTCAGGATTTAAGGGTTATTCCAAAGAAATGTGAAACTCAGCCCCTTCCCTTAAGGACAGACATCCTAACTGGGGAGATAATGTAGATAATGTCAGCACGTAGGAAGAACTGACAAATTTTCAGTCATATTCTCTCAGCATACTAAGGGATATCAAGGAGTTCATTTTGTTCTTATTGTGTGTGTGTAAGTAAAATAAAGCTTAAGCATGGTTCCAAAAAAAATGGTATTTTATTTAGCAACCTGTTCTAGGTTTGAGGAATTATCTGAGCATAGTCACAGTAGGCATTTTTATCCGTCCAGATCCTTGTGTCAGGCATGTAGGAATACAAAAAGGAGTAAGACACAGGCCTCATGCTCATCTTACATACGTTTGAACTAATTTTTAAAATGTAGGCAGGAAAATATAATGGGATCTGTCTCACTGGAACAAAGAGAATTTAAGAGAGATTAAGCAATCGCTCATCAATAGGGCAAATGAAGGTGGACGTTCAGAGGCTCAGGAGCCTGGTATTAATTTCCTGGGTGGTATAATCCAGCTATATTACTCAATCAAAGGAACAATAGGATGAAAACCTCACTTTAGAGTGTTAATCCTGATCCTTGTACATTTGAAGTGATTATTTCAGTAAAAATGCTTTATTTCAAAAAAAAAAAAATTTATATCTCTAATCAGAAGTATATTGGGATGAGCTATACTTAGATTTTCCTGAAAACAGTAGCTATCCTTTAGTGAGCATGTACTATGTGTAAGACATTGCTTTAGGTACTTTACATATGTTAATTATAATCCTCATAAAAACTGCAAGATAGTGATATTATGCTGATATTATGCTGATTTTCACATGAGAAATGGAAACGCTCAGCATGAAGCAGAGTTTTAGATCTGATTTGTGTTATAATTGTTACTGTAACACTTTGGTCTTGGTCCAAGTGTCATGGCCGGGTGACACTAGGATGGCAGAGCATTTTTATCCTTTGAGTTTAGATGTTGTTGGTTCTTTCAGCAATTGGTTTTAATGTCTTCCTTTACTCAACATAACCAATAATAAATGGCAAATTTTACAGAGATTTTCTCATCGTCTCTTGCTCCTTATTAGTATTTAACCCTTGAGTAGTTGAAAGTTGACTGATCAGAAGGAGGAAAAAAGTACCTGAATAATCTGTGAATTGACTATAGCAATTATTAGAATAATTGAGTAAGAAGGCAATTAATGTACTTGTAAATAAGTTTACAAGTTTTCTAGTATGTTTCTTCTAAATAGTAGGAGATCTTAGACCTACCCTTCAAACCACTGATACAAAGAGGAAACAGAGACTTTGAAATACAAGATTTTTTCCTAAAGCTTTTCAATATATCATAAGCAATTGGCAGGCTAAAAATAAGCTTTTACTTATTTTTTGGCAATTGTGGTTATAATATTTATACTTACCAGTTTGTTTTAGTATTTTCTTGAAATAGATTGTTTTTCTTAATCACTTGAGGACTGAATTGATGTTTTATATTTGTAAATAAATCATTCTCTCCTTTTATCTTTTATAAATTAACTATGGATTTTTTGTTAAAATTTCTTTCAAAAAACAAACTGGTGCATTCTCTGTATATGTAGTTTAATTAGGGATGTTTTCTCATTTTGGAACATTCTGTTTTAAATAATATGAAATTGAACTTTTGTACTTTGGCTATGCAGCACACAGATATGATTTCATTGGAGAATAATCTCCTTGCAAGACACTCTTTCCTGGTCTTCATTTCTTCCATCCAATTTGTCAGAAGGTCGATCGTTTCAGACTCAAAATAGGGCGTCAGTCAGTTGGCTACTCCCCATCTCCACTGATATCATCCTAGCCCCAGCCACCACCATGTCCTGCCTGGGCTATAATACCCCCTTAGTTGTCTGCCAGTATCCGCCCTAGCTTCCCTCCAAACCATTCTCTAAAAAACAGACTCAATTATCTATAAAAATGTAAATCAGATCATGTATTTCCATTGCTCAAGTACATTCAGCAGCTTCCCATTCCAGAATATAGTCCTATTCCTTATTATGACTTAAAAGAGCTTCTTGTATCTCCCCCGTCATCTCATATCTTTCCTCCCTGTGCTACATGCCTGGCCACACTGGTTTCCTCTCTGTTCCTGCAAGATGTTGTGTTCTTTTCTGCCTCTTCTGGACCTTTGCAATTGCTGTTCAATCTGCAGGGAGGGCACTTCCCTCAGTCTGACTCCTCATCTTTCAGGGATCAATTCAGTGCTACCTAGTTGGAGAGATCTCTTTGGCATCTTACAAAAGTGTGCTCCCATTGCCAGCTCTTCTCTTTCATACTGTGCCTCTTATTTCCATCACAGTGCTTATTCACAGAAGATGATCCCTCCTTCATTGATTTGTTTCTGTCTCCTTCTGGAGTGAAATCTCAGTGAGGCATCAGCATTTTCTGGCTTATTTAGGATTATCAAATCTTTGGTGCCTAAAGCAGTGTCGACACATAGTAGTCACGTGATAAATATTTATTGAATAAATGACCATTTCTCTAATCATATTGCTACCAGTGTAAAAGTGCAAGTGACTTGTTAACATTTTGTTTTTGACCTGCATATAAAAATATATAATTGCTAGCACAAAACATATTTTGTTCAGAAAGAGCCTATTTAAAAATGAAGAAGAAAAAGTTGAACTACCAAGAAACATCAAGTTCTGGTGATTTTTCCTTTATTTCCTTTCCTCGAAACCTCAAGATTCTGTAGTGGTATTACTCCTATTGAGCACGAGCTTTATGGAAAAAATGAATTGTTTGGTAAGATTGAGAGATTAAAGTGTGGTTTTCACCTTTGCCTCTAAACGGCAAGCACCTGGACTGCGCTACTCCATCATTGCTTGTCAGGACAGCCATAGAGCAGAATGATTAAAAACCAAGAAAAAACTCAGGAAATAAAATGCGTGCAGTCCTTCAGAGAGTTACAGAGGCTTCAGATTGTCAGTTCAGGTTTTCAGGTTTGAAGTTCTTCTAGCCTCTGGTTATGAAGACTGATCTGTACTTTTCTTTTTCTTCTCAATTTAGCGTTCATGAAAAGAAAGATTGATAGCTCTTGTTAAACCTAAGTATAGAGCTGAATAATAGCATCCTGGTCTTGTTTTTTGTTTTCTCTCCGCAACCGTATTTTTCCCCTTGGTATTTTACCTTGATTTGCTGACACAGTATTTGATTTTGAAAAAGAAAGTGGTTGATATGGTTTACTTGTAATTCTATATCATCTGTTTATATTTAATTTCATAGATTAGAATTGAGGAATTTTGAGGATCTTTTGTTCTCTAAATGCCTAGCTTGTATAGTTTAAAAATGTTTCTCCAAGGCTAGAACACATTTATTTTAAATGAAAAGGATTCCTAGTGTGTATTCCTATTTTCAGTAGACACTGAATACCAGTAGTTTAGGAAATTCTTCATCAGGAAACAACTTCGTGGTTTCAAAAAATAATAGTTTCGCCTTAACTAGCTCAGATTTATTGTGCACATACGTATTAGAAGGTATGGCCTCTGCTCTCCCCTAATACATTTTAAAAATGGACATACATGCTTCAAACATATAACAGGCACAGAGAGGCAGTATGTGAAGTGGTTAAGAGGGTAGCTTCCACAGCTGACTGCCTGGGTTCTACTCCCAGCTCTGATGCTGAGTGCTTGTGTGATCTTGGGAAAGTCAGTGAACCGTTTGTGTCTGTGAACAGGGTACGAGGAAGGGGTGTGTAATAACAAAATTGACCTAATAGGGTTGGTCTGAGGATTCAGTGAGTTACTGTATATAAAATGTGTAGAAGAATGCAAGGCACATAAATATGATGATGAGGGGATGATGAAGAGGAGGAGCAGAGGAGTTGTCTGTGTACACAGATGCTCTGGTTTCCAGTTAGCCTTTGAGTTTAGGTATATCCTAGAGGCTGTAGCTGACAACCAAAGTACTCAACTATAGTATCCTTATCACTTCGTAGAAGTATTTCAATAGGTCACCTCTGGAGTCCTTTACCTGTGTTTGAGTAAATTCCAGCGATGTTTTTCTTCCCTGATCTAAAAGGATCAAGATTGAATAGAAGGAATGAACAAGCCCTTTAGCCAGACCAACCACCGTACACATGACCTCTTGTCTATTAAACAGCTTGTGTCCTGAGCGTTACCCATTCTGTGGCCCCAATTTTATTTCTGTTGGTCATCTTCTGGTAACTAATTAACAGTAAGACTTCTTCTGTAGCAGAGAGGGTGTCACGAAGAGTATTGACATTTCTCAAAGTCACAGTCAGGAGAGCATGTCTGAATTGGCCTAAGCAGACCAAAGCAATCCAAGATAATTTTGTTAAAGCTTTTCATTGCTTCCCAAATGAATAGGAATGTTAAGATTCCCTGTCACAGCTTTGTTATTATAAATCCTCAAAGGTAATTGTACCTGCCTTGTCTGACCTCTGGCCCATTTTCACTTATAAAAATGAACTAATCAAGGGTTATAGTGGTGATAATGCTACAGGACTAAATCTCCTCAAGCTGTATTTCTGACTTAAAATGAGTTTGTACTCACCTTTTTAAAGAGATCTGTCATTTGTTTCCCATTAGAATTTGCATAATTAGGTTCTGCATTTACATTTATTTTATGCATCATACATTTGGCACTTTTTGTTTAAGACCTTCCAACGGCTCCCACTTGTCTACTGAGAAAAGAACCAACTCCTGACCACCTGTCATGTGAGACTCCTGGGGCCTGGCCTCTGCTGTGAGCCTGCAGTCTCCTCCTTTCCCATTTACTAACTTCACGTGTAATCTGATTCTCTGGCCAAATAGGTTTTCGGCAGTTTCCCCTGCCTGTGACTTTCCTCACATTGTTCTTTCCCAGAATTATGGAATGATTGTGGCTCAGAATGCATTTTTTATTATTTTAGAAACATGCCTTTTCCATCATAAATGATTATTTCAAAAGCTATATTTTTCTGTGAAGTTCCTTCTTATCACTCCAGTCTGAGGGTAGCTTCCCTCCGTGAAGGATTCTAATCCCTAAAGGGACCCCCTGATGATGATTATTCCAAACACACTCCTTTTATCGGATTACAAACTGCCTGAGGACAGGGAGTGGAATTCCTAATCTGTGCCAGTGATCATCTATGTACTAAATAAATGTACCTTTTTTGCTTTATCCTTTAAGAAAGTTATTCTAGTCAACTGAGTACATTGCTTTGAAATTATTTCGTAACTCCAATTCATTCATACTTTTCCTTTTCTTATATTTTAGAAATCTGTAGTAAATATTCATTTAAAAATTATGGCCTTTCGTGATTTTCATATAGCTGTGCAGAGTATACAGTGGGACTCAGGATTTGAGAGCCGTGGAACAATATGTCACCTTCCAGTAAAAACTGATTGGGTCTCTGTTAGCTTTCTTTTCCTGTACCCATAAAGAAATTCTTTGTGCTGTTTTCTTCTGCCACTTATGATTCAGCTTTGCGTTTGGCAATCCATTTCTCAGAGGACAATGATCTAACAGCTCCCAGTGTTTCTACCTTTTGAGTGTTTCTCCTCATGAAGGTTTTTGAGGCTAAACACATCATCTTGTTTTCTTTCTTCTCACCACCACCCCACCTACGATAAAGGGAAATTTAAAGAGTAACTTCATATATATTTTCTTTTAACTTTTTATTTTTAATTATTTTAACATAATTTCGTAACTTAACATAACTTACAGAAGTTCTGTAACATAGCTTACAGAAAAGTTGCTAGTATAAAGAATTCTCATATACCTTTCACCCAGACATCCCAAGTATTAACATCTTAGGTTTATTTTATCCTCTTTCTTTCTGTGTATGTGTGTATATATACACACATATGTTAATGTATGTGTGTATATGCATATTTTCAGATTTACTTAAGAGTAAGTCGCAGACTTGATGTCCCTTTACTCCTAAGTACCTCTGTGTGTATTTCTTAAAAAGAAAGGCATTCTCTGAAATAACCACCAAGTGATCAAAATTAGGAAATTATCTGAACTACAGACTTTATTCATTATATTGGTATTTATAGACCTTGTTTTTTAGCCTCAATGCCTGTAGATCTAATGAATATTTTAAATGCAGCATTGAGGTTTGCTTATATAATTTAATTCTTAGCATTAACTTACCAATTTGAGAGTTTGTACGATCTCTAGAGTCCAGAAACAGGATGGTGGGGTGATAATTAAAAAATAATTTCTTTTATGGAGGGAAACTAAAATTTTCACATAATCTTTCCTTTCTAGCATTACTTTTTTGAAACATGTAAGTTTAGTATTTTACCCTACTTATTCAAAGAGTTATGTGGTAAACTATAGACTTTGAATTATATCCTTAAAACCTATAGAAAATAATAAATCTTTCAGAATTTAATTTTCACATGTTAATGTCAATAGGAAATATATGGGATGATTTGTTTTTTTTGTTACTCAGTTAGTGAGGCTCATTGTTTTAGTTTTTTAAAGTGGGAATTAAAAAGGAGTGATGAAGATTAAAAACAAATTTTGGCAATGTGAAGGCAGATTATATGAAATCGTGTCTGGTTGGCGTTCATCCCTTTTGTTTGAACTCTTTTGCGTTTGCATTTTCAATGCCTAAGGTTCAGCTGGAAAATAAGCTAAATGCAAAGAGTAACATGGATACTTTTGGAATGTATAATCATGTCAAACCCACTAGAAGACTGAAG
Organism: Ceratotherium simum simum; assembly: GCF_057802395.1. NCBI lineage: Eukaryota > Metazoa > Chordata > Mammalia > Perissodactyla > Rhinocerotidae > Ceratotherium > Ceratotherium simum. The sequence continues at coordinate 29,943,801 of NC_141907.1, read as the reverse complement.
TAGTAAATACACACTTTATATTGGCACGCAATTTTCAGAATTCAGTAGGAATAAAACAAGCCTGAACAGACCCATACTGAAATGGCACCTTCTTCCCAGCCCCACTGTCTTCCATTAGACAACACTTTAGCAAATAAGCATTGCATCTTTTTAGAAACTACACTGAATTTTATTTTCTCAGTTAAAAGAGAAAGCATACACAGCCTTTAGGAAGTAGTTCTTGACCTCCATTGTTAAGTACTCAGTTAAATTGTAGCAATTAATAACTTCTCCCCCCCTTATCATTTCCATAGTCAGTAACAATCACCTTTAGCCTAAGTTTCATTTTCTCCAGTATTTTTTTTGTGTGTATGGACCACTGTTTATTTTCACGGCCGCATTGACTCAGATGTCCTATTAACCTGTATAATTTACTCTACTTTCCAAAATGATAACCTCATATTATAGTTGATGCATTCGCAGAGTTTGGCTCAGTGTATACATGTAAAGTAATGTTAATCCCATGATTACGTTTTTGTGGTTGGGCCTTAATTTGTATGTAGTTCTTTGACCCTTTCTGTTATTCTTGTTCATGAACCCTGGACCATTTCCTATTCTGGTTCATCAACCCTCTTCCACCTTTATTTGCATCCCTGTTTTGATTTCAGACGCATTCTTGTTACCCTCCAGAATTTGTTTCTTTTGAAATTTTCTTCTACCCCTGGTAGAACTGTCAGAGAATAGTTTGGCCAACCTCTTCAGTCCATTTTCACTATTTCTGCTTCTAGACCTTTGAGATTGCTGAGAATTGCTAGTTAGGGAACCAAGCCTTTTGGGTTAGCCATAAATTCTTTTTTTTTTTTTTTTTTTGACCTAATTTGGATCAACACATTAATTGACAATCTTTATAAGCAATTTTTATGTCTAATTTTTATTTTACCAAAGCAATATGTGCATATAGTTTTAATGGAAAACAGATATTTCTCCTTGTTTATTCATTCTTAGACATTATCCATTTGATAAATTTTTTCATCTATTCTTTTCCTCTTTTCTTAGAAGTAACTTGGTTGGATATTGGGCCTTATGGATTGATCATCTTATATTATCTTTTTTCTCTCTCTTGTTTTATTTTTGGAAGAGTTCATTTTCCAAGCTTTCTCTTACTTTTTAATTTAAAAATTTTTAAAAATTATGATGTATTTTTATTAGAAATTATTTTTTATTTTCTTAATTGTACTTTTTAGAGCATGCTGTTCTTGTTTATAGTTGCAGTATCTTCCCTTAACAGTCTGATATTAATCATAGTTTTTAAAATTTATTACTTTTTTTTTTTAAATCTGCCTCTTTGGCTTGATTATTTATTTACTTTTTCTTTTGTGAGAAGATCGGCCCTGAGCTAACATCCATGCCAGTCCTCCACTTTTTTGCTGAGGAAGACCGGCCCTTGGCTAACATCCGTACCCATCTTCCTCCACTTTATGTGGCAGGCTGCCACAGCATGGCCTGACAAGCGGTGCGTCCGTGTGCGCCCGGGATCTGGCCCAGCCGCCAGCAGCGGAGCGCGCGCACTTAACTGCTACGCCACGGGGCTGGCCCTGCTATTTTGTTTTTGATCTCTGTCTTTACTATTGGAAGTTTTCATTTAAATGTTTAAGATCAGTTGTCAGAAGACTCTACCAGTCTCTTGCTGAGTATTGGGATGGGGTCTTGGTTATCACTGGCTCCAGCATTTTGTATGTAAATGTGGGGAGGTAACTAGGAGTTGTGTAGAATGTCATGTAACCGCTTTGTTTCCAGAATGGCTCCTTACCTCCAGGCAATGCTTGAGTCTCCCAGTTTAGAATCTGGCTGGTCCAGTTTCTCCAGAGTCATGGGTGAGGAGGGGTTGTTGCTTAGCTGCTTAGCACAGGGGAGAAAATACATGGGCTTAACTGCCTTTATATAATAAACTTGGTTCAGCTCTCCTTATCCCACACTTCCTGAGGTATTAGCCTCTCTAAGACTTTCTGGAATTTTGTACGTAGAACATTGCTTATTTCTTGTTGACTTCTTTTGCATATCTGAAGGTGCCACATTTGCCTCTAAGACAGTTCAGTTGTTTCTTGTGTACTGTAGGTCTCTTCGATTTTCTTTGTCCTTTTGAGTTTATACTGTCTATCTTCGGTGTCATTCTTTTGGAGTTTTGAGAGGGAATGGAGATACATACATGGATCCATCCTCCTATGCTTAAAAGAAATTCTATTTATGACTCTTCAACACGTTTGTTATCTTTGCGTTTCTCTTAATGTTGGCAACTTCCTCTGAGCCATTTCCATACTTAATAATCTTAGTTCCTCATTTATGAAAATAATAATTTCAACAAACTTTCCCTAGGCTAAGCAATGTGGTGATTCTTGAAATAGAAAATATAGCCCTTGTTCTCAAGTTGCTTATAGCATTTATGGATAACTAAATAAATCTAAATTGTTATATTGCTCAAATATTACATTTATATTTAAAAATAGCATTTTAAATTGTTGTATTGAATAGAAATGATTATATCGTATTAAAATGGTAGTATATATTTGAACAGCCACATGTAGAGTCACTTTTCTATGTGCATTATATGTATTGCATCATTTGATCACCACAGCAATCCTGTGAGTTAGATGCTTTTCTTATCCCCATTTTACAGATGAAGAACCTGAGGCCCAGAGCGGTTAACTTCGTTTTCAAGGGTACTCAGTTGGTGATGGAGGTGTTATTAGAACCCAGAGTCTTTGATTTCCAATTCCACCTTCCTAGGGTCCACATAGTGCTAAGGATGCCGCAGGAAGATACTTAACTTGGTCTGGGGAGTCAGGTCACATTAGTGGAGTAAGGGTTCCATTTCTTACTTCCTATTTAGTTGTCAATATGCTGCAACCTGGCTCCTTCCACAGAACTCTCAGGAAAGTAGGCAGTTACTGCTGCCTTATGAAGACCAACAGATATTTTTCAGCCCTTATTTTATTAGATCTCTTTGCTATATTTAATAGTGATAATCATTCCTTTTTGAAATGCTCTACGCCTTTTCTGTTTTATACACTGTCTCATCTCATTTGCTTCATTGCTTTCGTGGACCCTTCTACGTTCGTTAGTCCTTACCATTTTAAGTTTTCTAAGATTTTATCCTTGGTTACTTTATATTTTTAACTACTACCTGTATTCTAAAGATTTTCTGGTTATCGAGACCTTTCTTTACCTCCAGGATGCAAATCCATAGGGTGATCTGCCTAATAAGTATTTCTACTTGGCTTTCCAGCCGATATCTCTCATTCAGTGTATTTCAAAGGAAACTCATATTACATGCACTAAACTGTTTCTACTTTATTTTCTTTTAAATAAAAGTTGGCATTGCTGCCCACTTTGTAATCAAAGCTAAAAATGATACAACCATTAATAAGTTCTCCCTTACTCCCTGCATCCAATTAATATATGTTTTATCACTTTAAAACACACACCTGCATGTACGCGTTTCTCTTTCCCTCCCCACTTCCACCTCTCTGTGTCTGTCTCTCTATCTCTCCCCGCCCCAGCTTTATCCTTACTACCACTGTCCTGCTTTTGGTCACCTTCATCTGTCGCTTAGACTTCTGCCGACTGTGTCCTAACTGGTCTCCCGCCTCTGGCATCACATTCTCAAATGCATTTTTTCACTGTAAGCAGAGTGGGTAAAATTCAAATCTGGTTATATTCTTTAGCTGAAACCATTTCAATGGCTCACCATCAGCTATAAAATCAAAGCTCAGTACTTTTCTGAAAAAGGCCGGATAGTAAATATTTTAAGCTTTGTGGGCCAGATGGTCTCTGCTGTAAGTCATCTCTGCCCTTGTAGCAAGTAAGCAGCCACAGACAGTCCGTAAATGAGTGGATGTGGCTGTGTTGCAGTAAAACTTTATTTATAAAAACAGGTGATGATCTGGTTTTGGTCTGCAGGCCATAGTGTGCTGACCCCCTTAGAAGATGAATTTTAAATCCCCTAAACAAGGCTTTAAGGCACCGCAGGGTCAGATCCCTTCTTCCTTTGCATACCTACCTAACATCAACCACAGTCTTACATTTTATGCTACATTTTTTTCCTGCTAATTCTCTGTACAGACATCAGTCTTTGCTCTTTCAGAGTTGTGCACCAGTCTCTTTATGGATCTGCCTGCTTTTGTAGTCGTCAGTGTCATAGTTATTTTTGTCTTGTACATCCCTTGTTACTACATTGTAAATTTCTTGAGCGATGAGAATGTGACAACTTTGTATCCCATGCAGCAATAGCATGCTTTTTACACAAAATAGGAAATTAATAAATGTATTTATTCAGATCTGGTCATTTTTTAAAACATGTATTTTTGAAAAGTTATATTTATGATATAGTTCAATTTATTATTTGTTTTGTTTTAAATTTTTAGAGACAAATAAAAAGTGGTGTGTTTTGGAAGGAGGCTTCTTGAGTTACTATGAAAATGATAAGTCTACCACACCTAATGGCACCGTTAATATCAATGAAGTTATCTGCCTGGCTGTACACAAAGAAGACTTCTATTTAAATACTGGGTAAGTCTATCATTAAACAGGTAGGAGATGAACGTGTTTTCTGATATTTATCATACCAGGTAATAAGGGTTTTGTTATCATTTCGGTTCTTGCTTCTTGCAGAAGGGTTTAATGGTTTCTTAAGGCCTACTCATTTTGCAGCTTCTGAAAATTCCTTAGGGAATTCACTAAAAAGTAGGAAAATTAAAACATTACACTAGGTAACATGAAAGCTAATATGTTTGCATCTAATCTTAAGTAAATTTTTAGCATTCCATTCTTGAACATGTAGTCCTAATAATTTTTATGATTTACTCATTATTTAAAATAGTGGACTAATGGCAAAATTTATGCATGCATTAAATGTACCATGGTTGAAACAGATGACAAAGGAAAATATTCAGTGATGACTTGTGCCCATTAAAAAACAAAAAATATTAAGTATATTTAATAGCATATTGAAACACTAAATTCCTTAAAGGTCTACTTTGGCATTTTAATGGTCTCAAAAAAGTTGCAATTATAAAAGAGTAAGCATTATTAATATATTTGATTCACAAAGTAGTTTAATAGAATTTCTGTGAAAATTTTTGGAAACTGACCATCTTTGGTGTGATGGTCACACCACATCTTATCACATTTTGTAATATAATTAATGGAAAAGTATAAATACTAAAATCTGCAAAAATCAGCTTCATAGAAACATGATATTTTAATGAAAATTTTATATGAGAAAGAGAAGAGATTTGCAAAGCTATGTTATTTACATAAAATTACATGAAACTACTATTACTACGTAATGACCAATATGTGCTAGTTGATATGACTGTTGTTTTCTAGTAAATGTAATTTGATATTTTTAAGTGAACAAACTGATTATTAGTTGGTTTGTTTTTGTCTTAATTTGTTTGTGTTTGTATTAATCTTAATAGTGCTTTTATTCTAAATAAATAATCAGTTTAATGTGGCTTACTGTAGAATGTGAGAATAAGTGCATTCTGTGTGTTAAGTTGCTTAATTAGTAAATAAAATACAATTTAAATAATATTAGTTTATGTCAGCATAGAATCATATTAAAAAATAAGACTCTCTTGATAGAATGTTACTGATACAAGTAGATGTGCAAGAGAAAGCATCTACAAGGAGATGTGGTTAAAAAAGAATTGTTGCAGCCAGATTCTGAATTGCCTTAAATAGCAAATTATAGAGTTTGAACTCAGTAATGTAGCCCCTGAGGAGTTATGCGGATTTGTATTTTAGGAAGAAAGCTGGCTGAAATGGTAAGGAAGAGATTGGAGGAAGAGAGATCCTAATTACTGAGAGTTTAGCTAGAGAAAGAAATAATTAAAAAGAAAAACAGTGGGTTGAGAGAATCTTCAGATTGAACGGCTAAGATTGAATCTCTGACTGATTGGGTGAAGAGCTGATGGGAAAGAGAAGAATAAATTAAACTCCAAGGTTTTGAGCTTGTTGATGAGGTAGATGGCGATGCCTCTAAATTGGAATGTGAAGGAGAGACTACAAGTCTGAGGTGAAAAAGGGGAAGAAGGAAGATGACTTTGATATGTAGGGTATTTTGAGTTTTTTAGGTAATGGCAGCATACATACTTAACATGTTCCAGGAAGTAGTTGGAGCCGTGGATGAGAAAGCCAGGGAAGAATTCAGGACATGGGGTGTTAGTCTAATTTTATCTATGGTAAGGACACGAAATTTTAGGATGAGATGAGATGAGATGATGGAAGCAAAATTTGTTAAGTAAGACAAAGAGGGCTAATTAGACAACTGTTTGGACAGTGTTTGCTTTGAACTGGTGGTGAGAGTAAATCAAGAAGGAGTGATCCAAGAGGGAAGAGGAGACAGAAGAGAGCCCTTTGCCACATCAGCCAACTGATGAGTGTCCAGGGCATCAACAAAGTCGTGCAGCAGAGTGATTTAGTCAGCAAAATATTCCTTTTGTCTGATTCAATGTGTTCTATTTAACTCATTTGAATAAAATACAAAAGATCAACAGGAAAATGCTAGGTAGATAGATGGATAAATAGATTGATTGATTTCACAGCATTATTCAGTTTTCAAAAGGAATTTAATTAAAAATTTGACCTTCATTTTTTTTTTTTAATAAAAGCCAAATATAATCAGTGGTATCTCTTTATTCATGTATGCTCTAGGCCCATCTTTACCTTTGAGATCTATTTACCCTCAGAACGTGCATTTTTATTTGGAGCTGAAACATCTCAAGCTCAAAGAAAATGGACAGAGGCAATAGCCAAGGTATTTAAATATTGTATTATTACCCTAATTCCAGAGCAGATTCTTATGTTGGGGTCTATGGTTGAGCTTCAGAGGTCCATCAAAATTTTAGACAATATTCTGGGAGGAATGTCCATACTTTATTAGGTTTTCATAGGTGATAGTCAAAAGAGGTTAAGAATTAGAGAAGAAATTAATGTAGGACCTTGAAGAAATCATTCTTCAACTTAATGCCATGTTTTGATAATTAAAATCTTTCCAATATAATAAAGTCATTTCTGTGTATGTCTTTTTATAGGTAGATGTCTTATTCATGGTAATACAAAGGGGAAAAGAACAGATACAGTAAAAGATATAAATGGAGACAAACATTGAAGGTTGACATTTTGAAAAATGCCACAAATCAACAAAGAGAATGTCTTCCTATTTCAATTCTGTATATATATTCAAAAAAAATGGCTTAAGATGCTGCCATGTGAAAAGGCATTATAGCTGTTCAGTTTTAAGATTGAAAGCAAGTTTAAATAATTGTTTTGAAATTTAGGTTACTTTTAAATCTTTAAAACAGAAAAACAAAGATAATTTTTCTACCTTCCCTCGTATCTGTAGCTATGGAAGGGATTTCCTATTTTCACTGTCTTTATTACTTTTCTGTATTTGTTTTAACAGCATTTTGTTCCCTTTGTTGCTGAAAACTTAGCAGAAGCTGACTATGATTTGATTGGTCAACTCTACTACAAAGATTGCCATGCACTGGATCAGTGGAGAAAAGGCTGGTTTGCTATGGACAAATCTAGTTTGCGTTTTTGCCTTCAAATGCAAGAAGTTCAGGAAGATAGAATGCACTTAAGAAGACTGCAGGAGCTAAGTAAGATTTTTTTTCTCTCGTTTTATAATTTGGACAAAATTCTTTATTGCATATAGTAATGGTAGCTTATACATAAAATTATGATGGCTCACTCCCGAACATATGACTAAGTAGTATTAATAATTGTGTTTTTATAGGTGTTTAGTGTAATGTTTTTAAAAAAATATGTTCATGCTTTTCTTCTTTCTCTCCAGCAATGAGCACAATGGTTCAAAATGGGGAAAAAATGGATGTCTTGCTCTTGGTAGAAAAAGGGAGGTAAGTGCACTTTGCTTTTTGTTCTTTATTGCAATAACTCTAGGGAGTGGGATATTTTGGTTATCTTCTTGGGGGAGAACCATTATTTTATAGCCTCTTGGACATTTTCTGAATTGTATGTGTGTGTATGTGTGTGTGTGTATATATATATATATATATACACACAGTATATATATATATATATATATACTCTTCAGTAGAAAGAGAACACCAGTGAAGCTTGCATATTTTTTTATTTGTTATGACAGACTCAGTGTGGTCAATTATTGTAGTTTTATATTAACCTAGTTCCCTTTGGGACATTCACATTTAAGTATTTGGAAGCACTTTGGTAGTTGTAAATATATTTTCAGTGTAGGTATGTGATGGATATAAATAATATCCTGAAATATCTATGCATGTGAGTCATGCATCGCTAAAACCTGATTTCTTGAATTTATTCAGTTTTTCAATAAATATTAAGCATCTACTGTGCATTAGGTACTGTTACAGGCATTGGGGATACAGTGGTGAATAAAACAGACATGGTCCCTGCCCTCCTGAAGCATGTGTACTAGTGGAGGGCACAGAATATAAGCAGACAAAAAGATAATTACCTAGTATTGTGTCCCTCAATTTTAAATGCTTGAAGAAAAAGAAGGTAAAGAGAGAGAGCCTGATGGATCAGTATTCTGTTTTAGATAGGGTGGTGAGAGAAGCTATCTTTGATCAGAGATCTGCGTAAAGTGAAGAAGCAAACTATGCAGCAGTCTGGATAGAGTGTTCCAGGCGCACGGTCAAGGATGTTTGGAAGACCCTAACAGTGTGTTGTACTTGGCATGTTTAAGGTTTGCAAGGAAGCTGCTGTGGCTGGGGAGATTTGAAGAAGTTAGAGAGTGGGAAGAAACGATTTCAGAGAGATCCCTGGACCTGATCATATAGGGCCTTACCGGTCATGATATGTATAATTTGAATTTTATTCTAAGCATGATGGGAAGCTGCTCAGTTTGAGAGCTGGGAAGTGGAAGGATCTGACCTACGTTTTGAATGGGCTCCTCTGACTCCAGATGAATAAGCTTTTGGGGGACAAGAGTGAAAGTGAGTGTCCAATTAGGGTGCTGCTGCAGAGCCAGGCAAGAGAGGATTTACCTGATAACATAGTGTTGAGGAGTGGTTGGATATATTGTGAAGGTAGAGGTGAGAGGATCTGTTGATGGATGAGATGAGTGTAAGAGTCAGGGATGACCCCAAAGTTTTTGGCCTGAGCAATGACATGAATGATGGTGCTGTTTTTTCAGATAACAAATCTGGGAGGGGACAGGTAGAATATTAGTAAGTTTGGGGTAGTAGATCAAGAATTTGGTTTTGGAAATGATGACTTGGACATGTCTCTTTGATAGCAAATTGGATGTGGTGAGTGGGCATTTGGGTATGCAAGTCTTAGAATAAGTGGAGAGGTTGTAGCTGGAGATAGAGGTTTGAGAGTCATCAGCCAAGGAACTGAATGAATTCACCTAGAAAAAAGAGTATAGAGAGAAAAGAGATTTGAGGATGTGGCCCCCGGGACTCCAATATGTAGACGTCAGAAAGAGGAGGAGGATCTAGAACAAGAGCCTAGGAAGGAGCAGCTAGGATCATATCACAACAATTAGGAAGACATAGTCTCTTGAACCAATTGTTTTTTTCTTTATTTCTTGTCACTTGCTTTAAAAATCCCTTGATTACAGTGATTCAGAATGCTTAGCTCTACAAGAGGGCAAGATTTTTTACAAAAAAAAAAAAAATATATAAAAATATAGCTGAATTAGCCTTCCCTCTGGCTATTTTCCTTGCTGGTAATATGAATAATGACTTTCAACAGTTATCTGAACCTGTCTTCTTCAGCTTCATGGGAGGACATCACCAACTTTAGACAGCAAGCATCTTGCTGATTAGATATTTATGTCAGAGGGTGTTTTTTAATTTACAGGCATAATTAGGATTTTGTGTTTTCACTTATTTATTTCTGGAATCATAACTGTTCATGATACTTTACATTCTGATTTTTGGTACCAGATGATGGCTTCACTGTACTGTCAGTACTATTAATTATATATTCAGAAATAATAATGAGGTACTATTATGTATAGATAGTGTTATATCATTAAAATACTAGCACAAATGTGATTTTTATAGTCATTTATTAATATTTACAGAATGCTTCCTGCCTCCATGGCAGGAAAAAATGGTCAACAAAACAGTTTTGGTGTCTGAGCTCACAGAGCTTCTGTTTCTAAACAAATAAACAAGGAGCTACTTGCTATTTGAATTTATTTTATTTATCATTTATATTTATTTTTTATCAGGTTAGTATAGCCAAGATATTTTCCTACCATTTTTAGTCTGTGAAGGATTTGACCAGTGGTACACAAGCTTTAATTAAAATGTACCAGACATGCATTAGAGTTATTCAATTTGATGAATTTTTATTTAATGCTTATTGCATGCAGTGCACTCCCTCATGAATGCAAGATACGGAAGCCAGAAGATGAAACGTTGTTATTTCATAACATCTTGACCTTTTCGCTGGAGTACAGGAATCACGAAGTGAACTCAGATACACATTGAATTCATGGAATAGTTGAAAACTAATGGAATTCCAAATTAATGATCAAAGCTGCTTAATCATGTTTTTGATAATAATTTCAAAGTTTTTATCTACATGCGTTATTAACAAGTTATGATGAAAGCATTTTTATGAAAGTGAAGAACAAGGAATGTGCTGGGATGGGAGTAGGAGAAGTACAGGGATAAATATAAAACCAAGATATTTTCCTTAAATATCTTTGAATAGCTGCCATACAAAATGTACCATTTGGAAACAACTGTGTTTATCACATGCTTATATCTTGGTTTTACTTGCTTTTCCTGTTTTCTCCAAATCAATAATATTCTGATAATAACAATAATACTATGATGACAACGTATAGAACTTACCATGTACCAGGCACTATTTTAAGCACTTATGTACCTATATGATATTGAGGAGAATAGTTCATTTTGAAATCAAGGTAAGGTCAATTTGTAACTTAACGACCTAAAAATTTTTTCTCTTTAAAACAAGTGCTGGGCTGGCCCCATGGCTTAGCGGTTAAGTGCGCGTGCTCCGCTGCTGGCGGCCCGGGTTCGGATCCCGGGCGCGCACCGATGCACCGCTTCTCCGGCCATGCTGAGGCCGCGTCCCACACACAGCAACTAGAAGGATGTGCAGCTATGACATACAACTATCTACTGGGGCTTTGGGGGGGAAAAATGAATAAATAAAACAAGTGCTAAGTGTTAATTTACCGATACTTTTGTACAGGTCACTGTCAAGAATTAACAGATGTATCAGGAGCCTGGATAAACAATATGTTACCAGAATGTAAAATTTCGGCATTTTATTAGAAAATAATTTTTTTATTAGGAAAAAAATATGTATCCATACAATGTTTACCTAATTAAAGATGAAACAGAAAGAAGAGAGATCAGAAGTGTGACTAGAGTAAAGAATCAGCCTGGGAAGTGGTGAGTGCACTGGGTTATAAACGCTGACAGAACAAAGAGCATTCATTTGTACTAGCACACGGCACTTTGTGTGGTGCAAAATAGGGTCTCGTGTATATCTGTGTATTTATACACGCATGTATATGTACATATATGTATGTATATATGTTATGTAAATAATTGGACTTGAGACAGGGAATACTGGAAAAAGAGCAGGTTTGGGAGAGAGCTTGGAGATAATGAGTTTGATTTTAGACATGTTAAACATATGAGGTGCTTACAAACGTGTAAGGAGAAATTGCTGGGAGGAAGTTACATTTATGGATCCGATGTTGGTGTAAAGGTCAGTGGGGTGGAGATACAGATTTTGGAGTTATCCGTGTGTAGAAGGAAGAAGGTGAGATCACTTGGGGAGAGTCTGTAGAGTGAGAAAGGAGGAAGTAACATGTTGGAGCCTTGATGAATACATGGCATTTTGGAGGCGGGGGCGGTTGTCAGGGAGGAATATTCCATTCGATAAGTGATGCTGAGTCCATCTGGTGACTTTGAGGACAGTGGAAGTGGTAAAACAGAAACGGGATTACATTAAGTTTGGGAACTGAGTAAATTGAAACAGCGGGTTAGGGCAGTTTGTCAAGGATGTCTGGAGGTGAATAGGGATTTGACCCAGGAAGGGAGAGGTAGAAGGGATTTGACCCAGGAAGAGAATAAAGGTGCAGTTTGTTTTAGATGGCTTGAACTTGTTCAAGTTTAAATTTTGATGGTAAAGACACACAAAAAGGGAGAGGTTGAAGATAGAGAGGACAACAAGAGAGCAAGGTCCTTCAGTTATAACAGGAAGAAAAGAGGAATTGATGGGTGGTTTTGGATGTTGGTAGCTTTCTAGATCTGGTGGTAGAATGTTGAGAGAGATATCAGTCTGATAGTTTTCAGTTGCTTTGTGAACTAAGAGATAAGGGGAGGACTCCTGAACTTTTGGCCTGCGTGACTTTATGACTGAATGGTTGTATCATTTACCAAGATAGGGAATACGTATTTCTCTCCTAGTACTCAAACAAGGCCAGTTAATTATAGATGTGATTGTTTAAGAGCCGTTTTAATACTGTGTCAAAATAAGAGAATTTCATTGCTTGCCCTCTTTTTCTTCTCTCTCTAGATCTATTAGTCCTTTGGGAAATAATGACTGTAAGCTAAAGTAGAATGTGTTAGACTTGTCAATGACAGATGAAATTGTGGCTTTAGGAAATAAAACAACTTCCAATTATTCATGTTGATGGCATATAGAGATAGTGTGAATAATTGAAAGAGAGAGAAACCAACCAGCTGTAAGTTTTAACCTTTATTTTTTTGCTAGTAATAGCTTGAACCAGAATTGTAAATCATAAATAAATTTAGTGAATTAATTTCACATCTTTTCCCTGTTCTTGTCTACTTTTGATTAAAGTGCTAAAATATATTAATGTTTCTTAATGACAAGGAGGAGAAAGAACCCCCTGAACTGGAAAAGATCATAAATTGATAATCATCTACTGAGTATAGTCACTATTTAGATATATATTTTAATCTTCATGGTAATTTTCTATATCTATCTATGGCATGAGTGTCTTCAGACAGAAAAATATTGCAATAATATTTTCCACGGACAGAGCAGTTATGCTCTGAAAAGCTCTGAGCAGAAGGTGTTCCAGATGGTGTCACTTTAATGTGTATTCTTTAAAAGTTATTATTTGGGAAAATAAAGCTTTCTTGATTACACTGAAGGCTTTCTGGCATGATATTTGATGTTATTGGGACTTAGATTCTGCGCTTTTTTTTTAGGCCTTAGGATTTTTTTGTGTGAAAAAAATCATGTTTTTGAATATCTGTTGTTAGTGAATGTTCTGGACCACAATGAGGTCAGAAGGCATTTTCCTGTACAGTAGGTTATGTATCCACTTTGACTGAAATGTTCAATAGGTTACAACATCCTTTTCTTAAAATTTGAAAACTATTTCTGCACTTTAGCCCACACTGCATATCTCTTCCTGATAAATAAGCTGTTGTGTTCACCATCTCCACATTCTATAGCTGCATGCCCATTTGTCAAAGACACCTATTACTAAGGTTTTATTAAAAAAGATTATTGGTTATAATAAATACAGTATGAATAACTCAGCTGGGTTATCAGAAATAGAAAAGACTGGTGTGTTTTTTGTTTTGTTTTTCTGTTTTAGTTTTTTTAAGATTCCTTGGTTGACCTATAGTAAAGCATAATGCACTTAATGGCTCCCAAGCCTGATGGCATTCAGTTTTAATTGCAAATTCCAGACATAAAGAAGCTAACATTGGGAAATAAACACTTTATCACTATGCTCCACAATTATGGAACAGGCTACTTTTCTCAATTTGGGAGATTAACACTCTAAATTTAAGATTCTTATTTCATATCAACTGACTGCATGTGATGTTTTTTCCCCTCCTTGAGTTGTGTTTTATAGCAGCTTATATGTTAGCAATACTCTGGAGGGTGAATTATCTTAAAGTGGTTTCTAAATTGTGCATGTAATTGCAAATTAAACAGTAGCCGATTGCCCACAATATCAACTTGAGTGCTTTTGTAACTTTCTGCTGATTTATTTTGTAGAGATGGTTTCATCTGAGTGTTGCCAGGGCAAACGGGAGATTCTCTTCTCTCACCACTCCCACAGGTTTTGCAAAAAGAAAGGGACTATTCAAACTTACATTATAAAGTGACCTTTTGTTAAAGCAAATTATGATAAAGGGAACTCATGATTATTTAACAAAAGGTGGATTTTAAAGTATGTATTATTTGCCTCAAAAATTTATTTCAGTCAGCTCAAAGTACCTTCTATATGCTAGAGTGTAAGCTGAGGAACAAATAAATGTAATATAATGTGAAAAAATGCAAAAGAGTGAGAAGATCCTTCCTAGATAAATGGGATCAGTATAATCCATTTTTTTAAAAAAGAAGTATATTTAACTGGACCTGGAATCCTAGGTAGGATTTCAGTGGGATAAAATGAAGAGGCTGAGAGATTGAGGTATTCCTTAGGTGGAAGCAATAGGTTCAGAGAAATAGGATGGGCTAGGGAACAACTTCAGTTCAGGTTGGCCTTAATCTTGACTTCTTAAGGAGGAAGCTTGAGCCAATACGCCTGAAAAGAATATGGATTGATACCATATTAGTATTATCAGTTAAATTTAATTAATAACTTGCCTTGTTCTAGAAAGGATTGTAGGCTCTTTATAAGGGCACAGAAGATGTATTTTTTTTTAAAAAGATATTTTAAAACTGTTTTAAAAATTATTGTTAAAAGTGAGGATTTGGGGGCCAGCCTGGTGGCGTAGTGGTTAAGTTGCCCGCTCTGCTTCAGCGGCCTTAGGTTCAGTGGTTTGGATCCTGGGTGCGGACCTATGCACCGCTCATCAAGCCATGCTGAGGTGGCATCCCACGTAGAGCAACTCGAAGGATGTACGACTATGACATACAACTATCTACTGGGGCTTTGCAGAGAAAAAAAAAAGGAAAACAGGAAAAATGGCAAGAGATGTTAGCTCAGGGCCAATCTTCCTCAAAAAAAAAAAAAAAATGAGGATTTGGATTCATTCTGCAGCCAGTGGAACACCATTAGTTTTTAGCAGACTCGAAACAGGGCTCTTACTCAAATTCCTTTAGGTGATTGTCTGATAGTGTGTAGAGATGAGATTGAAAAACTGGAGGCTTTGCCTTTCTTGGGGAATCAGGTGCCTTGACACTGTTAGCTTCAGAAGAAACAGCTATTTAAAATAATATTTTCTACTGCATTACTCTTGTGACACAGTCTCTGCATCTACATATTTTTTAAATAATTGTTTGCCTTTTTCTGTCTAAAATTCCATGTCTATACAGCAGACTCTTATCTGAAGGTATAGGAAAAAATACGGTATTTCTATAAACTAAAATGAGGGTAATTTATGGATGCAATGACAAAATGTGCCAGACTCCCATTTCTGGCAATAAAGAAATAACTGGCATGGTATATGCCCTCCCACTTCAAACAACTAGAAAAGTGGACAAAATATGAAACAAACTATTTTCAGACTTTGGGACGTTAGTTGTTCCAGGACTCTGATCATGGAGAGAAGGGAAACAAATGAAGTAAGGCTTAAGATCACCTTGCTTTTCTGTTTTTGGTGTTTTTCAGTCCGTGGCCCAGGGAATGGGGAAGACCCACGCAGAGTGGGTGGTTTTGCTACATTGAAGAGTTAGAGATAGGAGTTCAGGGAATCTGTAGTAGCTAAAATTTGTGGGATAGAGTACCAGAGCAGAGGGAGTTATGTAGAGAAAGAGTTTCAGAAATCTTCCGAGGAGTTCCTTTCCATCTTTGGCTCAATACTAATTTACATATTTGCAGGTTGAAACTTGTAAGAGGCCAGGCAGAAACAACTCCCATGCTGCTATGAGTTAAACCATTCCCAGAGCTTAGGCAGCGTTGGAGTATGTTCAAATTCCATCCAGCCAGATTAGACAGACCCATTAAACACACAGGGTATTAGTCAGGACCCCAGAAAGATAACTCCGTAATATTAAGGCTAAACCAGTCCCAGAGTAAAGGCTGCTCTATTTTTACCTCACTTAGCTTAAAAACTTGAACCAAAGGACCGGCTGCTCCAAAAGTAATTTAGTTGCCTGGGTTCAAACAGGCGGATGATGCCAAAACAAACATGGGTGCTCTCTAAAGGAAGACAACACAATCCTGACACTCAGCTTAACACTCAGTGTCTAGCGTGTGGTTCAAGTGACTAGTGATGTGAAAAAGCTGCAAGTCAGTTGATAGGAACAGACCCAGAAATGAGAAGGACAACAGAATTAGCAAGGAATCTAAATGGTGATTTTTAAATATTATAAATGAGAACTATATTTAAAGATGTAAAGGAAAACATAAACATAGTGAGAAAAAATGGAATAACTAAAAAAACAATCAAATAGAACGTCTAAAGCTGAAGAATACACTATTGGAAAAGAAAATTTCATTGGATCGGCTTAACTCAAGAGTAGACTCTACCTAAAAATAATCAATAAACTTAAAGGCATAACAGTAGGAATTATCAAAACTTAAGCACAAAGAGAAAAGACTAAATAAACTCAGCAGAGCCTCAGTGATCTATGGGACAATATCAAGCAGTCTCATGTAGGTATAATTAGAATCCCAAAATGAGAGAAGAGAATATGGAGTAAAAAAAAAATCTTTGAAGAAATGTGGCTAAACATTTTCTGAATTTGATAAAAACTGTAAGCCCACACGTGTACTAAGATCAGCATACCTTAAGCATGATAATGACATCCACACATGTCATAATCAAATTCCTGAAAACGAGTGTGAGGAAAAAAAAATTTAAGAGGAAAAAAGACATTAAATATAGGGGTCAAAGATGAGAATGTCTTGTCAGGAACAGTGCAAACCAGAAAATGGTATAATGAAGTGTTTTAAAGTGCTGGTGAAAAACCAAACCAAAACAAACTCAAAACAAAACTACCAAACCAGCAGCTGTTAACCTGAAATGCTCTATTCAGCAAAAATATCTTTCAGAAATGAAAGCAAAACAATGTATTTTTTGGCAAAACAAATACTGACTTATACTACAAGATTCAGTGTTTTTATTTTTATATATATGCTTAAGATATTATCTTTCTCAGTCATATTTGTGGAATGTGTTTGCTTCTTTTTTTTTTTTAATTTTTATTTATTTATTTATTTCCCCCAAAGCCCCAGTAGATAGTTGTATGTCATAGCTGCACATCCTTCTAGTTACCGCATGTGGGACGTGACCTCAAGCATGGGCAGAGAAGCGGTGTGTCAGTGCGCGCCCAGGATCCGAACCCGGGTCGCCAGCAGCGGAGCGTGCGCACTTAATCGCTAAGCCATGGGGCCGGCCCTGTTGTTTGCTTTTTAGTTGTGTTTAAAATGTTCTGTAGTTATATAAGTGAATTTATTTTTCATACAGTCAAATTTATTGATCCTATTATTTGTGAAGATACTTCTGATTCTTGTCGGTAGACTAGGCTCAAAAATGATAGTTGACACTTTGTGGTTATTATATTGCAGTTTTGAGAAAATTGTTTTTATTAGTCCTGGGACTTGATTTCTAGGTCTTATTGAACTGCCTTGATTCATTATAGGATATAGGGATGTTTCTTTTTATGGCTTTAAAGTACCCTTTAAAATTTATGCTTGGAGAATGGACAGTTAGAATAATTCTCTCTATAATTAGAGTTCTTCAAAATAACTTTTCAGATTTGCAAGACGTAAATGAATGTTTCTTTGGAATTCTTATCCAGAAATGTAAAATCGTTGTTTGATAACACTTGAAATCATAAAGTCGGCCAGCATTTGTGTTGAAAATATCTTTCGATGCTTCGTTCAGTGTGCACAGAATTTATATAAGCATCAGAGAGGAATCTTGTTGAACTGATGTGATTAAATGTCAAACATCTACTGCACCAGGTGACGTATTTTAGGATTCAGTCTTTGACAAGTTGACTCAGGAGTTAACTTGTCTTTACTTATTCTACCCCTCACTAGTTCACAAGGAGATAGTTAAACTTGTCATCACAGGATTTCTTTTGACTCGAAAGAAAATTTGAAATTTGAAACGCTCACAGTTAATAGTAGAATTACACTGGTGCTTTAAGAGGGCCAATGCATTTTGGATTTCTTCTGGTGGCTGCTGAAATACTCACCCATTGTAGTTGTAATACTCACCCACTGTAGTTGTTTATAAGCAAACAGTTTCAAATATTTTACATCATATTGAGAGCTAAGTTGTCAGGCTAAAAAAAAAAAACTAAGATGAAAAAATTTAAATCTTCTCTTTACCTTAGGTCCACCTTAGGTCCTGAATTTAGCAAGTCATGATTTTGTTTAAGTCTGCATAATGCAAAATATCTCTGATATTTTTCAGAGATAGGACCTGAATTATACAGTTTCATTTAGACAAATACCCAGCAATAGAATGCTTTTGAGCTAAAGATGATATAAAGAGAAAAGGCTAAAGTACATCAGAGTATTAGAACAAGTGTCAGAATTCTTCAAAAAGAAAACTACAAGACCTGGAGGTTAGGGCTGCTGTGGTGTTGTGGAAAATAGCACAATAGATACAGATGTCAGACAGCAAGCCATGAAGATTACAGGCAGGAATGTCAGTGAAGAAGCAGTAGTTCTAGCAAGTTCAGAAGATGTTAGAAGTGAGTGTAGTGAGGTAGCTTTGTCTTCGTAGAGGAGCATTTTAAGAAAAGAAACCAAAGGAAAGAAAGGAGGACTTTTATTTTCTTTTTAAATTAGGGCCAGTGAATTAACAGGAATGTGCAAGTTTACCCACTCTCCCCACCACCCAAAAAAGGCACTGAAACAGCCCAGAGTTCATGCAGCTCAATCTTTTCTCTTTAGGTTGAATCCACAGTAGCCCTCTCCTAGTTTGAAACCAAGATTAAATAGTTTTACTTTGGTGTAAATATACTTAAATACATCAGTGATTACTTTAGCTTGTGTTTCAAATCAAATTTTAGATCTAGTGGTAGGTCTTGAAAGTTGTTATGTACCCACTAAATGCCAGGCACTGTGCTAATGACTAGAGATACTGAAATGCTGCCCTTGCTTGCCTGCCCAAAGTTGGGGGTCTAGCCACTAAAACGTTCACACAGACAGAACAGATGGTATCATGGAGGGCACAGCAGCCATTCAGGATTAAGAAGGGACACCTATTACACACTAAGCATAGGAGGGACATCAGGGACAGATCAGGAAAGGTCACCTGGAATGTACTTTGGGGAGGAGTTGGAATAGCCAACCAAAGAGCAGGAAATATTTATTACCAAGACAAGAAAAATGTGAAATTTTTTTTTTTAGTGTGTCTTGAGTGTACAGGAAAGGCAAAGTTGAAGGAGAAAATATAGGTCAGATCATGAAGGCCTTTTAATCTAGAAAACTCCAGAGCTGTAGGACAATGATCAGAAAGTGAGGTCATTAGCTTTGCATTTTAGAAAGATCATTCTAGCAGCCCTGAGGAGTAGTGATTAGAGAGATAGATCATTGGGAAGAGAATCCTATTAGGAGGGGTTTTAGTGACCTCAAGGAGCAATATAAAGACTTGGAATAAGGCAGCGTTGGAATGAAGAGGAGGCAGAGCAAATATGTCAGGGAACTGGAATCAACAGAATTTTATGACTGAATTCATGTGGCAGTGACCGAGCAGGAGTGGGGAGGGACCAGTCTGCAATTAATTAATCCTAAATTTCTGGTGGGATAAGTAGAGAATCATAGCACCAGTTTGGTAGGAGGAGGGAGAAAGGTTTGAGATGCCTGTGGCGCATTGAGGCGAAGGTGTCCAAAAATAAATATTAATTAGTATTATGGTTTATTACTTAGTTACTAATATTACATTTATTGAGTGCTGAGGTAGGTACTATTATTATCCTCATTTTGCCAGTGATGAAACTGAGGCCGAGAGAAGATTGATAACTTGTCTAAGATCACAAAGGAAGTGAGAGCAGAGCTGCAGTTTGGGTTTGGGAAGTGATTGCATTTCCCAGTCCCTTAGCTACTTTATGCTGCGGCTTTTGGATCACATGGAGATCTGATTTGTAAAACAAAGTTATAGCCTGGAGGTAGGGATTTCGGAGTTAGCAACGTACATGTGGGGATGAAACCACTGGCCTGAAGGACATGTCCTTGCAGGGTCCTTGGAGTTCATGTGAGTGCACTGAGGTTACAGCTTCCCTTCCAGAAAGAGGAAGTGAGCTTGAGAAACAGACTGAGTGACTGGAAAGATAGGAGGAAAAGCCAGAAAGAATTGTTCTATGAAAGCCAAATTGGATGGTATTTTTTTCTCTCTTTTTGTTAAGAAATGAAATCAGCAGCAGTTCTAAAATCTTGAAAAATACAGCCAGAAATATCCATTAGAAGTCACTAGTGAGGCTTGCCAGAACAGTTTCAGTTCAGTTATTCAGAAACAGAATAAAAGGGCTTGGGGAAGGAAAGGAGGTGAGAGCACAAATTCAGAAGACTTCCTGTACTCTATGGAGCGATGTGGCTGTGCAGGCAAAGGAGGGGTTGAGTGGAAGCTAGTGATAGATGGAGGGTTTTCTTCTGAGGGGTGAAACAAGATCACCTTTATATGGATTTAAGGATAATCTGTTGAGAAGTAAGAGTTTTTTTTAAAGCAAAATTATAATTTGAAATGCTTTTTAAACTTTACAGAACATTATACATCCATGGGCATACCAAGTTGGATTTCACAGTCTGGCATACCGCAATTGAAAAAGCAGCAGGTACAGATGGTCATGCATTACACGATCAACAGCTCAGCAAAAATGACGTTCCCATTATTGTGAACAGCTGTGTAGCATTTGTTACACAGTATGGTAAGTATCACAGAGTTTTTATTCAACCCTGAGAGCTCAGCATATCATTCTTGCGGTTCTTAAGTGGAACCTCCGTTGGACTGAATTAGAGCCTGCTATATTTGTAAATACATCAGTGAAAAATAAAAGCATGGTTACTGTTCAGCTAAATGCCATTCCTTCTCCCAGTAAAATTCATTTAAATTATATAATGTATTTTTACCATTTCCTTCTTCCTTTATATGCATAAAAATTTTCAGTAACATATTGAAAGAATCTATATTGTAAAGTGTATATTAAAAATAGATTAAAGACTATATTTTTTAAAAGTTACAAGCCTAGAATAAAGTGTAGGGGAAGGCAGTGTGCTGCCTAAGCGTGTTTTTAGAAGTGGTCAACGATGGGGCAGTGTGTGAAAGAATTTACTTTTTTGTTGGCATGCATACAAAGTGTGTGTGTGTATTTATTTCATTCAACATGCTATTGGTCACACATTTGTATTAAGAATCATGGTTATTAATTGTAATAGTTTTGACTTAATTGTAACAGATATTTTTATGAGTAGTTTGCACATAAAAAACAGCTTGACTGATACCTACATCGTCCAGTTTCGTTTTAATTTGATATGCTATGGTAGCATTTTAGATAAGCCTGAAAAGTAAAGTATGCGTTTATTCTTCCTGGTTCTTTTCAAATTACTGTGAATTCTTCAAAATCCTTCTTTCTGTTAACATATTTCCTTAATACTCTCAAAGGTGGAAGTTTCTTAACTATATTTTTAATATAAGAATATTATCTACCTTTTAATTTAAGAATAAAATCTTCCTTTTAATCAACTCAGAGCCTTTATGGTCACAATTATTTTGAACTTCCTGACCTTTGGGTTAAAATCTAAAGGGCGATTTTTTTTGTGCTTGTGTTGTGAAAATTTGAACTTGACTGACTTCACAGTATAATTTGTAAGGGTAAGTTTTTTTTTAATGAGTTACAGTAGTTAGTTCTTGGGGGAAATTATTTTATGTAAACAAAATTATGTTCAGATTCACATTCAGTCCACTAAACTTAAGAGTACCAGCTATTAGAAATTCACTCAACTAGGAATATATCTCAGAAACTTAGTCACAATTTTTTTTTGTAGAATTTGCTTATTCTTGCATTAAGTAGTCATTTATTGAATACCTTCTGAGTTCTTCTAGGCACTGTGTAGCTGCTAGGTGTATACAGAGAATAAGACATGATGATTCTTGCCTTCTAGTTTACAGATATGTGTATCAAAGACAAACAAGTGGGCAGTTATATCTTAAGTCTACAGAATTCTATGGTAGAGAGGTTCAGTGGTTAGTACAAGTGTCTATGGTGTAGGGGTGAATTTCATTCAGAGTAGGATGGTCATGGAGGGCTTTCTGGATGAGGCATGGTGCCTACCATGAGTCTTTAAGACAAAAATAGGAGCTAGTTAGGAGAAGGGACTAGGGATTCCAGGAGGAGGAAACAGTGTGTGCCCAGGTGTGGAGTCATGAGGGAAGTTGTATATTCAGGGAGCTTTGTGTAGTTAAATGTGTCCAGGATTTAGTGTGAGAAGAGCAGATAGATAAAAGAGGCTAATTCTTGTAGGGTCTTATATATCAGAATAAAATCCTCAAACTTGCCATCTAGGCAGTAGGAGGGCAGTATCCAGATTTTTTAGCATATTGGTGAGACCAACAGACGTGTATCTCAGATCACACTATTATCATTGTCGAGACAGACTGGAGGGATGCAGTGGAATAAGGGGAGGAAATTGTGAAAACGTGGTGAGGAATCGAGTGCTCAAAATAAGGGCACATGGGAAGGAGAGAAGGGGACAGTTTTGACAGAGCAAGGTCATGATGAAAGATATACGTGACATCGTATTTTTTTTAATGTGGTAAGAAAGAAAGATTCTAACTTGTAAAGGACTGGGGAGGAGGCAGTGCCATATACAGTCGTGTGCTGCATAATGACGTTTCAGTCAACGACAGACCACATATATGACGGGGGTCCCATAACATTCGTACTCTAAAGCCATGGCATGCAGTTGGCTATACCACTAGGTTTGTATAAGTCACTCTATAGTGTTCGCACAACGATGAAATCAGCTAAGGACGCGTTTCTCAGAACATGTCAGAACGTGTAAATGTATTGAGATACAGGAACAAGATAAAGAACATGTTGGGATTGGGAGGTGAAGAGTAGTGAATAAGGTGGAAGAATTAATTCCTAAGATTATTTTGATTTGTCCATATGTTTAAGTATGGTGTGTGTGTGTTACATGTATGTCTATATAGTATATGTATATTAAAGGATGTGTGTGTGTGTTTGAAATCTTAGAAGTAAGACCTAGGTGAAAATATGTATGTAGTAGTTGAAGTGGTTAGGTTGGATGGGTTCGCCCAGAGAATTTTGTAGGGGAGGGAAGAAGAAGAAGAGAATTGAGGATGGATTCCTGGAACCACCAGTAAATACTAGATGAGCAGAATGCATAGGAGACCGGAGGAGTAGCCGTAGAGGAAGGAAGGGGGAAAAAAAGGTAAGAGATCATAATATCAAGAAAGCCACGAGATTAAAAGAATTTTAGCAGGGATTCATCTAGAGTGTCAAACACTGCAGGGGATTCTCATTAGATAGAAACTGAAACGCATCTAGAAAATAGGATGTCATTGATATGCTTGATGAAGATGGTCCAAGTAGAGTGGGAATTGGGCATAGAGCAAGACTGTGTGGTTAAAGGATTAACAGGGATGTGAGATGGTAGAAAGAATTAATATAGGAAACTCAGCTTGGTTTTGTAAGAGAGACAAGAGACCTGGGAGGGGACAAGGGATGATTTTTTTTTTTCTGTTTGTGTCTTCATCGTCGTCGTCATCATCATCATCATCATCACCACCACCACTCCCCCTCCTCCTCACCACTCCTACTCCTCTTATTTTATCTGGAGCACTTGATGAATCAATAACTCTGAAAAGGAGATGACCCAACTCTTCATCAGGCAGAAGGTGAAGTTGGGACCAGACAGAAATTAACATACAAATATGAGGGCAGGGGGCTGAGGAAACATACAGAGAGCCTCACTTTTGTCAGTGAAACTGGAAACAAGTTTGTATTCTGAGAGACTTAAGTGAAGATAGGGCAGTTGAGGTAAAAGAACATTTGAAAATGACGCTACAAAGAACTGGGGAATGGCTGACGGGACTTGCTAAGAGCTGAGCCTGGAATGGTTTGTTCATCAGGTTTATGTTTTAAATACTAAAAATAGGGGGAAAAACCCTTGTCTGCTCGTGCATGTTTATATCAACTCTTGGATAGTGATTTCCTCATGCTCATCATCCAACACAAAAGTTTGTTTTATTTTTATCAAAGTGGATTTTGATGTTAGACTTTTTTCATATAACCTTTTTTTTCCTTTTAAACAAAGGTTTAGGATGCAAATATATCTATCAAAAGAATGGCGATCCTTTGCGCATAAGTGAACTCCTGGAGAGTTTCAAAAAGGATGCAAGAAGCTTCAAATTGAGGGCTGGAAAACATCAGCTTGAAGATGTGACAGGCGTGTTGAAAAGTTTTCTCTCCGACATTGACGATGCTCTTCTTACTAAGGAGCTCTATCCATACTGGATCTCTGCTCTAGGTAATATCTAGCATATAGAACATAATAAGTGCTTGCCTTCTAATTGGTTAATTAGATTTTTTAAATCTTCTTAGATTATCTGAACATTTAATTGAAAGGAACAATGTACATAATGGGTCAGAACAGAAATTGTGCAAATATTAATAGTTGTTTATATCTACCTCAGAAGAAATTTATAGTAATAATTGCTAAATAGTGTTTTATAGTAATACTTAGTTTTCAGTAGATTTCTTAGTACTTTGTTTAACTTCAAAGTTTTATAGTCAAGTCCATGTGTGCTGTTAATTTCTCATTAAGATTAAAATGAAAGGTTTAACACAAGATTAGTTTTACACTATTTCCCTATATGGCTCTTTTGGCTTTTGTTTCTCAAGTATTTTACCTCTTTAGAGCCATAACAATGTTTTTACTCTTTCTTTGTTCATTTTCCCTGGATTCTGTCTAATGAAGTAAAAAAGCTTTGCTACACTGTAGGAGAATGTATTTAACAAATGACTCTAGAAAAGCAGTTTATTAAATTAGTTACTGGGTCAAATTGATTTCAATAAAACCTATGTTTACATCCATTAATTCAAAATAACTCCCTTTATAGAAACATAAAGACTTTTAAATATATACATTGCCTGTAATCCCATCTTTCTGATAGTTATTTTCATTTTTATATATTATTTTATAGTCTCTGTCCCCACACTTGCAATTTATACATATAATCTTTATTAATAAACCACAACCATTTCCCATATATCTGTAATGCTTCCAAAATGATGATTTGCAATCTTCATTTTTTTCAATTTTTAAAATTTATTATTAAATACCACAATTTACTAATGTATTTCTCTTGTATATTTAATCTGTTTCAAGATTTTTTTCAAAAATGACCTTTGAATTTGACGATACGCTATTCCTCTGTTGAAAAATGGTTTTTTCATTGAAGATATTTGCTTAATCTAAAACACAAATATGACATTTGAAGTGATTAATTTTGAAATGATGTCACAAAACACCCAGAGTTTGAAAAATTATCCCAAGAATGACCCTTATTAGTGTCAGCAAGGAGACAGTGGTATTATTATTAAAATAAAGCTTTTCACAATTTAACTACCTAATTCAGAAGTCTTTTGCCACTTGATATTTCTCAAATCAATGGGTTTAACTCTAATCAGAAGAAGAGTTGATTATATAATTTTCTGGGATATAAAATATGGAATTAGATCATATATCTTTTTAAGCCCAATTGTCTTGCCCCCCTTATTTTTGTTTTAAGAAGATTTTATTGTAATTTATAACTATGAAGTTATTTATATCTGTTTTATAAAGACTTACAATTTGTCTTTATTGTAAAATCAGTTATCAAAAATCTGTGACAAACATGCTTTTGCTGAAATTGTCAAATTCGTTGACAAAGATGTCTTTAATGTTCAGTCCACCAGGAGTTGGCAAATGGTAGAATGTGTCAGAGAGGAACGTGTTCACCTTTCACCTGGATGTGAATTCTTTGAGAATTTACTTGAAGAAGGCTTTGGATACTGGGTCAAATAGCCTTAAAGTCCTTTGCTTTTAGATTCAACGTAGCTCATCCTGATCTGTCACAAATGCTGCATGTTGGCTCTGACAAGGATAAACCAGAACTCTCTGGGTGACCTCATAGAAGAGTTCTCTTGGGTCTTGTGCACCTGGGGTGAAGAATGCCGTACTGTGGCATACCACCTATTTATATGATGTATGGTCTATCCTTCTAAAGACACCATTAAACTGTCTGAAGTCTGTGACGAGTTGACTAGTTCATTGTAGTTTCTATATGACCTGAAATCTATCTATTTGCTTTCAAATTGCTTGAGCTTTATTTTGAAAATATCATCTATTTTATTCTTATAAGATTTGTGAAAAGATGCTGTACTAGCATGAATTCTTGTTATAAGTGTAGTAGTATTAATTACATTTTATTGAATACACAATTACCTCTACAGTTAGAAACTAGATGGCATGAGGGTAAATGTCTGGATTATACTAGGAATGATAGATAATTCTTAATTCACTTCCGGTATAGTCTTTGCATGTAATTTGGGTGTTTTCCCCTCTTGCTTTTTTTTTTCCCCCCAAAGCCCCAGTAGATAATTGTATGTCATAGTTGCACATCCTTCTAGTTGCTTCCCCTCTTGCTTTTAGAGAGTCAGCTACTAGTGCAGTTAAGTCAGCATGACCATGTTTACTTTTATAGATCTCATATGCAGGCTAAGTCAGTACAAAAGAGCTATCCATTGCAGTTTTGAATAGGAATGTACTTCAAAAATGTGTCACAGAGTTTCTTACCTCCCCAGGGATCCTAATGCCTATTACAAGTGACTGTGTACTTTTAAAGAATCATTAATGTGCTGCTGGCTCTCTGTGAATAGAATAGGTAGGGCTAAGCAGAAAATAAAAAAGTCTTGTTTCCAAAGGTAGCTGGGAATTGAGAGGGAATATATAAGTGCAGTCCTCTTGAGTTACAAAGTCAGCACAAGTTATTTATTTGAAGAAAGGTATTTTATTTCCTCTGAGGGCTAATAGGTTAGACCAAACCACCACTACTAGAACTTTGGAGGTTCCTGTGTCTAGTTTCTCTTGACTTCTTGGGGTTAGGAAAGTGGAGGGTAATTCCTTCTTATCTTCCTCTCCATGACTAACCAAGTTCTGTCCATGACAGAGGCAGAGCATCTGTTCTCCTCTAAGTGTGTATCGTAGTTATCAGGGTCTGCACATGACTTCTTCCGTTGTCCACTTACCGTTTCCAAAGAGTTGACGATACCAAGACTGATAAAAGACCCTTTACATGGATCTTCAGAGTAATGCACAGTTCATAGCTCTGGGATGGCTCATAGTTTGGGGAAGATTTTTATAATTTCATAAGGAAAAAAGATCGGAGATGTCATTTTCAAATACAGACAGTGATATCTTTCTGTAGCCAGAGTTAAAATGCTTTTGGCTTATTTCAATTCGCACTCTAGTTTGAGTCATTAATTGATTATCTTCCTATTAGGTGAAATTCAGTAGTCCATAAAGTAGAGGATAAAATATAATCCTGGGTTTTGAAAGTGCTTCATTTTGAATTACAAAGTATAAGAACTATAGCATATAGCCATGGAAGGTTTATGTAAATACTTTTCCAGAATGATAGAAGTTTGAATGTCTTTCTTTTGAAACTTGATTATATCACTTAGTGAAATACAATTGTGAATATTGTTTTAAAATGCTGTTAAAAGGCAAATTTGTAATACAGATTATTAGTTTAGGTCTAAAGTTTTTTTTTTGTTTGTTTTTTTACCTCTAGATACCCAAGATGATAAGGAAAGAATTAAAAAGTATGGAGCATTTATACGTACTCTTCCAGGGGTCAACCGAGCAACATTGGCAGCTATAATTGAACACCTTTACAGGTGGGTGGATTCATGAACTGTTCTAGACATTTCAAACATGGAACTCAATAAGTCGTTGTTTCTTAAATTTAAAGTACTGTGGTTAACCTTCTTCATGTGACTATGAAACTTTCACCTATCTTAAGAATGTTTTCAAAATGAAATTCCCATTACCCTATCACTTTAGTGTCTCTTTCTATAGTCAAGATGCATTTCAGGTAAATAACACTGGAGAATTTCTTAAATGAATTACAAATAATCATGTACAGCATCCTCAAATACGTCTAGTGCATAAGCAAGAATTTTAAAACTCATTTAAGAGGGAAGCTGGAGAAGAGAAGGAAGTGTAGCAACCAGAATTCTATAGCAGGAATCTATGAGCTCAGTATTTTCTCATGGTGGACTCTTCATAAACTCGTATTTCTTTATTATCAGTTTGTATCTAACTTGACTCTAATATTTTGGTATCAGACTCTTAATCAGATGAGAAATGTTATAAGTCAAAAACATTTATAGTCCCCTGCATTTGGGAGGATAGGAGGAATATAATGGTAGCTTGAGAAATGAGATCTGAAGGATGAGGGTGTTGGAAAATAACCTTTTAAGTTAAAACAAAAGGTTTGTTTTGCTATCAGCAAGAATTATTACAAAATTTTAATAAGTGTAAATATTGCTTAAGGAATATATTGTTGTAGCTTCCTGCATGGATGCAGTAATCCCTTGAATATATTTTTCTAGGAAGCTGAATTCTAAAAGTACCTTGTTCGGAGTCTAGATTCAGAAATCCTTCATTTGTCGTTTCTCTTTCTTCCCTAACCACCACTTCTCATCCATGTAAACTCCATTACTGTAAAACTGATTTTCTTATTGTACCATACAAATATAGTCTATATAATATATAGTCCTATCTCTGTGCCCATGAGACATTGAGACAGATTATTTTCTTCAAAAATTTTAATATGTGACCAGGCTGCTACAATTTATTAAGTTAATATTTTAAACATTGAGTTACCCATGGCTATTCTTAAAATTCTTATTTCAGATTTGAATTTGAGGTAACAAGTTCCTTCCCATCCTTCCTCCCTCCTTTCTTTTCTTCAACTAACATATGTTTTAGCTCCTACTATGTACAAGACAATGCCGATTAAGATTCCATGTGAACAGAAATATTTGATAGTAATACAGGAAAGACAAAAACAATCTTAAGTCCATAGTTCCTAAACTGAGTACCAAGGAGCCCTGGGACATCACAGTGAACTAACGGGTGCTGCAGGGCATTTTACATTTTTTAGGGAAACACAGCAACATCGGGACAGATTTTAATTCAGAAAATTTTAGCGTGAGACATTGAATTATAGAGGAGGGATTGAGTGAGTCATACTGTATTGACATCCAGGGAATGCTTCAGATTTAAAGGAATGCGTGAACTGGGCATGAAAGAAAGATAGGAATGAGAAATGAGTGAAGGAAATTTTCTAGGAAATAGGTGTGCAAAGAGTTGAAATGGTTTGTAGTTAGCTGGCAGGAGGTTGCGAAAGGCTCTGTAAGTCATACAAAAACATTTGGATTTTATTCCTTTAGGTGATAAGGAGTGACTGATCAAATCTGTTTAGGAATAATAACCCCTGTAATGGGATGGGTTGGGACGAGGTTAGAATAGAGGCAAAGAAACTAATTAGGAACAGTTTCCTTGGGCTTCTGATGAGAAGGCCTGAATGAGAAGAGACTACATGGGCTGAATATGGAACACTTAGGCAGAGAAATAAAGGGAGCAGGGAAATAAAGGAAGGGAAGGAAAATACGTACTTAATGCCATAAATTAAGGCAGCTACAGAAAGTAAAGAGAAGGGAGATGAAGAGTGTCAAAGAATGCTTTTGCAAAAAGAAGTCTCTAGAAGGACAGAAATGTTTGCTAGTGTTGTCAGAAGTTAGAGAGGTCAATTTGGATAAGGTCAGGTTGATTTAGCATTTAATTCCATTCCTGCCCTAGATAAAAGATCACTTCTTCATGACTAACATTTACTTAATTCCATTCACCAGATATTTATTACGCACTACAGTGTGATTAAAGCAACAGTCTCCGGCTGTGAGATGCTTAGATTCTAGTAACAGAATGATTCTTAGATGCTTAGATTCTAGTAACAGACTTGCAGATAAATTTTCCACATGTTTACAGTGTAGTGTGGTGAAAGTATAGGAGTGGTTTTGAGAGGGGTGTCCACAATTATTAATCCTCCTCTAATAACTTGTAATTCTTTTTGCATCTCATAAATCATATGATTGTACTTGCTCTGTCTCTGCTATGCAATTTGGCGTTTTATTATGTTTCTCATATTATCATATATAATATTGCTGTCATGTTTACTGACTTTTTCTTGTACCTATTAGAATCTCTGCTCTTTATAGACAGCTGTACCTACCTTAATCTTGTTTTATTTCTTTGACGGAGTTGGTCTCTCTTGTTTAGTATGTATTTAAAAAGTTTGCAAATGTAATTAGACAGGCCCTTGAGCAGCTGCTATGTATACAGCCAGTGACAAATCGAGAGCATTAACAGATACTTCCATGTGTATCACTTATAGTTCTCGTCTCGTGCATTTTTATCAATGGAAATTTCCTTTTATTGGGCTGATGGCTGTAGTTGTTTTTAAATCACTTTGAACTTACGTTTACTTACTTACTTTAAATCACTTTGAACTTACTTTAAATGATGCTCTTTGTATGACCCAAGTGTTGTAGCCTACTGATTCAGAGAGTTGACTCGTCTGTTCCTGTTTGTTCATTATAAAAAAGCATTCTTAGTTATATCCCAGAAAAGTGTTATTGTATTTTTAAATTGTTTGCTTTTTGAGAGATAATATCCAGTTTTGAATAACCGTACAGACACATGCTGCCAGTTATTTTCTCACCTGATATGCGCTTTCTGGAAAGTTCAGCCCAGCCCTGAATGTTGAATTTGGAACTCTACTCTATGCCTCCCAATTCACCTTTCTTGCCTTGTTTTCTACTCACCTGCTGCCCCCCTTTTCCCTCTTTCATTCATGCTTCAGTCTTGCAAGTCATTTTACACTTTTCTGCAAGAATACCTTTATGCCTTAGTCACAGGTGGTCCCACTGTCTGGAATTGTTTATATATGGTGGGTCCCTCCTTGAAATCAACATTCAAGGACTGCTTTGTAACTTGTAGTAATATCTCCTTTAACAGTAGTTTTTTCTTATGTTGTTAACCAGACTGTAAGCTACTTGGAAGAAAGAATCGTGTATTTTTCTTTAAATCACCACAGTACCTTTTATATCAGAAACTTTCAATATGTGTGTATTAAAAGTGATAAATGAGTATTATGACTTGTAGTTCAATGAGATTTTCAGATAGAAATGTGTTGTGATGAGCTACGCTTTTCTCTAACAGGGTTCAGAAATGCTCAGAAATTAATCACATGGACGCCCATAATTTGGCCTTGGCCTTCTCCTCCTGTTTGTTTCAAACTAAGGGACAAACTAGTGAAGAAGTGAATGTGATCGAGGACTTAATTAATAATTATGTTGAAATATTTGAGGTAAATATTTTATATCCTGCTCTTGTTTAATAGTTTCGATGTTACTATTTGCAAACAAAAATACATATTTAAGGATGTTTTATTCAGGTCTTTATGAATATTTAAAAATAAAGAAAAGATAGTTATATGATCTTTAATTTTTTATGTATAACTAGCTTTTTAAGCTATAGCCCTTCATTTAAATTTGGCTGCTTTTAAAGCTTTTTTACCATCTGGTGTCTGTTGGACAGAATATTTCTATTTATAGTGTTTTTATGTTTTTTTTCTCTTCAGTATGTGTGTGCATTGAGTATGTCTACTTAGAGGTGTTAAATTATGAATTTCACAAGTTCAGTAATAAACACCAGGCTGTTAAATTCTGCAATTTAAAACATTTTAGTGTTTTCTTTTAATTGTGCCCCAAATTGGATAAAAGAAAATTCTGAAATTTTATTCTGTGGTTTTTACTCAGTCATCTCTTATCTAATTATTTGACTTTTCAATTTACTATTTCGTGAAGTTAATATTTTCATGTTTCATCAGAAAACGTTTGCATAGGGATGATTTCTTAGTTCAAAGAAGTAAAAATAGAGGAAATAAACCCAGGATTTGAAGAGAAGGAGAATTTAGGGGATCTGGGTCAAAAGTCCAGCTCCATCGCTTAACTACTTCTGGAATCTTAGTTTTGTCATTTAACCTTTTTGAGCATTCTATGAAATGGTATTGTATAAGACTACTTATTTTGCAGGCTATGGGTATACCAGATGAAATCAAATGATTTAATGTAATAGATTATCATTTTTAGAGTTCTTGCATTCTTGTAATAACTGATCACAAGATTCGTTAGCAAAGGGAAAGAAACTATATTTTAATAAAATAACACAGTTTGTGTCTTAATTTATATTGGAATGGACACCAGAGTTGTTGGATTCTCTTTGCTCTTTGATCTCCTTTTTATTTCTTTCTATATGTGTCCACTGTTTTTGATCAATAGCAGCTTCTTTGCAATAATTCTGATACTGAGAAATGAAAGAATTAGAAAAAAAAATATGTGGCTTTACATGCTCTCTTTATTTTCTTTTTTTTTGACTGTTAAATTAATAAAAATTAAGTGGTTACCTTCATAGTTTTTTAAATCCAGCTTTGACTTAATGGTGGGAATTTCATAAGCTCTTAATGCACATTTCAGTTTGAGAAATGAGTCTTGTCTCTCAACCTACATAAATGCTAACAAACCAGTCATCAATAAGCCCCATTGCTTATTAAGGCGCCTGAGCAATAGGGCTTCTGTTGATGGAATCCGTAGCCTGAAGTGGTATCATCATAAAATGTTCTGAACTTTATAAAGCTCTATCTTGTTGGCTTTATTTCTGCCCTAGCTGTGTGGACCCATGCTGATTAAGATGGCCATTCTCATTTATTTTTAACTTGTTAGTCTTTAAATTCCTGAAGAGTTATGTGAGGATGAGTGCCATCACTCCTTGTATTTTATTAGAATGTCCCAAATTATATTTTAAACAGGTTAAAGAAGACCAAGTCAAACAAATGGACATAGAAAATAGCTTTATAACCAAGTGGAAAGACACTCAAGTGAGTAGTAATAGTTAGATCTCCAAAGAATAAAAAAAATAAACAAAAAACAACAAAAAACAAAAACTTCCATTGTAAGTAAAGACATTTGTTGTATTTATTTTCAAGTTCCTATATGAAGCAAAGTAAAAGTCATGGGGAAAAAAGAACCTAGATAAAACAGTTGTGTAATCTGCAGCATGATGCATATATACAAAATGCCAAAGTATGTTAATTTTTCAAAATATAGAGGGAAAGAACAGTTTTAATCTTATCAAAATATCCTTTATAAAGTCAATTTTTAGTTATAAAAGCACTATTGAAAATGCCAGTGGATTTCAAAGGAAGCATTTAAAGCCAAAGAAATACTAAAATAAATTGAAAATTCAGACTCCCTAATGATTCTTTCCATTATGATTTTGAAAACATGAATCATTTCTTATATGCTTTTGCTCTGCATGCTCTCAGATGATTACATTAGTGGGAATGTTTCTAATGTGATCTTTGTCACATATGCTGATTACTGTCTCAAGTTGACTTTTCTAAGATCTTCTCTTGCTTTCCTCAGTCACGTTATATTGGATTTGTGCGTTCAGGTTGCACTATAGTTTTCCAGGGTACCTTGCCTTGTTTGATGAATATTCATTGGACTTTCTAAAAATTGATATTTAATCCTCTTCTAATAATTAGGGGTTGTAGTGGATTCAGGGTACCAATGTAAATAATAGATATGGGTCAAATATATTCTGTTTATAGAGACACTCAGAGAATGAGGCAAATGCTTTCTTCTTAGTCAAACACACTAAATTCATCTAATTCCTGAAATATCCTCTACTAATTGGAGAAGTCACCGGAGCTATCCTTCCATATGAAGGAGATGAGGAAGGGCTTTCACTCTAGTGCCTACATCCCTGAGTACTGATACTATGACATTAATTACCTAAGGAAGTATCTTCTCCATTTTGACCCCAAGTAATTAATGCAGCCTCCAGAGGAATTGGCTCTAACACTAAAAAATCTGGCTTGTAATCACTTAGTTCTCTGGGACTCTTGCTTTTTGGGGAGAATTTCAGTCATAAAATGAAGGATTGTGTGAGCCCAAGGGATCATCTTTGGTAGCATTATCAATATTGTTCTTAGATAAAGTTTGACTATCCTTCTGCATTTTTTCTTTTATATTCATATTACAATAAAAAATGAGTCTTGAATGTTTTCTAATTAAGTATAAGTAAGTACAATAAGAAAAGAATTATCTATAAAATGGAGTAATTGTGAAAGAAAAGTAGAAGAGTTTGGAGAAATCTGTTCTTAACTTGAGTTTTTCTCTAATCCATTCAAAACTTTCCTCTGGAGTATTTCTCTGATAGTCTCTGTGTCTTATCCCTGTTTGAATTTCTTAGCTATTTTTGTTTTTGGCTTCACTCTATGAGTTCTTTTGTGTTTGCTTTTTTAATTTTTAAAATGTGTCCTTCCTGGAGAGTTATTTATGCAAACACAGTGAAAAGTGAAAATGTCAACTGTATCATCCCTAGAATTCTTGTGTAGCATCAAAAGTGAGGAAGAAAAATTGGGAATAAGCTGTTCTAAGTCTACAGTGCCAGAATAATTGAGAACACTGCTTCAAAGTATGTTTTTAATGTTTTCCCCACAAATTTTCTCATCAGGTTTTATTCTGAGGCAAATTTAACTTCAGAATGATTGTTTCTCCGTTATGATCACTTTTAAAAAATTGGGTGATGGATATTATTTCTAAGTGGTTACATAACTTGAGGGAATTTCTGAAAAAAGCTACTCAAAATATTTTTCATAGATTCATTTAGTTCTTTGTTAATCTTCTGCACATAATACTCTCAGTCTACGTGGTGTTATCTTATGCTTTTTATTTTCTGGCTTGTATCTTCTTCACTTATTATGTTTTCTGGGGGCATAATAGTGACCCAAATAACTTAGCACTTAATTCTTGACTAAAGAAAATTAAAATAAAAACTTATCTTTATTACTTTATTACTCTCTTTTCCTATCACTTCACTTTTTTTTTCTTGCTGAGTATACTTTCTCTATTTGCAGTTTTATTATAGCTCTGACCTAATTTATCCTCAAGTTTCCATTTTTGGACATATTATCTCTTTGAAAATTTAGCAGGACCTATTTTCCCTTTTAATTATTGGTATTACGCCCACACTATATCTCAGAGAATTACATATGGCTCATTTTCACTCCTTGTTTTGCTTATCCTGTTAACATACATGGTGATGGCTCTTGCAACTTCTGTTGTTGAAGTCAGTATATTTCCATTGTAGTGAGATTCATTATTTCAGTAAAAATGTAAGGGTATTTGAGGACACTAAACTCTTGAGTAAGAGATGAAAAAATCGCGTTGTGATTATTGTTGCTGATTATGTTATTTGTGTAGATTCCTTGTCCTTAATCAAATGCATCTGGAAAATGGGTGTCATCATGCTGTTAACAGGGAAATTGGCTCATTTCATTATTATAAAATATTTAGAAATAGAACTAGAACTTTCTGTCTTAAGTGTCATATGTGTGTTCTTGCAGCATACTTATATTTGCTGTCCTCACATCCGCCCTTTTCTAGGTTTCTCAGGCTGGAGATTTGTTAATTGAAGTGTTTGTGGAAAGGAAGGAACCCGACTGCAGTATTATAATTCGGGTGAGTGCTAAAGATGGTTGTAAAAAGTACTGTTGGGAATCACAGGTGTTAGCATTAGTTTACATATCTTGAATTTTCCGTTGTGTCTTACATTTTATTTTACATGTCTAATTCAAACATGACT
The DNA here is from genome assembly GCF_057802395.1 of Ceratotherium simum simum. Taxonomy (NCBI): domain Eukaryota; kingdom Metazoa; phylum Chordata; class Mammalia; order Perissodactyla; family Rhinocerotidae; genus Ceratotherium; species Ceratotherium simum. The sequence goes on along the minus strand of NC_141907.1, from coordinate 29,908,079 downwards.
GATGAAAAGATTGACTTTCATACCAATATTCTCTGGGAATTCCATGTTTTGGTTATTTGGAAAGAAAACATCATCTTACGTGCTTAGGTTATGGTTAGGGTTTTCTATAGGTTCTGGAAAATAACCTGAGCTCAAATACTTGCTTCTCCCCTTCCCAACTTGTTAACATGAGGCAAGTTAATTTACTCTGTCTGAGTCTCAATTGTTTCACCTGTAACATGAGGAAAAATTACAGTATTTACCTCATAGCATTGATATAAGGATTCAATAAGATAATGCATGTAACACTTAGCAAATTGCTCAGCATATAAGTGTTTATTAACTATTACTATTGGTACTATTATTGTTGTTATTAATAATAATCTCCTACCCTTGTATCCTAGACTTTAGCTTCCAGTCTTCCAATTTGCTTAGATATTGGATAGCTCTTTTCTTCTTGAGACTATTGATCATTTTTTCTGAATTAAAAAGATCTCTCTCATGCTACCGTATTCAGTATTTAGTGTGCCTTAGGTAGAGAAACACTGATATTTCAGATTCCTACTTAGTTAGACTACATTCTCTGTATGAGGAATAGATGTTCTGCCATGTAGCAGTTGAAATTCAGTTTTAGCCCCTTAGTTTTGTTAAATATATTGTAATTGTTAATTTCGGTATTTTTAATGATTATGTATTATAACTCTGTGGCACCAGTTACCTTACTTACAACATGAAGCTGAACTACTGCCATCATAGGCTTTGTCCTTATGAGGCAGTAGCCTTGCCACTCCTTGGGCATATCGTACTTCTTAACGCTGAACGCGTGATGTTCATCATACAACAGCACGAGTCCATCACTAATGCCAGAAGAGGTATTCAAAGCACATGACTTAACTCTACCTACACAGAAACACTTTAGTAGCTCATTTTAATTTTCTTACTAATAAAGCCATAACAGAAGCTATTACAACTGAGAAAAATTCTTACGTTATTTTGAGTGTATATTCATAAAGGACTGTCCAGTTTTACCTACGACAACTCCAAGTTCTCTTAAACAAACAACAAAAACTAAACAAAAATAATCCTTGACATTTATTTAATGCTTTAGACTTTGCAGAACCCTTGAGTTATATTTATCTCAGCTGATCATTACCTCAACGCAAGCAAATAGGTGAAGCAGGTGACGTCTCACGTTTATATGAGTAGAGACTAGGAATTAAAAGCATCAAGGCCGGAGTGCAGACCTTGATCATCATATTCCAAACCTGATGCTCATTAAACTGATTTGTATATGCCTTAGATTAATGACTGCCAAAGTATGCTTTGTGGCGTTCTAGATGTTCTAAAGATGGGCCTTGGGTGTCTCCTGGGACAAGGAGTGAAGTTCTGGTCTTCCATTCCTACGTCAATCTGAGGCATTCCCTTGCTGCCTTTTGTACTAGTTTGGTTTCTCAGTAATTTATTATTTTAAGAAAGGGCTATACTTCTTAAAAAATTTTAAATCCAGAAATTTTAAATCCATGCAGATGAACAGCATCATTGAAATGATTCGTCTACTAATGTTTCTACTGCTTCATCTCCTTTTCCCGGATGCTAAGTTCTTTTTCTTTTAAGATTGTATTTCTTTGGGATTTTCTGAATAGAAAACAGTGGACTTCACTGTATCATTAATATATTCCAAAGAAAGCACTAAATTCCACGAAATCCTCAAGATAGACTGTACAAGTTACCTGTAATGAAAAATGTTTTGTTATTTATGTATGTGCCATATGCTTATGATCATTAATGGACAGGAGAAATGGAAATGAGCACATTCCTTTTCTAAGAAATTTTTAAATAGGTATGTACTTTTACTGAAAACGTGCAAACTAGGTTGCAGCTGCAATATTCTAATGCTTAAAACATCTTCTATTTGTTTAGCATTATAACCCTAAGTTCTAGTTGAAGAAAGTCAGCTTGCTTTTGATCAGCATGCATTTAAGATTGGCAGAATCAAAAACAAGAACAAACAAATCAAAAATCCCCCAAGTCCCCGAAGAGGATGGTGTACTTCTGCACTGGCCTGAGGCTTTGGGACTCGGACCCCTAGGCTGCCACCGCAGACTCTGCCCTTTGCCATGAAACCCTGGCTCCAGCATACTTTGGTATCCCACCGTCTGTCACTTGGCATGGCAGGACACGCCACAGACCACAAAACCGTGGGGCTTTTCGGCATGGCAGACAGCAGTTGGCTGTGTAAATTTAGGGCCAAGGCTGACTAAACCAAGCCACTTTGAATTCTTGATTTATAGAACTGACATGTGAAAAGTTTTACTCTTCGAAGGCCTTTGGATTTGCTGTCTGGTGAAGGCCTTTCTGTTCATGACCAGGTAATTCTTCCCTCCTTGAGTGATGTAATTACTCACTAAGTAAGAAAAAAAATTCTTCCTGATTATGTCTATATTGTGATATCTTTTTATGCACTCACATTAAAATGTATTACATTTTATGAAGAAGATCTAAACAGGCTGTTTTCTCTATGTGCTTAGAGAAGGTAGTTAAACATACTAAGAAGAAACTTGGGGTATCATAAGATGGTGGATAGGGGAGTATTGATGCTCTAGCATAAGGCTCCTCCTGTATCTGACGTATGTTCTGAAGAAGTTTTGCCTCTGTTACAGATATCTCCTGTGATGGAAGCAGAAGAATTAACTAATGATATGTTAGCAATAAAAAATATCGTTCCTATGCAGGGTGATATCTGGGCCACATTTGAAGTCATTGAAAATGAAGAGCTAGGTAAGTGATTTTCATGCTAGGGTTTCTTAAATTCTGTGTAATATGAAGAAATACTATTTTTGTGACAAATCATTACTAACATTTTAGGTTTTTCTAAAGATGAACATCTTATTGTGAATTCCCTTCTACCTCAGTGTATGTGTTGACGTATGTTATTGCCACTTGAGGTTACTTTCCTGTGATTTTACTCATCAAAATAATTAGATTATTTTATTGACTCTAACAATAGAGTGCAAAGCATTAGCTCTCTATGTTGCCTCAGGAAGTAAGGCCTTTGTTTATAAAGGCAAGCAGTTTGATTTGTAACAATATTCTAAGTGTCACCACCACCATCCACCTTATTCTATATGCTACTTATTTAACAAAAACAAAGAATGTTGCTTTAAAAGATTATTTTTAAAAATAATTTTCTGTTAAGCCTAGCAGAAACTTATTTTTTGGCTTTATCCTTTTCATCTCTCTTTACTGGAGTGAATCAGCTTTTCTGTCATCTCTTATCTCAGACATGGAAGGATAAAGAGAGCTTTTAAAACACCTTGACTACCCCAATAGTAAAGTGCTGAATAAGCTTAACATTCTAATGACACCATTTGGTTTTAAAGACCTCTAGGAAAAAGAAATAAGATACAGAGTGTCTTTGCATGTTGACCATCTGTCTAGCTGATACCTACTAGGGTCTTGGGACCCTTTCAGGTATAGCTGTCAAACTGCCGAAGGTAAAATCTTGCCACCCACAGGCTCAAGATAAAAATTAAAATTCAACATTGAAATACCCCATTGTGTATTATTGGGAGTGTTGTAATCAGTGTTGGAAGGAAATGGGATTATCAAATACTTTCTTTCATTATTCCACCTTGATGTTTTTAATCCTTTATTTCTTTTTATCATGCACAATTCTTTAAAAGTCTAGTTTGTATTAAAATGTTATTTTCCAGTATTCATTGTGAGGATTCAGCAACTCTGGTGCTTTGGTGTCAGTTCACACGGTGTCTCCTCGATAGTCTTCCCCACTCACAGAAAGTGCTCTGGCAGTGACTCCTGTGACCTCCAACTGCCAAGTCCAGTGATCTGCTTCAGGCTTTACTTTACTTGTCCTTTCTGTGGCATTTATTGTTAGTGACCGTTTTCTTGTTCTTTGAAGGTTTTCACTGTTGTCAGTGGATTCTCCTCCTGGCGCTCTAATCATTTTATCTCATTTGCCAATTCTTCCTTTGTCTACCCCCTAAGCGGTGGGTTTCCACTGCTGCAATCTCCTTTGCCATCTTTTCTCATTTTACATTTTCTTTATAGATACTCTCTTCCCTTCTATGTGGTTGACTAATGTGGGGGAGCTGGTGTTTCCCAAATATACCTTTACTCTTCCCCCATCTGGCCCACCTGTTTACTCTCTTTAAAACCCAGACTAAGGGTTCCATTGCACTTTGTCTTATCTTTGTTTATAGTGCCTATTAGGACTTATATTTGTCTCTCTTGGTGAGAGCTCCTTGGAAGGAAGGAGGGATTCTCTTTTTCTATTTCTAGTATCTGACATAATGCCTAGTACATAGTTGCCATACAATTAAAATCTATTGACTAAGTGAAGCACAATTTTGCATTACTATATGGTGCAGAGGTGGTAGAGTCTTTTGATTTAAGGAAAGAGGCTATGTTACCAGCTTCATCATATTTGTAAAAAGATATGTAAAAGATAACTGTCAGCATTACTGCCAGAATTATCTTTCTAAATCACAAATGGGATCATATGTTCCACCCTTTGAAGCTCTTTCATTATTTCGTCATTGCCTCGCCATCCTTCAAGATCCAGCTCAAATGTTCATTCCTCCTTGATGATGTTTAGATGAACATAGTTCTCACTGATCTTTTTCTGATTATTTGCTTATAGATCTATAATACTGCATACTATCTGACTTGTAGAATAATAATGTGTATATACCTGGCTCTGCCCTAGACCATATGTTTTTTAGGACATTTACCATATCTTTTAGACCTTTATATCTCTCACTGCCTCTAGTGTAGTGCATTGATATAGAACATATCCTACAAATATCATGTTAACCGAGGTGGAACAAAAAATAGATAGATTCTGAACCTCAGTGACCTGGATTGTTGGTCCTCAAATAAACGTATTCAAATGTGATTCCTGCTTGTGGATTAGGAACCACTAGGAGATCTCAAGGGCCTGGCTAGCTCTTAGACAACTGATTGTCTCCTATGTGCTTTTGTTTCTGTTGTTTTTTTTAGGAGGTCCACAGCAGAATAATGAATCATGGAATTTGGGGTAGGCATCCTCTCCCTACCGCTCTTATTCTCTCAAGGGTTGAGTCAAAGCATATCCCTGTGTCACAGCTTTGGAGCTCTGAGCCTTTGGGCATTGGTCCTCCCGACTGAGAGGAGCAAGCAGAATGGATGGGAATAAGAGGGAATTATATATAGCTAGAAGAGATGGCAATATATCTGGTAACATTTTTTTTAAGATTCATCTGAGAAAATGAAAGGGATGTGTACCCTGAAAATGACTGATTATCAACTTGCATGTGATGATTAGTACATTACAAATGGTAAGATTGTATTGGAGTGGCTTTCTTTTTTTTGGGGGTTCCTTCTCTCTAATTAAAGAAAAAGTTATTCTGATGAAGATATCAAAAGACTAGGAAACTTCAAGTTGTTTTGATTTGTGAATGTCCAAATATATAATCAAAGAAACACCCCATGTAGACCAAGAAAGAATATATTTGATGGAGTTAAGAATTCAAATTTGGCATGGTTTTAATGTTTGGTCAGCTGCTCAAGTGGAAATTGCCAGAAGAGAAAACTAAGATTATTTTTACTGCTTTTAGAGGAACAAAGCTGGGAAAGCAGCAAAGGGGCCTGTGATTATGTTGGCTTGCTGAACCAGATGGAACCTGTGTGCTCCACCTGACCTTCTGAAATGTTGAAAGCTTTATTTCAGGTAACATGCAGGGAAGATAAAGTGAAATAGAAGAAGAAGAAGAAGATAAAAGTGAAGGCATTGGCAGTCACAAGTTGTAGTTGATAGGAAGAATGTCAGCAGGGAATTGGTGCTTTTTCTAATGTAAATATAAATCCTCCAAGTAACCAAAAATAAATAAATAAGTGCTTGGATAAATAAGTAAGTAAACCAGAAGTGCTGAATTTTATTTTAGGTGTCTGTAAATGTTAAAGAATAGTTCTCTACCCTGTCATATTCAGTACCCCCTTTGTACAATAAATATTTTGTAGTGTTCCCTTTACTCTCCTGAGATAATTATACTCATTTTTTTAAAAAATTAATATACTACTCTAATTATAATATAAGTAAGAGGAAAAAATGTGTTATAACATATAAATGCTCAGACACTCCTATATGGTTGAAAATGAAAATAGATTCTTAAACCTATAAATGGAATTATCATGGATGTGACAGCTACAAATGCAGACTGACATCAACTTGTCAGTTTGGGACTCATACTTCATTAGCAGCATTGCCATCATTGGTGAAATGGTGTCTTAGTTCCGTTCGGGCTGCTGTAACAGAATTCTGTAGGCTGAGTGGCTTATAAACAGCAAAAATTATTTCTCACAGTTCTGGAGGCTGGGAGTCCAAGACGAAGGTGCTGGCAGATTTGGTGTCTGGTGAGAGCCCCCTTCCTGGTTTGTAGGAGGCTGTCTTTTGGCTGTGTTCTGACGTGGTGGAAGGGAGTTCTGTGAGGTCTCTTTTATAAGGGCACTAATCACCTCCCAAAGGCCCTACCTCCTAACACCGTCACATTGGGATTAGGTTTCAACATATGAATTTGGGTGGGACAAACATTCAGACCATAGCCAATGGTGAACAACTCTTAGAAAATTCTTACAAACAAACAAATACTTACAAACAAAACATGATCTTTTTATGCTTATATGATAGATTCACAGAAAAAATACATCATATTAAAACTATAGAAAATATTTTGAGGGGCCGGCCCTGTGGCTTAGCGGTTAAGTGTGCACGCTCTGCTACTGGCGGCTGGGTTCAGATCCCGGGCGTGCACTGATGCACCGCTTGTCCAGCCATGCTGACGCGGCGTCCCACATACAGCATCTAGAAGGATGTGCAACTGTGACATACAACTATCTACTGGGGCTTTGGGGAGAAAAAGGGAAAAAAAGGAGGAGGATTGGCAATAGATGTTAGCTCAGGGCCGGTCTTCCTCAGCAAAAAGAGGAGTATTGGCATGGATGTTAGCTCAGGGCTGATCTTCCTCACAAAAAAATAAATAAAATAAAGAAATAGTTCCTTTAAAAAAAAAATATTTTGAGAATTTATATGTAAAGCTGAGTTAGATGCTAGGCGCAGTTAATTTATAAGTAGGTTTTCCCTCTAAATGAATGTTTGGTGGGACATTTGAAATTTGTACTGGATAGAAAAATATCTTTCTTTGAAAGATGCCAAGCATCCTTGACCCACTGCTGCCAATCATTAGGGCAAGCTGAAACCTACCCTAGGAAGGATATCACCTTCATCAAGAGCTAATCTTCTGAAGTATGCTGTTGTTTTAAACGCTTCACCTGAAAACTGAACCTGTCCTCTGCCAGTGGAGCCCCATACCTTCTAGGTCCTTCACATGCTGAAAAAATTTAACTGCTTGAGGGGCCTCATTTAAGTGGGTCTTCACTGAGAGGTTCAAGTTTATGAAGCTGTTGCTTTTTATGCAGGAACATCATAACAAAATGTTTTCTTGTTTCTTCCTCATACTGGCTGTGATATGGAAGATTTATTCGTTTTTAATCAGAATTCTTTCCGGCCCTTCTCTTGATCAACACAGAAAGTGCCGTCACTCTCTGATTATTTGCACAGGACAGAGAAAGACTTGCACGGCTCTGAGTTTGGCACTAAGAATTTAATTATTGGGGAAGTCGTAAATGACACAGTCGTAACTCTGTCATTACTGCCAGAAATTTAAGGACAATACATGTTATTTCAAGTGGAAAATAGATAACTCTCTCTTGAACAAGGAAGGCTAGGTTTACTGTGTGAACAAGATTTTAAACTAGTGATAATGTGATTTACCTAGCTAAAGGACTGCTGCCATTACATGTTGTTCTCCAATATCTACACTGAGTTGTCAGCAATTTTTATTCTGTGGATAGTATACAAATAAGTTGTTTATTTCTAGTAATTCCCAATGCCAGATGACTTATGTACCATGTAATCTATCATAACAGATGGTTGTAACTATAATAAAAACTTTCTTATTTGTAGGAATTTATATTCCAACAATATTTGATGACAACCAATTTTTCCTGCCTCTTATCTCTTTCTTAAGGTGGATTTTAATGCCATTTTATAGTTGTAGCATTTGATGGTCTAATAAATATCTTTTCATGTCATTTTTCAGCTTTGTCTTTTTGCAGGAATTTGGATCTTCAGGATTTTCATTCTCCTGAAGTATTTCATTCAATGATACTGATGTGAAAAACATACTTGACTAATTTTTTGCAAGTCTATATTTGCCTCTATATCTGCAATGATATTTTTCAGTGTAACCAAGAACACTTTAGAGCTGTCACTGTAGTATCTACTTGTAATAGTGACCTTCTTTAATATAAATGTTCTGATATTTGGAAGTCTCTTTACCAATTTAATCTTGTAATAAAGAAGAGTAAGCTTTTACTTCAATCTAGTAACTTTTTTCCAGTTAAGAATATCATTCTCACCTCCAAGCCAAATGTAGTATCATCAATTTCCTAAGTGTAGGGTATTGAAACTATCTTGCTGTTATTTCCTTGCCATCCTCTCACTAAGGATAGGAAAGTGAAGGGGAACAAGTGAAGGAGAAAGTGTGAAATGATATTGTTTTTCACTTTGCTTATGTTACCTTGTTCAGTCCTCAAAAAAATCTTGTTGAGTTGATACTTTTTCACCCAATTACATGTGAGAAAATCATCATGTGAGGGTTTACATACTTGCCCCAAATACAACTAAGTGTAATAGTTTTGGGTCTGTAAAGTCTGATAGATTTGAGGTTCACATCTCTGTTCCTTACTTGAACCAGCTGTTTGACTTTAGGCAAGTGGCTGAATCTCGCTGGTCTTTGAGTTCCCTTACATATATAATGTGAATAATAATAATATCTAAAGAATGTTGTGAGAATTAGAAGTGATAACTGATGCAAAGTATCCAGTATATATAATATCTGATCACCTAGTTGTTATTCCAGAAATGGCAACTATTAATGGGATCAGTTGTCCCCCAGAGTTTGCAAGTAGTGGAACCAAGAATTACAGAATACCCAAATGAAAAGAGAGTGCTTATTCTATAATGAGTTTAATTTTTAAATACAGCTAATTCTAATTATAACCTCCATTAATAGAAGACAACCAATTTATGGGTTAATCAACAATTGAGTTATAACTTTGGCAAATTATGGGCAATTTTGATCTTTGCCAAACCTTTTAGAAAATCATTTGAAGAAAAATAGAATTGATATAGCACAAAAGATTTTGTCTGATTTTACCAAGAATTATATTTTTTCTGCTGATCCATTTATAAATATTTTCTGTTAATTGATAGGTCACTATAGAAATTCATACGGTACTTCATTCCTAGAGTACTTAAAGCTCTGTTATGTACTCAGCACTCTGCTGTGTGCAGGGGATATATTTGTAAACAAGAAGTAGATTTGTCTTCAAGATGTATGGCATCATTGTTCTGTTTTGTTTTTGTAATTGGCATCATAATGAGTAGGCTTGCTCCAGTATGCACAGGATGCAAACTGCATTTCATTGTATTGAATAGGAAGCAAAAATCTGCTTATTTACACTGGAAGCAGAAAACTTGTTTTCTTCTTCTGTGGACCTGGGATAATTGAGAATGCTGTGATCATAGCAGGGGAGACCAGTATTAAGGAAGATGTGATATATTTGGTCTTTCTTACTTGTGATTTTATTATCCATTAAAATATTGTGTCATATATGAGTATGATGCTATTAACGTACTCTTTCTTGTTTGTCGTTAGCATTACTACTTTAACCAAAAACGAAAAGACCAAGTGCTATTTGCTTTACATTTAGGAGGATATGAAAGAGCTGAATTGACTTAAATATGGCTACGATACTAGGAAAGCTACATCATCATCATCATGTTAGAGCTTATGTTCTTGCTATTTCAATTATGCTATTTTCAGTGTACTGTGAAAAGGTTTAAATTTCTTTTTTCCCAGCATACGGTTCTGTTGTAACATTTTATTAACTGATTGGCATATTTTGATCAGCAAAAAACTTTCCTATAAAACTTGGATTGTAATTGTAAAACCTGTGTTTTTAAAAAAATTTTTTTGTTGACATACAATATTATATTAGTTTCAGAAAATAGCATAGTGATTTGACACATATATTACAAAATGATCACCGTGACAAGTCTAGTAACTATCTGTCACCATACAAAGTTATTACAATATTATTAACTATATTCCCTGTGCTGTACAGTACATCCCTCTGACTTATTTATTTTATAACTGGAAGTTTGTACCTCTTAGTCTCCTTCACGTACTTTGCCCATCTCCCTGTCCCCCTCCTATCTGGAGGCTACCAGTTTGTTCTTTGTATCTATGAATTTGTTTTTATTTTTTTATTTTTTGTTTTTGTGTTTGGTTTTTAGATTCCACATGTAAGTAAAATCATATGGTATTTGTCTTTCTCTGTCTGATTTGTTTCACTTAGCATAATATCCTCTAGATCTATCCGTGTTGTCTCAAATGGCAAGATTTCATTCTTTTTTATGGCTAATAGTCCATTGTGTGTTTGTGTATGACATTTTCTTTATCCATTCATGTATCACTAGACACTTTGGTTGCTTCCTTATTTTGTCTGTTTTTAAATAATGCTGCAGTGAACATGGGGGTGCATATATCTTTTCAAATTATTGTTTTTGTTTTCTTTGGATGAATACCCAGAAGTGGAATTGCTGTATTGTATGGTAATTTTATTTTTAAGTTTTTGAAGAACCTCCATACTGTTTCATAGTGGCTACACCAATTTGCATTCCCACCAACAGTGTATGAGGGTTCCTTTTCTCCACATCCTCACCAACACTTGTTATTTATTGTCTTTTTGATAGTAGCCATTCTGACAGGTGTGAGGTGATATCTCATTGTGGTTTTTATTTGCATGTCCCTCGCAATTAGTGATATTGAGCATCTTTTCGTGTTTGTTGGACATTTGTATGTCCTCTTTGGAAAAATGACTATTCAGGTCCACTGCCCATTTTTTAATCAGAATGTTTATTTTTTGATATTGAGTTGTATGAGTTCTTTATATATTTTTGATATTAACCCCTTATCAGGTACATCATTTGCAAATATCTTCTCCTATTCAGTAGGTTGCCTTTTCATTTTGTTGATGGTTTCCTTTGCTGTGGAGAAGCTTTTTAGTTTGACATAGTCCCATTTATTTTTGTTTTTGTTGCCTTTGCCTAAGGAGACAGATCCAAAAAATACTACTTAGACTGATGTCAGAGAACTGACTGTCTGTGTTTTCTTCTAGGAATTTTATGGTGTCAGGCCTTACATTTAAGTCTTCAGTCCACTTTGAGTTTATTTTTGTATATGATGTAAGCAAGTGTTCCAGTTTCATTCTTTTGCATGTAGCTGTCCAGTTTTTCCAACAGCATTTATTGAGGAGACTGTCTTTTTCCCATTGTATATTCTTGTCTCCTTTGTTGTAGATTAATTGACCATATAAGCATGGGTTTATTTCTGGGCTCTCTATTCTGTACCATTGATCTCTGTGTCTGTTTTTGTGCCAGTAGTACCATACAGTTTTGATGACACTAGCTTATAGTATAGTCTGAAATCAGGGAGCATATACCTTTGCTTTGGCTGCTCAGGGTCTTTTGTGGTTCCATACAAATTTTAAGATTATTTGTTCTATTTCTTTGAAAAATGCCATTGATATTTTGATAGGGATTGCCTTGGATCTATAGATCGCTTTGGGTGGACATTTTAACAATATTAATTCTTCCAATCCAAAAACATGGTATATCTTTCCAATTATTTGTGTCATCTTCAATTTCTTTCATCAGTATCTTATAATTTTCAGTGTACAGGTCTTTTACCTCCTTGGTTAAATTTATTCATAGGTATTTTATTCTTTTTGATGCGGTTGTAAATGGGATTGTTTTCTTAATTTCTCCTTCTGTTTATTTGTTATTAGTGTATAGAAATGCAACAGATTTCTGTATATTGATTTTGTATCTTGCAACTTTACTGAATTCATTTATTAGCTCTAATTTTTTTTTGATGGAGTCTTTGGGTTTTCTATATATAGAGTATCATGTCATCTGTAAATAATGACAGTTTTAATTCTTCCTTTTCAATTTGGATGCCTTTTATTTTTTTCTTGTCTGATTGCTGTGGCTAGGACTTCCAATATTATGTTGAATAAAAGTGGTGAGAGTGGGCATCCTTGTATTGTTCCTGATGTTAGAGGAAATGCTTTCAGCTTTTCACTGTTGAATATGATATTAGCTGTGGATATGTCATATATAGCCTTTATTATGTTAAGGTATTTTTCCTCTATACCCACTTTGTTGAGAGTTTTTTCCATAAATGGATGTTGAATTGTGTCAAATGCTTTTTCTGCATCTATTGAGATGATTACATGATTTTTATCCTTCATTTTGTTAATGTGGTGTATCACATTGATTGATTTTCATATATTGAACCATCCTTGCATTCCTCAAATCCCACTTGATTATGGTATATGATCCTTTTGATGTATTGTTGAATTTGACTTGCTAGTATTTTGTTGAGGTTTTTTGTATCTATGTTCATCAGGGATATTGGCCTGTAATTTTCTTTTTTTATAGTGTCTTTGTCTTGTTCTGGTATCAGGGTAATGCTGGCCTTCTAGAATGAGTTTGGAATCATTCCTTCCTCTTTATTTTTTTGCATTAGTTTCAGAAGGATAGGTATTAACTTTAAATATTTGGTACAATTTGCCTCTCACCATTTGGTCCTGGACTTTTGTTTGTTGGGATGTTTTTTGATTACTGATTCAGTTTCATTACTAGTAATCAGTCTGTTCAGATTTTCTATTTCTTCCTGATTCAGTCTTGGAAGATTGTATGTTTCTAGGAATTTATCCATTTCTTCCAGGTTGTCAAATTGGCTGGTGTTTGTATGTTTGTAGTAATCTCTTATGATCCTTTGTATTTCTGTGATGTCAGTTGTAACATTTCCTCTTTAATTTCTGATTTCATTTATTTGGGCCCTCTCTTTTTTTCATGATCAGTCTGTCTAAAGGTTTATCAACTTTATCTTTTCAAAGAACCTGCTCTTAGTTTCGTTGATATTTTGTATTGTTTCTTGAGTCTTTATTTCCACACTGATCTTTATTATTTCCTTCCTTCTACTAACTTGGAGCTTTGTTTGTTCTTCTTTTTCTAGTTCCTTTAGGTGTAAAGTTAGATTGCTCTAGATTTTTCTTGTTTCCTGAGGTAGGCCTGTATTGCTATAAACTTCCCTCTTAGAACTGCATTTGCTGCATCCTGTAGAGTTTGGAATGTTGTGTCTTCATTTTCATTTGTCTCAAGGTATATTGTGATTTCCTCTTTGATATCTTCCTTGACACTTGGGTTGTTTAGTAGCATGTTATTTAGCCTCCATGTGTTTGCGTTTTCTCCAGTTTTCTTCTTGTAATTGATTTCTAGTTTCCTACCCTTGTGATGGGAGAAGATGCTTGATATGATTTGTCTTCTTACATTTATTGTGACTTGTTTTGTGGCCTAACATGTGATCTATCCTGGAGAACATTCCAAGTGCACTTGAAAAGAATGCGTATTCTGCTGGTTTTGGATAGAATGTTCTGTATATATCAGTTAAGTCCATCTGGTCTAATGTTTTGTTTAAGGTCAATGTGTCATTGTTGACTTTCTGTCTGGGTGATCTGTCCATTAATGTAAGTGGAGTGTTAAAGTTCCCTACTGTTGTTATATTTCTGTCAGTTTCTCTTTTTATGTCTTTTAATATTTGCTTTATGTATTTAGGTGCTCCTATGTTGGGTGCATAAATATGTACAAGTGTATAGCCTCTTGTTGGATTGATCCCTTTATCAATGCCCTATTTAATGCCCTTCTTTGTCTCTTGTTACAGTCTTTGTTTTAAAGTATATTTTGTCTGATATAAGTATTGCTTTCCCAGCTTTCTTTTTGTTTCCATTTGCATGGAATATCTTTTTCCATCCCTTCACTTTCAGTTTGTGGGTGTCTTTAGATCTGAAGTGAATCTCTTATAGGTAGCATATATATGAGTCTTGTTTTTTTGTCCATTCAGCCACCCTGTGTCTTTTGATTGGAGCATTTAGTCTGTTTACTTTTTTTTTTTTTTTTAAAGATTTTATTTATTTATTTTTCCCCCAAAGCCCCAGTAGATAGCTGTATGTCATAGCTGCACATCCTTCTAGTTGCTGCATGTGGGACGTGGCCCCAGCATGGCCGGAGAAGTGGTGCGTCGGCGCGTGCCAGGGTTCGTGCCAGGGATCCGAACACGGGCTGCCAGCAGCAGAGCGCGCGCACTTAACCGCTAAGCCGCCAGGCTGGCCCTAGTCTGTTTACTTTTAAAGTAATTATTAATAGGCATGTGCTTATTGCCATTTTGTTAATTGTTTTCTGCTTGTTTTTGTAGTTCTTCTCTGTTCCTTTCTTCTTCTCTTGTTCTTTTCCCTTGTGATTTGATGACTTTCTTTAGTGTTATGTTTATATTCCTTTCTCTTTAATTTTTGTGACTCTTTTATAGGTTCTTGGTTTGTTGTTACCATGAGGTTCATATATAACAACCTATGTATATAGCAGTCTATTTTAAGTTGATGGTCACTTAAGTTTGAGCATGTTCTAAAAGCATGACATTTTTACTTCCTCCCCCTATTTTATGTGTTTGACGTTATATTTTACATCTTTTTATTTTGTGTATCCCTTATCTAATTTTTGTAGATATAGATGACTTTACTACATTTGTCTTTTAATGTTCCAATGAGCTGTATAGATGGTTGATCCACTACCTTTACTATATGTTTGCCATTACCAGTGAGGTTTTTTTATTTCATAATTTTCTTATTTCTAGTTGTGGCCGTTTCTTTTCCATTTAAAGAAGTTGCTTTAACATTTCTTGTAAGGCCAGTTTAGTGGTGATAAACTTCTTTAGCTTTTGCTTGTCTGGGAAACTCGTTATCTCTCCTTCAGTTCTGAATGATAACCTTGCTGGGTAAAATATTCTTGCTTGTACGTTTTTTCCTTTCAGCACTTTGAATATACCACGGCAATCCCTTCTGGCCTATAAAGTTTCTGCTGAAAAATTATGTTATAGTCTTATGCGATTCCCTTGTACATAACTAGTTGTTTCTCTTGCTGCTTTTAAGAGTTTCTCTTTATCTTTAACTTTTGAGATTTTAATTATAATGTGTCTTGGTGTGGGTCTCTTTGAGTTCATCTTATTTGGGACTCTGCTTCTTGGACTTGGATGTCTGTTTCCTTCACCAGGTTGGGGAAATTTTCAGCCATTATTTCTTCAAATAGGTTTTCTGCCCCCTTCTCTTTTTCTTCTCCTTTTGGGACCCTAAAATGTGAATGTTAGTATGCTTGATGTTGTCCCAGAGGTCCCTTAAGCTATCCTCATTTTTTTAAAATTCGTTTTTCTTTTTGATGTTCTGATGTGGTGATTTATACTAACCTGTCTTCCAGATTATAATCCATCCTTCTGCATCATCTAATCAGCTGTTGATTCCCTTTAGTGTATTTTTCATTTCAGTTATTGTATTCTTCAGTTCTGATTGGTTCTTTTTTATATTTTCTTTCTCTTTGTTGAAATTCTCACTGTGTTCATCCATTCTTCTCCCGAGTTCAGTGAACATCTTTATGACCATTACAGTAATGTGTTGCTTAATGACAAAGATACATTCTGAGAAATATGATGTTAGGCATTTTCATCGTTGTGCGAACGTCATAAAATGTACTTGGATAAACTTAGTCTGCTACACACCTAGGCTATAGAGTACTAATCTTATGGCACCACTGTTGTATATATGGTGTATTTGCAGTACATCATTGACTGGAGTGTTGTTATGTGGTGCATGACTGTACTTTGTACTCTTTGTCTGGTAGATATCTTATCTCCATTTCATTTAGTTCTTTTTCTGAGGTTTTATCTTGTTCTTTCATTTGGAACATATTCCTCTATCTCTTTATTTAGCCTAACTTTCCATATTTGTTTCTTTGTGTTAGGTAGATCAGCTATGTCTCCTGGTCTTAAAGCAGTGGCCTTATGTAGAAGATGTCCTGTGGGGCCTAGTAGTGCCATCCCGCCTGGTCACCAGAACTAGTTGCTCCAAGTGTATTCCCTGTACAGGCTGTGTGTGCCCTCTTGTTGTGCCTGGGCCACAAGTGCTGTGGGTATGCTTGTGTGCAAGGCTGGCCCCCCCAGGACGGAAGGCATTTTGGAAGAGCTCTGGTGACAGCTGGAGCCTCTTGCTGGGTGGGGTGGGACGGGAACCGCTTCGAAGGAGCATCAGCCAGGGCGGGTCCATAGGGGAACACTAGTGCAGAGTGAGAGGTGCTAGCAAGGTAGATGGAGAGTATCAGAAATGATGCCTGCCAGGGCTGGGTCAGCTAGGTGGAAGGAGAGTAAAAAAAGAAAAATGGCACCCGCCAGTGCTTCCATCCCTGGAGAAAGTTCCAACAGATCTCTGCCCCTCTGGTACGTGCCCTAATATTAGTCAATGAATCTCCTTCACGTATAACCCAGGCACTTTTCAAACTGCTGCCTCTGTGCTGGCCCTCAGAGTGAGTGAGTTTGTGTGCACATCCTTTAAGAGAGGAGTCTTGGTTTCCTATAGCCGTTCAGCTGTTCTGGACATAAGCCTCGCTGGGTTTCACAGCCAGACATTATGGAGGCTTGTCTTCCTGGTACAGATCCCCCCAGGCAGGGGAGCCTCAGGCCCCTTGCTTATCTGGAAGGTCCTCCACAGTTGTGATATGCCTCCCGCTTGTGGTTTGCCATGCCAAGGGTGTGGGTCCTCACTGGACTGCATCTCTGCTCTTCCTACTCGTCTCCATGTGGCTTTTTCTTTATTTCCTTAGTTGTGGAAAATCTGCTCTGCTAGTGTTCAGGTTGTTCTCAGCGACAGCTGTTCTATATTTAGTTGTATTTTTGGTGTGTCTGTGGGAGGAGGTGAGCTAAGGATCCTCCTACTCCACCATCTTGATCCTGCTCCTCAACCTGTGTTTTTTTTTTAAGTCTCTCTAAGAACTTGTGATGCTTTAAAAATATGCTTGCCTAAAACAAAATGTATATGGCTGAGTATTTATCAAGGAAAAATCTTTAATATGTCATTAACTTCTTGCTTGTTGGCCTGTTATATCAACCAGTTAATGTATAATTTTGCTACATATTTCTGATATTTCTGCTAGTAGTTAAACGTAGATTACTCAGTACTGTTTTATGATTATTTTCATATGTTCTCTGTTGAAGTTGTATTTTATAATTTTATATTAATTGACTTTGAGTATATAGCTATAAGTTGTTCACTAGTTTTGATCAGAAATTATAACATGCTAATCTTGTTGGGACAAACAAAAGATTAATTTATGTTATTTCTTAGTACTGGACAAGATTAATTTTACTAGTTCTCTTACAGTTATTTATTTACATGTGCAAATAGGCAGCTTTTCATAAGCAAACCAGAATGTTATCTAAATTAAAAAGAAGATAGAGTAAGACACTGATTTGTTTTACAAAAAGGTAGCTTTATTTCTGAGATTTTGTGTAAATGATAGCACCTCTGAATTTTTTTTGAATAGTTGAGTAGCAAACAAATGTCCCTGCACAGATTCATTTATATGGTGTGTTTTATTATATGCTTAATGATGATCTAGGTCTTAAGGTCTCTTGTATGTAGTCCTAGTACTATTCTTGTGTAACATAAGATATGGTTATGTTTATGATTGCATATAGGTATTTTTAAAAGGATTTTTTTACATTTATAATTAGAAAAAAATTATATCTTAATTTCTTTGTTCAATGTGATTTGGTTTTGTTTTTTGCAGAGCGCCCTCTTCACTACACAGAAAATGTGTTGGAGCAGGTGCTTCGGTGGAGTTCATTAGCTGAACCTGGCTCTGCTTATCTTGTGGTGAAGAGATTCTTAACTGTTGACACAATTAAACACTATAATGGTAGGTGCTGTTATTTTACATTGCAACTACGATTGAAAATTCATGTGGTTAAAGGATAGTTATTATGGCACAAGTGTTATTTGAAAATGTAAAAAATGAATAGCTAAATACAGAATCTACTGATGTAGTATTATAGGATAGAAAGAATGTATAGACCAAGTGCTAGAGTCAGATTTTCCATGTGGGTAGCACTGTGGTAATAGTTGGATAAATTGATGGTACCAAGTTTAAGTTTTTGGAAGGAATACTTTATTTTTTAAGGATTTTTTGCCATGCTTATGTGATTACCTAATTTTTAGATAGATGGTGAATCTTCTTCCTGAATTGTATTTACCTTTGAAACTTCTCTGGGCATCTGAGCAATACGTTTTGCAAACTCTGAGATTGTGTGCTTGTTATAATTCTCATTTATTTCTCAGTAGTACTGGAAAACAAATAAATACAAAATAAAACATTTCCAATAAAGAGACTTGCCATCCAACTGGGAGAAGACGTCTACACATGTAAGGTTAAATAAGAAGTTAGCTAGCACAAGGGAACCATATAAGACAGTCTCTGAACCTGTATGAGATATCAGAAAACTTTTATTTTGAAACTTTGATTCTTCTGTTGTGTTGTCGTTAACTGGCAGATTAGAAAAAGATTTCCTGCCAGCACTGTATATAAACCAACCCCAAAAGTAAAGGATTCAAGTTTTATAAGACAAAATTTACCACAACTTTTATAATTTATATTAATAACCATTATTATTCATTAATGACATATCATTAACGAAGCTCTACATACCCCAAAGCTCATTTAAACTTTTTTTTAACTTCCTTTTGAGTTATGTCATCATTTATATTTTACAAATGAGGAAAAAGAAGCTCTGAGAAATGAAGTAACTTGCCCCACATTGCACAGTTACTAAATATTGGATTTGAGAACAGACTGGTCTTATTTCTAATTATTAAAAAAAAAAAAAAAAAGGCAGGAAGTTGGTACAGCTCTTAAATGCGATAAACCTACTTGGTATGATTGCAGGCTCTCTAGCTAATAGCCATAGGTCAGTAAGTTGTTAATGTGAGGCTAATCTGATAAATTTCTGATTCCATGATAATGTTTTAGTCTAGTCAGGGTGCTATAACAGATACAATAGACTGGGTGGCTTATAAACAACAGAAATTTATTTTTCACAGTCTGGAGACTGGAAGTCCAAGATCAGGGTGCCAGCATGGTTGGGTTCTGGTGAGAGCCCTCTTCCATGTTGGAAACTTTGAACTTCTTGTATCCTTGCATGGCAGGGAGAGGCAGCAAGCTCTCTTGTGACTCTTATAAGGGTGCTAATCCCATTCATGAGAGCTCCACCCCTGTGATCTCATCTAATCCTAATTACTTCCCAAAGGCCCACCTCGTAATACCATCACAGTGGGAGGTAGGATTTCAACACATGAATTTTACGGGACACACACATTCAGTCCCTAAAAGTACTCTTCATATCTTATACTTACATGAAAGTATTTTTATAAAATGCAGGCAGTGTAACAACTTCTGTGTCATTCTGGTCTTACTAGTATCTAAATAAACAGAATAAATATTATTCTTCTTGCTGCAGAAATTTGGCCTTTTAGAGACTTTATCTTATTCTATATTTCTTTATTATTCCTCCATCTGATTTTGACCACATCCTCCCTATATGTCTTAAGGATTGCAATAGAAATTCTCTCTAGTCAACATGCATCCTGTAATAAAGCAGTGGTTCTCAGGTAGGGGCAATTTTGCCCCTCCCCAGGGGACATTGGGTGGTGTCTGGAGACATTTATGACTGTCACAACTAGGTGGGGAGAGTGCTTCTGGTTTTTAGTGAGTAGAGACCAGAGATGCTGCTAAACACCCTGCAATACACAGGACAGCTCTTTACGACAAAAAATTATCTGGCCCAAGATCTTGAGAATCTTGAATTTAGATAATCTACGAAATCTGTTCTAGCTCTTAAATTCTGTTATTCTTTCATTTAACTTTGAAATAAAAAATATTGAGCTTGTAAACTAGGTCCTGAAACATTATGAAATATATATATATAATAGGTTCTTACAGGTTGTTTTCTTTTAGAACATAAGGTCATTTTTTCAGGTAAATTTTTATCTTTCCGGTGAAATTTTTCCTTTTCCTAATATTCCTTTGCAATGTCTCTAATTCTCCATGTTCTAAAATACTTGAAACCCACACCTAGACATAATACCTTAGCTTTTGTTTGAATGCTAGTGGACTGGCTATGGGAATAAAAATAGACAAGAATAAGATCTTAAAAGGCTATGATATAAAGGAAAGTTTTGTGCAGGTGGGGGTGAGGGGTAACCCAAAGCAAGGATACTATTAAGTGCTGTTGCTCTTTGGGGGAAAAAAAAATCAGCAATGTACCGATCGAGCTGGCTGAGAGCAATCACATCTGAGTAAAATCTTTGTTGTTTAAGGGCAATAAAAAATGGTTGAGTGACAAGCTGTACATTGGTTCTATCCACAAACTGGGTAGGAAGATTGGGCATTATAATGATGCCTCACATATTCCTGTGTGTCCTCTTTATGGAGTTATGAGTGTGTCCTTCTGTTGTGAAAGCATCCAGCCTCTGTAAGGTCTAGACAAGCATCTTGCATAAAAACTGGAGAATCTAAGCAGTGAACAGCCGGCTTAAATGATAGTTATAGGGATCTGGATGGAATGTTCTATAGAGTAAAATGTCAGGAAACTTTTGTGTTACTCTCATATCTCCTTCGTTCCTCTGACTGAGTCGGGACTGTAAAACATATCCCTGTCCCTGCACTATCCCTACCTCAGCCAAACCAATCTGCAACTTGTTATTATAATTCCTACAGTTCTTTCTACCAGGAAATGATGTCTCTTTGCATGAAAAAAAGAATCAAGTTTTAGAGTAATACTGTTAGGAAATACATTAATTGGACCATTTCATAGTAGTAGTTATGTAATTTTGGTCAAAAATAGGATTGCCTATGAAGTAAATATTTTAAAAACTTTATAGCCAATAAAAGTTTTATAAATGTTTTTAATTACAGATTGATTTAAATTCAGATTGTCAAAGCAAAATCTCTTTCATTATGGTCGGTTCTGCCTCTGTGTGAATATAGGATTGTCGTTTTAAAGAAGCTCTGGCCTGTTGTTTGTTTTTTATATATTTTTTTCTTTTTTCTTTTCTTTTCTTTTTTTTGTGAGGAGATCAGCCCTGTGCTAACATCTGCCAATCCTCCTCTTCTTTTGCTGAGGAAGACTGGCCCTGGGCTAACATCTGTGCGCATCTTCCTCCATTTTATATGGGACACCAGCACAGCATGGCTTGCCAAGTGGTGCGTCGGTGCGCGCCCAGGATCCAAACCGGCGAACCCCGGGCCGCTGCAGTGGAGCACACGCACTTAACCGCTTGTGCCACCTGGCCAGCCCCTGTTGTTTGTTTTTTAAATCAATTTCTTAAAAAGTCATGATCTTTTCCTATAGTTGTGTCTTGCAGCAGCCTGGAGCTTCCTTCTAATGGGGCATACTTTGTGATAGATTTTAGGTTACTTAGATATTCAGTCTACTTAGCAGATGTCTTCTAAATCAATCACAGTGATCACCTACACCAGAATTACTGCTCCATTCATTACACCTAATACTCCTTGAAATTGGCATCCAAAAGAAAAGTAATGAAAGTAAATCAAATGTGATTTCTCTGTCAATTTGTTAGCAGAAAAACTGGAATCATCTCAGAAACACATTGCTCTTCACAGCAGAAAGGGAACAATGTTAAGGATTTGTTTTCCTTTCTTAAGATTTTCTTACTCTAACCTAGGGCCTGAGTGGAAATTAGCAGGGTGTGAAACAAAGGTAGTTGGTTGCAACTACATTTTCTCTTAGTAACAAATAGTTAATGTGTTAACATTTTGTTAAGACGTAAAGTATCACGACCACATCCCTTGCCCCCTGTCCCCTCACACTTGATCCCTAGTTGCCACAAACTTTACTGTCTACGTATCTGTATCTCTTTTCCTCTATCTCTGTATCTACACATATAAATATATATATATTTACATACCTATATGTGACTTGCATTTCGTTAATTCTATGATAGTTTTTCTGATTTTATGTATCAAATTATAAGCATATACTTTTGTTTGATATTATATTTTCACCACCTTCTTGCTAAATCAAGAATTTTATCAAATAATTTTAGAGGTTTAGTGTAGTTTAGGGATTTTCATTTCCTCAATTTTCTCACTTTATCTGAACAGTTTAAAATGTACACATAATAAGTAGGAATAGATTTTAGAATCATCTAACACTTAATTTCTGCTCATTCATTTAAGGTAATAAAGTTACATACTTCACTTTTACAGAAGTATATGAGAGTAAATGATTTTTTTGTTGCCTCTACTTAAAAATCAATTCTGTGTTTTTCAAAAGCAGCATTTTATTTCTTAGAAACATTTTGTGACATTGCCATTATTGTAATGAAGAGTTAAGTAATTAACTTGAAAAGAAAGATAATAGTCCTCAAATTTCTTTTCTACCAAGGATTATGACTGAGACTTTGAGATAGGGAGAATAAAAATTCACTTAAATTGCCATTTAGACTTTGTCATAGCTAATCTTATCAGAATCTTTTTTTTTAATTAATTAATTTTTTTATTTTTTTGTGAGGAAGATCAGCCCTGAGCTAACATCCATGCTAATCCTCCTCTTTTTGCTGAGGAGGACCAGCTCTGAGCTAACATCTATTGCCAATCCTCCTCCTTTTTTTTTTCCCCCAAAGCCCCAGTAGATAGTTGTATGTCATAGTTGCACATCCTTCTAGTTGCTGTATGTAGGCCGCGGCCTCAGCATGGCCGGAGAACCTGTGCGTCTGTACACGCCCGGGATCCGAACCCGGGCCGCCATTAGTGGAGCGTGCACACTTAACTGCTAAGCCACGGGGCCAGCCCTGTCACAGCTAATCTTATTAGACCATCTTTTATTATCATCTCTTATATTGAGTTAAGTTTCAACATCTCTATCGCAAGTAAAGCCATAAATTTACAGCTTCTGTAAGGTTCCAGAATAAATAGTTTTATGTTGCTAAAGTCTTTTCTGTTGCTAAAGCACTGAAGTATTTTTAAAATTACCTCAAGTTTTAATGATCTCAATGGGGAAGAAATACTTTTAAGATATAAGATGTAACTCAACTGCAGATCTCTGTGGATTTCTAAATTTAGATGGCTGCATATGACAGATGCTTTGAAATTAAAATTGCATTAGAATAGCATAGTTCAAAATGCAACTGCTTCCAGCAAATTCAAACCTGGAAAACTGAGCCATCCACTATCAACTGACTTAAGAAAATTCCAGCAAAAACAGCATGAGTCCATAAATCATAGTCTAGCTGAAATAATGTACATTCCACTCCCCATCAAATCTTTTTAAATCCAAAGATGTGTAAAAGTTGAAGGTAATACCTAGTCCGTTTCAAGTGGACAAATTTTCTTGGAAATTGTTAGTAGTCTTTGATTTTCACTATAGAGTATGAATGTCCTGACTTCTTCTGATAATATAATTCTGTAGTAAAAAACCAATTGGTAAGTTTCTGTTAGCTCCCTGTTTCACGCAGGAAAATTTAAAGAATTGTTCAACATTGTTTTTACCACAAGAAACAGAAAATTTAAATGTTTGAAGCCCCTTTAAATATAAGACCACAAACACAATATGCAATAAATGATTACTGTTGGCCAGGATGTTTATGAAGAGCTTTCAAGCACAGAAACGTGGTTCAACTAGATGATCACTGACATCTCTTTGAACACTAAATGTCTCACATTCAAAGAAATATCATTTCCTTGTTTAATTTTTCTTGTACATGTTGTCCTCCTGTAACAAAACTTCATCTTTTTTATTCTTGTACTTTTACTACTAAAAGTACATGTCGAGTAAACGTCTTTTTTGTTGAGGAAGATTAGCCCTGAGCTAACGTCTGTTGCCAATCCTCCTCTTTTTGCTGAGGAAGATTGGCCCTGAGCTAACATCTGTGCCCATCTTCCTCTATTATATATGTGGGATGCCTGCCACAGCATGGCTTGATGAGTGGCGCATAGGTCCGTGCCTAGGATCCGAACCCGCAAACTCCAGGCTGCCGAAGCAGAGCACATGAACTTAACCACCACGCCACCAGGCCAGCCCCAACTTTTTAAAATATAAATTAAAAAAACACTTTGTAACTGAACAACTACTGACAACATTTCACAGATCTGCAAACTCACTTTTATCTAGGTAGTTAGGGAATGCTTTCTAAAGCAAGTTACCATTAGATTATTACCAAGAAAGCTGTATGTGGTCTCGGTTTCTTGGTTTGGATGCTTCCCAAGACATTAATATAGGGAGAATAGAAGTTGCTGGTTGGAGTGACACAGTGGTGGGGTCACTGAATTCAGTTTTGGATGTGTTGGTTTTTAGTTATCTATCAGTTGTCCATGGGTATTTGTGTAGAAGGGAATTAAGTACCTATTTAGAGAGTTGAGCATAGGATACCAGCATTTAAGGGATGGATGTAGCGAGAGAGGCTGGTGTGTGAAGGAACAGTCAGAAAGGTTGCAAGAAAACAAGGAGAGAGCAGTGCCATGGAAATCATCAAAGGAGTTAAGTTTTAGGAAAAAGAGTGTTTAACAGTGTAAAATGGTGCACGAAGTCAAGAAAGACACCTGGACGTTTATTGTTTTTGTGGAGATGATGGTTGTGGTGATCGTGATAATCATGATCATTACTTATAAGAGAAGTATCTCAGTATAGAAGACAGGATTCTGTTAGACATTAAGAGACCTGAGCTGTAATTCTAATACAGTTGCTTTCTAACCTTGTCACATAACCTTTGTTAGCCACAATTTTCTCATTTATAAAATGAGATCATATTACCTGTACTCCCTACTTTAGAAAGTTGCATGAGAATCACATGAGATGAAATATATGAACATTTTAAAAACTCTAAAGTGTTATCTGTGTATTTAAGAGTATGCTAAAGAATACACCATAATTTAATATAAAAGAAATATATTATTTAGTATACTAAATTGTATTTTAGAAATAGTTTATTATAATTCAATCTAATAATAAAAACAGAATAGAAAAGTAGTATTCTATTTTCTACAATTTGCTACATTATCAGGAAAATGGCATAGAATCTCTGGCACTTTTCTGGTCAATCCCCCAATAGTAAGTATATTTATAATTTTACTGCTTATCGATAATCTAATTACAGACCGATGTTATCAGACTCCTAGTTCTATTAAGCATTGCTTCTTCAATACAAGTAACATAAAGGAAAATAGATTGGGAGTAGGGGAACATATTTGGCTTATCCTAAGAAATAGATTCCTTTCAAGCAGCTATGATGTCCAGTTTGGTTTCTGCCCAGTTGTAGAACTAAATTTTACTAAATGCATTTTGAGTGAATGTTATACAATGAGTGAAATATATCAGTAATTCTGCTCCCTCCAAATTATAAAGAATACATGTGTTCTATACAATCAATACTAAACAAAGGAGTATAGGCATAATTTCGAATTTGAAAGAACTTTTTAGATATATTAGGCTGATTGTCAGATGTCACTTGGTTTGTTATATTTTCAAAAGGATGTCTCTCAAGGAAGCTGTATTTGTTTCCTTCAGCCCTTAGAGTACATGAGAAGGGTAGAAGTTGGAAGAAGGAATTTTTTCAGATAATGTGTCGGCCTCAGGAAAGAATTTTGCCAGCAAAAGAAAAAGAGAGACAAGTAGAGACCTTAAAAAATAGACCCATTGGTTCTATATTGGCTTGTCACTGCTCAGATCATGTAGAAGAGAGATGACATAACAGATATGAGAGATAACAGTAGTTCATAGCATTTACTGTTTACCAGATGCTGGGCTGAAGGCTTTGCATACACCGTCTCATTTCATCTTCCTAGTAGCCTTAAGAGCTGTTTACTAGTACTTACTAGGCCTTTTACAAATGGAGAAATTAGGACATGGAGGCATTACATAACTCCCTCAAGGTGACTGACTTGCTGGTAAGTGGGGGACCAGGCATTAGAGTGAAGATCTCTCCAGTGCAGGCCATGTATTCTGTCCTACACCACTTACTGTATTGAAATCAAGGATAAATCAGATTTTAGTTTTTGAAACTCTTATAAACTCAGTCTGTGAATAATCAGACCTTTGGAAGAGTCGTCGTTGATTGCTTACTACAGACTCTGCAGTACAGAGAAAAATGATGTCCATCCTTCATTCATTAAACAAGCAATACATTCGGCTTGCTATGTGCCAGGCACTGTTCTAAACACTTTGCATACCAAATCCACTGGGTGAGTACTGTCTGTATCCCATTATGCTGGTGAGGAAACTGAGATTTAGAGATTACTGCCTGGGATCCAGTGTCTAGATGTGGTTGTCATTCAAACCAGGCAGTCTATCCAGAATATGCTCTTAGTCACTGTGCTATGTTAGCTCTCATGTAGGTTGGGGCAGAAAATCCAAAGCACACGTTGTTTTAAAAAGGAAATATGAAATTATTATGTATTTAAGAGCTAAATTATGAAACAAATATGACTTTTTATGCATTCAGGGGCATAGTGTTTAGAGACATGAATAACAAGTATGAACTGCAGTAGTTAGAAAAAATTTCTTGAATGAGTTGCATTCCAGAAGTGGGGATAGAATTTGTATAGAAGCAAGGAGAATGGAACTACTCTCAGGGTCATTCAGGTGACCAACTTGAGTCACGCCGTAGAGACAGCGATTGGTTTTTCCAAATAGTGTATAATGATCAACTGAATTATCAATATTTAGTTTAATATTTTATAGAAATGAATAGGAGAATTCCCATTTATTTAGCCCTTTAAAAGCCAGGAAAATAAATTTAGGCTTTTGATATTAGGAAAGTATGGCTTTAAAGAGTAAGAAAGTAGAGCTTTGGACAGGGGATTAATGTGATGAAAGCATTTGCATCATACGAATCTGGAATTGTATGCTGAAGCCGTTAGAAAAACAGAGGATAGAGTCCTGGAGTCCTGGAATCCAGGTGTTAGATAGGAAAGGCAGTGGTTAGAGTGAAGACATTGGGAATGAAGTGGAGTTGAACTCTAAAGAGAAATTCTGAAAGAACAAAGGCTGAATTGCTAGCTGACGGGACATGAAGGATAAAGCGAGAGTATACATTTGAGAAATATCATTCCCAGATTTATATTTCTCCCTCTCCACTCCTTCTTCTCCTCACCTCCTTCCTCTGTCTCTGTCTGTCTCTGTCTCTCCTTCCCAGGACCCTCCCACCTCCTCCACAGATCAGTTATTTTATTGGGATTAGGGATCACTAGTTAGGAATTACTGTTTTTGTATGAGAACTTGAGGTTTTCAGATGGTTTGGAAAAACTTTTTTGGGAGGGTATCAGTTTCATCGTCCTGGTAATATGTCTGTTCTGTTTAAATAAATTTGGCCATTCTCTTTTGTTTCAAAGATCTGATTTTTAACGGCTCTTCTAATTGATAACAAAATTATAGCACAGTTTAACTAAGAATACCAGTTTCTTACCCACAGTGTTAACTCAAAAGACTCCTCACGAAACTCCAATCGAGCCTTTCCTGTCCTAGCAACCACCAAGAAGGGAAGGGGGTTTGTGATTCTCTAGAGATAACAGTATGCTGGAATTTGATTCGAATGAAAGACAAAAAAGGTAGTAGATGAAATTGTACCTATCAAGATAAATCCCATAATTTTTCTCTGAAGGAAATATGTGCTTTGGGGAGTACATTAAATCTTCAGATGTTACACCTGCAAAAAAATTAGATTGTTTTCCCAAGTCACTTACTTAATAGCTTCTTTTAATGCATTAATTATGTGCTATATAGCTGGTTTCTCTTTCAATTGAAAGCAAATATACACGATATGTCGTGTTTTTTCTTTTTTTTTTTAATTCTTATTGCATAGAAGTATTCCATGCTTAGTAACTTATATTGCACCATGCCTAGGATTTATATTATGGACCATATATATGTGAAATCATTCTTTTTGATTGGATCAGAGGCATCCAGTGTGTATTGAAAGACTATAGCAAATGGTGTGGCCAAAAAGACTGCATATGTAGAATGAGAAATACTAGTGCTCTGAAGTTAGGAGCTAGAAAAATTTGAGATCTAGAAAGATCAGTGTGCTATGAAAGACTACAAAGATAGCAAGATTTCAAGGAAGAGAGGAGCCCAAAGTATAGCATGGAGACAGGAGTTCTGGCTAGAATCTCAAGAATTATAAAGCAGAGATCCCACTGCAAAGATCTGAGTAGGAGAAATTTGAACTCCAGCTCCAAAGGGACAGGCAGGGCATGAAACTTGTATTCTGACAAACTAGAGTTGAGCTCAAACCTGGACAGGGTCTGGACAGCAGGTATGGTGGACACAGCTAGCCTGAACCAGATTCTTCTGGAGCCAAGGTTATGTTAATAAGCTTTTTGCCCAGGATGAGGTGGAGGGAGTGAAAGTATAACATCAAAGTACCCCAAAGTTGAGGGACCAAGTAATACTGGAAAAGTTTGTAAAAATGAATTATTGGAAGCCAGTTAATTCATAACCTGAATTTTGTTTTACCCTGAGTCACGCATGATGTCCCTCAAAGTATATAGCTTCATTTTGGCCCTTAAGTGGTGGGTATTTTATCTATTTATTTTAACATTTTGAGAGCAGACAGAAATTTAGTTGTGAGAGCTTTTAGAAATTCTTTTAAGTCCTTAATATTTATCATAGAACTTCATATTTCAGAGTTATTTTTGTTCTTACCTCTTCCTTAAAATGTATTCCTCTCAAAGCCTTCCTCTTGAGTCCCTTGGTAATGTATGCTCCAAGATTTAGCTAATAACTCAATTATATACAATGATTATTAAAATACATTTTAACAAATATGCACCCAAAGGTAGAAACAATGTTTTTTTCCATAAACTTGTTTTCTCTTTGACCTACAAATGGTTTGCTTAGACACTGAGCATTTGATTATTTTTTATGGGTAAAATTTGAAAGATTTATTAATTAGAACAAAAATCTAAATGAGAAAGTTACAGTCAAAAGGTATGAGTGAAATTTGGCTTAAACAATATATAATAATCTGTATCTCACAACTTGATTGTAATTTAGTGTTTTTAAAAATGCTTTACCTATTTCTAAACTAACAATATTATAAATGCCTTTCTCCACTTCTCTATTCTAAATCAGCTGAATCACTGAGCCACCAAATATTTTCTGAATTGCTTACTGTAATTCTATCAGGATGTATAAGCATTATTTGTTAGCCCATGTTTAACTCTTTGTCTGCAACACTATACTGGAAGTGCAGAAACCATCTCATCTGGTTTATTGTATATTAGTAGAATCTAGTGCATACTAGACCCTCAATACTTTATGAAGAAATGAATGAATTGATGTGATATGAATTTCACTGAATGTTAGTTTTATGTAATGTTTTTCTTCATCTTCCACTTGTATTAAAATGTCTTCTTTCAAGTCTTTTAATTGGAAAAGTGCTGTCTTTAATTAAAATAGAAGCTATTTAGCTATAAATATCTTTTAAAGTATTTTTCTATGAAATTGAATATTAAGATTTTACCAGAAGACAAATTTTAGCAATATGTTTTTCAGAAATTATTTTAAAGTCACAAACTTTCTAAAAAGAACCTGTTTTAGTATGATAGTGTGATTAAAAGAATGTTATCTGTGGTCAATAGGTAATATCATGAAAACTATTGGGGGTTGTTAATTACCTTTGTTTGTTTGTTAGTTTGTGGTTAGGATCCGTGATGTCATTAATCCTGGGGATTTTTGCTTCCAGGTAGTCATTCCATGCTCATATTTGAGTTATAAGCAACTATTTTTATTTTTTTAACTTTTGTTTTCTTATGCTAATTATAATTCTGAACATCTGTGGGTTATTTGCTAAGTAAAGATTTTCTCCAAACCAAGGGATTGTTAGGTTTAAGACTAAGAATTCTTTCTAACACCATTCAAATTATTTTGTAAATTTCAGAAACTATGCATGAGTATTTAAAAATTGTATGACCTTAATACCAGGAAATTGCTAAAGCTCCTAGTCCTAATATAGTGCCCCACCTTGTATCTTTTGCGGACATTGTCTGATCTGAGGGCCACAATAATCTGCAGGATAGGTGTCATTACTCCTATTTTACAGGAAAAGCAGAAGTTGACACCATAATGACCGTGTCAGGGCTATTTGGCTTCTGGTCCTTTTCTTTCCAGTATTCTTCAGTTTTCAAGCAGGCAGTCGAGTAGTGTCTGGATTTCGAGGAGAAAGTTTTAGACTGGAGATATATTGATAAATTTATACAAGTACAAATTTGGTGTTCTTACCAAGAATTGTTTTTTAATAGAATTAGTTGAAATGATTTCTAAGTGTGGGACCCGGCCAGTATTGAACGTGAAATACAATTGTTTTTAAATGCTCTACCCTAGCAGTTTTGCCTTTTTTTTTTTTACCCTTACCTGTTTCGTATGTACAGGAATTTCTCTAATGCCTTAAGAATTTCTGGATTCCTGAGTCAGAATTCTGGGAGACGTTTCCCTTTTTACCTGTGTATTTGCATTGTTTATACGAGTGCTGTTCAAAAGAAATATAATGCAAGCTGATTATGTACTTTTAAATTGCCTAGTAGCCACATTAAAAGTATATACATAAAGAAACAGGTGAAATTAATTTTACTTATATATTTTATTTAAACTCATGTATCCAAAATATTATCATTTCAACATGTAATCAATATTATAAAATTGTGATATTTTTACTTTTTTTGTACTAAGTCTTCAAAATCCAGTATATATTTTATATTTGTAGCACATCTCAATTGAGACTAAGCACGTGCTCATTAGCCAGTGGCTAATTGGACAGCAGAGGCAGGCCTCTAAATTATAAATAGACATAAATAGATCTGGTCACTGGATCCATGACTTGTTCAAACCCCCTCGACACACGGTGTTCCCAGAAATTAACCATAGGCTTCTTAATTGTAGGAAACAAATTTATTATTTATATTATCAGAACTGAAAATATAGAAATGTTTTATATTCTATTCCAAATAAATGAAAATGTATGTAACTTACAAAAGTAATGTTGTACTTTACAGAGAGGAGGGCCCTGGAAAGTATCAAAGAGGGAGTCTTGAAAATCAAAGAAGAGCCATCTAAAATACTATCTGGAAATAAGTTTCAAGACCGATATTTCGTTTTACGAGATGGTTATCTCTTTCTTTACAAGGATGTGAAGGTATTTGTATATGTAGTATTTGAATATGCATACATTTTTGTGTGGGTATTAATATTCTTATTTTATACCTCTCTCAGCCCTCTTGGAAGTCAAGGCCTTTAGTAAATAAAATGCATAGTAAGCTGATGATTTCTTTCAGTCTCTGGGATATGACATTAATGTGCTCAGTATCACAGTAAAGACTTCCATATATGGCCTTTCTGAGCCCCTCACATTTTTTAGTGAGAGAATGACCTAAGTCCTAAAGAAAAGTCTAATATATGATGTGTTACAGAAGCTAGCATATAAATCAGCAACTCAGTCAATAAAGTTGACTGAGAGAATGTGTCATGCCCTAAGGCAAAAGTGGCTTGAGTTTAGCTATTGGAAATTAATAAAATGTGAAATAAAAAGGCAAAACCCAAAAGTTAAAATAAATCTGATTAATATATTTCCTATACGTTTGAATGGATTGACTCATGTAATATTGTATTTATTCATTGAATCTTATTGACGTATTTCTCTGAGTTTGAATTCCCGAAAAGCTTTTGTTAAAGAATTGTAGAATGGGCAGGGGAAGTAGAGATGAAAAAGAAAGAGTAGATAAATGATACAGCCATAAGAATATTGAACTTAGCATCAGAAAATCTCAAATCCACTGAGTTGGTTGTGTGAATAAGAAACTTAACCTCTCAACCTCAATTTCTGAATCTCTAATATGATGACGATAGTGAGTCCTGCATGCCAGATTGTTTTAATGCTTAAATAAGAATATGTGTAAAAGTTCTTTTTAAGCAGTGAAACATTTATATATATATAGTAATAATAGCGTGCTCATCACAAGAGTCCACTAAGATATGAATAGGCAAGTCTCAAACTGAGAAAAATATACTCACGGTACATATATCTGAAAAAAAAAAGGACTTATATCCAGAATATAAATAACTCCTCCAAATCAACAATAAAAAGACAGACAACCCAATAAACAGTGGGGCAGAGTATTGAACAGACAGTACATAATGGAAGACTTAGGAATGGCATTAAGCCATTGGCATAAGCCATTGAGCCAGAAGGTGCTTAACATCATTAGTCATTGGGGTAATGCAAATTAAAACCCCAAGATACTAATACACACCCATTACTATGACTGAAATAATACGAGTGACAACACCTAATGTTGACAAGGATGTTGATTAACTAAAACTGTCATAAGTTGCTGGTGGAAGGGTAAAATCACACAAACGCTGTGTAGAGCTGTTGGTAGTTTTTAAAATAAAGTTATTTGTACATCTTACATGTATGACCCAGCAGCTCTATTCCTAGATATCATGTCCACAAAAGCACTTGTTCAAGAATGTTCATAAGCAGCTTTATTCATAAAAGCTGCAACCTGGAAACATTCCACATACCTATCAATAGGAGAATGATATATTCATATAATGGAATACTACTCAGCAATAAAAATAAGTGAATGCTAATGCATGCAACAACGTGTTTGAATCTTCAAATCATTGTTGAGCAAAAGAACACAGAATAGTACCATATGAGTGTGTTCATAAGCAATCTGAGAACAGGCAAAACCGTTTGTAGTGATAGAAGTCAGGAATTGTTTGCCTGGAGTGTGGAGAAAGCTTGCTGTGGAATTGTGAGGAGATAGAGTAAGTAGGGTACTTTCTAAGATGTTAAAAATAGATGTTCTCTGTCCAGTGTTGGGTGGTGCTTACATGGGTGTATACAGTAACATCTCTATTTCCTTGAGATTCAAGCAATACCCATGCAATTATTTTAAATGTAGAGTGACAGCAGGACATCGAGACACCTTTTTTTTTTTTAATTTTTTGTTTATTGCAGTAACATTGGTTTATAACATTGTATAAATTTCAGGTGTACATCATTATACTTATGTTTCTGCATAGATTACATCATATTCACCACCCAAATATTAATTACAACCCATCACCACACACATGTGCCAAATTATCCCTTTCGCCCTCCTCCCTCCCCCCTTCCCCGCTGGTAACCACCAATCCAATCTCTGTCTCTATGTGTTTGTTTATTGTTGTTATTATCTACTACTTAATGAAGGAAATCATACGGTATTTGACCTTCTCCCTCTGACTTATTTCACTTTGCATAATACCCTCAATGTCCATCCATGTTGTCACAAATGGCTGAATTTCATCATTTCTTATGGCTGAGTAGTATTCCATTGTGTATATATACCACAGCTTCTTTATCCATTCGTCCCTTGATGGGCACTTAGGTTGCTTCCAAGTCCTGGCTATTGTGAATAACGCTGCAATGAACACAAGGGTGCATGTATCTTTATGCGTTGGTGTTTTCAAGTTCTTTGGATAAATACCCAGCAGTGGAATAGCTGGATCATATGGTAGTTCTATCCTTGATTTTTTGAGGAATCTCCATACTGTTTTCCATAGTGGCTGCACGAGTTTGTACTCCCACCAGCAGTGTATGAGAGTTCCCTTCTCTCCACATCCTCTCCAATACATGTTGTTTCCTGTCTTGTTAATTATAGCCATTCTGATGGGCGTGAGGTGATATCTCATTGTAGTTTTGATTTGCATTTCCCTGATAGTTAATGATTTTGAACATCTTTTCATGTGAGACACCTTTTTATATTGAATTATAAAATTCACTTGAATAAACATGGCTTGCATACTTTAAGTATGTAGCACTTCACTGTGTTCTGTTGTGGAGATGCACAAAGAAAGAAAGACCAGGTTAGTAACATCTCTTAACATGTTATGAAGAATGAATTGTTAAGCAGCTTTCCAAAGCTCTGCGGCTGCATTTTGTTGTGACTTCTGTTGAGCTCTCTACACGCTTTGACCTCGTTCCCTGCATGTTCCTCCAGCAGGGAAGCCTCCATGTGGGCATAAATAAATCTTAGTAGCATTCTTACTTTGAGTACACATCTCATATTCACTTTCTTCAAGGGCAGTAGAATGCCCAGGCAGGAGACTAATAAGACAGCACTGAATTCTGCAGCCCTTATCCCTCTTTTCAGATAGCTGTATTATATACCCTACTTGAACTCCCACCTTGTTATTCCATCTGATAGACCCAGCAGGGAGTCTGGGTATCAAGTGATTGTTATTGTTTATTATCATTCTTCAGTTTTTTCAGTAGAGGAAGAATGGAGTTTGCAGAAATAAGGCACATAAGAATTCGGGGTTATGTGAACTGAACACATCAAATTTTAAGGTTACATGAACTTTAGGTTTGCGTTTGTGAAAGCAAATGCTAGACTTCACAGCTGATTATTCTAGCCATCTACAAGTGAATCCGATTGAATTTGGTTTCATTTTCTTCAACGGCTCACCCACCTTGATCTTCATTAGACTGACTTCCTTAATCCTTGCCCTTCTAAATACATAATATGTTGATTATAGATCACTTTTATAGTTGGATGTCTGCTTAGGGTATTTTAAAATCAACCTGAGCTTTTAGTCCCATTGAGGAACCGACACTTCCATTGTGTAGCAACAGAAAGTTGCTAGAAACAACTGGTAGTCACTAGTAGTAGTAATAGCAGTGCAATCATAGTAGCAGCCAGTAACATTCAAGTGGTTACTCTATGAAAAGCAGAATTCTCTGCATTTCACTTGGATTCTCTCATTTTATCTTGACAATAACCCTATGTTATTGGTACTCCCACTTAACAGATGAAGAAATGGAGCCTACCAAGATATTGCATAACTTGCCCAAGATCACATAGCGAGTAAGCGACAGTCAGAATTTATTTCCAGGTGTCTGACTCCAAAGGCTCTATGCAGGGACTTAGTAAAGAAACAATAACTTTGCATTGTTTTGGCTTGGTTTGTTTTTGCTGACAGAATTTTATTTAAAGAGGATAAGTCTTTTTCATTTAAATAGTAGCAAATATTTTCAAATATGACCATCTATACAACTCAGTTTTTTATTATGTTTTCCCCTAAGCTGATGTAAATTTAAAAATCTGCCACAAGGAAATCTGTTCATGGAGAAGTGACTTTTTCAGATCGATTGTTTCTGTAAGCAAGATAAGGAATCTCATATCCCTTAACAGAGTATGTTTTGTTTTAAGAATTTGTGTCTTTTGAAAGGATCGTCTTGCTCAGTCTAAGATAATTCACATAAACTGGTAGACAGTGATAGTTTAGAGAGCTTGTCTGAAAGACAGTGCTTTTTTTTTGACATTTGGAATGATTTCTTTTTTTCCCAGCTTTATTGAAGTATAATTGACAAATAAAAATTGTATATATTTACGTTGTACAACATGATGTTCTGATATATGTATACATTGTGAAATGATTACTATAATCAAGCTAATTAACATATATATTACCTCACCTAGTTATCTTTTTGTGTGTTGTGGTGAGAACATTTAAAATCTATTCTCTAAGCAAATCTTATGGATACAATATGGTATAAACTATAGTCACCATGCTGTATATTAGATCTCCAGAACTTATTCATTCTCCATAACTAAAACTTTGTACCCTTTAACCAGCATCTCCTCGTATCCTCCACCGCTCTGCCCCTGGCAATTACCATTCTACTCTCTGCTTCTATGAATTTGACTTTTTTAGATTCTGCATATAAGTGAGATCATATAGTATTTGTCAGAAAGACACTGCTCTTTAAGGGGGCTAAACACATTTTGTTCCTATCACAGTGACCTCGGTACAGAATTATAGTCTAATTATTAAGTGTTTGAAAGTTGTATTTGTACATCTGTCAGAATTAGTGCAACTGATACTTTAGTTTGCACATTAAGGCAAGCAAATGAGAGACATGGTTTTCCTTTAAACTCAAACTGCTATTATTTTCAACACGTGATTTTATTTTGCCGGTTATTTTTTCATGTTGCTGGTCTGTCCCTTTTGTTATTGACAGTCACATCATTGGCAATGTTAACTTTTCAGATGATTTTACAGTAAATAATCAATAGTAAAAATCTCCTAACTTACTTGAATAAAGATTCGGCTCCGGTTTTGACAGTTGCTGTTAATATATTTGTGCTTGTATATATTTAGAAAATGATTTACTGAGAAGGGAATAGAAACTACAAATTGGAAAGTGTATTTAAAGAGACTATGTGTTAATTAGAGATAATTTATGAATGCTCATTAACAACAAATTAGGGTAATACACAAGGGAAGATATATTTTGTTTTGAGAATTTTCCCTGCACAGAAAATGTTAATTAAAATGTTTTCAGACTTGATTTACATAAAAGGTGAGAAGTTTCAAAGAATTTACCATTACACTGTTAATGGTATGAAAAAAAGCAAATGAGTAAGGGGGGCTGGTTAAAAATTGCATACAGTAATAAACAAATTCCTTTTAACCACAAGAATAGTTTTTTAAGCACACTAATTTAATTGGCTTATTTAAAAACTTTATTTTAAAATATGGTTCCTGAAGCAACACATTACAGACTTGATAACACTCCAGTATATTGAACTTTTTGAAGAAATTCTCCAGAAAATACAGATACCAAAAGAGAGAGTTGTAATAAGCCAACAGTAAAGTTTTCTTGCCAAATGAGATTTCTTTTTATAGAACTTTCCATTAGGATCCTTATAGTTCCTCTTTATGCATATTCACTTTAAAGATTGAAACTAAAAAAGATTTCTTCCCACCATTGCTGATCTCCTCTCAAATTATGTCATCTGTGTTCTTTTTGGACAGGATATGGTGTAAAGTAATGAGCTTGCATGTCAAGAGTGGCTTGGGAATCAGTTGTATTACTTCCGACTCGCAGTCTGTTCCCCAAAGTACCAAAATGTAGGCATTCCTGGACTTTGCAATGGCCTGTGTAAATGAGGACTGCCTCGTTCAGGCACAGTGCTTCTCATTCTCAAATATGCAAGTCCCATCTTACCCAAACTGCTGAGGTCGCTTCCTCTCCCCCTACCCTGCTGCCTCATTTGGGACTGTGTCCAAGGGAACAGCAGTCTGACTACGGGGAGGGACATTGACCTCAGTTGTAATCTGATTTAACCTCTGACAGAAGTGTCCGGGATTTCCTCTTCTGTGTACATTTTTAAGTTCTCTTCTCCTTAACTTTTTCTATATGGGATACTTACTGCCTCGCAAAGCTACCTCACTGTTTCATATTAAATAGTTCGAATTCCTTAACGTTCAGTAAAGTAGCATGCTAAAAAATCAATACCCAAAAACCAGTCCTTGTTTGGACTGGTAAACATATAAACTACCAGAAAACATATAAACTACCAGAAAATGACCTTAATAAGAAGTAGAGGCTTATATGAAGAAAACTACAGAATTTTACTGATAGAAATAAAAGAAAACTCTTGTAATATCTAATATAGATTTATAGCTTTGATGTAATTCTTTTCAAAATTCCAAAGGAAATTGCTTTTAGAACTCGGCAAAAATGATTTGATAATTCACCTCAAAGGATGAACAGATAAGAATACTTGCAAGTGTTTGGGGGGCATAAAAAGTAAAATAATTGTGAAATATTTCTCATCCAACTATTAAGGTGTACAATAAAACTAAAATATCTTAGATAATATGATCCTGGCATAAAAATAGGCAGAGAGAGCAATGGTACCATACAGTCAGGTAAAAGAGTTAGTTGTATATCAGAATTTTGATCAATATGCCATCATAAATGCATATCTAAAGAAAGATTTGTTTAATAAATACAGCTGGGATAATTTTTCACAAAAAAATTTCAATTTAAATTCTCATCCATAGTGTATATAAAATATGTATTCTAGATTGACAAAAGAATTAAAACTTTAAAAATAGCAACCCTTCAAGCTACGTGGCCATGGGATTGAGTAAAGAGCAAATAGAAATTTGAGTAGAATATTTCACTTAAAAAGGCAGTTTCGTATTTGATATATAAAGAACTAATGCAAACAAATAAGTAAAAAATTGGATAAATTGTTGACCAAATCAAAACTGAAAATCGCTCGCAAATACACAAATATATGTTCAACTGTAAGTAAACGTATCCTATCAGTTTAGCCAAAATTTTAATCATGTTCCTATCCTTTGACCCAGTGATTCCATGTCTAGAAACCTAGCCATAAGGGAAAAAAAGCTCCAAAATATGTTTTTTAATTATTTATCATGATAATAAGAGCAACATTGATAATAGTAACTAGGAGTAAATTCACCATGTAAGTTCCAGGCCTTATCATCGCTGCCAGAGGCCGTTGGTCATCAAAACATTGTTCCTGATCTTCTTCCTCTTACTTTTTTCTCTCTATATTTTCTCTATATTCTCCTAACCTGTTTTCTTTACGGAAACCAAGTTTTAATTTTACCAACATATTTTCCACCCTTTACTTTTCAAATTTGACTGATCTCATAAAGAAAGGACTTCATAGTAAAAGTTTAACTTGTATAGAACTTGGTGGTAATTTGAGCCAAATATTTGCTAAGTGGGCTTTTGTGCATTGTCCTGGGGTCCTGACAACTTGTCTTTCTTGCTGTTTCTCTGAAGCAGTGTGTTTTAAATGTATTGTAACAACAATTGCTGTAATTTCCTGTGTGCTTACTCTATGACAATTACTGGCTAAACCCTTTATAGGCATTTTTCTCCTTTAATTTGTATGATAACCTTTCACAGTAACCCTTTACTTTCTCATTTAATCTTCATGATAACCCTATGAAATAGTCAATATTTTTATTGTCCCTGTTTACAAACAAGAAATAAGGGCAGAGAGAAGTAATATGAGGTTACAAGCTAAGTAAGTAGCAAGCCAGATTTGTACCCAGGTCTCTATGACTCCAAGCCTCTTGCTCTCAGTTATGAAGGCTATCTGACTACAGTTTGAAACAAGAGATTTCCTTGAGAATTTTTAGGTTGTGAGGAAAGGCTGTGTTCATAGTTATTTCCATAGCTCTTATCTTTATAAAATCTATTGCATGGTATCCAATGATAAATAATAAAATGTGTGTGGTTTTATATTAAGGGTTTAAATTAGAGTATAATGATTCAAGTTTTGCCTCTGTCAGACAGCTTTCCTGATGGTCCATGTTCAAGGATTTACTTTTTTTAAATATTAATCTCAGATAAATACTTTGGGATTTGTATGGAGAATATATAATTATCCAGAGCAAATGTAAATTTTTTTAAGTCTACTTTCATGAATTATTAGTGAGGATTTTCATTAATATGGATATTTGAGATAGTTCATTATGTTTCCATAAAGGCTCACAGTCTGTTTGCCATAATTATGAACTCCAAAATCTACAGAAAATCATAACTCATTTGGTGGCAAAACCTGACCCAAACCAAAATGAAGATATTTGTCTTAGGTAATTTGGGCTGCTATAACAAAGTACAATAGACTGGGTGGTTTATAAAGAAAATTTATTTCTTGGAAGTCCAGGATCATGGTGCCAATGTGGTTGGGTTCTGGTAGAGCCCTTTTCCTGGTTGTAGACTCCAGGATCATGGTGCCAACATGGTTGGGTTCTGGTAGAGCCATTTTCCTGGTTGTAGACTGCTGACTTCTCCTTATATCCTCACATGATGGAAAGAGAGCGAGCTAGCTCCCCGGGCCCTTTTAAGGGCATTAATCCTATTCATGAGGGCTTGAACCTCATGACCTAAGTATCTCCGAAAGGCCCCCACCTCCAAATACCATCATGTTGGGCATTAGATATCACAATATGAATTTGAGGGGGTACAAACATTCAGTCCATAATATTCATAGCCTTTATTTATCTCACACTTTAATAAATGTCATGCATTTCAGTACAGAACTATGAATATATTTGAATAGAGCGTGCTAGCCCAAACAACACTGGTGGTGTGGTGGAGTTACTTAACATTGCACATGAATTGTAGTGTATTTTTAAAATATGAAGAAGTTGAAAAATTATCAATTCTGATACACATCTGGTCCCAGGTGTCTTGAATAAAGAATTATTGACCTGTGTTTGTGTGTTTGTTTATAGATATACACACATTTGTAAACATACATACATATCCAAAATTATCTATTTAAATTTATAACGTTGTAGTCAAAACAATCTTCATTTACTAAAATCTTGGTAAAACATTCATGAAACCTTGGAGAGACTAAACAGTTTTAAATTTAGTCATTAACACTCAAGGAAAATGTAAGGATACTTATAAAATCTGTTTAATTACAAATTATTTTCTTTTTCTTACAGAGTAGTAAATATGACAAAATGTTTTCTCTCAGTTCAATGAAGTTTTATCTTGGAGTGAAAAAGAAAATGAAGCCTCCAACAAGGTAAAGTTTGACAGGAAAGGATTGTTGAAAAGAAAAAGTTACAGGAATATATGTCTGTTCAAGGATTTAGGAATCAGTGGCATTAGTCTAACTTTTTATAAATTAAGCTTGAGACACATTCCTGAAGTTGCCACAGACATGTGGCAGGGGACCTATTGCAGACCAAGGAAACTTGTCTGGGTAAATAAGGAGGGATGATATTCCCACTGAGACTAAGGTCAAGCTCCTGGGTGATTGCATCTCCTTTATGTAAAGCAAGAAATCCTTAGAAGGCCCTGTATACTGGGAAACACATGGGTTTCTCCACATCCTATTCCGTGATCAGTCACAGTCTGGGGACATAGGGGTGTTCCAGGGAAGTCTACATACAGGAAAACAAATGCTACCCTCCAGCCTCGTGATGCCTGGCTGTGTAATTTGCCCTTTTTGTTTTGCTGAATTGGGTAGTAAACCCGTAGCGTGTAGATGATAGAGAGGAAGTGGACCCCTCTTATCCATTATGTTCCGCTTTAATACTTGAATCATCCCAGCATTTGGTGTATACCACACTTTCTTATCACAAATTACTTTGATTAGCTAATTAATGTTTGCACTAATACTTAATACTGTGAAATCTCATTTTAACGAATTGTATGTAGTTTGAGATTCTATTACTGAAATTGTCCTCACTTTTGCCTCCATGCTTAATTTCTAAGCCCAGCACATATACTTGTGTTGCAATTGGCTCATTCTTCCATTTCTCACAATATCAGTAGGTCAATATGTATATTATCTTATTTTGGCCATTTTCCTAGACATCTGTCCTTACTCAGCCAAGAGTATCTTTTGAGAGATTTCCTCCTCTGCCCCATGACATCAAGAGATTCCTTCCCTGTCTCCCTTCAGCATAGATTTGTAGCCAAATCCCTCAACATTTATCATTCACTTCCAGATATCTATTCTCTTTGGTATTCCCACCATTAAATATCACCTCCTTAACTGCTAATCCTATTTTCAGTCTTGTAAAATTTGTCGTTTTTAATATGTATGTGTGTTTTTTTCCCATGTGATGCAGTTGGGGATTGACAGTATATTCTGAAAAACATCACTGGTAAGTACAGCTGGCAATTTTGGGATTTGATATATTGATGATAACTTTAGTAAATAATGTTATTATTTGGCAGATAGATCTACAGTCAGGAAATGTTTCACCTAAGTAAGCTAAAACCTTTTCTAAATACTCTTAAGAAGAGGAAAATAGATTTGCTTCTCGGTTTGGGCCCATTTCAATCCCTTGTATCCTATTTGCCACTGCCTCTTAAGAGAAACTATATCTGATTTCTTCCTAATTTTTATATGAGTGAACAATTCCAGCTTTTATGGGATAAGGAGGCAAAGTTCAGTTTTAAATAAAGGATA
The DNA here is from genome assembly GCF_057802395.1 of Ceratotherium simum simum. Taxonomy (NCBI): domain Eukaryota; kingdom Metazoa; phylum Chordata; class Mammalia; order Perissodactyla; family Rhinocerotidae; genus Ceratotherium; species Ceratotherium simum. The sequence goes on along the minus strand of NC_141907.1, from coordinate 29,866,204 downwards.
AGAACTAGCCAAAACTCCACAAGCAGTTAAGTGCGCGTGCTCCTCTGCGGCAGCCCGGGGTTCGCCGGTTTGGATCCCGGGCGCGCCCTGACGCACTGCTTGGCAAGCCACGCTGTGGCAGCGTCCCATATAAAGTGGAGGAAGATGGGCACGGATGTTAGCCCAGGGCCAGTCTTACTCAGCAAAAAAAGAGGAGGATTGGCAGATGTTAGCACAGGGCTGATCTCTTCAGAAAAAAAAAAAAAAACTAGCCGAAACTCAATTTAAAGAAAAATCTTGGTCTCAAACCTGTTCTTTCCATATATGTACTTTTTCCATTGACATCATCAGGATCTAGACACTCTCCCTAGAGTGTACTAGGTGTCTCCTTCTCCCTCACCTGCCTGTGTCTAATCCATCACTGAGCTATACCAGATCTGCCTCTTAATTATCTCTCTGATCCACCATGCCCTCTATCCTTGGGGCCTTGCCTTCATTCATTGACTTGGGTTGTTCCAGAAGTCCTAAGTGCTCTTCATGTCTCTGACTTTGCTTTTGTTTTCTAGTACATACTCCACGCAGCCACCAAAGCGACTTTCTAAAATGTATCATGTTTCTTTCCTTCTTTAAAACTCTTCTATGAATCCTATACCTACAGGATAAAGTACAGGACTGTTGGCACAGCTGCAAGATCCTTTAATATGGGGCTCCATCAGCTTTATCTCCCACAATTTTCCCTTTTTTGCTTAATGATAAAATAATAATTTGTCTTGAATTCACCATGCATGCCTTGCTGCTTCATATCTACCTGTTTGATATACGTGGTCCCTTTCCTGAACCTTTTCCCACACTATATGCTGCTCCCTCCCCTCGTCACTTCCATCCTCTTCCTGCGGATCTGGCTGACTCAGCTACCGTTTTTCATTCAAACCATGGCTCAAATATCCCAAAAGTCTTCTCAAATAACTCTCACATCCAATCGTTATTTCTTCTGTGCATCTGCAGTATTTTGTACACATGGGTGCATAATTAAAATGATTTGTGGAGAGAACAGTTTTCTTAGACATGGCTGTGTGAAGGGACAGTGTTTTCATGAGAATCTAATGAAGGAAGCAAAAATTTTTTAGAAGTTTCATTTTAACTTTTTCCCCCAATTATTTATATACAGGAATATAAAAAATATAATTACGTTGAAAGGTCCATTGTACCACTCTAATGTCAGTTACAAAGTTTTCCTCTTCTAGGAAACAAACTGCACCTCATCCCCAAATGTGCTGTTTCTGTGTTTGCATTTAACTTTACTTTCTCTTTTTCTCACCATGTTATAATTTATTTGTTTACATGCTTGGCTCCCCTAATAGACTATGTGAACCTTGAAGGCGAGATCTCTGTTTTATGTAGCTTTTCAATGAAAGGTCACTGAGTCAGTGTTATTGGGCATGCAGTGGTTTTTCATGTAGTTCATTTTTCATGAGTCTTGTGGGTGTTAATGTTTATAATCATAATGGAGATTGTCTAAGCCTTTTTTAAAAATCTGCTCTTAAGAAAATGTGTACATACTTTGCTTCTTAGGCTCGGGGTTTCTGGGGAAAAAGATGTTTTAACATTGTGTACCTGAAAAAGCAAATGACGTTGACCTTTCTGCCTTTCCAAAAATATTTCGATCATTTTTCAGCAGTTACCAAAGCCTTTAGCTGTATTTTGTTTAAACTAGCATATTTACACTATTATTTTGATATTGTACACTTAACAGAAGCCAGAAGCAACTTGTCCTGAAATACTCCCGTTTTGATTGCATTGAATCATTAATTAGGAGAAACTCAAATAGGTTTCTGATCACTTAATCACCAAATACACCGGAGAATTCCATTGTCTTTTTGAATTATGAACTTGTTTTGCAGGCATCTGTGTTGTGATAGCTTACAAAGTCAGATGGAGTGGATGGCCAGTCTCTTTATTGCCCAGGTATGATATCTGTTTCAACTGTTCAGTAAAGTATAACAACTGTTTATAGGAAGTGTGGTGGTGATTTTCAGAGAATTTGAGTTTTATGTCTATACTTTTATTTTCTCATTCATATTTTTTAAATATTTGAGAATCCAGATTTATCCATTCTCTTTGAAAGACAGTTTACTCTCTTTGTGGAGACCTCTTTTTGCCAGCCCAGCACCTTCTTAGCTTAGGAGATGTGTGTTGCTTCAAGATGGTAGTACTGTAAAAAGACGGGCTTATCTCAGCTCTCATCCTACCAGGGTTCCACACTGATCTTCGTTTAGAAAAGTGTGCTATTTTCCTTCTTATTCTCCTTATGGCCTCCTACTCTCTGCACCTCTGCTTTTCCAGAAACAAGGACAGGAACCTATTTCTTTAATACTTATTGTGTGCTAGATGCTTCAAAAGGGTTAACTTATGTATTCCTTGTAACAAACCGTGCATGACGTTGCTTATAGATGAGGGAGTAAAGGTTGTCAAAGGTTCCATCGTTTGCTTAGGATTGTACATTTAGTAGTGGTTTAAAGCCAAGGATGCCATAGGCCAACACCTGTACTCAATTCCCCATTCACTCTCCTCCCTAGAGGAGGACTCACTCTGGGGGAAGGGTTAAATAGTCCCACTAATAGGATTGGTTTTTTTCCCCCAACCTTGTCTGGCTGAATTCCCAGTGATGCTTCCCACAAGAGCATTGAAATTCACTGGTAATGATTAAGCTGCCACTCTTTATTACTAAGGTTGTACGTCCCTGTTCCTCTTACAAGTGAAAAGTTAATTCACCCCAAAATCTAGTCTTTATTTGTTTTGAAAACCATTTTCTCTATTCATTTAATTTATTAACCTTTCCAGTGGTTAATAAACACTGCTCTTCTCAGCCTGACCTACTATTACTACCTGGGAATACAGTTGCTGAAAAAGACTGGTTACTAACTTTTAGAGACTTTTCTTCTTTTTTTTGACTTTTTAAAAATTCAGATATTCAAGTCCTACTTTAAGAAAACTAAATTTGAAGTATTTTAGTAAAATTGGAACATTGAGTTGAAAACTGGTACAGTGTCTATTTATGGTGCAACTAAATTGATATTTTTGTTTTTATAGTTGAAGTCAGTAGACTCTGTAGTTGAAAATCAAGGTATAAATAGCCAGGAAACAGAGGTTGCTCTCATGGCCAAGTTATTTTTCCCTGCCTCACCTATTCTTTGCTGTCTTGGCCCCAGAGACTCGGCCCAATTACCTTTCCTCTGTTCATTCCACTTTTTAGGATTAAGATAAACACAAAGGTCCTTTTGGATTTAAGGATTTAATGGTTCACTTCCATAGGGAAACAGACAGGAAAGTAGCAAATGTTAATATATATGTTACAACACCCACACATGCACACACCCACACACACACTAATCAACAGTGAGTGCCTTTACAATGAGTTCTTTTTGGTGCCCGGAATACTTTTCTAATATCCATCCCCATCCTCATCTCTGCCTCAAAAGTCCTCTAAATTTCAGCTTTTATGTCACATTCTGAGAGAAACTTCCCCTGACCTTCAGACCAATAAGACCTTCACGCTATAGAAACCCTTAGTAGCCTATACTTCAACATGGTAGTGCTAATTAAAAAGCATTTGTGTATTTAGATTTTTCATATATGTCTTTCCTACTAAAACATAAACTCCATGAGAAGAAGGACTCTTTCAGTCTTATTAGACCTGTATGTATATCCGCATCACAGAACCCAATGCCTCTTACAGAGTCCATACTCAGTATTTCTAAAATTCAAAAGAGAGAAGAAAATAAATAACCGGATAAAATTTCAAATAGATATTAGTGGGATAAAATAAAATAATAAATAAGCTAGGGAAAGGAAAGCCAGTGTGTGTGAGGGAAGAAAGGGCACTAATTGAGAAAGAGTCTCAGGGAATGCCTTTCTGAGTAGCTGACAGTGTGCTGAGCCCTGTCTGGAATGAGGGAGTGAGTCCTGCACATATGCAGGAGGGGGAGAATTCCAGGGTTGGGGGCTGGAAAGTAAGGTCATGACATGTCGTAATATTCTATGAGCATCATGAAGGCCTGTGTGAAAAAGGATGTAAGCGATGAGGAAGGCAGGGGACAGATCATGTAGTCCCAGTTTAGGAGTTTGAGTGGGAAACAAGGAAACGATATAATCAGATTTATATTACTTGAAAAAATAATAATATTGGTTACTTTGTTGAGGCTGCACTGTAGGGGTCAAAGATGGAAGCAGGGAGAACAACTGTGTGGAAAATGGCAGCTCGGACTAGGGTTGTAACAGTGGATCTGGCAAGACGTATTCAAATTCAAGAATATTTGAAGGTAGAACCAATAAGGCTTGCAGATTGATCGGCTATAGCAGTTTGAGAGAAGGAGTAGAAACCAAGGAAGAGTCCTAGTTTTTTAAACAACTGGCAAGTGTAAGTGATATTATCAGAGATGCAGAAGAAAATTGAGAGTTCTGTGTTGGCCACGTAAAATTTGAGATGCCTATGGGGCTGGCCCGGTGGCATAGTGGTTAAGTTCGTATGCTCCACTTCGACAGCCCGGGGTTCACAGGTTTGAATCCTGGGCACAGACTTATGCATCGCTCATCAAGCCATGCTGTGGTGGTGTCCCACATACAAAATAGAGGAAGATATGTTAGAGCCACATATGTAAGCTCAGGACCAATCTTCCTCACACACACAAAAAAATTTTTGAGATGCCTATTAGACATACAAATGGATATGCTGAGTAGCAGGTTGGATGCATAGGTCAAAAACTCAGGCAGAAGTTTGAAGCTGAAATGTAAATTTGGGGGAAGTCAGCATTTAGGTTGTATTGAAAGCCGTAGGAGGATTGGGTGAGATGAGAGAGAGGGAGGAGAGAAAGAGAATGAGAAAGAGAGAATGAGAATATAGAATGAGAAAGAGGGGAGCGTAGGGGGAGAGAGAAAGAGAGGACAAATAAGCCCTGGGACATTCCAGACTTTAAAGGTCAAACAGAAAAGAAAAAACCAGCAAAAGAAATGAGAAGAGTTGAGGAAGGAAGAAAACCAGGTGATGGGTACAGAGAATTCTATTAAAGAATTTGCTATAAAGATAAATGAGGCTGTGACTAGATAGAAGTAAGAGGTCAAGGTAGGTTTTGGGGTTTTGATTTGTTTGTCTTTAAGATGGGAGAGTGTATCCTTGGCATATATGCTGATGGAGACAATCCAGTAATTGGAAGAAAAATTTAATAGAGGAGGAGAAAGATTATTAAACCAGCAGAGGCCCTGAGCAGACTTGAAGCAATGTAAGCAAGTGCACATTTGTTCATTGTTGCTGAAAAAATCATTGTACAACAGAGAGTGTAGCACGTTTGTTCTCAAGTTATTGACTAGATATTCTGGCCCACTGAGCAATTATAGATATGTTTGGAGAAAAGTTATTTGTAATCAGAGCAAATACTGATTGGAAGAGAAGGGAGCCTCACTTATATGGCTACAGATGAGGAGAGAATGGTACATTTCATGATGGGAAAATGAAATTATTGAATGATTACTAATCATTTTTTAAATTGAAGTAGTGAGGTCCCCACATGTGAGTGAGCTGGGGATATTAGAAGTGTGGGGGCAGAGTAAAAGAGGAGAACTAATCAGAGAGTGAGGAAGCCAGTTGCCATATAGTAGAACGTCCAGGTAATGCTGAGTGTTCACTTGAAATTTAAGGTTAAATTTAAAGTGAGATGAATCCCCAGAGTGATCTTCTATTTTTTTCTTTCTGCATCAGTTGGTAGGCACCCACAGAGTAAGTAGAATTGGGTTTAACTAGGTTTGGGGCTTTGCCAGGCATATAGGATGGAGGGAGAAGGAGCACAGGACTTGAAGATATTTACAAGGAGGTGAGTATATTGATTGACCATGAAATCTAAGCCAGGCTATGAAGGAAGTGGGAAAAAAATTGAAAAGTAGAATGGTGGTGGAGAATGGATTGAAGGTCTCAAGGAGTCTAAAGAATACTTAGAGTGAATGAAGCTAAATTGAGTGAGTTGGAAGGGTAAGAGGTCAAGGTCAGAAAGTGAGAGGCAGACCCATGTTCATTGCAGCGTTATTCGCTATAGCCGAGGTATGGAAACAGCCTAAGTGTCTGTCAACAGATGAATGGATAAAGAAAATGTGGTGTATATGTATATATTCCATATATATAATGTAGTGTTATTCAGCCTTTAAAAAGAAGAAAATCTGTTATCTGCAACAACATGGATGAACCTGGAGGGCATCATGCTATGTGAAATAAGCCAGACAGAAAAAGACAAATACTGCATGGTATCACTTATATGTGGAATCTAAAAAAAAAATGTCAAGCTCATAGAGAGTGGAAAAATAGTTGCTAGAGGGTGGGGGAAATAGAGAAAATTTGGTAAAAGGGTACAAACTCTCAGTTATAAGATGAATAAGGTCTGAGGATCTAATGTATAACCTAGTGATTATAGTTGATAACACTATATTGTGTAGTTTAAATTTGCTGAGAGTAGAACTTGTGTTCTCATGTCCCACCCCCAGATAAATAAGTGAGATGATGAATGTGTTAGTTAACTCGATGGGGGGAATCCTTTTATAATGTATACATATATCAAATCATCACATGGTACACTTTAAATACCTTGCAATTTTATTTGTCAGTTGTACCTCAGTAGAGCTATAAAGACAGAAAGTAAGAAAGTGGGAGGCAGAAATGAAGATTTTGGGGTGTGATCATTGGTTATAATAATGAACGTATGAGCCTCAGCTATATGATCCATGCAGTATGACTTTTGAAGTCGCTTATACATAATATAAATGTTGTCAGAACATATTACTTAGATCTAATGATTTCTGATATTGGGAAAAACACCTCTCGGATCAATCCAGTGAGAAGTAATTAGCCAGTATTCACAGCATGGTATATCATGTCAAAAAAAGAAATATGTGTTTGAAAACTGCATTTGCTCTTAGGTTCCTTAAAATATCATTTAGCACATGTACTATACATCAGTGAATAAAAGTGTAAGCATAATTCATAAGGTTACCTAATTGCTTCCGAGCCAGTTTTCTCCCAGCTTTGCCTGTTGGTTACATCCCAGTTATATAATATCAAAATTATTTTTACCAGGTTTGGCACCTGGACATAAAAATAATGTTATGAAGCTTGTAACTTTCTCTCTGAAATATTGCATAATGTACCATTGTAGATTTGCTGAACCAAAGTAAACACTTCACTGAAATTCAAGGGTAGATCTGATGCATATACACGAAGTCTAGTGATAATAGGACTTACACTGTAGGATCGTTGAGGATTAAATGAGATGTATGTATATTGATAAGCATAAAGTCTAGCAGTATGGCCCTCAATATAAATTAGCTATTATATAATGGATACACAGTCTATTTGTTGAAACAATTTCTTTGCTGTAAAACACTACATTGAAATTTTAATTGCAACATAGGAACAAGAATCTATTGAATCTTAAGAGTAGAGGAAAATAAAGAGTAGACATTTAGTTATATAGTTTACCAAATGATTTTCATCTTAACATCTGTAAACTTCTCATTTTATAGTTGGTATTCTGTATTTGTTTCATAGGTTGTTGTCTGAAAATCAATTTGCTTTGCCCAACTTCTAAAAAGTTAATCTACCCTGAGGAGTAGAAAAATTCTTTAAAGATTTTTCTTTTATATATATATCTCAAGGATTTATCACTCATGAGCTTATGTCTTTACCTGTGGATATTTCTCCCCAATGCAAAATTAACTTTTCTCTACTCATATCTGTAATTGCTCAGTGGCCAGAGTATGCAGTGTGCCACATTCTCTGTTGTACAATGATTTTCGCTATAAATGTCTGTGTACAAAGTAACGTTTATTTAAAATTCAATTAGATCAAAAAGTCAGATTTTTCAAAAGGTCATAAAATAAGGCTGATTTTTCTGATAACCATGCTTTAGGTTGACTTGGGGTATATAAGGTCAAATTATTTTTACTCTAAAGTCATCTTTGGAGGAGACAGAAAATGAATGTATAGTTACTTTGATTACAGGGCCTAGAAATGTAGACAAATGTATTATTTTTCTCTCACAAAGAGATTTGCCAGTTTCCTTAAATATTTCCCCCTTTTTGATTTGATAAGTGGTACAGCAGGCATGTAGTTGAAACTTAGAAATTGAACTGAGACCTCAAAGCTCAGTTCACTTAAGAGTTTTATATCCTCGAGCAATGCCACCGCCAGAGTCAACATCATAATTACAAATGGCATTCTCATGGAAAGCAAACCATTTGATTTGGATGTATGGAAGAGGAGCCAAGTGACTATATAACATGGTGTATCACAAAATAAAATCACACACCAACAGCAAGAAATTGTGTTTCTACAGCATGAAAATGATATACGGCCACCAGCTGGAAAGGAGCGAAAACGTTCTATAACCAAAAATCCCAAAATCGGAGGTTTGCCTCTAATTCCCATCCAGCTTGAGAGAGATGCAACCCAAGCCCGGAGAAATATCGAGGTAAGTTAGGATTTTGTTTGTTTTATATTAATTATAGCATTTGTTTTCTTATGTCTTAATGTGATTAACTGCAACTGCATTAATTACTTCACTAGCTTCAAAAGCACAATAATCATCACTTTGAAAAGCGTAGTAAAAATCACAGCCATCAAGAAAACATTATGAATAACCCTATGCCACTCTTTTGAAGTTTTATATTTTAACCTCTTAAATGATTAGTTTTAATAATGTCATTGACCACCCATTAAAATGCACAATGCCACTTATTTTCTTATCCCTAAAGTAGCAAAGCAATTTTAAATATATATACAGAAGTTCTGGTGGTAAAATTACAGTCTCAAATTAGTCTTAGAAGTTCACTTCTAAGTGAACTGCCTATGGCAGAATGTGTCTGGAGCCATGGTAACTAGACTTTCTAGTAACAATCAAAGTGTTTTGGGAACTGATGGGGTGTCTCAGTTAATTTAAGGACCTGCAAGATGTATCAATAAAGAATATCTGACATCTTTCATGAAAGCTGCTACTTGTTTGCCTTTTCACCTTGAGGGGAGGGGAGAACATAAGTAGCATCAATCTTGACTTGAAGTTCAGTCTCTTCGGGAAAGGAATAGGCTGTTTGCACTCAAAACTCATTAGACACTTTAAGACTAATGCATGTTTCAGTGCCTTAATTGAGCCCCTCAAAGCAAAAAGAAAAGCATGTGAAAAATATTATTTCTTCTTAGAGCCTAAACTTGGGATTAAGTTATTTGAATTTCTTGCTTGCCAAACAGAAATAACTCTTGAAAGACTAAAGCATTTTAGTTTAGTGATCAGATGTTTTAAAAGTTTTTCAGTGCCTACCTTTCCTTGAACATTTTTCTCACTGTAATATTCCTCTTCTCGAAAAGATAAAAGCTTTGAAAATGATGGTTTCTTTCCTCTGTTGCCTGCTCAGTCTTTCTGCACTGATATTGGTATAATCGAAGGGGAGAATAAGACTCCAGGAAATCATGAGCTTGTTCCTCCTGCCATTCCGCACTTACAGGTTTTTTTTGGTAATAAACTGCTCTGCAGAACTATGGGTTCCTTAGAATTTGAAGATTCTAGATTAGCTACAAGTCACACATCCCAGGACCCCAGGTTAAAGGACACAGGTGGAACAAATGGAGCAAATGTAGGGAGTAGGTATGCCTTACTGTGACCCCAGCTTCTCCTGACATTGCCTTATGATTGATTATGGAGCAAAGCAAAAGCCAAGTTATTAAGATCAAGATACATTAACCGCCATTCAGTATTGAATTGAGATGACGATTGAATATACAATAGTTTGTTACCTAATCCCAAATCCAAAATTTCAGAGACAATTTTTTTAGCATGCTTAAGATCAGAAAACTGATGAATTAAAACTACAAAGAAATCGTTAAAGGCTCTTAAAACAATTCCCTGAAATATTAATTGCTGGAAAATATATGAGTAGTTAAAGTAAACCAAGCTTTTTTGTAAGTTTCGTAAATGTAGCGACGTGGTAATTCAACAATTTGGCAAAGAATTTTTAAATGTTCTTATGTTGGCAAAAGCATTGAAAGTTTAAAAAACGTTAAAACAAAATTAATAACAATTGAAAATTTTTCATGTGAACCATTAAAATGTTTGTTATAAAATTAGATTAGAATCATGTAAATATATAAGAAAACATTTATAAAATGACTAACCAGTTTGATCCTTTTAAAAATGGAACATGACTTAAAATATTTCTAAGTAGAATATACTCATGAGAAAAAATATAGTCGGATCAATGGAGATATTCAAGAAGAATTGTTTTTCAAACAAGTTGTTGGCAGATTGATAAATTTGGTGACTTGTCTTGCTTTCATGAGGTTCTAGTGAAAGTTGTATGAAGTTACCTCATCTGGGCAGGAAAGTCTTCCTGAAGGAAGCGACTTCTGAAAAATTGAGTAAATTAGTAGTGAGCTAGCTGAATAAGCCAGGGAACGTAAGTTGTTGGCAAAGGAAATTATACATGAAGAGGCAAACATAGTGCTTAAGAATGCACAAGCTAGATGCTACCTATGGCTCTCCTACTTACTCCCTATAAAATCTTGGGTACCTGCTTAGTTTTCCTGTGCTCAGTTTCTTTATCTGTAAGCAGGTGGGGACAATAAAAGCCCTTACCTCGTAGGGTGGTTGTAAGGATTAAATATTATGATACATGGGAATTTATTAGAATAATGCCTGGCACATAGTTAAGATTCATTGAGACAAAATAATAAGGAACTTGGAAGACAATATGGAATAATTCACTAGTTTCCAAAATTGCCATTCCTTTTAATAATGCCTTCTGTAAAACCAATAAAAATAATGAGCAAAGAAGAATGATGCAGTTAAAGCAGAAAATAGTGACCTAGAATCCTGCCCATTAAATACCTATCTCCCCTGTCTCCATCCTGGAGCACAGTTTGATGTGGTAGAAAGAAGCACATTGGTTTCAGATAGGCCAACCTGGGGTCCCATTCCAAACTCCCATTTATGTGACCTTGGGCAAATTGTTATTTCCTTGAGTTTCTATTTCTGCATCTTAAACCATAAATAATATACTTTTTAGTGTAAATAATCATAAAATTTAAAGCATTATTGTGAGGATTAAATTAATGATACAATTATATATTTTATAGCATGGAGACTATCAACTAACACAGTGAGTTTACTGGTGAACGTCATTTAAGAGAGTTTCTACTGTAAGCTGTACATGTTGGTCATATCACTTTTTGGTATTATGAGATCTCCGTAACCATTGGCCCACATCTGGATATAATGGAAAATATATGCAGGCACAGACTAAAGCCGTGTGAGAGATTTTCTCTGAGAAACCATTCTTGCACCTTGCCCTGGCTATGACAGCAGAAACTCCTGTCTCTGCAGGGAGACAGACTCCATTTCAGATCATCATTTCCATTCAAACAAATGGTTTTCTCTAAACACCCTCTGGCACAAACTGGCATCGTCTGGACCAGGCCACCTCTTGCTCCCCTAATTTCATACCTTTTCTATCTTTCTTTTTAAGTTATTAACACCTTATCTTTTAAGGACAGTGCAGCACATAAACTCTGTCCTTCTTTCCCCAGTATCCATGCCCTTGGCTTTCTTTCGCCACAGCCTACAGGGCACTCCAGCACACCATATTGTTCATACAAAGCACGCTGTCCCATCCTCTTGACTCTTACCGATTCACTTCCGTCACCTCTCCCCACCTTCATGTAAGGTTACATCATTTAGGCTAATATTATAGTTAACTTGAAATTTCAGCATTACGTGTGTTAATACTTAGCCCCTAGGTTCTACATCTAAGAGACTCCCAAAGTCTTTCTGCTGATAGCTGAAAGATAATGAGAACTGTTACTATGATCTGTAAAACCATTCTATATGGATCCTTAGTTTTCTTCAAGTAATAGATGCAAGTGAAACTTGAACAGGATTAGTATTTGTTTATAAATTCCCAGTCCCATTCCTATGCTAGTTAGCCATCATTTTCACTAACCTTTCATATTTTTTTTTTCCTTTTGGGTTTTTTTTGCTGTTTTTATTTTATTGTGATAAAATCCACATAACATAAAATTTCCCATTTTTACCATTTAAGTGTATAGTTTAGTGGCGTTAATTGCATTCACATTGTTGTGCATCACTGCTATTTCCCAATATTTTAACATATCCTTCTAATGAAATTTTGAAATTAAGTTAAATAATAAATATTTCTTTCTATCAGTTTTAGAGTAGAAGAAATATATTTATCTGAGATGTTTAATCATAATCTTGACAGAAAACTCCAAATTGCAAATTATTTATAAATTATGTTTATGAAAGTACTTTTATTCAGCTTGAATTTGTCTGGTATAATTTCGTGTCTGGATCTGCTGGAATTTAGGAAAATAGAGCAGAGTCTTACACATTTGAATTTTTTTAAACCTTCATTCACTATTCACAAAATATTTATTGATCATTTCCCGTGTGCAGGCACTGTTCTAGGTTCACACTCCAGTGAATCAGTCAAACCAAAGCGAAAAACAAAAACCCTGCTTGCATTGAGTTGACTTGCTAGCAGGGCCTGCCGACAATCACAAGAGATAGGAGTAACTTTATAGTCTATTTAGAAAGTGATAAGTGCTGTAGAAAAATATAGAGAAAGGTGAAGTATTGCCTTTTAAACATTATTATATGAAACATCTTTACTATACTGTTTATGCTACTTAATTTCATACTTAATATATTAGCAAACATTCATAACTTAAAAACTTCTCGAGATTTCTGCTTTCTGTGCTTTGCAATTTTACTGGGGAAATTTTGAAGAAATTCCTTCCACTCTTACTTATGAAATGAAAAATAACTTTTTTCTTCTCACGCCACCTACCCCCTGACCCAGTTTATTGGCTATCCTTTCTCTGTGGCTCTGTGCCCCTATATGCTTGACTCTCTGTCGTTCGTTCTTGTATCTTACACTTGATAAAGTTGTAGTCCCCTTTGAGAATCTGATGAAAGTTCTGTACGCCAGAAATTGCCCAGTCACAAGACGTCCTGAACACTAGTTAAGAAAGCCCACCTGTATACCATTGCAGGTGTTGAGTCACAATGGATTTCTGGTACCTGTAGGCCCTTACATTTTACTGGATGAAGGTGTACTCTAATCTACTGATACAAAAGTGGGTTTTAATACATAAACATAGTTTTGAAAACACTGAAATGTATATATATCTGTGGAATTCTAATAGGCATTATATGGGGGGAAAAGATTTCACTAGTCAAACAGATTTCTTTGCCATAATACTTTGCAGCGTCTTTAATATGCTAATATGTATTGTGAATTTCAAAGAGAGAGCTGTAGTATGGAGTATTTCCCCAACTCACGTGGCCATGGAGACCATGTTTTTCCTCAGTGCTGTGGGTACGACACCGTAGGAATTACAGATGCACGAATAGGTGACACTAACAAGCAGCATTGAATTGGAAGAGGCAAGTTTGAAATGAGAGTCAATTTGAATAACCTTAAAGACATCTTTAAAGTGGTATGTTAAATGCATGTTAAAATGAATTTCCATGGTCTATGTTTCAGTTGAATTTGTAGCTCTAAGATCAGTATATAAATTCAGACATGTCACTTGTGCCAAAGTAAAGTTAGAACTGACGTCATAGAAATAAGCTCTAATGTGAGAAGCGTCGGCTTTTATGTGGAATGTATTTTTTAAACTGAAATTGTGCCAAATCTGTCAGATATTTTATTTTATTTTTAGAGTGCCAGAGCAGAACTTGAAAGGCTGCGGCTCAGTGAAAATCGTGATCGAGAGTCTGGAGATTCTAGCTTAAAGGAGAAAGCCTCCATCGTGGCCCACTGCCTGGAGCACAAGGACGATAAACTTCGACATCGTACCAGAAAGCATCGAAGTTTCAACTGTCTGGAGGACACAGAGGCTGAGGTCCTTCGTGAGCAACAAAAAGGCCATAAAGGTCTCAAGACATTGAGGAAGACTGAGGACAGGAATGGCAAGGCTACCTTGGGATCTGATAATAAGTTACCATCAAATGTCATTGAAGAACTTAGCGTGGTTCTACAGCGGTCAAGAACCCAACCAAAAGAGTTACAGGGTGAGCAGACCTTACAGAAAGAAATAAAATGAGTTGTTTCACAAATTATTTTTTTTTAATATTGTGTACAATGTTTGTAAGCAAACCAGAAACCAAACTGTAAGATAATTCATGGTTTTTGAGATTTGTCTAGCTGTACGTAAGCATTTAAAGAACATTTAAAAATATGTATGTATATATGTGATAAGTGTAAGATTAACTTTATTTTGGTCTGAACAAAGCTTGTACAGTTCAATTGTATTAACCTTGTGTAAGAAGGCATTGGGTTACTTTGAGTGGCCAACCTTTTAAAGTAGTTGTCCGTTAAGTGGTGTAATTTATGAGCAGAAGTCTCAAAACTGTACTGTAATGTATAAAATGCTGTGTTTAAATGAAGCCTATGAAACTATATGTAACACATTTTGCACTTTGGAAAACTTTGTATATTACCATATGTTTTTAGGTTTACATAGGGTCCTCTTTAGGGAGATGAAAGGGAAGTAATTTGAAAAGGGGGAGGGTTTATTTTAGTGGCTGCCTATCAAACACTGGAGTTTTAAAAACGGGCAAGGAGTTAACAAATGTCCTAATAACCAAGAAGGTCCATTAAGACTCATTCTAGTTCACTGTTGACCAGAACTTGTTAATGAGAAATTGCTTGTTTAAAAAGAGTCTAGTGACTAAGTGTTTTCCGAGAGTAATTTTCAGCCAACAGACATGAATAATGGCCCTGGCCACTCTTATTTATGGTGTTAGTGAAGCAGCCACAGTACACATTCACTACACTTCAGGCCTTCATAGGTGGCTGCTGAGAAGAAACTTACACTGCGTTGAAGAGGTTGTGTGCACAGGACCTGGCATGATACCTTTGCACTGTTGCTATCTACAAGCAATTTTTTTTCAGTTTCTTACTACGCTTTTGGTACGAACAAAATTCATCATCATAGGGTTTTGTTGTTGTTGTTTTGTTGTTTGATTTTTGTTATTTTACTTTGTATGTTCATTTCTTGTTATTTTAAGTCAGGTTGTAATGTCTTTCTCTGCAATGTCAGAATTAACTGGAAGTAAACAACATATGGCCATTTTGGGGCGGGAGATAGTTTAACTCTACTACTCTTTGGGGGGCTACCAGTTAATCTAGTCTTTTTTTTTTAAATAAAGCAGTAGTCTCCTTCCTGTGCCTAATGAATAATGACAAAGCCCTCTATTTTTGTTTCCACATAAAGATCAGCTACTGAGCTGATTTTCCTAAGGCAGACAAGTAGTTTAATTATAGTTCACATTAGGGGCATCGCTTTTCATCAGTTTCTTTAGAATTTTATTAGATCTGGTAAGTTTTGATTAAAAATTCTTTATGTAGCTAAGCGTTATTCCTAGCATTTCCTTTTTTTCCCCTTCTATTTTTCAGATATCTTTTTTATCAGAACTTGTCTGTATACAAAGGCCCATACTTCAGTCAGTCCAGTCCTGGTACAGTTAATATGCTATTAAATACTATGAATTTCTTCATTGTAAAATACTGATCACTTATATTTGGTGGGGATAAAATAGTTTACCCTGGGTATATGATATTTATTCTTCAAGTCCAAATAGGTTGGAATTTTTTTAAAAAAGAAAAAACTGCAGGTCAGTTTATGAAGTGGGTAGCACTACTGGGGAGCTTTTCTTTAAAACAAGAAATCATGGTATTTAGGGAAAAAATCTAAAATAAACTGTTAATCCTAATGATAATATATATGTTTTATGAAATAAGGAGGCATATGAAAATTAATATGTTTGACAATTTTAGACAATGGGAAAGTATCTGGAGTTTTTACCTGCCTTATCTGAGTTTTTTGAAACTTGAGCTTAAAATCTGATAGCTTCTGTTTCCCTTTCTTTCCTGTACAATTGTCTCCATTTTTCAAGCGTAAGATAAGGACTAATGATGACATCTCATACTTTGAGTAAAAATTAAAATTGTTTTACAAGTCCACTTGAATGTGACTGTCTTTATTATAATTTTCAGAAGTTGAAGGTTATTATTGTGAAATAGTCTTTTTTTTCCCCTTTTCAAAAATTTGAATTTAATATATACTTCAAACTAGCTCTGTCATTATTTTCATACGCTTCAATGTGAATATTGTTCTATTTTAAATGATGAATATATGCGGAAATGACACAGATTGATGATACTGACTTTCATTTCAATAGCCTAAAGTTAATTACTAGACATGCCTTTTACATATTTGACCTCTAAACAAATCATTACTTTTTTGTAATTTTGTAGATGATTTATCAAAGTGGCACTGAGAATTTAAAACTAAGCAAAAGTAATTAAAGCAAAAATATGACTTGTTTACATAACTATTAGTTGCCAATTTGCATTGTTCATATAATAGTTTTTACTTCTAAAATACACATAAGCCATATTCCAATATAAAGTATTTTTGAAAATGCATCATTTGGACAGATTGTAATATCCAAATATTTGCATGTTTTCTCAAATTATTGATACTCTGGGGAGAAGATGATTAAAACTTTTACCATCTCATCAAAATTTGCACCAAGACTTTCATATTATCATTCACTCAACAAAAGACAGAATTAGATTTACAGTGTGAACAATTTTATGTCAGGTACAATCACCATGTTTATCTCTAATCATCTGGACATGCTGAACACAAAAATGCATCTTATAGGTAACTAAAATTCATCTTGTTTACGTCCCATAGTTTCTTTTTGTTTTAATTTTTTTGTTGAAAATGTTCTAAATTGTAAATCCCTATCTTCTCTATCACGGCTACTATATGTTGAATGTCAAGTTTTTAACAATTCAGATACCTCTACAGATTTAAGACTTTTTGTGAATTATTGGATTAAAGTTCAGAATCTAAATATCCTCTTCTGAGAAGTGGGAATAACACCTATCTTGTAGGCTTTTTGTGATAACTAATTTTATATATATTTCTATTTATCTACTCATATATCTATGTATATATTTATATTTATGTGTGTGTGTATCAATGTGTGCATGTGTGTATATATATAAAATCACATACCTGTTCCATACTAGAGGTTTAGTAAATGTTAGTTATTAATGTATTAGTTTTTCTAGCTCTCATGTGGTCAGTCAATACTGGTTTGGTGTTATTACTGGGTTTCAAATTGCTTCTAACTGTTTTTTTTCCTCAACCTCTTTAAAATATGTTGTGTACTAATAGAACAGATTACCACAGGTTGTGGGCTGATTTGTGTTCCCTAAAATCCATATTTTGAAACCCTAACCCCCAGTACCCCAGAATGTGGAATATTTGGAAATAGGCCTTTCAAGAGGTGATTAAGTTAAAATGAGGTTAACAGCATGGCCCCTAATCAAATGTGACTGGCGTCCTTATAAGAAGAGGAAATTTGAACACACAAAGAAACACCAGGGGTGTGTGCACATAGACAAAAGACCGTGTGAAGACACAGCAAGGAGGTGGCCAAGGAGAGACCTCAGATGAAACCAAACCTGCCAACATCTTGATCTTGGACTTCCAGCCTCTGGAACTGTGAGAAAACAAATTCCTATGTTTTAAGCCACCCAGTCTGTGGAATTTTGTTAATGGCAGCCCTAGCAAACTAATACACCCCTTTTTTTGTTAATCTGTTAGTACATCAGATGAGCAGGATACTCCCTTGTATTTGCAAGTATTAGTCCTTGCACTCTGGTTGCCCCACATCTCAGAATAACTTTGTAGCATTACATCAGAGTTACAGCTATCATAATGAATAATGGAGGATAAGAGAGCCATGTGGAGATGTAACTACTTAGAGGTCAACTAGCTAATAGCTTGAACACTGAAATAATACAGAATAAAGAATTCAAAATTGTGGCCCAGCAAAATTATAGTTTGGGGCTAGTTATAAAGATTCAAGTTTTATGATATCAAGAACCACTATGCCAGCAGAGTAAAGATGCTGATTCTTCACAACATCTGATAGAGAATATTATTAATCCTTTCAAAGAACAACCAGAGAGGTTTTCAGTTACATAACTGAGCAGTCACTAGACTAGAGAGAGACAAGAAGTCATTTGAACCAAACCAGATGAGCCACACTATGATCAAGATTGGATCAACACTAACCTTCATCAGATAAAAGTCACGTTTGTATCTCATTGGAGGGGATCTCATCTTCCCGTCCAGCTATAGCCTTGTCTATTTGCAACAAAACTCTTGGTAAAACTTATTTCACTTGCTGCCTTCTCTTTTTGCCTCCCATTCTCTCTTTGAACACTTTTCATTCAGCCTTTTGTTTCTCACTATTCTACCATAACTGCCCCTGGCAAGGTCAGAACTACTTCATTGCCAATTCAAATGGTCATTTTCAGCCATCATACTTGAACTATCACCATGTGTGGCATTTCACATAGTTGGTCACCCCTCCTTTGTGGACTACATTCCAGGATTGGTCTCCAGAACACTACTATCTTGTGGTTTTCCTCTGTTCTCACTAGTCAGTCTTCTCAGATTTACTGGATACTCATCTCTATATAGCCTAACTCCTGGAGAAACTCATCTAATCTCATAGCTTTAATATAGTACATTGTCTGACCATCCAATATATTTAACTTCAGTCAACCTACCCATTAAGCTCCAGACTAGGTAATTTACATTTCCACTGGAGTGTCCAACTGTCATCTCAAATACACCATATCTAAAGCTCTTTACCTACTCCTCATCCTTTCCATTCCACTCTTTCCTGCCATTTTTAGGACTCAGGTGTAGTCATTACAGTCCTACCGTTTCTAGGACTCAGGTACAGAAAGATTAAGCAGGATTGTTCAGCTAATGTTGACAGAGTTGGCACTTGAACTCAGGTAGTCCAGCTCAAGAGTCCACACTTTTTTTTTTTTTTTTTAAAGATTTTATTTATTCATTTTTTCCCCCCAAAGCCCCAGTAGATAGTTGTATGTCATAGGTTCACATCCTTCTAGTTGCTGTACGTGGGACTCGGCCTCGGGTTGGTCGGAGACGTGGTGCCTTGGGGCGCGCCCGGGATCCGAACCCGGGCCGCCAGCATCAGAGCGCGCGCACTTAACCGCTAAGCCACGGAGCCGGCCCAAGAGTCCACACTTTTAAACTCTGCATTAAGATTGCTCAGACCATCATCATCTCTCACCTGAACAATGACAAAACTCAACTTGTCCAACCCCTTGTGCTGTGTGGAGACAAGCAAAAGCCAAAGTAATCATTTTAAATATGAGATCATGTCTCTCCTCCTAATAACCCTTGAATAGCTTCCTATTTCTGTTAGTTAAAAAGGAATGTCTCTATACATTACAAGCCCTGAAATGATTGGTACCAATGCACCAACTGCTGCTTCTATCATCTCTTTCTACTCTTCACTCACTGCTACAAGCATACATGTTCCTCAAAATCACCAGGCATGAAAACACCTTAGAGCTTTGCACTTACTATTTCCTCTGTCAGCAACATGCTCTCCAGACATACACATGGCTCACTCGGTTAACTTCATGTAGGTCACCATCAAATGTCTCCTTACCAGACAGACCTTCTCTGAACATGCCGTGTAAAATAGCATCACCGCCTTCTATCCCCTTTATCTTCTTTTCTACATAGGACTTATCACCTGATAATTTGTATATTTATTAGTATATATTTTAATGATCTAATTACTTTCACTAGGATA
Source organism: Ceratotherium simum simum (assembly GCF_057802395.1). NCBI lineage: Eukaryota > Metazoa > Chordata > Mammalia > Perissodactyla > Rhinocerotidae > Ceratotherium > Ceratotherium simum. The sequence continues at coordinate 29,846,450 of NC_141907.1, read as the reverse complement.
TACCTCTTCCAGTGCAGAATCTTAGGTTCATCACTATATTCCCAGCATCTAGAATAGTGCCTGTACCATATCTCATAGTCACTAGTGAAATATATATTGAATAACTGAAGTCATGGTATAATGAAGTAGCTTGAAGAAGAGCAATAATCCCACCAACAGCTAGAAACAATGGATTTAAAAAAATCTGTGGAAAGGCTGTTGCTGAAATGAATAGGGGTAAGGTAGCAAGATTCTGAAGAAGTAGGAGCATTAGAGATGTGCGCTGATATTGTAAAGCTGCTCCTTTTCTGAGAGCATTTAGAGATTCTCTACACAGTGCAAGATGTGGAAAATAATCTGGTCTTTGGTCAGGTTGAGAGATGCTTTTTACAGACAGAAAAACCGGCAGAGCTTTTGTACCCTTGTGTAGCAAAGGAGGCAAAATTGGAGACTCAAGGGACTGAGAGCCCAGGGAGAGGGGCAGAATTAAAAAACGACCATATAGGGGCCAGCCTGGTGGCATAGCGGTTAAGTTTGTGCTCTCTGCTTTGGTGGCCTGGGGTTCGCAGGTTTGGATCCCTGGCTGGGACTGATGTACTGCTTGTCAAGCCATGCCGTGGCACTGTCCCATATAAAGTAGAGGAAGATAGGCATGGATGTTAGCCCAGGGCCAGTCTTCCTCAGTAAAAAGAGGAGGATTGGCAACAGATGTTAGCTTAGGGCTAATCTTCCTCACACATACACAAAATGACCATATAGCTGGTTTTCCTTTCAAGACATTTGCTGAATATCAATGCCACATAGGGCAGTAGGCTAATAAGCTCAGCAGAAAGTCACTAATGGCGCAGTGAGGTTTTTTGTAGGCCATGATACTAAGGAGACAAGGATTCAAGTTTATTTACTATCACAGAGAGGGACCCTTGTGAATGTACAGGCTCTCACTTGGAAGCCTTGGAGAGCCATATGGTCAGAACAGGTATGAATTAGATTCTTGACAGAATCCCACAAACAAACTTAAGTTGTTATCAACTTAAAATAGACTGTTATAAATACAGGTTGTTATATGTAAGCCTCATGGCAACCACAAAGCCAAATCCTTTAGTAGATGCACAAAAAATAATGAGAAAGGAGTCTAAGCATACCACTAAAGAGTCATCCAACCACAAAGGAAGAGAGCAAGAGAAGAAGAAAGGAACAGAGAAGAACTACAAAACAGCCGTAAAACAATTAACAAAATGGCAGTAAGTACATACTTATCAATAATTACTTTAAATGTAAATGGACTAAATTCTCCAATCAAAAGACAGACAGTGGCAGGATGGATTAAATAAAAAAGACCCATCTAGATGCTGCCTATAAGAGACTCACTTCAGATGTAAGGACACACACAGACTGAAAGTGAAAGGATAGAAAAGGATGTTCTATACAAATGGAAGCCAAAAGAAAGCTGGGGTAACTATACATGTATCAGGCAAAATAGACTTTCAACAAAGACTGTAATAAGAAATGAGGAAGGGCATCACATAATGGTAAAGGGATCAATCCTACAAGAGGATATAACAATTATAAACATTTATGCACCTAAACTAGGAGCACTTAAATATATAAAGCAAATATTAGCATACCTATAGGGAGAAACAGAAATACAATAATAGTAGAAGCCTTTAATACCCTACTTACATCAATGGACAGAACATCCAGAGAGAAAATCAATAGGGAAACATTGGCCTTAAAGGACATGTTAAACCAGATGGTCTTAACAGATACTAACAGAGCAGTCCATCCAAAAGCAGCAGAATACACCCTTATCAGGTACACATGGAAGGAACATTCTTTAGGATAGATCATTATTAGACCATGAAACAAGTCTTAATAAATTTAAGAATATTGAAATCATATCAAGCATCTTTTTTGACCACAAATGTATGAAACTAGAAATCAATTACAAGAAGCAAACAGGAAAATTCAGAAAAATGTGGAGATTAAACAACATGCTACTAAATAACCAATGAGTCAAAGAGGAAATCAAGAGAAATAAGAAAAATACCTTGAAACAAATGAAAATGGAAATACAACATACCAAAATTTACGAGATGCATAGAAAACAGTTCTAAGAGGGAAGTTCATAGCGATACAGGCCTACCTCAAAAAAAAACAAGAAAAATCTCAAATAAACAACCTAAATTTACACTTGAAGAAACTAGAAAAAGAACAAAGCCCAAAGTTAGCAGAAGGAAGGAAATAATAAAGATCAGAGTGGAAATAAATGACATAGAGGCTAAAAAGACAAGAGAAAAGATCAATGAAACTAAGAGCTGGTTCTTTGAAAAGATAAACAAAATTGACAAACTTTTAGATAGACTCACCAAGAAAAAAAGAGAGAGGACTAAATAAATAAAATCAGAAATGAAAGATGAGACAACTGAAATACAAAGGCTCATAAGAGAGTAATCTGAACAAGTATATGCCAACAAATTTGACAACCTAAAAGAAATGGAAACATACAACCTTCCAATGCTGAATCAAGAAAAAATAGAAAATCTGAATAGACTGATTACTAGCAAGGAAATTGAGTCAGTACTCAAGAACCTCCTGACAAACAAAAGTCCAGGACCAGATGGCTTCACTGATGAATTCTACCAAACATTCAAAGAAGTATTAGTACCAATCCTTCTCAAACTCTCCCAAAAACTGGGAGAGGAGGAAATATTTCCAAACTCATTTTACAAGGCCGGCATTATGCTGATAACAAAACCAGACAAGGACACCACAAGAAAAGAAAAATCACAGGCCAATATCCCCAATGAACATAGATGCAAAAATCCTCGACAAAATATCAGCAAACCAAATTCAACAATACAGTAGTCCCCGCCTTATCCACCGTTTCACTTTCCGTGGCTTCAGATACCTGTGATTAACTGCCATCCAAAAATGTTAAATGAAAAAATTCCAGAAATAAACAATTTATAAGTTTTAAATGGCACATTGTTCTGCGTAGTGTGATGAAATCTCACACCATCCTGCCCGATATAGTATGTGAATCATCCCTTTGTCCAGCCTATCCACGCCATATACACTACCCACTCATTAGTCACTTGGTATCAGATTAACTTAGGTTAGGTTATTAGGTTGACTGTCATAGTACTGCAATGCTTGTGTCCAAGTTATCCTTATTTTACTTAATAATGGCCCCAAAGCACAGGAGTAATGAGGCTGGCAATTCAGATATGCCAAAGAGAAGCCATAAAGTACTTCCTTTAAGTGAAAATGTGGAAGTTCTTGACTTAAGAAAAAAATTTTATACTGAGGCTGCTAAGATATATGGTAACTTTTATTACAGTATATTGTGATTTTCTATTTTATTATTAGTATTGTTGTTAATCTCTTACTGTGCCTAATTTATAAATTAAACTTTATCATAAGCATGTATGTATAGGAAAAAGCATAGTATATATAGGGTTCAGTACTATCCACCGTTTCAGGCAGCCAGTGGAGGTCTTGAAACATATCCCCTATAGATAAGAGGGGACTACTGTACATTAAAAGGATTATACACCGTGATCAAGTGGGATTTATTCTGGGGATGCAAGGATGATTCAACATCTACAAATCAATCAATGTGATGCACCACATTAACAAAATGAAGGATAAAAATTATATAACCATCTCAATAGATAAGAAAATCATTTGACAAAATTCAACATACATTTATGATAAAAACTCTCAAAGTGGTTATAGACAGAATGTACCTCAACATAATAAAGGCCATATAAAACAAGACCACAGCTAACATCATACTCAAGGGTGAAAAGCTGAAAGCTTTTCTCCTAATATCAGAAACAAGAGGAAGATGTCCACTCTCACCACTTTTATTCAACATAGTACTCAAAGTCCTAGCCAGAGCAATTAGGCAAGAAAAAGAAATAAAAGGCATCAAAATTGGAAAGGAAGATGTAAAACCGTCACTATTTGCAGATGACGTATTATATACAGAAAACCCTAAAGACTCCACCAAAAGAATATTAGAACTAATAATGATTTCAGTAAAGTTGCAGGGTACAAAGTCCATATACAAAAATGTGTTGCATTTCTATACAATAATAACAAGCTCTCAGAGAAATTAAGAAAACAATGTCTCATTTACAATTGCATCAAAAAGAATAAAATACCTATGAATAAATTTAACCAAGGGGGTAAAAGACCTGTACACTGAAAACTATGAGACAATGATGAAAAATTAAAGAAGACACAAATAAATGGAAAGATATTCCATGCTCATGGATTGAAAGGATTAATATTGTTAAAATGCCCATACTACTCAAAGCCATCTATAGATTTAATGGAATCCCTATCAAAATTCCAATGGTATTTTTCACGGAAATAGAACAAACAATCCTAAAATTTGTATGGAACCACAAAAGACCTCGAATAGCCAAAGCAATCTGGAGAAAGAAGAACAAAGCTGGAGGTATCACATACCCTGATCTCAAATTATGCTACTAAGCTATAGTAATCAAAGCAGTATAGTACTGGCATAAAAACAGACACATAGAGGGGCTGGCCTGGTGATGTAGTGGTTAAATTCGTGCACTCTGCTTCGGTGGCCCAGGGTTCGCAGTTTCCAATCCTGGGCTCAGCCATACACACAGCTCATCAAGCCATCTGTGGCAGCATCCCATATACAACATAGAGGAAAATGAGCACAGATGTTAGCTAGGGCTAATCTTCCTCAGCAAAAAGAGGAGGATTGGCAATAGATGTTAGCTCAGAGCCAATCTTCCTCAAACAAACAAACAAAAAAACAGACACATAGATCAATGGAACAGAATAGAGAACCCAGAGATAAACACATGCATATATGGTCAATTAATTTACAACAAAGGAGCCAAGAATATACAATGGTGAAAGGACTGTCTCTTCGATAAATGGTGTTGGGAAAACTGGACAGCCACGTGCAAAAGAATAAAACTCTACACTCTTAAACCATACCCCCAAATTAAAATGGATTAAAGAATTGAATGTAACACCTGAAACCATAAAATTCCTAGAAGAAAATGTGGATAGTAAGCTCCTTGACATCAGTCTTGGCAGTGATTTTTTGGATCTGACTCCAAAATCAAAGGCAACAAAAGAAAAATAAACAAATGGAACTACATCAAACTAAAAAGATTCTGCACAACAAAGGAAACCATCAACAAAACAAAAAGCAACCTACCAAATGGGAGAAGATATTTGCAAATTGTGTGTCTGATAAGGGGATAATATCCAAAATATATAAAGAACTCATACAACTCAAAGCAAAATAAATGAACAATACAGTTAAAAAATGAGCAGAGGATCTGAAAAGACATTTTTCCAAAGAAGAGATACAGCTAGCCAACAGGTACATGAAAAGATCCTTAACATCACTAATCATCAGGGAAATGCAAATCAAAACCACAATGAGATATCACTTCACACTCACATCTGTTAGAATGTCTATTACCAAAAAGACAAGAAATAAGTGTTGGTGAGGATGTGGAGAAAAGGGAACCCTTGTGCACTGTTGGTAGGAATGTAAATTGGTGCAGCCACTATAGAAAACAGTACGGAGGTGCCTCAATAAATTGAAAATAGAAATACCATATGATCCAGCAATTCCACTTCTGGGTATATATTCACTATTAACTTCTCCACTACACACAAAATGTCTTAAGCACCCTTTCCTAACAGTTATACAAGATCTAACTAGGGACCCACCTGAACAGAGTAAAGACAAAATAATTAAGATAGTTAACTCTCCTCTTTTGAGGAAAAGACTTTACCACCTAACAACTATTGAGAGCATCTGGGCATTGCAATGAGCAGTCACATTGGTAGCTGATGCTATCTTCTTCCTGGACACTATGGTGTCATCACTGTCCTTAGAGGCTAAGGAGAAGTGATATCCCACTCCATAAAGATGAAAATTTCCATTCCTAGAATGGAGAGGACTAATTGCAACACTCAGAGCTATCAGCCATCACCAAAATCATGAACCTCCAGCTCATTTCTGTTGAATTCCTTTTATTTATTCAATCCCAGCAACAGAAGGCAACACTTTCTTCAATAGTCCATTTGGACTTCATTCTAAATGTTGGATCCTTTTTCAGGTTCCTCATGGCTCCCATGGGGGAGCATCCACTGCTCTTGTTTCTGGAAGTGTTGACTACAACACAAATCAAACTCTACAAATGTACCCTGGCTCTGGTGCAACTGTGTATACCTCCACACACTTTCTACCAATGGTTACTCCAATGAAAGGATTTGTATATTTATATTTTTATACTGAAAATTGTTTGGAACCTGTTGGAAGTAACCAATATGCTTGAGTAAATTTGTATTAATCCTAATATTTCTTAATCATTTTCTGCCCACTTGCTCAATCACCTAATAAAAAGAGTAGGAATCTTTTAGTGAGACATATTTCTTCTTTGGCAGATGGACTTAACCTTTGCTTCCAAGGAATTTGTCTGGCTTGTGCATTATTCTAACTATACACCAATTCTTGTCTCTCCATGAAATACAATTGTGAAATTACATGAGTAACTGAAATAGAATGGTTTAATCAGTAATCTTCCAACCGTTTAGAGTTACCCACTTGCATAAGAAAATTAAACATCTAACTAAGATTTAAGAATAAGTTAGGAATTACACATTTGACATGCTAGATCAAATTTCTAGAGACGTGATGGTTGTTATAAGTATGATTTCACAAAACATAATGACCTTCTATTTTACTCCATCTCATGAAGAATAGTGTGTGCACAATCCAGATAAATCAGATCTTATCTAAGATTTTATAATTATTTTACAAAATTACCAGAATTGAGGCTTCTTTCTGGGGTCTTAGTGGAATAACTAAACCTAATTTAGTGACAGATGTACTCACGTCTATAGAGGAATTCAATCATTCAGTTTTTAAATATTTTTAGTGCGCTCTTATACAACCAATACAATTTAAATACTAGAAACATTTAAGTCATTTCTATCAGTTGACTGTTCAAATGACAAAACACCAGGAGTTACTGTATATTTTAAGAGATATAATCTGCTAATCAGTTAAAGTCATTATACTTGAATAATAAATTCCTGGCAATACACATTTGAAATTACTACTGCAAAACAAACTCCTGGCCTCATCTGTAATCAATAATTATTATAAAATGTCCTATAAGTGGCCTATGGGCCCTTGGGGAATTTCCTATTATGCCACATTTCAAAGTGCTTGGATAAATATATCTTGCATATTCATTTGTTTATTTTGCCTTTTTTGTGTACTTTTTTCTCCCTTTGTTAGTGGTATTTAAATTGGAAAAGGCTTTCATTTGTTCTATATAAACATCATTTCATACTGGAAGTCCAAATCTGGTCTCCCTCAATTCTGATTAAAATTCATTTTCCAGCTTGGTGAGAAGATGCATAGCCTTATAAATTTCCCACTGTACATCCCAAATAGATTAAAATTTAATTGCCTTTAGTAAGGAGTACTATAAACTTAAATACCCTGCTTATTAGCAATTCTGTAGCTTTTTATACTTACAAATTATAGTAGAAAAAATTTTGACTCTGAAATAAAGCTGCTAATTTTTCCAGATTTTAGCATAGAGCCAAAACTGATTATCAAATGTCAATGGTTTATATTCATGAAAAATTTCCTGAGCTACTCCTCTCTGGTCCAGACAAAGAGAATTTGGGGATATAAAAAGATTAGTGTTAATGCTATTGCAGGTGAGTAATGCAATTCCTGCTCTGATGTTCTTGGGCATTAAAACCCCTTAGTAAATTAGAGCCTGTGCATTTCAACAGTTATAGTGTTGCATTTTAGTGGTTATAGTGATGTATTGAGCATTTACAATGTACAAGACATTAGCAAAGCATATGTAACTTGCAGGATTATTTTAAGGAAAAATAGGATAATTTACTTAAAGCATGCATCATTCTGGTAGTCACATTCCTAAACACTTAGCGAACATGAGTTCCCTCCTCATTCATTCTGTTGTTCTTTCATTCACTCTTTTATTCCACTTAAGAAATATTTATTTTGTACCTACTGTATGGCTGGTATTAAGCTAGTTAGCAATTTTTTAATTGGATCTAAATTTGTAAGATCATCAACTAGGTGAAGAACAAGCAACGTGGCTGTGGTTCATCCACAATGCAGATAACTTGCCAGCTCTCTGAGATTTGATGGAAGTTGCCTAATGCTCCACTCAGTCTCCAAGTAAACACAGCTTCCCTTTAAATAAATTATTTTTACTTTAAAAACTCTTCATTTTTACTCAACTATTGAAAGATGCTTAAGTATTTTACAAGTACAATTTGAAATATTTTTCTTTTAATGAGAAAAACGTTACTGTTAATGTTTTTCAAAATAGAAGTCCAGCAGTTGAATAAATGGTCATTCCATTTTACTTAGTCAATTACTTTTGAAATGTGCAGCATTGTAGTGGAAAAACATCATAAGAGTAGTTAAAGGAGTTCTGAGCACCAATTTCCAATTATGTGTGGGGGTGGGTTTACCCCACATCACCAAGCAATTCTCTGACGCCAGCTGGGTGTCATATAATTCAACTCAGTTTTGAAACTAGCTACCTGGGGATAGCATTGGATCCCACAGGTTGAGAGCTTAGTCCCACAAGACAGCTCCTGCTCCACTTCAGACGCGGGTTGTAAGCGCAGGTTATCACCTGTGCTTCTGATTAACTGGCTACAGATTAGAGGTTCCAACGACCCCCTTCCTTGGTTTTGGTGAATTTGCTCGAGCAGCTCACAGAACTCAGAGAAACATTTTACTTACTAGATTACTGGTTTATTATAAAAGGATATAACTCAGGAACAGCCAGTTGGAAGAGATACACGGGGCAAGGTATGGGGAAAGGGCTCAGAGCTTCCATGCTCTCTCCCTGCACGCCACTCTTACAGAGTCTCCACATATTCACCAACCCAGAAGCTCTCCTTTTGGGTTTTTATGAAGGCTTCATTACATAGGTATGATTGATTAAATCATTGGCCATGGTAACTGAACTCAATCTCCAGCCCCTCTCCTTTCCCTGGAGGGAAGGGAGTGGGCAAAGGACTAAAAGTTCCAACCCTCTAGTCACAGCATTGGCTTCACTGCCAACCAGCCCTGCATTCTTAGGTGCTTTCCAAAATTTACCTCATTAACATAACAAAAGACACCTTTATTGCTCTCATCACAGGAAATTTCAAGGCTTTTAGGAGCCAGAAATGGGGAAAAAGACCATCATATATTTCTTATTATAAATCACAATATCATATTAGTTTTCTTAGATAGAAACTGAGATTGACTGGGATGATAATGAAGTAAATTTCTAGAGTAGATGGATGGTAATGTTCTGTATCTTGATAGAGGTTTTGGGCTACACAGGTATATACACTTATAAAAACTCAAACACATACACTTAAAATATGTCAACATGGGGCTGGCCCAGTGGCGTAGTGGTTGAGTTCTCGAGCTCTGCTTCAGTGGCCCGGGGGTTTGTGGGTTCAGATCCCGCGTACAGACCTAAGCACCAGTCATCAAGCCATGCTGTGGCAGCGTCCTGCATACAAAGTAGAGGAAGATTGGCAAAGGTGTTAGCTCAGGGACAGTCTTCCTTAAGCAAAAAGAGGAAGATTGGCAACAGATGTTAGCTCAGGGCCAATCTTCCTCACCAAAAAAAAAAGTCAATGCAAATAACCAATAATCAATCTACAGGTCAAAATTGAGGTGAGTTTAATATATGAGCCAATTCTGAGGACTACAGCCTAGGAGAACAATTTCCATCAAGGAAGGAAGCACTCTGGAGAAGCAAGGTTATATACAGTTTTGGAAAAAAGAACATACATCAAATATGGCAGGAATACTTTTTTTCTTTTTACTACAGTCACAAGATGTTTGCTATGTATAGCAGGTCAATCTGACCCCGGTTTCTGAGAAGGAATGCTTGTCTTTAAAGAAATGCTGATACAAGAGGGAGGCATTCATCTCTTCTTTAAAGACAGCATTCTTTGCTTTGGGATACTGTAAACATTTAAAGCAGAAGTACAATGCATGCTTGACAGGCCACATCGGGCCATTCTGGAAAAACAAGGTCAGGCCGAATCAGTTTTAAACCAAAATGGCTTCCTCACATACCTCAACATATTAACTTTCCTTATTGCTTTTTGTTTATTCCGTTAAATATGGGCATTTAATTTTATGTAAATTTTATATGAAAACTGCATGATAAGTATTTGAGGAACTTGTTGAGATGTTTGCAATTTACTTTAAATGAGTGAAAAATAAGATGAATTAGTGGATGAATAGAGAGAGGGATAGATAGTATGACTGAGCAAGTACAGTAAAATGTTAATGGTAGAGTCTTGGTCGTGGATTTTGGGGTGTTCACTCAGAAGTTTTTTCAACCTTGCTTCATGTTCAAATGTTTGTATAAGAAAGTGTTGGAAAGAAAAAATGCAGCATTAAGGGTGCATATAATTTATTCACTCTGTCTAGCATTTTTGATGTTAATAAAGGTATTTGGGACTGAATTAAATTGTATTTAATTTCAATACTGCCTTTTCATATGTATCCACTGTTCATAATAGTGAAAGCTGTTTCCTGCATGTGTTCCTTTTAGAACTCAATTAACATTGATTTGTCCACTACTGCAGACTGGATTAACACTAACAACCTAGAAGAAAATAGTGTTGGCTTTTTATGAGGAAGTTCAATAACTTTCTGCTTTCCTTCCGACTTCCTTTCCAATGTGCTATAATTAAAAGCTATTAATGTTTGTGTTTCCTGGCAATTTTATTTTTATACTCATATTCAAATTACCACGTTACTGAAATGTATATTTTTCCTAATAAATGTCAGATTTTACTGTTTGTTATTTCTACTTAAGAGTTTAATGACTCTACTTGGATGTTCAACGTTTAACTTAAAAAAATATTTCATTGTTCATAAATTTAACATGTCCTATTTTTCATGTATGAACTAGTCTCATAGGAAGCACTAGGGTAGTGGTCCAGAAAATGGTTAGAGTCATTGGAAGTGTCATAAGAATATGTAAAAACGGCTATCTGAATTTATTTTTATTAAAAAGAAACTTTCTTAATATTTAATATATAGATTGACCAGGACATGCTCACTTGGTCTTTATCAGTCACATATCGCATGCAGTATTTGAATTTCCTGAAGAAAGAATGTGAGTTTTGCAATGTAGAAGAGTTAGCGGTTAAGCTTCTTGTATTATATTGTAGTTCATGCTTCACCGTTTAAGAGGATTTATAAATATTTACTAATTTTAACTAAGTAAACTCTTAGAAAAGGACACTTGGTTTAAAAGATTTCCAAAAGAGAAGGCAAGAAAGGAAGAAGAAAAAGGAAAAAGGAAAGATGAACTGTGGAATACTAATAATGTGAACATAAGAGAAAATGACAAAATCAACTTATCTTCCTAACTGCAAAATTGGAGCACTTCACAGCCTCATTATGCAAAAAGATAATACTCTAAAGTGATCTGACCAAAAGTCACTAAAACTGTAGTTATCAAGACTATTTGAAATTATACCCACTACCATTAATGATGAACTTAGCCCTAAAGGAACTTTCGAGTCTTGAGATATTAACTAATGATAGTATGAAGACTTCATGAAAGAGAGATTTTTCAACGTAGAGAAAATGAAGACAGATCTCTGCAATTTTTAAAAAGGGTTTTTAAAGTCATTTGATACCCAATATTGTACTTTACAAAATTTTACTAACAAATAATAAATGTTTAGAAGTCTTTTTTGAGTGAAAGACATAAAAACAAAAAGAATTGAACAAAGACTTGCTCTTTCTGTAGTAGAGGGCTGGAGTATTATGTGAAAAACAAACATAAACACATTTAATTGGAAGACAAAAATAAATTGCCCTAAGATTTAAACAAACAAGTGCATTGTGGGAGGTATGTATTCAGTTGGATGAAAATACCAATTTTTCAAATATGTCCCAATTTATAGTATTTTCTAGATTTCACATCAGTAATGAAATAAAGGACTACTTTTTTGTAATCCTCTAAAGAAAAGATGGGTGGAGAAAACAGATTTTCAATAATGCCTTCAATAAAATCGATGTTTTCTTGAAACAGCTATTTGAGTATAAATGCTCATGGAGCAGCGTCTTTGATTAGAATGAAGAGAGAATTTCAGGATGAGAGAACACCACACACGAAATTCATTCTATCCTATTCAGAGACAAGCTTTTGCAGTGGAATGTGTTGTTCTAGGTTTGTATGTTTCAGCTGGGAAATGCCCCCATTTTGTGAGAGAATTCCAAAGAACTACTGCAAAGTTACCATCACACTAATCTTATACTAATTGGCTAAACCTATAAGTAAAAAGTTCTGGCAAACATTACCAGACATGAGTTTCAGGTGATGTGGTTTTGACTTTCTGACTGAAACACACCACCTAGAGTCTGGCTGCAGAGACTCTATGCCAGAACATACGTGAACACAGTCATATGAGTTCAGAACACAAAGCAGTTGGATGATTGCATTATTATGGTAAAAGTTAAAATTAAGGGACTTCTAAAGTATAGCAATACCTTGTTAATCTACAGAACCAAGTGTAAGAGATTACTTGCTAATAATAGAGTAACATAGAGATTACTTTATAGTAATAGAGTAATATAGAGATTACTTTCTAGCCATGGAAAAGAAGTCTCAAGTCATCTCCTCTGCAACTTTCATAAAGTACACACTAAATAAATCCATGTTAATTAAATAAATAAACGTATTAACAAATGAATAACTTACAGTTTCAAATACAATCCAAAATATTATTATCTCCTCTCCATTAACTTTGTTCTAATAATGCATAATTAATTCTAAGAAGAGCAATGTATGTGTGAAAAAAACTTGCAAAGATAAACTCTATAAGGCGGCAAGATATTTATTTGCATATCTGTGTGCACTCCAGTGAAATAGCAAGCATTATATTCCATGTTCATTGGTGTCTTGTAAACTTTTGACACTGGAAAATGTTTTCCTTTTCCTTTAGACTCTCTTTAATGGACATTTCTTGAGCTCCTAATGTATACTAGATTATGCATTAGATAGATTCATACGTCTTACCTCATTTTAATTAGAGCTGAATACCATTCCATATGTTGGTCTTTGTCCCCATTTCTGGCACAGAGCTCCTAAAAGCCTTGAAATTTCCTGTGACGAGAGCAATAAAGGTGTCTTTTGTTATGTTAACAAGGTAAATTTTGGAAAGCACCTAAGAATGCAGGGCTGGTTGGCAGTGGAGCCAACGCTGTGACTAGAGGGTTGGAACTTTTAGTCTTTTGCCCACTCCCTTCCCTCCAGGGAAAGGAGAGGGGCTAGAGATTGAGTTCAGTTACCATGGCCAAAGATTTAATCAATCATGCCTATGTAATGAAGTCTTCATAAGAACCCAAAAGCCGAAGCTTTGAAATTTTAAGATTTAATCTTCAAACAATGAATTTCAAAATAGCTGAATCCTGAAAAGGGGACGTACTTAAAACAGTTGCAGGAATGCTGTAGCAATCAACTACTCCTCGGAAAAAACAGCCTAGTTACAAGAGGCAAAGGCAGCCTCTTCTTGGGTACCCATGGCAGTCATTTTCAGTGAGACCTGGGACTTATCAGGAGGCCTGTTTCTAGAACAAGAATAGCAGTTTTGCCAACTGCTATTCAGAAGGGTTTTTCTTCAGAGGACTTATTTTCATAAACAATGATGGAACACTTCTTTTTCTTTGGAAAAGCCAATATTTTAATTTATATAGGAAGACTCCCAGAAATGTTTGTCAACTTAAGTCTTAATTAAACTTTAGATTAATTTATCACTATTAAAAACACAATGATGACTCTAGTTAGTAATACTGTATTGCATATTTGAAAGTTACTAAGAGAGTAGATCTTAAAAGTCCTTATCATAAGAAAAACAAGAAAAAAAATTGTAACTACCTACTGTAATGAATCTTACCTACACTTATTGTGGGGATCATTTTGCAACATATGCACATACCAAATCATTAGGTTGTACACCTGAAACTAATGTTATATGTCAAATATACCTCAATAAAATTTTCTAAATCAATTAGAAAAACACAATATGCAAAGGTATGTGAGGTAATGAGATAACTGATTGCAGGTTGCAAGTACTGAATATAAAAGATGTACACCAGAGTGAACTTCTAGTTTTAGATCCTAAAGTTTAGCTGGCGATACCACCTGTGGTCTTACAGTTTGTCCTAGTAGCAGATTGTTTCTTTTGTGTGTTTTTTAGTGTTTGGAAAGTTAATGAAGTGACTAACAAGAATTTGGATCAGATTGAAATAAAACTAACCTCTGAGAGTTAAATTATGAAATGAAAACATAATGGATCGAGAAGAGACAAAGAAAGGTATAGTACAGGGACAAAGCATCATCTGGGTTGAGTAACTAACTGAACAACGTCCTATTTAGGTAGATGCAATTCAGTGATAAGCAAAATAGACAGTTTTAGTCCTCAAGAAACTTACTACTTAATAAGGAAGAGTCAAATTAAATAATGCTATCCAATATATGTATAGATTAACACACTCTGATAAATGCTTTGTATAAAAGTTCTATAAAGCACATAACAGGGGGACCAAATTTTATTGGGGAGATATTTTCATTTTCCACAAATGACACTAGAAGCACCATGAGCAGTTAGTTACACGGATGAAAAATTGGGCAAAGAATGTTCCAAGTAGAAAGTAACATTTGAAATCTCAGAGGTAGGAAACAGTGTGCAGCATGAGGGTAGTGCCCTTCAAAATTTTTTTTATTTTACACTTCTACCAGTAAAAACTTTGTGAGTATGCAGTGCCAATAGCTAGCTAACTATTTTTTCTATCGATCTACATATCTATTTATATGTCCTAGGTACACTTATTATTTATATTATGAAACATAGGCATTATGATTCAACAAAAATAGACATTAATAAAGGATGAGATAAAAATATAGTTCTAGTGTTTTCTTTGCACATACTAATATATTAGCTGGCACACCCCAAAGATCACTGCATCCTGAAAGAAAAATTGTTGTATTAGAGAATCTGAAAGATCAATGTGTCTGAAGTGTAATAAGCAATGATGAGAGGATAAAAGCTGAGGGACAGGTAGGCAGTGGCTAGATCATGCAGGGTCCTGACATACACAATTAAAGCTTTTGAATTTTTTCTCTGGTTCAATTAGACAACAATGAAGGATTTAAAGCACCCCATTTCAGCACACATTGAAGCTACTAGGTGGAGAATGAATTGGATAGCAACAAGAGTAAATAAAGGGCCCTCCGGTGGCTTAGCCGTTAAGTGTGCGCGCTCTGCTACTGGCACTCAGGTTCGGATCCAGGGCGCGCACCGACGCACCTTTTCTCCAGCCATGCTGAGGCCGCATCCCACATGCAGCAGCTAGAAGAATGTGCAGCTATGACATACAACTATCTACTGGGGCTTTGGGGAAAAAAAGGAGGAGGATTGGCAATAGATGTTAGCTCAGAGCCCGTCTTCCTTAGCAGAAAGAGGAGGATTAGCACGGATGTTAGCTCAGGGCTGATCTCCCTCACACACACACACAAAAAGAATAAATAAAAAGGGAATGTTATGGTAATCTAGGGAAAAAGCGATGCAGACTTAGATTAGGTTTATAGCAGAGGAGGTGGAAATAACTAATATAATTAGAAATGTATTTTAGAGGTAGATTTGTCTGGCCTTAATTGTCATAGGAAAAAAATGTCACATATCTAACAAAGAAAGTGTGAGTCAAAGTAGGGATTTGCCTGTCATGGAAGTAGAGAATGGGGAGAGGTGAGACTTGACCCAAGAAGCTGATCTATATTTTGGGAATGGATGCTTTTCTAGTATGGTATTTTTAAGCTTTTGATAGATATATATTTATAGCATTATCCCTAATGCATATTCACTTAGAGACCTCTGATTAAAGTTTGCTCTCACGTATGTTATGTGTATCAGAGAGACTCAGCATTGTTCAGAAGAATCTACTGTCCAATTCTCTTTGCACTCAGAGTTCTCAGTACCATCTTTACTGTAATGTATATATCAACATAGTCTGTATAGAAGGGAAGGACATGTTGGCAAGAAGAAGATTTTGACTGCACACCAGGAGTGGACTTGGACTCTTGGAGCCTCTGGTTCTGTATCTCACTAATTGTGTGGCTTTTGCAAATTTACTGATCTCTGTGCTTCTATTTTCTCATCTGCAAAATGCTATAAATAATAATAACATTACATGAGAAAATGTACAAAAATGGCATTGCATTATGTGTTCAGTAAACTTTAACTGTTATTATTATCTAGGTCTTAAAATACGTATTCATGAGAGAATGAGCAGTGCTACCTGAGGAGGATGGAGAGAAAGTAGTATTTTCAAGAATGAGATGAATTTCAGTTACACCAATGGAGGAGGAAATAGTCAATGAATATTGAGGCGTAGAGTAGTTAATCATAGAAGTGAGGTATCTGAAAGTACAGTGGAAAGTTCAATAAGGAAGTGGGCAACAGAAGAAAGAATGAACCTAAAATTGGTATAAAACAAGATGTTTGTATTAAAGAGACTAGATGACTAGAATTGCCTATAATTTGGATTATGACCAAAGATGTGAGGATGGAAAACTCATTAATTTTAATTTAGCCACTAAAATGAGTTTAGTCTTATCACGTGTAGCCTATGGCAGAATAGATTGTACCATCTCAGAAGTCTTAGATTTTCTTGGATGGGGGACACCTTGTCCCCTGGTGAAAGCCTTCATTGGTTGTCCAGGCATCGGGGAGCTGTTTCTGGCTGGAGGGTAAGAGCTGAAGACCTGATCTACACCTGCTAATCTGGTGGGCAGACACCCTGGTGGAAGGAAACCTGGTCTAGAGGAGATCAAGACTAGCACAAGGCAAGTCAAGTCCTATAGATCCACATCACCTGTAAGGCAAGAGATGCCCGGCACGTGTCTCTGAAGTCACATAGGACTCTGAAAGTGCCGCCAGCCTGGATAGGATCTCCAAAGAGTCGAGCTACTGAACGATCTGCTTCTTGACTATTCAGTTAAGAGTGAAAAACTGTTTGTATTTAGTAGATTTATTCACATGTTAACACAGTTGGAACATATTTTGTTCACATATTTCTTTCTGATGAAGTCATTTTTCCGACCTAATGAGATGATTAGCTATGCCCCTCATTATTACTGTTTTTGGATTTTTGCTGAACTTGATGAACTACTTCTGCTTTGGCCTGGACAGGAAGAGAAAGAGAAGCTTAAACTTCTTGGTTCACTTGTTCTGTGTTATTGTGGTTAGTGAGTGTTTTTTCTTATGCCTGTGGGCTGGCCTGTGGTTAGCTCCTCTGCTGATGTTGCTTACTTCTTTTACACGCCATCTTTGGGGATGATGGCCTATACTTTCCCACAAAACTTCAAAAGAGATTCTTTCTGTGGCTTGCATGAGAATATTTTCTAACATCCACACAGGAATTCTCTACTCACCAAGGTTTGTAAAGGAACGTGTGGCAGAGAATAATGGTTATTACCTTTAGGCTGCTAGAATGAACATATTTGGGCGCATACACACAGCTTACAGTCAGCTGATTAATTATGCCCTCCCCTCCTCAGGAAGAGACAGCATAGAGTAAGATTGAAGGGGAGAATCTCTGGAGTAAGACATCCTAAGACTTTATTCCAGGTCTCACACTTAGCAGCAGTAGAAGCTGGGGCAATCTTCTTAGCATTTCATGTCTCAATTTCCTCATCTGTAAATCATTCTGACAGTTGTTTCCCCTCCCTTTCCTCATAAATTTTGTGTCTCTGCATTACTATTGTCACCAACATACAAGCATCCTATAAGAGCTTCCATCTTAATTTAAAAAAAGAAAAGAGAAAAAAGAAAATCTCTCTCTTGATACCATATATTCCTCCTGCTACCTCCCAGTATCCCAATAGCAAACCATCTTAAAAACTCCTTTTTACAGTGTCCTGTTTACTCCTGTTCTCGAACTCTCTCTAATCAGGGCTTTTCTCCCCACCAACAACTGCCCCAATGCCGCCCCCAGATCCCACTAAAAAAAAAACCAAAAAAACCTGCTTCTAGTCAAGAACATGAATGACCTCCGCTATGCCAAATAACACGTTTAATTCTCATACTTCAGATAACTAATTTAATCATTGGCCCTTGACACAGTTGATCAGTCCCTTTCCAAATCCTTCTTCACTTGATAAACAGGATACCACCTTCTAAATGAACATATACACAGAAACCTCAAAGTGTTGATGGGCTTAGTCCTCTTACCTCTTCTCTTCTATATTGGTGCTCATTAGCTGAATTACTTCATCCAGTATCATGGCCGTAAATATCATACATTCAATAATTGCTTTAAATTTGTATCTCAGACAATTTTCTTCCTCTTCAAATTGCATACTTTTAGGTTCTGGGAAATCTATGTGTATTCTTGTTATAAACTTCTGAAACAGTTCTTCTTACTTGCAACCCCTAAGTCCAAATACAGTTGCCTAATTAGCCCTCTGGGAATGTTCTTCCTGATATCTGGACCTAAGTTGCTACATATTGAGACAAAGGTAGGACAATTTTCAGCAAAAGACTCTTGTTAAAGCAGATAAGTGAGATATGCAAAGAATAATGCAATTTTCTAAAGTTTCCTTTAGTTTTTTCATATTAGCAAGAATTGGTTGATAAAATTAGTGATTAATTAGTGTGTCGGGGATCATTGTCAGCATAGTGGGGTGTTTAATCATAAGTATGACTCCACTGCCAAATCAAGAAGAGAAGGTGTCAGCACATGGCGGACCATAAAAACATTTTAGAAAGAAGGATGCACTGAAGACAATGTATTTATTGATCGAATAAGTGAGTGGCCAATGGACTCTTGACCAGAGGGAGCCATTAGCATGAGATCCACAAAGGAGACATTGAATAGACATCTACTGAACACTATTTAAAAGACATACTTGAAGGGTTGATTTTTTTTTTCCCCAGCATAATAAACAGTTTTCATTTTATTTGAAGTAATCTATCCAAGCATCTAAGGAATAGAAAGAGTGTAGGAAGTGGAAGAAAGACATTATGAAGTATTTGAGAGCCAGGAGGATCTAAAACAGTTACAAATACCTAATCTTTTGAGAAAATAAATGCAAGAAAGTAAAGTATTTTGGAACAGCCCCGTAACTGTGTTAAGTCCCTTAAGGTTCATGTCCGGTACATTAGGCATGTTATAATTGAACTGTCGAGAAACAAATTAAAATTTTAATGATCTCTCCTCCCTTTGGAAGTAAACTTCGTTTGCTATTACCAATGCTGCCAGAACTCATAATGTCATTGTCTAATCAGCACTTAATGGCCCACTCTTAGTGCCTCTAATTTTACATAATTAATTTGCATGTAAAAGAGCCTTGTAAATGTTTTATTTTCATATGCTGCATGTTGGAAATATATAAGCAAGCTACTACTAGATCCTTACTTTGGAATCTCCAAAAGATCTTGGTCACTATTTTTGCATAAATACGGGCAGCATATATGTTTTGTGTCTACATGGACAAATTTGTACAATAGAACTATGTTCCTTTGCTCGCCCTCTAATTTCCTCTCACTCTTTTGGTGACCTCTTTAGGTATCACCGGAAAGAATAACAAAATAAATAGAATGAAAATCTATTTTATGAGGACAATATGATTCAACTTGCAAATGCTAAAATCACTCACCAATTTTAGCTAAATAAAATTATTCTTTCTTTGTCCAAGGGTAATCACAGGAGTACATTGGTATATTTTGCCTCATCTGCTTGCTCAATAAGAAATCCCTCTAGCCATGAGTCTACAACTTCTGCTAAAATATATGTCTTAAAAAACTTTCCATAAATTGAGAAAATCTATTTTCTCCTTCATAATTCACTGTTTTCTCTTCTTCCTTGGTGTTCATTTCTTGGTAGCCTAGTTTGTCCCCTACACAAACTTCTCCTGAGTTATTATATTTTAGGGTATCAAGTTTGTCCTCAGAGCTGTTTCCATGATTATCTGCCACTTGGCCTTCATGCGCTTCTTTAAGGCACGTCTCTCAAGGCATGTTGATCCCCTTTATCACAGTGACTTGCTGAGTCAAGAGTATTTGGGAAGACTCAGAATAATCTCATTCCAAAGTCCTCAGACATAAGACTCATGTTATTCAAAGAACTTGTTTTAGGGGAGAAGGAGCAAAGGGTTGTCACAAGGCATGGAAATGAAGCAAGGTTAAGAGTATGGGGAGAGAGTTCTAGTTCAAGATGGCAACATACAAGGACATTGGGCTCACCACCTCCCACAGACACACTGAATCTGCAGCTACATATAGAACAATTCTGAGAAAAATCTAAAAACTATCTGAATGCCTCCTACACATCAGGCAAATGAGAGAAGCCCCACATCAAAGCAGGTAGGAGAGGCTGGGCCACAATCTCACCATAAATCCCAGCCTCAGCATGGAAGCCCACAAATGGGAGGGAACTCAAAATCCAGAACTTCTCCCTGAGGAGTGAAGGGTTTGAACCCCACAACAGGCACCACAACATTTAAGACCCTCACCTGAGAGACCAATCACGAAAACATCTAGCTTTGAAAGCCAAGGGGTCTCTAGTAAGGAAATCTTGAGAAAAAAGAACAAAGCTGGAGGTATCACACTCCCTGATTTCAAAATATACTACAAAGCTATAGTAACCAAAACAGCGTGGTACTGGCACAAAAACAGACACACAGATCAATGGAATAGAATCGAAAGCCCAGAAATAAACACACACATCTATGGACAGCTAATCTTTGACAAAGGAGCCAAGAATATACAATGGGGAAAAGAAAGTCTCTTCAACAAATGGTGTTGGGAAAACTGGATAGCCACATGCAAAAAAATGAAAGTAGACCCTTACCTTACACCATACACAAAAATTAACTCCAAATGGATTAAAGACTTGAATGTAAGACCTGAAACTGTGAAACTTCTAGAAGAAAACATAGGCAGTACGCTCTTCGACATTGGTCTTAGCAACATCTTTTCAAACACTATGTCTGACCGGGCAAGAGAAACAATAGAAGAAATAAACAAATGGGACTACATCAAACTAAAAAGCTTCTGCACAGCAAAGGAAACCATCAACAAAACGAAAAGACAACCTAACAACTGGGAGAAGATATTTGCAAACCATACATCTGATAAGGGCCTAATATCCAAAATATATAAAGAACTCATGCATCTCAACAACAAAAAAACTACCAACCCAATTAAAAAATGGGCAAAAGACCTGAACAGACATTTCTCCAAAGAAGATATACAGATGGCCAACAGACACATGAAAAGATGTTCAAAATCACTAACTATCAGGGAAATGCAAATCAAAACTACAATGAGATATCACCTCACGCCCATCAGAATGGCTATAATTAACAAGACAGGAAACAACATGTGTTGGAGAGGATGTGGAGAGAAGGGAACTCTCATACACTGCTGGTGGGAGTGCAAACTGGTGCAGCCACTATGGAAAACAGTATGGAGATTCCTCAAAAAATCAAGGATAGAACTACCATATGATCCAGTTATTCCACTGCTGGGTATTTATCCAAAGAACTTGAAAACACCAATTTGTAAAGGTACATGCACCCCTGTGTTCATTGCAGTGTTATTCACAATAGCCAAGACTTGGAAGCAACCTAAGTGCCCATCAAGGGATGAATGGATAAAGAAGCTGTGGTATATATACACAATGGAATACTACTCAGCCATAAGAAACGATGAAATCCAGCCATTTGTGACAACATGCATGGACATTGAGGGTATAATGCAAAGTGAAATAAGTCAGAGGGAGAAGGTCAAATACCATATGATTTCCTTCATTAAGTAGTAGATAATAACAACAATAAACAAACACATAGGGACAGAGATTGGATTGGTGGTTACCAGAGGGGAAGGGGGGAGGGAGGAGGGCGAAAGGGATAATTCGGTACATGTGTGTGGTGGTGGGTTGTAATTAGTATTTTGGTGGTGAACATGATGTAATCTATGCAGAAATAGAAGTATAATGATGTACACTTGAAATTTTTACAATGTTATAAACCAATGTTACTGCAATAAACAAAAAATTAAAAAAAAAAAAAAAAAAAAGAAAACCAAGGGGTCTCAGTCCATGAAACTTATAGGCTATGGCTTTCTGAGAAACAGCTCTTAAAGGGCTTGTGTGCGTGGACTCACTTGCCTCAGGGCCCAGCAGCCACCTGAGAGGCATCTAGACTTTATGTGAATGAGGTTTATTTACTAAACTTAAACCATTGGCCTGGGGGGGCAGGTATGTAATTTAGCACACATCTAGGGGCCTGCTGGCTGGCAGACACCATCTTTATGCTCTCTCTCTGCTTTGTTCTAGCCAGTGGATGCCATCTTTTTTTCCCCCCCTGTGGGCACCATCTATATGTTCTCCCTCTGCCTTGTTCCAGTTGGTGGGCACCATCTTTGTGTTCTCCCTCTGCTATGCTCAAGACCACCAGTATCTCCAGAGGGGACTTTCAGACACATCTGGTGCCCCAGTTTTTGAGGTTAATGTCAAGGGAATGAGCCTTGATTGCCTGGCTCTGGAGGTTAGGGGGGTGGTTTGTGATCCTGAGTCCCGAGGGACTACGACAACCATAGAGACTACCACCCCCAGGACACTGCACAGATAGCAGGCTGAAACACACCTCCAGTCTTTCTGTGAAAGAAGCCTATTTGCTTGTGCAGGAGCTTTGGGCTGAGAGGAAGGCGTCTGGTTTGGCACATAACTAGGGACGTATGGAGGTGCTCTCAGGGAGCATAGACCAGTGGATGCCATCTTTGTTCTCTTCCTTTGCCTTGCTCCAGCTCATTGGTATCTCCCATAAAGAAGCTTACACCCTTGTCTAGCATCCTGATTTTTGTGGCTCCCACTAGAGGACATATCTACATTGCCTGGATCTGATAGCTATCTTGGCTTATGCTTGTGGGTCTCACAGGACTGTAACCAACAGAGAAAGTGTTTTTAAATGGTTACCACCCCCAGGGAACAGCAAGAGGCAACAGACCCAGGAGCTTAGTCGTTCTGTGAAAGTGGCCTATTAGCTTATCATCATAGCTGCAGCCTGAGAGGTGGGTTTCTCCTTAAATGAACATCTAAAGGTTGACTATAGTTGCTTCAAAAGACCTTGCAAGGCAGGCACTATCTTTGTGCTCTTCTCCAGTTGCATTCCAGAGTGCTAGCATCTCTTGGAAGGGAGCTTTGACACATATCTGGTGCCCTGGTTTTTACATCTGGTGTCTCAGTTTTTGTGGCTGCCAACCAGAGGATGTCCCTTGATTGCCTGGCTCTGGTGACTAGGAAGGCTTGTGTTCTTGAGCCCCACAGGATTGTAACATTTGGAGAGACAGTTCTTGGCAGTCTACCACCCCCAGGGCGCTGTATAGACAGCAGACTGAAATAATCTTTCTGTGAAAGAGGTCTATTTGCTTGTCCTAGAACTTTGGCCTGAGGGCAGGCTTCAGGTTTGGCACATAACGAGGTGTTTATGGAGGTGCTCTCAGGGAACATAGACCAGTAGACAACATCTCTGTGCTCTCCCTCTGCCTTGCTACAGCTCATCGGTATCTCCCCAAAAGGAGTTTATACACTGATTTAGAGCCTCAGTTTTCATGACTGCCACCCAGGGGACATCTCCAGATTTCCTGGCTCTGGTGGCTAGCAGGGTATATGCTTGCAATACCACAGGACTATATATGTTTGCATGCTTTAAAAGCTGCTGCCTGAGGGTCTCACTCCCAATCAGCCTGAATCTAGGTGCTGACTGAGATCCTCCTCTTTGGGACAATGACAAGTCTTTGCATACCCTCAATTTCTGGGAGCCATTAAAAATAAAATAGGCTACTTGGACAATCAGAAAAGTTTGAGAAACAACCAGGAGCTAGGGCAGAATTGAACAGTAAGTTTCATCTCCTACAAAAGGCCACTCTTTAAAGACTGGGAGAGGTGGTTCTTTTATCAAATGTGTAGAAACCAACACAGAGTAAAGCAAAATGAAGATACAGAGGAATATGTTCCAAAAGAAAACAAAATAAAACCTCAGGAAAAAACCTTTATGAAATAGAGATAAAAGTAATTTACTGATACAGAGTTTAAAGTGACGGTCATAAAGATACTCTCAGAATTCAGGAGAAGGGTGGAGGAAAACAGTAAGAACTTCAACAAATAGATAGAAAATATAAGAAAGTACCAAATGGAAGTCACAAAGCTGAAGAATATAAAAACTGAACTGAAATATACACTATAGGGGTTCAACAACAGACTAGATGAAGCAGAAGAAAGGATCAGTGAACTCAAAGACAGGGCAGTGGAATGCACCCAATCAGAGCAGCACAAAGAAAAAGAGAATTAAAAAAAGTGAAGGTAGCTTAAGAGACTCATGAGATAATGTCCAGTGTACTAACATTTGCCTTATAGGGTTCCCAGAAGAAGAGAGAGAGAAAGGGACAGAATGCTTATTTGAAAAATAATGGCTGAAAACATCCCTAACCTAGGGAAGAAATCTGGCATCCAAACCCAGGAAGCCCAGAGAATTCCAAATAAGATGAAGTCAAAGAGACCCACAACAAGACACATTATAATTAAAATGTCAAAAGTTAAAGACAAGGGAAGGATCTTAAAAGCAGCAGGGGAAAAACAACTTGTGTACAAGAGAACCCCCATAAGACTATCACCAGATTTTTCAACAGAAACTTTGCAGGCCAGAAGGGAGTAGCACAATTTATTTAAAGTGCTGAAGGAAAAAACTTCCAAACAAGAATACTCTACAAGACAAAATTATCATTCAGAATTGAAGGAGAGATAAAGAATTTTCCAGACAAACAAAAGCTAAAAGAGTTCATCACCACTAAACTAGCAGTCAAAGAAATGTTAAAGAGACTCTTTTTTTTTTTTGATGAGGAAGATTTGCCCTGAGCTAACATCTGTGTCAATCCTCCTCTATTTTGTATGTGGGACGCCTCCATGGCATGGCTGAAGAGTGGAGTAGGTCCGTGCCTGGGATCTGAACCTGTGAACTCGGGCTGCTGAAGTGGAGCATGTGGAACATTGACCATTCAACCACGGGGTCAGCCCCCTAAAGAGACTTCTTTAAGCTGAAAAGAGATGGTGCTATTTAGTAATAAGAAAACATATGAAAGAATAAATCTCTTTGGTAAAGGTAAATATATAGTAAAGGTAGTGGATTAATTATTTATAAAGCTAGTACAAAGGTTAAAAGACAAAAGTAGTAAAAAATGCTGTAACTACAATAATTAGTTAAGGATATACAAGATAAAAAGATGTAAAATGTGACATCAAAAAAGTAAAATGTCTGGGGGAATAAAAATGTAGAGCTTAAGAATTTATTCAAACTTAAGTTGTTATTAACTAAAATAGACTGTTATAAATATAAGTTGTTATATGTGCCTTATGCTAACCACAAAGCAAAAACCTATAGTAGATATGCTAAAGATAATGAGAAAGGAATTTAAGGAATCTAATGACTAAAGAAAGTCATTAAAGCACAAAAGAAGAGAGCAAGAAGAAAGGAACAGAAAGGACAACAAAATAGGCAGGAAACAATTAACAACATGACAATAAGTACATAACTATCAATAATTACTTTAAATGTAAATGGACTAAATTCTCCAATCAAATGACATAGAGTGGCTGATGGACAAAAAAAAAAGACCCATCTATATGCTGCCTACAAGAGACTCACTTCAGATGTAAGATCCCACAGACTGAAAGTTAAAGGATGGAAAAATATGTTCTATGCACATAGAAACTAAAAGAAAGCTGGGGTAGCTATACTTATATCAGACAAAATAGACTTTAAAACAAATGCCATAATAAGAGACAAAGAAGGGCATCATATAATGATAAAGGGGTAAATCTGATAAGAAGATATAACATTTGTAAATATTTAGGTACCTAACATAGGAGCACCTAAATATATAAAGCAAATATTATCAGAGCTAAAGGGAGAAATAGACAACAATACAATAATGGTAGGGGACTTTAATACCCACTTACTTTAATGAATAGAACATCCAGAGAGAAAATCAATGGAGAAATATTGGACTTAAATGACACATTAGATCAGGTAGACTTAACAAATATGTACAGAACATTCCATCCAAAAGCAGCAGAATACACATTCTTCTGAAGTGTACATGGAACATTCACCAGGATAGATCATATTTTAGGCCTCAGAACAAATCTTAAGAAATTTAAGAAGATAATAATCATATCAAGCATCTTTTCTGACCACAACAGTATGAAACTAGAAATTAATTACAAGAAAACTGGAAAATTCACAAATATGTGGAGATTAAATAGAATGCTACTAAACAACAAATGGGTCAATGAGGAAATCAAAAGAGAAATAAAAAAATACTTTGAGACAAATGAAAATGGAAATATAACATACCAAAACTTATGGGATGTAGTAAAAGCAGTTCAAGAGGGAATGTCATAGTAATACAGGCCTACATTATAAACAAGAAAAATCTGGAATAAACAACCTAACTCTACACCTCAAGGAACTACAAAAAGAAGACCAAATGAACCCCAAAGTTAGTAGAAGGAAGGAATTAGCAAAGATCAGTGTGGGAATAAATGAAATAGAGACTAAAAAGAAAAGCGAAAAAAAATCAATGAAAATAAGAGCTGGTTCTTTGAAAAGATAAACAAAATTGACACACCTTTAGGTAGACTCAACAACAACAAAAAAGAGGGCTTGCTTAAATATATAAAATCAGAAATGAAAGAGGAGATGTGACAACTAATACCACAGAAATACAAATAATCACAAGAGACTATTATGAACAAGTATACACCAACAAATCAGACAACCTACAAGAAATGGATAAATTCCTAGAAACATACAACCT
Source organism: Ceratotherium simum simum (assembly GCF_057802395.1). Taxonomy (NCBI): domain Eukaryota; kingdom Metazoa; phylum Chordata; class Mammalia; order Perissodactyla; family Rhinocerotidae; genus Ceratotherium; species Ceratotherium simum. The sequence goes on along the minus strand of NC_141907.1, from coordinate 29,819,486 downwards.
TCCAAGACTGAATCACGAAGAAATAGAAAATCTGAATAGACTGATTACTAGTGAGGAGATTGAATCGGTAATCAAAAACCTCCCAATAAACAAAAGTCCAGGACCAGATGACTTAACTGGTGAATTCTACCAAACACTAAAAAAAAAAATTGATGCCATTCCTTCTCAAACTCTTCCACAAAATGGAAGAGGAAGTAACACTTCCAAACTCATTTTACAAGGCCAGTATTACTCTGATAACAAAACCAGACCAGGACACCACCAGAAAAGGAAATTACAGGCCAATATCCCTGATGAACATGGATGCAAAAATCCTCAACAAACTAGTAGCAAATCAAATTCAGCAATACATTAAAAGGATTGTACACCATGATTATCAAGTGGGGTTTATTCCCAGGATGCAAGGATGATTCAACATCCACAAATCAATCAACTTGATACACCACATTAACAAAATGAAGGATAAAAATCATATGATCATCTCAATAGATGCAGAAAAAGCTTCTGACAAAATTCAACATTGATTTATGAGAAAAACTCTCAACAAGGTGGCTATAGAGGGAGTGTACCTCAACGTAATAAAGGCCATATATAACAAGCTCACAGCTAACATCATACTCAATGGTGAAAAGTTGAAAGCTTTTCCTCTAAGATCAAGGATAAAACAAGGATGCCCAATCTCGACACTTTCAATCAGCATAGTATTGGAAGTCTTAGCCAGAGCAATTAGGCAAGAAAAAGAAATAAAAGACATCAAAATTTGAAAGGAAGAAGTACAATTGTCACTATTTGCAGATTACATGATATAATATATAGAAAACCATAACGACTCCATCAAAATACTCTTAGAACTAATAATCAAATACAGTAAAGGTGAAGGGTATAAAATCAATATATATTGCATATCTATACACTAATAATGAAACATCAGAAATAGAAATTAAGAAAACAATCCCATTTATAATTGCATCAAAAAGAGTAAAATACCTGCAAATAAATTTAACCAAGGAAGTGAAAGACCTGTACACTGAAAACTATAAGATGTTGATGAAAGAAGTTGAAGAAGACACAAATAAATGGAAAGATATCCCATGCTCATGGATTCGAAAAATTAATATTGTTAAAATGCCTATAATACCCAAAGCAACTACAGATTCAATGCAATCTCTACCAAAATTCCAATGGCATTTTTCACAGAAATAGAGCAAATAATCCTAAAATTTCTAGAGGACCACAGAAGACTCTGACTAGGAAAAGCAATCTTGAGAAGGAAGAACAAAGTCAGAGGCATCATTCTCTCTGATTTCAAACTATGTTACAAAGCTATAGTAATCAAAATATTATGGTATTGGTATAGAAATAGAATAGAATAGAGAGCCCAAAAATAAACCCATGCATATAAGGTCAATTTATGACAAAAGAGCTAAGAATATACAACGGGACAAAGGACAGCCTCTTCCATAAATGGTTAGGAAATCTGCATAGCCACATGCAAAAGAATAAAATTGGACTATCTTACACCATATACAAAAATTAACTCAAAATGATTAAAGATTTGAATATAAGACTTGAAACCATAAAACTCCTAGGAGAAAACATAGGCTGTAAACTCCTTGACATAGGTCTTATCAACGATTTTTTGTACCTTACTCCAAAAGCAAAGACAACAAAAGCAAAAATAAATAAGTGGGACTACATCAAACTAAAAAACTTCTGTACAGCAAAGGAAACCATCAAGAAAATGAAAAACGCAATCTATGGAATGGGAGAAAATATTTGCAAATCATAAGGGCTTAATATCCAAAATAGATAAAAAACTCATACAACTCAAAGAAAAAAACAAACAATCCTCTTAAAAAATGGGCAAAGGATCTAAATAGATATTTTTCCAAAGAAGATATACAGATGGCCAGCAGGTTCATAAAAAGGTGTTCCACATCTCTAATCATCAAGGAAATGCAAATCACACCCACAATGAGATACCACCTCACACCTGTTAGGATGGCTATTACAAAAAAGACAAAAAATAACAAGTGTTGGCGAGGATGTGGAGAAAAGGGAACTCTTCTGCACTTTTACTGGTAATGTAAACTGGTGAAGCCACTATGGAAAACAGTATGGAGGGTCCTCAAAAAATTAAAAACAGAATTACCATATGAACTAGCAATTCCACTTCTGGGTATTTATCTGAAGACAACCAAAATACTAATTCAAAAAGATATATGCACTCCCATGTTCGTTGCAGCATTATTTACAATATCAAGACATGGAAGCAACCTAAATGTCCATAGATGGATGAATGGATAAAGAAAATATGATACACGTGCACCCACACAGACACCCACACACAATGGAATATTATTCAGCCATAAAAAATAATGAAATCTTGCCATTTGTGCCAACTTGGACGGACCTTGAGGCCATTATGCTTAGGGAAATAAATCAGACAGAACAAGATAAATACCATATGATCTCATGTGGAATCTCAAAAAAAACCAAAATTTGAGCTCTTGGAGATAGAGAACAGATTGGTGGTTGCCTGAAGTGGAGGCGGGGGGGTGGGTGAAATGTGTGATGGGGTCCAAAGACACAAATTTCCAGTTATAAAATGAATAAATCATGGGGATATAATGTACATTATGGTGACTATAGTTAATAATACAGTATTGATATTTGAAAGTAGCTAGGAGAGTAAATGTTGAAAGTTCTCATCACAAGAAAAAAATTTGTAATTATTTATGGTAATGGATATTAACTGGACTTATTGTGGTGATCACTTTGCAATAAATACAAGTATTGAATCACTACATTCCACACATCAAATGAATATAATGTTCTGTCGATTATACCTCAATTAAAAAAAGAAACGTGTACGGGTATGAGGCCAGCCTGGAAACACGAGCCGGATATTCAGGCTCAGCATTCAGGCGAGGGATTACTTCCTAAATTTCAAGCCAACCAGAGAGGATGAGCAGAGGTAGATGAAGGTTGTATAGGCCAGTGTTGCACAGACCCAAAGAAGTTAACCTCCAGAGGCGCAGGTTCAGGAGGAAGGCTTAAGCAGAAACAATTCAGTTACACAGGCACCAACACAACATTCAAGCCAGGTCTGAGGAAACCATAGGAAGCATATATATATATTTTTTTGGTGAGGAAGATTAACCCTGAGCCAACATCTGTTGCCAATCCTCCTCTTTTTGCTGGGGAAGATTGGCCCTGAACTAACATCTGTGCCCATCTGTTTTATATGTGGGACGCCCAACCCAACACGATTTGATAAGTGGTGTGTAGGACCGTGCCCAGGATCTGAACCTGCGAACTCCAGGCTGCCGAAGCGGAGCACACGAACTTAACCACTACACCACCGGGCCAGCCCCAGGAAGAAGATTTTTTAATCAGATGCCTGGAAACAGCTGTTCAGTCTGGAAGAGCTGTGCAGATTTATACAGTGTGGGGCTAGTAACTCCAGAACAGGAAATGGTTTATTCTTTACCATTGTTTTACTCATTTTTCTGAGTGGGTAAGTGACTAAGGGATGGAAAATTCATGATGCTTCCAGAGAGAGGCAGAGCTCTGCAGGTACTGCTGTTTGCAGCAGAGGGTGAATTCCTCACTGAACTGTTTCTTTCTCCTTATCTTCCTATCCTTGACAAATATCTTGAATCCCCCTTTTATGCCTTTATCTGATTTTTCCTTGTCTGTATCTCACTGAAAAAGACAGTAATAATTATTTAAATAATATGACTGTCAAAGGCATTTAGCCATATTATTTTTCCCTTTTAATGAGGTAGGAGTGATATTGGGGAAATTTTACATTTAGTTGGCATAAACGTTCTTCGAAAATTAAAATAAATGCAAAAGATGTCATTTTACAAGATTGCTTCCATTCTTAACATAATGAACAATTCAGTCACTGTTGAATAGCCCAATCTATTTTATTTCTTTGAACAAATTCCACTGTAAGAGCCAACATCATCCATGTGCTTTCAAAGCAGAAAGTAATTATCATCACAATTAACTTTTACAAGGATACACATTTCCTTATGGTAGTGCTTCTCTTCTTCACCTTCCTCCTCAATTTGTATTCATATCTTCAAAGTGGCTGTATAAAAAGATTACCCCTTCTGCATCTACTTATAAAGCCCTATTGAGGAACTCTGTAGAGACATTAAAATATAGATAACTGTTGCCTGAGTCACTGAAGGTACATTTTAGCCAATATGTAAAGTCAAGACATATTGTCAGGGTCTTTCGGGATTCTGAAGGAACTTGAGAAATATACATATTACCTTACACTGAGGAAAAAATATTCAAAAGAATTTCTCTTTGGATATTTATGGAAAACATGAGGCTTTTAAACTGCTTCTTTGACCTCCGTTATTCCCTGATCCTTCACAGTCTTTTGAGGGAGCCAAGTTCTTTTAGCTATAATTGGATATACCTTAGAAAAGACAGAAAGCAAATGGGAGATTGGACAGATGAGACCTCTTGCCCTCACTATGAAGCCGTGTAGGCAGGGAGGGTCCAAGTAGAGATATTAGTGGCCCTTTAAGATATGCCAGGAAGATTGATATCCCAAGGGCTAATGTTAATCACTTAACTCTCATGGTCAAACTGTCCAGAATCCACTACAGCTCCCACTAAATGGCACAGAGGGAGGAGGCAGAAAAAGCACAGAAAAGATCTTACATATGCGTGGGGCTACATAGTCATTAGTTACTTGGTCATACAAATTCATGTGGGTATAGTCAGGAGCTCTCTCAGAATTTGCAAAACAGAGAAATAAGATTATTCTCTAAGACTTAAATTATGAAATCCACCTAAAATGATAAGAAAGATTCAAAATTCACCTTGAAGAGACAAGTTGGCCTCCTGAGCAGAGCAAGATGAAAGAAGATATTAATAAATCTAAAAAGAATTATTTATTGGAAATAGAGATTAAGTAGCATGAAATATAGAAAAGCAAGACCATTGGGCAATCAATGACAGTGGTCCCTCCTCCTAAGCCTGTTCTGGGGAGAGAGCACATTGATAAAAGATTCGACCTTGACTGGTTTTGGTGGCAGGTATCACTCTATTCTGATGAGGATGCACGTGATTATTAGAACTTGATGCAATTAAATATTGAAATGCTAAACTAATTCCCCTTGCCTTATTTCTATGCTTAAAGATCAACTTTATGATTATAATTTTATCTTGCAGGAGGTGGTTTTCCCTCATGGAGAGAAGACAAGCTAGAGTACATGCATGACTAATCTTTTCTTTCAAGCTTAGTTTGATTATATCCCTGAAGTATAGGTCTCCACTGCTGCCAAAGTCACCAGGCAGGCAAAGCTAAGAAATGACAATGGTGAAATCAGTAAGGTAAATGCTAATTTGGAAGGCCTTTGATTGCCTGCCGAGAAGCGTCTCTGATGACACTACAATTTCAGTGCATTGATAGAAGTAGAGAACCTAGTTCAAAGTGAGAAAGTATTCTTAGTCTACTTTCACTTTTCAGACCACTCCTGGAATAGTGGGCACCACACTGAACTGTGCGAAGAGTACATGAAAGTCTTCGAGTGCATTCAGAGAAGAGTCATAGAGGTGGTGAAAAGGCTGGAAACTATGTTTTATGAATGGGGGAAGAAACAATTCAGAGAAAGGGAGGGGAAGAAAATAAAGACACAGAAATTGCCTTTATAATCTGAACAGTTGTCATCTGGAAGAAGATATAGACTGGTTCTGTGTTGATATTGGATTGGAATAAGAACCAAAGGGTGAAAATTACATGCAGAGAGATTTTTGGGTCATTATACGTAGTCTTTAATAATAGGTAGCTTTCTAATGATTGAAGGAGCCCTTTCAAGACAAAATGCGTTTTCTGATTTTGCAGTTATTCTAGCAAAAGCTGTACAATAGCAACTTGACAGGGATAGTGAAGAATAGATGCCTGGAGGAGATACATTTCCCAGTCACTTTAAAATCTCATTTTCTAAAATTTATGCATTTAAAGATATAACTGAAGGACTGAATTCTAAACCATTGAAATATTTATATAGTGTGCTATATGGGAGAATTCGTTTTATTCATAAGGTGAGTTTTTTAACCTTATTTTCACAGAACTACATTAATCATTATCTTTCATTCATGACATGCATCATCATTGACTACGAATATTTCTTTTTATTTGTTTTCTTTGAATGATGTAATAAGTCCAAGTAATCCATCACTGCAATATCAAAAAACCAACAAATATTTAGGAAAAATCTATAGAAAATCTTCAAAACCTCTACACTGAGAACTAAAAATATTAGTGAGACAAGTTAATGAAAACCTAAATAAGTGGAGGCGAATACCATATTTAAGGATTGGAAGATTCAAACTAGTAAGCATGTCAATTCTCCTTGAAATAATCTAAAGAATCATTCCAATTCCAATCTAAATCTCAGTATCTGTAACACATGTTTTTGTGTGTGAGCATGTGTGTGTATATATGTGTGTTTGTTGACAAATTGATTCTACAATTTCTGTGGAAACACAGAAGGCAAAAAAAATAGCCAGTGCAAATTTAGAGAGAAGTGAAAGATGAAGAATTTACTTTAGATGATAGCAAGATCTATCATAAAGCTATAGTAACTAAGACAGTGTGGTTTTGTAACAAGAATAACAAACCAAGGGAAGAGAGATTCCAGAAACGGACTCACACAGACTTGTCACCCTGTTTGTGACAAAAGTAATATTGTGTAAAAGTTGAAAAAGGATTATTTTTTCAATAAATATTCTTGTGGCAATTGGATAGCCATATGGAAAAAAATCTGGATGCCTACCTTATACCATACCCTGTCACCTCCTCCTAAATCCCCCCACCAAAAAAAATTCCAGTGGACTTGAATCTAAATACAAAAGTTAAAAAATAAGACAAGACAGAACATCATTATCATTCTAGAGTATAAAATGATTTCTTAGACAAGAAATTGAAAATTGTTATTAATGAACAAATTGATAAATTGGACTCCATAATATGTACAACAAAAAACACCGAAAATACCAAGAGTTGGTAAGGATATGGAGCAGCAAGAACTCTCATAGACTGACAGGAGTGTAAATAGCCACAAATACTTTGGAAAATTGATCCAACAATTTCACTCCTAGATATATATCCAACAAAAATGCAAAGTTATGTACTAGAACCTTCATAACATCACTATTTGTAATAGCTAAAAGCTGGAAATATACTATTACCCTTCAATAATTAGACTGATAAATATATTCACACAATGGCATAACATACACCAATGGGAAGGAACATTCCACAATTATAATGTTGAATGACAAAAGCTTGACAAAATATGTACTGTATGATATCATTCATACAAACGATAAAAAATTAATCAAGCTTATATATGCTGTTAGAATTCAGGAGACTGATTATCCTTGGTGGAGGTTGGTTTCCGAATGACAAAAGGAAAATTAAAGAGATTAAGTATTATAAAATAAGGGAGACTGAGCAAATGAGAAGGAATGTTGGAGAGAATCTATGGCAATTTCTACCTAAATGGTGTCATGAGAAGCTGAAGTAGTGAGAGAGAGGCCAGAGGAGACATGGTCATGGAGACAAACACACACAGTGATTCCCTCTGTGCAGAGAACCCAAGCCTTCCCAGGCTGAAGACTCTCAGTGGGAGAGAGAGAGAAAGAGAGCAAAAGAGAGAGCAAGATCATGATAGATCAGATTTCAAAAGGGGCCTCTCCTTAAACAAGGGGCAAAGCTTCCCATCCTTGCCCATGACTTTTTCCTCTTTAAGGATCAACATGAGTCTCGTAAAGGGAAGTGCATTTCACCATGATTTAGAACTGCTCATTTTCAAGGATATAAGAGGAAACCTGTAAGCTGATAGAAAATCACCAATTGTAAGGAATTTTTCCAATACTAACATGAAATACAACTTAGGAAAAGTTGTATCACACAGCCCCAAATTTGGAATTAAAGGGAATCTGGAAGGAATAGAGAGGGACATGAGTAAGAATGATTGAGGTTTCAGTGGGTATGTAGTGATAATAAGCATTCCTGGTGGAAACTAGGAAACTGGTTTCTAGTTGTCAACAGAAAAGAGGTCTGAGGAGGAGAAGTCAGAAATCACGGGTGTGAGTGGGATCCAAGGGGAGTTTCTGCTGAACCCTGGAATTAGAAGAATTGTGTCTATAGATAATAGAGTCACTGCAGGCTCTTTAGTAACAAAAGAAATATTTTAGGGAGAACACCAAGGTGTCAGAAAATACTGAGTTTGGAGCAGAGAGACAATGGCATGTTGGGAGGGAGTTTACAACACTCTTAACCAAATCATGAGAGGAGAGGCTGATGGAGAGGATAAGATGGGAGAGTAGAGCACAGAGGGGTCACTGACACATTTCCTGACAGTGAATATCTCCGTGTAGAGGGGTCCTGGAGGCCCTACAGAAACTGGACCCAATGCCCAGGAACTGGTCACCACCTACAATGGGCTCTTGGCATCAAGGCCCTGGTTTTCAATTTAAGTACTGTCTCAGCACTCTCATTTGCTCTGTGATCTTGGACACATCCTATGTTCTCTTTGAGTCCTGGTATCTTCCACTGAAAAGGAGGGGAGGTGACGTAAATCTTTCTTGTGATTGAGTCAGGCTAATCTTGGATGTCAGCCCTTTTGATTAACTCAAGGATTGGGATTGTTTTTACACCTGCCATATCCCTTCAGTGATACTTAAACTAGTGTTCGATTGGATAACTAGGAGAGGATGTGCTTGACTCCAACTAGGACAGTGATTCTGAAGGATTCTGGGTCCCACACCTCCAACAACAAAACAAAAGATTCTCTCATCTCTACAAATGCACACCCTGATTTCTGAATTCTTTTTATTTTTTTTATTAACCTCACAGAGATCTTCCAGTCAAGCAGGAAGCGCTGAAACTCCAGCTTCTATAAGACTGGTGTTAGCTGAGTTTTCTTCACTCTGGAATCAAAATATTTCCGACATTAAAGGCCTTTCCCATGGACAACAGCAATAGTATCCTCAGGAGAAAACCTGCTTCTATTGTCCTTGGTGTTCAGACCAAACCTCCTTATAGAGTTTTACTGGACAGGGACATTGCCCCAGGGGGGAAGAGCCTCTGAGCTCAAGGTGGTAGTGCTCCAGTCCTGGCCAGGTATGCCTGCACGCACGTCTGTTGGCGAAGATTGGGTTGGATTTCCCACACCTGTGTGTCCTAGCTGTAACCCTCTTGCCTGGGATTTAACATACAAGTGGTGGTTCTGAACCAACCTTGCTCCCAGCTGCAAATGTTCGTTTCTACGGGGTGAGATAATGGGGGCCTCTAGCGACCCTTCAGCCAACTGAGTTCTCACAAATCTTATCTTCTCCATGGGTAAGCAATACTGCACAAGGGCCTGCTATACTAGTTATTTTGCCTTATTTTAGCCATCATTAGAAAAGTGAAAAGTAAGGTTGTGTGTATGTATATAAATAACAATAAAAGTCATTCAAGAGAAAGAGTTGTGAAATTTGGGATCCACACCAAAGAAAAGTAAAATAATTTTTATAAATTTGACCCAGGAAATGTGGAGAAACAGGTTTAAGAGGCACAATATAAATATATATATTTAAAATAGTTTACATTATATGCCTTATATTCACCTTATCCAAAAAGTGAGTGTGAAGTAAGAAGCATCAGCTGCAGCCTCACAAGGAGTCAACTGAGGCCCAGAAACATTAAAGAATTTTTTCTGCTCACACAGCCAGAGAATGCTGACGGCAGCATTCTAACCCGTAGATTCTTTTATCTACAAATTTTCCTGGATGGTTAATGACCCTCCATGTAGCAAGAATGTCAGGGAAAGGAGAGTGAGAGGGGTGACAGATGCCAAGCCACCAGGAGGCTGAGCTCCCATCTTGCCCTTTTGCCTTTCTCTGCATTTTTGGGTTCCATCCAAGCCCTGGGCACATGGCAGAACTAGAGGATCCCCCTTATACACTTTATTTTCATTCCATAGGGATTGGGGAAGAGAAGGACTCATGAAATCCCTGTCTCTCAAGTGGAACTGGGATCTAGTTTCAAATTTTAAGCTCAGGATCTGGATTGTAGACAGAAGAGGTTGATGACTGTTGCTGGAGGTGGAGTCTTCTGGGAGAAAGGCATGAACATCAGGCATGGATATTCCATGGAGGACTCAGTGTTCAAGCTCCCATCCAGGAAAAAAAAAAGGAACAGAAATAGTTAAACAGGCAAATATCAAACAAGAGTGTATTGGACATAAGAAAGAAGTGAAGGAAAAGACAAAATAATCTTAGCATTTAAGACTAAATTAGAAGCCGATCAAAGTAGTATAGATTCAATTGAATATATAATAAAATGATTTTAGGCAAAGTATGAACATACTTAGGAGAACAAAAGAAAACAGAAAAAAACTTTAACATAACTAAAAAGGATCAGAGACAATAGTGATTTTCAATGAAGAAAGAAAAAAAATCCAACATATGCATACTTGAATTTTATGCAGAAGAAAAACACAACAATGCAACAGAATTTGTACTTAAAACTATTCTCCAAGAAAACTCCATGGAAATAAAAGAAGATTTGCAATTATATATTAAAAGAATACCTGCTGTATGTGGAAAAATTGGTTCAGATTTGTCATCTCAAAGACATAGTAAAACTATTTGATTTTAAAGATAACAAATTCCCTTAGAAGATCAATAAAATACAATAAAAAACAAAAAAACAAGTCGCTCACATAGAAAAATCATCTTGACTTCAGAATTTTTGGCAATAACATCCAAATGAAGATGACATTACAATAGCATTAAAAAAAAAACAACTTGGAAGAAATACGTGAGCCAAGGATTTTTATTTCCAGCCAAGCTGTCCTTCAAGCATCATGGTTATAGAAACATGGCTTTAAAAATGACAAAACTCACAGAATACTGTATCAAAAGCCCTTTATGAGTAATATACAAAAAATTCAGTGTCATACAACCAAGAATTGACTACAAAATTCTCAGCAAAAAAATTTAGAGTGATCATTGAATATATTTAATTGTATATATAAGAGAGTCAAGAGTGGAAGGATGGGATATAATTACCTGTCCTGAAGTTAAAAAGCAATGATGCTACAAAAGGGAGAGAGGGAAGGCAAAGAAGGAATTAGAATAAGCTGAGTAATGGTCACTTTAATAATAGATGGAGACAGTGGATATCGTTGAAAGCTGATAAATCAAATAACAAAAACCTAAGTAAGGAAAAGTGGACCAAGGACATTATTAAAGGTATTATTAAAAAGATAATATCAGAAAGAAAACCCCAAACCTTCATAAATAATAGAAGAAACAAAAGGAGAAAATAAAACAGAATACAGTCAAAAAGGAAAAGTATATATAAAATGTTACACCCAGTTACAAACAAAAATATCAACCACATCAATAAGTACAAATGTGCTTAATTCACTATTAACAGAAAGAGCATTTCAAATTGCCTTACCAACCAAAAATCAGCTCTATGTTTCAGACAAAACACATATTAAAATAAAGTTATTCAGTAATACTGAAAATAGAGGGATGGAGGGGCCAGACCTGTGGTGTAGCGGTTAAGTGCGCGAGCTCCGCTGCTGGTGACCCAGGTTTGGATCCCGGGCTGTCACCAATACATCGCTTGTCAGGCCATGCTGTGGCGGCATCCCATGTAAAGTGGAGGAAGATGGGGCACAGATGTTAGCCCAGGGCCAGTCTTCCTCAGCAAAAAGAAGAAGATTGGCATGGATGTTAGCTCAAGGCTGATCTTCTTCACACACGCACACACACACACACACACACAAACACACAAAATAAATAAAAATAGAGGGATGGAAAAATACATATGGGACAAAGGTACATTGCAAAATGAGACTAACTAGAAACCAGGGGTTTTGGGGCCGGCCTGGTGGCACAAGTCGTTAAGTGTGTGTGCTCCACTGCGGCGGCCCGGGGTTCAATGGTTCAGATCCTGGGTGCACACCGATGCACTGCTTGTTAAGCCATGCTGTGGCAGCGTCCCATATAAAGTAGAGGAAGATGGGCACAGATGTAAGCCCAGGGCCAGTCTTCCTCAGCAAAAAAGAGGAAGATTGGCATTGGATGTTATCTCAGGGCTGGTCCTCCTCACAAAAAAAAAAAAAAAGAAACCGGGGGTTTTAATCCTAATACAAGATGAGGTGCAATTCAGGCTAAAAGGCATTAAAAATGACAATGATGAATACCTTAAAATATTACAGAACAAAATGTACAATTATATAAATAATTATGAATATCTATGCAACAAATAACACAACAATTACATAAAGCAGAAGCTGCAGGTGGTGCGAGGAACAATAAACATAAAAAATAATGTAATAAGGAGAGTGACATCAGCATCATGGCAGAGTGAGCTTTCCCGTAAACTCTTCCCCTGATAAGATACAACAAAAGGAACAGTCACAGACCAACAACGGACTCCTAGACAGCAAAAAGCAAGATTGGAAAGGTCCACACTGCTGTACATCTGAGAGTGGAATGTGCTGGGCCCCTGGAGGAAGTGAAGAGAGAGGACTCAGAACTGCTACAGGGGTATCATCAACATCTGTGCACCCCAGGAGAGCGGATAATGAGGGGTGATTGGGAAGCCCCCCACGCCAGGGACCCAGTGGGCAAAAGAGAGAGCCTCCGCCCCCCGCAAGCCAAACAATGCAGCTCAGCCGACCAGACCAGACCAAGTGGCCGGCAGCGGATCGCAGCAAGCAGCCAGAGCAGAGTGCAGGGTGCTCAGATTACACAGGCCTTAACCCCCACATAGCGGCAGCGGGTGGAAATTGCAACCAGATATTTCCAGGATGAGGAAAAACAAAGCCAATACAGGAACCACAATGCAAAGATACATGAAATCACCAGACCAGAAGGAAAATGACAAGCACCCAGAAACCAACCCTGAAGACACAGAAATCCATAACCTAAACGACACAGCTTTCAAAATAGCTATCATAAAAAAACTCAATGAAATACGAGACAACAGAGACAAACAATTCAATGAGATTAGGAGTTTCTTCACAAAAGAGATTGAAATCATAAAGAAAAACCAATCAGTGCTGATGGAGATGAAGAACACAATGGAGGAGATAAAGAAGAATCTGGAATCTTTAAAGAACAGAGCTGACAATATGGAGGAAAGAATTAGCATTATAGAGGATAGGAATACAGATATGCTCCAGATGGAAGAGGAGAGAGAACTAAGAATAAAAAGAAATGAAGAAAGTCTCCGAGAAATATCTGACTCTATTAGGAAATGTAACATAAGAATTACAGGTATTCCTGAGGGAGAAGAGAAGGAAAGAGGAACAGAGAGCCTGTTCAAGGAAACAATAGCTGAGAACTTCCCAAATCTGGGGAACGAGCAGGAAATACCAGTAAGTGAAGCCAATAGGTCACCTAAATACGTCAACAGGCAAAGGCCCACTCCATGACATGTAGTGGTAAGGCTGGCCAAAGTCAATGACAAAGAAACAAAATTAAGGGCAGCTAGACAAAAACAAAAAATAACGTACAAAGGAACTCCCATCAGGCTCTCAGCGGATTTCTCAACAGAAACTTTGCAGGCTAGGAGAGACTGGAATGATATATTCAAAATACTGAAAGACAAAAACTTTCAGCCAAGAATACTCTATCCAGCAAAAATATCCTTCAAATATGATGGAGAAATAGTAACTTTCCCAGATAAACAAAAGCTAAGGGAGTTCATGGCCACGAGACCCCCCATTACAAGAAATACTCAAGAAGGCCCTCAGGCCTGAAAAAAAGAAAAGAAAGGGAATACAAAGCTTGGAGCATGGAGAAAAATAGGTAGACAAAATCAGAGAAATAGTAGATCTTTACCGGAATAGGTTAGCAACCACTTAAACACCAAAATCAAAGATCAAAGGAAGGAATTCACCAAAAATAAATATAACCTCATCACTGTAAATACACACCCACAACACAAGATAGAATAAGGTATAACAAGAATGACTTAGACGGGGAAGAGGAAAGTGATTGAATTGACTTAGTATAAGGAAATAAGAGGCCATCAGATAATGGACTATCTCATACACAAGATTTTTTATACAAACCTCAAGGTAACCACTAAACAAATAATCAAAACAAAATCACATATGATAAACAAAGAGAAAACTAGAAGAGTCATAAGGCAGAACAACCAAACTGAATTGGCAGTCGGAAACAAATGGGACAAGAAACAAAGGAAATGCAAAAGAACCGGAAAATAAGTGACAAAACAGCAACATTAAACCCTCATATATCAATAATTACCCTAAATGTAAATGGATTGAACTCTCTAATCAAAAGATACAGAGTGGTGGGATGGATTAAAAAGCAAGACCCAACAATATGCTGCCTCCAGGAAACACATCTCAGCTCTAAAGACAAGCACAGGCTCAGAGTGAAAGGATGGAAGACAATACTCCAAGCTAATGGCAAACAAAAGAAAGCAGCTGTTGCCATACTCATATCAGACAAATTCAAGATAAAACAAGTTAAGAGAGACAAAGAAGGGAAATATATAATGATAAAAGGGACACTCCACCAAGAAGACATATCACTTATAAATATACATACGCACCCAACATAGGAGCACCAATGCATAAAGCAACTATTAACAAACCTAAAAGGAGACATTAACAACAACACAATAATAGTAGGGGATCTTAATACCCCACTTACATCAATGGATAGATCATCCAGACAAAAAGTCAATAAAGAAATAGTGGACTTAAATGAAAAACTGGACAAGATGGACCTAGTAGACATATACAGAGCACTCCATCCAAAAACAGCTGACTACACATTCTTCTCAAGCACGCATGGAACATTCTCAAGGATAGACCATATGTTGGGAAACAAAGCTAGCCTCAATAAATTTAAGAAGATTGAAATCATAATAAGGATCTTTTCATTCCATAATGCTATGAAACTGGAAATCAATGATGAAAAAAAAAAAACTGGGAAAGTGACAAAAATGTGGAGATTAAAGAACATGCTACTGAACTACCAATGGATCATTGATGAAATTAAAGGAGAAATCAAAAACTATCTGGAAACAAATGGAAATGAAAATATGCCATACCAAACCATATGGAATGCAGCAAAAGTGGTCTGGAGAGGGAAAATCATAGTGATACAAGCCCACCTTAACAAACAAGAAAAAGCCCAAATAAGCAACCTTAAATTACACCTAACAGAACTAGAAAAAGAAGAACAAAGCCCAAAGTCAGCAGAAGGAGAGAAATAATAAAAATCGGAGCAGAAATAAATGAAATTGAGACCAAAAAAACGGTAGAAAGGATTAATGAAACAAAGAGTTGGTTCTTTGAGAAGATAAACAAAATTGACAAACCCTTAGCCAGACTTACTAAGCAAGAAAGAGAAAAGGCTCAAGTAAATAAAATTAGAAATGAGAGAGGAGAAATTACAACAGATACCATGGAAATACAAAGGATTATAAGAGAATACTATGGGAAATTATATGCTAACAAATTGGACAATCTAGAAGAAATGGATAAATTCTTAGACTCATACAACCTCCCAAAACTGAACCAAGAAGAAATGGAGAATCTGAATAGACCAATCACAAGTAAAGAGATTGAAATAGTAATCAACAACCTTCCAAAACATAAAAGTCCAGGACCAGATGGCTTCTCTGGCAAATTTTACCAAACATTCAAAGAAGATTTAATACCCATCCTTCTCAAACTATTCCAAAAAATAGAGGAAGATGGAACACTTCTTAAATCCTTCTATGAGGCCAACATCACCCTGATACCAAAGCCAGACAAAGACAATACAAAGAAGGAAAATTACAGGCCAATATCGCTGGTGAACATAGATGCAAAAATCCTCAACAAAATATTGGCAAACCGAATACAGCAATACATTAAAAAGATCATAGACCATGATCAAGTGGGATTTATACCACGGACGCAGGGATGGTTCAACATCTGCAAATCAATCAACGTGATACACCACATCAACAAAACAAAGAATAAAAACCACATGGTCATCTCAATAGATGCAGAGAAGGCATTTGACAAGATACAACAACCATTTATGATAAAAACTCTCAACAAAATGGGTACAGAAGGAAAGTACCTCGACATAATAAAGGCTATTTATGACAAACCCACAGCCAACATCATACTCAACAGGAAAAGACTGAAAGCCATTCCTCTGAGAACAGAAATGAGGCAGGACTGCCCACTCTCACCACTCCTATTCAACATAATATTGGAGGTTTTGGCCAGAGCAATCAGGCAAGAAAAAGGAATAAAAGGAATCCAAATAGGCAATGAAGAAGTGAAACTCTCACTATTTGCAGATGACATGAATTTATATATAGAAAACCCTAAAGAATCCATTGGAAAACTATTAGAAATAATCAACAACCACAGCAAAGTCGCAGGGTACAAAATCAATCTACAAAAATCAGTTGCATTTCTGTATGCTAATAACGAACTAACAGAAAGAGAGCTCAAAAAGATAATACCATTTACAATTGCATCAAAAAGAATAAAATATCTAGGAATAAATCTTACCAAGGAGGTGAAAGACCTATACAACAAAAACTACAAGACATTATTGAAAGAAATCGATGATGACATGAAGAAATGGAAAGACATCCCATGCACATGGATTGGAAGAATAAGCATAGTTAAAATGTCTATATTACCTAAAGCAATCTACAGATTCAACACAATTCCAATCAGAATCCCAATGACACTCTTCATGGAAATATAAAAAAGAATATGAAAATTCATATGGGGCAACAAAAGACCCCAAATAGCTAAAGCAATCCTAACAAAAAAGAACAAAGCTGGAGGCATCACAATCCCTGACTTCAAAACATACTACAAAGCAATAGTAATCAAAACAGCATGGTATTGGTACAAAAACAGACACACAGATCAATGGAACAGAATTGAAAACCCAGAAATAAAACCACACATATATGGACAGCTAATTTTCGAAAAAGGAGCTAAGAACATACAATGGAGAAAGGAAAGTCTCTTCAATAAATGGTGTTGGGAAAACTGGACAGCCACATGCAAAAGAATGAAAGTGGACCATGTGCTATCGCCATTCACAAAAATTAACTCAAAATGGATCAAAGACCTGAAGGTGAGAGCTGAAACTATAAAAGTCATAGAAGAAAATATAGGCAACACACTATTTGACATTGGTCATAAAGGAAACTTTTCAGATGACATGCCTACCCAGAATAGGGAAACTAAAGAAAAAATAAGCAAGTGGGACTTTATCAGATTAAAGAACTTCTACAAGACAAATGAAACCAGAATCATGATGAACAGACAACCCACCAGCTGGGAGAAAATATTTGCAAAACATATATCTGACAAGGGGCTAATCTCCATGATATATAAAGAACTCACAAAACTGAACAACAAAAAAACAAACAACCCAATCAAAAAATGGGCAGAGGAAATGAACAGACACTTTTCCAAAGAATATATACAGAGGGCCAATAAGCGCATGAAAAGATGTTCAATGTCACTAATCATCAGGGAAATGCAAATCAAAACAACACTAAGATATCACCTCATGTCCGTTAGAATGGCTATAATCACCAAGACAAAAAAACAACAAATGTTGGACTGGATGTGGAGAAACAAGAACCCTCATACACAGCTGGTGGGAATGCAAACTGGTGCAGCCTCTATGGAAAATGGTATGGAGATTCCTCAAAGAATTAAAAATAGAAATACCCTATGATCCAACTATCCCACTACTGGGAATCTATCCAACGAACCTGAAATCAACAATCCAAAGAGGCTTATGCACCCCTATGTTCATTGCAGCATTATTCACTATAGGCAAGAAGTGGAAGCAACCTAAGTGTCCCTTGACTGATGATTGGATCAAGAAGATGTGGTATATATATATACAACGTAATACTACTTAGCCATAAAAAAGACAAAATCATCCTATTTGCAACAACATGGATGGGCCTGGAGGGTACTATGTTAAGTGAAATAAACCAGAAAGAGAAAGACAAACCCTGTATGATCTCACTCATATGTGGAATATAAACCAACACATGGACAGAGAAAACTGTATTATGGTTACCAGGGGCAATGGGGGTAGAGGGTGGGCACAAGGGGTGAAGGGAGACATGTAAATGGTGATGGACAAACATAAATGTACAACCCAAAATTTCACAATGTTATAAACTATTAAAACATCAATTAAAAAAATATTGTAATAAAGTAGGTTTTATTAATATTTATATATTGATATGTTGTATGTATTTATATGTAAAATTTTACATGCTTATAATACAGAATATACCTTATTCTCAAGCACACATTTAGTTTTCACAGAAACTGATTATCTAAAGTATCAAAGAATGCCTCATTAAGTTCTTAAAGTAGAAAGAACGCAAACACATTCTGTGGTCACAATACAATAATACTAGAATTAGATAATAAGAAAAAAACAGCCCATTCATCTAGGGGGAAATCTCTGTTAAACAACTGTGAGGAGAAAGACACAAGAGAAATAAAAATAGTAAAATTTCTAAAAATAAAAAAAGACAAAAATAAAGGAGATAAAATAAAGCATTAAATAAATCCAAACTTAAAAGCTAGTAAGAGAAAAATAAACTAAAAGTAAACGCAAGGATTTAAGAAAAAAAGATAAGGATAGGATTAACGAGAAACAAAGCAGGAAAAAACTAGAATTAATAAATAAACCAATAGACTAATTCTCTGAAAAAAAAAAAAACCAACAAAATAGACAAAACACCAGGTAACCTAATAAAAACAGAAGGAGAAAGTACAAATTTACAGGTTGAAAAATGTTGAAGTAGGGCTAGCCCAGTGGCATAGTGGTTAAGTTTGCAGGGTCTGCTTCGGCTTCCCAGGTTTTGCAGGTTTGAATCCTGGGCACGAACTGATGCACCGCTCATCAAGCCATGCTGTGGTGGCGTCCCACATAAAAAATGGAGGATGACTGGCATGGATGTCAGCTCAAGGCCAAACTTGCTTACCAAAAAAAATAAAAAAAAATGGTAACAGGAAATAACTATTGAAACAGGAAAAAATTTAGAAAACTCATGAGAGATTATGCTAAGTCAACACAAATATATTTGATAACCTAGATGAAGGGAAAATATCCATCGAAAATAAAATTTACTAGATTTTGTGAGAGTAGAGATAGAATAGTTAAACAAAGCTATTTTCATGAAAGAAAAAATGTTTTAAAAGAAAGACTAGGGGCTGGCCCCATGGCGTGGCAGTTAAGTGCGCATGCTCTGCTGCTAGCCGCCCAAGTTTGGATCCCGGGTGCGTACCAATGCACTACTTGTCAGACCATGCTGTGGCGGCGTCCCATATAAAGTGGAGGAAGATGGGCATGGATGTTAGCCCAGGGCCAGTCTTCCTCAGCAAAAAGAGGAGGATTGGCATGGATGTTCGCTCAGGGCTGATCTTTCTCACCAAAAAAAAAAAAATAAATAAAAAATAAAAGAAACACTATAGCACATTAGATGTTTTTACAGAGGAATTCTTAGCACATTGTAGAGACTGGATAGATAATCATAATGCTACAGAAACTTTTCCAGAAGGGGAAAAAAGGGAATATTCTAATGCTTTTAATGAAGCACATATAACTCTAAAATCTACATTAATAATAAGAACACTTAAGTATATAGATGCAAATGTTTTATTTATAATTTTGGAAGTAACTTCCAATACCGCCTTAAAAATAAATACGTCATAAACCAGTGAAATTGATCCTGGAAATGCCAGAATAGTTCAATATTAGCATATCCATTTCTGTACCTCAGTCGGAAAGCCAGTAACATACCCATTTCTTTAACTAGTAAGTATTTAGTGGCATTTCCACTGGTTCCTGCCAGCGATAGTTTAACAGGTATGTATCCAGTGCAGGTACACAGGTAGTCATTCTCAAAAGAGCCCATGCGTGGTTTAATGCTCTGCTGTATCCCTTTTGAAATTCTTAGTTTTTTCACAAGGGTACCACATTCAGCATAGGTGGATCTAGATTTGGATCCTGGCTCTGTCAGTCATTATCTACCTGTCCTTGAGCAAGTCACTGAACCTCTCTCTGTCAATGTCTTGTGTCTTGCTATGGTGGAGATTAAAGTTGGTGTATGACAATTCCAGGCACACTAAGTGCCATAGTGAGTGATAGATACATTGTAATCATTGCTTTTTGTGGTAGTGGTGGTAGCTATTGTTATGGCTCATTTTCCCATAGGTCTAGTATTGATAAAAAGAAGATGGTAGGCAACTCTGATTTGAAGTATCAGACATTGTTTTAAATTTAATTTAATTGCTTTTAATTGCTTCTTAAAAGAAATTCTTTAGCTGAGTTTTGAAGGCTGAGCCCAGTCAGCCATGAAGAAGGGCATTCAAGGTGGAGGGAATAGCAGACGCAGAGGTAAAGAGGCTTGCAATCAGATGAGCATCTACGAGAGGTAGCATGGCGGCCAGAAGCATGGATTTGGAGGGGTTTGGGTTAGAATCTCACTTCCACTAGCTATGTGACCTTGGGCAAATCTCCTCATATCTCTGTGCCTTAGTTTCTTCATCTTTAAAAAGTTGAAATGATAATGAAGAGTACCATCTCATAGGGTTATTTTGAGAATTAAATGAGTTTATATATGTGAAGGACCTGGAAGAGCACTTATCAAATTGTGGATACTTAGTAGGTGATATACTTTTATCCGAGGAAATGAGTCAGACTGGAAATGTAAAAGAAGCAGACAAGCGCCAGTGCACAGAGGATTAATCTGCCATGTTACAGACCCTACACGTGATCTTGTAGGCAGTGGGAAGCCATTCAAGTGTTTAAGCATATTTGTGACAGGATCTGACCTGCCTTCTAGAAAATTGCTATGACAGCGTTATAGAGACATGAAGAATTGTGGAATAAAAGTTGACTTCCAGTTATTGTTGCTTTCTCTACTGGCATACCTGACAAAGACAGTTTCAATTTCTGGCACATGCAATAGTCAGCATTCAGCAGATAAATTCCCAGCTTAAGGAAGTGCCTTCTGGCCACAGCATCTGTCTCAGGAGGCACCCTGGTGAAGACTCAGCCGTAATTCACATCCTAAACACTGCTTACACCCGGCACCCAAGGAAGAGTCAGAATAGGCTCTAGATCGGGGCCAGCCCTGTGGCGCAGCGGTTAAGGGTATGCACTCCGCTGCTGGCGGCCCGGTTGGGATCCCAGGCGCACACCGATGCACCGCTTGTCAGGCCATGGTGGGCGGCGTCCCTTGTAAAATGGAGGAAGATCCACACGGATGTTAGCTCAGGGCCAGTCTTCCTCAGCAAAAAGAGGAGGATTGGCATGGATGTTAGCTCAGGGCTGATCTCCCTCACAAAAAAAAAAAAAAAAAGAATAGGTTCTAGACTGCCGTCCTTTATATCTTTTCCAAACCAACTCCAGGCTTGTGGAGTCAGAGCTAGTCCCCTGCTGAGGGCTTTAACACTTCCAGTCCCATGATCCCAGTAGATGTCTTCACCATTTGCTTGAGCTGCCAGAGGATCTCTGGATGCAGGCCTCTCACACTCATTGTCATTCACAGCAGATGTAATGGCAGCCAATATACAATGTTTACGGAGCACCCACTGAGCTTAGAGCACAGGAATAAGGCTACAGAAAACTGCCACAGCCAAGAAAGCAGTGGGAGATGGTAGTACCTCTTGTGTAGTGTCTGACATCCCTGTCAATAGCGTTAGCTCTTCCAGGCCATTAAGAATTATTCAATACAACTGAAAATGTGACTCATAGGCTGCCTCTCTGCCAATTTCTAAGGTGTCTGACAGGTAGGGATTTGCCAGGCATTGGACAATTGTGAGAGAATATTCTGAATTCTCTTTATGAATCAAAGAAAATGTCAATTTGTCATGCACCATCAATTATCTCTGGATTTCAATTTGATTTATTTACTCATAATTTTGACCAGCAACAACTACTTAAAATAGTGAGAAAAAATTTTTTTTGAGTATTATATGTCATTTTAAAACTTCCAGTAGCATCAATGCTAAATATGTTATTTTCTCCAGCAGTTTGGGAGATTTTGTTTGTTTTGTAAGAAACTCTTTTGAACTCTTATAGAGGGAAAAACATGGTGCATACAATAAAACTGTATTTTGAAAGTTTATTTCTCTATACTGTATCCTGGCACCATTCATTCCATTATTTAAGATATTCTTAGGCAAAAAAAGTCATTAACATTTAAAACCAAGCTTCTTCACTATATGTAGAAATGTAATTATCTTTTTTTTTGGTCATTTTTTCCTGAGTATATAAAACCTATTTTACATAATATCATTACCTCATTGTCAATCACTAAGTAATGTTGAGCTGTTGTGTGTGGTTACCTTCTGCATTTCAAGTTGTCTTTTTTCTGCAAAATGTAATTCCCCACAGCCATTCCATAATTATATTTACAAAGATAGATGAAAGACTGGTTACAGATCTCAACCTTGTCCAAAAAATGAGATTGAATGAGGTGTCAGGTTGTTCACCTCTTCTGAAAGAAAAACATTTTGGAAATCCAGTTTGTGTGACAACAACATACATTTAACAAAACAAAAAATAATCAATTCCATGCCAGTGACAGGAGGTGATTCAGCTAGCTGGCTGGCAGTAAAGGTTGTTGAGCAGGTTTCAGATTCCTAATTGGTTGTCTAGCTTGCTAAGTAGCAGCTGGTCTTTAATTAGTTGAAAAATTATTACCACTAAGAGTTGCTTTAAAAAGAAAAAGAACAAAATAATTAAAATGTTAGAATCCATATGGTGAGTGCTTATCCTCACTTGTCAGTAGCTGTTTTCCTTCATCACTGATAAGTTTAAAACTATTCCTATGCCACTTACTTTTTAAAGTGTAACTCACTTTAAAATGTAAAATCCTCAAAGACTCCCAAAACGGAATAGCAAAAAAAATAGCTGCGTACCACTTAATAACTTTTTTTGATTATGAAATTATCTCTGATATCCCCCACCCCATGGATTGAATATCTAATTGATAAGTGAATCTTACAACAGGCCTTATTATTGAAGGGATTAGTAAATTCCTGACTTGGTTTGTTATAAATACAATGACACTGGTGAAAATACAATGACACTGGTGAAAATTATCAGTACCTTACAGATGACAGGAAAATTGCCTTTGCACACAGATTCCGTTTAATGATTAGCAGAAAGTTAATACTGCCTAGAATTACAGGAAATCCCAATTTGCCCTGATTTTGTAATTATATTTCTACTCAGAGATAAAGTTTTATAAAAATATGTTATTTAGAGATAAACCAGTCTACATACACACTGAACATGCCAGGAAACTCAACAGTTAATTACACACATATAACAATGCTCTTACTTCCTATATTGACAAAGCTGCATTGCTTAGCCCAAATATTTTTTAAAATTTTATTTTTATTACTTGAGTTGAGGGGTGGTGATGTATATGAGTTTTGGTGCTAGTAGAGCTGGATTCAAATTTTTAGCTCTCTCTTTTACTAAACGAATGCATCTTAGCTCATCTTTGGCTCTATTTTTTTCTTCTATGATGTAAGAATAATATAATCCAACCTGTTAGATTATTGTGAACTCTACAAAGTATCTAACATTGGTTCGGAATGCATTACCCATTCAATAAATGCTTTTCTTATACTTATTTCAATATACATGTAATATATTTCAGTTATCTGGAAAAATCAATTATTGGGTTCACCTCATGGCTTTTATGACATGGCATCAATGAGGAATGATTTACAAACATATCCAATGTAATTTTTTTTTTTGTTTGTGAGGAAGATCAGCCCTGAGCCGGCATCCATGCCAACTCTCTTCTTTTTGCTGAGGAAGACTGGCCCTGGGCTAACATCCGTGCCCATCTCCTCCACTTTATATGGGATGCCGCCACAGCATGGACTGACAAATGGTGCATCGGTGAGCGCCCGGGATCGAACCCGGGCCGCCAGCAGCGGAGCACGTGCACTTAACCACTACACCACGGGGCTGGCCCCGTATCCAATGTAATTTTGAATAAATATATCATTTATTCCCCAATCTTTATGTCTTGGGCACTTTTTGAAATGTGAAAATCATCTGATTTTTATGCCACTCACCCAGAAGTTGCTAGAGATAATGAGACTGATTTGAATGGAAATTTTGATATAATATTTACCCTCCATCCTTCTGAAGCTGCTAACTTGCATGAAGAGGAAGAGTTCTCATATAGGAATCTAAGTCAATTCTTTAAATGTATACATGTTTTAATGCGCATGCACTTGATGAACAGAATCATAGTCACGCCCAGCACTGTGGTCCTTTGTGACTGCTCCAGGACAACACGCCTTCTCTCTCGACAGAGAAGCTAAGTTTTTATTTTAACCTTTAAATTCTTCTTTAAACCACTTATTTTCCTTGTTTTAATGAGTTCTTCAAATTCGTTGAAGGACAATAAAAGGAATCATTTCCAATTGAATGTTTTGTACCAACGTTTTTCCTCACTTTTATACATACTTTTCAGCACTATCTGAAGTCTCTGCCCACAAATTTTCTCCATCATGTTCTGCATATTGCCAAGTTCACTGCTGATGTTCAGTAAATATCAAATGTTCACGATCAGGCAATGCCAATTGGGAGAAACACTAACATGTGGTACAGTAAGATGAAAATCAGGCAATATAGATTAATAGCAAACATTTGGTTGACATTTCTAATTTCGCTTGGGTTGAATCTAAAACTTTATTGCGCTTCTCTGTGGTCTGCCATACTGCCAGCTGCCTTTTCTACAGATGTTCTCAACATATGAAGGGGAGTCTGAGCATTAACCCCCTGCTGCATATCAACAAGATGCGGATGATCATGCAATAATTTGCTCGCTTTTCAAGACCTAACTGTTGATATGACATGATGGAAAACCTCATTGTTATACACTGTTACAAATGTCTGTAATTACTGCCACTACACAACTAAATGATTCAGTGCATCCATTCCATCATACTCAAAGGACGCCCAAGTGACATTTTACTTTTCCCTGACTTTAGTTTTTCCCAGTTCATGACAGCTGGAAAACTCTTTGGTCTAATCATAAACCTCCTAGCTAGAACATTTAAAGTTTTACTATTCTAGTCCAAAGGATGACAGTGAGTGTTTTTGAGCTGATTAAGGACAAGATGTAAACAATAACGGAGGATTCTCTGGCAGCTGCGTCCTGGATGGGCTGGAAAGGGGGAGAGATTGGTGGCACTCTGCACAGGGCTTTAGGAAAAACACCAATCTAAGAAAATCAGAGAAAGGAGGCCATGCCTCAGAGATTTTTGTATAGTTTCTTGTTTTTTCTCCTGTATGTATTCTCTGATGTTGTCTAAAGCCACCAATCCTACAAGAAACTCCCAAGTTCTGGATTTTGTTCTCTTACAACCCCGAAGTAAGTTTAGTACAAGATGCCAAATCTCTATTATCCTTGCTCAATAATTAAAATGGAATCTCTTGGGTTACCCACTCTTCCTTTCACCCCCTTTTGTCTGAAAATAATATTTTTTCTTAAGCTTCTGTTTTTTCCTTCCTAGCATCACTTTTCCATCACGCCCTCTGAAACTTGACTCTCCTCTGAAGATAATGCTTCCTGAAAATTTCTTGCAAAAAGACTATTCTTGTGGAAACCGTCTTGAGATGTAGTTGGTGTCCTTGTAATTCTCCACGGTGAGTCTAAATTATTAATTCTTCACTCTCAAGTAAATGTATTTGCTTTTTTTTTCCTTTGGTGAGGAAGATTAGCCCTGAGCTAACGTCTGTTGCCAATCCTCCTCTTTTTGTTGAGGAAGATTGGCCCAGGGCTAACATCCGTGTCCATCTTCCTCTACTTTATATGTGGGACGCCTGCCACTGCATGGCTTGATAAGCGGTGCATGGGTCCACTCCCAGGATCCTAACAGGCCACCGAAGCAGAGAGTACAAACTTAACCACTAGGCCACTGGGCCCGCCCCAGCGTATTTGCTTTTTACATCAACCTTAACCCCTTTCCAAGCTGCCATCCAAGCTGCTCACTCAACAATCGTTGAAAGCATAAGTATCTGGCTTACAGTTCTCCTTTTCCTGCCAAGTTCTGCCATCATTCTGGATAAGATTTATCTAACATCCTAGCCTCGTATTCTTTAACCTCTTCATGTCAAATGATCTTATCTTCCACTTTACAACAGCCTCCTACATGTATAGCTATAATCCTTAAACTCGAATTCAGCTGGAATTGTCAGCCCAGTTTCAGACAATATTTAGCCTTCTTTCCACTCTCCCTCTCAACTATTTCCAACATCAACCCGTAAACCTTGCTGACATGTTTACCAGTAGGTCTATTGTTTCTCCCTATCTACTTGCAATCACCCATCTTGGTTTCCTTTTCAGTATATCATATATTCCATGTTTTTTTCACTTTTACTTTTTGTTTTTCAGTTCCTTCAACATTCTTGTCCTATTGACCTTCTGTTTCACTTGACTGAAAAACACAAAACCTGGTTGACTTTGTCTGACTGCCTACTACTCATGTGCACCTGGATGCTAAGTGATGCTGAAAAAAGTGATGAAAACTTTAACACGATAAATTCGTGAACATTGGACTCCCTTCTGAATAGCTTCACGAGCATGGTTCAGGCACCTCTAATTCGACATGTCTAAGGAAATGAATCATCTTTCCTCCCTGACTATTCCTTCTCTTGTTTTTCTAATCTAATTGAATGACACTGACATTCACCCAGTTTCTCAAACATCTGGAATTCTCTCTGTCCTTTACATCATCCTTCTAATCAGTAATTAAGTCCTGTGGATTCTATCTTATAAATAGTTCTTGAGTTATCTACTGTCTCAATCTTTACCAGTCTTACAAGGTCTAGGACACTATTATATCTCAATTGAACTTCAAAGCCACTTATTGGTCTCCCTGTCTTAGATATCATCTCCATCCAGTCACATATCCACATTACAAACAAAAGTGAACCTTCAAAAATACAATTTATATCACACCACTCCACAGTCTAATATCCTACACAGGTTTGTCATTGGACTTAAGGAAAACTCATAACCTCTTCTTATAGCTTACAACATCCTCTGCGACCTCTTAGCTCATCTTTCACCATTACCACCTTCACACCCTATGCTGCAGTTCTTCAAGTACTATTTCATCACAGACCTTTTGCATTCACTGTTTGATTTACCATTGATTTTCTTCTTTCTTCTCTTCACTTGGCTAACACCTACACATCATTCTTGTCTTGGCTTAATTACCTCTTCCTACAGGATGCCTTCCCCTTGGTCCAATCCTATGTGTGTGCACACACATATACACAAAGACACACATACAAGACAAGGGCTATTATACCTTAAATGACTTCCTTGTCAATCTTCCATCGTAGTATGTATCACAATTTTTAAAAATTGCTTTTTAATTGTATTTATTTCCTATTAGACCAAAAGCTTTATGGGATTTGAACTATGTCTGCTTTGTTCATCACGGAATCTTCAGCTCCTAGAAATTTGACAAAAATAAACACTAATCAATCAAAAGGGTTGGTATTTTTTTTCAATTAAATAATAATATGTAATCATCCAACTAATAACAGTAAGTGGAACGACAGTAAAATGCTTCTCACCAGGAGCAATATCAGTTGGGCCTTTACGTGCAGTCTTCATTATAACTCCACTACTTACTCTACTATTGAAGAAACCATCACTAAAGAAGAAAACAATGGAAGAGTGGTATTATTATAGATGTAACTTTCTTTCATCATGATTTTTAAAGTGAAAGTTTTTTTAAACTTTGTATATTGAGATAAATTCCCATAGCTGTTATCAGAGATCCCAAAATAATAGTCCTAAAAGACAGAATTTATTTCTCTTATACTCCCAATTCTGAGCTGACATCCTCTGCCCACGTGCCTTCTTTCTTTTGGTTGGCCATCTCTAGGGTGTTAACCTCATCCACATTGTTCATGAAGGTTCAATACTGTTTCCACCTTCAAGCTAGCAAAGTGCTATAAAGAGAGAAAAGGAAATAACACCTATTCTTTTTAAGAGCATGTGCTAGAAGTTGCTGTGATGGTTAATTTTATATGTCAAAACGGCTGGGCTTCGGTGCCCAGAAGTTTGGTCAAACACTATTCTGGATATTTGTGTGAGGTTGTTTTTGGATGAGATTAATATTTGAATCAGTGGACTTTGAGTAAAGAGGATTGCCCTTCATAATGTGGATGGGCCTCATCCAATCAGTGGAAGTCCTTAATAGAACAAAGACTGACCTTCCTCTGAGCAAGAAGAAATTCTGCCAGCAGACAGCCTTCAGACTTGAACTGCAACATCAGCTCTTCCCTGAGTCTCCAGCCTGCCTACTGGGCTACACTACAGATTTTGGACTTGCCAGCCTTCAGAATCATGTGTGCCAATTCCTTAAAATAAATCTCTGTCTAAATATATACACATTCTATTGGTTCTGTTTCTCTGGAGAACTCTGACTAATATAGTTGCTCATGTCACTTCTGCTCGTATCTGATTGACCAGAACTTAGTCACCTAGCAACACCTGGCTGCAAGGGAGGCTGGTAAATGTGCTCTTTGTTTTAGTAAGACATATGTCCAACTAAAGTTCTATTTAAAAGGAAGATGCGAAGAGTAGATATTGGGAGAAAATAATCAATTTTACTCATATCTGCTTGAATATAAGTGTGTAATTCATTCACTAAATACCTCAGATCAGATAGATCACTGTGTTGTGGTGGCCCCATTTAGAACATAGGTCTGAAGGTATGGATTAGCTACATAATTTTTAGGCAAGTGTAATGAATATATATTTTACTTTGTAATGAATATATATTTTACAGCTGAGCTTTTGAGGGGCATTGAGTGAGTTCTATCTCATACTCTTTTAAGTATTATGGTTGGAACAATTCTAAGCTGCTGCCAGTCGAGTTAAAGCATCAGGCTCTGCACAAGTACCAGAGCTAGTGGGTGGGACTGACAACTTCTATTAGAACATTGAGGACCCTAACACATACCCACATCGGAATAAGCCATTCCAACTCCTCACACAGGGCCTGAGCCATGGTACTCTTCAATAACTTTTGGGTCTGCTCTAACATAGGGACAAATAAGTAGTAGAGGGCCCCAAATGCTACACTTCATGACCACAATAATTTTAGACTAAAAATATTTTAAACTAGCGACACTTTAAATCACACACTGTAAAACTAACTTATGAATTTGAAATTGTATTATTTTCAATGGTATAATATTAAGTAAATATATTCAACTTAATTATTGGGTAATCAAAACATACTTGATCTAAAACAAACATAGAAATAGAAAAATAATGATCACACATGATTTTTGTGATTTTTTTTTTCCTTGACCTGCAAATACCTTGTTAGTCCAAGCCACCATCATCTCTTGCCTCCTCACTGGTCTTCCTGTTTCCACCCTTTCTTCTCTGCGCTCTATTCGTCTGCTCAGAAATCCTCACTCAATGTAATAGCCAAAATAGATACAATGGCCTTTTAAAACTGTCTTACAAGGTCCCAGTGGACCCTTACTACTCTCTGACCTTTTCCCTACATTGTTCCTTCACTCTCTACACAGCGGTCATGTGATTTGCTGTTCCTGGGGCACACCAAGCATATTTCTCCCCAAGACCTTTGCACATGCTGTTTCCTTTGCGTGGAACTCTCCACAGAAAGTTCTTATCACTTTCTTAGGTCTCTGTTTAAAGGTCAGTTTATAAATTAGACATTCTCTGACAACCACTCTCTATAAAGAGTAGCACCTTTCATCTCTCCACTCCTCATATCCTCATCATCCAGGTTTGTTTTACTCCATATTTTTTATCATGGTCCGACACATATAATGCTTTGGTTGTTGTCTGTCTGTCCCCACTAATGTGAGATGTGTGAGGGAAAGGACTTAGTTTTGTTCGCTGCTATATTCTGAGCACCAAGAGCCATTCTTGGCATATAGGAGGCTCTCTACAGTATCTGTTAAAAGCATAAATAAATGATTCTATCTCCTTTAAAATGCACCAAAATTAATGATTTGATAAGAAATAGATATCAATTTTTCATTTTTCATTTGACACTGAGTTGAATATATATTTGCAAATGAGTTTTGTGCAAGTTATCTAAAGTTTTTTTCTGTAAGTTTTTAACTGTCGCTTTATGTCCTGGGCTTCAGGCTTTTCAGACTCGTGTGATTTCAAATAACATATGGTAAAACAAATGAGCATGGGTTTGACACAACCTGACCTTTAAATGACAATGAGAGTGAAAGGGCAGGATGAATGTGGCCTTGTCAGACTCTTATGAGAATAGGAAATTTCCAGCAGCCCCAGAGAAGGTCAAAATAAGCGTTCCATAAATGGAAAGGGAACCAACCGAAAGTTTTTCATTGAATGAGGGTGACAGACAGAGGTCTCTCAAAAAATATATAATGAGGATCATCCAAGTCATTCAAAAGGAAGAATGGCCAAGAGGTTGTGTGCCTTAGCTCACGTTTTTAAGCAAGGCATGATCATTATGGAGAAATAATATATTTTTAAAGGTAACACATGATCATGTTTTAAAAATTCAAAGAGTATCAAAAGATATAAAGTGCCAAGTGGTCTTTACCCTACATACCCTTAGCTCTCTGATCCCTTCCTCAAAGACCCACTAGTACTAATTAGTTTTATAAATTTCTAAAGATATTCTATGCAAACACGATCTGGATTATTATTTCATTTAAAATTCTCTTAACTCTGAAAGATTTCAAGCAGGCAAGAACTATAGAGGATAATAGAACAGACACCATTGTACATACCAAACAGATTTTGTGAATATTAATATTTGTCCAAATTGCTTTAGATATATATAAAAAAAATGTTACAGATGCAGTTGAAACCTCTACTGCATTCTTACCCTTCCTTTTTCA
Organism: Ceratotherium simum simum; assembly: GCF_057802395.1. NCBI lineage: Eukaryota > Metazoa > Chordata > Mammalia > Perissodactyla > Rhinocerotidae > Ceratotherium > Ceratotherium simum. The sequence continues at coordinate 29,788,469 of NC_141907.1, read as the reverse complement.
GAGATAAACACTATCCTGAGGCTGATTTGCATCTTTCCTAATTTTTTTCATACTCCTACTTACATATACATCCATAGTAATATATAGTATCATATTACTTCTTAAACTTACATAAGTCCTATCATACTATATATATCCTTTTGTAACTTGCTTTTTCATTTGATATTATAATTTTAAAATTAGTGCGTACTGACATATATAGCTCTAGTTCATTCATTTTAATTAACTACCATACAGTTCCCCATTTATGAATGTACTCTAATTTATATATCCAATTGGTTTACATCAGATTGGTTTCTAATATTTCCATTTATAGACAATTCTGTTGTTTGCATCCTTATACTCACTTTCCTGTACACACATGCAAGATTTTTTTGGAGTATATCCATAGAAGTGGAATTGCTAAGTAGGAAGATATCCATCAGAATTACTTATGCATGTATTGACAAACTCTTCTTGAAATTTATCAAACTTTTTACACCACTACCAGCAATCTCTAACTATTTACACGTGTTCTTGCCTTCTTCTATCCATGACTTGGATAGAAATTGAAAACATGGCCACAACATTTTTAACTATCCCTTCAAGAGGTACAGTCTGTTTCCCACCCACTGAATTTGGGCTTGCCCTGTGATAGGCTTTGACCAATAGAATATGGTGGAAATTACATTATGTGAATTCCAAAGCTTAGGCTTCAAGAGACCTTGAATATTCTGCCTTCCACTTTTTGGAGCATACGTACTTTTATGTGAAGAAGCTCAGTCTATCTTACTGAAGAAAGCAGAACATGTGAAAAAGAAAAGAGGTGCCACAGCCAACGGTCAGACATCTGAGTGAAGCCATCTTGGATCGTCCAGCCCCTTTGAGCCATCGGATGACTGTAACTGCATGAGTGATCCTGAGGAAGACCAACAGAGGAACTGCCCAGCTGAGTCTAGCCCAAATTGCTCATCCTCAGTATTATGGGCAAATAATCATTATTGTTTTAAGCCACTGAGTTTGGGGATGGTTTGTTATAGAGCAAAAGACTACTCAATACCCTTGATGTTATCAGATACTTAACTTTGCCAACTTTGGGATCTTTCTATCTATGAACATGGCATTTATTATTTAAGCATCCTTTAATACCCTTCATATCAGAAGAATGATCTCAGATATCAATCAATAGAATGCAATCAAGAGAGTATCCAACGAATAGTGGCTTAAACAAGAGGAAATATAATCTTTCTAACATAAGAAATCTGGAGGTAGGCTGTTGCTCACATTTGTTCTGTGACTTGATGTCATTTCTCTAGGTTGGCATCTCTGTAATTCTCTTAACTTTTCCCTCATGGTCAAAAGTTTACTCTAACAACTTCACATAGTGTATTTGCATGCATTAAAAAGAAGCAAGCAGGGAGTGGCATGGGGCAGAGCATTTTCCCTTATCCACCATGGCCTTCCTAATTATAATAGAAAAATCTTTCAAAGAAACCCCCCAGCAGATTTCCCTTTACATCCTATTGACCAAAATAATCACTCTAGACCAGGGCATAGTCCACTTTCCTTCAGATTGAGGAAAATCTGAAAAACAATGTTGTTTCGTTAACAAAGAATAAGAGTAGAATCACTTTTAGTTAAACAAAGAATAACGTCAGCTACACTTTATAAAATATTTATATAAGTTTCTTCATAAAATTCTCACACATGTTTATTGAAACGTTTTTTTCTAGATAAGAGAAAGCAAATTTTGCTCTGATAGTGAATGGGATATTTTGTATAAATAACATTTCTTAGTTGGTTCTTGCTGGTGTATAGAAATACAATTGAATTTCTGATTTGATATTGTAATAACAGTCTTGTTGAATTTGTTTATTTTCTCTAATAGTTTAAGAATTTCATGGCTTTTTTGTGTAGGTAATGGTATAAACTGTGAGAAAGGACAACTGTGGTTTTTCTTTTTATTATCTTTGATTTCTTTTCCTTGTTTACTTACAGCAATTAGAACCACTAATAAAATATTGAAGAAGTGGTTGCAGTGGTTGATACTTGATACTTATTTTTACTCAGTGGGTTGATTTTTTTCCATTGCTTTCTGATGAGAAATCTGCTCTACTTTATTTAATATTTTTGACATAACTGCTCTCTATTTCGTATTTGCTTTCTCTCTCTCTCTCTCTCTGTCTCTCACTCTCTCTCTGCCTTTAAGAGTGGGATGATTTACCATTTCAATAGGTGTGGATTCTTTTGCATCTATTTTTTCCTATAATTTTTTGTTATGAGAATTGGTGTTGTTCACCAGTTCTTATCTTAAGATGATTTTATTATGTTAAATCTCAAGATAGGCTAATTCTCCTTTTTTTTTTTTTAATGTCTGTTAACTCTCCCTCACGTTGGATCATTTCCTGATACGATCTGCAATCATTATTTTACATTCTACTTGCTCCTGTCACCAAATATACTAACCTACCTTTATCTAAATCCATATATACTACCTTCCTTCCTGTAATATAACCTCCCAAATCTAGATTTCTGTGTTTCTCATCTACCCCAAAACCTTGTTCTTATAATTCTTCATTTTCTATCCTTGCTACTAAGTTTCTTCCTCTCTACTGTATTATTCCAATCAGCATTCAAGCATGCTAAAAAATCTTGAAGCCACATTAACAGTCAACTAATTCATCACTCTATACCACCCTTTTCAGTAAAAATTCCTGGGATGAGATTTCTATAATAGCTATAACATTTTCTTATCCTTCTTTCTTGAGCCCAATCCAGAAATGGTTCCACACCATTTAATTAAAGGTAATCATTTCTCAAGTGATGTAGAAGCCACCTGCATACATTTCTAAATTCCCGTGAATTTTGAAGTCTTTTTCTGGTCTTTCTACTCTATTTCACTAGTCATGGACTAGTACTACACTTTTAAAAGAAAGTCCTTATAGTATGTTTTAAATCTGGTAGAATTAGTCGCCCTCATTAATTTTTTTCCAATGTTTTCCTATACATTTTTGCATATTTATTTTTCCATATTAACTATATAATTAATTTTTCTAGCTCAAAAATATCAACAAATACTTGTTGGTATTTGGTGTTTGTTTTGGGTTTACATTAAATCTACATATTATTTAGAGGAGACAGCATCTATATGAAGTTATTCCATCCAAGAAAAAGAAATATTTTCGATTTGTTCAAGTCCACTTTAATGTCTTTTTGGAGTTTTCAAAAATTGCCTCATATGTTTTAAGTAGCTCATATTAAGTTTATTTCTAGATATTTCATCTTTGTTATGCTGTTGTATATAGCATTTCTCTTCCATTATATCTTCTAAATTGTTCCCTGAAAAAGTAAAAGCTATTGATTTTTGTATATCAATTTTATATTCTGCTACTTCACTAATTTTTTGAGTTATCACTGATTCTTGAAATATTTAATGTCAAATCATCAGCTAGTAGAAATAATTTTACTTCTTTTTTTGCCAGTTCTTTTACCTTGATTTCCTTCTCTAATTCCATGTGACTGATAACTCCAACACAATGTTAAATAGCATTGGAAAAGTGGGCATCCTTGCCTTACTCCTGATTATAGTGGGGAGATCTCAACCTTTATGTTACCAAAATTCTTTGCACATAGTAGGTGTTCACTAATTGGCTTTGAGTAGCTAATTTGTCCAAATGTGATTTGTTTGAGAGTTACATATGTTTCTGTTTTGCCTTTAAATTGTGCTGAATATAAAATTTACAATCATTTAAAGATCTGTAAATGAGATCTGCATTCTCTAGCATTGCACATTTTCTTCTACGGTGATACTATCTTGAGCAGATTTTATATTATAAAAAGTCCTGTGTTCAAAATAGTTTAATATTAGTAAAAGAGCACCCTGTAGAGAGACCTTTCCCTGAAAAATGCTTTTCTGTCCCTTAAAACTTAATGCTGATAGCTGAAGAAAAATATCATTTGTGGAGAATAAAACTTCTTTAAACTACAATCACATCAATATGTAGCATGATATATGTGTATTAATTCTTTCAAAGTCTGTACCAGTACAAACTTACATTTGTTGCTTTGAAAGACATTACATTCACAAAACTTTAGACTGTAATGCCATTTTATCTTTATTCATTTTAATGCATATTACTTGCATAAGGTTTGGTAAAGCAGGTAAGAAAATGCCAAAGTTTCATGACGTTTCTACTAAGTCATAAGTTTTTGAGAAAACTGTCCATGTCCTGTGCATGCAAGAGCAAAGATTGGAACAGAAACACACTCCCAAGGGAGTGCCGAGCGTCAGTAACATGAGTTACATGGTGTGCACTCTGTTCTGCAACCCTGGAATCTCCTTTCTACTTGGTGGGGAACCGGATGCACAGCATGAAGAAGCGTGCCCTTTGGAAATGTCAATGTGTACAGTTAAGGACGACACAGCCCTTTGAGATGGTTCTTCTGATCCCATCAGAGCTGTGCATTTTGACAAACATGGCTGAACGAGAAACTCGATGTGGATTGCATGTGCTTCTGCTGTAGATTTTATGAAATTGTGAGGGCTGAGGTGAAGATGTGCTGGACAAATCAGAAAATTTCTCTAACATTTACATTAAAATAAACAGATCCACTTATACTCGTATTGAAAAGCAAGGGCAGGCTGAAAACCAAATAAGGATGGAAAAAGCATTGTAATACAAGTGTCAATGAAGACAGCTGTCTAGATGGAATGTTTAAGGACACATGTTTAGCAACGAAGAAATGGCACATTTTCTACTAAGATAAGTGTATTTTAGTGACCTAAGGCCCAAGCTGTACCTGACAAAAATGAAATGTCCTGAGGTCATGAGACTAACACTTTTTGCCTCTGCAAAATTTTACATCTACAGAAATAGCTTTCAAGTGAAAACCACGGCCTTTTCTAAAAAGGCTCCATATCACAATTGACATTTTCTGAAGAACCACAGAAATTTTAATTCACACATTCTATAAATTAAACATCCTTTGTAATTATTTAATAATGATAAATAACTTGGAAAATTTACTTAGATGCCACTTAATTTATAAGCATTCTACCATGTTTTAGATATGTTGGAATCATTGACACGTCTAACATTATTGCTTTAAATTGTTAAATATTGATGTAGTAGTGTCATTTGTTAATTTTAAAAGTATTTTCACTCCCATTAGTTTATTTAGAAAATATTCTAAACCTGCCGTCACGCCTTTTTCCCTGTGAAGAAAGAAATGTAGCTCTCAAACTTCTTTCTTGTGTTTAAGATTTCCCTAATTCTAATAATGTGTTTACTTAAAACTTGTAAATTGTGTAATATACCACACAGTTAAATGGATGTATGTAATTATATGTTCAGTTTAAAGAATAATGCTAATAGGAATGCCTGGATGCACAATTTCCAACATAAGAGATAGAATGTTGGTGCATTAAAATATTCTTTGTGTGCTCTCCTCAATTGCATTCCATTCTCTCCCTGCCAGAGGTGACTAATAATAACAGACATTGATATACTCCCCATCAGTGTGCTCTGTAGATGTTTCTAAGTGGCTGTGGCAAAAGGGTTCTGGGGTAAAATTGGTTGAGAAATTTATGGTGTGAGCCAGATCAGAAGGCAGAGTTTGTTTGCTGTGGGAATTCACAGAGCCCTAATGTGCTAACGAACATTGGAATCTATATGCAATTTTGTCTTCTGCAAACTTACCATGGAACATACTTTACAAAATATTTATCTAGGCATTTTATCAAACTTCTGTGTAACTCGTAATGAACTAAAGATCAGACAAATACAGACATTTCTTTATAAGACTTGAAGGACTTTTAATGGAAACTGAGCCTGTAAGGTGGATGAGCAAGTTGTACAACCAGAAAATTGAAGGCTCCTTAATTGTCATATGGCATTGGTCAGGGTCACTCAGGAGAGCATGCTAATTAGTGGTAGGATTAGGCTACTGTACAGAATGAGCAGGCTATTTTTTCTTTCTAGCCTTTTCTTTATTTCCTTTTTATGATTCCATATATATGTAACATATATATTTGGTATTTATTATAGATAATATTTTTTCTGAAAGTGCTCACCTATCTCAGTTATTACATATATTATGTAATATATACAGTGTAATATATAGTACTTAACATAGCGTATATTTTGTGTATGATATATATATATATTTTAAATCTGAAAATGCTCCCCATTTCAGTTGTGTTCCTCAGCAAAAGAAAAAGCCACTGTCTACCTTTGGACCAAAGAGTGAAAAAGAGAAATCTTGAAGACAGTGAGGAACAATACACTTGGGGACCAATGTGATAGTGGCAGCAAAATCAACAGAGGAGAAAAAAAATCTCAAAGAGAAGATGGAAATGTAGCATGAAAAAGCCTGGGCCATTTAGAAATTGTCCACCCATGATCCAAAAAAAAAGGAGCTTCTGTATTTTATTTTAACAAGGGGGAGGAGATTTCTTGTAGAGAATCACCTTCTCCATCTCTAAGAACTTCCTTTACTTATCCCCTTGCTTCCATCCAAACAGACTTTGATGTTTTCAGACAGAGAAGAATCTACCAATTTTTCAGATAGTCCTTTCCAAAGTTTTGATTCCTTGTAAACGGACTTGTAAGTGGACTCTATGATATCTTTATTACTTTCAGTGTTGAAGTTTCTACTAAATAGAGATAAATATTTCCTATCAGTCTGTTTCTATGTAAACATATATTATTTTTATTCTTATTTCAATACTTCTATTTTTGCTCATTAAGAAAGGATAGTACATTTATGATTAGTAACATTTAATTTCATTGAGATTCAACTGTCTGTTAAAAGTACTCTTTTATCAGCATATTGAAATATATATGGAGATAGGTAATGTGTTAAGTTCCTAGGACTGTTGTAACAAATTACCACAAACCTGGTACCTTAAAACAGCAGAAATTTATTCTTTCACAGTTCTGTAGGGCAGAAGTCCTAAATCAACTTTCAGCAAGGCTTCACTTCCTCTGAAGAATCCGAGATAATCGTTTTCTCTCCCAGTTTCTAGTGGTTCCGGACATTCCTTGACCTGGTGCAACACAACACCAGTCTCTGCCTCCATCTAACATGAACTTCTGTTCTCCTTGTTTGTGTCCTCTCATTTTCATTGGATTAAAAGCCCATTGGATAATACAGGATGATCTCATTTCAAGATACTTAACTTAATTGCATCTGCAAAGACCCTTTTTCCAAATAAGTTTACATTCACAGGCTCTAGGTGGACACATCTTTTGGGAGGTCACTATTCAACCCACTACAGGTGCCAACCTAAATACACGATTGTACTTTGGCATCGTTCTGTTGTATTTAGATAGTCCATTCAAATCTGTATGCGTGTAATGTCAATTTTAGTTTTACATCATTCTCTCTCTCTGAAAAATTCTACTGCTATTCTTTTCTTTGAATTTTATTTTTATTTATTTATTTGTGAGGAAGATCAGCACTGAGCTAACATCTGATGGCAATCCTCCTCTTTTTTTTGCTGAGGAAGATTGGCCCTGAGCTAACATCTGTGCCCCTCTTCCTCTACTTTATGTGGGATGCCGCCACAGCATGGCTCTACAAGCAGTGTGTTGGTGTGCGCCCGGGATCTGAACCGGTGAACCCTGGGCCGCCGCAGCAGAGCATGTGCACTTAACCGCTTGCGCCACCAGGCTGGCCCCTCTTTTCTTTGAATTTTAATGATAAATTTTATACACACATATCTAAACAATTAATATATTTTTCTTTATAGTTTATAAGTGTATAATAGGCAAAGTCACTTTCTTATGAGCTTGCAAAAGAGTTCTGTTTGCTTAGCATGATTGCTAACAATATTTAATATATTTTTTCACAATAGTCTACTTTCTTGTACAGCAGTTTTGTTTAGACATATAAAAATAATTCCAAATTATATTTTATTTTCTGTTCCAAAGGAAAACAATTTTTTAAATCTTTTTAAAAAGTTAAATAAATGCTGTAAAATATTCAAATTGTGACAAAGAACACTCCATTCTAACTCTCTGTGATTCATGATAGCAGTGAAGAGTATAGAATTTGGAACCAGAAATCCTGGCTTCAGTTGTTGGTTCTACTATACCATAACCACATGACCTTAGGCTAATTTCTTAACTTCATTTCTTATCTGTAAAATTGCTTAATAATTCTATCAATCCATGAGTCAATGCCCTTCAAGTGTTTAGGGCAGTGGTAACATTCCGTAAGAACTCACTAAATGCTCATTATAATTATTATAATGATAATGGTTATATCTTTAATATTTTATATGTTACATTTGTGTTATATTATTATATTTATTAAAGACAGTTTACTAAAATCAAGAGAGTGCAAACTTCCTTCTTAATAGTCCAGTTTTCTGTCAGAAAGGGTTCAAAATTATTTCATAAAGGACCCCCGCCCTACGCAAGGTACTCACCTGACTTCCCTCTCAGAGGAGTTGGAATAGTCTTCTAGTCAAAATGTATCCATGTTGGGCTCCTCAGGTTCCCTAGCCCTCCTCTGTTCTCATCTGTCAGTTAAAGCTTTGTGCTTAACTGCTAACGTAGAAGAGCTACATTGTATGACCTCACGAGTGAATACAGAATCACACTCCCTGCCATATCCTACTTCTCAAAAGATTATCAAAGAGAAACAGTTAAAAGGAAGTGTTGCCTGGAAGCTTGTGGCATCAAACTGTTCCTTTTTAGCAATTTTTGTAGAAATGGCACTTAGGTTTAATGCCACCAATGAACCCTGAGAGACTCCCTGAGAAAAAAGGGATCTTGAAGCTTTGAAGATATTGTTCACTCCATTACATAGGGTCTTCATTTCGAGAACCTTAGGAGACATTTTTTCTGATATTACTCTCAGAAATAATTGTGATTTTCCTGTGCAGTTGGCTTGGTGTTTATCTTAAGGAGAGTTTGAAATACATAACTTGCCTCATTTTCCTCCTTGAGTTGTCACTTAAACAGCTTGGAGGCAAAATTGTGGTCAGCCCATGGCAAACGTGTAAAACTTCATGGTATAAAATTTTGATCCATCTCATTTGTAAGTTGACTTTTATGTTTTGCTTTATCTTGTATTTGCTTAATTGTTCTCCCTTTATTAAATTTATTCTATTTAACTGTATTGTGTATTTTTTTTAAAGCTGCCTGAAATTGTTTTTGGCACAAAGTAGGCTAGTAATTAATAACCTTAACATTTATAGAAGAAATTATAAGGCCTCTTCATAACATTATAGATTCTTCAAGCACCATTGCATCTGATTGATAAAAAACTGATATTTAAAATAGAAATATTTAAATGACAAGCAGAAAAAGTTCAAGGTATGTCGGGAAGTGATGCAACTCTTATTTACAGGCTCTATTATAAAACAGTGACAGATGCCAGCTTTTTTGTTTATCAAATGTTAGTTTAATATGTATTAGATATTAAAATTTTTCATACAAACCATTTTAAACTGCTTTGAGATAAAATGAAAGAACAAAATCTACATATTGAGGACATTTGGATTTTCCTTTCATAAAATTTTAATTCTTCAGAGCATATAAATTGTTGCCATCCATCTGAAAATTTTTCTGTAGAAGTTACTTAAGAAATTTTACATGCCAAATGGACAAACATATAGGATAAAACAAACATAATCTATTAAGAAAATTACTTTTCTTTATGAAGTATGTCTCTTTAATTAAATTTTGTGGTGCAGGATTTAGGTTAATACCAGGTGAAAGGTTAAAATTTGAATGTTAATAAGAATATTTTATGAAAAATCTGAGAGTATAGAGTTATGTTTTATTATTACCCATTTTGATAAAAATGCTAAATTAAGAAACTCAAGGAGATATGCTTCATCAGAACGATAATTATATAAAGTGGCTATCATAGTCTTCCTCCATAAATTTATGGGTAGATATTAATTTTAAAAAATACATGACATGTAAATCATTAGAGAACTGGGTAGTTTCTTGTGTTAACACACATTTGTCAAAAGAAATGATCTCTCTTTTAGATCTTGCTCTGTGAGCACTCAGAAGTGACAAGCATTTGTTACATGTGCTCAGCTGACAATGAGGCTGTCTCTCTCGAAAGACAAATGAAAGGAATTGGATTAATTTAGTTATAAAGGGATTTACATTTTGCTGTTTCTAACATGTCTTTTGGAGATTGATGAATAAGAAATGAGATAAGAAAGCCTTTCAGAAGCGACTATTGCTGAATATGGTAGAAAAATTGCTCTTGCTGGAAGATGAATCAAGTTTCTGTCAGGTGAAGCCAGGGAAAATTCTCTTGTGTTATCAACTAATCTTACCAGAGAGGGAATATTATGCAAGATGTATGACATTGCTTTCTTCCTCTCCCGAAGCCAGATGGTTGCACACTATACCAGTCTAACAAGATTTCTTTACCTTCACTTTATTTACTTACCAGCTTAGCCATGAGTCTAAAACAAAAATAGTCTTATCTTGGCTGTCCACTATGTTTCTTCTGGAAGGGTTTCATCACTTAAAATTAGTTATTAAATCTTTTATAACAATGATAAAATTCAATTTACTGAAGTTATTTGCTTTGTTTTTTTTTCTGATTAAAATATATACAGGTAAGCAGAGTATAACTAATCTAAATTCAAGGAATACATATTTTGTTATTTTGCCTGCTTACAATCTTTTAAGTACGTGCTCCTTTGTCACCCAGGATCTTAATTTCTTTTTCTTTAATAGTCTTTATATTCAGCATGTATAATAGCACAAAATCACAAAATTGTAATTCTGTACAATTCTAACACTATATGGGGATTTCACTAGTGTTTTGCCAAGCACAACAGTTACAATAAAAATCAACTTAGTGTGAAAACTCATTTCAAGAAAAATATTTAAGTAGCCTAGACTCAAGTATTCCAGAACAAACAAACATGACAAAGAAAGCACGCATTTCAAACAGCTAAGGTATTATTCAATCGTTATAAGAGCTATTTAACTCATACCCCAGTGTCCTGAAATAACTCTCAGAAAATCTGGAGGACCTTTGGATACCTGTAATAGCTGATTCAATAGTAGTACCTCAAGGGGGAAAAAGAGGAGATGCATGATTAAAGCACTTTTTACTGTCAAAACAGATAAAATTGGTTGTGATTAGGTCATGTCATTCCTTGCTTAAAACCATGGAATGACATCCTATTGCACTTTGAATAGAATCCATGCTCCTTACAAGACTTTCTACAGCGTCACCTGCCTTCCATTAGCCTTCCACTCAGTCCTCATTCTAAAGTGCTCTCCCTATACTCTGTTCAAGTCACCCTGGGCCTTTTTCTGTTCCTCTGAGTTGCGAAGTTCCTGCCTTTGGGCTTTGCACTAGCTGTTCTCTCTGCCTCTAAGTCCTGCCTTGAGATTCTCTATCTGGCTTGCTCCTTTTGATATTTAGTTAGTTTAAATGTTACCTCTTCAGAAAACCTCGATTATCCAATCTAAAGTAGACCTTCAATCCCTTTCCATGACATTAGTCTGTCTTTGTTTTTCAATGCACGTGTGAACTATCTGATGTGTTCATGCTTGTTTATTGCTCATCTCCTACTATGAACATATGCCTTCTAACAGTAGAGCCTTATCTATATCATTCATTGCCCAGCATATTGTTTGTGCTGACTAAATATCTGTTTAATGAATAAATATAATCCCCAAATTATCAAAGAGATAGTTAACCTGATATTACACGCTTTGTATGCTAGAACCTCACTGTGTCTCTTTTTAATAAGTTTAGTTTATGGATGAAATTATTAAAACTTCTCGGTTATATGTATGAAAATATATTCAAGTTTTGTATTATTTCTGGGCTAAATATTATTTGATTACTCTAAGTGGTAGTGGAATAGAATCACAATTTACTTTCTCCTGATTAAAACTTTAAGTACATTCAGTATGTTCTGTATATTTCAGGCTCTATTACTGTTTTTTGAGTTTGTCCTACATGGCAGCTGTTGGCCTAGGCGAGTCCACACGTTTCAGTTCTGCACAGTAGTTAATACCATTCCCATTTTACAAATGAGGAAATGAAATCTCAGTCCAAGAAAATCAAGAGTTGTCAAGTTTGGGTTTTTTTTTTTTTGTGGTTGAAAATAATATGCAATTGATAACTAACCCACACTTAGAAAAAGAATAAAAAGTTTACCATATGATTTCTAGTGACAAAAGAGAGCCAAGTGACATGGTTGGATCACATGGAGATACCTTTCCAATATATACTTGGTGCAGGGCACATATAAAGAAGATTGTACACAAGGTATCAGAGATCTGCAATGATGCCAAGATATCCAGTACTGTAACGAATATGTGAAGACAGGAAGGAATTGACAGCAAAGTATAACTAGGGTAAATGAAAAAGTTGTGGTTTGCTGTCTAGATAAAGAAAAATTAAGAACATAGGCTGTTAGAGGTGAGTTCTTAATTTTATGTAATGCAAATCTCTTTTTTTTTTTTGCTGGAGAAAACATGGGTCAGAATTTTTAAATGACTTGTGATGGATTAAAGTTAAAAATTGCAGGAGAATATAAGATTAAATCGATATTATAAAGCAGCAGTTCTTAACTCTTGGGGTGTTCTGTTCTCCTGAAACTGTGGTCTTTCCTCAAAGTAATGCAAATATGTAGATAGACATATAGATTTAAGGGCTCCCTAAAGAATGCTGCTTTAACATGGATTATTTCTGACTGTATATTAAATAATACACTATATAAAAGATTAGGCATTGAAGCATTATAGAAATAATTATAACCTGCTGCTAAGATCATTTGTCACATGATAAAAAAAACTCACATTGAGGGGCCGGCCCGGTCGCGCAGCAGTTAAGTGTGCGCGCTCTGCTACGGGGGCCCGGGGTTTGCTGGTTGGGATCCTGGGCACGCACTGACGCACCACTTATAAAGCCATGCTGTGGTGGTGTCCCATATAAAGTAGAGGAAGATGGGCACGAATGTTAGCCCAGGGCCAGTCTTCCTCAGCAAAAAAGAGGAGGATTGGCATTGGATGTTAGCTCAGGGCTAATCTTCCTCACACACACACAAAATAATTCACAATGAATTTTGCAAGGCTATACTTTTTGGTTATAAAAATATATCCTTTCTAATATGTGCACATAATGTAATGAGAAGACTGATTTGGGGTCAATTTCCACAGATTTAAATGCTTCAAAAAGGTTTAGGATTCTCTAGATTCAATTTTATGCTCCAAAATTCAATCTCTTCAGAATATTTCCCCTTTCATGAGATTGACCTCTTGAAATTACTGTTAGTCTTGAAGGATCTGCAGGGATTTTTATAAAAATGAACTTCACTTTTGCTAGCACAATAACGTTTCTTTTAAGGTATCAGATCAATAAATTATTTCCTTTGCCAAAAAATACGTGTCATTTGTTTCTGGTTATTTGTTTTTCCTTTGTCGTTTGTGTAAAAAGACTTCACCTATGAAAATAAAAACCTTGTTTACCAAGGCTTTATTTCTCCTGGCGATATTTGTTTTTATTCCACTTTTAAAACTTCTTTATTAAGAAACAATTCACATGCCATAAAATTCACCAAAGTGTACGATTAAATGGATTTTAGTATATTCATAGAATTGTGCAATCATCAACACAATCTAAGTTTAAAACATTTTCATCACCCTAGAAGAAACCCCATGCTCATTAGCTGTCACTCTGCATCATCATTCCCCTGCCTGAGCAACCACTAACCTACATTCTGTCGCTATAGTTTTGCTTACCATGGACATTGAGTATAAATGCAAACAAACAATGTGTGTCTGGCTTGTTTCATTTAGCATAGCGTTTCCAAGTTTCATTAATGTCGTAGTATATATCAGTATGACATTCCTTTTTATTACAGATAATATTTGTTTATCCATTCATCAGTTAACAGACGTTTGAGTTGTTTCTACTTTTTGGCATTTATGAATAATGCTGCTATGAACGTTTGTGTGCAAGTTTTTGTGTGGAAATGTTTTCATTTCTCTTGCATATATACCTAAAAGTAGAATTGTTGGATCACATAGTAACTTTATGTTTAAAGCTTTGTAGGAACTGCCCAAATGTTTTCCAAAGTGGCTGCACCATTTTACATTTCCATAAGCAATGTATACAGCTTCCAATTTATGCACATCCTCACCAACCCTTGTTGGTGTGTGTCTTCTTGATCAAGGCCATCCTAGTAGATGTGAAGTGGTATCTCATTGTGGTTTTGATTTATATTTCCCTAATGTGTTTACTGACCATTTGTATATCTTCTTTGGAGAAATTTCTATTGAGATTCTTTGCCCATTTTCTAATTGGGTTATTTGTCTTTTTGTTATTGATTTGTAACTGTTTTTATAGAACCTGAATACAAGTTCCTTATCACATATATGATTTGTAAATATTTTCCTTCCTTCTGTGGGTTGTCTTTCACTTTATTGATGGTATCATTTGCAACACAACATTTTTTAGTTTTGATGTAGTCAAATTTATTTTTTTCTTTTGTTTCTTGTGCTTTTGGTGTCATATCTAAGATGCCATTGACTAATCTAGTATGAAAATTCACTCATATTTTTACCTGAGTTTTATCTCTTACAGTTAGGTTCATGATTCATTTTGAGTTAATATTTTAGTATTTTTTTAATAATGTGATATAGGAGTTCAACCTCATTGCATTCATTCATTCAGTTGTCTCAGCAACATTTGTTAAACACTTCTTTTCCGCTTGAATTTTCTTGGCACTGTTGTGGAAAATCTATTACCCATTAACATATGGGTTTATTTCTAGACTCTCAACTGTATTCTACGGATCTATATTTTTATTCTTATGTAAGTACCATACTGTGTTAATGACTTTAGTTGTGTAGCGTGTTTTAAAATCATAAAGTGCAAGTCCTTCAACTTTATTCTTCTTTTTCAGGATTTATTTTTTGTTTTTTTTGCTATTGTAGGTCCTTTTCATTTCCATATGAATTTTAGTATCATCTTGTCAATTTCTGCAAAAAAGGCAGTTGGTAATTTGGTAAGAATTGTGTTGAATCTGTAAATAAATTTGTAGAATATTGCCGTCTTAACAATGTGACGAAAGTTTTTAATTACTAACTCAGTCTTCACTTGTTATAATCTATTTAGATTCTTGAGTCAGTTTTGGTAATTTGTGTGTTTCCAGAAGTTTTTCCACTTTTATCTAGGTTTTCTGATTTGTTGGCATATATCTTTTTCATAGTATTCCCTTTTGATTTCTGTGAGGTGGGTAGTGATGTTCCCTATTTTGTTCTTAATTTTAATAATTTGATTCTTCTTTTTTTTCATGGCCAGTCTAGTTAAATGTTTGTCAATTTTATTGATCTTTTCAAAGAACCAACTTTTAGTTTTGATTTTTTAAAATTTTCTCTCCTCTACTTCATTTATTTCTTCTCTAATCTTTATTTCCTTCCTTCTACTTACTTGGGTTTAACTTCCTCTTCTTTTGCTGGTTTCGTAAGGTGGAAGATTAGGTTATCAAATTGAGATTTTTTCTTCTTTTTTAATAGAGGTATTTATAGCTACAAATATTCTGCTGTTTAACCACATTCCATAACTTTTTATATGTTGTGTTTTAATTTTCATTCATCTCAAGGTATTTTTGAATTTCACTTTTGATTTCTTTTTTGACCTATTGGTTATTTAGGAGTAGTGTGTTGTTTAATATCCGCATATTTTTGTATTTCCACACTTCCTTTTGATATCTACTTGTAATTTAATTCCAATGCAGTTGAAGCGGATATAATTATGTTCTTTATATGATTTCAATCCACTTAAATTTATAGGGCTTGTTTTATGTCCTAGTGTACTGTCTATTGGAAGAATGTTCCATACTCAGTTGAGGAGAATGTTTATTTTGCTGTTCTTGGATGAAGTGTTACATAGATATCTGCTAAGTATGGATAGTTTACAATGTTGTCCAGGTCTTCTATTTCTTTATTCATCTTCTGCCTAATTGCTTTATCTATTATTGAAAGTATGGTGTTGAAGTCTTTATTACTTTTGAATTATTTATTCCTTCAATTTTGCTTCATGTATTTTGGTGCTCTTTTTTAGGTGAATAGACGTTTATAATTGTTATATATTCCTGATGAATTGACCCTCTGTTCATTATGGAATGCCACTCTCTATCTCTTAGCAACATTTTTCGTTTTAAAGTCTATTTTTCTTTATAGCTCTTCCTGTTCTGCTTTGATTGCTGTTTGCGTGGTATATCTTTTTCTATCATTTCACTTTCAAACTGTTCATTTCTTTGAATCTAAAGTGGGGTCTCTTGTTAACAGTGTGTATTTGGATCTTGTTTATTTATCCAATCTGATAATCTCTGACTTTTGATTGGATTGCTTAATTCATTCACAGTTAATGTTGTTATTGATATGGTTAGATTTACACCTGCAGTTTTGTGGGGTTTTTTTGGATTCTATATGTCTCACATCTTTTTTATTTTGATATTTCTCTAGTGTCTTCTTTATTATTAAGTGGATATTTTCTAGCATAACATTTTAATTTCTTTAATACATTTTTGTATTTTTGAACTGTTTTGTTTGTGTTTTGTTTAGGATTTACAGTAGACATATCAATTTATCAAAATCTACTTCAGATTTAAAATAACTTTCTTCCAGTGGAAGATACAAACTTTCTCCTGTATACTTCTATTCCCTTCTCTTCTTTTTTGTTGTTATCGTTGTTATACATGGTAAGTTACATACATTAAAAATTCAACAGTAAATTGTTATTATTGTTCTATATAATTCTATATTTCATAAAGAAGCTGAGATAAGAAAGAACAAGCATGTATTTACGGAATTAGTTACATTAACATTTTTATTTACTGTTTCTGGTTCTCTCCATTCCTTCCTGTGAATTCTGGTTACTGTCTTGTTTCATTTCTTTACCCTATTACAGCTTTGTTCCCACCCACCTCCTTCTGCATTTATTTGTCAAATATATTTCATTTTTGTATTTTGTAAGTCTAACAATACAATTATATTCATATTGTTTTATGCAATTACTTTTAAAATCAGTTAAGAGAAGAATTGAGAAAATATGCAATTATGTTATTTTTTTATAATTACTTCTTTTTTTTTTAGTGTGGATTTTAATTACTCCCTGATATCATTAGCTGAAATATGATATCATTTTAGCCAGAAGAATTTCTTTTAGTATTTTTTGGAAGGTAGGTCTGATAGCAACATATTCTTTCAGCTTTGGTTTATCTGGGAATTATTTTATTTCTTTTTCATTTTTAAAAGATAGTTTGGCTATATGTAAAATTCTTGGATTGCAATTTTTTACTTTCAGCACTTAGAACATGTCATCCCACTGGCTTCTGTCCTTCGTTACTTCTAAAGAAAAATCGGCTGTTAAATATTATAGAGGAGGGTTCTCTTGTAAGTGATGAAACATTTTTCTCTTACTGATTCCAAGATTTTATCTTTATCTTTGGCTATCAATATTTTAACTATATGTCTGGATGTGGGTCTCTTTGTGTTTTTCCTACTTATAGTTCACTGGGCTTCTTGCATATGTAGATTAGTCTTTATCTTCATATTTTTACCTCCGTCTCTCTCCTCTCCTTCTGATAATTCCATTACATTTATGGTGGTGCACTTAAAGGTACGCTACATTTCTCTGAGGCTCTGTTCATTTTTCTTCTTTATTTTTACTCTCTGCTCTTCAGATTGCATCCTCTCTATTTATCTATCTTCAAGTTTGCCCTTTCTTTTGACACCTCAAATCTACTGTTGAATCCCTCTAATAAATTTTTTATTTTGGTCTTTGTACTTTTCCACTCTAAAATGTTTACATAAGTGGATGTTGACCAACTGAAAACTTGACATTATATATTTATTTCCATTCATAAAATTATCTACATTTGATAAGAAATGACATTTTAAAAATATTTTTATTTTTATTTTATTTTATTTTATTTTTTGTGAGGAGATCAGACCTGAGCTAACATCTGCAGATCCTCCTCTTTTTTTTTTTTTTTTTTTTGCTGAGGAAGACTGGCCCTTGGGAACATCCGTGCCCATCTTCCTCCACTTTATATGGAACGCCACCACAGCATGGCTTGCCAAGCAGTGCATCGGTGCACGTGCGCCTGGGATCCTAACCAGCGAACCCTGGGCCACTGCAGCGGAGTGCGTGCACTTAACCACTTGCGCCACTGGGCCGGCCCCAGAAATGACATTTTAATTTACATGATCGTATATAGAAATTATTTCCAGTTAAACCAAAATATTTGCAATAAAGAAACGATGTATTTCTACTCATTACCCTTATTGTATTTACGTTTTTCAGTGTGTGTGTGTGTGTGTGTGTGCGTATGACAAATATTTGGCTGTTTTAAAAATAGTTGGCTGTAGCATTTCTAAATTTGATAGTCATTATGAATGATTAAACCTTAATAGACTTTTAAAATGTTTTACATTACTGTAAATGGTTCATGGCATTTACATATTTCTTCCTAATTTGTTAAGATTATTCAGTACAATTGTATGTCTTCTGCAATATTAATTTGTTTTAATTAAGGACAAATACTCCCATTTTAATTAAAATTCTGAAGCAAAAAGTTTGAAGAAAAACTTCATGTCACCATAAATAGAATCAGGATCAAATAACAAAATTACACAAGCAAGTATAACTCAGAGCCATTACCACAGAATCGTCCAACACAATCATAAATTATTTTTATGTCTTAATAACAATATACCGTTGTTTTGTAACAAGTATTTTCAAGATGCATTGCTTCTTGTGCTTATAAAATCTGTGCAGAATTCTCAAGGGAAAATATTATTATATATAGACTAGGTACGTAGTGCTTGAAAATATCTATTAAAAGAGAAAAAGTACATTCTTTTAAAGTTACAGTTTGTACTCTAATTTCTAATGGTAATCTCTTCTGAATCATTCATAGCTTCCACTGAAATACATAAAATATTCAATTGATATTATAGGGAAACATTAATAGTTAATTGGATAACTTACAATACATTGTAAAAATCACAACCATCATGTATTTGTTTTATTGACATTTTCAGACATTGAAACTATAAATGTCTGTAATTAAGACATTTATTAAGCATATACTAAGGTTTTTCAAAGGTATACTTAATATATACCAAATAAACTTCTTCTTTAAGCTGGAAAATTTTCAGCTTTTCATATTTGTTCTTTTCTGTACTTCTTTCTTATTGAATCTACTATAATATCTAAAAATTTAAAAAATCCCATAATAAATGTTTATAGACGCTAACTCTCTAATTAATGTCAAATAATTGGTGCAAAACCAAGAGGAAGATTCTTATAGCTCTCTTCCTTGAGGCCTGGTAACAGGTGGTGAATGGAATGAAAAATGGACTGGCCATCAGAGGGTCAGTTTTCTGCTTTTAACCAGATCAGTAATAGTAGTGTGACCTTGAAAATGATCAACCTTCTTAAAATTCTTTTAACCTCACCTGCCAAAGATGAGCGAGGTCTTGACTTGATAATTCCTATAGTCTCTTGTCTTCTCAAATAAAAGGTGCCTTGACAAAACGCTCAGGTGTGGGTGTGCACGTGTGTCTGTCTCTGTGTGCATGTCCTGGTGTGAGTGTGTTTGTCTGTGTGAATGTCTACCTTTATGCATAAGCGGACACAGTAAAATCACAGATTATAGGGCAAAGCAACTTTACTTGAAATTGTTCCTGTTCTTGTGTCTATGTAAGCATTTATTACAACTGTATGATGAGAGGCTTGAAGGGAAGGGAAAGACTGTAATGCTGGGGACAGAGATAGAAATTTACTTTAAATTCGCTACACTAAGGGCCAGTACTGTATAGGAAATGACTGTGTTCCAGCACTGAATATCACAGAAACCCCAAGAGGAAGGTTTCCTGATCCCCATTTTACAGATGAGGAAACTGAGTTTCAGAGAGATCAAGCACCTTCACCAAGGTCACATAATTAAGTGATAGAGAACAAGTGAGAGGAACAAAAGGTGATAAGAAAGGCATTACAAGAAAGTCAAAGAGGTGACGGGGAAATAGAAGGAAACAAGTCAGAGTGACCTAATCAGGTTTTTAAGATCTGATTAGTTGGAAAAATTAAATCCATCAAAAGGAAAGTGCCTCTGTAGTCTGCAACTTACCCAATGCTAACTGCATGTCAAGCAGTTCTGGCAGGCACACACTAATGGAAAGAAAGCTGGATTAGAAAGAAAAAAAAGAAACTGGTGTTCTGGCCTTGGTTCTGCACTTTATTGATAGCATTCACTAAGTTTTAAAATGCCTGGACCTGTTCCATATTCTTAAATACTGACTCATTCAACTCAGGTAACAACCATTTGAGGTAGGAATTATTATCATCATCCTTACTCTGCCTGTAAGTATGTAACTAATCACACAGATTTT
Source organism: Ceratotherium simum simum (assembly GCF_057802395.1). Taxonomy (NCBI): domain Eukaryota; kingdom Metazoa; phylum Chordata; class Mammalia; order Perissodactyla; family Rhinocerotidae; genus Ceratotherium; species Ceratotherium simum. The sequence goes on along the minus strand of NC_141907.1, from coordinate 29,768,079 downwards.
TGGTAACTTGCTCACAGTTACACTGCCAATAAGTGATGGAGCCAGGATGAGAATTCTAGCACTTTCTCTCTAGAGCTGCACTGTATAACATGACAGACACTGGTCTCATGTGCCTACCAAGCACTGAAAATGGGCGAGTCCAAATAAAATGTGCTGTAAGTGTAAAATAAACACTGAATGTTAAAGACTTATGAAAAAAGAATGCCTCACTGTTGGTTATGCATTTTATTAATTGGGTTAAATAAGATCTATTATTAAAATGAATTGTATCTATTTACTTTTTCCTTTTGGAAAATGTGGCTACTTTAATTTAAAAATTTTAAATGACGTCTCTGGCTTGCATTCTTTTCTTTTTGGGCAGAACTGCTCTAGAGACTGATGTCTCTATCACCACGCAATACTCCCTCATTTTATCTGTGTGTAACAGGATAGATCTAGGTTTCTGTTGCTGCTTTAGTCCAGTGAATGAACTCCCAGATACTCTCGGTAGAAGTGAGACGGTGTGCACTTTTAGCGAAGCAAATGTAAGGCAACTGGAGCTTGTTTAAAAATCAAAAAGTTTAGCAAAATCTCCTTGATTCAGATACAAAGTTAGCTGCTAGATAGTCAATAAATTTGCATAAAGACCACAGGGCATTTTGCGAAGAAAGGGACCAATATCCCAACTTCAGTACTTCAGGAGTCTAAATTAGAGAGTTAGTTGGGGTGAAAAAAATGGTAAAGATTATAGCCTGTAGTAGGGAGAGGAATAAGGCAATTAAGTGACCTTGAGGAATCGGGAAGTCAGGACTCATGAAAAGAACTAAGACCTTGTGTAAGATGATTGGTTTTAGCACAGGTTATTGCTGAGGCTAAAGATACTTTTAAGATATAGCCAACTTTGAGAGACTCTGGGAGACAATGGATGAGAAAGTGAATGCGAGTAAACAGAGTTGTGTTTTCGCTCCCCAGTGTGGGGACCACTGCAGTGTCAGCAGGCAGATGGAGGAGAAGGGCATCACTCGAGATACCGAGCATTTGTCCCACACTTGTTCCTCAACAGGGGTGTTAACATGCGGCGGGAAGAAGCAAGGCCAGTGAACTGATCAGATTTGAGTGCTCTCTCTGCTCCGCTTTTGGACTCAGTCCCTGAGGCTTCTAGTTATTTTTGCAGGCGAGGCCTCAGTTGGTGTTCTGATCACCTCCTGTTCACCCTCTTGGTGAGGGAGGGGTCCTGGACCCTAAAAGTATAAGATGGCTGAGCACACAGCACCTGACACAGGACAGGTGACTGGACAGTTTATTAGTCACATACTCTCAGCCCAGGGGTGGAGGATACTGTATGCCATACGTGACCACATGGAGATTGCACGCAGGAACAGAGCAAACAAACTGTGGCTGTGGGAGGCAAACTTTGGAGTAACAAGAGGATGAGGTGCCCCCTGGTTCCCGCAGGAGGATGTGATTGCCTCGTTTAAATAACTTCTGTGGCTGGCAGGAAAGTGAAATCTGTTGGGTTGAGAACCAAGTGGGGTGTAGCTGGTCCATCAGGTAAAGGAATTGGCCTTTCCCACTGGGTGGGCATCATATCCAGCCGGAGAGGAGAACTCGTAGTTAGGCCTCTGGTGCACTGTGCGGCTCCAAGAAGTCAGCGCAGCATGTGAAATTTTAGGCTTTATAATTTTAGCTGGGAAGTTTTGGAGTTCTGGGATTGGCCAAGTGGGCACTAGAGCAATTAATTGAAAAATATGTGAGTTTTGACTGTTTATACTATTGAGCACAAAGACTTGGGAAGATAGTTCTGTTTTCCACAGTACAGCAAAATTTTCCATTTTGCTCCGGAATACATGAAAGAGCTTCAGAAACCACAATGTGCTGAACAATTGTGTTTATGTGGAGAAACGTGCTAGAATGTCGTTTCGGATTCCTTTCACTGGAATTGTTCAAGCTTGAAATGGTATCCCAGATTCTCATTTTAAAATAAAAATAAAGTCAGATGTTATAGAAAGAAATACATGCTATATAAAAATGGAAGTTATTATCTGAATCAAATACAATATTTATATGTGTTTGCAAAGTTTATCTTCCTCATTTACTTAGGGAACATTTGGTTCTAAAAACAATAACTCACTCGAATTAGTTTACATGAAAGAGATTATTGTATTGGAAGGAAACAAGGGTATGTTATAAAAGTGATGAATAAGAAGTGTAATGAAGCCCACTGAAGGAAGGGGACAGGGAACTAAGTATAAACCTCTGATAAGCACCAATTTAGGAGAAACTTGAAGAAAGTGAAAGAGGATTATGATTTATTCTCTAATTGTTTACTCCCAGAATAATTTGTGCTTTCCTTTTCTAGCAGTGGAACTTATAGTTTTTTATTTAATCATTTGAATTTAAAAATATCTGTTGTAACAAGTGTTGGTGAGGATGTGGAGAAAACGGAATGCTTGTGCACTGTTGTTAAGAATGTAAATTGGTGCAGCCACTATGGAAAACAGTATGGAGGTTCCTCAAAAATTAAAACTAGAACTATCACGTGATCCAGTAATTCCACTTCTGGGTATTTATCCAAAGAAAATGAAAACAGTAACTTGAAAAGATATCTGCACCACTATGTTCATCACAGCATTATTTACAATAGCCAAGACACCGAAACAACCTAAGTGTCCATTGACAAATGAATAGATAATGAAACTGTGGTATATGCATACAATGGAATATTACTCTGCCACAAAAAGAAGAAAATTTTGTTATTTGTGACAACATGTTTGGACCACGAGGGCATTTTGCTACATGAAATAAGTCAGCAGAGAAAGACAAATACTGTATGATCTCACTTATATGTGGAATCTAAAAAAAATAAAAATAAAAAAACAACAAAACTCAAAGATACAGAGAACAGATTGGTGGTTGGCAGAGGCAGGGGATGGGAGGTAAGCAAAATGGGTGAAGTGGGTCAAAAGCTACAAAATTCCAGTTATAAAATCAATAAGTCCCAGGAATATAATGTACAGCATTGTGACTACAGCTAATAATACTGTATTGTATAGTTGAAAGTTGCCAGGAGAGTAGATCTTAAAAGTTCTCATCACAAGAAAAGAAAATTTGTAACTATGTGTAGTGATGTATGTTAACTAGACTTATTGTGGTGATCATTTCGCAATATATACAAATATCGAATCATTATGTTGTACCCCAGAAACTAATATAATATTATATGTCGATTATATCTCATTAAAAAAATGTCTGTTTTAGTGCAGATTTGAAGCTTCGTGAGGGCAACTCTTATCTTTTCATTACTGCAGCAGCTCCACCATATAGTTTTGGGCGAGGGGTAGAGTAGGTGCATTGAATGTTGCTTGCTGTTTTTATTATTGAAGGTGTGGCATTTCTTGTAGGTGCTAATTTAATGATTTTCTGTGTTATTTTACAAGAAATTATGGTGTATTGTACTATTAGGGAATAGGCTAAGATGTTCTAATGGAGACCTAAAAATTCAGGGGCTTAAACAGGTTCTATGTTTATTTCCAGGAAGGCAGGTGGCTCAGTACAGGGAGGACATCCAGAGATGCTCTCTGCCAAGGTGGTTCTGCAATTTGCATCATATCCCCTCTACTTCTCGGTATAAGGTGGCTGTTCACATTGTCACAACTTTTCAGCTAGTGGGAAAGGGAAAAGGAAATTCCAGTGCAAGAGGCTTCCTTTTAAGGAGATGACAGACTGCAAGTCACGTACATCACTTCTCTTCACATCTTTCTAGCCCAGACTTAGTCATGTGGCAACATCCACTGCACAGAGGGCTGGGAAATGTGCCCATCTAGGGTTCTGTTATTAAAGGGGTGAATGATAGAAAGGACACTGAGAGACAATACATACACAAGTATACGTGTATATAAAAATATAGCTATTTTGTTTCTGTTGTTAAACTCTAGGCTAAGCTAGTCTAACACACACACACACATACATGTTCTCCACTGTCCACAATGGAGACGCAATAATTTGTTTATTCGTTCCCCTACAGGTAGATATTTCATTGTAATTTGTGTTTTTTGGAAGTTCCCAGGTAATTTGTAAGCAGCCAATCTGACACCTTTTTGTGAAGTAGCAATTGACATAAATTTAGAGAATAATTGAGAATAGAAAAGAGTAAAGGAAGAGAAGGTGCAAGGATAATTAAAGGATCAGATGTAAGGTGATTTAGTTACATCTTATCTTTGTATATTGCAGGGCAGCGTTCAAAGTTTTGTCAATGTATGCTTATGAAGTGCTTACTCTGTATCAAGCCAAGTGCTGGGTGTAACTGAAGCAGTGAGTAATGGAGAAAAGATGGTGTTCCTTTGGAACACAAAGTGTTTTGGTTCTACTGACTTCACAGTAGGGTAGTCAAAGCCGGTATTTTAATTGCTATTTTACAGGTGAAGAAACTGACAAATTAATAGCAGGTGAGCAAGTTTAGAACCCAGCCCTCCTGACTCTTAGTACAGGATTTTTTTCTTTACACTGCCTCACAGGGAACTGTAGATGAGTAACCTCATTTGTATGTACACAGTCAACCACGTTTAACCTCCAGACCAATGAAACTGAGTGAGTATCAATAATAGTTTATTTTGCTAGTATGTTTTGAGTTGAGGAGAGTTCTAAGAAGAAATAAGCAGGAAACTTGAGTTTCTCTGCAGAGAAAGGCTTACCATACTCCATAACTGCCCACCATATATGACACCTGGACTATCCCTCCTGCTGGAGCAACTGTTCTAATCATGATGAAGTAATAAGAATAAAACTGTACGTGACAGCAGCTGGGAGCTCCGTGCTGGGATGTTTACTGTCATCAAGGCTTAAACACAAACGCCATAATTATTGCGAGCACTAGGTGATGCCCCCCAGGGCACAGATCCACTTGTTTAAACCCTGAAAAGCTTTTTCCACTCTATCAAATTATTTGAGAATTCAGTTCAGCGTCTAAGGTCACTTCTAAGACAAGAGAGCTTTGGAGAAACTGAGGAAAGATTTAATACTGAAATTACATTTTTTATGCTGGTATAAACTCATTGATATATTTAGTGGCTTATCTAGCTCAGCATGTACCCTTGGTCTGATGACATTCACAGGATATTGGTAAAATTAGGTTGCCTTTCTCTAGGTATGTCTCCACTGAAACACAACAGTTAATGTAAGAAGACACATTTTTTTTCTCTGGATCATTTAGTAATAATAGTTTTTTCCCTTTCTATTTGTATAGACCGTACCCTTTCAAATGGTTCTCATTGATTTTTGTCTTAAGCTAATCTCGCGCTTTCCTCCTGTGGTTGGTTAAGCAGGTATTGTTATCCTGGTTTTACAAATGAAGTAAGTGGGTATCAGGGAAGTTGAAACACTTCAAATAAGTGGCACAAGTATGAGTGGAGAACATAAGAGGCAAACACTGGGCCTGTCTCTTCAATCAGTAACCTCTCCTCATCTCTCGTAAAACCAGGAATCTGGCTCCACGAACCCTTGTCGCTCCTAATGCTTCATGGCAGGGTAGTGTGGGGGTTTGAAAATTCAACTTTCTGAGAAATGGCCATTTGTTGGGCCCTTACTATGTGCCAGGCAGAGTATCAATCACATTAGAGGGATAATTAATGCTCACAGGCACCCTATAACTTAAATGTTCTTATGTTCATTTTATAGATAAAGAAAATTGAGACTTGGAGAAGTAAAATAACTGGCCCAAGGCTATCTGGCTGCTCTCAAATGAATATTACAAAATTTCCAGTCTCTCCGGAAAATAAGACTAAGTCCTCACTCTACTTTTTAAGTATGAGATGAATTTTTAATTTTTATTATTTTTGAATTTTGGAGAAAGGGGATGATGGAGAGGAAGGAAGAAAGAAACAAGTCTGAAAGTTAAAGCAGCATTGCTTACCCATCACCTCTCTAGGTAGGCTGTTGGCTCATTGAATGAAAAAGCCATGCCTGATTCAGCTTTTAATTCCTATTAGTTTAATTATTTGAGAAAAGCAGATGCTTATTAAATATTTTTGGAAAGAATACTTCCTGAAGCAGAATTCTGAAGAAGTTGCATGTGTGTAATTGGCCCCTTCAGGGATCCACCCATATCCTCTCGGCTCTAACTGGTCCTGTGCACACCTTGTCTTCCTGTTACAAACTCCTGCAGCTCTCTGCGTTAGGGCTTCCTCCTGCCACAGGAGTGGCTCTGCACAGGCAGGCTGAGAATACTGGAGAGTTCAGACCATCCAGAGCGATGACAGATGGGAGTTGTCGGAAAAATACCCCACTATCTCATTCCACAGGTGGGACAACTCTGAGGAATGTTCTAGCGTTACTTAGAGGTCCCCAATGGGATTGAGTCCTAGCAGCCTGTATTGGTAAACTGCTCATTTATATACTCTGTTTTGGCTTCCTTTCCTTCTCCATCTCAATTCTCCACAGCCTACCTGTGCTTCCTGATATCGCCTCCCGAATAAACTCCTTGCACTATAATCCTAGTTTCAGGGTTTGCTTCTAGGGGAACACGAACTAAGACATCTTCCTCAAAGTTTATTAAAATAAGCCATACAAAAGCGTGTATGAAATAAATAATAATAGCTAGCATTTATTAATGAGCATTACTATGTGCAAGACCTAAATCTCTATGTCTTACAATCCTATCAGGTAGATATTACTTAATATTGTCATTTTACAGATGTGGATACTAAGGCACAAAGAGATTAAGGAGCATGCTCAGAATCACAGCTGTTAATGATCAACGTGAAGATTGCAACCCAACAACCCAATCAGCCTTTCCATTTTAGAAAAGACTTTGCCCTGATTGTGACCAAATATAATTGATTTCCTGTCAGCATGCTTGCTGAAGATAATACTTGGGAGACTTGATTGTACTTTTTTGCTTACATGATGCAAATATTTGCATTCACTATTCAGTATACATGATTGTAACATTCATTATAAAAGCAACTTGCATGAAGGATTGCTGCCAAATGTCTGGGAAACCTGGACTGTGGAGAACTAGTTTCTGTGGTTTGGGCTTCCAAAAAAGCACAGGGGGACAGGAATTACTAGAGTTGATTCCCTCTGTCTTTAATTCCTGTATTCTTTTCAGGCCACATTTACCAGTTTTCTTTTTTTTCTTTCTCTCTTTCTTCTTTTTCTCCTGCTCCTCATTCTTCCCTCACTTTCTTCTTCTCCCTCCCCTCCTCCTACTCCTCCTTCTTGTCTCTCTTTTGCTTTGATTTTGTAATGGCCCCAAAGAACTTAAGCCAGCTTTCTTTTCCTTCTTTCTTTCTTTCTCTCTCTCTCTTCCTTCCTTCCTTACTTCATTCATTCCTTCTTTCCTTCCTTCCTCCCTCCCATCCTTTCTTCCTTCTTTCATTCCTTCCTTCTTCCCTTCCTTCCTTCCTTCCTCCCTTCCTTCCTCCCTCCCTCCCTCCCATCCTTCCTTCCTTCCTTCCTTCCTTCCTTCCTAGCATTAATATTTTAGTGATTAAAATCCAACAATTATAAAACCGAGGAAAGAATTAGACAGCTCTTAACCATCATTGATTTAGATGGCAACAAGCACTGCTGTACACGTTAGGTTTTATTGAATGATGTGCCTGAGTTGGTTTCTCTTTTATTTTGCCCAAGTAAGTAGACACGAAGTGCATCATTAGCTACACGAAAATTATATAAGCACAAAATGATAAACTAGCCAACTGTGGACAAACACTGCACATTGAAAATATTATATTTTCAGAGTCAGTGGGAGAGATGTTTTTGTAAATGCCAGAAAGTGAAATGTGAATACAAGCCAAATAAGTGTAAAAAATGTAGGGCTGAAGGCAGGAGAGGGAGGTTTTAAAATTTGGATAAGTACACTATTAAATGAAAAATTATTGCTTGCAAATAGTAGCGATTTAAATATTATAAATAATTTTTAAACAAAGAAGTTACGAAGGCATTACTTGAGTCCTAGATTTAAAGTAGTCTACTTAAGAATTAATAAAAAAAAAAAAAAAAAAGAATTAAAATGTAACCCATCACAGAATCTCAGGAACCTAAAACCCTGGTTTCAATCCGGAATGTTTAACTTTCCCTAAGAATATCATCATTATTAAAAATATTCCTTCACTGCTTCTCCATTCAATACCCATTCTTATGTTAATGAAACTGTGAGATATTTTTTATGAAATAGCATTTTACAGGAAATTCCTTATAGCAAGAGAAAGTAAAATTATATAATTAAATGTCCACAGCAACTCAAGATTAATTTGCCTCTACATATATATTTTGGAAGAAGGTTTCTATTTATCTGTCTGTATTGTTTTTTGTAGCTCTAACATATGTTCCTGTTACCAAAATCTTACTTTCAAGTTTCACATTATAGACACTGCTATGTCACGTTTTGGAGTTTGTAGGTAATCCAGATTCCCCCTTGTGGTGTTTTAGCCTTCTTGGTTTAATTTCTTTGGACATGGAGTAGAGTGGCTTAAAAGATATCCTCTAATTACAAAAGAGGGAAATAACCTCGCACCACATAATCAAGTGTGGTTGGTGTCCTAGAAACCCTGAATAGGAGATGGACTCTTGGGTTCCCAGTTGGGGTTTGGCTTAGAAAGGGATAATATATATTTATAATACATATTGTACACACACATTAAGGAACATACCATGCACTACATGGCTGGAGAAATAGTCTGTTCTTTTTCATTCAGAGTTATGCTTTATGGAGTCTACTGTGTTTCCAGTTTGTGTAGTCTCTCAAACAGTTTTCCCAAATGTTTAGTCCTCTGTGCCTTTATCATCCTCCACTTGCTCCTCTTCTCAGAGTAACTTCCTTTTCAGACTCAGCATTTTTTTTACAGAGCACTATATTTATTTGTGAACCTGTATCAATTTCTCTACTAGACCTGATTTGTCTTTACATATTCCACAGTACATTAGCACAGTTTCTTGCAAACATTAGACACTCAATGAATGTGTGTTGCAATAATGAAAAAGCAAAAGATTTACTGAATGGGTTATATGATTTGGAGCAGGTAGAGTGAGGTCTTTGTCTGTACTCTGTCACTCAGTTCCTGTTGACTGATGGCAAGTCCCTGCATTTCTCTGGGCTAGACTTTCCTCTTTTATAAAATAAAGATCTGGGACTAGATCCCCTCTAAGGCCCTTTTCAACCCAGACTTCCTATATGAATTTATGAGATATGGAGAGCCAGAATAATGAAAGTGCAGGGATGGGGAGAGGTTATCGTTACAAGCATACTGGCACCCTGATAAACCCTGCCTCTTGTTAGATTTCCTTGGAACAAATTTCATTTTGCTGAGATGGTAACCATCATGACATAGGAAATTATTTTCACTGATTTATTTATTGCTTTGTTTTACTTATTTTATGAACTTCTCTGATTGTAAAAGAAATGTATGTATGTATATTCATTATCTTAAATATGGAGAAAAAAGGAACAAAGAAGAAAATAAATTATTCATAATTTTATCATCAGATATAACAGCTGTTAATATTTTGGGGAATTGTTTTTAGTATGCCTTTACATAGTTATTTATAAAGTCAAGATCATAGTCTATCTATGTATATCTATTTATCCATCTTTTTTCTCAATACGGATAAATATGTTATATATAGACTTGTGTAATACAGTATCATATTCATTTAAATATATCCCAATTTCCCAGTCTCAGTTAAATATCTGGGAAGACATTATTTTAGTGGATACTGTAGTGGATTGGGATGGCTGGAATTTGCATCTGTCCAGCACCCTTTGACTCGCTCTTCCCTTTTCTTTTGTTAATAGAGACTCTACTACGAGGAATCCATTCCAAGTAGTTTATACCCACTACCTTAAATCTGAGCACATGACCAAGCCGTGGGCAATCAGCACATTACATTCCTGGTCACAGTAGTTTAGGGAAAAGGAAATGAACCAAGATAACTGGGATGGATGAGTATTTCTCTAGTGCTTTTGGTGGAAACACTGAAAGAAAGGTACTGTAATTTCATTCGAATTAGGCTTACATCAATCGTATGGCTACAATTTGCTGATTCCACTTTTGCCAGAGAATAAAGTCCACATAGGAGATAACAGAGCTGAGAAATAGTATAAAGTCAGGGATATTTTTGATGATATCTTCTGATTCTCTGGTTCAATCACTGCCCAAAGCCAGTATAAGTTTGAACTTCCCACTTATGAGTCAATGGAATCCCCTGTTACCTCTTCTCCTAAATGAGTTAGGTTTCATGTCTTACAAGAGAAATTGTTCTAACTAGTGCATTTACATATGTATCATATGGAATTTAACAAGTTTTTCCTGTTTGCAATATTGGAATTATCTCGCTTTTTTCTATATTAAACAATATAATAATATATTTTGTAGATTAATTTTTGCCCATATATCTGAAGGAGGAGATAGGATAATAAATGATAGTTTCCTGAAAGAGAAATTTAAGGAATGCAGGGTCTGGTTTTTTAAGACTATATAGGTTATCACAATACTGTCCAGAAAATGTGAGAGTTTGATTAACACCAACAATAATCTTTGAGAGATATACATCAGGGCTAGTGTGTTGCAATATAAAGCACTTCTATTTTTATCAACTATTATGTGTTTAAATTAATTTAGAGGGCTGAATTTTCCCTTGGCCTTGGATTGGGCAGCTCTATGATTTTTATGGTTATTCTGTCATCATACAAAGCCATCCAGTCAGAAGCTAAAATGTCCAGATCTATGTAATGGTCAAAACATTCTCCCTACCCCTGCTTGCTTGGTATAGACAAGGAAGCATCAAAGTCAATGAAGGACGCATGAATGGTTTCTTCTTTCTTTCTCCATCTTGATATTTAACTCTTTTTCCCTCCATCATATAAAGATTCTAAACAGCACCTCCCGACCCCCAGGATGAAGCGGGAGTAGGAAGAAGAAATAAAAAGGAGCAGGAAAGTTCTTATGTTAATCCTCCTTTTTAGATCTGATGGTGAGTCTCGGGCTCTGGGAGTCTAAACACTCCCTCTCAAGAGCTGTTGTGGGTTCTATGGACTCTCCTCACCAACACTAACCCCACCACCACTGCTGAACATTACTCCTCTGTAGTTGCATTGATAATGGCCAACACTCTCTGTTATCGTCAGTTGCTTGTTCGTCCACAGCCCCTAGTTATCTGTTGATATGGTCTGTTCTGCTAAAAAGAATGTTTCTGTAACACATATTAAGTAATACATAATTTTTAAACAGTGCAATGACATAAATGTAATGCAGAAGTCTCACGGGATCATATGTGATTTTTGTTTTCTAGCATGCTAATAATTTGGACTACCAGCACCTGCAGTGGAAAGCAAAGTACGCTAATAAAGCTAATCATAGCAAGCTACAGAAATATGCAATCTTGGACACGATGCCCAGTCATCTCACATGTTCCCTCTTGGCCCAGCTTGGCTATATGCTCTATCTATGGAGCGCTTATTGCATTATCATCTCTACTCTGTGTTCATTTTGCTCTTTTCTCCATAACTTAGCAGGCCCAACCCTACTTTAAGTGCTCTTCGCTTGAGCTACCTTTATTTTTAAGATAAAATCCTTCATTTACTATAGTATTCAGAATTTAATATGTCTTTTGGTATGTTAGAATTATCCAGCTCTTTTGGAATCTTGTGTGTACATGTGTGTGTGTGTGTATGGATTGTTTTTTTCTTGATAAGGTTATAAATTTGTCTAGGTTTTGAGCGGTCTGCCCCTAACAACATTATCCCATAAGCTCAGGTTATTTTTGCAGGTTTTTCAGGATAATGTATACCATTATTTGAAAATGCCTGTATTGTGGCTTCTGTCTTAATGCGACCTGTTCCATCTCCCAGGTGACTCTTTTGGATATGACCCAAGATGAGGTCATGTTGATTTTCTTCTCTCCTACACCTTATTCACACGAATGGTAATGGCATTCTTTTCTTCACAAAACTTTGGGAGACATTTTAGAAATCTGTTTTTTGCTTTGTCTTCAACGTTGCCAGTAATTCCATATCTTGCCTATAATCTTCCAGGTAGGTAGCAGACACAAGTTCATTATATTTTCCAATGGGAATGCATATTAAGCATCATAAGTGTTATCTTTAAAGCTTCACTCTCTCTTTACTTGGTGTTAGGAGGTAACACAACTGATACATCCTCCTTGGGGGTGTATCTCTCAGCACAGTTCTCTCCAAAGAATCTTCCCCAACACTGCTTTCTTTTGCTCTCTAATTTCCTGACCCTATTATTTTCTTGATGTGGCATGGGATTTAAAAGTCCTTTAATCCATTCTTAGCCGTGTACTTTGTTAACTCTAGACCACTTTGGAAATTGCTGGTTGCTGTATATTCTGGAACTTCCATTTTAAGTTCCTGTTGCATATATCTCTATCTATCTCTGCACATGTCTATAACTATTTTGAACCATACTGCAGAACAAGCTGGTAAATTAGTACATTTCATTTAACTTAAGAAACATGTAAAGCCGGTATTTCTTTCCATTTTAGGATTGCTTGTATTTTTAAGATACAGAGTGATTTTATTTAAACAGCCAGACTTTTAATTTATTTGAGGAAGTGTTATTGCTCTGAAAACAAATGGAGATACCTTAAATGGCTCCATGAGTTATGAACCTGTTGCACAGTATTGTAGAGTGGTTATGAAAGGATGCATCACATCCTTCAGAATGTACACACTTCTTGATCACTTGGGTCAGAATAAATGTTGCTAGTGATCATGGACTGACTTTCTAAATACTTACCATGTGATGACTTTTTTTACATTTTTCTTCTTACTGGGGCATACTTCTGAAATCCGTGGCTTCAGCTCATCATTCTTGGGTTCTGAAGGAGCAAATGCTGAAAAGCACCATTGATAACAGCATGTGAAGTCTGTGCGTGTTCTGAATCACTCTCTTGCAGTATAAGTAACACCATAGATAGAAACACTCTACCTGATTTAAAGTTTCTTTATTCACTTGTTAAAGAATAATTTTTTAAAAAAGGATAAATTCTTAACTCTTATTCAGACATAAAATGAATACATGTTAAAGAATTTATTTGACTCATTAATTAATGAGGAAACCAGTGGTTCAAAAGATAATCAAAGAACTCCACATTTATAGTCAGATAAAGGATGCTGAAACTAATTTACAAATGGATGCAAACTGGCAAAACTCTTCAATATCTATAGGGCCATAATCAATTGCATTCTGCCAGACATAATCTGCATTTATATGGATAGGAATTATTTATATTAGCATCAGTCTATGGTAAGTTGGCAAGTTAACTTCTATCTGTACAGAGTAGTAAAATAGCCTAGTCAGAGACAAACAAAGTTGAAGATAACCCAGGCGAATGAGCTACCCAAGACAACCACTAAATTTCAAAGCCTTTTTACAATTTTTCCTTAGAAAAGTATATCTTAGATCCCTTTAGGCACCATGTCATATGTTTGGTGGGAATGCTAAATGCTTTATATCCTATACATACACTATTAGTCAAAGCTTTATGGTAAATCACTACTTCTGTAGAGGATCATCTAAATTGGCTCTACAGCTTCCTTTGTGTGTACAGCTGGGTTCTGATGGTCTTCTTGTCAGGTCCCCCGTTAAAGTAAGGGCTCTGGCCGGCCAATGACTGTGTTTTGTATGCATCACCTAGCCTGACCCCTGGTTCAAATCATGTGCTTAGTTAATGTTGAATGAAGTCATGAATGGTTTCAGAGACAATTATTCCAAGGTCACTTTGTTAACTTAAAAGGTCATTTCTTTCTTCTTCCCTAGAAAAATTTAGTTATTCATATGCACGTAATAAAAAAAGAACCTCGTGATATATCATATTTATTTATAGGACAAGGAAGCATTCAGTTCATTTTTTATTTTCATGAACATTTTTGCATAGGTAATGTTATTTGGAGACAGTTGTGCATACTTACAGTTGTCACATTTCTTCTAGGGTTCAAGGTATTCTTTATCCTTACCTTGGAGCATTTGGCATTTATGCTCCAAGGAGTGGCTCTGGTAATGAAAGAATATTTTTTTGTGCACTCTTGGTGCTGCCAGTAATGTTTTCAGACTAAAAATTAATTTTTAAACAGTAGGCTTCTGTGACCAGAACACTGTTATTAAAATCTCTTTTTGGCACAATATCCAGCTTTCTTTAGTCATTGTTGATGCTTTTATTTTTAAAAAGCTATATTTTATGTTACACTGGTAACTTTTCCTCTAAATTAATATTTAAACCAAAATATATTGGAAAATAAAATAGAAATACATTAACATTACATAAGCCTGAAGTTAGTAGGGTCTTAAACTTTTATTTAGCGTGTTGGAATGGGGCACATTTTTTTTTCTTTTCTGGAAACAAATAAAAAGTATAGGAGGGGCTGGCCCCGTGGCATAGCAGTTAAATGTGTACGCTCCACTGCTGGCAGCCCGGGTTTGGATCCCGGGTGCTCACGGATGCACCGCTTGTCAGGCCATGCTGTGGCAGCGTCCCACATAAAGTGGAGGAAGATGGGCACAGACGTTGGCTCAGGGCCAGTCTTCCTCAGCAAAAAGAGGAGGATTGGCATGGATGTTAGCTCAGGGCTGATCTTCCTCACACACACACACACACACACACAAAAGTATAGGAAAGGAGTGTGCTGAGGACAAATAGATTAGAACATTCTACAATATTTGGAGCCAATGGTAAAATAATAATTTAAAAAAGCATAATATTCTTGTATCTCTGTAGTCAAAATAGATTGAATATCTTAGGAATTGGAGTTTATATTATTTTCATATATACAATTTGTGCTTTAGAAGTGTGAAAGTTTTGAAAGACGGGAGGATATCAGAATTGCTTCTATGAGTTACTTTGAAATTATTTCTCATTGAAACTCTCTCTTTCTCATTTTTAGTTTCAGAATAGTAATACTTGACTCTTAAAAAGCAACAGTAAGAGGATTTAGTTGTAGATGACAAGTTCTTTTAATAATAAAGTCAGGGCCGGCCCCGTGGCTTAGCGGTTAAGGGCATGCGCTCCGCTGCTGGCAGCCTGGGTTCTGATCTGGGCGCGCACCAACGCACCACTTGTCCAGCCATGCTGAGGCCGCGTCCCACGTACAGCAACTAGAAGGTTGTGCAACTATGACATACAACTATCTACTGGGGCTTTGGGGGAAAAATAAGTAAATAAACAAAATTGTAAAAAAAAAAAAAATTAGTCTTCCTGAAAAAAAAAAAATAAAATAAAGTCAGATTGTCAGGGGCATTTGCTGCTACTTCTTTGAATTAATTTGACTCTTTCTGTCTCCAAATGGATTCATTCCCTTTTGGAAAAAAACAGAAGCTCCAATCTAAGTATGCTTCCTCCAGAGAGAAATTGCTGGCCAGTTCAGTTCAGGTCAGTTCATTAAGTATCTCTTGACAGTCTATTATGTGTCAGACCTTATTTTTAATTAGAGGGGTACAAAAATGCAGGGCACTTTCAGACTAGTGGGAGAGATAAACAAAAATGTAATCTGTTGTTCAAGGGCATAGAATGCTAAGGAATCACTTAAAATTCCTATAAATTCAAGGAAATCTTCTTGGAGTATGTGGACCCCGGGCTGAGGATTGAACAATAAACAGGTCAACAAGGTAGGAAGGTGTGTGTATGTGTGTGTGTACTTTCTACCTTTTACTAATTACAAAGTTAAATGGTGATGTAGGGTGTGGCAAGGAGATGTGGTTGGTGAGATGGAAGTGGTGTGTTTCTAGCAAAAAATTAAGAGCCCCTCCTATGTATTTTGACTAAACTAAATTAATTTAGTTTATATTTAGAGCAGACTTCTTGGAAATGTGTAATACTTCCCAGGATAAGTATGAAGTAATCATAAGGGAAGAATGTGGGAGAAAAGGTTTAGCAGAGTCAGTACAGAAGTATAAGAAAACATTTGGTGTTGGAGGAAATGTTAGAGGTCTGATGTTTTTGAAGTATGTAGTGTGCAGAGAGAAACTGGCAAGACATGAGGTTGGAAAGGTACAAGGGACTTTCATATATATACAGACATATATATGTATATACATACATATATACACATTGTGCATTTATGTCTATATATAATTTTTAAAATTTTTAAAATTAACTTTTTATTTTAGAACAGTTTTACATTTATAGAATTATTGTGAAGAGAGTACAGAGAGTTCCCCACATCAGATTTCCCCTATTGCTACCATCTTACGTTAGTATGGTACATTTGTTACAATTAATGAACCAATTTGATACATTATTATTATTTTAATTTTTTGTTTATTGCAGTAACATTGGTTTATAACATTGTATAAATTTCAGGTGTACATCATTATACTTCTATTTCTGCATAGATTACATCATGTTCACCACTCAAATACTAATTACAACCCATCACCACACACATGTACCGAATTATCCCTTTCACCCTCCTCCCTCCCCCCTTCCCCTCTGGTAACCACCAATCCAATCTCTGTCCCTATGTATTTGTTTATTGTTGTTATTATCTACTACTTAATGAAGGAAATCATATGGTATTTGACCTTCTCCCTCTGACTTATTTCACTTTGCATAATACCCTCAATGTCCATCCATGTTGTCACGAATGGCTGGATTTCATGGTTTCTTATGGCTGAGTAGTATTCCATTGTGTATATATACCACATCTTCTTTATCCATTCGTCCCTTGATGGGCACTTAGGTTGCTTCCAAGTCTTGGCTATTGTGAATAACGCTGCAATGAACACAGGGGTGCATGTATCTTTATGCATTGGTGTTTTCAAGTTCTTTGGATGAATACCCAGCAGTGGAATAGCTGGATCATACGGTAGTTCTATCCTTGATTTTTTGAGGAATTTCCATAGTGGCTGGACCAGTTTGCACTCCCACCAGCAGTGTTGGAGAGGATGTGGAGAGAAGGGAACTCTCATACACTGCTGATGGGAGTGATACATTATTATTAACTAAAGTCCATAATTCTTACCCGATTCCCTTGGTTTCTACCCTTTTCTGTTCCAGGATCCCATCCAGGATACATTATACTTACTTGTCATGTGTCCTCAGGCTCCCCTGGGCTATAAGAATTTCTCAGACTCTCCTTATTTTTGATGACTTTGACAGTTTTGAGGAGTACTAGTGAGGTATTTTGTAACATGTCCCTCAACTGGAATTTGTGTAATATTTTTCTCATGATTAGACTGGGGAAATACACGTTGGGGAGGAAGAACAAATTGCCTTTCTTAGCACTTGGTATCATGAGCACATACTACCAATGTGACTTATCACTGTTGATGTTAACCTTGGTCACCTGACTTGATGTAGTGTTTGCTGGTTTCTCTACTGCAAACGGACCTTCTTTTGTTCTCTCTTTTCATACTGTCCTCTTTGGAAGGAAGTCACTCTGCACAGCTCACACTTTACAAGTAGGAGTTGTGCTCCACCTCCTTGAGGGAACAGTATCTACAAAAGTTATCTGGAATTCTTCTGTATGGGATATTTGTTGATTCACCTCAATTTATTTATATAAGCATTTATTCTAAGCAGTATGAATATTTGGATATTTGCTTTACTCTTTAGGTTATAATCCAGTACTACCTTATTTCTTTTATCATTTGAATTGTTCCATTCTTGGCTATTAAGAGTTCCTTTGATTGTCTCCTGTGTCCTTTTGATATACCGGCAGAATTGTGGTTTTTATTTATGTATTTTTGACCACTTTTTTTCTTTCTGGCACTACAGATACTCCAGGTCCATCTTGTACACCTTCTGCCCCAGTCCTAGAATCAGCCATTTCTCCAAGGAGCCCTGATTCCTTTTATGGGATATTGTTATTAGAAACCAAGATCTGGGCACTAGAGGTGCTCATTGCTATTGGGGTATGTTTGCTTCTAGGCCCTCTCAGCGGACAGAAAAAGGAAATATATGCATGTATATTAACCCAACTATGTACTAATATCCATAAATATTTCTATATCTAACCATGTGCATCTATATTAAACTAAACATGTGTTCATACTGATGTCTCCAATTATAATCCATTACCATGTGGATCACTGTAGCTTCCTATACTTGCTTATCTGTAAACTTCCACTCCAACACTGAGAAACTGGGGTCCCACCATCCACCATCCATTTATTTAATTGTTCAATTCCAGTGTACGTGTATAGTGGTTTCAACTGCTAACTTGTACCCTTGCGGGGGAAAAATCTTTACCAACTAGTTTATATTTTATTTCCCAATCTGATAATTCTAACATGTGTGTATCATATCTGAGTCTGGGTCTGATACTTTCTTAGTCCCTTCATACTGTGTTTTTACTTGCCTTTTGGAATGCCTTTTATATATATATATACATACATACATATATATGTATGTATATATACATATATTTTTTTAATTGAAAGCCAGACATGTTATTGGGTAATAGAAATGGTGATAAGTAGGCCAAGCTTGAGAATTTATGTTAACATGATTAGGAGTTGGGCAGTGTTTAATGTTTGCTGTAGTACAGGTGCTAGAGGCTTTGAATTCTCCTAGTGTCCTTGTTTTTGTCTCCTGTCTTGATTTTGGGCTTCTCTAGGTTCTCCTTGTCAGAAATCCTGTATCTTGTAGTTCTTTCAGCTATAATCCACTGTTGTTATATTGGAGTCATGTTGGTGTGGTGTAAATTACAGGGAAGGGGGAGAATTTTATCATCTTCTCTGTCCCCCACCTTTCCAATAATTGAGACAATGAAGTTAGGTGGGGCTAGATTGAGAGGAATGCCCTTCTCCCAAAGTTCTGGGCCAAGGTTCTGTTAATCTTTCCCCGTGGAGAGTAAGCCTTTGTATGGAGAAGGCTCTGGGTGCATTTTACAGTAAACACTATTCCCCTTTGCCTGCCAGAGCCAAGAAGGGTTCTTTCTTGCATCTTCATTGTGAGAACCTGGTGAAGTTCCTGAAGGTAGGACCCACGAAAATGTTGGGACTACCAATACTGTGGTTTTAATTTCTCGCTCTCCTACTAGTCCATACTCAGCTCCCAGCAATTTGTCAGAATTACCATTTAAGTCTTACACTGCTGATGGCTCCACTGGCTTTTTGTTCTCTGTGATCAGATTTCTGCTGTGACTCTCTGGATTCACCTGTCTCTCCAGAGTTTTGGGGTGGTGGTTTGCTCTGCAAACTCAGTTCTCTGATGGGTTCAAGTAAAGTTGTTGATTTTTAATTTGTCAAGTCTTTTATTATTATGAGGTTAGGAGTAAGGATTACTATGATCTTTTTATATTGCAGCTAAAACTAGACATCTTCATACATACTTTAAAAATTCTCTTCTTTCAGATTAAATCTGACTGATCCCCATTTCACTGAAACGGGGGAATATTTATTGTGGCTTGTAGCCTTAGTGTGAGATCTCACACAGTGCCAAAGCATTGAGGAGATCTCTCATGTGTGGGTTTTTATTCCCACAGGGCCTCCTGCTGAGGAGCCCACTCGCCTGTTCTACAGAGTACATTTGGAGGAATGCCACTCTGCTGCTTCTGTTCAATTTGGAGCACAGAAGTCTTGGGAGGGCTGGTATTCCATGTACTCTAGGATCCAGCCATTTCCTTCAGATGCATTGCTATCCCTCCTAAGCATTGTTGGAGGGTGGGATACAGGTTATAGGGCACAGATAATTATTGGTCAGAAGACACACAAATCTCCATCTCTTCCTCATCTCTGTGCATCTCAGCCATCATTTTTGCTCACTTTTTCTTTTCCTTTTCTCTTAGGAAACACTTCATTATGGTTTCAATATATTAAATGTTTAAATATCTCTTCAATATATTAAATATCTTTAAGAAAATGAAAGCCAGAAAGAGAAGTGTCTTCCTGAAGAAAATCTAAATTTCCCCTGGGTTACATCTTTAAATTCAACAGATTTGATATTTTCTCAATATAATATGCACCATAACCCCAGTAGCTTTGTGTGCACCTGTGTGAACATATACTTGAAAATACATGTATATAGGAGGAGAAGCAGTGAAAATGGGAAGAATATGGGAAAATATTTACATTTAACTGTAGTCTCTGGTGTTTTTTACCCCCATTACACTAACATCTTTAATCTAGATTTAAAAAGTGGGAGGCAGAAATCTCCAGAATGTTCTCTATCTTTATATTTTAGCACACAGAGACTTCAAAAGACTGCAGTCCTAACATATTTTGGGAATTCAAATTCCAATTCAGTTTGGTGTACAGACTAAAATGCCTAAATTTCACTGTTCTCCCCTCACTATTTCCTGAATGGACTTCTAAAATGAAACTTCTACAATTGTGTTAAGTAATAAATTCTTGAAGCTTGATCTTACTGCTATAGTATTTAAAATAGACGTAGACACATAAAAAACAGTGTTCTGGTTAAAAGTATAGGACCCAGAGTAAATCAAAGAGATTTATTTGTAATCTATGAAGCTTATAAATACTTTATTTCTGGAACATAGAGAAATTAGCTGCAAAAAAAATTGGGGAAGGAGAGTATCAAAAAAACATCAAATTGCAGCACAATGGTCACCGCTGATGCTGCGAAATGAAATCCAGCTTTCTGCTTCCAGAAGCAGTGCTCTTTTCACAATAACTCTTTGTTTCCAAATAACTCCCACGGTACTTTTACTTGATATATGTGTATGAAAGTTTAGAAAAGAGCATGTTCGTGTCTGCAAATGTGTGCAAACATACAATTTAAAAGCAAACATTTAGCCATTATAACATGCTTGCTGTGCTTTTGTACATTGCATATATTTACTTATTGTCCTTTTACAATAATCTTAGCAATATCACCACTATTATAATTCCATTTTTACAGATTGGACGCCTGAAGTAAGTAACTTGCTGAAGGTTACATAGAGATAAGATAAGATAATTCAACCCTAGTTAAATCTAGGATTTAAATCCAGTTAACCTGGCTCCAGAGTCCATGTTCTTAACCTCTTCTCTATGTGGCTCACCATGCTAGGCTACTGCATTATTTTATTAATATCTATATGAGTAACAGCACAAAATGAATGTAATACTTTATGTTTCCAATCCATCAAGTAGTGATTTTAAGATAGAACGACAGAGGATTGTTTTGCCTCCCTTCCAAAATATTTTTCTATACTGTTTTGCTTTAAGTTTCTCAAAGCTATGAAATAATTATGATATCTGAATAAAGCATCAATATAATACTAATATTTAGTTTGATTAATACACATTATATTAATATTATGTATTATATAATATATAATGAATTTTATATACTATTATTATTATCTATTGAGAGAGAACATACAGGGATAAACGAATTTGCTTGATAACACAGTGGATTGATTTGAGTAACACATTATCATGCTTCATTCACCCGCACAACCTCTAGATGCCTTCCCATAGTTTCTGTTCATTCATCATTCAAATTGCAATCAAAAAGCTAAACTCCAAAGTAGTCAACAATTATTCACAATGGATGTAATGTGAGAAGAAACCATGTTTCTTAATTCCAGGATGTCAGTGTGTCTTCTGGGATAAATGTGATTTTGCATACGCTCACTATTAGCTTTCCCTGCGGTCCACAGGTTGGGTTTGTTATCAGTTATATGGACTGGTTGTCCTCAGATGGTTGAGGACTGAGGCTGCAGGCGTGATTGAAATCTGGAGGCGGAGGAGACAACTGCAGTCCCTGGAGGTGTTAGAAGTCTGCAGTGCTTTGGAGGTCTGGTGCTGCCATTTATATTTCTCCTCCCTGGAACTCTTCCTTCGTAACAGATTTTGAACTAAAAATAAAGCAAATCTCCCATACTCTGGTAGAAGTTGAATTTTCCAAAGAAATCTTGCCACCTCCTTTGAGAAAATTTCTAATGAATTTTATACCCTTTCCTCCTTTTATTATTTCTGTCAATCTGAACACACTTTCTTTTAAAATAAGAACATTAAGGTCAACATTGCCTCTTATTTTCATAATTAACTTGTTCGCTTTCTTTCTACCAACTCTCTAGAAGCTTTGAGTTCTTGGAGCCAATGTTCATTAATTATATGCTATAATTTGATTCTTGATTTCTATTTTATACTTAGTAAAAACTCAAGTTTAATCACTCAATATATTACTCTGTGTGTGTGTGTGTATGTGTGTGTGTGTGTAAGGCACAATTGAGCTTTTTTGTTTGTAAATAATATAAGCCAAGAGCTACAAATAAGAAATACTTATATTTATTTTGCCAGAGACAAGTTAAGATGCTTTTTGATGGATCTATATTTTCTCACTGGACGTGCATATCAAAATAACTGCAAAATATTTTGAAATATATAGTCTCTACCAATCTTTACCACAATCCATACTGAAGAGGGCTCTCTAAAGGATAGGATTGTAAATGCTTTTTCAGAAAGAGGATACACCTATATTAAAACTGTATCTGAGACTTTATCTGGTTATATGTAAAACTAATTTAAATTGAAAATATCCATATTATCAGAGATTTATTGGGATGATAGATGATGAATATGTGGTTTTAACATAATCCAAGTCCATAGTTTCAGGCCCCTGTACTCAGATGTTCTGCAGTTGGAAATTAATACTAGTAAGCAGAGGAGTTAGATGAAAAAACATGCTAAGGAAATATGTCCTGCTTTGGATTTTAAATGGATAAATTCTAGATTAATTTGGGCATTTTGAAAGTTAATAGTAATTTTTTGAGTGCTAGAATGATATCTTTTTAAATAAGAGAAAGAATTCTTTACAGCAGTTTCTGAAGAGGCTACGTTTGGGCTTTGGACCTATTTTCTGACCAAAAATACTTTTAGAGACAGAAGATTATATTACCAGCAGGAGGAAATCACAGAATCTTAAGTTGCAAATGATCTTGGAAATCACCTGGTTAACCTTCAGTCAAGTTAGAAATTACCTTTGTTGTATGCCTGACCACATAGCGGTCAACCAGTTGATCTTTGGACACATCTATGAAGGGTGTTTTGACTTCTCCTAGAGTGATTCTGATTGTTACTGAGCTGAAACTTGCCTTTCAGTAATTTCCTTAAATGAAAATTCCACTCCTAATTTCCGTTCTTCCTTTTGAACTTAGAATAAATTTCATTTTTCACTGACCTAATGTCTTTTATTGGGGATAGCCAATGTGTCTACATTATCTTTTCTTTTCTGCCCTAAATAAACTTAGCTAAGTCATTCAAATAAAAGGATACTGAAGAAAGTATTAGTCCTTACTATTCAGAGTTCTAGTTCTCCAACTTCTCTCCTTCTTAGGGCTCTAGCCGTCATTTCCTCTCTTCCCTCAATTCTATGAGTTACTATGTCTTATTCTATAAGTTCCTTTTTTTCTGTAGAAATTTGCTAGAGTTGGAATTTGTTGTTTGGGACCAATGAACTCCATAGTAGAAGAGTTGTCATCATCATCATTATCATGATCATCATCAATTGTATATTGCTTTAAAAATTATAAACATTTTGCATCTTACTCTTTAATTTATTGATTTTTATCTCTCAAAAATATTTTGGATTTCTTTCCATTGCAGATCCAGAGAAATGACACATTCCTCCTAATGTTTGACTACCCCATGACACAGCACTGTTATTAGGAATAAGGATACCATCATTCAATAAGCATATCATGGCCTCCATAGAAAGAAACGTGAGAGAGGTAGTGCAGAATTAGATTTTAACAAGTAGTCAGAGAAGGTAGATTTGATTTAACTCTGATTGTGGTTGAGATACATGATTTAATTGTAAATAAAAATGTAGTATCTTGGGTTTTAGTAGTTAAAACATGGGTCGGTTTTTGTCTTATATGCTTTCCTTAACTAGAAAATACATCACTATTTAAACTGAATGCTATTTAAGGGACTCATCAGTAAAATTCATCAAGTAATTCATTCTGGCAATGTGCTTGACAGCTAAATTAGATGAACGACAGCCTCACTATTTATTATTATTGCCAGATCGTCTCACCTTCAGAAATACCACATGCTGGCTTACACTTGAGGAGGGATGGTGTTAATTCATATACATCAACAATTTTAATATAGTAACCTTTTTGGTATCTACTAAGATGTATAAGAAATAGTTAAGCCTTCCTGGCAGGCACATTCAACCTTGCAAGCCTGACTGAGGCCAGCTGGGTTCCAACGGAATGGTTCAAAGCAGGATATGAAAAACAGAAAAAAATGAAGATTTAGTTAGAAATGACATGATCATGAACACTTGAGCATTGCTGAGTATGGAAAATCCTCTTATCAGCTTTGCTCTTTATTTGCCTGAGAAAGGACACCTGAGGCATCTGTCTAACAGTGAATATTTCACCCGTCTGGAAGGAGTTATGAACAGCTTTGTCAATATAGCTCTGGTTTTGTTCTGTTTTGCTTCCTTAACAAGTTCAGCGAAACTCACTTTAGGGAAGCAAGTATAATTGACCATGCAAATGCAGTTATTAGTACACTCAATTTTCTCTTCTAAGTTTACTGTTGATGCAGGTTATATAGCAAACAGATGATAGGTATTTATTGGGATCAAATGTCTTTCATTTTTTCAATGGGCGAATAACCACACCCAATTTATTTTATGTTTTTATTGAACGTTTTCAACGAGCCCAAAAGAAGGGAGTTGAATATCATCTTAAAAGATGTTCTCCCAGGTACATGTGTATGTATGCATATACATGTACACATATATATATTATATATAACTGAGAGAGAGGGTGACAAAGGATGTGGCAAAATGTTAACACAATGTATCTGTGTAAAGGGTGTGCAGAAGATCCCTGTATTATTCTTAAAACTTTTCTGAAACTTTGAAATTATTTAAAATAAAAAGTTAGAAATAAAACAATGTATTTCAGATGTGTGTCAAATGGAGGCACTAATTCTCATAGTTTTTGTTAAATCTTCCTGAATTCAAGAGTTTTACAACAACTTAACTCTTTAAACAAGACACATTGAGAAGAGTTCTCATACATCATGACCCTTTGTCTCTTAAGATTTTAATGTGTGTTTCCTAGGAACAAGGATATTCTCTTACGTAACCACTGTACAGTTATCCAATGCAAATAATTTAACATTGGTACTTTATTTATGAATCATAGTCTGATTTTGTCCCAGTAATGTCCTTTATGGTACATTCTTTTTCCTTTGAGGATGGAGTTTAGCATCACATATTGCATTTAGTTGTCATGTCCCCTTAGTCTTCCTCAATCAGGAAAAGTTCCTTAGTCTTTCTTTGCCTTTCACGACGTTGACAGTTTGTGAAGAATCCAGGCCAGTTATTTTATAGAATGTTTCTTAATTGGGGTTTGTCTGATGTTTCCACATGATTTGATTCAGGTTATGCATTCATGACTGAAAAATAACAAAAGTGATGAGTCCTTCTCAGGATATCAGATTTGGTGGGAACACTAATACTCAGTTTTATTTTTATTGTTTTCTATGGTAGTGCATAGAAAACACTTGCTCCTTGCCCTGCGCTGCCCCCCGCCAAACCCAGTGGAATTTTAAAAACTAAACACAAGAGGTGAGGCAGCTTGAACTGGATTTTTAATGGTGCCTCATAGGAAGTATTCTCAATGGAAAAGATATTTGCAGCTTGGATCCTGATTGGTGAATCACTTTTCCTGCAGAGAATATTGAAAGCACCTCTCCACTCCAGTTGCTTGCCTTTTCCTAGCAGTGATACAACATTGATCAAATGATGCAAAAAGCCTTAACATTGAGACAGCTGACCAGTGTGCTCAGAGCAGAGAGAGGTCATAAGGAGAGGTCCATGCAGTGTCCAGGGCTGGGCCATCAGAGGGATGCACCTTTCCTACAGTGGCAAGTAATTAGGAGCAGGCATGTTCGTCAGGAATAAATACACTGATGTTTAAAATCTGAATGGTGAACAGAGGGATATAGATATAATTTTGATTTGAACTGTGCTGTCTTGACTAGAGACTGGGTGCTTCTGACTTGTATTTCCCACTCTCTGGCATCTGAAAGTGAACTGACGCAGGACAGATATGACCTAGACTCTAATTGACTGAACACTAACACTAGCTCTAACATTAGCTCTAGCTCAAACTCTAACTCAATCTAACTCAAATACCCTCTTATTCTTTTTTTTTTTTTTGTGAGGAAGATCAGCCCTGAGCTGACATCCATGACAATTTTCCTCTTTTTGCTGAGGAAGACCGGCCCTGAGCTAACATCTATTGCCAATCCTCCTCCTTTTTTTTCCCTTTTTCTCCCCAAAGACCCAGTAAATAGTTGTATGTTGTAGTTGCACATCCTGCTAGTTGCTGTATGTGGGATGCCGCCACAGCATGGCCGGACAAGCAGTGCCTCGGTGTGTGCCCAGGATCCAAACTCTGGCCACCAGTAGCGGAGCATGGGCACTTACCGCTAAGCCACGGGACCAGCCCCAAATTCTCTCTTATTCTTGACTCATCTTATTCTTCTAATTAAAAGATTGCAAGTCAATCCATAGTTTTTGAGCTCCCTCTATTTCCTTGCAAGTTCTGGACAACCTGTAAATTTTTTCCTAACTTTTTTCAACTTAACTCCTTCATGCCTCACTGCCTCCTTTACTAGATTTCACCTCTATCATTACTTCCCACTGAGCATGCCATAGACTACTTTTTTCTGCCATACATAGAAAATGGCCTTCACTAATTCCTTAATGAGATGACAATTGAAAATATGTTATCAGAAAACATATATATACAACGGAATACTACTCAGCCATAAAAAAAGATGAAATGGTACCATTTGCAACAACATAGATGGAACTTGAGGGTGTTAGGATAAGCAAAATAAGTCAGACAGAGAAAGACAAAAATTGTATGATTTCACTCATATGTGGAAGATAAACAAACAAACACATAGATAAGAAGGACAGATGGGTGGTTACCAGAGAGGAAGGGGGTATGGGGAGGGCAAAAGGGATAAAGGGACACAAATGTGTGGTGAGAGATGGAAACTAGACTTTTGGTGGTGAACATGATGCAGTTTATATGGAATCCAAAATATAATGAAATTTACACAATGTTATAAACTAATATGACCTCAGTAAAATAATTAAAAAAAAGAAAAAACAACCATACTGCTCAACATCTATAGTTTGTGGTATATAGTTCTGTAACGTGCCAACCCTTTATGTTATCTTCCTAAAATCTCTAGATAAAGAATGTGCTGGAATTAGACAGATAGATATCCGAAATGAGATGGCTTCTCTAGTGCTTACAATATACACAGTAGGGTAAATAGACCTCTTTGAATAATATCCTAATTTCTGTTGAGTTGTGCTACACGTTGCAGTTAGATATGACTGACATCTAAACAACAATGACAAAAACAGCTCATCTCTATGGTTCAAGTGCTTAAAATAAACTGGACAGAAATAAAAATTTTAAACATATACAAGACCAAAATAGGTGAGTGACACTGTATTTCTATACCATAAGGCTGTCAAGCCTTATTGGAGTTGAGACATCACACTTTACTATTGCTATTAACATTTATCCTCCTCAACCTCATACTATCAAAGAGGCTTTAGAATAAGATACAGAAACAGAGTAATTAAAAATGCAAATGACTTTATAGTAAATGGAAGATTATGATAACTTGCAATCTCCTAGTAAAGAAAGTTGACAATATTATGACAATTGAGCTATTTATTATTGAACTAAATGTTGCAATATAGATTTTAGGGCATAGGCTATAGGTAAAGGCTCAGGTGTCTTGGATAACAGTTAATCTGTGGCCCACGTGACAATCTTTTGTATAATGCCAGAACTTGGGGAGCAGTGTCCATTCTTTTAAGATGTAATGAGAAAAAGTCTTACCACATTCATCCTTGCTTTTAATGGCTTCAACATTTCTTGTCAGTGACTTCAGAGGGAGTAGGATAGCAGAAGGTTTCCCCATTATCGACAGCATACATTGCTCTGATCAAGCATTGGACTTGAAATAAGAAAATTAGTGTTCTTATTTTGTTGCTACTACCTGAGTGGCCTTGATGAAGACATTTAAAAACACCAAAAATCTGTCCTTGAATTTCCTCATCTGTAGCATAAGGCAGTTGGACCAGGAACACAGGCCCTGACATAATATGATTCAGGGAAACACTTTGCAAAAGCAATTAATTGTATGCATTGTCTACCTCAGATTCTCTTGTTGAGAATTGATCACAGTGGAGTGAAAGTGGAGGATGGAGGAGTGATTTTCCTTTTAAATGATCATCGTTTGGGTTTCTTGTTTTTTTTTTTTTTTTTTGGTGAGGAAGATTGGCCCTGGGCTAACATCTGTTGCCAATCTTCCTCCATTTCGTATGTGGGACACTGCCACAGTATGGCTTGACGAGTGATGTGTAGGTCTGTGCCTGGTATTCGAACCCACAAACCCCAGGCCACCAAAACGGAGCGCTTGAACTTACCCACTACGCCAACAGGCTGGCCCCCATGTGATTGCTTGAATTCAGCTATTTTGTCAGAAATTCTTCCATACACATGCACTGCAAAAAAGGAAAAAAAATGGCAAATCTGGCAACTTACAAAATGAAAATGGAGCAATCGCTCCAAAGACACTTTCTATTTAATCGTACAATTCTCAGGCAATTTTCTTGTTTCCATCTGTTATATTCTGCAAGGCTAATATGTTTTAAAAAGGTTCACTGCCTGAGAATATTAAGTGGTATTTATATCAACTCGGAGCACTTTCCTGCTATTTGGGGAGGGGATTATGTGCATCAAGTCAGTGGTGATAGTGACAAGACTCAGGCATATTTAAAAATGTTGCATCAAAGGCTCATTTCGTTTCTTATGAAGCCATGTTTTACATGTCGGACTGTTCAATCAGGAATAAAAAAAAGTCCACATAGCGTGGACTTGCTTTATCTTCTGCAGATTGGTTCTGTAATGAGAACCTCAAATGATCCTGAGGTGAAAAATGTGGCCCAGCTGGAAACGGGAAGGAGGACACATAAAGAGAGGAAGTGAAAAATAGTGTAAATGATTAATAAGTGAGCCTGGGTGACTCTGAATCAGAATCACTGACATTAAAACTTCACTCTTTGTTCCTATTTCTTGGCATTGCTGCCCATTCTTACCACAGTTTCTCTACCGTTCTCTTACTTGAATTCCTTGAAATTAACAAGGATAGCCTGGCGTAAAGATTCATCAAAAAACTAAATCTAATATTTAAAATAAAATCAGCATATGTCTGGATTATTGTATTAGTTTCCTAGGGTGGCTATAACAAGTTCCACAAACAGCATGGTTTCAACAACAGAAATTGATTATCTCACATTTCTGTAGGCCAGAAGTCCAAGATCAAGGTGTCGGCGGGGTTGGTTCCTTCTGAGGGCTGTGAAAGAGAATCTGTTACATGCCTCTTGTCTAGCTCCTGTTGGTTTGCTGATGATCCTTGGCTTTCCTTGGCTTCTGCTGCATCACCCTGGAGGCATTCTCCCTGTGTGCCTCTCTGTGTTCAAATTTCCCCTTCTTATAAAGTTGCCAGTCATATAAGATTAGTGGTCTACCCTACTCCAGTATGACCTCATCCTACTTTAACTAATTACATCTGTGGTCACATTCTGACGTGCTGGGATATAGAACTTGAACATATAAATTTTGAGAAGGACACAATTCAACCCCAAGAATTATACATTAGAAAATAATCACAAATTTGGCCACCTCCTTTGCTGTGTCTCATTTCCAAGACAAGCAGCATCTCACATTGCTGATTGTGCTGTCCAATTTTGCTGTCCAAGGTTTTCTTATTTTTTTGTT
Source organism: Ceratotherium simum simum (assembly GCF_057802395.1). Lineage (NCBI taxonomy): Eukaryota > Metazoa > Chordata > Mammalia > Perissodactyla > Rhinocerotidae > Ceratotherium > Ceratotherium simum. The sequence goes on along the minus strand of NC_141907.1, from coordinate 29,738,348 downwards.
GCTATTAATCTCCAATATCTAGTACAGTTGCTGATACATAGTATGCCTGTGAAATTGAACTGAAATAGTTCATACTATTGAAATATATCCTTCTATTTCCTCTATTTTTCCCTTTGTTTCAAAGATCATTCTGGCTTGTCCCTGGTATATTAATCTTTTGTCTCCCCTCCATAATACTTTTTTGCATTTTGGTAAATGAAAAGTGTATATTATGGCCAAAACCAGCATCTAAATATTCAAAAGTCTGGGTAATTTTTTAAAAGCATGTGAAATGATTTCCATTTTATGATCTAATCCCCATTTCCCTAAACATTGATAAATCAAGACTAAATATTCCTTCTGACCAGAATAATTCCAGGACCACATTGATCGTAGTAAATAGACTTACCTTATTTTAAAGTATTTTAAGTTTGTAATAGATTTTTCTTTTAACCTTGTGATTTAGAGCAAGAAATTTTGTAGACTGTTAGTTCTTAATGGATTCTTGTCAATCGCTCATTTAGTGTGAAATAGCATAGAAACAATTGCAACCCTCATCTGGCGGTGACGACCAGTATTTTATATGACATCTCAATTTGAAATCAATATACTATTGATAGTTTGCAATGTAATGGTTTGTGGAGATCCTAAACTGGAAGGCAAATGTAAAATCTGTTGATGATGAAATGAACTAAATTGCTCTTTATTTACTGAGATGGTCAAAGCAATATAAAGACAATTTACTCTCAAAAACAAAAACAAACAAAAATAAACCTCTTGATATTGTGGTCAATAGTATGTTTTCCAATTATATAATTTCAAATGGTCAAGGCAGTATTGGAGATACTTTTCAATGAAATGAGGCTGCTCTGTTTGTCTTTCAAATGACTATACTACCTGCAGCGAGTCTGTGGTGATTTCGAGTTACCTGATCTTGGCAGAAAAGCAATGAGCTCTTAAACACCTCAGTGTTGGACACACAAGGTGTGGTGCATGCTTGATCTGTTAGATTACCCATGAGACCGATACCAACTAGTACTATTTTTCATCTTTGCAGCAGCTTTTATCCAAGAAACTTGGAAAGGATGGGGATTTCAATGAATGTACTAACAAAGTGAGTGTTGCTGTTTATGCTCTTAGAGAGAGCATATACAAAACCTGGGGATTTTCTCTAACTCTTGATTGCTATTTCATAATTCATTTATATGCTAACTACTTAATAAGAATCCTCTGTGGTTGAAAGACAGATACTATAACACTTTCCTCTTTAATACTTCAAATATCCCATACCATTGTAAATAAACAAATCTAAAACAAAAAACTGAACTGCACAATTTGTAAAATTTCAACGGAAGCTTGTAATCTTAGGATTTGCCCTAAGCCCTAATCCATTTCTGATTTTGGAGCTCATACTTTAATTTGTCAGACATTTGTTCATGATTGGTATGTTTTTATTTGTTCCCACATATAGTTCATAATATTTTCAATTCTGTAGAAGATACACAGTTTCAAGTTATTTATATATGAACCTCAATTTCCCATCTTTACAATGGGAATCACAGTCTCTCATACCCTATGGGATTGTTTGAGGATAAAACAGAAAAATGTGCCCCAATCTGTAAACTAATAGGTTCATTCAGCAAACGTATTAAATACCTACCATTTTCTGGGCACTGTGAAGATAAAAAGATATTAATTATTTTATTTTCTGAAAAACTATTTCTTTATATGCAGCCCACCTACTTGGAAAAAAATGTTAAAACAAGTAAAGGGCAATGATTCTAGCGCATTACTATATAAATAGTAACTATTTATAATTACACAAATGATTCTCCTCAGCCATTTAATGGAACCAAAAGCTAAAAAGCGAGTAAGAAAAGCAAGAACTCAGTTGTCATTTCTTCTCCCTGGTTTTCTAGTTTATTAAAACTGGCATTTAGAATTGCTCCCTGATTCACCAAAGCAGAACTATTTGAAGTGCTTTTAGTTCTTTTCCCAAAATTTATAATCTGCCTTATACTTTAATATATCTTGGGGGGAATTAAAAAATTGAGTATGTAAGCAGGGGTCTCAATTCTAAATCCGTCTCTTGTTTACTGTCATTCTTATTTAATAGCCTCTTCTGCCATATAGGATTATCAACAAAATAAAAAACATTAAATCTGAAAGAGACTTAAGAAATCATGCAGTCTACCCACCTCATTAAAGAGGTGGCAACTCAGGCCAAGAGAGGTTAAATGGCTTTTAAAAGGTTGCTATTCTTAGGAATAGCAAAGTCATGTCTGAAATCCATATTTCTTAAGTCCAGGCACATTTTTTTCCTTCTATTTTTTCTCAATAGTTTTGTAAACTTCAAATACGAAGGAAAATTTAAAAACTTTATTAAACTCTTCTAAACAATAGCACATCACTGAAGGCAAATTATAAATTTTCAGTTTATATATTTTTTATTAACACAAAAAATTTATTGGTCCCTTAATAATCTTGGAAAAGGGGAGAGAAATCATAAGATGCTCTCCTTGTCCTTGGAAAGTTAGAGGGAAGACAGGCATGTAAACAAATAACAACAATTGTGGGAGATAAGTGGTATGTAGCAAAGGCAACTGTAAAGTATTTTTGGAGGAATGAAATTAACATATGAAATCATAATGGAAAACATAAGAAGCACCCTGTAAAGTTCTGAATAGAATGAATTTGGGCTTAGGCAATCTCTTAATATGGGTTAACTTAGTTGGAAATGCATTATGAAGAGAGCTAATGCAGGGGCTTTCAAAATTTTAAATTGTGACTCATGGTGATAAATAGGTTTTATATTGTGACCCACAGACACATATGCATGTATATACACTTTTAAAAGAAGTTTCATGAAAAAAATGTCATCCTTACTAAGTACAATACTCTGATCCATTCCATTCCATTCCATTTCAAAGTCCTGGTTGTGAACAGTAACACTGATTTCACAACTTGCAGTCTGAGATGGGCTGAACTATCAATGTATCGAACATCTGTTACATACCAGCCTTTTAGCCAGGCATTTCACACCTGCTACCTCACTTAATTTTCCAAGGACTTGGTAAGGTAAATATTATCACATCTTTTTAGAAATGAGTAAGCTGAATTACCTCCTGAGGATATCCTGTGGCAGAACCGAGAGCCAAAGCTGGCATGTCTGACTGCAAAGTTTCTGCTTTGAGTAAGTGGATCCACCTGCTGGCCCTTCATGCGCTCTTGTGGACAGTGTTTGTTTGCTGTCTACCTGCACCTTTTGTAGGACACTCAGGAGAACATTGGAGGCAAAGTCAAAGGCATGAAAGTTCAAAAAAGCCTGGCAAAGAGCAGGCAAGACATGGGAAGTGAAGAACAAGCTTGACCCATATTCCCTGCACCCAGCCCTGCGTGCTTCACACAACCCACTGTTTTCGTGGGACCTTACCTTGTACTTACCAATTCTATACACTTCTTTTTTTTCTAATATACCTTTGTTCTCACTTTTACTATGGGGAAATCTTTGCTCTCTACTCTGGTAATTACAAGATTCCAGCATCAACAAGATTTGCCTATAATTAACCTTAAGCTAAATGCATCCCTCTCTTTCTATCCCCCCTCCCCCCCTCCCAAAAAAAAGTCAGGCACATGTGTTTGGGAGTCAGGCAGACCTGAGTTCAAACCCTAAACCTAAAGCTTATTGGTTGTGTGATCTTGGTCACGTCATTCAATCTTTCTGAACTTTAATTGCCTTTCTTAGAAATTCACTGCCCTTGGGAATTACTCTCAAAAATTGAAATGAGAACACAGACAGGCTGGCACATAGTGAACACTCAGAGTATTGTAGCTGCTGGTCCTAGGACAGTGCTGGCAGGAGAGCTCTCTTGTCCATGCGCTGAACAGGCCTGGGAGGCCTCCTGAGAACCTCCATATGTCACAGTGAGGATGTTCCCCAGGCCTATGGGGACATTCCTACACGGACACCTTCTCCTCTCCTGGTGTCCATTTATTCTTGGGGCACATAAATGAAGGTTAGAGAAAGCCCTGATTTTCAGTCCTGCTGACAAGGTGCCACCTGATCGCAAATTCCATGAGGAGAGAAACCTTTCCTCACTAGAGCCTGGTCGTTAGTGGAGCTCAATCATTGTTTTTAGAACAAATGAAGGAATGCTTTAAATTACTTTCTCACTGGACTTCTCAATGCCTGAAACTCAGAACAATCCTCCTTCATTAATAATAGCCAACATTTCTTGAACTCTCACTCTGGCCTAGGCATTATATCGTTTGTTCCTGACCACAATTCTGTCATGAAAGTGCTATCGCTACTCTCATTTCACAAGTAAAGAAAGTAGAGGTGTTAAGCAACTTGCCTTTGATTGCATAGATAAGACTTGTCCAAACTTAGTTTTTATCCTCAGCAGTCTGGATTTAGTGACCTCACCTTTAATCACTAGACTGTGTCATTGTCTTCAGAGAATTCCTGTGAAAAATGACGAGTTATGTCAGAGGGAGGTACATAAGCACACTAGGCCTCAGTAGTTATATTCTAGGAGCTTTATCTGGGGCTCACAAACGCAGAGCAGATGCTAATGTACCAGGACGGGGGAAAGGACTTCCTGGTGCAGGAGCATTGAAGGTGGAGGTGAGTTTAACACGATCTGTTATCTTGTCCGGGTCTCAGTGCAAGAAGACTAGATCAACAGAAGCAACCACCAAATGGCGGCTCATCTTTTGGAACCTCTCATGAAAGAAACTGGTTTTTGTCTCATCTAATTAGCTGGATAAATTTTAAAAGGGCAGTATTTTAAATGATGAAGATGAGTGGATGAAGATGTGCTATGAAGAAACTCTAAGGAACAGAAAGCAGCTGACAATGAGGCAAGCAGAAAGAGTGGTTTTCTATTTTGCCATTCAGATATTTTCATAGTTGACAGTCAACTAATAAGTTCTACCCTTTTATAGTATCCAAAAATATATTTTGTGAGGTGGCTATTTTTTTAATTGAGGTATAATTGACATACAATATTATATTAGTTTCAGATATGTAAAGTAGCTATTGACTACAGAAATCATTCTTTGCATGCTCACTATAGGACACATAGATGCTAAGCACTATCTGATACTTACTCCCTTGATTTCTCATAACCACTCATTGTGATATAGATTATGATCCCCCTTGAAAAGATGAGGAGACTGAGGCTTATTGAGGTAAAGTAACTCACCCAATGAAAGTCATACAGGTACTCATGGAGTTAGGATTTTATTGTATAGGGTTGAGCCATATGAAACCATCAATATTTGACTCTTGATTTGTGGAAAAAACAAACACTATTTTATATGATTCCACCTTACAAATATGACTACAAAAGTTCATGGTTTTAATCATCATGTTATACTGCACCACTTGGAGAAAAAAATAATGAGATTTCAGAATCACTGAAAAGAGTCTCAAATTCATTTTAATTTTCTAATGCTTCCGTGTTTCTCTCTTTCCATGTCTCCTGAGGAATTCGACTTAGATGCTTACAGGATTTTATCAACTACTGGAAAATCTGATTCTAAAAGTGATCTTTATTCCTGTGATTTATGCAGTAGTTTTCCACAGGACACCTATTGACTGGAATGTAACATATTTCCCATATTTTTTTATGAGACGAAGCGAAAATTATGGGCAATTCTTTCTGTTTGTAAAAGGTTGTGAAAATGTTATTTTTCCGATGCTTTCCTCATTCCCAGCTTCTAGTCTTAAGCACTTCAATTTGCATAACTTTAGAAAGTCAGAAAGACACTGAAAATTTGTTTGTGACTCATAATTACGGTAAATTACAGAGGCCCTGTGACTTGTCAGTTTCTGGGCGATCTAGATTTAAAAAAAAATTTACTTAAATAATTTTGACTCTAAATTCTACTCTCACTAACTTTTTCTTTTTCTTTTTTCTTGTGAGGAAGATCAGCCCTGAGCTAACATCCGATGCCAATCCTCCTCTTTTTTGCTGAGGAAGATTGGCCCTGGGCTAACATCCGTGCCCATCTTCCTCTACTTTATATGGGACGCCGCTGCAGCATGGCTTGACAAACGGTGTGTCGGTGCGCGCCCAGGATCCAAACCTGTGAACCCCGGGCCACTGCAGCGGAGTGCGTGCACTTAACCGCTGAGCCAGCGGGCCTCACCTCATTAACTTTTTCTTCCTTCACAAAATTTTCTAGAAGTTGTGTGCTTCTTAATTTTATCCTTATAACCAGCAGCCCTTAAAATTGATCTATTTTAAAAACTATTCCCATTGTACGATGTAGACAATTTATGCACAAAAGTAACTTTGTAAGAAGTCAAAAAAAGGATATTTTAATTCTTTAAAATAGATCAATCAAACTAGGCTTTTAAAGAGCTCATCTTTGCTGGCAAAAACACGAGGAAAAAGAGGATAGAGCTTAGAAAACATAATTTCATGTCGGATAAATAAATGATTCCACTAGGTGGCACTGTTGATTTATCTACTCTTGTGATTTAGACACATTTTTATCTTCCTGAAAGCAGTAAGAGTCTGAGCTTTCTCCTTCTTTTTTTAAAATCTAATGAAAAATCCTGCATGAGAAAAAGCTGATTTGGGCAATTCTGAACTTGAAAAATGGGCGCTTCTTGCCATTAGAAACCTTATAAATAAGCCCCTACCAAATACGTTAGTTCTTTTGGCGTATAAACAAGAAGGTTGATGACATAGGTAACTTCCATCTGGATTCAGCAGGTTTGGAAGCAAACTGTTTTTGTCTCATCTATCTCTTACGGTTTGGGGATCGTTTTAAATCAGACTTATGTTACTGAAATACCTTTCTCCTCGTCACCGGCTTTCTTTGTTAATCAGAGACTCTGACGTGCCCAAGGAATCTCGATTTTCAATGGCTTTGCAGTCTGTGTTGAGTCATGGGCCCTGAGTATCCTGGCACATTCTTTCTGGTTATTCCAAGAATGCAAGGCCTTGACTACCTGGGCCATTTTTCAGGGTTGTGTTTGCAGGCAGCAACTTTAAGGGATGTGGTAATGTCTCCCTCTGGAAAAGGGTATGCTTGCTTTCGTTTACTGTAAAAGTGATGATTCCCCCAAACTCAGTGTTCCTCCTCTGTAATGCAAGCATCCAACATGGGTCCTTGGCATTGCCCCTGTAGGATTTGGGGGACATGGGGAATTGATGCAAGCAAATGTGAAGCTCTGGTTACTGCTTTTGTCGTGAGTGGTAAAGTCTATTGTCTCTGATCCAAGAGTCTCATTTTTTTTTTCTGCTAGCATCCATGAAACAGTGAATCCCAGACCCTACACAGTTTCCGACAGTATATCCTTGTTATTCGCCATCCTCCTTACAGCACAATAGATTTTGATCCAGAATCAAATGTGAATCAGATCTGAATCAAATCTGATTTGGATAACTAACAAGTCATCTAGTGGAGTCCAGCTTCCTAATCTAATATAGGAAGACTTTCTACAACTTCTCTGAGTAGTAAATCGCCTGTCCTCAGGTTTAACCCCTCAGCGACAGGGATTTACTATGCCTGAAGAAGCTTATTGCAATTTAGAATAGCTCTATTAAAAAGTTACTCTTTGAGGCCAGTCTGGTGGCATAGTGGTCAAGTTCATGTGCTCTGCCTCAGCAGCCTGGGGTTCATGGGTTTGGATCCCGGTTGCGGACCTACACAGGGCTTATCAAGCCATGCAATGGCAGGCATCCCACATAAAATAGAGGAAGATGGGCACAGATGTTAGGTCAGGGCCAATCTTCCTCAGCAGAAAGAGGAGGATTGGCAACAGATGTTAGCTCACGGCTGATCTTCCTCACCAAAAAAACAAAAAAAACAAAAAAAACAAAAAAAACAAAAAAAACAAGTTACTCTTTGAGCCAGCCCTGGTGACCTAGTTGTTAAGTTCAACATGCTCCACTTTGGCGGCCTGGGTTCTGTTCCTGGGTGTGGACCTACACCACTCATCTGTCAGTAGCCATGCTGTGGCAGCAGCTCACATACAAAAAGAGGAAGATTGGCAGTAAGTGTTAGCTCAGGGTAAATTTTTCTCAGCAAAAAAAAAAAGTTATTCTTTGTGCTAAAGCCTAATTCTTTTCCCCTTGTCTTTTCCCCAATGGAACTAGCCCTGTCTTTGAAAGCTAGTCAGATATGTGTGGTGACTTTCCACATGAGCACACTTCAGTCTTCTCCCTCCTCCAGGGTAAGTGGCTCCTGTTATTCTGACTATTTCTTTTATGTGTTTATTCTGAATTCTCTTCTTATTGTGGTTGTTCTCCATTTGTTGTGTACTAGTCTATTGATTTTCTTTTAAATACAGTCCTCAGATATGGCAAAAATATACATTTTAGATGTGATCTGATTCGTCTTCACCCCAAGCATCTCTCCCTTTCCTCTGTTTTCCTGACAAATTAACTAAGTCACTGATTTGTCCTAAATCATTTTTGAATCATGGGTGCCAAGCACAATGCCTAACATTTGGTGTGTTCTCACAAACATTTCTTGAGAAAATTAATGAATGAATGACCTATGCAGATTGGAATATCATCACTGCCACTATTCTGGGTTTTAGGCTTCTAGTAATGTGGCCTGACATTTATATTTTAAGTTTCATTATTCTCTTAATTTATACCAAGAAGATGAGAAGAGAAAGAAAACAAACTCATGTCCTGCCTCTGCTACCTACTAGACGTGTGCCATTCACTCTGCTACAATCTCATTTGTAAAATGTTGAATAGAGAGCACCTACGTCATAGGGTTTTTTTTGTGAAGATTAAATGAATTAATATAAATCATGTAAAATGTGTAAACATGTGCATGACATAGAGTAGGTACCTATAAGTGTTGGCTATATATTTCTAAGTTGCCCTGGAAGCAAACACTATCTCATATACATCTAAGTGTAGTAGAAGCAATGTGAAGAGTAGCACGAACATGAATAGAAAAAAGTAGACCCAAGTTGGGATAGGTTTCACAAGGGAGCTGCTGTCTGAGAAGGGTTGATAGAAGGGAAAAGGATCTCCAGGCTAACAGACCTGAATGAAGACAAGTCTCGAATTGGGAAGCTTTTTTCTTCTCTACCACTATTATTAACAAAATACAGAAATACTGTCAAAATAATGCTAAAAGAAGAGACAAAAATACCACCACTCACAGATGGAAAACTATCATTCATATAACACTTCACAGTTGATAAGGCAGCTTTACCTACATCTTCTCATTTGATTCTCAAAACAAACAAATCCAAAAGAACTAATCAATCCTGTCTAAAAGGTAAGCTCTACTCTTTTTCTCCTTTATGAAAAATAGTAGAGTTCAATGGGATTGCCAGAGAAACAATAATGTGTCTACTAGCCAGATAGATAGATAAAGAGTGCAGTAAAGACCAATCTCCATTTACAACAAAGTCATCACTAGACAACGTAGAATGTCCCAGACTTCCACACATGGAAGCCTAACAAAGATTGATGGAAAGAACTAAGAACACTTGAGTAAATATGGAAACAGTTCTGATTCTTGGATGGAAAGAATAGACGTAAATACTAGAAATGGCATTTCTTATCCCTAAACCAATTTATACGTTTGCTGCAATGCCAATAAAATGATGAACAGTACCTGTGTTTGTATGTCTGTGTTAGTTCCACACTGTTAAACGTGGTGAATTTTTTCTGGAATCGTGCAGTCAACAGATACTGAGAATCTATTATGTACCAAGCACTGTACTAGATCCTGGGAAGTAGCTAAGAAGAATGCAGGGTCCTTGTTCTCAAGGAACTTATGTTTAGCAGAGAAAGACAAAAAATCTAACAAGTAAACAATAAATTAGGTAATATCAGGTATTGATAAATACTACGTAGAATATAAAATAGTCTAAAATGAAGAGAGTAATTGAAAGGGACTTGCTTTATCTAGGGCAGTTGGTGAAGATCTTTCTAAGGAAATGATGTTTAAATTGAGACATGAATGATCAGAAGGGGGAAGAATCGTAGAATTCAGAGAAAAGACCGTTCTAAGAAAAAGGAACAGAAAATGCAAACACTAGAGAGTAGAAATAAGCTTAAAGTATTTAAGAAAACAAAAATTTTAAATATGAATTGAGTGATTATGAACAAGGATGGAGCAGAAGCTGATGGTGTTGGAGATATAGCTAGACTATTAAGACTTTGTAGACCAAGTAAAGAAGAGTTTGTTTGTTTTTAAAGTAAAGATTTTTTTTTTTTTTTTAAATTTGTGTGTAATGTGATTTGGTTCATTCTGACTTCTATGTGAAGGATGGAGTTTGGGAAGTGATGGCTACAGTTATGAGGACTGTTGGACCAGTTACAAGTAGATTGTAGTGTCTCAGGAGAAAGGAGAAGATGATTAGGGTTTAGGAGTGGGAATAGTGATAGGATTAGGGTTGCATAACGGAGGAAAAGCTGACAGGCCTTTCACATGGGAAGGTTAGGGATGCAATGAAGGAAGAATCAAGAATGCTGCCCGGCTTTTGTTCTGCATGATTGCAGAGAATGTGGTACCATTTCTCAGAGAAATCTTCTAAGAGTGGATTTAGGGAGGAAAACAGAGTGATCTTGAATATAGCCAAGTAGAAATGTCATATTGGCAGTTGGATATACCAGCATAGAGCCCAGAGGAGGCAGCTGTACTGGAGACATAAATTCAGGGTTATCAGGGTGTTGGTGGTATTGGAAGCAATAGAAACATATGAGTTCCCCAGGGACAGAGTGTAAATAGAGAAGAAAAAAGCATGGGATCAAGTTCTGGTTGATTTGGTATTATAATTGTTCCAGAGGAAGAACCAGTAAAGGAGAACAAGAAGATAGAGCCTATAAGGGAGGATGCGGCCAGTTTGGTTGAGGTATCCCAGATGCATAGCTGAATGCTTGACCTGGTCAAATGCTGCTTAGAGTTTATATACAATAAGGACAAGAATTAACCATAGAAGTTGATGTATGGGGCCGGCCCCGTGGCTTAGCAGTTAATTGCGCGCGCTCCGCTGCTAGCGGCCTGGGTTCGGATCCCGGGTGCGCACCGACGCACTGCTTCTCCAGCCATGTTGAGGCTGTGTCCCACATACAGCAACTAGAAGGATGTGCAGCTATGACATACAACTATCTACTGGGGCTTTGGGGGAAAAATAGGAGGAGGATTGGCAATAGATGTTAGCGCAGAGCAGGTCTTCCTCAGCAAGAAGAGGAGGATTAGCATGGATGTTAGCTCAGGGCTGATCTTCCTCACAAAAAAAATAAATAAATAAAATGAAACATTTAAAAAAATATATTAAAAAAAAGAAGCTGATATATGCTGAGACCAGAGTTCTTCATGGCTGAGAGTCTTAATTTTTTTTTTTTTTAAAGATTTTATTTATTTTATTTTTTGCCCCCAAAGCCCCAGTAGATAGTTGCATGCCATAGCTGCACACCCTTCTAACTGCTGTACGCGGGACTCGGCCCCAGGATGGACAGAGAAGCGGTGCCTCGATGTGCACCCGGGATCCGAACCCGGGCCGCCAGCATCACAGCGCGCGCACCCAACCACCAAGCCACAGGGCCGGCCCGAGAGTCTTAATTTTGAATGAAATATACTAAAAAGTACACTGAGTTCCATAATATGTAATTGTTTTGGATCTTAACTTGCCTTGGATATTGATTCCTTAGTACTTTGTAATCACCAACTTTTCCAATAAAGCTTTGTCATTATTCATTTTATGATGAACAAGATCTCATATTTATCATTCCTCACTTCTAATTTGCATTTGTTTTAAAATGTGCTGTTATTGTATCATAAAGAATAAATAACCCAAACATATTTTCAATTCAAAATAAAACAAATCCTTGCCAAGCTATTTGTGCTTTAGTATATTTCATCATCTACCATTTTTTTCTTTCTCCCCACTTTTCCCCCTATTTTTCCTCTTAGTGAAGGTGTTTTCTGGTAACATATTTTTTTCTTTTGAATATTTTCTTCTAGTTTCCATTTTCTGAAAGCAACGGGAAAATCAAATACACACACACACAAACACATACAAACATACACAACTTTTAATAGGCTAAGATGCACTCAAAGAAAAAGACATCACACACACACACACACACGCCACTGAAGAAGCATTTGGACTAAAATGGAAATATTTTGAACTGCATCTGCAAGGTCAGTAAACAGAAGTGGTACTTTTGTAAGAGAAGAGAAAAGTTTTGACTATAGGCAGGTACTTCAGAGAAAAGTGGTCCCTTTCCTTTGTTTTCATTATTGAGGTGGGAAATATTTGTTCTCTAGTTCAATTATCCTTCTCAATCCAGTTAATGTTGTTAACAGAGATTTGGAATCTCCAAGATAATCAAGGCCCAAAAACAATATGAGGGTATAGAAACTAATGAGTTACTTGGAATATGCTCTGATGACAAATCTTCACATCTGATAGCCTGAGTTTCTCTGCTGTCCAGGGATCTCCGAGGTTCCCTTTAACGTAGAGTTCTTTCCTCTGGCTTCTCACGCACTTGTTTTCTATTGTTCTTTCTGTGGCTTTTAAAAGTAATGTATCCTTTTATTGTTAGATTTCTCTCTGCTTTCCTGTAAAAACAGTGAGATCACACTTGTCCCACCTATGTTCTTTTCATCATAATTCCCCACAAAGTTTTTGGCAGAGTCGGGACAGAAAAAAATGTCACGCTCTAGCAATGAACCACAGGAGAGGGATTTGTGAGTTTCTCTAAGTCTCTAGTCTCAGTCTCCTTTCCTATAAAATAGGAATAATAGTAATACCTGCTCATTCTTCCTCAAGGTTTGAGTGAGAATCAACTGATATAGTGAATGCAAAAGTGCATGTTAATGAATGTTAATTATATGCATCCTCTCTAGTATCCCAGCTTTATGTGAAAAAGGTGTGAAATAAAGTACATGTTGACTTCATCAAGTTAATTTCTACAGTAATATCATAATCACTTCATTTATGTTTCATGCCTTTGAATATATTTAAGTGAAAATGCAAATGGATGTCATGTTAGAAACCCCTAACTCTCTAGGTTGATGGTATCAAACTTTAAGATGAATGACAATTTTCTGAGGTCTTTGTTAAAAGTAGTTCTTGAGTCCAACCTGCAAAAATTTTTAATTCAGTAATTCCAGATGGAGTCAAAGAAAATGCATGTTTAACAAGGCCCACAGGTGATTCTAATGTAGGTCATCTGGAACCCCACTTTGACCAAGTGCTGCTGTAGTCTTGGTCTATGGAAATCTCTGCCAGTGTTGTCCCAGATGTCCGTGAGCTCTGGAATCAGTGGACCAGGGTTTGGAACGCTGTTTGGTCATTTTCTTCCTGTGTGACACAAGCAGACTGCTGAAATTCTTTGTGCCTCTGTGTCTGGATTAGTTTCATAGGGCTGCGATAACAAAGTACTACAAATTGGGTGGCTTAAAACAGCAGAAATTTGTTCTGTCTTAGTTCTCGAGGCTAGAAGTCTAAAATCAAAGTGTTGGCAGGCCACACTCCCTCTGAAGACTGTCTGGAAAAATCCTTCCTTGCATCTTCTAGCTCCTGGTGACTCTGGACAATCCTTGGCGTTCCTTGCCTTGTGTCTGCATTACTCCAATCTTTGCCTCCCTCTTCACATGGTCGTGTTCTCTCTCTGTCTCTCTGTGTGTCCTCTCCTCTTCCTATACAAACCCAGTGATCAGATTCAGTGCCCACTCTAATCTAATATAACCTCATCTTAATGACAACTGCAAAGATTCTGTTTCTAAAAATGGTTACATTGTGAAGTTCTGGGTGGACATGAATATTGAGGGGACACTATTCAACCCACTACAGTGTCCTTGTATTAAGAAGATTCATTATGATAGCATTTGGAAACATCTAGTTAGTTCCTGGTAGTGTAGTAGATGTTTGGTAAATAATAGTTTTTCTTCTTTCTTTGTAAGTATGGCTTAAACACTGGATCTCAAACACAAGTCTGAAGATCAGGGCCAACTACATTAGATTTCCCATGGTAACATTTGAAAAATACAAATTCCAGGCTGCTTGCAGTAGGTTATTGTTACTCAATAAATCTGGGATGAGGCCCCAGAAGCTGTGTTTTTCAAAGGTTACCCAGGTGACTTTGATGTGCATTCAGGCTTTGGAACAACATTCTTTGACTAAGAATTTATTACCTCATTTACAGAGCTGGAACTCAAAGATATCTCATTTACAGAAAATTTGCATAAAACTTAAAACTGTATACTTCTTATAGCACACATTTATTTACAAATGATGATGCTAAAATGAAACCAAAATTTCCAAGCGAATGCAAAGGCCTTAAGCAAGTGAATTTGGGAGTCAAGTTCTACCTTTCTGATTCCAGTTTCAAATCTTTCTTTTGTTTATTATGTGTGTAAATGGAACTAAATATTATTAGAAGACAATTACAATAACAACCAAATATTATGAGTCATACTCTTTCAAGCCATTATTTTCTTCTGCTTGTTCTGGCTATTTTGCAACCGAGCTTATGAAGTGTCCCATTCATTTCCTCCACATTTATGTTGAATATCTTTAGAGTTTCAATAATTTATAATTTGCCTTTTCTCTGGAAATTCTGCATTTAATTTCTGAGTTCTACACAAATTTTCCTTTTACTGAAGAACACTGAGCACAGTGGTTTCCTCACAGCTTAGTGGGACTACTGGCATCGAAATCTTTAGCTTTACAGGCAGTGAAACTTATAGTGACAGTGAAATTACTGTGAATGAAATTCATTTTGCTGATTATAACACTCATCCACTCCTGGGGCACCCTGTTCTGTTGTCACTATCAGTTGTTACACCTACTTTGAAAGACATGTAAAATGGTTATGTCAAAAGAAAAAATTAGTCTCATATAATCACATCTTTAAAATACTTAGAACTTGAAAAAGAATATTCAGCTGCCTTTTCTGTCACCCTTGTGTATTAGCTTTGGCAACTGGATCTGATGCATTAGAACAGGATGTGGATATCTGCTTTTTCAGCCAGACAATACACATTTCATTCAAAGACTTGACTAGATTCTTTATGCTGAACTCGGGGAGATAAGCTAACTTTCCCGGAGTTGCCAAGGGCAACTTGATTGCTCATGAAATTAGGAGGTACTCTGAGAAAATAATGTCTAGACACATTCTTATATTTCATTTCAGGGAAATATTCACCTAATATCTGTTATCTCCTACTGTCAAAACACTGCTGATGAATACTGCCTATCCCTTGAATCACGTATCTGAGCTCTATGAAGGAGCGAGCATAATAGAAGTGATAATATTTCCATGCAGCAGGAAACTTCGTTTCAGCATAAAATTGTCAAGTAGCGCTAATACATTTGACTTCTTATATTTTTTTTATATTTGAAATTGTTGACATATGCTCAGGTTATGCTTCCACTTCTTTCCTTAGAAATGTCATTCCATTCAAGATTTCCCTCTCTGCCTTTCCCTCCTATTTCATATATATTCAATTCCTTGAGTTGCAAGTACAACTGTGACTTTTTTTCATAATTCATGGTAATTTATGTCATTTATTGTATTCTCTATACTTAACAAGAATCATAGTTACAATGAATATTCATGTATGTAAGCGTGACTATGACATTGACTGTGAAAGTCAAAAAGAAATAAGATAACGGAGATGGAGGCTGGCAGTCCCTTTTTATGTAGCCACTTCCTGGTAGTTAACACATCTCAACCTTTGGCACAGAGGTCTATAGTCACTTATACTCAGAGTGAGTCAGAAACTAGTGATGACTCCTTGGAACGAAACTCATGAAAGACTGATGTGTAAACCACATACTGATTGAAGTCACTTCTTCTGATAAATAACTGACAAGAAGTTCTAGTACTCATACCAGCTCTTCAGGCCAGAAATCGAATCCACCTAATGGAAAATCTGTGCCAAAAATCAAGTTGTACTCTGGAAGTTGGTAGGGGAATCTGAATTAGAGCCAAGAAGCAAATCAGTGGTGGATGACACATTTGGCTCCAGCTGGGATGTTCTTGCTGACCTTATGAGCACAATCAGGAGGTACCTTTCACATGGGCAGAGTTGGAAACATACTGACAATTGTCTTTTTTTGGCTCCTTTTTGAAATTTTTTTTTGCTTTGGACTTCAGACAAACCATCCTTCTAAAGTTAATAATTTATTTCCTGGATACCACAGGATATGCTAGAGTTTGACTTTATATATCCCGAGGTCTTGATTAGATTTCCAGACCCTGTCTTCCTGTATTGGGTCTTGGAAACATTCTGTTTTTTTGTTTGTTTCTTTTGTTTTAGTTTTTTTAATTTTTTGTTTATTGCAGTAACATTGGATTATAACATTGTATAAATTTCAGGTGTACATCATTATACTTCTATTTCTGCATGGATTACATCACGTTCTCATGTTCACCACCCAAAAACTAATTATAATCCATGACCACACACATGTGCCTAATTACTCCTTTGGTCCTCCTCCCTCCCTGCTTCCCCTCTGGTAACCACCAATCCAATCTCTGTCTCTATGTGTTTGTTTATTGTTGTTATTATCTACTACTTAATGAGTGAGATCTTATGGTATTTGACCTTCTCCCTCTGACTTATTTCACTTTGCTTAATACCCTTAATGTCCATCCATGTTGTCACAAATGGCTGGATTTCATCGTTTCTTATGGCTGAGTAGTATTCCAATGTGTATGTATATCACATCTTCTTTATCCATTCATCCCTTGATGGGCACTTAGGTTGCTTCCAAGTCTTGGCTATTGTGAATAACACTGCAATGAACACAGGGTGTATGTATCTTTACGCATTGGTGTTTTCACATTCTTTGGATAAATACCCAGCAGTGGAATAGCTGGATCGTATGGTAGTTGTATCCTTAATTTTTTGAGGAATCTCCATACTGTTTTCCGTAGTGGCTGCACCAGTTTGCACTCCCACCAGCAGTGTATGAGAGTTCCCTTCTCTCCACATCCTCTCCAACACTTGTTGTTTCCTGTCTTGTTAGTTGTAGCCATTCTGACGGGTGTGAGGTGATATCTCATTGCAGTTTTGATTTGCATTTCCTTGATAGTGAATGATGTTGAACATCTTTTCATGTGCCTGTTGGCCATCTGTATATTTTCTTTGGAGAAACGTCTGTTCAGGTCTTTTGCTCATTTTTTAATTGGGTTGTTAGTTTTTTTGTTATTGAGATGCATGAGTTCTTTATATATTTTGGAGACTAACCCCTTATCAGATGTATGGTTTGCAAATATCTTCTCCCAATTGTTAGGTTGTCTTTTCATTTTGTTGATGAGTTCCTTTGCTGTGCAGAAGCTTTTTAGTTTGATGTAGTCCCATTTGTTTATTTTTTCTATCATTTCTCTTGCCCGGTCAGACATGGTGCTTGAAAATATGTTGCTAAGACCCATGTCGAAGAGCGTACTGCCTATGTTTTCTCCTAGAAGTTTCATAGTTTCAGGTCTTACATTCAAATCTTTAATTCATTTTGAGTTAATTTTTGTGTATGGTGTAAGGTAATGGTCTACTTTCATTGTTTTGCAAGTGGCTGTCCAGTTTTCCCAACACCGTTTGTTGAAGAGACTTTCCTTTCTCCATTGTATGTTCTTGGCTCCTTTGTCGAAGATTAGCTGTCCATAGATGTGTGGGTTTATTTCTGGGATTTCGATTCTATTCCATTGATCTGTGTGTCTGTTTTTGTGCCAGTACCATGCTGTTTTGGTTACTATAGCTTTGTAGTATATTCTGAAATCAGAGAGTGTGATACCTCCAGCTTTGTTCTTTTTTCTCAAGATTCCTTTAGCTATTTGGATATTTTCTTGTTCCATATAAATTTTAGGATTCTTTGCTCTACTTCTATGAAAATTGTTGTTGGAACTTTGATAGGGATTGCATTGACTCTATAGATTGCTTTAGGAAGTATGGACATCTTAACTATGTTAATTCTTCCAATCTAAGAGCATGGAATATCTTTCCATTTCTTTGTGTCTTCTTCAATTTCTTTCAGCAATGATTTATAGTTTTCAGTATACAGATCTTTCACCTCTTTGCTTAAGTTTATTCCTAGGTATTTTATTCTTTTTGTTGCAATTGTAAATGGGATGGTATTCTTAATTTCTCTTTCTGCTACTTTGTTATTAGTGTGTAGAAATGCAACTGATTTTTGTATGTTGATTTTGTATCCTGCAACTTTACCATATTCGTTTATTACTTCTAAAAGTTTTTTGGTGGATTCCTTAGGATTTTGTACATATAAAATCATGTCATCTGCAAATAGTGACAGTTTCACTTCTTCCTTTCCAATTTGGATCCCTTTTATTTCTTTTTCTTGCCTGATTGCTCTGGCTAGGACTTCCAATACTATGTTAAATAGGAGTGGTGAGAGTGGGCATCCTTGGGAGACGTTCTGTTTTTAAGATGGTGTTTGCAGACAGTGGTTGCCAGTTTAACATTAATGTTTAGCTTATTTCCAAGTTCTAGTGACACTTGAGGGGAGTCCCCTTTGTGCCTATTTAATCTCATGTAACTGTCACATACAGCTTTTCCATACCTGGTCTGTGAGTAGTGGAACCTTATAAGTATCTATGGGCTAAAGAAGATGAAGCCTTGCCTCTTAACCTCTCACTGCCCAACACCTGTGCATACAGAATGCTTATGGTACTGAGGTACAAACTGTTCATTTTAATCTTGATAGCAACATGGCATAATTAACAGAACCGTGGTGGTAGAGAATACAGCTGGAAGAACTAGGCATGGCAACTTCTTATATCTGGGACAAAGGAAAATGATGATGGAGATGCAGAGAAATTTTGAAGTTGTATGATTAGAATGAAGTAATTGTGTTTAAATAATATTCCCAAAATCATTTCAGTAAGGTATTAATGATTAGGTGGGGAATGAGAACCTTTAACAAAAGACAAAAAATTACTGTAGGAAATGTGATTGGGAGGTGTAAGGAAATGCCATTTCCTTTAAACGATGTTAAATCCAGAGTCTCACAGTAACTACTTGAAGGGACTCTCTAAACGCCAGGACAGCTGTCCGGGAAGTGTCAACCTGTTTTTCGAGTTTTCCAGAATTGCTCCACCTTAAATGGCATGATTCTTTCAGCGAAGCCAAGAGAGGCTGGCACTTCTAAACAAGTTTAACTAAATATCACATGATAATATGAAGAAATTAAATAGTGAGATAATTAGAAACCTAAACAATTAAATTTACAGAGAAGAGGTTTTCACTCCCAAACTTATTGGCTCCATCCTTTTACACGTGGAACCCCAAGAAAGAGTCAGGTCATGCCTGTCTCTCTTACTTTCCTGCTCTTGGCTGTTGCCATCTTTAACCTCTATCATGTAGGAGCACCATCTTAGCTACACTTTGAGCATATATGAAAGAGAAATTAACCTGTCTATTGTCTGAAGCCTGGTCTTCCTCTTTTAACTTTTCAGTATGAATGGGTGATTCATACTGAACTTCTTCAGGTGATTATTTGAAATGAACTCACTTTTCAGGCCAATCTTTATATTTATAGATACATAACTATATAGACTATAATATAGAGACTATAGATCTATAGTCCATAGATGATAGAGTAGTTATGATATTCATGTAGGAAGAATAACATCTAAACTTTTCTTCATGGGATATCATTAGGAGTTACGAAAACAATGCTACCCTAGGAAACCAGAAATACTTCAAATCCAAAATTCATTGACACGCTGTAATTATAACAAACATGATGTGCTGGTTAAAATGGAACAAAACCATTCAAAATGTGGAGCTGAGCTATTTAAAAATAAGAGAGATACAAAGAAGACATAAATGAGGAAAACAGAAGACCAGAGCGGAAGGCATGAACTGAAGGTTGGGCTGCCCTGTGAGAATCTGAGGAGGTAACGGGGACTGGAGTTTGAATGGTTGGGCAGGGACAGCATATGGGGTTCCTGTTAGGAGATGGTTTGGAACTGACTGTATTGGTTGTGTCTATTTTCTGTTTTCCATTACTGTTCATTTCTGTTCAACACTGATCAACACATGTAATGTATGTGTTGACTAAGATAAATGTCTGATAGAAAGAAAAGAAAAAAATCAAAGAAGAGAGGAATAAATGAAGATGTTTGTGTATGTAACTAGCTATATAAGAAAAATGTAGTGTTTAAAGTACTTTTTGAGTACTTACACTGTAAATTATCCTTTTTGTAGCTGAGAATTTATTCTCAGTTTCCATTTAATAAGATCCTCAAACTAGCTTCAGTTTTTTCCATCTAAAAAATGACATTTGAAGAACATTATTTATAACTTATTCAATTTATATATACTTAATTGCTTCAGGAACTCCAAAATATGAAACACTCAACCTGCTCACTTAGGACTCAAATTCTAGCTCATAAAATATTTTAAAAGAGGGTGAAAGAAACAATGAATCACTTTGGGCCGTAAAAATTCAGAATAAAAAACAAAGAATAAAAAGACTAAAAATCTCTGAATATTACTCGGCTCAGCTGATTTTGTTTCCGACCTTGTGAAAGTTCCCTCTATCATTTAGCTCTTTACTCTTCAAAATGGAGCTGGTTTTTTTTCTTTTTCATTATTTTTTAAGAAGAGGAAATATCTAATATACTGCCTCAAACAGTTTGTGGAATGAAGCAGAATATGAATTATTAAATAAATAACATCTAATGTTTATAATCTGGAATAAAAATATTACAGGTATAAGAAAAGAAATCTTTCTGTTTTGTTTCTAAGCTCTGAGATGAAATTTTCTCTTCTGTGATTCTATTCTCTTCCTGACCCTAAGAACTGCAAGGAGATTTCATCAGGATGAAAACTTCATGATTATCTGCTCATAATAAGAGAGGATCGGGGTGAATGTATGAGAAACACCACAGGAAAACAATAGTTCTTTTCTATTTTTCTTTTTGCCTCTCCTTTATGGTCCCAATTAAAATGTTACTTAAAAACAGGTGTTTATACTTTTGCTGAGTAAGCATTTTAAGCTACACAAGTAGGCACTGAGAAATAGATGGATTATTTCGCCCACTCTTAAATCTATAAACATGTTGAGACTATTGACAATTAAAAATAATCTAAGAGGAATGTCTGTATTGGGCACAGTCTTTTTTTTTTATAATTTTATCTATTTTTTTTCCCCCCAAAGCCCCAGTAGATAGTTGTATGTCATAGTTGCACATCCTTCTAGTTGCCGTATGTGGGATGCGGCCTCAGCATGGCTGGAGAAGCGGTGCGTGAGAAGCGGTGCGTTGGTGCGCGCCCGGGAGCCGACCTTGGGCCGCCAGCAGCAGAGCCCGCGCACTTAACCACTAAGCCACAGGGTCGGCCCAAGGGCACAGTCTTATCTAACAGTTAACACCATAGGAAAAAGCAACATAGACTATTAAAGTAACCCGGTAATTATTTCATTGATTTTAGAAAGCCATATTTTTTTCTTTACATAAGGTTTTAGCTATATCTGTATCTTTATCTATATTTATATCTGTATCTGCATATACATCTATATTTAGCTTTTTATTTTATAATCTTAGATACTTGTTGTATTAGAGTCTCTGCCCTACTCACCGCAAATTAGAAAACATATAAAAGGCAGTTTTTTCATGTTCACCTGGCCTTGCACAATATGGAGTCCTAAGACTTTTAGCGAGGAGTAGTTTTATAACTTTCCTCATTTCTCTTTCCCCTGGGTCACATCTTCGTGACTTTGTGCTTGAAGTGATCACAGGAATTTCTAGCTTCATTCTCTTAACACTTTGGGATGACCTAGAATCCCAGTGACTGGATGTGTCTTGGATTTCATCATTTCCTGGAGAGAAACTCATAATTGCCTTTAGAATTTTTTTTTACTCTTACTCATTAAAATGTGTTTCTCCTGATGAGCGTTATAGAAAGTGATATATTATTTTAAAAATGAAATTTTAAATCAAAAAGAACCTTCTTTCGCAGTTTATGATTACAGTTACTTCTTTGAATCAATTGCTAAAAACCTTTTCTTATCTTCCCCTGGTGGTTAGGGTCCCCTAAGATCTTTCTCCTCAGTTACAGTCTAGGTGGTTCTTAGCATTTTTAATGAAGCTCAAAGGAGGTATCACTTCCTTCAGTTAGTGATCTCTCATTGTTAGACATTTTCTTCAAGAAAGGCGCTAATGGAATACGAAATTTTTTCTTTTGGTGAGTTTCACATATAATTTTCAACTAAACTGTATTCATGGGCAACAAGGTATGGCTGTTCAGACCCCTCAATTTCCATTAATATTTTTTACTCAATTAAAAGTAAATTTGATCCACCTTTATTGTATTATAGAAGTATGGAACCTGCTCACATCATTTTAAGGCTTCCCAGTGCTATAAGGCAGCCTTTTGCCCACATATGTGAGTTGTAGATTGACCTGTAAGCTCTTATCCCTAGTTTCTTCTACTGAAAAGAATCTTCTAAAAAACTTTTTTATTTTGGAAATTTTCCAACATACCTGTAAATAAAATAGTAAGACAAATCTTTGTATATCTCCATTATCCAGCTTCAAAAATTATCAACATTTTGACAGTCATGTTTCATTGACCACCCACCCCTACTTTCTTGCTTTACTTAAGCTAAAGTATTTTAAAGAAAATCCCACATATGTCATTTCTCCCATAAGCTCATCAGCATGTGCATCTAACTGATAAGAACCTTAAAAAAAAAGACTACATTGCATTACTTAAAGTTAAAACTAATTTTTAAATTTCATTAATAATCATCTACATTTATATGGAACTAATTGTCTCAAAGATGTCCTTTTGGAAATTCTTCTTTAGAATTCTTGTCTCTATACTTAGATTACTTACCTGTTCTTACATGTTGTCCACTTTTTCCATTAACTCATAACATATGAATCATAGTTATATTCAATTCCCTGTCTGATAATTCCAACATCTGTACCATATCTGAGTCTGGCTCTGATACTTGCTTTGTCTATTCATTCTGTATTTTTACTTGCCTTTTGTTGTGCCTTATAATTTTTGTTGAAAACTGGACATGTATTTGGTAATAGGAGCTAAGCTACATAGGCCTTTAGTATGAGGATTTATGTTAACCTAGTTCAGAACTGGGCTATGTTTAGTGTTTCTGTTGCTGTGGGTATCAGAAGTTTGAAATTCCCCTGGTATCCTAGTATATGCTGTTCCTCATAACTTTGGGCTTCCCTACATACTCCTCCTGAGAAACAGTTTGTGTCTTGTGGCTCTTCCAGCTGTAATCCACTGCTATTACACTGGAGCTTTGTTGGTGTGTTGGTGAGATGTTAGGAAGGGGAAGAATTCTATAATCTTCTGATAATAGACACATGTCTTTTCCTAGACATGTGTCTCTGGGCTGTGATCTTTATAAATGTTTCTCCAGTAGCTTATTTTCTCTCCTATTCTTTACTTTCCTTCCTGGCGCAACTCTCAGTCTCCATCAGTTTCCTTGCAGGCTTGACCCTTATTTATGATATTTTTTCTTGCTTGTATGAGACAGGAAGACTAGAAGGGACTGGAGTGGGAGGAATGCACTTCACCGGTTGGAATGAAGCTCTGGTCAAGTCTTTTCCCCTAGAAAGTAAGTCTTTGCTATGGAGAAGGCTCTGGGCATATTTCACAATGATTAATCTTCCCCTCCCTTTTCAGAACCAGGAGGGAAATTTTCTCAAGTCTTTACCGTCAGAACTTGGTGGGTTTCCCAAAGGTAATGTCCGTGAAAGTGTGGAGTCCTTTCTAAGACTGTGGTCCCCCAGAACTTTTTCTTCTCACACTAGTCCAGACTCAGTTTCCAACAGTTTGTCAAAATGACCACATAAGTCTTCCTAGAAGTTCACACTCCAGAGGCTTTTATACAGGTAAGAAGATCTCGGCTGTGACTCTCTGATTCACTTGTCACTACAGATTTCAGGGTTATAATTTGCTCTAAAACCTCAGTTCTCTGGCAGGTCCAAGGAAAGTCATTGATTTTCAGTTTGTACAACTTTTTCTTATTGTGAGAATGGGAGTGATGACTTCTAAGTTCTTTGCATGTCAGAGCTGAAACTGGAAGTCAAATTCAGTATTCTTGTTGAATCCTTAAATTATTCTATCCTAGAATCATGGGAGCCCCAGCAAATTGCATTGTATATCATTTGGATATGACCCAATTTATATTTTTTTGATTCCTTGCTTTCTGGTAAAAGATATCCCAAATTTATCTTGTACATTGTTCTTGACAAACCTGGAATGAGCAATTTCTTCAGGAAGCCCTGATAATAATCATGAAAAAGCAAAACAAACAAATAAAAAATAAAATATCCTTACTGAGAGTTTAGCTAAACCACTGTATAGTATTATTGCCTTGGTAGCCATTTTATTTGGCCAAGGGGTCTGCAGGGACCTTAAACTGACACTAGCCCCTCATGCAAGCACATGCCCTAGATAAGAGCCCACAGAGTCACAAGCAATGTAAGTTCCTGATGTAACTTCCCCGACAGCCCTTGTGATCAACAATATCCCTTGCCTCCCAGGACCTGTCTGTCTCATGTGCCCCTTAGATAAACCAGGTCCTGCCTTTCTCTCTCTGTCTGCACTCTGCTTTCACCTCCCTGTGTGGACCCTTGAGGTTTGCCATGTGCTTCCTCCAGGACTGATGGGTAATATACTTCTCTATTTCAATTTCTTTTATGATCTGTTGTGGAACTGTGGGTCACCACCCAGCACCCTGTGCTGCACTTAACAAATGTTTATTTGACAGATTCATAACAATCTTTGTGATAATTTTCCTGTTTATTTGAAGATATACATATATATGTAAAACATAATCTATCGATAATTATTAAACATAGTATTTCCTCAATACTTCAATAATATTCATTGAGCACCTACTCTGTGTCAGGCACTGTTCTAGGTGCCTGAGTTATATCAGTGAACAAAACAAGATGTTTGCATTCATGGCACTTTATTATAGAAAGGACAGGCAAAACACAATCAACTGTAATAAACAAGTAAAATATACAGAGTGTTATAAGTCGCTAGGTACCATGGAAAAAGAGAAAACATAGAGCAGAATAAGCGGGGACTAGGAATGTGTGCATATGTATGATGAGTTGCAATTTTAAAAAGAGTGGTCAGGGTAGTCTCATTGGGTGACAATTAAGTCAAACTTAAAATGAGTAAGGGAGTTAGCCATGCTGATATCTGAGGAAGAGTGTTCTAGACATATCCCATTGCTACATATTCAACTAACTACTGCATGTCCAATTAAACAGTAATGATAACATTTCTCCACCCTTGTATTTAGGTATTAGTGAGGCATCACATTAGATATATCTGTAATCTTAATACTTCAGACCTCCAAAAGAAGTCGAGAAATTTTGGCTGTATAGAATTTGATATTCTCTGCTTGGAACAGAAAGAGGCCCTCATCTGTCTAAGAAGGAAAATAATTGTATTATATAAAAATACTTCTCTAACATTTAAGGAGCATTTTAGAAAACTTTCCCAATAATAATTTTTGCTGGATTTGTCTACAATAAATTGAAAGTGATACCATGCCTTGGACCATCAGTTTCTGACATTTCCTTCTCAGTCACATTTAATTAAAGAAAATGTTCTTGTTAAATAAATTCGTATGCATAAAGAGAACAGTGAAAGATCACTAATTGTGATCTCCATGCAAGATAATAATTAAGACAATTATTAAACTAAAAATCAAGTTGCCGTAAGTAATTTTTTTTGTAAAAGAGAATATGTAAAGTCAAGTCAAGTCTCTTGGCATAACCTTGCAAAAGGTGAGATCCTGGGAAACCAGAAGGATGAGACAATCTAAAGGAACATCATGAATCAAAAAGAAAAAAATTTCTGAATTGGAAACAATAAGACAAAATAATCAAGAGTACATCATAGTTAACATTTTTGTCATGTATTTTTCCACTTGGACATTTTAAGATATCTTTTGAAGTTGCATATGTTAATTTACAATGTTTTAAATTGGAATTTTAATGAGTCCAATCGTAATAGTCCTTCATACATAAAAGTCAAAAGACGTTAATATACATTACCTTGTTAATTAGCCACAATTCTAAGTTTTAGAAAGGAGAGAGCTTATTATCCAAACAAGAATCAAAGAGGTTAAAAAGATTGATTCTAACTTATAATAGAGCTAAAATTAGAGACCATATCTTACTGCCCCTGGACTAGGGAACTCTTCTGCAAATTATTTCTTATGTAACATGTATCTTTGCCAAAAAGTCAGCCTGGGTCACTGGTATTTTTAAAACAGATGGCTTTGGTTTGGGAAGTTATAGGATAATAATGGCAAGGGAAAGAGATTGACTGAAATAAGAAAAAAAGATCACTTAAATCATCCATTTAAAGCTGATTATTAAATTAGGAATTCTTCCCACTGATTTCTTAAAAAGAACAAAAGGAACAACAAAATAGAAATTTTTCTGCAGCCTGTGCTTCTTCCTTATCTTAGTGATGAGATAAGATGAGATACAACCAAGAATCCTCTCTGCCTGACAGCTAGATATAGCCACAAATTGAGATGTCTGCTATCAAGGGCTGGAGTCTATTTTCCTTCCTTTGGAATTTGAGTGGGTTCTGTCAATCCTTGGCCTTTAGGATGTAGTGAAAGTAATGTTGCACCATCTTCTGGGCCCAGGTCTTAAGAAACTGAAAGCCATCATGGTAAGTTGTCCAACCACTTTGATGGAAAGACCATGTACACAAGCCCTGAGATAATACGGAGACAGGGGCCCGGTGAGCCCCGCCTTCTAGTCATCCCAACAGTATTGACTTTCAAGACTCACCCAGGCAACTGAGTGACCTAATGGATGCCAAATCAAAATGTAGAATCACTCAGCTGAGCCCCACCCAACTCCTGATTTATAAAACAGTGAGATATATTAAACTCGTTCTTGTTTCAGTGACTACATTTTGGAGCGGGTTGTTATACAGCAGTAGATAAGTGGAACATCCCTTCCCTTGCCTGGATCTCTTACTAGGCTATTGGACTCTCTCAGATAGTTCTTTCTTTACTTTCTTTTTTTTGAGGAGGATTGGTCCTGAGAAAACATCTGTTGCCGATCTTCCTCCTTTTTTCATTTTTTCTCCCCAAAGCCCCAGTAGATAGTTGTATTTCATAGTTGTACATCCTTCTAGTTGCTCTATGTGGGACGCTGCCTCAGCATGGCCCAAGATCTGAACCGGCAAACCCCAGGCACCAAAGCAGAGTGCACGAACTTAACCGCTATGCCACCAGGCCGGCCCCTCAGATATGTCTATATTAGGTGCTCATAAAATCTAAAAAGGGAGAAAATTTCTATCTAAGAGATGAACATAGTGTTCCCAAGTATTCCTCATGCCACAGTGTAATCTTCCTTCTTTACTTAGTCATTGACTCAGACCTTTGACTCTTACTTCCATGAAATGAATTCCCCTGCTATTTGTCAGCATACGTACCCTGGGTGTCCGTCCCTATTGCCCCTCCCATCTGTTCTCAAAGTAAAAGACATAATCAGAACCTGTAAACCTCATTTTTATTGTTCATCTCTGCAGCTCCCTTTTACTGACAAATTATGCCTGTGAGGGCCCTCCACAGATGATCAGAACAAGAGAGACCATTGTGGTGTGCAGATGCTACTGGTCCTAATCTTACTTTGTGTATAGCTAGTTGTGGAGAATGAGGAGCAATCTACTTAATCAGCTGAAACACCAGTTTTCATTAAGAAAGTGAGCTCTGCAGCAAAGGCACTGCCTCCAAAAGACCACTCTTGAAATGCATACATCATGACTGGGAGATAGAAATAACTGGAACTCTAGCTCAAAAGTGGCAAATAGTCTTTATCTTGTGTATAAATTCCTGTTTATTGGTAGGGGATGTAGGCTGTGCTTTGCTTTGAAGAATTCTGACACCAGCCTCAGAGGGAATGAGTTCTAGGGTCAATTATTGATATCTTTGAGTGCAAAAGGAGGAATTTGCTACTCCGGATAGTCTTTTCCCATAGCTAAGAAAGACTCCAAGGGCAACACAGATATGTAGTGAAGGGGCAAGGAAAAGTGCGAATTTGGTTTGCTTAAACCACAGCTTCAGTACTGAGGCCTTGGTGGCACACTGGGGCATGACCAAGGGTCCATTAGAGTCAGCAAGAAGTGTGATTGTACCTATACATTTTGCTGAGAGCTAGTCTTTTCCATAGCTTCTCTTGGATTATCCAGTGTTAGAGTGAGTGGATTTTTTACAATAGCAACAACCTTATGTTAGTTTTTTAAAAATATATTTACTAATATTGTCTCAACATGTATTTCACCACAACACTGTGATTAGGCCAGGCAAGGATTGGTATTCTTTTTCCATCAAAGAGGGAATAAACATAAAAAAGTTAAGCATCTTGCCCAGTATCATATATCAGGAGAATATATCAGCTTTCCTGATGCTGGATTATTGTGCTTTTTTCCCACAGTGAAATCCTCAATCTTGATGTTTTGTCAGGACTCCCTAATATTGTGCCAGCTAATGCTTTGCTCTAAAGTATGCACTATCTCTTTGCAGTGAACAGAAGACTTAAAATGAAATACTCATCTTTTATTAAAATTTTCCAGCATGTTTGATGTGACAAGATAAGAAGTGGAAAAACTTTAAAGAACAAAATCTGTTAGGTCTTCAAAGATTTCAAAATAAATTGCTACAAATAACTAAATATACAAAATAGAAAGTATCATATCTATAAAAATGTGGGCATATATTTAGAAAACTAGACTTCACTTCCACTAAAACCCAATCAATAATTGAAAAACATTCACTGAAAAATTAACCTTACAACTGCCAAAATGAAACACAATTCACCTTTATCAAGAAAATCCGAAAGTCTGCTTCCAAATGACGCGTTTAAAGATAAAATTAAGTGGATATTTTCCAATAGAAATAATATTCCAAAGACAGTATTTCCTATTGGAACATTAATATAATTCCTCTTTTCTCTTTCTTGGTATCTCTTTACTCTAAGGTCCCTGGGTCTCTATAGTCAAATCCTGAGGGATGATCCCAATTCCAGACTTTTTTTTTTTTTTGAGGAAGATTGGCCCTGAGCTAACATTTGTTGCCAATCTTCCTCATTTTTCGTTTTTCCTCTCCAAAGCCCCAGTAGATAGTTATATGTCATAGCTGTATATCCTTCTAGTTTCTCCATGTGGGACGCCACCTCAGCATAGCTTGATGAGTGGCGAGTAGGTCCACGCCCAGGATCTGAACTGGTGAACCCCGGGCCGTGGAAGTGGAATGCATGAACTTAACCGCTACGCCACCAGGCCAGTACCCCAATTCCAAACTTTAGTCAATGAGGAACTAATAGGGAAGTAATATTAATCATCCTCCAAGATTCAAAATTCAGTACTATAGGGAAGATAACTACTGCTTCCTTTACGTTTTATCTCTTGCCACCTGTCTCTGCCTGCTTCTAGGAGTCTTGTTTTCTGGTTTCTTACTTTGCTCTGGCCATCTTCCTTTCCAGGGATCAGCACCCAATCCCCATTTAACAACAAATTATTGATTTTAACTACATAGTTATGGATCGTTACAATCATGGATTCCATCATGAACTGGTCAACAACTTATTTTTATATTTTATAAAAAGAAAAGAATTTTTAAATGAGTATAAAACAGCAGGAATTCAATTTTCCTTAAGAATAAATGAGAAAGTTTGTTCTAAATTAAAGCAGAGGACTAACAAGAAAGTATTTCAATGAAATATCAAAAGAGATGGTAAATATTCTATCTTGGTGAAGAAAATGGACAGTGCTCTGTCCCGAATTAATTAGATATTCATGTCAGTGAAAAATCCCTTTTAAATCTATAAGTGTGTATTAATAGAGAGTTGTTTATTTTTCTCAAAATTGTCTATATAGGCCAGTTAGATATCTTGCCCCATCTCCTGCTCAAAATCATGAGATGATCTGTTGGGAGATATAATTAAAAACAAGATCTTCTCCCAATCCAGAAAACCTCTCTATAAAGATAATAGAAAAAGAAAACACTTTTATTATCAAGTAAGCATTAAACCTGAATGTGATGCAAGTCACAGGCAATCCACCAAGAGCTTGCAAAGACAGAAAGAAATCTCAGCCTTTCATACACACAGTAACTGGTCCTCAGGTAAGACTTCACAATAACATTTGTCTTAACTTTACTTGGTAAGTGAGATGATCATCTGGGTTAGCTAATTGTCTTTATCCGGAGAAAAAATAAATTCTGATATCTTTATGGCAGGAGGTAGTTTTGCAACGTGGAGCAAGAAACCCACAGAAGTTAGGCTCCTACCTTCCCACAGAAGCTGGGAGATAAGGGTGCTGTCTCCTTTAATGTTCACATTTCAAAGAGCTATCTCCCAGGTCCTTGAGAAAGACCTAGGTCAGAATGCTGACACAAGGCCTATTTAGTCTTCAAAGGGATTTACATACATTTCAAAGAGAGGAAAAAGTACGTACAAGTTTTCTAAGTCAAATGCTCTAAGAAAAAGGAAAGGAGAGAAATCTCTTCCCTTATTTTCAATAGGGAGAATTAAGCCTCTTATCTTTACTTTGTATTTGTCCTTACAGTCACTAGACTCTGATACAGATATTCAGTTTCTCTATAGTGCTGGCATCTCAAAGGAGTCTGGCATTTTCAAGCCATTGGATCATCCATTTAGAGGTGGAAGGACATTAATGGAACGTGATAAAGTTATTTTTCCACTTTTTTTAGTTATTGAAAAAAATAGGCAACGAGGTTGTTATATGATGAAATGAAGAGAAGTGAGAAAAATATACAATCCCTTTCAATTATTTCACACAGCTAGAAGCCTGACCTGAATTGGAATCAACACCCAAGATTTCAGATATTTGCCACCTCTTCTTTTCATTTTTGATGTGATCTCAAGTCTCTTAAAATCAGTTTTCAAACAGACAATTTTTTTAGATTTAATTTCTAAAGTCCACACATCAGATTATTTGGCACTTTGTGACTTGATTTTATCAGATGAAAATGCGTGGAAATCATTACTCCAATTTCTACTGGATTCTTGTTGTGTAGTCTTGGCTTTGGGCCTGCTTTTAAGAGCCCTATCTCCCTCCCTCTGTCCCTCCCTCTCTCTCTATCTCTCTCCTCCCTACTCTCTCTTTCTCTGTGTGTGGAATTTCCACCTTTGAGTTGGATAAAATGTCAAAATACTACCTTCCTTAATTCTCTTCACCACATAGGCATTCAAGTACTCCCAAGACAAATTCCTGAAAAAAATAATCAACTCATGGGTTAACTACAGTTTATTTACAATTTAATGAATTTTTCAAGCAATAATTGTATTTTTTCATTGCAGCAATGGTATACATAATTTATATCTTGTTTCTAAGCCTTACAAATGTGTTTTCTAGAGATAAGAGGTCTATTTCCACTGTACATTTGTTCTCTGCATAGCTAATTTTTTTGAAAAGGTTTATAAACATTACTTATAATACATTTGTTAATCATTTTCCCCCTTTAATTGTGGATTTAGACTCAGTTTTGCATGCTGAAATTTTTGTCTCTTTTTTGTTACTTTGGTAATTTAACCTAACCAGATTTGACTTCCAATAATTTATTAACCTAATATAGAATTAATCTTCCTCTCCCACAAACACATGTATATTAACACCCCATATTGATAATTTAAAATAAGTTAAATGCAAAATTTTATTGTTGATGGGAAATAAAACAAAGCAAAGTGTTAACTTGATTTTATGACTTTTTGGAATCTTGCCCCTAAGAATATCTTCTTTTTGGATTTAGGTTCTATTTATCTACTTATTAGTAAACTTCAGAAACAAAATTGATGAAAAATTTTCTTTATATTCAATAGAGGTTAACCGTCCAGAGATTGTGCAGATTTAAGTGAAATTTCCCACAAGGTACTAAAACCTAATAGCAATGGTCATCCGTATTTGTTTTTATTACGTTTTAGAGTTGACATAAAATAACTCTTTTGGAAAGTAAGTTTTTGGAAAGTAAAAATATCAGAGTAACTGGCTTATAATTTTTCAATGTTTATCTAGTGTGGTAATAGATATACATATCCTCAAGATATTTATATTAACAATTGTTTATGTTATTTCATAGGCTAATGTTACAAGGTGGGCCTAACTGTTACTATTTATTATTGTAATAAAAGGAGCTACCACTTACTGAACTCTTGCTATATACTAGGCATTTTGTCAAGTGCTTACATACATTATCTTATAAATCTTCACAACAACCCTGTGAAAGACAAGCAGCTATTGTTTCTACTTGCACAGATAAGGAAATGGAGGCTCAGAAGGGTTAGGTGGCTTGCACAAGCCCATGCACCAGTAATTTCTGGGGATTGAAGATTAATCCAGGTCTGCTTGCATAAACACGACTGTTCTTAACCAGTATACCAACTGCCTCATTTAGAAATTGCCTAGCTCAGTAATGTAAAATTAAATAGGTGAGAGAGTACTGCATTGGGAATTTATAAAGAATCAACTATTACTATATTTCCCTTCCTGATTCTTCTCTCATATCCTCCAGGGATCAACTTGTTGTATCTTTTCTTTGTTTTTGTATCAGAGGAAAAATTCCTGACTCTGGTTATTTACCCAGTTCTGGCTTGCACTCTGCTTCAATGTGTCATATCATTTCATCTTCATAACCATTTAATGTATGTTATTAGTCTTATTTTACAGAGAAGTATATGCAGACTCAAATTGGTTAAATAAATCGACTAAGATCTTTGGACTCTATATAATGATTTTTCCTTTATGACACTGTAATGGTTAGTTTTATGTGTTAACTTAGAGTGTGTTTTTGGATGAGACTAACATTTAAATTGGTGAACTTTGGGTAAAACAGATTGCCCTCCATGATGGGGATGGGCCTTATCCAACCAGCTGAAGGAAAGCAAAAAGAGCAAAAAGATTGACCTCTCTGAAAAGGGGCAGTTCTCCAGCAGACTACCTTCAGAGAATCTATACCATCGGCTCTCCTGGGTATCCAGGCTGCCAGCCCACATTGCAGATTTGGGACTTGTCAGCCTCCATAATTGTGTCAGCCTCCATTGCCTTATAATAAGTCTTTCTATATAAATACGCATCTTATTCGTTCTATTTATCCTGAGAATGTTGGCTAATACACACAGAGTTCCTGGCATACATAATTAATGTTAGAAAACTTGGTAATAGGCAACAAGTCAAACACCATTCACTATTGACCCCACCTGGAGACTTCCATTCAGGGGTCTATTTGGCTCTTCTAATTGTGACCTTTGGTTAAAAAAGTAATTTAATAATAACAAATATTTAGAGGAAAATATTACTTGCAGCATAATTATTATTCAATTACAAATGCAAATAAACAAATTATCATATGTAAGCAACATCCTTCATGTAAATTCTAAAAATCATTATTTAGGAGAGCTGGGGATTACAGTATATTGATTTTTTAAAAACATTTAAATTAGGTATTGGGTAATTGAGCATAAAAAATTCTTAAATGGTTAAATGTTTATATCAGTCTATCAAATTTTACCCATAGTGCCTTGGTCTTTTCCTGTCAAAAACCCAAAGAAGTTTCTCAAGGATTATTACTAAATGTTGATATATATTTATTGGAAAGTCTTCCAAAATAATCAATATGAACATATAAAAGGGCATGTATGCATCTGGCTTTTATTAAGGACAAACTTGTAAATTATAAAAGAGGCAGCACATCTGTTAAATTTGCGATTCAAAAACAAATGGGATAGAAATTAAACTGAAATATAATATATATACATAATATGATCTTAGAAGACTGAGTAGCACAAAAACTAGGTGGAAATCTTTTGAAACTAAGCTATGGAGTAGATTTACTAAAAAGAATAGGAGGAACCAAATAAAATATCTAATTTTTTTTTTTTTTTGTGAGGAAGATCAGCCCTGAGCTAACATCTGTGCCCATCTTCCTCCACTTTATATGGGATGCCGCCACAGCATGGCCTGACAGGCAGTGTGTCGGTGCGCGCCTGGGATCCGCACCCTCGAACCCCTGGCTGCTGCAGCAGAGCGGACGCACTTAACCACTTGCACCACCAGGCCGGCCCCTAAAATGTCTAATTTTTAATCACAATAAAATCTAGAATATTGAAATTTAAAAAGAGGAAATCTAAGGTTAGAAAAGATGCATTCATGTAAAAAGCATCATGACAAAATTTAAAAACAGAGGTAATTATTATTTGATTGGATTTTGCAGAAAAAATAGATTCTATTTGGAAACTAAGATTTGAAAGACATCGGGTAAGGATTCAGAACAGCCAATATACTGCTATTTGGGATTAGAATAAAATAGAACAGAAAAAGCTGGTGGAGAGAGAATCATCAAATAAACACTTAAAAGTTTCTTGATCTGAGGAAAGACTTGAGACAGCAGATGAAAAGCGGTCAGAGAGTACTAGGCAAATTTAGCAAAAATAGACACCCTGCATGTCCAGCAGAAAAGATGACTTGCTTTCAAAGGATATAATGAGGTTGGTGTTAGAGTTTTTTCTTCTGAACAGTAAGGGTCAGAAATCAATAGAGCAACATCAGCAGCTTTGAAAGAAGAAAAGATTAGGGCCTACGAATTCTATACCCAGAGAAGCCATCATTTATTTGCAAGGGCAGGAGAAAGACATTTTCTGACATGCAAGGACATGAAAATTATACGACGTGAGTAGTCATCCTGAAAAAATTACTTGAAGTTATATCCAGCTAATGGAAACATGCATCAAAATAAATTTTTCAAGAAGGGGAGGGAAGTGCATTATATAATAAAAGTTGTGATGAGCAATGAAATCAGAAAAAATAACATAGAAACCATTATTGTAAATATAACAAAACAACGAGAATTTTGTACAGAGATCTCTAAAGAAGGAAATTTGGAGGAAAAACATTATTATTAATTTGCAACAAAGTAATTTCAATAAAAATAACAGGAAGGAAGCAGTAAAAGGGTGGCAATTTTCAATTAATAGTAAAAGTCAGTAATTTGTAATTAATATCTTGATACTGACTTCTCAAAATAATAAATCATATATTTCTGTGACTAAATGCAATCAGAATCATCTGGGCAAGTTATTAAGCACATGTCTTTCCAAGACTCATCTCAGACCATCTGAAACAGAATTTAGGTGTGGGGCCTGGGAATCTAAACTATTAAAAAAAAATCTACCACAATATTTTTTCATGCAGCTGGCATATAAACATTTATTTATATATATATATAATATATTAATATATATTTATATATTATATATATAATATATTAATATATATTTATATATATATATAATATATTAATATATATTATATATATATAATATATTAATATATATTTATATATATATAATATATTAATATATATTTATATATATATATAATATATTAATATATATTTATATATATATATATATATATAAATAGCTCAGCTGTATTATATATAGCTCCACAGCTATATATACTATAGCTCCCAATTGTTCTGGGAGATAGCCAATCAGATCTCCTTTAAAAGAACTGAAGACGCTTACCCTACTATGTCACCCATTTTTTTTACCTTTTTTTCGGCAATTGATAACGGTGGGGAGAAAAGAAAACTGTGAGTGTTTGTCTATTGCATTTAAAAGGTCCCAGAAGACCGCATATTAAAATAGGGGTGAGAACCTATAATGTTTTCAAAAATTCTATAAAAATTCTTTAATTGTTTTCTGCTTCTTGTTTAAAATTTTACTGATGGAGACTGCCTTTTAACGTCTCAAATGAGGTCAGCAAACAAACAAACTTGGAACAGACATCACCACTGACCCCACAACGGTGCATGAAATGAAGTAAGAAATTTGTGATTTGTGGTTACGGTATTCAATCTTTTCTGCCCTGGCGAAATAATATAAGGGCTCAGAACACCTTCTCCTTTTGAGGCTGTCACCTGGTTGTGAACTCAGAGACTGGCTGTGAGTTGTGGGTAAAAAATTCTAGGTTTGCCCATGATCAAGTGAACGCTGGGATTTACCTTTGCAGAGAGTTGAAGACAGAAGAAATGAATGTTGCTCAGGGAAAGACTATCAGTGCATTACTGAAATAGACAAAGCTGCTAAAACAAATAGAGCTAAAAGTCTATAAAGACTCAAAACTCTGGAAGCTTATTTCCCAAACAAACAACAATCCAAGATGGGCGCTATGTCTCCGTGGGCAGCAGTCCTCCACTCGGTAATTCAGATGCTGAAATTTTTTCTATCTTATGTCTCTGCCATCCCTTAGAGCTTCATCATCAGCACCCAGTTGGCAGAATGGGGGAATGAGAATGTTTCCATTAGAAGAACTGAAGACAAGACAACAATTAGAGCTAAAGAAGCATAATTCTTTAAAACGTAATTCCTGAAACATAATTTTTGGCTAGATAGCCTCCAATAGATAGATGTCCCTGCTAGAAGATATAAAAAGCTTACACTGGGCTGTCTTATTCAACATCCTGAAATTTCCATCTTATTACACTGAAAAGAGTCCAGATTGATCCTAGCTCTCTGAAAGGTGTCACCTCAATAAATGTAAACCAAAAACTTTTGAAATTAATAAGAAAAAGAGAAAGGTGAGTGCTTTAACTGAAAAATAGACAAAGGACCCAAATTTACAAAAGAAGAAATAAAAAGGGAAATAAACATAAGAATTATATTCAATTACACTAAAACCACAAAATGCAATTGACTCCTCCTCCTCAAACTAACATAACATTTAGTCTAGTAATACCCAGTGTTAGTAACGTTGCATTATCCATTCTTACCCATTGCTGGTGGATTTTTTTTTTAAGAAAGTAGACTCTCTTTTTTTTTTACTTACTGAAAAATAGCTAGAAATGTATGTCTACAGTCTTAAAATAATGTTTGACTCAGTAGATTCACTTCCAGCCACCTACCCTATGGAAATCAACCAAGATGTGGATCATGATTTATGAATAAGGACACTCATTGCAGAATTATCTATAATAATGAAAAATTGGTAGAAAATTCTAGTTGTAGTAGAATAAATAAATTATGTTATAGCCATATGATGGACTGTCACTCACTTATTCAATAATATATTTCAAAAAAGTTATATACATGTAAAAGTGCTCACAATATAACTGAAAAAAAGTAAACTACAAAACTGTCTATATATGATATGATATATCACAGAATACCAACTTGATGAATAGAGAAGTAAAACCAAAAATGAACAACCCGAATTAAAACAATACATATAAAAGAAAAAAGTCTAATAAAATTTATGCTAAAATATGTATATTTTTTTAATTTTTTGTTTATTGCAGTAACATTGGTTTATAACATTGTAAAAATTTCAGGTGTACATCATTGTACTTCTATTTCTGCATAGATTACATCATGTTCACCACCAAAATACTAATTACAACCCATCACCACACACATGTACCGAATTATCCCTTTCACCCTCCTCCCTCCCCCCTTCCCCTCTGGTAACCACCAATCCAATCTCTGACTCTATGTGTTTGTTTATTGTTGTTATCTACTACTACTTAATGAAGGAAATCATACGGTATTTGACCTTCTCACTCTGACTTATTTCACTTTGCATTATACCCTCAGTGTCCATCCATGTTGTCACAAATGGCTGGATTTCATCGTTTCTTACGGCTGAGTAGTATTCCATTGTGTATATATACCACAGCTTCTTTACCCATTCGTCCCTTGATGGGAACTTAGGTTGCTTCCAAGTCTTGGCTATTGTGAATAACGCTGCAATGAGCACAGGGGTGCATGTACCTTTGCAAATTGGTGTTTTCAAGTTCTTTGGATAAATACCCAACAGTGGAATAGCTGGATCATATGGTAGTTCTATCGTTGATTTTTTGAGGAATCTCCATACTGTTTTCCATAGTGGCTGCACCAGTTTGCACTCCCACCAGCAGTGTATGAGAGTTCCCTTCTTTCCACATCCTCTCCAACACATGTTGTTTCCTGTCTTGTTAATTATAGCCATTCTGACGGGTGTGAGGTGATATCTCATTGTAGTTTTGATTTGCATTTCCCTGATAGTTAGTGATTTTGAACATCTTTTCATGTGTCTGTTGGCCATCTGTATATCTTCTTTGGAGAAATGTCTGTTCAGGTCTTTTGCCCATTTTTTAATTATGTTGTTAGTTTTGTTGTTGTTGAGATGCATGAGTTCTTTATATATTTTGGAGATTAAGCCCTTATCAGATGTATGGTTTGCAAATATCTTCTCCCAATTGTTAAGTTGTCTTTTCGTTTTGTTGATGGTTTCCTTTGCTGTGCAGAAGCTTTTTAGTTTGATGTAGTCCCATTTGTTTATTTTTTCTATTGTTTCTCTTGCCCGGTCAGACGTGGTGTTTGAAAAGATGTTGCTAAGACCGATGTCGAAGAGCGTACTACCTATGTTTTCTTCTAGAAGTTTCATAGTTTCAGGTCTTACATTCAAGTCTTTAATCCATTTGGAGTTAATTTTTGTGCATGGTGTAAGGTAAGGGTCTACTTTCATTTTTTTGCATGTGGCTATCCAGTTTTCCCAACACCGTTTTTTTTTTTTTTTTTTTTTTTCAGGTGTACATCATTGTACTTCTGTTTCTGCATAGATTACATCATGTTCACCACCAAAATACTAATTACAGCCCATCACCACACACATGTACCCAATTATCCCTTTCACCCTCCTCCCTCCCCCCTTCCCCTGTGGTAACCACCAATCCAATCTCTGTCCCTATGTGTTTGTTTATTGTTGTTATTATCTACTACTTAATGAAGGAAATCATACGGTATTTGACCTTCTCCCTCTGACTTATTTTACTTTGCATCATGCCCTCAATGTCCATCCATGTTGTCACAAATGGCTGGATTTCATCGTTTCTTATGGCTGAGTAGTATTCCATTGTGTATATATACCACAGCTTTTTTATCCATTCATCCCTTGATGGGCACTTAGGTTGCTTCCAAGTCTTGGCTATTGTGAATAAGGCTGCAATGAACACAGGGGTGCATGTACCTTTGCAAATTGGTGTTTTCAAGTTCTTTGGATAAATACCCAACAGTGGAATAGCTGGATCATATGGTAGTTCTATCATTGATTTTTTGAGGAATCTCCATACTGTTTTCCATAGTGGCTGCACCAGTTTGCACTCCCACCAGCAGTGTATGAGAGTTCCCTTCTCTCCACATCCTCTCCAACACATGTTGTTTCCTGTCTTGTTAATTATAGCCATTCTGACGGGCGTGAGGTGATATCTCATTGTAGTTTTGATTTGCATTTCCTGATAGTTAGTGATTTTGAACATCTTTTCATGTGTCTGTTGGCCATCTGTATATCTTCTTTGGAGAAATGTCTGTTCAGGTCTTTTGCCCATTTTTTAATTGGGTTGGTAGTTTTTGTTGTTGAGATGCATGAGTTCTTTATATATTTTGGAGATTAAGCCCTTATCAGATGTATGGTTTGCAAATATCTTCTCCCAATTGTTAGGTTGTCTTTTCGTTTTGTTGATGGTTTCCTTTGCTGTGCAGAAGCTTTTTAGTTTGATGTAGTCCCATTTGTTTATTTTTTCTATTGTTTCTCTTGCCCGGTCAGATGTGGTGTTTGAAAAGATGTTGCTAAGACTGATGTCGAAGAGCGTACTGCCTATGTTTTCTTCTAGAACTTTCACAGTTTCAGGTCTTACATTCAAGTCTTTAATCCATTTGGAGTTAATTTTTGTGTATTGTGTAAGGTAAGAGTCTACTTTCATTTTTTTGCATATGGCTATCCAGTTTTCCCAACACCATTTGTTGAAGAGACTTTCTTTTCCCCATTGTATGTTCTTGGCTCCTTTGTCAAAGATTAGCTGTCCATAGATGTGTGGGTTTATTTCTGGGCTTTCGATTCTATTCCATTGATCTGTGTGTCTGTTTTTGTGCCAGTACCATGCTGTTTTGGTTACTATAGCTTTGTAGTATATTTTGAAATCAGGGAGTGTGATACCTCCAGCTTTGTTCTTTTTCTCAGGATTCCTTTAGCTATTCGGGTCTTTTGTTGTTCCATATAAATTTTAGGATTCTTTGTTCTATTTCTGTGAAAAATGTTGTTGGAACTTTGATAGGGATTGCATTGAATCTATAGATGGCTTTAGGAAGTATGGACATCTTAACTATGTTAATTCTTCCAATCCAAGAGCACGGAATATCTTTCCATTTCTTTGTGTCTTCTTCAATTTCTTTCAGAAATGTTTTATAGTTTTCGGCGTACAGATCTTTCACCTCTTTGGTTAAGTTTATTCCTAGGTATTTTATTCTTTTTGTTGCAATTGTAAATGGGATGGTATTCTTAATTTCTCTTTCTGCTACTTCGTTGTTAGTGTACAGAAATGCAACTGATTTTTGTATGTTGATTTTGTATCCTGCAACTTTACCATATTCGTTTACTACTTCTAAAAGTTTTCTGGTGGATTCTTTAGGGTTTTCTATATATAAAATCATGTCATCTGCAAATAGTGACAGTTTCACTTCTTCCTTTCCAATTTGGATCCCTTTTATTTCTTTCTCTTGCCTGATTGCTCTGGCTAGGACTTCCAATACTATGTTAAATAGGAGTGGTGACAGTGGGCATCCTTGTCTGGTTCCTGTTCTTAGAGGGATAGCTTTCAGTTTTTCACCATTGAGGATGATATTAGCTGTGGGTTTCTCATATATGCTCTTTATTATGTTGAGGTACTTTCCTTCTATACCCATTTTATTCAGAGTTTTTATCATAAATGGATGCTGTATCTTGTCAAGTGCTTTCTCTGCATCTATTGAGATGATCATGTGATTTTTGTTCTTCATTTTATTAATGTGGTGTATTACGTTGATTGATTTGCGAATGTTAAACCATCCCTGCATACCTGGAATAAATCCCACTTGATCATGGTGTATAATCTTTTTAACGTATTGTTGTATGCGATTTGCTAGTATTTTGTTGAGGATTTTCGCATCGATGTTCATCAGTGATATTGGCCTGTAATTTTCTTTTTTTGTGTTGTCCTTGTCTGGCTTTGCTATCACGGTAATGTCAGCTTCGTAGAATGAGTTAGGGAGCTTCCCCCCCCCGTCAATTTTTTGGAAGAGTTTGAGAAGGATAGGT
The DNA here is from genome assembly GCF_057802395.1 of Ceratotherium simum simum. Lineage (NCBI taxonomy): Eukaryota > Metazoa > Chordata > Mammalia > Perissodactyla > Rhinocerotidae > Ceratotherium > Ceratotherium simum. The sequence continues at coordinate 29,697,251 of NC_141907.1, read as the reverse complement.
ATTAAGTCTTCTTTGAATGTTTGGTAGAATTCACCAGGGAAGCCGTCTGGTCCTGGACTTTTATTTTTGGGGAGGTTTTTGATTACTGTTTCGATCTCCTTACTGGTGATTGGTCTAGTCAAATTCTCTACTTCTTCTTGATCCAGTTTTGGAAGGTTGTATGATTCTAAGAATTTATCCATTTCTTCCAGATTGTCGAATTGGTTGGCATATAGCTTTTCATAGTATTCTCTTATAATCTTTTGTATTTCTGAGGTGTCTGTTGTAACCTCTCCTCTTTCATTTCTGATTTTACTTATTTGTGCCTTCTCTCTTTCTTTCTTGGTGAGTCTAGCTAAAGGTTTGTCAATTTTGTTGATCTTTTCAAAGAACCAGCTCTTGGTTTTATTAATTTTTTCTATTGTGTTTTTGGTCTCTATTTCATTTATTTCTGCTCTGATTTTTATTATTTCCCTTCTTCTACTGATTTTGGGCTTTGTTTGTTCTTCTTTTTCCAGTTCCTTTAGGTGCATTGTTAGATTGTTTATTTGAGATTTTTCTTGTTTGTTGAGATAGGCCTGTATCGCTATAAACTTCCCTCTTAGAACCGCTTTTGCTGTATCCCATAAATTCTGGCATGTCGTATTTTCATTTTCATGTGTCTCCAGGTATTTTTTGATTTCTTCTTTGATTTCTTCGTTAACCCAGTCGTTGTTCAGTAGCATTTTGTTTAATCTCCATGTATTTGTGGCTTTTCTGATTATCTTCCTATAGTTGATTTCAAGTTTCATACCGTTGTGGTCAGAAAAGATGGTTGGTATTATTTCAATCTTCTTAAATTTATGGAGACTTGTTTTGTGGCCTAATATGTGATCAATCCTGGAGAATGTTCCATGTGCATTTGAAAAGAACGTGTATTCTTCGGTTTTTGGATGGAATGCTCTGTATATATCTACTAGGTCCATCTGTTCTAGTGTGTCGTTTAAGGCCAATGTTTCCTTATTGATCTTCTGTTTGGATGATCTATCCATTGGTGTAAGTGGAGTATTAAAGTCCCCTACTATTATTGTGTTACTGTCTATTTCTGTTTTTATGTCTGTTAATAATTGCTTTATATATTTAGGTGCACCTACATTGGGTGCATAGATATTTGCAAGTGTTACATCCTCTTGTTGGATTGTTCCCTTGATCATTATGTAATGCCCTTCTTTGTCTCTTTTTACAGTTTTTGTTTTAAAGTCTATTTTGTCTGATATGAGTACTGCTACCCCAGCTTTCTTTTCATTGCCATTTGCGTGGAGTATCTTTTTCCATCCCTTCCCTTTCAGTTTGTGAGTGTCTTTAGGTCTGAAGTGTGTCTCTTGTATGCAGCATATACATGGGTCTTGTTGTTTTATCCAGTCAGCCACCCTATGCCGTTTAATTGGAGCATTTAGTCCATTGACGTTTAAAGTAGCTATTGATAAGTATGTACTTACTGCCATTTTTTAACTTTTTTTTTTTTCCCTCAGTATTTTAGTAGTCCTTCTCTGTTCCTTACTTCTTCTATACAGAATTGATGGTCACTTTAGTTTGACCTCTGTCTGAAAGCTGCACTCTTTAACTCCCCTCCTCCCTCATTTTATGTTTTTAATATCATATCTAACCTATTTTGTGTGCATTTGTATCTATTACGTTCTAATCATGGAAATAAATAATTTTTCCTATTTGTGATCTTCTCTTTTCCCCTTAAATCAGTCCCTTTAACATTTCTTGTAGCACTGGTTTCTTGGTGACAAACTCCTTTAATTTTTGCTTATCTGGGAAAATTTTGATCTCTCCTTCCATTTTGAATGATAACCTTGCTGGGTAGAGTATTCTTGGATGTAAGTTTTTTCCTTTCAGCATTTTAAATATATCGTGCCATTCTCTTCTAGCCTGTAAGGTTTCTGCTGAGAAGTCAGCTGATAGCCTTATGGGGTTTCCTTTGTATGTAACTTGACATTCTCTTGCGGCTTTTAGGATTCTCTCTTTATCTTTAATTCTGGACATTTTGATTGTGATGTGTCTTGGTGTGGGCCTCTTTGGGTTTATCTTGTTTGGGGCTCTCTGTGATTCCTGTACCTGGATGTCTGTTTCCTTCCTTAGGTTAGGGAAGTTTTCATCTATTATTTCTTGAAATAGATTCTTTGCCCCCTTGTCTTGCTCTTCTCCTTCCGGGACACCTATAACACAGATGTTAGTGCACTTGATGTTGTCCCAGAGGTCCCTTAGACTGTCCTCACTCTTTTTAATTCTTTTCTCTTTTACCTGTTCACCTCGGGTAATTTCTTCTAGTCTTTCTTCCAGCTCACACATCCGTTCTTCTGTATCCTCTACTCTGCTTTTGAGTCCCTCTAATGAATTTTTCATTTCCAGTATTGTATTCTTCATTTCTGATTGGTTCTTTTTTATATCTTCCATTTCTTTGTTGACATTCTCACTGAGTTCATCTATTCTTCTCCCCAGATCAGTGAGCATCCTTAACACTCTTAGTTTGAACTCTCTGTCGGGTAGGTTGCTCATTTCTGTTTCACTTAGTTCCTTTTCTGGGGTTTTGTCCTGTTCCCTTACTTTGAATGTATTCTTTTGCCTCCTCATTTTGCCTCTTTCCCTGTGCTTGTGTCTACGTATTAGGTAGGTCAGCTACATCTCCTGCTCTTGGATAGGTGACCTTATGTAAGTCATGCCTTAGGAGGCTTCCAGTGTGCTTCCCTCAGTTCTCAATGTTCCAGGGGTGGCCCCTATGTGGTCTACGTTTGTCCTTCTATTGTGGCCTGTTAGCTCTCCCTATAGGCGCCCAGGGAGGCTGAGTTATGCTCCTGGCCAGCTGTTGTAATGCTCAGCTGCTTGTAGTTGTTGTGGGCCCTTCAGTCTCTTTATCAGGTGTGGGGCACCCCAGCACATTTGGCTGCAAGTTCTAATACCACATTTGTGTTGCAGTATTTCTTTTAACTGAGTAGGCCCCCAGCATGGCAGGTTGTTAGGCTCAGGGCCTTACAATTGCTCTAAGCCTCTAGCCTATTATGTCTCTTGTCAGCTCTCTGAGGATTGCAGCTGGGTGGGGCTGGCCTCAGGCACAGGAGCACCCAATTGTTTCAGGCTTTGGAAGGTGGGGTAAACCTCCTATGTGGGTCTTTGAGAAGCACAAGTCTTCTGCAGCTGACAAGCCCTGTTGCCCACAGGTCCACACACATGGTCAACACAGTCCTGCCCCGTGTGAGCACCCCGACCTCCCCAAGTGGACCCAGTCTCTCCACGGCGGGAGCCCCACACACTCCGCCACCACCCCACACTCTCTACCGGCTCCTTGTGCACACCCTGCTCCGCTCAAGTCGGCTCAGTTGCCAGGTTGCAGAGAATCCAGTCACCAATCTATGCAGGCCCACACGTTGCCTGAGGGCTTGTTGTTGGGTGGGGCCAGTCTCTAGGGTGGGCTGCCTGCCCTGGCTGAGCTGGATTAAATCGGTGCTCTAGCGGGTGGAGCAGACCCTGGGCTAGCAGGCCTCAGGGAGAACTCCAATGGCGTCTGTGTCAGCAAGCTCACACCAGGCCACAACAATGGCCGCCGCCAATGTCCCAGTCCCTGGAGAGGTCTCACCCCTCACCGAGATGCACTCAGGGCCTATTAGGTGAGTCTCTTGTCACCAAAGCACTGTGCACCTTTCTTTCTGGTGATTTTAGGATGCTTTCTGGAACGGGTGAGTGTGTGCGCTGGCCCTTTAAGAGCCAGTTTTAGTTTCTTTGTGAACCGGGTTTTCTGGGGGTGCTCCCCAATGTTTTAGTAGCAGGCAAAGTCAGATATTATGCCGCTGGTGTCGATTGTTCTGGGTCCACAAAATGCCCACAGCGGGGGCGCTCCCCGGCTCAGGGCCCCGCGCCTCCAGGGAGGCTGCGTACCTGTGAGCTGCTCCCGGCGGCCGTGAAGCTGGCGGCTTGTGAAGGCGGCGTTTTTCCTCTCCAGAAGGGAGTCTCTGCCTCTTCCACCTCAGTTAGGATTGTCCGTTGTTGCAGGAGTTCCTCTCATCCAGTTTTCAGTTCTGTCTCAGGGGTAATTTTTCCACGAGTAGTTGTAAATTGGCTGTGTCCACGGGAGGAGGTGAGTTCAGAGTCTGCCTACGCCGCCATCTTGACTCCGCCCCTCTATGCTAAAATATTAATAACAGCTTTTCTCTTTGAGGTTTTAATATTATGGGTGATAAATCTTTTATGTATTTCTATATTTCCCAGAATTTCTACAGCTAATATATATCCTTTTATCATTTAAAATATTCTGTTAAGGAATAAAATATAACATTTGTAGAAATGAGTTTGGAATAGACTTGAGATGTTATATATTCTGAAATTCTACTCCATGCAATAATCCCCTCGATACTAAATTAAATCATTACTTCCTGGTGCTAGTGGCCAAATATGGTTTCTGTAAAGTTTGATGATCCTTTCTCTGTATAAGAGAGCAGTTAGGAAATCAGTAGACAGAAGCAGGGCATGAGCTACTCACTTTATTTTTATTTATTTAAAGTCTATTCTTTTTTTTTTAAGTTCAACCCTTCCAAATAATTATAGTATGTTTTTCCTCATCAAAGAAATATTTGAATGATTATTGAATATAATTAATAATTTACAATTAACATTTTCATTAGCAGTTTGGATGCTTGTCGACAGATTTAAGTCCTCTCTCTGCTAAATGAAAACTGTAGTGGCTACGTGACAGGAGCATCTCCTCCTCACTTTTGGAGATGTTGACTTTAAAAAACATCATTTTCTATATAAAATTTCAGAAGATGCTTTTAGATAACTCTCTTCTATTTGTTTTGAAAAAATGCCTGTAATCTATTGTAAAGTATGCAGTTTTCCAAAAGCCATAGCTAGTTGCCTAGCAACACACTCGGTTATGTCATATAATGAAAGCAATGTGATAAAATGCTGTTTTTCAGGTATTAATTTTTAAACACTTTTCTGGCTAAAAGAATATATTTTATGGATGGAAATTTTCAAGAGATGGGTCTTGTAAAAACAAACTAAGAGAGGGTAAATACCATCCTAATTACGAGTCATTTTCTTAATGACAGAATATTAAAATTCAAACCCAACTGTAAGGATGTGAAAACTCCTAGCCAGCCCCCCGGGCTCTACCTCTTCCTCCCTGAAGCACTCACTGCATTAAGAGCCCACAGTACGAGGATAAAATTGCATGTCTGTGAAGGGACTTAATGGCATTATGACATTTACTGAACACACAGAGTGCCTTAAACGCAACAGGAAATATCTAACTTTGAAAAAGTTCTTTATTTTTTTAAATGTCAGAACTCTTAGAGCAGGAAAAATTTAAAAGCTAAATTTAAATCCTAGCATGAAAATATGAACAATCACTTCTTGTTGGCTTTTTTTTTAATTCATGATTTTTTCCTTCCATTTCAAAGAGTTACTTGAAAACTCTCATACCCTCTGCTTTTTCGCTTAAACACTTTCCTGATATTCACTAATATTAGAAATCAGCCAAACCTCCTATTTCCTCTCTGCTTCCTTTTCAAATTTCATCTGCCTTTTCTATTTCCCACAAATGTCAACTTCTTTCTTCAGTTGTCTTTTTGTGCCTGTGTGTGTGTGTGTGTGTGTGTGTGTGGTTGTGTGGTGGTTTTGGTGGTAGGGCATGGGTGGAAGAGTTCATAAAAGATGGGAGACCCTCTCATATAAAAATACATTTAACCAGTAATCAAAGATATGGCCTTTCTCTTAAGTTTGTTTGAGGGCTTAGAATTTAAACCTAGGCTACAGTTCAGAATTTTTCATTTTTATCTGATTTCTGTTCCTTTGACACTTAAGAGTTATTGACATAGTGCTGTCCATTATACTTTCATATTCCAAGGTGTTGTTATTATTAGTGAGGGGTGGGAATGACAGGCAAGGCAAATGCTTGACCATCAGTCATTTTAATGCTTTATTCACTGGCAAACTGCTGCTCTTAGGACAGCTTACTTTTATTAAAGTTTCTACCCTCCCTTTCCTTCTTATAAAGAATTGGTCATAAAAGTTCTGGAGCAAGGATAAGGATATGCATTCATGAAAGAATTTCATCACAAAAAGACTACATGTTTCAGTCCCTTAATCTGGGTGGGCCACATAAGTAATTCAGTCCATTGGCATGAGAGTGAAGGGAGGTGTTTACTTACAGATTAGACGTGGTAAAAATCCTTGCGTTATGCAGTGATACTGTAGTCCAAGTATTGAGGATGGTGGGTGGCATCTAAGAGGCAGATGGCCTGGATCCCTGAGATGAGTGACCACTTGGAAGCAAGCCACCAGGAAAACTGCCCAATCAGAAACGTCCACATTTTATTTTCACTGCATGAGAAATAGTATTTATTGTATCAAGTCATTACGATTTGGAGAACTTTGTCATAGCAGCTAGTGTTACTCATGATGACTAATAAAAGCCCATTCACTTTATGTTCACATAACTGATTCAGTCTGATGTTTAGGCCTGCACACTATAATCTGCAGCAGCGTAAGGCCTGTCTATGCCAAAATATCTCAACAGACTTATCTACCATTCTTCTATAACATCTTATCCTTAAATCCTTCCAGTAGGATCCTCTTATTATATAAATCTTTTTATTTCTCTCTTGAGGAAAAGTAGGCTATTCATATACATTTTCACATTAGTATGACATTTTTGTAAAGAATCCAGTATTAAGGTACCCTAGAGATTCCTAATTGGGTGTGTATGCGGGGTGGGGTGGCAAGGAAAACACTGATTTTAGAAGGAGGCAATACTTAGGGAGATTTTGGGGTATTAACAAGCCAGATCTCCCTGGTATATGTTCCACACTCCTCTATGTGACAAAATAATGCATTTTTCCCACTTTTTTGTTATGGTATATCACATATAACATAAAATTTACCATCTTAGCCACTTTTTTTTGCACTTCTATATTAGTGTCTCCCCAGGCCTAATTTAACAAGCAGGCTTAAGGACTACAATGTAATTGATGGGATAGGGAAAAGAGGGCTGCCTCAGATCCTCAAGCTTGCCTCACCCACTGGCATGTCCATGGTTACCACTTCCTACCTTCACTTTAGGACACTGTGCCTAGTTACGCCAACCTCCAAGGAAGGATAACTCCTTAGGTTTCAATGTCAATGACATCCTAAGTGTAACTAAAAAATCAAAGGCAGGGCTCTATGGAAGGGAGCGGTGCTGGAGGCAAGGTGATAAAGCTCCAAGACTACTTAGAAGGGGCAGAAAGGGTGAATGTGGGGATCACACTCCAATACAGTTTTAAGGTCAATTTGGTCTTGCTAATGAGTTTTCAATGTCTCTGCCTTTTTCAGATCCACCATTTGCTAACATTTTTATTTAAGCTTAAATATCCAAACACACACATCTTAACTATTTTTAAGGATAAAGTACAGTGGTCTTAAATACATTCATATTGTTGTGCAACCATGTCCACCATTCATTTCCATAACTCTTCTCATCTTATAAAACTGAAGTTCTGTACCCATTAAGCAATAACTTCCATTCCCTTCTCCCCTCAGACCCTGGCAACCACCGTTCTACTTTCTGTTTCTATGATTTTGACCACTCTAAGTTTTAAAAATATTATTTCTATTCCTTGATTTAGTCCTCATATTTTCTCTTACCGTTTGCCATCTTTCCCAGTCCACTCTCTTTGGCCATTTTAAGATAGTTAATGTCACAAGGAAGGAAAGCATGGATTTTTTGAAGAAGGGCAAGAGTGGAAAGAGTGGGGAGAAATAGAAAGGATTCCAGGCAAAGACAACATATTTTGGGGAAGACATGATGAAAAAGGTGACTTGAGAGCAAGACTTTCTGTCCCTGAGATTTGTAAAGGCTTCTGGTCTGGGAGTCAGGAAAGAGTTGGAGATGAAACAGGAAGAACTTTGTAAATTCTATGGGATTTTTGGCTGTAAGAGCAGGGAGTAGGGTCCCTGAGAATATATGATTTTGTGATATACTTAAGGAGACAGAATTTTAAACAGCTTCAAGGAATTCTCAGAAAAATACAGAAGCAGCAAAACAAGTCTCATGCATAAAAGAATGGCAAAAATGTTGTGGAACACAGTATGTCTGGGTAGACAGCTACATAGGATGTTCTGTACAGGGCAAATAAACTCCATTTGTTTAAGAACAGCAGGGAAGCAGGAGTGGGAAAGGACTGTAAACAACAGCCTAAAATTTTTACTAAAGCGGAAAAATGTTACCTGTTTACTAGATTGATTAAAGAACTGCACGACCTAAAAAGCTGCAATTGAGAGAAAACTGAGAGGCGGCCCCACAGGAAGATTTAACGCTCAGTGGATGCCTTCATTGACAGATTACATTGAATAAGTGCAATGAATTCAATTGATAAAGTCAATTCCATCTCCATCCCATACTTTGCCATTATATAAAGGCTCCAGATTTTAGAATAAGTTTCAAAGAAGAGGATGCAACACCAAAAAGAATAAGACTAATTTCTGCCAAATGGTGAAGTGAGGCTTCATATTAGAAGTTAAATTCAGAGATAAAAATGAAATTATACTTATTGTTCATCTGAGTATCTTATGTAGAATTATAACTGCTGTAATAAGTATGCTTACATGGTTCCACCTTCTCAAACCTTAATTCCTGGTTTACATTGGAGCTTCGGGGAAGCTTAGGGTCGGTTCTGACCTTTCTGTTTTCAGCAGTTTACTGGGAGTAGTTTCTTCGGCATTTGGAGTCTATCCATCATTTACCTACATCCTCCCAGTTGAGTTATAATGCATCAAGCATTTACTCTGAACCGTCACACTAACTGCGATGTCATAATTCATCTTGTCTACCAATTGTCAAAAATTGTTCTTGGGTGACTGTGAAGCTCTGTGAAGGCAATTACACCATTTGGAGCCAGTGGAAGCCCAAGAGTTTCAAAAATCTTCAGGGAGACATTTTTAAATTAGAATCATCAAGAGAGCTTTGTCAAAATTTTCCTCCACCCAAAGGATTTGATATAACATTTAAGTGTAGTTGGAGAAAGATACCAGTTTGAATGAATTTTGACAAAGACTCCCTTGATAAATTCAATACTCCTCACTCATAATTATTAATATGATTTTGAATGTGTTCATAATGTGGGAGGATTGTTAATTCATTCTCTCTATATTTATTTTGAATCTCCTCTGTGTAAGACACTGTTCTAGGGGTTGAATATATAAGAATGAAGAGATTATACAAAGTCTTTGCTCTCATGAGGCTTATAAAGTAGTGCGGGGGAAAAAAAGCAAAGAAATAGATGTTAGGTGGTAATAGCGTTATTAAAAAAAGTAAAGGACAAGATGAAAGTGAGTGGCAGAGGGTTCTTTTTATAGGATGGTCAGGAAGAGTATCCTTGAGAGCTGGGACTTCATATTTGTAGGAAATTAGGGACCAAGCCACATAAATATCCCAGAAAAGGCATTCTAGGAGGAAAAACAACAAGCGTAAAATCCCAGACATGGTAACCTGCCCAAGCATGTTGGAGGAATAGCAATAACACCAGAGACTAGAGTTAAATTGTTGACAAGTGGGGTAGGTGACACACAGTGGCAATGAGAACCAGATCACATAGAGCTTTCAAGGAAGTAGGCTTTCCCTATGAGATGGTAAGCCACTGGAGAGTTTTAAGCAAGGAAAGAATATGATCTGATTTATGTTTTGAAAGTATTATTTGTGGCATAAATGAGGCAAGGGCAGAATCAGGGAGACCAGGTAGGAGGCTACTTCCACAAACCAGGGAAGAGAGGATATAGTCTTGGGCCAGGGCAGTAGCAGTAAAGTGGTGAGAAGTATTCTGGTTCTGCATTTATTTTAAGGTAAAGCTAACAGAATTTGCTGATATAATGGAGATTGGATGTGACAAAAGAGAAGAATTTTGCATGGACAAGTAGGTACATGAAGTTGCCATTTACTGTGATGGGCAAGACTGAGTGAGGAGTAGATTGTAGCAAAGATTGAATTGTATTGTGCATATGCTAAATTTGAGATTTATGACCTTGAATATTATATTTAAAGAGAAAATGTCGAACAGGAAACAGAAGTTCAGGAGACACATCTCAGTTGGAGATATAAAGTTGACTATTGCTAAGCATCAAATTTGTGGTTAAAGTCATGGGACTAAATGAGATCATCTAAGAATCTAGTGTAGATAGAGAAGATGTCTAAAGACTAACTCATATCCTAATATTTAGAAATCAGAATAGTGATGAAGGTACAGGAAAGGAAAATAAGAAGCAGCAGCCAGTGACATAAAGAAAAAATATAAAGGAGTATGATGTCCCAGAAATCAATCAGCAAAAAAGTTTTTAAAATATTGGAGTGATTAAGTATAGATACTAGATTAAGGGAGACATGGATTAAAAATTGACTATTAGATTTAGCCAATGGGGATGTCATTGGTGACCTTGATAACAACAATTCTAGGAGTTGCAGATAAAAATCTTAATTGGTGTAGATTCAAGAAAGAATGGAAAGAATGGAACTGGAAGAGTTTTACTACAAAAGGGAAAAGAGAATTAGAGAAGTAGGTGAAAGGAAATGAAGATAAAGGAGGTTCATTTTTAAGATATGAAATAATTCACATATATAAGTACTTATTAGACTATATATTTAATATAATTTATATTAATTATATATATATATAAAATAGATAAAGTAGAAGGGGAAAAGTATGATCCATGATCCATCAATGACTTTGAATAGGAGAGGGATCTGGATGAGTTGGCGAGTTGGCTTAGGTAGGAGAATAAAAGTTCCAACAAGGAAGTAAGGCAGAGAAAATCTGGGTGCAGATGCAAGTAGGCTGATGGGTTTGGTGGTGGAAGGATGCGGCAGCTCTTTACTGATGGCTTTATCTTCTCAATGAAATAAGAAACAAGAAATAAGATCATCAGGTGAAAGTTAGTAAGAAGGGATGTTGGAAATTGAGAATAGAGAGGTTATGAGGAAGTCGCCTCAATAAGTAGGAGAATATACTGACCAGAGAAGCGCAGTAGTATTTTGGGCTAGCACTGAGACTGAGAACTCATATGATTCTAGATCACAAATGTAAAGAGATACCAGGTAACATGATGTTTTTTTAATTTTTAAAAATTTTTTCCTCGAGATGTCCTCAACTGCTCAGTTCCAGTAGTGGGTAAGCAGAGAGTGGACTGAACCAGCCAAACCAATATGTCTGAGGGAGACATGGGCAGAGAGTTGAGGCATATGTTAGTTACGACAGTCTAAATTGCTGTAAAAAATAGATTCTTAATGTAATGGTTCAGTACAAAATAAATTTATTTCTCACACACATATCAGGTTAGTAGGTGTCTTTCCCCCATTAGGTGATTCAGGGACCCATCTTTCCCTTGTAGCTTTGCTATTCCCTAAGGCCTTGACTTAAAGGTTTTTTTAGAAAGCCTAGAAAAGGAGGATCAATTTTCAAAACATTCCGGCAGTGGTCACTCATTTCTACCAAGGAGAACTAATCACATGACCACGCCTACTTCAAGCATGCCTGGGGAAGGTAATTCCTGGCTGGATACCTGCTTTTCAGCTATACATTTATTACTGTGGAAGGGTAGAATAAGTTTTGGTGGACTTCTGATTGTCTCTGCCATACTGATTGTAATGATGGGTATGGAACTTAACTAGCTAAGGAGGAGAGGGGAATATGAAGGGTTATTGAACATAGTTAAATGGATTGAAGAAGCTGATGGTGGTGGAAGAATTGTTGAAGTTGGACTACTAGAGGTACTGACCCATAAAGATAGGAGGTGATGGTCAGTAAGTGGGATACTTGAAAGGCTGAAGAAAATAGTCAAAGCCAATTGACTGGTTAGCTACTAATCTGTATGACTCTCAAAGCCAGTGTTGAGTAAACCTAGAGTAACTCGACATCAGAGCAGATATCAATTCTGGTCCTCATTCTTCCACTGATAACGTGTGTTCTGGAACAAATTTCTTATTTTCCCTGAATTTTAATTTTCTCTTGTAAAATAGAAATAGTAAAATACCCCACTGGGTTATTGGAAAATTAAGTGAGAGTGTACAAATGATATGGACTATAAAATTTGTACTTTCTAATTGTTTAGTTTTTCATATTTCTAGCTGAATTTTAGGACACTGCTGAATTGCATGATTTTGGAATACTTATAAGCACTAGGGTGAAATAAGGGTTGTTTCTGACTTGTCACGCATCCTCCCTGACCTAAGAAAGAATACAAAATGATTTTTCAAAAAAACAAAAAAAGTCAGAATATTAACACAGTAAATGGACAGTATAGGTTGGGGTAGGATAGAATTATCCTTTTACAATGCAAAAACCCTGTCCCCTTTCTTGGAAAAGTGGAGGTCTGGATTCTCTCATTTGCGACATCTGGATTCTCTTCTCAGGTCTACTATACCAATAATATGTTCAAATAAAGGTTAAAATATTTTGTTATAATATCTTCTCCCCATTTGTCATTAAATAAAATTGGTAAGCTTATTCTAAATTAGAATTATTATTTTTCCAACTCATGATATAAGGGAAAGATAGGAGCCTAAATTTGAGCTATGGTAAGAAATAAAACTACCTAATACGTAATTATGTTCTCTCCACTTAGAGGAGGAAAAAAATAAATGAAAGGTATTTGAAATTTCTCCTTCCCTTTCCTTCTTCTCCATTATCCTCATGAGAAATTTTGTGTATCTCTGATAATAAAACAACAAAAGCAAAAACACCTGGAGAAGATTGGAAGATTGAGAGGCTATCAGATTTCCACTATACAAGAGAGGAAAATTTAAGGCAGAAGATAATAAAACTTGCAGAGGAGAAGTGAAGGGAGAAAGAGATTTAAAAGTCTATGAGGACTTGACAGGATTTCGATAAGAGATTTTAGAGGAGTTTTAGAAGATGTAAGAGAGATTTTGAGAATATATAAATACTGGTGGCCTGCTGCCTTAGTCATTTCAGGCTGCTGTACCAAAGTACCAGAGACTAGGAGGCTTATACATAAATTTATTTCTCACAGTTCTGGAAGCTGGAAGTCTGAGATCAGGGTGCCAGCATGATAGAGTCCTGCTGAGGGCCCTCTTCCAGGTTGCAGACTGCCTGCTGCTCATTGTATCTTCCACTGCATAGGGCAGAAATAGGAAGCAAGCTCTCCTTTGACTCTAATAAGGACACTAATCCTATTCATGAGGGCTCCATCCTCATGACCTCATCTAATCCTAATTACCTCCCAAAGGCCCGACCTCCTAAGACTATTACATTAGGGGGTAGGGTTACAACATATAAATTTTGGGGGGACACAAACATTTAGTCCATAACACCCTCATATTAGGGCAGTGATATGATGACTGTAGAAAGTGAAAGAAATGGCAGTGGAAATTGAGAATGGTGGATGGATGTGACATTTAGGAGAGAGAATTGGCATGGAAGTCCAGGATTTGGGGTCTGATTAGATTTGGGAAAGAGGGCACATGCTCTTTCCTCTGTCTGAAACGCTCTCACCATTCAACCCTTTTCCTCTAATCACCTTCATACTCAGTCTTCAGATTTAAACTCAGTCATCACTTCCTCAGGAAATCCTTCCCAGGTAACATACTCTTAAATGCAGTCACAGAATCCCATTGATGTCCTTCTCAGGACCAGCTATTACCTTTATTTCATTAAAATATATCTCTCCCATTAGACTGTAAGCTTTCTGAGAACAGGGACGGTTTTTATTCTGCTCGATGCCTCACACACTGCTTGGTATACAGTGCACAGTCAATAAAAAATTTTTATTAGTCAGAAATTAATGATTAGGAAGTCTCAAGGACATCTTGGTGTGTTCTTGGTAAGATATGGGTATGGCAGCTAGTTGGATAGTATTGTCATTCACTAGGATAGAGCAGGAGCAGATATAGGAGGCGCGAGAAAGCACTTAATTTCACTATTTCTGGTGTTGTTTAAGATGTTGAGTCCGCTCTTGGCTATTGTAGAGGTTGTGCTTTAAATGTCAAGATAAATTCATTCAGTTGCAGCAGGATCTAGAAAAAAGACTGAAAAGGAGTGAATAGACAGAGAGGGAGAAGGCAAGTCAGAAGAGGACGTTTTCACAGAAGGTAAAACTGACAAGGCAGCAGAAAACTTAACTGACATTCCGGCACTCATGGAAGGAGCTGGAGACCAGGCAGCTTGGATCTTGTAGCTTCTTAACACTCAGTCTGTTACTTGGCTGCATAGCAATGTTAAGGCTTAATCAGAGGTTCTAACACATGGAGAAATTACTTCTCCTGTTTTTATCCATATTTATGAGAATCTGCACCTTATAATTTTGCCAGATATGAAGTTGCCAGAGGCCTTAGCGACCAATCATTTAAATGGATATTTGAGCCAAATGAAACCTTGAAAAATCTAGACTATACAAAATGTTACCTTAGAATATTTTTGCATACATTATTGGAAGAAGTGATTTTAGGTTAGTTTGTGTAACTTACCAGTGCAATACAACGCAATTTGTTAGGTTGAAAACCAATGGTATTTTTCCATCAAAAACCTGTAAATGACAAAATAATGATTTAGATAATATATTTGTTAAATTGATGTAGCTAATCTATTTGTTTTATTTTTCCTAAAGTTTTGAGAACGATCTCTCTCTCTTTTTTAATTGAGATATAACTGACATGAAACATTGTGTAAGTTTAAGGTGTATCTCTCTTTTTAAACCAACTGAAAAATATCTCTTTGCTCTTTATTTCTCGTACAGCATTTGAGAAGTTAATCAGAGACAAAGCTGGCCAGGAAGGGATATCTTTAGAAACTAACATTTACACGGCACTTTTCATTCGAAGAGCCATTTAAGAACATAAATTAGTCTTTACAAGACCGCTGAGAAGTAGTTAATGATAGGAAGGATGATCATTACTCCCATATTACAGATGAGTAAAACTACCCTGCAAGTTTAGCGACCAAATTAAAATTATTACTCATGTGGCAAATCATTTATGACTATCCTCATTTGATATTTCATGCTTCAAGTTTTTTTAATGTGTAATCATCTCTTGGATGAACAACCGTATGTCTCTCAGGTCTTTAAGAGAATAAATACTGATGTAATAAGACAAGGCACACAGAGTTTGGTCAGTACATGGTGGAATATCATTACCCTCTACTGCACACACAGCGGGAGAGAAAGCTTATACATCACTGACACACTTCATCACTTCCCATACAGACATCATATTCAATTAAGCAGAGAGCTCTCTGTCAACAAACTTGACATGCTCACCTAGGGAATGTCACAGCCTCCCCCAAAATCAATATTCCAGTTATGATGGACTGACAGCTTCGCAGATGAATGAATGTCCCTTGATTTTTACCTACTTTTGCTGCATAACAGAGAAAAGTGCTCAAAGCACGAGCAAACAAACTTAATTAAGCTTAAGGGATACGGCTGAGTAACGTAAATCCGGAGCAAACAAAGTCGTGGAGCATTAAAGAACAGCTTAACGAAATTCTGATCAACAGGAAAAAAATGAAGAGCTGCTTCACCTGATTCAATAAATTTGGTTCTTGGTGATTTAGGAAGGCAGATGTTCACTTGTAAGTGGTTACTTTTGAGAAGTAATTTCCTAGACTCTTTAGACTGATGCATATCTTGAGAATTTCTATACCTTCTAATATATTTGACAAATTGCTGATAGTTTCCCCTTTCTTCTTTGATCTGTAAAATGATTAATAGCAGTCTTCAGAAATGGAAGGAAGAAAACATTTTAAAACTAGTGGAAAAGCACGAACTCCAGGGTTATCAGAAAACACAAGCGTCCAGCCTCTGAAGTTTTGACAGATGTCATTCTCTGAGACAACTTTTCTTATGTGGGAAGGTATTTCTTCTACAGAGTTGGCTTCATCTAACTCACCTTCTTGCTGATCCGTTGTTCTATTCTCTGACTTTTCATTTTAGACTCTTATCTTCTCGAGGATATCACATTAACCATTTCTTTGGGTTAAGATATCCACGAGCTAAATTAACTGGCAAAGGTTAAGACATCCATGAACTAATTTAAATTACAAATGATATCATTAATTTAGAGCTTAGTGCAAGTTGACACATGAGTCAGCCGGGAAGGCCCTCCTGAACAGGGTGTGTGACAAGAAAATTTTACTGGGACAGAGAAAAGACTAGGAAAGTGAACTATGACACATAAGGTCCAGAGGATGTTGATTTTTTCAGTTCAGAAATTGCGGTGTCTCTAATTTTAGATTACAGAGCTGACTTTATGGGGAAAAAAATGGAGCGAGAGAGAGAGAAACTTAAAGATCCATTTCTACAACAGAACACAGTTCTATGCATTAGAAAAAATGTAAATAATAAACAATAAAATTGTGTTCACATTCAACTACAAATATACACTTTCCCTCCTTTGAATGACTTCACTTTTTAGAAGGGAAATATAGGATAGACATTGACCTTTAACATTAGCATATAAATTGGAAAGAAAAAACTGGGAAAACCCAGAAAAAAACTCAGATGTCCATCAACTTCAGTTCCTCTAATATAACTCAAAGTCAGGAAGTTATTAAAAAAAAAAAAGAAAGCAGTGAGTTGTCTAAATAATGTTACAAAAGTTCATGCTGAATGACATGTATTCATCTATAAACATTCTCTTGTTTTTCACTCAGATATAGTTTTATGAAATGTGGTTAAAGTTTTCCAAGCCAGTATTGATAGAAATAGAAAACTGAAGGGAAAAGCATAATAGGAATTCTGATTTTAAGGATATTTTAATGATGACTCTATGTTACCAATAAAAGCTTAAACCCTTCCTCCATATATTTTTTTCTATTATTCTCTCCTTTTCTTCCTTCATTGATTTAATAAATATTGTATGCCTATAATATACTAGGCACAGTGCTGGGCACTGAGGTTATATGCATTTTGGTATACAGGAGCAGGGCAGTTTTATAGGTTAGAATTTAGGCAGATTTCTATTTTAAAAGACTAGAACGAATCTTTTTGGTATTTTGTATTTTCACTTATTACTAGCTTTGGATATTTGGACAAATTATTCAACATTTTTTATGCTAACTTTTTTCCTCCGTAAATGAGGAAATTCTTAAGCACGTGGTCAGTGCCTGGCACTTAAAAGGCATGTGACACGGATTAGCATCATTTAGTATCAAAGGCAAAAATATCAGCCATTCAGAAAATGTACCTACTTAAAACCAGTTTACCCCCGAAGGTTTTGCATACCTAAATTTTATTATTTTTTTGTCTATCCCCAGTTTATTTCTGTGGTCTTTCCTTATTGAGAGGGGTTTCAAATACAAGGCATTCTAAAACTCAAAGTTAAATGAGGAGTTCAAATAAAAGTTGTGTTTCAGGGTGTTTGAACGTCTGGACAATCTAACCTCTTCTACCATGTGATGAATTCAGTATATAGTTTCTCAAATTCTCTATTTTCTATTATCTTTAGAAAGAACCTTTAGAATTTCTAGCTTTCATTCAGATGTTAGCTGTTTATTCTAATTCTGATTTTTTCCTTTTTCCTTAGAAAAGAAAGCAGCAACATATACATTAACTTTCACCATAAAAATATTGATTTGGATTCTTTATGATACATATTGTTGCTTCTAGAATCATTACATTCACTCAATAATTCCCAGAAGCAAATTTTCCTACCTTTTTAGAAACATAGTGAGCCATCCACAATGTCACCCAGCTCTGTAATTGTAATTATGGTTAAAATATTCATGGCTTTAAACCAGTTAGATACATTTGAAGAGAAATAAACATAAACATGGCACAGCATCAGCGCAATGCCCTGTCTCCTGAGTGCTGCCAAACATCTGTGTTGGAAAGAAAGAAGCAAATGCAGGAGCAGGCCCTGGTTTCTCCATCTCTGCACGTGCGTTCTGAGATGACACACCAGGGTGTACACAAACAGATAACAAGTGAATGTTGTGATCAGCACGACTCATTACCCAAATCTCATGAGGATTCCCGTTGGTAGTTTTGTTGTCCATTTGTGCCTCACTAGTTCTACGGTCCTGGACAGAAAACAAACTCAAGTCAGAGTAAAAGATAATAATATTAGTTCATTTCCAGGTATTTGAATGAAAATTCTCAGGCTGGTTATGGTTAAAATTCCCTGAAATAGTGAAAGATTGATATCAATCACATTTGTAATGGAGCCCACTTCTTTGCTACTTCTAGCTACATAGCATAGTGCCTCCAAATATCTTCCCCCAATGGCAGCAGTTTGCATACCATGGATTCGAGTTACACAAAGCATCGCAGTTAGGTGCTCCGTAAATGTGTGCTGATTGTGTGATGGGGAGAATGAGTGTATTCACCAAGTCACACTCCTGGGATTGGGGTGAATCAATTTGAACTTAATGCCCTTCACAGTCAGTTAGACAAAAACATTTATTAATTTACATGATAAGTGCTAGGATACAAGGAGGAGCAAAAATCAACAGATTTCTGCCTGATGTACCTGAGAATCTAGGAAAGAAAATTTTAATAATGTAATCAAAAACAACAACTTTGAGTAAGTGCTCAGAAATGAGAGGTGTTAGTACTAGTTAACTGGGCAGAGAAGAGAGGGAAGAACAGTTTATATTGAGGAATCAACCCTTGCAAAGGTCTTGTGATAAAGGAATTAGAGAAGGCTTGTATGACTGCAGTGGAGAGACTGAAGCAGGAATGTAACTCAAAATGAGGCTGGGGAAATAGTTAGGAACCCAACTATGTATGTATGATATTTTGTTGTGAGAGCAATAGGAAATCATGAAGGACACATCACTGTGGCTGTGGGGTATGAAGAACAGAAATGATTAGGAGTCAAGTGTTGATGAAGACTAACAAGTCTATGGTAAGGAATTTGGCCTCACCCAAAGAGAGGTCTGGCCTTTGTCCCTGGCTCCTGTCAGATAACCTCTAGACTCTTAGAATTTCCTGAGTGATAGGAGTGTCTTTGTTGTTTACAGTGGGCCCCGTGGATGATATCTGATAGTTTATGCTATTGTTGTGACCTGTGTTGGGCTCCTTGGGCATGTAATATCAGACTGACCTCCAGAGAGGAGTGAGATTGAGTTCAACACCATGGGCAATTAATCAATCAATCATGCCTACATAATCAAGCCCCAATAAAAACTCTGGACACCAAAGTTTGGGTAAGCTTCCTGGGTTGTCAATACTCTGCATATTGTCACACACTGATACTGAGACGATAACATATTCTGAGGAGACTCTGGGACTCTGCCCTACGTGTCTCTTCCTTTGGCTGACTTTCTGTATCCTTTGCCTGTAATAAACATAACTGAATATAATAGGTTTCCATGAGTTCTGTGAATTTTTCTAGTGAATTATCAAACCTGAGAATGGTTTTGGGAAACCCTCCCTGATGGTTAATTTTATGTGTCAATGTGGCTGGGCCAGAGTGCCCAGATATTTAGTCAAACATTATTCTGGATGTTTCTGTGAAGGTGTTTTTTTGGATGAGATTAACATTTAAATCAGTGGATTTTGAGTAAAGAAGATTACTCTCCTGTATGTGGGTGGGCTTCATTCAATGAGTTGAAGGTCTTAATAGAACAAAGACTGACCTCCCGTGAGGAAAAAGGAATTCTGCCAATAGACTGCTTTTGAACTTCAACTGCAACTCTTCCCTGGCTCTCCAGCCTGCTGGCCTACCTTATAGATTTTGGACTTACCAGGCTTCCACAATCACATAAGTCAATTCCTCAAATCTCTCTCTCTCTCTCTCTCTCTCTCTCTCTCTATATATATATATATACATCCTATTAATTCTGTTTCCCTGGAAAACTCTGATTAATACACCCTCCAAAGTTGCAGTTGGTGTCAGAAGTGAGGATGGTCTTATGTGGATTCTTCCTTCTAACTTTGTAGTTGGACCCTAACTTCTTGAAATAGGGGTCAGAAGTCTTGGGAAGACTTGAAGTTCTGGAGCATTTAACCTTGTGGCTTGGCTAACTCTGGGTAACAAGTTAAAAGGAATTCCTATAGTCCTAGAGAAGATATGGTTTTGGAAATAGGTGGATTTGAGACATATTTGTTAAATAAAATCAACAGGAATTAGTGAGGGGGGTGAAGGAGGACAAATGTAATGTTGACTAGACAGTGTACAAATGTTCTCATAGGATCATTAGGAGAGTATACTAGTGTGCAAGGAATAAAATCTGTTTGATAGAGTATGAAAATTGTTTATATGTTGGCCACATAGGGATCTTTGTAAGAAACCAATCTTTTTGGTGGAGAAATTACTTTGACATCAAGAATATATGGTGAGAACAAATTAAAGCCAACAGTTAAATCCCTTGTCATCTCCCCATTGTGTTGTTCCTCCCATTCTCCCCAGAAAGCTAGAGGATCAGCTCACTCCAGCTGATTCAGGATGAGCCAATTGTCATGAGAAAAGACTTTACACTTTTAGGCAGTTCCAAAAGGTGCCGGCTAGAAGAAAACCACCAAAGATAAGCAATTGGTCTGTAAAATTTGTGAGACATTTGAAAGAACAAACACTGACATTTGCATTTTCCTCAGGGAGACCAAAAGCAGAGATGTAAAAGAGTAAGGATTGTGGAGAGTAGGGGGAGAAATGATAGAGATAAAAAACTTGGGAGGTTCATGTAAAACATCTTCTGAGGGTGTAGGGACCACCCCTTACCTTCCTCCCCCTATTGCCTAATTGAGGAGGCTTTTGCCGAGCGTGGTTGGTAGACCAGACACATGCCCTGATTCTCCACTTCACTAATCCTTGTCCCTCTCATTAGAATCCCCAGACCTGCGATTTTGCTTAGTGTACCAACCATCGATATTCTTGAGTAGAGAATTGATTAAATCCTCCTTGAGGTACTCAGAGCACTTTCTGGCAATATTTGGGATAAGTGGAGCAGTGATGGTCCCTTCTTCCTCCAGCAAAAGTAGGCTCTGGTAGCATCATTTTTGTGGGTTTTGTGTCACGGAGCATCTTCCTTTGTGGAACATCCTAACTAGAGAAATAGTATGGTAAGTTATTCAAATCCTGCTCTTCTCACAAATTCTGAATGTGTGGTGATACATTCTGTGAGTCAAGAAAAGTATAGGCCTACTGTATTCATTACAAGTGCTTTTTTCATGTTTCAATTTAGACTTACTTTTAGTCTATCAAGTCCTTTGATGATAAAACATAATAAGAGGGTTCTGATTTTACTGCAGTCAGACAAGAAGCTATTGCCTCCTTGAGTTGATATACTCACTCATTTTTCAGATAAAGGAGAGGGGAGGGGTGTCAAGACATACACAGTTCCAGGTGGGGACAGAGTGACTCTTTATTAGTAATAATGTGGAAAGGGTTCTGAAATGAGAGTCAAGAGGCTGAGTTCTAATAGTATTTGTTAACGCCTTCCAACAATAGTACTAGTAACCAGTGAGATAATTCAACTACAGAAAATTCCATAGCTTGACCTCCAGTCACAGGCCATGATGCTTGATACAGACATGTCTGACCCCCTCTCCAAAGGATTCAGAACATTCCCACATAATAGGCTCACCTTTATTTCATACTGGAAAATGGATGAAACAAAATGATTTCAGTGAGTAAATCAAATCTAAATAATGGTAAATGTATAGTCCTTGTTCTAAATAACCCGAATGATGGGAGGAGGTTTCATGAAAGTTAGGTTTGTGAAATATTTCTGAAGCACAAATTCTAATCATGCATGTATTAAGCAAATTTGTTTATGGCAAAAGTTGAATACTTAGAGCCTTTTAAATGTATCTGAATTCAGTGATAAAACATTGCACATGCTGTAGTATTTTAAATTGTTTGCCTGTTGAAGATTACGTAGGCTATACTGTTTATACTGTTTAATGTGTATTTCCAAAGTCTCACAAACACTTGTAATAAATAGATTCCCTGGGCTTGTAAAA
Organism: Ceratotherium simum simum; assembly: GCF_057802395.1. Lineage (NCBI taxonomy): Eukaryota > Metazoa > Chordata > Mammalia > Perissodactyla > Rhinocerotidae > Ceratotherium > Ceratotherium simum. The sequence goes on along the minus strand of NC_141907.1, from coordinate 29,675,342 downwards.
CTCTATTTATCGCATATTGCATTAACGCAGCACATATATTTCTGGGCTTATTGTGGAAAATGATGGAGCCTTGGCTGCCTACTGTAAATACCAAATGATGTTTGAAACTATCTTTGTCCTTATTTTTAAAGTAGATTTCCGATGAGAAAACACTAAAACAAGACACCTGCTTCTTTAAACTTAGTATGTTACATGTGAAAATAAGGGGTCAATTGTCATTTCAGCATGGAGATTAAGTGTTGTTTGATTATCTTAAGGACTGTTCAAAGAAAGAAATACCTTTTTTGCACCATTTTGGGAGTCTGGTAACTTAATAGCTTAAAAGTATTGTATGCTCTGCAGAAATGGAAACGTTCACTCAGGTAACCTTAGGAACGTGTAATTGAGAACATTTTTACACTCGTTTAAGCTTTTTAGAATTCAAAATATGCCTATATAAGTCAATTATTTAAGCTGCTCTAAGGCTAGCTTTCCTGCAATATGAAAATATTAAGGTGACATTGTCATTGAACCAAAAACTTAAATTTGATCACTGTGAATTTGTCAGGTTTGGAAGGAATGAGAGGGGATGATAGTAACCACGACTGTAAGGTATTCTAAAGACAGGAGTCTCTCTTGCTCTTTCAATATGCGCCATGATCTCTGCCTGCACAGGCTGGCAACCAACTGGTATCAGGGGATTGGCTCATTATATGAAAATAAACCTAACCCATCTAAGCTAGCTTGTACTTTATGAAACTGGGGCATGCAGTATTCGTATATTAATATTCACCAAGCAGAACAGGGGGAAATCTCAAAGCATATGTATTAACTTCAAACTTTGAAGGTATTAGCAAATATAGTCAACAATTCTGCCTCTTCCTTCCTTTACAAAAGCATTTAGTAAGCTGAAGAGCACTAAATAAATGTTAGTTACTGCTATTTATAGATCTTAAATTCTAGAATGTTGCCACATCACAAATTTCTCATAGATACCCTGTGAGGTAGTTGTAAGGTTAGCACACGCTAACCTAATACCTTCATCGAGTAGATGAAGAAATAAGCCCAGAGAGCTAATGAAGTTCACACCGTAAATCAGTAGGAAGTGAGATTAGGATCAGGCTTTCTGACTCTTATTTTGGAACTATTTTTGTATTGTCACTACTATCGATTGTTTGAAATATTAATTCTTGAGCTAAATCTCTGCTCTTATTATGAAAAGCTACCTCGAAGCAATATATTCCTACTTGTCTGTATATGACGATAATAATGACAAAAGTGCCGATGATATTTTGAAGTCATACCATGTCTCAATTCAGTAAACCCAGGCAGACAAAGAAAAACCCACTAGAATGGGTTTTGCTGACTTTGCAACCACAATAAAAGTTCGAGTTGAGCCTAAAAGGTATCAAAGCTGTGGAAAGAGAAAGAGTAGAATTGGGAGGTGTTGTCAGTACTGGTAGTGACCCTGAGAGTTTGAAAGTAAGGAAACATGGTGGTTGCCTTTTCTTGCAGAGCCTTCTGTTTTGTTCAACTCACTTTTGCTGTTATCATATAGGCAGCCTCTTCCTAAAGGAAGGAGGCAACTGACCGGAGATGAATAATTAATTTAAGATAATCATGATAATTTCATTTCTCTTTGCCAGTGATTGGATTAGTGGTGGCCATGTGACCCAGATATAGCCAATAAGATACAGAGAGAAGTCTTCTGGGAAAAATTACCATATCAGCAAAAGAGAGAAAAGTAGGAAGAGAAAGCTCCCTGACCTTCTTCTTCTTGGTTTTGAACTTACTTGTGTAACAATGTGATATTTGAAATGCGGTAGCCTTCTTTCATCAAGAGAGAAAATCAGGAGGTTCTTGAAGAAATTTAGTGCCCCAGCATCATTAAGCTGTTGAACCAACTCTGAAATTTCTATTATCGGATTTTTTTTTTTTATGACACAATTGCATTTTGCTTAAGCCACTTTTAGTCAGGCAATTTATTACTTATAGCCAAAAGCGCCGTAATGGACCCTGGTTCCCATTAGTCTCCTTTTGCCGTCAGGCCCATTCTCTGCCCTTCTCTGTCTTGCTGTGTGCCCTGGAAGGCTGACTCCTATGGACTGCATCACCTGGACCTCTTTGCTCTCTGGTTTCTGGTTGGCATGAGCTAATGAAAGACTCCTGTAGACCAGAGGATTTTTTCCTACAACTGTGTCCCTGCTTCAATGTGGTTCTGGCCATGCTCTGCCCCCTAAGATGGTGGCTTCAGTCTGGTAGCCTTCATTTCATGGCTGCTGCTCTCAACTAGGCTTAGTGACTCCATTTTCTCCTCTTTCTCCCTCAGGTCGAAGGGGAAGCTATCAGCTTCTTGCTATTGCTTCCTCCTGGGTTCCTCACCATCTTGTGGATTCCTTTAGCTTTACCCATACCTCTGTAGATAGTTCCTTCATTAAAACTTCTCAGCTGAGGCTGTTGACTGTTTTCTACTGACCTTGACTGATACATACATTTTCTAGAGACTTTTAAAAATGAATCAGAGCAGAGACACCCTCCACCCTTTTTGTTTAAAGAGTAGGATAATTCTACGCCAACACAAGTTGTTAATAATTAGGGTGGAAGTCTTATCCTGTGTATTAGTTTGCTAGGACTGCTGTAACAAAGTAACACAAATTAGATGGCTTAAACAACATACATTTGTTGTCTGACAGTTCTGGAGGCTAAAAGTCCAAGATCAAGGTGTTGTCAGGGTTTGTTCCTTCTGATAGCTGTGAAGGAGGATCATTTCTACACCTCTTTCCTAGCTTTTGGTGATTTTCTGGCAATCTTTGGTGTTCCTTGGCTTCTGCTGCATCACCACAATCTCTGCCTTCATCTTCATACAGCATTCTCCCTGTGTGCCTGTGTCCAAATTTCCCCCTCTTATGAGAAATCAGTCATATTGAATTGGAGTCCCACCCTACCTCAATATGACCTCAATTTAACTAAATACATCTACAATGACCCCCTTTCTAAATAAGGTCATATTCTGAGGTGCTGGGGGTTAAGACTTCAACATATGAATTTTGGGAGGACACAATTTGATCCGTAGCAACCTGTCTAAAGAAATCAGTATAGGCTAGTTGTTCTGTCATGGAACAGAAAAAAGATTTAGAAAAGCCTGTCGAACACTTGCTATGGTTGATGATACCTTTGACCAGGGATATAAACTCTCCACATAAACTTTCTAGTCTGAGTAGTAGATATACCACCATCTTGGAAATAGTTATCTCACATAACTTTAACTGTACTCACAGAGAAACATTCTGACTATAATTTACCTGCCCACTTTAAAGTTTAAACATTTATTGAGCATTTAAGACACCGTTCAAATACTTTACATGTTTTCTTAAGTTTAATCTTTACAATAGTTTATAAGTTACTATTAGCATCATCATTTTTCAGATAAGTAACTAAGGCTTTGGATCAAATCACTTGACCAAGGTATCCCAGCTTGATCAAGCCAGAATGGTGGAGCAAGAATTAAAATCTAAGACCTCACACTCCAGAATGGGCATCCTAACTACTATACTGTATTTGACCACAGCAAGAGAAGGTGATAGCTAAGGATCATAGTGTCAGGTCATCTTGGCTTTCCAATTTTTAACTTCGTTTAAATTATGAAACTGGAAATCTCATGGGCACATCAGTTTCAGTAGTTTATTAAATGGTAGGCTATCCTGACTTGTGTCTTATGCTATCAACTCTAGTTTCCAATACTTAAGTCTGTGGCCCCATCTCTGCTCATTTTCTTTCAACTTTCACAAGAGCTAATAGTCAGTGCAGTTACTCTGAAACAGATTTAGCTAAAAAAATACTCTTATCCATTCTAAATATAATTTTTCTATGCTTCCTTTTTTTTGTAAAAAAAACACTTTTTATGTGATGAATATCGAGAGGTTATTCCTCAAAATCACTCACACCCAACTATGTAGGAAAAGATAACTGTCTAGAGGGAAACTGAAGAGAAGCTGTGTAAGACTGCAGTTGGAATTAGGATGTTTGATCTTTGGCACTGCCCAAGGAAAAAATGTTGTAAAGAACATCGTTCTCCTTGATTCACTGGGAAATAAACAGGCAACAAAAAGGAATACATTGTAAAGCAGATGGAGTTGGAGGGTTGAAATATTAGCATAGCTCCAGAAATCAGACATTTCAACCTAAATTGTTTTTCATTTCACAGATTACTTACTAATGGATGTAATCCCCTACACTTAGTCACAGAAAAATTGCCTTATTGGACCAGATAAACTTCCCAGGTAAATCTTGTTATCTTTAAGGATGATTACATGCCTGTGGTCAGAGTGGGTGTGTTTTTGCTTCTGTTTTACCATTTATAATGTAGTTTAAAAGCTTTGATTACATTTCAAGCCAATATTCTTTTCTTCCATCCCTCGATAATTGGGCTTCAGAGATTTGAGCTTCAAGTCAGTCTATATACATAGTCATAAATGCAAATTTTATGGGCATCAAATAAAACAAGAAGTTTTGGATTCTCAGTATTATGGAGAAGTGAGATGAGTGTCCATTATGTGCCAGTCAATCTCACATAGATGAATTCTCTTAATTTCCTCAGCAATATTTTGAAATAGGTATGCTTACATTTATCAAATTTATGAGGATACTGGCATTCAGAAATATTAAGTTTTCCAAAGTCTCATAGGTACGAAATGGAAAAGCTGGGAATATATATATCTAAGTCTTAATCATAAACTCTTTATGGGATAGCATACTCCCTTATATAGCAACTTAAATTACTTATTAGATATAGTATAACACAAAATTTACAAAGGGCATGTTTCACAGTGATTGATCCAACCTATTTATGTAAGTATGTTCCCTTCTTTCTCTCCCTCCCTCCTTCTTTCCTTCCCTCTCTCCTTCCTTCTCTCTTTACTTCCAACATATTGATTGTGCACCACAATGAACTGGATAATGTTTCAGTGTAATGGAATGTGTGTTCATGAACCTATAATTCTTAGGGGATGACTGTTGACTCAGGGGGTCCTAGGCTTCAGAGATCAGAGTCCTGGGACTATTTAGTGGATGAGCTAGGAAATCACATCCTCATAGCCCAGTAAGAGGACCTGATGGAAGAAAAGGAAAGTTCAGAGAATGGCACACAGCCTAGCCACTGCTAAATAGAGTGACATGCCAGTCCTCCTTTTCATATGGAAATTTTATTACACTAATTTTAGCTAACAGAGCAAACTTAAGGCCTAAATATGAAGTAACATTGACATCTTAATCTGTGCTACTTGGTCAAGAAATCAGACTGGGAATGACAGAGATTGAATTTGGAGATATGGCTGCTGGGTAGTCCGTTGCCCCACACCTCTGGAGTCAGATTTAACACATTTTTGACATATGAATGCTAAACAGAAATCAATTTCCATGGGTTTCTTATATGCTTATGATATACTTTTAATTAATTATGATTCTTTACTTTTGTTCATTCATTCCTTTATCTACAAACCATATATAGATTAAGGTTTCACATTTTTTTCCCAGCCCAGTGGCAGGCTCTGGAGCTAGAGGAGAGAAAAATACAGGAAAGTTCTGTTTTTCTGAATTCTGTTCAAAATGTGGCCAGAGTATGCTTGCTGTACTTTCAAATTCTTGATTCAGTTTTCACCAACAAGCATACCTATGGGTATTATCAGAATACAACTGTCAATGTATTTAATGGAAGTCAACATTTTAACATGTTTTTCATTTCCTGGAATTTAGTATTGAATTATTTCGTCTATGCAATAAATTACATAATGATATAGTACATGTGATTAAAAAAATACACAAGGGTCTACCATTCAGATTTAAGTATTGGACCAAAAAGCTTTTTATGAGAAAGTCCCAAGACACTGCTTAAAAAAACATTGAGAAGAATCTGAGATGAGTTGATTGCCATCTTGGGACAAAGCAGTGCTGAACCTTGTCAAGATTCAAGCCCATCCAACTACCCTTCAGCTCTTCACTTTTAGAACATGATTTTGCATTCAACACAATCTCTTGACGTTTGAAGCTCTGTCAAACCAAACAGATCTGTTTTAAACACATGTTTTGAAAAGCCTCACAGACTCTGTTTGCACATACAGTATATTTTTTAAATAATATAACCTTGAAGCAGCACTGAGCTATTATTTTCATAAAAAGAAAACTAGAAACTAGTGAAGCTTACATATTTGCTGTCTTCACAGGAAAAAGAAATGCACTTCTTGCCTTATTTTCACACTGTAACAGAGTTCTGCCATTTTGAGGCTGTAAGCACAATTTCTTTTTTTTTTTTTTTTTGGCAAATAATTGAGAGCCAAGATATGGGTTTGCTTTATTTCTTCCTAAACCTAAGAGCTTTTTCAACCGTAAAGTAAATGTTTTCTCAAAAAATTGAAACTCTGGAACACACATTTTGCCTATTCTTTGCAGCCCAGAGTTCCAATGAATATTACTGGTAGCGGATAAACTCAAAGACTGGTAACAACACGGCCTACTACAAAATTTGATTGTGCTTAAGTGGCACAGTGTGGACAATAGGGGAAAAATCATTCTTTCATGATTTTCTCTTTGTTAGGGCATGATCCTGTCTACATTTGTGTCTTATTCTTACTCTTTATAGGATAGCATACTATCTTGTATATTAATTTAAGTTTCTTATCAGGTACATTATAACACATTATTTACAAAAAGTGTTTTGCAGTGATTAATCCAACCAATTTATATAAGTACATTTCCTTCCTTCCTTCTTTCTTCCCTTTTTCATTCTCCTTCCTCCTTCAATTACTCCCTTTCTCCTTACTTGACCCCTCCTCCCTTCCTTCTTTCTTTCCTTCCAACACATTTATGGTGCATCACAATAAGCCAGGTCATGTTCAAGCTTCATGGGACACAGGTCCATTAATCTATAACATTTGAGGGATGGTTCTTGACTCATCCCAGGGGTCCCAGCGCTTCAGAGATCAGAGTCCTGAGACTATATAAACTTTTAAAAGTTTAGAAATCTCATTTTTGTTCCCTACCCATTTCCATGATGGATACATATGAACCGTTATCTTCTAGAGAGGTGAATGTCTCTTAGCCTTTTCTATTCTCTGGACATAGTATTGCACACACAGATCTGAATTCTAGAGGTGTTACTTGGAATACTGAATCTAAAGCCTTTATGCTTGCATTAGAAATCTGATCAAAGGAAGAACATTATGAAGGACAGTATTGTGGGACTGGAGGATTTGATGGTGCTTAAATTTTGCACATTCCATTTTAGCCTTGGTGATGCCACATTTTCTAGTTAACGGTCAAGAGAGATGAGCACTTTACCAGCTTAGTAGTAATTTACACTGTCAGCTCATAAATAATACTACAGGTGTTGCTAATAAATTATATATTATCTGGAACAAAAAAGATCAACACAAAAGAAGCAACACAGAGAAATAGTGTCCTGAAATGTGACATTTTCTGTGGTCCTTACCACAGACCTATGAGGTTATTCACAAAAGATATGTAAATTGTCTGAGTTCATTTATCTCATAGGTAATCAGACTGCCATTCATAACCTCAAAATTTTAGAAATCTGGCTCCAGGTCTATTCTCATTCCGCTGTACTGTGGTGCCTCTTGTATTGATAGAATCCTCCCATTTGCTCCAGGCTGAGATATACATTTATGTAATTATGTATTTGTTTATTCAGTCATTTGATGTTTATTGAGTATCTATTATGTTTCAGGCATAGATTTATAAGAAATGCAAAAGTGCATGAGGCAACATGACGTAGTTAAATAAGTACTGGAATCAGGCAGACTTGGACTGAATTATTGTTACTATTGTGGAGACTCAAGCTAGTAGTGGCAATGCCATGCATACAACAAAATGAATACAATGTCAAAAGTAGCACATTTTTAGTACCATGTGAATATGACAGCAAATAAATGCTTAAAATCTGTTGAAAGGGGACCTTGCAGTGTGTGTGTGCATGTGTGTGTATGTGCATGTGTGTGTGTGCATGTGTGTATGTGTTTACATTTAGTTATTTTACATCTATATACATAAATTATCTAGTACAATCAGCCTAAGAAAGACACCCATGTCTTTTAAAGTCACTTGGAATTATCAAGTTATATAGACCATTTCTACAATTGTGGTATATTTAAAATAAAACTGCTGAAATATTTAATAACGTAGAATATTCCTGTTACAACAACATTTCTTTATTTAGCTTCACTTTCCAGAATGGAGTACACATTTTTAAAATGTGTCTAAGTGAGATGCAAATATTCCTAGCATATTAAACAGAGTCTATTGAACAGGGGTTATCCTCCCCTTTAAAGATATTAACCTCAGTGCTTTATATCCTGTCTGTCGATAACTGGAAGAGGAGGAAGAGGAATACACTCATTGGGAAACATTTTGCTGTTTTATCCCATTCCTGCCTCATTTGCCTTCCTGTGCAGTGTTTGCTTTTAACAAATCTAAGTGCTATACTGAGTGCGTTTTCCTATCAGAGGTTGCAAACTGGCAGCTGGAGGGCCTCAGATGGTCCACAGATGTATTTTGTTTGACTCATACAGTGTTGGCCTACACGATATTTATATTTTATTCTTAATTAGAACTGGGAGATTTCAATTCATATGTGGATAATTGACTTCTCTTGAAAGGAGTATCAGAAAATTTCATATCAGTGGATCTTTGTTCAAACTTTGTGATTATTGGCTGGGTTGAGGTCATTTTCCCTGTAGTTCACCACAGTCATCCCCACCATTCCCTCTCCTATCCTAACACTGAGACCAAATGTCAATTGCTGTTTAGCAGAGCACTTGTGCTATTGTTTTTATTATTTTTGAGTGAAAAGGAAAATTAAATATTTCTTATAGTTCTGCCTCTACTTCATACATGGCCAACACTGCATATTTATATTATCTGCCTTCCTCTAAAATTATATGATTTTAGGACCCTATTTCATTTGATAGTTAGCCCAGTATAGTGAAAAGAATCAAGCAGATTTAGAGTCTGACACATCTGGGTTCAAATCCAAGTTTGCCATTTACTGACTTTGTAATAGTATACAAATTAAGTCAAGTGACTTGCCGGGCCTTTAAAGTATCTAACAGAAAGTATTTAAAGCGTTTTTATACTTTTAAAGAAATTGAAAAGTACTTAAAGTAGTTATAGAAATCCAATCCATTTCAGAAGGGTTTTTGTGGGGAATAAATGAGACAGTATTTGTATGTTATCCTTGGTGCAGTGCAGACATTGCCTATACATTTGCTACCTCCATGCAGTGATGAGATGGACTTCTTTGTGGATGCATGTGGGTTTTGACATTTCTCAGTATCATAAGGAAGTATGAGTCCTACCCCTCCCTCTTTAGGCTGTAGCAGGGAATTAATAATCATCAGTAGGGACTCATCAAGAAGCACAACTACAAACACATTGCTACTGCTAAATTCCCTAGGAAACATGGAGGTTGCCTCTATGACATATAATCTATTCATTCTTTAATCTGTCATCTGATTGAGCAAATCATCTGAAAATCTAAACTCTGTAGTTATCTATGCCCCCTCCTTCTCAAATTTAATAAATAACTTGTATTTTGGCTTATTTCTTCCACCTACGTTGAAGAAAAATTTCTATGCAGCTACGGTGATACTTGCTGTAAATATATTATGAAAGATACTCTTTATTTCCTTACAATTTTTTATGTATAAGGAATGATTGGAAGAATTTATCTCTAACTGTATTTCACTTTTAGAAATATATGTTCTTCTATAGGTCAACTTTTTTTTTTTTTACGGTATGAAGTTAGTGAACAACATAATGAAACCTCCCATCCTCTGACCAGGAGGGCCTGAATGTTCTCCTCAGCTTGACTAAACTTCAGACGAGCCTCTTTCTGCCTCTAGGCCCCTGACCTCCCTTTTCTGGGAGCATTTACTTTAGAAAACTTGTAATTGTCAATTCTGTCTCTGCCCCTTTGAAATGTATGTAACTCTTCTCTCAGCCTTCTGTCACTTTTACAAGCCAGGAAATGTCTTTTTCAAGGACATGGGAACCATCTCTTTGAAATGTAACCACAGAATAAGATAGCACCTCTATCTCCCAGTCTCTGTAGGAGGTTAGGAGCCTAATTTCTGTGGGTGCCAATTAACAAACGCAGCTGGCCTAATCACAGAGAAAAACGTTTGCAAACTCAGGAATAACTCAATGTGCTCCACACATCTCATTGATCAACCTGCCCCTAATGTTCTACAGTACATTTCCTCCAGCTCATTCCAGCTCTTAACAACTCTCCCACCTTTTGTTTCAGCTGAGTTGAGTTCAGTTTCTCTCCTTTATTGCAATAATTTGAACAAATTCTTCCTTGCCTGTTTAACTTTGTCTGGTGTTATTTTTGCTTTGTTGCCTCATTGAACTGCTGCTTGATAACTCAGAGTCAAATATGAGGCCTGTTCCCAGGAAAATAAGTTTTGTACCGTTTTCTCAATTATATGTCAATAATCCTTTTTTGAGTGTCTTTTTTTCTTTGGATTTCCTTATGTAAACATTTCAATTTTAATTTTATCTTGTTTTATTGTGTTTATTTTCTAGACAACAAATTAAATATGTGTGGGAAGATGGAGGGAAGAAAGGTTGGTTTCTTTTTCTCATTTCCAGTTGTCACAATGGGATAGTGATGGCATTATGGGGTTATGCAGACATAGTGAGAGAGATTTTTAAGTGGGAAAAGTTACATAAATTTATGGATATGGTTAGTAATGTAAATGGTAACACAGACCACTCTCAGAAAGGAACAGCTTTCTGGAGTTCTGCAGAAATGTAAGCAGTTGTTGACAATCCGTCTTTCCCAGAGAGAAGGGTGTAGAAAGCTCCTTTGGACACTCATTCTTTCAATGTTTTTTGCTTTTGTTTTTAATCTTCCTGACATTTCTCTAACTCCTGACTGTTCCATGACAGTGGGCTTATGCGTGCTTACTCTTCAGGAAAAAATAATTGTTTCAAAAAACGCTTCACTTTCTTTACTGCAAGATTGGGTGAGGTGAAATTCATTTTCCTTGAAGCATCCCTTAGCGGATCCAGGATTCAGCCAGTCAGAAGTCCTTTCCTGCATTTTGTATTAGGAAAATACCCAGTGGAATGATGTCTGGCAGTAACCTGACACCTGATAAGTTCACATTCCCAGCAGTATTAGACTGAGTTCAATACTGAGAAATCAATGGATATTTTAAGCCTTGGCTTTATGAGTGGCTCCCCCATCCAAGGATATTGAAATGCACTAGATCTGAATTAAACGTATGGAAATATCTCAAAAGAAGAGGGTCCCTTAGGCAGAGAACTTTTCAGTTGTTCTGCTATTCCTTTCCTCCTTTTTAAAGAGTAGAATTTCCATTCAATTATGGCATACTTTCTTTTGAGATTAGATATGGCTTCCTTGTCATGACGGTATGCTAGGGCCATCACCCGTCACCACCGTTTGAGCTGAGTTGGAATGTGAGCTGAAATAATCTGGCAGCCCAGGATTTAGGTATGATGAACTGGAGATACATCCTATATCATGCATCACTTTTCTGGAAGGTCTCCTGTTACTGGTGCTGGTCAGTAACTTGATGACTCTAGTAAACCAGATTAGTAGGATGGAAAGGAGAGAAGCACCTAATTTAACAATGCGTTGCTTAAAGTTCCCAAAGTTTTAGCCACATAATGAACCCACAAAGATTGCCACAATCGCCACAGTAAAGGAACAGATCCTATTCTTGTGTGAACAGTCTCGTCCAGATGACCTTAGTGACTTGTTTGTATTTCAAGAATCCCCTTAGTTATAATCTAATGTCATCTAGATAAAATAATAGGATCAGTTGAACACTTATTGAGTAGAGAGTTTTATTTTTAAGAAGTTTTATTTATTTAGTCATAATTTATAACTACCAGGATTCACATCTCTTTACTAAAGCACTGAATTTGGGAGATGGGAAAAGATTAACCAGTGTAACATAAAGACCTAGGATAGGCCAGAACTTTCAAAATAATATGACTACTCATAACCAAGTTATTTTCTTAAAGATTTAGACATTGTTACCTCTCTAATAACAGCAGTGGGCTAGACAGGAAGAAGTATAATGTAATAGATAATACATTTGAAGCACATTTATTTTGAGAAGGTTATTGAAAGACATTCAAGGATTGTTAAGATCTCAAATATTAGTGTTTCATCAGAAAGTTATTATCTTATTTTAAAGTAATTTTAAAGTATTACTGAGTTCATTTTTTATTATGAGAACTGACCTTGTAGTCAGATGCCCTTGGTGTTATAAATCATTTAAAATAGAAAAAATATTTCCTTAATATAAATTCAGTTTACAAAGAAATGTATGCTGGAATCTTTTTTTTTTTTCATTAACCAGATGGGTATGTGTCACTTAGCATTTCTACTTTTTAGGTCTTCACTTGCAAAATGGGAATGATAGATATCTATTTGTATTTACGTGTCTCTCTCAAGTCAAAAAAACAATCAAATGCAAGCTACCTGTAACATGAATCTTTCTCTTCCCTGGGAATTGTGATAGAACTAGGGTCAGTGAAGAGTGGACCCAGGACTCAAATAATATTATCAGATCTCTCAGTCTCTCTCTGTCTCTGACTGTCTCTCTCTACCACTCAGCTTTGATCCCTTCCCGTGGTGAGGAGGATGGTCATCAGCAGCTCCAGATTCACATTCTCTCAGCCTCTTAACACTGAGGAGGGAGAGAATCTTTTGCAATAGCTACAGCAGGAAGTTTTGCAATAGACTCTGATTGGCCCAGCCTGGAACACGTCATCATCCCTGGTTACTGTCATTGGCCGGGCCTGGGCCACATGCTCACACTTGTGATAAAAGAGATGGGTTGCATCTGTTACCAGAAGAAGAATAAAAGAAGGAAAAAAGAAAGGTAGCCTAAAACAATTACTACCATAGTAATCTAAGGTAAAATGACCATATGTCTTAGTTTAAGCCTATTATCCTGGCATTTGTTTCAAATTTTTCGTATTTTAAGGAAGGATTATTACTATTTACCTTAAAATAAAACATGATAAATTTGGTCAGCTTCCATTTTTTGCAGAGTACTTCCAGCTTCTACTGTGATATCTTCTAGTACCGTGTGAAATGCGTGTGTTGTGAACAGGGAACTCATTTTAACATGTAGTTAAATATGAAAAACAAAAGAAAACTAAACTGAGATACGTGCCTCTCTCTTCCTGACCCTTTTCCGGATGTAATATAACCAACATCTCCTGTTTAGGACGGCATGTAGTACATTCTTGATGAAATGGAATGAATCCAGATACAAGTATCTAGAGTCAGCTAACTCCTGGCTTGGGGTGGTAGTAGGTGAAGTGTTTGATGCTGATGTGTCTGACTGACTGATTGCCCCCATAACAGCCTGTTGCCCTGTTGCACATGCTTGGCTTGAGAGATGCAGGAAGGCTGCCAATCGAGGGGGCGAGTGGTAAAGATGGGAAATGATAGATTTGGTACTCACGAAATATGTGCAGGAAATAGGGATCACGCTATCTTGCCATAGATAATAGTCTGAATACTATTGCTAGAGTGATTTTTATCATGTATTTTGTGGTATAAATCAACAGCTAATTATATTATTTTTGGTAACACTTTCATTTATAATTTTGCAATAATCTTTTCCTCAGTAATGAACTAATACAAATAAAAATGTGTTTTTGATGAAATATTAAGGCAGTGAATATTGCAATGTGCAACTTGTACAGCACCATGAATATTGAACATGCAACTTGCACAAAATATTTTTTACACTTATCATCCACCACAGAGATCATAGCGATGTTGCTGATCACATGAAATTCAGAAGAAGCAAACATGATGAGGAAGCATTAGTCCCGAGTTCATAAGTTAAAGACAACTGTGCCCAAAGAAGATTTAACCCCATAAGTCGTTTTTACATCATTATGAAAAACATGACTTTTCATTTTGAAAAAGAAACTATTCTAAATTAAATTTGGTAATTTACAATTCCAAGTTTCTTGTTCATGTATAATAAGTTGAGAGATATGTGTTAATGTATTTGCTACATCATTAGAATAATTGAGTTGTTTTGTAAACAACTAAATACTACCAGTTTTACATTACTGTCATTAAATGCTTCAAACCAAACATTAGTTAACTAAATTCTAATGATTCTATTTTCCATCCAATTCAAAGAAAAGTTATTTGAGTTTCATTCTGTTGAAGATGAAGCATCTGTTATTATTGCAAATACTATTGTGAATGCTTTAAAATTATTTGCTTTAACAGTGATAATAAGAATCCAGTTTTTTGTTTGAAGGAGTTATCTTGGTAAAAAATGTCCTAATAAATTAAGAATTCTATGGAGCAGAAATGTATTTTGAATTGGCTGAAGTGAACTCATAATTCATAATTGTCTCCAAACAAACTGTGATATACTACCAATCAAAACAGAAGCTATAGTTGTCAAAATTGACAAATATTATAACACTATGCATACACACAGAGTAACTGAACTACACATTTTTTGAAGCAAAGATGATGTTGAATACAAAATAATGTGTCTTCACAAAGGCATGTACTTTATTTGCTGCCTATCATCAGTAAGATTTTAGAAATATTTGACTATTAGAAGAACTTCTAAGCAGAACCTAGAAGAAAATAGAACATCAGTGTCCTGCGATGGTGTTGGACATTTTAAGAAGTCTTTAAATCTGGTTTGGATGTTGGTCAAAATCAGTTGGAGATCTGTAATTGAAGTATTCAATGAATCAGTTGCTGTGTAATTTTTAAAAACAAAACTTGCAAGCAAAACAACATTGAAATTCACCCCTAAAATATCTAGATAAATACCCCTAAAATAAAGGCAGAAATAAAATACCCCTAAAATAAAGGCAGAAACTAAAAAGAAATTGATGATAACTGAAATCATGTATAAGATTTATTTTTTGAAATTTTATAATTGCACTTTAGATATCTTGATCTGTGGAAAGTATCTTTAATGGAACTCCTATTTTTAATTGGATACATTTATATTCTGCATCATTATGGAGCAAAATTGAAGTAGCCTATGATTTTGCAGATCTAATTTTGAACATAGTTTATTTCATGAGTTTATGTTGTAAAATGTATTTGTCAAAGAAAGTTGCTCTTAATGGAGGCAAAATAATATTAACTGAATATTTTGCAGGTAAAATATTTATATATTTTAATATAAAAGTTGAATTTAGAATACTTTCCATTGAGCATTTTGGTTCTCTGTGGACAGATGCTTCAGCACTTACAAAGAGAGGAGTTGTGGCTGCTCACATTTTCCTTCAAGAGAAACTGCCAGAATGAGTGTAGTGGGCATCTGGTGTGCCATTCATGCTGAAGTATATTCCCTCTGAGATCAACCCAGCTGTGATGGATTGAATGTTGCCCCCTAAATATACTGCAGCCCTAACCCCCAATGTGCCTGTATTTCAAGACAGTGCCTATAAGGAGGTAATTAAGGTTAAAGAGGTTATAAGGGTAGGCCCTGATCCAATAGGATTAGCGTCCTTATATGAAGAGACACCAGAGAGCTTGCTCTCTCTTTCTCCCTCTGCCATGTGAGGACACAGTGAGATAGCAGCTGTCTGCAAGTCAGGAAGAGAGCTCTTACCAAGACTCAAATTGGCTGGTACCTTGATCCTGGACTTCCCAGCCTCCAGAACTCTGAGAAATAAATTTCTGTTGTTTAAACTACCCAGTCTGGTATTACCACATAGCACCCTGAGCAGACTAAGACACTGGCCAATAGCTGAGCCTCGTGGGGATACTAGAGCTGGAACTTTCTACCCCGATGCCTGATTCCTCTCGTGGGCAGTCTGTGTTTGGAGACTCCCCAGCAACCTGGCCTAGACTTCCTTAGAGCTGTCCTCTTTCTACACTATCTTCCTTCCTTCAACCTCTCCTTTCACATGTATCAGACCTGCATCATGGTCTGGAGACTCTCCCTGCCTACTCCTCGTCCTCCTCTCCTTTCTCCTCCATAAATCTCTTGCACATATGAATCTGTCTTGGCATCTTCTTCCGACACAAAAGTTAACTGAAAGTGATGACAATTTCAATATTTTTAATCATAAATTTCAAGTTTGAATTAAACTCCAGGCAATTTTATGAAAACAAAAAAGAATATTGAGATCATATTGAAAAAATACATTCTACTAAAAAATACAATATTAGAGAGATAAATCTAAGAAACTTATTAAAGTGTGTGATTATATACTAATAATTATCTGTTCTGTTTTATTTTAATGTATAAGATATTAATATACAGTTTATTTTAATTTTTTATATTCACTGACATATTTTAATTTTTAGAAATAACTATATTTCTGAAAATAATTTTTAAGCAGAAGTATTACATAAGTCCACCAAAATAATGCAATACATTTTCAGTCAAAAAATAAGTGTTTCAAAAAGAATATAATTTTAACTATTTTAGCACTCTGTTTGCTTTAGGACTCAAAAGTGTCCTGGTTTAACAATAAATAATGTAATCACACTACCTGTGGGGTACTAATCATGATCACATTGACCAAATATGTAAAAGAGCTATAAAAATTTTAAAGTGATGTATCAGGATAAATTAGGTTATTCTGTGGCAACAAATAACCCTAATAGTCTAGTGGCTTTAAACAACAAGCTGTGGGCTGTGTTCTAATTCAAAAATAATTTCGTCCTATCCTTTAATTCTTCCTCAATTCTGTTTTTCCCTTACATTCTCCAAGTATAAATCGAGCATCTAGTCTATTCATTGCCTGATACCCTGAGCTGTAGAGCTACAGAATCAGCAATCTGCAATGAACTTCTGACAACAAATCTCCAAAGAATAAACACATAAAAAGAATGCTAAGGCAGTATTTAACTAAGTACCAAGTGATGTTAGAGACAAATAGTTATATGTTTATTCAAAAAATATTTATTCACAAGCTACTATATGCCAGACATTGTTCTGGCACTAGCATAGAGAAGAAGAAAAACAAGAAAAAAAATTCTTTTCTCATGGAGCTTACATTTTAGTTGGGAGAGCTCAATAATAAACAAGTAAAACTTTTTTATTTTTCCAATCTAATAATTGCTATATGTCCAGGAAAGCTTCACTTAAAGGTGACATTTGAGCACGAACTTTATGGAGATAAGGGACCAAGTCATATATGTATCTGGATGAAAATTCAAGGCAGAGTTAAGAGCTATATTTAAAATATAGAACTAACAGGGTTTGCTTATGGTTGAGGTTGTCGAAAAGTAAAGTTCCCATTTACGGATATAGAGAGAGACTGTGGGAAGAGCAAGTTTGGGCGTAGGTGAGGAGAATAGGAATTTGGACATCTAAGGACTGACGTTGGTAATTGGATTTATGTACTTAGAGTTCAGGGATAAGGCTTGGGCTCTAGATATGAGTGTTGAAGTTATTAGCATATAGATAATATTTAAACTCAAGGGGTCAGATGAGATCACCTAAAGAGTAAATGTAGAAAAGGTATATAAGTATTTTCTGAGTGGGCCCAAGTTCATATTAACATATAGTGGTTGGGGCAATTAGGAAATACCAGCGAAAGATGCTGAGAAGGGAAGAGCATGAGAAAGAAGGAAAACCTAAAAAGAATGATGTTCAAGAAGCCAAGGGTATGTTCCAAGGAGGAGTAATAAACTTTGTCAAACACTACTGATGGGTGAAGTGGGATGATGACTGAAAATTTACCATTGGAATTAGCAACTTAGAGCCATTGTTGACCTTGGTAGGTACAGTTTTAGTGGAATATTGGGGGCAACATTTCTATATGCAAGGATTCAAGATAAAATGGGTGGAGAAAAATTAAAAACAGTAACTACATACAAGCTTTGACAGGAACATAGAAAGGAATCAGTAGCTGGAGGAAGGTAGTGGGTGAAGAGTACTTTTACTTTAAGATGGGAAAAAGAAAAGCATGTTTGCTTCTGAGGCGGGCTCAGTGGAGAGGGAGAAATGGAAAGAGATGGTGAGAAACAGATGGGGCAGAGGCTGTAGAAGTAGGAACCTGTGCGGCAGGAAGGGTAGAAAACCTGCATCATCTCCAAGGAACTGAGATATTTTGATTTCTTAAACATGCAAGAAGGTTCTCAAAAGAATATTTTTCTTGCTTTGATTTAAACTCATTTCCTCTTGCATTTATATATGGAGGCAGGGAGAGCCACTGGTCAAATCCTCACCATAAAAAATCCTGATCACAAATGGAGATCGGTATCTTCTTTTGCCTTTTTTCCCTTCTTCACTTCTCAGCCTTTTATTAAATCGAAGGGCTGATCTTACCTGTCTTCATTTCTTCGCTCCTAAGTGGAAAACTTCATAATGAGGTTTAATATATAACCTAAGAAGGGATATACAAGTGATTCATTCTGTATTTATTATTTTTATATTCTTGCTCTATCTTCATAATCTTAAATATTTGAGTGTATATTTTAGATGTTGCTTTTTTATGCATGCTTTTATGTCTAATATAATAGATTAGAAAGAGACATAAATTTACAATATCTGTGTTTGTGCTCTTCTGCTCCCACTTTTAGTTGTATGAACTTCAGCAAGTACTTAGTCACACTAAACCACAGTTTCTTCCAGTGTATAATGGGCATAACATTTCTTGATTAACTATGTTAATGAAAAGATTTAATTAATTCCAAAACAAATATTCACTTAAGGAATTTTTTCCTGGTATATTTATATATGTGAAATTGAATTCTAAAAATGTCCTTATCATTGATGAGGTCACAGTTACTGGAGAGATTGTCTCCCACATTATCATTATCATGATTATTGTAAAGTAATAACTTAATATGTTCAAATCCTGAAGGCTGGAGTCCAGTACAATCATGCCTCTGAGTTATTCTTTGGTATTCAAAATATCATGATGGACTGAGGTTTATAATAACCTATATGAAACTAAATGTAGACTCTACATAAGGAAATAATCATAGTTTTGTTTTTCATAGAGGTCGTTGTGATTTTCTCCCCAACATTTGTTCTTAGGAATTATGGCTGGGATTGAGTTGAGCCCCAGTTTAGAGTAGATTTTTAATTTTCATAAATTTATCATGGGTAATTCCATCCCCAATGAGGCACTCCCATGGTGTTTCCTCAAGGACAGGTATCAGTTGATGGTGAGTATAATCAGTTTAACTTCATTATATTTGATGGGGAGAACATTGCGGTGGTGCATCTCGTGCCTGAAAATGCACAGTAATTTTGCTATAATGGCAGAAGTACACTTGACAATGAGTTCTGTAGTTAGAATAGGGCAGGGCAAAGAGAATTTCAGTGGAAAAGAGCAGAAGCCATAAATAAACAATTCTTGAAACTAACTCTACTTCTGGACCTTTCAGAAATATAGATAAACCAATATAATTAAGCAGTTTGAGGGGTGTGTTCCATAACTTGCAACAAAAAGCATCCTAGTTGATTCAGTTTAGCAATCAACAATGAAGGAAAAGCTGACTCTCTTTCCCCGGCATCATTTTCTTTGAATATAGCCACTTTCAAACTTCCAAACAAAACTGTAGTCCCTATTTGCTTCACAACATATCTAAAAATTTTCTCTGAAAATATACCAGCTATGCATTTTCATTATGAGACAATTTTCATGCAAGTAGAGGAAACTAGTTCATATTAAGTTAAAATCTTGCATTAAGAGGACTTATTGTATAAGACTTTTTATCATAGAATGGACCGTGTATGTTTACAGCGTATAGTCAGCTACAGATTAAATGACAGAAAATTAGAAATCAGGAGCATGACTTTAAAAACTCATATTTTATCTTCTGTTTATGATAATTTACAAAAGACCACTGAAAATTGCTTTTCTTTTTTAATACTTTTTTTTTTTTTTTTGAGGAAGATCAGCCCTGAGCTAACATCTGTGCTAATCCTCCTCTTTTTGCTGAGGAAGACCGGCTCTGAGCTAACATCTATTGCCAATCCTCCTCCTTTTTTTCCCCCAAAGCCCCAGTAGATAGTTATGTCATAGTTGCACATCCTGCTAGTTGCTGTATGTGGGACGCGGCCTTAGCATGGCTGGAGAAGCGGTGCGTTGGTGCACGCCTGGGATCCGAACCCGGGCCGCCAGCAGCGGAGCGCATGCACTTAACCGCTAAGCCATGGGGCTGGCCCCTAAAAATTGTTTTTCTATTGTGGTCTGATAAAGCATAATTATTTACTCAGCCCCACCATACAAGGACCTATGCTAAATAATCTCCAGGATTCAAAAGAAGAGATTGTGGAGATGTCTTCTCCTAAGTTACCTAAAATCTAGTTAAAGAGGTAAGACACTTGTGAAACACAAGTGAGAAACCAAAGACTACATCTTATTAGCTGCTGAATTATGCCTTAACCTCTAATTCAGAGCAGTAAAATATCAGTAAAGACTGAAGAAATCAGAGAAACACCCACCCCTCCCGATTTTTATTCAGTTGTAGCCAATGATGTTTTCAAATGAAAGTATTAGATAGTATGACATTCAGTATCTTAAGGATTGAAGACCTTCATGATCTGTAGCTAAGATTCGCACTCTTAAAACAAGTGTTTTTGTAGTTGTACTTATAATTGCATTTAGAAGTTTCTTTCGTTAATTGATTATTCTGTGTGTGTATTTTATAGACTGTGGATAATCTACCACATATTCCTAGACAGTATTATAGTGTTAAATAAAATGATGAACCACCAATTGAGATTTAATGTTGTAAGAAAGTCATTTTTTTCACGGGTAAATTGGCTTCTAGAAGGGCCTGTTGTTGGAGTGGAAAGAGTTGAAAACTTGAAATCAAAAAACTTTGGATTGTTTCCCACCTCTCTAATTTAGTAGTTTTGTGGACTTGGGGACTTGGTCAGATTTTTCTTTGAGTTTTAGTTTTCTCATATGTAAATTGGGGATAGTAGTAACATCCATAGCACAGAATTTTGGTGGTAATTGTGTTTAAAATATAGACTATGAAAGTACTTGTAAGCTGCATGTATTTATATGAATATTAGTTACTATTGCTGTTTGTCCTAGGAAGTTTCTAGGTTTTTATTTTAATAGCCGGGGTGAAAACTTACAAAACTACTTTCTGCTGAAAGATAGAATCGGAAACTATGAGAAACCTGGTTATTGAAACTATGAGAAACATGGTTATTGATGACTAACTTTTGTCTAAACTTTTAACCACCCAGTAGAATACCTCAGCCAAATCTGTAACAAAAAAGTTTTTTTAAATACTATAAAGAAAATAAGTTCCTTGGTCTTCCAGTATAAGGGAAAATCTCCACACAAAGCTGCTTCTAAAATATCAGCAAATGTTGAAAGTTCAACTGGTTGGAGCTCTGAGGATTATATGCAGGAAAAACTTCACAAATAACAAAAGGAACCAAGTCTAACTCTATACGGAAGAGCACAGTACAAGCTGTGAACTTCTCATTTCCAATTTTTATAGTCACTTTTGTTTAGTGCTTTCAAGCACTGCATCCCAATTCCTAGAAATATCAGAAAAGATGATGTAAGAACAAAACGGGAGCAGAGCCCCTGATCAGACATCTCCTTCTCAAACGGAATAATTTTGATACGTGTGCGATTTTGAAAACTGGATTTATAAAGAGGAACTAAAAGCCATATTCTTTCTATAAAGTCAATTTTTGTAAAAGCAGAATTTGAAGCATTAATTAAACAGCTAAACTAAAGTTTGAAATCCTAATAACATGAAGCAACCAAGTTCAAGAATAGTATACCTCTGTTTAAAGAGGTGTAGAAAATTACATGTGTCTCACCTACACTCTCTGCTTATTGTTGTTAATCTAAATCTAAGAATCAAATAATGCTCTTACAAAATCATGATGCATGATAATTTTAGTCTCCTGTTATTTTCACACAAACTATTCTCATATCCTTATGTAGAAGAAAAACAGAAGGCAGAGTGGAGATGATAGCAGATTTCTTTTTATTATTCACACATCATGAACTATTGCTCTTTTTATAATAAAATATATTTGTAAAGGGAAATAGATTTTCTTTGAAAATAAGATATTTACTGTAATATTTCACTTAAATTGCAAGGAAAAGTGAATGATGGACAATTCACTGAGAACTATTCTGGGGACTTTAAATGACTAGTTTACCTGTCGTATTATTGTCTAATTCATTCTCCATTGACTTATATTAGTCTTTTTTTTAACATTGCTCGTATGCGCAAACAGGATGGGCTTATCATGGTGTTGAAGGATCATGTAATTCTGGGTTACACTGAAATATGTTAAAGTTAGTACACAAAGAAAGATTCCAGATACATTTCTATCACAGTAGCAGGAACGAAAGCACGCACGTCCTTTTTCTGTGAAGAGAATATCTTTTGGTCCTGTTTTCATCGTGCTAACGTGGCACAGGGTCCACGTGTCAATATTGATCAGAATCTTCCAAGTAGAGACATATTTCCTTGAAGAAAGGTAGCATTACTAAGATAGATTTTCGATCTAAGGTTAAACTGAAATTTTCTAAATATGCAATGTTTCTTGCAGCTTCCTAATTAATCATCGGTGCTTAGGATGTTTATTACTGAAATTGAATTTGAGTGTAGAGAAAGATGAGTGGAGTATTCCACAAACATTGTTAGAGTACAGAACGAGAAGACTGTCACAGCTACCACCCCATTTCACTGACTACTGGAGAGATGGGGAAATGCAGTCATTTTCTTGGTAAGGAAACTTCTACCCCTGTAATAGACACATACATCTGATACTTGTATTCAACATCCATGCTATAATTGTTCATTGAGGATCTTCTATGTGTCTATTACTTTGCTAAACTATGTAGACAATGCAAAATAAGAATAAGGGGTGGAGGAGACAAGGAAAGACAAGGAAATCATCACGCTGCCATTGTGCATAATGAGATAAAGTCGGTCTTTCATTCTTACGAAGAAAGACTTTCATGACTGTTATAGCCTAGTATGCCTGTAGCTCTCCCAAACTGCACAGTTTAGCATTTGTACTGCTTATATTGTTTGCCATATTTTCACTTTGCAGCATTGTCACCCCATGATGCAAATGCCTTAAAAATCGCATCTTCATTCTTCTCTAAACCCCATTATACTTAGCACAGTGCTGAGCGCAAAGCATGCCCTCAGCTAGTTGTTCTTTGATAGGTTAAATGTGGTATGTGTCAACCCAACCCGCCATCACTGTAAATACAGTAAACAAAAATAAGTCTATATCCGTTGCGGCTTACAGAATATATATAGAAATAGGTCTTCTAGCATAGTTCTTTTCAACAGATATCATACAGATGCTTCAGTCCAGAAGCCTTTACCAGCCTTTGACCAAGTCTTAGACTGGCACAGAACACAGTTGAGTTATACAGGGATCAAAGAATAAATAGGACTGGAACATTAGAACAAAGACTTTCTTATGTTGACTCATATCAGGCAAATTTCAGTAAAAATCGACTTGCTTAAACTCTTTTAAAATCAATATCTTCATTTACTGCTTAGGCTTTGCTCATCAATCTTATGATTAATTCTAAGCCATAAAATAAAAAAGAACAAAATAATTCTAGTGCCAAGAAGGTAAACACATACCATAAAAATTCTTCACTGAGCTGCTATTAGCTTCTGATCATAGTTTGGACAATTCACCAATGATAATTATTTATAAAGCAAATTTCACAGATCATTTTAAAAAATACGATACGGAACTTTCAGCCAGTTTACTGAAAATTAGAATTCTTTTATTCAACAAATATATTTTGAAGGACTACTGTATGCCACATGCTTAAGCAAACAAAGAAATCTAGTTTGCTAACAGAGAGGAGGAGTAAAAGTCGTTGCTGCAGCACCCCTGTTACACCAACTTGAAGTTTTCTTGACACTGGAAAGTGTTTGAGACTTCAGAGAGTGCTGCTCTGTATCTCTCTGGACCTGTGCTTGAATAATTTGCTTTCATTTCTGTTTGCCATAGATTTATACCTGAAAGAGGTGGTATGATTATTAAGTTGTTTTGGCAGCATTCAATGTAAAGTATTTTCCAATAACTTGAGGGAACACATTCAAGTTGGTCATCTAAAATGCAACAGAATTCCCTCTCACTTAATCATGTATGGTAAACATTGGTCTCAGCTTATTGAATAGCTTGCTCCACTCTATTGGAGGATGCTTCTGCAGTGGGAAATATAGATGATATAAAATTCTGGGCATGGAGATTGTAAAAAAATTGTCATAGATAGAGTGGCCTCAGTGACTCTTTTGAGAGGCAATTATGGTGAGAAAAACAAAAACAAAACAATCAAATAAAAACAAAAACAGATTCATCCCTCCAAAAAGCCAGGGGTACAGCTTTGGACATAATGGAGGCAGTGACTAGAGTGAGTATAAGCGTCATGGGATTTAAGTAGTTAAGTTTTATTAGAAGTGTTAGAAAGTCATGTGACAATATGATTTGAGGGATGGAAATGAGAGAGAGCCACGGTAATGAAAGTCTAATAAAAGAAATGTAGAATTTGGTAAATGTGTGATTGGCTTCTCAGTATTCACCCTTCTCCCTCCTTATTGATTAGCGACCTGAGAAGCAGTTGGAGGGATTGATCCAAGACAATAGACCAAGCAAGTTTCTTTCATCTCCTTGACAGTCATTGTTTCAGGAACTCTAGTCCAAGCCAATGAAAGAATCACATTCCTGGGATGCCAGGGATTGATTTTGGAAGGGGCATGCTATCCCAATCAAACAATGAAATGTGGGGAGATATTTGCTTGGGAATTCTGGGAAAAATTTCCTCTTTCTTAAGTATTAGCCACAAGAAAAGTCTCTATTCCTCTGGACATGAATTTGCCATGCGCAAGACCTGTCATTTTTATCACTGTCTTTTCCTATCTTCTAGATGAAGCTACACAAGAAGGAGGGTAAAGCCAAGAGAACTGCCAGCAAAGGAAGCCAGAGCTGTTGGATCGAGTCATCTCTGAGGCCTGCTCTAACCTGTACTCCCAGGGTTTCCTTAATGCTTAAGAATAGCGGAGGAGAATTTTTCCATTATTTTCAGCTGGAAACATCTTAACTGATATACAGTATATATAAAGAAAATCTTGCCTATTTTCCCTGAAGCTTAATGCTAGTACTCAAAGGCTAAAGAGTCAAATGACTTAGCCTAGATTATATTATTCACAACAATCCTAATTTAAGAAAACATTTTATTTAAACTGGAATAAAATTATTTTCTTTCAGAGTAGTGCAGTCTCTTTGGAACTGTCATCAGCCCACTCTTTATTTCCTCTTTGTTACCTAGAGCAGTGCTTTTCAAATTTTGAAACACATACAAACCTACTAAGGAGGAACTTGAGATTCTGCATTTCCAACAAGCTCCGGGGTTGTTGATGCGGTCGGTCCATACCACACTTTGAGTAACAAGGACTAAGTGGACTTCAGACTTCTCCTGATAGAAAAGTCAACAAAAACGAGTTGGTAAAAAATTACCAGACTCTGTGATCATGTATTGTACTATATTCAAAAAGACCCAATAAATATATCTACGTAGAATTCAATTCTAAACAGATTTCTATATTACACATTCATCACCACCTCACATATACATGAACAAAAATCTCATCTCACAAATTTCTAATGCATTATGGGAAGGATAGAGTGCTGGAGGGGAAACTTCTTGATTAAATTTTCTTTTCCCACTTAATTCAATTTTACTGAAATAAATTGACTATGCAAAAATGAGAAAAACCATTGATACATAAATTGGGCAAAATAAACAATCTCAAGATACCTACACAGATTTATGTGAAGAAGCAATGTGCATAATATGATTTCCCAAATACTTAGTCTATTTTTATTGGATAGCTTTAACTGGACCCTCATCCAAATGCTTTCATTGCCCTAATTAGTTGTCAACATATTCTAGATTCTCTTTAATTATTTGTGGTGTTCTTTTTTATTTCTCAAGCAAAAATAGTACTTTCTATTGTGTGCTAAAGTGAAATAACTATTAAAACAGAGAAATTTTATAAAGATGCAAATTTTGTGATATGTTCCAAATGAATATTCTACAATGGTTTTTTCTCTATATTTGAAGGATGTGGCATGTAATGAATCCCAGATCATTATACTGTAACTGCACTTGGGGAAATGCAAGAGAGGAATGCTTTTCTTTTTGGTGCCTTCAGCCATTTGTGCAAATGTACAATACACAGGTACATTACAAACATTAATATCAAAATACTTTATTGATTATTTACTTATATTAGTTGGGGTAATTAGCGACTATAACACCTTAAGCAAATGTATCTAAATACAATAGAAATGGATTCTCACTTGCATTCCCCAGTGAAGGTCCTTCTGGCAGAAGCGTAGCTCACCTACAGGTTGTGTTTCTGGGATTCAGGCTTTTTCCATCTTTTGGTTTCTCCTTCCTCCAAGGCCTTGGAATTCTTTGTATTCAGCTAGTGAAAGGCAAAACTGAGAGTAGAATATACCGAGTTTTAAAAGCCCTGGCCTAGAAGTGATATATCACTTCTGCTAAAATTTCACTGTTGAGAACTAGTCACACACATTATTAGAGAGCTGGGAAATGTAGTCCACAGGTGGGCAGCTGTCTCCCAGCAACAACTCAACAATATGGAAGGAGAAGCACAAATTTTGGTAGACAGCCATCTCTGCTATAGTATTATTTGTACCTTATCTGTGCACTGGACCAGGTTAGTCACCAGAAAAGTGAGTGAGACACTGAGCCTTACTACCTAATGAACAAACAAGAATGCAAATTAAAAAAATGTAGTACAGTGTGGTAAGTACTAGGAGTTGAGAACACTAGAAAACAATGTTTAATCAGAAAATTTGATTTTTGTGTAGTTTATTTGGGTGACATTAGAAGAGAAACTGCGTAGATTTAGAAGAGAGAAGACTCAGGAGAAAATTGCAATTGTTTATGTAAGTCTTGACAAGAGGTTAAAGTTAGATACTGACAATATGAAGAGAAAGAAGATTCAAGAGACATTTATTCAGCAAAATTAAAAAGATCGTGTACAATAAAAGAATATGTTCAATATGGCATGATATAGTGGTTACCTTGAGAAACTAGATGGATGATGACATTGATCTTATAGGAAATTAAGGTGTCAGAATCGATTTTGAGTGGATGATTCTTAATCAGTTCATTTAGAAATACCCAGTAAAGATGTATGAAAGGTAGCTATGCTTTGGTTCTTGTAGTTTGGGAGAGTGATCAGAGATTGAAATAGAGAGGATTCAACAGCATAAAAATGGTAGCCCAAGCCAAGAAGGTAGCTGAAATTGTAAGGAAGAGCCTGCATAATTAGAAGACATAACAACTAAGGACAAAAACCAAAATTTAGGCACAAATGTAAATGAAATAGAATCAGAAAGAAATTAGATTCACCACCAGATTTTTGCTCATTAAAAGAAGATAGATCAAGTAACTCAGTCTTTAGTGAACTAAGTATAGTTGAATGAATTTTCCATGATTCTTAGTATTTGGTGGGTCATAGACATTGTGATGGATAATTTATGTGTCAACTTGACTGAGCCAAGGGATGCCCAGACAGCTGGTAAAACATTATTCCTGGGTGTGTCTGTGAGGGTGTTTCTGGAAGAGATTAGCCTTTGAAATGGTGGACTAAGTACAGCAATATTAGTGGATGTTATCTCATCTGTTTAAGGCTTGAACAGAACAAAAAGGCAGAGAAAGGTTGAATTCTTTCTCTCAGCCTGACTATTTGAGCTAGGACATTGGTCTTCTCCTGTCCTTGGACTGGGGCCATCAGCCCTCTACTTCTCAGGCCTTTGGACTTGAACTGAACTACACCATCAAATTTCCTGGGTCTCTATCTTGCAGATGGCAGATTGTGGGACCTCTCAGTCTCCATAATCCCATGAGCCAATTCCTCATATAGAAATTTCATATTACTTCTATTGGTTCTATTTCTCTGGAGAACCCTGACTAATAAAGACATATTTAATAATCAATAAAAGTTTTATTTCTTCTCCTAAAATATGCACTTATGCATATGCACATGATTCATTCCTACCAATTTTAGGATTTCACAGACTCCTGGAAACCCGTACATGACACATGAATTTCAGGTTAAGAATTCTAGCACTGTACTCAGTACGTAGCCCTCTAATACCTAGAAGGCTTAAACTATAAAATAATAAGTTTAAATGACTTTGGTGACTTGCTTCTTTTAAGGCAAGGAAAGTCCTTAATATGTTTGTATCAAGTTGAAAAATTTAAAGGAGATACTATTAACTCATTGCATTGATACAAAAGCTTTCCATCAGAAAATTCAAGGACATAATGGAATTCAGATTTTTAAATTTAACTCATTTTAAGTTTCTCTTTTGTAGGAAATCCCTGAAATATTATAAGGTAAAAATACATTTTACATTGGTGTTTTAGAACTAGACATGGTATCTGCTACTTCTTTTAGAATGACATTGTCAGCTCCATTATTGTTTTCATTTCATGCTTGGCTTATTTACAAAATCCTTCATAAAAGGCACTGACTTTTCCTCCCTCATGTTTTCTATTAGAAAAATTTGACTTCTGCTTCTAGTTTTCTGATTATTTCTAATGGATTTGGAAAATGATATTAGAATGGATCTCTTGTTTATGCTCATTAAAAAAAACTTTACTGTAAAAAATGAAGTCAATAATACCCAACATAGACAAAGATAACATCTATTAGACTGAGTCAGCTAGAGGAAAACTAAAAGATATTCAGAAGAATTAGACTGATTTAAGTCAGGTGGATAGAGCATTTTTTGCAGTCAGTTTTCTGGTGTTTTGTCCATTCTAGTTTAATTTTCTAGAGGGATGTATTCCTTGGACTGATTTTTACTTTTTAATTTGTATCACGGTTCCATTGCTACAGATTATAAGATACAAATTAATGTATTTCAGTTCATTCTTGAAAGATAGCTTAATTCATTTTCTATGTATTGTAGATTATTATGAATAATTAGTAAGAACATCAACTTTAAAACATCAGCTACTTCCTACTTTTGGTCATTTTTCACAACTCAGTGAGTAGTTTTTTAGTTGTTTTTGTTCTTTAGCAATAGTTACCCTATCTGAAGGAGTGATCACTGTGCACCTTAACTTCAGGGTGTCAGGCACTTGGAGACACTGAAGAGAGATTTAGTCATAATACTCTGAGAAGAGTTTGTTGTTCCATCCTTAAACCCCAAAGGCAAGATCTCATTTCTACTTCACCCACAAGTAGAACGAATAGATTCTCAATGCCAATGGTCATTAGCATAGACATTTTTCATGTAGCTCATTTTTATTAAATGCTAATCATATGTTGGACACTGTGTTTGGAATTGAGGAACAGCTAGATAAGGATATATGTACTAAGTACTGGAAGAAATATAAAGAAATTCATGTTCCCTCATTATAAATACAAAATCATATTTCAGTATCATTCATTCGACCAGTAGTTATTAAACACTTTTACTTGAAGTACCCTACCTCTCCATGAGCCCACTCAGTCAACATTCTCCAGCTTTCCTTAATTTAAGGTGACAGAATCCCTCTTCAAAGAGGCAATATTGTACTTTGAGAGCAGTAACTTGTTTTTAGAGACTTAATTTTTTTAGAGCAGTTTTAAGTTCACAAAAAAAATGAGAGAAAGGTACAAAGATATCTCATATACTCCCTGTCTCCACACATACATAACCTTCTCCACCACCAGCGTGCTACATTTGTTACCAAGGATGAGCCTACATTGACACATCATAGTCACCTGAAGTCCATACTTTACCTTAGGGTTCACTCTTGATGTTTACATTCTATGGGTATGGACAAATGTATAATGACATATATTCATCATTATGATATCATACAGAGTATTTTTACTGCCCTAAAAATCCTCTGTGCTCTGCCTATTCATCCCTCTCCTATCCTCCTCATACTCTCATCCTTGCTGGATGCTATAGTAAGAGTATATTTAGTTTGGTAAGAAATCACTAAACTGTTCCCAAAGAGGCCATACCATTTTGCATTCCAATCAGCAATGTATGCGAGTTCCTGTTGCTCCACATCCTTGCCAGTATTTGGTGTTGCCAGTGTTCCAGATTTTGGCCAATCTAATAGGTATGATGTGGTACCTTGTTGTTTTAATTTGCATTTCCTTGATGACATATGATGTGGAATGTCTTTTCATATGCTTATTTGCCATCTGTAAATCTTCTTTAGTAAGGTGTTTGTGAAGGTTCTTGACCCATTTTTTACTTGGGCTTTTTGTTTCTTATAGTTGAGTTTTAAGAGTTCTTTATATATTTTAGATAACAGTCCCTTATCAGATGAGTCTTTTGCAAATATTTTCTCCCAGTCTATGGCTTGTCTTTTAATTCTTTTGACATTGTTTTTTGCAGAGCAGAAGTTTTTAGTTTTAATGAAGTCCAGCTTATCAATTA
This sequence comes from Ceratotherium simum simum, assembly GCF_057802395.1. Lineage (NCBI taxonomy): Eukaryota > Metazoa > Chordata > Mammalia > Perissodactyla > Rhinocerotidae > Ceratotherium > Ceratotherium simum. Next base: position 29,644,884 of record NC_141907.1, on the reverse strand, counting down.
TTTCCTTCACAGTTTGTGTCTTTGGTATTGTATCTAAAAAGGCATCACCATACCCAAAGTCGTCTAGGTTTGCTCCTATATTATCTTCCAGGAGGTTTATAGTTTTGTCTTTTACATTTAGCTCTATAATCTATTTTGAGTTAATTTTTGTGACAGCTGTAAGGTCTGTGTCCAGATTCACTTTTTACATGTAGATATCCCGTTGTTCCAGCACCATTTGTTGAAGAGACTATCTTAACTCCATTGTATTGCCTTTGCTCCTTTGTCAAAGATCAGTTGACCATACTTATGTGTGTCTATTTCTGGGTTCTCTACTCTGTTCCATTGATCTATTTGTGTATTCTTTTGTCAATAGTACACTGTCTTACTTACTTAGCTGTAGAGTACGACTTGATTTCAGGTACTATCCATTCTCCAATTTTGTTCTTCTCCTTCAACATGTGTTGGCTATTCTCAGTCTTTTCCCTTTCCATAAAAACTTTAGAATCAGTTTGCCAATATACGTAAAATAATTTACTGGGATTTTGATGTGGATTGCATTGAATCTACAGATCAAGCCGAGAGAAACTGACATCTTGACAATATTAAGCCTTACTATCCATGAACATGGACAATCTCTCCATTTATTTAGTTTTTTATTTTTTTATAGGTTTTGTAGTTTTCCTCATATAAATACTGTACATATTTTGTTAGATTTATACGTAAGTGTTTCATTTTGGGGGGTACTAATGTGAATGGCACTGTGTTTTTAATTTCAGATTCCATTTGTTCATTATTAAAACAATTGAAGGAAATTGACTTTTATATATTAATCTTGTATCCTGCAATCTTGCTGTAATTGCTTATTGATTTCAGGAGTTGTTTTGATTCTTTAAGATTTTCTATGTAGATGTTCACATCATCTGTGAACAAAGACATTTTTATATCTTTCTTCCAAATATATATACCTTTATTTCCTTTTCTTGCCTTACTGCATTAGCAAGGACTTCCAGTACAATGTTGAAAAGGATTGGTGAGGAGGGACATCCTTGCCTTGTACCTGATTTTAGTAGCAAAGCTTTGGATTTCTCACCATTAAGTATCATGTTGCCTGTGGGTTTTTTATAGATATTCTTTATCAAGTTGAGGAAATTCCTGTCTATTCCTAGTTTACCGAGAGTTTTTATCATGAATGGATGTTGGGGGAGCAATCAGTTTTTTTTTTTTTTTTTAGTTTTTTTTACATTGATGTCATAATAGTTTATAACATTGTGAGATTCTGGTTGTACATTACTGTCAGTCACCATACAAATGTGCCCCTTCACCCCCTGTGCCCACCACCCAACTCTCTTCCCCCTTGTAACCACCAAACTGTTCTCTCTGTCCGTGTGTTAGTTTATATTCCACATATGAGAGAGGTCATATGGTGTTTGTCTTTCTCTGTCTGGTTTATTTCACTTAAAATAATACCCTCCAGGTCCATCCATGTTCTTGCAGATGGGACAATTTTGTCTTTTTTTATGGCTGAATAGTATTCCATTGTATATATATACCACACCTTCTTTATCCAATCGTCTGTTGATGGACACTTGCATTGCTTCCATGTCTTGGCAATAGTGTATAATGCTTCAAGGAACCTAGGGGTGCATAAGTCTCTTTGGGTTGTTGATTTCAAGTTCTTTGGATAAATACCCAGAAGTGGGATAGCTGGATCATAACGTATTTCTATTTTTAATTTTTTGAGGTATCTCCATACTGTTTTCCATAGAGGCTGCACCAGTTTGCATTCCCACCAGCAGTGAATGAGGGTTCCCTTTTCTCAACATCCTCTCCAACATTTGTTATTTTTTGTCTTGTTGATTATAGCCATTCTCACTGGTGTAAGGTGATATCTTAGTGTATTTTTGATTTACACTTCCCTGATGACTAGTGATGTTAAATAAATTTTCATATGCCTATTGGCCATCTGAAAATGGAAAACTGTCTGTTCATATCCTCTGCCCATTTTTTGATCTGGTTATTTGTTTTTATGTTTTTCAGATGTGTGAGTTCTTCATATATCATGGAGATTAACCCCTTGTTGGATATACGGTTTGCAAATATTTTCTCCCAGCTGGTGGGTTGTTTTTTCATTTTGATCCTGGTTTCATCTGCCTTGCAGAAGCTCTTTAGTCTGATGAAGTCGCACTTATTTATTTTTTCTTTTGTTTCCCTTGTCTGAGTAGACATAAAATTCGAGAAGATGCCTTTATGACCAATGATGAATAGTATACTGCCTACATTTTCTTCCAGGAGTTTTATCATTTCAGGTCTCACATTCAGATCTTTGATCCATTTTGAGTTAATTTTTGTGTATGGTGAAAACAGATGGTCTACTTTCATTCTTTTGCAAGTGGCTGTCCAGTTTTCCCACCACCATTTATTGCAGAGACTTTCCTTTCTCCATTGTATGTTTTTTCTCTTTTGTCAAAGGTTAGCTGCCTGTAGATGTGAGGTTTTATTTCTGGACTTTCAATTCTGTTCCGTTGATCTGTGTGTCTGTTTTTGTACCAGTACCATGCTGTTTTGTTTACTATCACTTTGTAGTATGTTTTGAGGTCAGAGATTGTGAAGCCTCCAGCTTTGTTCTTTTTTCTCAGGATTGTTTTAGCTATTCGAGGTCTTTTGTTGCCCCATATGAATTTTAGGATTCTTTGATCTATTTCCATGAAGAATGTCATTGGGATTCTGATTGGGATTGCATTGCATCTGTAGATTGCTGTAGGTAGTATAGACATTTTAACTATGTTTATTCTTCCAATCCATGTGCATGGGATAGCTTTCCATTTCCATTTCATCATCGATTTCTTTCAATAATGTCTTATGGTTTTCATTGTATAGGTCTTTCACCTCCTTGGTTAAATTTATTCCTAGATATTTTATTCTTTTTGTTGCAATTGTAAATGGGATTTTACCCTTGAGTTCTCTTTCTGTTAGTTCATCATTAGAGTAGAGAAATGCAAATGATTTTTGTAAGTTGATTTTGTACCCTGCTGCTTGGCTGTAGTTGTTGATTATTTCTAATAGTTTTCTGATGGATTCTTTAGGGTTTTCTATATGTAAAATCATGTCATCTGCAAACAGTGAGAGTTTCACTTCTTCATTGCCTATTTGGATTCCTTTTATTCCTTTTTCTTGCCTAATTGCTCTGGCCAGAACTTCCAACACTATGTTGAATAACAGTGATGAGAGTGGGCACACTTGTCTTGTTCCTGTTCTCAGAGGGATGACTGTTAATTTTTCCTTGTTGAGTATGATGTTGGCTGTGGGTTTGTCATATATGGCCTTTATCATGTTGAGGTACTTTCCTTCTATACCCATTTTGTTGAGAGTTTTTGTCATAATAGATGTTGGGTCTTGTCAAATGTTTTCTCTGCATCTATTGAGATGATCATATGGTTTTAATTCCTCATTTTGTTAATGTGGTGTGTCACATTGATTGATTCTCAGATTTTGAACCATCTCTGTGTTCCTGGTATAAATCCCACTTGATCATGGTGTGTGATCTTTCTACTGTATTGCTGTATTTGGCTTGCCAACATTTTGTTGAGGATTTTTGCATCTCTATTTATCAGTGATATTGGCCTGTAATTTTCCTTCTTCGTGTTGTCCTTATCTGGCTTTGGTATCAGGATGATGTTGGCCTTGTAGAATGTGTTAGGAAGTGTTCCATCTTCCTCTACTTTTTGGAATCATTTGAGAAGGATAGGTATTAAGTCTTCTTTGAATGTTTGGTAAAATTCTCCAGAGAAGTCATCTGGTCCTGGACTTTTATTTTTGGGAGGGTTTTGCTTACTGTTTCAATCTTTTTACTTGTGATTGGTCTATTCAGGTACTCTATTTCTTCTTGATTCAATTTTGGGAGGTTGTATGAGTCTAAGAATTTATCCATTTCTTCTAGATTGTCCAATTTGTTGGAATATTGTTTTTCATAGTATTCTCTTATAATCCTTTGTATTTCTGTGGTATCCATTGTGATTTCTCCTCTTTCATTTCTAATTTTATTTATTTGAGCCTTCTCTCTTTTTTTCTTGGTGAGTCTGGCTAAGGGTTTGTCAATTTTGTTTATCTTCTCAAAGAACCAGCTTTTTGTTTCATTTGATACTTCTTACTGTTTACTTTGTTTCAATTTCATTTATTTTTGCTCTAATTTTTATTATTTCACTCCTTCTGCTGACTTGGGCTTTGTTCTTCTTTTTCTAATTCTGTTAGGTGTAGTTTAAGATTGCTTATTTGGGATTTTTCTTGTTTGTTCAGGTGGGCCTGTATTGCTATGAATTTCCCTCTCAGGATCTCTTTTGCTGCATCCCATATGAGTTGGTATGGTGTATTTTCATTTTCATTTGTTGCCAGATATTCTTTGATTTCTCCTTTAATTTCTTCAACGATCCATTGGTTGTTCAATCAATCACTTTTAATGGAAGAACAGCAAGGGGCCATTTCAAAACGCAAAAGGATATACTCTACATAAATGGATTGGTGACAATTCCTCACCCACAGGGAGCATAATAAGAATACTAAACAATGGGATTGGAAAGAGAGAGGTAAGCAGTGGGATTTTTAAGTCTTTCAAACTAAAGGAAATTTTAAAGGTTTAAAGGAAAGGCTGAGAATCACATTAGCAGTGGGAGATCAAGTCTTTTTCTCTCTATGACTCCACATTCCAAACTCTGCCCCCAATATACACTACTCCTGCAGAGGAAGGCAACTGATAGGGATCTATCAAAGGCAAAAAAAGAATTTGACTTTGTTTTGAAAGAGTGAAAGAGGTGATTTATGTGTGAGGAAGAAGAGGTTAAAAGCTCTACATTTTCCAAGACATTTTCTTTTAGGATTTTTTTTTCTAGTGGATTCTGGGTAATGGCTATCTAAGTGTTCATTCCATTCTCCTTTTACTCAAAATGCTGAAAAACTAAAATCGTCTACATTGGCAGCTAAGATTCTGAATGCAAATTTGGTTTCATCAATTACATTATATGCATTCAAGTGAGATTTGAAAATAAGAATGGGAGGTATGTTGCTGCTCTTTTGATTGTTTTCTCCTGGTCACAGAGTAGTGAATATATAGTTTACTTCCCATAGGTCTGCCTGGCATATGCAGAAGGTGTCCTTGCAGCTCCTTGTGGTTCAAAACTTCACCAGAGTCAGGAGTTCCATAGAGGAGCTTGACAGATGGACAAAACTTCTTAGTAGTTAATTGGCATTGTACCCAACATATGTTTCTTCTTCAAGTTCTGAGTAGAACTGATTGCAGTTATAGCAGGTGGCTGAGCAAAGCACATTTGATTTGACATAGGGATCCAGCACACTTCCCTGTCTTTCTACCCTAGGGAAACATTTCCCTCTTTTGTGTCACTACTTTCCTTATATCTATTATTTTACTTCTTTGTATAAGTGGATGGCTAACATACTAGACACTGAACTCCTTGAGAGCATAGGTCAAGATTTTTTATGTATTTGTATCCATGGTGCTTTGCTGGACACATGATAGAGCTCACAAATAATGACTGAGTGAGTGACTAAGTGAATTAATGCATAGTATGCACCAGAATTTTTGGATTAGAATGTTCTTCAAACTACCTGCAGTTCTGCCTTCAAGAATAAGTATTATGTTTTTTATTTATCATTCTTAAGTAAGTATGAGTAAAGGACTTCAAGTGGTTTACGGGTAGGAAAAGTATTTTTAAATGGATGTTACAGTATAAATTACTTAGCCAAACTGAAGAGCAATGAGAAATGTAGTAATTTTCTTCAGTTCACATCTATTAATTTGTTAAGGGGTTGTGGCAAAGTGTGGGTCACTACCAGAAAAGAGATTCAGGCCTTGGAAATCTAGATTCATAGTTAGTTCTTAGTTTTGGACTTGTTTTTTTCACCCACCTGAAGGAATTTTATTTACTTTTTGACTAAGCATTTAATGCAGTACTTATTCCTGTGGTCTATATCCACATACGTTCACATGTTCTATTTTCAAAGGTGATTTAAATTCATTACTGAAGGTTGAATAGGCCAAAGGGTTATAGATTCATGTGACTCATCATTGCTTTCTTGTTTATGGTGTATTTCCCCTTCACAGCCCTATGAACCTGAACTTATACAGGCTATAGCATAAAAGCTGAATTAATTAAGTGTTTGATCTCTGCATGTCTCATTTTGTGGCTCAAGAAACTGAAGCAGTAAACATATGCAGCATAGAGACCATAAAGCATAACACCTTCAAAGGGATAGGTATATATTCCTTCTCTAAAAGCATTCCATATTTCATGAGAGTAATCCCATCATTTTCCTAATTGCAAAATAGCTCAGAGCTTAATGATTGCTGTTTGAATAAACAATACAAATTAATTTCATACCACATTTTTGGGCATCTTTTCTAGAGGACAACAGGAAAACTTGAATATATGGGTTATATATTCTCTGTTTTTTTTTTTTTCCTTCCAAGTATAATTAATGTTTCACCAGTTCCAACCAGCACAGACACAAAGGAGGTCACATTATTGATAATAAGAGACTATCTCTGTCTCCATTTGTAACTGCAAATCAATAGAAATCCAGAGACTCTAATTTGCTTCTAACCAATTGCAGAAGATCTCAGGGGAGTTGTCACATTTTTTCTTCAACACTCTGTCCTCTTACACATCTGTATATGCGGTTCAAAATGATATACAAGTAACTGTTCTGAAGTGGGCAGTTCAGTATTATTCTCCTCTTCCTGTGTTAAACACATTTTAAAAAGCATATTTTAGTAATATAGAAAAAGACACAAATTTGTTTTTTTATCTCCTCTGTGTACCAGAATTTGAAGTGAGTTCCTGGGGATGGATCAGGCCTTCGGCGAGAAATTAATCTTTATAACAATCTCTCTGCTGATCATTTGTGTTTGAACAAAGCGTGCTGATCCTGAGCCTCTTTTCCCTCTTGGTGAAAACATCATGGTCTTTCCTGCAAATGGAGGCTCAAGGAGCCTGTTTCAAGGGCATCCAAACATGGGATGAGTTTTTTGTGGGGATATAGCTGACACCAAGCTTGAGTGCCTCCATTTCATCTGAGAATGATTTATTTCTATAAATTACTCATGTAAAAAGTGACCTTTCTTCTTGTCTGAATAATTGTTTGCAATTTCTTTCTAATTCACTGGAATACTGATGAAAAAATGTTCTCATATAAATATGTTCATTTTGTCATCCTTAATGTTGTTTTTACTCACATGATGGTTGTGTAGTTAGATGACTTTCTCAGTCTTCCTAAATCTAGCTCAATGGAAGATTTTTTTTCTTTCCTTTCATATGTGCTAAAAAATAACTCCTTATTGTGGCTTCAAGAAATTCAGCTAAGGTTTAAGATGATATTATGGATATTAACAGTTTATGTGCTACACAACTTTAGCTCAATGAGTAAAATACACATGAAAAGGATTGAGATTAATAAGACTCTGGGGCTTAATAGAGATATAGGATGGATATTACACTATCTAAGTGGAACAGAGCTCCTGCTTCCCAACCAAAATTCTTACATCAGTGTAGTGAATTTTAATGACTAGATGATTTTGTAGGTAAAATACTCCTGCCTTCTCTGAAGAAGAAGAGCAAATTGTTTCTAACTGGAAAGTCAAGTTCAAAGTCACAAGATGCCCTGCCTCAACTATGGCAAGAATGCTTGAACATATGTTTTGTCTTGAATCAAATGTTTATTGATTTATTCATTTTAACTCCAGTGTCAACTACATTTAAAAGTACTTTTTTGGCACACTTGCGGAAAGCTCCAATTCATCCACATCTGTGTACATGATGAGATTCTGGGTGCATGTTATTGGGCACTGAACATGAAGCTTTTGACCTAGATGGATTCTTAGTGATCATTTGACTTGATCTCATCATTTCACAGCTCAAAAAAATTGATGCTGAGATAGAGTCTGAAGTATCCTCAAGGTTACACAGTGAGGTTTGTAGCAGAACCTAGATTTGAACTCAGATCTATAACATCCCAATAACCCACACCCTTCCTTGTGCTCTTTTCTACCCCAAATGATGCAACACGTCAGTTTGTATACATAAATGAACAATGGTGGGTAAGTCATTTTTATTAGAATTGATGCAAAGCTACTTCACTTGCATTTTTGCTTCTCTTTTACCTTATAGTACGAGGATGTGGGCTCAGTTGGAACCCATGATTTGTTGTCAGAATCACAAAATTTGAGAGAATAAATATGCACATAAAATAATCTGCATCATTTTTGTATGAATGGAAAGTGTCAGAACGGGGAAACATTAGAAAAGGGGAGGAAAAGTGTGATTTGTGGCATAGAAAATATTTAATGGCCAAGGATTTGTGGAACCAAGTTTGTTTGCAGGATTGTCATAATCTTACATATAAGATTTAAAGACAATTGATATTTCATTAAGTCTGTCTTTATATTTTTCTCATCTTCAAATATTTTTATATTTGAGTAGAAAATGACCACTGAGTCCAAAATGAAAGAAAACAAAATGCCCATTGTATTTTTTTAATAACATGTAGTTATTTGGGACAATATGATAATTATTGAAAGGCTGCAAAACATATGAACCTTAAATATTTCCTGCTTCAGGTTAATCGACTTATTATTTCTGCATACAAAAAGAGAGTACTCAACTCACTCTTTGCTGTATGGCTTTGTTTTGATTTCTACCTTTTTTCCTTTTTTTTGATGTTAGTTCACAACATTTTTGCTTCAGTGCCTTTTGCTGTGAAAGACACTAATCAAATGTATGGAGTATTTTAAGTGATTAGCAGAAAAGGCAATTATCTGCCTAGAAATAAATGTTGCCATATTTTATATGCAAAGAAGACAGTGCACTGACTGTAGGTTTACCCAATGCTAGGAAACCAAGAGATGAACATATTTCTCCCAGCTCAACATGAACCATAGTAGTCTAATTTAACTAACATTTCTTTGCTCAACTAATGATTACCGGTAGTGAGGTTGGAAATTAAATTTTTAATTTGCTTGTATTCTATCTGCTAAAGATTGAAGATAGGCTATTGTCATTTGTGATTACAGAATCCCTACTAGAATATTCAGTTTCTCTCCTTCTTTACCACTGACAGCTACACATTGGACATCCTGAGACCTGTCATTCTTTGGAACTATTTGCTGAAGATGGTCTACTGGTAGGAAAAGCTAAAAGAGCGCACTTCACACACAACTATGAATTTCGAGTCTTGATCTCATATTGAAATGCATAATAAGTATAATACATTAAGTAATTCTAAATTTTTAGACAACTGAATTTATTTGTCAAATAATTAATTATCTGACTTTGCCAATGATTATTCCCTTTTCAACATTTCAATATTTGTTGAGACCAATGTGCTCAAAAAAGTTCTGGGAAATAAGTATATGAGTTTATTCATATGTGAGTATTTATTACCAATCTATAGATGCAAAGGAACTAACATCAGGCTATTGCTATTAAATTTTTAGAAATACTACCCACGCAGTAAGATTTCCCGACCTTGCAGGCTAATAAAATGTTTTAATGTATCAGAATCAGCAGAGCATGTGGGCGGATAAGTCACTGCGCTAATTAGTCTTCCCTCTCTCAAGAGCTGTGTATGACTTAGTGGAGTGTGTTTAGCATTACAAGTAAATCAACATTGCTGCAGCAGGAAAGCATCGTTTCTGAGTCATTTCCGTAACTCTGCCACCTTGACTTTCCAATAAAATCTTCCAAGTTTATGACGCTTACAGCTTGTAAACAGAGAATGTAGCAAGAAGGAAGATTGATGCCACATATGATCACCATAGTACACTAAGTTTAAGAATCAGAATGAATTCCTGAGTAATGGAAATGAAGATGCAAATATGTCAGTTCATATACATAAATAAACAATGGTGAAGAAGTCATCTTTATTAGAATTGACCGCAGCTATTTCACTGGTACTTTTGCTTGTTTTCTACTCTTACGGTTTTAGAATGTGGGGACAGTTGAAACAGCAGTGGAGGCTGAGTTGCAGGCAGGCCCTTGTATGGGAGTAGCAAAGAGAACTCGCACGGCTCTCCTTGACGTTCTTCCAAGGAGCAGGCAACCAGCAGTAATAAGAACACAAATTTTCAAACTTTCTGTATAATTATACTTTTCTTTTTAATCTTTACTTCTGTATTTCATAATCTATTTCCCAAACGTTTGTACTTTGGACCCTCTGAATGAGTAAACTGGTAAGGCAGGCCAGACAAAGACTATTATGATTACTGTATTCTAATTTTATAGGTGTAAAATGAGATACAGAGAAATGAAGTCTATTGCTATAGATTATCTCCTCGAAAGTGGCAAAACCCAATATACCTCATACATAAATACAGCGAAAAAGGGATCAAAAGATTGCAATAAGGAGAGGTGAAAGAAACAGTTCCCTGTAGCTAACGCTTTCGGTCTTTCCTTCTCAACTCTTTCTCTCCCTTTATTTTTTAAATAAGGCAAACCTCTCTGCTCCTAAAACACATTTCCTTGGCTCCACTTTTTCCACCATTCTATTCATTCCTCCTCTTCAATTCCAACATCTGAAAAGAACAAACAACCATTACTTTCATACCAACAATTCCCTTTGTAAACATTTGCAATCTGGCTCCTGCCTTTCACTACGCAGAAATTGCCCTCTTGAGAGTTACCAATGTTTACCCTTCATTCCAATATTTTGTTCTCAGTAATTCCTCATCCCTCCTTGAGCTCTCTGCTCTTTTAGAGCTCTTGAAATTTTGCTTACTTAAACTCTCACCTCTCTGGAGTTACATGACACTGCAAGCCTCTGGAAGAGAGAGCATTTCTCAGCCCTCACTTCTGCCTCCTCTCCTGCCAGGTCTTTAAACAAGGCATGGTTTTAAGTTTCTTTCTTTAGCCATCTTTCCTGTTTGTCAATCTCATACATTCCTATGGACTCGAGTATCATCTTACTGCAGCCTTCTAAATTTCTTTCCTCAACTTCCACTTTTCTCTTGAGCAACTGGCCCATATTTCCAATTTCCTGTTAAAGATCTTTATTATAAACTCAGTTTAACTAAAGCTGGACTTATTATCTTATCCTTCCAGACCGTCTCAGTTATTATTCCACCATGCACCTTATCCCCTAGTGAAACCGGTAAACAGTGAGCCATTGGTAATCAGGTAGCTAGTAACTATAGGGCTTTTTCATTTTTTGCAATCACCAATTATAGCCTTTGGTTGTTCACCTGCCCATTATTGACTGTGCTATTTAGTCAGTTTGCTGTCTGACTCCCATTAGGTTTCTATAGATAACACCTCCCTGGTGCCTGGGTCACCATGGTAATGGAGATTTTGAGCAATTTTTCAGGAATTAGGACCCCCTTGTCCAGTTCAGGCCAGTTGAGACCACCAGTCCATTAGCTGGACCTGCACAGATGCCCGATAAGTTACTATTTGACGGCAAGAGGCTAAAAACTTCACCCTCAGATCATGCTACCAGCACCATTTTGTGAACATGCATCCTATGAAGAGGTATGAGGTCTGACCATGCCTGTGCAGATCGTCAGTTACCTCACCTCTCCCCACCTCCAATCATCTATCTCCACATTTCAGACCACCTTGCCCCCCTACACCATAAATATCCCTGAGTCCCCATTTTTGAGGAGGTGGATTTGAGACTCATTCTTCTGCCTCCTCACTTTGTTGCCTTGTGATTAAAACCCTCCCTCTGCTGTAATCTCGTCGTCTTGGTAATTGGCTTTCTGGGCGAAGGGTGAAAATGAACCAGGTTCGGTAATGCTAGATCAAGACAAAACCAAACAAAAATAAAATAAAAACAAGAAAACAAATGATGTGCAATTCTTTCTTCAATCTAAGCTTTCACTATTTCCTTTTGATTCTATTCCCACCCTGTGTCTTTTGTCTGTTTTTTCTATTCTATTCCCACTATTACTTGGAGTACTGAACTTCTCTGTTGCCTGTTTTTTCCATTATAAAAAGGGAATTGTATTAGTACAGTATCTTATTACTGTTATGAGATTAAATAAGTTGATACACATAGAACACTTAAGCCAGAGGCTGGCCCAGAGCAATCACTTAATAAATGTTAGCCTTTGCTACCACCACTACTACTAATATTCCTATTCCTATTCCTACTACTACTACTATTCCTATTACTACTACGACAATTATTATTATTACTACTACTGCTACTATTACTACTACTGCTACTATTACTACTACAACTACTAGGACTAGTTACATAATTTGTGGAGCCCATTGAAAAATGAAAGTGTGGCACCTCATGTTCAACAAGCAGGAAAAACAATGCTTAAATCAGTTTGTATTACCTTTCCTGTTCCTAACCACAGTTTCAAGGTCATTTTCTGTTCTACAGAGTGACCAAACAGTGTCAAAGAGAAATTATTCACCAGACACTGGACAAAAATTGCGGGACAGATTTTATTCAGACTACTGCGGTAGGAGAAAGAGACTTCAGTGTAAACTGGGTTTAACTCTCCAAACCAAAGGCAGGAGGCTCTTTAAATGCTGGGTTGTGTTAAAGGAAAAGTACTGAAGGGTATTAGGGCATATTGGTCAATGTGACTGGGCCATTGGGATTTGTTAATTGGCATTTTATCTGAAGGAGAAACAAATTTTTCATATCTTTAGGACAACAGGTAGGTTTGCAAATTGGAGAAGGCATCCATCAAAGTTAGGTTACTCTCCCACAGGAACTGGGAGACAAGAGAGCTATCTCCCTGGATGTTTTTACATTTCAAAGAGATGGTTGCCAGGTTCTTGAGGAGACATTTCTTGGTGGTAGAAGATTTATATCTCAAAGGCACAGAGAAAGGATTTGTAATTACAAGTTTTCTAAAGTAAGGGCTCTAAAAAAAGGGAGGTCAAGGGCCTATAGTCAGGTTTTCGGCTGGAGCAAGTGGTAAATTGTTTTGTCAGTTGTATTAGTCAGTGCTCTCTGGAGGAACAGAACCAAATATATAGATATAACCTATTTGGTTCTGTTTCTCTCCTATTTACACACACACACACACACACACACACACACACACACACACACACACACATACACGATTTATTATAAGGCTTTGGCTCATATGATCATAAAGGCTGAGATGTCCCAAGATCTGCAGTGTGCGAGCTGGAGAACCAATGGTGTAGTTCCAGTCTGAATCCAAAGGCCTGAGAACCAGGAGAATGGACGGTATAAGTTTTAGCCTGAAAGCCAGCAGGCTCAAGACCCAGGAAGAGCCGAAGTTTCAATCTGAGTTCTGAGTCAGGAAAAGACTGATGTTCCAGCTCAAGGCAGTCAGGCAGGAGGAGTTTCCTCTTATTCTAGGAGGCTGAGCCGTTTTGTTCTCTGCAGGCCTTCAGTTTATTGGATGAAGGTCACCCAATTGAGGTAGAGCAATCTTCTTTAGTTAGTCTGTGGACTCAAATGTTAATCTCATTCAACAACACTTTACAGACGCATCCAGAATAATACTTCACCAAGTTGACACATGAAATTAACCACTACAACAGTGTTGAGCTTTCTCAGGTATACATTTTAAGTCTAAGGGGTGGTGATAGGAGTTGTGGTCATTCCAGGAACATGATTTTGGGCCAATAGAAGCTATGCTAGAGTTTGGTCATTTCTTTTAGCATGGGGGTTGGATGGTGTCACTTGTACCTAAAGTTTTACAGTTGTCAGCAGTCAAGTGGCATTATTATTACATAATCTCTCATATAAGAGTTTCACGAGATTTAATTTGTAAATGTTTTAAGCCAGTTTAGAATTCTAAGAAAATTTTAAATGAAGATTTGTTACGATAAAAATAGTAACATAAAAATAATTATATTGATTTGTGTATCCATTGTGAAATTGTGAGTTTTAGAATTGAACTAATTTTTATGTTTTGAAGGGCTATAGATTCAGCTCATATTGTTTCCTATATTCAAATTGCTGCCTCGTGATGTCTTTACTCACACCTCTACACGTACATAATCTTAGGGACTTTGAAAGTATGGAGGCAATGAACTCAGTAATACAGGCTTGCAACTTCAAAAAATATTCTTTTGGTAAAATAAATAGAGCCAGTTTTATGTCATCTATAGTTTTCCCTTTAAAGATCAGTGTACTTCAATTTACTATTATTACATACTAGGGTCTTGTTATGGAATTTTATCACTACAATTAAATGAGTAATGAGTACAGTAAACATTTAGTATGTGCATACATATCAGCAGGTACTATGGAAAACAAGATTTTTTTCTCATTTTACATGCACACTTCCTAACCATAGAGCTCTTCTTAATTTGAAAGCCCCTTTCCATGTGTGAATGCTTCTTCCTCTTTTTTTCAATTTATTTTTTGTTTATTGCAGTAACATTGGTTTATAACATTGCATAAATTTCAGGTGTACATCATTATACTTCTATCTCTGCATGGATTACATCATGTTCTCATGTTCACCACCCAAATACTAATTACAATCCATCACCACACACATGTGCCTAATTATCCCTTTCTCTCTCCTCCCTCCTCCCTTCCCCTTTGGTAACCACCAATCCAATCTCTGTCTCTATGTGTTTGTTTGTTGTTGTTATCTACTACTTAATGAGTGAGATCTTATGGTATTTGACCTTCTCCCTCAGACTTATTTCACTTTGCATAACACGCTCAATGTCCATCCATGTCGTCACAAATGGCTGGATTTCATCGTTTCTTATGGCTGAGTAGTATTCTATTGTGTATATATACCACGTCTTCTTTATCCATTTGTCCCTTGGTGGGCACTGAGGTTGCTTCCGAGTTGGCTTTTGTGAATAAACTGCAATGAACACAGGGGTGCATGTATCTTTACGCATTGGTGTTTTCAAGTTCTTTAGATAAATACCCAGCAGTGTAATAGCTTGGTACTGGCACAAAAACAGACACACAGATCAATGGAATAGTATCGAAAGCCCAGAAATAAACCCACACATCTATGGACAGCTAATCTTCGACAAAGGAGCCAAGAACATACAGTAGAGAAAGGAAAGTCTCTTCAACAAATGTTGTTGGGAAAACTGGACAGCCACATGGAAAAAAATGAACGTAGACCATTATCTTACATCATACACAAAAATTAACTCAAAATGGATTAAAGACTTGAATGTAAGACCTGAAATATGAAACTTCTAGAAGAAAACATAGGCAGTACGCTCTTTGACATCAGTCTTTGCAGCATATTTTCAAGCACCATGTCTGACCAGGTAAGAGAAACAATAGCAAAAATAAATGAATGGGACTACATCAAACTAAAAAGCTTCTGCACAGCAAAGGAAACCATCAAGAAAACGAAAAGACAACCTAACAATTGGGAGAAGATATTTGCAAACCATACATCTGATAAGAGGTTAATCTCCAAAATATATAAAGAACTCATGCATCTCAACAACAAAAAAACTACCAACCCAATTAAAAAATGGGCAAAAGACTTGAACAAACATTTCTCCAAAGAAGATATACAGATGGCCAACAGGCACATGAAAAGATGTTCAACATCATTAACTATCAGGGAAATGCAAATCAAAACCACAGTGAGATATCACCTCACGCCCATCAGAATGGCTATAATTAACAAGATGAGAAACAAGAAGTTTTGGAGTGGTTGTGGAGAGAAGGGAACTGTCATACACTGCTGGTGGGAGTGCAAACTGGTGCAGCCAGTATGGAAAACAGTATGGAGATTCCTCAAAAAATTAAGGCTAGAACTACCAAACGATCCAGCCCTTCCTCTTCTAAACGATACCTCAGGCTTTAGGCAAAGTCCTTAACCTGCATACCTAGCATTTATTCCCTCACTTCCCCCATGGATTCCCTGAAGCATCTTTTGTTGAGCCTCCTAAAACTGTCTTGCATGATAGGAAGCAATCAGCCCAGTACACCCACCAAGGAAAGTCTTCCTCAGCATTTTGTTTTATGTCCTCTCTTCTACATATCCAAGCCTCTTAATATTTTAACCTATGTCCATAGGATCAAAGTAATTTCTAAAAATGACTAGGTTCCTACTGATAGGGGATATTTATTACGGTCATGGGAAAAAGACCAATTTCCAGTATTTCAAATATATTTTTAAGTTTTTATTTTCTTAATCACACTTCAGTTATTCAACAAATATTTACTGAGTTCCTATTATGAGCTATAAATGTATATTGAGTGTCTCCTAGAAGCTGAGACTACATCAGTCAATGAAAAAGAGCATGGCCTCACTTTCACGGAGCTTTTATTTTAGTAGGGGAAAACAGAGAGTACTCAAATAAATAAAACATATGATGAGTGATAAGTGTTATGAAAAGAAAGCAGGAGATTTGATAGGTAGGGGGCCTCAGTTTGGTTACCACTTTCAACAGGTGAATAGGGAAGGTTTCACTCCTAAGGCTACATGTCAGAAAAGAACCACTAGAAATGTAGTAATCTTTAAGGAAATCTAGGAGAAGAGGAGTCCAAGCACAGCTTACAGCAAGTGTGAGTGTCCTGAGGCAGAACTGAACTGAGTGTGTTGGAGGAATAGCAAGGAGGCCAGCACGACTAGAATAGAGTGAACTCTTTTTATTTTTTTGTGAGGAAGATCAGGCCTGAGCTAACATCCATACCCATCTTCCTCCACTTTATGTGGGACGCCACCACAGCATGGCCTGACAAGCGGTGTGTTGGTGCGTGCCCCCGGGATCCGAACCCAGGCCGCCAGCAGCGGAGCACGCACACTTAACCGCTACGCCATGAGCCGGCCCCCATAGAGTGAACTCTTGAAGAAAGAGAAATGAGCTCTTAGAAAAGTAATGGGGGGACAAATCACATAGATTATTTTTGCATGCCATTGTTAGGATATCGTCTTTCACTTTGAATGTAAAGCTATTTAAGTGTTTTATGCAGGCTAGTGACATATATGGCCTATGTTTTAGAAAAATTCTCCTCACTGCTGTGGTTGAGAATAGATTGGAGTAGGGGAATCTGCAAGTAGAAAAATGAATCAGATGCTACTGAGATAACGTTGGCTTGGATGGGGGTTGTAGAGGTGATAAGTGACTTGATGCTGGTTTTATTTGGAGGCTAGAACAAGGATGATGATATCCAGACATTTGAGAAATAGAAAGGTCGAGGGTGAATCCAAGATTTTTGGCGTGGAAAACTGTAAAAATATAGTTACCATTTTCTAGGAAGAGTAGAAGAGACAATATCAGGAGTTCTATGTTTTGGACACGATACTTCTGAAACTCTATTATTAATCTGAGTGGAAATGTGGTCCAGGTAGTTGGTTACATGAGCCAACAAAATCCTGGCTGGACATATACATTTAGTAGTTGTCAGCTATCAAATGGTGTTTAGAGCAAAGAGGCTGGATGAGTCACCAAAGGAGTAGTATAGATAGAAAAGAGAGGTGGTCCCAGGACTAACCCCTGAGGCCTTCCCAATGCTAACAGGTTGAAGATATAAGTAGAATCTGGCACAGTAGACTGCAGATAGGAAATCAGGAGATTATCCTGAGATCCCAGGGAAGAAATTCTTTCAAGGAGGGGTAAATGAGCAATGATAATTGGCATTGGATTTAGCAATGTAGAGATTGTTGGTGACTTGGACAAACACAGTTTCAATGGAAAGGTGGTGTGAAAGTCTGAACAGAATTGGTTCAAAAGAAAATGGGAAGAGAGTCATGAGATCCAGCAAGTATCAAAAACTCCTGTGGTGTTGAGGTATGTTATTGCTAATAAAAGGTACCGGAGATGTGAGATCAAGAGAGAGTTTATTAAAGATGGAGAAATTGTAGCGTATCAATTGAATGGTCGTGGGAGGAATTTTCAATTCTGTTTATATCTGTAAAAGACAGTCCCTTAGGAATCTCAATGTCATTTAGAAAGTTACTCGGATAACAAAATTTTATCATGTTCCGAGTCAGCTAGAGAACACAAAACAAACAGTAGCCACAGAGAAGTCAGTACAGCGGGTTGAGAAACAATGGAGACTGAATATCATTATTTCTGGAAAGTTTGAATCTGAAAATTAGGAAGGTTTTATCTGCCTTAAATTTATGTGGTCATTCTCTAAGCACATGTATATATATCAACTTGTTTTATATTCTCAACAACACTGGTAATAAGTGAAGGTATTATACTCTCAAACTGAGGCAAGAAACTACTGTCTCCAAAGCTAAGGGGCTTGACTTAACCTCTCCAGCAATTTTTACTTTCACAGAACATATTAATGTCACAGCATAATAGCTTTCCACCTTAGCTTTCCATTCTAAAGAGGAGATACATATTCTAGGAAGATGACCCCTAAAAAAAGATAACCAGTCACTTAACACATATGCAAGTGTTGGAGGAGGTCATTGAGAGGACGTGACTGCCAGTTGACCTCTGGGCTGGACTCTGTCAATCTGAGGCTCCTCACCTCCTCCTCTGTCCTTGGAAGGTACATTCTGCCTGCCTTGTCTGCACTAGAAGCTACCTCAAAGACACAGCCTTGAGATAGTAATGTGTTGTTGAGACCGTCTGGATGGTGTAGGTGACTGAACCTAGTTAACGCCGCTGTATAAACTTTTAAAATTCTGGCAAGTGGGTGTGGAGATCATCTTGTGGCCGCCCAAGACAAGCCACATATGTAAATTCCCTTGCTTATTTTTTTTTTTATTGCAGTAACATTGGTTTATAACATTGCAAAAATTTCAGGTGTACATCATTGTACTTCTATTTCGGCATGGACTACATCATGTTCACCACCAAAATACTAATTACAACCCATCACCACACACATGTACCGAATTATCCCTTTCACCCTCCACCCTCCCCCCTTCCCCTCTGGTAACCACCAATCCAATCTCTGTCCCTATGTGTTTGTTTATTGTTGTTATTATCTACTACTTAATGAAGGGAATCATACGGTATTTGGCCTTCTCCCTCTGACTTATTTCACTTTGCATTATACCCTCAATGTCCATCCATGTTGTCACAAATGGCTGGATTTCGTCGTTTCTTATGGCTGAATAGTATTCCATTGTGTATATATACCACAGCTTCTTTATCCATTCGTCCCTTGATGGGCACTTAGGTTGCTTCCAAGTCTTGGCTATTGTGAATAAGGCTGCAATGAACACAGGGGTGCATGTACCTTTGCAAATTGGTGTTTTCAAGTTCTTTGGATAAATACCCAACAGTGGAATAGCTGGATCATATGGTAGTTCTATCCTTGATTTTTTGAGGAATCTCCATACTGTTTTCCATAGTGGCTGCACCAGTTTGCACTCCCACCAGCAGTGTATGAGAGTTCCCTTCTCTCCACATCCTCTCCAACACATGTTGTTTCCTGTCTTGTTAATTATAGCCATTCTGACGGGCGTGAGGTGATATCTCATTGTAGTTTTGATTTGCATTTCCCTGATAGTTAGTGATTTTGAACATCTTTTCATGTGTCTGTTGGCCATCCGTATATCTTCTTTGGAGAAATGTCTGTTCAGGTCTTTTGCCCATTTTTAATTGGGTTGGTAGTTTTTGTTGTTGAGATGCATGAGTTCTTTATATATTTTGGAGATTAAGCCCTTATCAGATGTATGGTTTGCAAATATCTTCTCCCAATTGTTAGGTTGTCTTTTCGTTTTGTTGATGGTTTCCTTTGCTGTGCAGAAGCTTTTAGTTTGATGTAGTCCCATTTGTTTATTTTTCTATTGTTTCTCTTGCCCGGTCAGATGTGGTGTTAGAAAAGATGTTGCTAAGACCGATGTCGAAGAGCGTACTGCCTATGTTTTCTTCTAGAACTTTCACAGTTTCAGGTCTTACATTCAAGTCTTTAATCCATTTGGAGCTAATTTTTGTGTATGGTGTAAGGTAAGGATCTACTTTCATTTTTTTGCATATGGCTATCCAGTTTTCCCAACACCATTTGTTGAAGAGACTTTCTTTTCCCCATTGTATGTTCTTGGCTCCTTTGTCAAAGATTAGCTGTCCATAGATGTGTGGGTTTATTTCTGGGCTTTCGATTCTATTCCATTGATCTGTGTGTCTGTTTTTGTGCCAGTACCATGCTGTTTTGGTTACTATAGCTTTGTAGTATATTTTGATATCAGGGAGTGTGATACATCCAGCTTTGTTCTTTTTTCTCAGGATTCCTTTAGCTATTCGGGGTCTTTTGTTGTTCCATATGAATTTTAGGATTCTTTGTTCTATTTCTGTGAAAAATGTTGTTGGAACTTTGATAGGGATTGCATTGAATCTATAGATGGCTTTAGGAAGTATGGACATCTTAACTATGTTAATTCTTCCAATCCAAGAGCACGGAATATCTTTCCATTTCTTTGTGTCTTCTTCAATTTCTTTCAGAAATGTTTTATAGTTTTCGGTGTACAGATCTTTCACCTCTTTGGTTAAATTTATTCCTAGGTATTTTATTCTTTTTGTTGCAATTGTAAATGGGATGGTATTCTTAATTTCTCTTTCTGCTACTTCGTTGTTAGTGTACAGAAATGCCACTGATTTTTGTATGTTGATTTTGTATCCTGCAACTTTACCATATTCGTTTATTACTTCTAAAAGTTTTCTGGTGGATTCTTTAGGGTTTTCTATATATAAAATCATGTCATCTGCAAATAGTGACAGTTTCACTTCTTCCTTTCCAATTTGGATCCCTTTTATTTCTTTCTCTTGCCTGATTGCTCTGGCTAGGACTTCCAATACTATGTTAAATAGGAGTGGTGACAGTGGGCATCCTTGTCTGGTTCCTGTTCTTAGAGGGATAACATTCAGTTTTTCACCATTGAGGATGATATTAGCTGTGGGTTTCTCATATATGGTCTTTATTATGTTGAGGTACTTTCCTTCTATACCCATTTTATTCAGAGTTTTTATCATAAATGGATGCTGGATCTTGTCAAATGCTTTCTCTGCATCTATTGAGATGATCATGTGATTTTTGTTCTTCATTTTATTAATGTGGTGTATTACGTTGATTGATTTGCGAATGTTAAACCATCCCTGCATACCTGGAATAAATCCCACTTGATCATGGTGTATAATCTTTTTAACGTATTGTTGTATGCGATTTGCTAGTATTTTGTTGAGGATTTTTGCATCGATGTTCATCAGTGATATTGGCCTGTAATTTTCTTTTTTTCTGTTGTCCTTGTCTGGTTTTGGTATCAGGGTAATGTCAGCTTCGTAGAATGAGTTAGGGAGCTTCCCCCCCTCCTCAATTTTTTGGAAGAGTTTGAGAAGGATAGGTATTAAGTCTTCTTTGAATGTTTGGTAGAATTCACCAGGGAAGCCGTCTGGTCCTGGACTTTTATTTTTGGGGAGGTTTTTGATTACTGTTTCGATCTCCTTACTGGTGATTGGTCTATTCAAATTCTCCACTTCTTCTTGATCCAGTTTTGGAAGGTTGTATGATTCTAAGAATTTATCCATTTCTTCCAGATTGTCGAATTGGTTGGCATATAGTTTTTCATAGTATTCTCTTATAATCTTTTGTATTTCTGAGGTGTCTGTTGTAACCTCTCCTCTTTCATTTCTGATTTTACTTATTTGTGCCTTCTCTCTTTTTTTCTTGGTGAGTCTAGCTAAAGATTTGTCTATTTTGTTGATCTTTTCAAAGAACCAGCTCTTGGTTTTATTAATTTTTTCTATTGTTTTTTTGGTCTCTATTTCATTTATTTCTGCTCTGATTTTTATTATTTCCCTTCTTCTACTGATTTTGGGCTTTGTTTGTTCTTCTTTTTCCAGTTCCTTTAGGTGCATTTTTAGATTGTTTATTTGAGATTTTTCTTGTTTGTTGAGATAGGCCTGTATCGCTATAAACTTCCCTCTTAGAACCGCTTTTGCTGTATCCCATAAATTCTGGCATGTCGTATTTTCATTTTCATTTGTCTCCAGGTATTTTTGATTTCTTCTTTGATTTCTTCGTTAACCCAGTCGTTGTTCAGTAGCATTTTGTTTAATCTCCATGTATTTGTGGCTTTTCTGATTTTCTTCCTATAGTTGATTTCTAGTTTCAAACCGTTGTGGTCAGAAAAGATGCTTGGTATTATTTCAATCTTCTTAAATTTATGGAGACTTGTTTTGTGGCCTAATATGTGATCAATCTTGGAGAATGTTCCATGTGCATTTGAAAAGAACGTGTATTCTTCGGTTTTTGGATGGAATGCTCTGTATATATCTACTAGGTCCATCTGTTCTAAGGTGTCGTTTAAGGCCAATGTTTCCTTATTGATCTTCTGTTTGGATGATCTATCCGTTGGTGTAAGTGGAGTGTTAAAGTCCCCTACTATTATTGTGTTACTGTCTATTTCTGTTTTTATGTCTGTTAATAATTGCTTTATATATTTAGGTGCACCTACATTGGAGTGCGTAGATATTTACAAGTGTTATATCCTCTTGTTGGATTGTTCCCTTGATCATTATGTAATGCCCTTCTTTGTCTCTTTTTACAGTTTTTGTTTTAAAGTCTATTTTGTCTGATATGAGTACTGCTACCCCAGCTTTCTTTTCATTGCCATTTGCGTGGAGTATCTTTTTCCATCCCTTCACTTTCAGTTTATGAGTGTCTTTAGGTCTGAAGTGTGTCTCTTGTATGCAGCATATATATGGGTCTTGTTTTTATCCAGTCAGCCACCCTATGCCTTTTAATTGGGGCATTTAGTCCATTGACGTTTAAAGTAGCTATTGATAAGTATGTACTTACTGCCATTTTTAACTTTTTTATTTTTTTTTCCTCAGTGTTTAAGTAGTCCTTCTCTGTTCCTTACTTCTTCTATACAGAATTGATGGTCACTTTAGTTTGACCTCTGTCTGAAAGCTGTACTCTTTAACTACCCTCCTCCCTCTTTTTATGTTTTTGTTATCATATCTATTCTCTTTTTGTGCATTTGTATCCATTACGTTCTAATCGTGGAAATAGATAATTTTTCCTATTTGTGGTCTTCTCTTTTCCCCTTAAATCAGTCCCTTTAACATTTCTTGTAACACTGGTTTCTTGGTGACAAACTCCTTTAATTTTTGCTTATCTGGGAAAATTTTGATCTCTCCTTCCATTTTGAACGATAACCTTGCTGGGTAGAGTATTCTTGGCTGTAAGTTTTTCCTTTTAGCACTTTAAATATATTGTGCCATTCTCTTCTAGCCTGTAAGGTTTCTGCTGAGAAGTCAGCTGATAGCCTTATGGGGTTTCCTTTGTATGTAACTTGACATTCTCTTGCGGCTTTTAGGATTCTCTCTTTATCTTTAATTCTGGACATTTTGATTATGATGTGTCTTGGTGTGGGCCTCTTTGGGTTTATCTTGTTTGGGGCTCTCTGTGCCTCCTGTACCTGGATGTCTGTTTCCTTCCTTAGGTTAGGGAAGTTTTCATCTATTATTTCTTGAAATAGATTCTCTGCCCCCTTGTCTCGCTCTTCTCCTTCCGGGACACCTATAACACGGATGTTAGTGCGCTTGATGTTGTCCCAGAGGTCCCTTAGACTGTCCTCACTCTTTTTAATTCTTTTCTCTTTTACCTGTTCACCTTGGGTAATTTCTTCTAGTCTTTCTTCCAGCTCACTGATCCGTTCTTCTGTATCCTCTACTCTGCTTTTGAGTCCCTCTAATGAGTTTTTCATTTCCAGTATTGTATTCTTCATTTCTGATTGGTTCTTTTTATATCTTCCATTTCTTTGTTGACATTCCCACTGAGTTCATCTATTCTTCTCCCCAGATCAGTGAGCATCCTTAACACTCTTAGTTTGAACTCTCTGTCAGGTAGGTTGCTCATTTCTGTTTCACTTAGTTCCTTTTCTGGGGTTTTGTCCTGTTCCCTTACTTGGAATGTATTCTTTTGCCTCCTCATTTTGCCTCTTTCCCTGTGCTTGTGTCTACGTATTAGGTAGGTCAGCTACGTCTCCTGCTCTTGGATAGGTGACCTTATGTAAGTGATGGCTTAGGAGGCTTCCAGTGTGCTTCCCTCAGTTCTCAATGTTCCAGGGGTGGCCCCTATGTGGGCTACGTGTGTCCTTCTATTGTGGCCTGTTAGCTCTCCCTATAGGCGCCCAGGGAGGCTGAGTTATGCTCCTGGCCAGCTGTTGTAATGCTCAGCTGCTTGTAGTTGTTGTGGGCCCTTCAGTCTCTTTATCTGGTGTGGGGAGCCCCAGCACAGTTGGCTGTAAGTTCTAATACCACATTTGTGTTGCAGTATTTCTTTTAAGTGAGTAGGCCCCCAGTGTGGCAGGTTGTTAGGCTCAGGGCCTTAGAATTGCTGTAAACCTCTAGCCTATTAGGTCTCTTGTTAGCTCTCTGAGGATTGCAGCTGGGTGGGGCTGGCCTCAGGCACAGGAGCACCCAATTGTTTCAGGCTTTGGAAGGTGGGGCAAACCTCCTATGTGGGTCTTTGAGAAGCACAAGTCTTCTGCAGCTGACAAGCCCTGCCGCCCAGAGGTCCACACACACAGTCAACACAGTCCTGCCCCGTGTGAGAGCCCCGACCTCCCCAAGCGGACCCAGTCTCTCCACGGCGGGAGCCCCACACACTCCGCCACCACCCCACACTCTCCACCTGCTCCTTGTGCACACCCTGCCCGGCTCAAGTCAGCTCAGTTGCCAGGCTGCAGAAAATCCAGTCACCAATCTATGCAGGCCCACACGTTGCCTGAGGGCTTGTTGTTAGGTGGGGCCAGTCTCTAGGGTGGGCTGCCTGCCATGGCTGAGCTGGATTAAATCGGTGCTCTAGCGGGTGGAGCAGACCCTGGGCTAGCAGGTCTCAGGGAAAACTCCAATGGCGTCTGTGTCAGCACGCTCACACCAGGCCACAACAATGGCCGCCGCCAATGTCCCAGTCCCTGGAGAGGTCTCACCCCTCACCGAGATGCACTCAGGGCCTATTAGGTGAGTCTCTTGTCACCAAAGCAGTGTGCACCTTTCTTTCTGGTGATTTTAGGATGCTTTCTGGAACGGGTGAGTTTGTGCGCAGGCCCTTTAAGAGCCAGTTTTAGTTTCTTTGTGAACCGGGTTTTCTGGGGGTGCTCCCCAATGCTTTAGTAGCAGGCAAGGTCAGATATTATGCCACTGGTGTCGATTGTGCTGGGTCCACAAAATGCCCACAGCGGGGGCGCTCCCCGGCTCAGGGCCCCGCGCCTCCAGGGAGGCTGTATACCTGTGAGCTGCTCCCGGCGGCCGGCCGTGACGCTGGCGGCTTGTGAAGGCGGCGTTTTTCCTCTCCGGAAGGGAGTCTCTGCCTCTTCCACCCCAGTTAGGATTGTCCGTTGTTGCAGGAGTTCCTCTCATCCAGTTTTCAGTTCTGTCTCAGGGGTAATTTTTCCACGAGTAGTTGTAAATTGGCTGTGTCCATGGGAGGAGGTGAGTTCAGAGTCTGCCTACGCCGCCATCTTGACTCCGCCTCTCCCTTGCTTATTAAAAGTGCCACCTATCCATCTGGAGTGGTCTGCCTCTCTCTTTGGTCTCCCCTGGCCCTCCGTGTATAGGGGCCAGTTTCAGATATCACCGAGGAAGCTCCCAAGGTTTCAAACCAACAGCAAGAGGTAAGTTGAAAAATATAATAAAATACATTTACAGTAAAGGAAAATATAGTTAAGTATAGATTTGTTTAGGAAAATGACATCAGAAATATAGAAATCAAAGGAGATTTGTATGAGATGGTTTCTAGAAATGTAGGTAGAATCAAAATATCTTGGAAAAGAATCTAAGAAAATTAAGCACTCTGACAGGGAGTTAATTATAGAATAAACTGTGGTATCTGTCGCAGAGGGGGAATTTGCTGTCCTTGTTAAACAGATTTTTTAATTAATAAGGAATTATCACATACATGATACAGGGGGATTACCAATTTTCCAAAGAATTAGAAAACAATAGAATATACTTAACACTAAATTAAATCAAACATAATTTAATCATTTTAATGACTCCAAAGTTCGCTAGAAATACTTTACGTAAGTAAATGAGATTCAGCAGCTGTAGGATGTGACACAAATACAAGTGTAGGCAGGAAGAAATCAGATCATTGATTGGATTATATTTTGGGGGGAAAATAATGGCACTAAAGTCCAGATCTTAGAAATGTATAGATATGGCAAGTATTTGTTATGTAATGCAAGAGGATTAGTTGTGAGTTAATTAAAACAATGCATTCCTTTCACATTTGTTGAAAGCATGCAGAAAGCTTGGCATTATATTAAATGAATTCTTTTTTTTTTTTAATTTTTTGTTTATTGCAGTAACATTGGTTTATAACATTGTATAAATTTCAGGTGTACATCATTATACTTCTATTTCTGCATAGATTACATCATGTTCACCACCCAAATACTAATTACAGGCCATCACCACACACATGTGCCGAATTATCCCTTTCACCCTCCTCCCTCCGCCCTTCCCCTCTCCTAACCACCAATCCAATCTCTGTCTCTATGCGTTTGTTTGTTGTTATTATCTACTACTTAATGAAGGAAATCATATGGTATTTGACCTTCTCCCTCAGACTTATTTCACTTTGCATAATACCCTCAATGTCCATCCATGTTGTCACAAATGGCTGGATTTCATCGTTTCTTATGGCTGAGTAGTATTCCATTGTGTATATATGCCACATCTTCTTTATCCATTCGTTCCTTGATGGACACTTAGGTTGCTTCCAAGTCTTGGCTATTGTGAATAATGCTGCAATGAACACAGGGGTGCGTGTATCTTTACGCACTGGTGTTTTCAAGTTCTTTGGATAAATACCCAGCAGTGGATTAGCTGGATCATATGGTAGTTCTATCCTTGATTTGTTGAGGAACCTCCATACTGTTTTCCATACTGGCTGCACCAGTTTGCACTCCCACCAGCAGTGTATGACAGTTCCCTTCTCTCCACAACCTCTCCAACACAGGTTGACTCCTGTCTCGTTAATTACAGCCATTCTGATGGGCGTGAGGTGATATCTCATTGTAGTTTTGATTTGCATTTCCCTGATAGTTAATGATTTTGAACATCTTTTCACGTGCCTGTTGGCCATCTGTATATCTTCTTTGGAGAAATGTCTGTTCAGGTCTTTTGCCCATTTTTTAATTGGGTTGGTAGTTTTTTTGTTGCTGAGATGCATGAGTTCTTTATATATTTTGGAGATTAACCTCTTATCAGATGTATGGTTTGCAAATGTCTTCTCCCAATTGTCTTTTCGTTTTGTTGATGTTTCCTTTGCTGTGCAGAAGATTTTTAGTTTGATGTAGTCCCATTTGTTTATTTTTTCTATTGTTTCTCTTGCCCCGTTGGACATGGTGCTTGAAAATATGTTGCTAAGACCGATGTCGAAGAGCATACTGCCTATGTTTTCTTCTAGTAGTTTCATAGTTTCAGGTCTTACATTCAAGTCGTTAATGCATTTTGAGTTCATTTTTGTGTATGGTGTAAAGTGAGGGTCTACTTTCATTTTTTTGCATGTGGCTGTCCAGTTTTCCCAACACCATTTGTTGAAGAGACTTTCTTTTCCCCATTGTATGTTCTTGGCTCCTTTGTCAAAGATTAGCTGTCCATAGATGTGTGGGTTTATTTCTGGGCTTTCGATTCTATTCCATTGATCTGTGTGTCTGTTTTTGTGCCAGTACCATGCTGTTTTGGTTACTATAGCTTTGTAGTATATTTTGAAATCAGGGAGTGTGATACCTCCAGCTTTGTTCCTCCTCCTCAGGATTCCTTTAGCTATTCAGGGTCTTTTGTTGTTCCATATAAATTTTAGGATTCTTTGTTCTATTTCTGTGAAAAATGTTGTTGGAACTTTGATAGGGATTGCATTGAATCTATAGATGGCTTTAGGAAGTATGGACATCTTAACTATGTCAATTCTTCCAATCCAAGAGCATGGAATATCTTTCCGTTTGTTTGTGTCTTCTTCCATTTCTTTCAGAAATGTTTTATAATTTTCAGTGTACAGATCTTTCACCTCTTTGGTGAAGTTTATTCCTAGGTATTTTATTCCTTTTGTTGCAATTGTAAATGGGATTGTATTCTTAATTTCTCTTTCTGCTACTTCGTTGTTAGTGTATAGAAATGCAACTGATTGTTGTATTGTATGTTGATTTTTTATCCTGCAACTTTACCATATTCGTTTGTTACTTCTAAAAGATTTTGGTGGATTCTTTAGGGTTTTCTATATATAAAATCATGTCATCTGCAAATAGTGAGAGTTTCACTTCTTCCTTTCCAATTGGGATCCCTTTTATTTCTTTTTCTTACCTGAGTGCTCAGGCTAGGACTTCCAGTACTATGTTAAATAGGAGTGGTGAGAGTGGGCAGCCTTGTCTGGTTCCTGTTCTTAGAGGGATAGCTTTCAGTTTTTCACCATTGAGAATGATATTAGCTGTGGCTTTGTCATACATGACCTTTATTATGTTGAGGTACTTTCCTTCTATACCCATTTTATTCAGAGTTTTTATCATAAATGGATGCTGGATCTTGTCAAATGCTTTCTCTGCATCTATTGAGATGATCATGTGATTTTTATTCTTCATTTTATTAATGTGGTGTATTACGTTGATTGATTTGCGAATGTTAAACCATCCCTGCATACCTGGAATAAATCCCACTTGATCATAGTGTATAATCTTTTTAATGTATTGTTGTATGTGATTTGCTAGTATTTTGTTGAGTATTTGCATCAACGTTCACCAGTGATATTGGCCTGTAATTTTCTTTTTTTGTGTTGTCCTTGTCTGGTTTTGGTATCAGGGTAATATCAGCATCGTAGAATGAGTTAGGGAGCTTCCCCCCCTCCTCAATCTTTTGGAAGAGTTTGAGAAGGATAGGTATTAAGTCTTCTTTGAATGTTTGGTAGAATTCATCAGGGAAGCCCGTCTGGTCCTGGACTTTTATTTTTGGGGAGGTTTTTGATTACTGTTTCGATTTCCTTACTGGTGATTGGTCTATTCAAATTCTCTACTTCTTCTTGTTCCAGTTTTGGAAGGTTGTATGATTCTAAGAATTTATCCATTTCTTCCAGATTGTTGAATTGATTGGCATATAGCTTTTCATAGTATTCTCTTATAATCTTTTGTATTTCTGAGGTGTCTGTTATAACCTCTCCTTTTTCATTTCTGATTTTACTTATTTGTGCCTTCTCTCTTTCTTTCTTGGTGAGTCTAGCTAAAGGTTTGTCAATTTTGTTGATCTTTTCAAAGAACCAGCTCTTGGTTTTATTAATTTTTTCTATTTTTTTTTGGTCTCTATTTCATTTATTTCTGCTCTGATTTTTATTATTTCCCTTCTTCTACTGATTTTGGGCTTTGCTTGTTCTTCTTTTTCCAGTTCCTTTAGGTGCATTGTTAGATTGTTTATTTGAGATTTTTCTTGTTTGTTGAGATAGGCCTGTATCGCTATAAACTTCCCTCTTAGAACCGCTTTTGCTGTATCCCATAAATTCTGGCATGTCGTATTTTCATTTTCATTTGTCTCCAGGTATTTTTTGATTTCTTCTTTGATTTCTTCGTTAACCCAGTTGTTGTTCAGTAGCCTTTTGTTTAATCTCCACGTATTTGTGGCTTTTCTGATTTTCTTCCTATAGTTGATTTCTAGTTTCATACTGTTGTGGTCAGAAAAGATGGTTGGTATTATTTCAATCTTCTTAAATGGATGGAGACTTGTTTTGTGACCTAACATGTGATAAATCCTGGTGAGTGTTCCATGTGCATTTGAAAAGAACGTGTATTCTTTGGTTTTTGGATGGAATGCTTTGTATATATCTACTAGGTCCATCTGTTCTAGTGTGTCGTTTAAGGCCAATGTTTCCTTATTGATCTTCTGTTTGGATGATCTATCCGTTGGTATAAGTGGAGTGTTAAAGTCCCCTACTATTATTGTGTTACTGTCTATTTCTATTTTTATGTCTGTTAATAATTGCTTTATATATTTAGGTGCACCTACATTGGGTGCATAGATATTTACAAGTGTTATATCCTCTTGTTGGATTGTTCCCTTGATCATTATGTAATGCCCTTCTTTGTCTCTTTTTACAGTTTTTGTTTTAAAGTCTATTTTGTCTGATATGAGTACTGCTACCCCAGCTTTCTTTTCATTGCCATTTGCGTGGAGTATCTTTTCCATCCCTTCACTTTCAGTTTGTGAGTGTCTTTAGGTCTGAAGTGTGTTTCTTGCATACAGCATATATATGGGTCTGGTTGTTTTATCCAATCAGCCACCCTATGCCTTTTAATTGGAGCATTTATTCCATTGACGTTTAAAGTAGCTATTGATAAGTATGTACTTACTGCTATTTTTTACCTTTTTTTTTTCTTGGTGTTTTAGTAGTCCTTCGCTGTTTCTTTCTCCTTGTATACAGAATTGATGGTCTCTTCAGTTTGACCTCTGTCTGAAAGCTGTACTCTTTAACTCCCCTCCTCCCTCATTTTATGTTTTTCATATCATATCTAACCTCTTTTTTGAGCATTTGTATACATTACCCTCTTATCATGGAAATAGATAATTTTTCCTATTTGTGGTCTTCTTTTTTCCCCTTAAATCAGTCCCTTTAACATTTCTTGTAGCTCTGGTTTCTTGGTGACAAACCCCTTTAATTTTTGCTTGTCTGGGAAAGTTTTGATCTCTCCTTCCATTTTGAATGATAACCTTGCTGGGTAGAGTATTCTTGGCTGTAAGTTTTTTCCTTTTAGCACTTTAAATATATCGTGCCATTCTCTTCTAACCTGTAAGGTTTCTGCTGAGAAGTCAGCTGATAGCCTTATGGGGTTTCCTTTGTATGTAACTTGACTTTCTCTTGCAGCTTTTAGGATTCTCTCTTTATGTCTAATTCTGGACATTTTGATTATGATGTGTCTTGGTGAGGGCCTCTTTGGGTTTATCTTGTTTGAAGCTCTCTGTGCTTCCTGTATCTGGATGTCTGTTTCCTTCCTTAGGTTAGGGAAGTTTTCGTCTATTATTTCTTGAAATAGATTCTCTGCCCCTTTGTTTCACTCTTTTCCTTCTGGGACACCTATAACACAGATGTTACTGTGCTTGATGTTGCCCCAGAAGTACCTTAGACTGTACTCACTTCTTTTAATTCTTTTCTCTTTTACCTGTTCAGCTTGGTTAATTTCTTCTAGTCTTTCATCCAGCTCACAGATCTGTTCTTCTGTATCATCTACTCTGCTTTTGAGTCCCTCTAGTGAGTTTTTCATTTCCAGTATTGTATTCTTCATTTCTGATTGGTTCTTTTTTATGTCTTCCATTTCTTTGTTGACATTCTCACTGAGTTCATCTATTCTTCTGCCCAGATCAGTGAGCATCCTTAACACTCTTAGTTTGAACTCTCTGTCATGTAGGTTGCTCATTTCTGTTTCACTTAGTTCCTTTTCTGGGGTTTTGTCCTGTTCTCTTACTTGGAATGTATTCTTTTGCCTCCTCATTTTGCCTCTTTCCCTGTGCTTGTGTCTACGTATTAGGTAGGTCAGCTACGTCTCCTGCTCTTGGATAGGTGACCTTATATAAGTGATGCCTTAGGAGGCCTACAGTGTGCTTCCCTCAGTTCTCAAATTTCCAGGGATGACCCCTATGTGGGCTACATGTGTCTTTCTGTTGTGGCCTGTTTGCTCTCCCTGTAGGTGCCCAGGGAGGCCGAGTTATGCTCCTGGCCAGCTGTTGTAATGCTCCGCTGCTTGTAGTTGTTGTGGGCCCTTCAGTCTCTTTATCAGGTGTGGGGAGTCCCAGCACAGTTGGCTGCAAGTTCTAATAGCACATTTGTGTTGCTGTCTTTCTTTTAAGTGAGTAAGCCCCCAGCATGGCAGGTTTTTAGGCTCAGGGGCTTACAATTTTTATAAGCCTCCAGCCTGTAGGTCTCTTGTCAGCTCTCTGAGGATTGCAGCTGGGTGGGGCTGGCCTCAGGCACGGGAGCACCCAATTGTTTCAGGCTTTGGAAGGTGGGGCAAACCCCCTATGTGGGTCTTTGAGAAGCACAAGTTTTCTGCAGCTGACAAGCCCCACCGCCCACAGGTCCACACACACAGTCAACACAGTCCTGCCCCGTGTGCGCACCCCGACCTCCTGAAGTGGACCCAGTCTCTCCACGGCGGGAGCCCCACACACTCCACCACCACCCCACACTCTCCACCCACTCCTTGTGCACGCCCTGCCCCGCTCAAGTCAGCTCAGTTGCCAGGCTGCAGAGAATCCAGTCACCAATCTATGCAGGCCCACAAGTTACCTGAGGGCTTGTTGTTGGGTTTGGCCAGTCTCTAGGGTGGGCTGCCTGCCCTGGCTGAGCTGGATTAAATCGGTGCTCTAGCCGGTGGGGCAGACCCTAGGCTAGCAGGCCCCAGGGAGAACTCCAATGCCATCTGTGCCAGCACACCCACACCAGGCCACAACAATGGCCGCCGCCAATGTCCCAGTCCCTGGAGAGGTCTCACCTCTCACCGAGATGCACTCGGAGCCTATCAGGTGAGTCTCTTCTCACCAAAGCACTTTTGGTGCTTCTCACCAAAGCACTCTTCTCACTATGCACCTTTCTTTCTGGTGATTTTAGGTTGCTTTCTGAAATGGGTGAGTTTGCGCGTGGGCCCCTTAAGAGCCGGTTTTAATTTCTTTGTGAACCAGCTTTTCTGGGGGGTACTTCCCAATGCTTTAGTAGCAGGCAAAGTCAGATATTCTGCCACTCGTATCGATTGTGCTGGGTCCACAAAATGCCCACAGCAGGGGCACTCCCGGCTCAGGGCCCCGTGCCTCCAGGTAGGCTGCGTACCTGTGGGCTGCTCCTGGTGGCCGTGAAGCTGGCGGCTTGTGAAGGCGGCATTTTTCTTCCTCAGAAGGGAGTTTCTGCCTCTTCCACCTCAGTTAGGATTGTCCTTTGTTGCATGAGTTCCTCTTATCCAGTTTTCAGTTCTGTCTCAGGGGTAATTTTTCCACGAGTAGTTGTAAATTGGCTGTGTCCACGGGAGGAAGTGAGTTCAGAGTCTGCCTACGCCGCCATCTTGACTTGGAAACCTCCTTAACTGAATTCTTATCTATATGAATTATATTGATAAAACTTTCTATGTTCAGGAAGTTGACAATGTAGTTCAGGAAGCAGAAAAGAAAAGAGGAATATATGCTTGACTGTATAGAAGCACAGAAGAGAGCTAATTGACCTAGTCTTATGTTGGAAAAAAAAAAAATTCTGGGGAAATTCAAATTGCTGAGTTTGAAATCCTAGAGTTTCTTGGCACTTGGTATCTATCATGCATATTGGGGCATATTTAATGGGAAGAAAGAGAAGTGCTCGCAGTTGAGTCAAGAATTAGAGGTGAAGGTTTTGGGTGTTGCCTGTTCAGACTACTTGAATATATGATAGGGCAATCATTTCTGAAAATGATGACTGAAAAGGTAATGAGAATCACTGAACTTTAATGCTAAGGTGGTCCATTTTACTTTAAAAAGTAAAGTGTTTACATGCAACTCTGGTTTCTTTATCAATGGCCTCTAGGGATTGAAGTTCAGCTGAAAAATAAGAATTCATGCATTGATTTCATATGTCACTAAACAATGGGCAAAAGGATTTAAGCAATCATTTGTTAATTCTTAGTCGTGACATGTGTAGCATTCAGGGTCCAGCCAGGAGGCAGAAGCTACAGCAGTTTTTATTGTTGCTTGTTTTTGGTTTTGTTTTCAATCAGGAGTATTCAATGTAAAGATTT
Organism: Ceratotherium simum simum; assembly: GCF_057802395.1. NCBI lineage: Eukaryota > Metazoa > Chordata > Mammalia > Perissodactyla > Rhinocerotidae > Ceratotherium > Ceratotherium simum. The sequence goes on along the minus strand of NC_141907.1, from coordinate 29,611,253 downwards.
GATACTGGTTATTAGAAGACTGAAAAGGCAGAAAGGGTATCCTAAGACATCAGAAATAGTAGCTACTAGAAGGTGATTCCCTCCTAAGGCTGGGGCAATTAAATGTTGAAATTATTAGAACTTTGGAGATGGAGTAGGGAATCTGCAGAGCTGCAACTCAGATGTCTAAGGAGGAGTTGCTGCTCACTCCATGAAGCTGACATCTCTAAGAAGGTGTGATGAGGTTGGTTCTGAAAGTGTTGGGAAAAGTGAGAACTGAAATCAGCTGCTGCAACTGAAATGAAATGTCATGGTCAGGGTGAAAAATTGTTGCGGTGGTGACTCTGAGAGCAGCAAGAAGCAAAAACAAGAACAGGAAACAAACAGAAAAGAGTGTGCCTCTTCTTTTTCCTTAACTCTTCTAGTGCTTTTCTAGTACCTTCTATTGGTAGAGACTTACAGAAGCCAGAAGAACAAAGCATTCTCAGCCCCAGCATCACAAACTAGAGTATAAAGGGTGGGTTTGAAGCTGAAAATCATAAGAATAACTGGCACAACAGAATTCATAACTCAGAAACCCTAGCAGTGAACATATTTGAAAATAATTTTTCATTAGCCCTATATAACTTATTCTTCTTTGCTATTTTATTAAAGACTGGTATTTAATTTTGTTTCTTGGAATTCAGTGTGAAAGTCTGCCTGACTTAGGGATACAGAATATAAAATACATATTTTACGTCTATTTACCATTATCAAGGCAATATACTCTTTTGTATTTCTTACCTTTCTCATATTACTAAAAGAAGAATGCTTTATTTTAATTCTGAAATAGTCTCATTTCAGCTTTATCATGCTTTTATCATTTTCTCAAACATCAATCAAAAATTAGCAGTGGGAAGAGGTAAAGAAATCTGGTCTTCTGATTATCCCTGTAAAAATCTGAATAAAGCATGAGATTAGAATAGCCATGAGCTAAACTAATTGGAACTCTTACAAAAGCTATAGAAATTGCTCAACACAGAAATTCACTCAACGATGAAATAACATTTAGAACAAATTATTTATTTTACTTTACTAATGTGGGTGTTAAATTGTTCAATTGGGCATCAGGTCAAAACTGAGCTTTTTGTTTCTTTAGGGGAAAAAGGTAAGCAGGAGGTTGGTGAAGCAAAACAATAAGAAATAAGATTTTGTAAAATAAGTAGATTTTAATTGCATCAGTTGCTAAAGTGTTATTTTTCCCTCAAGTATTCTAAGTCAGTTTTTCATATGCATCGTTGCATAACACTAAAGCTACTTACTGTCCCCCATTTAGATTCTTGCTTCTAATCTTAATTCTTTTGAACAAATTGGTGAGTCTATATCCTTTACATGGCTCTCAAGATGATGTACGAGATTTTTTTTTTTTTTAATTCAGCAACTCTATTAACTACTGTGGATTTCTTAAAAGTATTATAGAGTTACATAGTTCTGTGAGTTTTCTGATATTTTTCTTTGGTAATATTTATGCATTGGAGGAAATTTAACATTAAGTTTGAAGTGTATCCCTAAGATACATTGTAATATATATTTTCGATATAGAAGGCTGAAGAAGACATTTATCTTAGTTTCCAAAGAAGAGATACCATTGCATGTCCTTTTGAATAGTTATTTCTTTATCTTTTTCAAACTAGGCAAAGAAATATTAACATGATTTTTTATATATATATATATACCTATATATATATTTTTGGTAAGGAAGATTGGACCTGAACTAACATCTGTTGTCAACCTTCCTCTTTTTGCTTGAGGTAGATTGTCCCTGAGCTAACATCTCTGCCAATCTTCCTCTATTTTTCATATGTGGGATGCTGCCACAGCATGGCTTGATGAGCGGTGTGTAGGTCAGTGCCTGGGATCCGAACCAGTGAACCCCAGGCCACCAAAGTGGAGTATGCAAACTCAACCACTACCCCACCAGGCCGGCCCCTGATTATATTTTTGATGCAATTATTTAAATTCATACACATATTAGGCTTGATTTAAAAAGGGGAAAAATATTACCAAATGCTAAGATTATAATAGTATAATCTCAATTTTTAAAAGTTTCAAAAAATATTTAACAATTCTTATTTAAAACAAAAAATAAACCATGGAATTCAAAACAGTCATGTATATTTACAGATATTGAATAGCGTGTTTTTACTTTTTTTTGTGTGTGTGAGGAAGATCAGCCTTAAGCTAACATCCGATGCCAATCCTTCTTTTTTTTTTTGGCTGAGAAAGACTGACCCTGGGCTAACACCTGTGCCCATCTTTCTCAACTTTATATGGGACGCCGCCACAGCATGGCTTGACAAGAGGTGCATCAGTGTCTGCCTGGGATCCGAACCGGCGAACCCCGGGCGCCGAGGCAGAGTGCATGCACTTAACCGCTGAGCCACCGGGCTGGCCCGAGCATGTTTTTACTTTAATAATAGTTTACTCCAAGATCATAAGTAATAATGTGAGTAATATCAGTATTAATTATCATTCATTAAGAGACTACTTTGTTGTCAGCACTGTGCTAGACTTTATTTATACCTTTAACAAAGATTTATTTTTGTGTATTAGACATTAGGTGAGACAACTAAGACCTCAAAGATTCATAAGGAAAATCTTCTGCCTTCAAGATGACAATATACTGTGATAAGCACTAGAGATAGAAATATGTTTTTTAACCTTCTCATTCATTCCTTTATTCACGCACTCATTTAACGAGCATCTGTTTTGTCAGGCATTGTTCTAAATGGTAATTCAAAGGTGAACAGATGCAGACCAAATACTTTCTGAAAAGGAGTTTACAGTATGGAGATTAATACATAAGTAAATTTAAAACTGAACTGTTATAAAAATACATTGGAGGCTACATGGTGCTATGAAAGCATATGACAGAGGTGTCTACCCTAATCAAGGAGGTTAGGAAAAGATGTTCTGCGATCTGAAGAATGAACAAGAGTGTGTTGGGAATCAGAGGAACCAGCCTCTTGGCAGAAAGACCAACATGTATTAAGGCCCTGTGGTGGGGGGAATGAAATATTTTAGGAAGTGAAAGGAGGCAAATTGGTGGATCAAATTCAAAACATGCAGAGCCTTCAAGTTCAAGTTAAGGATTTTGATATTTATCCTAAAAATTAAGAGAATATCAATATTGCTTATCAATCAGGTATACGGGTGGTATTGTTGAGCCAATGTCTTTTTCATTTTAAAAAATTGCTGCGGCTTCAGTGAAAAATTTGAAGAAAGAACCGGATGAGGAGAGGTGTGGCTCAAGGAGACGATGTGAGAAAATATACTTACCAATATTTGCATTCAATTCAATGAGCTCATGGATCTCTTGGAGCTAATCTATAAAAAAAGAACTGCTATTCTAGAGACTTAGTAATTAAAATAAAAATTTTAAAAAGAGCTAGTAAGGGGCCTGCCTGGTGGCATAGTGGTTGAGTGTGCATGCTCCGCTGCAGCAGCCTGGGGTTCGCAGGTTCGGATCTGGGCGCCCACCTACGCACCACTTGTTAAGCCATGCTGTGGCAGGCATCCCACATATAAAGTAGAGGAAGATGGGCACAGGTGTTAGTCCAGGGCCAGTCTTCCTCAGCAAAGAGAGGAGGATTGGCATCAGATGTTAGCTCAGGGCTAATCTTCCTTTACAAAAAAAAAGGAGCTAGTAAGACTAGTTAAAGGAGCTGAAGTTTATTTTATCATGGAGGAAAGAAATAGAATAAACGTATGGATTTTGAACTCTTTTTATACATGGTATGATTTTTATACAAGAGTCCAAGATGGACATTATGAGACTTTTCTGCCTTGTAGACATCTTTTTTTTAATAAAGAGTTTTCTTAATACCCATGGGATTAAGAAATGCATCTATATAGCTACACATCTCAGATCTTTAATCATCATTGGTTTTGCATTTGTTTTTTATGACAGAATTCTACTAGGAAAGGGTGGGTGACTTCAATATTTATTTTGAATCAATAGTAATGATGATAGCAATAAAAACAAAATAATAGCTAATATTTAGTTTGTGTGTACAATAAAATAAACAGTGTTCTAAGAAACAGTATCTCAAAAAACAAAACTCATAGGTGAAACGTTTTATTATTATTATACTAATTTAGAATACGAGGAAATTCAACCTTGGAAAAGTAGCTCACATAAAATTATATAGCTAATAATAAGAAGAAATTGAATTCAAGCCAGTGTCTGTCTGACTCCAGAACCCATATTCCAAAATCATACTTTCCCCTACTAGGAAGCCGGCGGGGAGGGGTTCATGTAAATGTGTGTAAAATTATTCTTTACATTGCCACTTTTCAGCCAACTTGTTTATAGAGGTATTAAGTACAGTAAATAAGGGTTATTTGAAGCAGAGAGCAAAAACAAGTAAAATAGAATTTTAATGAATACTGGCAGAATCATAAGAAAATAGATATTCTGGAATAATACAAAGATTGCTGTTTTCAATTTCCTGTTTCAAATTGGCAGAAAATATTTAAAACAATGAAGATACATTTTTAGAAAAATTCTCTCCCTTCTTTTCCCATAAGTGACAAATAGAAATATAATATCTCTCTTTTGTTTTTTCCCATCCATTTTCCTACTTAAAACTTTCTACAGAATATTTTGTTTCTCTGTAAATAAATGAAAGAATTTCACCATCACTTAGTTATACTGTTTATTAAAGCCTTTCTGGCATATTGAAAGAAGTAATAAAAATGAAACTGGGTTGTTCAAGTAGTATGATAATAGCAGAATATTTTAATCTCTTTCTCTAGAATGCATTCAAGGCACTACGATTTCTCCTCATTATAACCAGAGTTGGAAGAAGCTTGTAATGGAAGTTGGATATTCCTGTGTGGGTTTATAAAATATGACAGAATATGATACGCTTAGTTGTGAATATGAAAGACCAATTCTGTATTCAATGTTTTTAATTTTTTAAAATAACTTATTTCATGTAGTCTGATTTTAGTGATTTAACCTTTTTTTTCTTCTCTTCCTTTAACGCTGCCCTCTGTCTATGGCTAGTCTTAAAAGTTAGGTTTTACAGAAAGAGTAAAAAATTCTGACTATATCTTTTTAAATTTCTGCAAATAAAAGTCTAGTCAGATTAGAGTATCAATTCCATCCCTTCCCTCTTTAATGATAGGTTCCAACTACTGGAAATATCTAAGCTATGTTCAAAGTTTATTTTAAGTTATGGAGCTAATGTAGAAGATAACGACACGGCTTATTTAATGCTTGCAAAGAGAGTAGATTACTGTCCCTGTAAAATTACATGTACAATACCTAGCATTTTATTAACGTTCTAGTATATCTTCCAATATCTTCATGTTATGAAGACATAAAGTCCTATTTTCCCTATTCATACATTCTTTTTTTTTTTTTTTTTTGAGGAAGATCAGCCCTGAGCTAACACCCATGCTAATCCTCCTCTTTTTGCTGAGGAAGACCGGCTCTTAGCTAACAGCTATCACCAATCCTCCTCCTTTATTTTTTTTCCCTAAAGCCCCAGTAGATAGTTGTATGTCATAGCTGCACATCCTTCTAGTTGCTGTGTGTGGGACGCGGCCTCAGCATGGCCGGAGAAGCGGTGCGTCGGTGTGCGCCCGGGATCCAAACCCGGGCCGCCAGTAGCGGGGCATCCGCACTTAACTGCTAAGCCATGGGGCCGGCCCTATTCATACATTCTTAAAGCACTCTGAAAAGAAAAATAACATGCTAAAATTGTTTTGTTCTTTGTGGCTCTACTTAGGTTTAGGTTAAACCCAAGTCTGCCTAATTTCCTCCATGGTTTGACAATTCTCCCTCTGCTTAGTGCAAACCCAGTAAAGCTTTTCTACAAGATAAAGCCTTGCTTCCGGGAAAGCGGTTGCAAAGGCTGTGAAACAACAGTGAAATGAACAATGCTAACCTCGATTTGTTAATTGAGGTCATTGGTTAGCTTTAGAGAATATTATATACACAATTAAGCAAGCCTTTCACATTGCTCTTCCTTGTTAACTAGTTTTGAGATATTCTGCTGGACAGAAAATTGATAGGCATGGTAAACATGCTCTAGTTGCCTAATTAGCTCAGGTAGTACAATTACTGGTGTTCAATATCTATCAACAAAGCAAAGGTGCTTTAAATGCCATATAAACACTAGAAATAAAAATAAACCACAAAGGGATTTCACACAAGCATCCATCTGAATGAAAGCTGACTTCTTGTTAATCCTGTCTTGTAATGTAGAAAAGTAGACTTAGGAAAAGAAAGACAGAAAGAAAAAACCTTCTTTGATTTTAAATTGCCATTTCTGAGAGTTAGAGGCATTTAAGAGGGTGTTTACTAGCTTTATGAAACCTCACATTAGCTTGGAATACTAAAATAGTATTCAAATAAATCAACATAAATGATACCACCAGAAATTCTCCTATTCCCTATTGTCTCCAGCCATGCTGTATAGGCTTCAAGAACCAAGGATTCCCATCCGAAGGAATGCAATAAAGTCTCTACAACTACAAACATGTTGGTCCTTCAGACTAAATTTATATTTAGGTATAAATTTTTAGAATGTTGTTTTCTTCTAATATTATTTCACCAATTGTTACTTATAGCCTTCCTATTATGCATGCCATTCATCCATTTGATTATTGAACTGGTACTTTTTAAGTAACTACTTTGTGCTAGCACTGTAGTAGCATATACTTAAAATGCTTTGTGTGCTAAACGATAACCTGGTGTAACGGACAGGCTGTAATGGACAGCCTTGGTTGATTTTTCAGCGTCCATCCCCGCTTCTCTTGGTCCCAGGAGAACCTCTCCCCATACAGCCCTATGACTCAGGCAAAACTGACTCTACCCTCAGCTCCAAGTGGTGAGTGATCTAAGGGTAATTCTATCCCCTGTCCAGGAGATTAGCTCAGTAATGGGCTTCTCACCCACTGAACAATTGTGTCTTTATTAGAGATTTGCTGGAGCTTTTGAAAAAGTTATTCCTGACTTGTAAATTCTTACGAGAGCATTTCCAGAACTCTTTTCCCCTGGATCCTGTAAAGAATAAATGTCAATGCCGGAAATGCTTCAATCATTTTTCACTTGATGGAAGCAGCCTGAAGAAGACAAAAACATAGAGAGGAAGGCACATTCAAGGCAACAGCAATGCAAAGAAACCAGCAACACGGAATTAAGCAGACCCCCAGGAAACCCGCCTTACCTCCGGACTTTATTTTTTTTTATGTCAGCATATATTGCTTTTTCTCTTACTTGGAGTTAGAGTACTTTGGTTGATAAATCAGAAAAATCTCTATATCAAAAAGACCAATCTAATGTCCCTCCAATTATTCAGAACCATCTTGTTTTTTTCCTTATGGTTTTATCATGTTTTTGCCACAATTTACCATGAAAAAACCAACCTACTTTCTCTTTTTAACAAGTCAAAACTACCTGCTTGTTAGTATTTTATACAAACGAATTTCTTAGTTTATTGTTTTTGTTAATGTAAATGTGCCCATAGTTTATAAACCAAATAGTGCTAAAATGCTTGTATATATCTTTTGGATGCAAAGTCTTTGAATTCTCTGAGGATAACAACGGATTTTTTCTGAGAGCTTCAACTCGATATTGTCTGGATATGCTCTATTTCCTCCTTTTTTCTGTTTAGTATTTCTCTCTTAATAGGAGCTTTCATCAAATATCTGATGATTCTTGGCTATTTGTTAACAGTTAAGATTAAGATGCCAAAATATAATTAAAAGTCTTTAAAAAAACCAACTTACCATACTTTCATCAAGTAGCTTCTGGTTTCTTTATTTTCCTCCTACATCACAAGTTTCTGTATCTTAATCTCCCCTGCTGGCTTCCCCTCCTTTTCCCAAATTTTAAATTCCATTCTCTGCTGAATTATCTCATTCTCAGAGAATTCCCTAAGCAGCTTGTTGCAAATCCTAGTCCCCACCAGCCACTGACTATCCCTTACTGTCAGTGCTGTGAATCTTTATTTAAAATTATATTACACAACTTTATGCACTTGTTTATGGTCTGTCCCCTCCTCCTGGTGTCTAGGCTGCATGAGGGTGCAGATGAAGTCCTGCTTGAATCTGCATTGCCAGATGATATGGTGCCTGGTACATAATAGATTCTCATTAAATATTCATTGGTTGAACGTATGACATCTAAATCAGTACTAAGTACAAGGTGTCAGTTATTAAGACAGATTGTCCTTTATTAAAAGCTTTCTTTTGGGGGAGAGGGGAGGAATAAGAAGAAAGATTGTCTCAAGAGATTTTAGAGAAGTCACTACACTTTCTTAAGACCTCTTAGGTTATCTATTCAATGTGTGCATGGCAGGTGGTGTCAACAATTGCATCAAAATTCACAAGGAAACTCTCCTGGCACTTTTGTAAATTATTCTTAGCACACATATCTTTAGCTCTGGGACCTGGATGAATGGGAAACTGAAATAATTCCCCACTAAAAAATAGTGATGTGTTCAGTGAATCTGTCTTTCTGTCAGATGAAGGACTAAGGGACTCTTCTTGATTTAGTCTAGAGAATTTTTTAAAGCAGTTCCTTTGGAAAAGTGTTTATTTTGCTTAAAGCTACACTTGGTAAATGATGCTCAACAAGGCAAATACTTTTAAGTTCATCTAAATTATTCCTTTTGTTAACAGACAAATCACTAAGAAAGAGGAGAGAGCACCCAGATACCATTTCTAGGAAATACTGGGAAGTACACATTCCATGTATTTGGGAATTTTAGTAATGAGGAAAAGATGGACTGAAAGCCTTTGTTATTGTTCTTCTTTTTTCCCTGTGAATTCAGATCTTAGACTTCAACTAAACGCAGCAAATGTTTATTGACTGGCTTCTGTGTGACAAGTGCTATTGGATTTAGTTACTGGAGATACATAGATAATTAATATGGAAAACCTTTCCTGAAAGGATGAACTCAATGTAAACAAATGTTTGCAACACAAATAGTAACAAAATGATATGTGGAAAGTCATATGGAATGTAGTGAAGAAGAAGCGGCAGTTATTTCTGATTTGGAGGATATGTGGCTAAGGACATTCTAGGAAATTCGAAGTAAACTCTGAATGCTTGTTGGGGTTTTTGGGACCACAGGGCATCATAATTCACATCAGCCTATTCGAACTTTGATAGAGTTTTAATGGTCTAGAAAAGTGTGGTGTTGAGTTTGCTGGGAACTACAAGGGTTGTAGAACAGAACAGTTTGTGTGAGTGTACGCATGTGTATGCTTGTGTGTGCGTTAGGGAGAAACAGAGACAACCACTTTAGTGATATTTATGAAAAGAAGTCTCATTCATGTTTCAAAATGGGATTAAAACTTATAAAGTTTGAATCAAACTAGAGCTTGATTTTGGCAACTATAATTCAGGCTTATGCAGCAGAAATCTAAGTTGTTTCAATATATGACTCCTATGTTTTAAGATAATTGAAAGGGTTGAAAAGTCTCTATAATTTATATGCTCTTAAATATAAAAATGAGATCCTCAGTAAGCATCTCAAACTATTTGTGACATGTATGCTTACCCTCCTTGATTATATTTACATTTTCTATAAAAGGGAGGTTTGCAGAATAAAAAAAAAAAAAGCAAACCACTGGCAATTACTTTGTATTTGAGATAAGGGAGGTGAAACAGGATTCATATCCATGACACTTCACACTAACGCAGTAGTAAATTTTCCCTTATTGGTCTTCATTCCTCTGCCTCCTTTAACCTTGGAACATGTTAGATTTTACTCGTCTGTGGCTTATAAGGCATAACCTTTATTAGCTGAATATGATGCCCAGTTGTTTCCATTAACTACTTTGGTAGTAAATCTGAATAACAATACTCAGTTTAAAATAAATTAAAAGTTGCTGTTGTTTTCTGGAGTCTGATTTGTCAAGAGGAAAAAAAACTCTCACATGCTTAAAAAAAACCTCTAAACTGAGAATAACATACTACCGAAGCAAAACAAAAACACTAAAATGTTATTTTTGGCCTCAACTCAATAGCTTAGATTAGAAAGAATTTAATTTTTATAATAAGACAAAATAATTTCTTTTGTACCAACTACATATTTACATATCTCAGCTGCTAATTTCTTATAAAATATTAATATCCCCATGAGACAAAAGAAAATAGTGCAGACAATGAATGTGTCAGTACTTGGATTATATATTATTATTTTTTAAACTATTTCCTTTATTTTTTGTAATTGCTGTGTTAGGGCAAATTTTAACTTTTGCCTTCAAGGACTTTAACTCTGAACATATAACGAAAGAAAAACTGTGTGTCTATGTGAGTGCATTTCACTTTGAGAGTTGTCAGATTTTTCTGAAAAGGAAATTAATAATTCATGAAAAATAGATAACTCTCTCATCCATGGGCATTTGGTCTCAGAGGTGTAGACTGAGGTGTAAGACCAAAAAAAATCTGTGGAAACTTATACAGCGACAGGCTCCCTGCTGATCTGGTAACCTGCAGCCTTGAAAAAGACAGGCTTCCTCCCTGCCAGTAACAGGAGATGAAAACCCAAAAGGCAAACAAACAGTTTGTGTGGAAAATAAAGACATGGTATTTGAAAGTGTTTCTACTGGTAGGAAGAAATGCTACATAAAAGATTAAGTACCTCATAAGACTTTATATCACTTAAGTATAGAGTCCGTATATTTTTCTGAACTACAACTATGTGTTATAAAAATTGTATTTGTTTTCCTGTGATTATCGTTTCTCTCTTCTCCTTGTCATTCTTACTGTGAAACATTTAAATAATATAGAAAACAATAAGAGAAAATATAGAAACCAAAACATAATCTACTACTCTGATATAAACACCAATAATATTTTAGAAATTCATCTGTCATACATTTCCTATGGATATACTTATACATCACATCATATTATCATCTATTTTAGCATGACTATAATTCATTATGCAGACTTTAAAGATTTTCTTTTCTTTGAAATTTCTCCCAAACTCTTCTCTAAGTTAATCTCTCAGGAAACATTTCATAGCCTTTCTAGGCTCCCATCATACAAAATCAGAAAATTTTGGTCATTTTTATTATGTGGGGTCACATTATATATACTGCTTCCTTGCTCTCTGCCTTCCATCACACTTCTTAGAAATCTCTTTGAATCAATTGATATAAAGGTAACCAATTCTATTTAAAGGTATGGCTGAACATCAATTTATCCAGCCATTCTACTGTTGATAGGTATATGCTTAGCTTCTAATGTTTTGTAACTACAAAAGACATTGCAATAAATCTTCTGTAGTAAATGTCCTAAGATACATGTGCTTATAATTCTATGGGAGACAGATGGCATTTTTAATTGAAATGCATATTGCCAGTTTGCTTTCCAAAAAGACTAAACTTATTTCCAGAAATCGTCTATGAGATATTATCTTTCATTTCATCTTAAATATTACTAGTTATTATTACTCTTTTTAATTTTTGTCAATATGATAGATGATTACTGGATTATTTTTGTTAAATGTCCATTTCCCTAATGAGTACCTAATTTGAACCTGTTTTCACTTATTCACTGCCATTGACTTGGCTCTTTTGTGATGTCTGTTCAATTTTTTACCCATTTTCACTAGTTTTTTTTGTCCTTTACTTATCAGTTTATAACTACTGTATTTTATATTATAGATAATTTTACTTATTTGCATCATTATTTTTCCAAATCTCTCAGATGCATTTGATTTCGTTTACGATATCGTGTAGCATGCCACATAATTAATTTCATAGTCAAATATGCTTCTTTATGATTCTTAATTTTCTTACTTAGAACTGATATGCTTATCCTTAGCTTATTTTATCCTAATTGCCTACAAATCTTTTACTTATTTATTTTATTCATTTAATATTTGAGTTTATAATTCATCTGGCTTCCTTTTTTTTTGTTGTGAAATTTTTGTTGTACATTATTGTTTATCAGTCACCATATAAGTGCATCCCTCCACCCCTTGTGCCCATCCCCCAACTTCTGTCGCCCCTGGTAACCACCAAAGAGTTCTATATGTCCATGTGTTGGTTTATCTTCCACGTATGAGTGAAATCATGCACTGTTTGTGTTTCTCCTCCTGGCTTGTTTCACTTAACATAATACCCTCCAGGTCCATCCATGTTATTGCAAATGGGACGATTTTGTCTTTTTTTATGGCTGAGTAGTATTCCATGGTATATATATACCACATCTTCTTTATCCATTCATCAGTTGAGGGACACTTGGGTTGCTTCCATGTCTTGGCTATAGTGAATAATGCTGCGATGAACACAGGGGTGCATAAGCCTCTTTGGATTTTTGATTCCAGGTTTGTTGGGTAGACACCCAGTAGTGGGATAGCTGGATCATAAGATATTTCTATTTTTAATTTTTTGAGAAATCTCCATACTGTTTTCCATAGAGGCTGCACCAGTTTGCATTCCCACCAGCAGTGGATTAGGGTTCCCATTTCTCCACAGCCTCTCCAGCATTTGTTGCTTTTTGTCTTGGTGATTATAGCCATTCTAACAGGTATAAGATGATATCTTAGTGTGGTTTTGATTTGCATTTCCCTGATGATTAGTGATGTTGAGCATCCTTTCATGTGCCTATTGGCCATCTGCATATCTTCTTTGGAGAAGTGTCTGTTCACTTCCTCTGCCCATTTTTTGATTGGGTTGTTTGTTGTTTTGTTATTCAGTTGTGTGAGTTCTTTATATATTATGGAGATTAATCCCTTGTCAGATATATGGTTTGCAAATATTTTTTCCCAGCTGGTGGGTTCCCTATTCATTTTGACCCTGGTTTCATTTGCCTTGTAGAAGCTCTTTAATCTGATGAAGTCCCACTTGTTTATTTTTCCTTTTGTTTCCCTTGTCTGAGTAGACATGGAATTCAAAAAGATCCCATTATGGCTGATGACGAATAGTGTACTAGCTATATTTTCCTCCAGGATTTTTATAGTTTCAGGTCTCATCTTCAGGTCTTTGATCCATTTTGAGTTAATTTTTGTGTATGGTGGAAGGAGATGGTCTATTTTCCATCTTTTGTAAGTGCCTGTCCAGTTTTCCCAGCACCATTTATTGCAGAGACTTTCCTTTCTCCATTGTATGTTCTTAGCTCCTTTGTCAAAGATTAGCTGCTCATAGATACGAGGTTTTATTTCTGGACTTTCAATTCAGTTCCATTGATCTATGTGTCTGTTTTTGTACCAGTACCATGCTGTTTTAATTACTATTGCTTTGTAGTATGTTTTAAGGTCAGGGATTGTGATGCCTCCAGCCTTGTTCTTCTTTTTTCAGGATTGCTTTAGCTATATGGGGTCTTTTGTTGCTCCATACGAATGCTAGTATTCTTTGTTCTATTTCTGTGAAGAATGTCCTTGGGATTCTGATTGGGATTGCATTGAATCTGTAGATTGCTTTAGGTAGTATGGACGTTTTAACAATGTTCATTCTTCCAATCCAAGTGCATGGAATCTTTTTCCTTTTCTTTATGTCATCATTGATTTCACTCAGTAATGTCTTATAGTTTTCCTTGTATAGGTCTTTCGCTTCCTTGGTTAAATTCACTCCTAGATATTTTATTCTTTTTGATGCAATTGTAAATGGGATTGTCTTCTTAAGTTCTCTTTATGTTAGTTTGTTGTTGGTATATAGAAATGCTACTGATTTCTATAAGTTGATTTTGTACCCTGCCACTTGGCTGTAGTTGTTGATTATTTCTAATAGTTTTCCAATGGATTCTTTAGGGTTTTCTATATATAAGATCATGTCATCTGCAAACAGCGAGAGTTTCACTTCTTCATTGCCTATTTGGATTCCTTTTATTCCTTTTTCTTGCCTAATTGCTCTGGCCAGAACCTCCAGTACTGTGTTGAATAAGAGTGGTGAGAGTGGGCACCCTTGTCTTGTCCCTGTTTTCAGGGGGATGGCTTTCAGTTTTTCCCCATTAAGTATGAAATTGGCTGTGGGTTTGTCATATATAGCCTATATTATGTTAAGCTACTTTCCTTCTATACCCATTTTGTTGAGAGTTTTTATCATAAATGGATGTTGGATCTTGTCAAAAGCCTTCTCTGCATCTATTGAGATGATCATATGGCTTTTATTCCTCGTTTTGTTAATGTGGTGTATCACATTGATTTATTTGAGGATGTTGAGCCATCCCTGTGTCCCTGGTATAAATCCCACTTGATCATGGTGTATGATCTTTTTAATGTATTGCTGTATTTGGTTTGCCAATATTTTGTTGAGGATTTTTGCGTCTATATTGATCAGGGATATTGGTCTGTAGTTGTCCTTCTTAGTATTGTCTTTGCCTGGCTTTGGTATCAGGGTGATGTTGGCCTCATAGAATATGTTGGGAAGTGTTCCAACTTCCTCTATTTTTTGGAATAGTCTGAGAAGGATAGGTATTAAAGCTTCTTTGAATGTTTGGTAAAATTCTCCAGAGAAGCCATCTGGTCCTGGACTTTTATTTTTTGGGAGGTTTTTGCTTACTGTTTCAATCTCTTTACTTGTGATTGGTCTATTGAGGTTCTCTATTTCTTCTTGATTCAGTTTGTGAGGTTGTATGAGTCTAGGAATTTATCCATTTCTTCTCGATTGTCCAATTTGTTGGCATATAGTTTTGCATAGTATTCTCTTATAATCTTTTGTATTTCTGTGGTATCCATTGTGATTTCTCCTCTTTCATTTGTAATTTTATTTATTTGAGCCTTCTCTCTTTTTTTCTTGGTGAGTCTGGCTAAGGATTAGTCAATTTTGTTTATCTTCTCAAAGAACCAGCTCTTTGTTTTATTGATCCTTTCTACTGTTTTTTTTTAGTTTCAATTTCATTTATTTCTGCTCTGATTTTTATTATTTCCCTCCTTCTGCTGACTTTAGGCTTTGTTTGTTCTTCTTTTTCTAATTCTGTTAGGCGTAGTTTGAGGTTGCTTATTTGGGCTTTTTCTTGTTTGTTAAGGTGGGCCTGTATTGCTATGAGTTTCCCTCTCAGGACTGCTTTTGCTGCATCCCATATGAGTTGGTACGGTGTATTTTCATTTTCATTTGTCTCCAGATATGCTTTGATTTCTCCTTTAATCTCCTCAATGATCCATTGGTTGTTTAGTAGCATGTTGTTGAGTCTCCACAGCTTTGTCACTTTCCTGGTTTTTTCCTTGTAGTTGATTTCTAACTGCATGGCATTATGGTCTGAAAAGATGCTTGTTATGATTTCAATCTTCTTGAATTTATATAAGCATGTCTTGTTTCCCAACATATGGTCTATTCCTAAGAATGTTCCATGTGCACTTGAGAAGAATGTGTAATCTGCTGTGTTTGGATGGAGTGCTCTGTATATGTCTGTTAAGTCCGTCTCATCTAGTTTTTCATTTAGGTCCATTATTTCCTTATTTATTTTCTGTCTGGATGATCTGTCCATTGATTAGAGTGGGGTGTTGAGATCCCCTACTACTATTTTGTTGTTGTTAATATCTCCTTTTAGGTTTGTTAATAGTTGCTTTATGTACCTTGGTGATCCTGTATTGGGTGTGTATATATTTAAAAGTGATATGTCTTCATGGTGGAATATCCCTTTTATCATTATATATTGCCCCTCTTTGTCTCTCATTACCTGTTTTAGCTTGAAGTCAACTTTGTCTGATAGAAGTATGGCAACACCTGCTTTCTTTTGTTTGCCATTAGCTTGGAGTATTGTCTTCCATCCTTTCACTCTGAGCCTGTGTTTGTCTTTAGAGCTGAGATGTGTTTCCTGGAGGTAGCATATTGTTGGGTCTTGTTTTTTAATCCATCCCACCACACTGTGTCTTTTGATTGGAGAGTTCAGTCCATTTACATTTAGGGTAATTATTGATCTATGGGGGCTTGTTGTTGTTATTTTATCACTCTTTTTCTGGTTCTTTTGCATTTCTTTTGTTTCTTGTCCCATGTGTTTCAGACTACCAATTTAGTTTGGTAGTTCTCTATGGGGGTTCTCTTAGTTTTCTCTTTCTTTATCGTGTGTGATTCTGTTCTAATTATTTGCTTAGTGGTTACCATGAGGTTTGTATAAAAAATCTCATGGATATGGTAGTCCATTTTTTGATGGCTTCTTATTCCCTTAGACTAAGTCGACTCGATCCCTTTCCTCTTCCCCTTCTAAGTAGTTGTTGTCACATCTTATTCCTTCTTGTGTTGTGAGTTCATGTTTAACATGATGAGGTTATATTTGTGCTTGGTGTTTACCTTCCCTTGATCTTTGGTTTTATATTTAAGTGTTTGCTAATCTATTTTGGTAGAGGACTGCAATTTTTCTGGTTTTGTTGACCTATTTTCCTCCTTGTTCAAAACTTTGAATCCCCTTTCTCATTTTTTCCTCAGGGATGAGGGCCTCTTGAGCACTTCTTGTAGTGGGGGTCTTGTGGCAATGAACTCCTTTAGCTTTTGTTTCTCTGAGATAGTTATTATTTCTCCATCGTATCTGAAGGATATTTTTGCTGGATAGATTATTCTTGGTTGAAAGTTTTTGTCCTTGAGAATTTTGAATATATCGTTCCACTCTCTCCTAGCCTGTAAAGTTTCTGTCGAGAAATCAGCTGAAAGCCTGATAGGAAATCCTTTGTATGTTATTTTTTTTTGTCTAGCTGCCCTTAATATCTTTTCTTTGTCATTGATTTTTGCCAGCTTTACTACTATATGCCTTGGAGAGGGTCTTTTCGTGTTGATATATTTAGGAGATGTATTTTTTTCATTCTGGTATTTCCAGCTCCTTCCCCAGGTTTGTGAAGTTCTCAGATATTTTTTCTTTGAACAAGTTCTCTGCTCCTTTTTCCCTCTCTTCTCCCTCTGGAATACCTATAATCCTTATGTTGGATTTCCTAATTGAGTTGGATATTTCTTGGGGAGTTTCTTCATTTCTTTTTAGTCTTAGTTCTCTTTCCTCCTCCATCTGGAGCATCTCTGCATTGCTGTCCTCAATATTGCTGATTCTTTCCTCCATATTGTCAGCTCTGATGCTTAAGGCTTGCAGATTTGTCTTTATCTCCTCTATTGTGTTTTTCATCTCTAAGATTTCTGTTTTTTTTTTTTTTTTTACATTTTCAATCTCTTTTGTGAAGAAACTCCTGATTTCATTGAATTGTCTGTCTGTGTTTTCTTGTATTTCATTAAGCTTTTTTATGATGGCTATTTTGAATTCTCTGTCATTAAGGTTATACATTTCTGTGCTTTCCGGGTTGACTTCTGGGTGCTTGTCATTTTCCTTTTGGTCTGGAGATTTAATATTTTTTGCATGGTGCCTGTCGGTGTTGGCTTACTTTTCCTCATAGTGAAAATATATGGTTGCAGTTTCCTCTTGCTGCCGCTGAGTAGGGGTCAAGGGCTGTGTATGCTGGTCCGCCTCAATCCGCGGGCACTCTCGCCAGCCCCTGGCTGATCTGAGCTGTGGCTGAGTGGAGGCTGCTGGGGGGGAAGCATGGGAACAGCTGGAGCTGGAGTGTGGGAACAGCTGGGACTGGAGCGCAGCTAGGCCGAAGCAGCTGGGGCTCGGGTATGGGTAGGTTGAAGCAGCTGCAGCTGAGGTGCCACTGGGCCAAAGAAGCGGGGGCTGGAGCACCGCTGGGCAGAAGAAGCTGGAACTGGAGTGCGCTGGGCCGAACAAGGAAGATCTGGAGCACCGCTGGACCAAAGAAGCTGGAACTTGTGTGCGCTGGGCCAAAGAAGCTGGCACTGGAGTGTGGTGGGCCGAAGTTGCTGGTGCCAAGTCCGCTGGAGCCTGAGCACAGGCCAAGCTGAAGCTGCTCCTTCCACTTCCTCTGGGGATTCCAGCACCTCTGTCCTCGGGTGTACGGCTGCCTGGGTGCCTCAGACGTCCCCTATGTTGTGTGAATAGTTTCTGTTGGAATGTGAATGTCCTTTTTGTTGTGTCTTAGATGGGGAGAGTTCAATGTGGGAAGCTCACTCTGTCACGATGCTGACATCACTCTGGCTTCTTTTTTAAATATGCTGTGAGATGGTGATATCCAACAATATATTATTCTAGATAGCCAGTTTTATTAACACTACATATTAAATTATTCATTTTCCTCACTGAATTGAAATTGAAACTTTTTAATAAAATAAACTCACATATATATTTGCTTCTATTTTTGGATTCTCTAGTCTGTTCTACCAATTTAGTTGATTATTTCTATAACAATCCCATGCTGTTTTGATTGCAGTAACTTTATATTGTATTTTAACAATTGGTAAGGCAAAGTACTTATGATTATTATTTTATTTTTATAATATTCTTGTCTATATTTAAACATATATTTTTTCCACATTTACTTTATGTTGATTTCATCCAATTCCCCCTTTCCCTCTCCACCATAACTATGGAGACTCAAATTGTAATCATTAAAATTCTATATTAATTTTGGAAGGATTGTTATTTATCTTTCTAGTCAAGAACGTGGTAGGTTTTTCTATTTTCTATTTTTATTTTATAGTCTTTAGTAGTAAAGAATATCTGACATCAAAGATCCTCAGTTTGTTTTTTTTAATTAATTTAGACTTTTACATCATATGGTTATGGACTATTTGTAAAAATTGGTGCCTGTTTTGGAAGCCAGATGAAATGCTAAAATCTTTTTTATTGTCACCTACAATTCTTTCACATTTCAATGAAGACTTTTAAAATTTTGACAACATTAATATTATCAATTCTTGGACATGTCATCAAACTGCAGATAATTTCTTGTCCATTTCTTTCTGGTAGACTTTAGATGTTATTCTTTTCTTGTGGCGCCTTTTTTCCTTACTTAACCTGCTTGAATCTCTGTGATCTCATTTAACCTGTGATATAAGAAATGTTTATTAGAAGTAAGATGATTTTTTTTCCCTAAACTTTCAATTTAATATTGATCTTTTCAGGTCTAAGAATGGAACATTCCATGCTGACCTAAAGAATCTGAGCCTTCTAGATCACATTGTCTTCCCACCTATCTTTAGTTTTGTTCTAGTTATATGGTCAAGGCCTGCCTGCAAGCTTTCTGCATCTCCAGTCCAGATTTACCTCTGGGGATTAGGGCTTTTGCAAAAAACACAGCAGGCCCAACTTTGAACATTTATCTTAATGCTGTAACTTCCAAAAAAACCAGAATTTTGAAGGCAGCCCCAGATTTAATGTTAACTTGTACTCAGAACTCATCCCCTTTGTTTATAGCTAATCAAAATGGTGCTCCATTTACATTTAACATAAACTCTATACTTCCATAAACACTGTAACAGCCTTGCTTCTTTCTTTGTTTAGCAAGAAACTACATTTGCTGGCAATTCTTTCTTGCCTGAGTAAGAAATAAATTTAGCTGGTATTTTTCAGATGTCTGTGAATTATGATTTCTTTGGACAAAGCTAATAACCTCAGAAATAGCCGTCTACTCTAAATCTCTTTGGACTTTTGGGAATTCTTAAATTTTGTCAAACTTTCCAAGTGTTTTCAGAACCATATTATCTAAATATGTTTCTTTTTAATTGTCCAGAGCAAAATTTTGAAATAGACAGAGTGTAATTTTAGTAAAATCTTTGTATTCCGTTCTTTCTTTCCCTTTTCTCCTATTGACACATTTATAGCTCACACTGTCTCTATCAGCTCAGTCCACATCCTCGAATGCTACCCAAGTGTTTCCATAAAATAAGCATCTTTTCCCATAAGCTTAACTCCTTCATGATCTCTAAAATAAAGCTTCATCTGTGCACTGCTCCAGTAAAGTTCTTGGAAGCAACACGAGATAATCTGACAACCATTCCAACCAGGACATGGTAAACAAACATGGATAAATATAAGAAATTTCAAATGACTACAAAGGGAATATGTGATGGAAGTTAAAGACCAAGCCACTGACCCTTAATATCAATTAAGAAGCTCATATACTCTCTCACGTTGAGTAAAATTTAATTTATTAGTTTTGCACAAAGGTGATTCTTTGTTTTTTTTTGGTGTGAAGAAATCTATGTAAACTGGTTTAAAACATATTTCTTTTGTTTAGTAAATTTAAATCTTCAAAAGAAAAGAAATCTATTCCCTTTAAAATAATGATTATAGAATAGAAAGAGGAGAGCTGAATCACTAAGTTATGAATCAGCTATGGACACAAAGATTTTTTTGTGGTATTTTTTGAGGAACAGAATTCATTCAACTCCTTGTGGAAGAGAGATATAACACAGCTGGCTAAGACAGTCACAGTGGGGGAAAAACAGAAGCAAGTAGTAGTAGAGAAATGCTAAAAAGATTACTCCAGCCACACAGAGAAAAGAGAGTGTAATAAAGTATTACTAATTTCCTCCAATCATTAGGTGGCAAAAAGATACACTAAATTTTCGAGGCAGTAAATGGTTTTCTGTGTATCCTGGAGTTACATCTATTTTGCTGAGTTTGAGGAAGCCAGTCTTTGCAAGTGCATTTCCCAGTGAAGCAAAGTGGTAAATTGGAACACTGGAATTATTACTAGAAAACCAGTGTTCAGGTTCCAGCTCTGCTACTTATAGGTTATGTGATCGTGCGTGTGGATAACTGCTCTGGGCCTCTATTTCCTCAGGCACAAAGTAGTTATGCTGCTACTGCTGCTACTGCTGCCTACCTCACTATGTTGTTCGCAAGATACATTAGATGAAGTGTGAGAATAGCACTACCTAAGGACTAGCTACTTTATAATTGCTATAATTATTGATAATAACATATGTGATGAAGACCTTTAGCACAAAAATATCCGGTATATGAAGGACTCATCTAAAAACAGAGAACTTAAGAAAAATATACTGTGGTGGACAGATTTTAAGGTATCTCCCATGATCCCTGCCACCTAATATCCACACCTATCTGTAATCCCCTCCATGAAACATGGGAGGGCCCCGTGACATGTTTCTAATCAATGGAATATGACAAAAGTGATAGGATATTACTACTGTCATATATCATGTTAAAGAAGACTCTGTCTAGGTAACAGACTCACTCTAGAGTCTCTGTCTCCATTGCTGCCTTTAAAGAAGCAAATTACCATGAATTCTCCAGCCTCAAGGAGGTGAACTCTGCCAGAAATCTGACTGAGTATGTGTAGGGCCTGGGCCTTGCATGCTCAGCAAGAACCCACAAGCTCATTATAACCATGTGTCCTTCTGGCCCCCTTCTGGGCAGGACATCAACCTTCTGAACAGGACGGCCAGCTGCTGGGATTTTTAACAACCCAAGGTCTGGCCAGCCTAGATCTTACCTTATCCCACTCAAAGACCATCACGTCTTAAAGGAACAGAGCCCCTCCATGTGAACTACTATTCCCGGGAATGCTGGCCGTAACAGGGACAGCCCCTCTTGGTAAGCACATTGCCTTTGTGCCCCCCTGCCTATATAGGCAACCCCCACTCTGCCCACAGTAGTGGGTGCACACTTCTGTCCAGCCAGCCACCACTGGACTTTCCCTATAAGTAACTCCCAATAAACCTATATGTCTCGTTTGCCATCTCCAAGTCTTTCTTTGGTGTGTCCCACACTGCTTACCCAACTGGGCGTGCAGCCAGACAGTATGGAATCAGATCCATCCCCAGTTGAACCTTCAGATAAGCACCACCACCTTGATTGCAGCTTTTCAGGGCATCCAGCTAATCCATGCTTAGATTTCCTACCCGCAGAAACTGAGACAGTGAATATGT
The DNA here is from genome assembly GCF_057802395.1 of Ceratotherium simum simum. NCBI lineage: Eukaryota > Metazoa > Chordata > Mammalia > Perissodactyla > Rhinocerotidae > Ceratotherium > Ceratotherium simum. Next base: position 29,589,593 of record NC_141907.1, on the reverse strand, counting down.
ATAATTTTAAGCCATTCAGCTTATGGTAATTTCTTATGCAACATAGAAAACTAACATAGGGAGCACTTCTCTAAAGTGAACTAGAGAATATCTCGTAACAATTATTTTCATTTTTCTTTAGCACTGTCAGTTATGAACGTTAACACTAGAAGAGTGATATATTTGTATATTAGCTAAAAATATACTAAAAAAATCAATAAAAGTAACTGGGTATAGGCTTTTATTATGGAGGGTAAATGGGATAAATTGATTACAGTTTTGAGGGTATACTTTGTAGGATATAGACAGCACCAGTAAAAGAAAATTTAGCAAAGGGACTGGGATAGAAATGAGAGCCACTACTTATATTTCATAAGATGGACAGCCAAAGGTAGGTCAGGGTTGGTATTCTTCTCCCTTTGATTATAGTTTTAATGACTAGTGAGAAGTTACTTAACTATTATAGAGATAACTTTTTATCTCCTGACCTAGTTTATTGACAGAAAGCTACAAGGAGCTATCAGGATTTTAAGTGATTGCCTTAATATTCAATTAAATCTAACACACAATTATCAAGCAGCTACTAACATTATAAACCACCACAATACATTATGAGCTTAGAGGTACTTATGAAATATCAGCTTAAATGTCACGTCCTCAGCCTTATATGTGGCTATCCAATATAATACAGTCTCTCTCAAGAACATTATTCTATGTTTTATTTTTATGTCTAATTCAAGCACTTTTAAGTCATTACTTGAAATTTGATATTTTCTTGTTAAATTTTTACTTTTACGCCCCTCATTCCCCACAATAAGAATGAAATCTCCATGAAAGAAGAGACCTCTTCTGCCAGGCTTTAAGCAAACGAATGAAGAAATGAACAACACAGATAAATGGAGCATGGAATCTGCCCCAAAGTGAATTACAAATAGAAGGGATAGCGGTTTAAAGGATGGAGTGGTTACAACCAGTTGGATTACTAAGAAAAGCACTAAGGTATTCTGATCTCTGGAAATGCTGTCCACACTCCTCAAATGTACAAACACTGCAAATTTACAAAGTTCCAGCATACATTTCACCTTTACACAAAAGTTTTATCAAGACTTTTCCACTCCTTTCCACTGAAGTCGGTCACTTTTATAGTTTATTCTGTAAGTATTTATGGGATGCCCTCTTTGTCATGGGCATTGTTTCAGGTGTTGGAGACACATGGATGAGTGTGGGGCTACAGTGTAGTGCATGAAGTCAGCTGTTAACCGAACAAGTACACAAACAAACATGTGATTATGAACAGTGATGAATATACCTAGGAGTTCATAGCCTGGTTGGGAGACTTAAATTGCTCTTAGATTAGCACATCAAGAAAGACTTTCTTGAGGACATTAGGTATTTGAGCCAAGATCTGAAGGATGCGTCAGAGTGAATTGAGGTAAAGCCTGGGAATAGGGTTTAGGTGGGCACTCTGGGCAGTGAGATTAGCATGTCCAGAGGTTGAGATGTGAGTGTGAACTTGAACTAAAAAGCAAGTCGGGATGGAGAGGGGATGAATAGCAGAAATAAATTCATCAGTCCAATATCTTGTCCTTTTGTGCTTTCTTTGTCTAAATTAAGACATTTTTCCTAACTCTGATATTAGAAAGAAATCCTTTGATGTTTTGTTCTAAAAGTTTTATAGACTTTTTTTTAAACATTTAGGTCATTGCTTCTCAGAAATGGATGTTAAATCTGGTATGAGGAAGTAACTAATTTTTTTTTTTTTTTGGAAAGGGACACTAGTTTTCCCAGTGTCATTTATTGATGAGTCATTTTATCCTGAATTACAATGCCATCTCTGATATACATAAAGCATTCGTATTTAGATATGTTTCTAGAGTTTCTGTTTAATTCTGTTGGCCATTCTGTACATAACTAGTTCTAAAACTATTTCTTATTTATTTAACTTTAGATTGAATCTTGATATTTCATTAGGCAAATTATCTCACTTATTCTTCTTCATAATTGCCTTGACTGAGATGATCTCCACAAATAGATTTAAGAATAATTTGTCTCTAGTAGTTTTGTTACTTAGTGACCACATTGTACATCTTCCTCTGGGCCAAGTAAGTCTGGAAATGGACTCCATCCTTAGAACAACAGCTTACTTTGTCACAAAAAGCCCTCTTTAAACAACAGACAAGTAATTTATGCTGTAGAGAAAAAACATATTCCTTAAAAATAATCTGATGATTTTTAACAAAAATAGCTTATATACTAATTTACAAAGAAACCTCAATAATTACCAAAAAGTATACATTTTAGAAGTCACATCTCTCATTAAAATTAAGAGAATAATTTTAAGCATTTTGAATCTTTGCTGTTCTATATAAATAACTGAATCAGCTTTTTGTTTTACAGGCAATCTTTTTCTGATTTTGATGGAACAATTTTGAATTTATAGATATTGACATCCTTATGATATTGAAACTTTCCATATATAAAAGCAACAAATCTCTACATGTTTTCTCTTTACTTTACAGCTTTCAATTTCTTTTTGTGTTATTCTCCACGAAAGATCTTTATACATGTTTTGCTAGTTTTATTCTTCAGTACTTCATATTTTTTGTTGACATTATATCTAAGAACATATTACTGACAATTATTTCTTGCTGATGTGTGGGAATGCAGTTGATTTTTGTACATTGATGTTGTTCACATACTTGATGAACATTTTGTTAATTCTAATTAGAGTCTTCATTGATTAAATTTGCTGGGATTTTGTCTATTAATCTTTTAATGTACTAGTCTGATATTTTACTGCTCTTATTTCTTCATTTTCTCTTACATAATTTTCTTTTCTTTTTTATTATTTCCTTCCTTCTCTTTCTTTGGATATACTCAGTAGTTCTTTTTCTAAAGTCTTACTTGGATGCTATACCATCTTAGAAGTATTCAGTTTACAGTGAGAAGATCCATTAACAGTGGATTAAATCATAGTACATTGATTATCTCCATACAGAAGGATTTTTGCAGTGGGCAGTTTTAGAGTTGTCCTCCAGTTTAATAGTTTCATTTAGGACCCAAGCTTTTCCCATGCTTTCTCCCCCATCCTCATGTTACATTTTTTTTTTTTTTTTTTTTTGTGAGGAGGACCAGACCTGAGCTAACATCCAATGCCAATCCTCCTCTTTTTTGCTGAGGAAGACTGGCCCTGGGCTAACATCCGTGCCCATCTTCCTCTACTTTATATGGGACGCCGCCACAGCATGGCTTGACAAGCGGTGCGTTGGTGCGCACCTGGGATCCGAACCGGCGAACCCCGGGCCACCGCAGCGGAGCGCGCGCACCCAACCGCTTGCGCCACCGGGCCGGCCCCTCATGTTACATTTTTATTTGATGCTTGTTGCCTCAAGGTAGCTTTCAAGTTACCATAACTCGAGGTATCACATCATTATATTGACATTCTAAGTAGGAAAGGAGGCAGTCTGCAAAAGAAAAGACGTTCACCTTTTAATATTCACATTATGTTATTAGAATAGAAAATATTTCCCAGGTTTTCCCTAGTAGATTTTTCTACATGTTTATGGGCCAGCTCTAGATACAAGCCCACCTCTATAAATGGTAATGAGGTTATTTTAACTCATTAAGAGCAGTCATGATTTATTCCTTTTGGCTTTCTGCCTTGCCTTCCTTTCCCTTCAAATATGAATTAAAATAAATCAAAGAATAAAAAGAGGGAAAAGGAATCACCGTTAATTTCATAATAAAGTTTTGAGTCACTGACACTTACTCCTTTAATTTTGAAACACCAAAATTCCCTCTAAGAATTGCTTTAGATAACTATTCCACAAATTTCAACATATGGAATTATTATTCTCAGTTATAAATATTTGGTATTCATTTTGATATCTTTTTTGATCCACCTTTTAAAAATGTTTATACATTAATTTCCAAATAGTTAAACTGGTTTTAAAAATTTGATTATATAGTGTTTAGAAACGTGGTCTGTATCATATGGCTATTTTTGTATTTGAGTTTTGCCTATTGGTCGAGCATTTGATCAATTTTTGTAAATGTTTCACGTGTTATTTGAAAGGGAAATTGTTAGGCATATAATTAATAGGCACAAGGCTTTATATACTTCTAATAGCTAGAGTTGTTTATTTGTGTTTTTCTTAGCTGAATCTTTGTTTTCTTTCTCTTTGTTTCTCTGTTTCCTTGATAAACCAATTATTGAAAAAAGCAAGTTATATTCACCCACTGTAATCATAGATTTATTTTCTCATTATAATTAATTCTTCTAGTATTGCTTTATAAATTGTGATACTTTGTATCACATATTTTCTCTTTAGTTCATTTTACCAACAAATCTAGAACTCCACCAGCTTTCTTTTATTTGCTGTTTGCTTGGAGTAACTTTTCTTTTTCTTTAGCTTCCTTTGCTCTGCTTCCTTATGTCTTTTCTATGTGTTTTATAAACACTATTTAACTGAATTTGGGGTTTCATTCAATTTGATAACCTTGCAGTTCTTTTTCACACATTTATATTTGATTCTTTCTCAAATCTGATTAGCTGATCCTCTTACATTTATTATTATTTTTATTACCCACTATTATTATGAATATTTTTGGATTTATTGTTAGTATCTTAATTTCATTGGATTGCTTGAAATATTCTTAATTCAAATTTCTTTTCGTCTTCTCGTTTTAATATGATGCATCCAACTTTTATTGGGTTTGTGTGCATTTATTGTGGGTGTAGTTAGCCTTAAAATTTTAACTTTACATTTGACCTACTAAAATCTAAAGCTAACTAATATTTTTATCCTCTTTCCAAACGATATAAAATGTAACAAGTTCTAAGTCAGTCTAATTTATTAAATATAATCATGCTGACTTAATATGTTGTTTGAAATAATTCTAATTAATTAAACATAATCACCTCCCAATTTACATTATGCTAATTCTACTTTTTTTATAACCCCTCTGCTACAATCCAAATTTAATATTCATCTTTATCTCTTGCATCCCACTTCATCTTGAAGTTCATTCTTCAGTAGTTTTTTATTTTTGTGAGATCAGCCCTGTGCTAACATCTTCCAATCCTCCTCTTTTTTTTTTTTTTTTTGTTGAGGAAGACTGGCCCTGGGCTAACATCCGTGTCCATCTTCCTCCACTTTACATGGGATGCCGCCACAGCATGGCTTGCCAAGCAGTGCGTTGGTGTGCGCCCAGGATCCGAACCGGTGAACCCCGGGTTGCCACAGCAGAGCACGCACACTTAACCACTTGAGCCACCAGGCTGGCCCTCTTTAGTAGTTTTTAAAGCATGTATTTGTGACTATTAAACACTGTCCTTGTTTGTCCAAAGATATACTTACCATCAGTCTTCAGCAAGGTATAAATTTGTGGTTTGCTCATTATTCATTATTTTCTTTTTCTTTGTGAACAATCTTTATTATCTCTCTGGTTACTTTAAGTATATTTTTTAATGGTCTTTGGTGTTCTGCAGTTAAGAATACTGTGAATTTTTATTTATTTTTTTGGAACCAAATGTTTTTCGAATCTGAGAATTCAAGTCTTCTATCAACTCTGAAATTTTTTAGCCATCTTTTCAAATATTGCTTTTATTCTCTCCTTTCTAGATTTCTCTCATGTATTAGAACTTCTCATTTTATCCTTCATGTAGCAAATGCTTTCTTAGTGTCTTTTCTTCATGGCTATGCCTCCTTCTGAGTAATTCTTCATGGCTATCTTCTAATTCATTAACTCTGTTTATCATGCTCAGTATGGTGTTGAATCTATACAGTTAATATTTCATCCCATTAAATGTGATTTTATTTCTAAAAGCTAGCTTGCTTCCTTCCTTCCTCCCTCCCTCTCTCTCTCCCTCTCATTCTTTCTCTTTTTCCCAAATCTACCTGTTCCATTTTTATAGAATCTTACTCTTTCTTGTGGCTTCAGTTCTTCCTTTTATTTCTTTAATTAATTTAAAGATAATTATTTGACTTTAATTATTTAGTCTCTTTATCATTTAAGTGGCTTATTAAATTGAGGAGCTAATAATTCAGCATGAGTATATATGTTCAATACATGTATTTACTTCAAACTTTTGTGATTTATGTTCAATTCTGTTCTGAAGACATTGTCCTTAATCTAGCAACATCAGCTGCCGTATTCTGACTTCTCCTTTGCTGTTTAACGTTGCACAGACAATTGTCATAAAGCAAATTGGTCTGGGATTGGTCATTTGTTTTGGTGAGTATTGGCAGTCTGTTGGTTGAAATCAGGAGCAGGCTGAAAGAATTTAGAACCTCACCTTCTACTCTTCTATCAAACTTAGTATTAGGTAGCAAGTTAAAATGAAACAAAACCTCAGCTTCAACTCTGGAAAATGAAGAGAGATTTATAAACATGCAGGCAGATACAGTCCTGAAATCTGTCCTTAAGTGAGAGTAGATCTTTCTCTGGCTCAGGAACACTGATCAGCATTTTGCATGAAAGGCTTGTTACCAAGGGACTTGGAATCCCTATAAAAGAATATGTAAGCCTTATAAACTGGTCAGGAGGCAGGAGAGAGTGGACAGAAGCAGGGCCAACCGTCTCTAGTTCTTGAATGGCTAGCAAAGAAGTCTGGTTGCTGGTTTTCATGCAAGGGTGAGAAGTTCTGTTAAATGACTTCTAATCAAATACACGTGTTTTAGGTGATGCATTTCTCTAATCAAAAAATATTTGTAACATACAGATTAAGGCATTATAGATGCCAATTATCCAGCCCTAGTATGTTGATCAGAATTACCTTTAACACACACACACAAATCATACTAGAAATTATTTCAAAATTAATGATTTCAACGTTGATCATTATCTGTATAACCCCAAAAGAATGTTCATTGAGAATTTATATCATTCCTTGTAGATATTGTAACTTATATAAAAGTAATGAAATGCTAGATATGATTTCTTATGTGTGATAATATTATAATATAATATAAGAGAGCATTTAAATGGGACTGCAAAGGTCAAATTTAAAACCGTTTTTGTGTGTGTATGAGGAAAAGTAGGAACCCTGAAAGCCTCCAGGACAAGAATGGGCAAATTTGCTTGTGATGCCTAAAGACTTTCTGCTAGGGAAAGAAACAGAACTTCAATTCTTCTTCCCTGAAAACTAAATAGCCCTGTCAGCATAAATTTGTTTTGCCCCGACAAAGGCTCAATGAGAGGGAGAGTCAAGGAAGCTGCTGAAGTTTTAAGAAAGCAGCATAGATGATGGTTACCACCTGTGTTTGCTCCCGCACAGAGCTGCGTTGTCCAAGGATAACGGTGGCTCTGAATCCATGCACTGGAGGACACCATAACTTGACCTGAATAGGTTTCCCTAGGGTGGACTTGGGCTCTACTGATATGGCCATGTACTTGAGTTTTAAAAGGCAATAACTTTGAGAGCACAGACAGTGGTCATGCATGGTAGGAAGGGCTTGGGCTATCCTTCCTCACTCTTTGAACGACCTGAGCAGGGTCTACAGCATTAGGTCCAATCCAGGGCAGAAGTACAGCGGCTGTCGAAGGTCCTGCCACCAGTGTTCTGTTTTATCACCCTAGCAATGGCAAGTGGAGGAGCTTTCTCAGATTGCAATTCATAAAAGAGTTGGCTATCATCAGCGGGTCATTGTCCAGGCACAAAGTGAGAGCTACCAGGACTCACTCTTCACTATACTGTGAATAACCATCCCCAAACTTGAACTGCTTGGGATCCATACAGGAGAAGTGACCTAGAGAGAAAAAAGGGCATTTTTGCTAGTTCACTTGGGGATGGCAAAATGGAAGCCTTAAGTCATTTTGACTAGAAAATTCCAAGAAGGTTATTTTGTATCACAAGATGGTGAAGTGAGTCAAATTGTTGCCTGTCTCCTTTCTCCTGGACGAAATCTCAGATACAGGACTATGCTTATCAAAACTGGGTGACTGACTATCTAATTGGGAGCACCCTTTACTGGGCCTCCATTTTTCTAATAGCTGAAATGCCTCTCCTCCTGACCCCCATGACTCTAATCATTATCATTGGCATTAAAGTTTTATACCAGAGTAGGTTCTCATAATACAGCTGGTATGTTCTCTGATGCTCCTTCTGGGCTGTGGCATTCTGTAGCTTTGTTTCCTCGAATCTCCTTTTCTGTCCTTTGACGCTCCTTATGAAAATATTTGTCTTCCTTGGCCGTGCTGTAAATCTAAATTTATTACTCCCTCTGCTATTGTTTAATGTTTAACACTAATAAAAATGCTACTTAGCATTTACACAAAGGTTTATATTTTTAAAGTGCTTTACAAGGACTATTACTCTGGTCTTTTTTAATGAGAGTATTTTCAGAGGCAATATGTATGAATATTTAGGAGATGTTATGAATGTGAAGCTAAAGCCCTGCTCCTGTGATGATTTGGAATTTAGATATGTAATACACAGACATAGTGCTCATCTGGCAACCACAAATAAAAAAGCAGTATTTGTACTGTATTGAGGTCAGTAAAAATGCTCATATCTATAACTCTACCTAGCTATCCATTTATTGTTTGGATAGATCATTTTTCTTTTTTTTGTGAGGAAGATTAGCCCTGAGCTAACATTCGTTGCCAATCCTCCTCTTTTTGCCGAGGAAGATTGGCTGTGGGCTAACATCCATGCCCATCTTCCTCTACTTTATAGGGGACGCCGCCATAGCATGGCCTGACAAGCAGTGCGTCAGTCCGCACCCAGGATCTGAACCTTTGAACCCTGGGCCGCCAAAGCAGAGCGCAAGAACTTTAACTGCTATGCCACAGGACCAGCCCCTGGATAGATCATTTTTGCAGAGGACAATGTCTACAAAATAGAGTTTTAAACCACTTGGGTCTCTCCTTGTTAATGTAACATTTATTAAACTGAGACTTTTTTAACTGAGAGCAAGCTTCTTTTTGATTTAAAGCCAGAATTTGTCACTTAAGCTTTCAGGCTGTATTTGTGTTTTAGCTCAGTTCATTAGGGTGTGATTCAATTTAAATTACACTGGTAGAGAAAATGTTCTATTGTCCTATTCAGATATTCATAGGTAGTCTGAAAGTAAAATTCATTGTCTTACATAATGCACTCAAATTCTCGGCGATAAATGCAAAAACATATGTATAAGCTGTTAATAATTCTATCTTTGGTTTTGTCTGCATATGTAAACTCACTAACAGTTTTCCAGAATTAGTAATCTCATGCATCACCCAGAAGCTTTCTGTACTACAAGAGAATTTCTATATAGGGAATAAATATAAGGTAAAATTATGTTTTTCATTATTTTCCATACCTGGGATTGAAATGTACTGAGAGTAGGGATGATGTCTTATTATTCTTTGATTCTCCAATGATTAAATAGTCATTGGCATATATTAGGTGCTCAATAAATGTCTGTGGGCTGCTAGTTACTGATTGCATGTAGGGAAACATTATTTCAAACAACACAAATAGCTTGTGAGGAAGAATCCCGCTGAGGCCAATGCTGATTTCATGGATTTATTAGGTGTCTAGAGCTTGCAACCATGCAGAAGCTTTCCATTCCATGCAACATTAAATTTAAACTGCAGACCATAGCCTGCATGACCTTTCTCTGATTCTATCTGGTACCATTTCTCGTCCATCTGGTCCCTAATGCTTCAATCACACAGGCCTTTGTTCTGTTCCTTGACTTAACATTTTATTCCCCTCACAAAGCTGTTCCACTTTCCACAGACTGCCCCATGTTCACTTCTTCTCATCCAGATCTCAGTGTACCACCCAAGAGAGGACTTCCTGACCACGCAGACCCCATAACTCTTGATCATGTCATCTTACTGTGTAATGGTTAATTTTATGTGTCAAGTTGGCTGGGCCATGGAGTGATTAGACACTTGCTTAACCATTATTCTGGGTGGTTCTGTGAGAGTGTTTTTGAGTGAGATTAACATTTAAACCAGTGGACTTTGAGTAAAGCAGATTACCTTCCACAATGTGGGTGGGCCTTGTCCAATCAGTTGAAGGCCTGAATAAAACAAAAGGCTGGCCTTCCCCCATCCCAAGCAAGAGGAATTTTCTAGTGGGTGGCTTTCAGACTTGAACTGAAACATCAGCTTTTCCTGGTTCTCCAGTCTGATGGCCTTTGACCTGGAGCTGCAGCGTTGACTCCTGGTCTCCAGGCTGACAATCCACCCTGCAGATTTTGGACTTGCCGGACTCCATAATTGCATGAGCCAGTTCCTTACCATAAATCTCGTTATCTATCTTTCTATCTATCTATCTACCTATCTATCTATCTATCTATCTATCTATCATCTACCTATCTATCCTATTGATTTTGTTTCTCTGGAGAACCCCGATTAATGCAGACTGTTGGTTTATTATATTTTCTTTCCCCACTAGAGGTATGTTCCATGACAGCAGCGGCCTTAATAGCCTTCTTCTTGGCTATATCCCCAGGGCCTAGAATGGTTCTTACCCTAATATGTGTAGTAATAAATTATTGTTGAATGTTATAACTAATGGCTTGGTTCATACATACCAATTATAAGGATACTTAATAGTAGTGTCCTTCAGATTATCATATATCATATGGTGTGAGTTATAAAACAAATTATGTATGAACATATAGACAGAATCTAATTACAAATAAATAATGACAAATAAATCTATTGAATTAAAATATTTATTTTGAAATAATTGTGCATTTTAATTACCATGTTACATTATTAATAGTAGCCAAAACAGCTATCACTTATTGCCTGACTGACAGTGTATACTTGATGTGAATTATTAGATTATTAATATTATATTATTGTTATCTAATATTAGATATATTTACTAATACAAGAATATAAAAGATGAGACATTATCATTCTCCTTTACCTCTCCTTACCTCAGTTTCCTCATATATAAAATAGGAACAATAATAGTGTCTACATTACAGAGTTATTGTAAAAATTAAATGAGTTAGAATAGTGTGTGCCAAACTGCATTAACCATTATCGTTGTTGTTGCTACTATAATTGGCATTAGTCCTCAAGTCTTTTGCCAAATGTACATTATCTTATGGATCAATGTAAGATTTATTAATTATATTAATGGAATCAAAGCTACTAAAGCAGAGATTACCTTTTATTTACTTTTTTAATGAAATTGTGTTTTCAGTGTAATATGAAGGAAATTTCCATTTTTGATATTTTATTTTATATCTTATTCCTGTGAGCTATGCTAAATAATTGCTTTTACTTCTTCCTCTTCACACCTTTCAAATATTTGTAAATTTTTTTTTTCTTACTAAGTTATACAAATTTAGCTCCTCTAATTTTTTCACTTAAGACATTGTGTTGACTTCCTTAATCATTTAAATTTCTCTGCTGTGGATGCTCTCCAAATTTCTTAAGTTATTTGGAAAAGACATGGCTAAAACTAGATATTATGAAATTTTAAAGTATATAATCTTAATTGAAGTGATTTCAAACTAATATTTTTGGATATCCGGTGAAAATATGTTTATTGCATCCTTTCCTAAATGTTTTTGTTCACATTGAATTTTATTCATTTCTCTAAATATGTTAGGTTCTGAATAAGTTTATGAAGACACACAGATATACATTTGCAGTTATACACCCACAAATACAACACACACACACACGTATGCAGATTATTCCTATGGTTGGATTGGTAAAGAATTCTGATAAAGAATTTCTTTTGATCCTTAATAGGAAGTCATGATTATTCCCCTTCCAAATATGGCTACTGAGGGGTCAAATCATGAGCCTTGAGAAAAGTCTTATTTACAACTTTCTTTTGCTCTAAGCTAGTGGATTTATTGCTACAAAGTCTTCAAAGAAAATAAAAGAGACCTTGTGTTTACATCAATTTTAGGCTCTGTTACCTATATTTGCATCCCTCTTGCCTTAGAACTCAGTTCTCAAAGACATTTCCATGGGGACTTTAAAAACGAAGCAAAGATGCTAGAAGTAATAATGAATTCAATGAAAGCTACTATGACTCCTTTTCTTGGCCACCATTGGACAAGCTCCCATGCAATACTTTCTAGCTGAGCCCCCATCATTGAAGCAAATCTGTCTAATGGCTTCCTTCTGGGCCATAATAGGGTTGAAGGCATGACCCTCTCTCTAGGGAGAATGAATATCTGATGTGACAAAGTTAAATCTGGATTTTTTACACAATCTCAATTTTCTCCGAGAAGCATACACTACTCCTTCATCTCTAAAGAGGGTCTGTTTAGAATTTTTCCTGTTTGAAGCAAGCCTATCTGGTGCCCATATTTATATCTATACACATAGTAGTCTTTCTGTGGAAAACCTAGAAGCTATCCCAGGGCAAGGTATTAAAAAACATTCTGAAGTAATAGCCAATCAGAATTTAAAAGATATTAAACAAAGTATGAATCCTGTGGCGTAGATTTCAGATCATAATATATGCTGTCCAAGTGTCTCAGAAATTGACTTTTTATTTGTAAAATGAGGGTAAGATTGAATAGTTTCGTAGTGTTGATGTGACAATTAAATGAGATATATTCAAGCATAAAATTGGTAACCTATCCATTGTTTTGACGATGTTACTGTTTCTCATACATTTTCTTCATGACAATTGCATACATATTACTATAGAAATGTGTTTTTTTAAGCACCATTTTTACCTTTTAAATGATCTAACATTTCTACCTTTTCTCATTTATAGGCATATCACGTCTATTTTTATTTCACTGGTTTTAATTAATCAATCACTTCTATTTATGAAGATTTCTCCACTTCTCCCAGTCTTTTGATATCAGTCTAACACTCCCAGAATTTGTCAAAATAATTGGAAATGTTTAATGAGTCTATAAGATAATTAATTCCATATGATAACTGCCATGAAGTTCAGCTGATATGCCTACAGTTCATTCTTCTGAGTATTTCTTTTATCTTTGTGTGAAGCTTTAGAAATTTGGAGAATTCTTTCCCTACCTGGTAGCATTAAATCTCAAACTTTCAACTTAAAAATTTAAAATCTATGTTTAATCCTTACTATTTTTGTTTCTAGTATTTTAAAATAATACCTTTTACTTTATTTAAGTTGGAGATTAGTTCAATGGGGAAGAGGTGAAATTACTGTCAAATAAGAATTTTTTTCTTCACTTGTTTTCTATAAATCAACACTCTTTGATTTCATCTGTACACATAAAATGTACTTGATTTTGCTGTCCTGTATTTGATATGCATTTGATGCCTTTAGCAGATTATTGCTCACTCACCAAATATTGGATTTTAATTTCCCCTTTCACTGTGTTATCCTGAATGGATTACCGACTTACTTAATTTTTCAGCTTTTTTGAATTATTCTCCATCTGTGATAATCAAATGCTCCTTTTGAAGAGACACAGTTGACAAAAACAACTTCACAAAGAAAGATATGTTTACACTTCACTCCAGGAAATTTCCTATCTTGAACAACCTTACTTCCTACTCACTCTGCTTGCTTGATTAGGTTAAGTTGGCACCCAAATCTCATTGCTCCTTGTAAACTTCTCAGTTACAAAAAAATAGAGGTCATCAAATGTTACTAAGCATCAGGGATCAGGGTAACCACACATTTCTCCCACAACCTGAAGTAAATCAACAGATGCTTAGGTAGAAAAATCCTCTGATACTCTAATAGTTCGTCTCGACTCTTTCTTGCCGTGCATGTAAAGATTAAGGAAAAAAGAAATCCTTTTTATAAATTCCTTTCCTTTGGTTAAATGAAACACTGGTGGAAATGCGTAGAGTTTCTTGTGAATGAATGAATGAAGCATTAAATGTCATCAAATACCACTGTCATTGTATCCATTTGCTTCTCAGATATGAGTCAAACAATAAACAGAATTTGTGAGATCGAAGCCGTAAACAGAAACTGTGTTTTAGACATTGACTAAAAGGCCATTTGCTTCTGTGATATTAATTTCAAGGTGATTTTATATTATCTAGACATGTCTTTATTGGTGAAAAATTAAGAGCAGGCTTGACACAGCTCCGTGTTTGTATAGTACTTATTGTCGACAGTTAGTTAAAGAACAACTGCTAAAGTTTTTTCATCTGTTTGTTTGGTAGGTAATGGTAGCAGTCTATAATTAGTGGTAGGTGAGGGTTAGCTACTTTTCTGCAAACTCACTACCAGATTGCAATGAAAGTTCTAGACCAAATTCAGCTACACAGCCAGATACTTCTTTAGCAATCAGGCACTAACCAGTTCCATAGCTTGTTCTGTGAGCTCAAAGAAATTTCATCTTTTTGTCTTTTTCGGTGCCATAAATTCACTTTACATGAAAAGTTCCTCTTAAACAAATGCTATAATATCCTAACAGAGCATTTGTTTAATCACCTAAAAAACTAGATTGATTCTAAATCGATCAAGAATCCTCACTATACAGATGCCGCAATACAATGATGTACGGCTGAAATCTATGTAATGTTATAAACCAATGTTACCTCAAAAAAAAGAAGAATCCTCAGAACCAGTGATGGAACAGAGCATCTGCTGTCACCCATAAAGGTGTAGGATGAAGAATCTGATAAAAGTCTTATATTTGGTTAGGGAGAATCTTTAACACATTTAAATCATCCACTGTAAAAAACATATATATATTTCACCAAGGAGAGTTTTTTAAAACATCCATTCTACTCACAAACAAGCTATTAATTTCACTCATGAAAACCTATTTCTAACATTTGTTTTGCTAACTAGCAACATTTCTGGCATCGTTCAAGGTAAGATAGGCTGAAGTCTCAGAAGCTGACTCTGGAGTGGCCTTTCTGATTAAAGGAGAGCAGATCCCTCTGGAATGTGATCTCCTGATTAGCGACCCAGTGTCCCTGGAGTGCAGCTTCAACTACCCAACACCCACACAATATCACACTTTCTGTATAGAAGGTATTTTAAAATAATTTACACACATGATAACATTGGATCTTCTCCAAACAGGATCAGAACATGCCGTTCTTTTTTCATCCCAGCCAACCACAATGTGTGGCACGGAGCAGATGTTGAAGCAAAGTAGATTAAACTGAATTTTGTGTGAGCAAAAGTAAATGATAAAAATGAGGAATTAGCTATGAATGACTCATCCTATCAGTTTGGCCACTGGTATAAACGGGATTTGCTCAATCTCCTTGAAAACACTCTGCCTTAGATCAGTCTATCATCATCATCAATTCAATGTTTTTTTTTTAATTAAAAAGTATATAGGGGCCGGCCCAGTGCCATAGTGGTTAATTTTGCACACTCTGCTTTGGCGGCCCTGGGGTTCGCAGTTTTGGATCCCTGGCACAGACCTATGCACTGCTCATCAAGCCATGCTGTGGCAGCACCCCACGTACAAAATAGAGGAAGATGGTCACAGACGTTAGCTCAGGGCCAGTCTTCCACAGCAAAAAGAGCAGGATTGGAAATAGATGTTAGCTCAGAGCCAGTCTTCCTCACACACACACACACACACACACACACACACACAAACAATGTATATGGATTATTCAATAAACTAAACATATTTAAGTTTCTTCTGAATACTCAAAAATATTCAAAAATTTTTTTTACTGCATTGCATCTATGTATTAGATGTATTTATTGATGTGACACTCTAGGGGCAATGAAGATAAATTGAACACAATCATATTCCTAAAATGAAAACAGTAATTACTATTTCACAAATGTGTTTCAATATGTGATGTTATGGTAGCTCCTCCTAATTCTACTGGATTTTTGTTTTTCTTCCGGTGTAATCTGTATGTATTTCATCTCTAGTTTTCATAGCAGGCATTTTATTTGTGATTCATTTGACTTTTTAGGTGGTTATATTTCAAGATTTTAGTCATTCTATTAAACTTACTATAGATCAAGAACAACATTGTCTCTTTCAAGTTTATTTTCTTTTGCAAAGTATTCTTTTTAATTGTATACCAGTAGAAACTTCTAGATAATTTACATAAGCATTTTGCTGCCTTAGTTTATAATATACATTTTTACTTGAAAACAATGAATATAATTGAGATTGTAAGATTTTTACAAGAGTAAATAAACTCTTTATTCAAAGAGTTATATAAAGTGATTCATTCATGCACAAAATATTCTGGAATGAATATAGTAGTTTAATTTTCAGTTTGAGATTACTATGTTAGCATTTTATTTTATAGAAAAAAATTTAGAATATATGAATGTGTTCTAGATTTCTAAAAAGTGAAAAGAGTGTGTGTGTGAGTGTGTGTGTAAATAAATGAGTAAAAGTAATTATAACAAAGAATTAAAGAGTTTTCCTAACAGCAGACTATGAAGTAAACTGTACCAGGCTGTCTGGCAATAAAATGAATATCAATTTCACAGGAATATTTTATATCTTAATCCTAATTTTAAACTTGTTAACCACTAATGAGCAAAGCTCTGACAATGTTGTGAAAATAGTATCTATCTGTTTGAAAATATACATTAATTGACTTATCCATTCATTTATTCATTAATTATTCGACACTTACTTGCTATGTTTTAGATAAAGTGCTGGAAGCAACTAGGGATAGAGGGATTAATAAAACCTGCACCTTCTTTCCAAAATGCTTCTGAGAAGTCAGACATGAAAATTATGAATGTTGCCTGCGTTTTTTTGCTTATTTTAAATTTCTCACATTCTCATCCATCAATAACAATACCGTCACGGCTGCATAACAATGTTTCAGTCAACAGCAGACTGTGCATATGACAGTGGTTCCATTAGATTAGTATCATATAGCCTAGGTGTGTAGTAGGCTATACCATGCAGGTTTGTGTAAGTGCACTCTATGTTTTCTCACAACAATGAAATCACCTAACCAGGCATTTCTCAGAACATAACCCCATGGTTAAGCCACCCAGGGCTGTATTTCTATATATTTATGGTCAGAGATTTTTGTGGTTCACAACGTCACTTAGATTATAAGTACTCTACTTGGGCAGTTGGTGTAGTGGAATGTTAGTAGATTGAGACCTTGGTTTTTGGAAGATAAGATTCTGCTTTTGAGATAATCTTTTTTTTTCTTGTAATATCCTGATTTCCACCACATGCTTTCTTCTTTCCTGCAACAAATCTCCAATAAATGGACACCGTCCTTTCAATGTGTTTTCTCCAATCCTACCATCAAGGTAGTATCTGCAGGATACTTACTCCATCGTGCACACAGTCAAGTCCCTTCTTTTCAATTCCTTAGTAGCACTGTTCTGACTCAGTAGATGACAGCCGTGTTTTGAGTATTTTCCATACTTTGGGCAGGAATTTCTCTTTTTTGGGGTGATTTTATGTGTTTTCTGCCATCTCTAGGCCTTTGATAGCTCTGCTCTTTTCCATGCAGTCTCTACCTGACTCTGCTTGGCTATTGAGTCTGGAGACAGCTCTGCAAGATTTGGATGTTTATTTCTTGACTTAAATATACACTTAAGTATATAGTATTCTCTGTTCCCAAGTTATTTTTGAAAATAGTTTTATTTGCTCTCTTTTTCCACTGGAGGATTTTGGAGGGATGTGTGAAGAGGTTCAAATTTAGGTAGCTGTCATTATTCTTCAGGAGCTCTGAAGCCCAGTATGGTTTTAAAACATGGATCTTTATTGACCGATGCCTCAATGTGAGGCTTTTATTCTCTCCTGTATATTTTGCAGCTCATGGCTGTGCTTGTGTTATACGCAGGCTGTCTATCTCTTTAAGCATTCTGTGGTTGCTTTCTCTCTGTAGCATTGGTGTTCTTCCATTTACTGTTTTACTGGGAAGGAGATTTTAAACCCTCTTTATTGCAACACAAAACATGACTAGCTACCTGCACAACGTCAGTTCAGTTTTGTACGTACTATAAAATAATGTAGTAAAAGCTATCTTTCCCAAGACTGCTGTGTGAATAAGAATAGGAGACTCCTTCTTTTGTGGTGACTCTGCTCATACCCAGCTTTGTATGTGAAGGTAGAGTGGACTTCAGACTATTTTTATCCTGTCAGCCTTTGGCAGAGAACATCCTGCAAAACCTTATATATCAACTTCCTGTCTTCACTCCCCAGGGAACCACAGTAGCCTAATCAGTTTTTTTTTTTGGCTTGAGGAAGATTCACCCTGAGCTAACATCTGTGCTAATCTTTCTTTATTTCGTATGAGTGGTGTAGGTCGGTGCCTGGGAAACCGAACCCGGGCTGCCGAAGCAGAGCGCACTGAACTTAACCACTAGACGAAAGTATTGGCCTGGCTAATCACCTTTTGAAATGCAAATACCATTTGGTTGGAGTAAAAATGAAAATAATTAACTTGTTAATATACCTTTATTTGATAATAATGTTATCACTTCTACAGGCAGGTGGCAGGGAAAAACAAGACAAGTAAAATTTAAAGATAACAAGTGTAGTAGTAAAGCTGAGCTTATTAATAATGCTGAGGACGGGCAAAGTAGATGAGATGTCAGAAGGGAGGGCTCTGAGATTTGCTTCTAATGGATGGGATGAGATAGAAACACATGTTTGAGAGGAAACCCTCTATCTTTCTACAAGCTTCGGGCTGATGCAAAACATCGTGACTGTAAAAGAAGTTATGTTTCTACTGTCTGAGTGCTTACAAATGTAGAACGGAAGAGAGAGCAGCCTCCTGCAATCACTAATTGACTGATTTAATAATGAGTGACTATTTCAGCAATAATTTTCAAAAGTGGTGGAAGAAAATGCTCTGGAAAAATGTGGCTAAGGGCTGAATCACTGTGAAAGCACTATTTCAGTAAGTGACACTAATTGCAAAATAATGGCCATACACTTTGCAATCAGACTTATGCTGACAAATGTATGTTTCATTATTTTTTAATTTATCATCTTATGAATTCAGTTGGCCTGCCAGAATTCTCTTGGAATGAGCTGGACATTGTTAGCAGGTCTCTGCTTGATACATGCCCAACTGTGGAATCATCTTAATTTAAACTTTTATTATGGCAATATGAGCTATCCTTACTAAAATCTTAATGATCTATCAAGATTTCCCCCAAATCTTGGCTTCCGGGGGTTCTTAACTAAGCTGTAAAAATATGATTTCTCTTGACATTGGAGTGTCACATTTCCGGGGTAAAAGTAGCTTTTTTTCAATGTCTTTCAATTCTTGTCCTTTTCAGATATTTGAAGAATACAACTTTGCTCAAGGTAGGTAAGTATTGGGAAAATATTTTTGTTATTAATGCCAGTGATTAAAAGTTGAAATGTTGTCTTTGACAAGGTTTATACTGCTAGTGTTACATCTCATTTTGTTTATTCTGAACACAAAGCATCTCCTGTAATGTGTGCTTATTTGTGATGTTTCATTTGGGGACAAAGTAGTCCCTAGAGAATTCTGGAGATACTTCTGTGAAAGCAAGGCCTATGGAGCTGAGTCCAAAAAAGAGTGGGACCGAGTGCTTTGATTTTGTCGCTTAATCGTAGCTCATTATTTTCCCATTCATTAATATTCATAGAATTTTGATAAATATCTTCCCTGATGTTTCCTAAGAAGTCCTTCAATGTCACTTTTCCAAAGATTGTGTTCTCAACTTGTCTTTCCTGTGCCCTTGCAAGTGACTTTTCTGTGAAAATGGAAAAAAAAAGCCTTCAACCCAGTTGACGAATATATGTAAAGTGCTCTTTATTAAGAATGATTACCAAAAGGTCTTTGACTCATGCGCGTGGTGTAGCAGAAAGAGCAGACATTTCCAAAGGGGCAGAAATAGAGTCCCCAGAACCTATAGTTACTTTCTAAAATATGACAGAACTTTCTATGCTTATTCTTTATCTCAAGCATTTTCAATTTCTCTGCTTAAAGTAATCTTTATTGTTATTATTATTATTATGTTAATAATCAAGCTCATCTTTTGAGTGCTCATTATGTCATAGACATTATGCTAATCAGCTTAGTGGCATTTTCTCATATAATATCTACATCATTGAATCTAGTACATAATATTATTCCCATGTTACTGATGGAGAAACTGAGTCCCCAGTTGACTCCGCTAGCAAGTAAACTGTCTAACTAGGAAACGCTGACCTAAGCGTTTCAACTGTTAAGCATTGTTGTCAGTGGCAATGTTAAGTAACAGAATATCATAATATAAATATTATGTAGATGACTTTATTAATTACTCTAAGCCTCCACTTCCTCATTTGAAAAATTAAAACAACCTTTTAGGGTTGTTTTTCACATTAAAGAAAGCAATATATATAAAATATCTAGCATAATGTCCGATACCTTGTATTCTTTAATAAATATTAGTTTCCTTCACTCATTTTACTGACATAAGATAATGGATGCTATATTTCTCTCTAGTATTATATTTTAGCTGGGAGAATCACTATATAATTTAAAATTTGCTTTTTTATACGTCATCAATTTGTTTCTTATTGAAATACTTATAGTCACACCACTTAACTAATGAGGAAACAGAAGCTCAAAAAATTCAGTAACGGTTCTCAGATTAACACCAGACTCCTAAGATTCTTAGCGTGTACCTCTTCCATTCTTCTTGAAGCCTCAGGTCTTTAGTAATGTGATTTCAGGAAAACTTGTCACTTTTACGGACTATTGTTTTGTCACCTAGTTTATGACTAGTATAGTACATATTGCATAGTTTGACGTTGAAAGCACAAGTACTTGGAGAACAACATAAATCAGTCTAATCACAATGTACCCTTGTAACATCTCAAGTTTTTAGCAAAGATAGTAAATTTAGAAACCTGTTTCTATTTCATGTGGAAATTGACAGTGGGGCCAGGGCTCTTTATTTGCTATCATGAGGTTGAATGGAAATGACATGGAGGAACATGGGAAAGGTGGTAGAGAGAATGAGAGTCAAACAGAAGTGTGAGAATGCATATCTTGCCTTTTCCCCACCCCTACAGGGAAAGTGTTAGTTACTTCCTCATTAAGTGTGATGTGAGCTGTAGATTTTTTAGATGCCTTTAGCAGACTAAGGAAGTCCCTTTCCTAGCCCTAGTTTGCTGAGATTTTGCTGTTTTATCATGAAAGGAGGTTGAACTTGTCAAATGCTTTTTCTGAGCCTATTGACATGATCATACGCATTTTCCTTCTTTATTTGGCTAACTTGGTGAATTACATTGCTTGTTTTAAAGTAGTAAACCAACCTTGCATTCTTGGAAGAAAACCCACATGACTCTAATTTATTTTCCTTGTATATTACTAGAATCTATTTGCTAATACTTTAAGAATTTTTGAATTTATGTTCCTGTGGTCATTGGCTTGTGGTGGTCTTTTCTCATGTTGCATTTTTCTGGTTTTATTATTACCATAATTCTAGCCTTTGCAAAAAAAAATTGGATAATATTCTCTGTCTTCTATTTTTGGACAAAGTTTGTAAATTCTATCAAATTTAATAAAATTCACCAGTGAAAGTTTACCAGAGAAGTCATCAAAGCTTGAATTATCCTTTAGGGAAGACTTTTTATTATAATTTCAGGTTTTTAGTACCAGAATAGCTCAATGTCTAAGTTTAGATTTTTACAGAATTTATTTATTTCATCTTAGTTGTTTAATTCAACAGCAAAAAAAAAGTTCATATTATTGTTCATAATATTTTATTATAATTTTAATGACTTGGTGTAATAACATCCCTCTTTTATTCTATTATTGATAAATTTGTACTTTTTTCATATTCAGACTGGCTAGAGGTTTATCAATTTTATTAATTATTCCAAATAGCCAAATTTAGCCTTTGGTAATTTTCTTGACTTTTTGTTTTGTATTTGTTGACTTCTGCTTTCATCTTTTTATTTTCTTCTACTAATTTTGATGTAATTTGCTCTTTTTTAATTAGATACTTAAAGTAGAAACTCAGGTCATTGATTTCAATCCTTCTTGATTTTTGAATGTAAGCATTTAAGCTCTACATTTTTCTGTGAGTACTGCTTTAGCTGCCTAGCATAAATTTGAAGAAGACATATTTTCATTATAGTTCAGTTCAACATGTTTTTTTTTGGCTTGTGGGTTCTTATTTGGCAATTGGGCTATTTAGCAGTGTGCTAAAGTGTTTCTAAGTACTTGGAGATTTTTGAGATATCTTAAAATTATTGATTTCTAATTTAATTCCATTTTGGTGACAAAACATATTCTGTAAGATTTTAACGTTTTGAAATTTTTGAGACTTATTTTATGTTCCAGCATATAGTTTATCATGTGGTACATTCTAGGTGTACTTGAAAAGAATGTGTATTCCGCAGTTGTTGGTGGAGTGTTCTATAAATATCAATTAGTTAAAATGGATGTATAGTGTCATTTGAGATCTTCAATATCCTTGTTGATTTATCCATTTTGTTCTTTAATCAATGGCTGAGAGATTTCCAAATCCGATTGTGGATTTGTCTATTTCTCCTTTAATTGTCAGTTTTGGGTCATGTGTTTAGAAGTTTTGTTATTATGTACATACACATAGGATTTTTATGTCTTCTTGATCAATTAATCAATACTTTTTCATTGTGAAATATCCCGCTTCATTTTTGGTAATACTCCTTGATTTTACTTTGCCTGCAATTAACATAGCCATACCAGTTTACTTATGTTTAGTTTCTGCATAGTACAACATTTTTATGCATTTACTATTGAACTATTTGTATTTAAAGGGCATCTTTTGTTAATAGCATGTAGTTTTTTTATTCATCAGTCTGAAAATCTGTGTCTTGTAATTGAAGTATTGAGTTCATTTACGTTTAATGCAATTTTGATATATTTGGTTAAATCTACCATAGACCAGGGTGATGCATCTACAAACTAAGGCATGCCAAAGAGTGCCAGCAAACCACCAGAAGATATGAGAGAAGCATGGAGCAGCTTCTCCCTCAGCCTGAGAAAAAACCAACCTGCCAACACCTTGATCTCAGACTTTTAGCCTCTAGAACTGTGAGATAATAAATTTCCGTGATCAAAGCCTTCTAGTTTGTGGTACTTTGTAACAGCAGTCCGAGGAAATTAATACACTAGGTTTGTGTAGAATTTATACCAAAAGTCTGTTTGAGATGATGTTACTTTGAAAGATAAAAATTGTAAAGTAGATATCAATCTAAATTTTGGATTTTTCTTTTCAAATACTATTGTAATTTTTCCTCTTATGAAGTAGCATCAAAAATCATACTTACCTAATCAATGTTTATAGAGTGATTATATCTTGGGTTAAAAATGTGCCAGAGATCAAAGATCAGCATTACTTTTTCACAATAATATATATTATTTATTGTGTTAAAATATCATAACATAACATTTACCATTTTAATCATTTTTTTGTGTGTGTGAGGGAGGTTAGCCCTGAGCTAACACCCATGGCCAATCCTCCTCTTTTTGCTGAGGAAGACTGGCCCTGGGCTAACATCCATGCCCATTTTCTTCTACTTTATATGGGACACCATCACACCATGGCTTAATAAGCAGTGCATAGGGCCATGCCCAGGATCCTAACCTGTGAACCCTGGGCCGCGGAAGTAGAGCATGTGAACTTAATCACTATGCCACCAGACTGACCCCCCATTTTAATAATTTTTAAGTACACAGTTCATTGGCATTAAGTACATTCTCATGGTTTTTCAACCATCACCACCATCACTATAGTAATATTTTAACATCTAAGCTTGTTATGAGAAATGAGCATTTGAACCAATTTAAGCTCTCAATTTTGTGACTGACACTTAGGATTAATTAAGCCAATGAAAATAAGCCCTCCATTTCTAACTCCATTCAGAAGATATTCAAGTTCACATGATCCCTTGTGGCTTTTTCAACAGCCCATAACTTCTTCCACAAGAGCAAGTTAAAGACAAAACAAAAAAGTGGGAGAACAGGTGCCTAGCAAAACTGAGAGCTAGTCCAAGTTGGTCATTAACTCTATTTGTCATCAGACACATCAGAACATACCCACTCTGAAAAGTACACTCAAATCGTGATAATTTCTTATCTTGGGCTTAGGTGCGAGATTTTTGGGGGATAGAGAATTGGTACCATCTCATTCTTTCCTTTTTATCAAAATAAACAGGGCTTTGTATGTTTAATTATACAGTATACAAAGGTATTATTTGGTATAATGAAGAAGACCAATGGGGTAGATAAAAAAGAAAACGATTGCTTCCAAATTACATAAGCCAACCCAGAAGATGTGAAGTGACAGCAGCATTCTTGGTATAGATCAGCATTTCCTGATTCATGTATTAATATCATTGACTCAATGTATTCTGGAAGGATCAGGACTAACTCTTTTCTACTCCATGAGAAAGGTTTATGTATGCTGGCTTATAGGACCAAATAGATATGAAATATATATGAAATGGAGAACCCAATTTTTCTTCCTATTGGAGGAAGAACAGGGATTTTATCAACAGGAGAAGAAGATATAAAGGTCAGTTCTTGAAAAGTAAAATGGGTAGAACTAGGATGATTTCAATAAGTACTTGATTTATTATTATCATTCTTTGATCTTGACCTTTCAGGCACAATAAGGCATGAGAAGAGCTTTAGAAACTATCCAAAAGGAATTTTCTTGCT
The DNA here is from genome assembly GCF_057802395.1 of Ceratotherium simum simum. Taxonomy (NCBI): domain Eukaryota; kingdom Metazoa; phylum Chordata; class Mammalia; order Perissodactyla; family Rhinocerotidae; genus Ceratotherium; species Ceratotherium simum. The sequence goes on along the minus strand of NC_141907.1, from coordinate 29,565,089 downwards.
GCCTCTGACTTCCCTTTGCTTTCTTGATCAAAACAGTGATTTCACCCTCTCAAAATCAAAGAAGGAAAAGTGATATATGCATATACGAGTTGTAAGTCTAGTGGGCAATTTTAGTGGCATTCAATAACGTACATATATGTATTTAAAAATGGCTAACATGATGCTTATTATTTAAACAGGATATATGTATGACTTATTGAATTTTTATGGGGTTGATGGCATTAATGTAGCTTTTCGTAGTATCAAAAGTGAGAGAGCACATGAAGAAACCCCAGGAGTTAATGTTCTTATAGTAAAAACATTGGTACCAATCTCTGATCACTCTGCCAACCAAGTGCATGGCTCCAGTTTAATTCCTACCTCACATGTCTAGCTCATACATATAGGCACAAACACACACACACAGTACCAGATTAATGATTCATTTGGAATCTGCACAACCTGGATCATTTAGAAAGTTCTTACTATATAGTACTTCAGTACAGGCTCTTGAGAAGTTTTTTACTATAGGCTTTATAAACTCACTTTGATTACATTGTTTAGTTATCTTGCTATGTATAGAAGACAGAACTGTTTTTTTAATGTTTTCTCTAAAATGATCACAGTGTTCTTTGGAGCTATCACTCCTCCTGTGACTATTTTCTATGATTTGGTGTTTAGGGATGCAATCCAGCCTTTAACTGACACCTTGTCTCCTTAGCAAAACAACACAAAGCTGTGGAGTCCTTTGCCTTCCTGATCAAGTGTATGGCTAGGAAGAAAACAATTCCTCATGTGCTTCAGATGTTTTTCCTTTATTGCCCCTCTGTGAAGACTAGAACATTTCAAATGCAGCATTTTAACAGGACTATAACCTCCTCTCCAAAAGTCAATACCATAGAGTCATGATATGTTAGAGTAGTTTGCTTGTTTGTTTTTTTCTCTTTTTGAAAATTCTCTTTTTCAAAATTATATTAAATTGAGGAAATTAAATCCCTTAGATGTTTGTAAAAGAGAATATTTTATTTTTAATAAATTAATTAATTAATGGATGGGGGATGACTTGAAAAAAGAAGAGCCAAAGTCTCTTCGCAATTATTCCAAGTTTCATTTTCAAATTCAAATCTTAGAGTTGTAATATTTTGGAATGCTTATTGAACAATACCACACTTTAAATGCTATCTTCAAATAGGACAGGGCATGTATATCTATACTACAATATCCCTTATATTTTTGTAGCCTTGACTCTTCATAAATATTAACTAGGAAACTGCTTTCTCATTGCCTTCTCTGTTAGCTTCACCCTGTTCTTCCTCTATTGTCCCCTTCATCCTCATTTGCTGAATTTATTTAAATATCAAGTGTTAAAACATATTAATGGCAAAATTATTTGTGCAAACCTACAGTACCTGTATACACATGTGCCACTCCTGCAGTAACAGTTGCAATTACTGTAATCTATCCAGAATCCTCCACAGGACTATCGGAAGAAGCTGAAAGAACCAAGAGTGACATGGTCTTGTTAAGAGAAGAAGGTCATTTTGGTGAGAGAAAAAACATAAGATTACAAACCAGTGGTTAAATGCTTGTTGAACAACATTTCTGGCATTTCAGAGATGCATGATTATGGGCAAGTTGCTTAATCATTCTAAGCCCAAATTTCTTAATTCATAGCGTTGGGAATAATAACCTGTCTTTTATAATTATTGTTAAGCTTAAATAAGATAATGTGTATAAAGTGCCTAGGATTGTTCCTGTACAAGATGTCTTCTAAAACAATAACTTCAATAATTATGTTGGGTGGCAATTAATTTTAGTTTTTAGTTAATTATTAATATGCAACAATTTTCACATGAAAAACAAGAATTTGGGAATAGTAAAACATTTTTCTTTCTTTTTTATGTTCTTTATCAGCTTAGAAAAGAAAAGAAAAGAAAAGAAAAGAAACTAGATATGTCGTTATGCTTAATTTTTAAATGGCTATTGCTCTGAATTCGCTCCATTAATTGTTAGTAACTGCTTTTACAGTTTTCTCAAATTGCACAGATTTAAACTATTACTCAATTTCGATGTGTGATATTTATTTTAATGCAAAGCCCACTTCTTTTTGGACATAACTTTGAAAACGTAGTTTGAGATCAGGATTTAAGAAAGCTCTAAGAATTTTACCTTTAAGAGAATGGGAGCTATGGAAGCTTTTGATTGAAAAGATGGATTATTAAGTGTTATTTTAGGAAGATTATTTTGATGTTCTGGACAGACTGAAGTGGGAGGCAAGGATCCTTCTTAAAACTGGTATTTCATGTACAAGTGAAGTAATAATGAACTCATTAAGGGGCAACTGTAAATTAAGAGATCTTTAGAAAGAACTTCTAGAGGACTTGGAGGCCAAATGGATTTTTTAATTAATTAATTAATTTTTTAATTTTTTGTTTATTGCAGTAACATTGGTTTATAACATTGTAAAAATTTCAGGTGTACATCATTGTACTTCTATTTCTGCATAGATTACATCATGTTCACCACCAAAATACTAATTACAACCCATCACCACACACATGTACCCAATTATCCCTTTCACCCTCCTCCCTCCCCCCTTCCGCTCTGGTAACCACCAATCCAATCTCTGTCCCTATGTGTTTGTTTATTGTTGTTATTATCTACCACTTAATGAAGGAAATCATACGGTATTTGACCTTCTCCCTCTGACTTATTTCACTTTGCATTATGCCCTCAATGTCCATCCATGTTGTCACAAATGGCTGGATTTCATCATTTCTTATGGCTGAGTAGTATTCCATTGTGTATATCCAAAGAACTTGAAAACACCAATTTGTAAAGGTACATGCACCCCTGTGTTCATTGCAGCGTTATTCACAATAGCCAAGACGTGGAAGCAACCTAAGTGCCCATCAAGGGACGAATGGATAAAGAAGATGTGGTATATATACACAAATGGATTTTGTAATTTTTACAAAATAAATATCTGATTATGCTACTCCTTTGCTTAAAATCTTTTGATAACTTCACAATGCTCTGAAAATAATGCCTCATATCCTTAACATCATTAGAATGTTTTAGCTTCAGATAAAACCAGACCTAACTAAATGTAGCTGAAATGATAAACTTATTATTTTAAAAAGAAGAAATTGAAAAAAGAGTTGATAAATTCAGTGCCACCATGATATCTTCCAGGGTTTGATCCATCCTTCTGCTCTGCCATTTTCCATATGTAGATGTTATGGATTGAATGGTGTCCCTTAAAAAGATGTGTTAAAGGCCTAACCCCTGGTGCCTATTAATGTGGCTTTATTTGGAAATGAGTCTTTATAAATGTAATCAGGTTAAGAGGAGGTCATACTGAATTAGTGTGGACCTTACTCCAATATAACTAGTGTCCTTATAAGAAGAGGTGAAGAGACACTGACACACACAAAGAGGAGAATGTCGTGTGAAGGCACAGACACACAGATATAAGGAAAAGACCATGTGACACAGAGGCAGAGATTGGAATCATGCAGCTGCAAGCCAGGGAATGTCAAAGATTGCCTGCAATATCCAGAAGCTAGGAAGAGGCAAGGAAAGATCCTTTCCTGGAGTCTTCAGAGAGATCGTATGTCATATAAGGTTTAAAGATCCTTTAGGTGGTGGAACACAACACAGTGATATTTGGATAGCTAAAGGCAGAGCACTTTGTTACTCATCACTCCTATGAAAGAAGGCTGTTGTGACTTTGTGAAATTAATCTTTGTTAAGTAGGACCCCAGGGTGTCAGAGGGTGAGCCAGGATTCAAGAAAAGACCACGAGGAAATTGAAATGGAGAAGTTTATCACTCACAACTGCACAGCAGCCTCAAGAGACCACACAGGAGGTCGAGGCAGGGTGCAGGCCGAAAAAGTGGGGGCAGGACCTGGGACACACGCTTTTATTAGGATCCACAGATGGAGTACTTTGGAGTTACTGGGGCTGAGGCTGGATTGGTCAGTTCAAACCAAAATGACCAGCAGAGGGTGGGAGAGTGTCTTATCTAAGAGGTGCACAAGGAGAAGGTCCTGGGAGGTGGAGGAGACTGCTTATCACAAGTCGGTTGTATTTATATCAGAAACTTACATTTAGTCGTGACTCTGCAGCTGTTATCTAGGGCATACGCTTGTGGGAGGGGCTGGTGTCAGTTAAGGCCCCTGCAGGCCACTTGATCACACAAAATGGATGCCAAAGCAACAATATTTGTGGAGTAGTTTAGTTAAAGAGGAACATCTGCTTCTATGCCTCTTCATTTATTAGTGGATAATCCTTTTACTGAACTCTTGTATTAGTCCACTAGGGCTGTCAACAGATTGGGTGACATAACAACAGAAATTTATTTCTCACAGTTCTGGAGTGTGGATGTGGCAGATCAAGGTATTAGCAGGTTTGGTTTCTCCTGAGGCCCCTCTCCTTAGCTTGCAGAGGTTAGCCTTCTCTCTGTGTCCTCATATGGCCCTTTCTCTGTGCACTTGAATCCCTGGTGTCTCTTCTTAAAAGGAAACCAGTTTTATTGAATTAGAGCCCACCCTCATGACCTCATTCAACCTTAATTACTTCTTTAAAGGCCCTATCCCCAAATACAGTTGCACTGGGGGTTAGGGCTTCAACATATGAATTTTGAAGGGGGAGGGGAAATCATAACATAATCCATTACAACTCCTGGGTAGATTGTTTTCATTTCTAATTGCCCAGGGTTTGGTAATATGCCAATTCTAACTACTGGCAAGACAAAAGAGAACTTCATGGTTAGTTTACTCCAACAAGATTTATCTCTTAGATTGGGAAGGGGATTAACTTTCTTGAACATATATAGGGGTGTATATTTCAACAAAATGGGAATTCTATCTGCAAGGAAGTAGAGAGGGTGGCCTTGTAATGACAGTAAGCCATCACACGTAATCTTCAAGACCTTCCATAACCTTGTTCCTTACTTTCTCCTTAGATTCACATACTTCCGCTTCTTGCCTTGCTCTCTAAACTCTAGTCAAAAGACCTTTTTTTTTTCTTTTGAGTTCATCACACTATCTATACCTTTAATGCCTTTATTTTAGTTGTTCCATCCAATTGGAATCTTGTCCTCCTTACATACGTCTTTACGTAGCTCACTAATTTCTATGCTTTAGGTCTCAGTTTAAATGACATATCGTTGGAAGGCCTGACTTTTCATATATCACATATATTTCTCACATATCATTTTGTATTTTTTAAACATTTTATCACACTTGTATTATTTAGACAATATTGTCTTCCATACTAGAACCAAAAAGTCCATGATAAGCATGTCCTTATCTGTCTTACTGATTTTTCCAACATGGTGCTTGACCCTCAGTAAATATTGGTTGACTGATTTAATGCATAAAAACGAGAAACAGGAATATTAAAAGATAATTTTGATATTGAGTTTCAGTATTGGAAAATGGTTTAATCCATTATCTGAATTGTGGAAGACAAGAAGTAAACAAAGATTATTTATAGGGACAGTGGAAAGTGTCACCTTTGGTACACTAGTAAGTAACATTCAGTTAGAAATATATTTTAATGACTTAAATATATAAAATAATGTAAAGGAATATTTTTTAATACTCTGCCTATGTATCGTTTAAATTTGGTAAATAAATGACCAGTTTGATTAAACTGCAAATTTAAATTGTAAAAACATAATGCCAACAGCAGCACATCTTTTATGAATTTTCTTACTTTTAAATTAGACTTTTTTTTCCTAAAATTAAAATCTACAATGTGACATATACTAGTGAATCTACTAAAATGGATAACATTTCAGACAAGTCTAGCTTTCCTTAATAAAGACAATAATAAAGCATTACAATAACCTGCAAATGCTTAAAGATATTACTCTCTCTTGTTAGGACAAGCAGTTTCCGAACAGTCTCAGTGTAATGTAATAATTGCTAATGGATAGAACATTTTCTGGACTTAAACTTTAATTTTCAGCTGTTTCATAGAAATAAAAGTTTATTCTTTGCTTTTCTGGGTTGTAAAAGATCCAGGGAGGTGGTCTTGCAATGATTTCTTCGCCAGGGGCTTATAAGACTTTACTTATGGGGACCTTCAAAGAATATAACATCAGCTAAGGTTTCAAGAAAGATTTTATGGCTTCCATGATCTTTAACTCTTGTCGTAGTAGCTTAAAATGTTGAAAGAAAGAAGGTGAGATGAAGCAGAGGAGACAGATGGTACGTGGGGAGAAAAGAGCACAAGGAACAGAGCTACTGCAAGAAAGTAAATGGCTCTGGAAAAAATGCTGAGAAATTTATGTGGTGCTGTGTGAACTTTTACCTTAACTCTTTTTTTTTTTTTTTTCCATAAGCGTATTTTTTTTATTGATGTTTTAATAGTTTTTAACATTGTGAAATTTTGGGTTGTACATTTTTGTTTGTCCATCATCCATCACCGTATATATGTCTCCCTTCACCCCTTGTGCCCACCCCCCACCTCCATAGCCCCTGGTAACCACAATACAGTTTTCTCTGTCCATGTGTTGGTTTATATTCCACATGTGAGTGAGATCATACCTTAACTCTTAATGTGAGAAGGAAACACAACCATTGGCCTCATTGCATTGATTTTGAACCTATAGACAGCGTGTGTTCTGAATGTGTATTTATACATTAATGACTGCATTTTCATTTATTCATTACAAAGACAGAATCTTTAATGATATTTTTTACCATAATCAAAATAAAAAAGATGTATATTTCAGTATTTTTTGGTGGTTGATTAAGAGCCATTTGAAAGTTGCTAAAAAGTTTCTCTCTCTAAAAGTGAAAATGTTTGCGGTAGAATTTCTTTATTTTGAGAAAAATCCCTATGCTAGGCTAAAGTTCCACATGTTTTTGAGGAAATATGAAGCAGCTCCAGATTAAGGTGCTAAATGTTTCATTATTAATGTAAACCTGGTACCTCCTTACTAGGACCACCTCTATCCTTGCATAATTAGATAATTACTCCCCCCATATGCCCTTGTGTTTTGTGTACATGTGTATGTGAGTGTGTGTTTGTGTTTATATTTCAAGCAAAAGTTATCTATAGGAAATGGGGAGCAGAAAGTGTCTGGAGAGTTTAAAGGGCAGATCTTTCTCTGACGCTGATATAGAGGTGTAAAGAGAAACAGGGCAGGCCGTGCCAAAGTCCATTTGAACAGAAACTCAGCATGTGAATAAGCCAGATTTGTGACATGAACTGTTGATTATTATCATTACCATGTTTAGGTTGTGGAAGTCCAGCTCACATTTGTAATAAAACACTATAGGAAGAGGAGTAGCCCTGAGAAGAAACTTGTGTGAGGTGACAAAATACTCCCCAAACTTCTGGGGCAGCAGCATTGTGCTGTGAAGACAACTGAGTTAAAAGAAGTCAGAAGGATAGAATTGTGGCACATGTCAGAATTCCTCATGAGTTCTCAAAAATTTGCTGGAGAAGATAATTGAATTTAAGTGTTAGATTTTTGTATGGTCATTTGATGTCATCTCTGACTATTGTTATTTGGTTACCAAAGAGAACCATATATATTCAGGAATAAAAGAGAAATATATCTCTATGTCTGTCTCTGTCTCTATCTATCTAGCAAATAGTCCATTTGGAGTAGCCTTATAATGATATAGATTATTCTAGAGACATCAAATTTCAAGGCTGAAATGGAATTTAAAGGCCAAATAGTCTAATCAACTCTCAGATGTTTGATTGGATCCCTTCTCTGATGGCTTGGTCGAGTGGTTATCAACCCCCACGTTGTCAGGGATCTCATTACCTATTGAGGAAATATATTCAATTCACTGATGACACTGAATATTACACATTGACACCAGATCTGTCTTCTTGAGTGTCCACCTATTTGTCCTACCACCTAGGGCCATGCAGAGATATTATTTGTTGTTATTTGAAATGACCTATCATGACCCACTTCTCTTCAATAGGCTATATATCTTGAATTTCCCAAACTATTCTTCATGGTACAGCGTACTCTCTTCATTTAGTTTACAACATCACACTTTTACCTGCTTATCGAATTCCTATTTTTGAATGCTGGATGTAGCGGGACAAAAGAAGCCATGCACAAATAAAACCATGCTAATCTTATCAGGGCTTTTGTAATCACATTTTGATTAAAATAATACAATATAGTAATAACATATTTAGAAACATGTATGATAATTTGAAGGGGTGACTCTCGGTGCTCTTGTGTACTTGTCAAATTTTAATTACTATATGCCAAGAACTGTGTTGTTTTATCTGCGTTTGCAATCAATTCTATGACTTTAGTATTATGATTATTATCCGCATTTTAGGGATGAGCAAATTAAGGATAAGTGGAGTTATATAATTTCCCCAAATTTACATGGCTATAGAATAAGCCAGATTTCAAAGGGTGATCTTTTTGGTTCCAAAACCCTTTCCCAAAATGTCTATACAAATCTGTTGGAGAGTGAGATAATGGTGCCAAGTGCAGCCAGCAATCTCAGTGGGTCCTGATCGTGATTTTAGTTATGCTGGGGCTAGGGGTGTAGTCATCCATACGCTTTAGACAATGCCTGACTTATTGATGCTAGCCTCAAATACCTTGGCATTAGTATGCAGAGTTTTATGGTAGCAACATCATACTTTACAACTGAGTGGAAGGTGTGTTTATGAACTCCACAGAAATCCATAGCTTGATAAATGAATTTGGGAAGCTTTTCAGGCTGCTAAAGCTCTTGTTGCCAATGGAGATAATTTGGCTGTTGGTCAGTTTGTAGTGCTTCTCCAAAAAACAACTATCAATACTAGCAACCTCATATGCAAAATTCACAAACTTTCAATGGTAGTGACAATACTGTGTGTTCTCTTGTTCAGGATATTTATGACAGTCTTCAGAGTCACGGAGAGTATAATATAGGGAGAAGGTGGATTAGTAATGACTTAGACTCATATAGAATGCAGCATGCACCAGACTTAGATTTCATACAAAGGCACAGCAAAAACCAGACTTGTCACCAGGACCCCTTACAGTGCCAATGCAATTGCCAGGAATTCATTGTACTTTTTCAGCAATGATAACAGCTGTTTGCACTGTTTTTTGTTTGTTGAGGGGCTCTGGTTGACTTAGCCATATAAACGATCTTTTAGAACACTTCATAACACATTTTAGAGACAGTGGTGCTTTAGGAACAGGGGGCATTATCCACTTTAGTTCTTCTACCTGCACTTTTTGTTCAATTTAATCAACATATATTTGTTTCTGTAATTATTCATTCAACAAGTGTGTATTTTGGGACTTAAATAAAATACTTGAGATAATACACTAAATAAGTTAGTTCCTATCCTTGAGGAGCTTACAGTCAACTCTAGGAGAAAAACAACTATATTTGTAGGGGCACTTTTAACTGCAATCAACAAATTTGTTTTTTATAATTTGTTTGATGTGTCTCATGGAATTCAAGTTTGCAATTGTTGCTGAAACTTAGGAACAAGAGGAATTAGGTATTGTTAGAACTCACTGTCTCTGGACTCTTCTCTGCATATGTTTTGTTTGTCTTCCTCCCTCTCCATCAGTCTGGGTCTCCATCTTGCTCTTCCTTCTATCTCTCTAATTTATCTTATTACTTTATATGGGGGGGGGTCATCAAACTATTTTTGTAAATGGCTAGATAGTAAATATTTGAGGCTTTGTGGGTCATGTGATCTCTGTGGCATGAAAACAACCATGGAAAATATAGAAATGAGTAAATGTAGCTGTGTTATAATGAAACTTTATTTATGGACACTGAAATTCTAATTTCATATAATTTTTACTTGACATGACTTTCTTTATTCTTTTGATTTGCAACAACTTTCTTAAAGTTTCAACAATTTAAACATGTACAAACTATTCTAGTTCATGGGTCATACAAAAACAAGCCCATGGACCATACTCTGCCAACTCCTACTCAACATAGCAAAAAATATGGCAGCTGCCAGTTCATGAGCCTTATATCTTACAATATAGATCAAAATATTTTCTAAAATTGCTGACTAAAAATTCTTACTGATTATGGGTCAGCGGTTCAGGAACATGTACAAAATGACCTCACCTAGAACAAACATACAAAACAGGATATGAGCATGTGGGTATTGGTGGGAAAGATGGAGTGAGTTTCCAATTAAGTGGAAAGTCTGCCAAGGTGAATATTGTGTCAAGTTCAAAAACTAAATAGGCTATTTCAATATAGAGACTAGGAGAGATCACAATTAGGGAGGCACAAAGGAATCTTTTTTTTTTTTTTTTTCAATTGGCCTGGAAACAGCCAAAAAGGAAAAGAAGACATTAGCAGAAAGGTTGTGATGTGTAACCAGGGAAACTCTAGTGCTACCTGGTCAATAATCTGGAGTATAGATTGAGATGTGGCGTATGCTAAACATAAGCCTACAGAGAAAAGCGGAGAGCAGATCCTAACAGCCCTCCTATGCTATGCCTAGGAGTCTGGACTTTTTCCAAACTCATGGGGTTGTGGGTTAAATTGTGTCTCCACCAAAAACGTTGAAGTTCTAACCCTCAGCACCTGTGACCATGACCTTTTTTGGAAATGGGGTTTTTGTCGATGATCAAGTTAAGATGAGGTCATTAGGGTGGGCCCTAATCCAATATGACAGACAGTACTTATAAAAAGGAGAAATTTAGATACAGAGATAGACATGCATAGAGAGAAGACAATGTGAAGACACAGAGAGAAAGAATGTCATCTACAAGCCAAGGAACATCTGAGACTACCAATATCTAGAAAGTAGTCATGGAACAGATTCTCCCTTACAGCTCTCAGGAGAAACCAACCCTGATGACACCTTGATTTCAGACTTCTAACCTCCGGAACTGTGAGGCAATAAATTTCTGTTGTTTAAGTCTGCTAGTTTGTGCTGCTTTGTTATGGCAGTGCCAGGAAACTAATGCAGAGAGCAATAAAACAGAAGACACTATCTTCTGAATTTTTGCTTTATATAGGTCACTGATGTTGTTGGCAGCAAGAACAGTGGTATCAAGCTCCAAGGTTTAGATTAGAGGCAGCCATTTGAGATCCTTAAAGATAGAGAAGAAATGATTCAGCACCAAGTATCTGGGACAGGTATCAGAGGACCAGGCAGCACAACTCAAAACTGTTTACCTCAGCATTTTCTTCCCATTAGAATATGCTGGATTCTTGACTTTACTGAAAGCAGCAAGAGCAGAAGAGCAGTATTACTGTCAAGCTGTGTATTAGATTTTTATTAGTTCCATATTTAAGGAAAATGTAAACAGGCACCTTCAATATTTGTTTGTTTGTGGATGTCATTACTGTTTTTGTTGTTTTGTCTTCGGGGCTCTGCTTTTTTTGTTCCAATTCTCTTAATTTTCTTAAAAAATAATTGTGGACTTCAGAGTTATGGAGACAGATTGAAAAATAATACCTGTCATATGCACCCAGTATGGATGTCAACTTTTTCCTGAGGCCTGTCTCTTTGTGTGGCATGCACTGGCATTGCTTTCAAGGTAGATTTGATGTAAGTTCTAAGCACCAGAATTATGTTTACTTAATGACTGCCAACTTGAATCCATTCATGAAATAATTCAGAGTAACTGTATATCTGAAGGAGGTAACAGTGATCACAGCACCATCTTAAGGACTGAAAATATTAAAATTGTAGGGTGTCAAACTAGCTCCCAATAAATTTGTTCCTAAAAAACACAAAACCTATTACCTTGTAAATATTACCTGAAAAGATGATATAATTTTAAGGAAATTATTATATTTTGTTTCTCTAAAAGAATCTATTGATAATAGTAGGTTAGTTTCAACTGAAGATGAATAATATGTAAAAATTTGGGATGGAGTGCCATATCCATTAGATGAGGGGAAGGGACTAGAGAATTGTTCCCAAAGAGTCCTGTGCACACAGTGATCTGGCATCAACCTTCTCACTTCACAGATCAAATGGAATTAATTTAGAATACTAGATAAAGCAAAGGAGTCAGGGAAGGAAAGCCTGGATGCAGAAGGATTAGAGGCAATGTATTGTTTGTGAGGGTGAATATCTTCTGGCTGGGATGGGAAGAGGATTAGGCATAAAAGGGAGTCATGGGAAAATTGTTTTGTGGTTTGCAATAATAACTTGTGTGCAAATTTGGCTGCCAACAGTTCTTATTGTCTCTGTTTGTGATCTTCCCATCAAGTGGTGGAGTCTATTTTCCTTCCTTTTGGATCTGTAACTTGCCTTTGTCAATAGAATGTGGCAGAAGCAACATTGTGCGAGTAGTTCTGGGTTCAGCCCTTCAAAGACCTGTGAGCTTCTACTTATGCTCTCTTGCAATCTAGTTGTTATATTGTAAAGAAGTCCAGGCCTCTTTTCTGGAGAGAGAGACCATGTTGAAAGGCCCTGGAGGCATCATGCTGATGAGAGAGACCATGTAGAGGAGAATATAGGCACCTAGTCAACAATTAGCACTAAAGCTCCAGAGAAAGAGGCCTCCTTAAACCTTCCAGCCAGTCGTGTTCGGCTTGAGTGACCTCACCTCACATAGAGAATGGTGAGAAACAGTAAATCAATGTTGGTTTAAGCCACTAAGGTTTGGAATGATTTGTCGTGCAAAAAATCGTATTTCCTGTACTGAGGTTCAAGAATTATGACTAATTTCTTTCTGGCAGAGAGACTATTAATAGAAATGTAAGTGACTTGAGTAGAGATGGATAACAGAAAATCATGTTTTTTTCTCTTGAAAGGGAACTTCATAGCATAACAATTTTTACTTTTTATGCCCTCCTTACTTAGTCTGCCTAAGGGGAGGTGAAATGAATTAAATCTTGAGTGAGTGTGGAAGGAAAAATAAAGTGGTTTGTAGCCCAGTCTTTCCTTTCCTTTTTTCTTGGAACAAATCGTCTGTAGTTGTTCTCTTCTGCTCACCCATCTCTTAAGGGGATAATTCCCACCTGGCATGGCCTGTTCCTTTCTTGTATTACTGTAATTGGGTGAGTATATCTGCTAAATCTGAGGTTTGGTGTCAGAAAAACACTTTCTTGAATATATAAACCATATTCTACAGCGTCAACTCCATCAGTGAATAATTTGTTCCCATCCACCAGGTGTCTTGTTCAATTCCTCAGTCATTGAGAAGTTGGGTGGCGAAGAGGCATGCCACTTATTGGGCACGGCTTAAAGACTGATGCTCTTAACCTCAAATCTGAGAGCGATGTTTTAAAACTCATTTTATAAACAAAAGTTTTCTAACTCATTACTAATTCTTAACTACTTAATCAAGAATGTAGTTTTATAAAATATTGATATCCAGGTATTTGAAAATTATCTGCAGTGCCTAAATAAATCAGTTTGTACCTTACCTTTGAAGTGCATTTGGAATCACACTTTCTGATTATAGAGAAGGTCTCAGCCGTTCAAAAAAGGGTAAACTATGGCAAGCCATGTATCATTAAAAAGCAGATAATTTTGCAAGAAAGAAGGGCTTCGTGGTAAAATTGGATGCAACTATATGGAGTAGGAATCAGACCATCTCACTCTTGTATTGATTTTCTCTTTTCACTCATCTTTCATTCCATTCCTCAGTTTATTTAGCTAATCAGTGTAAAACTGTCTACCTCTCCAGGTGGTTGTGAACATGAAATGAATAATGAATAGATATACAGAAAACACTTCGAAAACAATCACAGATATTAAAATACAAAGTGTTATTTCAAATATTCTCACAAATATGTATTATTATGTCTTCCTGGAGGTTAGCTGTCTTTGGGCACACTCTAGGCTAAGTGAAACTTTGAAATATTTTCCTATTTCGGACCCAAGTAAACAACACAACAGATCCATCTGGAGTTAATATGAAAGTTGAGTCATGATCCTTACCAAATGCAATAGACCTTCCTGTAGTTGTCTTGCTGTCAGTTCAAATTTTTAAGTACTATATATATCCTGCTCTCTTAGACCTTATGGCCGCACGGTTGACCACTATTCCCTGATTAAAGCTAAAAACCACAGTGTACTTAACAGGTCATAAATCATCTCTTCATAAAGGTGCAGATTATAACAGGGGTACAACTTGATTTCTTTTATGGATGCCTGTTTCTGATTAGGCAAAACATACAACAGGTATGTTTTCCAAGCCTAACAGAATGCCTCTGGCTCACAAGGGTACAAGAAACATCTGTCATTTCCTTCTCAAACATCCATCAGGTTAAATTATTAAATCAACATGCATCATTTTGTATAATAGAACTAAAATCACTGTTATAGAACATAATTCTGGGATTGATTTTCCCAGCTTTGAAAATAAACAACTTGGCTTCACATTCATGGTTATGTAACAGCAGGAGATCATTATCTTGTGACAAAACTCTATTTTATTGACATTATCTCTAAATGATGCCTTGATGGGATATATAAAATTTAATATACATTCAATTTAGAAAGATTCCTTTCACATTATGCTGACATATATCTATTTTCTATTTATTTTACAGCCAACATTTGAATCCAAACATAATGTTTATTTCTGTGATGTTTACTTCTTGCTTAAGTCACTCAGCAAATATAATCCTGATGAAAATTTTGATCTAATACACAGACTTTGACACCAAATGGCTCGAGGATGAATCTTGACCCAGTAGTGTGACCTTGGACAGGATGCTTTCTCTCTGATTGAGTTTACTGATCTGTGAAATGGAGATAATAATAATAACGTGTAGTTTATATGATGTTGCCTAAATCGAATGAGTTCATACATTTAACGTGCTTAAAACAACGTCTGGCATAAAGTAAGAGCAATATGACCAACATTCATTTTATAGCATTCATCCCTTCATGCATTTTTTCTTTCTTTCTTGGTTCCGCGACATCGAGTACCATGTTTAAATCCTCTGAGCCTCTGTGCTAAAAGCACCTTCTACCTGTCAGTTGTTTGGGGTATTAGATGAGGCAATTATATTTTAAAATAGTATAGAAAAATATCTCTTACGTAGATGATTCAGGGCAGTTTTGAAGTTAACCCTTTAAAAAATTGGGGATTACGATACTACAGTATATCATGTATTGTAAAACATTACTTGAAAGTTTTTCCAAATTGACTGTGTATTGCTCTGTGCATTTTAATTTTTCTCCTCCAGTTACATTCTTTATCCTTCCTGATTCTGCTCTGTGCCCCAGAAGTCTGGCGTCTATGGACTGTATCAATCTGCACCTTTGCCCTATGGTTTCCTAGTGGGTTTGACATAAGGTGGGCATCAGTTGGAGATTAGAAGTCGAAAGTGAGGGTATGTATTACCTTGACTCTCTCTTTACCAGGTCACAGAGAACTGAGTGTATCTCTTTACTGAAGGCCACATTCCTGTTTGCTGGCCCTCTCTGAACATCTCTCCCTGTTCTGGTTCTGATAACTGCTGCTTCTCTTTGCCCATTTAGACCTAGAATTATAAGTCTCCAGCTCTTACCAGCCCAAGGAACTGCACTATCGCTTGCAAGTTTTCCCAATTCACCCTTGCGAAGACAACCTTTACTAAACTATCGTGAATTACCCAATTTGAGTGTGCCATCTGTTTTCCATCTAGATTCTCACACGTATACCCAAGTTTGAGCAGTAGAGTAAGCAGCCATATCTGAAGCATGTGAAATGTTAAGTGCTTCAGAGAGATGAATTTTATTGTTGTTGAAATTCTTTAGTGTGTTCAGCGTGGTAGCTGAAGTGCTTGTTTTATGTGTAATCATTTTGAAGATGTGAAAATATTTGTCACCCTCAATAATATAATTTTTTAAAAAGGGTTAAAAAGTATAGAGCCTTTTGGAAACATAAAGTCAGATTAGCATTCATTCAGATTTCACAAGGTAACTGAACATAGATTTGAATTGTAAAATAGCTGTAATTATCTTTTTAACAGAGGCAGTAACTCTCCTTGGCAACCAGCACTATAATTATAGGCATTGTGTTCAGGACAAACTTCCGTGTTTTTGACAGGCTAGAAGATGAAAAGTACACAAGGACTTCCTGTTGTTAGTTTCACTTTTTTGTCTCTTCACATCTCTTTAAATCTGAAACTATGACCCAAATGGGATTTAAACTTCATTATTCATGACATATTATCCCTATTAGAGGAATAAAGAAACTATGCCTTCGTGGAATAAGGCTGATTTTAGTGCTAGGATGCAATTTGTTGTTTGCATGATGATAATCTTTCTAAATAATAAAATGTGCCTAGATATTGTAATATTTTGTTAAGGCAAATAAATAATACCACAATATAATAATAATAAAAATGAAATAATTCTTAATAAGATGTAACACATCAAAGATATTGGGAATAACAAAGCATATCATAAAACTCAGGAAAAATACTAGAGCAGAAATTTATAAATGCATTTCGGTTTGAGATGCCATTTTTTGGCTTCTGATACATAGAAGTGGTCACCAGAGCAATTTTTGGTCATCCAAGCAATTTGGCCCCAGGGGCGTAAATATTCACACCAAAGAAAGCTGCAAACCAAGGAAACAAACTTCAGTGTCCCTGATTTTCAGATCCCCAATTTCTCTCACACCTCACCTTTCTAGTTGATCTCATACTTCCTAGCTCCCCTCTACAAATTTGGTAAATGCTAATGTGTTTATGTATACCAGGGAAAGACTTTGCTTAATCTCTTAAGAATACAAATAAGATTTAAAAAATGAGTGTATCGGGGCCGGCCCCATGGCTTAGTGGTTAAGTGCGTGCCCTCCGCTGCTGGCGGCCCGGGTTCGGATCCCGGGCGTGCACCGACGCACCGCTTCTCCGGCCATGCTGAGGCTGCGTCCCACATACAGCAACTAGAAGGATGTGCAACTATGACATACAACTATCTACTGGGGCCTTGGGGGGAAAAATAAATAAAATTATAAAAAAAATTTTAAAAAAATGAGTGTATCTATAAACTTCTTTCTTATTTTGACCTGAGATGAAAAGATTTATTGTAGCAACTAGCGGGGTATTTAGGTGATGGTATAGATATGCTGAGGAAATGAAGAAAGACGTAATTTGTTTCAGAAAAAAAATTAAAAAAAATAAAAAGTAATAAGAAGATTGGTTTAGTATGTCAAGGAGAAAGTTTAGTGGGAGGTAAAGGAAGTGTCCATGATGTTCCAGACACTTGATGTATTTTGTTACTTATTGTATAACTTAAAAAATTATATATTGAAAACATTATTATTATCATCTCATCTTCCATCCCATCTACTTTCACACAGGGGGAAATAGCCTCAAATTTAAAAGAGATAAAACAAAACCTGGCTCAGCTTCATGCAGCCTGCAATTGTTGCAATTCAGAAGGGTATGGGAGTGCTTAGTTAACTTGGAATACCATAACAACATACCATAGATTAGGTGGCTTACACAATAGAAATTTATTTCTCACAGTTCTGGAGGTTGGGAAGCCTAAGATCAAGGTGACGGCAAGGCAGGTTTCATTCTGAGGCCTCTTCTCTTGGCTTGTAGGTGGCCACCATCTCATTTTGCACTCACATGATCTCTTCTTTCTGTGTGAGTGGAGACAGAGAGCTCTGGTTTCTCTTCTTTTTATAAAGGCACTAATTTCATCATGGGGACCCCACCCTTGTGACATCATCTAACCCTATTTACTCCCTCAAGGCCCTACCTCCACATATCATCACATTGGGGATTAAGGCTTCAACATATGAATTTTGGAGGGACACAAACATTCAGTCTATAACAGAGAGGGTACTTTTTTATGTCAGTTAATCCATTGGTGTTCTGAATTGGGTGATAAAGGAAATTTACCCATGGGTGATTTTCTTTCTCCTCCTTCCTTCTTTCCTTCTTTGAGGTTCATGTGACTATGAGTAATTGTGAGTAAATGATGTGTTCCTGACCAGTTTCTTCCACAGGAAATATATGGTCATTCCTCATTTGATTTACAATTACCTTATTATTTTTTTCAAATAACGCAAAGAATTTACACGTATTTTCATAGTGTGTACTTTCACAGTGTATAATGGTTTTTCAAAATACTGAAAAAAGTTAAAATTATATCTCCAAATTCATATAGCTCTCAGAACTCATCTTACCTTTTTGAAAGCTCTGGGATAAGAATGAAAAAAAAAATAGTGTTGATTTTAGACTCACTTTCTGATCACTTCCTTTTTTACTGTAACTTTAAGTTTGTATGCATGTGTGTAGAAGTTCTTTGCTCTATGAGACTACGTATATTGAGAAATATTTATGTAACCCTTAAGGGAATGATAAAAGTGATTTAAAAAAAACAAGACTGAGACTTTTAGTAATACAAAGTAAAAAATATATATTTGGAAAAAAGTGAACAGTTAAGATATAAAGATAATTTATATTTTTAGGAGTAGATATGAAATTAATCAAAAGTATTTGAAGAAAAAGTGAGAGAGATATTGAGAGTTAGACTGACAATTAGAATAGTCACATGTAATTTCAGAGAACATAATTTTGAATTGAACAGAGGGATAGACAATCCAATACTTTTTAACCTATAATGTTTTATTTTATGGTCCTAGCTTTTCTTATTATTATGTTTTTAAACTAATTAAAAGTAGAAGGCTATTTGATTTGAATAAAGCAGCCTCTGCATGTCATATACAATGTGGGTCTTCAGGAAGTCCAGCAAGATAAAGTCAACTCTACTGGTATGTTTTGAGAGATTTGGTCAAGCTCTTCTTTCCATGCCAATTTTAGAAGGAAGCCAGCATGCATTTATCATCCTCCTATTAGAGTACTTCAGGCATATATCACAACCTAGTGAGATGAGATTTAAATTCGGTCAATGGCAAAAGAAAGTTGATTTGTTATATTAATTGGTGTCATGATAGTTTCTCTCTCCGAGGAAGAAGTCATAAAATATTTAAGAATTGTGACAATGCATATAACCAGATGAAGCTAAAATACAGGGCCCAACCCAATCAATTAAAAAGCAGAAGATTATTCCATCTGAAGAAAAACAAAACTATGCTATCAATCAATTAAATTTGTGAATAACTTGGTCTGGGGCCATATGGGACATTCTGTGACATTCCACAGAAGTTATAGAATAAGCTACAGTCTGTACCAGACATTACTTATAAGAAAAATGGTTAATTTATTATCATTTGAATTTAGTTGGACCCATCAGAAATCTTGATATTTACTTCCTTTAAGTCTCCTGTTAGCCCTGATATATAAAATCACACTTTGAAATGTGGTCCAGAGCACATGCAGACGTGCAGCAGGTTGAACTCAAGCAGCGTGTTATTGCACAAATGATTTTGGAAGTAACTGCTATGCAGACAAATAGACAATGGAGTCTACTGTAGAAACTAACATTCTCCCACAGCAGTGATTATTGAAATTTTGGGCTCATGAGTTACCTGATGCAGTGGATAGATATAGCTCCTTTGAGAGACATATGACAACCTGCTAATGGGCTTTGGTGAAACATTATCACCGAGAGACATCAAATAATCTGAGAACTGAAATATTTTCTTTGTCATAGGCATATTAGAGAGACATTGCAATAAGGATGGACCAGTTCAGCAAAGCTCACTGACAATGTGGAAATGGATTACAGGAATATGCCACCTGTATACCGTAACCACGGACAGATCACACATCTGCTTTGGGACAGACAGTTGAATCCCCAGAAAAATGGCCAGTTACTATTGATGAATAGTGTAAATCCTAAATATTCTCCGTGCTAAAATGAAGCCAGATACCTGGTTGACTGATGGAAGTCTGAAAATAAGGGATATAATGCCATTTAGAAATCTACTACTATTTGCCTGGCAGAAAGTATAATTTTGGTTGAGGAAAGAAAAGATAAATCTGCACAATGAGCAGAAATGAGGATGGTATAGCTGGTCCTGAAGGAAGAATTAGGCTCTCACTCCTAGGTTAATGTTTGGGTTTTGGCCAATGGCCTTATTGTATAGTCTGGAAATTGGGCCCTAGATAAATCGGACATTTAAGAACACTCCCATTTGAAAAATGCCATTATGGAAAGCTTTGTGGGAATCCTGAGGATGAATTAAGGTGGGCCTTGATGATGTTCATCATATGCTATCTCAGAAGGCAATTGTAATGCCAAGGCAAATAAGTTGATTTGGCCTCTGGAGATGGCTAATTGGGTATGTGAAATCAGGAGACATGGAAGTGTTCAAGCTATTTTGGATAAAATGATGACATATCCCCTTGTCAATGACTGAAGTTGCAAATGTAGTTAAAGATGTACAGAATGCCAATAGAAAAGAAGTCATCAAATATGACTGTGGTTGATAGATTTCAAAGAAGACATCTGATGAATCATACCTGCCCGTATTTAGCCCTCATTAGTCTTCTCCCACTTTGAACCTGGGGTGACCTGTGACTCACGTTGATCAATAGATAATAGAGGAGGTTGCCGTACTAGTTACATGTCTGGACTTCAAGAAGACAGGCAGCTTTCTGCTTCCCCCCTCTTGGAATGCTCACTTTCAGAAGCTCTGTGATAATACGTAAGAGGAATAACTATTCTGCTGAAGAGATTTTATGAAGAGATAATATGGAGAAGCCACTTAGAGAGGAGAGAGCTTGAGATTACATGAAGATGGGTAGAGCTTCAGTGGTCCCATCATCATAGTTGAGACTCCAGACACTTCCAGCACCAGCTGCCCTCTGGCTGCAGCTGCACGAGACACTCCCAGTGCAACTAGTGGGACAACTTTCCAGCATATCCCAGTGAATCCACTAAACTAGGAAAGATAAAAAATAAAAAATTGTTGTTTTAAGCCGCTAAGTTTTGAGGTGGTTTGTCATTTTGCAATCAATAATCAAAAGAATGGCTTCGAATAAGATTCCCAAAGCTATATGATGTAGTAAAGAATTTATAAGTTTACCTATAGAGGTAAGTGAAAATAAAGCTTAAATAGACAATAAGCCCAGGATGAAAAATATTTTGTAAATTGTTCTAAAAGCCCCAATTTATATAATATCTGGGGAGACTGATTAGCTAATAGAGAAATAAATTTAGTTTTGGAGTGTTGTACGCCTCTACTAACACCTATAAAATTTACAAGTGGGGTAAAGAGGAGACCAGAGAATAGTCTAATTGGTAACAGAATATTAAAAAACATTAAACAAAGCGCCAGCCCAGTGGCACAAGTGGTTAAGTGCACGTGTTCCCCTCTCGTGGCCCAGGGTTCGCTGGTTCAGATCCCAGCGTGCACCGATGCGCCACTTATTGAGCCATGCAGTGGCGGCATCCTATATAAGTGGAGGAAGATGGGCATAGATGCTAGCCCAGGGCCAGCCTTCCTCAGCAAAAAGAGGAGGATTGGCAGATGTTAGCTCAGGGCCGGTCTTCCTCACACACACAAAAAAAAATTAAGCATGTATGATCACAATAAACGTATATTATTTTTTAACTTATTGACTGATACAAATGATAATTATTGATAGTATTTTTTATGTCTATTATCATGCATTACATATGGTAGAAGTTGCTCTTATATAAATTTTAAGAAAATGTTAAGAAATATTAACAAAAGGATACTGGCAATGATCAGGAGGTGAACTTGGGGGAGGAGAAGGGTTAATAACTGATTCTTTCTCCTCTCATCTCCTTCTGGAATGCCAAAAGACTCTTGGTGAAATACCCCTTATAACACTGACTCAAGGAATTTATAGGAGGATATAAGATCCAAGGTAAATGAGAATCTGGCCAACACCTGAGTATTAGAGAAAGAACCTATACCTCAATATCAATTTTGACTATTGAGTAATGACTAACCGATATTGACCAATGCTCCTAAACCAGAGAATGTATTCCCAAGTATACTAGTTAGGAGTAAAAGCTGAAGGAAACCTAGATCTGATGACTTTCCTAAGCTGAGGTTGAACACACCTGATCGTCATCATCAATGTGACCATTCACATCCCAAGGATAGAATGATTTCAAGATATTCAGATGCTGAACCTGTTTCTATGCAGTTGCTATATACTCTATGTTGTTACTTGCTTTGTCTAATTTCTTCAAGCTAAGTAAATTTATTGCAGGAAGAAGTTATTGTGTCTCATGAATTTTATTGAAAATCTGAACCCAGGATTACTGAACCTAGGAAAATGGAGTGGTATTTGTAGTTAAAAATCATATTTTCTCATGGCAATAGGTAAAAGGGGCCTAGAGGTTGAGTGATTGCTTCTGTGCCTTACTCTAGTCTCTGATAAGGAGTGACTGGTCTTCTCCTGTCTTTGAGCGTCTAGTGATGACCACTCCTTGCCTTTTTTTGGGCAAGGCACTGACACCCACTGCTGAAGTCTGTAGCTGATCAAATTCACAGTTTGCTCTCTGTTGGCTCCAGTTCTTAGTGAGCTCACCTAGTGTGGCTTTAGACATTATTGCATTCAGCACTGCAAGATCTATCATGTGGTACATTTAATAGTCCTCAATTGCTCTACAGGGTACCCCTCCTTTGCCTCATGACATCTGGGATGCAACAAAGGGCTCTGCCCTTCTCTAAAATGCTTGAAATTTTCCAGTTTTGTGTCCTTGTAAGTGAAACAATCCCCACGTGGATCTGGTTATTTCTAGTTTCTGCTGGCTTCAGAGTTTCTGCCCAGACAGGGAATCTATGACACATTTCTCAGTTCCTGTCCTTTTCCTTCTGAATTCTCCTTCAGATAATCCAAATCAAAAGCCTATCTTTGTTTCTTCTTGCTTGGAAGAGAATTTTCTTATATCTTGTGCTTTTCCTTTTCAAAGTGCTACCCAGCTTCTCCCTTAATTGGGACCATGATTGAATTCCGAAATTAGGGAATTCATTCATTCTACATCAAGCAAAATCAATATCTACTGTGAGCCATGCTTTATTCTAGATGCTGGGGTTATAGTTGTGAATAAGTTAGATAACATCACGGATCTCACTGAACTTATCATTTAGTGAGGGGAAACAGAAAAAGAAAAGAGTATAGAGACAAGAAAATTGCAGAAATTGATGAAAGTTAGAAAGACAATAAAACAATATGGTGGGTGATAACTTAGATTGGGTGACCAGAGTAGACCATACTGAGGAGGTACATTTGAGCAGACATCTGAATGAAAGAGTAATAGAGTGAGACCTGCAGGGATGACAGAACAGGGTATTCAAGTGAGGAAATAGTGAGGACAAAGGCTCTGGTTAAGAAATATTCAGAAGGCCCATGAAGCAAGGGAATAAAGAAACGCTGGGAGAAGAGTAGATTAGGTCAAAGAACTCAGTAGGAAGCAAGTCACGTAGGAAGTTTTTACCATGATGAAATATTTGGATTTGAGTTCATACGCAAAGTGAAAGTTTTAGAAGATTCCAATCAGAGATGTGACATTATCTGATTTACATTTTTCAAAGGTATCTCTGGGCTTCTTTGGCATTCTATGTAGAGAGTGTAGCAGGGTAAATAGAGCAAGCAGAGAGATCTGTTCTGAAGTGATTTCTAAAATCTACATGAAAAGTGGTGATGTATGGAGAGAAAATAATATCTGTGGGATATCTTTTTGAGGTAGAGCCTGTAGGACTTACTAATGGGTTGATTGCAATGCAAGAGGGAAAAGAGGAAAGTAAGAATGAGTCTACATTTTTGGTTTGAACAAATAGATAAATGGTGGCTCCATTTACGGAGATGAGTAAGATAGGAAAATAACAATTTGGGCAAGGGTGGTAGGAGAAGAGGGAGAATTGTTTTTTTTCTATGTTAAATTTGAGGTTTCTTCTTAGACATCCAACCAGTGGAGATAACAAGAAGTTGTTTAGTATATTAGTTTGAATCTTAATGAAGAGTTCCAGGTTGAGAGTCACCAGTAATTTTAGTATTTAAAGCTGTCATAAAATAAGGTCGCATGGAAAGAGATGGCCTAAGATCTACCTCTGGAATACTAAAACATTTAAAATTTGAGTAGAGGAGGAGATGGAGAAGACAAGTGGTTAGTGACCTAAGAGGAAACATAGGAGGGTGTGTTGGCATGGAGGACAAGTGAAGAAAGCATTTCAGGAAGTAGGGAGTGATCAATTGTGTAGAATGCTCCTGAGATGTAGAGTAAGATGAGGAGGTATATGTAAAGATATCTTATATCTTTACCCTGGTTTAACCTTCTAGATCCACACTCTATCCTTCTCTTGCCTTCATTCTATCCCAGACGGCTAATAGTGTGGACTAATCAAGAGCTTCCTTGATCTCTAGCTTTTGTCAACTCAGCTAATTGGGATCTCCAGCAGGAGATCTGATGGAGAGAGGAGAGTAAAGTTGTGGTGTTTATTCTCTCCCTGTTTTTGAAGGCTTGCCTTCGGCTGGCTATTCCTCAAGAAGACATAGCTCCTCTCTAGTTGGCCCCTTCCTTTCTAATTAGTAAATATATCCTTCCTTCCTCATTCCAGGGTTAGAGTCAATAACAGCTCCACTGTTAACCTTTGGTGCTATTTTATCCTTGTGGTTTCTCTAGAGTCTTCCCATAGTTTGTAAATAAACCTTGTATTCAACCTTCCTTGAATTATACTAATTTTATTATGTTATTTGTTTCCTGTTGCAACCCTGAGTGAGACAGTGCATGAAAATGACATTGGATTGCAGTATGAATCTGTAATTGTTCTTGACAAGAATAGTTTCAGCTGCATGAGGATTGTTGGAACCTATATGGAGTATGTGCGTAGGTAAAATGATGTGAAGAATTAGAAACAGCAACAATAGACCATATTTTTTAGGATGTTTTGCTGTAAAAGGGGCAGGACATTGGGATGGTTTCTGAAGAAAATGGCATGTAGTAAAGGAAACATTACTGAGAATGAAACAAACTAAACAGAATTTCAAAAATATCCTTATAGTGAGAAATTTTTGTATATGGTATCCAGTTATGTTGCCTTCTTATAGAAAAGAAACTGACTTTGGGAATCTAAGAGGGATCAAGAGGATGTCCCGCGTGAGCACTGGGGAGAGAAAGAAGAAACTCTGCTTCTTAGTTCAGTTCTGCTGCTTTATATTAGAACAAGTAGAAAACAAAGGCGGAGGAAGGGACCTTGGAGACTATAATTTTCCTAGATGTTCATGGTAGGAAAAAAAGCAGGGGTTAGGAGAGAGGCCCTGTTCATTGATTTCCCTTTCTGAAAGTTGTATTTTGCAAAACTATTCAAATGTTGCACGTCTTTGGAACATGAGCTTTAAAGGAGAGGATGCACTTGAATAGTTCTAAATATATTTTTTCATTTATTTTATAAATAATATACCTTAGTTTTTAAGATAAAATTAATTACACATGAAAATAACAGCTAATTCAGACATTAGAAGTCGCTTTCAATTTCTTAAAATCTATGCTTACAGCAATTTGCAGTTTGTCTTGTAAGCAAAGGTGTTGGTGTAAGATACTTCTGTGGGAAAAATGAGAGAAATGGAGCTGCTGTGAGATCAAGAACGCCTGGGAAAACAGGGTCATGGAGATATAATTGCTGAGACTCACCCCTTAGGTCTCATTTATTTATTTTCCCAAGGAAATACATAAGAGGCTTTAAAGAGGAGAGAAAAATACAGCTGAGAGTAGAGAAACCAAGCAGGTCTAAAGTTTAAAGTGTAGTCGATAAAAAAGAACAACCCCCTTAAGCTTTCTGCCTTGTCAAACAATGATCACAATGATCTTGACCCTCTTCGCAGGTCTCTGTGACTAGAACAGTTCTGTGAGATGCCTCATTTAGTTTACGAGAGCTGGAAATGGCATGCTACGATGTTGTATTACATCCAAAGTAGCTACTCATTTTCATGATACATTTGATGGATTCAGCTGAATAATTAAATTGGATTACTGCACAGCAAAAATCAAGTTTTAGCAACATATTTATGTCATTAACCTATTATTAATGAGTTTTTCCCTGTATGAGAATTACATAATGAAATATAGATAACAAATGCAACCTATCTAGGCCAAATATTGAAGCTATAATGCTACAAGATTCTGAAGATTGACAAAAAAGTATAGTTTTTAATCATATAGCCACATATCTCCAAGTTGATAAGAAGCTAGAATTTGAAAATGTATTGAAAAATGTATGAGGGCCGGCCCCGTGGCTTAGCGGTTAAGAGTGCACGCTCCGCTGCTGGCGGCCCGGGTTTGGATCCCGGGCGCGCACCGACGCACCGCTTCTGCGGCCATACTGAGGCCGCATCCCACATACAGCAACTAGAAGGATGTGCAGCTATGACACACAACTATCTACTGGGGCTTTAGGGGGAGAATAAATAAATAAATCTTTAAAAAAAAAAAAAAGAAAAACGTATGAAATTATATTATGTTCTAAAAATGTTAAGCTATTATTTATAAATATGTATTTAAGCTGACTAATTATTTGTCTAGTGGTGGTGGCTTCTATTTGAACCAATAATAACAAAAAATCTGAACAAAGAGTTTATAATAATGCAGTTTTAAAAATTTGTGTCAGAGTCTGTTTAATTGTCAACTATGTTGTGACTCCAGCAGGTTTGCTGACCATAACAAATATTCAAAATCCATAACGTTTGCTTAAGAACGTAGAGTAGTATTTCAGCTTAATAGTCTTATTTATTTCTTTCCAAGGGGTGGCACAATAATAATCAGATAAGAGAGCAATAATTACTGCACATAAGGAAATTGCACTTTTATAACAATTAGAAACACAGATAAACATAAAAGGCAAAATGCAATACATCAAAGGTAACTGATTAGAATTAACATTAATTAATACAAAAAACTCATCACTCTGTTAGAGTTTGATTCCTCAAACTCTGTGGATGGCAGTTCTGTTTTCTTAAGTTCAAAATCTGTTAAGGAAAAAAAAAGATTATGGCAGATAAAAAACAAAATAGAATGTTTATTACCAATAAAGCTAAGAATGTAAATTAGGTGTACCCCAACAATGTCTTAACGCTAAACTTCAGTGTTAGACCTACCCATCTACTAGGTTAGAAGAAGCTCTATGCTACCACCTGTTATCTTCCTACTGGGGACCTGAGCTCTTAAAATTTAGAGCACAGAGATTCAAAGTAGAAGACAAGCTTCCACTGGCAACTGGCTCTTAAGGGGAAGGAAAAGTTGTCTGGTGGAGAGAGACATTACCAGTTCCTGAATAAGAACTCACCAATACAATTAGTTATTTTACCTCCTCCTAGAGGAGAGAGTAAAGAGGCAGGGTATTTAAGACAGAGTTACCTTACAGCTGCATGCTTTTTTTCAAGAATGTCTGGATATGTGGTGCTGAACCTTAGCTAAGATTAAGGTGAGATGGGCTAGCTAGTGATTTATGAAGTTCTATGTAAAGTTCAAAATTCCACTGGAGCCACCTAGGGCTAGCTTTTCTATATTGTTTAAAGATGTGTAGGTTAATGGCTTACCTCCTTTAACTAGCTACACAGCCTAGCTTGACTGTATGACCAGTGAGATATTAAAGATGCCACCAGAGACTTTTTCTTAGACGTCCATGAAACCAGAATTTCTCACACATTTTTTTGATAGTTTGTAATCAAAAGATGAAGTACATCTTCATAGTTGAGAAAGGATTCTGGGAAGCTGCATGTGGAAGACTCTTTGGCCCCTGATATTTGCTTATGCTTTCTTCTCTGTGTCTGTGGCATATGCTTTGCGTTTATTACAGCCTTATGTGAAGTACAATCTGAGGAGTCTAATGAATCCTCTCAATTACCCAACTCTGTATATTTGGTACAATTACACTATCTTGAGGAACTCAACATTTTAGGTCTATAAACATATACGTATATATAAATAGATACTCACAATATACTCAAGAAATAAGATCTCAGTATGTTTAGTGGATAAACCAACATTGACTGAAACATTCTGAAAAAAAATGAGCTAAATTGGCACAAGTCTAGGATTCCTACAACAAGTTAAATTTACCTTTAAAGAGAGACATACTAAAAAAAAAAAAAAAACTTATTGGCCAATATTGGCCTCTTAGAAAGGAGGGAGAGAAAAGATGACAAGTGGCCGGTATACATAACAAAACTTTATCAAATAGGATTAAAAACACACAAAAACAAAAAAAAAGAAAAGCAAAAAACCCCTTAACTGATAGTTAGACACCATGCTAGAGAGGAAAGAGTGAAGATGGGAAAGAACATGCACGCGACCCAAGAGGGACGATGAAGTATGATCCAGATGGAAGTAGAGCTAGCTCAAGAGCAATGGTCCAGGATCTTGGCCGCAGAAGCATGAGAAATGAACTTATGGGAAACTCTAGCTCCTACCTCATGGGAATTTATAAATCCCTTATGGGAATTTAGTTGCTCTCTAAGTAAGAAACTTCCATGAATAAATAAAAAGTAGCTGCATTCAATGATGCAGTTAGTCAGAATTTAAAACCTATTAAACTTAGGATTGCAATGGTGGGCGGAAGATGAGCATTAAACCCTTGTGATATGAAACAAGGCATATGCATATGCTTACTAGAGACTTTGAACCCAAACTAAACCAGGTCTTGGCCACTGATATCCCAAACCATGACACTTGGTACATGGTCTGAGGCCACATTTGTTGGGAAGGCTGAGGAAGATTTTATTTTAAAATATTGTAGTTGTAACTGATTTTTTTAATGATCTTAATCTAAATAATAATTCAACTGCTATTTTATGTAATGCTGGTATAATTGGCAAGATTACCTTGATTGATTTTAGCAAAACTTACAATACTGCTAAAGATGACTAAATATATTGAAATATTGAACTAAAATTCCCATAAGGTGTCTTCCAATGGAAGCTGATTGGACAGCGTAGGAACTAGATTTGTTTAATAATGAATTAACTATTATATTGAATCAATCTATTGATACCTTCCATCAAGTTCAAATTTTGGTGATAGCAGGAGGTAAAAGAGTTGCCAACTAGTGGATCATTGCAATCAAGTTTGTTCAGTTTGTTAAACTGAAACGTTTTTTAAAGTAATACCTAAACTTCATTGGATGAAACAAATCATTATTATTTTGATGTTTGTCCTTTTGCTTTTTCTGTTTCTGGTTAATACACAACTTGGCTTGGCTACATACCAGTGGACTACAACAATAATCTCACTGGAAACCTTCTCTGGATCCCTAGAAGCCAAGATATCTTGCACATATTTTTGTGCTTTATAGTTTGAAGATGAAGCACATTTTGTGTGACTGAGCAGGAACCCTGGGGAGTTGTGCCTGGAAGTCTCTTAGGCCCCTCGATGCTTGCTTGTGCTTTCTTTCTCCTACACAACCATATTCTTTACATTATTAAAGTCTTAACATGCACATTCTCTGAGAAGTTTTCTGAGTGTCTTCAATCATTAGACTTTATACAATCAATGCATAAGAAAAGGCCAGAAGTGTTCTGCTGTTGGCTTTACCTAAGTACGGATGTGCTCAACATTCTCTAGCTCTTTGTTCTTAAACACCTGGGCTTAACCTTTAAGGCTATGGTCAATCAGAGGAATAATGAGGAGATCAGCAGTCTATCAGGACAGCCCTGTCCTCACCTTCATGAAGCTTTCTCCCTATTTTTGACTGTACTCCTTTTGGATATTCTTGGAACCTCTTGTGGATTGCATAGATCTTACCTCTAGATGTTTTGAAATGTAAGTGCATATGTATATTTTTAAATAACTCCAAGGGCACTCTACCTAACTTCAAAATTCAGTTTTTAAGTTATTTTCTGGTTCAATACAACCCATCAGAGTTTTGGAATGAGATTTTCTGGAATCCTAAACATATTCCAAGAACAAAATTTTAACAATAAGTTGCTCCATTTTGTATGAATGAATATAAATATAAAGTCCTACCAACTTTGAATTTCCTGGTAATAAATTAAAGTTCTGTTATTAAATCCCCTGTACTTAAATTTCATATTATTAGTAAATCTAAAAAGTAAAACAATTTTAATGTCCAAAATCAAATTATTTTTTGTTTGTACATTCAGGGAAATCAAATTGCCATATTCACCCTTTTCAATCACTTTTCTATAGGGTATTAGGTAGAGGGGCTCTTGATGGTTGTGTAGAGTTAGTTTTCTGTAAATATTTTCAGCTTGGTGTGTCTCATTGGTTGAAGCATAACACTTACTACGAGGGAAAAATGGGTTAATTGGCATCCTACCTTCTCAATACAGATCTTGAAACCAATAAGATTTAAAAGTTTGATTCTGGAAGGAAGCACTCATAGGAGGTGTTACCCAGGAGACATGGAGAGGGCTTAGAAATTTTAATATGTTAGCTACATTTATTCAAGTAACAGGGACCAATGGCGGAGGTCCATTAACCAGGTTGTTTAGTCTAATTCTGCAAGAGGAAAAAGGAATTCAATAACAGGCAAGAAATTCTTAGGGAAAATGTCTCTTTTTGTACAATTGGGAATGATATGTTTTTCTTCAAAAGCGTTCTATAAACATTTAATGACACTCAATTTATGTACTTAAAAGTAAAAAATGACTTTCTGCCTCCAAGTTACTCACAATAATAAGAGAAACAAGCACACAAAGAAATGATTACAGGAGAAAAAAATACCTTGAGTGCTCTGGGAGCCCAAAGAAAACCAAACACCAGCTAGGTGGGTAATTGCATATTAATTTGAGATGGTCCTTAACTAATGCATAGGTTTTGACAGGTGAAAAATTTTGGTAGGGGCAAAGAATGTTCCTGATAATTACTATGAACCACAGGCAAAATGTAGATCTACATTCCAGAAAGTATAGATCTTTGGCAACACACTAAGAGGTGCTTTTACACTGAGATTTATAAGAGATAAAGCTGGAATCTGATCATATTCTTCCAACTTTGAATGTCAACCTGAAGAACTGGCAATGGGAACCCAGATTGGATTGGTTAATCTGAGGCATGTTCTATTTTAGGCATGCAGAAATCTTGAGAAAAGATTCATTTCTCTTTCTGCGTTCTTTATACCCTGAGTAACACACAAGCATAACTCAAAAATCACCGATTAACAATGGAATATTTACTAAAGCTTTTGTTGGGAGATGAAAGGAAGGTAATTTAAACCCCAAATAGAAGAATGAAATTTTAAAAACTAGCCAGGCTACTGCTACCCCATAGGTATCTTTGCACACATTAAGATGAACTGACCCTTTAAGGTGGATATAACCCTGCAGGCACACACAGATTGGTGACTGGATGATGCCATTGTACGATTTACAACGGCACCATTTGGCTATAAGCAATCCTGCAGTCTCAGGGTTGGGCAGGAAGAGCAAAGCCTATGTACTTGCCCTTATTCCTCGAGGCCAATTGAATAAACTTCATAATCATATTCAACAGCTCTTCAACGTACCTATTGTATGTTTTTGTCCTTCCCCAGGCTTGTTTAGTCAATTATATTACAGTCAATAACTTTCCTCTCCTTTCTTTTTTTGACAAAACATTCCAAAATTTCCTTATGGGTATGGTGGTACACGTGCATGGGTACTTTGTGTGTGTGTGTGTGTGTGTGTGTGTGTGAAAGTCCACTTTATCAGTAATAAAATACTTTTTAAAATTGTGAGTTGATTTGATAGGCAGTGAAAAATACTGAATTTATTTATTTATTTATTTTGGTGAGGAAGTTTAGCTCTGAGCTAACATCCATGCCAATCTTCCTCTACTTTCTGCAGGTGGGATGCCTCCACAGCATGGCTGATGGGTGGAGCAGGTCCGCTCCCAGGATCTGAACCCGCGAACCTGGGCTGCCAAAGTGGAGAGCGTGCAACCTCAACCACTAGGTCACGAGGCTGGCCCCTATTTTGCTTTGTTGACAAACATCAATCTAAGATTAAAAAAATTGTGAGATTGCAAATTGAAATTGTGAAATTGATCATATGCTTTAGATTCCCCCTTTCCCTACAACTAATATATTTCGTGAAGTGAAGGCATTAAAGGAAAGCATTTATAAAAGTTAAAGATAGTGGCTCATATGTAGCTGACTCTCATATGTCAATTCCCCATCTCCCTTCCATTTCTTTACTCTGGACCATTGGAGGGAAGGGATCCCAACTCTGAAATTCCAGTTAGATTTTATAATCTAGTAGAGTTGATGCCTTCTGAAATTATCAATATTATTGTTTTTTCTGTATCATTTTCAAAATAGATTTGAGAAGTGTTATGAGAAGAAATAGGCCCGCCATAGGATGGGAACAGGATCAGAAAACCACAATTCTCCAAAATTTCTTTTTACTCCTCAGAATTCAACAAGTCAACATATTTGTTCTTGATGTTATCACTACATTTGCAGTCTCACTTTTCAATTTTACAGTAGTTTTGAAAGAAAATCTGAAGCTTAAGCTTTATAAATATTTAAGCTGCTGCTGTATAGAGTTGAAAACTGAAGCCAGGTGGAAAGAGGGAAATGTAATTTGGGGAAAAAAGACAAAATATTAGAAAAACCTCAAACACTGCTTTGAGAATTTACTAGGAAAACAAGTGGATTGACAGAATCATGTCTTTTAGGAGCCAATTCCAAAGCACCCAGAAGCTGAAATAGTACAAGAAAATTCTTGCAGATTCCATTGAAATAATTTATTTATAGGTCTAGTATAATCCAATTCCCTTTTATAGGTTTGGGCTCAGAACTAGGGTCTTAGTAAGAATAGATAAACACCTAGTACGTGTCTGTTTATTCAGTTTATTCTAGAAATAACTTGGTTGTTTTAAAATATTGGTAATTCAAGATTTCATTTCCTTTGGGAAGGACAAATGATTACTCATTAAAGTACACTTTTAAAAATTATAATAATAATAAAAAGTTAAATTATTTCTAAGTGGTAGATATGATAGTAAGTGCTGCAGATACGTCATCCCATGTGGTTATCCTTACGAGGTAGGTCTTGTTATTATAACACATTTTACATATGAGGGAACAGACATTTATAAAAGTAAAATAACTTATCAACTTCACAAAGCTAACAATCAACAGAACCGGCACTCTAACGCAAGTCTGTCCCATCCCAAAGTCCATGATCCTAACCACACAAAACAACTGTTATTATCATTTGGTGCTTTGCACAGTCCTTAGAGTGGGTCTCCATGACTCCTGCCCCTTGGTGTTCATCATGCCTGGTATAATCCCTTCCCCTGAATATGGTAGGAACTCTGACTTGCTTCTAGAAAACAGAATGCGGGCAAGGTGAAGAGCTTTTGCAAATGTAATTAAAACCCAAATCAGACTCTCTGTGCAGGCTTGGTGAAATAAGTGGCCACGTTGGGAAAGCCCACGTGACAAGGAACTGTGGGCAGCCTCTGGAAACCATGGGCAGCGTCTAGGACCTGAGGCAGCTGCCAGCCAACAGCCAGCAAAAAGCCAGCATCATTAATGATACAACTGTAAAGGGAATGAATTCTGCCAACAACGCGAATGAGCTTGGAATTGGATTCTTTCCTAGTCAAGCCTCCAGATGAGAATGTAAACCTGACTGCACCCTTGTGAGAGTCTGAGCAGTGGACCCACCTAAGCTGTGCTTAGATTCCTGACCCAAAGAAACTAAGAGATAATAATCTGTGTTGTTTTATGCTGATGTTTATAGTAATTTGTTATGCAGCAATATAAAGTGATTATAACTATACTATATTAATTAATAAGGAAATTTCTTTAAAAGACAGTTCTTTATTTGGATAGGCAGAGGTTTATAATTTCCTCTTTTCCCTCCACCTTCACTGAGGAATAATTGACAAATATAATTGCATATATTTAAATGATGATTTGATATACATATACATTGTGGAATGATTAAAGAAATCAAGAAAATTGGCAACAACCGTTACTTCACATAGTTAACATTTTTGTGTGTGATGAGAATGCTTAAGATCTACTCTCAGCAACCTTCAAATATATAATACTGTATTATTAACTATAGTCACCATGCTGTACATTAGATCCTCAGAACTTATTCTTCTTATAACTGAAAGCTTATACTTTTTGACATACATCTCCCCATTTCGCCTTACTCCAGCCCAACAACCACCATTCTATTGTTTGTTTCTATGAAATCAGCTTTTATTTTTTTAAAGATTCCACCCATACATGATACCATACAGTATTTGTGTTTCTCTGTCTGGCTTATTTCACTTAGCATAATGCCCTCCATGTCCATTTATGTTGTCACAAATGGCAGGATTTCCTTCTTTTCTATGGCTGACTAATATTCCATTGTATGTGTGTATCACATTTTTTTAAATCCATTCATCCACTGAAGAACATTTAGGTTGTTTTCTATCTTGGCTATTGTGAGTAATGTTTCAGTGAACAAGATACTGATTTCATTTCCTTCAGATATATACCCAGCAGTGGGATTGCTGCATCATCTGATAGTTCTATTTTTAATTTTTTGAGGAACTGTCGTACTGTTTTCCATTGGCTGTACCAATTTACATTCTCACCAACAGTGTATAAAGATTTTTCCACATCCTTGCCGACATTTTTTATCTCTTGTCTTTTTGATACTAGCCATCCTAACAGATGTGAGGTGATATCTCATTGCGATTTTGATTTTCATTTTCCTGATGATTAGTGACGTAGAGCACCTTTTCATATACCTATTGGCCATTTGAATGTCTTCTTTGGAAAAATGCCTACTCATGTTCTTTGCCAATTTTTTAATTGGATTATTTGCTTTTTTGCTAGTGAGTTGTATGAGTTCTTTATATATCTTCGATATTAACCCCTTATCAGATATACGCTGTGCAAATATTTGCTCCTATTCTGCAGGTTGTCTTTTCAATTTATTGATTGTTTCCATAGCTGTGTGGAAGCTCTTTAGTTTGATGTAGTGCCAATTGTTTATTTTATCTTTTGTTGCCTGTGCTTTTGGCGTCATTTCCATGAAATCATTACCAAGACTGGTATGAAGGATCTTTTCCCCTATGTTTTCTTCTGGGAGTTTTATGGTTTCAGGTGTTACATTTAAGCCTTTGATTCATTTTGATTTAATTTTTGTGAGTGGTGTAAGACACGGGTCCAGTTTCGTTCTTTTGCATGCCGATATCCAGTTTTCCCAACACCACTTATTGAAGAGATTATCCTTTCCCCATTGTGCATTCTTGGGACCCTTGTCAAAATCTAGTGGACTGTATATGTGTGGATCTATGTCTCATGTCTCTATTCTGATCCACTGGTCTATGTGCCTGTTTTTATGCCAGTATCATACTGTTTTGATTCCTATAGTTTTGTAATATAGCTTGAAATCAGAAATTGTGATGCTTCCAGCTTTGTTCTTCTTTCTTAGGATTGCTTTGGCTATTGGGAGTCTTTTGGGGTTCCATACAAAGTTTAGGATAGTTTTTTCTATTTCTGGGAAAAATGCCATTGGAATTTTGATAGGGATTGCACTGAATCTGTAGATCCCTTTTCGTAGTATGGGTATTTTCACAATATTAATTCTTTTCATCCAAGAACATGGGATATTTTTCCATTTATTTGTGTCCTCTTCAATCTCTATCATCAATGTCTTATAGTTTTCAGTGTACAGTTCTTTTGCCTCCTTGGTTAAATTTATTTCTAAGTACTTTATTGTTTTGATACAATTTTAAATGGGATTGTTTTCTTAATTTCTCTTTCAAATAGTTCATTGTTAATATATAGAAATGCTACTGATTTCTGTATCTTGATTTTGTATCCTGAAACTACTGAATTCATTAATTAGTTCTAACTTTTTTTAGTGGTGTCTTTAGGGTTTTCTATATATAAGATAATGCCATCTGCAAGCAGATAATTTTACTTCTTCCTTTCTGATTTGGATGCCTTTTACGTCTTTTTTTTCTTTTTTTTTTTTTGCCTAATTGCTATAGCTAGGATTTACAGTACTATGTTGAATAGAAATGGCAAGAGTTGACATCGTCTTCTTGTTCCTGATTTTAGAGAAAGGTTTTCAGCTTTTCACTGTTAAGTATGATGTTAGCTATGGGGTTCTCATATACGGCCTTTATTATGTTAATGTACGTTCCTTCTACACCTAATTTGTTGAGAGTCTTTATGATGAAAGGTTGTTGAATTTTGTCAAATGTTTTTTCTGCATCTATTGAAATGATCACATGGTTTTTATCCTTCATTCTATTAATGTGATGTATCATTCTGATTGATTTACATATGTTGAAACATTCTTGCATCCCAGAAATAAATCCCACTTGATCACAATGTATGATCCTTTTAATGTGCTCTTGAATTCAGTTTGCTAGTATTTTGTTGAGGATTTTTGCCTCTATGTTGATCAGGGATATTAGCCTGTAATTTTCTTTTCTTGTAGTGTCCTTGTCTGGCTTTGGGAAAGAGTAATGCTAGCCTTCTAAAATGAATTTGGGAGTGTTCCTTCCTTTTCAATTTTTTGGAAGAGTTTGAGAAGAATTGACATAAATTCTTATTTCTTTAAAGACTTTAAAAATCCAAAATCAGGAAGAGGGAGGGATAACTAGACAGCACAGAGGACTTTTCGGGAAGTGAAACTATTCTGTATGACACGGTAATGGTAGATACATGTCATTATACATGTTTTACCTCAAAACATTAGAGGTAAAAGCCAAAAAGTCTTCATCCAAGGAAATAATTTGCAAGTCTTAAAAAAAGGCAAATGACCAAAGTAAAATCAAATGAATCATTTATAAAAATAAATGTGTGATACAAACTACTTTTTATATATGAGGAAATTTACTTGTAGCAAATGTAATACTTTCTCCAAAGTCATATAATTAGTTGTCATACATTTATTTTCTATGTGTGTATATGTATATATATTTCATAAATATGTATGTGTATACATCACATTTTGCCCAAAGGAGTTGAAGTGCTTCACATAACAAGTTAAAACGCAAAATTTAATTTTTTCAGTTCTTGAATACTGAGGACTATCAAACACAAATCTGTGAAGAAGTATTTTCTCTCTGTTGTGTCAGTATATCTTACGTGCACTATATATTTGTTTGAGGTATTTGTCTTTGGGAAACAGAACATATAGTGTCAGAGTCCTTTCAGAATTTCAGGATATAATTTGATGAGGAAGAAACATCACTTTTATGATATTATATGAAATGTTTATAAAAAGGTTGATTTTACCAATTTGATAACATTTATTGAAGTTATAAAGCATAAAGTGACTTCAGAAGTTTAACTTTTACCTTTGGAAGTAGATACACTCCAGATACTTATTGAACTTAGGACAATATTATCTCTTATTTCTTATATATTTTGATATGATTTTTTTAATCCAAAAACATTGGACTGAATCACTGTGAAATCTTAAGACAAAGAGCAATGAAAATTAAAAAAAAATTGGTATTGGGGGTTATTGTGGACTAAATTGTGTCCTGAGCAAAATTCATACAGTGAAGCGTTAATCCACAATGTGTCTGTATTTGGAATTAGGGACTTTAATAAGGTAATTAAGACGAAATTAGATCATAAGGGTGGGTGCTCCAATCAGATAAGACTGGGATACATACAAGAAGAGGAAGAGACACCAAAGATATCTCTCTCTTAGCACTTGCACAGAGGAAAGGTCATGTGAGGCCACAGAGAGAAAGTGGCGCCTGCAAGCCAGGAAGAGAGATCTCACCAGAAATCAACCCTGCTGGCTCCTTGATCTTGGACTTTTAGCCTTCATAACTGTGAGAAAATAAATTTCTGCAGTTTAACCACCCAATCTGCAGTATTTTATTATGGCAGCCTGGGCTGAATTATACAGGGATAAAAACGAGACCATTCTGGGGAAGATGTGAAGAAATGTAGAAGGAAACACTGTGGAAAAATCTACAAAAGTAAAATCTAAGCCTTATGTTGGTAATTAAGATATTTTTAGAATGAAGAATATGATATCTAGGAAAATGGGAAGATTAACTGGAGTTTAACTACGTTAGGAAATAGGTCAATTAAGTCTTAACATCAAAGTCTTTAATTAGTTCTTCTCTAATGTATATAAATATAGCCAGAGGATGTAACAGAAAGCATACATAATTGCCAGAAATAAGGGCATTTAAAATTCAATGAACTATATTTCTGTAAAATTTGTTACACATACCCTAACTTGCAAAAACCCTAAATGAGCAACTCTGATTCAAAAAAGTCTATGCGCATGTGTACATGTGTATATGTCTTATTCTTTTATAGCCAGGATAATTTTTTTAAAGTTTACAATTCACTTTTTAACAGAAAACAAATATACTTTTATGTTTCATGCGATTGATGCATAAACAAATCTATGTGTAAAATTAGTGTTTAGGAGCATTCAGATATTCCTCAATAAGTGACAAGCTAATTCATTGTAAGCACAAATAAGATGGTCAAGGTATATGTAATAAATGTCATAGGCACTTCAAGCTAATCATACCACAGACCACTTATCATTAGCACTCAAGAGAATTTATGTGTATTAGAATGTAAATAAAAAATATATGTGAAAGCCATAATGCTTCAGTGTTACATTTTAGAGTTAAAGCATCAGTGATTCAGGGAGTTATTCTAATGCTTTATTTTTTCACTGGAAATAAAATAAAGAAATACAATACTGTATGTCTTAATTTGATTAATTAGAAGAGGTCTTATTAAGGTAGGCTTTGAGAGGAAGCCTCACGGAGGAATCTGCATGGTACTGTCCTTGGTGCTGAATCACATTATTAGCTAGAGTCTCTTTGTTGCTCCAACTTTGGAACATAAGCAGCTCCTCTCTAACTGTCCCTAAAACTCTTTAGTTCTTTTTATTTTTCTTTTAAATTTTGATATGACTATACTTTTTCTACTGAAAAAGTAAAAAACTTGACATAATAGTTTAGCTGAATTGATATTGAAGTATAACTTTTTTTGTGTTACTGTGTTTCTATTTCTTTTACATACTCTGAAATGTCCTAATAACATAAGTATGGCAAAAAAAAAAAAAAAAAGGAGTTTTACCATACCTTTCCTCAGGGCCCTTCCCAATTTAAATTTTGATTGTAAGACTCTAAAAAGAATATTTCATAGCTTTTTAAGGCAGTAGGTTCTTACACTAGGTTTGGGGAAAAAAAGATGTTGTTCACCATCATCTGCAAAATATAATGTCATAGATGTGGAAACATTTAACCATGATAATATTATTTAGTCTTTGAGCAACTTAAATCTATAACATGACACGTTTTTGTCTAGTGTAAATCTATGTAATACCAGATTGATGAAAATAAGACATTCTACGACGTCTTATGTATTGTCAAATTTTTCAGAATATCTGTAGGGTTAATCTTAGGTGGTCTCTATGGGGGAGTGGGAGGAGGAAAAGAAATGAGTATCTGTGTTTAATCATGGAGAACTAATGACGTCAGGGAGAAATAATTGGAATTAATTCACTATATTACAGTAACCCATTTTAAGTTTTTAAATAGGCAAGTAGCAGGGCAGAAAAAGATTTTGGGAAGAAAATAGAGCAGTAATGTACAATATGGAGAAACTATAGAACAGTGGAGTCATTACAGCCCAAGTGAAGTGTTCTAAATAGTAGAGAAAGGTACAAAGACAACATAGAATCAATGCAAAGTAAAGATATAAAGTTTTATTGTCTGAGTAGACAGAAGCAAGAGAGAGAGAAGTGTAAAATGAATTTGAGATTTTGATTTGGAAAAGTGGAAGAATGTAATGCATTTAGCAAAATAAGATATTAGATATACAGTGGAAAGTCATGAATTCTCCTTTAGGTGTGTTAAGTATGAAATGGAAGTGGAATACTCAAAAGTTAATAAACATATAGAACCTACTATATGCTATACATACTTCTAAGTATTTTACATATGCTTACTCGTTCAATATCAAATTAAAAATAATTATATAAAATTGTATTATATGCAACATATGTTATATAATATATTTTGTCATATGTAAATAATATTTTTAGCTGTCAATATCTGAGTTAGAGCTGCAAGCTTTCCCACTTGATCATCAGGAATTATCATTGTTCTTATCACAAACACTTCCATCTGAAAAGAGCAGTAATAATTTTAAAATAACTTTGTCTAAAGACTGGCATAGATAAAACCAACTGCCCCGTTTCTCTGAATATATATTTATATTAGATTCCATAGAAGGTGTTGCAATCTTGGTAAGACAAAAGCTAAACTTTAAAGATCATTCACGCACTGGCACCAAGTTACAAAATATTTACATTACACTTTTGAAAGCCATATCATTTTTCCTTAAAAGAGCTTGGAAGCCATTAATAGTTACCTCATGCACTCACATACTTTTTGCCTTAAGGCAAAGTGACTTTTTTTCCCTTTTAGATCTGTGTAAAATGCTTCATGTTTTGCCTTACTACACTGATTGTGAATTTGGATCATTCTACAGTAATATAGTAACTTAATCTACAATATGGGGTCTTCCCAATTCTGTCAACGCTTCCGTTAATTCCAGTACAAGTAGCAAAAATTTCATTCACTTAAGAATTTCTCCCAGAAATGAACCAAAAACTAAAAAACACATTCTTAGCAAAGATGAACTTTTTCTTTGTTTTGGAGACTTATTGACAATAGATCTAGAATTTCATAAAAAAATATTCAGGAAATCACAGCCATACATGGCTTTCTGTAACACTTTAAAAAATAATACAAAACTGTCAGAGAAATCATATCTGACACATTCAAAGACACTTGTTTTCTTTTACTACACGTATTCAGTTTTTTCTCTCTGCCTTCTTCCTCCTTCTATTACTCCTATTTTCCTCACCCTCATGATCTTTTTCTCATGTCTATCACTTATATCTCCATTTCTAGTCATCTCCTCACTGCATTTTCCTTTTGTCTTCTCTTCTAAATGTTATTTTCACTCACAACACTTAATTTATGTTTTTTTTTTTTTAATTTTTTGTTTATTGCAGTAATGTTGGTTTATAACATTGTAAAAATTTCAGGTGTACATCATTGTACTTCTATTTCTGCATAGATTACATCATGTTCACCACCAAAATACTAATTACAACCCATCACCACACACATGTACCCAATTATCCCTTTCACCCTCCTCCTCCCTCCCTCTTCCCCTCTGGTAACCACCAATCCAATCTCTGTCCCTATGTGTTTGTTTATTGTTGTTATTATCTACTACTTAATGAAGGAAATCATACGGTATTTGACCTTCTCCCTCTGACTTATTTCACTTTGCATCATGCCCTCAATGTCCATCCATGTTGTCACAAATGGCTGGATTTCATCATTTCTTATGGCTGAGTAGTATTCCATTGTGTATATATACCACAGCTTTTTTATCCATTCGTCCCTTGATGGGCACTTAGGTTGCTTCCAAGTCTTGGCTATCATGAATAAGGCTGCAATGAACACAGGGGTGCATGTACCTTTGCAAATTGGTGTTTTCAAGTTCTTTGGATAAATACCCAACAGTGGAATAGCTGGATCATATGGTAGTTCTATCATTGATTTTTTGAGGAATCTCCATACTGTTTTCCATAGTGGCTGCACCAGTTTGCACTCCCACCAGCAGTGTATGAGAGTTCCCTTCTCTCCACAACCTCTCCAACACATGTTGTTTCCTGTCTTGTTAATTATAGCCATTCTGACGGGCGTGAGGTGATATCTCATTGTAGTTTTGATTTGCATTTCCCTGATAGTTAGTGATTTTGAACATCTTTTCATGTGTCTGTTGGCCATCTGTATATCTTCTTTGGAGAAATGTCTGTTCAGGTCTTTTGGCCATTTTTTAATTGGGTTGGTAGTTTTCTTGTTGTTGAGATGCATGAGTTCTTTATATATTTTGGAGATTAAGCCCTTATCAGATGTATGGTTTGCAAATATCTTCTCCCAATTGTTAGGTTGTCTTTTCGTTTTGTTGATGGTTTCCTTTGCTGTGCAGAAGCTTTTTAGTTTGATGTAGTCCCATTTGTTTATTTTTTCTATTGTTTCTCTTGCCCGGTCAGATGTGGTGTTTGAAAAGATGTTGCTAAGACTGATGTCGAAGAGCGTACTGCCTATGTTTTCTTCTAGAACTTTCACAGTTTCAGGTCTTACATTCAAGTCTTTAATCCATTTGGAGTTAATTTTTGTGTATGGTGTAAGGTAAGAGTCTACTTTCATTTTTTTGCATATGGCTATCCAGTTTTCCCAACACCATTTGTTGAAGAGACTTTCTTTTCCCCATTGTATGTTCTTGGCTCCTTTGTCAAAGATTAGCTGTCCATAGATGTGTGGGTATATTTCTGGGCTTTCGATTCTATTCCATTGATCTGTGTGTCTGTTTTTGTGCCAGTACCATGCTGTTTTGGTTACTATATCTTTGTAGTATATTTTGAAATCAGGGAGTGTGATACCTCCAGCTTTGTTCTTTTTTCTCAGGATTCCTTTAGCTATTCGGGGTCTTTTGTTGTTCCATATAAATTTTAGGATTCTTTGTTCTATTTCTGTGAAAAATGTTGTTGGAACTTTGATAGGGATTGCATTGAATCTATAGATGGCTTTAGGAAGTATGGACATCTTAACTATGTTAATTCTTCCAATCCAAGAGCACGGAATATCTTTCCATTTCTTTGTGTCTTCTTCAATTTCTTTCAGAAATGTTTTATAGTTTTCGGTGTACAGATCTTTCACCTCTTTGGTTAAGTTTATTCCTAGGTATTTTATTCTTTTTGTTGCAATTGTAAATGGGATGGTATTCTTAATTTCTCTTTCTGCTACTTCGTTGTTAGTGTACAGAAATGCAACTGATTTTTGTATGTTGATTTTGTATCCTGCAACTTTACCATATTCGTTTATTACTTCTAAAAGTTTTCTGGTGGATTCTTTAGGGTTTTCTATATATAAAATCATGTCATCTGCAAATAGTGACAGTTTCACTTCTTCCTTTCCAATTTGGATCCCTTTTATTTCTTTCTCTTGCCTGATTGCTCTGGCTAGGACTTCCAATACTATGTTAAATAGGAGTGGTGACAGTGGGCATCCTTGTCTGGTTCCTGTTCTTAGAGGGATAGCTTTCAGTTTTTCACCATTGAGGATGATATTAGCTGTGGGTTTCTCATATATGGTCTTTATTATGTTGAGGTACTTTCCTTCTATACCCATTTTATTCAGAGTTTTTATCATAAATGGATGCTGGATCTTGTCAAATGCTTTCTCTGCATCTATTGAGATGATCATGTGATTTTTGTTCTTCATTTTATTAATGTGGTGTATTACGTTGATTGATTTGCGAATGTTAAACCATCTCTGCATCCCTGGAATAAATCCCACTTGATCATGGTGTATAATCTTTTTAACGTATTGTTGTATGCGATTTGCTAGTATTTTGTTGAGGATTTTTGCATCGATGTTCATCAGTGATATTGGCCTGTAATTTTCTTTTTGTGTTGTCCTTGTCTGGTTTTGGTATCAGGGTAATGTCAGCTTCGTAGAATGAGTTAGGGAGCTTCCCCCCCTCCTCAATTTTTTGGAAGAGTTTGAGAAGGATAGGTATTAAGTCTTCTTTGAATGTTTGGTAGAATTCACCAGGGAAGCCGTCTGGTCCTGGACTTTTATTTTTGGGGAGGTTTTTGATTACTGATTCGATCTCCTTACTGGTGATTGGTCTATTCAAATTCTCTACTTCTTCTTGATCCAGTTTTGGAAGGTTGTATGATTCTAAGAATTTGTCCATTTCTTCCAGATTGTCGCATTGGTTGGCATATAGTTTTTCATAGTATTCTCTTATAATCTTTTGTATTTCTGAGGTGTCTGTTGTAACCTCTCCTCTTTCATTTCTGATTTTACTTATTTGTGCCTTCTCTCTTTTTTTCTTGGTGAGTCTAGCTAAAGGTTTGTCTATTTTGTTGATCTTTTCAAAGAACCACCTCTTGGTTTTATTAATTTTTTCTATTATTTTTTGGTCTCTATTTCATTTATTTCTGCTCTGATTTTTATTATTTCCCTTCTTCTACTGATTTTGGGCTTTGTTTGTTCTTCTTTTTCCAGTTCCTTTAGGTGCATTGTTAGATTGTTTATTTGAGATTTTTCTTGTTTGTTGAGATAGGCCTGTATTGCTATAAACTTCCCTCTTAGAACCGCTTTTGCTGTATCCCATAAATTCTGGCATGTCGTATTTTCATTTTCATTTGTCTC
Organism: Ceratotherium simum simum; assembly: GCF_057802395.1. NCBI lineage: Eukaryota > Metazoa > Chordata > Mammalia > Perissodactyla > Rhinocerotidae > Ceratotherium > Ceratotherium simum. The sequence goes on along the minus strand of NC_141907.1, from coordinate 29,521,066 downwards.
CAGGTATTTTTTGATGTCTTCTTTGATTTCTTCATTAACCCAGTCGTTGTTCAGTAGCATTTTGTTTAATCTCCATGTATTTGTGGCTTTTCTGATTTTCTTCCTATAGTTGATTTCTAGTTTCATACCTTTGTGGTCAGAAAAGATGCTTGGTATTATTTCAATCTTCTTAAATTTATGGAGACTTGTTTTGTGGCCTAATATGTGATCAATCCTGGAGAACGTTCCACGTGCATTTGAAAAGAACGTGTATTCTTCGGTTTTTGGATGGAATGCTCTGTATATATCTACTAGGTCCATCTGTTCTAGTGTGTCGTTTAAGGCCAATGTTTCCTTATTGATCTTCTGTTTGGATGATCTATCCGTTGGTGTAAGTGGAGTGTTAAAGTCCCCTACTATTATTGTGTTACTGTCTATTTCTGTTTTTATGTCTGTTAATAATTGCTTTATATATTTAGGTGCACCTACATTGGGTGCGTAGATATTTACAAGTGTTATATCCTCTTGTTGGATTGTTCCCTTGATCATTATGTAATGCCCTTCTTTGTCTCGCTTTACAGTTTTTGTTTTAAAGTCTATTTTGTCTGATATGAGTACTGCTACCCCAGCTTTCTTTTCATTGCCATTTGCGTGGAGTATCTTTTTCCATCCCTTCACTTTCAGTTTGTGAGTGTCTTTAGGTCTGAAGTGTGTCTCTTGTATGCAGCATATATATGGGTCTTGTTTTTTTATCCAGTCAGCCACCCTATGCCTTTTAATTGGAGCATTTAGTCCATTGACGTTTAAAGTAGCTATTGATAAGTATGTACTTACTGCCATTTTTTAACTTTTTTTTTTTTTTCTCAGTGTTTTAGTAGTCCTTCTCTGTTCCTTACTTCTTCTATACAGAATTGATGGTCACTTTAGTTTGACCTCTGTCTGAAAAGGCTGTACTCTTTAACTACCCTCCTCCCTCCTTTTATGTTTTTGATATCATATCCAACCTCTTTTTTGTGCATTTGTATCCATTACGTTCTGATCGTGGAAATAGATAATTTTTCCTATTTGTGGTCTTCTCTTTTCCCCTTAAATCAGTCCCTTTAACATTTCTTGTAACACTGGTTTCTTGGTGACAAACTCCTTTAATTTTTGCTTATCTGGGAAAATTTTGATCTCTCCTTCCATTTTGACCGATAACCTTGCTGGGTAGAGTATTCTTGGCTGTAAGTTTTTTCCTTTTAGCACTTTAAATATATCATGCCATTCTCTTCTAGCCTGTAAGGTTTCTGCTGAGAAGTCAGCTGATAGCCTTATGGGGTTTCCTTTGTATGTAACTTGACATTCTCTTGCGGCTTTTAGGATTCTCTCTTTATCTTTAATTCTGGACATTTTGATTATGATGTGTCTTGGTGTGGGCCTCTTTGGGTTTATCTTGTTTGGGGCTCTCTGTGCCTCCTGTACCTGGATGTCTGTTTCCTTCCTTAGGTTAGGGAAGTTTTCATCTATTATTTCTTGAAATAGATTCTCTGCCCCCTTGTCTCGCTCTTCTCCTTCCGGGACACCTATAACACGGATGTTAGTGCGCTTGATGTTGTCCCAGAGGTCCCTTAGACTGTCCTCACTCTTTTTCATTCTTTTCTCTTTTACCTGTTCACCTCGGGTAATTTCTTCTAGTCTTTCTTCCAGCTCACAGATCCATTCTTCTGTATTCTCTACTCTGCTTTTGAGTCCCTCTAATGAGTTTTTCATTTCCAGTATTGTATTCTTCATTTCTGATTGGTTCTTTTTTATATCTTCCATTTCTTTGTTGACATTCTCACTGAGTCCATCTATTCTTCTCCCCAGATCAGTGAGCATCCTTAACACTCTTAGTTTGAACTCTCTGTCAGGTAGGTTGTTCATTTCTGTTTCACTAAGTTCCTTTTCTGGGGTTTTGTCCTGTTCCCTTACTTGGAATGTATTCTTTTGCCTCTTCATTTTGCCTCTTTCCCTGTGCTTGTGTCTGCGTAGTAGGTAGGTCAGCTACAGCTCCTGCTCGTGGATAGGTGTCCGTATGTAAGNGATAGCTTAGGAGGCTTCCAGTGTGCTTCCCTCAGTTCTCAATGTTCCAGGGGTGACCCCTATGTGGGCTACGTGTATCCTTCTGCTGTGGCCTGTTTGCTCTCCCTGTAGGCGCCCAGGGAGGCTGAGTTATGCTCCTGGCCAGCTGTTGTAATGTTCAGCTGCTTGTAGTTGTTGTGGGCCCTTCAGTCTCTTTATCAGCTGTGGGGAGCCCCAGCACAGTTGGCTGCAAGTTCTAATACCACATTTGTGTTGCAGTATTTCTTTTAAGTGAGTAGGCCCCCCCCTGTGGCAGGTTGTTAGGCTCAGGGCCTTACAATTGCTGTAAGCCTCTAGCCTATTAGGTCTCTTGTCAGCTCTCTGAGGATTGCAGCTGGGTGGGGCTGGCCTCAGGCACAGGAGCACCCAATTGTTTCAGGTTTTGGAAGGTGGAGCAAACCTCCTATGTGGGTCTTTGAGAAGTACAAGTCTTCTGTGGCTGAGAAGCCCTGCCGCCCACAGGTCCACACACACAGTCAACGCAGTCCTGCCCCGTGTGAGCGCCCCGACCTCCCCAAGTGGACCCAGTCTCTCCACGGCGGGAGCCCCACACACTCTGCCACCGCCCCACACTCTCCACCTGCTCCTTGTGCACACCCTGCCCCGCTCAAGTCAGCTCAGTTGCCAGGCTGCAGAGAATCCAGTCACCAATCTATGCAGGCCCACACGTTGCCTGAGGGCTTGTTGTTGGGTGGGGCTAGTCTCTAGGGTGGGCTGCCTGCCCTGGCTGAGCTGGATTAAATCGGTGCTCTAGCGGGTGGAGCAGGCCCTGGGCTAGCAGTTCTCAGGGAGAACTCCAATGGCGTCTGTGTCAGCATGCTCACACCAGGCCACAACAATGGCCGCCGCCAATGTCCCAGTCCCTGGAGAGGTCTCACCCCTCACCGAGATGCACTCAGGGCCTATTAGGTGAGTCTCTTGTCACCGAAGCACTGTGCACCTTTCTTTCTGGTGATTTTAGGATGCTTTCTGGAACGGGTGAGTTTGTGCGCGGGCCCTTTAAGAGCCAGTTTTAGTTTCTTTGTGAACCGGGTTTTCTGGGGGTACTCCCCAATGCTTTAGTAGCAGGCAAGGTCAGATATTATGCCACTGGTCTCAATTGTGCTGGGTCCACAAAATGCCCACAGCGGGGGCGCTCCCCGGCTCAGGGCCCCGCGCCTCCAGGGAGGGTGCGTACCTGTGAGCTGCTCCCGGCGGCCATGAAGCTGGCGGCTTGTGAAGGCGGCGTTTTTCCTCTCCAGAAGGGAGTCTCTGCCTCTTCTACCCCAGTTAGGATTGTCCGTTGTTGCAGGAGTTCCTCTTATCCAGTTTTCAGTTCTGTCTCAGGGGTAATTTTTCCACGAGTAGTTGTAAATTGGCTGTGTCCACGGGAGGAGGTGAGTTCAGAGTCTGCCTACGCCGCCATCTTGACTCCGCCCCTCTATCTTAATTTATGTTTTAATCTCTCCTTTTTCTTAGTTACTTTATCCAATGATTTTAAGTGGAAGTAGGCTTGACTTTGAGACTAACGTGGAAGTACGTTTCCTAACCTCGGAGACAACATAATCATCTTGCCTTGTAGCTACATACTGAAGGGAAAGGCAAAATAATGTACACATCAACATTTAATATCACTGAACTTTAAAAAATGGCAGATTTAATATTCATAAAAAGATGTATTTTGTTCCTTTTTCCTAAGTTGGAAAAATAAAAAATTGCTTATTTCATTTTAAAAGTGCTCAGATAAAAATTTTATATTTATGGTGCATGGGAATTCTGACCCTGATGACTCATATATGGAAAATTCATTGTTTACTTTTAAAATGGTATATCATCCTATTTGTTCTCATTTATAATATTTGCTAGTTGTTAAATTTTTTTGATCTGTCACAATTTTTTTTGTCTGTTTTAATATGTTAATAGTCTAATACTACAACTTGGCTATTTCTTGAAAGTGATGACATATAATCTCCCTGGGTGTTGATCCAAATCAAATGAGGTGCAAGTAACAAGAACAATCAGTTTATATGATCGCTTATATAATTTCACAGTTTAAAAGGATACTGGCCATGTAAATAATACATTTTTAAAGCACTGTACTCTAGTAACAGTTATCTAAATCTCTTCCTCATTTAGAGATATAAAAACTGAGATCCAGGGAGGCTAAAGGACTCCTATGAATCACTCTGACAATGGCATTGATAGGAGCAGAACTCAGCTCTGCTGAATCTTTTATTTAGTAGCCTTTGAAATTTCATTCTGCTTCAAAGAAAGAAAGAACAAACAAACAAATGCATAAAAATAAAGACAAGGTTTTAAAATTCTCTCTGTCACTATGGAAACCTAAGTTAGTGCACTAATCAGTAGTTCTTCCTTTTTATATCCCCCAATAATTGAGTGCTATAGGGAATTTGAACTAAGTTCAGCCTTGTTCCAGTTTTCAATGGCTGTGTAATGCTCATAAACAAGTTCTAGAGATAAACAATTATGGAATAATGCTATTGCACTGTGAAAATGTTTGATGTATTTTCTTACCCTTCTGGGATTTGAATATGGCTTAGATTCAGAAAGTATGTCAGCATTTTAAACTTAATTACAGCTACAATAAGTAAAATGCCTTAAGAAACTATGCTGTCTTTATAATGCCCACTAGCCTACAACCGCTTTGATTTTACTGGAATGTTTGAGATTTTCTTTAAAACTGACTTTAAATGGAAAGCATCTTGAAATTATTCCATCTCATAAGTTCGTAATTAATTAAATTTACTGCTAAGATTTAGTACATGTACTTTATTTGCATAACCATCTGCTATGTTTGCATAAACACAGCATAGGATCTATAACTTACTGAAAGTATGGTACAGCATTTGCAAAGAGCTGCTCCAATGGGGGCTTGCCTAGTGTTTGCATTTGAATCATCTCAGTGGTGATTTAATTCCAGTCTCTAGTCGATTTAGTAATTTGAGTAGAGTACATCTTTTTTAAGTTTATTTTTCTTTCTTAGCATCTATTACACCTTGGACACAGCTTCAATTTTGATTCGACGTTACAGCCAATTCACATTCTCGGGCCATGTTATCCGTTGGCAGAGGATGGTTACCTGTTACTGGCAATTTGTTTGGATGTGTGAAAATTGAGACACCTCTTTGATATCCCTGTGGAGGTGTCAAGTAGACATTTGATCATATAACTGTGAAGTTGCAGGGAGAGATATGTGATGGAGATATAAATTTGGTAGATGGTATTTAAGACATGGGGTTATCTGGAGAATATGCTTGCAGAAACTAGGACTGTACCTTTAGGACTGTACCTTTATTGTTTAGAGATAGGAATCAGCAGGGGAGAAGGAGAAGGTGCACTTAATGCATAGGAAGAAAATGTGGTGACTTTGAATTTCTAGAAGGCAAGTGAAGAAAGTGTACAAAGGAAGAGAGAATGATCAACTGGGTCAGATGCTGCTGCTAAGTCATATATGAGAATTAGAGTTGACCTTTAGATTTTGCAACATGAGTAACATTGGTCACATTTAAAGAAATAGTTTTGTTGGAGTAGTGGGTGCAAATCTCTCATTGAAATGGGCTTAAGAGAGCGTAGGAGAGGAAAATTAGAGAAAATGAGTACAGATACCTCTTTTAAGAAGTTTACCGAATAAAAACAGCAATGGGATAGCAGTAGAGGTTGAGGTAGGGATTGAGAGTGTGTTTCTTATTAAGGTGGAAAAATAAATATCACATTTGAAAATTAATGGGAGTGATCAAGCAGTAAAGAGGATATTGGAGATGCAGAACTGGGGAGAATTTCTGGTGCAAAGTTCTTGATTAGGCACAAGAGAATAAAACTTAGTATAGAAGTGGAGTGGTGCATTAGATGGGCCCTCCATATAAGTAGAAGATATACTAAAGTATACTGTCATAGATGCATGGATGTGTACGGATGTATGGGTGGGTGGTTTTGAAAAATCTTCTCTGACTCAACTTTTTCTTTGTAAAATTTGAAGTAAGGTCAAAGCTGAGAATGAGAGAGAATAACACTGGTGGAGAAACGAAGAGAAAGGAAAAGATGTAAAGTAGTCATTTAGAAAAGTGGAAGAATGAGATAGGGAAATAATATTTTTTCCAGGCGGCATTAAGCATCACTTGAGGTTATTGATAATGACATTAAATTGAGACTAGTGAGCAATGTTTTTGCTTTTGTTTTCTTTTGCTTTTGTTTTTGAAGTAGACTCACTGTTTGATTTAACCAGGCTTTTGTTTTCATCAAGCCAGTATGTTAACAAGAGGGAGGGGGGCAAAGATGTTGATGGTGTGTACAAAAGATGATAATAACTCATTAAGGAAGGAAGTGAAGGCAAAAGAGTTTAAGGGACAATAAAAGTTGAAAGAATCAATGTACCTTAGGTTCTAGTGCAGGCAAAGATTTGTTAGAATATGAAACTACAGTGACTGAACTGAAAAATGGGAACTGGTGGTTGGGTATTTGAAGGTACAGAAATAAGATATGAAGGGATTGTAGTTATTATTAATAACAGTAGCTAAAAGAGGGAAGAGGCTATGACCTTGGGGATAGGAGATACAGGGAAAGGGGCTCAGGAACTAAAATTTTAGGGTACTGGAAGAATTATAATGATTTGTCTAAGGCTGAAGAGGGTGACAATGATCCAGGAAATAAAATCTTAAAAAATGAGTGGCAGAATGTTGGGATGTAGATGAATGCAACAAGGAAGAGGTGGGAGAGTCTGAAGACACGAGACTCAAAATTAAATGTATTTTTCTTATTTGCTTTACTTATTCCCACTCTCTTACTAGAAAATAAAGCTCCATCAGGACACAGATTTTTGTGATTTTGTTGACTACTCTATCTTCAGTACCTAGACAAGTGCCTGACATAGAGTAGTTGCGCATTTGTTGAATGAATAAATCACCATAGAAATAAAAATCTAGAAGACAGAAATATCTCACAAACAAAAAATGTAATATATTATTTTGGATATTATATACATTTGTTCAGGGTTCAATGGTGATTCAGAGAAAGTAGTAAGATTCTGCTCCAAAAGGGTGAATCAGAAAAGGTTTCTGAAAAAAGATGATTCATGAACTGAATTACTGGAACATGGTTATGTGTTGTCAAGACAAATGAAGAGAGAAGCAAGGAGTGACAATTATTCCAGTAAACGAAAATTTACAGAAGAAGAGGTATGTGAAACAAGCATGAAATATTTTACACTTCTAAATAGTGATTTTGTTATTATTGTGCAATAACAATAGAGAATCATTGAAAATAATTTAAAATATAATGACAAGAAAAAAGACAATAACAGTTACAATCTACTTATTCAGAGATAATCATTGTTATCAATTTGGTATACTTATTATATATCTACACATATACATGAATGAGTTTGTAAAGTATCAATGGTACTATGCATCAGAAAGTTTTTATGACTTTTCATCCTAATACATAAAGATCTGCCCCATTTTTTGATAACAGCATGGTAGTGGTGAGGGGTTTGAGTGAGAAATATATGATAATTTATTCAAAAATTTCCTTGTTCATTTTCTTTTAGTTGGTCGTTTCAGCAAGATTTCTCCACAGGAAAAGAACCAATAGGGTTCTACATATGTCTACATATCTATATCTGTCTCTCTCTCTCTCTCTCTCTCTCTCTCTCTCTCTCTCTCTCTCTCTCTATCTCTAATCTACTGAGAAAGAGAGAGAGAGCATACTAGAGAGAGAGAGAGGGAGAGAAAAAGAGAGAGAGAGAGTGCTCTCCTTATCTTAAAGAGTTGTCTCATGATTGTGGGGGCTGGTAAATGAAATCTGCAGGGTAAGCCTGCAGGCTGGAGACCCAGAGAAGAGTTGATGTTGCAGTATTGGGTGAAGGCAGCCTGGAGCAGAATTCCTTCTTTCTCAAGGGACCTCCATATTTTCTCTTAAGGCCTTCAGCTGATTGGATGAGTCTCACCCACATTATGGAGAGTAATCTACTTACTCAAAGTCTAATGATTTAAATGTTAATCTCATCTAAAAAATATCTTCACAGCAACATCTAGAATGGTGTTTGACCAAAAAGCGGGTACCATGGCCTAGCCAAGTTGACACATAAAATTAACCATCATAGTGGTTTACAGTTTACTTGCCATTACAACCATTGCAAAGAACTATCTTTTGGAGTATGATATAAATATCTACAGGATATTTTGGGGTTATCATATAATATTTATTTATATTATTATGAAATAAAATGTTATTATATTATCATAATATATTTTTAGGATATTTTTCTAAAAGTGGAATTCCTAGGAAAAAGTGTTGTTATGTGTTAAATATGAAAGATATTGTCATCCAAAAATGCTACATCAATGTACACTCTAATAGTTTATGAAATTGCAAGATGCATTTAAGGATTTTCCAGTAATTCTCTGTAACTACTAATCATAGAATATATTATTTCATTTATTCATTCTTCAATCCAATATAAAATAATTGAGTTCCTTCTATTGTTCAGGCATTGGGGAAGTAATCATATCATTAAGTCATTGTCCTCAAGGAGCTTAAATCTAGTGGGGGAAATTCATACAATCAGATAATTATAAATGATGTGGAAAGTGCTATCATAGATGTCTGAATAGGAAATTACAGCAGCATGCAGTAAGTACCTTCTAACTTCTCTTAGACTTTGGGAGGGAGGGGCAACTGAGTTAAGACTGAAAAATTATGAGAGAGCCTGTTTAAAGAGAAAGGGATGAATTTCAAAAGCAAAACTAGGTATAAGCAAAGACTCAGAGGTTAGGAACTATATTGTGTCCCTGGGGACTCTACACACAGTTTCACATTGTTAGAACATGAAGTGGGAAATCAAACATGGCAGAAAATGGGGATGCAGAGCTAGGCTGGAGTCAGATCGTGGATGCCCTTGAAGCTGTTTTAATGAGCTTGCGTTTTATGTTCTAGATGATGAGGGGGTTTTATATGATGTTGAGCAGGACGTGGAAATGATCATATTCACATTGCTGATGCATTGTGTGGAGAATGGGTTTAAGGAGTTCAAGAGTGATGACAAAGTAACTGATGTAAGATGCAAGGTTGAAATGGTAGGCAATGGCCAGACAGATGGCCAGACTTCTTTGAATAAGGAACTTCAACTTTACCCTAGCTGAAATGGAAGATTTCAAGAAAAGGATTAATATAATTCAATTTAGATTTTAGAAAGATCACTCTTTCAATGATACAAAGGATGGATGGGTGTAGTAGGGATACCAGTATGATACAATGTTAGTTAATAATATTTGCCAGACAAAAGATTACTGTGTAAAATTTTAAGGCGTACTATCAGTTGGTAAGGGAAAGACAGGAAACTCAAAATGAAAAAGAACATCATTTGCTTTCCTACTTTTTCCCAATTTTCTATAATCAATGTGTATTCTTTTTTTCAATATAATAGGTTGTGAGGAAGTCCAGATAATAGTATTCATCTCTTTCAGCTTATGAACCAATTGGGAATTAAAGCAAGAATCAGTAGTGAAAGAGTAAAATGTTAACTTTATTATTGTTGAAGATAAAGGTATCTAAGGAAGGTGATATTTAACTCCAAGTCTTTGCTTAGAGGAAGGCATACTAGAAGGAGTGTGCAGTGTATATTGAGCACCAATTTACCTTATCCCCCAATTCCTGAGCCATCTCACTTCTCTGGAAGGTTAAGGGGAAAGGAGAGAGAGCAAGAGCAATTACCAGATTTTTTTGACACTCTTAACCTATTAGGTTTAACCACAAGTCAATGATTGACCAATAGCGTAACTATGGTTACCACCTATTGGAATAATATGGCTCTACCCTCATGAGGTCATTCTCCAAGTAACAATGACTGCTTCTTTGGGTTTCTTCCTTAGTCTATTCATCAACGGAGTAAATTAATCTTATATTCTCTGAAGTTACTAAAATGGGTCATATTTGTCTTTTAAGTAAGTTTCTTTCAGAGTCATTCTGTTTGTAAGGCTGAAAGTTCACTTTTCATTCTATTTCCCATCACAAATTTTGTTCAGCCACATTGTCCAATATAATCTATTACAGATTCTTTAATGAGATGAAATAAAATCATAAAGGAATTCTAATATTAAAATACTAGTCACTCCAATAATAAAATGTCATCCTCATTGAGACACCCCAAATTTTGATAAAACTTTTTTCTATTATCAAATCTCAAAGACAAATAAAAATTTAAAGGTTTCAATTCTCTTGAAAAATTAAATCCAGAAACAAAGTCTGAAGGAAATAAATTTTAAGGCCAAATTCTATTACTTTTGAGTTAAAAGTCTAAAGTCTAAAATTGTTAAGTTAATTTTTTCCAAAACCCACCCTCACTACTTTTTTTTATTTTGGACAAACTCAACAAGAGCATCCTCAATGCCAGCCAGGGTGCAGTTGGGATTTTTCAGAAGCAGCAGTCTGAGCTGTCTTTCACTGGAATGGGTGTGGTAATTTCAGGGTCTCAGAAGTTGTATTAATTGAACATTAAATATTTCTTTAGCTTTACTTTCAAAGGATTTAATGAGTTAAGATGTGTAAGAATATTATAGCCCTGAGCTCATGCTTCCTAAATTAGGAAAACACAAAAACACGTATTCTCGGGCCCCAGGCTAATTATCTCAAGTATAATTTACAATTATCTTCCTAGAACTCTAGTTGTGGTTTTGTAAACACATACACACACACACATCATGGTATAAAAGCACTGGTAGGAAAAGTAGAGAAGCCTTTGTTTTACCTTACTAGAATGCTAGTTGGTCCATGCCAGTTGTCTGAAATTCATGACCTGTGAACCTAAACTTACTTAGGTACTATACATCCCCAGAGGGTCACAATCCATGTATCTACTCTCTCAGAGTCAAAGTTAGACATTTAAGAAGTTGCTGACTTCTCACAAAGTTGAGAAATTTGTGGGGCCTGCACTCATATTCCAGTGCTTTGCTTTCCTATCCATTATTTCTCGTTATACCCTTCCACCCCACCAATAATGAGTTGTGTGTAAACTCTAAACATTAAAAGAAAAACAAAGTCCCCCTTCTTTCATGAGGAGGCATTCCTGGGTCATGTGTTGCAGTGTTTCTACTGACTATTGTCATAGAACTGCTTAGACCTGAGAAACCTGCCTCCTGCCATAGGATCTTTCCTGCTAAGTAATTGATCCCCCCAGAGCCAGATTTAGTCCTTGTGGTACAGCTACAGGGTGCCTCTTAGCATGTATTCAAGCTGCAGGAATCCAAGCTTAGCTCTTCTGCATTTCCTTGTTTGGACCTGAATGCAAATAGAATTTGAGATGGCAGAGCTGGAGGTGCTATATCCTCAGTGATCCTCTGTAGGGCCCTATAATGCCGATGGATCAACGCCTCATGGTTTAATTCAGCAAATATAGATCTGTCCTGTGATGTCTCAGAGGCCTCTACAGGAAACGTCTCTCTTCTACATGTAATTAAATCTTTGCTTTAGCGTAACCTGTTTACTACGACTTCTATGGATCTACCGAAGTCTGCTGCCACCTGCTCACATTTGCTGTGGGGATTTTAAGTTCAAGATATGGCAGCTGGAGTGCTAATGTCTTTTTGCACCTGCTAAAATCTTATCTTTGCTGAGGCCTCTGAAACTATGTGGCCTGCACTTTGGGGTTGCCGGTATCTGGAACACTCATATACTTAAAAGTTATGCATTCCTTATCGGAAGTTCAGATTATAACTGGATATCCTATAATTTTAATTGTGAAATCAAGCAAGCCTACTGCACTTGATTATTCAGGTTTATGTCTTCATCTCTTTCCCATCTCTGCTGGACCAAAGAAGTCCCTAAGCCTTTGGCTGCAGTCTCTGTTTTTATTTAAGCCTGGGGCAGCTCAAACACCATTTGTTTGACACGGCATATACCCAGAATTGCAGTCCTTTCTAAAAAAAGAAAAATAGAAAAAATATTACCTTTGGGCTAAGCTTCCAGAAACTGGTATAACCTGATAATGTAAAAATACTAAGGCTCCAACCTTCTTGCTCAAGTCATAGTGGTTAATAGGTGGCCAGAAAAACGAGTCTGCACACCACTTAATGAAGAATTTGCTCCACAAAATGTCAAGTTTGTCTCCCAATATTCTTTGCTCTTGAATCAGATCTTGGGGTGTTAAGGGTTTATTCTCTCAGAATCAAAGCTCACCCAACCCCCACAGAGGAAGCCATCTGCCACTGTATTATTTATGACACGGAGGCCTGAGATGGGGAGCACACGCCCTCTGTTATACTCAAATTGACCAGTCAGATAAGTGAGCCAAAGACCAGAGAGAGAAAAGGAACTAAATGTATTGAGTATATGAATATGTGGAATGGAAGCGTACTAGTGGGGAGGAAGCATTCCTCCTTTATAATAATCGGTCATTGGGCTGGCCCCGTGGCTTAGCGGTTAAATGCGCGTGCTCCGCTACTGGCGGCCCAGGTTCGGATCCTGGGCGCTCACCGACGCACCACTTCTCCGGCCATGCTGAGGCCGCGTCCCACATACAGCAACTAGAAGGATGTGCAACTCTGACACACAACTATCCACTGGGGCTTTGGGGAAAAAAAAGGAGGAGGATTGGCAATAGATGTTAGCTCAGAGCCGGTCTTCCTCAGCAAAAAGAGGAGGGTTAACATGGATGTTAGCTCAGGGCTGATCTTCCTCACAAAAAAAAAAAAAAAAAAGTATAATAATCTGTCATATAGTAAAGCTAAAGAAAAGCAATAACAACAACAATAGCGACACATAATAGATAGGGTGTGTATTTTCAGGGACAGGAGAAAGAGCAAAGTTACAGAGAGGGTGCCTGATTGTAGCCAGCGTCTGATGTGGGGAGGACAGTAAGTGAGCTTCTGAGCTGCTGCTCTGGGGCCAGCCAACTTGATTTTGAATCTAGGCATTTCTTCTCACAAGCTGGGTAACTTTGTGAAAGTTCCTTAACTTCTCTGTGCCTCAATTGTCTGTATCCAAACAGAGAAATAGAAATAGAGTCTCTTCCGTATGGTGGTGTGTACATTAAATGAAATAGTAAAAGTAAAATGCTGAGACCAATTTCTAATACATAATAAGTGCTAATTATATGATTAAATTATAATAAATAACATCTTTTCCCCAAGTATGATTTTCATTTATTCATGTTTCCACTCAGTTGTTCATTTAGTTAGAGCAATTTTGCTGGGAATAGATGTGGTTCCCTCACTTGTTCTTCCTTTTCCCTTTTATGCTGAAGAAGACCAGAGGGTTAGAACAATTTTTCTCAGATACCACTAACTGGTAGAGATAATGGACGCGCTATATGACTCAAGGAATCTGGATGTTGAGCAGAGAGAAAATTTTCTGAGATCCTAATGAAGTATATGAGAGTTACACTCATCAGTTACCTTCCTAAGTAAAAGAGAAGATGAGCAGATGTCATCCTATTCGGGAAAGCTTATTAAGATGTGTTAGTGAGGGTTATTCATGATGCAGGATGGCATGGGGTTCTGTAGACATCTAATTAGATTGTTGTCTGGAAGCTTCATGTATTTACTCCCACCTCCCAAACTAGTTTTGGCCCTAGAGATACATAATATCTTAATAGCTTTAGATAGTAATTTTTTGGTAACTTTTAACAGCTTCAAATAGCTAAGAAGAAACAGGATGGGCCAGCCCCATGGCTTAGCGGTTAGGTGCATGTGCTCCGCTGCTGGCGGCCCAGGTTCGGATCCCGGGTGCACACCGACGCACCGCTGCTGGGGCCGCGTCCCACATACAGCGGCTAGAAGGCTGTGCAACTATGACATTCAACTATTCACTGGAGCTTTGGGGGAAAAAAATAAATAAATGAAAATTATAAAAAAAAAAAAAAAAGAAGAAACAGGATGTTTCTCCACTTCCGTTATCCCTCATAAATTATCACAGAAATCTTACCTGGTTGGTCACCTTGTTTATTTACATAGTGGATTTCTATTTCCTAATGTGAAGTGAAGAATCAGCATGGCCCTCAGGCTTGGTATACCCACTACACTGTTTTCTTAACCTCTCTTTCTTTCTAATCCCCATCTACTTCTTTAGTTAATTCTTTTAAATGAATAGAGTCATGGCAAAAATGGAATTTTGATTCTATTCTTAGGACTTTCTCCTTGTTATGGGGCCCTATCCTGGAAAGCAGTGCTGAATACTCAGTTTCAAGAGTTTATAGATGGCTGCTCAATTCCCTTACAGATCTTACCATGAATCCTGTGTAGTCACCCTTCTGGATTGGGCATACTCTCTCCCCATTTCAGCTGCTGTTCAGAACTTGTCTTGCCATGATTTCCCATGGGTACTTATACATTATTCTGGAGGAATCAGCAGAGATGAGATGGGACAGACTTTACTCTTTGTGGGAGATGGCAGGGCAGAGGAGGAAAAAACCAGGAATCATGCCGTATTAGCATGTCAGACCTCAGCGGATGTCAATGGGCGATGGAAGACAGACCCCTAATCTTATTTACTCACGGAGAATAGCAAAGGGTGAGGTCTGGAGTGATTTTGAAACCACTGAAGTGACTATTTATTTTGTTACTATTACATGGATTGAATGCTTAAAATAATATTTGAGTTAGTGATAGAACAAAAACAATTTTTTTTTTTTTTACATTTTCCAAAGGTGATATTTGACTTGTTCCTGTTGTTCTGCTGAGGCCATCTTTCCCAAATAGCTCTAGGTGGTTGAAATGGCAGGTGAGGGGTGGGAAACGTTAAAGAAAGGAAATAGGAGAAGGGCTTTTGAAATGAATAAAACATTGGTTTAAATCAATGCTTGTGATGTGAAAATACCAGCTTTCTATATTGAGTGTTTTAGATAATAATGTTCAAATAATTGCTATAGAGTGCTCTCTCTTAGTATTTGTCTTCAATGTACAGACAATGAAATCCTAACTCTCTGGGACCTCCAGGGAATAAACATTGTAAAACATTTAAATTTTCCTAATAAGTTACACTTCTTAAACACCAACGGTTTTACAGTTTTAGTAATTTCTACCTTTTGCTCCTTCCAATATGTATTACAGATTTTCTACACTAAGAAATAGTATAGAATAGTGTGAAAATAGAGTTGAAACATTTCTTCAAGGTTGATGATCTCAAATAGCCAAACTAATTATTTTATAACCCTTCTTTTTCCGACCCCAAGCAGCAGTAGCCATCACTGAGAGTTAGGGGCCCTATGACAGTCCAGGGTCCCTAGTATCATTTCTTCTCCAGAGTTTCCTAGTTTCTGTGAAGAAATGCTCTAAGGGAACCATCTTGTAGGAGGCAGGAGAGGACTGGAATGAGAGTCATTACTTACCTAACAAAAATGATAAATTTGGCAAATCAGAATCACACCAATCAGAAATCTTACCTAGTAACAACCATTACTAGTACTTTCAAATATGCAAGCTATCAAAAGGCACAAGAGACACTGAGAGAGAACAGGCATATATATCGAGGATGTCTTCCCAGATCTTGCCTTTGTTACATTAGATATGCTCTCTGGCACAGACAAGATGAGTCTCTAAGTGAAGACTGTGAAATATTACCTGACACATCTTGGAGCATCTAATTTATGAAACATTTCCATTTTATACACCAGCTTATGTGACATTTTCCATAAATCTATAGATTCTGAGTTTATTTATCAAAAGCAAGAGCGTTGCATAGATAAGAATCTTCCTCCTAGCAAATATCATTAGTCAACTACCAGCAAGGACATTTATTAGTGTATTTACAAGATTAGACAACGTTATATGACTTCCCAGAAGCCCCCACCTCCCAATAAAGAAGTGAATGGGTCACAGGAGAGTTTCTTTAACTTCTGCCACCCCACTTACCAATAGAGACAAATTGCCACTTGCACAGACTTTTATTCATATCTAGCATTTAATACCAAGGATATATTCAAGTCTCTGTAGAAAGGACCTTTATACTGGAAAGAATCTTCAAGACAACTCCCCCAACACACACACACATCGCTACCACCACCACTACATAACATCATCTCATAGAAACCCAGAATCTCCATTCTATTTAGATTTCATCTCTTTATCTCTTTTTAGCAGCTATATTGCTGAAGAATTCCACTTTTCCAGACATGCTTCAGAAAGAGTTCTGTATAAGCCCTCTTTTTAGATTGTTGATGTACCTCGGGCTCAGTCCTGACCTCCTTCCTTGTGGTTTCTCATTCAGTTCATGGTTACAAATACCATCAATATGTTACTGAAACACCCATTTATATAACTCCTCCTTGATCTTCAGACTAATAAATCAAGTACCTTCGCTTGAAGATCTGATATGTGTATCAAACTCAACACGTTAAACACACACACATAAACATGCACAGACACAGATACTTCCTCCTTCCAAATTTGTTATTTTGCCAATATTTCCCATTTCAATTAATGCCACCATTCATCTCTTCAGTTGTTACCTCAGAAATGCCAGAATTATAACTGAGTTTTTCTTTGTTCATCCCTAACACTTAATTCATAAGCAAGTCTGGTCTATTCCCCTCCCCTCCGCAATATCTTCTTTCAATCTTCACTGCTTATAACTTAGAACAAGATACTAATTTATCTTTATCTGAACTATGACAGTGACTTCTTAACTGGTCCCCTTCCACTCTTGCCCTTTAAACTCCTTATGCCATAGTGGGGCAAAAGTGATCTCTTATCCATGTTCTTACAGCTCAAACTGTGTTCCCTCAAAATAATAAGTCAAATTCCTAACCTCCAGTACCTCAGAATGTGGTCTTATTTGAAAATAGGGTCATTGCAGATATAATTATTTAAGTTAAGATGAGGTCATACTCGAGTAGGGTGGGTCCCTAATCCAATATGACTGATGGTCCTGTGAAGACAAGAAGACACACAGACAGAATGCCACGAGAAGATAAAAGCAGAGACTGTAATTATGCTGCCCAAAACCAAGAAATGCCTGGGGATATGCAGAAATGTCTGGAAGAAGCAAGGAAGTGTCCTCCTCTAAAGGCTTTGGAGAGGGCGCTGTGTGGCCAACATCTTGATTCAAATTTCTAGCCTCTAAAACCTTTGAGAGAATAATTTTCTCTTGTTTAAAGCCACTCAGTTTGTAGTATTTTGTTACAGTAGCCCTAAGAATCTAATACATATGTAAATCAGATCATGATACTCCTCTGCTTAACATCCTCCACTGACTATTACTGCCTTATCAGGGTCTCATGGCCCACATGATCTCATCTCTATCTACTTGTCCAAAATGCATCTCAGACTGCTATGACTCTTTATCGGTACACTCCAACCACAGTCATCTCTTCTCCTTCCTCTTCCACAGACCAAACCTTTTATTTCCTCAAGGTCTTTAGCCTTGCCAGTCTCTGGACTGGGAAGCTCCTCAGGCTTTTTTACATGGCAGGTTGCTTCTCATCCTTCAGATCTCAGGTCAGATATTACGTCTCTAGACAGGCCAACCTGGACCATCCCATGTTAAGTGCCATTGGAGTCATTCTTTAAATGATTACTTTATTTCTTTTATAGCACTTTTTACTATTCATTATTATTTTTTCATTAATTTTTTGTCCTTTTTGGGTAGAATGATCAGGGATACTAACTCTCTTGTTCAATGTTTTATTCCTAGAATTTAGCAGTAAATGCTTGCTAGATGAATTAATAAAATCCTCTTTAATAGTATAAAGATAGGTCAATATAATGGTACATATTGTCAACTTTCTGCATTTTCTTTTGCTGTGCCTTGAAGCAAGACAAATCATCTTGTCTTTTCCCTACTCATTCCTCCAATAAATGATACTAGATTTGCTCATGTTTGCTTATGTTTCTATATTCTTCTCAGCTGCCAGCCAGTAATGTAAACTGTATGAATGAAGTTCACCTATCAATGCATCTTTATTGTAATAATTTTTCTGAGAGCCTTAAACTTTTTTGTACTACTGTTTGAAGAGTACTTCCATTTAGGAAGATCTAGAGGTTCCATTCTGAATGTGATTGTCCATAACAGCTTCTCTTCTTCATCCTGTGTTCTTGCTTCTATTCTGCTATTAGTTTGCAAAGCTAATAACAAGACTTGGTAGAATTGTTTGAGGGAATAATAGCAGAATTTGAGACTGGTCGCTTCTTACATGAAGAAACCATGTGAGCTGTACTCATGTAATTTGAGACATTTGTTTTGTTTTTCAAGAGACTTTTTTCTCCCTGGTTTTTGGCATTATTTGTTGAAATTCTAAGAAAGTTAAATTTTGGATAATTGAGTCGTTTATTGCTAATTTGTCTATCTATCTATAGTTTAAAAAATTTTTAAACGTGTTCTCAAAAGTATGAAGATACATATATGTAAGGTGTATTTGTGTGAATGGTATAGAGCGACCAACTGCCTTGATTTGGAACTGAGGAGTTTCATTGGTAAAACCAGGGTGATATTGGGCAAACTGGGAAGGTTAGTCACCCTAGTGGGCTGAGTATGTTGTATTTGTCCCTGTCATAAAGGTATTTTGTATATTATCACATGTAATATACACTCATAATGCTTGTTATATGATAAATTTTATTATTATCCCCATAATCCAAATGAGAATTAAAGAGCAGTAGCTCCACCTCCTAGGCTACACAACTAAACTCTGCTAAAACTTGAGTGCAAACCTAACTTTGTCTATCTACAGAGTCCGAGATTTTTAGATTGTACAAGAATAGATGGATTCCAACCAGATAAAATTATCCCTCATTAAAAGTGACCTGATGGGGGCCGGCCCGGTGGTGCAAGCGGTTAAGTGCACGTACTCCACTGTGGCGGCCCGGGGTTCGCCGGTTCAGATCCTGGGCGCGCACTGACGCACCACTTGTCAAGCCATGCTGTGGCGGCATCTCATATAAAGTGGAGGAAGATGGGCACAGATGTTAGCCCAGGGCCAGTCTTCCTCAGCAAAAAAAAAAAAAAAAAAAGAGGCGGTGTGGAGGCGGTGTGGCAGATGTTAGCACAGGGCTGATCTCCTCACAAAATAAATAAATAAATAAACAAACAAATAAATAAATAAATAAATAAATAAATAAATAAATAAATAAAATAAAACAAAAAAGTGACCTGATGAAGAAAATCCCAGGAGACAAGAAGTGTTTCTGTGGCCTGAATACTTTTATGATTTGTGATGACATTACTTATTATTTGTAACTGTCTCATTTGTAAAAAAATTGAGAAATATAAAACCTATAAAATCTGTCTGAAATTGAGTTTTTTTTGTATATTGGCACAATATAATGTAGAAATGAATTCAATAACCACAGTTAATATGTAAAGATCTGGATTATACATTTTGAACAATTTAAAATTCTAAGCACTCATGTATATTTCAGTCTATATTTCTTTGAAGGAAATGTTTTCAGTGAACATTCCTCTCCCTACAGCATTGCATTGTTATCAAGAACACAGCCTCTGTATCCAGACAGCACGTGTTTGAATCCTAACTCTGTGGATTGTAAATTATGTAGTTGTGGATAAGTTGCTTAATTTCTCAGTGCCTTGGATCCCTGGTCTTTATGGTTCCTACTCCTTTAAGTGCTTGATTAAATGAGTTAATCTCTCTATATCACTTAGAACTGTGACTGACACACTGAGTTTACTCGTGTGTCATTTTATACGTAGTCTTTGATTTTTAAATTAAGTTATAGACCACATTGTAGCATTGTATTATTCTAAATGTAGGTTTCATTTTAGCTAGTATTATTGCTAGCACACTTTAAAATATCTCAAATATCTGGTTGGTGAAATTAGAACTTAAACAATAGATGGGTTTGCATTCCATTAGTGAGTCTGACTGTTAGTATTCACTTCTTTACATCTAAATTGAAATAAAAATTGCTATTTCCTTCTGTTATTTAAGTGTATGGCTGACACACTCCAAACACTTGTGGAAAGAACTATTACTGTGCATGTCCCAGAGACACAGCAGTCAGCAAAATGGTTCTTAGTCCTGTTAGCCTGCAGAATGTGTGTCTCTAACAGGTTGCCAGGAAAGATTAAGTGCTGCAGGTAGAACAGCTGCTGTTCAAACAATTTTGATCTTTTTATATCTTGTGTTCATTCTGTTTCCAGGTGGAATTGGTCCACTTGTTAAGGAGAGCCGCAGGTAGTCCAGCTGCTCGTTCAAAAAGTCTGATCTTCCTATATGTTTTGTTCATTGTGTTTTGACATAGAATTGGCCCAGTTGTTTTTGAAAAGCCCCCAAGGGAAAGTTTTTACAAAATAGTTTCATAACCTTTTCAAGGAGACAAATATACCTCCCATTTTTACTCCCTCTGGCAAGTAAAATAGGCCATTCAGGGAACCCCATGGTAAAACTTTTGCCCTAAAATATAGTGAAGAGAGTGGTATATAGTTCAATAAATTAGTCGGGGAATGGATAAATATCCAGACTTTAATGCTTAGCTTTCTCATTTTTTCAAATGGGGCATTTGTCCATTACAGTGGTGATTCCTGCCTTTGTTTGTGTGTTGGAAGGTTTTCGTGTGCATAAAACACCGAGAGGAAGACGTTCTGCTGAAGCACGCTTCAGAGAAAGCTAATCACCCTTTACTACATTACTTTGCCACGTCTACAGTATAGTACAAGAGCTTTGGGATTATGTACATCACAGCTTTTAAATATTTGAAATTATGAAAAATAATGTATGTTTTATATGTGTATATTTACAACAATAATGTCCAGATGCTGTGTATAGCTGATGTTATTAAAGTGAAATTCCTTCTGCTCCTCTGGATTTGTGATTCTAGATATTTTGAAATCCAATTTTGAGTTTCATGCCATTACATTCCCCAACCTCCAATGAATAAAAGTCACATGCAGGGGCTGGCCTAGTGGTATAGTGGTTAGGTTTGCACTCCGCTTCAGCGGCCCAGTGTTTACAGGTTCAGATCCCAGGTGTGGACCTATGCACTGCTCATCAAGCCTTGCTGTGGCAGGCATCCCACATATAAAATAGAGGAAGATGGGCACAGATGTTAGCTCAGGGCCAGTCTTCCTCAGCAAAAAGAAGAAGATTGGCAACAGATGTTAGCTCAGGGCTAATCTTCCTCACCAAAAAAAAAAAAAAAGTCTCATGCAAAATTATTGACCTATGGTTGGATAAATCACTTTTTAGCACATTTATTCTTCTTTCTGGAAAATTACTGGAGTTTAAAAAAAATCTATATACAAATCTCTTGTTATGTTAAAATTCTTAGCTGACTCTAATATCATTTATATATTTTTGGCATGCTGGATAACTTCATGCTTCTCAAATGCAACACTCATTCAAACACTTTGTCATAAGAAATAAGCAATGAAATCAGTAATTTAAATAATGAAAGTATAATTTTGAGTAAATATTAGTAGGATAATACAAGTAGCTTATTAACCCATTTGTTTTCAAAAGACAAGTTGTAGTTTAATCAATGGTTGGATGATGACCCATCATAAATGTAGAGGAAAAAAGTGATGAAATATAATGTTTTACACCTGAAATTTTTACAATGTTATAAACCAATGTTACAGCAATAAACAAAAAATCAAAAAAAAAAAATAATAATGTTTTGTCCCATGATTGTTGTGAGTCGAGTGTATACCTAACATAAAGCACAGCATCTGAGATCGAGTAAAGGCTTAATAACTAATAAGGCAATTAATAAATAAGAAAAATGATTTCTAATGCATTGTAAGTCTTCTCTTTAAATATATAAATTGGTTACCATATAGGTAATCATTTATCTGAAGATACGACTAAATAAACATCTATCTTTAATGTTCCAAGATTTCTACTAACACTCTTGAGACAATTAACATAATTTATGGTAAATCGACTAGGGTGTGGTGATTTATTATAAAAAATTAGCAGAAGTATTTGAGAAATAGCAAAGTATCTGGCATTGGACTAATGCTCATGCAAATAACAATTGCAGACCCTGTACAAAATATGAATCAACTCTTCAAATGCACTGAGGGGTGGCCAAAGCAAGCAGATATTAAAACAGAGTCAACTCTTGAAAGAAGAAAACCACACTCACTGGGTGACATTTGCAATTATATGACATTTCCCAAAGCCACTCACCAGTCAATGTGACATGGGGCAGCTTGAAATAGAAGCAGAAAGTCACAGTTTGATTGATATGAGGTGTCAGAGGAGAGAGTTCAGGGCTGTCAGCATGGATGAAAATTGAGAGAGAAATCCAGGAAAGGAAGGAGTCCCAAAATATGCATGTAAACTCCCCTCAAATGTTTGCCTGATCCTGAACTTTGCATGTTTGGAGTTCCTGCTAAAAACTACAGCTGGAAAACTGAAAGAATTGGGCAAAAATTTTAGCTCATGCTTATTGCAGTGGAGATGGAGTTTGCTACTTGAGTTCTGCTGTGCCTGATGAGCTTGATAAACAACTCAGGCTTTACACAAACCTGCACTATCCAGTATTAAAATCAAGCCTCCACAGATTCGTGGTGGTAACCCAGTAATTTACTTGCCAGCCACAACAATAATGAAGCTTCCTTAGAAAACATAACAGAACCAGAGGCAATGTCCTCAATAAATGAAAAGTGAGCAGGCATGTGTAGGACAAGAAAATGTGGCATATAGTTAAGAATAGTCACTAGGAATAGAACCCAAGATGACTCAGATGTTGGAATTAGCAGAAAATTACTTTAAAACAGATATTATAAATATCTCAAAGATTTAAATGAAAAGATAGCCATAATGAGTAAATAGATGGGATGTCTCACTAGCAAAATGGAATTATAAGAAAAAAATCAAACTAAAATTCTGGAATTGAAAAATACAGTGTCTTAAAATTTGAAAAAATCGCTGGATGGACTTAACGGTATATTGATGATGGCAGAAAAAGGGTCAGTGAATTTGAAGATAGATTAATAGAAATTATACAACTTGAAGAAAAGAGAGAAAAGGATTAAAAAAAATTAACGAAAAATGCTTCAGAGACCTGCGAGGCAATAGCAGGCGGGCTGACGTATGTGTCATATAGTCCATGACAGTCTACTGTGCTTGTCTATACTTTCCATGATTTCATTTCCTGTTTGTTTCCTGCTTTTTAGCCACATCTACAATAAGCTCTGTAATAATATGTTTAATTTTTATTATCTGTATTCCTGTAACACTTGAAGTTGGCTCTGGCAACTTAGTTTTGTTGGGGCTACCTGCTTTCATAGGGCTAAAGGATCACACAGTCTGGCTTTCTTATGATATTAAGACTGAAATCTGATATAGAGAGTGTGAGTCCCTATAAATCCCAGCATTTGATTCACACTTCACTTTTCTTAACTATTTGCTTCTTAAACTTTTATGCTTCAAGAAACCCAGATAAAAAGATACTGTTTTTACAGAACACCAGAGAAAATCAAAACCCTCTTTGTGGTTAGAAATACCCAAACTGGGTCCCTCACATCTCTCAGACTCAAAGCCTAAAGAGTCAATATCTTGGATCACCTTTGAATCATTTGCAGCTGCTTGAATGGGATGTTCTGCCTAATCTACATCTATTGGTCAACTTTATCATTTTGAATGTACCGAAGGCTACTAATTCATTCAATCAATCAGTTGATCAATTATTCTTTATTTATTACACAAATATTATTTAGCTCCCACTGTGTGCCAGGCACTCATTTAAGTATGTTTGTATTAGTGAACAAAATCCTCCCTTGTCAAGATTGCATTCTGAGTGTGGTTGACAGAAAAAAAATAAGTAAATGACGAGCAATGATAAGTGCTTTAGAAAAATTCAGACTAATTAAGGGAAGATTAGTCTTTACAAATTTCAATAAATTAGTCAAGGGAACCTCAATGAGAAGGTGTCATTTGAGCAAAGACTTGAAGGAGTGGATGCAAGGAGGGAAGATAAGAGTATATTGAGGGAAAAGTATTCTAGGTAGGAGGAAGAGCCAGTGTAACTCCCTGAGGTCGGGAGATGCTTGACATGTTCAAGGAACACTGAGGGAGCCACTGTGGCTAGAAAATGGTATGCAAGGCAAGATTAGGAGAGGAAGTCAGGAAGTAGTATAGCTAACTTAGGTCCTATTAGACATTATAAATTCCTCGACTTTTACTCTGAGGAAAGTGGGCAGCGTTGGAGAGTTTGTACAGAGGAATGCCATGGACTAAGCAGCATTTCAAAAAAGGATCACTGTAACTGCTGAGTTAAGAATGTACTATTGGCAGGGAGGCAATAGAAGAAAGATGTCTATAGCAATAATATCAGACAGACTGAATTTTCTTCTTGTGTGATGGGATTGTGACAGTTAAAATGTGTTTGCTTCTCTGGATCATAACATGGTCAGTGTAGGTCCCTTTTCAGTTGCATTTTTTGTAGAAAGACTAAGAACTGATTCATGTATTAATAATCTTTCAAATTTTTTTTTTTTGCAAGGAAGATTAGACCTGAGCTAACATCTGTGCCCATCTTCCTCTACTTTATATGGGGCGCCTGCCACAGCATGGCTTCATAAGCGGTGCATAGGTCTGCACCTGGGATCCGAACCTGCGAACCCTGGACCGCCAAAGCAGAGTGCGTGAGCTTAACCACTACACCACTGGGCCAGCCCCAATAATCTTCCAAATTTTTAGGATGCATCTTTTGGCATAGATTAGATTAACAAACAAGCCATAATTTTTAAAATTTTCTTTCTCTATTACTGGCACCAATTTCAGGACCTTGGGAGTGATAGGTTTCTTCTTAATGTATAGTGAAATTCTTCCTTTTCCATATTCAGAGACTGTGCAGGTCTTCACTCTCCTTTACCTAAAGTTATGGTATTGTCTTTTTTTTTTCGGTGAGGAAGATCAGCCCTGAGCTAACATCCAATGCCAATCCTCCTCTTTTTGCTGAGGAAGACTGGCCCTGGGCTAACATCTGTGCCCATCTTCCTTCAATTTATATGGGAAGCCGCCACAGCATGGCTCGACAAGCAATGCGTCAGTGCGCGCCTGGGATCCGAACCTGCGAACCCTGGGCCGCTGCAGCAGAGCGCACACACTTAACTGCTACGCCACTGGGTCGGCCCCTATGGTATTTTCTTATAAATTTAAGTTGACCCCTGGTTTTTCGAATACAAGAAGAAGTGGAAGTGCTTCTCCAGGTGGAAGGTGAGCACCACCTTCAAGCATTCAGATGTTTCATTATTTGTCTTTCATAAGCTTATCACAAAAACATGCTGATGTGTTTTATATGCTTTTAGATAAAGATGTCTTTTGCATCTGTTCATGCTTTGGCAAATAAATTGATGTTTGATGGTTGATTAATTTGTGTGAATGAAAATGTTGATTCAGTTGAGCAAAATTGTGTGAACAAAGTTCTGCAAATGTACCAGCGTGTAGTCAAGAATGCTAGAAAACACACACAGACACAAACACACGTCACGCAAATGACCTCATCACTGTTTGCATTCTAATACAAAAGTGAAGCTGGCTCTTACACCTTACATTTCTGCTGGGGCTACTGGTTTTTGTCGAACTAAGAGTTGTTAGGTGGAGAATAAATTAAAATTTAAAATGCTCTATATCCTAGTATGGGAGTAGTTAGGCACATTCATTTTGCTAATACACAGATCTAAGTTCAAATCAAAGTTTTGTACTTCATTTATGTATGAACTTGGAAAAGTAACTAAACTTCCCTAAACTTCAGTTTCCTTCTCTGTAAAATGGAGATAATTAGAGTCTCTGTTTCATAGGATTGAGAGGAATTAAATGAGATAGTGCATGTAAAGAGCTCCCACAGTTTCTGTCATAGAGCAGATATCAATTAATGCTAGCTATCATCACTACTGTTATCATCAGCATAGCTCTTTATATTAGGATTATTGTTAATATTATGTGTGGAATTCTCATCACACAGGGAAAAGCAGCATCATGACTCTATATCGGTTTCTCTCAATAAAGATGATATAGCTTGAAATAAGTATTATATAATAAGAAAATAGAGACAATTTTAAATGTTGTATAAAGACATACAAAAGACTAAATCAAATTTAAAGTAAACCATGTCTTCTTTAAAGAGAGATTTTATCTTGTTTACTTAATATCAGGCTATGCTTTCTTGAGTACACAATTTGTACACTTGATCTCAAGATACTTAGTTGAACAGGGACCAAAAAATATATATATTAATGTTCTACTTGTCAAAGAAGTAGATATACAGGGGCTGGCCCAGTGGCATAGCGGTTAAGTTTGCACTCTGCTTTGGCAGCCCAGGGTTCGCTGGTTGGGATCTTGGGTGCAGACCTACGCACAGCTTAACAAGCCATGCTGAGGTCGTGTCCCACATAGAGCAACTAGAAGGATGTACAACTATCTACTGGGGCTTTAGCGAGAAAAAAGGAAAACAGGAGGATGATTGGCAATAGATGTTAGCTCAGGGCCAATCTTCCTCAAAAAAAAAAAAAAGAAGTAGATATACAAAGATATTGGAAATAACAGAGAGCGAACTTAACTGTCAGCTTTCAGGATGAGAAAGATTGAAGAATATGTAGGTATATATATACATACATATATAAAATATATATTTATATTATAGATATAATTTATTAAGGATAAACCAAGGATCATTTTATTATGGAAAGTTTTTTAGTTTGCACTGTACAAAGTTGCAAATTTATTAGGATTAAACAATTCTTTTAGGAAAAAATCTAACAGGACGATAATTCACAATATTTTAACTGTGGGTCATCTGCAGATGGCCAGATTATGATGAAATAAGGATGGACTGACGTATATAGTGGTGGCAGAATTTCTCAATCAAGTAAAAGAACAAATAGCATATTTTTACAACATGTTGCACTGTGTGTTTGTTTTTTAAATCATGAAACCAAGAGATGATCTACCAACTTAAAATCTATATACAAGAAATCAGTATTACTCAATAGATTAGGTAATTTTTTTAATGAAAATTATATAACTCTATGTCTAAATCTCCCTTACTTTCAATATTTGCAGGAGTGTTTATATACATTTATAAGATTTTTTTCACTGCGTCATTTTCGTCTCTGATAGCTTTAGTTGAGAAAGGCAGTTGTGTACTTCTGATGATTTAGTATGTGCTGTCAGAGAAGTGTGAAGAAGTGTGAACTGAGTAATTAAATGCTACTTGAAAAAAAAAATAGAGTTAGCCACTGCTCACACCTCTTCAACTGCTCCTGTCAAGCTTTAAGAGCTGCTTTCCTGAAACAATACTACCATTTCTGTTAACTTTAGTAGACAGTTTTAGAGGAAATATGTAATTTGGTTTCCAACACTATTAAGTTATCTTATAAGCATTTCTTTTTTTTTGTTTGAATAGTAGAAATCAACACAAATAGAAATTTAGTGTACAAATGCTTTAAGTCTTTACAGATAACATATTGAATATGTACCAAAATTGTCTTAAAGGATATTTTTGTCCCTAGGACTGCCTATATTTGATCTTTTTGATAACTTTATGTGATATTTGGATAATAGAACATTTAACTAATGAATTCAATTGCAATAGAGGTATCCTGGATCTCAGTTTATATCCTGAAGCATGAAGACTAATTATCTTTAGTTTACGGAGATAGCTACAAGCAGCATAATTAGTCATAAAGTTATATAGTCTTTTTCAAAATTCAGACATGATATTTGACTCAAGAGCTTCTTCCACCACTGAATTCCATTAGCAGATAGAATTTTTTTGAAAGAAACTAATTATTTTGGATATTTGCTTATATAAATTTTCTTTACTTGTATGTACTTCCTTTTATTGGAATACATAAATTTTGCAAGAAAGTAAAAAGGAAATGAATCACAAATTTGCTTTTCATTATGGAAAAATCTGATTTATTAAAAAATAATTCATGTACTCCATTAATTTAAGAACAGAAATGTTACTCCCAATTATTGTGTAGAGTGGCTATTTCACATCTTTTCTATATCTTACTATTTCTAATGCTTCCTTGTTCTCAGTCCTTTTTGTAGATGACCATGTCTCTTTTTTCCCAAAGAAAATAGCAGCTATTAGATGGAAACGCCACAAATTTTTGCAACCATGTTCAATTTCTCTCTCCCACCCTTGCCCCTCCCCCCCATATAAATATTTTTCCAATAGAAGAAGTGGTCCTTTCTCATTCCAGGATATCTCCTAAATTGTGTTTTGAATTCCATGCTTTCCAAACATCTCTAAAATTTTATGGTAATCAATTATTCCTGCTCTCTCTTTGCATAATTACCATCTCTTTTACAACTTCATCTTTTCTATCAATATTTTCAGATATTCTATTCTCTTCTGCTTAAAATATCAAATACACAATTCTTCATTAGAACCTATGCCTAAATCCATTATCTCCCTTTTCTCCTTTCAACTAATTTCTCCCTAGATTTGTCACTCACTCCTCAATTCTCTCAAATCTGGATTTACTTTCATCACTTCACCAAAACCATCTTCACTTATTCAAGAAGAGTCTTTATTTTTCTATTTCCAAAAGACATTTTTCAATGTCCTTTCTTACTTATCTCTCACTTTTTACATGAAATTTTCTGGGCTCTTGAATTTCATGATACAACACTTTCCTCTTTCACCCTGTATCTCTCTGGTTACTATTTCTAATTCTTTTGCATGCTTAATCTCCCCTACCTCCAATTTTGGGGTCCCTCTAGGACTGATCCTAGAGCCTTTTCTTCTATAGACTTTCCTTAGGCAATATTATACACACTCATGGCTTCAATTTCAGCTATACAAAAGTGATCCAAACATCATTGTATTTGCTGAGACTATCAGGTAGGAAATAAATGTTCATTTAGTGAATAATCAAATAATTAGAGTTAGAGCTCTCATTTCAAGTTACGCTATTGTGAACTTTAAAACACCTCACTTTTTAAAATTAAAACTAACACATTGAATTTATTGGGCTACAACTATTTTTTTCTTGTGGAAATAATAAATCATCTATGGAGTTTAATTACCAACTCTATAAAATTTTTAAAAACAACTCCCGAAAAGAAAATATCAAAAATGTGTTTCCATTTTTTCACTAAATATATGAATAGCCCACATTATAGCGGGTGTAAATAATTAACAGTCTCTCAGCTGAGATGCTTTCCTCCAAGGGAATTTTTAATGGTCGTACACAAGAAGCATAATGTCCATCCATTGGTTTCAAACTTGTGTGAGGCTTCAAATTCAGTTGCAACTCCAGTTTTGCCAGCATAAGGAAAGGAGTTCAAAAAGCACCACTTCTATTCTTCTTGAAAATGAGCGAGCAGGAGTCTGTTCAGAGAACAGCAGCTCTGATTCAGAAAGTAAAATGCAGCAACGCATAAACTCAGCAATGTCAGTCTCTGACACATAAATAATGAGTGGAGTTGAATCCCACTGGGACTGCGTGTTCTTAAATGTGAATAGAGAATAATACGATTTATTTGTAAGTTAGTTTTTTATGATGAAGAGAAGGTTTTTTGAATCAAATAAACTTGGTATTGAAGTTCATCTTTGCTTCTTTGTAACAAGAATTTGTGTGACAACTTCGTCTTCCATTTTTGAGATGAGATCAGTTTGCTCATTGGTAATATGGAAACCATGAGGTGTTCCTCAAATTATTTTAGGAATAAGTCCAATAATTTACATTAAAGTACTAGCATCGTGCTTGTCTCATATTAGGAGCTGATTAAACATTTGTTATCTTTCTTGGCTTTCCCATCTCAGTGTTCTTTTCTCTAAGATGCCACCCAATGCCAATATGTGCTGTTTCTCTCTCTCTCTCTCTCTCTCTCTCTCTACCTATCTATCTATCATCTGTGTGTCTGTCTGTCTACCTATCTCATCTGTATACTTTTACAGAGCTGTTATTATATTTTATTATCCACTAAATCTTAAATGATAACATAGTAAGTTTCTTGTGACTTCATCAGAAAGGAGTAGAAGATAAATGTAGATGAGGATACTTCCTAAACTACTGGTTAAAGAGCACAGACTATGGTGTCAAAAGTAAGTGAGTTTGAATCCTACGTTGATCATTATAACTTAGGGCAAGCTATATTATCTTTCTAAGTGTGTGTGAGAAATTAAAACGACATTTGTGAACTGCCTGTGATGTTCCCAGTATCTGGCTTATATATAATAAAGCACTCAATAAATGCTACCTCTTATTTTCATTGTCTCCCCTGAAACTACTAGATTCATAATACATTTGACAGTTCCTTATTCTGTCTGCTTGTAAGGGCTGATCTTAATACAAATGTGAAGAATTGGGTGTGCATAGATGTTTGTGTAATTTTAACATGAGGCTTAAAATTAGTGTTTTTGAAAGCTTTTAAGAAAGAATTAATTTCTATAATATCTGAGAAAAGTGAAGTTTTATTTCCCCAGATTTACTGATTTAATAAATGAAACTCTAATTGTCCTAGGGAGATTTAGCCAACTCTGCTTCTTGAAGTCCACACCAATTCTCTCATTTATTTTTGATTTATTATAGCCTGGGATTTTTATACCCCTCTACTTGGAAAATTAAATTAAATTGCTTAGCCCGCATTTACTGTCCTGTCCCAGGCTCCCTGCCCAGTGGGCTTGTAATATTATTATTACTAAATCAGACTTGAGCTTCCAACTAAAAACAAAAAAAAGATTTAATTAAAGTTTAAATTAAGGAAGTAAAGAGTTTATAAAATATGTATATTTTGCTCTTTTACGTGTTTCCCACAGTTTCAATGTTAAAAAGAAATTTTCAAGAACATTTCATACTAAGAGCAATAAACTAACTCATTAAACAAATGATAAATATCTTACACTATTATTTTCTTCTTTAAGTTCATTGATTTTGGCATAACCCTTTTATTTGGGGCAAACTTTCTTTAAAGTAACTTTGTAAGAAAAGAATAGGAAATAGTTGTTTATTAAGTTCCATTGACATTTCATAATCTAACAGTATATTTTTAATTATCTTAAGGGTTAGAGTGAAAAGTAGCATGACTAGTATAACAAAGTTGTATGCAATTTTAAATATTACAGACCACAAAGAAGTTAAGATTTACTGTAAGGATAATTTTTTAAGAACTTAAAATTTCTCCCGTGTGAAATGTGCCTATTTCTTACTGTTTTAAATTTTATTGATGTAAAAGATTGTAGCTCTGCTATGTTTTATATATTCAGACTGGTACTAGTCCTCAGTCAGCATGTAGCTTAAATGCGAAGTGTCTACACTTCTACTTAAGCATATTAAAAACTTAAGTGATTATATATTTAAAAAAAAACACGATAATCTCACAGTCAATTACTGTATCTTTTATTTAGGTACTCTTCTATGCCTTTCTATGTATTACTCCAATAATACCCAATAACCCTATGGCTCAGGCTATATGATTACCCTATTTTACAGTTGAGGAAATTGAGGCAGAGAAATATTCAGAGAGTTTCCCCAGGACAGAACTAGGAAGAGAGTGCCAGGTTTATGACCCAGATTGCGGTACTCTGGTGCTTTTATAATCATCACACTTGATTGCCGTGGTATAATATATGCCAAGTGCAATAACTCTAAACAGACTTATTGCATTTAGCTTGCTGCACACATCAGATGTATCTATACAAGTTCTGTATTTTAGCACCAGTCATGAAACATCACTTATATACTGTTAGTAATTAAACGTTGAACCTCAAATTTTATCACAATAGGTGACAAATGTCTACATTCTAAAGATAAAGAAATTTTGATGAGAGTGAGTTTATAAATTTGAAATTTGCTTGAAATAGACATTATAAAACTTATAAATAAAATTGTTACTGTTTGAGTATGATTTTAAAGGCTATGATTCTGTTTGATTCGTCAACCAAACACAGGAGGAAAGGTTCCAACATAACTCATCTAAAAGCTGAGGTGGGAAAGAATTAAATTGTTTCCTACTTTGTACCCTATCAAGCCAGTTCTTTCAGTAAACAAATAAAAGAGGCAATAAGTTTAAATAAGACAGCAGAAGTCTTCCATGAGGGTATGCACCATCAAATTCCAAAAGCCACTAAGTTTGAGTCTATTTCTCAACAAGAGTTTATCCGACCTTGTATTCATTGTCTTAATTTTCCCGATCCAAAACAGTCTCTGTTAAAGGGAAAATACAAACTCCTAATATCTCATTGGAAAGCTTAGTGGGTAGGCAGAATAGTGGTTCCCCAAAGATGTCCACGTTCTAACTCTTGATGTTAAACTTGCGAATATGTTAACATTGTATGACAAAAGGGAATTATGGTTGCATATAGGATTAATGTTGCTAATCAGTTGACCTTAAAACGGGGAGGGTATCCTGGATTATTCAGGCAGGTCCAATGTAGTCACACGGATACTTAAAAGTGGAAGAAGAAGCCAAAAGAGTGGATCAAGAGAGATGTGACAATGAAAGAAGAGGCAAAAGAGCAGTGTGAGAAGGATTTTGTGCCCTGTTGCTAGTTCTCTGAAGTGGGGAGCCCTGTGCAAGGACAGGAGAGAGGCCTCTATTGCTAAGAGCAGCCCCCAGCTTACAGCTAGGAAGGAAATGGAGACCCCATGACAATCGCATGGAGCTAACTAACTCTGCCAACACCTGAGTGAGCATAGAAATGGATTTTTCCCTAGAGCCTACAGAAAGGAATGCAGTATACTGACACATTGATTTTAACCCAGTGAGGCAGTGTTGGACTTCTGAATTCCAGAACTGTGAAATAATGTATTTGTGCTGTTTTAAGTCACTAATAGGGTTTGTAGTAATTTGCTCTTTTGTTATTGTAGTAATAGGAAACTAACACACTCAGAACTCATAAATCTATACTCAAAATATTCTTATTTTTTATCAACTCTCATCATTTTTCTTTTTGAAAATTTTAACATACACATAGTGACACAATCTTCCCTTTGATTAGTAATCAAATGGTCAAAACTACAAGAAAATTCTTTTAAAAAGTTAATAGCCAATATTCTGTTCTTTAACACTAACTTAGAAAAATATCACATGCAGAAAACTAAAAATATATATTTATATACTACCATATATATGCATAGAAATAGCTAATTGTCTTTTATATTCTCACAAAGGCTTAAGGTTGTCTGAGATTTTATAGACTAACTTCTTGATATCTGGGTTTTATTTTAGAAAAAGAAATGGTGTTGGAAAGTTATTGATTATCAATTTCTTTATTAGATACGGGCCTATTTGGATGATTATTTTTCCTTGTATGAGTTTTGGTAGTTTGTTGCTTTCGAGGAATTTGGCCATTCCATAATAAACTATCAAATTTGTGGGCAAAGAGCTGTTCACAGTGTTCTTCATAATCCTTTTACTGTCCTGGGATCAGTAGCAATGACCTCTCTTTCATTTAATTTCTGATATTGGTAATTTGTGTCTTTCCTTTTTTCTTCCTTAGAATGTCCATCAAAGTCAATTTTCATTTCTGCTACAGTTTTTTAATTTCTCATTTTTCTTTTTGATTCCTTAGAGTTTCCATCTCTCTGTTTACACTACCCGTCTGTTCTTGAATGTTGTCTAATTTTTTCATTAGAGCCCTTAACACGTGAATCACAGATATTTTAAATTTCCTGTCTAGAAATTACAACTTCTGTGTCATAGCTGAGTCTGGTTTTGATTCTTGCTTTTTCTTTTCTGAACCGAGTTTTAGCTTGCCTTTGGCAAGTCTTCTAAGTTTTTGTTGAAACCTAAAGGTGCTGTATCAGGTCGTAGGACTGAGGTAAATAGGCTTTTAGTGTGAAGTTTTATGTTATTTTGGCTAAAACCATATTTAATGTTTGCTTTGGCTGTAGGATCTAGAGGCTTCCAATTACTTTAGTGGACTTGTTTTTGTCTCTCCTCTTGCCTTTGTCTTCCCTGTGTGTTTCTCCTCAGTGAAAATCGGTGTCTTGCAGCTCTTTCATTTGTAAACCATAAAACTACAAAAGCCTTTTTTATTTATATCTTGTACATATTTACATTTTAAAGAATGTCCTGATTTCTTTTTTATCTTGGATTTTATGGTTTGTACCTGGGAAAATTCAAGGCAGATTGAAGAATATTGGAGTATTATTTGAAATTCCTGTTTGGTTAAACTTATTTAAAAATTTTTTCAACAGTTGAGTTAAGTATTCATAGATGTCTAATAATTTCTCTTGCAAAGAATTCAGAAACTTATGATCCAGAGATATTTAGCATTTGAATGATATTCTGTAACCCATAAATTGCTCACAAAAAACCATCTCTCTACCCTAAGAAATTCTTTGAGTATTCTGAGCTATTTGGCAACTCTATTGCCCTTTATTGCATTGTAGGCCATATGACATGCAATCTTGTGAGTGTCCAATAGCTTTACATCATGTAATAATTTTTAAGACAATCAGGGATCCGTATTCAACTATAGGTGGTTTAAATAACAAATGAGATGACAGTCTCATGAGAAGTATGTCATTCAAGGTTCCTGGTTCCTGCCTATTTTAAGCAGAAAGAGAATTGATCAAAAAACGTTAGCTAATTCACAGGCTCTCCAGGAGAACCTGAAAACCAAGTTTGGATGCTACATAGTCGTGAGAGCTACAGAAACTGAATGGATCTAGTGAAATCTCCACTGCCCCCAGGCTTTGCACCAGTGAATTGGGAGAGATGACACAGATAGCCTTGATGCTGGCGACTGGACACAAACTCTGTTACTGCTACTACTGCAGAGACAGATAGTTAATCCTCACATATGGAAAATGATCAATACTGTGCATAATTGCTTCCTCATATAGCATGCTTCTTCATGAAATTCAACTCCAAAATTGTAAAGCATAGATGTCCCTGATTGAGAGAGCCTAGGTTACATGCCTGTACTCCAGCTGCAAAGGATGCTGGGGAAATGAGTTATAGCTTCTGTATGGGGAAGAAGGACCAGCAATGTGAAAAGTTTCTTTGAATAGAAATGGCAGCTTATTACTTCTAAGGTGAGTTGAGTTTGAAAACTTGCAACAAATGAGGCTATATAATATTTGGATGGCTGGTAAAATTCTTTCTTATATTGACTGTAAGACAAATGTTGATTTTAGGAGGTTTAATATGTGAAAAAAATATATATCTTAGAATCAAGTACATAAGGTTTTATATCATTTGTATTCCTACTTTACAAATAAAGAAATTGAAAGCCTAGAAATGAAGTTATTTCTACAGTATGTGAATTGTGGAGCCAAGAAAATTGTCTTTTAATATCAGTACAAGTTTCAGGTTAAGTAAAATGATACATACTATTTGTTAGATTAACTATAGATATAAAAATCGTGTTTCAAAGCAGCCCACTTTTTGTTTTGTACAGGTAAAGAATGAATTTCTAATTTACGTAGCACATATTGAGTGACAATTATAGTTGTTGAATTGAAAACTTGGGTGCCTTGTATGGTGTACGGGAGGTTTAATATATATATTCTCAACATATAATTATGTTTTCTAAGTAACTAGTAAATAAATGCCTAAATAATGGTTTGAACCTTTTCTAGGACCACAAGATCGAAGAGAAAATTTGTAACTGCATTGTAAATTGAAGAGTGTATTGTGATCTTTGTAGAAGTTATCTATTTTAGCAATTACCTGTCATCTGGGTTAAAAGGAGGAAAGTGCAGCCAGAGAGAAGCAAGATTCAAGGGAGAGTTTTTTATAGACCCAAAAGACCTTGCATAATTGCAGTTTTTCGTCAAGAGAGAATGATCTGAAATTGATCTTTCAGACTGTAAAATTGACAAGCTTTTTCTGGAGAATTAAATGCCTGAGTAAATAGTGAATCTCGAGAGATAGACTAAGACAATTTTATTTCTGATATTTGCAGACCTCTTTCTATATTTAAAAGCACCTATTTGTGAATTCTGAATATCTTCTTTATAACACCATTTGTTAAATAAGTTGTAACATTGAGATAACACGGGCACCATAATTGTTTTATTCTATAAACGGAGAATTTACATTATGCATTACTTTTCAAGACTTTAAAATACTGAGATCCAATGAACTTCTTAGTGTCTTAGAAGCTGATATCTAGAATCTGCTCATTATTAAATCATAATATAAAATCATTAAAGAAAATAGGAAGGAGGGAAAGAAGAGAAGGAAGGAAAGAAGAAGGAGGAGGAAGGGGGGGAGGAAAGCAGGATAGCTTCTGTTCCTATTTCTCCCACCCTAACACTTAAAGGATCAACTGATTTAAATATTGTTTATGTCCAACATACTTTCCTAGTATTTTTTTCTTTAAATCTTTCAAAAAGAGATGGAATCTTGCCATATTAAAGGCTATGTTGTATAAGGTAGAGTGGAATCATAAGGTTAGTAAAATAGGATCAACTCATGAATGGTATGCAACAGGGAAAGATTTGCCTCTTTCCTGTACCGCTCAAGTACAGACGCTTTGCACGTTCCCTTCCTAATGAGCAATAACTCTACAGTATTAAGGATGCCATTTTCTGTTTGGGGCATTATGCATGCCCTGAAGCGCTGAAAAGCAGCACTTCAACTTGGGATACTGCAAATAGATCACGGCAAAGTCTTATAGCATGATGACATCACTGCTTTATGCAGGTAGTTGTAGCTGGAAGAGCCTCAGCAAAGACCAACCAGAAGATGAGCTCAGCCAAGTGGGCTCTTCATCTCTGCTGACAGAAAGTGCACACTTAAACAGTGACAACTGTTTTGTGGGCTTAGACTCAACATTCACAAGTGTCCCTAGTATTAGTCAGGCATGGTTGAGGGCAGTTTTCAGGTGTTGATTCTCTTCTTCTATCAGCAGGTGTGACCCCCTTGTCTCAGCCTTTTCAGATCTGCTCCAAATTCACATCCTTCTCTTTTTCAACTTTTCAGGCCAGGTGAGTCCCCAGAGAGTTGGATAATCTGATATTCCTCTTACATCTTCCACAATATTACAATATAAACAGTTGCCTTCTTTCCCTCAGAGTCTTCCATTTTGATTACTTCGAGACTTTTCTTCTCTCAGCACAACCAGCTCTTGGAAATCAAAAGTTTGGTTTTATTATTTCTGCTGTGTTCTTGCAGATCTTTTATAACAAGCCTAAATTTCCCCAAAGAAATATAGATAGTTCCGAAGGACTAAAATAGTGATTCTCAGCTGTACATCAGAATCAACTGGAATTTAAAAATTACTAATACCCACGCACCAACCCATAAGTCATGTTTAATTGCTCTGGCATGTAGCTTAAAAATCAGTATTTTTTT
This sequence comes from Ceratotherium simum simum, assembly GCF_057802395.1. Classification (NCBI taxonomy): domain Eukaryota; kingdom Metazoa; phylum Chordata; class Mammalia; order Perissodactyla; family Rhinocerotidae; genus Ceratotherium; species Ceratotherium simum. The sequence goes on along the minus strand of NC_141907.1, from coordinate 29,483,829 downwards.
AAAAAGCTGCCTGGGGAGTTCAACATGCAGCTATAGTTGAAAACAATGGTATAAGAAGAAGTATACACAAGCAAGAGTTAAAAAGTAAAGTATAATGATTAATATTTCAATATGTTATCATTATTTTGTTATAACTATTCAACACTATAGAAAAAATTACCAGTATGCAGACTTTTCAAATATTAAATAATTGTTAGATTTGTTTAATCTTTAGAATTATATAAAATGTTAGATAGACAAACAACAAACTAACGCAAAATTAGTGTTTCATGGAAGTGAATATGTTCCTTTTAAAATTAGCTGTGGGAACTAGACGAGAGATTGTCATGTCACTTTGTTTCAGAACATTAAAGAAGAAAAATGTCCAATACCGTTGATTTGGAATGATTCTTAATTCCTATAGAACAATTTTAAAATGAATTTAATCTTCATTTGTTTGGAAGGAGGCCTTAAATTTGGAAATTGAAAAAATGTTTATAGATATATATACAAGATCACTTTTTAAAACAAAATCTATTCTTTTCTTTTTATTATTTTATTTTTTAAATTTTTTTTAAATTTATTTTTATTTTTTTTTATTTATTTTTTCCCCCAAAGCCCCAGTAGATAGTTGTATGTCATAGCTGCACATCCTTCTAGTTGCTGTATGTGGGACGCGGCCTCAGCATGGCCAGAGAAGCGGTGCGTCGGTGCGCGCCCGGGATCCGAACCCTGGCCGCCTGCAGCGGAGCGCACGCACTTAACCGCTAAGCCACGGGGCCGGCCCCTTATTTATTATTTTAAATTTTCATTTTGATCTGGGCATCATCCTAGGTTACATGATTTCTCTTATGTTAATAAAATGTATTTTGTCTACCTGGGAACTTATATTCTACTGGGGAGAGAGATTTGAAATAAACAAAATTCTCTTTAAATAAAAGCAAGTATCTCTTGTTTTGTCCTAATATTAATAGAATAAGAATATAGCCAGCCATAGTTTCACCAGATTTGGAGAATGAGATTTGGGATGATCTATCTTAGAATGCTGGCTATATGGGGACTCGAAGAGCATCCCAGTGATATAGGTAGGAACTCTTAAAAGCAAATAACAAAGATTTCTATCGTGACTATTAATCAGAAAAGACATGGAGCTAAGATTCTTTTGAAGCATTTTAAATAGGTGAATGGCATGCTCAGACGAGTTAGTTAGACCTCTCTGGCTATGGTGTGGAGGATGCATTGAGTCTAGTAGAAGGCCTAGATTCAATAATAAGAAAGTTATTAAAATAATTCAAGGAGAACCATGGCCTAAAATATGGCCTCTTTTTCCTATTCTTCAATGCTTTTAGGGAAAAACAATTTATTGAATAAGATTCTTCTATGATGAAAAAACAAAAAAGTCCTCTCCCAGAGTAATCTCATTAATGGCATTGCCATGAACAATGGCAGTAAGACTGGGATGAAGCTGCAACATACAAATAAACTTCTTGGACTGTAACAAACAGACACATGCATTCTAGAATTTTTAATGCACATTTCCCACTATTTTGTAATCAAAATTGTTAGTAAAATGGGATATAGACTTTCTGTATATGTATTTGATGTAAAGGAACACACTTGTAATCCTGAGTTCTACTAATCCACATAAATTGAGCCAGGGATTGTGTCTGACAAAAAAGATTAGATTTAAATAAACTACGTCTATCTGGTGTTTGTTTGCTTCATAATAGCCAAAATTGATAGACTACCAGGTCGTACAATTTAGTAAATAGTAGGATAAAATAATTTGAATGAAATATCATCAATCAGGGGTATATATAGAATAATTACAGTGATACAATTTATTTCACTGTACCTTTGCTTTGTATTTTAGAAATAAGATCTAGATTTGTTTCATGAGTAGAATAGGCTTTTAAACTTGTACCACTAGCATCTTGAATCCAACTTGGCTTTTCTGAATTGAGTAAAGGAATATCCAGCATCTCATAATGTAATTATGTTAGTATCATGGGATATCACATTAGGAAGAGATGGCCAAGTAAGCAGTTTATTCTGGTTGTGTGCCAGAAAAGTATTAAGCTTCTCCACGGAATTCCAGAGATCAGATAGCTTTTCAGTTTCTTCAGAGCCTGAGAGACTTCTAAAATACGGGGTAACATATGCCAGCTCTGTGGATAATGAAAAAAGTGGTTTAATGTAAGGGAATATTGCAAAGATAACTGGAAAATATTGACAGTAAAATTAGCATAAGAGAACAGCTCAAGCATATTAAAATAGTATCCTAGTTATGTAAAATTTATAAATTTGTGCTCCCAATAACTAAAAGGGATCTGTTATTGAAATTCCATCCCATTATGGAGTCAAATGTTCTTTTATTTCCGTGGGGAGAAATTCAGTCCCAGATGCTCTTCTCCCCGTTTCCTGTCAATAGAAGTCCACATTCATGCCCAAGCACAGAAAAATCCTATTTTACTGAAAGCCCTAAGAGACTTTTTATCATATACTATTCTCCAAAGCCTTGCTACAAAATCCAAGCAATTTTACATTATAAAATGCTAATAAAGGGTCTCATTATCTACAACTATTTTCTTCTCATCCCTATATTTACCTCAGTAGAGGAGACTTTTCTTTCTACATCAACTGATTATATTATGTAATGTATGTAAGGGAGTGTTGTATAACATGATTTTAGAGTAATGGTTGTGGTTCAAAATTCATTCTGAAGGTAATTGTGTTTATTTTTTTAAACTTTCTATCATAATTTCAAGGATATAGATCTGCTATCATTCTCTGAAGATTTTCTACATGATGCTAAAGAAAGGAAGGAGGAGACCATTACTCTTTGATTGCTTGTTTCTTTCTAGTAGTAATTAGATACTACACAAACATTTATATCATTTAATTGTCATAACATTTCTGTGCAGTAATTATTATTAAAAACAGTAGATGCCTGGAGCCAGCCCCATGGCCTGGTGGTTGGTGCACTCTGCTTTGGTGGCCTGGGTTCGCAGGTTCGGATCCCAGGCATGGACTTACACCACTTGTCAGCCGTGCTGTGGACTGTGACCCACATACAAAACAGATGAATATTGGCACAAACGTTAGCTCAGCGTGAATCTTCCTCAAGCAAAAAGAGGAAGATTGGCAAGAGATGTTGGCTCAAGGTGAATCTTTCTCACCAAAAAAAAAGAAAAAAAACCAGATCAGTAGATGCCCTAAATATACTTTAGAATAAAGGAAGGTTTGTATTGAGTCCTTGGTTTATTCAACTACTCATTCCAGTATTTTCAACTTTGTTGTTCCTTTGTTCTTTTGTCTTCTCATTTGACCAAACTCCCATTTGAACAAATGCTACTATTGGCTTTTTCTGAGTCTACATCCAATTGCTAAGAGCCTCTGAAGAATGTCAACCAACTGTACAGCTTGGTATCCTGTATATTCATGGCCTCCTACCTTAACTGTGCTATAGAATGGTTCTTTATATATCCCTAGCTAATATTTCATAACTTTCCACAGAGGCCATTTTAAACCTTTACCATCTTCCACTCACAGAATCCACCTACTCCTTCTGTCTTTTTAATAGATGTACTCACCTCTTAGTTCTCAGAGAAATATTATTTATAGCAGAAAACCTCTAACAATAAGACCTCAACATTTACATGTATCTGCATATATAACTTCTCATTTATTTCCCATCACATAATATAAATGCTGTCTCTCCTCAGTGTAGCTTATCACCCTCGCTTCGCTCTAGAGCTCATCTTTGTCACATGCTCAGAGACTTGATTTTCTGAATTACCCTCAATCTTTTTTATATCTTAAAATTTTCCTTCATTTCAAGCACCTTTCCACCAGCATAAGAAGGAGATGAATAAACTCAAAACATATAAAACACAGCAAACGTTTACTCAATCTTGTTTAATTCTCCAGCTGCCGTATTCTCTCTCTCTTCCTCTTAAGAGAACCTATATCACATCTTCTTTATCCATTTAACTATTGATGGACACTTAGGTTGTTTCCATATCTGGGCAAGCTTCTTTCTTAGGTTCTCATCTTATTCAACACATTGTCCCTGGATGATGTTATCTATTCTTGTTACTTCAGCCACTATCTGTATGTTGGTTCTAAAATGTCTTTTTTAAAAAGACCTCTCTCTTTCTATGGATCTTCTGATTTGTATCTGATTCTCTTCAGAACTTCTCCACTTAAGCATCTTACACACCTTTAAAAGTAATATTTCTTTTTGTTTTATTTTTGTTTATTTATTTATTTTATTGTGGTAACATTGATTGATAACATTATATAAATGCCAAGTGTACATCATTATATTTCGATTTCTGTGTAGATTACATCATGTTCACTAGTCAAAGACTGATTACAATCTATCACCATACACATATGCCTAATCTAAAATTGAACTCATTCGTTATCTTCCTCCCATACTTTCAACCTTAGGTATTTTCCCCCAAGTGGCTAAATTTTTGACTTCTTTTACTTCGTTCCTTACATCAAATACCAGACGCTACAGATTCTGCTGCCTAAATGCCACCGAAATCTCTCCAGCCCCACTACTACTAAGCTAGTCTTGCCTTCCAACCAGTCACCCAGAATCACATCTTATTCTCTTCCCACCCATTTTATTCAATTTAGCTCTCTGGGGCCATTTATTATTTTTTTCTAGCTTTATTGAGACGTAATTGACAGATGTACAACATGACGGTCTGATACATACCATTGTCCTTAAGGCAAAATTTAAAATTACCTAATAAACATTTTAGAGCCTTTCCTGAAGGCTGTCTTGCTTCAGCTCTTCTTTCTTTTGCCGTTATGTTATTTGCTTTAGCTATACTGAACTAATATCTCTGAATATGCTTTATTCTCTCTCACTTTTTTGCTTATTTGAGACTGTCCTTTGTCTAGCACATTCTCTGTGTAAACTCTACTTTCTACACACATACATACACATAAACACACATACACACACACACACTCCATCCCTTTGTCTGCCTAGTTCCTACTTACTATTTAGTTCTTAATTTAGCTACCACTTCCACCAGATACTTTTTCAGACCACTTCCTAAACTGCCACCCTCGCCTCTGCATCCATGTTAGATGTCTCTTCTCTGTGTTCTCTCAGTAGCCTGCCTCCCCTCCATAGTTCTTATAATATTTTATTATAATTTCTTATTTACTTGTCTATATTGTCTGTATTATCACAGTGTGGATAGGACAGGGTTATGTTTGCTATGGTTGTTCATTTATCCTTATTTGTTGCAAAACAGTATTTGGCGTGCAGGAGGTCCTCATTAGTCTTGGGTGCATACTTCTAATTACACTCTAGTCAGTATCAGCAATGTCATTATTCCCTGGTTCTTCTGTCTCAGATGCACAGCAATATGCCTTAAATTTGGAGAAATCATGTTTATACTTATCACATGGCAGGCTTTTAATTGATTTTGGGGTACTATATTAACAAGTGAGGAATAATCCCTTTATTAAAATGCTTGAGGGGGCCGGCCTGGTGGCATAGTGTTTAAGTTTGCGTGCTCCGTTTCAGTGGCCTGGGGTTCACAGATTCGGATCCTGGGCGTGGACGTATGCACCGCTTATCAAGCCATGGTGTGGCAGGCATCTCACATATAAAATAGAGGAAGATGGGCACAGATGTTAGCTCAGGGCCAATCTTCTTTACCAAAAAAAAAAAAAGCTTTATATATTTGTGGACAGAAGGCTGATGTGTGAAAATATTATTGAACAATATATAAAACCGTATAATCATGATTTTATTTTTTGATACAGATAATGAATTTTGTAGTGGAAATAAGAGAATGAGAGCAGAAACCATCTTCTTTAATTCTTTTATGTTTACCTCTAGTACATTTTACATTTCCTGGCCCATTTCTGCCACTCACTTCACTTGAATCACTAAACGCGGGAAAAATTAAGGATGACATCATGGAGCATTTGCTTTCTGAGCTCTGCCTTAGAGAATGTTTCCTTAGTGATTTCTGACTTTTAAGTATGGTCTTTCAAACCCTGAAAAGGGTCTTGCTAAGGCCAGCTATAATCTTCTAACTACCAATCTCTTTTTACTTTTCATCCTACTTGAAGTCTCTGCCAAACCTTGAAAGTTTCTCTTTCTGTCACTCTCCTTCACACCGACAAATTTATGCCTTCTTATTCAACTATGCAGCTATTTATTTCTTTTGATAAATGTGTTTTATTATCACTGATTCTTAAATTTTGTTTTTCTCTAGGGGTTTACATTTGGTCCCCCTCTATTTTCATTGTCACTGCCTTCTCCTCTCAAGTTACCAGCTATATGGTGATGAGTACAAAATCAACCAGATAGATTTTATGTATTACGCCAGACCTTCTTGTCCCATGTACCTAACTGCCAGCTGGACCTCTTCACCCAGGTAAAGGCATTTAGAAGTCAACATGTTAGGTAATCAGCTCCATTATTGTCTCCTAGAGAATTATCCAAAATTTTGCTTTTTTTTAAGCCACAATTGTTTGACTTCATATTCATTTTAGTATATAAATGCCAGATAAGGCATGCATTGATAAAATATTTTCTTTGGGTGATGGGATCAATATCAAAATAGAGAGGAAATGTTTATGTGGATAGGTGGATCTGCTTAGTAGGACTGAACAGACTATTAGGCTGTGCTTGTGTGTACACACATGTATGTGTATGTGTGTGGGCTGTGCTGTTAGTTTTGGTTGTTTCTTGGAGTGTTTTTCCAACCAATAGCGGTTTTCCCAAGCCACTAAACCATGAGACAAGTCTTTAATTCTTAAGTGAATGTAATCAAAATATCACCAAGATTTTGAATGGACCAATGATTGCATGAAAGAAAATTAAAAAGCAAAGCAGAGACATAAAATTAAAAGTATGCTATAAGGCCATTCCTCCTCCACTTATCTAATCTCTTCATTTTTTATGCCTCTAGTTGGACAATTTTAGTGAGGGCTATATTTTTCAGAGTAGTTGAGTAGTTATTACTAAACTTAAAAGAGACCACATTTCCCATTTATGTTGAGGGGTAAAGAATTGCACTTAAAATAAGGCAACAACGAGAGGATAGATAATACAATTAAAAACAAAATTATATATATACAGTATTAAAGCAAAGGCTTCTGAGGGTATTTTGGCATATTACTATTCCAAGGAGTCAAATACTGAGCATTATGTGTGGAAGGGATCATTAAGTAACCAAATATAATAAATTCATATTTAAATTCAACAGATCATAATATTGCTTAAAGCTTATCTTATAAGCATCAATTATACTATATGGTTCATTTATTAAGCAAATTATGTATCTTTTAAATTCTGAGACTTTTAAATATCTGAGCCATGTATGCTGCACTTTATGTATTTGGAAATTGTTGTTTTAGAATTATGTGATAGTATTTTGTATATGTAAGTCTTTTTCCTTAGCAGAAAAAGTAGAAAACAAAGTAGTTAATATTTTATACAAAAGTAAATTTTGATAAGAATATTTGATATCAAAGGTACTGGACCTAGCAATATTTTTCAGTGTTTTAAATATTTCCTCATTAATATTAAATAGCTGGTGACAACTACCATACTAGTTTTCTTATATATACCGGTCTTTACAATGTGCCTGTTGAGTAGATGTGAGGATATACCAAGGTATAACTAATATAATTATTCCATGAGTAAATATTTAGTACAGGTTTAGAAATATAACTGTTCAGAAAAGGATACTCTTCCTTAAGACTGACTAGATAGACTATTATCATATTTACTGTGTCACTGAGGGCCATTTTCGTCTTACTATATTGCCAAGGAAATATACAAATAAATTGACTAGGCATGGTTTTACTGTATTGGAGAATTGCAAAGGACATATTGACCTGAAAACCCAACTAAAAATTTAGCCACAAACATAATAATAGATTATCATTGTAACAATGTTAACTTAATTTTTACCTGAAATGAAATATCTTAGCTATACACCCCAATAAAAGATTTAAGAAATCAATTTAATTTTCATCACACATTAGCTTTCTCGTATATAAAATGGGAATAATTATAATCTTACATAAAGTGAATGTAGTAACTCTTAGATGAGCTATAGTACTCACTAACACACACTATGCATTTTTACAAGACCCTGGTTATCCTAGTCATTGGCTAGTGCCTGAGCTTGCAGCAGTGAATAGACCAAGGATACCGTCTTCACAGGCTTAAATTCCAGTATAACTTGAGATTTCTCATCTTAGTTTCCATGGAGTCTTGAGGAATCTATAGATAGTCTTTAGCACTGCTGTAAACTCCGTGATATGATGTAACACATTTTTATGTTCATAGTAACTCTTTTTGCTTTTATCAGGTCCTCAAATTGGTCAATCACCACCTAGGCTGACCAAAACAAACAAACAAAACTGCAATTAGAACAAATCTTTGTAAACTGAAAAATGCTTTCTACATTTTAGATGTTATTGTTAATGACTCATACTCTATGACTCACAGAGTGTCTAAGTCATAAGAAATTAAGTGTGCTCCTTAGAGTGACAGTTGAACTCTTTTATGCCAGGAGATACCACTTAGGGATGCAAATCACTGATTATTTTTCTCCCTCTTGATTTGTAATAAGATAAAGGGTATTTTTTTACTTCCTACTTTCAAAGTTGTAAAGAAATTATTATATACTAAAAGGGACAATGGAAATACGTGAGAGACAATTATTAGGTTTGGTTGACCCTACATTCAGAAAACGGCCTCTTTCTATTCGTTTCTTCTCTACCCACAACATTACAGAGAAGATACCTTAGAATACATTTTTGAACAATGTAAACTGCATCCCATCATGTGATACATCCCTGAGCCCTGTGTAACTGATTAGCCCAGAAGGGGCCAAATTATTTACTTCTCTCAGTATTTGGAGTTTTGATACGGGGGGAGAATCTAGGTCTCTCTTTGGGTTGCTGTAATTGGATTTTGTGAGGTGGGCACCTAGCATCTTATATGTACAGTAGAAAAGCAGAGAATTTTTGTCTTCAGAGTCAGAGAACAATGATGCTATGGAACTGGCACCCGTAGAGAAACACAATTGAGAGACAAAGAGAGAAAGTCTGGAGAATGTTTTTTATTTCCTTGTTTTATTCTAATACTTCAAGTTTCCTGATGGGTTTCAGTGAGATAACTATTTACCCTTATTATAAATCCCTGTTTATTTCTCGATTTTAAGCTATTTTATTTGTGTTACATCTTCAGGTCTAAGAAAATTTAAATTTGAAATCTACTGCTAAATTTATTGGTTGTATCAATAACAAAATTTCTAATATTTTTCATCACATATCATTTATATTAGATATTTAATAATGTATTGGCAACACTTTTCCTAATTCCTCAAATAATGCCTGGTATAAAATTGAATATGTAGCAAGGTGCATTCAATTGTATTCTTATCCTGAGGCACTATTGTAGTTTTAAAACAGAATGGATTAATAATAATATGTTGAGTAGCTGCTGTGGTAGACAATTCTCTAGGGGCATCTCATGTTTCTGCACATCTTGTGAGCAAAGTACTGACTGCACTCTGTCCCAGACCACATTTTTAAGATGTTTGTATAAAGAATAGCCATGGAAGATAGAGATAGTGCTCACGTCTATAGCAAAGGGCAAGTTTGCTTGCAGTCTTTCAAGATGACAGTGTCTCCTTTTGGAACAGTGGGCAAGCATGCTCACTGACCAAAAAGATTAAGAATCCCTTGCCTTGTGATTCTTCTCCTTATAATAAAATCCACCTCATGTGCAGGTGTTTTCTGGCTCTCTTTGTGGCACACAGTGGGAATTGGGGCTCTGGGAAATGGTGAAAACATGCCGATACCCTGTCTACTGCTATTTCTGTGAGTAGTAAACTGTCTTTCATCTCTAACCCAGGAATCTCATGTCTTCTACCATCATCCACGGAACTGTGACAGGCTAACTTGTTAGCTTGCAAATAGGATAAAGTCTGAGACCCTTCATAGTTTTTGACACATTTCTTGTCAAGTTTTTAATAAATTATTCATTCTTAATAATAATTTTGTCTAAGCATATTAAAATGCACCTTTGATGGTAAAGAAAGAAGCTCAAAATAATTAACACTACCCTGGCTCAGTCAAACGTATTGTTTGAACTCTATTCGGTTTTCTTAAAAATATATAATCTTTATGTCAATTATACCTCAAAATATCCATATCTATAAACATATATGTAAAAATATAAAATATCTTTGTACAGTCCCACATACTAACAGGTGGATTAAGCCCTAGTTTTCTTTTATCTCTGTCAGTTTATTATTTATTGGATTTGTGTTTGTGTGTTTCTATTTTATTGTTGAGTTTCAGTCATCCATTAATCATCAGGAAAAAGTACAATTCTTAAATCTTGTGTTTGGGCCGGCCCCGTGGCTTAGCGGTTAAGTGCACGCGCCCCACTACTGGCGGCCCGGGTTCGGATCCCAGACGCGCACTGACGTACTGCTTCTCTGGCCATGCTGAGGCCGCGTCCCACACACAGCAACTAGAAGGATGTGCAACTATAACATACAACTATCTACTGGGGCTTTGGGGGAAAAAAGGAGGAGGATTGGCAATAGATGTTAGCTCAGAGCCGGTCTTCCTCAGCAAAAAAAAAGAGGAGGATTAGCACGGATATTAGCTCAGGGCTGATCTTCCTCACACACACAAAAATAATAATAAATAAATAAATAAATAAATAAATAAATAAATAAATCAATCTTGTGTTTAATATTCTCATAGGATTGTTCACAGTTTAATATCAAATTAGTCACATATCTTGGTTAATGTGACTATTTGGCATTTTGTGTTTACAGTGCTCTTGTATACATTATTAAAGTTATTATTTAAAAAATTATCATATTTTATTAAAAATAAAGAGGTATAGAAGAGGCCTCTGTTGCCCTGGCCACATTTTGCTAATTCACATCTGATTTCTGTGACAGACAGTTCAGTAGGTGCTCACACTCACCCCGCCATGCCAGCGTTTCATTTCCAACATTTTTTGACCCAGGGCCTTCTCCAAAGCAGGGAGCTCATCCAGCTCCCATCTTTTATGCAAGTAAGGCTGAATTGCCGGGGAATTAACACCCCCAGGGAGAATTCTCAGGGAAGATGAATGACATTCTGAGTATAAATGTTCTTGCCCTTTTTTTCTCAAGGTGTACAACTCAGGGAAGAATTTTGTGAGCTCTTGAAGGTACCGCCAGAATAGCCTCTTTTTCTCACATCAGTGGCCTCAGAAAACTCAATAATGTATCTTCATATGAACATTTTCTCTTTCTTTGACTCACTCTTGAAGCTTTCTCTTTTCAGCCTCCAAGGTTCACCTCCTGAGTATACCAATATATCACCTACAACCCTACAACTAAGCACTTAACCTCAGGCTCTGCTCTGGGCAGAACTCAAACAAAAATGTAATTCAACTGAAATTTATTGAATGTCTTCCACATATCAGGCATACCATATAATTTAGCTCCATTAGAATCTCAGAAAAATCCTATGATATTTTCTCTTTTCCCAATTTTACAGAAGAGGAAAATGAGTGATATAAGAAGTAACTATTGAATCTAGGTATCTTAATCTGATGCCCACAATTTTTTCTACTTAATCTAATTCTACAATACCCAGTCAGAACCAGATGCATTTTAGGTTAAAAAAAATTACTTAGTGATATTCTTGGACAGATAGTCTCAAAAGTAATTCTCTATTCTTAGACTTAACTCTGACTTTCAGTCTGGTGTTATTCTACAGTCAAGGTTTCTCAACTTTGGCACCATTGACATTTTGGATTGGATAATTGTTGTAGGAGCCTTTTCTGTGAATTGTGGGATGTTTAACAGCATTCTTAGTCTCTACTCACTACATCATTGTAGCACCTTCCCTTCTCCCAAGTTGTAACAACAAGAAATATTTCCAGATATTGCCAAATTCTCCTGGGAAAGGCAAAACCCAAAATCACCCATCCCCAAAACACTTACACTATTTAAAACCACTGTACTAGACTAAGCTCCCAAAGCATAAAGATCCTTTTGTTCTCAGGATCTTTCACAGTGGTTGACACATACTCAGGGCTTATTGAATATATACTGCGAAAAAAGAAATAAATCTCTTAGAATTAAAAAAGTCATTATAAAAGTTTATAACTCATCTATTTAAAGAGTCAGATATCTATTTAAAGAGTCATTTACAAACTATGTTTTTTACTTTATCTGTTAAATTTTAATTACTATTATTGTGTAAATGTATTCATGTTTTTCTCTGTTTTAAACAACTGACCTCTACAATGAAAAATACTCAAAAAGAGAATTCTGGGTTTTTTTTTTCCTATTTTTATTTTTCCAATTCAGCTAAAAACTTTGAACTGAGTATTAAACATTCAACATAATAAATTGATTATTTTCAAATGACTGTAAATTTGTATGAGTTTGGAGAAAAGCCTCAAACACTTACAGTTGTTTATGACTTGTGCTATTCCCATGTTTTTCATGAATATATCTTCCATCAGAGCTTCTCTTTTTTCCATAAAACATATTTCCACTTATTGAACGGTGTAAGTTTTTCAAACACAGCAAATTTCATGGCATTTTATGAAAATAAAATGGTAAATCCACAGAAAATTAAGTGTAGTTGACGTGAATTCTCAGGATTTATGAGGTCTGCAGAATGTCTAGAAGTAAGACCCATAAGATAACTGCCTCAGGATGAAATTTCATTATTTTTTTAATGCTTAAAATATAATAATCTCATCAAATTTATCAGCAAGATGTTTTTCAATGTTTTCCCGGTATTTAAGAAACAAACAGCATTCTTTTTTTCACTATAGTATGAATGTTACTTGTTCCATGGTTTCAACACCTAGGATTTTACGTCTTCATAAAATCAGTGGTTATAGATGCCCTGCCATAGTATAGTCAAATAAATTACATTTATTAGAAATGTTTATTAAAATCAATTCCAGAGATAATTTTTAAAAGTTATTTTCTTTTATATCCCTGATACCTGCTTCAGCAGAAGCAAAAGGAAACAAAAATTAGTGGATTAAACCAGGATTTGATATAGGGGGTGAATATGTACTGACAGGGCATACTAAGTGTGTTTTAATAAGACATTAACACATTTTTACTGCCTAAAAGATCTTTATTCCTAAATACAACTTCTAAGTTTTAGATCAGGGAAACATTCATTCCAACATCTATCAGAGAGAGGATAACTAGCAGGAGGCCTCTGGAGCTTGACTACCCGGTTTCAATTTCATCTCTCTCACATCTAGCAAAGTGCAAGCTCCATGAGAATAAATTTTTCCCTGTTTTATTCCTTGATATATCCCAAGGAACTAGAGCAATTTCAGGAACTTAACAAAGGTTTAACATATTACAGGAACTTAAAGATTTCATGAATGAATGAAAGAATAAATAAATGAAGTTTTTACTTTGCATATTAGTTTTTTATTGCTAGTTACCAAATTACCACAATCTTAGTGGTTTAAAACAACACAGATTTATTATCATACAGTTCTGGAGGTCAGATATCTGACACGGGTCTCACTGGGCTAAAATCAAGGTGCTAGCAGGGCTGCATTTCTTCTGGAAGCTAAAGAGGATAATGTATTTCTGTGTCTTTTCCAGCTTCTAGAGGCTGCCTGCATTCCATGGATCATAGACGCCTTTCATCTTTCAAGCCAGCAATGGCTGGTTAAGTCTTTCTCACGCGGCATCACTCTGACACTGACTTTCCTTCTGCCACCTCTGGCTTCTTTTAAGTATCCTTGTGATTATGTTGGGTCCACCTGAATAATCCAGGATAATCTCCCTACCTTGAAGTCAGTAGATTATTCTCATCAATTCCATATGCAATCTTAATTCCCCCTTGCCATCTATGGAAGTTATATTTACAAATTCCAGGGATTATGATGTGGATATCTTCCGATGGTAATTATTCTGCCTACTACATTTTGCCACTCAACAATTATGCAATACTAAGTAAATTATTTAACCACACTGTGCTAGTTTCTATGTCTATAAAATGTAGATCATCAGAGTACCTATTTTATCAATGTATTGATAGAATACATTGATCAATGTATTGATCAATGTGAAGTTCTTGGAATAGTATCTAGTGCATTGTAGCACACAGTAAATGTAGTTCTTATTATAAGTTGTCCTTTTGAAGCTAAATTTTTGTATTCAACAATTTAGTTCCACTCTTGCTTAAAGGAGGTTGGATTGATGACACCTGCTCAAAGTTCTTTGAATACTTAATGACATTTAGTCTTTGAAAATGGAAAAGATGAATGCAATTTCAAGATTCAACCCTCAAAAAGAAGATCTTCCTGGCTTTATGTGCTGAAGAAAATCACCTAAAGATATTATCAGAAAAGGTGAACAGGTTTTCAGGGTAGATGAAGTACTGAAACTCTTAAGTAGTATCAAAAATAGATGCTTCTTCAAGAACAGAAAGCTTTGAGTCCCACCCTTGAATGTTTCTCAAACAATAGATATAAGGGTGGTACAGGAGGAATTAATTAGATTAAATAAGGGACTATCACTCAGATCAATGCCATAGCAAAATACGAGGTATTACTTATTCCTGGAGAATGAGTGTCTAGATACTTGAATTAATTTTTTGACCTCTCAGCTAAACCAACCAACCTGTCCCTGCATCTTTGCTGGGGAAAAGTGAGATGTAATCATGACAGCTGTTTGTTCATATGAGTAAAGGTTACATGCTGATTGCGTTGCAAATGGGAAAAGCTGCAAACAGTAGCCATTTCCTCAAGATGCAAATATTTTTTTGCAATTTAATTAAAAAAAATTAAATAATTCTTAGTATTTTCTAATGCAATTTTAATTTCAAATATAGATTTACTTGCTCTCCTGCAATCCTGTAAAATATAATATTCAGTATTCTAATTGTTTTATTTCATTTCCCCTTAAAGAAGAAAATTATTTTTGAACAGACTCTGTGTTCATATCACAGACTGCTCTCTGATTATAAAAACACATTTATTTTCAAAATAAAATTTCATTGCTTTGCAAAGAAATTAAACTTAAAGGGAAAAATTGCTCTTAAAATACAAAATCTTTTGATGTGTTTTTCAAATTTTACTGGCTATTCTATTCAAAATAAAACTCTAGTATTGCTTTTCTCTTAAAATGAGAGAGAATTCTTTTTTCAGTACAACTTGGGTGAATTTCAGTCATGCATTTAATTTAACCAGGTCTTATCTTTCTCATTTGTTAAATGGGAATATTATTTCTTGTCTTCCTCTGTTCTTGTTGTAAATATCAAATGAAATGATAGATGACAAAAAAACTTTTGGACTAAAAAAGTTTTTACACATGAATCATATAATTTAGTTTTTTAGTCCTGTTTTTGAGTTGCATTTGCTCTGTGAGTTAACTGTCCATTTGAACTTCCTGAACAGTATAGCTTGGCAGCTGTGTGGGCCAGTAACTTGGAGTTGCAGATATGGGTGGCAATGACAGTCATTAAACATGTAAAGATTTTAATGTTTAAAATATAGCCTTTTTATTCTTCTGTTCTGATATTGAAATTTTGAATTTCTTCCAAGGAAGAAGTGGGTAGAAAGAATTTAAAACAAAACAAAACAAAAGTAGAAACAAAACCTATAACTGGAAGCAGACTTTTGGTCAATATCCCACTACTGTTACCACTACTGCTATTATAACTACTGCCACCACCGTCACCAATAAGAAGAATAACAGCAACAAAACTTAACTTTTGTCGTGCCAGAAAGTTTCCAAAATGCTTTATAACGCATTATTATGTACAAATGTAGTGATTTTTCTGTATCTATAGACAGCCTATATTGTTATTTACTTAATATATTTTTAAAAAATTTGTACAGCCCTAATGTGCCTATTTACTTTAGCCTCCTCTTGATAATTGTTATCCTTGAAAGAATAAGTATGATATGGCTAATTTAATTTTTTTTCTATCTCTCATGAAAATGAAAACAAGTATGGAATTTTTAGAAACCTTATCAATATATCTCATAAAATAAGCTCTTGCTCCACGGTTGATATGCTACCTACACTTAGGGAAAGACTAGCTGCATTTTTATTCCCATTCCACAGATGTAAGAATAGAGGCTTACAGAGGTCACCTAGGGTGTCTAAAGTCACACAGCAAGTCAGAGGTGGAGCTTTCTTATCAATGTAAAATTTGCAATCTGGTAAACTGTGAGTATATGTCCCTTGGTATGCTAACCCAAACTCATACCATCTCACCATCTATTAGGGATTTTTCAGACTGGCTTCTTGTACTGAGAAACAGACAGGGCCAGATATTCACTTAAGCCTTTGCAAACTTGAAAATGCCAAGCAAGAGAGCTTGTGTTTGTCCTTGGATTGTGCATTTTATTTCTCATATATAAACTTATGCATTTGTTTGAAAGCATTCTGGCATTTATTAATTATCCGAGCTGAATTCTCATTTTCAGTAAATGGCACCTTACACAGTGGGGCCATGTCAAACGGGAGCCTTGACTGGGGAACAAATGTCAGTGTGGTAAGGAGCCTGCTGGGTATTTAATAACTACAAATGAAGTGCACCGTCAGTGTTATAAAGCATCATTCCATCACCCAGTAGGTTTCCTTTGTAAGTAAAGATAAAATGACTTGGACAATCTGTACTGATTCCATCAGCTTTAACTGTAAGAGCACCAGGCAAGACAAGATTTCTTCAAATAGGATGGATGCTGGAAAAGTAAGAAGAATAAAAAGGTCATTATCTAATAAGAAATAATTTCAATTTAATCAATGACTGCACAACATCACTGCTTTGGGAAATGAACTTTGGAAAATCAACATACCCATAAGTTATTTTTGAGCCCTGCTCATTCTCTGTATGAGGTGGAGATAAGGAGTTGGAGAGGTGTGTGCATACACTATAAAGTTATTGATGTGTTAGAACTCTGAGGCAGACAATGAAAAACATTACTATTAATTCTTAAAGAAAAGAATTCAGTGATTTTAATCTGCCTGTAGGTTTCCTAAAGGTAGAGAATATAAATAAAATGTGTACATTGTACCTAATAAAACATTGTACATGTTGTAACCACAGCAAGAGTTCTTTCTTTTAACAAAATTCTGATGTTTTTGACATTCTCTTGAATTATGGCTCAAAAAAAAAAAAAAGTCCTGAGAAAGAATTGTGGGTATATAGGAAAAAGCTGGGTTAAACACGAAATTTCATAAACGTTTTGTTAAACATAGATTATGAGCTACTTGTTTAATGAATATTATCTTTAATTCTTGCAACAGTCCAGTGAAATAGGTAATATTTTGTTTAAAACTAGTAAAATGATGCTGAATTGATTTAATTCAGGTTCAATCAGAACAAGAGATATCAAATCCAAATTCATGATCTTGTCATGACACCACTGTGGCCCAGCTGTATAGTCTTCAAGAGAAATATGGGTCAGTTTGAACCCACGTCACCTGTTAGTAGAGGCTGTACTGACCCTGGCTAGAAGACAAAAAAAAAAAAAAAAAAATCAGAGTATATTCCATGGACACAACTACATGTGCATGGAGAACTTTTATGGTAGCATGAAAGAATCACTTGGAGAAGCCGAAGCTGGCATACAGTTAAGGAGAGAGGGAGGAGAGAGGGGAGAAGTGAGGGGGGATCTTGGAATGAGTACACCAGGAATGTCCCTGACTCAGCTGGCACTGCTTCAATCCTGAAAGCCCCATCATTTGTGCTTCTCTCCCTCCCTCCTTCTACTGCCTCAGATGTCAAATCATCTTTCCCAGGACTCTTCATCCTCTTCGGTAATCTATACTGATCACCACTATTCTCTTATTCACGTTGGAGCCGTTAAAGCTAACATGGAGTGGAGGAACCAGCAGGTTTGGGTTTGAATTCTCATCCTTCCCCTGCTTGCTGAATAACTTGCACAATGTACCTAACTTCTCTGAATGAACTTCACTAGTTTTAGTTGTTAAATGGGGATCTAACCACTTCTCAAGGGATGGCTCTGAGCACTAAATAAGGCAATGCTCCTCTGTGCTAATGATAAGTAGCATGTGCTTACTATTGCATGAGGGTTACAGAGCTTTTTTCCCTTGTACCACTAGAATTTTTCTTTTACTGTGGTTACTTTCAACTCAGACAACTCAGGTAAGAGAGTGGTCTGTTCTCTTGCAGCTGAAATAAC
Organism: Ceratotherium simum simum; assembly: GCF_057802395.1. Lineage (NCBI taxonomy): Eukaryota > Metazoa > Chordata > Mammalia > Perissodactyla > Rhinocerotidae > Ceratotherium > Ceratotherium simum. Next base: position 29,465,624 of record NC_141907.1, on the reverse strand, counting down.
TTGCAAGTTTTATCTGTTCATTCTCGGAGTTCATGACAGATTTTATCATCTTTTTAAATGAACAAGTGACAGCAACATAAAATATCCTTACTTAACTTAAGCAACAGACATTGGTTCCAGGAAAGAAAGAAGCGCCTGAAAACGTAGGGTAACTTCATGAATAAATGCATTTCCAGGTGCAGCACCAAACTTTGATCTATCTGCTTTTTCATTTATTCTTGTAAGATGTCTAATTTCTATGTTCCTTCAAAATTATTAAGACTTTCTTTTTTAATAAATAAGAATTTTTTAGGGAGGAATATGTGTAGGAAAGAGAACAACACACATTTTTATGTACCCTCAAGTCCAATAATGTAGTGCTATAATTAATTTAAGGAAATATCTCTAACGTTTCTGAACAATGAGGAAATGCTACTTTTCAAGAGTCCACCCTCTGAGTCAGAACACGATATTCTTTCCTTGAAAGAGCACAATAGGATCTACAATCTCGACAAGCATCTAATATGACTCCTGTTTATACTTAAATAGTTGGTGTTGGGCTGGCCATTTTCTTTCCTGACAAATCTATACTGTAGTGAGTACGTCGGGCTTCCTTCTGGAATCAGCTCTCCAGAGCTTCGGCTCACTGTGAAAATTGCAGCTGAATACAAATTAGAATCTTTCTTCGTCACCAATTCTGGCGTTACCATAGCATGTCATCTTATTAGCATTGATGACTATCTTGTTTTTACATATTTTGACACCATTTTCTTAAAACAAAAAGGAAAAAATGGGGTCCAAGTCATTTATAACCAATGACAGGGTAGCTATCTTGTCAAATTTCAACAAAATGAACGCTTTGTCTTTAAGTAAATATAAAAAGATAGCTGGAATTCCTTCAAAATTTTATGAGACCAATGGTATAATTCTTTAAAGTTAGCATTTTCTGGATACATTTGTTCATAAGAATACCACTACGATTTGTCAGTTTTAAGGCTTTTAAAACATGGCATGTCTTCTTTAAATTGTCAAATATACAGAAATATGAATATAAAAGGAATGATTATTATGTATTCATAATTATATATGAATATATTTTAAAAAGAAAAACACTGAAACAAAAGAAAATGCAATGCAAAAGCTAGAGTGAATGTGTTTTATTGGATGTTGTTGACTTTAATTAATGATTCATAGATCTCCATTTTTAATGTCAAAATGTGTATCACGTATCTATTGTGATGTTTCACATGTATCTTTGTGCTAACAAAAATGCCAGCAGAGCAGGGTTAGGTAAAATTGGAAAGACGACAAGACTTGTGTTTCCCAGACTCTGTCTACCCTCTTTGAACCCACATTGGAGGATACATCATTCTTTTAAATTTGAAATTCAGTTTTGTATGGAGATTAAAAGAATGACTATAAATGGAGAAATATGACATCTTTTTGAGTGTGAGGTGCTTTGATGCTGATCTCCTAATTATTCCCAATAAGGAAGTTAATGGTTTCAATCAAGAAAGGAAGTTAAACTTGATAGAACTGGTTTTTCCAACCAAAAATATCTATTTTCTTTATCAGTCAAGACTTACTAGAGTATGTGGAATCTTAAAAAGCTGAACTCACAGACAGTAGATTGGTAGTTGCCAGGGACTGGGGGATGGGTGAAACGGGAAGATATTGGTCAAAAGATACAAACTTCCAGCTATAAGATGAATAAGTTCTGGAGATCTAATGTATAGCATGGTGACTATAGTTAACAATATGGTATTATATACTTGAAAGTTGCTAAAAGAGTTGATCTTAAATGTTCTCACCACACACACACACACACACAAAAGGTAACTATATGAGGTGGTGGATGTGTTAACTAACTTTATTGTGGTAAGTATTTCACAATACATACGTGTATCAAATCATCATGTTGTATACCTTAAACTTACACATTTTTATTTGCCAATTATATCTTAATAAAGCTAGAAAAACAAGATATACTGGACTACCATTTCCTTTGTGTGAGGAATTAATTTGAGAGTGTATTAACCTGAACCTAACTTGAGATCTAATAAAATTATTTCCCAAGTATATACCATTTTGCAAAAAGAGTAGTATTTATAAATTAGAATAATTATTCATAGAAATAACATTTCTTGGAAATTGTTTATTTTAGGCTTTACGTCTTTTTTGTTTCACATTTGAGAATAAAAGGTGGGGTATAATTGTCACATAGAAGTGTTCTGGGGCACCATCCCACTTCTTATGGTCATTTCTAAATGTCTATGGATGAATGCATTCCTTCCTACTTTCCTTTTTTTAAAAAAAAATTATCCTTTGAGGAAGAAAGTGGCAAAAAGATATACCATAGATGAAAATTTCATGCAAACATTATTGAATAGGTACTTAAAACCTAAACAAAAAAATTCTCTAGGTATAATGGTATGTATGTGTCCAGTACAGAACATAGTACAGAACATAGAGATACCTATGAACAAGTTTTAGTAATTGTGGGAAAAAGAAGGAGATAGCAGATGCATAATTTAGAAACCCTAAGAAATTGTTAATTAAGACATTTAGGAAATGGGAGGAGGAAGTATTTTTAATAGTTTAATATTGTCATAATAATAACATACAATATTTTATTCTGCTTTTCTACTTAAATATGAGGATTTACCCTATCATGTAGTATTTGAAAAAAAATAATTTTAAAAGAAATATTGATAAAAATTTAATATTCTTTGTAATGGCTACACCACAGATTTCTTAACCATTCTCTTTGGTTTAAATAATTTAGTTTGCTTTCAAATTTCTCAATTGAAGATTGAGAGAAAGAAGATTGCAAAGAAAATCATTGCGGGTAAGACATTCTCTATAATTAAGAGCTTCTGTGTCTCAATCCCATTTACCTTTACCTCTCCTGGTAATGAGAAGGATCTGGAGTCATATGAAGTCATCACAAGTACAAAGGCATATACAAAAAAATGTCATTTGATTTTTCAAACATTAAATTTAGGAGAGTTTAGAACAATAACATTTAGTGTTCTGTCCTTTGGGACTCCATTAATATTATAAATTAAAAGGAAAATGATCGCTTATACCTTACATTTCTACAACCACTAATACCTTACATTTATTTAGTGATTTACAGTTTAATGTTTGAAATTTTCAATGATTCCCTAACATGATTCAAAAAGTAAGCTTGGTGAATAAGAAAAAACAGAGATAAAGAAGCTAATAAAGAAGGAATAATAGAGCATTGATATAGCGAAAGAAACAGTAAAGAATAGAATAAAGAAAAGGTACAGATAGGATCTGAGCATTAATACCCTACATTTATTCACATAAACTTTAAAAAGAACTTTCACATATTACTTCATTCTTCACAATAACTGATTGTGATGTTATCACTATTTAGTAGGTTAGAAAACTGAGACTCAGAGGTACTGATCTCCTAAGTAGAAAATTGGGGACAATTACTCAAGTCTTTTTTTCTGAAACATCAAACTAAAGAATCTGAGGGAGAGCAGGAGAGAGATCCATGCAGGGAGAAGTGAATGGGGGAAAGTTTTTGTGATATAGTGGAAACATTGCATGGCCAGAAGAGCAAGGTCATATTGGTTCTTTCAGTCACTGACTCTATAATTCCTTGTTTTTAAGGCTTGTGGCATGTTGCATCTAAGTGCAGAGGGGCCACAGGGGACCAGAGAAAACTCTGAAAGTCTGAATATCAACATATTTCTTTTTAAAATTTATTTTTTGCTACTTTAAATTTAAATCATATATCACATAAATAAGAAATTAAAAGAATAACTCAGGATATATTCCATCATGCCCTTATATATCCTTTTTGAAAGTTGTAAAGCAAGATTTTCAGAAGTCTTGAAATTGACACAAGGTATACGTAAGTCTCAGTTTTGTAGAAAACACAACTAATTTTTTAAAATCACTTTTACCGATAAAGTTATATCCAAAATTTACTAACTTTGCTGTCGTCTATCAGTTCCACGGACATGCGTAGAGATATTTACAAATATGGTTTTGTCTGTGCCTTCTTCAGACACTCTAATTCCATCAGCAAGTTTCTCAGCTCTGATTTTTCCGCAATGATAATGCTTTGCCTTATTTTCACAGGAAAGCAAGAGAATGCAGGAAATATTTGGGGACGTTTAAGTTGGGTCATTCTGTAGCACTCTTTCTTAGGTAATTTTTACCAGATATGTACATTTACTGTTGTTGCATATGTATTGAGTATGTTCATTTATTTGGTATTCTCTTGGGCTGCATATACTCTTGAGGTGTTTATACTCAGAATACATAACATATATTGTGATACAAGGAATAATGATGAAGAAAAAGGAATAGTGATGTGATCTTGTGCACATGTATTATTAAGGTTTAGGAACTCTTAATTATCACTATCCAGTGTCCAAAAATCTTAGCTATAGAAATAAAGAGAAAAGAATATATTATTTAGGATGGATAGCTGAAGGTAGAGGCAGCAAAATCGAACACAGAACTCCACAAGCCACTATGGAGAAAAATTAAATGTGTAAAAGTGGTATGGGATTTGGTTTAAATATCAGTCAATTAGAGATGTCATAGACAAAGTATAAAATTTGTGTTAACCCACCCTGTTCTTCTCTCCTATATGTGTTTACAGTTGGATATTCTGCTATGAATTCTGATCAAGGATCATGGTAATTGTTCGTTAAGAGGTTTGACTGAATGTCTGACATACATGGATTAACAGTTTTCTCATTCAAGGATAAGAAATCACTTGGTGAAAAACAGAATTGAGTGAATAATGTCCTTTTTGGGGCTATACTGGAATTTGAACTACATCCCTTTGCCCTTCTTTAAGGATGTGTGTTGAGTGATTCTTACTATACTATTAAGTCTACTCAAGCTAAACTTCTGTATATATGGTTAAAAATTCAGCTCTTTGAATTAAATCTCGGTGATTTGGTTCCTCTTTATCTATCACTACTTTTCTTTTGGAAAGGCAGTCAGTCAGACAAGAAAGAAGGAGGAGAGACAGAAAGAAGAAAATGGAAGGGAAAGAGGAAATTAGAAAATGAGTAAAGAAGGAAATGAGTATAGAATAAAATCAAGAAGTAGGGATAAAGAAGAAGAGTAAGAAGAGGCAGAAGAAAGAAACGAAAAGGAAAAGAAATGAAATGAAAAGAGAAGAAAAAAGATAAGTAAACTACTATTTATTGAACATCTGCCCCAAAATTCAACTGTGTGAATTCATGTAGTTATCTCATTTAATCCATAGGAACTTGAAATCTTTATAGAGGTAAAATGTAAAATGCATGTCAAGTTGTCTCCAAAGCTCATACTTGAATGACGACCTGCTCCTACTGTCCTGTAGAGTCGGCCCTGGGTCATGTGTGCTTGTCCTCATTAACCACTGTGGATTAGACTGGACTTCAACCACTTGCCCTATCAGGACCAATCAGTTTCTTTAATAAGCATTTGTCTTTGAGTACCATGATTCTAACTGGTCTTTGCCGAATGCTTGAACTGATAAAGTATACCAAGTAAAAATGGGGCAAATAAATCTCTGTGGGGACAAAAAAACTAGAGAGTGATTAAATACACAGTCAGAGGCAGAGACAAGTGGCCACAAAGACTTGTAGAGATGGAGAGAATGGCCTCAGCAACTTGATAATGGCTTTTCAATGGCTAATCCTGGCCTTGATATTCACTTCCATGAAATACTCATGTATTCTTTCCAAAAACTAATTTGTTAAGCTATTTTGAGTACATTTTTATTTGCAGTTGAATGATTTCTGACTGAGGCATTGATAATAGTCCATATTTAAACAAAAAATCATGAATTACAGTGAAAGAGCCCAAAGTGAGACTGCTAACATGTGTCAAAGCTGTGTTCAAAAACACTTACACCGTATAGAGCCTTAATTTTTCCCTTGTTGATATATCATTTACTAAATTTCCTTTACTAAGTGTTCTCTTTCCTAAGAAGCCTTCACTATTCTCAAAGGCAGAATTCATGTCTTTTCTTTTCTAAACTTCTATTTTCCATGATAACCTATATAGTCCTCTGAATGCAGAGTGCACATTGGAGATTGTTTCTACCCCAAATTATTATAATTAATTATGTAAACAAAATGGGAAAACTTGTGCCTAGCAACTTTCTTACCTGTTTTATGAGAAATACCTTCAATAACTTTAAGAGTTGAAACTTTTAAATCTATGATCCATTTGAGTTAGTTTTTTTTGTATAGTGTGAGGTAAGGAATGAGTTTTATTTTTTTGTCACATTGAAATAATTTTCCACCTTTTCCAGTGATTTCTGCTCATGTTTTTATAATTCTCTTCATTCTATATACTTTGGGTCTGTTTTCCTCTTCTTTTTATAGTTTAATATGTAAATATCTTGGATTTTAGATCTATTCTTTTCTAATATAAGCATTTAAAGTTGTACATTTATTTCTAAACACAGCTTAGATGAATCCTATACATTTTAATATATATTTTTAATTTACTTGAGTTAAAATACTTTCTAAATTCCTTTTTTTTCATTTATGAAATATAGATTATTTAGAAATATGTCTGTCTAATTTACACACATTTGAAAATGTTCCAGATTTTAATTTCTAATTTAATTCTTTTGTGATCAGAGAACAAACTCTGTATGATTTCATTTCTTTTAAATTCATTGAGAATGATTTTATATCCTAACACACCATCTATCTTGCTGACTGTTTCCCAGCAATTTGAACAGAATCAGTATTCTGTCATTGTTGGGTAGAGTGCTCTCTTAATGTCATTTGAGTCAAATTGGTTGATAATATTGGCAACAAATCATCTCAGCTTTTATTTCTCTGAAAATGTCTTCATTTTGCCATCATTTTTAAAAGTTTTTTTTCTGAGTATGGAATTCTAGGTTTCCAAGATATTTAAAGTATTTTGTTTTCTCAGCACCTTAAAGATGCATTCCATTTTCCTTTGGCTTGCTTAGTTTCTAATGTGAATTCTGAAGTCACTCTTATCCTTGTTCTTCTGTACATAATAGGTCTTTTACTTTCCTCTTGCTATTGTTAAGGTTTTCCCTTTATCACTGAATTTCAGGAATTTTATTGTGTTGCGTCTTGATGTAGTTTTCTTTGTGTTTATACTCTTTGGGTTCACTGAACTTCCTGATCAATGCATTTATAACTTTCAGAAATTTAGAAAATTTCATGCCATCATATCTTCAAATACAGTTTCTGTCCTTCCTTTGCTTTCTCCCCATATACGACTCCAATTACTTATATGGTAGTCTGCCTAATATTCTCCATATGACGCCGAGAATTTTTTTGCCTTATTTTTCTTTTCTTTGTTCCTTGAATGGGAAAGATTCAGTTGTTAGATCTTCAGATTCCCTGATCTTTGCTTCTGCAGTGTCTAACCTGTGAAATTTTTATTTCTGATTTTTTAATCCTTTTTTTTATATCTTCTCATACTTTCCTCATTATGTTCATATTTTTTTATATCCTTGAACTTATGGAGCATAATTATAACTATTTTAATGTCCATGTCTGCTAATTATTTCACTTTTGTCATTTCTAATTCTCTAACTATTGAGTGATACTCTTTAAGTTAGGTGTTGCATTTTCTTACTTCTTAGATCTAGTAATTTTTTGTTGGATGCCACATATTATGAATTTTGCATCATTGAGCATTACTTTATATTGTTGTCTTATAAAGAGTATTGGACTTTTTCTTCTGGTTGGTTACTTACAGATCAGTTAGATATTTTTAAGGTTTATTTTTAAACTTTTAGGTTGAACCTAGAGAAGTCTATACTCTGGGGATAATTTAGACACACTTTTAAGTTATGGCTTTTCTGATGCTGCCACTGAAGGCCCCATTTACTAAATGAAGTCTCTCTTCTTTGATTAGTGGGAACTTAATCAATCCTTGGCACTCTGATCTCTGGAAATTGTCCAAATTACTGGTAAGTCTCTCTTGTGGCTTCTAGTGTCTAAATTTCTTTTCTTCAGTCTTTTTTTTCGTTCATATATCCCATTTCTATGACAGAATCAGTATCTCCAGGGAACCTAGTTTATTCCTTGCCTTGGCTATCATCAGTAACTAGAGAATTTCCTTCCCAGCCCTATTCACCCTTCTCTCCTCTTTCCCTTTTGTTTTCTTTGTGTTGCCTCTCTCCAGTGCCCTCTCCCTCTGTAAAGTCCCAGGTGAAATTTAGGGACCACAGTAGACACATGAAAATAGTACATTTCCTATCTCATTAGTCTTTTATTGGCCTTTATGTTATATAAATTGCATTTAATTATTTTCTTTTCTAGACTTGATACTTCTCCTTATATTTATTACTTATATTATTATTTCTCTTTATAACTTTATGTTCTCTTTATAACAATTTTTTTCTGCTAACTAATAAATGGCATGTTAATTGGAAAAAGGAAGAAATTCAATCAATTTGATTCTTCAGGGTTATATTGACAACATATTTCTTTCAGGACTAACACCTTCAGTTTCCAACTCTGAACCCTTCATATAGAGAAAAGCCATGACATTAGAGCAACTGTGTATTTTCTTGGTAAATTGTTGGTTCAAGTGTAATTTGATTATGTGGACATGCCTTGGGATAACACAAAAGCTGTAATTGTTTATAAATAGCTTTCAAATTATAATGTTTTCACTGAAAATGTGATTTATACTTTGAGAAACAATGAAATAGAAAATAGAAGAGGAAGGCCGCGACAGCAGGCTTTTGATCTACCAATTTACAAAAATACACAGTTGTATGACTTATTTGATTAAATGCATATTTATGGTTAAGAATCCAAAGCATAAGACTAGAAGTATTAATAATGGTTTTTTAGTTGGTATATGCCTTTTGTAAAATGTCAGTTCCTTTTTTGTGTTCTCTACTTAGATAATGGAATAACGCACTTACCACAAATTATTTTTATGAGTATTATTTAATGGCTATAATATAGTATATATGTAAACGCTGTGCGTTAGCATCATATATAATTCATTGCCCAGTTGAGCTTTCATCACAATTCAAATTCACTCAAGAATAATGAAGCTTCATCCTTAATAAATCATCAAACTCTCTAATAAGAACAGATTTTATTTCTGCTTTTCATATAAATCCTTCTAATATAAGGCCTGCGATGATGATGGTCTATATGCTTTCACCATCAGTCTTAGTTATCTATTGCTGTATAATGAACCACCCCAAAACTCAGCGGCCTAAAACAATAACTATTAGTTCATGATTCTGTGGGTTTGCAGTGTGGGCTCCGCTCAACTTGGACAGCTAGTTTCTGCTCCACATGCTGTGGACTGTGTTCACTTAGCATTTGTAGTGACTGGGTGTGTCTGCTGTGGTTGTCCACTCTCCAGAGGCCTCACTCACGTGAATGGGGCCTTAGCTCCGGTAGCCAGCAAGGCTCTGACAGCTGAGCCTCTCTCTCCAGATAGTCTCTCTCCATTTGGTCTCTTATCCTGAAGGATCCTACCCTGAGCCTCTGCACAGGCAGCGATGCTCTGAGAGGGCAGGAGCAGAAGCTATAAGATCTCTTATGTCTTGGATTCAGAAGTCATACAATATTTCTTCAGACACTGTCCACTGGTCACAGCAAATTACGAGGGCAGCCCACAATGAAGGGCTGGGTAAATAGACTCCACCTCATTCCTGGAGAAGAATCTGTGGGCATATTTAGTCTACTACGCTATTAAATTTTAAACTACTCTTCATTTGAAATAATGCCATAGATTTTTCCCTGAGATTCATTCCAAATCTCCATTCCCAAATGTAAATTCCTTTCCAATGTTAATGCTTCTAGAACATTTCAGAAAAGAAAGAAAAAAATATCAGCATGTTTATGTAATTATAAAGGGAGATAAGTTAAAACACTTTTTAAAAACTTTTTTGAGTTAGAAAACCTAGATTGAAGTCTTGGTTCCGTCTCTTATTAGCCATGTGATTAAGATCAAAGCATGCAATTTCTCTGAGTCTTTCTTTCCACATTAATAAAATAGAGATATACGACTTGAGCCTGGGTCAAACAAATATATAAAGCCAGTTAGGAAATGTAGATAATGCATAAAGAAGAATTCTAAATGCAGAAAGTGTTATATGAGTGTAAGGTAATCATTTTATTCCCAGGATACTTCAGTTTGGGCCATGCTCACTCTAGGGAATTTGGGATGAGCACACTATGTGCTACTACTGTATGCCTCACTGCCATCGATTGCCTCTTTAGTTCTTTTTATACAAGTGGTGTTATGTTGTAAATGACATCAGTTTTCTCCTAGGCCTCTATTTAGAAAATTTCCACTCAGCAAAACCTCACAAAAAGTCTGTTGGACCATAAAATGAGATAATAATGTATGTACCCTTTTGCAATTGACTTATTTTCACTCTACATAATTCTCTGGGTATATATGTAGGTTATTATTTAGGCTCTTGTGTGCATCAATAGTTAGTTCCTTTTTATTGCCATGGTATTCTATAGCATGAATGTCCCACGATTTGTTTAACCATTAACCTACTGAAAGTCATCTGGATTGTTTCCAGGTTTGGGCTATTTCAAATAAAGTTGTTTAAAACATTTATGTACAGTTTTTGAGTGAATATAAGTTTTCATTTCTATGAGATAAATCCCAGAAGTGCAATTGCTGAGTGGTACAGTAATAGCATGTTTGGTTTTTAAGAAACCATTAAATTGTTTTCCAAAGTGACTGTACGATTTTACATTCCTACCAGTAACATATGAGTGAGCCAGTTTCTCTGCATCCTCATCAGCATTTGACGTTGTCACTATTTTTTATTTTAGTTATTTTGATCAGTATGTAGTGATATCTCCTTGTAGTTTTAATTTGCAATTCTCTATTTGCTGATGATGTTGATATGCTTATTTGCCATCTTTGTATCCTTGTTGGGCATATTTCTGTGGGTTTATTTCTGGATGCTCTATCCTCTTACAGTAATCTATCTGTCTACCCCTCTGCCAATACCATACCATCACGATTACTGGAGCTATATGATATGCCTTGAAATCATGTAGACTGATTCCTCTCACTTTAATCTTCTTTTTGGAAATTGTTTTAATCATTCTAGTTCCTTTGCCTTTCTATATAAATTTTCAAATTATCTTTTCTGTATCTATGAAAATATCATGCTTGGATTTTCATAGGATCTATATTAAACCTACATATCAATTTGGGAGAATTGACATATTTTCTATGTTGAGTCTTCCAATTCATGAACGTGGTTGTAGTAGGCATTCTAATTCCCAGAATCTGTATATTTTTCAGTTGTAAAATTTTCATTTGGTTTTGCTTTTGTATTATCTATTTATTTACTGATAGTTTCTATGTTTTGCTAAGACTATTTTCCATTTGTTTCAAGCATAATACTAGCTGCTTGTTGAAGCATTTTTATAATGTCTGCTTTAAAATCTCCATCAGATAATTCTTGCATTTCTATCACCTAAGTGTTGGTATCTTGATTGCCATTTTTCATTCAGTTTGATATCTTTCTGGTTCTTGGTATGACAAGTGATTTTCAATTGAAACCTGGATGTTTTGAGTATTATGTGATTGCCATTTTTCATTCAGTTTGATATCTTTCTGGTTCTTGGTATGACAAGTGATTTTGAATTGAAACCTGGACGTTTTGAGTATTATATGACTCTGGCTTTTATTTAAACCTTCTCTTTTAGCTAGCTTCTTCTGACAACACTTGGACAGGAAAAGGGTGTTATCACCTCTTTACTGCCAGATGGAGATGAAGTCCAGGTTCCTCACTTGGCTGCAGCTAACACACAATGGGGGGAATCCTCGTTAGTACTGGGTCATTTCGGCTCTCCCCTGGTCCTCCACCATACCTCCCTGGCTGGAAAGGGCATGAGTGCCTCCTTATTTACTCTCCATGTGGCCTCCACCAACACACGGGAGAAGCAGCATTATTACTGCTCGGTGGTGGTGAAAGTCCTGACTCTCCACTAGGCTCCCTCAGATATCACTCCAGTGAAGAGAGGGAGGGGCAACTCATTACTGCTGAATCAGAGTGGAAGTGCAGACATCCCACATGGTCTCCACTGACTCCACAGGAGAGAGAGCTCATTACTACTTGATGGGGATGAAAGTCTTGGCTCTCCTTAGCCTTCTCTGCCACTGCCCTGGCAGGGATTGGGGAGGGTGTTGGCTTTCTCCTTACAGCTTGACAAGGGTGGAAGTCTAAGCTCTCTTCTTGGCCTTTCCTTAGTTGGCGTGCACGGGGATGGAGCCACATTTTTTTTTTTCTGTGACATTTGGCTGGAATAGAACTGTTATTGTCTAATTGTTTTCTGTCTAGTTAGGCTCCTCCTTTCCTGGTCCTTTGGCTTTACAGAGCAGGATTTTCATTAGGGCTGTTGCCTATATCCATTGATACTTTCAGATTGCTGACATATTTAGTTTCAAATCTGGGGCATATGAAGCAAAAAGAAAACCCAGGGAACTCACCACCATGTTGTTCCTTTGGTTTTCAGGTCTCTAGCTGGTCTTTCTACTCATTTAGCTTCCAGAATCTCCATATGTTTGTTTTATACATAATATCCAGTGTTTTTAGTTGTACTTAGTGGGAGGGGTAAAGAAAAGAACCTGCTGAGAGCCTGGTGCCACAGGGACCCCCTCTTCCACCCCTCTCCCCAGGGCTGCGGGAGCAGCCATCACTAGGGTGAGCCAGGAGTGCAGTTTCATAGGGACCCTCTGGGAGCCTGGAACTGGAGAAGCTGCCTGGAGCAGTGGGAGCCACCTGGAGCTGCTGGAGCCAGCCCGATGCTGGGATGGGCCAGCTCTGGAGTCCACGGGGAAGTCGGGTGCTCACCTCACTGTCCTTACTCCACAGGGAGGGTGTCTCTCTCCACGTTGGGCTCCCTGGGCTTGGGGAAGGAGTGATGTGGCTAGTGTGAATCTATCTTTCCTACCCTGCTTAATGCATCTTTTCTTATTTCTGTGCTTCACCCAGGTGCTGTAATCTCTCACATGGAATCCTTAGCCATTATGAAGGTTTTTTCATGCACGGATAGTTGTTCAAATTGATATTTCTAGGTGGAGGATGAGCACTAGAAATTCCTATTTTGCTGACATTGCTCCAACTTAGTCAAATTCAAAAATAAATTAAATTGCTAGCAGTGTTTGATTAATTACTTTGGGTTTATAAGTGAATTTATAAGGGTTTATAATAAGTGAATTTATAAAAGTTTATAAGGGTTTTATACCTTTACTATACATGTTTTCTTATTTATGCTTAATTTTTGCAAGTCTCTTTTGTGACATTATAATAGTTTTTAATATAGTCTTTTGGCATTCTTTGTCTGGTATGTCTAGATTCTTTGTATCTTTTGTTACTATTGTGAATTGGACAGTTCTCTATTATATTCTATGAATGTTTTTAACTTAAATATAAAAAAATAGCTAATGGATGTGCAGTAATTGTTATTTTTCCAGTAGCTTTATCATATGTGTGTGGTGTGTGTGTTTAGTAGATGACTTAGTAGTGTCTCTTAAAAGAAAGATGTCATAGTTATAGTCCAACATGAGAGTATTTTACTATTAATTAGATGGGTTTATTTTTATACTTATTGTTAACATTCATATTTATTTTTCTTTTACCGACCTATTTCATTTTCAAATATATGTATATTTTTAAAATTTTGATTCTATTCTACAAGCTTATATTTTTATTGATTTCTTTTATGTTATAATTCTATTATATGGCCTTGGTTTACTACTATCTTCTGCAAGGATCTTGAAGAAATGGCATAATTCTTTTGATTCTGCTGATGACTTTGGAATTCTTTTCAGAGATTCTTATATCTCTATTAAACTGGTGCCTACCAAAGAAAATAGTTTAAAAGACAACTATAATGCTTTTTGTGAGATATATTTCCAGGTTTTCATATATCTACTTGACTTGGTTAATTTTATATGGAATCATCGATTATCCTAGTTGAATTCTTTTTTTTACATTGCAAATTTTAATTGGTTTTGTAACCTAATTTAAGCAATAATTATACTACACATATTACTGGTTTTAATACTGTCAGTTCATAGACAAAACGTTTATTAAAGGTGGTTATATAGTAGATGTGTTTACTAAGATCATGCGAATCTGAGAATGTCTGTCTATGGCTACGTACACATTGCTTTGGAATCACAAACTTATCTTTAGAGCTTGCAGCTGCTCTTCTATTTTCTCTTATAGTTTGGTGTTGCAGAAGAACTAATAACGTTGCTTAGATTTTTGTTCCTTTATAGGTAAATTAATATTCCTTTGCTGGATTTTTATAGATTTTTTTTGATAAAATATCCTTGAAAACTTAAAAATGATATCTCTAGTGTCCTATTTATTGATGTAAATAATGTAGTTTTTGGTGATTACATAAAACTGTTTATGCATTTTGCAGAAAATATGAAAATATAGAAAAGTATAATGTGAAAATTTAAATCTCCCATAATTTCAAGACTAAGAGAAAACTTGAACAATAGTCAGTATATTTTGTGATTTATTTAGATATATCACTATAATACAGCTATAACAGATACTGGTTGATACTATTATCCAGCTTCTATTTGATCTTTTTCACCTGATATAGTAGTTTGAGCATCTTTCAATATAATTACATTCTTTTAAAATTATTAAATACATATATAAGATTTCTTCATACAGATATATACTTAGTCAATTAATAATTTTATTGTTTGATTCCTAAGGTGATTGCAATTAAGCCTTAATGTAAAAAGATGAACATAATTTTTTTTCCATACTTCTGACATCATTCTTAGAATAGCTTCCTAGAAATAGAAACAATAGATTAAAGGGAACATTTAAAAATATATGTACATATAATTGAATTTCCTCCCCAATGACAAGGACAATATAGCAGTATACAAGAGTATCCATTTTCAGGAGTGTTTTCTTAAAATTAATTTTGACTGCATAGCTTACTGTCAAATTTTAGGCGATATGTTAGGGCAGTTTTCTCCTTCCTTCCCTTAGCTACATTTGTTTTCCTTCAGCTCCAGTTCTTTACTCTTTGCTCTGGAACTTCTATTCTGAGATTTTATTGATCATTTGTATAATCTAAGAAAATACATCAACTAGGTAACTTTCTCTAATAAACTTCTTGGGTATTAAATGACGGAATTAAAACAAGCTATACTTATGGTATGGTTATAGTTTAAATTTGGTTTCAAAACTTCATGGTTTTTTCTCTCTTGTTTAAGAATAAGAAGACTTCTGTATTATGTTTTTTTCTCAGTTTTGGGAAAATATTTCCAACTTTCTTTATGAGTTAGTAAATAACTCTCTCTTTTAAATAATCTTTTAATAATTTTAAATAATTCTCTTTTTTAAAATTAATTTCATTTTTATCAGAGTCTGTCCTGCTCTTCAAAGACACCATTATAGTTTTAACTCAGTAATCATGTTTTTTACCTATACAATATTTCCTAACCTTAGAAACTTCCTTTAGATAGGAATTAAATTTCCTGTTTAAATTTTATAGATATGCTTTTCTTTGGAATTTTATTTAGATTAGGTATATGTTTTACTTTGTATTTTCCAGCAGTAAATCCATTCCAGATTGTGGTATCTTCCATTTTCTTTGGGTCTTCAGTACAATTGATCAGTGGAAACATCTAGGCTTTGCTGTTACCCATTTGTTGGCACACAGATGTGGGCACTACCTGCACTGTGTTGGTTTACATATGTATCTAAGCTGAACAGGGTTTTTCAGTACTGGGTGACATACCTGACCAAATTTTACCTGGAAGACCTCCAGGGAGGGAAGTGAAAAAATAAAAACTTGATGGTAAATTTCTAGTTCAGAGAGAGAGTATGGGAGCAATGGACAAAAAGAGCTAAATATATAGATTGCCAGGAGTGCCTTGGGGACACTTTTTTTAAAACTGAGAACATCTTTGTGAAACTCATAGGAATGTGATACTTAACTTCTATTATAAATCCTGAGGCTCTTTCTTTGCTGAGATTTTTCTTTGCTCTTCATAATACCGAGTGTAAACCTCAGGCCTATTGTCATAGCTGAACTCAACTGTCATAACTTTCTACAGGAGGAGGAATTCTTTGACCACTGATAGCTTTCTTTAACCAATCAGATGAAATGAGAGCCCAGACTTCTTTTGTGTGTGTGTGTGTGTGTGTGTGTGTGTGTGAGGAAGATCAGCCCTGAGCTAACATCCATGCCAATCCTCCTCTTTTTGCTGAGGAAGACCAGCTCTGAGCTAACATCTATTGCCAATCTTCCTCCTTTTTTTTCCCCCAAAGCCCCAGTAGATAGTTGTTTGTCATAATTGCACATCCTTCTAGTTGCTGTATGTGGGACGCGGCCTCAGCATGGCTGGAGAAGCAGTGCGTCAGTGTGCGCCCGGGATCCGAACCCGGGCAGCCAATAGCGGAGCGCGCACACTCAACCGCTAAGCCACAGGGCCGCCCGAGCCCAGACTTCTTACCTCTACCCTTCATGCTTTTAGTTGGAAAGATCAGGGAGAGTTTTTGAAGATCTCCTCAATCTTTACTTCCAGAAAAACTGTTCTCTTTTTGTGGATGGGAGAGGGAGAGTGGGTCAGATGGAGTGAGAGAGATTCTCAATGCTTCTGTCAAGCTCTCATCATTGCAGCTGTATCTTCACACCAATAGCATTTACCTTAACTTTCTGTTTTCCACTTTGATGTAGGTTTTCTGTTTGGTTTTTCTCCCCATTATTTATTTCAGTGGAAGTGTTACGTGAGGGCTATAACTATTCTGTTTATTCCAACATCTGTCTAAAATGTCTACAGATGTTTATTGAAATGATTTTATTCTCAATTTAATAAATTAAAAAGAAATAACATGAATTGTTAACCAAATTTGCTTTAATTCAGCCTTGTACTTTTTTCTTAGCTCTCTTTCATGTTTTTTTATATTAAAATACTTAATTAGCATCTAATAAATGTTAGTAAGTTGTTACATTTTTGGGTATAAACTAGACAAGGATGCACATTTTATGGTTTTGTTCTTTGTCATTCAAGAAATAAGGGGCTTTATTTGGGTTGAAACAATTTTCTCAGTTTCTTCTTTGCATTTTATAATTATATTTTACTATTGATTCAGATGTCGGACTTGCACCTATTCTCCATATCTCATTTCTTGCTTTGCTGCTCTCTGACTCATTTTTAAAATCCTGCTAGTACAAAAAATGGTTTGGAATTTTTAAGATGTCTCATGCCTTTAACAGATTAAAAATTAATTCATTTTGAGTATGGACGACCTTGTTGCAGAACACCCTAGTCAATTGATATAAATTAATAACATCTCTGAAGTTAAGAAAAATAGTAAAGAGAAAACATTAAGCTTAATCAAAACTAATTCAGCTCTAATAGCTTGCTTTCTTGACAGTTATGCAAGTGACCTGCAGAATAAAATGGTGAAGGCCATTCTAAGGGGGGTTAAGTCTGGGGTTATTTATTATTCCTGATTATTAAAACCTTCTATAATCTATGAAAAGCCTAATGTAATAGTTACCAATGACAACCACACCTTCAGAGAAACAACCTGAAGACCCCAGGTTCTTTTTGAAAATGCAATTTTTATTGATCATAAATAAACTTAGATGCGTTAAATAACTAGACCTGGATTTCCCTTTTTTCCAAAATTCAGGCTTATAGTTCAGCAGTAGCCCTAAAAGTAGGTTTATGCTTCTACTGAACTGGCTTCCAGTGTGAGAAACAAGGACAGATGAGTATTTTATAGTGAGACTTCCTAGTGGAGAGAGTTAGGTTTCTGAAAACTCAGAGTTTCTGTCTCAGTGTAAACACCACATGGGATGGACATGGTTGAAGTCAAAGATTTACTCCTATTTTTATTCCTAAGGCAAAACAATAAGGAAAACCCATATGAAAAGAAGAATTTTAATGACATTTTAAGTAATTTAAGTTATGTTAATTTGTAATAAAATTTAGCATCAAATTTAATATATCTTTTATTCTTTTGTAACTTACATTTTTGATGATCATATCTTATTCATGATGCCAATGAGGATAATTATTGTTAAGGGGGAAACGAATATAGGTTATAATTGAGAAATATAACCATTGTGCCCAATTTTTCCTTACAGTACACATACCTTTACCTTTGCAGGAGTGTCTTGATCTTATTCTGAAGGTTTCTATGAATCTATGTTGATTTAACTAAACTAAGGTGTCTCAGAAACTATTCCATGAAATATTAGTTACATAAGACATATAATCAGTGAAAAGCAGTTTTTATAGGAAATTTAAGTTTGAGAAACAGAGGATTCAATCAATTGCAGTAGTTTTTGAACTGCAGCAAATTACAGGAACTTTAATCTGATAATATGCACTTTTAATCGATAAGAAGGAGAGATGGTTGCAGCATTTTCCAAAATTATTTTATCATGACGTATGAAATCTTGTTGGATTAGATTTGAGAAAAAGGATTTAGACTTTCTGAACGTGTTTTCCCTTTTGAAGATTGCATATATGCAGAAGGGTCGTTTTGAGAGTCTTTTGTACCTCATTGTACCCTTGGAACAAATCATTTATATTTTCTATAAAGTTTTATATTTGAACTTAGTGACTCCTCAAGGTAAAGTCTGTGAATGTGCTGGAGTATGAACATCAGGGCAAAACACAAGTTTGTCTCTTTAGTTCAGAGATGCATTTGCCCTAGAACAATGCCTGGCACAGAATAGGTACCCAAATATTATTTTTTAGTGAAGGAAATAGTCAGTTTTTCTTATTGACTTTTGAGGAGGACTTTGATTTTCTTCATCAACTTCATTGCCTTCCTGGTCTGCTGATGCCATAGCTCTGCCACGCTGACCTGAAAGCATGGAATCTGGTTACATTCTTTCTGCTACTCCTAGCACCCAGTGTGACCAGAAATGGGATGGCCATTTTGAGCTCTTTTGGCTGTGGAAGAATTACCTTCGTCAAAACTGGAAATATTGTGTCCTTCTATCCCCTTGTAACGTGCTTAGCAGCAGCTCTTATTAAATCACTTCATGCCCAATATAAGATGACCCAAATAGCAGCTCATTGCACTGGCTATGGCCTAGAGAGTCAGCACAAATGTAATGGTTGAAAATAATGCAAGTCAAAAGAACAGAAGTCAGTGAACACAAGGCTATTACTTTTAGAGAGTCAGTAAGACAGTAGAGCAACTTCCAAATTCTCACAATTGCAAAAATTATACATAATAAATGAATTCACACATATTTGAATTTCACCATTGGATAATCCATAGCTGTAGAGAGAGATCATCATACTCTTCCTCTTCCTCTTCCTCTCTTTCTCCCATAATGCTTGCACATCAGTACATAAAGAACAATTTCAGTGCCATTATTGTTCTCACCACATTTATATATCTCTCACTAGATGCTTTAAAGGAAAGAATATATATATATATTTACATATATGTACACTACATATATCTGTATTTATGTAATGCATATATCTCACTTCTGTATTC
The DNA here is from genome assembly GCF_057802395.1 of Ceratotherium simum simum. Classification (NCBI taxonomy): domain Eukaryota; kingdom Metazoa; phylum Chordata; class Mammalia; order Perissodactyla; family Rhinocerotidae; genus Ceratotherium; species Ceratotherium simum. The sequence continues at coordinate 29,446,129 of NC_141907.1, read as the reverse complement.
TTAGAGTCCAGCAAAATGCTTGATACTTAGTAAGTGAAGAACAAAAGTATGACTTAGTACAAATTTTAAATTTTCCTCAATTTTCATCAAGGTCTGTTACACATTCTTTAGTGTACTATTTTCTGAGATAAAATTAAGTTTAATTTTAATAACACACACGTCCTATCATATACATGAGCAGAATATGTATCTCATTGAGATAAATTCGACTGTGTTTTAAGTTGGAGATTTTCAAGTGAATGTTTTCTTGGCTGTTTTAATGAATATTGTTAGAAATATGCACCCATAAATATTCATAGGAAGAAGTAATATGAATATTTATAAGGAATTGGAAATTTTCTGAATTGGAGGACATTTATTTCTTGGAACTCCAGTATTAACAATAGTAGCTACCGTATTTCTCTTACCACTTGTTATCTTGTTAAGGGCTTTCTATAAGCATTTCAAGAACCTCTAGGCAAAATACATCTAAAGAAGCTAAACTTTGCATTTGATTTTATTTAAATGAAATATTTGAAATGCTTTTTTCCTGTGGATATCACAGTACAATACAGTAAAATTAATGTATGTACATAAACCAATTTTGTTCCCAAATATATGCATGTTGAAAATTTGAAAATGAAACAAAACTGGTGTTACTATGAGATCAAGTAGTGAACTTTCAATATGAATTAATTGCTGAATGTTTGCAAATATTAGTTTGATTTGAATATTTGGAGGATACATACTTAAACCTTATATTTGAAATCATGGAGATGGATCCAAAACTAACTAATAAGTAAAAGCATAAACTGGAAACATATCAAGATTTCCCCCATGTGTACTGTCATGGGACACATATTGTTTTTAAAAATCATTTTAAGTAATGAAGTAGAATCCAGGTATTGGAATCTGTACCATAGCTAGAAAGACATAACTTTTGTTTTGGGTTGCATATGGCTGATTTAATCTTTATTTTCAAAACCAATGGCCCAAGAAATTGGTAGCTAAGAGACATCATCTTTTCATCTTTCTTCAATTGATTTTATTTATAGTTCATTAATTTTTTGTTTAATAACAATAATAGGACCATGATAAGTAACATCTCTGGAATACTTACTATGTGTCGGGCACTTGTTAAGCACCCTTAGTAAGTAGAATTCTTATTTTTCACATTTTATAGATAAGGAAATGGAGACTTGAAATATTTGAACAGCTTGCCTAAGATATCTCAGCAAATTGGTGTCTTGAGTTGGGATTCAACCCTGGCTTTGGAGTCAGCCTGACTCCACAGGTCTATTCTCTTCAGTTCTGCCTGTATATCATGTCCAAATGGCACTCCTGAAAAAAAACACTTGTTAATGCAGACCAAAAACAGAAACTAAGGACAGATTTCTAAGTGAAGACCAGATGCAATAAATGAAAATATTTGGGCTTATTGCAAATGCTCACTCAACATCTATTTATTCATGCTTTTTCCATAGATCTAACAAGATTGGCAATCTTATTTGCCAGGGCACAGAATACAAAGAATATGAAAAGTATGTGATATAAGCCTGCTGAGTACAGGAACCAGTAAAGGGTATCAGAGAGTAAATAAAGAAATATTCCTAGAAAAGTCAGGGGAAAAACTTAGCATTGTTGGCTGATGTTACTTTACAAATTGACATTTGATACACCTGAGTACTTGTTACTTTCATTCGTTTTCCATTGCTGCAGTAACAGGTATTGAAAATACAAAAGGAGAAAAGCTTGCTGCTTTTATTACAAAACAAAGAACAGCATAAACAACAAAAAACTTTACAATGTTTGAAAGTCTGAAAATAGGACCCAGAGTTCATCAAAATAATCAATATAGAACACAGAAAAATAGAGTATGTTAGTTTTCAAATAAATGGTTGTTTCAAACAAGCTATCATGGGGACCAACTTGTTTTCAACCAAATTCCTTTTATCCAAAATTTATTAGCAGAATTTTATATAACAAATATATAGGCTACTACTGTATGTTGGCAATTGTTTATTTATTTATACAATGTCTCATGCATATTAAGCATTAATTATGTCTATTGTTATTATTTTATTAACTTTGTTTTACCATTTATTAGCTTCACCACTGTGATCTAATTACTTAACTTATTGACTCAGTTTCCTTCTTAAAACATGGATATAGTAATAGTACCCACTTCACAGTGATGAGTTTAGTTTCTACACGTGAAATACTTAGCTCAGTGTAGGGCATATAGTGATTTCTCGGGAAATGATGACTTTACTGAGGTATTAATTGATAAAGATATTTCTTACCGAGTTATGGTTTTATTTAGAATATTACATTATTTGGGGGGGTACACACAGGAGCTAATAAATTTGTCACTGTATTTCATTTTACTATAATCTAAAATCTCTCTCTCTCTCTCTTCATTTTGGAGCTGCTGAAAGTGTTTTTACACCAGCCTCATTTTACGCCAATAATTTATTATATTATATGTTGACTCTAAAATATCTAGGCAATTCTGAATATGTTTTCTGGATCATTGCACAGAATAAATCATTGATGATTTTAGATGATCATTATGAGTGTTCCATGAACCAAAGGGACTTATTGGAGTTTATAACAGACGTAACATTAGTAACATGATGTTGATAAAAAATGTGGACGTCATTTTAGAAGAAATGTTTCTTTTGAAAAGTAAAATAAGTATATGCGTATATATATAGTTATATATTGTTTTATATGTGGGTATACACATATATATATATTTGTATATACCTATAAATACATATATATAAAATAATGTGATAACCCTGAAAGTATGATAACTCCTTTCTTTGCCTGTTGGTTGATCTGCATGACGTCAAGGTGATCAGGTGACAGTTCCAGATTCATGTTTAGTGGGAATCTTGCTGCGTCCCCTGGTGAAGCATCCCCTTCCTTGGGAAGCAGGATGTCTAAACCCACAAGGTATAAAATTGTGAGGCCAGAAGTACAAATTCCTCAAGTGTATTTCTGGCAGTAATGGGGAGTGGAGATACTCTAACTTTCAAACCAGATCCATGTAGTCTAATCATTGGTGACACAGCTCCATACAATATCAGATGGTTAACTATATATCAGATCCTAACGCCTTCTTAACCTCATAGTATGTCATCTCTAACTAGTTCCTTAGCTGCACCTTCAAGAGGCTGTTCCAATGCTTCATCAGGCTGCCATCTTCTCGGTGATGTGGTCCATAGTAAAAAGAGTGTATCCACCATCAAATGCTCCTTGCCACACTTCTCTTGGCCGTAAAATTGTTTCCTTAGTCCACAATGGTATTATTTCAGATCCCAAGTCAGTAAATCATACACTGTGTGAGTCCCTGGATAATAAAGCAGGCTGAAGTGTTATAGGCAGGAAGAGCAAACCACAACCAGAATACCTGTCAGACATGGTCAGAAAGAACTGCTTCTTTTCCAGAGTGGAAGAGGTGTGATATAAACTATTTTTTCACAAATGGCTGGTTATTCTTTGTGATAACAAGAATTCTAAGATGGCTCCTCAATATAACTCCCCCTAATCCCCATGACTGTGAATATGATGAGATATCATGCCTGTGACTATGTTACATTAAATGGAAAAAGGCATTTTGCAGAGGTAAAGTTACTATATCTTAAGTACCTATACGTCGTTAATTTACATGGATGTCAGTCACTTGCATCCATCAACTGACTTTGAGTCAATCAAAAGGGAAATTATCCAGTTAGGCCTAATTGAATCATATGAGTCCTTTAAGCAGAGAGTTTTCTCCTGCAGGTTGCAAAAGGGGGAGTCAGAGAGACTTGAAGCAGGAGAAGGACTCAACACACTTGAGCTGGCTTTGAAGATGGAGGGGGCAATGTGCAAGGCCCTGAGAGCAGCCTCTGGGAGTTGAGAGCCACCCCTGACTGACAGCTAGCCAAGAAAAGACTAGACTTCTACAACCGTGTGTAACTGAGTTCCACTAACAGTTTGCATGAGTTTAGATGTGGATCTTTCCCAGAACCTCCAGATAAGAACTAAGTCTGGCCAATACCTTGATTTTGGCCTTGTTAGATGCTATATAAGCTCTAACTCTTCTGACCTACATAACTGTGAGCTAATAAATGCATATTGTTTTAAGCCACTAAGTTTGTGATAGTTTGATATACAGCAACAGAATAATAATATATTCTTTTTTGAGGCATGGTACCACGTTGAGAGCGTAGTGTTTTCCTTGTCTCCTTAGCTGAAGGTTAAAGTAAAAATCTTCAGTTCAAGACGTCAAAAGGTAGACTATATTGGGATAAATTACTAATGATACACAAAGTTGGTTATTAAACATTTACATTTATTTCCTTCCACAAGCTAGGCAACCAGCGAGTTAATGGGAGTGAGAAGGGCAATAGAGACACTATTGTATTAAAATGGTCAGTCTATCTCTGCCTCAGATGCTCTGACTCTCCTGCTGGTGTGTCAATGACCTCTGTTAGAAAAATCTTTTTCTTATGGTCTGCATAAAGAGGTTGGAGTTTCCTTACAATGTGTGTATCCCAGTCCACGGCAAACCCAATTCATCACAATCCATGCAAGTCACAGGGAGATTGATGTTGAATGCTTGTTCATGGTATGGCTGGCTGAGCTTTTGTGCCAAATTTTTTCCTGGGGAATTGAAAGTTTCAGCAGCTTGGAGTATTAGCAGAGATCTCTATCAGAGCTTCCACAGGCTTTCTCTCAGACGTGGACAACTGGTTTACATTACTTTGTGTTGTGGACTGAATGTGTCCCCCCGCAAATTCATATGTTGAAGTCCTAACCACCAATGTGATGATATTTGGAGGTGAGACCAAAAGGTTTGTGAAATTTCTTAATGACAAGATTTTTACAATTTAGCAAGGTAAAGGTGAAAATACTATCAAAACAAATTCACTTCGGGAGCAGGGAAGCAATCCTTTACAAATTATTATACAGTTACACACAACGGCAGGGGATGCTCCCTGGTGAATGTTAGCATGTGCTGCATCAATTTTCACACTTTGTGTCCACTTCCATGATTCTATCAACATTCCTTTTACCTGGGATTTGTTCCTTCCAAACCTTGACAGAAATCAATCCATTCACCACTGTGCAGGGGTCCAGTTACACTCCTTACTTCAGGCTGCTTCTCTTGGTCCATAAAATGGCTGACCAGATCCACTGCCCAGAGTTCTTCCCACTGGTCAATTTCCCCACACTTCTCTGTCTTTCAGGGATACCCCTGAGTGGGTCTCTAGTGTGCTAGCATTCTATCTTTGGCTTATGCTAACCTACTAATTCAACCTATCTGTGAACCAGGCCCAGGATGTTTTCCTCCTCTTATACCTGTTGATAGGGACCACTCAGGAGGCCATAGGTATGAGTTGAGGGAAAGGCATTGGTGCAGTAGTGATAGGTGATATGTGAGTTGAGACTACCTATATATGCAGCATTCTTGTGTCCTCTGGTCCTTCTGGGGAGCAATTCTGAATATACTATTTCCTATGATATAATCTTCTGAGGCTGCCCAATTCTTTGACTTAGTGGCTCTGCCAAAACTGAGCTTATGACCGGAAGATTTGGTTGTTCAGTCACTTGGTGTCTGTTGCTTAGTATCAAATCAGACTCTCTATCCAAAGCTCCCAAATATCTGGGTATTACTATTTCCCCAGTATAGAGTTGGTACTTTGGGGCCATAGATTTCTTTGGGAAGGACTGGGGGAGAACTATATATACCCTTGTTGTAGTAAATGTCCTGCCTCAAGGATGATAAACACTTTCACATAAAAGAGGAGACCATCCATGCAAAACCTACCGTTAACAATGTATGTGATAGTTAAATATTAAATGCTTTCTTTGCTATATCAGGAAACAAGTAAGGAAGTCCCATCCCAATAATTTTATTCATTGTTCCACTGGAGATCCTAATGAGTTCCATAAGACAAGAAAAATAAATAAAACTTATAAACTTTGAAAAGAAGGACATTAAATTGTCTTTATACATAGACAACATAACTGATTGCACAGAAAATCCTAAATATATAAAAATATAAAGAACTAATAACTAAATTTAGCAAACTTTCAAGATACAAGGACAATATAAAAATTAGTTATATATCTACATACAGATCTTCCTCAACTTATGATCGGGTTAGGTCCCAGTAAACCCATCATAAGTTGAAAACATATTTAAATACATATGTATAATATATTTTATATATTTAAAATATACCTAATACATCACAGCTTAGCCTAGCCTAACTTAAATGTGCTCAGAACACTTACATTAGGCTACGGTTGGGCAAAATCATCTAACACAAAGCCTATTTTAGGATAAAGTATAGAATATCTCATGTAATTTATTGAATATTGTACTGGAAGTGAAAAACAGAATGGTTGTAAGTGTATCGGTTGTTTACCCTCACAATTGTGTGGCTGACAGTGAGCTGCTGCCACTGCCCAACATCACAAGAGAGTATCACACTGCGTATTGATAGCCTAGGAAAAAAATCAAAATTCAAAATTTGAAGTACAGTTTCTACTGAATGTGTATCACTTTTACACCGTTGTAAAGTCAAAGAATCATAAGTCAAGCCATCATAAGTCGGGGACCATTTGTAAAAGAAACAAGCTTGGACAATAAAATGAAAAGAAATAATTTCACTTGAAATACCATCAAAATACATAAGATACATGGGAATAAATTTAACAGAAGACATTGAATATCTCTATAATCAAGATTACAAACAATAACAGAGAAACTAAAAAAGACAAATTATACTGCACACACCATGTTACTGAGCAAGGGCTTGCTGCCTGATGCACATAGACGCAAATTCTATGGCACTGGCTTTTGAGAAAAGAACAGACCTTATTGCGAGGTCGACCAGCAAAGAGACAGAAGCCAAGGCTCTCAAATCTGTCTCCGAGATCCAAGGTTCAGGGCAAAATTTAAGGAGTTAGGGGTTACTAAGACGAAGCTGAGCCCATGTAAGCTGATTGGCTAGTCTCGAATCAATCCATATACGGTACTCAAGCTACTTGGGCTGCTGGAAGCCAGATTTTCCTTATTGAAGGAAGATTCTTGGTTCTGGGGTCATCCTGGGGCTATGGGTTGCTGTCTGGCACATGTGCAGTGCTGTCTCTGTTATTGAGCAATGTTTGATTAATCAACAACCTGTTTTAAGGAAGCAAAACTAGTGTAAGCTAGTCAATGTTTTATGTGCTGTTTCAAACATATATATTTAATATTGATAAACTGCTAATTCTCTCTAATTTTACCTATAGATCCAATTTAACTCAGTCATAACCGAGCTGATTTTTTTAGAAATCGTCAAGCTGTTTCACTAATTTAACAGAAATGATAAGAACCTAGGATAGCCAAAGAATCTTGTAATTAAAAAAAAAAATGTAGAGAATTTATACTATGTGATACAAAATTAACTATAAACCCTCATACATTGCTGGTGGGAGTGTGAAATGATATAGCTACTTTAGATGTCTATTTGGCAGGTTCTTATAAAATTTAACATACAACTACCTTATGGATCAGCAATTCCTCTCCTAGTTATTTAACTAAGGATATGTAAACCTATCACCTCAAAAAGTCTTATACTCGGGGCTGGCTCCATGACTTAGTGGCTGGGTTCGGCATGCTCTGCTTAGGTGGCCTGGGTTCGCAGGTTTGGATCCTGGGTGTGGACCTATACCACTTGTTAGCCCTGCTGTGGCGGCAACCCACGTATGAAGTAGAGGAAGATTGGCACAGATGTTAGCTCAGGGCTAATCTTCCTCAGCAAAAAAAAAGTCTTAGGCTCAAGTGTTTATAGTAGGTTTATTATAATAACCTCAAACTAGAAACAACTGTCCATCACAGGGGAATGGATAAACAAATAGTGTGTGTGGTGGTGGTGGTAGTGGTGATGGTTGACATTCATTTACTAGAAAAGGGCTCAAGAAAATTTTCTGGAAGGATGCAAATGTTCTACGTCTTCATTAGAGTACTGGTTACCTAGGTTTATACGTCTCTCAAAACTCTTTGAATCATACACAAGATCTGTGCATTCCACTGTATACAAATTTTATCTCAATAAAAATAAAACAAAATGTGTGTATGCCTATATGTCTGATGGTGTTTTGTGTGTGTGTGTTTGTGTGCGCAAACTTTAACAATAGAGTAACAAATCCTTTCCAAACATATTTTTTCTTCTTCTTTTAGCACTCATACACATAGACACCATATACTTTTATAATTAGAAAAAGATTATTCTATTTTATAACTGTTGTTTTGGTAGTAATCCATTTCCTTTAAATGAATGATATCTGAAAGACTATTCACTATAGATAGGCAAAAAGGCTTAATCTTAAGGTAAAAAATAAATAGTATATTTATTCCTGAATTATACAAATTGGATAACTTGTTGATATGATTAAAACAGAAATATTTGAAAATATAAACACAAATTTTCTATTGTTAACTTATTAGTTTCCTATTGCTACTGTAACAAAATATCAAAAACTTAGTGGCTTGAAACAACAAAATTAATATCTTATATTTCTCTAGGTTACAAGTCCAACACAGGATTTACTAGGCTAAAGGCAAGATGTTCTCAGGGCTGCATTCCTACTGGAGGCTCTAGGGCAGAATCTGTTTCCTCGCCTTTTCCCGTTTCTAGAGGCCACTTGTATTCCTCGGCTCATGGTCCTCTTCCTCCATCTTCCAAGCAAACAAGAGCAAGCAGAGTCCTTCTCATACTGCATCACTGCTCACACTGAACCTTTGACTTCCTCTTTCACATTTAAGGGCCCTTGTGATTAATTGGATCTGCCTGGAAAATCTGAAGTAATATCCCTATTTTTTATTTATTTATTTATTTTTATTTTTTGTGAGGATGATCAGCCCTGAGCTAACATCCATGCCAATCCTCCTCTTTTTGCTGAGGAAGACCGGCCCTGAGCTAACATCTATTGCTGATCCCCCTCCTTTTTCTCCCCAAAGCCCCAGTAGATAGTTGTATGTCATAGTTGCACATCCTTCTAGTTGCTGTATGTGGGACATGGCCTCAGCATTGCCAGACAAGCTGTGCGTAGGTGCGCGCCTGGGATCCGAACCCGGGCCGCCAGCAGCGGAGCACTTGCACTCAACCGCTAAGCCACAGGGCTGGCCCCGAATCTCCCTATTTTAAGGTGAGCTAATTAGCAGCCCTAATTCCATCTGCAACGTTAATCCTCCTTTGCTACCTAAAGTAATCTACTCACGGATTTCAGAGATTAGGACGTACACATCTTTGGTGGGAAGGAGTGTCATTATTCACCTACTACGAACACACACACACGATCTTGGATAAAATGGGAAATATTTGCTCCACAATTACTTTCCTTGCTAGGTTTATTTTACAGCAGAATAAAATCCCATCTGTAAAATTGTCTTAGCTCTTTTTTTTTAATTTTTTGTTTATTGCAGTAACATTGGTTTATAATATTGTAAAAATTTCAGGTGTACATCATTATACTTCTATTTCTGCATAGATTACATCATGTTCACCACCCAAATGCTAATTCCAACCCGTCACCACACACATGTACCGAATTATCCCTTTCACCCTCCTCCCTCCCCCCTTCCCCTTTAGCTCTTATTTTTTGTTGAAATATGGAGTATGCCTTTTGCCTAGGTACTTTTATCCTACATTTACATGCAATAGATATATAAATATGTATATAAACATTATATATACATGTAAGATATATATAAATGTAGGAGATATATATATCTATTGATATATTTGCAAAATAATTTTATCATGATTTACATAGTTTTAAAGATTTTATTTATTTATTTTTCCCCCAAAGCCCCAGTACATAGTTGTCTGTCATAGCTGCACATCCTTCTAGTTGCTGTATGTGGGATGCGGCCTCAGCATGGCTGGAGGAGTGGTGCCTCGGTGCGCACCCGGGATCCGAACCCGGGCCGCCGGCAGCAGAGAGCACGCACTTAACCGCTAAGCCACGGGGCCGGCCCCTACATAGTTTTATAACCTTATTTTATTATTTCAAATTGATGAAAATATTATGTATTCCTAGATCCTAAATTCAGCACTGAATTTATTTAGACTATAGAAATTGTTGTTCTGAAATGCTAGATATGCACTTAGATGGTGAATAAAGGGAATGGTTTTGTAATGAAATTCAAATTTTCCTTTAACAGTCATGACTCATGGTACATACACAGTATGCACTGGTCTGTCAATTGAAGCATTGCAATACTTCAAAATACAAGCTTAATTTGATATGCTGAATGGATATCATCACCAGATGATATTTATAACATGACATTTTATTAGACATTGCTTCCAAACTTGGTAGTTTGAAGCATATCAGAGAAAAACTGAACAAATCTTTGGTCGTTATCAAATGGGAAATAATTTCAATTTTCAGGAATTTATTAGCAAGTTGGAATAGAATAATTTATTATTGGATACAATCATTAAGAAATAAATTTTACAGCAAGCTAAATTAAATGATAGCAGCGTTACAGTGAACTAATGTTATTTTATTCCATTTTCTTCTCTCAGTTCAAATGATTATAGTCCTGACATGTGGTTTATCTTTGATGGATGAAAGGAGACAGTAAGAGAGGGGATGAACCAATAACGGTAAAGTCAGTATTGAATCCGAAATACATTGAGATTCTGAGAAAAATCAAGATATGTGCTTCCATCATTAGAGTTTGTCACTACTGAGATTTGTTGGTTGATGAGCCGTCAATGAACCAAGAGAAAAAGGTTTTATGAGAAGCAACTAGACTTGCAGAAAAAGCAGTTTAATACCCAAAGGATTCTGTATAAATACTAGTTATAAAGTAAAAGTGGCAATAAAGTTTATAGATCAAGAGGGATAGAGTTTAACTTAATTCAAAAAAATGACAGCCTCTATATTTGCCCCTTAGTATCTTAAGTTCTTTATAATGAATTTAAAATATGATAATGATTCTCAGATTTTTCTGTAATTAAAGAGGCATGTATATGCAAAACACAAGAAACTAAAGCATGTAATTTTGCCCTCAAACCAGTCCTTTTTAATATCATTAGTATAAATATATTCTTTTCTTTTTTTTGTGAGGATGATCAGCCCTGTGCTAACATCTGCCAATCCTCCTCTTTTTTTGCTGAGGAAGACTGGCCTTGGGCTAACATCCCTGCCCATCTTCCTCCACTTTATATGGGACGCCGCCACAGCATGGCCTGACAAGCGGTGCATCAGTGTGCACCGGGGATCTGAACCAGCGAACCCCGGGCCGCCGCAGTGGAGCACACGCACTTAACCACTTGCACCACCAGGCTGGCCCCAGTATAAATATTTTCTATGGTCAATTTAAATCAAGTGTCTATTATCCATGGGTCAAGAATAATTGAAATTCACAGACTATGCATGGATTTAACGCTATTAAAAGTTATGAACAACACATCCAATGAAAATTTTACTAGAGAGGCTAAACATGGCTTTGGTTAGAAACTAAATTTTTTTTTAACTTTATGAACAGAGAAATGGATTATTACTGGTCATCTCACAAAACACGGAAACTAGATCATTCACATGACCTTAATCAACTGTGATAATACCTGATGTTTCTCCAAAACTTACCATTATATTTATTGTTTACTTCACTAAAATTTATGATGAATTCTGAGGACTTGTCTTTGTTCAGGGCTAAAATTGTCTGTATGTATCCCCTTTTCTGAAAATTCTCAGAAATCTGGAACTGAACTATCTAAGCAATGTGATTTACTTGTTAATCTGTGTATCTACAAGAAAGATAGATTATTGAAGAGCAATCTACACTCGAGATTCTTTGATTTGGGGGACTTTTTCTTTAAGAAAATTGATAATTGTTCTTTATTCAGTAATTCGTCTTGGATTATTCATGTTTATCCATAGACCAAGCTCTGCCCGGAATTTGCGCTGTTTGATATTCTCCAAACCTAGTTTCCAAGCTCTCAGAGAGGGAAACGTTCTCCTCATCTTGGTCCCAGGCCTTGCTCACAAGCTGCAAACCTCACATTTGGTCTGGCTACTCCAGTAGAAGTAGTTAATATTTTGATAGGAACTGGAAGAAGATAGCCACAGGGATGTGTTGAATCTGCCATCTTTCCAAAATTGCTGATTGGTGAGAGCTGTATAAAATAATGGATGTCTCCACTTGTTCCAATAGTAGTTACTTAAGCTATAAAGAGGATGATCTATTTAAAATAGATTTTTTTTGCTTCATTTTCCTCTAGAATCAATAAAATATGTTAATAACTGACATTTTACATTTTATAATATATATAACTTTGAAAATGCAATCTTTCCATTAGCAACTATATAAAAAGTATAACTTAAAATCAATTTATTAAATTGCAGCATTAGTAACTTGGGACACAATTTTCCTTTATTGAAAACATCAAATAAAAGTATACAAAATCATTCTGAATAGAGTCCATTGAGTAAATCAAAATATATAATTCATATATACAGTAAACTTTCAAATAAATTACACTAGCAGAAAGATGTAGTAGAAAGGAAATGGAATTTGGTGTCAGATATAATTGGGTTTCACTCATAGTCCCTTATTAGATCTTTAGGATATTTAAGGTGCTTAAAAGTATGGGAAGCTTAAAAATGTCTGGATTGAATCTTAATACTCAGAGATTAATGTGATTAGGTGAAATCTGTGCTATTCTGGATAGGAAAGCTGAATTAGATGGTCCTGCCTTAAATTTTGGTCTATTTGTTCATTGAGCAGCTAGTATGGGCTTGTCAACATGCTAAGCATTTGACATACAACAAGGAATGAGATTAGAAAGTCCCTGCCGTCTAGAGTTTATAATCAATTTGACAAGAATGGCAATTTATAAAATCACATAGTTTTGATCTGGATAGTTTTTATTGACTAGAGACATATTTCACTTCCATCTATACTTCTATATTCAGTTTCTAATTTCAGTGTTTTCTTTTTCTGTGATGAAACAAAGGAGGATTTTTAGTTTAGATGTGTATAATTTTAGATTTTTAGTTTAGATATGTATAAGCATTATCTTTGGCATGGTATATGAAAAATGCTGCAACGTAAAAAACCTTTTAGAATATATTTGCTTTGCAAAAGTGAAATATCTTTGAAATATCTATTTGGTCAATCCTGTAATGTTTCTTATACAATATAAATAAGAATAAAACTCTTAAAAATATATAGTTGATCTTGGGGTTGGCCTCGTGACGGAGTGGTTAAAGTTCTGCACACTCCGCTTCGGCGCCCTAGGTTCGCGGGTTCTGATCCCAGGCGTGGACCTGCTCTACTTGTCAGCCATGCTGTGGAGGCATCCCACATACAAAATAGAGGAAGATGGGCACAGATGTTAGCTTGGGACTGGTCTTCCTCGAGCAAAAAAATTGGAGGATTGCCAACGGATATTAGCTCAGGGCGAATCTTCCTCACTAAAATATATATATAGTTGATCTTAATCTTCATCACACTGCTGACACAAATTCAGAAACCTGATTTTACACATGGACAGATAGCAATGATAAAGTTGTTTAATGAAACTCAATGAATCAGTTTATCTGTGAAGTGGGGTATAGTAACAAATTTCTTGAAGGATTGTTTTATGTTTGAAAAAAATAACCCAAATATAGCAGCTAACAGTGTGCATGACATTTAATAGATGCTCAATAACCATGACTTTTCTTTTCCTCTTCTCTTTCCACACTCAGTTGGCAACAATTTATTGAATAACTGCTATACATGTGGTACTATGTAAGCATCAGGAAAGTAGCCCAAAGACTATTGAGTAGAATGAGAGATTGAAAGTAAATTATTAGAAAAGTAAAGTGATAGGAAATAAAATAAATAGACTAGTTGTAGCAGTCTGGAATTTCTACCAAGAGCAGAAGTCTCCTATATAGTCTTTTTAAAATGTAAAGCTAAATTCCAGGACATTCAAGCTACACCACAGAAAGGTATTTGAGGTGGTTATAAAAAATTTGCTAAGAAAAATACTTTACGAATTTTTACTGGCATTTTTGTGCCTTATCCCCTTCCTCAAAGGATTAAGAAGGAAGAAATGAAACCAACAAATGATAGGCACTGCAGAATCTCTCTTTTGCTTATTTCTCCTTTCTCACCCTCAACACAAATATTATGTCATATGTCCAATAGGAGGTGCTTTCCAAATTCAAATTACCCTTTATATTCTTGGGCATATAGATAGGTTGCATTTTTCAATCTCCATTTCTAATAATGTGTGGCTATATTTCTGAATTCTAGCCAATGATATAAGCTATAGAATGATTGTTTTTATCGCCCAAAATTCATATGTTGAAACCTAATCTCCAATGTGACAGTAATTGGAGGTGGGGCCTTAGGAGGAGTTTAGGTCATGAAGATAGAGCCCTCATGAATATGATTAGTGCCCTTATAAAAGAGACCCCAGGGATTTCCCCCACCCATTCCAGCACGTGAGGACACAGCAAAAAGACAGCCATCTATGAACCAGGAAGTGGGCCCTCACTAGACACTGAATCTGTAGGTGCCATGATCTTGGCTTTCCCAGGGTTCAGAATTGTGAGAAATAAACGTTCGTTGTTTATAAGCCACCCAGTCTATATTATTCTGTTATAGCAGCCCGAATGGACTAAGACAACATGTTAATGGAAGTTAACTGTAGCTCTTTCAGATGTGGGCCATACAAACCTCTTGTGTTTTTCTAATGGATACTATTGCTGCAAAACTTAGCAGCTTAAAATAACTAGTTTATTTTTCTCAAAATTTTTTGGGTCAGGAATTTGAGAAGAGATTGGTTTAGCTGTTATTAGGTAGAGTTTCTCATGAAATTACAATCATCTGAAGGCTCGCCTGGGCTGGAGGTCTTAGATAGATCATTCATATGACTAGCTGATGATGCTGGCTGTCAACTAGAAGTTCAGCTGAAAACTGTGACTGGGACATTTACATGGGCCTCTCCAGTAAGATGGACTCAGGGGAGCTGGAATTTTTAAATGGCATCTGCCTCCCTCGAATGCAAACATCTCAAGACCAGGCAGAAAGAGCATCTCTTTTTCTGAACTAGCCTCAGAAGTCCCGTAGCATTACTTGCACCTCACTGGATTGATTGAATGCCACCTATGTTTATGGGGTGGGGACACAGACCTCATATTTTGATTGAAGTATCAAATAATTGGGGGGATGGCATTGTTATAAACTTCTGCACTTCTCTTTTTTCTTCTTCCTTTGGGTCATCTGCATGTGGTGTCTAGGATGATATAGGAAGTCATACGTAGAATTTGGAAAAGATTTACTTAGCTTAGGTCCTTGAAGAAAACTATGTGGAAGAGGGATTGTTCACTCATTTATTCTGTAACATAACAAAGACATGAATTACTATTATTTGTAAGATAGTGAACATATGCATTTTTATTGTATTTGTTATGGCAGTTAGCCTTTTCTAACACACACAGACACACACACACCCACACACACACATACACACATTTTTCTTCCTTCCCTTTTACATCTCTTTTTCTACTAAAAAGTTTTGGGATTAGAAACAACACACATTTTCTGTGAAATCCAGATTGGGGATATGACATATTTAAAATTTATTTAAGAAAATGCTATAGCTTTTGGTTAAAATTTAGAGAATAATTAAAATAATTATTTGTAGTTATATTATAACATTGATAATTGATGACAATTAACAATTAAATTCTGTACTAGTTTTATTCATTTGGTTGTTTTTCCATTTTTGCAATGACCAGTGTTTTGTTGTTTACTGCAAAATGTAATTGTAAACACACTATGCTTAAATGAGTTAGGAAATATAATGCAGTATCTCTATTTAATAGTACCAAACAAAATTAATTTTTGATTCATAATATCATTTTTCCATTTAGTTGTTTGATCTGTTTACTATTTATATTTTTATTCAAAAATGAGTTTATATTAAATAAGCTAAAATTTGGACATGTCTCCAATTTTGCTTTTTTTTATTGTGAAATTTTTGTTGTACGTTATTGTTTATCAGTCACCATATAAGTGCATCCCTCCACCCCTTGTGCCCACCCCCCACCCCCCTAGCCCCTGGTAACCACCAAACAGTTCTATCTGTCCATGTATTGGTTTATCTTCCACATATGAGTGAAATCATGCACTGTTTGTCTTTCTCTTTCTGGCTTATTTCACTTAACATAATACCCTCCAGGTCCATCCCTGTTGTTGCAAATGGGATGATTTTGTCTTTTTTTATGGCTGAGTAGTATTCCATGGTATATATATACCACATCTTCTTTATCCAGTCATCAGTCGAGGGACACTTGGGTTGCTTTCATGTCTTGGCTATAGTGAATAATACTGCGATGAACACAGGGGTGCAAAAGCCTCTCTGGATTGTTGATTTCAGGTTTGTTGGGTAGATACTCAGTAGTGGGATAGCTGGGTCATAAGATATTTCTATTTTTAATTTTTTGAGGAATCTCCATACTGTTTTCCATAGAGGCTGCACCAGTTTGCATTCCCACCTGCAGTGGATTAGGTAAAATAGATTAGCAGTGGATTAGATAAAATGCAATTATTTAAAGATTTCTGCTTTATTCAAAGAACTATCAGTTAACTTTTATCTGAGTGACTTGGGAAAGTTGGTTAACCTCTCAGATGTGTTTCCTTATCAGAATAATAAGGATAATATAATTTCCTCCTATAATTTTTTGTAAGGATTGAGATCATTAATGTAAAACATAATAGGTCTAGCACACAGACTCAATAATTATCAGGTTTTAAATTTTAATTCAACATCATTTAATATCTACTGAGAACCTACATCATTTCAAGCCCCTTTGCACATCTCATATATGTATTTTAATTCACACAATAACTTACAAGTTAAAAAGTCATTTTAGGGGCCGTCCCCGTGGCCTAGTGGTTAAGTTCAATGTGCTCTGCTTCAGTGGCCTGGGTTCGGTTCTCAGGCATGGACCTATACCACTCATCAGCAGCCATGCTGTGGCAGCAACCCACATACAAAATAGAGGAAGATTGGCACAGATGTTAGTGTAGGGTGAATTATTCTCAAGTAAAAAGAGGAAGATTGGCAACAGATGTTAGCTCAGGGAAAATTTTCCTCAGAAAAAGAAAAGAAAATGTTATTTTAATCATCACTAAGAGATAAGTAAACTGAAATTTAGGGAACTTAAATCACTTTCAAATTCAATAGAAGCATGATTGAAATATAACTTTCCACATAAAATTCTTGTTCATTTGTACATACTAGGTCTGCCCCCATTTTATCAGTTGAAAACATACTTTTTTCCAAGACTTCTTTTTTTTTTTTAAACAAGGCATTGTTACTTTTTTTTTTTTTAATAATTTTATTTATTTATTTTTTTCCCCCAAAGCCCCAGTAGATAGTTGTATGTCACAGCTGCACGTCCTTCTAGTTGCTGTGTGTGGGACTCAGCCTCAGCATGGCCGGAGAAGCAGTGCGTCGGTGCGAGCCCGGGATCTGAACCCAGGCCTCCAGCAGCGGAACGCGCTCACTAAACTGCTAAGCCACGGGGCCGGCCCTCCAAGACTTCTGAAAAAAGAAACCACCTACTAATCCCACAGCAAAATGATTCTTTCTTTGTGAAGCATTTACATGGTAACATATGATACTTATCATTCATTGGATAGAATTCTAGTTACACACACATGTGTGTGTATGTGTGTGTACTAGCTTGTAGCCTCTCTGAGGTCAGGAGCTGTGCTTTATACTTATTATTTTGATTACAATTCTTCCAAGCTCATACGTTTCATATAGTAAGTTATCAATAAATATTACTTGGATTTTTGAAGTATAAACTCAGTTTCTAAAAGGGGAGAGCAATTGGGAAGAATCCATTTTTAGGAAGTTCCAAGATAATAGAAGGAACACTAAATTAATGACTTCTCTACCTTCTTAAGCAAACTCACTGTAATTATTTTTGTAGTGAATATCTACATGAAAATTTGGAGAGTCTTGTAATAAAACCTTAATTTAAAGTGGCTAATTATAATCATTAAATTCTTTATTTTCTGTGTAATATTGATAACACTTTCTTATGTGTATGGATAAATGAAAATGTTTGCAAATAAATGTAACCACAAAGATTACTCTCTTTAGCTGAAAATACTCACAAGAATATATCGAGAGAATTAACATGGAGCACATGATGTTTCTCAGGGGCCTCTTAAGGATTCTGAATTATAATCAACTTTTCACTGGAAGCTGCCAGGAAAACTCAAGTGTCTTAGTATCTCCTTGACTCCCCACTGTCACCTTTCTCCCATATTTAGTCTCTCACCCCAAAGCACCCACTGACATGGTTAAGCTAGTCATTACTTCTCTATGATAAGGCTAAGCTAGTCAATCTAATGGGAGATAATATTGTGTTTGTGGGAAGCGCATTTACTTCCATTTCTTTCCTATATAAGTGGGTAAGCTCCAAGATTGAAAAATGAGTGGGTCAGTCTTTCTTCTCTTCTCACTTCTCTTACCAACTACCTTATGATCCTTTCCTTATTAAATGAAAAGTCTCAATTTCTGAAGGCTTACTTGCCTATGAGGGAAAGAAAACAAATGAACTAAGAGACTGTAAGAGATGGCTCACTTGATTCAAAGATTATTGCCTCATGATTGGCATTTTGCTGTCCAAATAGAATTTAACAATGGAAATAAGTGAGTAAGATAGAAGTCAGCATAAACTTATAGCTGATTAAAAAAAAATTAAAAGAATGAATAAAGCATTAAGCTTATTCTAAATAAAAGTAAAATTGAGTATAGTTTTAACTGAGAGGAAGTTGCTCTATTTATTGAACAAAACAAGACTTGTATCGGTGATTTAACATACTATTATATTAAACTGAATCGATGTGAAATTAAGGCATAGATATTAACTAGCATCCTTTCCAAACTATAATTTTATAGTAAAATATTTATATTATTTCCTCTGCTTTCTATTTTTCTTAACAAAAATGAAAATGACAAATACCTCCTATTAGTGCCTGGTTCAGCCATAGCCAACAGGAGAAATGGCCCCCAAAGTAAGTTGGATGTTTAAAAAAAATGTTCACATGGTAAGCCTTTGTCTACTCATTAAACTATAAGTACATTCAATAATAAAATTTCTCCTAGGAAAAGTATCAAATTGGTATAAACTCCTTCCTATGAGGAGTAAATAGGTAATACCAGAATTTTTCTTGATATAATGGCAGATAGAGGAAAGAGCGTAGGGGAACCATAAAAAAAGAAAAGGATTAAGAAAAAGAAGGAAGAAAGACTAACTTCTGGCATTACATAGAGCAAATGCATCTACTAAAAAGTGTCAGCTTCAAATATTACAGCTAAAACAACTACATTTCTCTCAAACCTTTAAAGTAATTTAGTCTTTTCTACTTGGGGTTGCTCTTCCCAAAATGCATTCTGAAAATGATGTGATACCTGCTCTAAACTGTAACAGCCTAAGAGAAGATATCACCATTATTTGAGAACCAGAAAACTGATGTAAGAAAAATGATTAGCACCAGAATACTTGTAATATATGTTATTTAAGATGATGAAAGTAGAAGGAGTTCCTTTAATCACAGACTTGGACCTTGGAGATTGTTTCCTAACAGGGGAACCATTCAGAGAGAATGGTGAGTTTAGTCACTGTCATGATACTCTCGCCTGGGGCACCTCCTCTGCTGGGAACTAGGGGGTGATACAGGAAGGAAACCAGTTAGGAGCAGACATTGACTCTGCCTTAAGGGTCAAAGAAAAAATGAATCTATTCTAAAGTCAATCTATTTTCCTCACCACTCTACATTTGAATTCATATATTCTTTCGTTTATTCTTTTATTAATTTATTCAAAGGAAACATTTAAGTACACTTAATATGTGCTGAAAACTATTATAGACACTTAGAAGGCAAAGATGAGAAAGAACCACTTTTTGGCCTTTAAGAAATATTTTCCAAAATGTGGGCCATGAAAAACAGCTGTTCTTTATTGGTCTCTGAGGTGACTAAAGGGCAGCTTAGTTTAAGAGGAAAGGCAAGTAAAGACAATTATTTTACAAATTTGATGTGTAAGATTTATCTCAAAGATGTTTATGCTTTTAGAGGTGGAACATATGCTACAAAAATTGAATATATCAGTTGACGTTTCACCAACAAGATATAGTTCATCTTACCCAACATATTTTCACAGCATTCGCATGGTATAGTTTGCACTTTTCAAATTACCAGTTTTCATATATAGTATTGTGTTTGCTCTGGGTTCTCAATTCACAAAATATTTAAATTACTCCAAAGTTGTTCAGATAAATGCAAAAATACATTTCTTCATTTAGCAGTTATGA
The DNA here is from genome assembly GCF_057802395.1 of Ceratotherium simum simum. Lineage (NCBI taxonomy): Eukaryota > Metazoa > Chordata > Mammalia > Perissodactyla > Rhinocerotidae > Ceratotherium > Ceratotherium simum. The sequence goes on along the minus strand of NC_141907.1, from coordinate 29,425,756 downwards.
ATATTATGATTTAGAAGTTTAAAAAAGTAAAATTAATGGAAAATTTACTGTGTGCCCAAAGGTAAGTATTCAACAGTAAGCAAGACAAAGCTTCCAAATTCATGAACCTTACATTCTAGGGAAAGAAACACAATAAATAGTTAAATAAAAAAATATATAACCACATTTTACACAGTAATTACTAGAGAGAAATGTAAAGCAAGGAAAAAGGATGGTGAGTGATAGAGGATGATTATTTTAATTGGTCATTGGAAGATCTCCATGTAAGGTAATATTTGAGGAAAAGGCTGAATGAAATGGAGAAGCAAATCAAATGAGGTTTTGGGTGAAAATTGTTCAATGAATGGAAAAGAGTATGTAAACCATTCCTGAAAAAAACCCTGTAACTGTAGAATATGAATTTGAATATGCTAATAAAAAGAAATCATATTGGGAACTAAAATCGGAAAAGACATGAAGAAGAAAAATATCAAGAAGATGAAAATAAATATTTTTAAGAAATGTAATCCATTCAACCATAATCTCTTGTGTTATGAAATTTTCTTTAATAGCCATCAAAATGTCGTCACTTTTCAAATAAAGCATAGAAAGCCCTCTTTATGAGGTCTAATGTGTTTTTCCAGAATACGCATAAAATATTGCTTTCCAACATGAAATTGATTAACTTTGTTGTAAATTGTTTAACCATAGCATCATCATTCAAGTGTGGTATGGAAAGGAGTTACCAGTCACATTTTTCTTGAAAAGTTTATGAAACTAATCATGACAAATATGTTTGGAGTGAAATATACAAAGAGCTACTGGAAATGTTTGTTTATGAGCTAACACAATTAGAAGATGCATACTTTTATTGTCATCAAAGTCACCATGAAATGACTATCACATGTGTATTCTACCAGATAGCTCACTACAGAGTTGGAAAAAATTACTGATGACTAAATTATAAACCAGTTCTTGACACTGACAGTAAAGTGTCCAATTAATTACCTCTGTTCACTATTGAAACTTCGTGCTATATGGCATTGAATTTCTTTTTCAGACCATTTTTCAGCCAAGATTCATTCTTTCTCCCTCTCTCTCTAGATTCTAATTCTGCTTTCATTACATAATGAAGTCTTATACTGTAGGTAATTGGTTAGAGTTATACGATCAGATGGGCTAGGCCAGCCCAAAATCTATCACATGATTCTGATGCAAAGAAGTAATTCCCCCCAACAAAGTGACAATGAGATGAATATTATGCTGGGCAAAGCAGCTATGTTTTCTTATTCTATCCCTTGACTGCCCAATACGTATGCAACCATCAGTGTGAATGGCTGTTGTTGTATTAGGATAGGCCATCAGTAGGTTATATGTCTACTCATTAGTACTAAAGAAGAACTGCACTTAAAGTGCCCAATGATTGCACATAATTTTAATAGGGAATAAGCAATTTCCCCCAAAAGAGTGGATAAAAGCAGTATAAGGCAAAAGGGTAGATAGGAACAGTAGAAGCCTATGGAACTATTTAATAATGATTATAGATATGCATTTGTGAGAATAGTTATCATCTTTTATTCACAATTTAGGGAAAAAATCCCTGTAATAGTTTTATAAATCTTGAAATCAAATGCAACAAAGTAAATATATTCTATCTGATATTGTGTATCCATTGAAATAATAGATAACAGTCTCCAATGCATTCTTATAAGACAGACCGACATTTAAAATGTGACTTCTGAGGAAGTGTTCTTATTAGACACTGTAGAATAATAAGAATTTTGTGTAAAAATAAGTTTAGAAAAGACTACATATTTTACTCACCTCTCTCCCCCCCTTAGAGATTAACAAAAGCTATTCATATGGTTCTGCTAAGTAATACAGAAAAGCAATTCATTTAATTTGTTTACCCAGAATTTCCTGAATGTATTTGACCAAAGAATCTATTTTTGGGTATTAAAATCTTGTGTAACAATGTTCCTTGTAATGCATTTTGGGAAAGACTGTTTAAAGCAGTCTTTTGCTTTACTCTAATATAGAACATTTGTACCATCTGTTTTTCTTAACAGTGAAACTGGAATTTTGAAAGTGAAAGCATTGTTCAGTAGTGCCAACTGAATTTGGCAGTTAGGAGAATATTTTCCTGATGACTTTTGAAGCTAAGAGCTGAGATTTCTCTTGGTAAAATCCTATTTAATCATAATCTCTTAAAACTTCAAAAACATCTATGAGAGCCGACGAATAGCCATAGGGATTCCAAAATGAATGCTTTCATGTCTGGGGTCCCACTGGATCCTGTAAACTTTTACCATATTTCCCATCTCTAGAATTCAGTGCTCATCAGTCCTTGGGTATATATACGCATATATTTGTAAAATCTGAGACTGTAAAGTTAATTTTCTCTTCTCCAATCTACCAGTAGTCTCAACTGCTAAGTTAGTTGTTTTAATCCCGTATCAAAAGTGAATACTAGAGTGCATTTTTCTGAAGCAGTTGACCAGGAGTACAAACTAGACAGATTGATGAAATGTGTTTTAAATGTGAAGTCCTATTTAGGTATTTTGTTCATGTAATTTTTGCTTTTAGCTCCTGAACGCTGCTTTCCCCAGGTGCTAGGCCATAAAAGTAGGAGGATGGCATAGGTGGGGTGGATGTTGTGGATAATTTTACAGGTGTTTCTTCATCTCAACAGAGAAACTACCTTATTCTGGTCAGTGTTTCAGCAAACTTGGACTTTGAATCAGTATGAATTTGTGTCAAAAGTATTTATTTACTTCCCTGAAAAACAGTGTGGGAATTAGAAATGTCTTGCTCATGTATGGTCACAGTACATGACAGGTGTGTAATCACATTAGAAGTATGTGTTCTTGAGAAGAATACGCAGGTAACCTTCCTCCACATCTCTCTTGCATTACTCCCTTCTAAAATGTCCTTTGGAACTGGTTATCTCAGGTCGCCAGCAAAACATTGTTCAACATTTGTTAAGAGCCATGGCTCTGGTGTTAATGACCAGATTAGAGTGCTGATTCAACCTCATCACTCAGGACAATTTACTTCATCCCTTTCACCCTCTGTTTACATATCAACTAAATGGCAGTAAAAACAGCATACTACCTTGTATTGTTACAAATAAATGGGATACTATAGATAAAGATTTTGGAGCAGTGTATTCAAAAGAAAGTGCCCAAATAATTGGTGACTATTTTTATTACTGTCTAAAGTTACCTTTCCCTCTAGCTCCCTCTTCTCCCCTTAAGCCCTACAAAGCTAAAAGTTTAAATGTCTTTCAAACTTGGCTGTGTATCAGCATCATCATAAGGACTTGTTAAAAAAAAAGCAAAACCAAAACAAAACAAAAACAGATCCCTGATATTTACCTATTCTTCCCGAAGCCAAATATGGAAGTGGGGATCCTTGCCATACGGATTTATATCAGGCTTTTCTGATGCATCTTATGCAGGAACTTGAAGTCAGATTTGCATTTTAAATATGTGTTATTGACAAGTTATTCTGTTATTTCTACTTCTGGACAAATACTTCAAGTCCACTTCCTCATTATCACATCCCTGGCCAGTAGTTTTTGTTTCAATGATTCTTTTGTTCCATCAATTTTGCTTTAAAAAAATCTCATAGAGATTATAGTTTTAAAAATATTTGTTATACATAGTACTTTAATATGTTTACCTGTTTTTATTGAATGGATTTTTCTCTCTGATCAATATGAATATATATTTTTTCCCATGCTCTGGGTTGAATCTTACCATCTTCTACTTCAAATTTTTATAACTTACTGTGAAAGCTCTCTATTCAGAAGTCTTCTTAACATTATTTCCCATTATTCTTAGATACAGATTTTCCTGTTTTAGCAAAGAAAATCTTTGCTTCCTTTAGAGCACAGATGATTTTAGTCATTCTTCTAAACTATAAATATCTTCTTCTACTTTTTAATTAAGTAAACATATTACCTCTTTAAAAATATGACTGAAGATTTTTCTTATTGAGATGTATGGCCTGCAGCATGAAGTTTCATGGAAGTTGATATGGTTTAGACTACTCTGCTTGAGAATGATGGAGAACATAACTTATTTAATACTGTTGTAGTATCACTGTTAAAATAAGGACTGAGGTCTCATATGCTATTGGGTAATATTCTATGTTAATTTTTAATTTATAAGTGTTTAATGGGCATCCATTGAACAATAGAAATAGCAGTATTATGACTTGACACCAACCACGTAAACAGTGAAGATAGAATTTTTTTTTTTTTGAGGAAGATTAGCCCTGACCTAACATCCGTTGCCAATCCTCCTCTTTTTTGCTAAGGAAGATTGGCCCTGGGCTAACATCCATGCCCAACTTCCTCTACTTTGTATGGGACACTACCACAGCATGGCTTGACAAGCAGTGCGTCAGTCTGCACTGGGGATCCAAACCTGCAAACCCCTGGCCTCGGGAGCAGAGCACGCGAATTTAACCGCTGCACCACGAGGCTGGCCCCGAAGATAGAATTTTTTAAATAAGATGTAAAGAGAAGTTTCTGAGAGAAGAAACCACATGTGAAAAGGTATGAAAGAGCGTAATATGTTTCAGATATCGCATTTTTTTCTGAAGTATGGAACATTGATATCTTGCAGGAGAGTGGGTAGAGGGAATACAAGAGATTGAAACAGGTTAAAATTCTGCTTGTATGCTTGGTTAAATAACCGTAATCCAAGAATTAGAGCAGAATATGAGGCACTGGCTGCAGAGATTTTACTAAGTAACCTTACAGATAAGTCATCCACTGCAACTGTGGAGAGAATGGTGCAGTGAGCCCTGGGTACCTTAAAGGTAAATCTTAATTTACCATTAAGTAGAATAACAACAATATTGGAGACTCAGATATAACTGAAGACCAAGGATTTGTAATAGCACCCACTAACACAATCATAATTTTTCTCCAACAGTGCAAACTATCTGGTTTTGGTAGAATGACTAATGGACCTCAAAAGTATCCAGGTCCTAATCCTCGGAACATTGTAGCAAAAGGAACTTTGCAGATATGATTAAGTTAAGGATCTTGAGATGGTGAGATGATCTTGGGTTACCTGAGTGGGCCGTAAATATAATCAAAAGTGTATTTATAAGAGAGAAACAGAGGGAGATTTGACTACAGAGAGAGAAGACAGTGTGGAAACTGAAGCAACGTACTGTGCCACTGTCTTTGAAGATGGGGAAAGGGGTCAAGAGCCAAGGAATGTGAGAAATGTAGCTCTAAAAGCTAGAAAAGGCAAGGAATTGGAGCTTCCTCAGAACCTCTGGAAGGAGCACGGCTCTGCTGACACCTTGATTTCAGCCCAGGGAAACTGATTTTGGATGAGCCTAAAAAAGTGTGATTGTTTTAACAGAACTTTGTGGTTTTAAGCCACCAAGTTTGTGATGATTTGTTATAGCAGGCACAGGAACCTAATGCACTGTATTTTTTTAAAAAAGAATAATGGAAATTGACAGGATTCTGACAAAACAAGGCCACTCAGTAGTGTGGATGAACAGAAAGCCTAGGTAATTGACGTTATGAGTGAGAGAGAATTGACTTGATGACAAAATAAGGCAGTTTATTCAGAATAAGTTGAGACTAATAGTGAGGGCTGTGAAAGTGAGAGAGAAAGGAGAGGCCAAGACATTGGAAGATTTAATGGGTTGGAAAAAGAGGTTGAATGAAACTAAGAATTGAGAGATCTGGAGGAATAAAATTTTGTGATAATCAAGAGTTATTAGAAATTTAGAACCCACATGTGGAGCCCAGCATGAGGCAATGGAGAGGTGCCGAGGCCCTCAGATTGAGGAAGGTCAGAGTGCTAAGAATTGAGCATGCTATGCTTGATTCTCTTGTCTCTTTTACCTCTCAGCTCACCTTCAGATAAACTTAAACTAGCAAAAAATTACTCAACTACTAAAAAGTGGAAGTTGTGCATTTGATTCCATTTATTCAATTACTAAATATTATTATTTGAAAGTATTTGTTATATTATCTATATGTTACCATAATAAAAAAATGACTTCATGAAAAAAAATTGGGGGAGCAAGTTCATAAGTAAACTGACTCTACAAATTTTTAAAGGATTATGGAAATAGCTGTTGTTGTATTTGTATGTATATAGTTTAGTGTTAGTTGACTAATTAAATTGATCATATGAGCTTTCGTTTTCCTAAAGTTTGAGTGTTCTCTTTTTTTTTTTCTCAAGGCAATAATACCAAGGGAAAATTGGCATCAGTTTTCTCTTCTTAAAGTGTAGTAACATACAAAAAGATAATTGAGCACAGACTAAGAAGATTTATAAGACTAGCAAGATTAAGAGAAGATCAGCGCAAGTAAATAGTACTAAAATAAGCCCTTTAAGAAAAAGAGCCTCCTTACTCGTTCTGGCCCTTTGAATCTAATTCTTTGTGACTCACCCTAGTGATTACTGCAAGAGTGAGATATTGTACCTAGTACACACAATTGAATTGTTCTGGGTCAAGAAGTACTCAACATAAAATAGAAAGTTCTATGTCCTTATCTCATAGAAATAGATGCCCTATATCATGAAAACATGATTATTTCACATATTATGCGTTTCAAAGTTTTTAGGCTGTTTCTGGTCATATATGTATCTACTATATTCCAGTTCTCCACAGGATAGGACATGTTGCCTATAGGTATTTTTGGATTACTTACAAAACTGTCAGTAAGATAGAACAGTAAGATTCAGTAATATTACTCTTGGAAAATAATGTCAGATTTCCTGATTTTCTTTTTTTAAACAAATGATACTTACATTTTCATTTTCACAATAGAGAGAAATAAACTACTCTAATATAACCCACTCTTAGGTTATCTTTTCATATCTAGCTAAAGAAAAAATTACTCATCATATAAAGTTAATGCATTTAACTGAAAATTATAATTAGTTTGGTGATTGCCAAAAAGACTGTGCAGCAAGGAAAATGTATATTTTTAATGAAAATATCCTTAATTTTGTTACAAAAGTAATGCATTCTGCTGCAAGCTTTCTAAAAATATAGAAATGTAGAACATTGAAAGTAGTAGTCTTCTAGGTTGTAACCAGTAGTAATTATTTTAAAGCTTTCTATCTATCTATCTGTCTGTCTATCTATCTATCTATCTATCTATCTATCTATCTATCTATCTATCCATCCATCCATCCATCCATCCATCATCTCTAAAATCAACTGGTCTTACAATACATTCTGTCTTGAAACTTGACTAGTACATAAGGAAGATGTTTACAGATGTGTAGATGCTTCATGACTCTTTAATATTCCATACTATACATAATAGTAATTTTAAAGTTTCTATTGATGAATATTAAGGTTCATTTAGTGTTTTACTAACACAGACCGTGTTTCTAATTGGTTTGTTCTCTTGCTCAGGTTAAATTCCTAGAAATGAAGTTTGCTTGGAAAAAGGAATACAATGTCCTCACACTGTACTCCTGCTTCACTGAACTTTTTTGTTTGGAAATTACAGATGTTCTCCACTGAAGTTTTTACTACAATGGAAAGAGAATTATGAAGAACATTTGACATTACAAGCACATAATGATACACCTTGCATTCCAAACTCAATTGATTTTATTGTTAAATCAAATAAGATTGAAAAAAAATTTTAAAGAATGTGCATGATCTAATTTCAAAGCTTTTTTTTCTTAGTACACTTATGATGTAATTTTGAAGCTTTTTATTTTGGGAGTTACTTAAATGTTGAATTATATTGTTGAAATAACTTTCTAGGCCCAAGATGGAGCCACTCCTGCCCAGGGTGCCACGTCAGCAAACTGAAACTTAACTTTCGTGAACACAGTCTATTCAGTCAGCCTTCCCCAATGCCAAGCCAACTCTGGGCTTTCTCATCCCAAACAAGGTTGACTATGTGAATTTTTGCTTGTTCTTTATTCTGTATCTTATAAAAGTTTCTTGCTTTCCACCCCGTTTTGCAGTTCTCTGAAAGAAGACTGTTTACTTCATGAAGTGTTAATGTTTGTTTGTATCACCTAAGTTGTCTTTCTTAATTATTTTTTAACAATATTCATATGTATCAATATGGCAACATACTTGTTGGGTTGGTCATAACTGAAGTCATAGACAGTTTTAATGTAATTCAAATTCTCATTTTCTTTAATGTACTGCCTACTTTCAAAATGCAGGGACGCATATATTTTGGAGTCTCATTTGGCTTAATAATGTTCCCTTGATCCCTAAATATTAAGTATTTTGGGATCTCTTAGAATTGTTTATATAAACGTGTTGAGAAAAAAATATATGTAAGCATAAAAACTAAATATAAATGTATTATAAATATATACATTTTTAATATATAATTTAAGAAGCTTCAGAAGTTTTTTTGTTTGTTTGTTTGTTTTTTGCTGAGGAAGTTTTGTCCTAAGCTAACATCTGTTGCCAATATTCCTCTTTTTTTGCTTGAGGAAGATTAACCCTGAGCTAACATCTGTGCCAATCTTCCTCTATTTTGTATGTGGGTCACCACCACAACATGGCTGATGAGTGGGGTAAGTCCTGGGATCTGAACCCACAAACCCAGGCCACCGAAGCAGAGCACACAGAACTTAATCATTATGCCACAGGACCAGCCCCAGGAGAAGTTTTATTTTGAATTAACTAAAACTATTTATGTACTATAGATATAATAATCTACTCAATTATAACTCTTGATATGGCCCAAAAGTGAAGAAGCTACAATATTTTACTTTTCCCTAACAGATGGATAAGCATTTGAAATCTCTGATGTGCAATTAAGACCATAAGAATATTGATTGATAAATTCTCCTTTGTTTTACATTGTATTCACAACTTTCATTAAATGCCGTGTCCTTCCTTACAGAAAAGAAAGGGAGGATCATTTTCATGTATTTCTAAATCAGTTTTTCCCTTTTTGTTTCTTTGTTGTCTTTCCCTGTTTTCTGACCATGTTTCATTGCACTAAATCTGTCACATAGATTCCAAAGGTGAAGGCTGCCTGTTGACATTTCATCAATATATCATACACCTTAAGCTATTGTTTTATTAATGTTTTCTACCTCATTTCTTGTTTATTACTGATAGATGAAATACAAATAAAAATGTCAAATGCATGTCTTTGGGATAATGAGAAAGGACAAATCTCAGTAGAAGTGATCAAAATAAAACATTCTACTATATTGTGTATAATATAATTTTGACACCATAGTTTGTGAAAATCCTGATTTTTCTATTATAGCTATCATCTGGGCTTTAGACTTGGTGTTACATCTTGATAAAAATCTCCCAGTCACTTTGGGCTTAAGAACTGGAGAGTCAAGACCTGAGGGAGTTTGAGGGAATAGCCATTTCTTTCCTTTAAAGAACTGGCCAATTTCTCAATAAAACCTGACCTATCGCAGCAGGTAAAGAGGCTTCCTGGATGAGATGATGAGATGAGACGTTCTGAAGTGGGGTACCAAAAGGAATACTAAATTGCTAAGTAAAATGGAGCTTACCTGCAAACCTCTACTTCGCACAATTGTGAGTCTATAATTTCTGATTCTTCAGCTACAACTTTAGTTTGTTGACCATGCTTTTGCCTACTCAGGTACTTCTTTTAAATAAATTCTCCATCAACATCATCCCTAAAAAAAGACAGAGCCTGAATTTCTTCTTACACACCCAAATCTCACCCTGATCCTCCTCTATGGTATTTTGTCACAACACCGTCTTCTGGTCAACATCCCAGCACCATCTCTTCTCGTGCCTGTTTGCCCTTGGCAATGGTCGTTAGAGGAGGGGTTGACAGTTTTAGATGGTTTGGATATTTTGATGCAAGTGTTACAGAAATAAGAAAGAATAAGAGAAATAAAAGTATGGTGAGATCCAGAATTAGACTAGGGGACTAGAAAAATTCTCTAGGTGACTAGAGAAATTAACCTCGAAATTAAAATGTTAGTAAAAATTATTACATAGACATTTTTAAAAGTACAAAATATGTAATAACTAATATCTATTGAGAATTTATTATGATCAAGATTTGATCTTAAGTGCTTTACATATGTTCATTTATTGAATCTTAACAGCCTTATAAAGTAGGCACTATAGTATTTTCTATTTTACAGGTAAGAAAAAAAAAGAGAGATTATAAGTAATACGTAATGTAAAAGTGAAGGGTTCAGATTCTAAAGTCAAACTGCCTGGATTTGAAAGCTGGCTCTGTTTTCTACCAGCTCCTTAAATTTGGGAAAGTTACTTAAACTTTCTGTGCTTAATTTCCTCAGCCATAAAATGGAGGTACAATAATGCCTAACACACAGGGGTGTTATGAGGATTACTGCGTTGATATAAATATACAATGTAGAACACTGCCTGGCGCCCGGTAAGCACAACCTGTGTTTGCTATTATATTTATTGTCTGAGATTACAGTGTTGGAGCTGGGATAAAAACACAGGCAGTCCAAACGCAGAGATCACAGCATTTCTATACCAAAATGTCCCTCCTTCACAACAAAGCACTTTCTCTCTTTCCCTCCCTCTCTCTCTCTCTCCTCTCTCTCTTATTCTCACTCTCTCTCTCTCTCACACACACATACACACATACTTGAATACATTCAATATACAAAGCAAATATTATTTTCTATCCCTATTTTAAAGTTTAAAGACACTATGACTCAGAAACATTAAGTAGCTTGTCATGGCTCATGAATTAAAGATAACAAGCTCTTTGGGTTCATAGATTGTGTCTTTCCAGTTATAAATCTCCAGTGTCTTTTGCGGTACCTGCTGTATATAACCATTTGCTATATTTTATTGAATAAAAAATTAATAAATGACCAGCATAGGGCTAGAACTGTAATGTAAGGACTTTGACTACAAATATAGATTATGTATTTTTGCTAAATTTACATCATAATAATAGGTCTTTGATACTATATCTGTCTTGGTCTAGGTTTGGGGTCTTGAATAAATGAATCATTTGCCTTTTCTGAACTTCACTCTGCATATCAATGCAACTTATCATTTACACCTATAATATGTAGCAGCCATGTTGTAGGGAAAGATAAGATGAGTGAATTCAAAAGTACCCTGAAAAATAGATTACATTACTCAAATGTAAAGTGGTAGCCGTGTAGTGGATTGTGGGTTTTGGAACAGATTTTATTATATGCTTTATATATATATAATATATATATATTTGCTTTGTATATCATAATAAGTATATCATATGTGTGTGAAAATAGGAACAAAGTAGTTGGGTTTGAATATGTTGATCATGCAGGACCAGTGAGATAACAATGAAAGTGAGCTAGCAGGTAGATATTGGAGATCTAAAATGGAAGTACAGATACATAAATCCCCAACACATTGTTGAAGTCATGGGATTTGAGATTCTATGTAGTGATATGAAACTGACATTGAAGTCTGAGAAACTCATGATATTCCCCAGTCACAATGTGCTTTTCTTCTAGACTTTTCCATCTTAGTAATTGCCAACAGTACTCACTGAGTTGCTTATGGAACAAACCTAGAAGTCATCCTTGATTCCACAAACTCTTTCAACCTCACATCCAGCTCAGTCCTATCTGCAAAATGTATCTCATTCCCGAGACATTGTATTTTTCCTGTCACCTGAGGTACTGCCATAGCTTTCTGATTTGTCATCTTGACTTCTCTCCAGCCTTTGTCCATCCGCACAGCAGTCGGAATGATCTTCTTAAGAAATATTTCGATCTTGTCGCTCATTAGGTTTTTATTTCAGATTCCTATTCTAATCCAGTAGGGATTATTTCTGCACTTTTAAAAAATGGCTTACATGATATGGCCCTGGCCTTCCTTCCAGACACTCCCTTATTTTATAACAAACTCTTCTGTCTCAGGGTCTTGCTGCATGCTGTTTCTACCACCTGACAGTTTTTTCTGCCCATCCTTGATTCTCATTTCTCTTGCTCACTTTTCTCATTCTTAAGTCTCAATTTAAGTATCAAATTCTCAAAGATGCCTACCTTCTTTTTTTTTTTTAATAATTTTATTTATTTATTTTTCCCCCCAAAGCCCCAGTAAATAGTTGTATGTCGTAGCTGCACATTCTTTCTAGTTGCTGTACGTGGGACGTGGCCTTAGCATGGCCAGAGAAGCAGTGCCGGGGTGCGCGCCGGGGATGGGAACCCCCAGCCGCCAGCAGCGGAGCGCGCGCACTTAACCGCTAAGCCACTGGGCTGGCCTGCCTACCTTCTTTTAAAAATAGGTGTTTTTATCTTGTTCTCTCTTACTTTCATTGACTTTCACCCATAACGTTTATCAATGTGTAAGTACATTAATTGTGTGATTGTTTGTTAAAACCAGGTCTCCCACAACAGGCACTCAGCTCTAAGAGGGAAAGCACCATGTAACTTGTGCTCACTACTACATCCCTGTTAGCGAAACAGTCTTTGTCCCAGAGTAAACAGTCAACAAATATTTATTGAATTAATACAGTGGTCACTGTGAAAGAAGGGCTGATGACACAGATAGATATCATGAAGGACATTGATAGTTGTGGTCTATTTCACATCTCTGGGGGATATTTCCATAATCATTCGTCATTCCAAGTATTCGGGAAGTGCTGCAGTAGGTTAATCAGTTTGAATGATCTAAAATTAAGGCTTTAGAAATAAGATTTCAAGGAACAAATGCGGGAGTAAGAGAGCTAGAGACATGGGGGGGGCGTGGATTCAGAAATTAGTTATTTCAGGGGCCGGCCCGTTGGCGCAAGCGGTGAAGTGTGCATGCTCCACTGCGGCGGCCTGGGGTTCGCTGGTTCAGATCCCGCGCGCTCACCAACGCACCGCTTGGCAAGCCATGCTGTGGCTGCATCCCATATAAAGTGGAGGAAGATGGGCACGGATGTTAGCCCAGGGCCAGTCTTCCTCAGCAAAAAGAGGAGGATTGGCAGATGTTAGCTCAGGGCTGATCTTCCTCCCCCCCAAAAAATTAGTGATTTCAAAATTGGGAGAGTTCCTGTTGTGTACACATTTCACAGGGTATCTATAGGAATGTATGTATGAAATGGGACAAAAATTTATGTCCTTGATGAATGAGTAGGGAATAATTGGAAAGCTGGTGGATGACAGAAAAGTGGAAGAATAGAGAGTAGTAGACAGACGACATGACTCTCAAAGAAAGATATTTTGCAGAGCATGGAAATGTAATATTCTGAAGGTAAGACACTAAAAAATTATCAACCCCACATCTACATTTCATGAAGCATAAGATATGAGAGAAATAATAATAACATTAATACTCATTTTATGCTTGGCACTGTGCTCAGAGATTAACACATCTCTTAAAGTCACCAACACTAATGAATTAAGTATTATCATTATCCATCTTTACAGATTAGGAACTAGAGGACTTCAGACTATATTGGGAGCCAAGATCAGACAGCAAATAAGTGGCAACTTTGAGAGTCAAATGAAAGAATTGTGTCTACAAGTTTATGTGCTTAACTGTTGTGCTGCTTCTATCAGTCACTATGCCAAACATTCCGCTTAATTAACAGTATTTGGAATAAAAATATGTAAAAATGTAAACTTAATTTGTAGATTTATAACTAAAATTATAGAGATATAACGTTGGTCCTGGATTTCTGTCATTGCTTCTTAGTGTAAGTCTTGAATGTGCTTAGGTCCTAAATGCATTTTCTAGGATTGCTCACTATCCAGGTTGACAGCATGGCTTCTTAGAGCGTAGAAGTGCAGTTTCATAGACTGATTTTTTTGTTGATCTTGAAAACACATTGATGACGTAAACTTCATTAATTCCACGTGCTTACTGAATGAGAAAACTGGGCCCAGTTTTAAACCTAAACATTTTAGTAGAATATTTTTTCCAATTTTGCCATCTCCGTTTTTTAATAATAAAAACAAATATTTAAACAAATTTGAATTCTGTCTGTTTTCCCCTTTGCATTTCCATTCTCACTTTTTGATTTAAGACTTGAAAAGAGCCACAAGGACATTGCAGGAGAAATTGTCCTCTTGGTATTCTTGGTTTGGAACAGAAGTTCAAGTATAGTAAATCTCATGAGAAAGGCTGCTTTTTGACATTTACAGCTCAATTCTACTGATTCATAAGGTTTGAATAAGCTTCAGATAAACATCCAAGCTTATCCAGGGTGAACTTGAATTCTGAAACTTCTGAAGTTCTGTCATTGGTAACCCTACCTTACTTTTGAAGATGCCAGTCATGACATCCCAGTGGAAATCCTGGTTTGCCATTGTACCTCACAGTCAAGGATGAATAAGGTCATGTACTAGCCACTTTCTTAAAAATATGAGATAAGATCAGGTCAAGAGGAAAGTTCCTTAAGAACTCAATGATGGAAAGATGTGGGAAGATGTCTTAATAATGACTACATATTGTAAGGTCACGCAGTTCAGCTAGTATGTTTCAAAACTATCTATTAGATAAAGTAATAATGATACCAATTAGTTAAATATAATTTTGTCAACAAAATTGATACTTTTATGTCTACAGATTAATAAAGTCAATAGATCAGGACTTGGAATAATAGATATGTAGAATAAATAAAATAACATACACAATAAAGAATTATTTAATTTTATACATGCAGATAATTTTAATGAATATTAAATTTAAACACTTAATGGAGCCTCTCTCTAATATAAACCTATTTATGTAAGGTACAATATCCTCTGCATCAGACTGTTTCAGAACAAGCTTGTGGGACAGTTAAATTAGGAATAATTATATACCTATATAAGATTTGAGGTTTATATCTACCTTTCTAATGGTCTTCACAGCTGAACTTATTTAAAACCCTCTCAACAAAGAAACGTCAACTATAAAACTGTCTCAAATTTAAGTTCTTAGACTTTGGTACAACTGAATGGAAAATAATTTCTTTATCTTTGATTTTTCTGTCTTTATGTAAGAGTAAGGGATAAAAAAGAATAAATCATCCACAATGACTTATTATGTCTCATTTTATAATTACATTTCTTCCTCATACACTGATTAGTTTTTGAAGTTGCTTACACTAATCTTAGGAGCTAATAGACAATTTTCTATACCACACTTTTATTAAGCTCAGTGTGCTCTATGCAATTTTTAAATAGATTTATAGGAATTATCAAGCACAGAACTTAATGTGTTCATGTTCCTGTCTCTTTATTTTATTTTAGAAAGAAAATCTTAGAATCCTGCTATTCTTTTCTCTCTTTCTAGTGTAGCAGACTAACATCTGTGCAATTATACAAACCCGCAAATTACTTTTTTTCCCTCATGAGTTAATTGCTTCAAAATTATAATGGAAAAAGAATCCAAAACCTAAATGCAAAGTAATGATAGGCAAACTTAAATGGTAAACATTCTGATTAACATATAAAATTTAATGAGACTGGTTTGATAGAAAATCTCGAAAACAATGCAAGTGTATAAAACTGTTGGCAAATATTTAATTTAATTAATGAATTTCTGTAATTGATAGTTGTATTTCACATTAAATGATTATTACTTAACCCACATTCATGTTCCTTTCTGCTTCATAAATGAGACAACCCGTGGCAATCTGAGGGAAAATAAAACTGGGTTGAATTATGCTCCTTCTTTCAAAGACTAAGGAAAAGAACAAAAACACACAAATTTAAAAAACAGTATTTTTTGATATATTTGAAACAGAGAAAATCAGCCAAAAATGTAGCCCATCGTGCAAACTCACTTGTAGGATTTCTATTGTCTGGTCCATGAATATCAGTCAGGTGCCATCTTCTGTCATTTCTTGTCTCCCATTTCAAATTTTCAATAATGAACTGTTTGTACTCCTCCCACACAAATGTGCCCTGCGTTTGCATACAGCAGTAGCTGTCTAGAAGGTTCCTCCTTCCTTTTTGTACTAGCTAACTCCTACTCATCTATCAAGTCTTAACCTAAATATTATTTCCTTCCAAATGAATTCTCCAAATCTTTAAGTCCGCTCTGTAAATAATATCTATGTAGCTGACTTTTCTTTTAAGTTTAGAGATTTCCTGTCTTCTGGATATAAGGCAGAGTGGTCTTTCTAAAATACAAATATAATCATAACTTTATTTATAATTAAACTAAGTGGTAACAAACTAGAAACCACTTGAATACTCATATAGGAATGGTTGAATTAATTATGCTATATACCTAGTATGGAATAACATGCCATTATATAACAAAATGATTTAGACATTTTTTTAGATACTAACTATTTCCCTGTAAGGATATTCATAATATTTCATTAAATGATGAGAGTCAAGTGTAGAGCAGTAAGTGTAATATTAATTTTTTTTTAAAACCAACATATGTCTGTTTGTGAGCAAAAATAAAGGTTCGAAAAGATATTCACCAGATAATTAATGCCGATTGCCTTAGCAGACAAGGTGTGAATGGTAGGTGAGGAGTAGGATTATTGTTTTGTCTTGCACACCCAGAAGGCAAGGAATCTCTAAACCCAAAGGAAAGTCAGCTACATATAAATTATTCAAAGACCACAACCCGTGATTGAAGATTTTCAAGAAAGCATTACCAGAATAAAAACAAAGAAAATGACACCTGGGCTCATCATAGTCAAATGGCATAAAATTGAAGATTAAAAAATAAAAACTTAGGGGCTGGCCCAGTGGCGTAGCAGTTAAGTTAGCACACTCCACTTTGGCGGCCTGGGGATTGCAGATTTGGAACCCGGGCACTCACCCATGCACTGCCTGTCAAGCCACACTGTGGTGGTGTTCCATATAAAGTAGAGGGGGCTGGCCCTGTGGCGTAGCAGTTAAGTGTGTGCGCTCTGCTGCTGGTGGTCTGGGTTCAGATCCCGGGCGCGCACCAAGGCACCGCTTGTCAGGCCATGCTGTGGCGGCGTCCCATATAAAGTGGAGGGAGATGGGCGTGGATGTTAGCCCAGGGCCAGTCTTCCTCAGCAAAAAGAGGAGGATTGGCATGGATGTTAGCTCAGGGCTGATCTTCCTCACAATAAATAAATAAATAAATAAATAAATAAATAAATAAATAAATAAATAAATAAATACCTTAAAAGCAACCAGAGAAAAAAGACACATTACATAGAAGATATAAGGATAACGATTTCTCACAAGAAAACATGAATAACAGAAAACAATAGAATGGCAACTTTAATGTGTTGAAAGGGGAGAAAATTCTATCATTGAAAAATTTTATATCCTGCAAACATATCCTTTGGAAATGAAGGCAAAATAGAAGGATTTCCCTATAAAGGAAAAGTGAGATAATTCTTTGCAAATCTGCACACAAGAAATGCTAAATGAGATGATTTAGCCTAAAAGAAAATTACCAGATGGAAACTCAGATCCATAAGAAGAAATAAAGAACACTAAAAATAATAAATATACAGGGATATGAACAATGTAGACTTTTTTATATGTTTTAAAAATATAGTACTGCTCTCAGAAACAATTATATTGTATTACGAGATTTATAATGTCTATATTGATATATAGGACAATTAAAATACTATGAATGAGGCATAACGAAACTGCTTTTACAGGTTTCTTACATTTTACATGAACTAGTTCAGTATTAACATTAAATATACTGTGATAAATTAAAGATACATATTATGATCCTGAGAGCAAAAACTAAAAGAAATTACCTAAATGTAAGCAAAGAGTCCAATAGTGAGATGGAATGGAATACCAAAATTAGATTGAGCTCAGAATATAAGTATGTAAAATATCTTCTTAATATCAAATAATTTATTTTTCATGTTTCTTATTAGAATCTCATTAATAATCTTATGTGCCATTCATTGTGATAATGTTTCATTAATAATTCTCTAAAAATCCTGGAAAGATTATAGAGAAATTTAAAGTGCAAAGACATCTTTACAAAAATATTTCATTTTTTAAAGTAAATATACTATGTAAGATTATATAATTACTGAAATAGTATAAAAGTGAAGTAAAATTCGAAATGAATATTTTTTCCCAAGCCTCCCCCCTGAGATCATTGCTTTAACAGTTTATTCAGCAAAAAGGAGGATCCTTTATGTCTTTACGATATACATGGTAGAAGATCCAGAGCAAAGATTGGGATAACAAAAGAAAAAAAAGTGTATTTAAGAACAGAGGAAATATTGTGGAAGAAGATATGGGAAACAGGTTGTCATTCAGGGTATGTTGAAAGAAGTTGCCATTTAGCTCTTTAAAAATCAGCCACTTGGGGCCGGCCCCGTGGCTTAGCGGTTAAGTGCGTGCTCTCCGCTGCCGGCGGCCCGGGTTCGGATCCCGGGTGCACACCGAGGCACCACTCCTCCAGCCATGCTGAGGCCGCATCCCACATACAGCAACTAGAAGGATGTGCAGCTATGACAGACAACTATGTACTGGGGCTTTGGGGGAAAAATAAATAAATAAAAATCTTAAAAAAAAAAAAAAAAAAAAAAAAGCCCTTGTTCTAAAAAAAAAAAAAAAAAAAAATCAGCCACTTGGCCCATGGGAGGTATGGTTCTTTTTGGATTTTAAGAGAGAGTGTATTTGCCAATGAAGCAAGAGGAGAAGGCATCCATGGACTGATTCTAGGAATAGGTGAAATAACCAATGTCCTTTTACTTATGCTACATATGTGGAACAATACTGTGAATTTAACTTTGTTGGAATGGAAGCTAAACTCAAAGGAGTTATTCAAATTACATGTAGAAGTATGTTGAAATAATGCGATTTTGCCACACTGAATTGTTTCTTACTAGCTTATGGTAAATATCAAACATTTTAAAAAATGAAACAGGACAAGTTCAGTCTCTTAATTGTTTCTTATCTCTTTCCATTTGGTTTTTTTGTGTTCTCTATAATCACAGTGCCTCTGACATGATCACTTAAACGTAAACATTCTACCCCCAGTAGTTATATTTCTTTCTCTTTTACCTTAGCATAATAAAAAATAAAATCTACTCCCTCAATTTAAATTGATAATATATATCTATATTTATGTAAATCTAGACAAAAATATACAAAAATAAATTTATTTTATTACTTGAAGAATCCAAGCAGCAACAAAAATGAAATAAACTATGATAATAATAGACTAGCAGCTAGTCCTGCATTTCTTTCTTATCAGACATGTCATCTCTCTAGGTTTCAGTTTTTTCTTTTGTAAGATGAGGGTGAGAAGTTTCAAAGTAGGAGCCCTTATAAAAGGTTGAGATTGGTAAATCCATGGCATTCGCATGTCCCCATCCTGTGTCCAGGGCAGACAAAGTACTATTGATAATAGTACTTTTCACTGATAGGTCATAACAGTGACTCAAAATTTCCCTACAGTGTTCTGGACCATCATTATCAATTATTTAGAGTTTCCAATAAAGATGAAATTGATTTGTTATTTATTGATGAGATGACTTTTATAGTCTCTTTATGGTCTCTTCTAGTTCCAACACGTTATTATCCTCATTTTATAAAAGTTATCATCACTGTATAAAAGTTATCTATTGAGATGTAGTCAATTGCCCAGCATCACATAGGTAGTAAGTATCAGGACATGAGTTCAATAGAGGTTGATCTAAATTAAAAGACTGTGTTCTAACTTATACTACCTGTGATGATTCATCCTATGTGTCAACTTGATTGGGCTAGGGAGTGCCCAGAGAGATGGCAAAACATTATTTCTGGATATGTCTACTAGGGTGTTTCTAGAAGAGATTAGCTTTTGAATCTGTAGACTGAGTAAAGAAGATTGCTCTCTCCAAAGTGGGTGGACATCATCTAATCCATTGAGGGCCTGAATAAACCAAAAAGGCAGTAGAAGGGCAAACTTGCTCCTGTTTTAGCTGAGACATCCAAATTCTCCTGCCTTCAGACCTTGGCGCCCTTGGTTCTCATGCCTTTGGACTCAGCATGAATTACACCACTGGCTTTTCTGGTTCTCCAGCTTGCAGATTGCAGTTTATGGGACTTCTCGGCCTCCATAATTACGTGAGCCAATGTAACCAAGCAAAAAGGGGCTCGCTATGCTCACCGCAATGTGGTGCTAATCAATTGCAAACAAACCAGTGGCTGAGAAGGAAAATTTGTATGACCAGCTAGCATAATCGGAAGAAGGTGGACTAGTGTCTTAAAGAACCACTTAAAATTATACAGAATCTTGAGGTAGTTGTATAGGAGAAATGGGCAATGGAGGGGAGTTTAGGAATGTCAGCCATCTGGTGTAACAAACTTCAAGGTGCCTCATTATCTCTTTCTTCTGTCATTCGTGATGGATGCCAATGCAGAATTTTCCTTTCTGGAGGTCATCATGTTCCCAGGGAACTCAGAGAACAAAGTTATCATCTTATCACAGCTGGGAGATATACGTAAGTAAGAGCCATAGAACTAGCAGATCATGTATTTTTCAAAAGTGAGAGGTGCTTAATCATCTATGCTATGTGCAAGCTAGAATATATTCACAAAGACTAGTGAGTCAGGGTCATATATAGTTACAATATTATTTCCTTTCACTAAGATGGCTTCCTTCATGCTAACTTAAGATCTAGCTGTTACACTAATTCCTATAATAAATATTGTATAAATAAGTACATACATATATATAGGTATATATATATGTATCTCCTATTGGTTCTGTTTTTTTGGAGAACCCTGACTAATATACTATCCATTTTACCTTCTTTAATTATTATAAAGTTTAAAATGACCCAAGTTGAAATTAAAGTCATAATGCTATTTTTTTCTTATGCTTTGAATTATGGAAGTATTCATGGTAATCTTTGAATATGTACTCTCTTTTTTAAAAAAACCCTAAAGTAGCATTATATTTCCTTCTTTATAAGTGGTGTTTCTTTATCACACAAAATTGGGGTTCTCTTACCAAATGTGTGTAAAAAAAATTCAATTATTGCAGCATCAACTTTTGGCAAAAGAAATCAGATTCATTGCTAGATCAATTGCAAGAAGACAGAAGGCAACAGCTCTAGATCTGTCTCCCTGATCCAGGGCTTGGGGCAAAATTTACAGGATGAAGGGCAGGGCAGTCTGAAGTGTAGAGATGGATGATTGGTGATAAGGAAAAGTGAGGTAATTGATGATCCACACAAGCGTAGTCAAGGTTCATGGCTCTTCATAGGAGCATGTTCACAAAATGGTGGTGTTAGCATGATGTGAGTGGGGAGTTTTCAGCCCTTTTACATCAAAGAGGTCACTTATTGGGCATTTGTGCAGGCCTAGTTGATGCGTTGGTAGTCTCAACTGGCCTGAACTGGACAAGGGGTCTCAGTTCCTGAAAAACTACTCTTAATTACTCTGTTGATAGGATAGAATCTGTCGAACTGGTCCTAGAGGGCCCGTGGTTACCTTTCTGTTTAAAATTCAAGGCTGTTGTCATCTGTTCACAACATCCTAATATTTCCTCATCCTTTCCAGTTGACTTTGCAATGTATCACTTGAGGGTTTGGAGCAACACATACTAATCCTCCTTTTTATTTTCTGCAAGTGTTTGTAGGTAACAACACTAATAGCCTCCATGCTTCGTTAAGTATTATATTCAATTGTCTCTACAAATTCGTATGATATGAGCCATTAGCTGTCTTCTGAGCCTTTTGTAATTGGGAGTTCAAACCATCAATAATACGCTAACATGACTGATTTTCACAAAGCTGTGATCACAATTCAGATTTCAAAATCAGGGGAAATGATAATTTTTAATGACCTAATAATTAACTTTAGTAACTATTAGCATTTCTGTTGGCTTTCCTGCTAGGAGTCTTTTCCTGTTGAATTTTTTTCTGTACCCTACACAGATATTGATACTCCCGAATCACTACTCATTACTGAAAAAGCCAATTTACAAAGGCATGAAGTGTTAGTGCTGATTTTTTATTCTAATCTCCCATTTAAAGCACATATCAACTTGAAAGGTTCAAGCCAATTTATCTGGCTCCTGCATGAATATTTTGGTCAGCTAGGATTATGAATTCTACTTGCAATTTCTTTCTTTATTAGAGAGTTATAATTAATAGATAGTTTTGGTTTTTATTAACTCAAGTCTCTATCTGCTTTTGGAAACTGCTTTGGTCTTTTCATTTTTATCAACCCCTCTTCTAATCAAAAGTTTCCTGAAATTTACCTAGAAGTCTTTTTCCCCCATAGGTTTCATATTTAAGAAGATTCACATATATATGGAATTTTTGTATAATTTATGGTTCACAAGTTCTTAATATTTTTAGGTATATCATAATTGGTCTCAGTTCAATTTTGGGTTAGAGAGAAAATAAATGATTCATAATGGTATCCAGATGTCTTTTCCTTACTTTCTATACAAAACATGTTTAAAAATAGGGTAGGCAGTTCTCAAACTCTATCTCCAACAGGCCTCCTAGAGGAAGGTGGAGAGAAGGAGATGCTGATTAATCTTCAAATCCATTTTTTTTTTTTGCAACTCATTACTCCATTTCAGCAATAAGCTTTTGCAGCCATTGTCTTTGGTGCAAAAGCTTCAAGTGTCCTTATAATTTTTTCATCATTCCAATAGTA
Organism: Ceratotherium simum simum; assembly: GCF_057802395.1. Taxonomy (NCBI): domain Eukaryota; kingdom Metazoa; phylum Chordata; class Mammalia; order Perissodactyla; family Rhinocerotidae; genus Ceratotherium; species Ceratotherium simum. Next base: position 29,403,260 of record NC_141907.1, on the reverse strand, counting down.
AAAATTAAACCTTAAAGTTAAGAAGGATTATAAAATATTTTTGTTTTATGAAAAGCATTTTCAGTATTTAATGTATATAAATGAAGGTATACTAAAGAAAACTTAATGGATAATGAGGGTTTTAAAATGTATCTAGTTTTTTTATTAACTGATATAAGTTCAATATATCTTTATAATACTCTTCATTATAAGAGCTGTAGCTTCTAAGTATACGTTTGGACACATGTATTTTAGCACAGAGCGATTAAGCACATGCGCTAGGAATTAAAAGAAGTCAGTTTGAACTAATATGTCAATATTCAGTTGCTGTGTCATCTTAGGCAATTTACCTGAGAAGATGAGAGAATACCTAGAAAAAGTAATACACGAGGCAAGGCGGTTCTACTCTAAATTAATGATTACTAGCTTCAATAGACTATCAAAAATGGTTGGCAATCTTACTATATTTCTCATTTACTTTAATCTCCTATTTTTCATAATACCTATTTCAAACTTTATCTACTAAATTTTTACCCCCTTTTCCCCTTCTCATTCCCCATAGATGATCAAATCTCCCAATTTACAGAAAACTTTAATTTACATAAAACCTAATTTACAGAAGCAGTGAGATGAGGGATATCTACCCTTGTTTGTACATGTCTTAACATCCTTCTCTACTGCCTTAATAGCTGCCCTTCTCTTATTAAAGTAAGTCCTTTAAGACAAATGACATGCCCCATGATTCCTTTCAGCTTTATACAATAGCTAAAATCTTGTTAAAGCCAGGAAGAGAATGAGGTTTTTTCCCTTTAAGTGGCAAAGTAAGAGTTTAGGAGAGATCATGAAGCAGTATATATAGTAGATTAAGAGCTCCAGAAGAAAAAAATGTGAGAATTTTTATCAAATTTTACCCACAAATATTATACAGAGTGAACATAGTAAAAATTTTCAAGAGATTACAATGCTAGGAATTCTCAATTTGGTGTACTCTAGTTTAATAATGTCTCCTAGTAAGTGATATACAGAACTTAATCCATATCTCCAACTAGGTTCACAGAAGTTTGGATAAGATTTATAGTCTAGGCCCCCTTCCCCAACCCCTATCCCCACCAATTTCAGTAAAGGACAAGTCTCCCACCTGCATGCTCAAAAACTGTGAGTACTCGTCTCTCCAATACTCCTGAGAAGGTATCTCCTACACAAGACTCAAACTTCCTAATGTGTTGTGCAAGACATCCCTTTAAGTCTTTATGTATTGTCTTGCATTAAAAAAAAATTCCTCTAGGAGAGAATTGTCTAATTTCCTGGCCCAGATGTCACAATGGCGGTTCTGACAATAGTTAGGTGTTGGTGCATTTGAGCTTTACAATAGACAATAGTAAACTCAGTTTTAAATGTCTGAATTGCTCCTTATTGAGAACAGAAACTTTACTTCTTAGCAATTTCAGTAAACTTGTCACAATGAATTCTTGGAAAATGGTACAACTTGCTTTCTTGGTAGAAAAATCTCACCTTGTGAAGGCTATTTTGATGTGATGAAGTTTTGTTTGTATTCTCATCTTTGTATTAATAGGAAGTAGTATAAAAATAAAAAATGATTTATGCTTATTTAACCTAACAAACAATACAGATTTTTAAAAGAATTTATCAATACAATATCATTCTCTTTTCTATTATTCTCCATGAACTCTGTTCCTCAATAACACCTCCCCAAAGTTTAGTGGAAATTACTAGAAAAAAGAATGCTTAGGTTGTTTTATGGCTGATTTAATTCTTGACTTCTTCACTTATACTGTCAAAAATATAAATTAGTGTCAGATATATCAGTGACTTTTTAAAAGTTCTCATCCTTTTCAGTAAGTTTAGGATAGGTTATTACTTTACTCTACATTAACCCTGGGCCAAATTGTCATACCTTGTGAATATGGGATGATTAACAATATGGCCCATTATAGCTTTGTCTTTAAATAAAATGCAATATAGTTTATTAAGACAAATGTCTTCAATTTTAAATGCTTTTAAGCAATACATATAAGCTAGTATTTACGTGCTTCTTATTTATGTCTAGATAAATCATTCCTTTTTATATTTCTATTATATGTAGAAAAATATCTGTGGTTACTCTCACCCCAAACAACCAGCTCCTTTGTATTACCTTCCCCCGCCAAAAACGTTAAATATATCTACTTTTTTAATTGGCTGCAGGATCCAGTTATTAGATAGTCCATTTACTAATATTAATGATTATATGAATCTGTTGTATTATAGAGTATATCTATGGTATGTATTATATAATGTATATATATAAACCATATGGATTATACATCATAGTTAATAATTATTGCTTCCTCTATTCATTAATTCAAATTTCATACTCAATAAAATATCATCTAGTCTCATGTATTTCTTATTCTTGAGACAATTGTGTACACAAGCACACTCAAGAGAACTAAGTTGTTGGTACTGCTGCTGGTAGGCTAAAAATCTGGCCCTGGGTGGTCAAGAGGCCAGAGAAATGAATAAGATTTAAAGAATACTGACACAGTTGGTGAAGGAAGTAAAGTCCTGTGTATTCCTATGTTAGAGTTCATTCAAAAGCAAGTAACACGTCATCAAAGATAAGGAAATTGTCTCACTCCTGAAGAACCCTGAACAAAAGGCTCCTGGCATTTTAAGGAACCAGGGCCAGGGCAAAAGAGAGAGGGAGGGCTAGTAGTGGAAAAGTACTGAATGAGAGTGGAGAAAAGTGTTTTAGTAAAGGCCCCCAGTTAGGAGGCCTCTGAAAACGGGTACCTGGTATAGGAATGCAGATATGCATATGAGTATGGTTGGCCCAGGAGGGACTGAGTTCTTGACTGCAACTCCCTCAGTGAGTGCAGTGCACTGGCTGTGTACCAAGCTGGTGTGGGAGGGCAGCTTCCCCCATGAGGCCTGCTAGGCAAAGCCTTTGTGATTGCCTACCGTTAGGTGCAAAAGAGCACACATAGGATTTTGGCCTGATGCCAAACTTTTTATTTCCTTACGGGTGCGAGCTGGCCTTTGCATCTGTTTCTTCATGTGTGAAAAAGAATAATACCAACTTGGTAAATTGAGTATGAGATTAAGATTAGATAATGTATGTAATATTTCTTAGCATGGTATATATCCCTAAACTTTCTCGGTACAGGTTAGCTAATACTGGCTTCAAGAAGCTGGAAATTTTCAGAAAATTTCATTAAATATTAAGGGAGAAAAATTATAATTACATATGGATATAAAAAGAAATAAAATAGCTGAAACAGTATAAGTTTGAGTACCGTAATAGTTGGCTTTTGATTGGAGCTGCCAGTTTGTATCTCAGTATATTTACACTCCTGTTATATTTATACCCATGTCCAATGGTCAAATTCAATTTTGCGTCTACTTTATCTTGTTTCAGCCTTTTTTAATATGTATGTTTCATCTTTAGACCCACTCTACAGGAACTGTCTCAAAAACATTTCAAAATTTCCATGGTCAAAGCCAAGAGACCGATTATCATTTTCCAGTTCAACTTGTGCCCACACACTACCCCCAGAGCTCCTTATTTGTTCTAAAAGACAAAACATTTTTCCCACGTGATTACCATCAGGAATGAAGGTATATTTTAGGAAGATAAAGACTATGAATAGGCCATCTTTTGTTCATAGGTTTGTAGTTTTACCCTTACAGACATAGTAAGGTCATAATATCTGCATGCAGTAACATAATATTTAATAGAAAAAATAATGAATCCAATAACATGAAGGTTATTTCTGTATAACACTTGACTTGGCAAAATAGATGACTACCAGGAATGCCCAAAAGTTTAGATTATTATTTAATAAAAAACAATCATTTCTACTGCAGACTTAAAACAGATAGTTTTTTATTTTTTGTTTTGTTTTGTTTTTGTGAGGAAGATTAGCCCTGAGCTAACATCCATGCCTATCTTCCTCTACTTTATATGGGATGCCGCCACAGCATGGTTTGACAAGCGGTGTGTCGGTTCACACCCGGGATCCAAACCTGCGAACTCTGGGCTGCCAAAGCAGAGCACACTCACTTAACCGCTACGCCACCAGGCAGGACCCTAGTTTTTATTTTTTAACAGTCGAGCTTACTACTATTTTTGAATGCATAAATATATAATAAATTATTTAATTTCATTTGGAAGTTAACTGATTAAAAATATATAATATATAATTTATTAAGTAATTATATTTCTGAGCACATTGTTACATAAAACCGTGAAGCATGTTTTCTTTAAGAAGAATCAATTAAAATTATTTGGAACATTCAATTTGGAGTTAAATCACCACAGTAAATTACTTTCTAAGATTATGAGTGTGCTTGGCTTATTGTTCTATGGAATTTATAGTGCGCAAACGTGTTAGAATAGCCAATTGAGTTTGCAATGCCCTTTTTCCATTGAGTCAAATCAGGAAGCTTACCATAGAGAGAATGCTGCCTTCCTTGCTACTCAACCTCTATCTGAGTAACTCTAGTGAAACTTAGGAAGAAGTATGAATTTTTAAACAAGACATGTACCTATGTAGCATATATCTTCCTGAGAGCTAAGTACTCAGAAACTACAATAGGAGCTAACATTACATTGCAAAATAAAACAAGCATCGTCGCTGTCCTCATGGGTTTTATATAAACTTGAAGAAAAAGGTCTCTTTGCTACTAGCTGTCATTAGTTAGTAGAAAAACACGACACCATAGATATCCTTTCATATTGTATCTTCTCAGATAATTTTTCACATTTTTTCTCCCAATTTGTTGAGAATTGTGCTGAGATATAAAATCCAATAGAAGCGTAAACACTCAAGATAGGATAAGTTAAAGTCATCCGATCTAGTTCTCCACTGGATGCTCTGTGCTCCCCTATCACAACACCAAGAAGAAACTTCCAGTCTATTCTAGTATATTCAGTAATAGAAAACTGAAGCTTTATATAATCCATTAATTTGATTTTTTGGCAAATTTAATTAAGAAATTGTTGTTTATATTCAGATGAACTTTGTCTATTGTACCCATTAATCTTTAATCTTAAATCTGTCTTCAGTCTGGTCTTTTCTTGTATACTTGAAGAATACTGTCACGTATCATGTTTAGTGAACAAAACTGAACATAGTGCTCCTATGGTGATCTAATCAGCAGATTAGGGTGATACTGTTTCTTCCATCATCAACATTTTGTTTCCTTCAACTAGGTTAATTAAAAAAACCACGATTTACAACAAATATAAACGGTCATTTGTAAAATGTGTTTATTGTTACCACTATACTGATAATAGCAACTACTATTTCTACTACAGTTAACACTGCTAATATTACCTTTATTTATTTGATTCCTTATGATTTCCATATTTTATATATATTATCTAAAATGTAGGTGAAAATCCTATTTTAAATATCTTGGAGGGACAGGAACCCTACATAATCTCCTGCCATATGCAAATAGTAAACTAGACAACATAAATGAAACATCTGCTTTTATATATTGAACACTAAGTATTGTAGGAATGTAATTTCTAAGGGAAGAATGATAGAGAAGCTAAGCCTGAAAATTTTGAAACTTTTTAGTTTTCTCCCTGGAGATAAATTCTAGTCCACAGGTGCGTAGTGGAGCTACAAAGAGCCTGACATTTTCAATGAGTTGAAGAGTTAGGGGAAACTGAGGTAGAAGTGTATTAGCAGAGTTCTAGATATGAAAGAGATATGCAGAAAATAGCTCCAAAATCTTCCTGGGAGTTGTCACGAGTGATTACTGAGTAGTGGGCCTTAAATAAATAAAGTGAAAGTCCACAAGACAAGGCCCAAACCATCAGGAAGTTGTAAGCTGAACAGTTCCCAGAGTTCACACAAAACAGCAAGATGTTCTGGCCAGGGTGCAGAGTCCAAGGGATTCCCAGGTGTATTCAGTGGAGACTCCAGAGGTGTCACAATTTAGTAATAAGTGTAAATTATATCTGGAGTAAAGGCTACAGTTTAACTGCTTTAGTAAATCTTAAAACTTGTATTTGAAGTAATTAAATGGATACTCTTTGAAGGAAGAGAACAAAATCTCGACACTCAGAAAAGTAAAATTTACAGACTCTAGCTTTAATCAAACATTAATAGACATAACAAAAAGCAGAATAATCAAGATAAAAATCAATCCATAGAAAACTAGGAATAAGAAATGATGGAACTAGCAGATACAGATGTTAAAACAGCTGTTAAAACTATGCACAAGTATATAAAGGAAAACATGAAAATAATGAGGAGATAAATGAAAAGTATAACACAACACTCAACAGAACTTTCAAAAGTGAAAACTATGATATCTGAATTGAAATTTCCACTGTATATGACTAATAGTGAATAAAACACTGCATAAGAAAATATCAGAGCATTTAAAAACACAGCAGTAGCATGTACTCAGACTGAAGCACAGAAAGAAAAACGTCTGAAAAAACTATAAAAAAAAAGCCTCAGTGATCCGTAGATTAATATTAAGGTGTCTAACATGTGAGTGAAGGTCCTTATAGAAAAACTGAATGATAATTTTCTAAATTTGATAAAAAATATGTCCACAAATACATAAATACCAGGACCCCAATAAAAAGAATGAATAAAATTCCATACCAAAGCAAATCACAAATAAAATTACTGAAAATAAGTGATAAAGATGTCGTAAAAGAAGCCAAAAAAAGAGAGATTTTTTTGTACAGAGGAACACATATAGGGATGACTCCAGACTATGCAAACCAGAAGATTGTACAGCAACTTTATTAGAGTGATGAAAGAAAACAAACAAAAATCTTCAACATGGAGTGTTATATCCAGTAAGAGTATCCTTTAAAATAGAAGGAAAATAAATATTTCCCCACAAGTAGAAGCAAAGAGAATTTGTTACAAACAATATAATAACAATACAATAAATGTTAAAGAAAAGTAAGATTTTAAGTTAAAATGCAATAAATGTTAAAAGGTTCTCAGGCAAAAGGAAAATGATATCAGATGAAAATGGAAATCTACACAAAGGAATGAAAATTGGGTATGTCAAATATGCAAATAAATATTAAAAAATTGAAAAAAAAACTTTATTAACTAAAATAGCTTAATTGAAATTTATAGAACACTGCACCAAACAAAAGCTAACATAGTATTTCCAAGTATTAATGGGGCATTCAATTAACTAGATAAGATGATCTATATAACATGTATAAACAAATTTTAAACACTTAAAAATCATACAAGGGATATTCCTGTTCATAACAGTATTTAATTAGAAAATCACTGGAAATACCTCAAAAATTTGAAAATAAATAAATAAACAATCACCACCACCAACACAGCAATAGTTTTTAAATGAGAAATCACAAGGGAAATTAGAAAAATATTTTGAAACTGAATGAAAATGAAAACATGGTCTCTCCAAATTTGGGGATGCAGCTAAAGCAGTTTTTAAGGCCAAATTTGTAGCTTCAAGTGCCATAAATTATTACTATTATTCAAATGCTTTCAATTTAGAAAGATAAAATTATTAATTCCATGGTGTAAGCTGCCACTTTAATAAGCCAGAAAAAGGAATGCAAATCTTTATTTAAATCTTAAATAAAGAAAAGGAGGAAACAATACAGATAACAATGGAAAACATTGAAACAGAAACAATAAATAATATTGACAAAATCAAAAGCTCCTTCTTTGTAAAAAATCTATAAAATTGGTAAATTTTTAATAGACTGATCAAGTATTTAAAGAAAGGAAGAAAGAGAGAGAGAGAGAGAGAAACACAATTTACCAGTATGAGGAATTAAAGATCAAATATCACAACATCATAAAGACATTGTAAGGATAATAAAGAAATAGTATCAACAATAAAGTTTGAATGAAATAGTGTTGTAGAATATCAGCAGAAATGAGATTGACCTCCATCCCGAATTTGGTTCAGATGTAGACTGATGATACCACACATACACTAAGAGTGTATGAAAAGATTTATTATTTACATGATAAGACTGTCTGGGGGAACAATCTTTTCATGACAAGGCTTTCAGGGGAGAGCAGAGCGGCTCACAAGCAGGTCCAAAAAAATGTCTTGAGAGAACAGGGAAAGAGGAATGGCTTGGAGTTTTTATGGTGGTTAGGTGGGAGGGATGGGCTGAGAGCTTCTGCACATGGACAGAAGCCTGTATGGTTTGACGTCCTGCCAGTGCCAAAGGAGGGAGGATCTGAGTTTTCATATTAGCTTGCAGATATATGGGGCAGAAGGCCAAGAGGGAGGGTTGAGTCTTAAAAACTATCAGTTGAAAATGGTGTAAGCCTCTTTACCACAAATGGACAATATCCTTGAAAAATACAAATTATCCAAAGTGACTCAAGAAGAAATCTTGATTACCATTATAGCACTAAACAACTGAATTCCCAATTAAATCTTTCCCACAATGAAAACTCTTGGCCATATGGCTTATCTGGTGAATTCTATCAAACAATCAAGGAGAAATAATACCTATATCATCCAAATTCTTTCAGAAAATAAAAGTCATCATTTCTTGATATCTAAAACATAAAAAAAGCAATGTAGCAGAAGAAAACTACTGACCAATATTCCCTTATGAATATAGATGCAGAAGTATCCTTAACAAAATAATAGCAAATGAAATCTAGCTAGTAACTAAAAATATCATCATTAATTGAGGTTCACTCCAAGAAATCAAAGTTAATTTAACCTGTTAAAATCAATTAGTGTACATTTCCAAATTCATAGAATAAGGGGGAAATCATATGATCATCTTGATACATGCAGAAATATTATTTCCCAAAATTCAACACTTACTGCTAATTAAAAAAAAGCAACTCTCAGAAAACTAGAAAGAGAATGAAATTTCCTTTATTTTATAGAGTATCTACGAGAAATCTAAAGCTTATATCATATTTAAGTAGTAAAAGAGTGAATGTTTTTGCCTAATTACATTCCCAATTAAGAAAAAACACAAAGCTAAAATGTTCACTCTTTCCACCTCTCTTCAACAATGTACTAGAGACCCTAGCCTGGGTGATAAAGCAAGAAAAGAATTAAAAGGCCTGAAAATTAAAAAGGGAGAAGTAAGTACGTCTTTACTTGCAGAATACATGCTAATGTACATAGAATATTCTAGGAAATTTTTTAAAAATTTACTAGAACTAAATGAGTTTAGGAAGACCCACAATCAAAATATGAACATTGTATTTCTATATCTTAGCAATGAACAATTAAAAATTAAAAAGTAGGGATAGATTTAACAAAATATGTAAAAGATATGTACATTGAAAACTGAATACATTACTGGGAGAAATTTTTTTTAAAAGGCCTAAATAAATTGAGACATATGCTATGTTCATGAATTGGGGAGGATTCAATATTGTAAAAATGTCAATTCTCACTAAATTGATAAATTTGATGAATTATGTTTAAACTCCCAGAAGTTTTGTAGAAACTTAGAAGCCAATTCCTAAATTTATATACAAATCACCTACTGTAGCCAAACCAATTTTTTAAAAAGAGGAAAGAAATTGAAGAATTTGCATGACCAGATTTTAAACCCTATTATAAAGCTTTATTATTCAGGACAACACTATCTTGGCTCTGGTAAAAGGTTATACATATTAATTAATGCAAATCAAGAAAGAACCCAGAAAAAGGCCAACTGATTTCAAACAAATGTGTCAAGTCAGTTCCATTGGGAAAGGAAAATCTTGTCAACAAACTGTTCTGAAACCATTGAATATCTTTATAAAAAGAGATTAACTTCAACCCTTGTTTATTAGTCAGAGTTCTCCAGAGAAACAGAACCAATAAAACACATATATACACACAGAGGAAATTTATTATGAGGAATTGGCTCATGCAATTATGGAAGCTGAGAAGTCCCGTGATCTGCTGTCTCCAAGCTGGAGACCCAGAAAAGACTTTGGTGTAATTTCAGTCTAAGTCTGAAGACCTGAGAACCAAGGAATCCAATGGTATAAATCCTAGTTAAGGGCAGGAAACGATTGATGTCCCAGTTCATGCAAGCAGGCAGGAACAGGGATGAATCCTCTCTTCCTCCCTTTTTAGTTTTATTCAGGCCCTCAATGGGTTAGATGATGCCTACTCACACTGGGGAGGGTAATCTACTCTACTGAGTCCACTGGTTCAAATGCTAATCTTACAGGTACACCCAGAAACAATGTTTAATCTGGATACTCCATGGCCTAGTCAAATTGACACATAAAATTAATCATCACACCTTACCTCATACCATACACAATAATTATCTCAGAATGGATCATAGACTTAAATTTAAAAATCAAAACCCTAAATTTCTAGAAGAAAACATTGGAAAAAACCTTCATAAACCCAGGGTAGGAAATGATTTCTTAGCTAAGACACAAAAAGCGTGACCATTAAAGGAAAAATGAATATTAGAATTTATCAAATTTATGAAAGTTTTCTATTTGAAAGACACTGTTAAGAAAATAAAAATGCAAGTTACAGATTGGGGACAAAATATTTGTACTATATCTAGTCAATGATTAATATCTACTATATATAAGAAAACCTTTTACAGAAGACAAATTACCCAATAAAAAGTGCAAAAAATTTGAAAAGACACTTTACAAAATATATGTTACTAGCTAAGAAGACGTTGTTTAAAAAAATGAAATGTCAAACCACAGGCTGGGAAAAATATTTGCAAAAAAATCTATCTTTGCATAATATTTGCAAATATTTGCCAAATGTATATATACAAAGAACATTTATACTGAATATATAATTAACTTCGACAACTCCATAATAAAAAGACAAAAAACCCAACTCCAAAAAAGGGCAAATATTTGAACAGACACAAAGAGAAAAGATATATGGATTGCAATAAAAAGCAAATGAAAATATATTCAACGTTATAAGTCATTAGGGAAAAACAGCTTATAACCACAATGAAATACCGTCTCACACTTATTAGAATAGCTAAAGTTAAAAAGCGGACTATACCTAGTCAATCATGTGGAGCAAATAGTATTCTTATACATTGCTAATGGGAATATAAAGTAGTACAAACACTTTGGAAAATATTTGACAATTTCTTATTTCAAGGTAATAATTAAAAAAAAATTGTTATCCATATATCCCAGTAATTCAATTCCTTGGTAATTTACCATAAGAATTAAAAACCCGTGTCAACACGGTCCTGTACAAATATATTCATAGTACCATTATGAAAAAGTTTAAGAAAACATAAATCTAATCTAAAGTAAAGGAAATCGCATCAATGGTTGTCAAGTCACAGTGGTTGAAGCAGATAGGCAGGGGGGGCTCAAAGGAATATTGTAGGATGATAAAATGGTTCTAATTACATAAGTGTAATACATGAGTCAGAACTAATTTAAACATATACTTAAAATGGGTATATTTTATTCTATGAAAATTATGCCTCAGTTAAACTCATATACAAAAATAGATGGTCTAGAATAAGGGCCAAATTATTTCCCACTACAGGAGTATTACATATTAAAAACAGTGCTTTAATCAATTGAAATTAATCTAGTATAGTTGATTGTTCTAGTTGAAATTAGAGATAGGTTTTGCAAATTATGTGGCTTTAGAAAAGAAACAGGAATGTCACCCCAGTTGTTATAAACACAGAAACAATTTTATGAAAATATATCTACATTTTCTAAGCAAAACTAACAGACAATTTGCATTTCCTAATTACTTGAACTTTTTGTAATGAATGGATAATTTATGGTGACTTTTTCACATATATGGTCAGAATGCCACGGAATAACTAATTAAAAACAATTGAAGGTGTATTTTTTTCCTTCTTCTGAGCTTTTGTTTCAGGTACAATTGAATTACATAAATGATTTGTTAATTCTTTTAACAAATGTTGTTTGTATAATGTCTATCATGTAAAGAAAGGGCTTGCTATTGATGACCATAGCAATGTAATAGATAACAGTAGATGGATAATATAAACATAGTCATCCTAGTGATGGGTTCACATTCTTGCTTGGAGGTTCCAAACGAAGGTTTGTGACTGGTCCCTGGTGGCTTGATGGTAAAGTCACAATACACTCATTAAGTGTCAAATATGACCCTCAAAAGTGTTAATTCAGGGGCTAGAAAATGAAAATGATTTTTACCATATTGCCACAGGAAGGGAAATTTTTGCTTTGAATAGACACAGTACAGAGTAGTGCAGAGAACTTTGGATTTGCCGTCAGAAAATTCAAGTTATAGGTGTGGTTCTTTCAAAAGAAAAGCTGTTTAGCCTTGAATAAGTAAAATAAAATCAATGTCTCTTCTTCTTTTTCTATTATTCTTTAATTTTTAAATATGGCACAATAATGGATATCTCAGATATCTCATAGCATTTGTCCGTACATGAAAGCCCTTTAGGGTCTGTAAGACGTTGCAAAACTTCGCTCGCACGTTCCTAACTCGAGGTTGGTCTCTGTAGTAGGTAGTCTTTGGTGCAAACCTTATTCCACCCAAGACAAGGTCTTTAATCTTGGGCAAGTTACTAACCTCAACAATGGCATCTTAAAATACAGATTATAACAGTATTAATTCATATGAGTATTTTGAGAATTACATGAGTCAATTCAAATAAATTTTTATCAAGGCATTTAGTACATTGTACATTCACATTAAATAGTATCAAAAAATTATCCTTCTTTATCAGTACAAACATCATAATATAGGTATTTTTAATTTTAAGTTTCCTGTTATCTAGCATATTTCCTTGCACACAAACATTTATTAAAGTAATAAAAACTAGTCCTTTTAGAGGAAATCATACTGATTTTTGAATTTGCATGTGGTTTTGATACATTGGAATGAATGATTGCCAAGAGTATTTTAGTCTTGGAACCAATTATCCCTCAGTTATGTAGCTGCAGATGGTAGAGATTCTTCTTCATAATTTTATTTTGGAAAGTTTGTTATGCAGCAGTCACAAAAACTATCCTACCAGGATAAAAAGTCTTAAAATAATAACTAATTCTTAGCTAGTTTTCTTTAAGATTCTTAGCAATAGTACAGCCTGATCAACAGAGTTACAATTTGGAAACCTGTCTTGAAAAACCTATTTCATAGAATACCTCTGAACTCACATACTATCAGTTCATATAGAAATAGTCTTTTCTCTTGTGACCATTTACTCTATCAATATTGCAAGGCACTTGGAGCTACAAGCTCAGTCTTTATCTATATAAATATTTTTCAATGTTAAGATTTTTTTCAGATTGTAGTATCTGAAAAAATGTCTTACACATTGTTAAGATAGAAATACTACTGGATTTTATCTGAATGTAAAATAATTGGAAAATAAAATATGTTAAATAAATAGCATATTTACATGCATAAAGTTAATATACCCTTTGAAATAAAATTTGATTCAAGATTACATATGCATGCATGACGTGCATCTTCCAGTGTAATTATCAAGAAAATGCTGGACTTTTGGCCATTACTAATTCAGCTTGTAAATAAGAATTATTGACAGAAACAGTTATGAAAGTGAAAAGTATAACAGACCAACTTGTATCATTGCTATTTAGGAAGGTCACTCTTTTTAGAAAATGCCTTGCATCTTTATGACTTTTTCAGTCAACAATAGGTAATAATTTGCTGCTAAATATGCTACATTGCAAAGTCCATGCGTGAGCACCAACGATCGCTACATTGCCACTGATGCCAATGACTGTAAGATGAGCTATTGTAAGATGGTGCCAGCGATTGCAAGAACTATTAAAATGTGAAAAGATGTGCATCTTGGAATCAATGTCCAAGATCCGTACCAATAAGTTAGTTGAGGAAGAAGTTATTGATGTACTTGTGGCTGCAATATAGCTAAACAAACCAAGTGGAAAATTTGAGAAGTTTGTTAAAAGGATGGGGGAAAAAAGAAAATAAAACAAACAGAAATAAAAATGAACTACTATCACCACCATAACTACACAAAAATTTCAAAGCGTTTTATTAATTCTCTGAAATCTCGGATGTTTATCTATGCCTTATATCTTAGGATTTACCTATTTCTGAGACAATAGTTTCTATGGTTCTAATTTGAGTTCAAAGGCAGAAATGTACTTAGTATTTTAGAAATAATAAGCTGATAAAAAGCGTAACCTGATTTATCTAAACTTTATGTTAGGTTTTTTTAAAATTTACCAATTTTGACACCTCTTCTTTCCCTGTTAGAAATACGTTACTTAACCTTGAGTTTTTTTTCAAAATGAAATACTTTGTTTTTCTGATTAAAAAGCAATTAATTTTCATAGTTAAAAGTTTCGATGGAAAGCTTTGAAAGAAAAGTGAAAGTTCTCATTAACACCTCCTCTATCAGACATCTACTATTAACACATCAATTAACATTTTTCATGAATATGCAAATATATGCATATAAATACTTATATTCTCAACAAAATGGAAATCGTTTGGCTACTTTTTAGTAAACCTCTATCTTTGTATGCATATTTTAATAACCAATATTATTTTAAAAACCCTTTTCAATAGTTATTAATTTGTGGTTTTGGGTTGTCAGAAAAAATGAGTGCTTTAAGCTGGTAGCTTGCAGCTCTTGGAGTAGGGGTTGGAAAAAACATCTAAACTTATACTTTTATTACACATTGAATGATAGTGTTTACATATGCCTCCATAGAGGCAATTTTCATACATTTCTCATCAATTTATAAATTTAGAGCTTTAGGTACTATACTTTCATATAAGTCATTAGAGGAAATATTCCATAATAATCAAAGTATTTTCAAGAACAAATTTTTTATAATGGTTTTAAATAAAGTGAGAAAGTAATATCCTGTAGCAGTCTCATTTAACTTAAAGAAAAACTAAATTAAAATATATGATTATTTTTATAATGTAATAAATAGGGCCTGATTATTAGTATATATTTTATATATATTATATGATATAGATTGTAGCATTTTATATCTATACATATAGATATATGTGTGTGTGATGTCTTCTATGCATTTCTGAGATCATATTTAGCAAAGAAATTCCAAAATTTAGTACCTAACAACTTAAAAATAACTGAGAAGCACCAATGGTGATCTCAAGATAACTCTCAAAATCATTAGACAGTTCAACAATCAAAAGTAAACAATGATTATAATTGTTTGAAAATTATTATAAAAATAAATTTTATTCCTATGAAAGGTTGGAAATTCAGGGGAAAAATGGGAACAGAGAAAGTAAAGAGAAAAAAGAAAGGTGGAAAGAGAATAGTGTGGCAAATGCTGGGCAACCGTAAAAGAAAGAAGGTCATAACCAGAAACAGTCAGGTCAAGGACTAGGCTTTAGGATGGGTGGGTGAAGTGAGCAGAAGAGCAGATACAATACTAAGAAACACAGTCACCCTCCCTATTCTTAGGCTCCACATCCACGAATTCAACCAAGCTTGGATGGAACGGCCTAGGATGATTGCTTTTGTACTGAACATGTACAGACTTCTTTTTTCTTGTCATTATTCCCTAAACAATACAGTATAATAACTATTTATGTAGCACTTACATTGTATTAGGTATTATAAGTAATCTGGAGATGATTTAAAGTATGTGGGAGGATGTACATAGGTTATATGCAAATACGATGCCATTTTATACAGGGGACTTGAGCATCCACAGATTTTGGTATCTGTGGGGTCCTGAAACCAGCACCCATGGGTACTGAGGGATGACTGTAAATAGTGGTAAAAGAATAGGAGAGAGGTTAACTCTTTGTCCTTTTGGGTTAGGTGATAACAAAAACTACTTAATGTCCAATAACCTCTAAAGATATCATTGTCCCACGCTAAAAGTACATTCTATGGAAGACAAAGAGGAATGTTGTTCAGATGAGCATGTTCATGTGGACGTTTCTGTATGGGGGTATGTGGGTATTTAAGTAATTTAATGAGACAGTGATATGTAAAGAAACAACGTATACTAAAAAACATGTTTTGTATATACATAATTTGAGCTTCACCATAAATTTTATGACTAAGTATAAAATTGTGTTTTGCTTGTTAGCGATTTATGATTATATTACACCCAAGGGATTTGGGATATCTGAATTTGATATGTAATATCCTAATTTGCCAATGATCTGTCCAGTGTGCACATGCCAGAAGTTTCTTCTTACTAAGACTATGAAAGTGAAGACTGTTTACATAGACTTTTATAAAATGAAGAGTATATGCAATAAAATGTCTTTATTCCAATTAGGATATCATTTTCTTTTTGAAAATGTTTGAAAAGATCATTTTTCCTCTTTGTTTCGTCTTCACCACTCAAATAAATGATCACTTGTTGGTCCAGATTCTGAGATTTTTGGACAATTATAGCTTCATTTTGTTACCACTGTTCAGTTAGACATCTGCCTTCCACATATTAATTTATTGAGAAAAGCAAAGGAGTTTATGATTTCCTTTAAGTGATAACAAAAGGAAAACAACAGGAAAGCAGTCATTTAACTGATCTATGTCTCAAGTACTCTTCAAGATAATTTGCTCTCCAATCCCATAAAACTGTATAAAGCTGCCAATTGAAAGCCAGCATTCTAGGTATGGTAAAGGAAACTTTTGAGATCAATATAAGCCTTTGGTCAGACTACCAACACTATAATTTTAGTCCACTTAGCTATTTTGCTCTCAAATACATAATATCAATTATTGACTGCTCCAGCTTGCTTTGTCATCAGTCACGTGATGAAACGTAAAGTGGCTGCCTTGTCATCTTATATATGCTCCATAGTGACTGAGCTGGATTCTAGGCCTCATCATTTCAAAATCTGACCTCTTTTGATAAAAAAAAAAATAGAAATCAGGGAAATAGTAATACTGGCATAATCAGGATATTGAGATATCAGATTGGGTCTTTGATACCTTTAGCTCCAAGTGTTCAATGTTGGATTTTCAGTTAAATTTAGGCCCAGAAATTTTTGCTCTGATACCTAAAAAAAAAAAAAAAAAAAAGAAAACAAAACCTCCATAAACTTGAAACAATCCTAGTTAAAGTAGAAGTGGTGTTTGTACTTCATTAAATTCTTGACGAAAAAGCCATAAAGTTTTAGATGCTATTCTCAAGTTTAAAAAGTAATAGAAATGAAAAAGATTGTCTAAAGAATAAGAAATTGATGTGACACTTGATTTAATATTGGATGTGGCAGCAGTTGCATGTTCTATTGGCCAGGAAGTCACATTCACCTTTGTGAATTGGAAGCAAGGAAGAAATAAGTTGTCATTAGCAGATTTTTCCAGAATCCAAGATTTATAATATGTCACTACTAACCGCATATCTCATGAGAGCTTTATTAAATCTGCAGCAACATTCTAGCATAAAAGTGGAGTAATCAAAAAAGACTAAATTAAGTTCTACAAACTCTGTTTAAGAGGCCAGGGAAGGCTAATACTTTTAAAATATTTCCCTCAAAAATGTTTAAATTTAAGTAGTCAAACTTGTAGTTGTCAAACAATTAAGTTTTATATAGACCCCAGGCTCTGACAAAAATGATAAGAAAAAGAAAAATAAAAAAGCACTAGTGAATGGCTGTGTGCTCAAGGTATTGATAATTTATATATGATATATACCTTGGGTAAAGTAGGTTCTAGAAATGGAAAGACGGACCTGAGAGTGGGAAAGGTCAGACCTGTTTTTCTCAAATGGCATGGACTATAGAAACGAATACAGGGTGTCTGTCTAGGAGAAGCTGTATTTTTCTCTTTTGTCATCGAATAGAGCACACTCTGCATAAAGACTATAGGAGTCCTCTGCTGCTAATTGTGTTCCTCTTATTTGCAGTTTGACAAATTATTGGCTTCAGTGGAAATGGCTGGAAGTCTCTACTTTTAATGAAAGCAATCTTATTATTTCTCTAGAGTTTCATTTTATTAACTTTCAGACATAGATAAATGTAAAGAATTAATCATGCAATGTATCACGGTTAGCACATACTTTTGATTTCAACAGTTTTTCAGGGAGTATAAATTATTTTAAGAAAAGAAGACTACAAGCAATGATTTGTCAAAAATCTATCTTTAATCTTTTGTTATTGATATTTAATGTAGTAATATTTTATATCAAATTGTAATGCCCCCAGTTGCCAAACAGCTAACGACAATGTGATATGTATATTAAATAATGTTGAAACTAATACCTGAGCCTGGATTCTTTTTCTTATCAATTAAAAATTCCATAAGGACACATAAATTATACAGCTTTGAATCTAGTACCTTCGAGTGTTTCCTGGGGCTAGATCAGCATTTAGTCTGACCTGATTTAATAACCATATTGACAAGAAAGCTAAATTATTTTACTGAACTGTTGAAGCTAGAAGTAAAGATGCCTGTGATAGAGCTTTTAACTTGATGTGTGATCAAAATTTCAAATGTAGCAGAAAGATTTGAAGAAGCAGTTTAGACATAGAATCAGGCAACTGCATCTAATGAGAGCATTGCTAAAATGTATATTCAAATTTGGACAGAAGCAACTATCTAAATACTTTCTTTGAAAATATAATTTGTTTTATTTATTCTGCGAAATAAGCACTTTTGGACAATGTGTTTTTGAGTATTGATTTTAATTGCTTTTTAGAAATAATTGTATTTGTTTTTGCTGGGAAGTTTGCTATGTTGAGGTTGTGTTTAAAGCACTATTAAAGTGTCACAATAATTGAAAGTGTTATGTACCAACACTTAGCACATTAAAGGATATTTGTTCCCAAAAATGGGATATTGATAATTGATTTGCTAGAAGTTGTTAAAATTGGTGTGAAGATTAAAATATGAGACACAGCAACAATTATTAGTGCAGAGGATGATGACCTGATTAAATGTAAGTGTAATGCTTTAAATGGATGGATAACATAGAGGCAACAACCTGGAAAAGGATGTTGCTTACTCCTTTTTATTTACGAACAAATTGATTAGGTAAAAAGAACAGATTCCACATTAAGTAATGATTTATATAAAATGGATATCCTTATGTTATACTTTCTTGTATTATGTAATAAATTCCTTTACTATTTGACATCCACTTACTCAATACATACAATAAGTGGCAGACATTTTACTAAGTACCAAAAAAGATGAATAGGAGAGTTTCTCCCCTCAAGATGATTACTTTTTGGTAGGGAAGGTAAACATAAATCATACAAATAAATATCTATCTATACATTCACTTTCTAAGAGCAAAATTAAATATTTGGACTATTATAAATATTTATGTCATGGAAGCATATACCAAAATAAAATAAAGGACATCTGAATTCACACAGTTCAACATTGCTTATACATTCACAAAGATAAATGTCAGCCTATATTTAATCAAATAGCTACATATATAGCCCTCACAACTATGATTTTTTTAGTGTTGATTATCAGTCTCTTTTTTTTCTCCTAGCCAGAGGTTACTGGGGACTTCTTGGGCTCATGTTGGTGTATTGTTTCTTCTTTTTCCCTCTCTGCTCATATGTTCTAAGCCTGTGCAGTGCCAATATTGATCTCTGAATACCCACTGGTGTGTAAAAAACTTGAATCACAACAGATGTGATTCTTAACATATGTTTAGAGTTGCTTAAGTTTCAATCTTTGCAGTACAAAGTTTGTATCACACACACACACACACACACACACACACACACTCATATTTCTTTCTTATTGTACTGGTTTTAGGTTGGAAAACTGACTGACCCTCTTTTTGCCATAATGGCTGGATTGAAAACTGACATTAGAATGCTGTGTTTTGTTTTGTTTCTTTTTTGTTTGTTTGTTTTTTAATTGAGTTATTAGATGTTGCTCTTGAGGATTTGTATACTGTAGATATGAATCTGAAGAGATCTATGTGGGAAACAGATTCTGCTAGGATTAATTTCAAGTCTAACAAATCATCATGAAATAAAAGACTTTTGATTAGTATTGCTTTTCCATGAACCATTCAACCAAAATTTTTTTCCTGCTTAACATGTTTCACATGTATATCTTTACAAGCTGGTTTCAAGTTTACTAAGTGAATTGGTTGTAATGGTGGAATCAAGAACATTCAATTTAGAAAAAGAGAGACAAACTTGAAATAATATTTCAGATTCAAGTAGAGCCAAACTGCATTTAAAATTATTGCTTAATATTTTCTTTTTTTGTATAGACCTCCCAGAGGGCTTCAGTTTAGCTCTTTTATCATCTACTTATGGAGTGCCTTTTATTTTTGTTGATTTCCTTAGTGCTTGATTTAATTGTTTCAGTAGCCTATGTAGAATTTGGGGTCTCTTGGGAATAGGTTGTGATCTCTCATAAATCTTTCTCTCTATTTTATTTTATGTGCATTTTATAGATGAGGTAGCAAAGTGCTATTGAAAGTGGAGAAATTCACATTAGGGTAGAAAGTCATTAAAATGCGAGATTTACTAAGATCCTATTTACCATATATTTCAGATGTAAAAATAAAAGAACAGTTTTTCTTCCTTCTTTGTGAAACTAATCACTCCTGATTTATTTTGTGTAAGTTAACTAAATAAAAACCATCTTTTAAACTTAATATGAATTTATCAAAGCCAAATTCAAAATAAGCATACTAATGTCAGACCAAGTCTAATATATTTGAACACTTTTAACACTTCTTAAGAAGTTTTACTGCTTTCATTAACTAATCTTTTATATTATTTTGTTTATTTGTGTTATAGTTTACAAAATAAACCAGTGTTATAAAATTAAAACTGGAGAACTCGAGACTACCTAAATTCTATCATAAAATCCTTAAAATAAAAATCAGTGTGCATCGCAGTACAAATTTAAATATGTCATGAAACTTTACATTTGATAAATGTGAGAACTCTTCAATTAAAATAAAAGGAATA
Organism: Ceratotherium simum simum; assembly: GCF_057802395.1. Classification (NCBI taxonomy): domain Eukaryota; kingdom Metazoa; phylum Chordata; class Mammalia; order Perissodactyla; family Rhinocerotidae; genus Ceratotherium; species Ceratotherium simum. The sequence goes on along the minus strand of NC_141907.1, from coordinate 29,382,416 downwards.
TTAACCCATGAAAGAAACCTGGATATAACTGTCTTCAGGGAAATGTAATAGTATTTTCGGCTAAGGTTGAAAGATTGAGTTCTACATCAGGGTCTAGCATCATGACCATAAGCAATTTAGTGCCATCAGGATCATTTCCTTGTTCATCATTAAAATGGGGAGGTTGGAGTACGTAAGCTATATGTTCTGAAAATCTAAGCTTTCTCTGAGTCTTTAAAGTTGATTTTGGCTCTGTTTCTTGTTTTCCAAAATATATAATAAAGTACTGCAGCAGGAGTGCTCTAAATTTTTTTTCCTTTTAAGCATGTTTATTTATTTATTTTTTTAAGTTTCTGCCATATCTTTAGAATAAGTTATATTTAAAGATATATGTTATTTTTTTTTAATTTTTTGTTTATTGCAGTAACATTGGTTTATAACATTGTAAAAATAAGATATATGTTATTTTAAAGTCTAAAAATATTCACATTTTTCAATAGTGACAAAAGACATTTTCTTATTATATTTCCTGTTAAGTTTTTGTGATTCTGGATAATGTTACCACTTGATATACAAATTGTATCTGTAACTTACTGTATGCAAACACACAGCCAACAAATTTATCAGTAATGAGAGAGGAACAGTTAGGAGTTTTGTTTAGTTTGTATTTGTGCACAGTAAATTTCAAAATGTTAGTTTTATGGGACAGAACAAGATAAATATGAAAATTAAAATGTCTTATCATAGTTTGTCCTAGTCTGTTTGGGCTACTACAACAAAAATACTACAGGTTGGGTAGCTTATAAACAAAAGAAATTTATTTCTCACAGTTCTGGAGAGTGTGAAGTCCAAGGTCAAGGTGCCAGCAGATTCGTGTCTGGTGAGAGCCTGTCTTTTGGTTCATAGACAGCTGTCTTTCTGTTGTGTCCTCACATGGTGAAAGGGGTGAGAGCTCTCTCGAGTCTCTTTCATAAGGGCACTGATCTTACTCATGAAGGCTCCACCCGCAAGACCTAATCACCTCCCAAAGGCCCCATCTCCACATACTATCACATTGGGTATTAGGTTTCAACATATTAATTTTAGGAGACACAAATATTCAGACTATAGCATAGTGACCAAAGAATGACATGTAATATCTCTTCCACACAATTCCATAGAAAATGATGTAATGCATTGGAAAAGAAATACTGGAAAGTTTGAAGGTCTGGGTTCTAGTCTTTGGCCTGCACATACCACTTTTGTTTTGCTGTAGCCAGGCTGTCTACCTTCTTTTAACCACACAGTCCTCATCTAGGAGATACTCTTGGTAGCCTCTGGGATAATCCTCAAGGTTTCGTCAAGCTCTAACATGTTATTTTATTAAATCAACAATAGATCAAAGTAACGTGAAACATGAATGTTCAAATAGCATGAAAAGTTATGATGATGTATATGAAGACCCATGGATTATTCCCATCATAAAAAAATGTATATTTTACCCTTTAATTATCCTTACTAGCATCCTATCTAAAAAAGATATGTTTTATTATTTATTATTTAGTGTTGGGAGAAGTTAACAAAGCTTGAGTGCTACACACAAGGATAAATTTAAATATATTAAAAACCATGTTCTGATCTGTAAATTATTTTTTGTGTATATAATGAACATGTAGTGTTTTTCTTTCAAATTTTACTTCTGAGCTACAATTATCTCCAAATACGTGTCTGTATCTGCCTAATCTTCGGGTTTCCAGGAGTGATTGTAAAGAATTTAAAAAATAAATCCCTTTACAATATCTTATGAAGTGAATATGTGCTAGAATAACTTATTATGGTGAGGAAAATGATATATCACATTGTGGTTTCATTAATTCCATACTGTGCTAAAAGCACTGATACAAAAGAAGGACATCAATTAACAAATAGGAAATTTTACAGGTAAAGGGCAAGTAGCATTGAGATATGTTAGACAATACAGTCAGATAAAATAATCTGATTTCCAGCTTAGAAAAGTTTTAATGGAAACTATGGATAGTTGCTCAGATAAGCCAGAGGAGGAAGGAAGAGTCCAATTGCCCATCATTAATCCATTTCATTAAATTCAAGTGTTTGAGCATTTTAAGGTAAATAGGAATAAAGATAAAAGCTGAAAGCTATTTCCTTTTCAATCAAAAACAAGATTAGGAGCTGACATTGAACTAGAGAGACCGTAATTTAAACATACTACCCTCTAAACTTTTGAAGCCCCTTGAGAATGGACTTTTATTAATATGGAAGCACTTGCTTTGTATATTAGCTGTATCCCATTGGTGCATATTTCTGAAGAGTATAACTTAGTCATCACTTCTTTCTATTGTCTTCTTATAGATAATTAACTGTCTAGGGGCTGCTGATGACATCATTATTAACTCTTTGAAATAAGCCACTGTGTCTTCTGAATACAGGCAGACGCAGTAAAGCACTGGGTGGATTTTTACGTCACTGGAAACTCATCAGTCAAGAGACGGTAGTCCTGCGAAACAGATGACTGACATTAAAGAGGTTTATTGCTTCTGAAAATGCCAACTCCTTCTAACAGCTTACTGAATGTCCCTGCCACTCGAAAGGTCAGTGTGTAAGAGATGACTAATGCTGTTGTCAGAAAGCTTATATATTTCAATGCCATCTTTTATTGCACCTTTTGTTTGGCACATACAGGGTGAAAGTTATATTATTTTTCATCCACTTGGAAAAGCAGATAATGGATAGAATTCATTTACAATCACAATGCTTCGTTAAATACATTCTGCATGGAACAAATCAAACTTATTGGCTTCATTTCTGTAACTTTCTGTTGAAGTATTTAAGGTTATACCATGAGTGATCAAAAATTACCTCTTGAAAAAGATGCTATGCTGACACCTTTGACAGACTTAAGAATAATTTCTGGGTTGAGCCTGCATCTAGGTAAGCATCTATGCTTCAACTATGAAGGTTCCAATACCCAGATCAGGAGGGATCAGATTGGATCAGAGGGAGAAAAATGATATTTACCTGTAGCTAGCTTTTCCTAAAGATCCTTTCACAGGTAATTATATAAACGCAAGGACACAGTTCTATATAAATGTTTGTGGTATTAGCACAATTCCTGGCACATTGTGGTTGTAAAATAGATATATGGTGAATGGAGGAATAAGCAAATGAAGTCTGGAAAAATAGCATCCAATAGTTGCTATGGGCCCTGTTCTTCCCCTAAAGTCTGGCCAATATTAGACTCAAATATACTAAATCCATATAGCCTCCTTAGTTCCCTCAGCTTCAAAGTCTCCAATTCACATGAACCAAAGAGAGTGATCATTGATGCTGTATGATCATAAGTGTCTGGAAGTGCAGCCCTGGCAGGGAATGGAAAATGCTCTTATAATGTTTCTCTGAAATTGGTTTTTATATTTGAATCATATTCAAGTATGCTTATTCTTGAAAGAAAGTCTAGCATATTCTCTGGAAGAAAAATTGCTCTGACATCCAGTACCTGAAATGTCTTTCCCGTACTCTACACTAGCCCTCCATTTTCCATCTGAATATAACTTTAAAACTTTGTAAAATATGAAAGGCTAACTCTACCTTAAAGTCCAGTGCACTGGCTTACCCTGAATAAATTGTTCCTATCCACTTTAAGAAAGTTATTTGACCCTGAAATCTGACAGATTAAAGTATACCAGAATATGTCGATTTTTTTTTTAGAAGAAGCAAATTATGTATCCTAGGAATAGAGTGTCTGCTACATTAATGTGGTTGACCTCTGGTCACAGTCTGTCCTTAGCCAGTGACTACTATATCATTTATATCAAACAAAGAAATGTTTTAAAGGAGGCAAGGGAGGTTAGTGGCATTTGTCACATAGTTGTGCAGAGACATCTCAGGTAATTTCTTGAGCTTCTGATGCATTGTGCTATTAGTCTTAATTTTCTCCTGCCGTTTCTGCATCGACTAAAGAAGGGGATAAATGATTTTCTTAAGATCTGCAAGGGAATGTAAAAATAAGATCAAATAACTTATATTTAGCAAAGAAAGTAAAAAATGAGATGGTTTTTAATTTTAGAAGATAGGCCTGGCATATTATAAGTCCTCTTTAACAGATTTTTTTGTATGTTAAATGTTTCCTCATCAGGTTACATTTTCTGGTAATTTTCATAGACTTCTAAGATAGAGTTTTCATATATATTTAGATTAAAATAAAATACTTTACGTGAAGTAAAATACACATAACATGAGGCTTTAAGCAATATTTTACTTATGTCGCTGTATCCGTGCTACTAAGAAGCAGTGCTATTTAATTCTGGAAGTCTGGTACAGTGAAGAGTATTTTTTACTAACTCTTTCTCATGCAGACAATATGAAAAGAGAACTAGGATTTAAACCATGAGACGTTAATTCTAGGCCAATTTGCCACTATCTAATTATGAAATAGTAGATGAATTAACTAGTGTCTCTGGGCATCTTATAAATCTTCTTTTGACTGAACACATTGCAATGAACAATATCTGAAATTCTGTTATCAATATCTTTAATTTTAATCTCTTGAGAACAAGACCAGAATATAGGCTAAAATCTTCCAGTATTTGGAAGTGATTTTTTATTACACATATACATGTTTTTCCTATTTCTAATCCTATATCCCTACTACTATAAACATGTATTGGGAAGAAATTTAAAAAGCCATATGTACACAGAATTTATTGTTTATTGAGGTATCTGAAGCTGCCAAAATAAGCATTTTATTAAAATACTTGGTTGAAATCAATTAAACACAGATTTCTTATCTTCAGCCAAATTGACAATATCATCATACCTTTATGGTATCGAAATGATTCCAGCATGCCTCCAGATTATTTCAAATGAGGAACATAAATGGTAGAGTAAATGGTAGAATAAAGCTCTGATCCAGATTCCCTCTCTGGTAAACCCTAGGGATTATATATTAGATTTTTTAAGGAAAGGTGTTCAGTGGTAAAAGATTGGGCCAGATATCAATTTAGAGTCTCTCAGCTCCACATCCAACCTTCTTTTCCCTGTTTTGTGGACCCTGTACACATTTCTGCCATTCTAGCTGGTGCATTGTTAGGCTTTTTTTTTCCCCCTAGGAATAAAGGGGGTGATAGCGGCGAGAACGCCTGTCCCTTCTGGTTGTGTGCTGTTTCCATATTTTATTCAGTGCAGGAGTTGACGCCTGGCAGCTGTCACTTCATGAGCCCTTGCAGACCAATTCTAACCTCAGTGTCTTTCACAGTAACAGTGCCCTTACATTTTTTTTTAAACCATGCTCTCCCTCCTGGCTGGCTGCTTTTACAGATGAACACCATCCATCATCAGGCAACTGACTATCAAGTATGTGGTTGCTTCTAGAGAAGGTCCACCTGCGACCTCAGGCAATTGTCTCACCAAAGGGCAGATTGCTTCTACAGAGAAGCTCACGTCCTCCTACCTCCTTTGACAATGGCAGACCGTTTCTGTAGATCAGCACTGGTTGACGTCCTTTGGAAAGCTCTTGCCACTGGCAGACCCCTTGTCTCTATGTAGCTGTGCCTTCTTCAAAGAGTTTGAAATCTCAGCCTTGGGTGGAGAAGTCTCTTCCATGTCCTCAGTTTCCCTCACTGCCTAGTATCCTTCTCTAGTGGCAGTATAATGCATTTATTTGCTCTTGCTAATTCTGGACTACTTAGAGTCCATTTACCTCTTTTAGTAGTTAAATACTTGTACAAGTTAATGATTCTTTGTAATAAAATTTCCTTGTTTAAATTACTGGTATATTTTTTGTCTCCTGGCTGGATCTTTATTGATCTAAAGATATAATGGAAATCATTACTTTTGTTAAGACATTGGGTTTTCATACTTTTTGGAAGTATATGTAAAAAATACAAAAAATGCAGTGAGTATCTGAATGTTAGGAAAGGAATTTGAACTAAAGTGTATTACATTATTGAAAAAATTATTTGTCAGAGGAAGAAACTGTAAACCTACAAAAACAAAAACTAGTTTAAGAGACAAAATCATTTATGTGGGATCAAAGAATTACAATTTGAGGAGCACAGATTCAGGTAGAAACCTAAATAGTGTTGCACTAAGGAGTAAAAGTCAGGGGCTTTTAAAGGCAAAGAAGGAAGGTTGTAGTACAAAGAATCTTAATTGAGTTGGAGGCAGAGAGCTAGTCTTGGTTAAACATTGATTGACTATTGATTCCATCTTCAGAAAGTCCACAGTTATCAGTCTTTGTGATCAGGATATCTGTTCTCCTGCTGACTTCTCAAAGAAGTGCTTGTAAAACAATTGCCATTTTGGCCCAGTCCAAGGTTCAAGACAGCAAGGCAGTTTCTCTGGAAAGGCAGCTCCGACTCCATTTTAAAATAGTCGATTTTGACAAAATTTAATATTCTCGGAAACTCTCATGGCTTCCTGAGGAATAAGCACCTCTTTCACCCGCCAAGAGCCAGGGTGCTTATATAGGACTTACACATTGGACAAATGAATTAATTGACAACTAATTTAATCTTTCTTAAAATTTCCAGGTAGTTGTGAGATTTTTGACAATTCCACTTAGTAACATTTTAATTTTTTCTTCTGTCAATATATTTTGCCTCCTTTTCATGAAGGTAAGAAAAAAGGATAGAGTGTTAGATTGAGCTGGTATAGTATATGAGAGAGAGAAAAGCAAAGGAAAACTATTAAAACAAATTCTGAGAGTTTTAATTGCCTTTGTCTTCTCTTGTTCTCAACTTGATTTTCATTAACACCTCTGTCCACTTTTCCTGTAGACCTAACCTATGCTCAATGTTAAAAGCTAGAATACCCCTAGCAGATGTTGAAGCTGAATCCCTGAGCCTACTGAGGCAGCAAGTTGTGACTGATAAATTATAACAGTGTAAAACTGAAAGACACTTTAAAGACTGTGTACTCAAATCCTTAATTTCATAGAAAAGGGAGATAAAGCTAAGGGAGTTAAGAACTCAAATATAAAAAATCATGGTTTGACATTGGAATGGGTCATTTGGATTCCTAGGCATTTGGATTCCTAGGGTGGCATTCATTCCTTGAAATTAGTTCTCTGCTTATCATATACTCCAGGTGATATCAACAGGCCTACCCCTCAAAGTACGTTAGGATTCTGCTCAGAAAACCAAACATTATGCAGATAAAAGAAATTTTTGTTGACATTACTTACATTCTTAACTCTGGCATACCTGGGAGATGCCAGTGTCATGTTTAGATCAAAAGGACCCTCTCATAGTTTTTTAGGCAATCCTCAAATGTTCATTCTTTCCTCCATTTAACTAGCAATTATTAAATGACTTGAATGTGTTTCTGATATTGGCTAGCTACTCAGAGAGTGGAAAGAAAATGAATAGAAAGAAGTAGAAATGTTGATTTTTGATTTAAAAAATCCTAAAACCTATGTTTTAAACATCATAAACACATTTGATTGGCATTAGTACATTTAAAATACTATAATTCAAAGTAATAAATTATATGGGTCACGCATTCTGAATAGAAAGAAAATAAAAGCATAATCATAGTGAAGTAGATTTAATCTGGAAGTTTTTTGAGAAGGCTGAATAATGTAATGAATACAAGGGCAAAGAGGAGAAAAATTAGGGAAAGACTTTTCAAATGATAAAACTTGCACAAAGTCAGGAAGAGTGAATTATAAAGGAAAATCGTAGATGAACAAATGTAGATGAAACAATAATAGTTTGAGAAAGTAACTTAAAAAGGCAATATCTGTTTGCAGTTTAAGAAAAGAAACTTGGTTAAAAGTAGATATGTGTAACACATAATTCTATTTAACAGGTAGATGATAGATAGACAGATAGAGCTACATCTGGATCTATACATACAGGTACATCTATCTACTGTGTACACTAATTGAGGCAACCTGTATCACAAAGGGTAGGTGAAACAGAAAGTCTGTTTCTGAAGACTAACTTCCTGTTCCAATTTTCATATCCAACACTTGGGGGTGACCTTGGGAGAAAACATTGAACCCCCATGCCTCGGTTTCCTCAGATGTAAAAGGAGGTGACTATGGCACTTACTTACCATGTTATTGTGTGGATGAAATGAGTTGACTTCTATAAGTTTAGCATGGTAATGGTCACTCTGTAAGAATACAATTAATGTTAACTATTTTTAGTAAGATACAGAGATAAACCATTAAAATATGAGTTTGCAAGAATGGTTCAATTTATTTAAATTAATCACTAAGTTTTCAAAGTGGAGGACTTAAAAACCCAAAGTTATAAATAAAAATGCATAACTAGTCCACAAATAGATCTGTTTGCACCAGAAAGGTTTTAAAAGCATATTGTTTCAGCATTTAAGAAAATGAAAACCAGATGATATATTAAAAAACTCCACATTCCTTGGTGATATCAGGTGGCTAGGGCTGAGGAGCAGCTGCTCGTCGTAGTTAGGACATATTTTTGTTGCTGTATTCACATGTCCCAAACCACTGGTTATTGTTTTTCTGCTTCTGAGCTTTCTTCATTTATTTTTCATTACCTGCCTGATCTCAGTAGGCTTTTAAATTTGCTACGTCCATTTAATCTCATCCTGAAGAGTCTACCAACTAAAGATCTGCGTGTGACTATGGGGGAAAATAAATGCAAAAAATATATCCTAAAAGGAGGAATGTCGCTATAGAAAACTTGAAGCTACTTTTCTATTTGAATACAACATCCCCAGGGGTAACCTTTAGTTCTCTTATTTTGATATGTTGCTTATAAAGGATGCATTTCAATCAGGATATAAGATGATGTTACCATAAATAATTCAAGCCAGTAATCCACTGTACACTGTTTATTTTGGAAAACTAACTGATGAAATATGTAGAATAATCATTTACATTTTGGACAGCATAAGAACACTGAGGCCATCATGCAATGATGCTTATTTTTGACAGAATGACATTGTACGCCTCTGCCTACACTGATTAGCACAAAGGAAGCCATTGCTCCTTAAGCCTATTGGATGGATTTAATTTTCTGGTGAGGCAAAACAAGGCAAAGAATTCCTGTGAATGTATGTTTTTTGATAGTTGGCCTCTTCTAATTGGTGGTTACATAAGGGCATTCTAAGTATCCCAAATCCAGAAGTTATAAATCGGGTGGTCTAATGCTTTGCTTATGGAAAGTGTCAAGTTATTCAAAAACCAACTACTGATTTATTCTCTAGGCTCTTTTCCATGTATAAAAGCATCCAGATTGTTTGAGGGCCAAGAGCTAGGAGCATTTCCAAGGATGTGGTTGCTCAAATAACGTGTAACAATGTAACGAATATTTTTTCTCAAATACCAAGTATGTTCTTATGGCCACGATATAAATGTTAGGGAAAAAATAGTCAATTAAATACTATTCTGGAGAGGGAAATACATGCAAACAATAAACCAATTAACAAATTAGCTAATGAAAGAGTATCTACAGAAATATATACTTTTACAGGTGGTAATGCTAATAGTTTTTACTTATCCTACAGATTATGATTATGAAAAGTATCTTTTAAATCTTAAAACATGTTTTTGTATGGATCAGGAAAATCTATAAAATGACATAGGGCACACACACAAAAATGAACTGATGTCCTTTCAGTTGTAAGGATGATGTCCTTTCTAAACTTAGAAAGAAAATAAAATTTAAGTGGCAGCAGTATTAAAACACATTTGCATCTAATATAATCTCATGTATTTTTGGATAGAAAAGCTTTTCTGGGGCTGGCCCCATGGTGTAGTGGTTAAGTGCACGTGCTCCGCTGCTGGTGGCCTGGGTTTGGATCCCGGGCGCGCACCGACACACAGCTTGTCAGGCCATACTGTGGCAGCATCCCACATAAAGTGGGGGAAGATGGGGACGGATGTTAGCTCAGGGCCAGTCTTCCTCAGCAAAAAGAGGTGGATTGGCATGGATGTTAGCTCAGGGCTGATCTTCCTCACAAAAAAAAAAGAAAGAAAATCTTTTCTGTTGGTGAAAAGTGGTTAGAGAAATATGTTTTTGCCGGGTAAGGCAATTTAAAAAAAAATGTCTGAGGAGAGATCAAAGAAAATTCTGTAATAAGAACTCTAAAAGAGAACCATTTTTTCCCCTTAATATCTGCTCCCATTCATTACTTGATTTATCTCACTGAATGATATATTTCCAAATATCCAACAGAATGGACTAGTAGTCAGAGAAATTTAGTTCAAATGTCACAATTTTGTAGGTCTGCAGTCTACAACTCTGCTATTCAATGTGTAGTGTGTCCAGAGACCAGCAGGATGGGCCTCATCTGGGAGCCTGATAAAAGTGCAGAACCCCAGCCCTCTCCCAAGATTTACTGAATCAGAATTTACATTTCGACGTGTCATGTGTTTTGATTGCACATTCAAGTTCCAGAAGCTCTGTTCTCGATATTACTTAATCTGAGAGTCCGTTTGCCTATTCCCATCACATTGCCAATTTCTAATCTCTTTTCTACCGAGCCTCTCTCTCTAGCTAGTCAAATCTTCTACTTCTAATCAAATCACTTCCTGAGTTCCCCATAAAACTCCATGACATTCCCCTCCCCTTTCTACTTCCACATCCTTCTTTGGTTCAGTATCTCTTTGGTTGTCGGCTCTTCAGGTACACTGTTTTTCTCTCAATTAACTCTTTTTCTATGATCCTTCTGTCTTCAGAGCTACCAGTCATGATGTTTTCTGTGCTTGGGACACCCGTCTCCCTATTTTATCTCATATTTTTCCTTCAGATCTCAATTCAAGCATCAATTCCTTGGGCAAACCTTCTCAAACCTGCAGGATAGGTTAGGTCTCCGTGTTAAATGCTGTGATAGCCTCCTATAAAATTTTTTCCTATTTAAAGTGCATCCAGTTATACATATGTTTTTGTACTTTTTAATTTTTAACTTCATCTTAATTAATTAAGAAAAATTAAGCAAGATCTTCTGTACTATTGAGTGTATTTATTAAGGAGAGTTGTTGATTTTGGCCAGCTGCCTTTCCAACATTCATAGAGAAATCATATGGTTTTTCTCTATAAGTCTATAAATTTGATGTTCTATATAAGCAGAATTTCTAGTATTGAAACATCTTTGAAATCTTGAAAAAATCTCTATTTGGTAAAATTCAATTAAGTTTTGTCAATCTTTTTGTAAAAGTTTTTCATTGATATCTACAAACTAATTTAGAATATTTTTATGTTATGGTATAATTCGACTAGCATGGGATTATCAATTAGTTAGAGGTTTGTTATTATTTGTCTATGAAATAATTTACTCCTAGTGTTATGTTATTTGTCTATCATCTTTTTTAATGTGGTGTGTAGCACTTGTGCAGATTTTTCTCCTCCTGTGAAAATTAGTCAATTTAATAAACTTTATATTTTCTCTGAGATATATTTTAGTAAACTTTATTATCCTCTAAAATTACCTGTTTAATGTAGGTGTTAAATTTTTTTATTTGAATATTATCCAGAAAAATATTCTCATGGTTTGTGATATTTTTATCTGTGAACTTTGTTCCCCTCTAATCATTCTTTATTCTATGCATTTGATTGCCTTACTTTTTTCCCTTGATTTAAATAGTGGTTTGTGTTTTTTATGTTCTTTTTTCGAAGAACTAGCTTTATAAATTAATATTAATTCTGCTGTATTTTTTTGCTAATTCATTTTATATTTATTCATAATTAAGTCCTTTCTTCTGCTTTATCTTTATTGTATTTATTGTTATTATTCAATTTTCAAAAATTAAATGCTTACTATTTTTGTTTTATTTTTAAAACAATATAAGTCCTTAAAGCTTTACATTTTTTGTCTGAGTATTGACTTAGGTGTATCATAAATGTTCCTCTGTACAATGTTTTCATTTTTATTGTTTTCCAGAAATTCTTCAACTATGTTTTTTATTTTCTTTTTTATCAATTGCTTTTAATTAATAGATTTTATTTTTTAAAGTAGTTTTAGATTTACAGAAAAACTGAGCAGAAAGTAAAGAGTTCCCATATACCTTCTTCCCACTCCCAATTTCCTTTATTATGTTAACATTTCGCATGAGGGTGATATATTCATTACAATTGATAAACAATGTGGGTACATTATTATTATTAACTAAAACCCATAGTTTACATTAGAATTTCCTCTTTGTGATGTGATGAGCTTTTTGACAAATGCCTAAAGTGATGTCTCGACCATTACAATATCATACAGAATAGTTTGACGCCCTAAAAATCTCCTGTCTGCCACCTATTCATCCCTCCTCTCTCCCCACAAGCCTCTAGTAATGACTAATCTTTTTACTGTGTCTATAGTTTTGTCTTTCCACAATGTCATATAGTTTGAATCATACAGTATATAGCTTTTTCAGACTGACTTCTTTCACTTAGCAATATGCATTTAAGTTTATTCCATGTCTTTTTGTGGATTTGATAGCTCATTTCTTTTTATTGCTGAATAATTCTTCATCTTATGGATGTACCGGTTTGTTTACCCATTCATCTATTGAGGGACATCTTGGTTGCTTCAAAATGTTGGCAATTTTAATAAAGTTGCTATAAATACTTGTGTACATGTCTATGTATGGATATAAGATTTCAGCTTATTTAAGTAAATTCCTATGAGATCAATTGCTAGATCTTATGGTAGGACTATGTTTAGTTTGTAAGAAGCTGCTGTACTCTCTTCCAAAATGGCTGTACCATTTTGCATTTTCACCAGCACTGAATGAGAGTTCCTATTGCTCCATATTCTTGTCAGCATTTGGTGACCTCAGTGTTTTGGATTTTGGCCATTCTAATAGTTGTATAGTGGTATCCAGTTGTTTTAATTTGCATTTCCCTAGTGACAGATGATGTTAAGCATCTTTTCATATGCTTATTGCCATCTGTGTAACTTCTTCGGTGAGGTGACCATTCAGATCTTTTGCCCATTTTTTAATTGGGTTGTTTCTTTCTTATTGCTGAGTTTTAAGAGTTTTTTGTGTATTTTAGATGCTAGTGCCTTAGCAGATATATGTGATTAGCAAATATTTTCTCCCAGTTTATGGCTTTCTTCTGTTTATCTTAATTTATTCCTTTTGATTCAAAATTTGTTTAGCATCCAGCACAATGTCCTGTTCACAGAAGGTCTTTAATGGATGCTTCTGAAATTAACGGATAATGATTAATGTATATAGAAAATAGGGACAGAACTATATGGTCTTAAATACTAGATTATTTTCTCCTCTGCAAAGTAGGAAAATGGAAAAGGAAAGTAATAATTCAGCAGAACACTATTCATATATAAAAATGATAAATTTTTTAATGAATAAGATAATGGAAATAAGAATATTATTAAATTTCTTTCCAAATTTAAGATTGTAGCGAAAACTGTGTTGATACTTGACATTTTGTAAATGATACCCCTGAATAAAGTTGAAATTTTTAACTTCAAACAAAAATGTATGCAGTACTTTCTCTCTACATCTGTTTTCTGCATTCTGTGCATGACAACAGCATGCTGTAATATCCAACCAGATTTTACACGTGTTGTTCTACTTTGCTTATAATTCACCTGTTTGTTCCTTCCTTTGACCATCAGAGGCACTCTTAATTTTTCCTTGAAGAATCTATTAAATGTCCATTTCTCTACGAAGTTTTCTCTAGCTCTATGCAATTAGTCATTCAATTGTCAGTATTTCCTAACAGTGGGTACACATTTCTTGCAGTACTTTTCTTACTTTACTGCAAATATTTGTTTACCTTACTGTGTCCCCAAAGAGCCCATTTATCCTTGGAGTGTTGGAACTGCTCTTAATTTTCTTTGTAATCCATTGACATTGGACAAAGACTAGAACATAGAAAGTTCTCAATGAATCTTATTTGAATATATAATTTAGTGAAAAATATTTTACATTAACTATATTTGTCTTTTAATATAGTAAAGATTCATTTTTTTATTTTAAAATTAAAGGAAATATAGTGAGAAATAAAGTTCATGACTTTGGATTTTTTAAATCTTCTTTTATGCTTAAATATTCCTTGAAATCTTATGGTTTAATGCTGAAACCTAGCAACAGTTATATAAAAACTTTTAAATGTAACTATTAAACTCAGTTGTATTTCAATATAGGGAATAAAAACTGGTAAATTGTGATGGCAAATGTATGTTTTATTTTAATAAGTAGGTGAAAGGAAAGTTATATTTATTGACCATATTTTATGTCAGGCATTGATCTAAGCATGAAACATTTACTTTGCACAGCAAATAGTGTAAGCATTATGATCACTATTCACAAGAAAATTCAGACTCGGCAACAAAAGATGACTTGCCCAGGGCATCACACATGTGGAAAGATTCACAACTTGGTCTGTCAGACTTAACACCACGGCATTTTGCTTCCGAACTGCTTTCACAAACATTACCTTTCATTAGTCTTCGACTTAACGAAGGTTACATTTCATAGAGGAAGAGATTTGCTCGAGATATCATAATAACTAAGAGAAATAGAACTCAGTTACTTTCATTTCACAGTTTCTGGTTATTCTATTTACTCATTGTTAAAACAGTAGAAATATAAAAAAAAATGTTATGGAAAACAATACAATGATGACATACCTGTAGTAAGTGAAGAAAAAGAAAAGTGTTTATGTGGGTATGTGTTTCTGCAAATTGTTTACTAAATGATTAATTTGTATTCTTGTTCACTTTTACTAGTTGTGTTGTGTTTGAGGAAAGAATAAATTATATAAAGATTTGACCAAAAGCAAAGAAAAACTCGGCAGACTTCACTGAGATTAAATGTTCCTCAGAAGCTCATAAGTGAACAAGTCAGATCCTTGTGATCATTTATCTATAGTTGATTGCATCCATTTATCAAACCTCTTTTGCTTCCCCCACTTTTTTTTTTAGTAAAGTCAACTTCCTTACCCAGTCAGTGATAAAGTAACTTTACATGACGCTATTTTTCTTTAAATAATTATCTACTCTGACCAATATAACTTTCTTCATTTCCTGTGTCATTGCTTCTGATCATTCTTTAAACAGTTTTAATGACGGGGGGAAAAAAACCCTAAAACCACGGAAAAGAGAAGAAAAGAAGGAAAGATACATTGTAGTGAATTCATCAACTTCATTCCATGTTTGTCCTACCTAGAAAGAAGAGTTTCTTAAAAGTCATTTGGATGTTACCAATAAAATCACTTGCAGGTTTTTCTAGGAGCAATGATAGTCTTATCTTTATATTTATAAAGAGAGTTGGACTAGGACTGCATGAAGATTAATCACTCAATTTTTATTATAAGAAGGGATTTAGAATTATATTTACATCAATATAGAAATTTGAGCTTATAGCTGAATTTTCTATTACTATTATTGTATATTTATGAAAAATTACTACAGGTTACATGTGAAATTTTAGAGATAATATAGTGTAAGTATGGACAAATTATGAACATTTCATATGATAGTATTCATTTAAAAAGCAAAATTTCATATCTGAGAGTTTAGACACTGGAGACAGGCTTACTTATATTGTAAAATATCACTCTGTACTTTATTTAAAAATAGCAAATGCTACTAAGAATAAGCCTTTACTGAATTAAGAAGACATAATATTTGTGAGTTACCAAGTGATGTAAAGGAAATTAAAGCACATTCTATAATTAATAGTGGTTGTATAATTCTGTTAAAGTGTTTCTAAAATTTCTAATGTATACAGTGAGTTAACCATAAACATGAAAAACACTTATGTCATATTGAACAAAAATCAATATGTATCATAAAAAATAATTTGAAACATGGTGACTCAAATATAAATTTTTACTAGAAATTTCTAGCCTTAAAGTCAATACAACTTTTCAATATACATATATTGTTTTCCAGAGTTTTCACAGCATAGTCATAACAGTAGCCTGATGTAGATGTTAAAAGCATATTTGAGTAAACATTTCAATTTGTACAATAAGTCAAAATAAGAACAGAAACTGATTCTTTATGAACAGATCAGAATCAAACATGAGATGATTCTATGTATCAAATAGGTTGAATGATTTTACATTTATTTGTACACAGTTTATAAATATGCTAGAAAAATGCTGGATTTTGAGTCACAATTTTGGGCTTACCATTTTGGATTGTTCACACAGTAGCTTTTTACCTTAGAAAAAGTTTATCTCTCTGAGAAACTCTTTTCTATGTTGTGAATGCTTCCCCTAAAGTCCATTTCCTTCATTCTGAATATGTAATTATATCTTCTCTCCTTAGAAAGGTAAACAAAACGGCAGCAATTATAACCACACTTTACTAAATAAAATCTTCATTAGATTCTGGATCCACACTGGTGCAAACTATCCTATTGTTCTCTTTCCCTTCCTTTTTATCTTCCTTCCTTCATTTACTTTTAGACCGCAAGTATAAATGATTGAGTTGTCATTGAGATTGAGTCATTTTCACTAGTGGAAAGCATACTATCACCATCAGTAGAATGCCACTCTTATTGAACATTTAATATCAATTGTATTCCTTTCATATCCACATATACTCTGCTGCCCATTGATATTTACTCAAACACATATGTATGTATGTATGTATTTGAAAAAATATGTGCCCTTGTAAAATATGTATTGTTGTTTTATGTGTATATTACACATGTTTAAATCTACATGAATGATATTTTGCTATTCTGACCTTGTTATTCATTCAACACCATGATGTGAATATGTAGCTATGTTGCTAATTACATTTAGCTTGTTGCTTCTAACTGTTGCATGGAACTCTATAATACCATTTTTCACGTTTTCCTTATCCAGTTATTCAGAGGAAGGGTATCTAGGTTGGCTCCTACTCTCTACCACCACAAATGATGCTACACTGAACATTCTCCCACCTACTCTCCCATGAATCAGTGCAAGATATTCTCCAGAATGTATATTCTAAAGTGGGGTTTCTAGGTCACATTTTATTTACAGCAATGCATAAGCTTCCCATTTTCTCACATCCTATCCAATATCTAGTGTTATATAACTTTCTTATTTTTGCCATTCTTCTGAGTGTGAAGTGGCATCTCAGTTTAAATAGTATTTCCCTGAATAGTAGATTTTATCCTCTCTTGATACTCTTTTTATCACACTGAGTTCTACCTTCAAACGTGCTCAATTGGATATTTCTTTACTTTTAATGACATCACAAGAAGATTTCAGAGCTTTCCAGTTGAGAAACTAGAGTTAAAGTAGCCTATTTAAATCTCTCATCCACTCTTTTAAAAAATGGGAGCATTTCCAGAGGCAAAAATACATAAAACAGGTGAACTAGACTAATTTGCTGTCATCTGTACTCGCAGGTAAATAGAAAAAATGGTATCTGCTGAGAGGAAGAGAACTTATCATTAAAATATCCTTAATAGGATGTCTCTGCCTAAGACTAACCTGTACTAAATAGAATCTAGGATCTCTGAGACGTGATACCCTGGAGAATTCTATGTGAGCTATGCATCTCTGATATAAAATGGAGATGTGTCATAATTAAAACGCTTGCGATTGTCTGTGTGATGGACTCCACAAGCCTTATCAGGGACCTCATCTCTCCTGTGCCAAAGATGCATATCTGACAGGGAAAGGTGGGGGCCTGAGGAACTGCCTCAGTTTCCTAGACCTGTTTTTGCTTCTCTGAGACTCTTGCTTCCCTGTATCCTTGAAATTATTTAGTAAAGTTTGACATTCGGTGAGATCTCTGATTTTAGTTGATTAGACGGTAGGATCCTGTATTTAGCTCATTAGTCACTTTTTGTTATTAAATCAGTCTCATTCAATAATTTAGGTGTGTCTTCAAGCATTAAAACTTTCAGTCTAGTTCAATTTAAGACATCAATCTCTCATCTAATTCAAAGCCCCTAAATCCAGTTGGAGACCTATCTTAGGCTCAAGGAGCTGCAGCAGGGAAGAGAAGCACGGCTGCTCTGGCGTTGCTCCTTCTCTCTCATTGCCTCCATCCCTTCCTACACTAGTGGCTCTTTCCAGTTGGGGTGAGAGGAGAAGGAATTAGTGTAAAGAGGTGAAATTTTTATACGACTGCCACTACATGAATTCAAACTTCAGTGATGGTTCTACTGCAGGTGTTTACATGTTGCAGTTTCCAGGCTCCGCTTCTTTCATTTACATTCTTGGGGGCCTCATTAAGGCACAGGAAGGCAGATCCCTGATGTGGGCAATGCATTTTCATAAAAGCTAATCTCTTGTGATTCCATCTCCCACGGCTCCTGCTACTGGCACCCCAAGCCTTGTGAAGGGTCTGCAAGAAGGCTCTTTGGTGAAGTCTGACAAGCCTATAAAGAGGGGAAACTGTTAGCTGATTATCTGCTGAATCTTAGAGGCTTATCTGAATTAGCCCTCAAAATGTGTTGTGCACAGGATATTGTGTTTCCTGATCACAAAAGCACTGATATCCAAGAAAGAACCATTACCTACACCACATAGTGAAATGCTTTTGCCCTTTTTCTCCTAACTATACCCATCCTGCAACTCTGTAGGAAAAGGAGATACAGGCTAGGGAAGTGAAGACAACTCAAAGAGTACAAGAAGTAGAAGAATAGATCATGCTCCCACATCTTCCACTGTTCTGCTGTAAGCCCAGAATAAGATAAGTAATTGTATTTGCTGTGACATTCAAGTTTGACACAGGCCCGTACAGGACATTATAATATCTGAAGATGAATAGCAATCACCAAAATGAGACTAATCACCTAAAAGTAAAAGGAAGGCTCTAGGATTCAAAGAGATCATCAAAGGGAAAATATGAGAGAACTGGCAGAGCCTAACTGAACACAGGAGTTGAATAAAAATGACACCATTTCTTATTGGTGCCCCATTAAGGTCAACCCATTCAATGAATCCGTTATGTATGTGAGTAATTTGGGTTTTTGTCTAAATTGTATTTTTATATCCTCTCTACATTTTTCTTTTAGGGTTCCTGGTTTTTTGGACTTCTCTCTCAGCCAAGTATTGTAAAAATTATGCAGTCATTGATAGCTTTACTATTCATCTCCCATCTTCAAATATATTAACACAGCTTCCATTTCTTCCATTCCACTAAAGCTATTTTTCTCGAATACATTCTTCAGTGTTTGTCTCACTGAGACTCTCTAATGCTGTTTAACAGTCAGTATTTAAACTCTTTGCTCCTTCTAGCTTACATGACACTATTTTTCTGATTTTTCTTTCTCAGTCCTTTGTATTCACTTTTAGGGGCTTTGACTTTTATACTTGACTCTTAAACATTGGATCTCACAGGGACTTGTAAACTCGTCCATTGTACTTCTTTTTCTGCACCTTCTCCTTGGTGAATTTAATTTACTCTCCCGATGGAAAATTTCATCAGTATGCTAATGATTCCCAATGCTTCTCTTTAACCCTGACCTCAACCTGCATTTCTACCTCATCTATTTATTATTGTAAGTCAGGTCTGTATGTCTCAAAGATATCTTAAACTTGTAATTTTCAAAATATAACTGAACATCTATTATCGTGAGTGTTAAATTTCACATATATATATAACCTAAGTTAATGGCAAAAATGTATCCCAGATACACAAATCTGTAACCTGGAGTCTATCCTGTGATTCTTCACCTCCTCTCTTTTCCAATCAATTATCAACACCTCTACAAAACTCTGAAATGCCCTTCCCTTTCTTTACTGTGACATCACACTGTACATGTCTTTATTTTAATGCTTATATTGGAATTGGCTCATTTATATGTTTGCTTCTTTCGTTAAAGTGTATACCTATCCAGACAGGAATTCTTGGGCATCTCTCTTGGGGATCTAAAAACCAAAAAGTATATATTCCATATATATTTTCTGCCCTGAACTGACTTTCAGTATCCTCTTGCAAAATAGTTTTCATTCTCTTTCTTCTTACATTGATAAGACTTCATTGGATCAAGATATCATTTATGTAACATACTTCATAAACAGCAATGTGATGTGTGAATATTAGCTGCGGCCAACTATCTCAACTGCTTTGTGGAATGAGGTGGAATATAAATAAATAAACAACAAAGAAATCGATCACTAAATTTAATTTTTAAATGCCTTTTCCTTGCTGTTTAGCCATATGCAATGCCAAGTTTTATAAATTTATTAATTCAATTAGGAGAACACTGTTTTGTAGAAAGGACAATAAAAGTAGAAGAATATCTCAGCAAATTGCCATAAAAATAAATTTAACAGGTTCTTTCTATCTGTTTCCATTCCTACTGCATAACGTATTATTTCCTTTCTTTTGCTTCAGCCTGAGTCCTTCCCTTGCAAACAAACTTATTTGCCCTTGCTGTCCACTAAGTTTCTGTAACCAGTTTTTTACTTCTATTTTCTACAGGATATATTAAATTGGTTTTTCCACCTACTGCTGCTCTTTCTTCACCTTGTTTTAATGTTCTTTCTCATTACAATCTGGCTTCTAGAGCCTTTTGGTCTTTGTTCTCCTTAATCATTTTGCAGCATTTGGCAATGTTGACCACTTCCTTTTGGACATATTTCTCTTTTATGCAAATATTGTTCTACTCCAACTGCTTGCTCTTGTCCCCCTCTCTCTCTGTGATAGAGAGGGCAATAAATTTCCGTTGATTTATTCCGTCAGTCAACACGTATTCAATGTCTCCTATATGTCAGTATTTTGCAAATAATACAACACCTGTTCCCAAAGAACTATTTTGATGGGCAGAGAGATATATGTAATAAATGCAAACATAGGATAATTTCCATGATAGTGAAGCCAGAGTGAAGAGACTAAAAGAAGGCATTCTGAATAACAAGTGAACATTTAGAGGGTTAATATTTGTTTTTGATCCAAACAGCATTAAAAAGAAAATGAGATACTACATACCAATAAGTTTAGTGATAATTTTCCCATCTAACATTTATTCCTTTGTAAGGCATTGGAGGAATAAATTCAGCTATGAATCATTGATAGAAAATCAGAAAATATAAATCAAGAATGAATAGCTTTACATTCTCAAATACTATTGCTTTAGAAATTCCTATGCTAATTTCCCACCTTCTGTAAATAATTTATCCCTTAAAAAATGATCTTATTTGGCAAGAAGCTATATGATATTTATATAATATTCTTTTTTCTCCCCCTTCTGGTACAGTGTATACCTAATTCAAGTGCAGCAGTCTGCTGTAGCACAAAGTTTTTATCATGGCTTTTGTGATATTTTGTACTGACAGCATGTCTCCTGTCACTCAGAATGATCTTGCACAGTCTTTTGAGGACTCATGCATATGAAAAATAGTCCTTCGTGACAGTTTCCTCCAATTTAAGACAGCAATTTCTTCCATATCTGTCTATTTTATTGATAACCATCATTGATGAAAGGGAATTGTCTCCAACCCAATATAGATGAAAATGAATAGTGTTGGAGATTAACTATAAATGTAATCTTGCTAGAGAAATTATATCAATTTGAGATGTATTGTCTCCCGAAGATAGACAAATACTAAATGACTGAACCATACAGTTTATGGAACAACGTAGTTTTCTCATCTCTCTTAACAAAATCAAAACTCCTTTCTTTCCTTCTTTCCTCCCTTCCTTCCTTCGTTCCTTCCTTTCTTCCTTCTTCCTGCCTTCCTGCCTTTGTCGTCTTCTCTCTCTATTTCTTTTTAGCACTATGTATGTTTAATTAATCCGTGCCTCAGTTTCCTCACGTATAAAACTAGGACACCAATCATAGTTCACACAATAGTTGTGAGGATTAAATACAAAATGTTTACATCAGTGTCTGTCACATAATAAATGCTATTTGTATGTTGTTATTTTATCATTTCCTTATCAATTTCCACCAGGACCTTCAAGTTAAACTTCTTTACCTTACATTGTGAATCAAGGGCTAAACATTGTGTAGTGGGCAGAATTGCCCCCAGAGCTGGCAAGACCCTAATCACTGGAAACTGTGAATACGTTACCTTACATGGCAAGAGACGTTGCAGATATGATTAAGGTTAAGGACCTGAAAATAGGGACATGATCATGGATTATCAGGGTGAGTCTAATATACTTACATGAGCCCTTAGAACAGCGTACACTCTGTCTTGAATCAAGTCAGAAGCAGCAGGAAAGAAGAGAGATTCCAATCACAGGAATATTTCCAGCAAGACAATTAAAAGCCCACCATCACTACAGCTATTGAATCTCAGAGGCAGTAAGATGAGAGAAAGAGAGAGTGAAAGACAGAGAGGAGAGGAATAGGAATGGGGTAGGGCTAGGAATACAAGGAGGAGGGAAGGAGAAAGAAGTAATATATGAAAAACAGAAAATAAAATAAGACTCTAGAGACATCATTTAAAATAGCAACAAAATTCTAAAATATTTATGAATAAATCTAATAAAAATTACACAATACATGACTGAGAGAAAACTGAAAAACATGATTGAAAGGCATGGTAGTTTTTCATTTGAAGCAAAACAATAGCAATATGACAAATGGTCTTCAAAGCCAAGACTATTCTGACAAAAAACCCCAAAAAATGGAGAGCAATTTTTAATAGAAATCAAGACATAGTTTTAAAAAGATGCTAATTAAAACCTAGTAGTTTTGTACAGAATTATAAAAATAAACCAATGGAATGGAATAAGGAGTCAGAGGACAAAATGTAAATGTATTTTGTTGTAATTTGATAGAAAAAGCCTTAAAAATAATCAGGAAAACACTATTCAATAGAATTTTCCAAAAGTTTGAAAAATTTAACAAATATACCAAAAGAACAATTTAGGTATCAAATCTCTCAATATCGTAAAAACATGAAAACAATTAAGTCTTTAGAAATTAAAACTTAGAGAAAATCTTTTTATCTTGATATATGGAAATATATCTTAAAAAGGAGAAAGCAAGAATCTTAAAGAACTGATAAATTTTACCATATTAAAAATAAATATTTTATAAAACAAAAGACATTCTAAATCTTCAAATAAGAAAAAGACAAATAAATATAAAAATAAATCATTATAAAATTAAGAACAAGTAATCTATGAAAAAAGAAACCAGAATAACCAATGATCAAAAAAGAATTCCCCATAATCATATAATGTGATACTATGGAGCAAAAAACACAAGTTGCCTTGATCTACACGTATCAACATGGATGTGTATGCAAAAATTATGTTAAATGGAAATTACAAGTTGCTATAAGACAGGATAATAGGATGGAAGTTATGTGAACTACAAACTTATTTGTAAAAAGTATCATCATAAAGTTTATGAATAAGCATATAGTCAATATATAGAAATATGGACTAGAACAATACACACAATTTTTTTTCTGGAAATGTCTGTTGGGGAATGAAAATGGAAAAAATATCCATACATATCAATTTTGAGTGTCGTGTACAACTTGTGTCTATAACATTAGTCTCTGTGCTTCTTATGTTTTAAAAAAACAAAGTAAAAAGTTTGAAGAACAATCTATCAGACTTTTTGCCCCTTTTTTGCAACACCATATTCTCTTTAAAAAACAATTCAACTCATTTCAATTTTATTTATTTATTTTTTTTTTTGGTGAGGAAGATTGGCCCTGAGCTAACATCTGTTGCCAATCTTTCTCTTTTCACTTGAGGAAGGTTGTCGCTGAGCTAACATCTGTGCCAATCTTCCTCTATTTTGTTTGTGGGACACCACCACAGCACAGCTTGATAAGCCGTGTGTAAGTCCATGCCTGGGATCCGAACCCTTGAATCCAGGGCTGCAAAAGAGGAGTGTGCAAACTTAACCACTACGCCACTAGGCCAGCACCCCATTTCAAATTTTACCATAAAAGTTTGAAGTTTTAAAACTTTGACTTGATTTTTGTGAGAATATTTGTATTTCTAAATTGGCTTAGAATTAACTATTCCTGTTAACCACTGAAAATGTGACATAAAACAAGCAAAACTACAATTCGCATTTAAAATACTTAATGCATTATTCAGTTAAATTCTGCTCTATATTTCTAGAACTTCAGGAGGTGGTAGAAGACTTATTTTATCCTCAAATAAAAATCTGAAAAATATTTTCACTTTGAGATTCATTTTTTTCACCCAGGCAGTGCACATACATTGACTTAAGCACAGTAATAATCTTTGGGAATAAAACAGTGTTTAGAAAAGTACTATCATGACATCTAGAAGTCTCACTTATTTGGAATTCTTTCTTTCCATTTTATTTAGGCATAGAAAATGATTATTCTGACTAATGTCAAATATCTGCTTGAAAAAAAACAGAATTTTTACTCTGCCAGATGACAGGTTTTGAGGAGAAGAGATATGTGAACAGTGTGACAGCTAAAAAGGTTGGCAGTTCTAGTGAATAAATACATTTCTGTTGATATCAAAGTATTCACCCTTTTGCTTCTGAGGTACTCCATATTAGGCCATCAAAATGACCTCCTTAAAAGTTTGAGTGTAGGTAGTCACACTTAATTATGATCAAAATAAATACAGCACTTATATTTCTATAAGTTGATGAGTAACAAAAATTTTAAAGTATAAAATTCTGTATTGTTTTATTTCACAATAACCAGAAACCTGATTCATCCCAGTTCACAAGGTTGCAAAAAACATAATGCGTGTGTGTAATTATAAAATGTTAAAGTCATGTTAAAACAGTTGTACTCATTTGTTCCTGCCAATAAAAAGTCATACTCACTCATTTTGACAACACAATGATGGGTTCTTTTTATAGATCACTCAGATGTTCTAAGAACTTAAGGAATTGCAATTAAATTACTTACATTTAAATACAATTTCTAAATCATAGACCTGTTCAGATTTTTTTATCAATCTTAACAAAGAAGACCTAATACATATTTTAGATAAAGTGTGTCAATTTTAAAAATGAAATTGAACAGAAATGCTATTTAGAAATCAAACATCTTTCTTATCTAAAGTTGATGCAAAATAAACTTCTCTGAAAAACGCCTTTATATTTTTTACTATATGTTAGTACATGTAAATAGTTTTATTTGCTATGAATTTTCTTTTATATAGTTATATTTCTAATAAATATAAAAGTGATAATTATAAGTTTAATTAAATTCTCTAGTGATAGATTACATATTTTAATAGCCATGTAAACTTCAGTTGTCAATTAATCTTTCTAAAAAGTTTGAATATTTTTATTGGCTAAGAAAGAGACATCTTTTATGGGAATGGACCCATAGGGGACCATGGAATTACTGGAATGCCTTTTAATCTACATACTTGAAAAATTTTGTCTATATTCTAAACAATCTTACAGATTTTTGTTTTGCTGTTCTTCATATGTGTAGAGTTAGTTGTAATTAATCCTTTTTTTAAAAGTAAATTTATATTTTTGTCATTAAGTACATTCTCAATCAATGAATACTAAGAACATAAACAGTATCATGCTAATCTGAAAATATTTAGTCATAAAAAAGTGTTCCTCATCAATTAGAAGATAGTTCTGCCATTGTTTGCTCATTTTAAGAATTATTAAAGTTGTTTAAATTTCTTCAATGCACTCTAATTTTTCATGAAACATTTTTATATGATCTTCCATTAAAATTATTGTCCTGCAAAAAAATCTGGAAAAATTATTATTGGAATTTCTTCTCAAGACAGCAAACATCTAATGAGCAAAATTTATGTTCATTTGAAACAATAAATTAAATTTTAAAAAGATCCAGTTCATGAGTGAGATAGGATACTTAGATTATGATTTAATGATATACTTAGTCATAATATAAACAACTCTTATTTTCCTGTATTACAAATATATCTTGCATTTAGAGCAGACAAAAATGGTTATTAAATTATTATCTATTACTGCCATGATTGTATTTTGCCAGAAGATAACATTATGAACAATACATGACGTCAATGACTTAGTTGAGCAGAGTTCTGTAACTAATGTCTAGCAGTAGGATCCATTCTGTTACATTCTGTTACATGCCCAGCTCAGTATACATAATACCCGAAGTTCATGAACTTCATTAAAAATGAATAGATTTCTAAAATAAAATATGTTCTAAATATTTAGTCAACATTTATGACAACTAACCTGTGACTATCGCCTTACAGGGTGCATTTCCATGTCAGGTATAATATATTTTGTGTGGTGTGATAATATAGTAGTCAATTACATATTTTTAGTGTTGTTGATTTGATAAGTGTTATAATTTGGTAAGAACAGTTCACCTATCTATTTTAACACTTTTGGATTATTTCCATTATATCCATAACATATGATAGTCTGGTCTGATAACCTGTATTTTGTTAACTTTTTTTCAAAGTATTTTTTTAACCCTCTTCTAATATTTTATCATTGATATAAATCTATAAACAATCAAGATGTCCCAATACAATTATCTCCCAGCTACTAGGTTAAAATCTATTTATCTGGGAAAATCTTTCCTAATTAGTAAACCTAGTGTTTTCAATATTTATTATTCTACCAAATGAGGAACTACTTCTCATGGAGAGAAATTCACATAATGTGTGTGGCTGTATGTGTGTTTGTCTATGCCACGGTATGCTTTACAAATTTGCAATCTTTTCAACTGTGAGACATATAGCCACCTCATAAATGATTCACAAGGTGCCCAGAGGTATAGTTCAAGAGGGCAAACCGATGTCATGAAAACATGTTTGTATAGAGCTCTATTAATAATACATTAGTTCTTTCTTGTAGAGTTAGGTTATAGCAGCCATGTCTAATAAATAGTGAGCATGAAATTATAAATCTTTACTCAGAAAATGTGTCTTCCAGAAGGATAAAATATATCCTTTTGCTCTTTGTAATGATTGCCTCAGAAGAATAATGATGAAAATATCACAAAGCATTTAAAATAAATTTTCTAGTATATTGTTGGAAAATAAATAGGGAACCTCCATTAATTTCTATTTCAGTACAATGTCCTTATTCTTTTTTTATCTATGCTGGAAGGATACTACTACAAATTAACCCACTGTGCTAAAAATATGCTATGAAAGGAATAACAAGGAAGAAATTTTACATTTAACCTTTCATTTAGCAGACTTCTTATAGCTTGATGAGCTTATAATGTATTTGAGAGTAATTTTCATAATGTACTTCTTTATATGCGTATGTATGGTTAGTTAGGCTGATAGTTACAAAATATTACACATTTTTTAACCAAATTTGAATTACTTTTACTTAGTTGCAACATGAAAATGAAAAGAACTTAAAAAAAGTAAAACTTCTGATTAAAACCAGTGGATTAAACAACAAGTTCCAGTATGTCTGCAAGTCACTAAAATGACCATAATGGAATTTTTAAGGTATTTCCCGCAAGGACAAAAACAGAGGAGAGGAAAGAACAGCATTATCTACATTGAGATCTGGTAGGAAGAAAGGTGAACAGGCACTAGGTTACCTGAACTACAAGCTCTGAATCTAAAACAAAATAAAAAAAAAAACCCAATTTATATCATAAATATGTCCAACACTGAAGAAGATATGAGCAGGGAGACGTGATGGAGGAATAAAAATGAGAGGATTATGTGACAGACTTTTTTAAGAACGAGACCAGTGGGTCTACCAGGTTGATTCTACAACCCTGAATGTTCCTCTAACTCCTGGCAGAAGCATGGAGGTTTAATCCCTGCAAAGAGTGAGAGACAAAGTGTCTGGACGTCAGGCACAACAGAGGCCTCAGGTACCACACTCCAGGCTGGTTATTATGTGAATATTTAATTACAGAATGTACAGATCACTACTTACTTTCTCCATGTGCTACACAAAACATTGGTAACCAAGTGTTTTACAATCTATTTAGGATATTGGAATAGTCTCCTCTTTAAAATGTGATGAACCCAAAAGAAAATTCATAAAGATACTCATGGAGTGTGTGTGTCTTGGGGTATTGGGGAGTAGTGTTTTTCAATTAGATTCTTAGTTTTCTATCACTAAATACAAAGTGGCAGCCAAGGATCACCACATATTTAGGAAAAAATATCTAAAGAAAATATCTAAAATTAAAAGCAGAAGCAAAATAAAAACAGGAAACAAAAACAAATAGAAGGAAACAGAGATAAGGCTGGAGTAATAAAACTCAAAAGATCACCATTAATATTTTTAGCCTTTTAAGTATCCATAATAAAAAAAAAGAAAGCTGTAATAAGAAATTATTTCCCCCCAAAAGTGGAAGTTAAAGGTGTGTGATTGCAGAAACTAAGACTTAGTGGAACTATTGGAAGATAAAGACGCTAAAAAATCTCCTAGAAGGGGAGGAAACATAAAAAAATTAGAACACTGGCCTAGAGAGCCAATAAATATTGTTTGTCAGAGGAGGGAACTCAGGTACTTAATAAGTCAACACAATTTCCACTAATTTTTTAACTATTTCTGCATGTTTCAGGAGAGAAAAAGAACATTACTCTTGTGAAATGCTGATTCCTGGAAGCTGATAATGAAACCTCTTTGATTCACCCTTCACTTAGAGCAATGAAATCGCTGACTCATCAGAGAGCTGAATCACATGTACCCTCAACACATCTCCAGGTGTCTCTGGATGTTTGGGGTTAAATTTTGTGATAATCTAAAGACACTAAAGGTGACTGCAGAGCTTATACTTCAAGGCTCTGGAGAACAAAAGGGATGCCTGGCTGGGTAAAATGGATGTGTCTTCATAGTCAGGGCCTTCCAAAGAGCTCAGAATCAACGGTAGAAGGGGAACTTTCCAGGCTAGCCTGGGGAGGCACTGTTCCCTCTATTGCTAGCGGTAGATGAATATGTTGTAATCTTTCATCTGACTTTTTTCCTTTTAATCTATTTCACTTTGAGGATTGAGAAAACATGTTAAAATTTAGATTCCCCCTTAGGTACCAAGAATATCACTGGACTCATTTTTGACATGTTATGATGTGTATATTTTTGTAATTTGACCTGGCAGTTTTCTTCCCATATCTATCAATGCCAGTCTCATACATGCTTGTACTTTATGTAAATTCTTGTTCCCAAACTTGGCAAGATCAACTGGAAGGGAAGTAGAGATAAATTTTTTTTTTTTTTGGCTGAGGAGGATTAGCTCTAAGCTAACATCTGTTGCCAATCCTCCTCTTTTTTTTTTTTTTTGGCTTGAGGAAGATTAGCCCTGAGCTAACATCTGTGCTAACCTTCCTCCACTTTATATGCAGGTTGCTGCCACAGCATAGCTGACAAGTGGTGTAGGTCCATGCCCGGGATCTGAACCCAGGCTGCTGAAGTGGAGTGCGCCAAACTTGACCACTTCACCACAGGGCCAGCCCTGGGATAAGTTTTCATGCTACACAAAACCACCCACTGTTTTGTTTTGTTTGCCTTCAGTGAAGAGAATATAAATGTATTGCTTAGGAAATGATCTCAAACCCACTTTCTACCTACCAGTTCCCAAAAAGTGGAAAGTTCATGTTTTAACGAAACTTTGAAACAAAGGAATAACAAGAACCACTTTATTTTTGATCTTGTAAAACTATGTGTCTTCTTTGCTTCCATGATATAATATCTCCTGGTATGTGTATAATACATTGAATGTAGTTTTAAAATAACATATAACGTTAAGTGGAAAATGTTATGAAATTTACTCTAAAACTTCCTGAATTTCTTATGCAAGTTTAAAGGCTTTAAGTGGAGCCACTTCCAGTCATTAACAGTTTCTGCCTGAAATAACTAAAAATCTTGGAAAAATATATGGGAAAATTGTTTTCAGACACTAGACTACGGGCAGCACAGGGCAGTCAGTGACCACTGAGAGAGGGAAAATAAGCAAGGTGAGCCCTCTGCTTGTCCTAGCTTATTGCCTGGAAGATTTCCAGACCAAAGCCCAGGGAGCAGGACAGGCTGTTTGACCCTGGGCTTGTTGGGGACTCCCATGCACATGCACAGCTCACTGGTCAGCCAAGGGTTTGAGGAGGTTTATACTCAGAGCTTTTGACTTCACATCATATGGCACCCTCCTTTCCAGGTTTCTCCCCTGAGTGACAGCCCTGAACACCTCTGACACCTTAAGCCAATGATAATGAAGATTTCCCCATTTCTTACCACCCCTTACTAATCAGCTAGAGAGTCGTGTTAGGGACTAAGCTACATAAATGTGGACTTCGCCCTCTGCAGTTCACTTCTTTCAAGGACTAAACTCTTTTTCAGGCTCTGTGTAGTCTGGGTCACTCCAATTTCATCAAATAATTGTTTTGTTATATTTTTGTCCAGAATTTATAATGGTTATGTGAGTCACAGTCCAAAACAAGACATCTGAATTATTTTATCTTATAATTGTTTACACATATTTCTCAACTTCGATTGGAATATATATGTCAAAATATAGGTATTTACTTATATTCATTATAAAACATAGCAGTGTTCAGCAGTCTGCCATCCAGTACTCATTATATTGAAAATATGCACAACTCATTTAGTAACCTGGAATCCCAAATGTTCCATTTTCTGATATTTTTTTGCCCAGGTGCATTACTACAAATAAGTACATAGTTACAGTCTTATTTTATAATTTTCCATAATTCTACTAATTATAAACATGAAAGGTAATGGGTAGGATAGGTCACATTTCCTTCTGGAAATAATCCTTGACCAGGCTGATTCCCTATTTTGTTCCTTTACTTTGAACCTAAATATATTATCTCTAGCCAGCAGTTAGTATTCCAGTTTGGGACACAGACAAATTAATACAAAAGATATTTAGGTACAGATTAAGTATAAAGTATAAAGTAAGTACAGATTGAGATGGAACCCATGAGGAAAACACACAAGCATTATAGAAGGTATGCCTCTCCTTCATGCAGTGTTTAGGGACGGCGTCTTGGAGAGGGTGACATTTAAGTGCAGATGTGGAAGATGGGAAGAAATCACTTTGCAACACGTTGATGGAATGTTTTTCACGCAGAATGAACAAACTATGCACAGACCCTGAGGTGGGAAAGTTCTCAGCAAGAGTGAAGACTATAGAGACTAGTATGACCAGATTATGATGAGAAAATAGCTTTAGATGAAAAGGGGAAGCTCAACGTGGACCAGATCATAAGATCCGTATATAAGACATGGTGTAGAGTTTAGATTTTTCTTTTAAGTGAAAAAAAAATCTACTGGATATTTTGTAAGGAAATATAATTTAAATTGTTTTTTAATAAAGTCGCTCTGTGCTAAATGGAGAAGTGATGGTGAAAGCAGCCCAAGATAAGCAGGAACAAGCTGCTTTGTTAAGTCGGGTGAGAAATGGTGGTGGCTTGGAATTTTGCTGATTGGGGAAATGAAGAGAAAGTGATAGATTCAAAGTGTAATCTGAGAGTAAGATAGAAAGATTTAGAACTGTAGATTGAATGTATGTGGCTCATGGACAAGACAATTCTTGGATCCCTTTGGAATTCGTTTGGTTATAATTATTATTGTTATGATGAGAGTGTTGATTAAGAAGTTGGTTATTTCATAATCTATCTGATTATAAAAAGACATATTTATCATGCATTTTAAAATAATTTAATAGGATTCTCTACTTTTTAGTCAATTCCTCTTTTTAGTTTGGCACCAAAACCACACTCAGGGCTGGTATATAGCTATTATCTTGCACATCTAAACCACTTGGTAAAGTGTTGAATTTCAGCACTTCCTTACTAGTTGGTAAATAGCCACTGCTCCAAGTCCTCATACGCTCCTCTCAGGACCTCTGGACTTTCTTGCAATCCAAAAATTAGAGGCTAAAACCTAGCATAGTAGGGAATGTCCAGAACTCTGTTCTAGTTTTACAGTTTAGTGTCTGTGTCTACATGGAATACTAATGGAATACTAATGCCCAAGCCACGTATTTTGCATATCACACAAGACCAATTCTTTACAATTAGTCAATTTTTCTCCACCTAAAATTTTCTGGCTAGACTCATTACACGTTTTAGAGCAGTTTTTTCCATTTCTAAGAAATATTGTAATAGACTTTTGTGTTGTGATTACATTAAATATATAGATAAATTTGGAGACATTAAAAATCTTTACAAAATTGCAAATTTTCTGTCAACAACACGGTTCTTCCACACAGACCAATTCTTTTCCTAGGTCTCAAAATAGACTTTTTATAATTTTATTTGAGTAAGTTCTACACATTTCTGTGGAAGTTCATATTTCTAGATTTTATATTTAAACGTTAGATGGCAATTTTTAAAAATTATATTTTCTAAATGCTATTAAAATTTAAGAAAAATATTACTTCTTTCACATTTATTAGAGCAACTGATGACCTTACTGAAGTCTCAGAATTTTCCAGTAGTTTTTATTTCCCAATGTTTTATGCTTAGCAAGTCAAATAATTTTATTGATAAATAATGATCATCATTTTTCTTCCTTCTGTCCTATATTTATATTTCTTGTGTATACATTATATACATCAGAGTTTTCATTAACTATGGTTTCCTTCTGGGCAGATGTAGACTCATACTTTACTCCTTTCAAGTCAGATATGATTATGTGGCTTGCTTTGAACAATATTAATGCATGTCATTTCCAGGTGGAATATTTAACAGCCAGGTAATAATTGGCCTTGTTTTCTACTCTCTGACCAGTAACCAAGAAATAACATGTAGAGATGAATGTTACATCAGCCTGGGAACCTGGGTGACTATGTCATATGTTCAAAAAAATAACTGAGTCTGTAGCATAAGCAAGATATTAACATTTTTTAAGAACATTAACTCTTGTTTTCTTAAACCATTGAGATTTGGGGATTATTTGCCCATTATTTTCTATTCTTATCTATTGACATTGGAAAGGACTCCAGAATGGATAGAAATATTTCATTGTAGGTGCCCCACCTAAAGAACACTATATAATCCTGCATCCTGCCTATATTCAATACGTGTGATGTCTACAAGAAATTCTACAAAGTATGCTAAATATGGCATCAATTCCTCCTTTCAGCTCAAAGAGAATTTTACTTTTTCTTTTCATAATTTTTGTGTGAATAAATGTATTTAAGTTATTCCATTCAGAAAACAAAAGGTGATGCCAATTTTTGTGTATATCAGTGTATGTACATATGTATATATTTCTATTTAAGAAAACAATAGTGCTTAAAATTAAGCAAAGTTAAATCAACAAAATTATATTATATGCATATATACACTTTATATATTATATATATATTTATATATCATATATATATGAACACACACACATATTTTCCTAATGTATAATAAGCTCCTTGAGAGGAGAGGATGATGGCTTATTTTTAAGGTTTACCTTTATATTATCACATGCCTAGCATAATATCTAGTTCAGGAAATATTTCTTGACAGAAGTTCTAACTGTAAATGCTGCTATGTCTTATAGTTTCTGTACTTTAGATGTGGTCAAATAATTTGTGTACTTACAATAGGAAAGGTTATAAAACTTGCCTTTGTTTAAAAAGAAAAAAACCCACATTTAATTTTCTTTTCAGCCATAATAGAGTGCTGATATAAGCAGAGCTTTAAAGAGTGTATATGTGTGTGTAATTCTCTGCTTATAGTTTAATAAGTACAATTATTATTTCATGAGGCATCATTAACTTTTATGGTAGTTTTTCTACACATACAAAGTTACTGTCCATTTGATGTACTGGAAATTCTTATTTTAAGATCAGTATAAATAATTGCATGCATAGGGCTCCAGTTATCTTTGTAAGAGCATATTTTAATGGAATTTGAATGCTTAGGCAAGGAGACAATAACGAGGATGCCAAACATAAAATCAATCATCCTTATCCAGGACTGCTCTTTTATGCTAATCTTTAAGATTGGAGTCATTAACAAACATAATATATATCCTGGGCATGAAAACCTGAAGGCAATGGATTTATCCCAAGTTAAGTGGTCTTACCTCTTTTTATTGAAATTTTCTTGTACAAAACATTGTATAAAACCTGGAGACTTGCCTGTTGGCTAACTATTCTGCCTCCAAAGCTTACTTTGCTCTACCTCTGGATATTCAGAAACAAAATGTTCTTTACAAAAACTGTTAGTTTGAAGTAGAAAATAAATTTCCTCCTACTCTATGAAGTAGGTTTAATGAGTCTAGTAAACAAATTTTTTAAATGTGATGTTCCAAGTACAAGAATGAAGTAAAAGAAATGAGTTATAAGGTAACAATAGATGAAATGTGGTGATAAATATAATTTGTATGGCAAAATAGCTAAATATGCAAATCACGGACACTAAAAATCGAAGTGCAGTCGTGGTTGCTTAACAATAGGGATACACTCTGAGAAATGCATCTTCACGCGATTCGTCATTGTCAGAAGATCATAGAGTGTACTTACACAAACCTAGATGGTATAGCCTCCTACACACATAGGCTTTATGGTACAAGTCTTATGGGACCACTGTTTCTATATGTGGTACGTCATTGACCAAGACGTGGTAGTGTGGCGCGTGACTGCAGTTAAATTATAAGAATAGTAAAAGTAATGCTTGTTAATTTAAATAAATATATCTAGAAGACATTCCTTCCATCTATCAGAAATGTGCAAGAAAAGAATCTTAAGAGGGAAAATATACTCATTCTTAGATGTCTCGTGGATTATTATCTGCTCAAAAAATATAACTGGAGACTATCTTGACATTTTCAGTTTAGAGGGCTTTGGAAGAGATATTACCTAGCATGTTATTTCTCCTACCTTTCTTTTAATATCTAAAACTCCAAAATTATACTTTACCTGTTCCAGGGTTTTCACATGAAGAAGCTCATGAATTGGATGCCACTAATGATGTAGCTCAGCTCTCTATGATTCCAGACATTGTGTGTCATATTTTTAATCCTAAATTCCTAGGAAGGTAAATATGAATGCCAAGCTGAACCAGTCAGTTGTAACTGGGAGATCAGGTCCAAAATCACGGATAGAAGAGGAAGCCGTTATTGTGAGTAGGGCAGACTTTTCCAGCATATAAATACTGGGCTCTTCTAACACATATTCATGACTCCTATTCTCATTACCTCTACAATCTCGCTTTGTATCATTGTTTCTGTATCCTGCACTATCCTGCAGACATTCTGGCCTCCCAGTTTATTGGCTATACCAAGCTATTTTCTCAGCTGTGGACCTTTCCCTTGTTTCTTCTAACTGGAATGAGTCTATCTATACTTCTTGCAGCATTAATCCTGGGGAGGACTCTTATTGTGTGATTTTTCACAGGTAAATTACCCTGTTGAAACGAGCATCCTCCCCATGTGTATTCTATCACATCACCCTTTAACTGTCCTGCAAAGAATTTATTACAATCTGGAGTGATCTTTTTTTTTTGTAGTTGACATATTTTCTGTTTTCACCATCAGAATTTAAGTTCCATGAAGACAGAATCTTTTTATCCTCATTACTGCTATATCTTCAGTGCACAATCAATATATTTGCAAATGAATAAATTTAGATAATTCAATAGTGAAAAATGACCTTGAATTTGTGGTCCCTGAACTTCCTTCTCCCATTTCACAATTTTACAACATAGAGAATAGCAGCCATGTTAAACTTAAACAATTAAATATAATTTGTGAATATGTATAAGTTATTGATGCAAACATGAGAAAATCATACATACTATTAGCATTATCAGGAGTTAATATTGCTATCAAGACATCTTCATGTTAGCATTGCCATTAATTTTCAAAATTCTTGTACACCCAAGGAGTGTGGTAAAATGCTTGAGAGTGTGGGATCTGGAAACAAACTGAATTTAAATCCTAGCTTGACACTTTCTCTTTATGTCCCTTAATCTCCCTGTGACTCAGTTTTTGTATTATGAAGAGATAATAAAAACAATAGCTATAAAATAGATTTTTATGGACATTGAGTAAATAAATATGCAAAATTCTTACAACATCAAAAGATGTTGTTTATAATTATGTTCCCTTTTGAGACTGGAATCTTCTCTAGTCATTTGTTTACTCATCTAAAAATGAATTGCATAGAGAACTAACCAGCTTTGTAGTAAATTGCTCAGAAAAGTTGTTATCCAATGAGAGAATTTATTGTATCTTCATCTTATCAGGTCCCATAGCAAATATAAACACAATATTTGTATTTAAATTTGAGCCACACTTATTAATATAAATCAATCATTATAATTACACTAGTGTCTCTATTGTGTAAATCATGGATTTTTTCCACAATGTAATTTTAATTCTAATTTCCTTTTCATCTACTTAACAATAAACTTCCCTTCAACTTGAACACAGGAAAAAAAATTACTGCTTTTTAATAGTATGTGATTATCTTGTTTATCTATTTATGCCCACAGCCAAAAGGATGAATTTGCTATTTAAACTACATGACACATAGTAGACCATTATTGTCAATAATTGTCATTCTACAGCAAAAATCTCACTTTCATTTTTGCTCAAGGCAGAACATGTCTTTTTTATGTTTGGAACAGAGAGCATGGAAAGAGGTTGTCAGCCTAACCATTTGAATCCTGGGTAAATACTATGAGCTATGTCTAGGAATCCAATGTCTCAGGTTTTTTTTCCTAATGTAAGTTTTTTCCTAAGTTTTATTTCCCTTTTAAAGTGAAGAAAAAACTTTATCATAATAGTGGCAGTATGATTGAAATGATTTGCTCACTTATGGAAAATCATTTATGGTTTTTCATAGTTTAAAATGTTTTAAAAAAGAAATGTATCTGATTTCACAATTTTAATAGATTATAAGGATCAGAAGGGATGTTAAACGTATCAAGATGAGAACAGTGAGCAAAAGATTTATGCAGAAAATATCTGCATAAACAATGGCTATAAATTCCCCAAATCTAGGAAAAAAACATTAAATTTTACATCCAAGAAGTCCATTAGACTCCAAATAAAATCAAAGAAAATCACAGAGACACATCGTAACAATGTTGCTTAAAGCCAAGCCTAGAGAGAAAATATTGAATGCAGCAACAGAAAAATGACATATCACATACACAAAACCATGAATCAAATAATGGGTGAGTTCTCGTCAGAAATAATGGAAGCCAGAAAACAATGGAATGACATATTCAAATACTGAAAGACAAAAATCTGTCAACCAAAAATTCTTTATCAAGCTTAACTATTCTTCAAAAATGAAGGGGAAATAAAGACATTTCTAGACAAACCAACGGTGAGTTTGCTAGCAGAACTTCATACAAGAAATTCTTAAGGAAAAATTGTTGAAATGATGCCAGATGGTACCTTGAATCCCAAAAAGGAAAGAAAAGCACCAAAATTTATGTTATCCAAATTCATTTCAAAATCTTAGCACTGTTTAAAGTAAAATAGGAGAAATAAATAGAACTAATGACATTGAAATATGTAAAGTATTTTTTCAAAGTGTAGGAGAAATAAATGTGCCTTTTGATATTGTATGTAATTTTACAGGAAAATATAGTGCTCTTTGCTTAGTTATTCATAATTTCAATATTATTAGGTTAGACTATATATTTTATTTGCATTCATTGAAAACCTATTTCCTTTAAGAGACAAAGAGATAAATTTAAACATATGTTAATAAGCTTATCATCTGCAAGTTTCTTCATTTTATCTAACAGCTTTAACTTTGTACTAAAGTCCATTTTGTATCAAGTATTTGAGTTAATTTTGATTTAATAAACAAGCACAGGTTTCCTTTCACAGACACAATTTTATTGGCCTTTTGGAAAAGCAAGAGAAATCTAGAAATTGTGTTTTTAAGAAAATGCTTACTCATGCTATGGACTGAATTATGTTCCCCCTAAATTCATATGGTAAAGTTCTAACCCCAGGACCTCAGAATGTGACTGTATTTGGAGATAGGGCCTTTAAAGAGGTAATTAAGGTAAAATGAGGTTATATGGATGGACCTTAACACAATATGTCTGGTGTCCTTATCAGAAGGGGAGATTAGGACACAGATAACACAGAGGAACAACCATGGAAGGCAGCCATCTGCAAGCTGAGGAGGAGAGAGGTCTCAGAAGAAACCAAACTTGCCAACACTTTGATTTTTGGCTACTAGCCTTCAGAGTTTTGAGAAAATAAATTCTTCTTTTATACCACCCAGTCTGTGGTATTTGTTATGGCATCTCTAGCAAACTAATATAAGTCAGTATCCTCTTATAATACTAAAACAGAAAAACCAAAATATAATCTCAATCTTACTGATTATTTTC
Organism: Ceratotherium simum simum; assembly: GCF_057802395.1. Taxonomy (NCBI): domain Eukaryota; kingdom Metazoa; phylum Chordata; class Mammalia; order Perissodactyla; family Rhinocerotidae; genus Ceratotherium; species Ceratotherium simum. The sequence continues at coordinate 29,344,352 of NC_141907.1, read as the reverse complement.
TGACTTAGTATTGCCTTCTTGGTTAACTATGTCTGTCTTTAAGTTAATATAATAAGTTCATGTGTACTGTACATACACACACATATATATATCAGATGACAACAAGTGAAGATTTATTAATTAGTATTCTTAGATAATCCAAACAGTAGCCAAAAATCATGGAATACAGCGATACCATGAAGCCAGTTGGTATTGCAACAATGAGAATAAAATATATGATATTTCGCCTCCTTTTCCTTTATGTATGTTATTTTTGGAAGATTGCTTTAATTCAAATTTAGTTACTAGGAATAGTTTTTTGTTTCATTTAGTTTTCTCCTTAATTCATCTGTCATTATGAGTTATATGTCTTTCCAAATATATATATTTATTGAAAGAGAATGTAATTAACGATGTGGTTAATAATTAACTAATATTTAATTCTGATAAAGCCATAATGTCAGAATCGGAATAGCCCATGACTATTATAGTTCCTTAAAAATGATAAAGTAGGAGGCGGAGTCAAGATGGCAGCGTAGGCAGACTCTGAACTCACCTCCTCCCGTGGACACAGCCAATTTACAACTACTCGTGGAAAAATTACCCCTGAGACAGAACTGAAAACTGGATAAGAGGAACTCCTGCAACAACGGACAATCCTAACTGAGGTAGAAGAGGCAGAGACTCCCTTCCGGAGAGGAAAAACGCCGCCTTCACAGGCCGCCAGCGTCACGGCCGCTGGGAGCAGCTCACAGGTACACAGCCTCCCTGGAGGCGCGGGGTCCTGAGCTGGGGAGCGCCCCCGCTGGGGGCATTTTGTGGACCCAGCACAATCGACACCAGTGGCATAATATCTGACCTTGCCTGCTACTAAAGCATTGAGTAGCACCCCCAGAAAACCCGGTTCACAAAGAAACTAAAACTGGCTCTTAAAGGGCCCACGCACAAATTCACCCGTTCCAGAAAGCATCCTAAAATCACCAGAAAGAAAGGTGCACAGTGCTTCGGTGACAAGAGACTCACCTAATAGGCCCTGAGTGCATCTCGGTGAGGGGTGAGACCTCTCCAGGGACTGGGACCTTGGCGGCGGCCATTGTTGTGGCCTGGTGTGAGCGTGCTGACACAGACGCCATTGGAGTTCTCCCTGAGGCCTGCTAGCCCAGGGTCTGCTCCACCCGCTAGAGCACCGATTTAATCCAGCTCAGCCAGGGCAGGCAGCCCACCCTAGAGACTGGCCCCACCCAACAACAAGCCCTCAGGCAACGTGTGGGCCTGCATAGATTGGTGACTGGATTCTCTGCAACCTGGCAACTGAGCCGACTTGAGCGGAGCAGGGTGTGCACAAGGAGCCGGTAGAGAGTGTGGGGTGGTGGCGGAGTGTGTGGGGCTCCCGCCGTGGAGAGACTGGGTCCACTTGGGGAGGTCGGGGTGCTCACACGGGGCAGGACTGTGTTGACCATGTGTGTGGACCTGTGGGCAACAGGGCTTGTCAGCTGCAGAAGACTTGTGCTTCTCAAAGACCCACATAGGAGGTTTACCCCACCTTCCAAAGCCTGAAACAATTGGGTGCTCCTGTGCCTGAGGCCAGCCCCACCCAGCTGCAATCCTCAGAGAGCTGACAAGAGACATAATAGGCTAGAGGCTTAGAGCAATTGTAAGGCCCTGAGCCTAACAACCTGCCATGCTGGGGGCCTACTCAGTTAAAAGAAATACTGCAACACAAATGTGGTATTAGAACTTGCAGCCAAATGTGCTGGGGTGCCCCACACCTGATAAAGAGACTGAAGGGCCCACAACAACTACAAGCAGCTGAGCATTACAACAGCTGGCCAGGAGCATAACTCAGCCTCCCTGGGCGCCTATAGGGAGAGCTAACAGGCCACAATAGAAGGACAAACGTAGACCACATAGGGGCCACCCCTGGAACATTGAGAACTGAGGGAAGCACACTGGAAGCCTCCTAAGGCATGACTTACATAAGGTCACCTATCCAAGAGCAGGAGATGTAGCTGACCTACCTAATACGTAGACACAAGCACAGGGAAAGAGGCAAAATGAGGAGGCAAAAGAATACATTCAAAGTAAGGGAACAGGACAAAACCCCAGAAAAGGAACTAAGTGAAACAGAAATGAGCAACCTACCCGACAGAGAGTTCAAACTAAGAGTGTTAAGGATGCTCACTGATCTGGGGAGAAGAATAGATGAACTCAGTGAGAATGTCAACAAAGAAATGGAAGATATAAAAAAGAACCAATCAGAAATGAAGAATACAATACTGGAAATGAAAAATTCATTAGAGGGACTCAAAAGCAGAGTAGAGGATACAGAAGAACGGATGTGTGAGCTGGAAGAAAGACTAGAAGAAATTACCCGAGGTGAACAGGTAAAAGAGAAAAGAATTAAAAAGAGTGAGGACAGTCTAAGGGACCTCTGGGACAACATCAAGTGCACTAACATCTGTGTTATAGGTGTCCCGGAAGGAGAAGAGCAAGACAAGGGGGCAAAGAATCTATTTCAAGAAATAATAGATGAAAACTTCCCTAACCTAAGGAAGGAAACAGACATCCAGGTACAGGAATCACAGAGAGCCCCAAACAAGATAAACCCAAAGAGGCCCACACCAAGACACATCACAATCAAAATGTCCAGAATTAAAGATAAAGAGAGAATCCTAAAAGCCGCAAGAGAATGTCAAGTTACATACAAAGGAAACCCCATAAGGCTATCAGCTGACTTCTCAGCAGAAACCTTACAGGCTAGAAGAGAATGGCACGATATATTTAAAATGCTGAAAGGAAAAAACTTACATCCAAGAATACTCTACCCAGCAAGGTTATCATTCAAAATGGAAGGAGAGATCAAAATTTTCCCAGATAAGCAAAAATTAAAGGAGTTTGTCACCAAGAAACCAGTGCTACAAGAAATGTTAAAGGGACTGATTTAAGGGGAAAAGAGAAGATCACAAATAGGAAAAATTATTTATTTCCATGATTAGAACGTAATAGATACAAATGCACACAAAATAGGTTAGATATGATATTAAAAACATAAAATGAGGGAGGAGGGGAGTTAAAGAGTGCAGCTTTCAGACAGAGGTCAAACTAAAGTGACCATCAATTCTGTATAGAAGAAGTAAGGAACAGAGAAGGACTACTAAAATACTGAGGGAAAAAAAAAAAGTTAAAAAATGGCAGTAAGTACATACTTATCAATAGCTACTTTAAACGTCAATGGACTAAATGCTCCAATTAAACGGCATAGGGTGGCTGACTGGATAAAACAACAAGACCCATGTATATGCTGCATACAAGAGACACACTTCAGACCTAAAGACACTCACAAACTGAAAGGGAAGGGATGGAAAAAGATACTCCACGCAAATGGCAATGAAAAGAAAGCTGGGGTAGCAGTACTCATATCAGACAAAATAGACTTTAAAACAAAAACTGTAAAAAGAGACAAAGAAGGGCATTACATAATGATCAAGGGAACAATCCAACAAGAGGATGTAACACTTGCAAATATCTATGCACCCAATGTAGGTGCACCTAAATATATAAAGCAATTATTAACAGACATAAAAACAGAAATAGACAGTAACACAATAATAGTAGGGGACTTTAATACTCCACTTACACCAATGGATAGATCATCCAAACAGAAGATCAATAAGGAAACATTGGCCTTAAACGACACACTAGAACAGATGGACCTAGTAGATATATACAGAGCATTCCATCCAAAAACCGAAGAATACACGTTCTTTTCAAATGCACATGGAACATTCTCCAGGATTGATCACATATTAGGCCACAAAACAAGTCTCCATAAATTTAAGAACTTTGAAATAATACCAAGCATCTTTTCTGACCACAACGGTATGAAACTAGAAATCAACTATAGGAAGAAAATCAGAAAAGCCAGAAACACATGGAGATTAAGCAAAATGCTACTGAACAACGACTGGGTTAACAAAGAAATCAAAGAAGAAATCAAAAAATACCTGGAGACAAATGAAAATGAAAATACGACATGCCAGAATTTATGGGATACAGCAAAAGCGGTTCTAAGAGGGAAGTTTATAGCGATACAGGCCTATCTCAACAAACAAGAAAAATCTCAAATAAACAATCTAACAATGCACCTTAAGGAACTGGAAAAAGAGGAAGAAACAAAGCCCAAAATCAGTAGAAGAAGGGAAATAATAAAAATCAGAGCAGAAATAAATGAAATAGAGACCAAAAAAACAATAGAAAAAATTAATAAAACCAAGAGCTGGTTCTTTGAAAAGATCAACAAAATAGACACACCTTTAGCTAGACTCACCAAGAAAAAAAGAGAGAAGGCACAAATAAGTAAAATCATAAATGAAAGAGGAGAGGTTACAACAGACACCTCAGAAATACAAAAGATTATAAGAGAATACTATGAAAAGCTATATGCCAACCAATGCGACAATCTGGAAGAAATGCATAAATTCTTAGAATCATACAACCTTCCAAAACTGGATCAAGAAGAAGTAGAGAATTTGACTAGACCAATCACCAGTAAGGAGATCGAAACAGTAATCAAAAACCTCCCCAAAAATAAAAGTCCAGGACCAGACGGCTTCCCTGGTGAATTCTACCCAACATTCAAAGAAGACTTAATACCTATCCTTCTCAAACCCTTCCAAAAAATTGAGGAGGGGGGGAAGCTCCCTAACTCATTCTACGAAGCTGACATTACCCTGATACCAAAACCAGACAAGCACAACACAAAAAAAGAAAATTACAGGCCAATATCACTGATGAACATCGATGCGAAAATCCTCAACAAAATACTAGCAAATCGCATACAACAATACGTTAAAAAGATTATGCACCATGATCAAGTGGGATTTATTCCAGGTATGCAGGGATGGTTTAACATTCGCAAATCAATCAACGTAATACACCACATTAATAAAACGAAGAACAAAAATCACATGATCATCTCAATAGATGCAGAGAAAGCATTTGACAAGATCCAGCATCCATTTATGATAAAAACTCTGAATAAAATGGGTATAGAAGGAAAGTACCTCAACATAATAAAGACCATATATGAGAAACCCACAGCTAATATCATCCTTAATGGTGAAAAACTGAAAGCTATCCCTCTAAGAACAGGAACCAGACAAGGATGCCCACTGTCACCACTCCTATTTAACATAGTATTGGAAGTCCTAGCCAGAGCAATCAGGCAAGAGAAAGAAATAAAAGGGATCCAAATTGGAAAGGAAGAAGTGAAACTGTCACTATTTGCAGATGACATGATTTTATATATAGAAAACCCTAAAGAATCCACCAGAAAACTTTTAGAAGTAATAAACGAATATGGTAAAGTTGCGGGATACAAAATCAACATACAAAAATCAGTTTCATTTCTGTACACTAACAACGAAGTAGCAGAAAGAGAAATTAAGAATACCATCCCATTTACAATTGCAACAAAAAGAATAAAATACCTAGGAATAAACTTAACTAAAGAGGTGAAAGATCTGTACACCGAAAACTATAAAACATTTCTGAAAGAAATTGAACAAGACACAAAGAAATGGAAAGATATTCTGTGCTCTTGGATTGGAAGAATTAACATAGTTAAGATGTCCATACTTCCTAAAGCCATGTATAGATTCAATGCAATCCCTATCAAAGTTCCAACAACATTTTTCACAGAAATAGAACAAAGAATCCTAAAATTTATATGGAACAACAAAAGACCCCGAATAGCTAAAGGAATCCTGAGAAGAAAGAACAAAGCTGGAGGTATCACACTCCCTGATTTCAAAATATACTACAAAGCTATAGTAACCAAAACAGCATGGTACTGGCACAAAAACAGACACACGGATCAATGGAATAGAATCGAAAGCCCAGAAATAAACCCACACATCTATGGACAGCTAATCTTTGACAAAGGAGCCAAGAACATACAATGGGGAAAAGAAAGTCTCTTCAACAAATGGTGTTGGGAAAACTGGATAGCCATATACAAAAAAATGAAAGTAGATCTTTACCTTACACCATACACAAAAATTAACTCCAAATGGATTAAACACTTGAATGTAAGACCTGAAACTATGAAACTTCTAGACGAAAACATAGGCAGTACGCTCTTCGACATTGGTCTTAGCAACATCTTTTCAAACACCACTTCTGACCGGGCAAGAGAAACAATAGAAAAAATAAACAAATGGGACTACATCAAACTAAAAAGCTTCTGCACAGCAAAGGAAACCATCAACAAAACGAAAAGACAACCTAACAATTGGGAGAAGATATTTGCAAACCATACTTCTGATAAGGGCTTAATCTCCAAAATATATAAAGAACTCATGCATCTCAACGACAAAAAAACTAACAACCCAATTAAAAAATGGACAAAAGACCTGAACAGACATTTCTCCAAAGAAGATATACAGATGGCCAACAGACACATGAAAAGATGTTCAAAATCACTAACTATCAGGGAAATGCAAATCAAAACTACAATGAGGTATCACCTCATGCCCGTCAGAATGGCTATAATTAACAAGACAGGAAACAACATGTGTTGGAGAGGATGTGGAGAGAAGGGAACTCTCATACACTGCTGGTGGGAGTGCAAACTGGTGCAGCCACTATGGAAAACAGTATGGAGATTCCTCAAAAAATCAACGATAGAACTACCATATGATCCAGCTATTCCACTGTTGGGTATTTATCCAAAGAACTTGAAAACACCAATTTGCAAAGGTACATGCACCCCTGTGTTCATTGCAGCGTTATTCACAATAGCCAAGACTTGGAAGCAACCTAAGTGCCCATCAAGGGACGAATGGATAAAGAAGCTGTGGTATATATACACAATGGAATACTACTCAGCCATAAGAAATCGTGAAATCCAGCCATTTGTGACAACATGGATGGACATGGAGGGTATAATGCAAAGTGAAATAAGTCAGAGGGAGAAGGTCAAATACCATATGATTTCCTTCATTAAGCAGTAGATAATAACAACAATAAACAAACACATAGGGACAGAGATTGGATTGGTGGTTAGCAGAGGGGAAGGGGGGAGGGAGGAGGGTGAAAGGGATAATTCGGACATGTATGTGGTGATGGGTTGTAATTAGTATTTTGGTGGTGAACATGATGTAGTCCATGCAGAAATAGAAGTACAATGATGTACACCTGAAATTTTTGCAATGTTATAAACCAATGTTACTGCAATAAAAAAAAAAAAAAAAAAAAAAAAAGTTGGTACCTTCTCCATTGATAAGAGTTTCTAGAGATTTGGTCATCCTCCTCTTCCGGGTACAAAGATGGAGACAGGTTCACAAATGGAAATTTCTCATGTAAATGTAAATGTCTCTTACAAAAGGGTAACTTCTACTCTGTTTTCAGAACTTCTCCTGTGTTTGCTGTTTCTCAAAATAATCTTTACACCAAAGAAGCATATTTTTAGGTGGCATATTCTGCTACCCTTCAGCTTTTATGTGCCTCTGCCACCATCATAAAAAGAGATATCCAGACTAGTTCAATGTTCTCAAAAGAAGGGTAATAATTAGGTGGAGCAGAGCCTTTGTGTCCAGCTGCCCCTGAAGAGTTCATCTAGATTAGCCCACCCCTAGCCGACCCCTAAAGCATGAGCAAGTTCAACTATGATCAGCAGAATCCATAGATGTCTGGAGCCTGGTTCAGCCAACTTCCAACCAACCCATGGTAACAAGAACTAAGTAAATGCTTATTGTTGTACATTCATGAGTTTTTTGGTTCTTTCACATTGTGGCGATAAATAACTGATGGAAACAATAGGAAAGTCGGAGTTCAAATGCCATCTCTCTTTGACTTATAAGTTTCAGTAAGTTTTTTAAATTCTAAGATTCCTCCTACATGTCATGTGGATAATAATACTTAACTCAAGACCATTAAATGAGAGAGGCATGTGATTGTTCCATAGTAGGGACAGAATCTGCATCAAATGAAGCTCTAATAAAAAGTATAAGAATATCTTGTATATTAAATATTCATTTTTTCAAAGAACCTTCCTTACCAATTTCTTTCATTAAATTAATCATTTGTTCTCTACATTTTTGATTGCCTGCTATGTGTCAGGCTTTGTGCTAGGCCCTGGGAATAAAATCATAAGGAAAATAGACCTCATGTAATTTATAGTTTAGAAGAAGAAAGATAATAGACAAATAATAATGTAAATATGCATAAACAATTGCAGCCAGTGCTACAAAAGTGCTATATGATGATATGCAATTTAAAGCAGTGACAACTGATCTGGCATGGAGGTTTAGAGAAGATATTCCTAAGGAACCCTGTTTGAATTGAACTAGGCATAGATAACTTCAAATGGATCTCTTCATAACCTGAGTGAGTGTTGGGTGTGTGTTTGTGTGTGTGTATGTGTTATATCTTCCTATTTGGAAAATTCTGGACTATCTGAATCTTTTAGAAGGTATCACTGATTAATTCTGGAAATATCCTTGCTATTATTTTGTGTATTATAACATTTTCTTTATCATCTTTTACACAGTTTTTCCTGGAACTCCAATTAGATAAATGTTGGACTTTACACTCTCCTCCATTTTTCCTAACCTCACTTTTACATTTTCTAGATAATGCTTTTCTGACTTCTGGATATATATCTTCAGCTCTATCTTCTGATTTACTAAGTCTTTCCTCACTATACATTGAGGTTCTAATCTGTATTATCATGTATATTATTTCAAGTTCTAATTGTTTCTTTTCCAAAATTGCCTTGTTTATTTGTCTCTTTTACCTTTGTCATACTTCATTCATCTTCTTTTATTTCTTAGAACATATGAAATATGGCTTTCATATTTTTTTATCTAATAATTTCAATATGTATATCGAATATAGAGGATTTATTTCAAGTAATCTTAAACCACGGTTGTTTCTATTTGTGTTTAGTGATATTTTTAACGTGCCTACTCATATTCCTTGTAATATTACATGTGGCAGTATATTGATGGCTGATTTTAAACTATTTTCTTCCAGAAATGACTTGCTTTTTGTTTCTGCTGAGCACTAGGGCATTATATTAAAGTTTAAGTCAAGATTTTACGTTGCTGGGTTCTTAATATTTTTATTATTTTAAGCACAAAGATATCATTAAATATGGATTTAAAGTCATGAAATGTATATTTCTACTTTGGAATGGTCAGAGGGGTGTTTTGTTCTTTTCTTGTTGAATTTACGCTTCCTCCCTTCTACCTAACGCCAAAATTAAGACAGTCAAGTATTCCTGTCCATTCTGAATGGTAAGTTTTCTCTAATTCACTCACCGAAGGGAATCTGTATTACTTTGGGTAAGTCTCAGAGCTGTCTCCTATACTCTGAAAGTGCCATTCAATAAAACTAAAACTCTAAGCTGCAATGGATTGATATATTCCACAGGTTCTAACTTGGATACAATTCTTGCTTTAATGCAAGATTGCTTATGTATTCTTGATTCTCTTACTTTCCATCTAGATCAACAATATATTTGAAAATAATTTTTTTTTTTTGATGAGGAAGATGGTCCCTAAGCTAACATCTGTGCCAATCTTCCTCTACTTTGTATATCGGATGCCACGGCAGCATGGCTTGATGTGTGGTGTGCAGGTCCACACCTGGGATCCAAACCCTCAAATGAAAATAATTTTTTAACATATATTTTATTCAGTAAGTTAAAAAAGATAACATATGTTGTTATCCTAGAGCATTTCTCCAGATATCTCATCTACCATATTTCCAGAAGCTGAAGACCTGTTTTTATGTAAAACAGTGGTCTATTATATTAGGCTCAGAATATTTCATTCATTTCATTATATTTTATGTCCTAAGAGAGTCTGAAGGACTAAAAACGTATGAAACCAAAACCACTTTTCAAACACCACGTCTGACCGGGCAAGAGAAACAATAGAAAAAATAAACAAATGGGACAACATCAAACTAAAAAGCTTCTGCACAGCAAAGGAAACCATCAACAAAACGAAAAGACAACCTAACAATTGGGAGAAGATATTTGCAAACCATACTTCTGATAAGGGCTTAATCTCCAAAATATATGAAGAACTCATGCATCTCAACGACAAAAAAAACTACCAACCCAATTAAAAAATGGACAAAAGACCTGAACAGACATTTCTCCAAAGAAGACATACAGATGGCCAACAGACACATGAAAAAATGTTCAAAATCACTAACTATCAGGGAAATGCAAATCAAAACTACAATGAGGTATCACCTCATGCCCGTCAGAATGGCTATAATTAACAAGACAGGAAACAACATGTGTTGGAGAGGATGTGGAGAGAAGGGAACTCTCATACACTGCTGGTGGGAGTGCAAACTGGTGCAGCCACTATGGAAAACAGTATGGAGATTCCTCAAAAAATCAGCGATAGAACTACCATATGATCCAGCTATTCCACTGTTGGGTATTTATCCAAAGAACTTGAAAACACCAATTTGTAAAGGTACATGCACCCCTGTGTTCATTGCAGCGATATTCACAATAGCCAAGACTTGGAAGCAACCTAAGTGCCCATCAAGGGACGAATGGATAAAGAAGCTGTGGTATATATACACAATGGAATACTACTCAGCCATAAGAAATCGTGAAATCCAGCCATTTGTGACAACATGGATGGACATTGAGGGTATAATGCAAAGTGAAATGAGTCAGAGGGAGAAGGTCAAATACCGTATGATTTCCTTCATTAAGTAGTAGATAATAACAACAATAAACAAACACATAGGGACAGAGATTGGATTGGTGGTTACCAGAGGGGAAGGGGGGAGGGAGGAGGGTGAAAGGGATAATTCGGTACATGTGTGTGGTGATGGGTTGTAATTAGTATTTTGGTGGTGAACATGATGTAATCTATGCAGAAATAGAAGTACAATGATGTACACCTGAAATTTTTACAATGTCATAAACCAATGTTACTGCAATAAACAAAAAATGAAAAAAATAAAAAAATAAAAAAAATTTTGCCAAAAGTCAAAGCTAAAAAAAAAAGAAACCAAAACCAACTTAGAAATTTAATTTCCTGTTTAAGTCAAACCAATTCAGACTTCTTGAACGCAGACATGTCGATTTTTTTCCCCTCACATAATATAGTTTTAGTTGCCTTTTTCTGAATTAGAAAGCCCTAAGGAATCTACTATATTAGCATTTATATATATATTCTATTACTCCATCCCTAGATGCCACAAAACAAAGTAACTAGGAGATAATACATTATGGCATTTCCACTGGGTAATCAACATTATGGCAGCAGGGTCTTTTCTAAGTTATTATTTTATCCTCAGCATTTGGCACAGAACAAATGCAAATTCAGAGATGAACTTTTGTTTTTAGAGTAAAGTATCTCTTTATACAAATTGTCTTTATTAATTTTTCCCAACTTTGAAATACAGCATTTTGAAAGCAAGTTATAGAGATACTCCTAAATATGACAATACTAAAAATATTCATGAGAAGGCTGCATAATTAGATTTTATCAACCACGGTAAAGAAAAAAATGATTTCTCTTTCTATTATCTTTATACAAAATATTAGCAAATTTTAGTCATGTGAAGAGACAATCAGAATATGCAATCAAAATATAAGAAAAATCTATCATATAGGTATGCCTAGTAGTTAATTAATGAAAATGTCATATTGTATTAGTATCTGGATTATATTATTTGGGGGAATTTTTCAGTTTTTTTAAAAATTGAAATTCATTATATTTTTTTCCTATTTTAAATAGCTTTCATAAAATTCCCTTCACTTTTTTTCCATTTTTAAATTGTATTTTCAGCTACTTCAGTAACAAAATTCAACAGTAAATTGGAATGTAAAATGTCCAATTTTTAAGTAAACAAGGTTACAAACTTGTATTCTAATACAGTACTCTTGCCTAGACGGTTTTGATAACACAAAATAATAATGTTTCTGTGGACAGCTTGTCACAATCAATTCCATAATATTATAAATCTGTGGCTTCTCAAGATTAACTAATAAATACGTAAATCTTATATCAGTGATTCATTTGCATAAATATTTACTTTCTATAACCACTATCCTTACAGACTGCACTGTTATAATCCCTCCTGCTCACGTGTTTTCTATACTACCTAGAAACACTAGTATAGTTACATTACAATGTTATGGTGATGGTTAATTTTATGTGTCAACTTGACTGGACCATGGAGTCCCAGATCTGTGGTCAAACATTATCCTGGATGTTTCTGTGAGGGTGTGTTTTGATGAAATTAACATTTAAATCTATAGCCTGAGTAAAGCAGATTGCTCTCCCGATGTCAGTGGGCCTCATCCAGTCAGTTGAAGGCCTGAATAGAGCAAAATAACTGACCCTCCCCTAAGTAACAGAGAACTCTTCTTGCTCTTTGGCCTTTGAACTGGGACATTGCCTTTTTTTCTTGCCTTCAGACTCAAACTGAAACATCAGCTCTTCCTAAGTCTCAAGCCTGCCAGCCTTTGGACTGGAACAGCAGCATCTGCTCTCCTGGTTCTCAGGCCTTTGGACTTGGACGAGGACTAAACCATGGGCTCTCCTGGATCTCCACCTTGCCAATTCATCTTGCAGATCTTGGGACTTGCCAGCCTCCATAATCATGGACACCCATTCCTTATAATAAAACTGTTTATACATATGCATATCCTATTGGTTCTGTTTTTCTGGAGAAACTTGACTAATACAATGTTATAAATATTTCAACTGGGAAATAGTGTAATTGATTTCTCTATTTATATTCTTTCTGTGGGAGCAAAAGATGCCATTATAAATATAAACAAAGGCAAACTTCTATTTTTTGAAGCAGTTCAAAATGAATGCCAAACTTAAAAATGCTTCCTTTGCATGCTGTATTTTTCCTTAAAAAGGTTTCTAAAAGTGACATATATTAAAAGCTAATAGCACACTTCAGCTTTAACAGCGTACATTTAAAAAAAGGTGTAATAGCATGTAAGCCCAACATCAGATAACGTATTGTTCCATAAACATTTATACATTTAGCTTATCAAAAGAATTAGATCTTACACTGATCTGCTAAAGGAGAGGCTTTTTGAACTTATTGAGTTATTTTCATGATTTGTATGATAACTCTGGGCAATTAAAAAAAGGCAAATTCCAAAAGTAGCTCTCCATGCTGTGTAAAATATGAGGGAATGCTAATTTATGACCAAGACGGGTTAAAAAAAAATGTAAAGCTATGAATGGAGCTGTAATACATATTCTTGTTGTAAAGATTCTGCAAAATACAGGTCAAATAAATAACAGAGCTTATGAAGAAATTAGAATTTGAGCAGATGTTACTGAAAATATCCTTGAGATATTTATCTTAATTTTTGCTAAAAATAAAGCAGAATGCAAATAGTTGCTCATTTGTAGATTGTTTTTTATATACTTCTCTCATAATTGGGATTATAAGTTAAATCAGGAAACACATTTCTAGATATTTGCAAAAAAAGATTTTTCATTATTTGAAGATCAAACAAATATACCGTATCATACTTGAAAAGATTTTACAAGCTTTAAGTATTTTTCAGATTTCACTAGGACACCTCCACAGCCTAATTTATTTGGTATAAACATTTCTGCTGAAGAAGCTAATACCTTCATCAACATCAGTTCTACACTGTCTCTGGAAATTATACCCAAACAGCAGAATTTTGAAATGCATATAACTACCATTCTTCCTCCTGAAAGTTATCTTCAAAGTTCTCATTCTCGCCCTGGTCTCCAAAACCCTGTCTTCCACTGTGTGGTTTTCCCCCCTGTTTTTTTTTTTTGGTGAGAAAGCTTAGCCCTGAGCTAACATCTGATGCCAACCCTCCTCTTTTTGCTGAGGAAGTTTGGCTCAGGGCTAACACCTGTGCCCATCTTCCTCTATTTTATATGGAACACTGCCACAGCATGGCTTGACAAGTGGTGCATGGGTGCATGCCCAGGATCCAAACCTGTGAACCCTGGGCCACCGAAGCGGAGCATACCCACTTAACCACTATGCCACCGGGTCAGCCCCGTGACTTTCTACATTTAAAATTTCCAGATTTTCCTAGTGAATAAAAATCCAGTTCTACTTTTTCTTTATACACTTTATATACTTTTATACTGCCTAGATGTTAACCTATTCGTTACTAACTGTGATGTATAGCTGCCACTATACATCTTGTTTTTTCTTAGGAAAATGCAGACTATAAACAGGATGAGTTATCTTTGATTCAATTTTCAGTAAAGTTCTCTTCTTCCCTTATAAACTTTGATGTACTTCTTGCCACTCTATTGCATGATCTTTGATTTGTTTTCATCTTGTTCTACATCATCTGCCAGGAGCACCATCATTTTCTTTTTTTTTCTTTTTTTCAGTTATTTTATTGAGGTGAAAATGGTTTACAACATTGTGTAATTTCAGCTGTACATTATTATCTATTAATTTCTGTATAGAGAGCATCATTCTCACCACCAATGATCTAAGTTTTATCCATCACCATACATATGCACCCTTTTACCCCCTTCACCCACACCCACCCCCTTCCCCTCTGGTAGCCACTAGTCTGTTCTCTTTATTTATGTGTTTGTTTATCTTCCACATATGAGTGAAATCATGCAGTGTTCGTCTTTCTCTGTCTGGCTTATTTCGCTTAACATCATACCTTCAAGTTCCATCCATGTTGTTGCTAATGGGACAATTTTGTCTTTTTTATGGTGGAGTGGTATTCCTTTGTGTATATATACCACATATTCTTTATCCATTCATCAGTTGAAGGGCACTTGGGTTGCTTCCATGACTTGGCTATTGTGAATAATGCTGCAATGAACACAGCGGGTGTATAAGTGGGATTTATACCAGAGATATAGAGATGGTATAACATCCACAAATCAATCAATGTGATACACCACATTAACAAAATGAAGAATAAAAATCACATGATAATCCCAATAGATGCAGAGAAAGCATTTGACAAGATCCAACATCAATTATGATAAAAACTCTCAATAAAATGGGTATAGAAGGAAATTACCTTAACATAATAAAGGCCATATATGACAAACCCACAGCTAACAAGATACTCAATGATGAAAAACTAAAAGTGATCCCTCTGAGAACAGAACAAGACAAGGATGCCAGCTCTCGTCACTCTTATTCAATATAGTACTGGAGGTTTTGGCCAAAGCAATTAGGCAAGAAAAAGAAATAGAACATATCCATCCTCATTTTCACTTTGGGAGTCTCTCTTCTTTTCTTCTGCAAAATCACTGTCCTTGCCTGACACTTTTACTTCATTTTTGTTTACTGCAGCTTTACTCTCAATAACCTCATTTGCCTGATTCTGCAGCCTCTGTTTAATTGGAACAGTGGCATGGGTACTTTTCTCAATTTTTTTTTTTTTTTGATTTAGTAGTTTTCTTGTATCCTATGATTCTGTTGTCAACTTCCTCTTTGTCTTGTTTTCATTGGTGTCAACTTGACTATTTTGTTCTGGCTGTTTCTCTTTAGTGCTTCCCTGTAGTTGATCATTCTTAAACTTCTGCCATTGCCTATCTTAAAAGTTTCAGCAATTCTGTGTCTAGGGATCTACTGTGATATTGTCTTCTTTATCTAGCATCTGTGATTTGAGGTTCATAGTCACCTAAGAAAGTTTCTCAATTATAGTCTCACCTACTCATATTTCAAAGATGGCTGGTAGATTGTGATGATCTGATTCTTTAAAACACACTAAATCCTATATAGTTTGAAGGTCTTAATTTATTATTAGAATCCATCTAAACAATCCTCTTCAACAAGAGGGAGCTGCGAAACAAAGACTTGAATTGCTGAAGGCCATGATCAGCCTCTTGAGAAAGCTTCCTAAAGTTCCTAGGAATGCTGAGTTTGGAATAAGAGGCTCCCTTTCCTCTCAACTCTGAGATATTTTTACTTTTTAGCAGATTATATATTTTCTTTCTTGAAATAGTACAGGGTATTTTTTTAGCATAAATTGTTGGTCTTTTTCAAGCATCTAGGAAACTTCATCCTAACCATATGAGACAGTAGTAGATTTCTGGCCTTATAGCCCTTTGCGTAGCTAAGTGAAGTTTTATTATGGAAATTAATCATCTCTTATTAGCTATAGTATTAGAATATTATCAGTTGGTCTGCTTGTGGATTGTTGTTATACTGAGGCTCAAATTCAGAGCCTTCATTATACTGAGGCTCAAATTCAGCTAAAATCATAGTGAGATATGAATTTTCTATGTTTCAAGTTTTGCAAATAATGTATAAATCTATATGATGTGTATTAGGATCTGGTCTCCACTCTTAACACATTGATCCAACAAAGAACACAGAAAGACTGAAAGGATAACCACAAATTTTAACCTATGTTGAGTAAAAGCAAAACTGAGTTTTTCTGTTTGACTCTGCAAACTGTCAAAGCACTTCCAAAGCTTACGGCTTGAGATCCATCTCCATTGTCAAATTCTTTCTAAGGTTTCCAGGACTCTTCATCAGTTAAAGCAGTGCAAACTTTTGCTGTCCTCATGAATATCACTCTATCTCATCCCTTTCTTAGATTGTGTTTAAACAACAGCAAATAATAATGTTTTTAAGTTTATACTACAGTGTTTTAGGCTCAAACTTAATATTTCATAAGATTGTATTCTTGGTATCCATGGTCTGTTTGCAATCTTTGTATGTAAGAAATGAAGTCAATAACTGGCTGCAATAGAACTATTTTTTTTTACTGTAGAAATATTTGGCTGATGATTCCAGAGAGATCTTGCATATACTTTTCTGCTATTCTTTCAGGGGATTTTCTTATCACTCTGGCCAGTGGTCCTGGTGGTGTCATGTGTCCATGTGTACAGTAAGCCTCATGAAAAAGGTGAAGAAATCATTCCTACTGACATTATATTGGAACTGCTTCCTCACCATGGCATCCTCCTTTTCTTCCTCATCCTTATCCCTCTTTCTGCTACTTCTGTTAACATGACCCTACACAGTGCTCCCACTCCCAGTGTGCAAGCTCCATGGGATGTGGCTCTGACTGTGCCTCCACTGCTGGTGCCCTCTTTATGTTACGTATTTCTAACTTTCAAAGCAAAGCCTTATTGTAAATTTACTGTTTATGCTACAGCAGTGTTTCTCAAATGTTTGACTCAACCATTTTTACCCCCTGAGAACATTCCCAAATATGCAGATTCCTAGAACCCAACACCAACTGAATCAGAATCACTTATAGTTGCATCTAGAATTTGAAAGTTTAGTAAGACTTTTATAAAGAAGAAAGTTTGAGGAATATTGTACTCATGAGTGAAGAAATATCAAATATTATCTCTACATCAGCCTTCTTTGGAAAAAAAATTGCTTTGTTCACTTTCAGTCTTCCCCAAATGAGAAAATTAGCTCAAAGTTGTTAGTCAATATTCAATATAACCACAACTGAGCAGGACACTCCCATCGGTTACCTCAGAGATCTTTGGCTAGCCTGTAGATGGATGCCTTGACTTCAGATACCCATATTGGATTTATTTATCTATAGTCATAAGAGCAGAGACAACGGCATAAGGCATAGATTTTTAGGTTCAGTTATCCACATATGGACGACCATAGTCTGGGAAATGGGTGGTGAGTATAACTGTTAATCATAGCCTTATGATCTTTTTTAATACACCTGAGAAGATTGTTCTATGTCCAGACACAGAGTAATGAAATGACTTTCCCTTCCATAGAAGCATGAGAAATGAGAGAGTATTAGAGGAAAAAGAGACAAATCTACATCTTGTATTGACAGTAAGCCTATAGAGTTTTTGTACTTAATCTCCTTGGATATACAGTCTATGTCTAGTCTGTGTATGTGTTTGTATATATATTTATATCATGGTTTCCCATTCTGGTTAAGGAATCAAATCAAAATGCTAGAGTAGGTATTAGAAGAGACTTTCATTGTTTGAAGCAAGGGAAGAGCTCAGGGAAAAGATAAGTTCTTGGGTAGTTCAGTCAAGTGCTAGAAATCAGAGTGGCAGCCAAAGACCCTTGATTATTCTGTAATGGCAACAGTGCCATCAAAATATAAACTCATGGACAAAGACAGGACTGGAAGTAGTCAAATTGATCACATTGAGATTTTGCATTTAATGAGCAATGCAATGCAATTAAGCTGCCCAAAGCAGGGGGAAGGTGAACCCCAAGCTCAGAATGGAAAAGTACCATACTGTTGTCTAAGTAGTTTTGTTATTCACTCATTCAATGAATACTTACCAAATCTCTGTTATATACCAGACACAGTTCTAGGCACTAGGTATATAGTAGTGAATGAAATGAAAATAATACCTGCCTACGTGGAACTTCTTAGAGCCTGAGAAGTGAGATGATTAAACAAATATTCTAATATTTCCAGACTGGGATAAGTGACATTAAAGAAAAAAAATTAACTAGACTCTGTTAGAGAAAAAAAGGAAACCTAATTTAGATAGATGGTGGAAAGTTACGTAAAGATTCTTTTTGTAGCTGATATTTAAGCTGATGTCTGAAGAAAGAGTCAGAGTTAACCAGGTGAGAGAAAAGAGAAAGTGGGAAGGTTTGATGGGAGCAAAAATTTGCTGAATAAGAGGAACTAAAGAAACCCCAAATGTGACTAGATCATGGTGAGCTAGATTATCCAGAACCTCACAAAAAAAAAAAAAATACTACTTAGCATTTTAAAATGTTTATATTAACTTTATTTAAAAAATAGGATTTATAATTCTATAAAGTTTCCATTTGGACAAAAAATATCATCACATAAGTAATGAGAAATAATTCCAAATTACAAAAAAGATTCTGTTTAGTTTCTTTTTAGCACTGAATAATAGTCTATTGTCTGGATGTACTACAGTTTATTTATCCCTTCACTTACTGAAGAACATTTTGGTTGCTTTCACGTTTTGGAAATCATGAATAAAGCTGCTATTAACATCTGTGTGCAAGTTTTTGTGAGGAAATAAGTTTTCAAGTCCTTTGGGTAAATACCAAGGAGCAAAATTTCTGGATCATATAGTAAGAGTGTGTTTCTTTTTGTAAGAAACATCCAAACTGTCTTCCAAAGTGGTTGCATCCCGCTAGCAACAAGTGCGAGTTCCTATTTCTCCAGTGTTTTGGATTTTGGCCATTCTAACAGATATGTAGAAGCATATCATTGTTTTAATTTGCATTTTCCCTGATAAAACATGATGTAGAGTATCTTTTCATATGTTTATTGCAGTATATTTTTTATTTCAGAAAACATATTTGCAGCTCCAGAAGATTAATTTGAGTATTTTTAGCTCTTAAGTTCTCTCATTATCAAGCTGATGCTTTCCTCTACCTTCGTGAACATGTGTAGTACACTTTGTGTGTGTGTGTGAGGAAGATTGGCTCTCAGCTAACATCTGTGCCTATCTTCCTCTATTTTGTTTGTGGGACGCTGCCACAGCATGGCTGGATGAACGGTGCCTTGGTCCATGCCTGGGATTCAAACCTGTGAACCCTGGGCCACCAAAGCTGAACACATGAACTTAACCACTACACCACCAGGCTGGCCCTGTAGTACACTTTTAATAGCTCTTTTAGTGTTTGTGGCCACTACCTCTATAATTGATATCATCTCTGAATCTGTTTCAATTGATTGATTTCCTTATTTTGAGATGAATATTCTTACTTCATTGCATGTCTGCTAATTTTTTTATCAGATCCCAGACATTGTATATTCTACATTATTGAGTTCTGAATACAATGTATTCTTTTAAATATTTTTGGGCTTTGTTTGGAATTCATTTATTTTATTAGGAAAGGCTCTGATCCTTAAGAGGCTTGCTTTTAAGATTTGTTTGGAGATCAAGCAAAATCTACAGCTACTCCTGAGGCAATACCTTTCTGACGACTTTATTTGATCCTTCTTGTGTTGGAAGGTCTTTTCACTCTGACTGCTAAATTCCTGACCTATTTGCAGCCCTCCATGAACTCTGAGGATTTTTCTACCTGCTCCTTTTCAGGGTGTTTTTCCTGACTTCATTGTTTCTTTGCAGGCATGGGCTGTGCAGTATTCAGCTAAAGACTTGAGAGGAACTCTCTGTGGGTCTCCGGAACTCTCTCTGCAATCGTCTCATCCTCTCTGGTGCTCTACCATGCCATCTCTAGATGTCTGGCTTTACATGAGCTCTGATCTTGTTTCTCAACTCAGCAGAACCTCTGGTCTTTCTTTGCATTTCTACGCCCTGTACTGCAGCCTGGAAACTCTCTACAGGCAGTTAGTTCAGCCCATTTTATGGCTCATGTCATTTGTTTCCCTTCTCTCAGGATTTAAAGTCCTGTATTACCTGTTGTCCAATATCTGAAACTGTTGCTTCTTGTGTGTTGCCTAGCTTGTAAGTTATTTAAGGTGAGATGATAGTCTATTTCATTTTACTCCATCATAGAGAGAGGTAGAATTCTCAACATTATGTTTGAAAATTAATGTTAAATTTTCCCATCTATTTCTTTAGCGAAATATACTTTGCAAGAAAGATTACATTTCACCTGTATTTTCTAATCCAAAAACGCTAAGCTCAGAGATTTTTATAATGGCTGAGTTCATTACAACATCAGTCAGTTTATATTCGCCAGGTAACACCACAAGTTTTATTAGCAAATTCAACCAAATATCCCTCCAGACAGAAATGATAATAATCAAATGGCAGCTATATACAACCAGAATGAATTTCACATGTTGAACCAAAGAAACTAGATAAAAAAGAAAATATATTGTGTGAGTCTATCTATGTAAATGTCAAAAACAGGCAAAACTAATCTGTGCTATTAGAAGTTAGAATCATGGTTTCTTTGGCGACAAAGGAGTGTGCAGTGATTGAGTCAAGCAAAATGAGGGCCTTCTTGGGTGCTGATAATGTTGTATTTCTTAATATGTCTTGCAAATATTTTCTCCAGTCATTTTTAGCTTAAATGGGTTTGTTATATTTTAATTACATGAAAGGTTTTAATTTATATTTAGTGAAATTTATAAACATTTGATTTTTCTTTTTGGATTCCAGCTTTGTATCATTCATATTCTTCTAAAACATTTTAGGTTTAAATTTTTATGATTGAACTTAAATTTATGCTCCATTTGAAATCTATATCGAAGACAGGAGTGAGATAACATTGTTTTTAATTAATTTTTTTTGTCAATAGATAGATAGTTGGTCCAACACCATTTTTTTCTCAAGGATTCAAAGTACTACATTTTGGTTTTCAGTTCTATTCAAGTTTTCCCATTAAAGATGACTACATAAAATGAATAAATATTAATATTTCATTTGAAGGCAAGTGAAAAATAAGACTATATTGAAGAATCACCAGCCAAGGTCCCAGGGACAGACAAAGGTCTAGAGAGGTAAGTATATGTGGGTGGAGCTTGGTTACTCTGTGTTGGGACCCTGAAGTGCTTCACCCTAGGAGTAAGGAAAATCCATAAACACGTATATAATTCTTTTTGGAAGAAGAAAAATTTAACATAGTCGTCAAATTATTTACTATGAAGAATTGTGTAAACTCACTATCTAGTACATAATAAAAAATTCCGTGCATATTAGAAGATAAAATAATATGAACGAAACTCAAGAGAAGAAACAGACAACTGAAACAGAAAAATGGGTCCAGTTATCGGTATTCTTTAAACAAGCTTTTCTACAACTGTTTGCTATGTTCAGAGAGTTAAACGGCAAGATAGAGAATTTCTGCAGAGAAATGGATGCTATAAAAGAGAATCGTGAAAATTCTAATCCTGAAAAATATAATCAAAATTAAGAACTCAAAGGATGGCTGTAGCACCAGATGAAAATTAATTATCAAATTAATAAATAACAATAATTAAATCCATGACAAAATTTTATTATTAACATAACAAGTTTTATTAATTAAATATTTTATTAATAATAATAATTACATTAATAATTTTGATAATTATATTATCAATTATTATTAATAATATTGATTTTATTTATGTTAATTATTAAATTAATAACATTTATTGATTAATATAATAGCTTTTATTATTGATATTAATAAATTTATTAGTGATTACAATAATAATTAATTAATAATTATTATTAAATTCACAAAATCATAAATTATTGAGACTATAGCCCAGATGAAAATATAAAGAATGAATAATGAATAGAAAAAACATAAGGAATGAATTAAAAAATGTAGCAATACAATATACTTATGGTTTGAGAGATTAAATATAATCATGATGTTAATTATTTCCAAGCAAATTTCCAGAATCAAGGTTATTCCAATAAAAATCTCATGGATTATTTTTTATGTGTATGTGTATAGAATTGGAAAGCTTGATTCTAAATTTTATATACAATTTCAAGAAACCAAAAATAGCCAAGGTTTTTGAGAACTAATGGGAGTAAGTTGCCTTATCTGATATAAAAATTTATTGAAAGATTTAATAATTTTAAAAGTGTGTCATTAGCCCAAGAATAGTCATGCAAACAAAGGAAACATCATAAAGATTCCAGAAATACATTAGTTTGCATGTTTGTTATTATTCTTTCTACCTTTATTGAGGTATGATTTAAAAATGAAAATTATATATATTTAGGTTGTACAATGCAATTTTTTAAGATGTACAATGTGATGATTTAATATACATACATATTGTGAAGTGATTATTATAATCATTTAATAAGTTAATTAATGCATCTATCAACTCATGTAATTACCTTTTTTTTGTGGTGAGAACACTTAAGATCCAGTCTCTTAGCAAATTTGAAGTATACAACACAGCATTATTAACCATAGTCACCACGCTGTACATTAGATCCCAGAATTTATTCCTTTTATAACTGAAAGTTTATAGCCTTTGACCAGCACCCCGAAATATATTTATACAAAATAATGTGGACTTGTGGCAAAGGTCAAACACTGGCATGTCTGTTATCATACCAACCTCCTCGGCCATTCTGAAGTGTGGAAGAAGTCCCACGGCTTTTCTGTTGCCTGGACACGACCTATGTCTATGTTATCAAAAGTAAGGCTAGTTTAGCAGTTAAAAAAATTTTTTTTAATTACAATTTGGCTCTGGGAATTGAATGCCGGGGTAAAGAACTTGGCTTTGCTGCCTATTGGCAATATCTAGCTGACACTGTCACTATTCTGATCAGATCTTCTTAGATCCCTTATTGCCATTTTCTGCCTCTTCCTCTCTTCGGAACACACACTTCAGTGTGCTTTCTGGTTCCAACATGCAGATTGAAGCTCTTAAGCAATTTGAGCCTGCTTTGCCTGTATCCAGAGAGGCCCATACATTCCTGGGAATTTACATCCCCACATAATCCCAAATGAATGACTAGAGGGAGTGGAGGATTCAGGTTGAAACTTCCTTCTGTCGCACGTGGCCTGGGATGTCACACTTACTAGGCATTCTCCCTTTCCTGTCCTGTTTCTTCTGCACATTTTCTGATTCTCCCTGTGACCCTCCCTTGGGAAACCCCTTGCACAAGATTCTTCATCTCAAAGTCTGTTTCTGGAGAACACAAGTGATGTCATTGTATAACATTAAATTAGTTGTTCAATGTCTTCAGTTTCTTCCCTCCCAAAGTTGCTATGGGGATTAAGACAATTAGCACAGAGCTGCGTCTGTGCATTACATAAATGTTTGCTACTATATCAGTTGGACCACTCAGTGATAAGTCATTTCTGAAGCTTTTACAAGGCTGTTGAGATTTGTTTACATATGTGTTCTGATTTAGCATCATCTCATGATTTATATGCTGTTCCTGTTTCTCAGTTTTATTAAATAGATAGTTATATTATACTCTTTGTTTATTTTATTGTATTGGATGACTTTCAGGGAGAAAAGGATGTTGTGTTATTTTTTTTGACAAGATATCTAATCAGTTTCAAAGGAATTGATTTTGCTATACTGTTATCCTCATTGCTTATAAAGACATACACTTATCAAAAAAAGGACAAAATCAATTGTTTTATGTTTTCTTTCATCTAAAAATTGTCTAAAAAAGGATGTAAATCCAGAAAATGAATGCATAAAAAGTACAAAGAATCCCAGTATATTTTTTAAAGTACAATATGAGTAGATTTTTTTTAACCAAAAGGCCCTAATTCAAATTTTGTGAAGTGTTACATGAGGCTCTCCCTGCATGATTCCCTTTAAAGTCAATGATCCCCACTGACTGTAATGGGAATCACACAGTTACAACCCCAGGAAGCCCTTTGCACATTTAGTTATGTCTATAAAACCGCTTAGGCAATTTAGGTATTATTTTGCTTTAATAAGAAAAAAATAATGTGGTGTTTTAAAAAGCCTCTAGTTTGCACCAAAAAACACAGTCTAAAACAGTTTAATAAAATTTTAAGGAAAGAATGCCCTATGTAATTGGATGTTGTGGCTAGGCTCTGGTACCACTTAATTACATCTCATGTAATAAAATGAAGAAAATAGTTCAATGACGTGAATATTGAAATAAGAATACAGCATCTAACATGAAGACTTGGTCAAATGACTCCTGATTCACAGTGCTGGAAATATTTCCAGCACTTGTCTTCTTTCTCTTACAAATAAGAGTAACTGTAAAACAATGACACATTTCTTTAGAAAATTTAGAAGAGGAAAAGTAAACCATGTGTTTAAAATTTAAGATTTATTCATTTGTGGATCACAAATTTGGAAATTATCAGTCTTATTTCTCAAATCTCCCTTATTTCTCTCCAATTTCACTGCTTTCCTCTGCTTCTTTTTTCTCTTTCTCCTTATAAACACACACAAATACACTCAAACACACACAGAGCATGCAGATGCATGGACATTTTTCATTTCTGCTTTCTAGGTATAAGTAATATATCGTGGTAGGTGAGAGCGTCTCCTGTAGAGCTAGACTGCTCAAATCAAAGCCTGTTCCCATCACTTAATAGCTAAGTCAAATTCCGTAATAGCCAAACCTCTTTGTGCCATAATTTCCTCTAATTGTTGAATGGGGATTATAATAATAGGATCTATATCGTAGTGTTATTATGAAGAATGTATGTGTTCACAGGTGGAAAGCACTTAAATCAGTGCCTTGCATATAAAATCTCTAAACATAAGCTAATAAATCTGGATTATCTATATCCATCTTTCAACTGGGTCTTTTACATTATGCACACTTTGCCTAAGGGAAATGGAAAGGAAATGAAAATATGTGCATTAGTAAAAGGTGTAAGACATTGTGCTTGGCACTATGTTGTGCATTCTGTAAGTATGCTGCAAAGTTGTATTTACTAATATCTTTATTTTGACAGATGAGAAAACAAGTTCACAGTGGTTAAGTAACTTGTAAGGTCATGAACCTACTGATTGGTGGAGCTATGAATCAAAGTTAGATTTTCTGGCAACATCAATTCATTCCAAAACAGTTTTTGTGTACTTACAGATTTTAAATGAGAGAAGTCGTCACGGTTTCTGTTCCTGTTGTTATTTGTTTGTTTTATAAAAGCAGTAAGGTTAATGGACTGGAAGTCTTGAAAGATTTAAAAAATATTGGAATGAGGGATCCTAGAAGAAAAGTGCTTACCATGTAGTGGCCTAGTGATGCAATGATTAAAGTTAAATCTTTAGAGATGGTGCCGTTATTGGTGATAGTAAATTTAAGATAACTATGGGAGTGCAATGTGGAAGTAGGATAAAAGAGAATACTATAGGAGGTAAATAAACCAAAAAATTGTGAATCTGAGTTGACGGAAATTATATATATCTCTCCTTCAGTTAAAACAACCTAAAAGCTGTTATACAGAAGTTAAAATAGAATGTGTTTACATTGAACTTTTGTGAAATATTTTGTGAGTTAAGTGTCTGGAAACTATTATAATCAGTGTTATTATTCCAAAGGCATAGAGCTTTTAGGGCTGAACCATGTTTTCTTTAATGAAATCTACCTTTCGATGTTTATTCATAAGGTACTAATTAATTGTCAAGTGCAATCCGTCAAAACAAATTGGGATACATTTGCAGAACATTGTGTAGAATTTGACCTTCACCAACTTTTACCTCACTAAATGTTCCTCATACTCCTTTGAAAAGGCCTTCCAAAGTGAAATGTATCTCTCAATTGTCTTGTATGTCATGGGGAAATACAACTAGAGGAATTGAATAATAGGTTTACATTCCATATTTAATAATTAATCATCCCTCTTCCATTCGACAGCCAACTCATGCAGTTGCAAAAATATTAAGAAAAGAATTAACAATGGAGATAATATTGTTTACTCCTATAGAACTAGACAGTTTCCCTCCTTCTAATCAAGTGAAAAAAAAGAACTAGATTAGAATTAGTGGATGACACATATGTGCATTTCACACTTCTGACTCTAACCACACCATCAGAAAGAGAATAGAGAAAAGTATAGGACAAGGTAATAGGCAAGATCTTCAAATAGGAAGAAAAGATTCAGCAGGCCCACTGAGTTAATAATAAAAATATACTCATTAAATTGCATAACAAAACCTATTGATTTAAAAACAGCTCGTATAATTCCAGGAATGCACAAATAAATCTGCCAGTAAAACATTCTAGATCAACTGTTATAAGTAGTTTAGTCTCATTTCCATATTAAAGTATGTGATCGTAAACTAGGCTATTCAAGGGTTTATCAGTGATTTCCTGTTTGCCCAAAGTGTTGAACTTACCTGGGAATTATTAACTGCATGTGTATTTACTTCAGCTTCTATGAAACACTCACTATTAAGTACTAACAGTGAATAAGGTATCCTATGAAAAACAAAACAATTAAAAGAGAGACTACATTTACAAATACAGTCATGCACCACATAAGAATGTTCCTGTCAACGACAGACCACGTATACAGCGGTGGTCCCATAAGATTAGTACCATATAGCCTAGGTGTGTAGTAGGCTGTATCATCTAGGTTTGTGTAAGTACACTTTAGGATGGTCGCACAACAACGAAATCACCTCAGAACGCATTTATCAGAAGAGTATCCCCGTCATTAAGTGATGCATGATTGTAACTTTAAATCTCTTGGATAGACAGTTAAGTGCAATGACAGGTACAGTAAATCCTCTAGATCATATTGCAGACTCTATTGGAAGATAAAACAGCCACAGTGGAAGCTCAGAGCACAGCAAGATTGGCACTCTCAGGAGCTTAAGTAACTATTTCTTTTAGTAAATGGTATATAAGATGAGATTTTGATTGCAGAATTCCCTCAGCCAAAACTTGGAGGGGGTTACATTTCAGGTTGAGACGATGATATGAGTTCATGGAGAAAAAGATCTAGAGTGTATAAGATGTTTGGGGGTGGTAACGTTGGAAAGGTGAGTTGAGCCTAGACTTTCAAGGGTTATGAAATATAGAGCCATTAAATAGTTTTATACCAATTTTAACTAGAATCATTAAGCCATAAAGAAGTAAGATGTCCACTGAAAGTTGCAGATTGTTGTGACTACAGAAAATAATGTTTCTTTTCCCCCCAGATACTATATATACTGTTTCTATAAAAGTAAAGAAAATATAGCCTATGACACCTAAACTGAATCTTCCAAAATGCTTTTTCCCTAATGAAACAATAAGGATTGTGGCAAAACTAGGGAACCTGAGAATAGAAAAACAAAACAAAACAGAATTCCAGCATTTCTGGGGCAACATAATTGGGGGAAAAAAGTGACTAGCAATTGCAGCAAGGCAAGGTATTAAGTGTATGAGGTAAAGCAAGAGAGGGAATTGCTCAAACAAAAATGATTCTTCTTCATAGAAAATTGGATGAGTTACACTGTTTCAATATCCAGAATAGATTACTCTAAAGTGAAATGTTTCGGTCTGGGATTGAAATATCGCAAAGAGAATTATTAAAGTCCTTAAGTTCAGAAATTGAAGGGGAAAAACGAACCAGATGATTGATCATCATTTTGACACCACAAGAAATAGAGATTTATGGAAATCTTAATTCATTAAATCACTCAGAATCTGAAAAGTATTGATAAGTGTTCAGAAGAAAATGTGTATCCATGAATCCGTTCCACTGGTAGGTTAGCAGTAACAGGAAGAATTCAACAGGGCTGGATTTATGACCAGAATGAGGAAGAGCGTTGACAGGGCAATGGAAATATAATTGTGCTAGATGGTGTAATAATAAGAATGTAATAAAAAGGTCAAAGGCTTATAGGCTCATAAAACATTTTGAAAGGTGAATGATTCATATTCTATTAACCACACAAAAAAAAATATGAACATGGTATAGCTACCTTTTCTAAAGTTTAGGAAAATGCTCTTTGCTAACCCATACAAAATTGAAGTGATATGTGTGCTTGGACATTGCCCAGCAAACTTATTTGATCTCTAATAGAAATGAAGGCAACCTTGTTTGTAAATGGAAGTTGATAGAAACATAGGAAAGTAGTGGCCTACTGTAATATTATATTAAGGTCCCTCTAATTCTCAAGCATTATGTTGCTCATAAAAGTGGTTAATAAATATTTTTATTTTATCACTAACAGTAAAGAATTTTAGATTGAAGGCAAAATTTAAATTGAGACTCATCATAAGAAAACCTATATTTACATAAAGAATTTTAGATAAAATAGAATTAATCTAACACAGTGCAACGATAAAAACAACCATTTGAAGAAATCTATGATATCAATTCATAATGTATATAATTGAGAGGTAAATATACAACAAACAAAAGTCAACTTTGTCACCAATATTTTTATGTTGCTTTAGGAATAGTTAAATGTATGAATAGGCCTCCAAGGGTCATCTCTTCACCTTTTTGTGTCAAGTTTCTCAAACTTTCTTAGCCTCACATTTCACTTGTGGAAAATTAATATAATCATACCAATTTGTTTAGTTATTTGGGACATTAAATATAATTGTGTGTGTGAAAAATAGAACAGTGTATTTTCTCAGTAAATGTTAATATTATAATTCCTAGCAGTAACAGACTTTCCTCTCCACTAGTATTATTTGGAGAGACATTCAATATTAAATCAGATGTTTTGGGTTGCTAAACAAACTTTGTCTATTTGGTAAGCACCTCTTTCACTGGTGTCCTCAGATGAAAATGATAGACAGCCCAGTTTTCCCTAAATGTGATCATAGCGCAAATAGCATTCAGGGAGCTCAGGCAAATACCATCACTTCCTCCATAATGATGCAAATTATTTGAGTTGCTGATATAAAATAATCTAGCTAAAAGCTATTGATATAGAAGACACACACACACACACAAAAACAAAAAACAGGTAAGCTAAAAAATTGAAGCAAACAGGAAAAATTCCCTGATTAAGGAGGAAAATGTGACATTTCCTTACAAGGTGCCTAAAGACTTGAGATGGGCTTGGAGGAGTTCATAAAAGCATTTGCTTGGGGAAGATATAGTGAGAAACCTAACACAATTTTTACACATTTGTTCTGGGAAAAAATGGATTGAGTTAGAAAACCGGTCACTTGAGTTACTTGAATTTCTGGGTCACGGTTCCATCTACAGGATCTAGCTTATTAAATATCCTAATTATTTTAAGTACACACGATAAGTACACTATAAATATGTGTTAGCTGAATGAATAAG
The DNA here is from genome assembly GCF_057802395.1 of Ceratotherium simum simum. Lineage (NCBI taxonomy): Eukaryota > Metazoa > Chordata > Mammalia > Perissodactyla > Rhinocerotidae > Ceratotherium > Ceratotherium simum. The sequence goes on along the minus strand of NC_141907.1, from coordinate 29,314,769 downwards.
TAGAAAGAATTAAATGTATCAATGGCTGGCGATAGGCTGCATATATTTTCCTTTTTCTCATCTTATTTTTTTTAATGCTTGACACCACAGTTCACACAATTTTAGTTTTGATTCTATATATCCAACATCATCATAACCCTCCAGTTTCTTTTCTGTTCTTAGTTCATATGATTAGTTTTGATCTCTGGCCTCATTACTGCACATTCTAGTATATTTAATCATATTAGCTACTTACTTAGTCTGTAAACTTTACCTAGGAGATTTTGAAGAGTAGCATAAATTGAAATTCATAGTTTCTCTTTATGGTAATTTGTGTCTGCTGCAAATTCAGGCACTACATGTTATTTAATTTAGTTTATGCAATTATGTATAACATCATTTTTCTCTGAGAAGTAACTTTTAGTCCATTTAAATCATAGGTTTTAATTATTTTTCTGCATAACAAGTACCTTTAACTTTTGGCCTATTAAAAACTAACAGCAAATTGAAAGTTATTGTAGCTAAGCTATGGGTTCTACAAGTTATATGGAAGAAGACATAAAAATAAAGACTGGATTTCATGATTAAACTTTAAAAATACATCAAAATTGGTTTAAAAGTAATATTTTCTATGTTTTCAGATTCATTTTGCATTACTACCAATTGTTTATTAGTAATTTCTAGATTAGTTAATAATTCTCATTCTGCATCTTCATTGCATTGTATGGGTCCCTTGTTGGAGAGTGTTTGCTTGCCCATCTCTTTTAAAATTCACTAACAAATACTCCATTGATTCTCTCTTGAAATTTCAATTCAAAAGTTAATTCACTACAACCAAATTAACTATCTTAGGTAGATAATAATGAAGTTATTAAGAATGTTTTCAATTATCAATGTAAAATAAACCAAATCATATAATAACATCTAAAACTTATTTGATAATTTACTTCAAGCCCCTTGTTAAATATTTATATCCTACCCATTTTGTTCACCTAATATTGTTACTTATGATTCAGTCTATAGAGTATATTTATTTTACTCTTATGAAAAAAATTGTAGGTTTTTTATTAAAAGAAGGAACAAATTGTCTGATAACACAATATGTTTTGAAATTATAGTTGACTTTTAGATTAGTGCTCAAGAAAGGGGATTACTTTTATTGTGCAATCCATCACTGAGGCTGTGTTTTCTTTCTCTGTATCTTTTTTCTTCTTGTTCTTCATTTTGTATAATATCTATTGCCATGTTTACTAATCTTTTACTCTACAATATCTAATCTCCAGTGTTGTTGTTGTTTTAATTTCAGATATTGTAGTTTTCATTACCAGAAATTCCTTTTGGTTCTTTTCTATAGCTTTCATTTCTTTCATCTCTATGTTCATGTCTTCCTTTAAGTATTGGCTCACAGTAATAATAGCAGTGTTAATTTCCTGGTCTGCTAATTCCATCACCTATGTCATTTCTGGGTCTGGTTCTATTGACTAATTTTTCTTCTTTTCCTGCTTCTTCACATATCTAGTAACTTTTTACTTGATGATGGGCATTGTGTCTTTTACCTGGTTAAGTATCTTGATTTTGTTCTTTCTTTAAAGAGTATTAGGCTTTTATCTGATAAGCAATTAAATTATCTTGCAGTTCAGTGTGATAGATTTAAGTTTTGTCTTAAAAATCTTCTTAGGGAAGGTCTAGAGTAGCTTTTACTCTAGGTAGTTGAGCCCCTGTATGAAGATTTGACCCTTATTTTGTCTCTAATGAATGCCCTGATATACACTCTAGCTTATAAGAACTTGCAAAAATTGTCTGCAATTTGTGAGTGCTTAGGCTTGGTTAGCTCATGGATCTCCCCTTATGTTTTGCTCAGCCCTATTGATTTTTTCTCGCTGTATGCATAGCATTATACTCTACAAGACTCAAGAGCAGCCCTAGGCAAATTGGTGGAGCTCTTTTTTTAAATTACTTTTTTGCATAGTTCCCTCTTCTCTGGGATTCTGCCTTGCAATGTCTATATTTCTCAGACTTCTGGTCTATTAAATCCCAAATCAATTTCAGTTTCTTGCACCCAGTGAACCTGTTGCCCTCTACTTGGGATCTTCATCCAGGCAGAAGGAATGGAGTATCATAAGAATTATCTCATTTCTTTCCCTCTCTCCTGGGTCACAGTCCTACACTGCCTATTGTGCAATGATAAAGCCATTCTTTCACATATTTTGTGTAGTTTTCTTACTGTTTAAGAGAAGAGAGTAATTGTGTAATAGCTAAAAGCGTCACAATCTTTTTAGAAAGATTTAGACCCAGAAAACAATTTTTTATGTAAAATGTATATATAAAAAGGAAAATTACTAGGTTGTCAAAAGATAGAATTTTAGCTATTTAATTAATATGTTTTTGGATATTTGGATTATGTAATACTGATTGGAAGGACATATTTAATCTAATATCTATCATGCATATTTGACAGCATTAGTAGAAGCTGAGATTAGTAATTAACTTTTGCCTCTTAATAGAGGAAATATCATTATAAAGATTCAAGGTCTATAATAGTGTAGGATAGAAGGAAGGGATAAAGTGTTGATAACTTTTATACTCCTGCTGTGGTTTTCAAACTCGACCAAGATAAGAAGGAAAAAGTAACTCTATATTTGGGATTTTAAATTCAACTTACTTATGATGTATCTTGAGAAAAGCAGTAACATCAAATATGTACAATGTCACCACAAAAATGTCAGGAATTAGGTTATTTAAATATGTTAATAAATATTTGAGAAATACCAAGCATATTGATTCAGCTATGCTAACAGTTTCCTAACACAACACAGCTAGGAGAAACGAAAGTTATGACAGACTATAGAATCATTAAGAGCCATTTTCTGACCAAGCAAGAGAAAGCCTATTAACTACTCAAGATAAAACATAAAATTGCTCCTGTTTGAATGTAGAAACATCGATTTCTGTAAATGAATTTGCTTTAAGAATATATGCTAGTTTTATATTTTATAATAAACATAACTAATGTTCGATTAATTTTTCAATAAGGAGGAATTTGGAATCCTGGTAATAGCTACCTTAAAGAACAATGAAAGCAATAATATATTTAAGATTTGTTCAAATTATAGACTGGTGATCCTAGAACCCAAAGAAAATAACTGAGATGTACCCTGGTGAAGCAACACATTTACTTGTTCAGATAACACAGGTCAGTGCCATACAATTTTTTCCTTTGTTTTCTCATTTGACACCATAAAAAGGGTAGAGATAAAAGAGAAATGGGGGCAAGTTTTATCTAAATTTTTTCAGAAAGTTGGTCCTATACTATTTATGTATAGCTTCAGTATGATCCTACACACAGTGTCTGTTAGTCATAATACAATACATTAAATAAAAGTTTGTTGGTGACAATCATGTATGGAACCCTATTAAATCGTGTATGGAACCCTATTAAAATACCATTACTTTCTGGGCTCAAATTCTTTCTCAGGAACTTTCACCCAATTTCTCTCTGTCTCCTTAGAATCTTGCATTATAGGGTATGTATATGCCATATCACTATGATATTTTACCATATAATTTTCTCTGTTAACACAAACTGGGGTCTGTTAATACACACTGGTGGGAGAATTATCAGTCAGATATATTTGGAAAGGGCAGAATAATGCAAGGATCTCTAGGAGTTAAGTAAATCTGTAAGAAGGTCTTGACTTTCATGTAGCTCCTTTGGAAAGAAGTTATTTAACTCTAATTATCAAAGCTAGTGATGATTATTAATTATTATTGAAAAATTCCTAGGGACCAGCCCAGTGTCATAGCGCTTAAGTTCATAGCGGCCCAAGTGTCATTCCCATTTGTCAGCCTGGGGTTTGCTGGTTCGGAGCCTGGGCATGGACCTACTCACAGCTCATCAAGCCATGCTGAGACAGCATCCCACATAGAAGAGCTACAACTCTACACCTATGATACATAACTATGCACTGGGGCTTTGGGGAGAAAAAAGAAAAGAAAAAGGAAGATTGGCAACAGATGTTAGCGCAGGGCCAATCTTCATAAAAACAAAATTTATTCTTAAAAAAAAAAAAAGTGAAATTTCTAGGTAATATAAAATGAGTTTAGAAATGGAATGAAGTAACTTTACCTTTAGTCAACCCCCTTACTCTTAGAGAAATGTCTTTTTCCAGTGGGGAAACCCAATCCTTGTAGTCCCTGTGATGTCACCACCCTTGATCCACATCAGGGAAAGATGTATGTCTCAGATTCTGCTAATCAGAGCTCTTTCTTCACTTTGTTACAAACATACATTTCAGGGAGAGGACTTTCTAATTATGTAATTTGAGAAATTTCTCCTTTCCGTTGCTTAACATATTTTGAGGTGGATTTCTATAAGAATTTTACTTAATATAATTTTTTAGAAATTACTATTAAAATTAAATTACTATTAAAATATAGTTGTCTATGCAGAAATAGAAGTATAATGATGTACACCTGAAATTTATACAATGTTATAAACCAATTTTACCACAATAAAAAATAATAACAATAAAAAGAAAAAAAGTTGTATAATTGATAATTGCTAATTTGATAACATGAATGATTGACATCATTTGTATATTTCAGAATGGCTGAAAATTTCCATTTTTAAAAGGGTTAAGTAACTGATAATTTGAATAAATTCTGTTAAAGAAATTTCAAGAGATTTCTTAAAACAAATCTCATAACTTTTGAGATGCTAATATGTGATAGAACTCAAAGAAGGACCATAGGTTGCTGAATTATCCAGCTTTATTTGAAAGCAGAAGTATTTCACCAACCAACTGACATCTCTCAGGATACTCATGTCCGTTAGCAGGGATTGGCAACACTGGGCCAGGCTTGTTTTTGTAAATAAAGTTTTATTGGAATACAGCTACACAAAATTTTTTTGATGTATTATTGATGGCTATTTTTGTGCTACAACAGTAGAGTTGTTATGGAAACTGTACACTCCACAAAACAGGACATATTTACTATCTGGTTATTTACAGAAAAAGTAAATTGCTGACCCTTGTTTATATGAATAGTTTGGGAACAGTGTATTTATATGCACTTTTTTTTTAAGGATCTTTTTTTTCTTTTTGGTGAAGAAGACTGGCCCTGAGCTAACATCTGTTGCCAATCTTCCTCTTTTTGTTGAGGAAGAGTGGCTCTGAGCTAACATCTGTGCCCATCTTCCTCCATTTTGTATGTGGGATGCCGCCACAGCATGGCCCAATGAGTGGCGTGTCAGTCTGCGCCCAGGATCCGAACCTGCAAACCTTGGACTGCCAAAGCAGACTGCACGAACTTCACCACCATGCCACAGGGCCAGCCCCTATATGTACTTTTTAAAAAGAGTTCAAATCATTGAGTAAATCATTTATCTGAATAAGACTATTAGCATACGTGACCTTTTAGAAGGCTAGAAAGGTACCTGAAAACTAGCATTCATTAAAATATAGGCTATTAATACATACTCTAGTATTTAGTTAATCTCTATGAATTTTGGTTACATTCTTATCTTTTTGGTATTGTTAAGACCAAATAAGCATACTACAAAGAGAGGACTAGAGTAGCCCAGACTCTTTCTTTTAACTTGGATTGAGTGGGTCTGAAAATTGCTGGATTGTTTGCATAAGATCATGTGATATATGTGTGCAAAAGTGTATTCATTTATTTTCAGAAATAATTTAAAGCTTGCATCGCATTCCATTAAAATGGAGCAGATTAGATAGTTACTTCTTTCTCTTTTCTTTTTTGTGGGACATATAGAGATTCTGAGCATGATAGGTTCTAATAACCAAATCCCTCAATTTATCTGCAGGAAAAACTGTAGACAGAATGGTAATATTCAGCCTCATTTAGATCACACTCACTATTTTAATTAAATACTTATGCCCATAATCCATATTACATTTGACTAGGAAGGGGAGATATTAATAAAATATGTTAAGACTAAATATGTCCATCTCAAGCTCTGATTTGTCACGTTGATGAAGTATATTTCCTTGGCACCAATTTTTACACCTAAGTTGGTTTATAAAACATTTTATCCTAAATGCTTTTGAAATCATTCCCTTTAGGGGCTCAGTTTAACATGTTTATTTAGAAGTAAGCAATGATTTTAATGTAGTAACTATTTGGGGTTAGCTTGCCTTTTAAATTCTGCCCACACCATTAATTTGAAAACATTTACCAGTGCCCTTCCTTTAGGCATTAAACTTTGTAAGTTTTTTCTCTTTTGACCTGGCTTGCAACTCAGGGAAATTATTCTGAGATAATTATCCCAACAGAACTTAGTGATCAGTACATCAGCAGACTTATATGTCTTGGGAGCAAAATCAGCAAATTAAAAGGGCATTTTATGAAGAACAGGTCACTTAGGCTAGTGCAATTCCTGAACCTGCAAGCAAAACCATAACAGAAAGCTATCTTCCTAATGTCCTTGAGTATGCTGGAACAAAATCTTCTCAAGTCTTTTACACAAAGAGCTCTGTTCATAAGAAATTAGGTCAAACTATTAAACTCACCTCTTTTTGATGTAAAATAAAACTGCTTATTGCAGATCTAACAAAAACGCTCAGTGTCCTATTAGGTTGCCTTCAAAGAGTGTCCTAGATAACCTTAAGGTAATTTAAAGCACAAGCTAACTTCAAGACTTCTTGTCTACTCTAGGTCTCAAGCCCATTAGAATATACTTGAAAATGCAATCTTGCAAAAATGTAGTCATTTCTTGCTGATTATGTATTTCTTTTCAACTGGTCACCTATGCTTTAATATTTCTCTATATTTCACATATGGCAGAGAATGCAAAGACAATTAAAGGTGAAAAAAGAGAACCAGGTTAATTAATATTAAATTAATGAGGCTTTGAAATATGTCTAGATAAGTACAAAGCGTTATTTCCTTTCTGTGTGATATAAACTCAACTCCTTCCTATCTCCGTTCTCTCTCCTCCCTTCACCTCTCAGCGCCTTACAACCATAGATACTTCGTGTAGAACTATATTTTCCCCTTTCATATCCTAAAATGATAGAAGAGAATAACTTTAATCTCTACTTTATACCAAAATTCTTGTGCATAGTATAAAAATATTTCTTTAATTATCAGACAAAAAATTATTCATAACATAGTTGCACCATCAAACAAAATTACTTGAAAACACATATATGTTGATTTGGTATACTGTGCTCTACATTTCTTTGTATATAAAACAGATAACAATACAGTAAACATCGTGGAAGTTTTCTGTGCTATTCCCTAGCAATGCAGCAAAAGAAGACTCTTACATATTTTTGAGAATTGAAAACTATTAATTGGCATATTTCTATTAAAATATCTGACAACATAACAGTGCCAGGTAAGTTTTGCTACATGAGAAAAGATCCCCAAATGTATTGGCTTGAATGTTATTTTAGTTCATGACTGATCTGTGTAATTTTTCTCCTCTTGGTCGAGCTGGCTAATTTCGGCTGGGCTCACTCATGAGCTCCCTACACTTGGCAGGTTGGCTGGAGACTGACTTGTGTGGGATGGCCTCCTTCACATGTTTTGTATTTGCTCTATTTTGGCTGGGATAATAGAGGCTATGGCTCTCATCATCCAGGAGGCTAGCCTGGACTTGTTCACATGGCAGATGGATTCAAAGAGCAGCAAGACGGCAGGCCTCAAAGTCCTCAAACTTTTAATGTTTTTGCCTGTGTCAAAGCGGCTACTTTTTTATTGGCCAAAGCAAAAGATAAGGCTTTCCCAGATTCAAGGGGTGGGAAAGTCTCCACGTTTTGATGAGAAGCACTATAACATCTCATCGCAGGAGTGATAACACATGAAACATAAGGATTTGTGGCCATTTTTGTATTCTATCAAAATAGCACACTATATTTGAAATTTTTTTATCCATTTTAAAATCAAAACCAATTTTTACGAATTAAAAAGGAATTAAAATTGTAATTCAAATTGTGGTGTCAATTACAGATATCACAAATTATGATGCAAATTACATATTAGATATATATTTACAAAACACCTTCTGTTGTTTAATAAAATATTGGGGTGATATTTACATTTGATTTGGCATTTATTTTACAGGTTTAACCTATTGTTGGTACTTAGACACAGATTTTTTTTTAAACCTTAATTTAAGGGCAAGCATGCTTAATTAAAAGTAAATCAAAATCAGATAATATTTAGGTAAGATTTATTTTAGCAATATTTATGTTTATCCTATATCAATTACTTTATTTTCTAGATAATATTTCTCCAAATATTTTCTAAATTTAAGGTAGACAGGCTAGGAAATAATGTTTCTTCAAATTTAAGATAGACATTCCAGTTCTTTCTCAGATTTTTCTCTTGTTTTGGCTTCAATTGTTTTTTTCCCACAGAATTTAGTCTTGGGACTATGGTAAATTGTAGAACTATGGTTCTCAAGTTTTTATTTTCCTTTCTTAGGAGCTTTATATTCAACCACTCCACTGTCATCAGACTTTGCCATGTGACTTATGGTTTCTCACCAAGGAGAAGGATTAAACTTTATTTCCCATTGTTGTCATGCTTGGTGATATGACCTGCTTTAATTAACAAAATTTGAGCAGAAGTGGCATTTATCACCTTTTGGCAGAAATTTTAAGAGTTCTCCTTGTGGCTCTACTATAGCTCACATGTTTCCTTCTGCAATAAATTTAAGCATGTCTCAGATAACATATCCTTCAGACAAGGTCCTGTATTGAAAGAGTTATGGGGCAGATCCAAAGCAATGAACATGTGAAATTAACATTTTTTGTAAGCCACAAAGATTTTTTTTAACTACTGTATAACTTATCCAAAAATTGCTGGTACAGAAATGAGTCATTAGAAGTAGGATACTCCCAATGTGAGAAAAACTATGATATGTGTCATTGGCCTGGGACTAGGCAATGAGTGTTGAGGGCACTGTTACTGGAGGCTTGAAACTGGTGCTCCATGCTGTAGTGTAATGGCAACATATTTAGAAAACATTGCCTGCAACGGAAAAAACATGTATCTAATAAACATGTGGTTTTAGGTGGAGAGAAGGGAAAACAGAATGTTAATAGTTGGTATTGTTGCTCTTGGTTCCCCTTAACAGAATACTTAAAGAACCCAATGAGTTTAGAAAATGCTTGGCCAGATGCAAGAAGAAATGTAAAAGAATAAGTCCAGAACTTCCAAGACTTGCAGAACTTGAAGATGCAATTATTATTGTTACTATTTTGAGTGGCAAGGCTAATTAAAACTCAGCATCATGGCAAAGAACTTAATCAAGGATGTGGCCCAAAATAGCCTGACAAAATTTCTAATTAGGTGGCAACTTGTAAATACTTCAGTTGGATTAAATGGCTCAAGGAAAACATACTAAATGTTGGATCACCCACAAAGCCTGATTAAGCTCCCTACAGCTGTAATTTAATACCCTATATGGTTATTGTTATTGGCATGTAGAATTTATTGAAATCAACACATTTTTAAAAAGAAAAAGGTTATTAACGTTTGAGAGGTGCATGGCCAAAAGAATCAACAATGTGAACTAAAAGAGATAGTGACTATCTGAGATTTAAAATAACATTTTGGCTTCCAACCTCCCACAGGTAGGAAGCAGGCTGAAATATGAAAATATTCCCCATTTGGTTCTGTATATAAATGGTCAAAGAGGGTAATAGAAAAGGAAAGACCTAGCAGATAGCACAGCCAAAAGCCATGGAAAATAACGGGCCAGGTGACTTTTCCCAGGAAGTAGAACTGGGGCCTTGTCAAGGAACTTTCTCAATTCCAGAATCGAGAGGTCGCTTATAATATTTTTCCAGAGAAATTTCAGAATTGCTATGGACCTGTTACTGCTATAGGCCTTCCATTTTTTCCTTATTTAATGGGAGTATTTACTGCATTTGTCTTCTCTCTGTTCCACCATTGTGTGTTCCATGGTTTTTTTGATGGACAGAGAGCAGATAATTTGTTTTCTTGTTATTATTGTTTGGTTACTTTTTTGTAGTGTGTTTGGATTGCATCCTGCTATTGTTCGTAGGTCTCTGTATCAAAAGCAGCCAGCCGTACCTAGACAGAAATAAATACTATCATCCAATTCTGAGATGATGTTGTTGTTGGATTGGACTAACGGGTTATCACCCTTCAGATGGGGATAAGTGTCTTCTTAAACAGAAGGAGGAGAATTGGATATCTGTGGCTAAGAGTGCAGACACTGGTTGGTTGCATTTTCCTCTTTAGTATTCCCTACCATTCCCTAAAGTAGAGTTATACTGCCTGCTCCAGTGAAGTCTTGCCTTTCCAGTGTTGTGCTTTGGCCAAAAACATGTAAGTGGAAGAAATTTATGTCACTTTCAAGAACTTTAAAAGTCAGTGCTTGGTTCTACCATTTTCCTCTCTTTCCCAGCTCAAAATGTCCCAAATAAAGACAGCTTCTTTTTTACCCTGAGTTGCATGATAAAGAAAACATGAAACAAAACCAGGCCAACATGCAATAAACATGCAATGAATTACAAATAAATACTAATATTGATTCATATTTATAGTAAATCTTTAATATTATTTTTTGATCATTTTGATATTAAAATATCAAATATTTTTGATAGTAAAAACTGTAAGATTTTGTAGTTGTTTGTAGTAGCTGAATACCCTAGCCTAAGATACTTTATTCAAACTTCTTTTGTGCACAGCCTAAACATTCATAGAAAATTGGAATGTTAGACCAAAGGAATATGTGTTTATGTAGAGAAGAGGGTCCATGGGAAGGACAGGTCTACATTCTGATGAACTAAGGAAGGTTTCACTCCTGGCTTGCCAGCCTACAAAATGGCATTTGTCAACTCCACAGGTCTGTATCATTTTAAGAATGAGAATAATACTGGCCTTTATTTCTTAGAGATTTTAATGAACAAAAGTATTTGGAAAAACAAATTATGATAAATTGACATGCTTATTTGATCTGTTTCTTAATCATATATAACATGTTTTGTATGACTGGCAGCTTGATGTTCCCCTTACTGATTTATTGAAAACAACAGAGTTAACGCCTATGTGACAATATCAATAATTTTTAAGGTTTCATGTAGGGCAGACTAATGTTTTATGAATTACTTTAATACTTGAGGAATATTACAATAGTGTTTAAAATGTGCAGTATATAGTGATGTCATAATTAATGAATTGTTGTTAAATGGATAAAATAATTTTGTTTAGGCCAATTTGACCTTTGCCAGCTAGTCAATACTAGGAGTTAGAGCTGTGATAATCCAATAGTCATTGCTGTTAATTAGAGTCTGAGATTTCTGTTTCTTCGGTTGCACTTCCTCATTTCCATAATTACAGAGAATTGGCATAAGCAGACTTAAATATCTACTAGATAACAGTAAATTTAAATGACAGAAACAGAATTCTTGCTATCTTTTCATATCTCACCCTCAAACAAACCTCTTCTTTCCCCATTCTCCCCCATCTCTCAATAAATGCCACTCCTGTGCTCCTAGATGCTCAAGGTAAACACTAGGAACCTTCCTTGAATCCACACTTTGCTTTTCTCTTGACATCTAGACCTTCACCAAGTCTTATTGTCTACATTGCCAACATATATTCTGAGTACAACCACTTATCTCCATCTTCTCAAATAATTCCTTACTCTAAACCATCATCTCTCATCTGAAATATTGAAAAGCATCCTAAAAAATCTCCCTGCTTCTACTGTTGCCTTCTTAATATATCACATATTTAGCACCTAGAGTAACTGTATTAAAAATAACAAAGCTGGGCCAGCCCCGGTGGTCTAGTGCTTAAGTTTGGCATGCTCTGCTTAGGCAACCCAGGTTCAGCTCCCGGGAGTGGACCTACACCACTCGTCTGTCAATGACCATGCTGTGACGGTGGCTCACATACAAAAAGAGGAAGATTGGCAACAGATGTTAGCTCAGGGTGAATCTTCCTCAGCAAATAATAATAATAATAATAATAATAATAATAATAATAATGATAAAGCAGATCATGTTATCCTCTATCTCAGCATCTCCCACTATCTTCCCACCATACATAAAATATAAAGCTAAATTCTTTATCAGGGCCCTAGGGGCTTGCATACTCTGGCCCCTGTTGGCCTCTGTAAACTCAGGTCCCATAGCTCTCCCCTTGCTCATGGCACTGTCCACACTGCTCTCACCAACCTCTGCCTTCTTCAAGACCTTTTCCCTGCTAGGAGCACTCTGGCCCCAGATGTTCACACAACCTTAAAAAATAATATCTTCTCAGACCAAGCTAGAGAATCTTAGGCCCTAGATATTTACTCTCTAACTTATTACACTGTTTATTTTCTTGCTGCACTTACCAGTAACTCAAATTATCTTATCCAGTTTTTGGTTTATTATTCAATTTCTGTCTCTTTCTAACAGTGTAGAGACCTTGTCTGCTGCAATTCTATTCAGTGCCTAGAATAGTGCTTGACAAATGGGTAAAAAATTTAATATATTTGTTGAATGACAAATGTTGAACATTAGGAAATTGACTATTTTTTTTTCCTTTTGGGAACAAAGTAGCTAAATTTATGCCAAATCACTTTCTTTAGTGGGTTACCTTCAAAAAACCCAAGTCCAAAGACATTTGTGTAAACATTTGTATATAAGAAGAGAGACTACTCTCTGGAATACTCCATGCTTAGAACTGAGAGGTTAATTTTACTTTAAAAATACAATATATATAACATTAATTTAAAGCTTCACATTTGTATTTTCGATTACCCTTTAATAATTGAGCAATACTTCATCAATCATTACTAATTGTTTTCTGATCAACAGCATATAATTTTTTCCACAATAATCTTAGATGTCAAGAGACTATTGTATGTACGTAAAGCAGCAGTACCTTATGTTGGTTTTAGATCCTTTTCCAATTATATTTATATTTTTTCTAAATGGAGAAAAGTATAGAAAATAGGCATTTTTGTATATGGAGTCTGTTAAATGAGTGATTAATAGTCTAATCTAATTATAAAATGATCATGTTTTAATAATAATCTTCTGTGTCCCAGGTGACACCATAAAGCCATATATAAATAGATCAAGAAACAAAAATTTCTGAAAATAAATTGATAAGAATGGTTTGTCGCACTTCCGTTAGGACTTCCATTAGGAGATACCAATAGAGAAACTGACTTAAACACTGATAAAGTAAAGGATAGAAATATTGCATAAATATTTTGAAATTAACATTGCTTGATACATGAAGCGATTTAATCTCAAATTTAATGTTTAATTAATTGTTAATCGTTAATGTTCAAAATGTCGAATTATTCAATGAGGTATTATAGTTTGACATGGTGAAATTTTATTTAGTTATGAAACTCAGCTACTTCAGCTTCCAATTGTTGGTGACCTTGCGAAAGTCACACAATATTTCTGAATTTCAATTCCTTGTTTATAAAATGAGGGTAAAAAATTATGCTTTTTTATAGCTGTCTTCATGCCTAGCATTATTTTTATCTCTGTGACCTCTTCCTGCATTATTTACTTCTGCCCTTCCTATAATGAGTTTTTCTTTTGGCACTGACAATTGTGCTCCACCTACCTGTGCTGTACATTTAATGTGAGGTTTGAATTTTTATTTTGTCTGCATTTCTTGCGTATGGATCCACTTCATTTTCATCATCCTTGCATGTCCTACATTTTCTGTATAACGTGAGACAAAATTAAAACCTTCCTCTTTCCTTTAGAAAACATTTCTCATAGATATGATAATATTAATGCAAAAATAACAATTTTTGCACACACACATATGCACATTAACTACTATTTTCTTACCACCATGACATTTGTATTATTATCCAAGTTGTAAACATGACAAAAGTGAGGCTTATAATGATTAAGTAATTTCTAGTCCAAAGTTATACACCTGCTAAGTGCTAAAGCCAAGATATAAATGGAGATTTCTCTGATTCTATAACTCATATTATCATGCATTAAACTGCACATTTGCTAACTTTGCATTGTACCCTTTTTTTCCTGCATTTTTAAAGCAATGATCTTTCTCTTGACACATTTTTTTATAATGTAGCCAAATAGTTTACATGAAGTACTTAGCTTGGGAGAAGAAATATATCTTCAAGATTAGTGTTTGCCAACTATCAGAGTCCACATCGATTATGTCAGTTTTTCTATGAGAGTGCTATTAGTTCTTAAGTTGGAGGGGATAACATTTAACCAGGAGATAAATAATGAAAATTCTAGTGTCAAACAGGTATTCATCAAAGATCATTCTGCTTAACTGACACAGGATATTATCCTCTAGTTTTCTACTGTCCTGAATATGAAGTTTTTTTTCTGATTAATTTGAAAAATATGTTATAAATATCTTACTAGAAATAGTTTTCTAAAAATTACATTCCCTGACTGCATTTGTCTAAGCTGTCCGTTTGCCTTTTCCACAACTGACTAGTTTATTTTTAATCCAGTCTGAAAAATGCCAGCCCGTTCCACAAAAGCTCACCTTTTTTTCTTTTTTATGAGGAAGATCGGCCCTGAGCTAACATCTGTCACCAATCCTCCTCTTTTTGCTGAGGAAGACTGGGCCTGGGCTAACATCCACGCCCATCTTCCTCCACTTTATATGGGACGCAGCCACAGCATGGCTTGACAAGCAGTGTGTCGGTGCGAGCCCAGGATCTGAACCCTGGGCCGCCACAGAGGAGCGCGCACACTCAACGGCTACGCCACCAGGCTGCCCCCCACAAAAGCTCACTTTTCCTACTCCCTGGTTGACTTGAGTTTTGGAGAGTCAGAACCTCCTTTGGATGTTTAAAAGTTCTGATGTAAAAAAGGAGAAAAAGCCAACTTTCCTTCCCTCTCAGAATCAGCTTCTGAATAATTGCAAAAGAGTTTCTTCTCAGTGATGCAGCTCCAAGCCTCTGCTATTGAGGCACAAAGCAATTTTAACTCTTTAGTTTGAGGAAAATTTGCTTTCTTTTAGAAGTCTAGATATTAGTCCGTGTAGTAGGTTAACTTGAATCCCCCACAAAAGATATGTTCGAGTTCTAACCCCTGGTGCCTGTGAATGTGACTTTATTTGGACATTGGGTCTTTGCAGATGTAACCAAGTTAAGATGAGGTGATACTGGATTAGATGGGCTCTAAATCCAATGACTGATGTCCTTATAAGAAAAGGAGAGGGCACACAGAGAAGACGGCCACGTGAAGACGGAAGCAGAGATTGAAGAGATATAGCTATCAGTCACAGAATGCCAAAGATTCTGGGAGGCACAAGACGCTAAGAAGGCAAGGAAAGATTCTTCTCTGAAGCCTTCATAGGGAGATAGTACTACCAACGCTTTAACTTTGGACTTCTAGTCTCCAAAAGTGTGACAGGATAAATTTCTGTTGTTTTAAGCCGCTTAGTTTGTGGTAATTTTTTATGGCAGCTCTAGGAAACTAATGCAGTCAGTATCCTCTAATTCCTCAACTTTAAGCAGCTATCTTCTTCTTTGATGCTATCCTTCCCAAAGTTCGACAAATTTTCTAATAATATCCTCAAATTTCTGTACTGTTATGACTTTGAATCTTGGAATGTATCATGAGTATTTCTTTTCATTCAAAGAAATGTAACTAAGTGCATCTATCATTTATCACAAATTTGAAGTGTAATATTTACATTTTAAAGTAAACATATATGGTGAACAAATAAGTTTTCTTTCTTTCTTTATTTTTTTTAATTTGTTTTTGGTGAGGAAGATTGGCCCTGAGCTAACATCTGTTGCCAATCCTCCTCTTTTTGCTTGAGGAAGATTGTCCCTGATAGCATTTGTGCCAATCTTCCCCTATTTTGTATATGGGAAGCTGCCACAGCATGGCTTGATGAGTGGTATATAGGTCTGTGCTTGGGATCTGAACCCATGAACCTCCAGCCGCCGAAGCAGAGTGTGTGAACTCAACCACTACACTGCTGGGTTTTTAATAAATAGATATCTTAAAGAAGGTCGACTTGCAAAATCACAGAGTATGTATTTCATACAAATTATTTTATTTCACCTATTTTAAAGTATACATATGCACACAAATAAAGAAGTTAATTAAACTCAGATCTTTAATTTTTAAATATTACTCCTTTTTTTTTTTTTTTTGTGAGGAAGATCAGCCCTGAGCTAACATCATCTGCCAATCCTCCTCTTTTTGCTGAAGAAGACTGGCCCTGGGCTAACATCCATGTCCATCTTCCTCCACTTTATATGGGACGCCGCCACAGCATGGCTTGGCAAGCAGTGCGTTGGTGCATGCCCAGGATCCGAACTGGCAAACCCTGGGCCGCCGCAGCAGAGTGCGCACACTTAACCGCTTGTGTCACTGGGCTGGCCCCTAAATATTACTCCATTTTTAATTTGCAGTTATTTATTTGTTTAAAAGGATAATAAAAATTCATATTAACATATGCAAATTGGGTTATATACTTACATACATATGTATACCTATGTGTATATATATTCTCAAATATTATTAGGATCTACTTCAGAGTCAGAAGTTAAATAGATTAAAATAAAACAGAGAGAGAGAAAGAGAATGAAACGTTGTGAATGGGAAAAATGATTCTCTTAAACAATAGTGACTTAGCCCAAATAATAAAGGTTTGAATACTGAAATTTTATTAGATTTCTATTTTTAGTGAGTTACATTTGTATTAGTTCCTGAATATTCAGGGCACTATAGAATAGTTGTTAACTAAAAAAAAAGAAAAAAAAAAAAACAGATCAGTAGAAAGGCTTTCAACGACTATATGGAGCAAAAGCTTTGGACAATATATTCACTCTACTTAAATTAATATTTGATTCAAGATACCACAATGAGAAATTAGTTCACATTTGCTGGAGCTGCTTTCAGTATTCCTGCTGCATCCCCATCCCCAAAGAAAGCCAAAGCTTTGCTTCACTCAGGAGTTTTTCTGTTTTCAGGCTTCCCTTAACAGTTGCCAGGCATCCAGAAGACACTTCATTAGGACAGTCTCAGAAAAGAGGTGGAAGGGAGCCTGACTTGGGAGTGCAGGAGGACGTAGGACTCACAGCACAAAACAAGGGGCCTGAGACTGCGAAGGAGCAAGGGTTGTCCAAGTCCAGCAAGTGTGGAGATGTTATTAACTATGTTTACATCAACTTTTATCCTCAAAACTTTGTACAACTTATTCCATTGTCTTTAACAATTTGATTGTGGACTGGCTTCATTTGTTTTTCCCTGACAGCAGTAAACATTTTTTATGCTTAGGATCTAAGATTTTCCTTTTCTTTGAAAAAATTTTAGGGCCAGCCCTGATGGCCTGGTGGTTAAGGTTTGGTGGGCTCCACTATGGTGGCCCAGGTTCAGTTCCCAGGCATGGAACCACACCACTCGTCTGTCAGTGGCCATGCTGTGGCAGCGGCTCACATAGAAAAAAAAAAAAAAGAAAAAGATTGACAACAGATGTTAGCTCAGGGTGAATCTTCCTTAGGAAAAAAAAAAAATTACATTTACATGATATATAAAAATTGTGTTATACAAGTTTTATTTATATGTATTATAAATCTTCCTTTTCTTCAAATATGCTTTTTTGAATTACGTTTTTGAACATCATCTGTATCAAAATCTTTTTGCATACAAATTTTCCATATGTGAGATATATGTGGCTAGTCCCTTATGTTGCATATTCTCTGCATTATGAGGCATTGTTTTCAAGTAGATCCTCCACATCAAAGATTATTTTTTCCACGCTATCAATTTATTCTTTACTCTTGGTTCATTCTTCAAGATTATTATGTCCTGTATTGTTTCTAAATATTCACCCCACTTCTATTTTCCCTTAAATCTTTTATTGTGATTCCGTCTATACCAGTTCTCTTTCTACTTCCTAGAGTTGTTTAATCACAGCAATTACAGATTTACCTTCATGTTGCATCCTGGCCTGGGATGCATTTTATTTGGCTTCTATTGTGTAGGCTTGCATAGTTTAAAAAGTGAATTACTAATATTTAACAAAATGAAAAGCTTCAAATAAAAATTTACATGTCCTACTTCACTAGAATATAGTTAGCAATTCAGTGGAACTCAGTGGGTGTTCTTTCCTTTAGATGAGACAGGCTGCGCGTCCTGTCTCTATCATTCCCTATTTCTGGCCTACTTCATCCATGAGTCCTTCAATCATTTGACTTTTTCTCACTTTTTGCAGAAGGAAATTGTATGCTACATAATTTTAAAAATTATGAAAAAAGCAAATGATACCAAAAGCCTTCCTATTGAATTGACGTGCATTTCTGTAAACAAAGGCTTAAACCATTAACTAAAGGAAGTTTACAGAGATAAAGGCAAAGCTTGGACCAAAACTGTGGTGTTTGGATACCACATTTGATGTCCTTTACATTATAATATTACTGCTGCCATGGTATAGAAAATTATCAGCACCATAACTCTGCCTTCATTCATTCATTCAAGTCATTTTTTTATCAGCCATTTAACAGTTATTCATAGATGATGCTCAAAAAGTAAGTACCTGTGAAGAATTCTCTCCTTAATACAATTTTCAGCCATTCCAATATGAATATATACTTACTCATGCTATATGCATTAGCAGTTTCCATCATCTCATTTTCTTGAACTTATTTCTTCAAAATATTTTGCAATATCATTTTGCCTTCTAAATGTTTCTATATTTGACATTTTTTATATGTTTTAAAATTGCTAGATATATCATCCCTAGGTATGTGCATGCTCTGCACACACACACACAAACACACACCACAGTGGAACTTTTCAGATCATCTCTATACAATTTGAGAATATTTAGGAGGCGTTAGGTTGAAACGGTCTCTGCACACCACAATAGAAACTTATGTGAAATTTAAACCTAATCAAGTGTTATTATCTGATTCACAAGATTCTTTTATCAAGATATGTCCCACCTCTGTCTCTAGAAGTTAACTACTGCTTCCTAGTTCTGCCAGTAGGATGTTTCTCTCTTCCCTGGCACATTTGGGAGAACTTTGATAAACTAGTTTTCTTGTTCAAATAAAGAAATCATTCCAGCTCTTTTTCCTCATGACCTCTTAAATTCTGGCCATCAGCTACTTTCAGGAGCTTACCATGGAGCTTAGATAACAGCTGCCCTTATAAAATTTTTGGAACCACAACCTGAATACACCTTCCTTTTTACAATCACAAACAAACTGTCTTCCTGGCACCTCTCATCCTCTATGCAGCTAAGACGTAATAGCTCACTAGGATCCACTTAAATTTTGTAACATATGGGTTGTAAATCATTATTTGACAACTACTCAGTAAATCACTGAAGATTGGGCAAAAGAAAAATTAAAAATGTTTCTGAAAGTAGTTATGCACAACATTTGAGCTTTGGAGGGTTTTTTTATTATTAAGAAAATTGTGGTGATCTGGGGAGACAAGGTGTAGTGACATGTTCAAGTTTCTTCCTTTCGGTAAAAGATCTCCAAATTTGTACTAAAATAAATGCATTTGTATTTTATTTTTTAAAATATCGGCATTAGGGAAGAGACATGGAGTTGTTGCTTTGTTCAATATTTGAGACAATAAAAGAGATGTAATGCCTATGATTCCAAGAGTTATTTTGATTATCATTGCCCAAGGGGATCTAACAACATCATGGTGCAGCTATGTAACGAGGAATTTTGGAAAAAAATACTTTTTATTAGAATATCTATATATCTTCTTAAACATTTCAAAATTTAACAAATAGCATTTTATAAACAAAAACTGCAACATAAAGTATAATAACTATATGAACTGACCAACAGTATTAATATTATTCAATCTGAACATGAGTTAATAGTAAAATTAATATAATAAATAAGGCAAAACCTGCGAGCAAGCATGCACACACCCACATACACACACATATACATACAACGACTCATCATTTAACAACTGACCTGTCTCTTATTAATGATGCTTTTCTAAAAATAAATCATTATAAACTAGTAGAATGTTAAATTGACTTCCAAGAAATAAAGGAAATTTATTTAGAATTTATGGCATCTAAAGTGATCACCAAATTATCTATGCAGGAAATACTAGGAAAGGGCACTATTTTCATTTGAGTTTGCTTTCATGACTCAAATAGAAGCATCATGATTCATCCAGTTACCTTTACATACTTATGTGGAACTTATTTCCATAAATATTTCATTAAATTCATAGATCATGCAGTTAATTGTGCTGTTCAAGCTACTTAAATTATAAGGTTGTGAGAAGTCTTTTGTAATCTAGAATAGGAAACATTGCAAATGATAAAATTGATCAAATTGCTTAATTATAGACAAAACTCTGTGGTTGCCATCAGTGGCAGTAATACCTATGCTAGAACAGAAGTGACTTTTTAGCAAATAAGTTCCAGGAGCTCAAGACTGGGTTCCAATATTTAGTGAGATATATTATTCAAGTAAATCTAATTTAATTTATTTGAAAAACTACATATATCTTGGGAATATTTCAGGACTGACATTTTTCTTTATACTTTTGAAAATTTCCTTGCCTTTAATAAGAATATCCTTATGCAATAAAGAGAGATTGTAATAGAAAAAAATATAATGTATTAGACACTACTAATGGGGACATATTTTTTCCAAGGCTTTTGTCTTTATTTTACTATTTTTTCCAAAAAATTTGAAAAATATGTAATATCACTAAAATAATATGTTTATAATAATTATAATTATTATGTTGTATAACCAAAATTTCTCTGAATATTCAATACGGAACACAGACATTCCATAAAAAGAAAGTTCTTTGCTTCATGTTATCATGTACTTATTATTTGAAATAAGAATGTCAAAGTAATCACTATCAGGAACATTGGGAAATCAGAAAAATTAGCTTTTGTGTTAACATACTAGAATTATGCCAAAAATTCTAAACACGAGGAAGAAATTCACCAACATTACTGGAATATATAATCTACATGTTTTTCAAAAAATGGTAACAATAAAAGCTTCTTCAAATAAAGGTAGTTTCAGAAATCCTTTTAAAACATTTTAGCAAGTTTAGTTGTTTTCCTAAAGCTATCAGTTGCTCCTGTTTGATTTTTAAATCAGGATTTTGAAGAGATATCTGCACTCCCATGTTCAGTGCAGCATTATTAATGATAGCCAAGATATGGAAACAACCCAAATGTCTATTGACAGATGAATGGATAAATAAAATATATATATACACACACACACACACATACACAATAGAATATTATTCAGCCTTTAAAAAGAAGGAAATTCTGCCATTAGTGACAACATGGATGAAGCTAAAGGACATTATAAGTCAAATAAGCCAATTACAGAAGACAAATACTACATGTTTATATTATACTAATATGTTTACATTATAAATTGTGTATGCAGATGCATTTTTCTTTAAAATTCAAGTATAGGATTAACTCAATATAGAATATTTCAGTAATTAAAAGCCTGTAATTATTAAAATTATATTGATAAATTTAATTTTGAAGTATTAAATACATTTTATATAATTCTAATTGTTGTAATACATATAATACATAATAAATATCTGTGAAACACTATTGAAAGATGCCACTGCCCTTCTTATGATCCTATTATTGTGTATTATTATTCCTTTAAAAGAATTGAAAGATGCCACCACCCTTCTTGTAACCTTGTAATTGTGTATTATTTTTAAACATTTCAAGTTCTGTAACCACCTAATCATATCTTAACGTTGTGTATTTAATTATTAAGAAATGTGTTTTTGCAACAAAAGCTCTGACAAATGACTGTGAGATAGATTTACCAAACAAGACAAATAAAGGAATATTCTACAGCTAATCAATGAAGGTTGGGGGCAGAGAAAATGAAAGTGAAACTCGTTTGCTAAAGATGTGCTAGTTGTTTTGTAAGTCATTTAAAAATGTTTTGGTACGACACACAGCAGTTTTAGAAAGGTGTAACAGTTCTGTGACTTAATAAAGAATTTCCTTCAGGCAAAAATAAATAAATAAATAAAATTAAAAAAATTAAAAACTCGAAAATTCAGAAAATAGATACCATGGCTATTAAACATTAAAGTATGTTGAGGGAAATGAAAATTAAGAATGATATACTACATTGCTTATCAATTTATCCAACTCTTGTAATAAGGTTTCGGGGGCTCAAGCATGTTCAAAGCTGTTCTGGTGCTATAAATTCACATAATGGAGAGTAAAAATAATGTTTTGATTAAGGTCTTTATACATAAGTATTTGATAAAATTCCCCTAGGATATATTCATAGAAACACAATTACTGAATTAGAGTTATAAATAGTATGAGTTCTTGATATATATTGTCAATGTATAAATTTGTAAAGATTATAGTTAAGCAATTTTTATTAATTCCTACTAATTTTTTTCAAAATGAGTCTTAAGTAAGGAGATCAATTCCATAAACTAAAACTAAATTTATTTTTCATGTATCCAAAATAGTCTTTGTACTGATATTTTGCCTTAAAATCAAATATAAAAAAGTTTCACAAAATGAGTGGAAGTATTCACCTGTAATTTGCTTTACTTATTAATACTCTTAATGTTTTATTCTCCTATGAACATATTTAACCTGAAATAAAGTTTGTATTTCTAGAAGTAGAACTAGAAGAATAAAAGTAGATGAATGAAAAATAGCAAAGATTTAAATCCTGCTTACATGGCTAGGAACTGGTTAAGAAAATATTAAGGATTGATTTTATATCTTTGAGTCTTCTTCTAATTTCTAGGGCTTAAATTATATTTTCATTTTCTGTATTAAATTATTAAATTACATTTTTAGGTGTTTGGAAAATAAAAATTACATTTAAAATGACCTAATTTTTCCTGGTATGCATTGAGAATTTGTCACTCATTATATTCTCATGATAATATTCTAACTTTATTAAGTATCCAGTCCGTGTTTTAAAGGGCAGTTAAAATGTTCCACACGATTATTAAATGATAAAGCATTTTTTCATTTCAATTTTTTTCAAGTCAGAATAATTGTAATTTACCATATATGTGAGTTATTCTTAAAATTTTTATTGTCAACTGATAACTGTTTAGAGAGAAGTACTCAAACATATAACGTAAGTAAAAGTGATGAATTAGTTTATGTCTACATTATTTGGCAGAAATACGTTGTTTCAGGAGCCTGTGAATCATCCCAGGGTGGTTTCAGTGTTCTATGGGGTATAGCTCTACAGTGTAAATAATTTATTACTTCTGTCTCACTAAATCCTACTCTAATTCACTTACATTAGATTTAAGAACTGAACTGGAACATAATTTTAAAAAGTCACAAAACAATTTTATTTGGTGCCTTTTGGAGTTCAAGGTATGGGTCTAAGGGGACACAATGTGATTGGTTATAAATGGTATAAATGAATACAAGTATACTCCTTCTACCCATGCATTTTTCTCATTGCTCTCTGGTGATGATGCAGAAATTCTTACCATTGGAGAGATACTTTTGGGATGATACTTATAACTCTCTATTAAAATAGAAATACTTAGTTATTTTAATCCAAATTAGAAGATCAGTTCCTGGTAAGATCATGAAAGCAAGCAGCATGACATAAACTATTCAAAACAGTGGGAAGATACAATTTTGAGTGTCTGAGGCAGGCTTATTAAAACGGTATGGAGAGTTCCAGTCACAAATTTTCATATTAGCTTCTGTTAGTGCTGTTTATCTTTCCTACTTGGAATTTATAGCAATTGAATTGATTTCTTTTCTTTTTTATGATTTTGATTAGTGCACTAAATTGCAATCTTTATGCAACCAGGGATCGTATACTCTTCTGTCCTTCTGCCCACCATTCTGTATGCTGAGCCTTAGTACGTTTTGTGGCACATAGCAAACACCAAGTAAATGGTTATTGCGTGCATGCTTGAATGAGTGGCCATATCTTTAAATACAACACTGTTGAAGAACTTCATTGCTGTACTTGCTATACGATTTCTTTCAAAATGTTTCTTCCACAAAGTTTCATTTTCAAATGAAATTTATAGGAAAAGAGAAATTGGCATGTGAAATTTCATAGTGTGAGCAAACTTAGAAGATATCTACTGTCAGAAATTATATGCATTTGGTTCAATCCCAGGAACAAGAAATGTGATATGTTTTCCCTTATTTTTGTTTGAAAGGAAGAAATGGTCCCCATGAATTTATTTTTTAAAAAAATCCATTCGCTCAATGATTCAGAAGAAAGGTTTTGTTTTTTGGTTTTTGTGGCAACATATCAAGTGGATTCAACACAAGAGAACTGTTAAAAGATAAAATGAGGCAAGTTAAAAAATTTGAGTTTATTCGAGCAAAAATGGATTCAAATCAGGCAGTATCCATCAAGTAGAAACAAAGGAGCTCCAAGAAGCTGTACAAAACGAATGATTTTTATAGGCAGAATGGAACAGAAGGAAGGAAATTATACTAGGAAAAAAGTGGATTGGTTATTGCAAAGTCACTTCCCTTTAGGGGATGACAGGGGTTTATCAGGCAGATGACCTAACTAGTGCTGATCAGGTGATTCCTGATTGACTGGCTTAAGATTCCATTTCTGAGAGAGCCGAAACTGTAATTAGTTAAGTCTCAGTTTGGTGACGTGGGACTTAGCATAAGCAATTTTGGGCCTGTTGTCTTGATTTTAACAAGTATTTACCAATCCCTGCAATTCTCAGGATAATTAATCAAATCACCAATTGCATCAGCAGCAAAACACTCTTGTCTACACCTTCTAACAACCAGATAGATTTTCCTCTGAAACGACAGAGGGTATCCTCAGAAATGATGGAAATTGATATGAAAAAACATCATTTCTAATGTTAAGTACAGAGTTACAGTAGGGTGGAGAAAATACTAGTTTACTCACCATTATATAATTAGAGAAATCAACTCACAGTTTGAACAAAGGTGTTTTTTAGTAATTATCTTGTTAATGACTACAACACTGAGAGAACCTTCTAAATTGCCAGGATATTTTTGTTGTTGTTGTTAGATTTTTTTTTAATTGTGAAATTTTTGTTGTACATTATTGTTTGTCAATCACCATATAAATGCATCCCTCCATCCATTGTGCGCATCCCCCAACTTCTGTCGCCCCTGGTAACCACCAAACAGTTCTATATGTCCATGTGTTGGTTTATCTTCCACGTATGAGTGAAATCATGCACTGTTTGTCTTTCTCTTTCTGGCTTATTTTGCTTAACATAATACCCTCCAGGTCCATCCATATTGTTGCAAATAGGACGATTTTGTCTTTTTTTATGGCTGAGTAGTATTCCATGGTATATATATACCACATGTTCTTTATCCATTCATCAGTCGAGGGACACTTAGGTTGCTTCCATGTCTTGGCTATAGTGAATAATGCTGCGATGAACATAGGGGTGCATAAGCCTCTTTGGATTGTAGATTTCAGGTTCATTGGGTAGATACCCAGTAGTGGGATAGCTGGATCGTAAGGTATTTCTATTTTTAATTTTTTGAGGAATCTCCATACTGTTTTCCATAGAGTCTGCACCAGTTTGCATTCCCACCAGCAGTGGATTACAGTTCCCATTTCTCCACAGCCTCTCCAGCATTTGTTGCTTTTTGTCTTGGTGATTACAGCCATTCTAATGGGTGTAAGATGATATCTTAGTGTGGTTTTGATTTGCATTTCCCTGATGACTAGTGATGTTGAGCATCTTTTCATGTGCCTATTGGCCATCTGTATATCTTCTTTGGAGAAGTGTCTGTTCACTTCCTCTGCCCATTTTTTGATCTGGTTGTTTGTTTTTTTGTTATTCAGTTGTGTGAGTTCTTTATACATTATGGAGATTAATCCCTTGTCAGATATATGGTTTGCAAATATTTTTTCCCAGCTGGTGGGTTCCCTATTCATTTTGACCCTGGTTTCATTTGCCTTGTAGAAGCTCTTTAATCTGATGAAGTCCCACTTGTTTATTTTTTCTTTTGTTTCTCTTGTCTGAGTAGACATGGAATTCAAGAAGATCCCTTTATCGCTGATGACGAGTAGTGTACTACCTATATTTTCCTCCAGGAGATTTATAGTTTCAGGTCTCACCTTCAGGTCTTTGATCCATTTTGAGTTAATTTTTGTGTATGGTGAAAGAAGATGGTTTACTTTCATTCTTTTGCAGGTGGCTGTCCAGTTTTCCCAGCACGATTTATTGAAGAGACTTTACTTTCTCAACTGTATGTCCTTAACTCCTTTGTCAAAAATTAGCTGCCGATAGATATGAGGTTTTATTCCTGAACTTTCAATTCTGTTCCATTGATCTGCGTGTCTGTTTTTGTACCAGTACCATGCTGTTTTAACTACTATTGCTTTGTGGTGTGTTTTGAAATCAGGGATTGTGATGCCTGCAGCATTGTCCTTTTTAAGGATTGCTTTAGCTATTCGGGGTCTTTAGTTGCCCCATATGAATGTTAGTATTCTTTGTTCTAATTCTGTGAAGAATGTCCTTGGGATTCTGATTGGGATTGCATTGAATCTGTAGATTGCTAGATAGAGGGATGGCTTTCAGGTTTTCCCCATTGAGTATAATGTTGGCTGTGGGTTTGTCATATATGGCCTTTATTATGTTAAGGTACTTTCCTTCTATAGCCATTTTGTTGAGAGTTTTTATCATAAGAGATCTTGGATCTTGTCAAAAGCCTTCTCTACATCTATTGAGATGATCATATGGCTTTTATTTCTCGTTTTGTTAATGTGGTGTATCACATTGATTGATTTGCGGATGTTGAACCATCTGTGCCCCTGGCCTAAATCCCACTTGATCATGGTGTATGATCTTTTTAATGTGTTGCTGTATTCAGTTTGCCAATATTTGGTTGAGGATTTTTGCATCTATGTTCATCAGGGATATTGGTCTGTAGTTTTCCTTCTCAGTATTGTCTTTGTCTGGCTTTGGTATCAGGGTGATGTTGGCCTTGTAGAATGTGTTGGGAAGTGTTCTATCTTCCTCTATTTTTTGGAATAGTTTGAGAAGGATAGGTATTAAGTCTTCCTTGAATGCTTGGTAAAATTCTCCAGAGAAGGGGCCAGCCCAGTGGCACAAGCAGTTAGGTGCACACACTCCACTGCGGCAGCCCGGGGTTTGCCAGTTCGGACTCACTGCTTGGCAAGCCATGCTGTGGCAGCGTCCCATACAAAGTGGAGGAAAATGGGCACAGATGTTAGCCCAGGGCCAGTCTTCCTTAGCAAAAACAGAGAAGGATTGGCAGATGTTAGCATAGGGCTGATCTCACAAAAAAAAAAAAAAAAAATTCTGCCAGAGAAGACATCTGGTCCTGGACTTTTATTTTTTGAGAGGTTTTTGATTATTGTTTCAATCTCTTTACTTGTGATTGGTCTATTCAGGTTCTCTGTTTCTTCTTGATTCAGTTTTGGGAGGTTGTATGAGTCTAAGAATTTATCCATTCCTTCTAGATTGGCTGGTTTGTTGGCGTATAGTTTTTCATAGTATTCTCTTATAATCTTTTGTGTTTCTGTGGTATCTGTTGTAATTTCTCCTTTTTCATTTCTAATTTTATTTATTTGAGGCTTCTCTCTTTTTTTCTTGGTGAGTCTAGCTAAGGGTTTGTCAATTTTATTTATCTTCTCAAAGAACCAGCTCTTTGTTTCATTGATCCTTTCTACTGTTTTTTTTATTTCAATTTCACTTCTTTCTGCTCTGATTTTTATTATTCCCCTCCTTCTGCTGACTTTAGGCTTTGTTTGTTCTTCCTTTTCTAATTCTATTAGGTATAGTTTGAGGTTGCTTATTTGGGTTTTTTCTTGTTAAGGTGGGACTGTATTGGTATAAGTTTCCCTATCAGGACCGCTTTTGCTGCATCCCATAAGAGTTGGTATGGTGTATTTTCATTTTCATTTGTCTCCAGATATGCTTTGATTTCTCCTTTAATTTCATCAATGATCCATTGGTTGTTTACTAACATGTTGTTGAGTCTCCACAGCTTTGTCACTTTCCTAGTTTTTTCCCTGTAGTTGATTTCTAGCTTCATGGCATTATGGTCGGAGAAGATGCTTGTTATGATTTCAATCTTCTTAAATTTATATAAGCATGCCATTATATAAGCATGCCTTAAATTTATATAAGCATCTTTTCTGATATTGTCATTTTCCTTTTGGTCTGGAGATTTAATATATTTTTGCATAGTGACTGTCGGTATTGGCTTACTTTTCCTCATAGTGAAAATATATGATCATGGTTTCCTCTTGCTGCCGCTGGGTGGGGGTCAAGGGCTGTGTATTCTGGCCCACCTCAATCTGTGGGCACTCTCATAGGCCCCTGGCTGATATCAGGTGTGGCTGAGTGGAGGCTGTGGGGGGTGGGGGGGAAGCATGGGAACAGCTGTAGCTGGAGCATGGGAACAGCTGGAGCATAGCTAGGCCGAAGCAGCTGGGGCTTGGGTGTGGGTGGGTTGAAGTGGCTGCAGCTGAAGTGCTGATGGGCTGAAGAAGCAGGAGCTGGAGCACCGCTGGGCCAAAGAAGTTAGAACTGCAGTGCAGTGGGCTGAAGTTGCTGGCACCAAGTCAGCTGGAGCCTGAGGACAGGCCAAACCTAAGCAGCTGGAGCCTGGGGGGACAGTCAAGCTGAAGGAGCTGGGGCTGTGGCACGGTGGAGCCAGGGGAGCTGGGGCCGTGGCTTGGTCCAGCCAGTGCAGCTGGGGCTGTGGTGTGGTGGAGCCTGAGCTGCCACTGGCTCTGGTGTAGGGGCGAAGGCTCGCCCCACCACCGGTTGGGCCTGGGCATCTAGGGGCCGCTGCCTGTGGGGGTGGGGTATGGTCACGCTGCTGCTGCTGGTGGGGCCCCGAGTGCATGGGGGCCCCTGCCTCTGGGGACAGGGCTGAGCTGAAGCACTGCTGTGCTGAAGTGCCAGTGGGGAGGCCGGGTTGGGGAGGGGCACTTACTTTCACCTCCCCAGTCTCAGAGGTTTCTCGCCTCACTGTCACTCTCTGCTCTCCT
The DNA here is from genome assembly GCF_057802395.1 of Ceratotherium simum simum. NCBI lineage: Eukaryota > Metazoa > Chordata > Mammalia > Perissodactyla > Rhinocerotidae > Ceratotherium > Ceratotherium simum. The sequence goes on along the minus strand of NC_141907.1, from coordinate 29,285,815 downwards.
GAGGGGCTAGCGTGTTGAAACTACCCTTGTAACAGTTCCGATCCCTCAGTAGGGGGATCCCCACAGGTGTGAGGGGTCTTGGAGAGCACCTGTTTTTATGGCGTGAGCTGCCCCTCCCCCTCCTCTGAGAGCCACATGGTCTCAGTTTCTGGGTCGCAGTCCTTGTGGAAGGAAGGGAGTTCCTCTTACCTCCTTCCACTATTCTGGGGATTCCAGCACATCTGTCCTCAGGTGTACGGCTGCTTGGGTGCCTCAGACGTCCCCTGTGTTGTGTGAATAGCTTCTCTTGGAGTATTAATGTCCTTTTTGTTGTGTATTAGAGGGGGAGAGTTCAATGGGGGAAGCTCACTCCGCCATGATGCTGACGTCACTCCCAGGATATTTTTATTTATCTGGTGTAGTTTTACTTTCATGTAATTTTTATATTGTTTAAATCTGTGGGTATATGTTTTATATTTTATATGAGTAATACAGTTAAAAGCGAAACAAAATAACTCTTTATGTAAATTGAAAAAGAGAAGAGAATTACTGTATCTGAGCATCATACTTAGAAAAACCTGCACAGGAAAATTTGATTTACCCTGTATGCTACTAGCTAATCTAAAATCTAGTAATAACTTAATATTACATGCATATGGTTTTTACTTTCTTTTATGTTGATAATGTGTGTTAGTGATATAATGCTGATGTATATATCTCTTTAAAACAATAATACAAAAATAATGAAGGCCTTTAAAATATATAAAATAAAAATGACAAAAGATCAATGACTACAATATATTTTTTCTATTTAACATGATAAGGAACACATGCCACATCTTATAAATAACATTTTTAGAAAACACACAATCAATACTTCTAAATCCTGTAACACAATTAATCACTCATTAAATTACAGATGAAGCAAAAGTATATTGCCAATTCATTCACCACACACACACCTACACACACCCACACACACCACCACCACCACCAAAGCCTGAAGTTAAGAATAGTCTATTTGTCTGATATTTAAAAGTTATGTTGCAACTTTCCTAAAATATTTTGATTTAATATTTATTATGACCAAACTCAGAGGCAAAATCACATTAATAATAGTTTGTAAGCAATGGAAACAGTTTCTGAGATTAATGTCAAAACTGTATGTGATGTTATTTCCTTCATTATGCAGTGCATCTGTGCATAATGATAAAATTAGTAAATAGAAAAATAATCTTACAAAAGAAATATAATTTTTAAGATTAAAATTAATTGCTGATTTAAGAAAAGGTTAAGACAGAATATAATGCTTGCCTAACTAAATCATGTTATATTCATTTTATTAAGAGTTTAATTTTGGCCCTGTGAAAGTCCTCATTAATGTGAAAACTAATTTACATTGGATTACTAAAAAGACTCATTATTGTATTTTTTAATAAATCCATCTTATTTGGATAAAAAGGATAGAAATGAAATTTGTCTGATAGTTGCCCAGTAAATGTACATCTCATGAAAAAGCTGGGGAAATAAATAATAATTATATCATAACAGCCTCCATTTACAAATATAGTTTACTTTTCTCCTGAAAAAATTTAAGCTAAGCTTATGACTGTTTAGTGCTTCAGAGAGAGAATGCTGTGACCTCACTTAGCAATTAGTTTTCTTTCTATGCCCCATAAAATTGAAGAGATTTACAAAGTGAGTGGAAATACTAACTTTTATAATGGTGAGCCACATGGCATTCAGTTTACTATGTTTACGCTTAGCAGAGAGTATAAAACTATAGTTTTTGCATTTTTTTACAAAATGAGGTTACTGCTTCCATTATGCTCACAAGTTAGCAAGATGAGGATAACAAAAAACGAGTTAAGTTTCAGGTTACTTTAAAAAAAATAGATTCTGCTGAAACTAACATATTTCCTGAGCTGTTTTGGTTTATAAATAAATTTTAAATTATTTATAAACATTAAATACTACGCTTATAAAACAAAACATTGTCCAGGTGAAATCCATGACACAGTTAGTTTGGCTTGGGAAGTATTTTACTCCCAGTCCAATGTGTTCTTAAAGAAAGAGAAACAGCATTGCCTCGGACCTCCCACCTATTCTGTATCTATTCAACTGAGTGTATTCAGTCTGGAATGGATAAATTCGTACTTAGTGATAGTTAATCTATAATTCATCCTAAAAGATTGCATATGCCTATAATCAGGTAGATTTTAATCTCTAAATGTCATGGAGAGGCAGAGTTATGTACATGGAACTACGGTGGATTTAGATAATAGAAGGATGAAAACTACACCACACCATTTATTAGTTGTGTGGTAATGGTAAGCAATTTACGTTTTCTGCTTGGGGACAGCTCATAGGCTTTAAAGGCGATAAAAAAGAATATCAATTTTTTTTCCTAATTATGATAGGAAGCCTTAGGAGTATTTTAAGCAAAAATTATTAATCTGGTTCACATAAGATTTGATCCTTTTCACCTTTTGTGCATTGGCCACAGACAGGCCAGCATAATGAAATAATTCTGGGAGAGCAAGGATCAAGTATGTTGGTGATAACACATAAAAAGAGGGTTATATCTCATGGATCAAACTTTTTAAAACATTCAAATAGTCGTCAGTTGAGTGAAAACTCAGGCTATTGTGTTGACTCACCGGCCGTTTTATTTCATGTATAAATGGGCATAATCATTTTATTAACATAACGATGACAGTTTTCTGGGTATGACTGAAACGTTTATCACTACTATGTACATTTTTTAAAAATCATGATAGCTCTTATTTGTGCTGTCTTGGTTCTGTATCCTCAATTTTAAAATCATCATAGGATGTTCTCATCTCAAGCAGAAAAAACAATGAAAATTGTATACTTAGAATTTTCTTTTCTAGAAAATAAGTAAAATTTGCATACCAGCTATACTTTTAACAGCAATTTTGTACATACTCACGTTATTTTGGTACTCCACAATCAACATCTCATAATCAGAACCCATTATTTTGAGTTACCACGCTCACAAAATAGTAAATTACTTTCACAATCTTCAATTTCATCCAGTTTTGAATTCTAGATCAAAGTATTTTATAATGAAAGTAATACTGAACTCTGAAGCTCATGGTCGTTGCACTGAATTTAAGACTAAAAAAATTACGCTAGCTTCAAAATAAATAGTAGAAACTACCAGGTATTTGCAGTAGCACAGAAGGGAGCATAAACCAAGGAAACTTTCTAGTACTATTTTTATTTTTCATAAGTCAGAAAGATTAGCTTTTCTTATGTATAACAATGTGCCATCATTTTGTAATGCTAACAGAAATGATTAAATCAAAAAATGTAAATGTAATCAGTTTTAAAGCCATCTGAAGACTCATCATCTAAGATATAAATTATAGGCTTTCCATGGCTGCTGAAAACTTAATAGCCTTTATTTCTAGAATACATGCTATGTTGAAAGTGTGTTGCTCTACATGGCCTAATAAGAATTCAAATCAGAGTGTTTCTAAAAGGAAAGTATTGATTCACACTAGGTCAACCATGATAAAAACCTATTCCTGCAGCTATCAAATTACTACATGAATCCATTCTCTCATCAGTTGTAACTTGTTTCAATCGGCCCTTCATACTTTTTGAACAAAATGTAAATGGACTGTTCCAGTCTATAAATGAATTAGGTCTTTCATACGTAGATATATCTTGTACATTTTATTTTCAAGAACTTCTATTGTAATGTCAGAATGATCAGATTCATCAACATGGATCACAAAGATCATTTCTAAACTTGTGAAACTCCCTCTTGGGAACAGAGAAGATTTTTCATGGAATTTGTTTTGTGCTATTAAACTGGCTTTATCGATAGCAATGTAGTCTGCCGCTCTTTTCCCCTCTCTGTCAGGAATCATAAAAGTGTCGTTTAAAAGATGGGGCCTGTTGATTCTTATACTCAGTTCATAAAGATAATCTTTCTCTCTGCCTGAAATATTTGGAAATGTTCACAAGAAAAGTGTCAAAAGTGATAAAATATGATTAATACAATCTCAAACTTTGAAAATTCATTAATTTTACTTGAATTCTGACTGACCCAATTTGTAGAAAAATACAGAAGTAGGTGAGGGCTTGAGTCTTATATTGCCGACATTTTATGAATATGTTTGTATCAACTAAATCCTCAATTCTCAGCATCAGTTTATAATATGAATGGAAGACATAAATAATGAAAGATGGGGTTTGGGCAGTCTTGTTAAAAATAGTTTTAATCATATATGTCTACCAGTCTAGTGAAAACTATTTTTATATATTTGGATGAAAGCGTTTAGGATAAAATCTGGTGTGTAGAGTGAGATCAGGCCGAAAAAATTGTTAATAATTATGCCTGATGAGGTTTAAAGATTCGGGGTCACAATGCAGATGGAGTACAGATTTTATTGAACATGAGATATGTGGGTGAGGGATGTGACACAAGTATCATAACACATTTTGGAAGTGAAGTGCCTCACGATGGAGGCTGGGCTGAAATGAGATGAAAAATGTTATCTCTCGGGGCATTTTAGTCAATAAATATTTCAGTAAGCTAAAAGGTGTAGAGAAATCTATTAAAACCTTCCAGTAAAGAGAGATGCAGAAGAGCAACCGTGTTTTGGCAAAGTCATTCTTTAAAGGCCACACTTGATTAAGTTAAATTGTTTATTTCTTTCAATGGAAACTGAAGAGTGTCTCTATAATTATACCTTACAGTTTCTTCATTTTCAGCTCTTTCACATAAATTAATAAATTTTTCCCATATTTGTGGTGGAATTTTCCTTAGATTTTACTATCAAACTGTGTAGAACTGCCCTTCATAGTTTCAAAAACACTCAAACATCCTTTAATTGAGTATCAATCTCAATTTAGTTCTACTTATTATGGATAAATGTAAATATTTTTGTGCTTTCGGTTACAGGTATTGGTACTGCTATCCAAATGAGATATTAAATATTGCTAAACTGTCAAGTGTTCATGCTTCTTCCTGATGGCTATTACTCTTCCAACTTCTTATTAAACTATCTATTCTTTTAAAGTTCTTGCCATTTAATTGTATATGCAACTTCAGTATTGCCACCCATTGGCCTCCTGTGGATAGTCCACGGTTTATTATGATTTTAGCACATGGCTTACAGTTTACCTCTTTAACCAGATTCCTGTCATTAGCCTAATTATATTCATGTCCATCATCATGAACAAAGTGATACATACACTTTGCTTTTCTCTTTGCCCAGCTTGAATTCTATGATCCAGAATCATCTTTACCCTTCCACAAGTTTCCTAAAACCATTTCTGTTTTTCCTATTTGCTAAATCTCAATCCTAAATAAACTCAGCTATTCTTTTGTATTAAAGTAGCTTAATGCCACTGAAGAATATTTTGTAATCTGGAATTTTTTATGTGATAATAATAATAGCTTTGCTTACTCTATGTCAGGCTAAACAGTTAATCTTCACAATATCCCTATGAGGTAAATTTCTTTTATCACCATATTCAATGGACTTTTCAATTTCACTTGTCCATGTTGGTACATTTCTCTTATTGAATTCATTCATTCACTCTTTGCTACAATGTTTTTCATACCATTTTCTCTCATGCAACCTCTGAACATTATCTCTGCCCCATTACTCTCAGTGGATGACCTTGCCTCGTCTTCCACTGACAGAATTGAAGCCATCTGATGAATTCCTTCACCCTCCTGCTGCCATCTCTCTCCAGCATCTCTGCAGGTACTTTCTCCTTCCCTCCTGTGAAAGTAGGAGAATTGTCTCTCTACCATTGAGGGAAAAATTACACCACGTGAGTCCTGGAACGCATCCACTTCTTTTCATATGCCTTCTACAAGATGTTGTTCAATTTCTTCTTCCCTTTCTTTTATACAATTAGTTTCTTCCTCTCACTTTGTCCTTTTAATCAGTCTTCAATATTCAAAAATGTGCTGATTGCTCTCATCTTTAAAAAAAGAATGGAAAATAAGATTGTTAGACACCATGTCCTCTTCCAGTTCCCTTCCATTGACAGTCAAACTTCAAAGAGGAATTGACTATACCCACAATTTCTATTTCCTAATCTCCCATTCCTTAATCTCTGCTCTAATGTGTCATATTTCCCCAAGGCCTTCACTTTTCACTCTACACTGCTTACCAAGATGATTTAATCTACTCATAAATTGTTAAAAATAGTCAACTCTATTATATTGACTCTGAGCTGTAAATTTCTTCTATATTTTAACATAAAAACTAATTTATTTGTAAATTGATTGCATGTCATGTTTCTATTTACAATTTTTATTTATTTTTTCTTTCTGAGTGGTACAAAAAATAATGGTACGCACTATGATCTATAGCATCTTCTATGTGAAGAAAGACAGCATTGGCATAAGCCAAGACATATCGATTCTCTCAATTCCAAACCTACATTGGAGAAATAGAAGTTACATGCAACTTTTTCTCAACATTTGTCCTTGGATTTCTCTCAAGCATCTTGTGTTCATCATAGAAGAAAGCAAAGGTTTGGAGGTACTTCAACCACATAGGCTCCAACTCCAACTTTACTATTTAAAAAAGTCTTGATTTTCAGAAACTTTACCAATATTTGATTTAAATCCATATTCAGTCATTTAGTAAATTCTATCTCCAATAGAATTCTTAGTATAACATTGATTAAGGGATTCAGTTTTATTAGGAAAGAAAAACTAAGAGTTTGCTACAATTATTATCCTCAATTTACCCATTAGGAAACTGAGACAGAATTTTCCAAGTTCACACAGCTAGTTAAGTGGAAACCTGTAATTTTATTTAAATACTTTAAGATCTGTGCTCTGCTAATTTTTTTCTCACACCTTTGACATAATACATCAGGAAATCCACTCTTAATTCCTTCTATTAATTCTGTACACTGCACACGAGTGATCTTTTAAAAAGAGATATTGAATTATTGATGTTTCTCCTGCTTAAATTCTTTAATTCGTTCCTGTTTAAGATACAGTCTAAAATTCTTATCATAATCTACAAAACTCTTCCTTACAGGGTCTGTCTCCCTTTTGAGTTAATTACATACTGTCATGAGATGGTGGGCAGAATCATGATTCCTCCCTCTACCCGGCCAAATATTTTTATGTCCTAATTCCTGGAACTTATGAATGTGTTAGTTTACATGGCAAAGGAGGGAATTCAAATTGTAGATGGAATTAAGGTTGCTAATCAACTGACCTTAACATAAAGAAATTATTCTGGATTATCCCAGTGGGCCTAATATAATCACAAGAGTCCTTAAAAGTGAAAGAAAGAATTAGAAAACAGAACGAGAGAAATGACGGTGTGAGAAAGACTGACACTGGAGCACTGAAGACGAAGTAATACAGCCATGAGCCAAGGAATACAGGCAGCCTCTAGATGCTAGAAAAGACAAAGAAATTGATTCTCCCACAGAGACTCTAGAAAGAATGTAGATGTACTGACATCTTGATTTTAGCCCAGTATGACTCATTTTGGACTTTTGACCTTCATAAATGTAAGATAATAAATTTGTGTTGTTTTAAGCCACTCGATTTGTGGTAATTTGTTACAACAGCAATAAGAAACACATGGTGATATTTCTTTCAAGCATTCATTCATTCATTTAACACATGTGCATTTTGCAGCTGCTATTACTTATTCCCAAGTGTCTATTCAGTCATTTAAAGAAATACTCTAATTTTCTAAGATGTATATATTTTTAGAAAAACCTATTGAATGTATTTTAGATGGATATACAAAATAAAAATGCCAGTATGCCTATTACAGTAATGATTCTGGTACTCTGATCGACATTGAAGAAGTTATGCATTGTTTTAATTATCTATCCTCTATTGCCTTGCCTCTGTGGCAAGTGTGCACTTGTGCTAAAAAGCTCCAACAAAAAAGAACAAGAGAGGGGGCTGGCCCCTTGGCTTAGCGGTTAAGTGTGTGCACTCTGCTACTGGCAGCCCAGGTTTGGATCCTGGGCGCGCACCGACGCACCGCTTCTCTGGCCATGCTGAGGCCACGTCCCATATACAGCAACTAGAAGGTATATCATAGCATAGGTATGTCATAGCAGCTATGACATAAAACTATCTACTGGGGCTTTGGGGAAAAAAAAAGGAGGAGGATTGGCAATAGATGTTAGCTCAGAGCCGGTCTTCCTCAGCAAAAAGAGGAGGATTAGCATGGATGTTAGCTCAGGGCTGATCTTCCTCACACACACACAAAAAAGAACATCTGTGTTCTCTGCGAATGTAGAAAAAAGAAAGAAATTGAGTATCGAAGCAATGGGGATTATAAAGATAGATATGTCCATGTGTTTAAAAGATATAGTAATAATGTATTACAGTGGGTAAATTTTTCAAGTCTTAATTTAGCATAGTATCCAGTATATACTTATAAAACAACTAGTAACAAGCACGTATAGGGCTATCCATGTTTTCTGGTATTTTAAAAGTTTTTTTTTTTTTCGTGAGGAGGATCAGCCCTGAGCTAACACCTGATGCTGATCCTCCTCTTTTTACTGAAGAAGATTGGCCCTGAGCTATCATCTGTGCCCATCTTCCTCCACTTTATATGGGACGCCACCAGAGCATGGCTCAACAAGCAGTGTGTCAGTGCACGCCCAGGATATGAACCAGCGGAGCGTGCGCACTTAACTGCTTGTGCCACCAGGTTGGCCCCTTAATAGTTTTTATAATCATCAGCTGTGATGTTGAGAGGAAATCATGTTTTGTTGTTATATAAACTTACATAGATGCATTTCCCTTGGTAATTGAATTTAGCAATTGAAATGATGGGAGAAATAATAATAAGACTGAATTTTTGCATTCCCCCTTTCCTATTCTCTTTTTAGAATATAATCAGCTAGAAAGGGAAATAATTTTATTAAATTGTTTCTTATTAAAAGATAGCAACATGAATATCTTGAGATGAGGAAAAAATAAAGACATCATCTCTAATTTTATTTCAAATTATGCAACATATAAAACAATTCCATTCCTGCAACAGATAAAATTGAATAAAAACAGTATTAAGAATGAACAAAATAAAACTGAACAATACTACAAAATTATACAATACTTCTCCAACATCTCCAATAAGGAAACTAGGCTATTTCCCCTATTTTACAATGAAATATTAAATTAATGAAAGGTTTATTTGTCTATACTAAAGGAAAATAAATGAACTTTAAAATTTTTTTATATTGTTAGCAAAGAACATTCACTGTTTAATGTTAGCATTTTTTTTGCTTCTACAGTGATTCAGCCATATTGATGATCAGTATGAATCTTCATAATTTGAATTAAACTGATGGGATCATTTTAAAATGATAAAATTTGTATTATATGGTGCATTTTGTTTTACCAAAATGAATTCATATTCTTAAATATAACATTTTTTAGTTTTGAAAAAATCGTTCTTCATTCTCCATTACTGTCATCACACCTATGTATTAGCTATTCTACAACTGATTTGTTAAACTATATGATTTGTCTAAAAATGAGATTATACTTTATATAAATTGCATATTTCAGTAGCTCGCATATAGTAGGAGCTCAATAAATGGTAGTAACAGTAATAGTGGTAGTAATATTGGTATTAGTAATAGAAGTGATAATAGTAGGAGTACTTTTGATACTTGCTGTCGTTATTTTTATATGATTTATGTTAATCAGTGAGGTTACACATTAGAACATATACAGATCTTCCTCAACTTATGATGGGGTTACGTCCCAACAAACCTATCATAAGTTGAAATTGCATTTAATACACCTAACCTACCAAACATCATGGCTTAGCCTAGCCTACATTAAATGTGCTCAGAACACTTATGTTAGCCTACAGTTGGGCAAACTCATCTAACACAAAGCTTACTTCATAATAAAGTGTTGACAATCTCATGGAATTTATTGATTACTGCACTGAAAGTGAAAAACAAAATGACTGAATGAATACAAGAATGACTTTAAGCGTATTGGTTGTTTACCCTCGTCCTTGCATGGCTGCCCAGCATTACAAGAGAGTATACTATAGCCTATCAGTAGCCTGGGAAAGCATCAAAATTCAAAATATGGTTTCTAGTGAATGTGTATCATTTTCACACCATTGTAAAGTCAAAAAATTGTAAGTTGAACCATCATAAGTCAAGGACCACCTGTACTATGGTGCTTACCGTTATTCTCTCCAAATTGTTAAAGTTGTCAAGAAATGATTACGTAGTATAAATAATAGATTAAGACAACATTTTTCAGAGTCACAGTTTATAACCAAATAAACTTCGAATGCCACCTGATCTTCTTACTATATGCATACTATTGTGCTAAATGCTAAATAATCAAATTGACAGTTTTATGCAAATGATCTGGTCAACATCAAACCAAACGTCTCAGGGTTCAGCTAAGGAAACAGAAGAGATAACTTAGTGGACCCTTCATCTGCCCAGAGGCCCTACTAAAGATTCTGGATCCAAGACTGCAGAAAAATGAAGTGCCCACACTCTCTTCTTTCCCAATGCAGACTATATTCTACTTGTTTCTTTTCCAGAAGAGAAAATTTTAATTCTAATTTCTCTTTCTTCACAAATAAAATATATTGGGATTGTTTTACATTCTTCCCTATTTCCTCTCTAAGACCTCGGTTATTTTAGTCTGATATGGGTTTTTTTTAATTTGATTTTTTTAACTTTATTTTCCCCTTTTTTTCCCCAGATTTATTGAGATATAATTGACATATAATATTGATATTGAGTTTTTGATGAAGAAAGTGGGAGAGATACTATTGCTACAGAAAGGTAGTCTCTTTAAAGAAAATATTACATTTTTTTGATGCTGTATCATTGACTTTAGGACCTGAGCACCTAGTGGTGTTCAGCAAACGTCTACTGAATGAATGAATAAGTGAATGTCCAGATTCCAAGAAGGATCTTATGGGATATACACACCTCTTATTTGGGAGCCTCTTAAACCCACTGACACAGCCAGATCTCAGATTATTAATATATGACGACATACTATTGGTTTATAAAATCAATTTAGTGGATTGTAGATTACATTTTTAAAAATTGGAATAGCATTGAGTAAATAAATAACAGAATGCATCTCATGTAGAATTGTTTGTTATAAATTTGTTTCAGTTATATATAGCTGATGTCTTTCCTGGGTCATGATGTTCCAATGGGAAAAATCAAACAACAGAATAACAATAAAAACATGCAACCCTTCTTCAGGAAGATACTAATTCCCCAAACTAGTTCTTTCATTACACAAGGTGGCTTGCAGTTCATTAGCAACAAATCCCATACACTGCTACACATTTCTTGACTTATATATGTGTGCATGTGCGCATGCATGTGGAAAATACCTATCTACGAAGTAATATTATGTTTGTTTCAATACAAGTAGCTCCCCAGCGTTTTATGCAAGGCAAATAACAGTTTGCTGTATATATAACTTAAGTTTTCCACTTAGACAATTTCCTTTTATATGACTGCAAAATAACCAAATGTAACAAGCCTTTGCCTTCAAAAAGTTTGTGTTCATTCATGAGATCTTTGAGAGAAATATTGCTTATGTAAATGAACACATCTAATGACTAGAAGTAAAAGGAACATTACACCGGAAATGATCTAAAGTGGAAGACATTTAAATTGAAGTGGGCTTAAATTATCCCCATTTCATCTATCATAGGGTTTAGTGATTTTACATGATTGATGGTGCCTTTCATGTCACAAAATAATTTACAATGACTTTTGTTTCTTTTGAGGTGAGCTAGATAATTTATGGGGTTGCTTTTTAGTTTTTTTAAATCATTTGAAAGAAATTAATAGTTACTGATTATTAAGCGCTTCAGCTGAGTCAAGCACTGTTTTAAGAGAATTAGCTTATTTAGTCTTCACTAAACCCTATCAGATGGAATCTGTTGTTATACTCATTTTACCAGTGGGGCAATGAAGTTGAGGGTAATTAAATCACTAGCTCAAGGTCACTCACTCAGAAAGATGCAGAGTCTGGATTTGAACTCAAGTCTCTATAACCTCACAGTTCAAAATTTTTACTGCTATTCACTATTGCTTTTAATATATATCTCTATCTAGCAAGTGGTTTTTATGTACATGATCTTATTTTATATTCAGAAGAATTCTGTGAGGGAAGTATTTACTTCTAACAGAAATAAATATTATTTTGTCTGATTGTAGAAATACCATTATATTACAAAATATCATGGAAATACAGACAGCCAGGAAGATGTTTTAAAGTCACTTGAAATGTCACCATCTAAATAGATCCAGTATTACTACTTTAAAGCCTAAAGATCTTCCACCGTGCTTTTAAATTATACAAACACGCTTTTTATTTACCTCAGATCTTTGTCTTAAACTGTTCTTTTCTAGAAGGCCGTCCATATTTTCATTGATGAAGTGTTTTTTTGAATGTTATGGAGAAAATAAATAAAATAATCTCTATTTTATTTTAATGTCACCAGCAGTAAATCTATTTCTGAGGTTGCCAGCTGCTTGAAAACGTATAAAATGGATGCTCTCCTAATTTTTAATATTAAAAATCTTTCCTCAAGAACTTTTCCTCTTCAGAAGCCCACCAGCCCTCTGAGTGGTTTATTACTTTTTACTAAAATTCTCTCTTTGATATTTATTTAGCAGAACTCCTTCCAGATATCCAGGGTATTGTATGGATGATAGGCATATCTAGCTTACAGTGTTGAGACAGTGTTTGCTTTATTATTTTTTGTATATTTTGTTACTTATTTTAAAGTAGTTAAATTAGTTAATAAGTATGATGGTTACCTTTATGTGTCTTCTTGACTGAGCTAAAGGATGCCCAGACTGCTGATAAAACATTATTTCTAGGTGTGTCTGTGACGGCGTTCTGGAAGAGATTAGCCGTTGAATCGGTCCACTGAGTAAAGACAATCACTCTCGCCAATGTGAGTGGGCGCCACCCAATCCACTGAGTAGAACAAAAGGGTGAAGGAAGCAAATTTGCTCTCTGTTTGAGCTGGAACATCCGTCTTGTACTGCCCTCAGACATTGGTGTTCTTAGTTCTCAGGCCTTCGGGTTTGGACTGGAACTCCTCTACTCGCTGTCCTGGTTCTCCAGCCTGCAGGTGGCAGATCTTGGAGCTTCTCAGTCTCCATAATCCTATGAGCCAATTGCTTATAACGAATCTCTTTCTATATAGCTATGTATATTCTATTGGTTCTTTTTCTTTGGAGAACCCCAACTAATACAATAGGGCAGGAAGGGGTCTGCATTTATAACACGACCCTACCAAAATACTTTTACATTAGTTAATTTAGTTATTTTAATAATTATGAACAATGTGAAAAGAGCAGAAAATAGAGAGTATTTAACAAGCTCAGGGAAATCCCCTCATGCTACATATAACAAATATAAACCCTTTGCATACACGCTTACAGTTAATTTAGGGAGAAATAAAGCATTATAGATAGCATTGAAGACCTATGTTTCTCTCCAAGTACAACCATTCTTGTCTCTTCCTTCACTGCACAGAAGTAACTAATGTTTGAGCATCTCCTCTGCCTAATTATTTACTATTTTATTAACTATGCAGGGGATCATGAAGAAGATATGATATACTTTTAAATTGTACACAAATGGCATAATGCTTTGCCAAATTTTAATTCAAACTGTACTTTCAATATTTCCCTATGTTGGTGATTACTATTTTTTTTATTTCATTAGCCCTTTATTATACTTTTCAGGTCATATATGAAGAGAAAAGGATGTGAAATATAACAGCATATTGCATTCAAAACAATTGGTTAAAGTATTTTTCATCTAGAGTTGCCATTTTAGAATAAGTATTGGGAAGGTATTTTGCTAAAGTCTCAAAATAAGGATGAAGAAACTATTTTTGTTGAAATGAATTGACTTGATCATAAATGAAATTTAATTGGAAACGTTTTTATTACAAAGAGCTACTTTATAATAAAGGCTTAATTATAGAAACAGTCTAGAATTATTTGGTTCTCACACAGTTTTAAAACCGTATTTGTCCCTCTGCTATACAGAGCAAAGGCTGATTATGGGCCTGTCATACAGAATACTTCATGTTCTGTATGAAGGGGAGCTTAAAAGGATATGATGGATTCTTCACAACCTTGTAAGGAAGTCATGACTCAGAAATCTGAAAAATACGAGAGAACTCTACTCAATGGACTATAGATTAATCAATCAATTATTTTTATGTGTGTGACTCAGAGAATCTCATTATTTTACAAATATATTTTGCAAAAGAAAATATGGTGATACAGTCTTTAACAAGTAATGTGTCTCCTTTTATATTCAGCTGGAGGGAGAAATTGAGAAGTCAGAGGTTTCTCTGCTCTGTCTTCAGTCTCTCCTTTCTGTCATCTTCCTCTTTTTATTTGTACTTATTGCATTCATTCATTCAACCAGTATTTGTTAAATGCCTACTATGCAGTATTAGTTTCAATGGAAATGAATTTCTACAGATCTCTTCAAAAAGCGCACAATCTACTGGGCTAGGAGATACATTGATGTCTTCCTCTACATTGATTAAAGAGGTACCTTCCTTAAAATAGCAGATGTGAGCTCTATGGATTTACCTTGACTGTTGGAAAACATGCTGTAGTTTCTTTATGAGAGACAAGGGAGATGCAGGGCTCCCAGAACTCTAGATCAGATAACTCCCTTCCCAATATTTATACCTCCATTCCTAGGAGTGAAGGGTGTGCCCCTGTAATCCTCTTGCTCCTAGAAAGAGTCCTCATGCCCCATTCTCCCCCCTCTAAAATACTCACAGCTACCAAGATTTGCTGCGACACCCTCTGGTAATCCTCGTATGTTTTTTTCACCCTATTTTACATCAGTCTTCATAAGAAATCCAGATTCATCCCTGGAACTCTTACCTCCATTTTTGCTTTATAAAATATCCCCCATGCATCTGCCACACAGAATAGTTTGCACAGTGATAAAAATGGACTGAAGTAGGTACAGTAACCCTGTGTTCTAATCTTGGATTTACAACTCACACCATGACGTTTGCATCTTCTTTGGACTTTTTTTCTCGTTTCAAAATGAAGATAACAGTCGCTTCCTGCTCAGTGGGTTGTTGTAAAGTAAAAATGAAGTAACCATTATGAATTTGTTTTGAAAATTCTTAATAACTATGCAGAAACATAATAAGCTGTAGAATACTGGCAAGTATTAATATAAATTATAGTGATAGAATTTATTTTTGAGGATTATATTCAAATCTATATATTATATTCTTTGTATACATGATACAAACAAAAATGTCATAGGATGTGCCTTTTAAATTAAAAGTTTTCAGAGCATCAGTCAGAGATACAATGCAATCATTAATGTAGCTGCTACAGACTCTTTAATTGGAAAATGAAATAGTCATAGCCCTAGAGTAAACTTGACACCTTGTTCATTATCTGAGACTTGAGTTTGTGCTATAATTACTTTAGGATACCATTAAAGTTTCAAGCTAACCAAATTATTGAGCTATACATGCGAATAAACCTGAAATATGTACAAAGTGAATTCTTTGATAAATATATCCTGCTGATTTGGTTTCAAGGAAATCTGCACTAATTTGGGGTCCTTTTTCATTGAACACCTAAGAGGCAGTCACTTGGAAAGAAGCATCAAAACATGTGCCTTGAGATAAGAAAACAGGCTTTCAGAGTGCTAATTTATGACTTGTAATTAGCAGCAAAGTTGTTTACTCCGTGTATTTCAGTCCCAGTAAAATTTGCAACACTTTCCAGTAACTAAAGATCATTAAATACCAATTCAGTGCCTGGGCTAGGTGTTGTGGGATAAAAAAGAAAAAGGAAGAAAGAAAAGAAACAAGTGACCTCTGATGCTAATGAGATTTCTAGTCAACCAGGAAGGAAGAAGACAGGAAAGTCATTAGTGGAGCTCCAAGTACTATCTAGGAAATGGGAAAAGCACTATTCTATCTCATTTAACTCTTATAATCAAGTTTAGGAAGAGGATATTTTAATCCCTCTCTTGCGGATAAACAAATTTAGTTGAATGGCTCATGTAAAACAACTCGTGTAGGGCATTCAATAAGCACTGTCCAGAATTATACAATTTGTACGTGGCAGAACTGATAGCAGTTACCATATGGTTTCCTATAATACAAGTAAATATATGTATGTATATATGTATATATATTATGTACTCCAGCAATGCTTTTAGCAACTGAAAGATATAGCAATGGGCAAAGGAGGCAAATCCCTGCCCTCATGGAGTTACATTCCAGAGGGAGAGAAAATTACCATATATTTCAGTACATACGTGATACAATCTCAGCACACAGTGCTTTCAAGAAAAATAAAGCAAAGTAAAGGAATTAAGATTAGCAGCGGCATTTTAGAGTAGTTGGATAAGGCTTTTCTGAAGGGAGGACTTTTGAATAGAAACTAGAATGAAATGTAAGAGAGAGTCCTGAGAGTAAACTTGAGCCAGAAAAAGCAACCAGTGGAAATACTCAAAGTTCAGACAAAATTTGGAGTATTTAAGGGATAGAAAGATGATAAATTTGGATAGAGCAATCAAAAGAACGGTGCAAATTGCGGCATAGTATTATTAAATTTAATGCACCCTAAACCATGGTAAATAATTTGAATTTTATTCTAAATGGGATGGGAAGCCTCTGTAAAGTCTTTTGAGCAGAGCTTTTGCCTAATGCAATTTAAATGAAAAACTGAGGAGAATGCCTTGAGGCTCTGAGGAGATTATGGACTCTGGAGGGCTGAGTGGTTTAGCAGGAGACCAGTGCAGGGTTATGAAGATGGGCTAAAGGAGAGGTTATAACTGCTTGGACTAGGGTCACAATAGAAGGCGTAGAGAAACGATTGAATCCAGAATATATTTTGAAGATAGCATTGCTATGACATATTAACATTCTTGTGTGCATTAAATTAGATAATGAATGTAAAAGGTATGTCATACTTTAAGGATCAAGATTGTAGACAACTGTAACAGAATAGGAAAAAAATCATAAAAATAAAAGGATTATATCCTAATGTTAATATAGAAAATTCTTTAAATTTCTTCTCAAAACTAAAGACATAGTACTCAGTAAAGTCATTGTTATTAAGCTTATTTTATTGATAAAATAAAACATGGAAAATTTGAAACATTTCTCTATTCTCAGTTTTCTCTTTTATATTTTCTTCTTACATTTAAAATGGAAATGTCTTATTGGTTAAATATAGAAATGTCCTGAAATTAATCTCAGCTTTTTAGAGATGCTTACCCAGTGTGTTGGTGCCTTATAATGTGCATCGGTTACACATATAATTTGGTTTTATACTGAATTCTAAGATGCGTGTGTGTGTGCGCGTTAGTGTGTGTGTGTATGTCGGGCATAGGTGGCTGTGATTGAGCTTTTGGGGTAATTTTGGTATTCTCATGACATGACACTCATGTAAATAATTATGCAATTAGAAATTTCTCAGAGAAGATCCACGTAAGATCTATGTTTAAACCTATCAAAACTAATGATATAAAATTTGTGCAGATCAGAGTAGTAAATTTTAATCAGTAATGTTGCAGTCAATAATTTGGGAACATATGTAAGATTGATACTATGTTAAAAAATAAATAAAAAGAATCTGGGTTGACAAGCAAATTTGAAACCAAAGCATTAACACCTTTAGGGTTCTGCTTCTGAATAGTAATCTGGCTCAGCTCGTCTATCATAGGCCAGAACCTGTTGATCAGGAGGGAGACAGCTGTTCAGCTTCCGAAGTTGGTGATCTCCTCCAAGGCTTTACTGGTTTTGTTCAACTTATTAATTAGAAATATGAAAAACTGTTTTCGGAGGGAGGTAAAAATTGGGAAGTGCAACTTATGTTTAAATCATTACCTGGTAGGCTATTAAATTCCAAGTAAGATACTAATTATTTTAGGTTATTAGAAATATACATATATGATGTAGTACAATAAAAAAAATTGGTTATATGTTATGCAGTTCTTAAGGAGAAATAAATGCTTTAAAGGAAATTTTAAATCTTACTTCCAAAAAAATCTTCAAACTTTTGAATTAGGGAATCTAAGGAATAAAATCTGGGAAAGAGCTCTAGGGTAGTGTTTCTCAAAAGTTTAATGTGTATAGAAATCGCCAGGGGTTTAGGTTAATATGCACATTCTGATTCAAGAGGTTTGAGGAAGGATTTGAGATTCTGTTTTTCTAGTAAGCTCCCGGATAATGCTGATACTATTGGTCCATGGATCACACTTTGAGTATCAAGATTCTAGACAACTAAAAAAGATGAGAAAAATCATAATGCTTAAATAGTTCTATCCCTAGGTTGATATACGAAGTTTCATCAAATTTCTGCTCAACATTAAAGAACCAAAATTAGGAATAATAGCGCATTATGGATGTGTTTAGCAAAGAAGATTATATAACATGCTAATCAACAGACATATACTCAGGCCCTAGAGAAAAATTTTCATAAGGAGCTTTCAATGCTTCTCCTCACCTAATCTGGGAAATCTTTATTTAATCTAGGAGCACAGTTTAATCAGTACATGATTTCCTAAAACTGCAGTCTATTCACTGTTTCCACAATCATTGACTCTGTTTACTTTCTGAATTTCTCTTATAGCATGTCTCACCTGAGGCTATAAAAACAATTCTTAGCTAATTGAATGCCTATAAATTAATGAATTTTTTATCTTCTAAAAGAAAACAGATAAATAAAAAACCCACATTGGTTAAAAGTATGATCCTGTTGTATTTGTCTTCTCACTGCATCTTTGCTCGTGAAAAAAATAATTTTGCGTTTAGTTTCCTCCAAACACCCTTATCCCAAATTCCATAATAAACTGTCCAGAATCAGGGTTACAGTGTGGTGAATGTCACAGAAAAAGCAGAGTAAGGATTTGTGAATGATACCTTTCTCGGTTTTTAAGTTGAGCAAGGTAAGCCTACGTGACAGAAGAGATTCTCGACTGCCTTCTTGGCCACGAATAAAGGTAGAGCTCTATTTGACCTGAGATCACTTACAGGAGACATCACAGGGCATCATATAAGGGAGAGAATGGGTATGCGAGTTGCTGTGAACCCAATCCAAATTTCAAGCCACACCCTTTTCTTCCTCAGTCTCTGAGCTTCTGGTGTCTACCACAAGGCAGAAAACAGGTACAGATCAAGCCTAGCTTCCTGTAACTATATTTACTGGTTTCCTCCTGTGTTCTCTAGATGCCACACCTTGCTCTATCTCCTTCATTTTTAGTTCTAGTCTGGTCTATTATTGCACGATGAGTTTTGCTACAGGCAAAGTGATATCAGGACTCTTATACTTTACTAGATTCCTAGAGGTTGATATGGAAATTTTTTCTCTCCAAGGTTGGACGGGACTTTTAGTCTGAATTCCCAGATTTAATATTCTTAAGTATTTGTAGTGAGTTATGGCAATAGGACAAATACTAATCTTCCTGATATCAAAGCAAAAATTGCACTGAACAAAGTTAAACAGGGAAGGATGACTTTATCCAGGCTATTGGAATAGGGGAGAGAAGTCAAAACTCAGTTTGAACTCAACTCTGCTGAAGCAAAGGGCAGCAGGGATTTTAAAGGCTGGAGTGAGCTAGTGGAAAAGTACTAAGGGATGCTAGACTATCTGTGTTGGCTAATTGACTATGTCCAAAGGAACATTAAACTTCTCATATCTTTATGATAGGAGGTAGTTTTGCAACTTAGAGCAAGGCACTCATCATTTACCCAAGTTAGGCTCCTACTCTCCCACAGAGACAGGGATGGTGTGGGTATGGGGAGGCTCTCTTCCAAGTCCTTCAGAAAAACATCCCCGGGTTGTAAAACTGACAAGAGGCTTTAAAAAAAGATTTACATCTCCAAGGGGCAGAGAAAGAATCTAGGATTACAAGTTTTCTAAAGTTAAGTGCTAAGAAAAGGAAGTTCAGGGGCCTAGGAAGGAAGCCTATCTAAATTTTAGTCAAACTGAGAGAAACATTAAGACCATCTTGCTCACTGGTTTTATTTATGCTCATTTGGATCTGCTATTCTGACGTTTAGAAAATAAAATCCAATCATACTGCTTATATTGGTTTACTTGGTCTGCTGTAACAAATGACCACAAACTCAGTGGCTTAAAACAGTAGAAATTTAGTATAACCCGGAAAGTTCTGGAGGCCAGAAGTCTGAAATCAAGGCTTGGCAGGGTACTGCTCCGGGGGAAGCCTCTAGGGGAGAATCCTTCCTTGCCTCTTCCAGCTTCTGGTGGCTTTAGGTGTCCCTTGACTTGTGGCTTCATAATGCAATATGTGCCTCCATTTTCGCACGGCGTTCTCCAGTCTCTCCCTGTCTTTCTCCTCTGTGTGTCTTTTATAAGGATACTTGCCACCGGATTTAGCCTGGATAATCCAGGATGATCTCATTTTTATATCTTTAATTTAATTACATCTGCAAAAGCCCTTTCTCCAAATAAAGTCACATTCACAGGTTCCATGGGTTAGGACATGGACATATATCTTGGGGAACCACCATTCAACACACTACCCTGTACTTATGCTTAAAAGGTTCCTGTGGACACACATTTTCTTCAAATTCCTCAGTTCTTCTAAAGGCTCTGTTCCCCCTCCAAAGCCCAATTTCTCACAAACTTATCCCTCAATAAAGCAGAGTCATAGAGTTATTTCCCCACTTTGACTAGACAAGGGCACTTCCTACATACTGGTAGGCAGTGGGGAATGGATAGGGAACGATAGGAGGAATGCCACTATACTTTTAACTTACTTAATAGAGATATAATTTATTTGCCTATGAACATCTAAGTGAAATACTGTGATTTTCCCCATAGAATTTTGGAGATAGAGAAAAAGAATAAGCCTTTTTTTGTTGTTGTTGGGAGACAGTTAAATAATATCTCCTAAAAGAAATGGTAACTGACTTTGAGTTTAATTCATGAGTAGCCTTTAATTAGGCAAAGGTTATGTTTTAGAGATAAGTCCAATGGTGGCAGAGAATACAGTGTAAAGCTAAGAGAGAAGAAACAGAGTGGTGAGTTATTTTTGAACCACTCACAATTTTGATATTACTGATGCATATGGTTTAAGGAAATATGATACCAGACTAACAGAGGCGTCGAATTATTGAAAATTTTGTCATTTATTAAATATAAAAGCATACTCAAATTTATGATTAAGAGAAATTCTTATTGATTATTTAGAGGATTCATTTGAGAAAGACAAGATAAAAAATTATGTGGACATTTCTCATAGACAAATAATAGAATCCTTATTAACTCCATACTTCGAGACCACACAGAAAAAAAAAGATGATAAAATTATGGAGAAATGAAGGAATAAAGATAAGAAGAATTCTTCAAATGTGGATGTAAAGAATGGAAGTTTAAAAATTAACTTGTGGTCTCGATGTTTGGAAGCATATATTTTTTCTTATTTTAAAACCATTATAATTGTCTTCTCACCTTTAAAAACAACACCATTTTTACAAGCCAAAAACACTAACACAATCAATAAATAAGAAAACTGTCATAATTTATTGAAAATTAATTTTCAGGAAAGAGCCAAGCTACATTTGAAAATAACTTTTAATTCAAACAGTGAATATACAAGACAGCTATTTATGGGGAAATAAAATCTAATTTTAGAATGGCTATTTCACTGACATAAATTATTTATGTTTTATACTGATAAAAATTATTTGTATGGGACAATAGATTTATTCTCATTATTTTAAGAATCATAATCTTCTATTATAGGGCACATTGTTGTTTGAAAAAAGACTAACTTCTATTAGCATTCTAATGTAGGTTATTATTGTAAAAGAGGAGTTAGTTAAGTAAGAATGAAAGGAAGGATAAAAAAAGGTAAACACAATTTAAGCAATTCTCTGGTGTACTCTATGAGTTAGGAAGAATTCCTAATTCTTATGATTTAGGAAGAATCAGAAGATAACATTAAGCCAACACAGCGAGTTCAAAACTCTAAATTACTGTTATCTGCCATAAATTCCAATCGCCAATTGGCTGGAAAGAAAAAAAGTAGGGAATTTATATGATCACACAACTGAAGACAGGATTAAGAGCATCAGGTAAAATTCTCTTGGTTTTGCCAAGTTTCAGACTCATTCTGGCTAACATCATGGATGCCAGATATCTACATATTCCAGGACTCAGAAATGCATGTCACTCCATCCAGGGGAGAGATCTCCTTTATTAAATATTAAAAAAAAAAAAAAAAAGTCCTCAATTCTATCTTATTGGTGCTACCAAGTCACTTTCTCACCACTGAACCAATTACACTGATTAGTTTAGGCCATTTCCAGCAACTCTATACAAGAGATAAGTGTTGCTCACATGGCTGCTACAAAATTTGGGAGGCCTTGAGTGGGTGGTGCAGAGACAACAAAATTTGATGCCCTCTTAGACACCTTGAACTTAATATCTCTAAAAAAGAGAAGAAAATATATGCACAGATTAGAGATAGAAGGAGAAAAATATATCTTGTGCTAAAAAAATTGTTCTTGTTCTGTTGGCTAGAATCACGCACTAATTCAGGATTTCTCTGGGCCGCTGGCATCGAAATCAACTCAAGCACTTGTTGCAATGCAGATTTCTCTTCCCAATGTCTGGCACTTTTAATCAGTGAACAAAAGACTCAGGATTCTGCATTTTAAATAAGTTCCCCAGGGAATTCTTAGGCACATTTCATTTTAAGATACACTAAATGAATGACAAACTCTTTGAACGCAGGGATAATGTATCCTTTGTTTGTATCGTTGTATTCCAGTGATTCACATCATTATTGGCATGTAGTATGCTTATTAGTGTACATTTATTAAATGGATGTACAAATGAACATACAGTCTGTGGTTCATTGAGAAATAGGAATAGGTCAGAATCTGACATGAGCTTCTTTGGAGTGGAGAATAAGAGGGCTTCAGTACATAGTGCACTGGGCACTAGGTCTGTAAAAATGTGTGTCACATTGATGCTCTTTTTCCTTCCCACTGTGGTCTGTAAACCATTAAACACCCTTGTCCTTTTAAAGTCTCAATCATTTGAAACTTAAATTACTCAACTGTACTCCCCTCTCTATTTGTTCATTGATACATTCTACCAGACCTCTAAGCACCTCATTCACTGAAGACTTGGATGCCAAATATGCCATAACCCAACATGCATGACACATGAATGTCATATCTAATAAATGGCTTCTCTGTTTTTTACTTTTTCATTCCCAAACTTTCTATAAATTTTTTCCCTTTGGATATGTCTATATATATTTACTTTCCTTGATGCTTTCATAATCCAAGATACTATCAACTTTGCCTGGACCTTCTTAAAAACTGGTATTCCAGTTCCAATTTTATTCTCTTTCCAACCACTCTCCAAATTGCAGAGGTAATATTTTCCTTGTTAATCTGACTTTTTCAAGCTTAAAGTTTTCTGATTTCTCTTCTCTTAGGAAAAAGATTAAAAATACTATTAAGAATTGCCTAAGGAGCCTGCAGGTCTCACCTCTGCAATCTCATTTTTTTAACTTTCTACACTTGTTGTCTGGACTCTAGCACCACAGTATCTTTTTCAGAACTTTAAGTAAACTGTGTGTTTATTCTATTGCAGGCATTTTCCGTATACTACTCTCTGTGCCTAGAATATATCCTCCATCCTCCTTTACATGGTTAGTTTCCATAAATCTTGATCTCTCAATTCAATTTTCTATTTCATATAAGAGCTTTCCTAGTCCCTACAGTATGTCAGGCTCATATAGCACTGTTCACATTTCTTTGGTACTACATAACACTATTTGTAATTAAATAGTATCATTGATTATTAATGTCTTATTACTCTCTCCATAAGATAAAAGTTCCGTGAGAGCAGATGCTGTGTTTCTCCTGGTTTACCACTTAATGTCAAGTGCCTCACACAATGACTAGCACATAAAAAGTTCTTATTAAATATTTCTAAATTAGTGAAAAAATGCTATGCCTCTGAGCTTCAGTTTTCTTATTTATGATGCATGAGTGGTAGCTAACTCCGAGCTGTCTTCTGGTGAATGCATTCATTCAAACATCTATCACAGTGCCTCACATAAAGCAGCAGTTCAGAAAATGTGTTAATTTTGTCTTTCTTTTCTTCTTCATACATTGTCCCTTAATGATAACATGTATATGACGAGATAATGCTAGAATGGAGATTGCATTTGGATTTATTTGAAATTGAATCCAGGTTTATTATATTGTCTTTTGAAACAAGTGCTTATAACGTTCTGCTATTTTGTTTGCATATAGGAATTTTTGTTAATTTTGCCCTTTTGGAATGTTAATTTTTTAGGAAAATAAGACAGCCTCAGTTGATTCTTCACAACACATGCTGCATTAAAATCAAGACCAGGGAGACATTTTGGAACTCCACTCTGCCATGAAAATGAATAAACAACTCCAGTGTTTGAGATACTGTAGCTATTAAAAAAAAATCTCTGAAGACCTCTTGATTTTATCATCATTCAATCTTTAACGTTAACAAGAGATGTTTTTATTAAGAAACACCCATGAAGTTGAGAAAAATATTTTTCTACGTGGTGTTTTTATTGCAACATCAAACCCTATATGTTGGAAAAAGTGGCTTGCTGAGAATAAATTATTCTGTTGAAAATTTTAACTATTAAATTCTGAACTAATTTACAAAGGATGACCTGATCCAATATAAGTGACATGAAATGAGAAAGTCACACTAATGCAAAGGCAAACCTCATGTGCAAACTATGTGTTGTACAATCAGGAATCAATGACAGGAAGAAGAGAAAAGAGAGAAGAGGGGAGCAGAAAGAAGAAAGAAAACAATTATCAAGCATTATGGTGGCGGAAAAGTACTTTAAAAGGAGAATCTTATAGGGCCGGCCCTGTGGCTTGGTGGTTAAGTGCGCGCGCTGCGATGCTGGCAGCCCGGGTTCGGATCCCAGGTGCGCATTGAGGCACCACTTCTCTGTCCATCCTGGGGCCGAGTCCCACATACAGCAACTAGAAGGGTGTGCAGCTGTGACATACAACTATCTACTGGGGCTTTGGGGGCAAAGAAAAAAAAAAAAGGAGAATCTTATATTCAATTTTAATTTGCTCTAGTTTTCTGTAACACCCTCCATCTTTAACAAACCTCCACAAAAGTTTGATTCTCACAGAGATGTCGTGCGAGGGCAATTTTTAAAAATAGTAGTAATAGCAATTTTGAGTTTTTAGTTTGTTGTATTTGGAACATTGTTCTCCAGGTTTTTTTCTCATGTCTGACTTCTTCTCAAAACTGAAATCTCAGTTTAAGTTCATTTCCTCAGAGAATCCCTATGTAATCCTCTCCCATTTTTCGTTTTCACAGCACCTATTACTTTTACTTAAAGCACTTAGCATAAGACACAATTAACTCACTTGTTAATTTATTCACTTGCCTATTACTTAATATAAACCATAAAGCAAGGGCCTTCTTTACCTTGCTAAGTCATAGTATCAACAGTAGCTACCACAAATTGTGAAAATTATTGGATATTCAATAAATATCAGTCAAAAGATGAGAGAATGAATCAATGATATTCTGAGTACCATGTTTTTGTCACTTTTAATGCAGATAAAAAGGCACTACTCTAAGATTTTTAGGTAGAGTACAAGACTCCTAGTAATGAAGAACATTGGGAAAAAGTGTAAGTCTCTATGAAAACTCACAGACATCTTACGGGTGGTAATAAGGTTCAATCTAATCATACATGTGGATATACACACACATTTGTACTCATACACAGTCGTTCATATGCTCTATATAAAAGAAAACATGCATTCTGAGAGGTGTTTTAAGATCTTTATGTATATTAACCATTTTATTTATCATAATAAATCTATTATCTATTAAATATATTACAATAACTATGATTTACTTCCTTTTTTAACAGATGATAAAAAGAGGTAGAGAGAAGATAAGTAACTTGTCCCAGTTTAAGACAGCTCTCAATGGCTGTAGTGAGGATTCAAGCACAGATAATTCAGATCCCGAGTCCATTGCACTAGACTGTCCCCTAAACCATAGGAGAGTATCAGCTGATATCTGAGTTATTTTGATTGGCTCTATCTTTATGAAATTATAATATGTATGAAAACTCCTTTACTGTAAAATTTTGAGAAGGCTATGATCTTTCTATTTTTATAAGATTAGTCTGTTCCAGAACCTTTTAAATACATATCGAGTAGATGGTATTAGTATAAAAATATCTTGAAGATGCTCTAAAACTGAACTGTACCTTTGAAATATATTTTACTTCTTGTGGTAAAGTAAGAATTGGTTATATTTCTTGGACTATTGTTGATCAGGGCAGTTCCTGTGAGTATCTCTAGAAGTGTTCCATAATCTATTTCCCCACCTACACCTCACCCCCCACCACTTCAAGGACCCAATGTACTTCCTAGGTACATACTCTGACTAAGCTACTCGCTGGTGTTTTATCAATGGCATATTTTTAATTATCAGTGATTTGCTAAAGGGTGATTATTTCATTATATACTTTCATCTTTCATTTCATAAGTCAAGAGAGTGATCTATGAATGCATATCATTAATTTAACCTTTTGGTAGTCATTGGAGATATAAAGATAATTAGTAAATGATAAGGATCCTTAAGAAACTCAAGGTCCAGATGCAGATATGTAAATAGAGAACTTGTAATTCATCATGCTGCATGCTGTTATAGAGGTATCAATGCAATGCTTTTTGTGAATTGGCAAAGAAATAATAAACTGGGAGAAGTGGAGAAGTGTTATCAAGAATGTGCTTGGAGATTAAGTAGCATTTTGAGAAGAAGAGAAGGACTTACAGACAAAAGGGAATTGTATGCCTAAGATAGTCCAGGGACTTCTGAGACATTTATTGTTTGAGGATGTAAGGTGATTGGAAGAAGGGCAAAATTGTAAAGGGCTTGCTAGTTTCAAAGATAGGCTGCGGCCAGATAGTGAAATGTCTTGTATTTTAAGCAAAGGAGTGGCAACTTCATGTTTTAATCTACCAAGAATCAACAGAATTGAACATAAAAGCAATATTGGGACTATACTTTTTGTATTTAGTATTTTAAATCACTATTTTTATTTGCATTTGTAGCAAAGGTTATTAATCATAATAATGGTTATTATAATGACTATTCTGTCTTGAATATCTAAATGGTAAAAAACATTATAGAAAGAAACATCTAATCTAGTGATACATATGTATTTTTTTTTTTTTTTGGTGAGGAAGAGTGGCCCTGAGCTAACATCTGTTGCCAACCTTCCTCTTGTTTTGTTTTTTTTTGTGAGGAAAATTAGCCCTGAGCTAACATCTGTTGCCAATCCTCCTCTTTTTGCTGAGGAAGATTGGCCCTGGGCTAACATCTGTGCCCATCTTCCTCTACTTTATATGGGATACCACCACAGCATGGCTTGACAAGTGGTGCATCAGTCAGTGCCTAGGATCTGAACCTGCCAACCCGAGGCCACTGCAGCAGAGCACACGAACTTAACCCCTATGGCACCAGGCTGGCCCCAATCTAGCGATATTTTAATTTAATGCTCAGAACAATTCTATGAAGTAGATGTAGTTATCATTATTTTATAAATTCAGACAGGTTAATTCAGACAGGTTAATTATCTTACCCAAGTTGCCAGAATTATAAGAAGATTATACAAAATTTAAACCCATAGTTAGCTAACTCAAAGCCCTTACAGTTTTCTTTATGGCCAGTATTTTTTTAACTCTCAAATATGAAACTCTAACTAGCTTTTTTGTTAAAGTATATTTGACATATAACATTGTGCAAATTGAAGTTGTACAACATATTAATTTGATACATTTATATATTATACTGTGATTACCATTATATCAATAATTAGAACCTTGATCACATTATATAATTATTATTTCTTTTTAGTGGTTGAAATAATTAAGTTCTAGTCTCTTAGCAAGTTTGACCATAACACGATATTGTCTATAGTCACTATACTGTGCATTAGATCTTCTCTTTTTTTAAGAATGCAAAGAAGTGTATGATCCAATCACGTCCTCGAGAAACCTCCATAGTATAAATGCTTAAGATGTTGAAAAAAGTTCAAGACAACGACAGAAGAGAGTGGATCCTTAGTTGCCAAATGCCTGGGAAGTCCAGAAGCATTCTGGGACTATGAGAAGCCACCTGAGGATGGCATGTCAAGGAGCACTAGAGGCCCCTGAGGAAGGAGAGCCTTTCACGCGAACACTGTGCATCATTCATAGTAGACAGTAAATACCCCAGACATACAGCACGGCAGCGCAGGACGTGACCGGATCTAATCCTTCCATCCAGTGTCCTAATGTTAGCACAGCTGGAATATATTACTCAGTTGAACTTCGTTTTTTGCTGATGAGAGTCTTAAATCAGATTTCATCCTAGAGAGTATAAGTGTATAATTATATCATTACAGAACCTTTATCTAGGGGTAAGTTATATTCTAAGTTGTTTCAAACCAACACACATAGAGAAAAAAATTAATTTTATGTTCTCTCTTTTAGGTCTAAATTACATTGTTATGGACCAAGTGGGTGAAGATGGGTGAGGCAAAATCATGCCGAACAGCTATCATGATGCTCAAGACCAAGAACCAGAAGCTCCCGAATGCCTTGGAAAACAAGCAATGTTAACAGTGAACTGTCATTTTAAGCCACGTTCTGTCACTGCCTTTGAGAGACCTATTTTTTCTCAGTAGAAAAAAAATCTTATAAAATTAAATATTGAGCGTTCAGAAAGATTTACTCCTCACATGATGTAGGTATGAGACCTCCGATACCGCTGATGGAAGTTCTGTGCCTGCACCGCGAGGAGCAGATATCTCATCAAAAACCTGCAGGTTTAGTGTGGTGATAGGAAACTGAATGTATCAAGCGTTGACAGTTAGGAAGCAGTTTATTTATACATCCTTGTAAAAGGATATTTTAGAAATGAGTCGTGTGAAGATGTGTCTTGACATGAGTACAGTCATGTTTGGCCGCTCCATTGACCTACAGCCACCAGCACAAAAAGAAATATAAAAGCTGCTTTCTGCGTGGTGGGAACTGGCCCTTCTCCCACAGAGAAAGTTGCAAGTTGTAACATTTCAAGGCTCTTGGAGCGTCGTAGCCCAGGATGGACTGGCCATCTGTGCCGGGCTAAGACGATAACCGAAGAGAACAATGCACGTACACAATTACTGGGCTGGGACGTTTGCCAAGGGGCTCAGCGCACGTACGCCACTGATAACCATTTGTGCATGGGAACACTAGATGCTTGCTCTGTAAACTCTGTAACTGCTTATATAAACCGCTGGAAACTGAGACCTGGTGAGAGTTCCACCTGTGGAAGGGACACCTTGCCCAGGACGTGTGATCCTTGCCCAGCCGTGTCGATTGACAGGGCTCTCCCGGCAGTGGGGCGTGGATGTTGTGAGTAATTGATTTGATGTGAAGTAATTGATTTGATATGAAGTAATTGATTTGATGTGTTCTCTTTTCGGTCAACCTGGTGTTTCTCTTTCCGGTTGATTTGTGTCATTTCTCTTCAGCCAATGTGGATGTTTTCCCTTTCCAGTCGGGCTGATGTTTTCTCCCTCTTAATATTTGACCTATTCGGATCTGTTTGCAGACTATCGCCTTTACTATCCTCTATATAATAAAATATACCTTCAGTCCATTTGTTTGGAGTGGAAAGTGTCTTTTACATTTCCAATCGAATCCCCGAACCTCTCATAACAAGATGTAAAAGAGATTTTATAAGTGCAATATTTATAGTGATATTTGTTTTACCTTCAAGCATTTGCTCTGAGGTGTTATATTCTTCTCTTGCATTTTTTAAATCAATGCTTAGTAAAATATTTTTAAATGATTATATAACAGTCAAACTTGTTTTTATAGAAAGTGGGACAAATGAAAAAAGAATATTCCCTGTTATTTACATTCAAGGTTGTCTTTGTATTAATTTACACTTTGCTAAAAAAGTTAGCAGTCCAAGAATTTCAGAGACTAGACGGATCCAGTGATGCAAATAGACTATAATTCTCTGCAGAACCAGAGAATGTTAGAGCTAGAAGGGGATTCCCTCAGGGATCTAGTGCAACTCTTTCCTTTTGTAATAGAAGTTGAAGCTCAGGTATATTTAGTGACTTGTCCAGAACTTGTCTCCCAAGAGACAGAGCAGGCAACCAAGCTCAGAAGTCCTCATTCCAAACCCAGTGCCCTCACTGGCACTGGAAGAGGCCCTCTCTGCCCCAGAGGAAAGCCCTCTTCTCCTGACTTGCAGAGTTCAGTCCTTGTTTTCCCAGCTTAAATCATAATTGGTCATTTTAAAGCTTGAAATTATAGGTGAGCCTGATGCCCCTCCACTGTTCATCCACGGTTAACTGGACCAGGTGGAATCAGCTAGGATGCTTTCTGTCATTGCCTTTTTCAGTCAGTAGAGGAAAAACTGTGACAGGACTCCCATCATGTGCACAGAGCTGCTTAGAATGCAGCTGGACTTGCAATGGGTGTGGCAAGCAGCCCTCCAGGAGGTTGCCAGTCAGAAGCTGTGGGAGAAGGGACAGCCATCTCTATCTGAAGAAGGTAGAAGGAACTTTAGGAATGAACAAAGACTTGGGTCACAAGGTCTCCCCTAGTAGAAACAATGTTTTAGAAATAGGGGAAATTCTTCTTGTGGTAAAAACAATAATTCTCAGCCCTAGAGGTGACCAGATATTTAAAGGGCAACAAAATGGAAGTTCAAAAGGAAGAATCTCTCTGTTTTGGCAGCTGAGTGAATATAAAGAAGCAATGAATGTGGGCTGGCTAGCAGCGTCGGGAATGATCCCTAAACTGTCCCTCTGGGATGCTCATCAGAACCAGAGAATTCACCAGCTGAGGAAGGGGATGAACTAGAGGACCGTGTGGTTGTCTTCACGGGCCAGTGCCACCTTTTCCAGAGGCCCTGTCAACTAGCTGGACTTCAAGAGCAGCTGCATCCAGCCAGGGCGTAACTATGGAATCCTGATTGATTCCAACCTTCTGGAGGTAAGTTAGTTCCTTTCAAGACTGCATGATCTGGAACTTTGGAGTGATTATTAAAGATTCCAGTATTTCTTCCCTTTTAATAGAACTTCTTATTGGTGCATTACAGGCAGCGTCTGCCCCCTGCATTACCAGTGGAAAGACTTCCACAGGTTTGTGAGTGGGGACTTGAGTCACAGTGAGGTAAAAATTGGGAAAAGCAGTCCAAACTATTTGTACCATTGACATCCTGACACAAGACTTACAACTGTTTAGGGGATTAGTGGTTAATAACATATGGCACTGGTTTGCCTTTTAATTCAATTATTCAAAACAGAGAGAAGCTGAAGAGTGATGTTGCTCTTTCTTGTCCAACAACCATTCCTTAATTTCTTGTTTATTAAATCATTGGAAGAGGTAGACTAAATAAATTCTGGGGTCCCATACTATTTTCTCTTTTAGGAATTAGTTCTTTTTCAAATTGTATTTCTTTCTTTCATCTTCATTTTTTTTTTTTGAGGAAGATTGGCCCTGCACTAACATCTGTTGCCAGTCGTCCTCTTTTTTCTTTTTTCTCCCCAAAGCCCCAGTGCATAGTTGTGTATCATAGTTGTAGAGTTGTAGCTCTTCTGTATGGGACACTGCCTCAGCATGGCTTGATGAGCGGTGAGTGGGTCCACGCCCAGGATCTGAACCGGCAAACCCTGGGCAGCCAAAGGGGAGGGTGTGAAACTTAACCACTACCCCACCAGGCTCCCCAAAATTGTATTTATTTTTAAAGAATAATTGTGCATTAGATCTTTAAGGCTTATTTACTACTTGTTGCAAATTTGTACCCTTAAACAACATCTGTCCTATCTCCCCATCCCCCATCTCCCGGTAACCACCATTTTACTCTCTGTTTTTATGAGTTTAACTCTTTTAGATTCCACATATAAGTGATACCATATAGCACTTGTCTTTCTCTGTCTGACAACTCACTTAGCATAATGTGCTCAGTGACCATCCATGTTGTCACAAATGGTGGGTGAATGGATAAAGAAGATATGGAAGAAGAAGTAAATGGATAAAGAAGATATACATATATATATGTATATATATATATACACACACAATGCAATATTATTTAGCCATAAGAAAAATCTAATAGGTTTATTGAGACATTGCTTTGACCAGTAACTTTCATTATATTACCACTTGAAGTATATGTTGCTGTTTCCAATCAATAATTTACTGAACTCAGATTCAATAATAACAATTCTTAGAAGATTAGGAAAATAAAGAATCAAAAGCTATTGGTGTTGCAGGTTTGTTTTTAATTCAAGCTAAAAGTGAGATGACTGCAACTCCACTAATTTTTTTCAGCAAAGTACTTAAATTTTTCTTGTTCTGTAATCTTCTATTAGTGATAAGAATATCTTTAATAATTTCACCATGAAAGAAAAGAAGAATATTTTCAATGCATTAGAGAGAACGAAGCTGAACTTCCCAGACTGAAATCAAAATTGGGATTTTACTGAGGAACACAATGTCTCAAAGCAACATTGGTATCACTAAGCAATCTTATCCGACGTATTTAGGAAGACACATGTAACTCATCTTTCTTCTGGGCTTTGCTTGTAAATAAAACTAGTCTTAGTCTAGATTGTCTAGAAAAGGTAGAAAAATATTTCCAAAATCATCAGGACTGGTAACTTAAATATGAGCTGTGTTCTTGGAGCACAAATCAACCTGCATATAAGAAGGAAAAAAAGAATCAAGTTCCAGTTAAGATTTACCTAGAAATATGTTAAAACCAAATACCTTAAAATGCTATGTTGACTAGAGACACTCTGCTTTAAATGGTTTTGCTAGAAAAGCCCTTCATTTGATGGTAAGGGTAAATATATGGATATAGTAAAATTACAAATAAAGGCAGTTAACACAAAATGAACAAAGTGAGAATTAACTAGATTTATCAATTCTAATCTATTTAAATTTGTAATTTTGACAATGGGCCACAGGTTGTATATAAGCCAGTTCTGAGGTCGTTATCCCTGTTACCAATCTCATCCATTCCCGGGATGCTCAGGGCTTCCTAACAGATGTGATGGATTCAAACAAAAATGTCAAATTCTGTCACATAGATTGAATCTAATTGAAGCAAGGTGCAAAAATAATGTTTCTACTATCTGCTGTGGAATCTATTCTTAAGGAGTTTAGACGATTATGAAAATAAAGAATCAAAAGCTATTGGTGTTGTAGGTTTGTTTTTAAGATCCATGTTTAAGAAATAATATGAAGGGGCTGGCCTGGTGATGCAAGTGGTTAAGTGCGCGTGCTCCGCTGCGGCTGCCCGGGTTCCCCGGTTCTGATCCCGGGCGCACAGGGACGCACTGCTTGTCAAGCCATGCTGTGGTGACATCCCATATAAAGTAGAGGAAGATGGGCACGGATGTTAGCCCAACACATTAGTGATTTAAATAGGAAAAGCATATAACTATCTTAATAAATGCATCAAGAGAAAACTATTACAGAGACCACTTCTCTACAAGGATCAAGAGAATATCTCTTAGCAATTGCTTTCGTTTAGACTTATCATTGTCAGTCATGAAAAGGAAGTATTATTCATTCTTTATAAAATAGAGAACTTTTTGGAACTCTCTTGATATTCTTAAGTAGTAAATTCCATGAAGCCTACATTTTGAAAAAAATAATGGGATGAGTTTTAAGTATCAAACTATAATTTTTTTTTACTTAGTTCTTTCATTAATATAGAGGAATTGGAGATTACTTAAAAAAAAGTTGCAATCACAAGTTTCTTGGTCCTCCTAATTCACTTAAACTGGTAGTTCCTCTACGCCTTCAGTTTTTCCTTACCTACCTGTGATGGTGAATTTTATTTGTCAATTTGACTGGGCTAAGAGGTGTCCAGATAGCTGGTAAAACATTGTTTTTGGGTATGTCCATGAGGGTGTCAGAATCTGGAAGAGTTTAGCATTGAATCAATAGACTGAGTAAAGATGCTCTCACCAATGTGAGTGGGCATCATTCAATCTGTTGAGGGCCTGAATAGAACAAAAGAGAAGGAAGGGCGAATTTTCTCTCTCTGTTGGGCTGGGACATCCATCTTCTCCTGCCCTCTGACATAGGTGCTCCTGGTTCTTGGGCTTCTGGACTCAAGACAGGCACTTATGTCATTACCCTCCTCCCATCCACATTCTCAAGCCTTTGGACCCTAACTAAATTACACCACAGACTTTCCTGGTTCTCCAGTCTGCATATGGCAGATCATGGGACTTCTGAGCTTCCATAACCATGTGAGCCAATTCCTATGATAAATCTTCTAATATATATATATCCTATTGGTTCTGTTTCTCTGGAGAACCCTGACTAATACACTACCTAAACCTAACTTCCTTAGTTAATCAAAACAATTGTTTTCCTGCCAGAATCCCATATTTCTTGATTGCCTTTTGCCTTGATGTGCCCCTTACCACCACCATCACTATCATATGCAAAATCTGTATCCAACCATCTAATTTTCACTTGTCTTTCATCTTGCAGCAAAAAATGATGCATTTGTACAATTAGGGCCATCACATATTTAAGATTTCTAGCTTCAGCAAGCACATAAACACACTTGGTAAAATTTAAGGAGAACTGAGCAATTAATCTTTCACAGTCCTGTAGCTACAGAGACCTAACAAAAACCGTAAAGAATTGCAGCATTTAAATAGAAATGAAGATACATATACAAACACTCCTGACTCCCTTTTTGTATTCTTTGATTTTAAATCCACAATGTGAAGAAGACACAAATATCAAAGCATTTGCACAATGGCTTTCCAGTTTTTCATTTATTTTCCCTAAAGTAGTTGGATTTTTTTTAAAGATTACTTCAGTTTTAGTTTTGGCTTGTGTCCCAAAGGCAACAAACAGTACAATTGATGCTGAGACCCTACAGCAAAAAAATACCTATCCAGAATATACTGAAATCATGAGACTGGTCTGACCAGCATTAGTGAGCTTTCATTTTCAAACCTATATTAGTGAGTGAGGTTGCAGAAGCTAGGAAAGAGTTAATTTTTTGTGCAGAATTATTGAAGTTTTGTGGCCACCCTTCTCCCCTATCTTGTTGAGAATACCATTATTACCCAGAGTAATACCTTATCTACAGCTCTTCTCTTCAGATTCTTTTTGAGAATAGGCAACACATTTGACTAACCCCTTTTCCCTCTATAGTTCTTTGACTTAGTAGGCACCTTATCTTGAACATGTTAGGGACTCAATAAAAACGTTACTTAGCAAATGAAAGAACTCCTGACAGACGACAGACGTAAGGAAATAGCTAACTTTTATTTTATTTGAAGTTGAAATGAACATCTAATAAATAAAATTATGGAGCCATAATAGGCATTATGTATCATTGGCTGAACTTTCATTTTGTAGATAAGAATCTGTTCAAAAAAAAGAAAAAAAGATAAATGAATCACTCAAATTCAATTTAATTAAAAATGAAGAATATGTGAGAATTAGAGTAAGTTAATAACGAAAAATAAACTAGCCAGTTACTTAACAGTGAATAGTGAGTAGATGGTTAGTTAACTAATGGTTTGTGAATAGTAAAGAATAGACATCTTCTATGGCAATATTGTTTCCCTAACAACATGCTACATGCCATCTAGCTGTGATAGTCTAGGA
This sequence comes from Ceratotherium simum simum, assembly GCF_057802395.1. Lineage (NCBI taxonomy): Eukaryota > Metazoa > Chordata > Mammalia > Perissodactyla > Rhinocerotidae > Ceratotherium > Ceratotherium simum. Next base: position 29,250,074 of record NC_141907.1, on the reverse strand, counting down.
AACAATCTGATTTTTACCTTAAGTTGAAATATATATGTGTGATCTCCGTTTTTCAACAACCAGGAATGAATTCAGCAATGACATGAACTCAGAAATGTAGAAATAAATCTTGTGAGCCAGCAACTTGAAGATCCGAATTTGGTAAGTCCAAAAAATGCTTATGGTTTGAATAACACTATTGGGGTTTAAATCTTTATCATTGGGGTTTAACATTTTCCCAGTGATTGGTAATCCAGAACATGTCATTCTTTAACAGTGTATATAATGGTGAGGTTACTTGTGTTTAAAATATGTTATGGTTTCATCTCAGGGACTAAATTAGAGGCAATATATAATGTTTAACTAAACTTCTCTGTAAAGCCTGTTGGTGAGTCGTTGCTCTAAATAATCAAGAATAAAGTAGTCTTTTGTTATTTATCTTCTGTTACAAATTTAGGTTATGTATTCTGTGACTAGAAATAGGGAAGCCATTTAGTAAAATAACAACTGCCTTAATATATGTGAAAAAAAATGTACTATGTGATAACAGAGGGAAAATGTGAGAAGGTCAAATAAGATTATTTTAGACTAATCCATATAATGCAGAAGTAGAAAGCGGAAAACATGAAGAGCTCTGATAAATTACTTTACGATAATCCATCCAATAGGAAAAGATAAGGCTGTTGCACCCTCTATCCTTTTGGGGATTTTTTAAACATATGCTGTTTATCTGCTTCTACTCTCCCTGGAATTTAGTATACTCTAAAATTTTTACCGAAATTAGCTCCTTAAAGAAAAAATTGATTATGGCAATCTGCTCAGGGGAAAAAATTTTTTGCATGTCAAATCTGAGGCTAGCTTATCTCTGGTTTTATCTCCTACTCTCAGTCCCTAATATTCTTCATTTTCTATTTCTCTATAATTTCTGTACATGCTCAGACTCTAACGATTATAAAGTTTATACATGTTTGCATCTATCCATTGTAACTGTCTCCTTTCCTCAGAGAAATAATGTACCCTTCCAAACACACCTCAAATATCATGTCTGTGGACTATTCCTAAATCGTCCTGATCCTGCTTGCATCTATTCCAGCACTTTGATTATTCTCTTACTGTTTACCCTTTATTCTTTCAGTAGATTATACATTCAATTCTTTGAAGATAAGGGCTATTCCTTAAGAATCTTTAGATCCCTACATGAAATATTGTACTGGAAACATGCATTATTCAATTAATTTTTGAATTTAATTAAAATGAAGGAGATTTTATATAACTAGGTGTTAACTCAGTTGGCTGTGCATGGGAATGGGAAAAAAGTAAAATGAATTCAAAGATGAATTTAAGAGAGTAAGCTGTCTTCAGATATCCTGTATCTAGTAAATGGTTTGGGGATTCGAAGAGATATAATTCAAGTGGGAAATGGTTGGGCATTAAGAGAGATAAAACACAAACATTTACATCGTAACTTGACTTTTTATCTTGGATTTTCCAATGTCAGTGCAAATGAAATACACAATACTTAAGAGAGGGAAGCATTTAGATAAGTACTTTGATTTAGATGAAGTATCCTTAATAATCATAGCATTTTACAGATGTAAGGAACTCAACAATTTAGCCCTGTCAAAAACAAGTTTTTGATATACTATAATCTTCTCCAAGGAGGAGAACATTTTTCCCATTATTTTCTCCAATAATTAATGAAAACATTCACTTCCATATGTTTTATTGAGCTACAGGAACTAACTACTCCCATTTTTCTCCTCCACATCATTTGCTCAACAATAAACTTATTGCAATCATGACAATATTATTCTTCATCATTTTACTAACATTTATGCACTATATTCATCTTGATTTATATAAAATTAAATCAGAAATGATGCTTATGACCCATCTTATACAAGACATAATTATTCAGATTAACATTAATATATTACTTTTATTTTTTCCATGTAGATGCTGCATACCAATTCAGTTCCAAATGATGTGTAATGTAGAATGTGATCCTAGTGAATTTATTTTAAAATATGATAGTGCTGTCAGTTAGCAATTAATATATCTAAAGAATTACACTTTTGCTATTTCTTTGATTGAAATGTTTTCTTCTTTTTATAGAAAAATTTAGTAGAAGTTTTTGTCATAAATAATTTAAAAATTACTGTAGCTAAACTGCACATATGCTTCTCAGGTTAATGAGTACATGATTAATATCCAACTTTTATTAATACTTCAGGGATGTTACTTTTATATAAAAAGCCATAACAAATCATTTTCTTTGCCTGAGCTCTTCCAATCTGAACCCTCAGGTAATATAACCTTGCACTCATTCTTGTAGTGATGGTAGAAAAGAAGTGGGGTGAGAGAAGATACACATTGACATTTTCGCAGAAAAGTCAGATTTTGAAGTTAATGGGTGCTTAATGGAGAAATGACAGAGTTAATTCTATGGACAGATGAGTAGAGCTTCATGTATTCATCTGAGGTGATTTCTTCTTCTTTTTTTTTTTCTCCCTGCCTTCAGAACCAAAACATCGAGCAGGATTTCGTTTTCTACTCTTGGTTAATTCTATTATCTTGAGAAGAATTATTCACTTATCCTAAATTTTAGATCTGTCATCTACAAATCAAAGGCAATAATTATATATAAAAAACAGTTGCTATAAATAATGAAGATACTTATAAACTAGTAACTACTATGTTTAAACTATTGTGGTAAAAAGTTAAATAAATAAAATTGTGCGTGGGAGAATACATGAACAGCCAAGGTTTCTTTAGCTAACGGTGTCAATATACATTCTTCCTTGATATTTTAACAAATATAGGAAACTATTATTAATTAGATTGCATCATTTAAAATCCTTGATTACTCTCTTTTCTATGTAAACTTGACAGGTGAATGTACTATGTGCCAGGCACTGAAGTAACTGTTAGATATATGGTGGTCCTTGCTCTCTTTAGGTGTACAATTAAAGCAGTGAAAAGAGACAATAAATGATTAAAAGAACAAGTAGACATAGAATTATAATTTGTAGCAAGTATCACAAGAAATATACATATTTATGAGACAATACAAGGTATATATATTTGAAATAGTTGGGGAAGATCTTTCGCAGGAGGAGACAAGATGGTACCTGAATTGAGAAAAGGAGACATCTAGGGAAGAGTGAAAGGGAAAGAGCAGGGTAGGTTGAAAAATGACAAGGAGGTGAGAGGTGAAGAAAACAAATCAGAAATTTTTAATAGAAGCTTATCTCTATGGCTTCCTTTGAGGTCAGTTGACAGTTTTTTGTTTCTGTTTTATGACATTCAGTTTTAAGATATTTCTCTTTGGCTGGACCCTCTCATCTACTTTATAATTTACAGGCCATTTTTACTTAAATTATCTTATTTCATCCTTACAATAATCCTACGAACCAAGTAAATCAAGTATCATTATTTACATTTTACCAAAGGGGCAAATAAGATTCAGAGAAGTGAGGTTACTTTTCCAAAGTTACTTTTGGAAAGCAAGACAAAAAGTAAGCAATTTAATTTTTGGTGTATAAGGTTTATTTGTAATTTACATCAGTCAGGGTTTGTGTTCGGTTCACCACTATTATTATGAAGTAATAGTCACAGGTTGTTTTAGGTTTGCATTTGGCTGGACTATTGGGGAAATTAATGAATAGAAACCTCATTAAATTAGAGTAAGAGACACAAGGGGGAGCTCTCATGCCCTACAGCAATAGCAGAGCCCAACAGGAAGAAGAAAGACTTCTTGACCAGCAAGAAGCTCAGCCAATGAGAGACTGTCATAACTCAGCCAATGAAAAGCCACTATACATGGAACTCTCACTTCCTCCAATGGACTCTGTTTACAATAGTCCTCCCAGTGTCCTCTTTCTCTCTACAAAAGAGTTTCTCCTCCCCTATTGCTGGGGACTTGAGTGTGGCTCACCGTAGTTGCAGACCCTGAATTGCAATTCTTTGCTGAACCTGAATAAATGCACTTTTGCTGGAGAAATAACTGGCTATGTATTTGTTTAAGGCCAACATTTTGGTGGCCTGTGTGAGGATCCAGAGAAGACCCCCAACAACTCCAAGGCAGTGAGCAAATAGGTGCAGTACCCACAACGGAGTCCATTGAGCTCACCGCTTTTCTTGGCAACACTGGAGCTTGAGCGTTAAGTCTTTCTCCTGGATCCGAGCTTTCACCATCTGTGTTTGAGCCTCTCCGGGCTTTATTTGTGATCTGTTTTAAGGCTTTGGCCCTTTCTGGTTAAAGCCTTGTTTGTCTGCAAGTACTTAGGTGACACTTCAACTAGAATCTGAATCAGGCTGTTCTTTGGAACTGCTAACCTCTGGCCCAAATTTCAGGCTGTTTGATTGGAACTGAGCTGGTCCCGCCTTTGGTCTGACTCCATTGGAAGCAGACTGTTCCTTGGAATTGCATTGATCAGCCTTCAGTCTGATTCCTTTTGGAACTGAACTGTTCATTGGAACTGCATTAAATCAACCTCTGGTCCACTGTACTGAAATCAGACTGTTCTATTGGAACTGGCTGGTGTTAAGCCTGCAGGCTGTTTCAGCTGTTCAAGCTGTTTGAGTTGCAAGCTATTTGAGCTCTTTAGGCTATTTGAGAATTATTCCCTCGCTCTAGAGAAAAACCTCTAAGAAATGGGATCCTAGTTACCTATATATTTTGAGGCCACCCCTCCTACAGGGACCCTGATTTTAAGTTCTAAAAGCTGCCGTACTTCCTCATGTGCATTTCTAACTACAGTCACGCACTGCATAAGGACGTTTTGGTTAACAATGGACTGCATATACAACAGTGACTAGTACCATAAGCCTAGTACCCATAAGACTAGTACCATAAGACTAGTACCATACGACTAGTACCATATAGCCTAGATGTGTAGTAAGCTATTCCATCTAGGTTTGTGTAAGTACACTCTATGATGTTTGCATGACAAAATCTCTTAACGATGTATTTCTCAAAACATATCCCTGTCATTAAGCAACACACGACTGTATATAGACCAACTTAACCAAAAGTAATTTAGAATACCAGTGGCCATTTTGGGAAACTTTTGAACTCCCCAAACTTATTTTTTTTAAAACCGAATTGGACAACCATAGCTCTGTAATTTCCAAAACTGAATGGAATTCTTATTTCAATTGTTATTTTGAGGCTTCCAAACATTATCAGAAGTCTAAAATTGCCTTTTTTCAAAATTATATTTTAAGATTAACTAAGACAAACAAATGATTAGAGAAAGATAAAATGGCTTCCAAAGCTCACGTTCCTCTCTCCTGGCTTCTTCGTCTCAGGCTCTGCCTCTGGCGCCATCATGTCCTTCCTTGTGTTCACGCCCTGCCTCTAGTGCCATCTTCCTCCTTTCCTTCTACAGTCTACACCTCCTCTATACCCTCAGTTCCCCCATACTAACTCTCTCACCAATCTTCCCTTTTCCCTGAACCTCTCCCCAGTCCCTCTTTCTCTGAATCTATCAGAACCTGTCTTTTTAAAATTAAGCCTTCTGAGGACTCAAAGGCTAAACCTTTAATTTCTTTTAATCCCCAGACTAACGCTGAACTCTGAACCATAGTCAAAGATTTTCCCAAAGTGACTGAAGATCCTCACAGTTTTACTGAGGAATTTAATATAGTCATTCAAACTTTTCAGTCTGGTTTCCCTGACTTATATCAGCTGGTTCATATGCTTGTCGGTGAAGGCCAGGCCCAGCATTGGATTAAAGCTGTTAATCTGGAAAATCCTGAAAGGTCTCTAGGATTACAACCAGGAAATGAACATGCTGATTTGTTGTATGGTCAGGCTCAGGCAATTGCTAGATGACTTCATCAGGCAATTCCTAGAGCTTTCCCAAGTCCTGTTGATTAGAACAAAATTCAGGCTTGTGCACAAAAACCTGATGAACCTGTTCATGACTATTACAATTGACTTCAGATTGCTTTTAAAAAAGTTTCTGGGAGGCCAGCCCGGTGGCATAGTGGTTAAGTTAGCGTGCTCCACTTCAGCCACCCAGTGTTCATGGGTCTGGATCTCTGGCACGGACCTACCCACTGCTCATCAAGCCATGCTGTGGTGGCATCCCACATGCAAAATAGAAGAGGATTGGCACAGATGTTAGCTCAAGGACAATCTTCTTCAAGCAAAAAGAGGAAGATTGACAGCAGATGTTAGCTCAGGGCCAATCTTCCTCACCAAAAAAAAAAAAAAATTCTGTTCTTCCTTCAGATGTTGGTTCTACCTGGGTAGCCTGTACCTTCATGTTTATCAATGTGCTGAACCAGGACCTTTCCCTTCTAGTAAAAAGGACCAGGATGGAATGGAAAACTATATCCACCCTAGATTTAGTTAATCTGGCAAACCAACTCTCTCACACTCCAGATGAGTCACCTAAAAGAAAGACCAGTAAAATTCTTGATCTTCAACTCCAGCAAATGAAGGCCCCTAAATGAAATCTCTTAGTTTCTATTATTTCAAAGAGCCAGGACATTGGAAAAGAGATTGTTACAAATTTAAGTGCTTTAAGTGCTCTCAGCCCTCTAACCAGACTTCCCAATGTTCTCACTGATGGGGCTCCAAGGAAATTCAGGGGATCTTTCCAATCCTCCCTCTCAATTGGCTTGGAGAAAGAGTTCTGCAGGTTGGAGATAAATCCCTTTCTTCCCTAGTTGACACTGGAGCCACACTCTCAGTGCTCAACCCCACTACTATAAAGCATCTCCTGCCTTGGAGTACTAAAATAGTTCAAATAGTGGGGATCTCCAATAAACCTCAAAAGGTTCCTGTCTCTGAACCCATTTCCTTTTGTTTAGGCCCTTTGAGAGACACACATGCTTTTATCCTTAGTTCCTCTGCCCCTATTCATTTATTAGGTACATTATACATGATACTTCTTTCTAAAAGTATCATACCAGAACTTCTTTCCTCCAAAAGGGGGAAATAATTCTAGAATTTGAAGTAGCCATCAAAACAGCCAATGAGGAGGGCAGCCCTGTGGTGTAGTGGTTAAGTTCCCATGTTCTGCTTCGGCAGCCCAGGGTTCGCAGGTTCGGATCCCAGGTGTGGACCTATGCATCGCTTATCAAGCCATGCTGTGGCTTACACACGTAAAGTAGAGGGAGGTTAGCCCAGGGCCAATCTTCTTCAACAAAAAGAGGAGGATTGGCAACAGAGGTTAGCTCAGGGCTAATCTTCCTCACACACACACACACACACACACACACGCACACGCACACAAACAGCCAAAGAGGTAAATTAAATGACACTTTGACATGTTTTATTTGCTCCATCTCTGACAGTACGAGAGCTGCTTCTGGAAACACTGACCATTTGTCTCTATTGAATCAGCTACCACCTGCCTTATGGGCAAAATCTCCAACTGATATTGATAAAAATTCATAACATAGCTCCCAACAAGATTCAAATAAATCCCTCAAAAACTCCTCCCAGAATTAATCAATATCTTGTAAGTAAAGAAGCCCTTCAAGGTATAAAGCTCATAATAGTCAATTACAAGTTCAGGGCCTCATTATCCCTTGTAATAGTTCCTGTAATACTTCTATTTTTCCTGTGAGAAAACCCAACTGCCAAGTGTGGAGGTTTGTCCAAGACCTCCAGGGCAATGAACAACATTGTTATCCCTTGACACCCTATTGTTCCTCACTTTCATATGCTGCAAACATCCATTCCCATTGGAAGCAAATTTTTTACAGTAATTGATTTATGTAGTGCATTTTTTAGCATTCCAGTTGATGAAACTAGTCAATACATTTTTGCCTTCACTTGGAAAGGAAAACAATTCACCTGGACGGTAATGCCCCAGAGATTTACTGAAAGCCCTTCTTATTTCTCACAAATCCTGAAGGCTGAGCTGGATGATATAAAGTTCCCCAGGGGTTCTACTTGGTTGCAATATGTGGTTGATTTGTTTCTTTGCTCTTCTTCCCAAACCTACTCACAGGAAGACAGTAGCCACTTGCTAGAGCTTTTAACCTTAAAGGGACACAAGGTCTCCAAAGAGAAATTTTAGTTTGTCCAAACCCAGGTTTGATATTTTGGGCATCTGATTATCGGAACAAGGGCTATACCTAGATTCAGACAGGTTTCATGGTGTCCTAAGTTTCCCCAAATCCAAAACTAAGCATCAAATGTGAGGTTTTCTCAGGCTAGTTGGTTATTGCTGAAATTGGATTCCAAATTTCTCTCTTATGGCCAAATCTCTGTAAGTTTTATTAAAGAACAAAAACCCTGACCTGATTTTATAGAAAGAGCAGGATGACATAAACATTAAGGCCTTAAAGGAGAGTTTGATGAACCCACCTGCCCTTGGATATCCCAATTATCAGATTCCATTTTTCTTTTTTGTATGAAAAGGAAGGGAATGCCCTAAGGGTACTCACCCAAAAACACAGGGACCACCAGTGACCCATATGGTATTATAGCCAGCAACTGGACCCTGTGGTATCGGGATACCCCCTTGCCTTACAGACATTACTGCCATTGCCCCTTTGGTTAAGGCCACCAAGAAAATTGTTGTGGGATCCCCTTTAACCATTTTTGCACCTCATGCTGTGGAAGCTCTCCTGAATTCTCATCACATTCAACATATTTCACTCAACCACCTCACCTCCTGTGAAATCCTTTTGTTAACCGCTCCTCACATAACACTTTTATGTTGTAATAACCTTAACACTGCTACTCTTCTCCCCTCCGTTACCAATGAAGTCTCTATGATTGCTTAATGTTGACAGATCAGCTCCTAACTCCTCATGATGATCTGCAGGAAACTCCTTTGGGTAACATCAACTTCTCATGGTTTACTGATGGTTTTTATTTAAAGGATGACCATGGCAAATACTGTATCTGGTAGGCTATTGCAACTGCTTTTGATATCATTGAAGAAACACCTTTAACTATGGCTACTTCAGCTCAACAGCCTGAATTATATACTCTTACACAGGCTTGTACTCTAGCCAAGGGCAAAACTGCCGATATTTATACTGGTAGTAGATATGCTTTTGGAGTAGCTCATAATTTTGGAATGTTGTGGAAGCAATATGGCTTCCTTACTTCCAGCAGAAATAAAACTAGAAATGGCCCCTATGTTCAGGAATTATTGGATGCTATACTTTTACCTGCTGCTTTAGCTATTATTAAGATGCCAGGGCATTCTAAACTTGACTCTCTGGAAGCTAAAGGAAATCACCTTTCTGATACTTCTGCAAGAAATGCTGCCCTTAAAGGAACCAACAACAACGAAACTTCTCTGTCATGGTCCAAAAGGACATTTCCCCAAATGATAACTTAGAAAAACTGTCTAAAGAAGCCCAAGAATTGGCCTCAGAAAAGGAAAAATAAGAGCATAAATTCAAGAATTGTTGGTTTGATAAAAAATAGAAAGTTCTGCTTTGAAGCAAATGACAACCAGTACTACAAGAGACTCTAAAATTTCCACTCCTAACTACTGTACATGCATTTAACCATTGGTCTACTGACAAAATGATAGCCATCATGAATCAGCATTGGTGGGGGAATATTAGCAAGGCCCCAAAAAGTGCCTACCTCACTTTTCCCACTTGTCTAAAATACAACCTGAGAAGCCTGTTTATACTGCTCCTGGACGTTTTAAACTGCCTAATGGACCATTTGAGGTTTGACAAATGGATTTCATGCAACTTTCCTGTCTCATGGATGTAAATATGTTTTAGTCACGGTCTGTATGTTTTCTCACTGGACTGAAGCCTTCCCTTGCAGAAAGGTTACTGCCTCTTCTGTGGCTAAAGTCCTTTTGAAAAGATTATCCCTACCAGAGAAACTTCTCCCAAACTTCATAGCGATCAAGGAACTTATTTTACCGGTCAGGTGCTTCAACAAATCTGCACTGTTTGGCTAGTTTTACAACACATTCACTGCACTCACCACCCTCAGTCCTCTGGTTTAGTTGAACATGCTATGGCATTATTAAGACTCATTTGGCAAAATTTGTAGAGACCTTCCAAATACCTTAGCCAAAAGCATTGCCTTTGGTTCTTATAAACCTCAAATCAACCCACTTTGGAACTCATAAACTCTTGCTTTTTGAGTTGGTCACAGGATGCCCAATGCACTTGGCTCCTGCTTCTTTTGATCCATAGCTGATAAAAAGAGACATACTCCAATATTGCAAAGGCCTAACTGCTTCTATTAAAATTAACCATCTTTTAGTAGAGCAGTCTTTTCATAGTGTGCTCCAGGGAGATGAAGAGCTTAAGCATCACACCTTGCAACCTTCAGATTTTGTCTATTGAAAAAGACAACTCCAGAAGGACTCTCTTCAACCTCACTGGAAAGGCCCCTATCCAGTAATGTTAACTAACCTTTGTGCCATAAAACTCTGGGGGATAGACTCTTGGATTCATGCGAGACACCTAAAGAAAGCATTAAACCCTGACTGGACCTGCACAACAACTGGTGACCTAAAAGTAAAGATTTCCCAGAATTGAGGCAGATGACATCTGATGAGACAGCTTCCCAAGGTGTTTGGGCTAGCCTGTTGAAAGTTTGTCTGTCAAACCTTAGATGATGACACAACACTTCAGATGATCTCCAATACGTATGATCTTGATACTATAAGGACTTTAGAAAAAACATACGCCTGAGAGTTCTCCCTCCTACCCCTCATTGTTACTCTAAATGTGACCTCAATAGATTTCCAATCTGCGCACTTTTCCTCCAGTGTGGGACATGACACCCAGGCAAGATCCTTCCTCATATCAAGGGACAAAAGGCTGCTGAAACTGGAAAAACCTGATCTTGATCAGTGAAGCTTTTAGAGAAAGATCTTGATCAAAAGGGGGGAATATGTAAATTAATAAACAAAAATCTCATTAAATTGGAGTTGGGAGGCCAAAATGGGGAGCTGTCATGCCCTACTTCAATAGCAGAGCCCAACAGGAAGAAGAAGAACTTCTTCTTCTTGACCTGCAAAGAGCTCGGCCAATGAGATACCATTACAACTCAGCTAGTGAAAAGCCAACACATCAACTCAGTTCTACAATGGACTCTTTGTTTCCCCTCTATGGAAGAGTTTCTCTTCCTCTTGTTGCTGGGGACTTGCCAGTGGCTCACCATGGTCGCAGATCCTGAATTGCAGTTCTTTGCTGATCTGAATAAATTCACTTTTGCTGGAGAAATAATTGTCTGTGTATTTGTTTAAGGTCAATACTAGTTGCTATTTTGATTCAGAACAATGAACAGTAGTAAACAAATGTAACTTTCCACAATCTTCATCAAAGAAAAATTAAAATTGAGATGCAAATATATTCTGAATGCATGTTTTTCTATTTCATGTATTTGTACTTTTCTAATGTGAGTTTGGTGGTTATGTTGTGTAATTAAACACACTGATATTTACAATGGAAAAAACAGATAATTATTGCATATTTCACAAAATACCCAAATATTAATTAGACTGAGGATAGTTGGTGAAAAAAAATAATATAATTTATTATAGTTGTGGATATTGAAGATATAAACTATTGTAAGTGCCTTAATTTTTTTTTTTTGCTGGGAAAGATTTTCCCTAAGCTAACATCTTTTGCCAATCTTCCTTTCTTTTTTTTTTTTCCTCCTCAAAGCCCCAGTACACAGTTGTAAGTCCTTCTATTTCCTCTATGTGAGGCACCACCACAGCATGGCTACTGTTAGATGAGTGGTGTGGTTCCACGCCTGGGAACAAAACCCAGGCCACCAAAGCAGAGCACTATGAACTTTAACCATTAGGCCATCAGGGCTGGCTTGTAAGCACCTTAATTTTAATTGCAGTTCATAATTAAAGTTATATTAACATACATGTAGATAATGTAGTTAGATAATTTTATCTTGAATTGTTTGGGAATATAATATATTGTTTAATAGACATGCCTTATATATAATGCATAAAAATAACTTTCATAGAATTAAAATTAAATAGATGAGGGCCCGGCCCAGTGGCGCAAGCGGTTGGGTGTGCGTGCTCCACTTCGGTGGCCCGGGGTTCGAGGGTTCCAATCCCGGCGCTCACTGATGCACCACTTGTCGAGCCATGCTGTGGCGGCATCCTGTATAAAGTAGAGGAAGATGGGCACAAATGTCAGCCCAGGGCCAATCTTCCTCAGCAAAAAAGAGGAGGATCAGCATCGGATGTTAGCTCAGGGCTGATCTCCCTCACAAAAACAAAACAAAACAAATAGATGATAAATAATACTATAATTCATCATTATCATGAGCAATAATCCATTTTTTAAAAATTCAGGTTTTGAGAATTTTCATGAATTGTATCATACTAACACATCTTGGCTTTAGATGCTTGACTTCTAATGATTTTGAGGCTATTCATTTCTCTGCACCCTCTCTTTCTCAGAGTAAAGTTGTTTAAATTGATTGTCTCTATAAATGTCTCCCAAATCTGTGCCTTCAGCTTGGTCCTTTCTTCTGAGTTCTAGGGTTTCATTTTTGTGTGGACATGTTTCTTATTGAATATTATGCTACCATTTTAAGCACAGCATTTTAAAAATATAAAATATTTGCCCATAGGACAGTTTCCCTGCCTTATTTCTTGTATATGCCAAGAAACTAATTTTCTTGTAGTTATACAGGCTTAAAACTTTATAGATATATTTATCTCTCTGATGCTTTATTTCTCTACCAAGTTCTATTACTTTCCCTTTGTAAAATTTCACAGGTTTGACTATTTTGCTATATTTCCAAAGTGCTATATTGATTGCAGTCATTTTTCATAACTGTTTTCTTCTACCAGGTTTCATGCCTGCAAAACTCCCCTCTGCAAAATATCATATATTAGAATATTCTTCCTAAATATGCCTCTTCCTTCTCTTGAATAATATCTCATTCTTTTTAGAATAACTTTCAAACTCTTTACTCTGACATACAAGGCGATAAATCGCCTGCCCAATTGGAGATCCTTATACCAATCCATCACTCATTTATACAAATGCTTCACTCCAGCTAAATTTGTAAACCATTTTTATGCCAAAGATGTCCCATTCGTTCTTCTCTCAGTGTCACATCTTTATCAGGTGCCCTGCCTCTTTCTCTACTTAGCCCAGCCCTCATTTCAATGCCTGGCCCAGGTCCATAGGAAAGTCCCTTATCTTTGGGTGTTTACAGTGTTTATTTCACTACTGTTTGCCACAGTGACACCATCCCTTGCCCCCTCTAACTCCCCTCCTCACAGATAATCTTTTAATATATGGTTATTTATATAAAGGACACTCTCAAAACCGTGAGGAAATAAATAATAACAACACGTTATTGAGGGCATTTGCCAGTCTTAGGCTCTCCAGCATATAAACCCTATCAATATATTTCCAGAATTTCCCAATATGTGTGTTTTTGGGGGAGAAGAGTTCACCTCCTACTATAGAAGATGAAATGGTGTTTCATTGGTCAAGAATACCAAGGTATGGTCATAATGTCTAGACTTGGCCATCAATTTGCTGAATCAAACATTTGAATCTGAAAGTAGAGACTTAGAGAAGCAACAGCAGTGGCACTCAGTCCAGTTTCAAAAGGTAGCCATGTAAGCCTGTTGAGTGCCAATGTGGCGCTCGTAGGGGCAGGGTGTCAGCACTCAGTGGCAGCTGCAGTTGTGTCCCTTACTTAACTATTATGTGGCTTGATATTGTGTCTGGTTCTGGCTTTCTAGAGTTCTTTCTAGGTGTAATCTACTATCTCTTTGTATGCTTTCCTGAAACTTCCTGACAATTCCTTGAAGTATCCATTATTCTTTCAATGAATTCTCTCTCTGCCAATATTAGCCAAAGTTACTTTTCAATCTTACAAATAAGAATCTAACAAATGCACTTGGCTATAGTAAGGTAAAATATTTTAAATAGCAGATTTATGGGTTGAATTGTGTCCCCCACACCCAATACATATGTTGAAGTCCTAACCCCAGTACCACAGAATGTGACTTTATTTAGAAATACAGTCATTGAAAATATAGTTAAGATGAAGTCATACTGGAATAGGGTGGACCTTTCATCCAATATGACTGGTGTCCTTACAAAAAGGGGAAATTTGAAGACAGACATACAAGGAGAACACCAAGTGAAGATGCACCAAAGATGAGAATGATGTTTCTATATGCCAAGGAATGCCAAAGGTTGTCAGCAAACCACCAGAAGCTAGAGGATAGACATGGAATAGAGAATTCCTCCTGGTCCTCAGAAGGAATCAGCCCTACTGACACCTTGATCTCATGCTTCTAGCCTTCAGAATGGTAAGACAATAAATGTCTGTTGTTTAAGCCATTCAATTTATGGTACTTTGTTATGGCAGCCCTAGCTAACTAATACAACCGGTAAATCATACGTTCTCTTCCCTAAATGAAGGAAATTCTCCAGTCCATGTTGCATGTAGTCTGAGTTACCACAACCATAAATATCAGAATAGGATAATGCTTTTAAACTTTGTGCGTATTAGACATGAAATAGATAAAACTCCCACATGGTAAAGGGTGAACATTTTGTCACAAGGGGCCATTTATTACTCCAGATGATAAAGTTTAACAGAAACTTAGGAAAGGTATTTGCATAGGGAGATAAGAAACTACCTTGGAGGAAAGGTTATTTAAGTGGGGAAGGCACACTCTCTCAACTTCCAAGGAGTATGTTGTATCTATATTTCTCTGCCATCAGCCCCATTGTTATCAGGATCTGGGAAGAGGGAGGAAAGAGAAATGGAAGAAAAAGAACAAATGATAGATGCGTTTTCAAATTGAGGGCATAGATCAATCAAAAAGAATAAACAATGCTAAATGCAAGAAATGGGGCAAGTGTGAAGCAGAGTTTTGCTGAGAAAAAAACTGGATGAAAAGCAAAAGCCAAAGAATTTCAAGTTTAAGTTGCATGCGCAGTTCAGTTGACCGTTCCAATGAATGAAAATATATTCCCTAGAGCGAGATGATTTGAGACCTATGAAACTATCGTTGGTTCCAACACATTAGCATCTGGCCACACTGAGTGATTTCACACCTTTGAACAAACCTATTGTTTTTGGTCATTTTACCCAAATGAAAATCTGGAACTTATTTAGCCAAATAAGCAGCAAGCAAAGGTAATTTTCCCTCTGTGAGATGTTTTTTCACCTTATTTTATAATTATATATTTGAATCTAGAGTTATTGCTGGTCTTTGTATTAATCTTCAGTGTTTTAGGGAGGCAAACTCACGTATCTCTGAGATAGACCTTCAGGTTAAACCCACCCTAACCCAAAGTCGCTCTCATATAGTCATTCATAAGATACATTTAATCAAACTTGCTAACATTTCTGCTATCTACGGTTTTGTGTGAGAACAAATAACAACAGATGGGACAGGAAATATAAATATGATTGCTGAACAGTGAGTTTTTGAAACAGAAAACTTACGTGTTTCCATTCTCAACTTTTAAAAATAGAAATTACAAGTACACATAGTTTTTATATGAGCCTTGTATGGTAAAGAGGCAAATCGTGTCTATAAGATATCAGTTTAAGAAGACGTGCCCAAAAAAGGTGACATTTCAGTTTGAATAAACTATGTTATATTTTATAATTCGCAATGCGCTTTCACGTGTAGTTGTTCCATTGATCTTGAGAGTAATCTCATAACTTAAAGCAAAGATTATTATCTGTATTTTATAAAGAGAGAAAGACTCAAAAAGGAAACTGGTTTGCTGAGGAGTGAAACGCCGTTGGTGTCAAAGGCAAGCAGAGTTTAGGATTTGAGCTCTCCTGCAGTTCACTCCATGTGATAGGAAAAGTTCAATTTGAAAGATCTGCCGTGCAAGACATGACTCTGAATGGGATATCTTTCCTTGGAAGAAGTGTATTTATTTTATGATTGTAAAAGCAAAACCAAACAAAAATGTGGTCTGAGTAAGTTCTATATGGAGCTCACCACAACTACACAAGTGATTAAGCACATTTTATGGTTTTCAGAGAACAATGATGTGTTACAAAACTATGCATATCCTTCCACTGATATTGGAAAAACTCAGGAATATATATCAGAACATATAGGTAATAGATGTGACAGTAATGAATGCCGGAGTAAAGATGGAAGAAGGGAAATAGAAAGAGGTGAAGGTTGTGTTTACTTATTAACTTGTTTGCAAAATTCAATGTAGTATAGTAAAAAGTGTGCTCTGCAGGTTATAGTTTGTGTTTACCCTTGTTTTGTACATGAGAAATACTCAATAAATACTGGATGTCATAGTTGAGTAACTAAGTTTATTCAGTAGAAAAAGGATTCAATAGAGAAGGGCTGTAATTCATAACATTCTAAATGAATTTAACTAGATCTTAAGATGCTGGCTTTTTAAGAAATGTTATGGACTACGTGGTTTACATACTTCATTTTATAAAGGAAGAAACTGAAACCCAGGGATGTCTATGTAACAAAATTATAGAACCAAGATTTAAGTCCAATATTCCTTGCTTTTTGCAATTCAACTACATCTTGCTTATGATGTTCAACGGTCTCTTAGTACTTAAAAAATATTTTAAAACAGTAATATCGCTGCTTTTGTGTTTAAAAGTATTTTCTTTTTCATGTTTATTCAGCAAAGTGACAATTTTGAGGAAAAATATACAAAAACAGAATCAAACAACAAAAAATTTGGGCTAATATTTCCAATAGCCAGAATTGAAATGAAAGGTAAGTTTATGAATGGCTGAGTCAAAAACAATGGGAATATTCTAAAGTATAATGAAAATTCATAACTTAAACGAGATTTTTTTACCACTCAAGACTGAAAACATAAGCATGACATAAAGTTAAATTTATAATTGTTCATCACATTATTCAGTACAGAAGTATATTAAATATTGTAATTCGTATGTTCAGCTCCTGAATAGGCTAATAAAACATACAAATTTAAAAAGTAAATGTGTTCTCTTATAGGAAAAACTGTGTATAAGTTTAAAAATATTTGAATAAAATGAATTAGAATACATACATTTGGCTCCAAAATGATTAGTTCCCTGTTGTTTATAATACATGAACTAGAAAAATACTATAAATTAAAATGCCTTTTGATTTAAGAAATATGCAAAGAAAAATATTCAAGTAGGGAGAAGTCCTTCAATATGAGAAAGGAAAAAAAAGTTAAAGAACTATTATAACCTTGAGGGATAAACTTTAAAAAGGTATCTCTTTTTTTTTCCCCCCCAAAGCCCCAGTAGATAGTTGTATATCATAGTTGCACATCCTTCTAGTTGCTGTATGTGGGACGTGGCCTCAGCATGGCCTGAGAAGCAGTGCGTCGGTGCGCACCCGGGATCCGAACCCCGGGCCCGCCAGTAGCGGAGCGCGCGCACTTAACCGCTAAGCCACAGGGCCGGCCCTAAAAATGTATCTCTTTGGGTCTAAAATAAACGAAGAGTCAAACTGCTACTTCTGCACCAGAGAAAGTAAATTAAAGTGTTTTCAATCTTAAAGAGTAGTAATTTAAAAAAGACCTTCTTATGGCAAGATTGATTCTACAGCCCCAAGAAAGTACCATTTTGCTAAGCTTCAAGCAAAAACAGTCTAGTTTCCTGTTGATTTTATGACAACAAGCTTCTCCCTTATTTAAAGCTTTTCTTAAATTCTTTATTTCCAAAAAAAGTTTGGCAATATTTTATAATCGTATAAAATTTCACGTTTTTAAAATGAATTTCATGTAACCCTTGGAATATTTCATTTTCATTGCATTGTATTCTCTGGTCCAGTGTTGATTATCCTTTAGATAATTCTCCCTATTGCTTGAAGGTCTTTTAAGAAAACACTTATGCTCAAGTTAAAAAATCGACGGTGCTTACGTGGAGTTATTTCTGGCTAAAGTTTATTTTTCTCTATTCACTTTTTATTCTGTCCTGCAGGGATGATCAGAGTCGATAATCTTGCAAACTGTTAAACCATCCTTTAAGACAGGAGCTGTTTTGAGTGATCAACAGCAAGTGGAGGAGAGTTTATAGGTAATAAACGCAATATGAAAGGATTTTGCCATTTGCTAATCTCTTTCATAAGCATTATCTCATTTAATCCTTCAATATCCCTGGAGGTAAGCATTGTGATTCCCGCTTTATCATGGAAGAAATTCAAGTCTCAAAAGTTTTATGACTTGCCCGAGGTCATACCAAGTGTCAAGAGGCAGAGCTAGGAAATGACTTCAGGTTTTCTGATTCTTAGTTTATGTTTCTATAAGCAAAGCAATCATGAAAACCTGCCGTAATATCGTCAGTAATTGCTTTGGGTCCCCATGTGGCTTCTCTATTTTAGTTTTCACTTTTCTCTTGTCAAATAAAGAACAACTCTGAACTTAGGTAAGGAGAGACTTTATTCGAAAGCATTATTGCAAGAGGGAGGAAAGGGACTATTGCAATAGGGCGAGCAAGAGAGAAGGGGACTATTACAATAGGAGGAATCTGCGAGCATCTCAAAGCTTAGGCCAGCAGGGCTTTTCTTCAATAAGAAGGAGTAATCAAGGCTGGACAGACCAGGCATGGGGAAGTAGGATGAGTGAGGACGGCATGACTGAATAGTAGATGAATGCTTTACCCTGATGTCAGTCTATTTTTCAGAGGGGCCTTTAAGAAGGGGTTGTCTGCATGCTTAGGCCGAGGCTGGGTCAAAGTTCAGGGGTCTAGGGGAGGAGAGAATCTTAACAAAAGTTTGGTTAACAAGCATTTTTGTTCCAATTGATCAGCAGGAACAAACAATTTAGCTAATCATTCATGAGGCCAAGAATGGGAATTTGGAGGCTCTGTGCCGGCTTTGTGATAGGGAAACACAGCAGCATCTGTGAGTCTAATCTAAATCACAGGGGGAAGGATGGTTTTTTGAAGGGGCTCAAAACATACAAACTTCCAGTTATAAAATAATTAAGTCATGAGGATGTAATGTACAGCATGGTGACGATAGTTAATAATACTGTATTGCATATTTGAAAGTTGCTAAGGGAGTAAATTAAAAGTCCTCATGACAAGAAAAAAAAATTGTACCTATATATGATGATGAATGTTAACCAGAACATATTGTGGTGATCATTTCACAATACATACAAATATTGAATCATTGTGTTGTACACCTGAAACTAATATAATGTTATATGTCAATTGCACCTCAATAAAAATAATAGTTCTTAAAATATATATTAAAAAACGTGTCACTCTTCTGATTTGTAAATATTTTTCCTGAGAAGAAAATGCATGGAAGCCCTGAGATCCATGACAGCCTTCCCATGACCTCTGGCAGAGCTTCCTTTTATTTACTGTATCACACAAGGTGGTCTATGTACTCCTAAGGTCTCTTAATGTGTGTCAGAGTGCGGTTAGCATTTATGAAAAACATTAAGTCCAGGAAAGTTGAATAAATCCCAAATAGACATGAAGCTACTAAATCAAGATAATTTCAGGTTCACTTCACTTTCTCTTCAAATTTCTAACCATAAATATTACTTTGCTTCCGTGTGTTTTTTATTATCTCTTTGGCAAGAGGAAATTGCTCTCCACCTATGGATATTTAAATATCAATATATGTATTATGTTTGTTAAACCACTTAGAATTTGTAAAATATTAATCAAATGTAAAATATCTTTAGTACCTGAACTGGTAAAATAGACTAAGGAGCATTAGCTTGATACAGCCCAAGAGCTCAAATGCTTTGCTGATCTGCAATATTTCAAGGTATATTGGCACATTGGTCGCATGATATTAGAGTTGCTACATGTCAGAATAAGGATAATGTTGAGTCTTCAAAACTTAGCTCATACTTCACTACATTCCAAACCTTTTTTGCACCAACAATACAGCCAATAACTTTTTTCTCTGTTGCCTTTTTTCATAAACATACTTCTGTTATTAACTCACACATGGTCTTGAAGTTTATTTAGTCACATATCTGACTCCCAATTTCAATAAGCTCTTTGAATAAGATATGAGGAAAATACGTCAGGAAATAATACATGACATGTAGGATGTATTTTATACAGATAGCATTATATATACTTTTATTTTCCATGATGATGGCAGTGATTTGTCCAAATAAGTGCTGGATTATCTTAGTTTAATGTCTGTTTCTCTTTATGTCTCAAACCATAAATAATGATAATGTAATAATAATAATGAAGAAAAAGAAAAGTTGTACCGCACATAGTTTAATTATCACTAAACACCTAATAGATAAGTACCATTATTTATATCCAATTTACAGATTAGGAAATGGGCATAGAACAAGCAAAGTCACAAGAACAGCCACATAGCTCAATAATTTGTGCCATTGGCATATACATGTAAGTTATATTAACAAATGAGAACATTGTTTTAGGGCAGGCAAAGGAAAAGCAAAGTCATGTTTTTTTTTTTTGTTTTTTTTTATTATGAAATTTTTGTTGTACATTATTATTTGTCAGTCACCATAGAAGTACATCCCTCTACCCCTTGTGCCCCACCCCCAGGCCCTGGTAACCACCAAACAGTTCTATCTGTCCATGTGTTGGTTTATCTTCCACATATGAGTGAAATCATGCACTGTTTGTCTTTCTCTTTCTGGCTTACTTCGCTTAACATAATACCCTCCAGGTCCATCCATGTTGTTGCAAATGGGATGATTTTGTCTTTTTTTATGGCTGAGTAGTATTCCATGGTATATATATACCACATCTTCTTTATCCAGTCATCAGTTGAGGGACACTTGGGTTGCTTCCATGTCTTGGCTATAGTGAATAACGCTGCGATGGACACAGGGGTCCATAAGCCTCTTTGGATTGTTGTTTCCAGGTTTGTTGGGTAAACACCCAGTAGTGGAGTAGCTGGATCATGAGGTATTTCTATTTTTAATTTTTTGAGGAATCTCCATACTGTTTTCCATGGCAAAGTCATGTTTTAATATTTCTCTAAAATTCTCATTTCTTGCTCCTGAGCTTCCTGGGAGGACCAAATTATATGCACAAGGTTTAATTTTATTTCCTGACATTTTATTTCTGGCTTTAGTTCCTCATTTCCAGTTTGCTGCTTTTGTATTCAGTAGGTATTTTATAATATAAATAATAATAATAAAATTAACTAATATTTATGCAACACTTACTGTGTGTCAGGTACTGTTCTAAGCATTTTATATGTATTGACTCATAATTCTTTCAACTCAAGCCGTCTGACCTCTAATCCATGCTCTTAAACATGACACAATCCAGCCTCTCCTAATAAATGGTATACAACTTTTTTCTTTTGCTTTGCAATGAGGGAAGTATAAATAAAATCAGCTACTACATACATTTTTTAATAAAATGGTGAATATATACTTCCAGTCTTAGTACACTGTAGCCATTATCTATCTACATTTTATATTTTATATACTTATACTAGTAAGTAGGAAAATGGAAAAATATGAACACTAATAACTTAAGCACTTTAATACTGCATTGTCCAGAAAGTCCAGTGACTTTTTCAGGAAAGCCTAATGTTTCTGGAAGTCATATAGACCTGGGCAACAATCATCTGTTGAATATTCACCTTACACAAAGAATCAAATGATCATGGGGGAAAAAGGACACAGTTCTTGCTTATAAATGTTTGAGAGATTGAATGTGCATAGAATTAACATTGAAAGAACTGTTGATACATGTAAAGTTTTTACTCTGCACTCTGACGGGAATAAAAAACCTATTTTTGCCCAGCTAGAATATAACAGATCAAAAATATTATATCAAATAATTATATTTATTGAATGGGGGATTATCACCTTATAGTTTTATTATTTTCTCACTTCTACCTGCAATAATGATTTATTGGATCTTCTTCCTCTGGACCTGGCAATATATCAGGTAAATCTTTGTGCATCTATTATTGATTTGATCCCTGTGTTATTCTTGACATTTCTGAAGATTTTAGCTCCTCCCAGTTCCTTGAATATTTCTCCTCGTTATTATGTGTCTTCACTATAATTTCATACTTTGAATCCCACTCTCTGATCTGTACCTCTCATCATTCCAGATCAGTCTCTTGTTCTTTGATCTCCTTGGAACTCCAATTTGTCTATCCCACCACATTTTTACACTGTCTCACCAGCTTTATGTCTTCTATTCTTTCCTTTTCCTGGTCAATTGTTATAACATGAACTACAGTATTATGTAGGTATAGTATCTCTAACCTTTCTCCCAGTTCTAATTTTCCATTATTCTAAGCTTACATGATTCATTTTAAAACAAGGGGAAAATATGGATCCAGAGAGATGATTTCCCGGAGAGAAACGGAGCAAAGCACTGATAGAAACAGCAACCCTGCATTTATGACCGCAAGAGTCAGTACTTCTGTTCTCTAGACAAAGACGAGTTTAGAAGACCATAAGCAGTGATTATATTGCTTATATGCAGGGCACCATTATTATCTCTAATTGTGGTTTCTGCTTGGGTTAAATGCTTGTGTTTTTTCCATGATATGTACTGTAAGAATTCTGAACTTTTTTTGTGTGTGAGGAAGATCAGCCCTGAGCTAGCATCCATAGTAATCCTCCTCGTTTTGCTGAGGAAGACCGGCTCTGAGCTAACATCTATTGCCAATCCTCCTCCTTTTTTTTTCCCCAAAGCCCCCATAGATAGCTGTATGTCATAGTTGCACATCCTTCTAGTTGCTGTATGTGGGATGTGGCCTCAGAATGGCTGGAGAAGTGGTGCCTCGGTGCGCGCCTGGGATCCGAACCTGGGCAGCCAGTAGCGGAGCGCGCGCACTTAACCGCTAAGCCACCGGGCCGGCCCAAGAATTCTCAACTTTTATATAATAAAATAACATATCTGTCAATATTTTCCGCTGTCTAATTGGTACCATTTTTCATTGCACTAGAGAGATACACTGTTTTCAAATATCTGAAAACAGCCTTAACACTGTGCAACTTGCAAACACAGACTTGAGCTCTCAAGTGAGAAGGCTAACAGCAAATTGATTCTCTAGTTATAAGACCCACACAGCGTAAAATACATCAGGGACTCCTTCCTATGCCCTACTCACATTCCCAAGTCCTGGATACAAGTGCTCAGTTCTGGGAGGGATGGAAGTTCATGCATCTGTGTCACACAATCCGTCCTTTGTCTGACAGTGCTGCCAGCCAAGGAACCTATTACTGCCAATCATCATGGCAAATGTTAAAAAATAGAGCCTTGTCCACTTAGAACTGGCCCCAGACCACCACCTCATTTTATCAACGTTCAAAAGTTTACAGTTTTCAGAGGGCAACGTGTTTTTACTAATGTCTAAAGAAACAGGAATCATATTTTGGGGTCAAATGGAAAGTGAAAATTAAATGAATTTACTTTTTAGCATTTGAAGCAGGACCATAATTTTTCAGAAGTAGATTTGTACTTTTTGTTTTCGATACTATTGAGTTAGTTTTCGTTGTTGTTGTTATACACCTTAGGATTTCTGATGCCACAATGTATCATAAAAATCAATTAGAAATATAATTATCAGTTTAGAGATGAGGTGATTACACCCTTGAACAGATGAGTTGGTCAAATGTATATTTTCCAAACTTAAGGAACTCACAAATAAGAGTAAACCAATGCGCTTGGCACACAAAACTGGCATCTGTGTGATCCTGTTAAACTAATGTGAAAAGGGAGAGAGCTTGCCATTGAGATTCCTAAGATGACAAGCCATTTTTCACGCAGTTTGGCCAATTAATGTCTGAGTTACCTAACACAGGTGAAGGAGCCTTGTTATTAATACTTGACAATAATCTTGCATTTACTTTTTCTTAAAAATATAGCACAATCTAAAATAATAAAACACTACCAAAGTATAAGAGATTACAGGTTTCAGCTTAAATTTTGTTCTCATACTAGCAAGCATAGAAGAAATATAAAAAAATAGAATGATGTATCTGAACATTTATTAAATAGATTTTCTCTTGTAGAGGCTCTGTTTTACATACACTACTAGGCATAATGTAAAATCGTAAAACCAATAAATAGGTAGACATTTTTTTAAAAGTATAGGATGAAAAACACATATTAAGAAAATCTTGAAATATGCAAATACCATAGAGAAAAATACTTAAATACATAATTCCACTGACATTAGTCCTTGCAAAAATTTTGCTATATATGCAGTCGTTCTTTTTCCATACATATGAATCTCAGTGACAATGAGACTTATGAAACAGAATAGAATACCCACAAATCCAAGAATATAATAAATAAAATTATGTGGTCATGGGAATGATTAGAATATTTAATGAACAGTGAGACAAATAATTATACCAATGGGGGAAAATACCACTGCACAATATACTAAAAAGTAATATATTCAAGCATATTATAATACAAATTAAGAAAGAAACACTTTAAAACTTTATATAAAAATATGCAATGATGTCTTTATGTAATTGCAGTAAGAGTTTCTCAAACAATATCGTGGCCAATATTTTAGAACTTTTAGAAAATATTCTTGTTAAATTAATAGTGGTACTTAATTCTTATTTTAATTTGAATTCAAATCTAATTTGAATTTCTTAAGTTTTGGGTGAATTTACCTGTATTGTTAATGTCATGAATTCTCCATTCTTGAATATTTATGTTTAATATATGTTTGTTTTCTGAAATACAGATGAGTGATTTTTTTAAGGTGTGATATGTTTTTAAGCCTTCTGTCACTGAATAGTTTATATTGCCTTTATAGATGACTGATAGTTTGACTATAAATAGAATTCTTGGATTACAAGTCCATCCCACAAAGCTTTCCCATTGGTTCTTGGATTATCAGCCTCCCTTGTTGCTTTCCTTAAACTTCATTACACCTTTGTAACTAGTGCCCAATTTTCCCTTTGTATTTGCCATTTATTTTCTGCCAGAATCCTACTAATATTCCATACAAATAATGTAGGAAGTAGTAGGATCTCCCCATTTAGAAGTTTTCATATCTCAGAATATTCAAGTTGGAGCTTACTCAGTTAGCTTTCTTCTAGAGAACCCTGGTAGTACAACCTATCATATCGTAACCCTGGTTTAAGGACTATTTGTAGTTTATTTCCGGTGTTGATCAGTCCTTCCTGTTCATGGTCTGTTTACTTTTTTTTGGAGTTGGGGGAAGGATACACCACTTATTTTAAATTTCATGCTTGAAAAAAACCAGTTTATTAATTCCTACATGCATATGTAATAAATATAGAAAATAAAATGCTTTTATACGTCTATAACAAAACACATAGATATTTACCTTATGCAAAAGCATAAATAGAAAAAAGAACTCTAGTCTATCCATATGTCTACATATTTATCTATATATGTATGTATATATGTATGTAAATATCTAGATCACAAAATTTTTTGATCAGTTTATTTCTAGCTAGTATATTTTGTTGTGACTGTTAATAAGATTGTCATTATAGCTTTAAGTGTTTATTGTTGGAACTTAAGAAAACTGTACTTGTATTTTTTAAATCAACAATATATATTTTATGTTAGCTGCAATGTTTTTCACTTGATTTTCTTGGAGTTTCCAAGTTATCTTATTCTTCCTTATGTTTGCTTTATTAGTTTTTGTTCTATATGCTTTAGTTTATTTATTTTAACCCATCAACAAAAATAAATATGAGGCAATTAATTTTGAGATTTGTCACCTCACTCATGTTCATTATTTTTGAGATTATGTTTGTTTTAAACATACTCATACTGGCTTTTAAAAAATGTTATGATTTTAAAATTTCTTATTTTAAAGGCTGCATACCATTCTATCAGATATAACATAAATAATATATAATATATATTTCCTCATACTTTCATTTCACTTTTCCTTTTCTTCAATGTCTTTAAAGGTATCTCAAGTTTGTTTTCCACACCACTCTTCAATTCTGCTTTCTAGATATTTTATTTTAGATTTATTAATAAAATTTTATTTTTCTCCTAGTGCTTATTTACCTTTTCTCTAATTATCTTTTTGCAATCTCTTATTTATATTTTATTTTTAATTTCATAAATGCTATATTTTTAATATTTTACTATGGATTTGAAAAACATTTTAAAAATTTCTTCTGAATCTCTATATAAGACATTTTTGTTAGGAGCTTTTACTCTATCCTTTGTAGTAAACTCTACAGAGAGTGTTTTCCATGACCACTTACATTTACATCACCTGAATATGTTGTTCGAATTGTTCAAATGCTACTTCTCAATGAGATCTGCCATAACCACTGTACTTTTTATTGTAACTTTTACCTCTCTAACTTTTCCAGCCCCATTTTACCCTGTCATATTGTTATTTTTTTCATAGCCCTTATCAACTTGTGACAGTATGTAATTTGTTTTGTTTACTGTTTGGAGCTCCTCCTTACCTCCCACTAGAGTGGAGGCTCCATGAAGGGCAGAGAAGCCTTGGACCTGTGCCTGGAACACAGTAAATGCTCAATAAATATTTTAATTCACACGATTAAAACTCTGAAACCCACTCCAGACTTACTGAAAGAAAATTTCTGGATATGGATTCTGGAATCGTGCATTTTACACGGGTTCTCCTCAATGATTCTTACTCACAATAAAAATTCAGAAATTGTTATATCCTGAAATTAGAGAACTGAATGAAGTGCAAGTATGTGTATTTGGAAAGCTACTCTGGTGACTCTGATACATTTCCTCTCTTCTCACACCCATTGTCCTGGTGGATAGCTAACAGTGCAGTTCTTTTGTACCAAGCTCAGACCTACTCCACTAGTCATGCTGCCACTTGAAATATATTGCTTCCTGCTCAAACTGCCATTAGTAGCATTCAGAATTCCTAGGTCTAGTCCTGCCTCTGACCTTGCCTAGATCACTTACCTTGGTCTGCAAATACAGTGGTACGCACCAGCTTTGGGAACCTCACAAGCTTTCCTGCTCTGTTATTTACTAGACTCTGGCCTAGTTATCTACGGTACACTATAAAAAGAAATAGTACCCCCCGGCGGCACTGTCTTTTACCTACTTATTTTTACATAAACTGGGCTGCTTTTTATGTGAGGCAAATTATAGATGTACACTTTTTTTTTTTAATCGGTTTGTTCATTATATTAGTGGAGTCTTCCAAGTAATTACGCATATCTTAATTTTAAATGTTTAAACTTTCAGCTTTCTTTTTTGTCTTCATGGGGAATTATAGGTAGAAGTTGGGGGAGACTACATGTTAGGAACTGCTCTCAGATGCCATGTGAAACTAGACATTTCCCTTGATATGGCTGATCTGTTTTGATGTCTCACAAGGAAGTGAACTATTGGCTTTTATTAATTATGTATTTCAAAATACTTCAGGATCAATATAAGATACGACTATTGTTGATAAGAGATATTTAACTTGAGATTGATGAGATAGACTAATTACTGACAAAGACCAAAAAGTCATGTGCAGTGCTAACAGGATTGATATCAGAGTAAATCTCTGAGGACTGCTTTGTTTCAGAGTCAGTGTCTGTAAATTCTTTAATATTCTTGAGACTGTTAAATGGCATAGGAATAGAGAAAATAAGAGATGTACAGGAATTTTGGTGACTATTATATTTCATGATGTTTCTGATGTTTTAATTCAGTTATATAATTTCTTAATACATGAAAATCTTAAGTATTCATTTAATCTTTAAAATTTAAGTCAAATTATTATCACTGAAAGGCTTCTACTGTGAGCCAGATACTGTGCCATGGACTGTGAACACTGTGATAAATGAAACTTCAAATAGGTAGAAATCTAATACAGGAGACACACACAAGCGAATACATACCTGACAGTGTAATAAATAGAATTAAAAGGCATGTAAACTCTTTAGGGGTGAGACAAAGAAAGGAGCCATCAATTCTCATTAAATGCATGAGGTAAAAATTCAAAGAGGAGAATATTTAGGTCCAGGGAGTGTAGGAGAAATAAGTAAAATACCCAAGCACATAATGCTGTCTAGTGCCAGAGTTGGAACTGCACAGAAACACCAAGACTCTCAATGGAGTGCTTTGACTGCACAAAACATAGCCCTTCTTCATTTTCTGTGGAATTTTTTCTTTTCTTCTTAATTTAAAGTTCAAATCTAGTATATCTGAAACTTTATATTAAAATACTGGGAATAATAACATAAATATTTATTGATTCCTTATCACACATATGAAAATACAATAAGATAAGCCCATGGAAAACAATGTGTAAAATATTTAAAACTGATACCTATTGTAGAACAATTCTTCAGAGAAATACTAGTCCATGGATTTGCATTATTATAACAGATTTTTTTAAAGTTACACAAATTTTTTGTAAAGTTTTATCTTCTAAAATTATGTTAAGTATAAAAATTGCAATACTGTAATTATAGCTTCAGTGACATGGTTATCTGGTTCTTAACAGTAGCATACTATGTGACAAAGTTTATAACTGAAAAAAGTTCAAGAATTCTTTCTGGTTATTTATGTTTACAAATTTGTTGCGTTCGGGAATTAAGACAACAATAATAGCATAAATTTTTTAGTGTGTGGAGTTTCAAAAATCTCAGAGATCAATTGGCTTGTCTTAAAAGACATTTACACAAACAGAATAACAAATTCAACAGTATTTGTACCTAAAGCACTTTATTTTGTCTGTTGATCTGTTAAATTTTGAGGCACATTTTCTATAGACAAACACGGATTTTTGTTAGTGCTTCTAGAACTCTACTGTGTATAATATAAGTCACCTCGGGGGTGGGGCTTAATTCTGGCACCATAGTCCAAGGTATTATATTGCAGGTATGTTTTGTGATCTGGAGTCTGAATTTTATAATTTTTCATCAAATATTTTTGATTTAGATAACAATGACTGTATTACTAAACACTACCTATGATTAAGTCACATTAATTACCCTCTTTAAGCATACAAGGACTTTTTGGGTATAGGCAGCAATCCTACCTTAGTTTCTTCTCTCTATTTTAACACGAATTGAAATATTTTAAGACTATTTGAGGTAACAATGCTTATGTTGTGATTTGTGCCTTTGCAGTAATAGTATTGTCATATATTTCTATGGCAATAATTTAACAAATCACATGTATAGATGGTTAGCTCATTTGATTAGGAATGTTTCTAATCACAAGAATATTGCTAATCACACCAAGTCCATTTTTGCATTATTGTTTTAATTCCTTACTGAGCATGTTAACATTTTTAAGCAAATAGCTTCATTAGTCATTCAAACTTTTGTTTTCTTCCTTTATTATTTAAACATCTCTTAATCTTCAACTATCATAATATCTTCCCCTCCAAAAAGAGAAATTTTGCAATTAAAGAATTGTTGTTGGGGTGAGAATAACGGACACTCTGATCCGAGGTAGGAAGCAGTGAAACAGCAATCGCTCAATAAAACACAAGTTGTTAGGCATATTTTTAAAAAAATTATACTAGAAGTAATTTGGTGATATATATCAAGCACTCTAAAAAAACCCTCATATTATCAGAATTATTGTTTTCTATTTTTTGAATTTATACACAGACTACAATGAGGGGAATGTGCAATTACTGGATAAGAAAAGGTGTTCATTGCATCCTTGAAAATGGCATTAATATTTAAAAAATGTAATACTGAGGAGTAAAAGCATTGTTAAATAAATTATGCTATTTCCACATAATTGAATATTGTTAATTTATTTTTAAACTGTGCACTACGAGCTCCCAGAGCTTAAGATCATGATATTCATATTTTGCCACATGGTTTTAAACAAAAAAGTTTATTTGAAATATTATGTTAGGATTTAATATGAAATTTTATCTGAAAGAATAAGATCCAGCTATGAAAAAAGTTCTATACATATATATCTGTATAAAATTAGTAAATTTTATATAAGTTTATACAAACATGATAATTATAGCTGAGTGTTATTATAATGCTTAATTTCAAAAGTAGTTTGGTCCAGAATTCATCTAGAAAACAAAACTGAAACTTAAAGCAAAATAATGAACAAAATGTTAGTTATAACTTGAATTAAATAAAATCTTTAAAATAATACAGAATGAATTGTGTTGAATGTTTTATATAATTTTACAAATTACCAAACTATATCACAGTATAATTTAAATTTCTTTAATTTATGTTCGAATTTTACAG
This sequence comes from Ceratotherium simum simum, assembly GCF_057802395.1. Classification (NCBI taxonomy): domain Eukaryota; kingdom Metazoa; phylum Chordata; class Mammalia; order Perissodactyla; family Rhinocerotidae; genus Ceratotherium; species Ceratotherium simum. The sequence continues at coordinate 29,220,008 of NC_141907.1, read as the reverse complement.
CATGATCATATATTTTTATTTTTGCAGACTTTCCAAGATCTTAACTCATTTTCCCCCTAGCTTCATTCACTCTTGATATTCAAATCATTTTCATTTGAAGTACCAATCATATCACCAGGCTGATAAATGCCACCACTTCATTGCAATTGGCTTTGCAGTTGTCCAACATATCCATTAATGTCATGAAATCCTGCATATTTTGTAAAATGTTTTACTTTCTCTTTGTAGAAATATTGCTCTATATTTGAATTATGCTACTGAATGTTACTAAAATCCAAAAATCAGCTAGATTAGCCCAGAAGGACATAGTCTATGTAATCTCGTAAATGTGGGACTCAAATTACAGGTAATTGAATATTTCTTACAAATATTTTAATTGATACTTGAAGTGTTTCTGAAATTGCTGCTCTCAGTTTCATATTATAACATATAATTATTGGCGTCAAGTTGTAAGATGAGTTTCATCCTCTCTTTAGGGGCAGAATTTAGACCAAATGTTGATAAATGTAAGTAGATGAATATTAAAAGACAAAACAAAACAACAACAACAAAAACTTTAGGTAGAACTTGTTAAACATTAGACTTAACGTATAGACTATGCTCTTCACTGTAGGTGTGGAAGCTGACTAAAGAACCATGGTGATAAAATCTATCGTAAGGGACTGTTGGGGCCCACAGCAGGCTGCCCCAAAATGGCATATTGATTACTTTGAATTAAAATTGCTTGTTTTGACTTAAAGTTTTGCTCTTCCTCTCTCCGTTTTCCCTGAAAGCAAGAAATAAATCTCCCATGTGAAAGGGAAGGTCCCCACACCAGGAGATAGAGTCATCTTATCACCAGAGTTAAGGCATTCAGGGCTGAGAAGCCTGTATAAACAGACCTAATGACTTTTAATAATTTACTACCTCAAGCCTAAACTCTGCTAAAATTCCTCACTTATTATGTACCCCACGCCTAAGTTTCTTTGTCCTGTCAAATCCTCACAAATTTATTGCTTCTTTGTGTAAAAAGATATACAAACTGCCTGCTTTTTTCACTCTCTGAGCATCATTTTTATGATCTCCTGTATGTATGTATTAAATTGGTTTCTCTCCTGTTAATCTGGTCTTGTGTCAATTTTATTATTAGTCCAGGCATAAGAACTTAAGATGGGTAGGGGAGGAATTTCCCCTTTCCTGCCAGGAACTAGGAAGCATCTCATATTTGTCAAGGGTGCTGGCTGGGCTGGACAGTCTTAATTCTGTATTCCTATGAGTTTTCTTTGGTTTTAATATGAAGATGAAGAAAAGCCTGAAATCAGAGCTTTTAATCAAATTTGTGGCTGCTGTCCCCATTTGCTTATTCCAGTCCATACAGAAACATCATCAATCCTAATTTATTTTTTAAGGAAATATCTTCAGCTCCAGCTCTTATTTTCTGATATTATTCTAGTAAATGTGGACAGTAGAAACTAGTTTCTTGTTTCATTTTTCCTTCATCATCACTTTTTGCTTTGTAAATAGGAAAGAGTCAAATGGGGTGATGTTGCTTTACTCTTGGTAAGATTCTTTGATTAGAAGCTACAAATTAGAATCCTATTGCAAGAGGGTATTTTATTTAAGCTTCTCTTTAATAAATGAGTAAATAATGTCCTTGACACTATAATTCTGACTGCTTTGAGTAGCTAACTAAGGATTTACTACCAATCCCAAAAGAGATAACCTGGGCAACTAAATTAACAATGTAAATAATTTTTATTTCCTTTTTCTAAACTAAAGGTTTAGTTAACCTCTGCTCTTTCTGTTTGCTGATGAATAGCTTGCCTATCCTGAAGAGCTAGCATCTTCTCTAAGCAGCATCATCATTTCTTCAAAGTTTTACTGGCCTTTACTACTCTTAGAGGTTAAATTATTCAGAATCATTGGAATACATTTTCAAAATAACTGAAAAAAATTAACCTAATTATACAATAAGTATCTTACCAGAATTCAACAAATTTTGTATACTATTTAATGAACTGTTTTCAATATTATTTTCTTCAATTTACAGTCTGATTTGACACACAGAAGCTGTAGACGTAATGGAATTCTGAATTACATTGAGTTTCATGGACACAAACATAGTTCATTCTATAGTACAGGTCATAATTTCATTCTATTACCATACAATTTGCTATATAACAAAATAATTTATAAACTGAAGCAGATGTTCTCCTAATTTCAAGAATTTTAAATGCGTGAAAGAATCCACTGCAACAAAAGTCTTGTAGCTAAGACTTTGATGTTTGTTATAATGAGATTTGTCAATAATTATGACTGCCAATTTCAGTTGCTTGAATTCACCAGTTAAATAACCTTCTAATCTTACTTTATTTTTTTGAAGGCAACAGATTTTTCCTTCATCTGTGAACAATGAACTTGAAATCTCTGCTTTCATTTGGAAAGAGCAAGAAAAGTGTAAAAACAATTTCCTTGTTGATAAGAATTATTTTTCTATCCTGGTTTAAAAAAACAGGTAAATTTTTTGCTTGCTTTTGTCTCAAAACAGAATAATTTTTCAGTTTCCAAAGAGAGATTTACAACCCACCTAGTCACAACATAAAGCTTTCCGTTACATGTTTAACTTCCTGTTATCCAATGACCCAGAAAAATGGTTATTCTTGAGCAACAGAGGAGTCAGACATGGATGTCACTTGAAAAAAAATTCTTCTCTGAAGTCTTGTATGTGCTGAGGGAGAGAGACTGGGGATGGGGATGGGTTAGTAATGGGAGGTGGGCTCTGATTTCTGAAAAGGCCAACTGTGAATGTATTCAGCTGGGTCTGTAGAAATGCAGAATCCTTTATCATCTTGGGGAGACTTTGGCATCAATGATTCTTGTAAAATTCCAAAATAAACAAATATATCTTGAGTATCAGGGCCTAAACCATAAGTTTAACCTAAGGGATCCTAAGGAGGCCAGGTCAGTATGTGTGTGAGAAATGGGGGCAAGGGGAGCAGAGGTGGTAAGATGCATGAGAGAGATAACAGAGGACAGTGTATACAGAACCAATGTAATATTAAACTTAGTATTTTAAGGTATTATGGTTATGGACTCTATGTGAGACCCAGAAATATTCATTGATATTCTTAACATTCCTAAAGTAAAATATCTACTTTTTAAAACATTTACATTTAATATCTTAAAATAACTTAAAATCTTAAAATTAAAATATCCACATTTAAAAAATTATTTCATGTTATGCTTATCAGAACCCTGTTGAATAGACAGGACGTGTACAATCTATGACATATATAGCTTAAATATCTTACCCAGAAGTCATCAGAGGGAATCTTGCTTTCTCACAGATTATTTTTCCTTATTTATTCCAGGGATAGGATGAACATATAGTAATGTCTCTTGTCATTTTCCTATTGCAAAATGAAAATTCTATTTTTTGAGCCTTCTAATAAAGTCAATTTTGATTTTTCACTATATCGATTGTTTTAATATTCTAATCCATGCTCCAACTCTGTGAGTTATAAGTTCATTTTAGTGTGTTTATTATGTATGAACAGGTAGAATACGTGTTGTATACTATCTGAGCTTTGCATATTTGTGATTACAGTTCAGAATCAGTTATATACCTATGTACAGTTCTGTATTTCTCATGTAAATAATACAGGGATGTGAAGAGAAGGGACCTCTATCACTTCTGGGCTTAATAGGTGAAACATCTGTTGAGCTTTCTCTGTGCTCTGAAGCTGGATGATGTCACAAGATGGCAGAACTAGGAGATCTGCTCCACCAGGACCCTGGACTCTGAGACGCTCTGTAAAGGAGGGCTCTCCATCTTCAGAGAGCTGAGAAGTGAGATAGAAACAAAGTTCTATTGATGGGAATTTCTTTGTTTCTACATATGTTTGTGGGCATTTCATCAGGAAAACAAAAACAAAGTGGGTATTAAACAAAAGGAATTTAATGCAACAATTTAACTGGAGGCACAAAAATATTACTCAGCTACCAGGGACTCTAACCTGCAAAGTCATCTGCTGTTGGAGCTCAGCTGCCTGAGGAGGGACTAGGAGTCTGCTCTTTGCAATCTTCCAATCTTAGTTTTTTTGAAGTTCTTGCTGATTGTGATAAACTCTAAGATAACCCACTAGACATTAAATATTTAGATCTTTACCTGAAACCTGAGATGTGCTCTTATAAGTTTTGCCCACAGGGAGATTTCCTGTCTCTCTGAGTAACCCCTGATCGGGGCAATAATGCAGCAGCAGGAAATCAACACTTTTTCTTCTTTCACCATTGGATCTAGAGAAAAGAATCCATATGAATTAACAAGCACGGATGGAGGGAGAAGCAATAATATTAAGACAGCATGTCCTAGCGGAGGCCATCTTCTCATAAAAGAACTTGTGTTTTCCAAACCCACTCTAACCTGATGTCACATATCCACTTCTCCTTAACAATGGAGTGCTACTTAGCACCTCTGAATTTATGGTTTGGTAGAATAGATATTACTCAGTTCAGGTTTCATAGTCATGTAGTCTCCCATAGGTAGAGATTTAATTTCTGTCAGCTTCCAGTATCAAGCCAAGAGCTGTTTCTTAAAAAAAAAAAAAAAAAAAAAAGATGTGTATGAAAAAGTCCCTTTTAGGCGTGGTTATGGGCACAAAGAACTGAGTGGTAGACTAGTCTACCAATCTACTAAATTTTTGAGGGCATACACTGCCAAAGGAACCATTGGCCTAAACTTCTACATCTCTCATTAGCTGAGAATGACTTTGCATTTAACTTTATAGTAATGATAGAAATTTCTTTTTGAAAATAATATATAAGTAAAAATGTGAGTTGATTTAAAAAATAGAGAATATAATAGTATGAATGATTCTCAGACATGACAAAAATTCTTAATAGTATGCAAATATATGAATCTAGGTAAAACTGGAGATTTATGTTTGATTGTAGGCAACAAAACTGGAACTTTTTTAAACAAATCTTTTATTTATTTCTAAACAAATCTTATTTTATTAACATAAGTGAAGCTCAGAGGCTCCCTTGACTTAGCATCCTTCAAGTCCTCTTCTCTCTTCACAGAGCGCATATCCTCTTTAGCTTTATTCCGACAATAATCAGTGGGTGTCTTAGAGCTGATAATAGAGAACAGTGAGGGTGGCATTTAGTCCATGAGGAACATGGTACCTATTTTAGGAAGCATGCCAGTGGGCTTCTAATATAACTGTTCTGAATTTTTTTTGGTAGGAAAAATTTCCCAAGGTCTCCACTGCTATCTTTTTTTCAAAAAATATTTTTCCAGACTTTGCTGCTGAAAGTAAAGGACATCAGCCTGGAGTTGAATTAAATGGTTGTTTCTAAAGGGAAGTCTACTTGTTGACACTCCACTACAGACTATAGGCATTCAGATTTTCTGGCAGAAGATAAAGAGATGGAAGGAATAAGTATCCTATATAACAAAATAAAGATTCTACCTCTACCGTAGTAAAGTAAACACTACAGTGTGATTCAAAATAGCCTGAACCTTGCAAACCTGCCTTTCAACAAAAATCAATTGAGCTCAGAGACATATTTGGCCAAATGAATTTTTTTAATTCATACCTTCTCCTTTAGACATTGCATGCGCTGATATAATCTTCAGCTCCACATCACTTATTCTTTATTCTTCTTACTCTAAATAAACCCACAGCCAACTCTGACATTCGGATTTCATAAAATTTTGATGATGGCCAACGGGTGCATAAAAGATAAATTTTAAGAAACTGTCAAAATAAGAGTCCTCATTATTCTGGCAAGGTAAATATAAATGTTAATACGACTTATGTGTATTTTTTTGAGATCGGAATAAAATTTTACGGAAAGAATAGGTATTAGGAAGTCCAAAATCATTCATAAGACATATTTGTGATTAATATGGCCCCCTCCACTAAGATATTTTTGGCATGAGGCCTTAGAGGAGAGGCCAAAAATCTTGCACATTACCTTAAGATGATTTTTTATACATAACAAAGGCCATTTGGTCAGATTTTCTAAATTTAGTACATTCCACCATATTCCAAAACAGATTTATGACTTGAGATGTTTATTTCAAAAGCAGATTACTTCAGGGGCTGGCCCCATGGCGTAGCGGTTGAGTGCACGCTCTCCGCTGCTGGCGGCCCGGGTTCAGATCCTAGGCATGCACGGATGCACAGCGTGTCAGGCCATGCTGTGATGGCATCCCACATAAAGTGGAGGAAGATTGCACAGATGTTAGCTCAGGGCCAGTCTTCCTCAGCAAAAAGAGGAAGATTGGCGTGGATGTTAGCTCAGGGCTGATCTTCCTCACCAAAAAAAAAAAAAAAGCAGATTACTTCAGTTAACTGATTTATAAAATTGTAAAAAAAAAATAAAATAAAGAAAAAAAGAATGGGATGAAAATCTACCTCACTAGGTTAATGAGGGTATTAAATAAAGGCATGTGTATTTTGTAATGTTGGGAGAGAAGAACTAAGAAGAGGAAAAATAAAGATGTGGGTCTGAAAATAAGAGTTGAGTCAGTTTGAACCTCATGAATAAGGGAACATTTCAGGAACTTGACTGATGTCTCAGAATCAGCCTAGAATTTCAGAATACCTCAGTTGAATGGTGTACTAATAAATGAACGTTGGGATTATGTAATGGAAATCTTATTTGGCATAAGACAATTAACTGGGAGTGAATTTCATATTTAATATTTACTTATGAGGCATGTTTTACCTAATTAGTGAATTTTGTTGGTATGCTGGGGAATCTGGCACATTTCTGTGCCAGGTGTGCAGTGCTTGCAGTGATATAAAATGCACAGTATAGTTACAGTTTTAGAATTGAAGATAAGAAAATGCAGTTAGTGTGCATCCGTTCCACATGTCATGTGCTCGAAGGAATACTTACACAACATCACTCAATGTGAATGAATCACTGATGAACTATGGCTTACTGAAGCGCCTAGGCATTTCGTAACTGGAAGTTAGTGCTTTCCTGGGGGATTCTCTAAATGCTACTCCCAGGCTTGGCATTATATGCCAGGTTCCTTGGTCATAAAGAAAGAGAGATTACCAATATGCTTGATTTTTTTGAGGATTTCTCTTCTTAGGTAAGAATGACTACTAAGACCTATGTAATCACTTACCAAGAAGGATCTGAGACAACCGTAAATTTGTTACCATTGAGGCTATCCTATAAAGACATCGATTCCAATGCATTTATTCAAACACTCTGGGAATAGGAAGGACAATCAAAGTCTATATAATCTGGTTCTAGACCCCATACAGCCCTCAAACACAGCCTATTCACTGATGCATGGACAACTTTCCTTACCACATATTGATGTATTCAACTATGTATGCAGTAAATATATGTTGAAATATTAGTAAATGCCAGGCATTGTCTTATGTTCTGGAGATACAATAGAGAAGAGAAATTGTTCCCAAACTTGGAGTGGTTTGAATTTCAGTGTACGTGAGATTTCTTTATAAAATACTATAATATGGTAAATAAATGAGAAGCAAAAATAAAAACAAAAACAACAGCACTACAGAACTAGCTAATATCTTGGAATTTGGCATGGTTTGGACTTAGCAGGGAAGAATCCAATATCTACTTTTCCATGCATACCCCCAAATGAGAAGTCTGTATTATGTTTCCATATGCCTGCACTTTCATTAGAGAGAAATAAGCATTCATGTGTGTGTGTATGTTTCTGATTCATACAGCAGAGTGATTATACTTGACCATCCATCCTCCTTCTCTAGTCTACTTTTGTTTATTATCAACATTCATAGTTTGGAGGAAAATCCTTTATTACTCATGGGATGCAAAGAAGGGTAAAAAAAAAATAATAAATTCATCCCAGTGATATACTTGGGTCCCAGGCAAAAGTAGACTCAACATGTCAGATGTTACTGGAATTCTATATCCATCTCTCCTTTTTCCTTCTTCTTGCTTGTGAACCTGGTTTTTCTCACTAAAGTTTGGCTAACTCATTGTGTCAAAAAAACAAAAGTTATGGATCGCACCTTTCTTTTAAATCTTACTATTCCAAGTTGGAGAAAGGGTACCTATAAAAAAGAATTTCCACAATATTTTAGAATCTTAAACAACATATGACTCCTTTGATAGGTGAAGCACCCAAATATAAATAAATTTAAGTGGTCAATTTTGCATTGTCCCCTTACTCGTTAACTAATCAGAGTAGTAAGATGTGTATTGGAGGAATATGGAGTAGTTTGTTTCTAGTTATATTTAACTCTTTTTCAGGGATTTGGTACCTTGTAGAGTTACACTCCATGGTGTGAAATTGCATACTACATATAAACCAAGTTTACAGACATGGTGCAGATATGCGTATGAATTATCATGAATTCTTAGAACAATCTGCTGGGTAGGCATAATTATTTTCATATTACATATAAAGAAATTGAGATTCAAATATTTTAGGTGGTTTTCCAAGTCCCTATAACATATGGAGTCTTGTTTGTGCAACCTTTTCTGCTCTGCTATATCTTCCTTAGTATTGCTCAAAGAAACCTAATACTTGAAAAAAATTGCAAAGTCAGTGCTGCCCACAAGGTGAGGCAAATAGGACTGATGCAAAATTCCATATTCCATAACTGTAAATTCTCTTGAAATGTTTATTCTCCTTTAATTTAATTTATATTGATATCCTATATACAGTTCCTTTGGTACTCATTTCAACTAACTTAAAATTCACTTAAACGTTTGATTCCAGAGCAAACCATGCTGTTTCAGAGGTCACTGCAAATACATATCAGCTGGTTTATCTAACGAGTTAATCCACCCTGAAATAGCCTTGACTTCCAACCATAGATTATTTTACTACATTAGAAGAGATTAGCATAAGCTTTTATTATAATCACTTACTTTATTAATATGTAACTGATTAGCCATACAAAATTCTAAAGATTACGTCTACAAAAAATATTTTAAAAAAGGAATTAGCAAGAGTGCACGTGAAAAGATCATAAATGAAAAACTTTACTGCTAGGAGAAAATTGTCTTAAGTTGAATAATAATTATAATTTCCCGCAGAATTTTATAAAAGGTAACTGAAAAGATAAAATAAATAAAGGATTATGATAAAAGGAAGGGTAGTAGAATTTCATTAATAAAACTTACCCAAAGAATTAATTTCACCATTATTTTCCTTATTGAGAATGGATTGTAAAATATTTTTAGTAAATGATCAGTTAACAAAGATATTTACATTTGCTTCTTAAGCATGTAATACATGGCTCGCTTCAGAAAGAAAAAAAATTTGTTATATTAAGACAAACAAGATGTTTATGGCAAATTAGTTACTTTGATAAGAAATAATACTAATATACAACATTTATTTTTCACTGCCTTATACATATATATCACATGTATAGATATAAGACAGTGTGCTAGATCTAGACAGTATCAATTTTACATACATGCATATGTATGTATGTATCATCCTCTTACTAGGCAGTTTACTGCACAACCAAGAAAAGTCGAAGGCAATCTGCTGGAGAATTTTCTCTTGCTCCAGGGATGTTGGGCTTTTTGTTCTACTTAGGCCTTCAACTGATTGGATGAGGCCCACTCACACTGTGGAGGGAGCTTGCTTTACTTAAAGTCCAATTTAAATGTTAAGAAGACTTTGGTAGATAATTTGAATGATCCAAATTTCTTTGGAGATTAAAAGCTGCTGCCAAGGGAATTTGAAGCATTGCTTTCTCTTTTTACTTAAAGAGATGTCATTGGCCAATGTTTCTTGAAGTCTGCTCAGTGCCAGGTATTTCATTGAGAGCTCCAACAAACAAAACAATTCAAATGTATTACATAAAGATAAGAGCTGCATTTGTTGGGACCATTCTCTCCAAAACAGCTGCTGCATTGTTTAAATATTTAAAGAACTTATTACAGAGCTTGATTGCATCCTGAATGTCACCCATTTGTTAACCTTCTTCTCTCTCTCTTTAATACATATTTTTATGTTAAAAAATGTTAGTCTCATCTGAGAACAACCTCACAGAAATATCCAGAATAATGTTTGACCAAATATCGGGGCACTCAGTGGGTCAGCCAAGTCGACATATAAAATTAACCATCACAAGTACCTCCCTTGTCAACTCGGCATCCATATGCATCTCCTTAAACCATACTTAATCTCCAAATAAAGACAATAACAAGGTCATACTTCCACCTGACATGATACAATTATCCTGCATACAGCTGAAAATGCACCAACTCTCCCCCAGAAGGGGAAGCAGAATCCTTGGATAATGTTTACTTTTCTTCTTGATATCCCATAACTTAAATACTATGAAGTAAAGTCAATACATTTTATGATACATGATAAGGAGATAAGAAATATATTTTATATATATATATATATATATATATATATATACACACACACGTACATACACATAAACATATTCACAACAAATTAAGGAGGAAACACTCATGACAATTACAGTCCTTGTTTCTATAACTGGTCACATAGTCGTAGCTGGTATTCATAACTATATTTTCCCAATATCCGTTCCATATTCCCTTTGCCCTAAGCAAGCACCTTAGCTGGTTATGGTTCTTTACCTGATAGGGTGACCCAGATCTTCATTCCTGAAGGCTCTGGGGTGTTAGTAGTCCATCCTGGATTAGGTTGTTGCAGTTTTCCATTGAATTGAATCACACGGCAGGGCAAATATTTGGATCTCCTGTATTCCGGACATACTCTTCCTTATCTTCATTGGGAAGAAGTAGCCCAATTTCCCCTTGGTAGTCAAAATCAATCATCCCAGCCAGCACAGTAACTCTCTTCTTTGCCTATTAATTCAGAAGCATGCAGAGCCCAATAGAGGCTGGATGGCAGTCTAAATTTTCAGTTCAATGAATCATTATTGTGTCTCCTGGTGGAAGCATTCCTCCTTTCTAGAGGTTCTTAGACCTCTAGACCAGCAGAGTATAAAGTTGCAGTAAAAATTTTGCTAGTGAGTCACTAGGCATAATAGTGAGTAGTGTTACTCTCATTTCCCCCCTTTGATTCCTGAACTTGTCAATCCTGGCTATGGGAAAAACATCACCATATATTCGATGCTGATTTAGAACATATACAACCTCCTGGAGAATCGTGCAGCAACCTTGCAAGATATTGCCACCTATCTGGCATGTTAACTGAGCCTTCAAAAGGCCCTTTGTGAGATAAGAAATATATATTTGATCTCTTTGCCTATTTCCTGGCACACAGCTCCAGAAACTCTTGGAATCTCTGAAGTGATGTGTCTTTTTATATGCTAATGAAGTGATTGGTGGCTGGGCAATGTTGGATAGCTTTAGGATGGGGGTTGGTTGCCAGTGGAACCAACCAAGTAGATACAGAATTGGAAGTTTCAGCCCCATTCCCTGACCTCTGGGGTTGGGAGAGGGGCTGGAAGCAGAGTTAATCACTAATGACCAATGATTTAATCATTCATGCCTACATAATAAAGCCTCTGTAAAAACCCTAACAGAAGGAGTTCGGAGAGCTTCAGGGTTAGTGAACACGAACACATCAAGATGCTGGGAGGTGACATGCCCAGAGAGGCATAGAAGCTCCGTGCCCCTTCCCACAGGCCTTACACTATGCATCTTTTCCTTTTGGCTGTTCTTGAGCTGTATCGTTTATAATGATAAATGGGTAATTCATCAGGAACATATAAGAAACATAAATATGTAATGCCTAGTATACATGAACTAATTACAGTTTCACATTCATAGCTGGAGAATATAATACCCTATTATAAGCAATTGATAGGACAACTGGATAAAAAAATAGTCATGAGAGATATCAACCAACTATCAGTTATCCTGAATATATTAATAGTTAGCATAGCATTACTATTGACTACAATATCCACATTTTCTTTTGAGGGTTCATGATATTTTTAATAATTTAGAGCATGTATTGTGCCATAAAGCAAATTTCGATAAGTTTATACAGGATTAAATGGTGCAGATTATGTTTTTTGACCACAATGGAATGAAAATAGAAGTCAAAAAAAGCAGGAAATCTAGAAACCACTCAAATATTTGGAAACTTAACTACACGTCTCTAAATAATTCACAGGTCAAAGAATAAATCACAAAGAACATTAGAAAATAGGGGGAAGTGGATAGAAATGAAAATTCAACATATCAAGATTTGGGGATAAAGTTATGCTTAAATAAAAATTTAAAAGAGAGGTTAGGAGATAGAAACTATAATCTGTCTTTGAAAAAGTTTTCAATGAAGGGAGCAGAGAGAATATAAATTTAGTGGAATATTTAATTGAGAGACTCAACTGAAAATTGTGACTCCAAAACTGATATTTGAAGATGCCATAAAGCAAATATTATTCAGAATTTAGCGTTAATAATTATTAAAATCGATTTTCTATTAGTATGTGCTAAATATTTTATGAACATCATTTCATTTGAGTCTCACAAAAATAGGTCTTATTTAATTTTGGGGGGAAATTGAGACCTAGCAATATCACATTATTTGTCCAATGTGAGACCTTATAAGTGGTAGAGCTCATTTTGGGATCCGGAGAATGAGGCTCCAGAATCTAAATTCTTCTCTTTCACGTCACTGAGCCTCACACTAGTTACAGTGATCTTTTGATGGCGTCTTACTTTAGAGATTAGGACATACCAATTTTGCCATATGGACAATGTGAAATCACAGAGTCTGGAAAATAAATTGGATCTGATCAATAATCTCTTCTGACTTCCGCCGATTCAGGAACCGTGTCTATGAGATTTGTAACTGATGGCTACCTTGCCACTTCTATTTTTTCATTTCTGATTATGAGGGAATACAACAACTAATGTGGTTTATGGCAAAAGACGTAAAGAATTCTTGTTACTGCTGGTCTAAAATCTGTCTCTCTGTAGCTTCCTTTCATTAATCCTAGTTATAACTTCTATATCTACAAAGGCATACTCTAACCTCTATTCTATTAATTCTTTAAACATTTGAAGACTTGTCCTCCAAATCCAAAACAATTCTCTCAGAAATACATGCATACTGCTTTTCTTCTGCTGTTTTGGATGATTTCTTAACTAAACTTTATTTAACCAATATTTTTTAGTGTTTTCTCTGAGACAGTGAGTCTACCAAATGCTGGGAATGCAGACTACTTTGTATAAACCAGACCAGTCATTTTAATGATCTCGATTCAACGCATCTATGTGCCTTTAAATGAAGACTTAAGCTTCCCTGAGCCATTAGTTCTACACTTGATGAGAAAAATCTCTCTTGGAAGTGAATGAAAAGCACAAAATAGGCTATTCTGGCCACGTCCGGAAAAGAAGACCTGTCTCCAGAATTCAAAGTATATTTTTTCTATTTCTAACTTCTACAATGAGCTGTATGCTGCACCTACAATAAATTTTGATGTACGAAGGTAATGTGAGCTGGAAAGTTATTTGAAATCACACAGGAAAATGCACATGAATAACAAGTGTACTGTGAGAAGGGCTATGCAATTATTGGCAGGTGGATATGCAGTGTGCTTTACCTTCTATATATAATTAATCTGCATGACCAGCCAAGCTTTTTTTTTAACACTTGTAATTTTAACAGATGTGGCTTTTTGGGAATTGTTTTTTTATAGACATTGTTTCCTTAGTTGATTTGGGAGAAAAGGTAAAATAAATATTCCATAGATACAGAAGCAGATATTAATATGCTTACTAAATGGGAATTACACTAAAATTTTAATTCTAAGATGGGATGAAAATGTGTTGTGTCTGAAAAAGTGATTAATGTCAATTTTAACATTGCATTAACTAGTGTTGATTATTTTGCTGAAAGATGTAAATGATTATTAATAGACTAATTTCATAGATTAAAAAAATAGAGGAGCATAACAATGAAATGTTTGTAGTACTAACACATTGGTCATTAACCTCCCCCCGCAGAAAAATCAAGATAAATTTATCAACCACAAAATAAAAGAAAAACATTATCTCTGAGTTATGGCTCAATCTAAATCTTTTATCACATCATTCATGATGATAATCTCATAGGCAGCAGTGAAAATCACGGTCATGAAAAGCTTTTCTATTACAGAAAATGACTTTTTGAGAGGAAAAGGACTAAATAATTTGAACAGCACTACTTAATTTTCATCAGAAAGTCTGAACTATATTGAATATGCAGTATTGATTACTTATTCAATGAATAAAACTCATTAGTCTGCACATAAGTAAGTAGACGGTGTGACTTTATGCCCTCTCTGACTAATAAAAATAAGTTATATTTGCTTAAAATCCTAAAACATATCATCTGGTAGATTACGAGGCAAACTTGTGTCATTAATGGTTTTAGAATCTGCACGAGTAAATTATTCATAAAAATTACTAAATGCTCTTTGGATGAATTACCCTCCTTCTGAGTAAGGTTAATATCTTGTCCCTATTGAAGCCATAAATATAGGAATATCCTTGTTTTTTAGATTGATACATTATTTTTCTATCTAGTCTTTTTTTATAGATGAGAGGAGCAGATTGTACAAGCAGGTAGCATAATTTTTGAGGTGAGTTTAGCCACAGAAATTTTGTTTGCTACATATAAATGGTTTTATTTTTTATTTATTTATTTTTTTAAATTTTATTTATTTATTTTCTCCCCCAAAGCCCCAGCAGATAGTTGTAGATCATAGCTGCACATCCTTCTAGTTGCTGCACGTGGGACACGGCCTCAGCACGGCCGGAGAAGCGGTGCGTCGGTGTGCACCGGGGATCGAACTCCGGGCCACCAGCAGCAGAGTGCGAGCACTCAACCGCTAAGCCACCGGGCCGGCCCATATAAATGGTTTTAAATATGATAAATATGATCTGTTTTTGAATTCTTCTTGCAATTTGACCTGCCTCTTTGAGTGAGTTTAAAACATTTTCAGGATCTAAAAAAACAAGATTAAGGAAGAAGTCTATTTGCTGATCCCTAATTCTCTGACACTGTGATAACCTATAAGGGAATGTCGACTTCATTTTGGTGTCTGCACCAATAGAAGACTAGACTCCCCTGGACAAAGCAAATTCACAAAGCTAGAAGTTATAATGATTGAATTCCCAAGGTGCTTATGGTCCCATCACAATTATATATGAAAAGTGTGAGACACACATATACACACAAGTACTGGCCTTATACATGTTGAGAACTAATTGAGAAAGAAGAAACATAAGTTAGATGTGGAACAAGATATCTTATTTCTGATAAAAGCTGGATTGGGTACATGAAATAAATGTGCTCCACAATAATCTTTCTAATACACATTCATTCACAGGGAGCACTACACAATTGCAGTTCTCCTATTGCAGCCACAAGTCTCATCTATTTGCCTTGTTGAAGGAACACTTGGTTAATAGTCATTGGAAGTATGATATTATAAGCAATTGTGTGGCTGAATTGTGGATTTTATGACACCAATTTATATATTTGAGTATTGGAATGTTAACATACACTTTCAAGTAAATAGAATGTTTTGACTTTGATATTTCACTGGTTGTTTGGTAATTTGAAAGGATTAAGTTTATATATTACTGCCATAGTATTATCAGACTAGATCCCTGATACATTTTATTTCATTGTATAACCTTTAAATAGCTATTTTTGACAATGTAGTATGGAAAACAGAGTAATACTTAGTAAATTGCTATCTTGGAGTATTATAAGATCTTGGAGTGGAAAAACTGATATTATATTCAAAGCCACTTCAGGACTTTCTGAGGTCCAAGTCAAACTGCATATCAGCAGCTCAGAAAGATCCACAAAGTATAGAGGATGCTATTTTTGGAGTTGCCTCATAAAAGTGGGAGCAGGAGCTGGACTGTCCTGATAAACTCCTGTTATCTTCAAGCACAAGATGCCCCTCTGGCAAGCAGAGGCTTGTTGGTTAAGCCCAATATGTTAAGACGGGGGGAAAGGAGAGCAGGGGACTGTTAGGACAAACCTCCATTTCTCTGTCCTCATATTTTTGTGTGGAGGTGCTTCTAAAAGAATAATACTTCCAATCTCTCTTTATATCTCCCCGTGATTATTTTGGCCAAAAAAAACCAAAAAAACAAAAAAAAAACCCTGCATTTGTATGGCTGAGCTAATTTTGGGCTTTCTATTCTTGAATCCATCCTGCCTAAAAGGTACATGCAGCCTGAGGTGTTCTCCAAGAATACTGAAAGCCAGATAGAGTCTTAAAGAAATTGACACACATTTCATATTATTATCGAATGTTTATACATTATTTTATAACTATACTCCAGAAAGTACCCATATTGTGAAGACAAGTAAATCATTAAAAAGTTCAAATTTATTCTATGATCTAATTTGACAGAATTTCAGAGCTTAATATTCGATATTCAATAAGTCAAGAAATACTCTTTGAGTGTCTACTATTTGTAGGATCTGGACACAGGAACAAAGTAGTGAAGAAAAAAAGTCAAAATACCTGTCCTCATTAAACTTATACTCTTACAATATTATTTAATAAATTAAGATGTTAATTTATTAAATAATGTTAAGATGTCTTAATAGTTGTTATTAAGATAAACAAAACTGGAAATGCAGTTTGAAAGTGTAGAAAGAGTGGGTGCTATTATGGATAGTGATGCCATAATAGGCTACTCTTATAAACTGACATTTGAGCAGAGGATAAAAGAAGTAAGGGAGTCATGTGGTTGATTGGGAAACAAAGATTCTAGGTACAGGAAAGAGCAAGTCTAAAGACCTTGAGATGAGAGCAGACTTAGAGTGTTTGAGGACGCTTTCTTCATTGAGGAATAGCAATGAGGCCACTGTGCTTGGAACGAAATGAAGGAACTAGAGAGTGGTGGAGGATAAAGAGCAAGGTGCCCAGATGTTCATTGTGTAAGGCTTTTAAATCACAATAAGGAATTCAGATTTAACTTTGAGTGAAACAGAAAGGTATCACAAGATTTTGAGGAGAAGAGTGAAAAGATAGTACATATTTTAAAAGAATCATTCAAGCTATTACATAGCCACCTCAGATATGACAAGGATGCAAGTACTGAAACCAGTTAAAAAGCTATTGTCATAGTTGAGGAGAGCAATGCTGAGCATTTGGACAAGGATGGGAGCTCTGGAGATTGTGAGAAGTAATTATATTCTGGACACATTTCAGAGGGGACATTTTGAAGCACATTTGCTGTTGCATTAGATGAGGTATGAAACATATATATTAAGTTTAATTTCAAAGCTTTTGACCAGAGATGTGGAAGACTGGGAGGAGGTCTTTAAGGAGGAGAAATATTCAGGGTATCTGTTTTGGAAATGTTAAAGATGAAATTATCCAGTGTGGTAACCAGCCTCCAACATGGCCTCCAATGATCCCTGCCTCATGGTATTCACACCCTCACAAAGGCTTCCACATTGTACCTGAGTTGGCCTGTATTACATAGCATACAATAGAAATGATTGTTATGTCCCTTCCACTTTTAACTCATGAAAGACAATGCATCCACTGCCTTGGTCACTTTCTCTCTCTTGGATCATTGCTCTAGGGGAAAACAGTGACCATGTCGTAAAGACACTCTAATAAAGTCCTATATGATAAGGATAAGACTCTTGCCAATAGCCATGTGAGCAAGCCATCTTGTAAGTGATCCTTCTGTCTCCAACACACTTTCAGAAGACTACTCTGGTCAATATCTTTCAGCTCTGATCAGTATCTTTACTGCCATTTTAGGAGAAACCTGAGCCGGAATCACCAGATAAGCCACATTTGCAGTCCTGACTCACAGAAATAATAACAACAACAAAAAAATGTTGGTGTCTCATGGCACTAAATATTGAGGGTAATTTTTTTTTTGGTGAGGAAGATTGGCCCTGAGCCAATCTTTCCTCTTTTTTGCTTGAGGAAGACTGTCGCTGAGCTAACATCTGTGCCAATCTTCCTCTATTTTGTATGTGGGATGCTGTCACAGCATGGTTTGATAAGCAGCATGTAGGTCTGCGCCCAGGATCTGAAACCACAAACACTGGGCCACCAAAGCCGAGTGTGCGAACTTAACCTCTATTCCACTGGGCCGGCCCCAAGGGTAATCCTTAATGCAGCAATAGAAAACTAATACAGAGTACCTGGGTGGAGTGCTGGTGTAACAAAAACCTAAAATGTGGGAGAGGCTTTGGAACCAGGCAGTGGGTAGAGGCTAAAAGGACTTTGAGAAGCATATTAGACAAAAAATAAATTGCCTTGAACTGATTGTATTAGAAATGTGAACTTTGAGGTGGCTACCAGTGAGGACTTAAAGGGAAGTTAGGAACTTGTTGTTTGTTAGTGGAGGAAGAGGGATTCTTGTTGTACTGGCAGAAAGTTCAGCAACATAGTCATCTGCAGTTATGTGGAAAGTAGAAAATACACTTAAAGAGCTGGATGAGTGCTAAGGAAATTTCCAGCTAGGATGTTGAAGATAATATCTGATTTATTCTTGTTGTTTATTATAAAATGTGAGAGGAGAGAGTTACACTAAAGGAAGGAATTTAAACATGAAAGAGTCAAGACTTGATTTAAGAAATTCTCATCCTCTACGGATGTCAAAAGATGTTAAAATTAAGAAACAGTTTCCGAGCAAAGATCAAATTTAGGGCACTGTCAGTAAAACATAGTTCAAAGTCAAAACTGCACATGTGATTTTAAAATCCTTTGTTAAGTTCTCAGAAACTATGAGGAACAAATGTTTGTTTTATGTCACTAAATATTGAAAGTATCTAAGAGTACAGTTTTAGTCACACATACAAAAAACAAAGGTCCTCTAAGGTATTTATGGTTAGCTTCATAGATTCTCTGAATCAAATAAGAGAGCTTCTAGGAAACTTAAGGGCATCAACATGGTATAATAGGATGCTCCTGACTTTTCTCCTTCCCAAGAATATACCAAATATACAGCTACACACAGATCAATCCCCTCTGCGAGAAATTCAGAAGCTAGTTATGTGACTCCTACATATTAAGTGACAATGAAAATACTTCCGTTAAAATGGGTAGGAAAGGCTGAGACACAATCTTGCTATAAACCCCGCTCCTAGCACAGTATCTTACAATCAAAAGAGGACACCCAACTCCTAGCTTCTCCCTGAGGAGTGAAGGGTTTGGACTACACATATGCTGCCCCAACTTTTACAGCTATCACCTGAGGGATGGGTCCCCAAATCACCTATCTCTGATAGCCAATAAGGCTTTACATTCATGAATCCCGCATGAGTATAGTAAACACAAAAGCAGTTTTCAAATGGGCACAAGAGTACTCCAGGGCTATTCTGTTGGGCTCAGCATAGAGGGAGCAAGCAAAAATGTTGATCTCTCAATTTCTTCTTGGAAGGCATTTAACTGCATACTTCCTAGCTGCTGCCTGAGGGTTCAGCTTCTAATCAGTCTGTGTCTAAGTGCTGACTGGGATCTTCCCAGGAGCTCAAAAGAGCCAGTGGGCACTTCCCAGGCATTCTCTCTCTGGCTTACTCCGACAATAAAACCAAGTCTCCAGATTCTCCTGGGAGACCCGTACTGAAACACATTATAATTAAGTAGTCAAAAGTTAAAGACAAAGATAGCGTCTTAAATGCAGGAAGAGAAGAGAAACTTGTTACATACAAATAAACCCCCATAAGACTATAAGCAGCTTTTCAGCAGAAACCTTGCAGGCCAGAAAGGAGTGAGTTGATATGTTCAAAGTGCGGAAAGAAAAACCTTCCAACCAAGAATACTCTGCTCAGCAAAGTTGTCCTTCAGAATTGAAGGAGAGACAAAGAATTTCCCAGACAAAAGTTGAAAGAGTTTATCACCACTAGACTGGCCTTACAACAAATATTAAAGTGAGTTCCTCAATCTATGACAAAAAAGACACTCATTAGTAACATGAAAACATATGAAAGTATAAAACTCACTGGTAAAGGTAAATACGTAGTTAAATTTAGAATATTCTAATATTGTAATTGTGGTAGGTAAATCAATTATAACTCTAGTATAAACATTAAAAGACAAAAAAAGTATTAAAAATAACTATAACTACAATAAATTGTTAATGGATGCAGCATAAAAAAGATATAAATTGTGGCATCAAAAACATAAAATGGGGGGAAGTAAAAATATAAAGATTTTACATGCATTTGAACTTAATTATCACCTTAAAATAGACTGTTGTAATTATAAGATGTTTTATGTAAGCCTCATGATAACTACAAAGCAAAAACCTATAGTACATACACAAAAGAGAAAGAGAAAGGAATTGAAGCATACCACTACAGCAAATCACAAAGGAAGAGAGGAAGAAAGGAGCAAATGCACTACAAAACAGCCAGAAAACAATGAACAAAATGACAACAGTAATTTCATATCTATCATTAATTACTATAAACGTAAATGGATTAAATTCTCCAATCAAAAGACATAGAGTAGCTGGTTGGATATAAAAACAAGAATCAATTATACCTTACCTACAAGAGACTCGCTTCAGCTTTAAGGACACATAGACTGAAAGTGAAGGAATGGAAAAAGATATTCCATGCAAAGGAAACCAAAATCAGGGGTAGCTATACTGATAACAGACAAAATAGACTTTAAGCTAAAAACCATAACAAGATACAAAGAAGGTCATTATATAATGATAAAAAGCTCAACTCATCAAGAGGATATAACAATTGCAAATATTTATGCACCCAATGTTGGAGTGTGTATATGTATGTATGCATATGTATATATATATATATGAACATACATTCTATTTCTATATAAAGCAAATGTTAACAGAGCTGAATACAATAATAGTAGGTAACTTCATTACCCCACTTTCAACAATGGATAGATCATCCAGACAAAAAATCAATAAGAAAACATTGAACTTAAACTACACATTAGGCCAGATTTACCTAACAGACTTATACAAAACATTCCATTAAACAGTAGCAGAATACATATTCTTCAAGAGCACGTGGAACATTTTCTAGGAAAGATCATCTGTTAGGCCACAAAACAAGTCTTAATAAATTTAAGAAGATTGAAATCATATCAAGCATCTTTTACAATCACAACTGTATGAAACTAGAAATGAATTACAAAAGGAAAACTGAGAAATTCACAAATATGTAGAGATTAAACAATATGCTCCTGAACAACTAATGGCTCAAGGCAGAAATCAAAAGGGAAATTTAAAAATATCTTGAGAAAAATGAAAATGGAATACCAAAGCTCACAGCATGCAGCAAAAGCAGTTCTAAGAGGGAAGTTTTAGTGACAAATGCTTACTACATTAAGAAACAAGAAAAATCACAAGTAAAAACCTAACTTTACACATCAAGGAAATACAAAAAAAAGAACAAACTAACCCCACAATTACTAGAAGGAAGGAAATAACAAAGATCAGAGCAGAAATAAAATAGGGACTAGAAAGACAATAACAAAAAAATCAAAGATAATAAAGTCTATTTTTTTTAAAGATAGACAAAGTTAATAAAACTTTAACTAGACTAAGAAAAAAGAGAAAAGATTCAAATAAAATCAGAAATAAAAGAGAAGTCATTACAACTAATAACACAGAAAAACAAAGGCTCATAAGAAATACTATGAACTATACATCATCAAATTAGATAACCTAGAAGAAATGGATAAGTTCATAGAAACATACAAACTACCAAAACAGAATCATGAAGAAATATAAAATCTAAACAGATTAATGACTAGAAAGGAGATTGAATCAGTAACCAAAAACTTCC
The DNA here is from genome assembly GCF_057802395.1 of Ceratotherium simum simum. NCBI lineage: Eukaryota > Metazoa > Chordata > Mammalia > Perissodactyla > Rhinocerotidae > Ceratotherium > Ceratotherium simum. The sequence continues at coordinate 29,198,275 of NC_141907.1, read as the reverse complement.
CAAGAAAGAAAAATCCAGGACCAGATGGCTTTACTGGTGAATTCTACCAAACATTTAAGGAATTAATAATAATACTTCTCAAACTCTTCTAAAAAACAGAGGTGGAGGGAACACTTCAAACTCATTTTATGAGGCCAGGATTATCCTGGTACCAAAGCTAGACAAGGACACTATAAGAAAAATAAATTATAGACCAGAATCTCTGATGAACGTAAGTGCAAAAATCCTCGACAAAATATTAGCAAACCTAATTCAACAGTACATTAAAAGTGTCATATATCAAGATTAAGTAGGATTTATTCTTGGGATGCCAGGATGGCCCAATATCCACAAATCAATCAATGTGATATACTGTATTAAAAAAATGAAGGATCAAAATCATATCATCTCAATAGATGCAAAGCACTTGATAAAATTCAACATCCTGGCATGATAAAAACTTAACAAATTAGGGATAGATGGAATATAATTCAACATAACAAAGGCCCAATATGACAAGCTTATAGCTAACGTCACATCAACAGTGAAAAGGTGAAAGCTTTTCCTCTAAGACCAGAAACAAGACAAGGATACCTACTTTCACTACTTTTATTCAACATAGTACTGGAAGTCCTAGCCAGAGCAATTAGCAAGAAAAAGAGACAAAAGACAACCAAGTCAGAAAGGAAAACGTAAAATCACGTCTCTGCTTTGAGAGGACATGATATTATATATATAGAAAATCCTAAATATTCCACCAAAAAACTGCCAGAACCAATCAACAAATTCCGTAAAGTTACAGGGTTAAAAATCCAACATACAAAAATCAGATGTGTTTCTATACACTAACATTGAACTATCATAAAGAGAAATGAAGAAAACAATCCCATTTAAGACAGCATCAAGAAGAATAAAATACCTAGGAATAAATTTAACCAAAGAAATGAAAGATCTATACACTGAAAACTATAAGACTTCAACAAAAGAAATTGAAGAAGACACAAATAAATGTAAAGATATTTTGTGTTCATGGATTGGAAGAATTAATATTGTTAAAATGTCCATACCACCCAAAGCAATCTGCAGATTCAATGCAATACTTTTCAAAATTCCAATGGCATTTTTCACAGTAACAGAAAAAAAAAATGTAAATAAAATCAAGCATTGTTGAGGAACGATGAGTTTTAGGATTGATTCATGGGTCACCCTAAATTTTATAGGGTTGGAAGATGAAATGGGATCAGCAAATGAGAGTGAGGAAGATATGTCAACATGAATGTTTAAGAATCAGTTCAAAATGGTGTCCTAGAGACTAAGCACAAAAATTGTTTTTAAAAGGAGAAGATGAAAACTAGGACAATGGCCTAGTGGTGGAAGTATAGTTTTTGAGTCTTCTTGAATTTCTATGTTAGACAGGATGACTAGGTAGTAAAACTCAAAACTCATGGACAACATCTATAATAAAATTAGGTGACAAGTTCTCCCTTCAAACTCAAAAAGCAGTTGAAAGAAACTACCAATAGCCACAAGACAAACAAGATGACAGTCTCTGTGAAGAAATAAGAAAGCATAAGAGCAAATGAATGACCTAAAAGAATCTCAAAATAGCTGAATGATATTCACTAGTAATTGTGGCAGGCAAATGTAAGAACAACACATGAAATTGGCAAAGATTTTGCCCCCTTCGACTGTGAGTACATTTTTTATTTTGCTTTTGTAGTAAGATCTGAAGTGTTTGGAAGTATCTAGAAATTGAGTTGCCAGAATTCTCTTACAAGACAGGGTCCCACACTAGGGAGTAATCAAAATAAAGCAGAATACATACAATAAAGATAAAGGAAAAAGAAGGTCTAGAAAAGAGTGGGGAAGGAGAAGAGGGTATGGACATCACAGACAACAAGGCACCACAGTTTGAGTGCCGCATAGAATTAACGGATGATTGGTTTCATGAACTTAGAAAGGCCATCTAAACCAAGCCCTTTTAAAGATGCTTGGACTTATGTCATACAAAAATGTTTGTTATAAAGTTATAGAGATCTAATCTTAAGAACCAAAATAATATTCCTTCACCAATGACGAAAGAACACCAGAAAGACATGCCCATTTTCCAGTTCAGAACTGTAATCTACTCATTCAAGTGAGTTGAAAGACACTGAAAAATGATACAGAGCATGAAATAACACAATAACTCAGAATTAGAAAAAATGAGAAATGAAGTAACAAAAGTCAGGGAAAAATTATAAATTAGGAATATATCATTTTACAAATGAAGATTTATCTAGAGTGAGCATAAAAATGAATAAACACAATGAAAATTCCCTAAGACAAAAGTTGAAAAGGAGAGTAATTATAATTTTCTTTAAATGAAGAAAAATAAAGAATTCCAGAGAAATTAACTAATGTTGACTCTAGGCAAAGAAGATCCAACTATTTGGTAACATGAGTCCTTGAGGAAAATAAAATTAAATAAAATGATGGAATAAACAAATTCCAAACATGATAATTCAAGAAAATTTCATGAAATAAAAAGAAAAAAATAAAACCACATATTGAAAGTGTGCACCATGTACGTGAAAATATTGATCCAGAACAACTAACACCAAGGCATATTCTAGTAAATTGTCTGGAAGTGAAAAAAAATAGAAGTATTTTGGGAATCTAGGCCAAAAGAATGTGTGACCTATAAGAAAAAGAAATTTAGATTATCATCAGACATTTTGATAGAGGACTCTGTGTGTGGGAGGAAATGGAGTAAATTTCTTTACTGGGTAAAAACTGACTTGAAAGTATTAAGTGCTATGATAAACTGTTAATAACAGGGAGGAAGTCAGGCAATATTTTTTTCTTGAGCTCTTCTTGAGGAATTGATTTGCAAAAAACTTTAGACAAACAAAATATCTAGAGAGACATTGACATAAGCACTGGTGGTACGCATTAAATATATATTTATTTGTAGATTTACAATTAAATAATGACTGAAAGAGAATGAGTATAGCAGGTATTGACTATATTCTCTATCAAAAAGTGGCAGAGAATAGGCATAACATAAACAAAAGTATTTATCTGTTTTTATTATTAATAATTGGAAATGGTAGTGTTAATATTGTTACAACTTGTTGTGTGAATGTGTAAGTTGGGACAAAGTAAATAAGTAATTACAGAGTATTCTATAATTCCCTAAATTCTTGAGAACCAGGGTTCTTGGCATAAAAGAAAGGAGATATGGATGTCATATAGGAGAAAGTAAGTAAAAACTACGTCCTGCATTTGAATTAGTAATATCATCATGAACTTCTGTGATTATGATTTTGAAATTTCTTTTCCTGCTTAAAGTAATCAAAGCTTGCACCCATAATCTTGTTCAAGGGATTAGACTTGTGTCTTAATAAATCTCTAGATTAAACTACCAATTTGCTGGAAAGTCAGAGCATAGAGGAAAGTTCCATTGGCTGGCCTAAGTAATGGTTCCAAGAGTGTCCTGTTAATAATTCACTAACCTATGTGTTTGTTTTGTGTGGTTTTCTGTGTCTGTCTTTTACTTTACAATACAAAAGTTTAAAGAGAAAGGATGATCAACTCTGTCAAATGTTGCTCGAAGGTCCAGTAAAATGAGATCTGAGACTTGAATTACATTTCATGAAGTGGAAGTCATCATCCTTAGACATTTTAAATTATTTAGTAGAAATTTTTTAAAATGAACTTTCATTATTAAAAAAATTACCAATGTGGTGGTACACTATATTGAAATTAGAGGAAGTCCAAGTTCACAGAATCACATATTTTAAACACTAGAATCTAGTATGAAACATATTATTTTATAAAATTCCACATACCCGACCTTAACAACCTGCATAAAATTGATCTGTCCCTCAAATGAATTTATCATAAAAGTAAATATATATTTAATTTTCAATTTAAATAATTACTTCAATTAACACTATTATTTAGGTAAATTTACTTAAATATATAAATTTAAAGAGAATAAGAAAATTTTTAAATTAATTTAATAACATTGATACCAGGTCAGATATTGTTTATGAAATCACACTGGCTAGAACACATATTTGATAATTACTATCTAAATTTAAGAAATCTAAATATATTATAAAAGGTATATTTGCAATTAGATGCAAAATTTCAAAGTCAAAAAGCGTAATACTATATGTAGAAGCTATAATTAGAGTAGCAGAATGTGGACAGATGAAAAAAGATGTTTAAACGAAGAGACAATATAACCACCAATTTAAAATTCTAATAAGCCCCTGAACTACTTCGTTACTAGCCAAAACAATTCTAGAGTTTTAAAATGTATACACTTAAAAAACTTGGTGTAAAACAAAAGGTCGTATTACAGTCTTTGATAAAAGAAAATAATTCTTCCTAGCATAAAATATTTTTTTCTCCTTAATTTCTCTATAGCTTCTGAATATACGGTGACTAATCACCATAAGCTTCACAACACATGACTCTGAGTATTAATCTTCTCTCTGTAATGACCAAGTGCATATTCCGCAGTAAAATGTGAAAATGTGTTCTCTTATTTATTGAATTTGCTCTATGTTGATTACTGAGTATCCAAATTTGGTTTAAAATCAATAAAAATGTCACTGAATATTAAAAAGATGTCAACTATAAAGCAGAAGATAAAACTGATCTCCTAAATGTTGAATTTGTTCCTTAAAGGCTAAAATGTGAATGCATTTGCTACACACAACTTGCCCATCCTCGTTGGAGGTTAATTTGTTTATAATCTAGTCTTGAAGGAGTCACCTAGTGTCACTGATTCTTAGTTTCCTCATCTATAACTAGAGATTAAAAAAGTATATATTCTGTATGTTTCAATGGAATAAATGATTGTATGTAATACACTGACTACAGAGCCTGGGGAAGAAGATAGTAAGTTGTTCTCCCATCCTGAATCCCCTTCTCCTCCACCTGCTTGTGTTTAAAAAGTTAATGCCTCTGGGAGAATGAATGCTTTCTCCCCAACTCGCGTGGTAATACACGTTGTGGAAGTTCTATTAGTGTAACACTATTGGCCTTTTTATCTAGAGGACCCAGTATTCCTTAAGTAAATGGTTAATTTGAGAAGAATGGACAGGGCATGCTCTGCCCAGCTCCTCTTCTTTGTCTGAAATACTTTGCCCATAGCCAGTTCGAGATCTCCTCTGCTTGTCTGCTGGCAAGCCTTTCACGTGGAGATGCTTGCCCTGGTTCAGCACTGCTTTATTTGCACGGACACTTCTGTCTAAATTTGGGGATCAATATTGGGAAACCTACTACCTGCAGATAAACCCCATCTCCTCCAACCTAGTCTTTATCTGTAATAATTTTTTTTTTTTTTTACTTTCTATTTATTTCAATGCATTTATATCTCAATTCGTATAGAATTCAGGTAGGGAAGAGGGTTGCTATTTATCGCACTCCCTCTGAGACCTCAGCAATCTCCAGTTATCATCGCCATTGACTAGTATGTGGGTTTTGACAGGTCATAAATGCTGATACAATAATCCAACTCAGCTCATGTGCCATTGCTTCAGAAATCCAAACCATGAAGCTTGGGGTTGGTTTGCTATTTTTTTTCCTTATTATAGCAACAAAGGAAATATCAGAAGGCAGGTGTTTAAGGTCTGAGGATTACCTCTTCTGAATTTCCTGTCAATGTGAGCGATGTTACCTCATCAACAATGGCCCATCAGTAAGATAAACTTGCTTACCTTCCTAGCCTCATTTCTCGGCACTCCTTCCCAATTTACTCTTTGTACTCTCGATACGTTATATATATTCCATTTCCCAATCTGCTACAATCTCTCTTGTTTCCAAGCCTTTGAAACGCTGTCCACCTTCCAGAAAACTGTGCTCTATGCTTATGTTGCCCCAACCTCCACATTTGCTGCTTAACTTAGTCTTCCACTTAAATTTTCAGTGTACATGTGTCCTACTCAGTGAGCTCTCTCAGATTGCCAAGGCCAACTTGTCAACCTTCTAGACGTCAGGAGAGGGTATGAGCACACCCTCTGCCTGCCTGAATTAGGCTTTCAACAAATCATTGCAGAACAAACAAAGGAAGAAGTATGAATTTAGGCATATTTGCAAGATCAAAGGCTGCTAATATGTAGCTTCAGACTGGCCTTTTAGAGGCAAGCTCTGCTATTCGGTTATTAGGCACTAATACTGTGGGGTCCAATGGAGGTTCTATGACTTTTTAGCACATTGTTGATATTTTAAATTGACCTATTCAGAACGAACTTATGCTATTCATTTATTCTTGCATATATTTATTCATTTAACATATATTTATTCATTTAACGTATATTTATTGAATACCTACTATTTGCAAGTTACTCTGTTGAGTGCTGGATATACAACAGTGAACAAAATAGCATCTCTGCCCTCATATGGCTTACAGTCAGGGGCTAATATGGATTACTTCTTGACAATATATTCATTATTCAATTCCATAACCCTGTTGTGTAGTAGACAATATGCACTTTTGACACTGTCACCATCTGTACTTAACTAAACCATTTCCTGGAAATCATTTGAAGAAAGTATACTTCTTGTTACAGAGTTGCATTTTTGTTTTTATTTGAATTTTTTTTTTTTTTTTTTTATATTTACTCAACTGCTGAGTAGGCAAGCAGACCTTGAGGTCAGTAAGAAAAAGGATAATAAAGCCTGCTGAAATAAATAATCATTTTTTTTCCTGGTTGTCAATGCTAATGTAACCAGGTGTCATCAGGAATCAACTCTGTAAATTAGCCATGATCTCAGCACAAAAACAGCCCACTCTTACAAAGCTCTATTTCCTCTCACGTGAGATTGAATTCCTGACATATTTGTACAGCCCCATTGTACAGTGGATGCTAAATGAAAAAGTACTCAAAGTTAAGCATACAAAAAAATGATATTCTCAAAATCACTTCCTTTGAATTGTTTACAAACAGCTCTGTTATCTAGTAGCAGTTTATTTTTGCACATTTTGGGAGTAAAAGAGTTACAATTTCTAGAACTGTGTTGCATGATAACATTAGCATTCAAGTTATTAATTTATTAATTTCATTTATTCTTCTAGTCAATTCTGGTGAACAGATGGTCATCGGGTATTGCTCTTCCGTGTACATCTAGTTTCACATTTGTGTTGGCTTATTTGCAAAAACAGCAATAACTTTGCCATACTCTTCACAATTTGATTTTGCAGTTTCCTCCATCAATAAGTTGGGGCTATTTCCTCACTTCTGGAATCTGAACTGGCTTTGTGACTTGCTTTCATTGATAGAATATAGCAATAACAAGGTTGTACCTGTTCTGAATCTAGGCTGCAATAGGCCTCCCACTCTTCTGCCGTCCATCATTGCTTGTACCCTAGACTAGCCTTCCAGAGGTTGAGAAACCACACGGAGCAGAGAGAAGCCATCACAGATGAGACCAGCCCAGAACAACCAGCCTCTAGGCAATCCAGCAGCTGACTGCAGTCACATGAGAAAATGCAGCCATGATCAGAACTGCCCAGCTAAACCCAGCCTAGATTGTTAACAAATCTGGTGCTAAACAAATAGTTATTGTCTTAGGTCACTAATCTTGGGGATGATTTGTTGTGCAGAAATAGTTAATCAATACAATTCTAGAATATTGGCCACCGGTGAGATTTTAGATTCTACTCCTATGCTGATGACACCAAAATGCAAATGATGATGTTCAACTCAGACAAAATTTTCTTGTGTGGTATAATGCCTCCATAAGTTCTATTACTACTATAAGCTATGATTTAAAAATTCGTTTAATCAGCCCAAATAACTATTTTGAGATTCATAGCTAAAAATCTCACTGCCTTCAAAGAATCTTGGCTTCATTATCTTACAGGCTACACATATTCAAAAGGACAAAAAGTGAATTCAACATTTTTGCCTAGAAAGTGCCTTCTTTTTCATCATCTTCTTGGTGAAAAACACTATACAGGACACCCTGGCATAGTGATACTCATCATTTTTCTGCAATCCCTTACTCTCCAAATCAATGACACCATAGTAACTTTTGCATACTAGCACATTACCATTCAGGTGAATGGAGCGTAGTGTTTGGGAATCCAGAGATCAGGAGGGAAGAGACCTCTCTTTTATCTGTGAGTGAAAGAATCGTATCTCCTGTTCAAGAAAAAGACAAGAAAGAATATGGCTCTCTGTTGATGGTCTGGTGTCCATTATAGTGTTCTATTCTATAGAGCATATAGTATATGTTGCAAAGTAATATGTGAAATGTAGCAGTAGAGGTGGCCTAACATAGGGAAAGACTGCTAGGTCAAAAAGGCAATGAAGGTCAAATACCGTATGATCTCACTCATTAAGTAGTAGATAATAACAATAACAAACAAACACATAGGGACAGAGATTGGATTGGTGGTTACCAGAGGGGAAGAGGGGAGGAAGGAGAGTGAAAGGGATAATTAGGCACATGTGTGTGGTGATGGATTATAATTAGTATTTGGTGGTGAACATGAGAACATGATGTGATCCATGCAGAAATAGAAGTATAATGATGTACACCTGAAATTTATATAATGTTATAAACCACTGTTACCGCAATAAACAAAAAAAATTTAATTAATTTTAAAAAAAGGAGAATAATAAAAAGGCAATGATGTTGGTATAACTTGAGTTTAGAGTTGTTGCCTCTAGAAACAGATCCTGTAAACATACTAGCATCAAGAGCAACTTTAAAAGAACTAAAGGAGGGGCCGGCCCGGTGGCGCAAGCGGTTAAGTGCGCACGCTCCGCTGCGGCGGCCCGGGGTTCGCTGGTTCGGATCCCGGGCGCGCACAGACGCACTGCTTGGTAAGCCATGCTGTGGCGGCGTCCCATATAAAGTGGAGGAAGATGCCGTCTTCCTCAGCAAAAAAAAGAGGAGGATTGGCGGATGTTAGCTCAGGGCTGATCTCCTCACAAAAAAAAAAAAAAAAGAAAGAAAGGAAGCTTTTGCACAGCAAAAAATACTATCAACAAAATGAAAAGGCGACCTACCGAATGGGAGAAAATATTTGCAAAGCATATATCCGACAAACAGTTAACATCCAAAATATATAAGGAACTCATACACCTCAATAGGAAAAAAACCAAACAGCTCAATTAAAAATAGGCAGAGGGTGTGAATAGACATTTTTCTAAGGGCGACTTACAGAAGACTAACAGGTATATGAAAAGATGCTTGACATCACTAATCATCAGGGAAATGCAAATCAAAACCACAATAAGATATCACCTCACACCCGTTAGAATGACTGTTATCGAAAAGGCAAGAAATAGCAAGTGTTGGAGAGGATGTGGAGAAAAGGGAACCCCTGTGCACTGTTTGTGGGAATGTAAATTGGTGCAGCCAATATGGAAAATAGTATTGAGGTTCATCAAAAAATTAAAAACATAACTATCATAGGATCTAGCAATTCCACTTCTAAGTAGTTATCCAAAGAAAACAAAAACACTAATTTGAAGAGATATATGTACCCTCATGTTCATTGCAACATTGTTTACAATAGCCGAGACATGGAAACAACTCAACTTAAATGTCCATTGATGGATGAATGAATAAAGAAAATGTGGTGTATATATATATATATATATACCCACAATGGAGTATGATTCAGTCATAAAAAAGAATGAAATCTTGCCATTTGCAAAAACATAGATGGACCTTGCGGGCATTATGACAAGTTAAATGTTAGACAGAAAATGATAAATATTGTGTGATCTCACTTATATATGGAATCTAAAAAATAGAAACCAAAAAGAAAGAAAACAAACAAATAAAACAAAGCAAAAAAAAAGTCAAAACAAGCTCATGGATATAGAGAACAGATTGGTGGTTGCCTGAGGTGGGGAGTGAGGGTGGGCGAGACGGATGAAGGGGATCAAAGGTACAAATTTCTAGTTATAAAATGAGTAAGTCATGGGGATGTAATATACAACATGGTGACTAAAGTTAATAATACTATATTGCATATTTGAAGGTAGCTATAAAAGCAGATCTTGAAAGTCTTTATTACAAGAAAAATAAATTTTGTAACTGTGTATGGCGATGAATGTTGACTGGACTCATTGTGTGTAGTGATCATTTTGCAATATATACAAATATCAAATTATTACGTTGTATAACTGAGACTAATATAATGTTATGTCACTTTTACTTCAACAACAAGAAAAACAATAAAGAAACTCTGTGATTGTCACTGGGTCACTGAGTTCCAAATTTGGCAATGAAGTCTAAAATTAGTTAGCCCCATGGGCCGGCCCCGTGGCTTAGTGGTTAAGTGAGCACGCTCCACTGCTGGCGACCTGGGTTCGGATCCCGGGCTCGCACCGACGTGCTGCTTCTCCGGTCATGCTGAGGCCGCGTCCCACATACAGCAACTAGAAGGATGTGCAGCTATGACACACAACTATCTACTGGGGCTTTGGGGGGAAAAAATAAATAAAAATAAAATCTTTAAAATTAGTTAGCCCCATCAAATGAATAGATGTAGTTGTTGATATTTTATTTTCCTAACAGGGATTAGATAAAAAAATCAGACTGATATTTCAGGTGGTGAAATCAGTGGATCAAGTTTCTGGAAAAAATAGAGCAAAGAAAAACAAGTGTAGGTGACTCACACTGTTCTAGACAAGAGTAATGCATTTTTGCTCTCTAAATGCTCCCAGGATTCTCCGTTTACATACATGAGTCTTGCACACTCTTTTCTATCTCATAAGCTCTCTCTACCCATTTCAATTGTGAAATTCCTATGCATTTCTAATTCTACTTCCCCCAAAGAGTTAAAGTGTAGGGCAACTACTTCTTCATATATATTTCCTTTTTATCACATACTATGTTTTCTAATAATTTGTCTATTTCTATGAAGCAGCAACTAGCATAAAAACATAATAACTTTTGTATAATAAATTCCTATACATATCTTGGTTAAGCATCATGTTTTCAATATTATTAAAGAAAATGTGTTTCAGAATAAATGTCATTATTTTATTCCTTTTTAATAAGTATTATATCTCTGCTACTACAAAATAAGTCCAGCATATTCTAATGATTATATATAAAATGTTTTTGCAAAATATTTAATGATTTCTCCTCTGAAATCAACCTTCAGATGTCACAAGTAAAATCCTAGTTTTCTAAAGTGCAAGGAACTGTCAAGCTTATGAAACAGAGAAATAGTGAGAGAATAACTAGGTTATAATTTTCAACTTTTTGAATAAATAGTACAGGTAGATAAATATTAGGTAATTTTGATTGTAAATGTCATTTGAAAATGCTAGTGGCATTTGCTAAAAGATTTTCCTGATACTCAAGGAAGAATTTTAATAATAATAAAAAAGCATTTTCCTTGGATTTCATATGTCCCATAGTAAATCGTTAAATGTTAATGAAAATTTTATAAATTTTAGCTGTCATTTGGTATGTTTTTCACGCATTAGAAGCAACAAAAGCGAATACCTCCCCTTTTTCTTACTATCATATGGAAACTTTCTCTAAGAAAAATCAATATGTTTTGGAAAAGGAAGAAAAATAGTCTTATTAAAATGGACTATACATGCAAAATATATAGAGTTTACTTAGAAATGTTTTTATAAATCACTTTATAAACAACCTCTTTCACTTCTCAACTTAGAAACATGATCATTTGTTACCTGTAAATTTATTTGACGCTTTAATATATTCATCCTGTACTTGGTTTTGTAACTCTGACATTTTCTGTCTCAACAATAATGAAACTAATAGCTTTATACATATCTACAATTTAAAAATGAGTAGAAATTCAATTTTCTTTGAACCTAAAACTACTTTAAAAAATAAAGTGTTTTATTAAAAGAAGAGTATAAAATGGAACCGTATAAATAAAAAGGCTAAAGAGACCGATCTTTCTTATTTTTAAGTATCAATTCTACCCTCAATTGCATTGAGTATAACCTATTCAATATTAATTTTTTGCCTCACTCTTGGGAAATATTCTTTTAGGGATTAGTTAGAAAATTATAGACTTTCTTCTGAAAGATTCAGCTTTACTGAAGGATATATCTTGCACGTCCCTATACAGAAATTCTCTGGTTTGACAACCTGAGTAATGTATGATATATTTTGATTTTTTTGAGTTAAACTTTGATAGATAAAATGATATCTTATTTCTTATATTTATATTTATTTACTGATATTTTAGCATGACAATTAGTAAGTCAAAAATGATAAAGAAGTTCTAATTATTATCTGTTAGAATTGAATTTTCATTTGGAATGGCATATTTCACATCGAAAACTTGGATTAATATTCTTACTGTTAATGTGACTTTTAGCATAACATCAGTAAATTCCAGTTTCATTTGGAGACACAGAAGTTATTCCAATTTGGTTTATGTAGAAACATTTAAGAAAAGTACTGGAATAATTTCAATGGTTGTGGGGGTAAAGCTTAATTTATATTTGACTGAAGAGGGTCATATTAGTGCATGATTTAGTTTCATATTTAAACAAATGAAATAATTTTACCAAACCTAGGCAGAACATGAGGAAAAATCATTAATGACACTGTGTTTAAGATCTGGCTTTATTAAGTACCCTAATAAAAATCTTTTCATCCCTTTTTTCCCAAGTAAGTGAAGAATTTTAACATTTTCTATAGAAATGTTCTATTTTTTTCTGTCTTGAGGGGTTTTAATAACATAATATCTTGGAAATAGAACAGGATTAAAATAGTGCAAGTTTTCAGTGTATTTATTGTATATACGTTTTTTTCTTGATATATTTATTTTAAAGGAAATACTTTGTGATTTAACTGAATAAATTTCCTATATTTCAGTCTGTACATATGTCAGAACTTTAATGACTTGATTTCACTGCCTACATTCCAACACTTATGTTTTGTGTTAGTCATTGTGCCGTCCCCCTCGACTGCATTGATCTTTTTTTAATTTTTAAAAATTTTATCAACTCTTTGGGAAATTGATTTCTGGACTAAGCATATTGAAAACAATTCTTATTTTCCCATTTTTATCAGTATAAGACTTTATTGCACATGTTGAAAATCTTATTTGAAAATCTAACAATCATTCAATTTTTAGTTCTTCGAAACTTGAATCCCTAGAGAAATGCAATTAATAATAAATTTGGTAGATTAAATTTAGTAAAGACTCTGTTTTTATAACATAATTTTGAAGTAATCAGGAGAATCAACATATAGGTAAGCCCAGGATATTTCACTATAATTCTAGAAAATATATTTCTAGGTGTCTGCTTTCCCTATATCTCCTTTTGTTCTTTACTCATTGCTATATACAAATATGTGAGTCGTGTGTGTGTGTATGTGTGTGTGTGTGAAGGAGGGGGGGAGAGAGAGAGAGAGAGAGAGATTCATTACTTTATGAAGCATTTACTATGTGCCAGGAATTGTTGTAAGGGATGTATATATATTAACTCATTTAATCTATTCAATATCTTATGAAGTAAATACCTCTCTCTACTTTACAGAGAATTAACTGAGACTTGGAAATATTAATTGACTTGCCCAAGATCACACAATGTTGTCTGTCCATTCACTACCTACCACCCACAAGTGTTTACTCCATTTTAGTGAGTTACTTATTGTTTTCACATATGTAATTTAAAGCATTTATTCAAGTGCTTGAGGAGATGTTAGGTCCTTTAAGAAAAAGATGTTGGATTTCTACTTGGCTGGGTGAGGAACTGGGTCTTGAGTAGGAATAAACCACATGAACAAAACTACTTGGTGCAAAGTTTAGGAATATCTTGCTACAGGATTGTTATATGTTCTAACAGTGGAAAGTAAGGCTTACAGGGAAATGGTAAAACAATACACAAAGCATTTGACTCAATGGGAACTCCTGGTGGAGGTATGTGAGACCAGTTCCATCATTCTTCCCTAATAAATCTTACACTACTAATATACTATTGTCACATTATAGTCTATATTGACAGCATAGAGTTCAGTCATAGGATATTTCATATATTTAAACTTTTATTTGTATGATTTAGTTTCTCATTATTATTTACATGTTTACAGTGGTATGTTGGCTAAACCTGAATTTAATTGTTTCTTTAGGGTTTAGTTTATTTACACAGTGCCTCATACAAAGTGCCAGGTGCATAGCAGCCCCTCATTAAGTATTTATTGAATGAATGAATAATCAATCAATAAGCAGGCATTGATGTGAACTGCATCATTTTGTTATTTCAAATTAGAAGGTGCAAATTGAGATCGGTACTCTATTGGCTTGATACCCTTTGTTGATATCATTTGCCATTTTTGTATAATTGATCAATGATATTGACTTAAAAAAATTCTGCACACCAACATTGAACCAAAAACCGTGTCACATATTGACAGCACAAAGTTAATAAGCTCCTATCTGGTCTTGGAAGTTTTTGAAATCTGGAGGTGGAGACAAATATGTAAATCAGAAATTACACTGGTGTGATCAGTGTCATATCAGGGTAAGCAGAGTAAAATGAGAACAAGGAGGTAACATCTAATGAATTCTAGTTCTTTGATGAAAAAAATATTGGAAAATGTGGTTGAGTTGTAACTTTTAGGATGAGAGGAAACCAAGTGAAGATGAAAGGACAAGGCAGAGCGATAGCAAACCCCATAGCTCAATCTATAAGAATTTTAGTAAAACTGAAATGAGTGGGGTTTGAGCACTTGAAAGAAGAAATTATAGCAGAAGTGAAGACAGTGATCATGGAATATCCTAGGTGCTAGCTCGTCTAGAGTTTGAACTTTATCTTGCAAGCCCAAGCCCGATGACAGCAATTGCATTGTTTGAAAATGAAATATTGTTTTAAGACTTTAAGGATGATAAATTACTTAAGTAGTTATTTCATGAAGCAATTAAGATGCTAAAATAGTGCCCATTAACTATTAGTGGAAGTGTGAATGATGTTACAAGAATTCCAGTTATTATTGAAATTTTATCATTCTATTGAAATCCCACTAATCGGGAATGTAATCCCTGCACAATAGTAAAAGCATGGTGCACCTAGGGAATTGAGGAGCAGCGAGGTATTATTACCAAACTCAACTTTAGATGAGGAATTTTTTTCTGGTATTATGAGTCAGTAATTTGTCACTAAGATCAAAAAGGAGGAAGCTTAGTTAGAAGGAATCGCTGATAATTTGGAGAGTTCAATTCTCTCCTTATATTCATTTTCCAGTTTCTTGCTTCAAAGAATATCTGCTACTTCATGAGCCAGTTTTAAAGCATTAATATGCTTAAAACCTGCTCATAATAGAATATGTAGATGGCCTCTGAAGCAATCTACCACATTCAAACTCAATACTCATATTAATTTTCTCGAGACTCTTGAACACTTTATAGTGCTAATTATGTCTATTAATGTGTCATTGACTTTGAAATGATACGTATGTTTTCTTCTAAAATAGAAATCCTTAATTTTGCTTAGCAGAGTTCTATTTCAGTAAGCTTTTCTGATCTAATGACTCTGATTTCTCTTGGAAATAATAGGTTTACTTGTACAATGAATAGTAACACATACGTTTAATGCAGATAACTGGCTGCTTATCAAATTGGTTCTAATTAGACATTTTTGCATTATAGGATTAATATGAGCGCTGTTGGGACAGGGCACATAAAGCATGTGAATTTTCCAAGTGAGAATACATTTGTAACAATGGCGTTTTCCATATTACACTAGCTTTGTACCATTTGCCAAATGCTGATGACTGCAGGTGCACAACTGGGGTCTTGATAGTAACTGCCTGGCAAGAAGATACGGGGGGATTTGGGTGGAAAATAACAGATATGGTGGGATTTGAGAGGAAAATATTTAAAATAATGACATTCTATTTCCACATAGTTCTTCTAAATAGACATATGAAGAGATGGGAAATTTCCCAAGTAAGAGGTTCCAGTGCTAAATTAAATTTCTTGGTACAAAATGATGTCTTTTCCAGCCTGCTGTTGAACCCCAGCACAAGGGAGGCCTGGCTGATTCCTCTCTAGTTCCATCCTTCCTTTGCTCACTCATCCATTTTGTCTTTTATGTATTTGAAGGTTAAGCTTTAAGATTCCTGATTAAAGTTTATTAACATGAATACAAGGCTAAATCAGTTTCCCAAAATTTATGCTTTCTCTCAAAGCACTTCTACCAATCTATATATGTAAAATTTTTCCTGTTATCATGTCAGATAAAGATATATTTCCACTTTACTGAAGAACTATTTCCCACACATTTATTTTTACTTTAAAAGGAAGCCTAGGGGCTGGCCTGTGTTATAGCAGTTAAGTTCGTACGCTCTGCTCTGGCAGCCTGTGGTTCTCAGGTTTGGATCTCAGGTGCGGACCTATGTACCGCTTATCAAGCCATGCTGTAGTGGCGTCCCATATAAAGCAGAGGAAGATGGGTACGGATGTTAGCCCAGGACCAGTCTTCCTTAGCAAAAAAGAGGAGGATTGGCAACAGATGTTAGCTCAGGGCTAATCTTCCTCAAAAAAAAAAAAAAAAAGAAGAAGAAGCAGCCTAGATGCTGAAATCTCCTTTGTATAAGACTCTATTTACCCTCTTCTACTTGCATAAAAATCACATAATCTTCTCCATTATGACTTTTACAAAAACTTCTTTGCAATTATCATATTTCTGCAATGTGATGTCTAGAAGGTAAATGATGAATCCTGTAATTATTTAAATATAGTATGTGTCATGCCAGCAGGGGCAAATAGTTATGCAGTCCTGACCCCAGGCCTGCTGGAGTGTCCTGGACTGAGGAAACCTCGCAGAAGCAGTATCAGCAGCAAGTGTATAGGTCAGTCATTGCACATCATCCTCTGAGATATTGCACAGCTATTTGGCAAGGCCAGACATCACAGTAAGGAGAACTTAAAAAGAGACCCTAACTTTAGACTGCAGGGTTTTGACATTGCATAATTGGGGGAAACTGACCTAACCTCTGGTGTTCAGGGGCTGGTGCTAATATAATAATATATCATGCAGAATCTTGGCTCCAGCCCTATTCTGCCAGCCCAACATAAATCCTACCTGTGGCAAAATCTAGGGGTTGAAGTCTAATATTTGTGGTTTTGGCATTTTGACGGGGCATGATTTGCTACATTTCTGGTTGTGGTTGGGAGAGCTTCTGTCCTTTACCTCTCCCTTCATGATGGAGACTGGGCTAGGAAAGGGCTGTGGTCCAAGATTTGTAGTCAAAAAGATCTGGTTCTTTAGCACTGTGCTATAGCTTGTTTCTATGCATCTATGCAGGAGGCAAATAACATTCCTGGGAGCTCAGCTAACAAGGGATCAAACTTGGAGAAATGTTTCTTTACCACTGAGTAAGACACTGTCTATCTAAACTATAAAATACCACATAATATTTATGCCATATACCTATGCAGTAAAATTATGAAAATATAAACAAGGAAGAAAACAAATTGTTTTATTTCAATTGTCAATTCTCCCATAACCATTTGTCAAATAGTCTATTCATTTTTCAATGCCCTGTCTGTCAAATACCAAGTTCCCATGTATGTACAGAGGTGTTTCTTGGGTTTCATATTTCATTGATTCACTGGCTCAACCTCTATCAATGCCATGGGCTACAGTTCCATATCACACAAAAGAAAAACGGTAATGTTCTTCAAGAACTTCTTAAATATTTTACTAAGGAAACCATCATGACACTGCAAGCAGTACAAAGCATTTAATGTCCTACCTCAAATATTTAACACATTCTCTAAAACAACAGTTTTTACTCTTTTTCCTCACTAAATTTTAGATTGTAACTCCTTCCTACAAAAAACTCATGAGTCATTAATGTTCTGTTTTAAGAAATCATCAGAAGATGCTTTGGGGTAATTGCATTTATACATGAATTACATTAAGCAAAACTAATCTGAAAAGTTCAGAGCTGCAAATGGGCTAAAACAGTACTTTCTGCTTTAGGAGAAAAATAATGCTTTTATTCTGTCTGATAAAACTTGTGGTCCTAGAAATGGGATAAAACAGTAAAAGAAAAGTATGTTATGAAGAGGCTTGGATGAGAGAATATCAGTCGAAAAATCAAGCATGTGACTACTATATATGTAACAATTTTAACAGGATATCGATTCTTTTTTTTTTTTTTTGAAGATTGGCCCTGTGCTGACATCTGTTGCTAATCTTCATCTTTTTCTTTTTTTTCTCCCAAAAGCCCCAGTACACAGTTGTGTATCATAGAAGAGTTGTAGCTCTTCTATTTGGGATCCCGCCTCAGCATGGCTTGATGAGTGGTGAGCAGGTCCATGCCCAGGATCCAAACCAGCAAACCCCCGGCCACCAAAGTGGAGCATGTGAACCTAACTGCTATGCCACCAGGCTGGCCCTAGGATACTGATTCTTAATAGTCAAACGTTAGGGCCAGCCCCAGTGGCCTAATGGTTAAGCCTGGTGTACTCTGCTTTGGCGGCCCAGGTTCCATTCCTGGGTGCGGACCTATACCACTAGTCTGTTAGTGGCCATGCTGTGGTGGTGGCTCACATACAAAAAGAGGAAGATTGACAATGGATGTTAGCTCAAGGTGAAACTTCCTCAGCAAAAACAAAAACAAAAAATTTAAATATTATGATACCTTTTTCACACTCTTGTAATTATCGTAAGCAATTTACTTACTGAGTTCTTCAACCAAGTCACTTAAACATGAGATAACTAAACTTGTCAGACTAGGATGTTAGATACCGGTATAGAACTTATATCTACTCCTCCAATATGACCCTTTCTTGTGCAATATCAGAAGCCAGCTTCAACTGGGCTTATAAGGGATATCTAATGTCTCAATCCAACAGTTCTCATTAACTGTTAAAATTTAATGGCCTAGATTACAGCAATAATTACCTAACTGATATCCAAGCCTTCTCTTTATACTCCTCCAATGTATTCTCCAAATGGCTTTAATAGACATATTTCTAATATAAAAAATGGACTATGTTACCACCATAATTAAAATCCTTCACTTCTTCCCATCACCAAAACAATCAAGTCTAAACACTTTAGGAAAGCACACTTTACCATGGTCTCTGCCTACCTGCCTAAAATCATCCCAATCCACTCCCAATACACACACAAGCCCCCTGAGAAGCATTGTATTATTAAGCAATACAGAACTATGTGCAGTTCTATCACATACTGTGAAGACTACAGTGAAACAGACAAAAATATCTTCTCTTATTTTTTTTTTACATTTTAGTGGAGGAGTCTAACAAAAAAATAAGTAAAATACATACATATATATATACACATACATACATACTAACGAGAAAAATAAAAAGGGAAGAATTAGAAAGTAATATTGTCATGAGTTGCAATTTTTAATAGATTGGACAGAGAAAGTCTCACAAGTGAGACTTTTAAATAAAATCTGAAGGAGGTCAAGGATTAACCCATGTGGCTATTTTGGGGAAGAGCCTTCTAGGAAGAGAGACCTACACTGCAAAGGAGTGTGCCCGGCATGTTTGCGGGCAGAGTAGTTAAAATGAGGTCAGCAAGTGGGAGAATGTCGTAGGACAGTCCCTGTTGAGAAAATCTCTTCCATTATTGTCCAGCCTTTATCTACTTTTATTCCTTTTTCAAAATTTGCCTTAGACAATCCTTCCAACAGGAAGCCTTACCTGATATTTACCCAAGTCTGGTAGAGGTGATGCTTCTTGGAGTTGTTACAGCACGTTGTATACACCTCTTTCAAAACTGTGAAAGCACACTGTACTTTATGTGTTTCATTGCATATGTTTGTCGAGTTATCCATCTCCTGCACAGAAGGCATTGATTATTTGTGTGACTTAATAGTATAAAAGGCAGTAAAAGATGGCAATTAAAAGTTAGAATCCTTGGGCTCTAATCCCAGGTTTTCATGTGCCAGCTGTGGCTTAAGCAATTAATCAATCTTGCTGTTTCAGATTCCTTATCTCTAAATTGGAAATAATTGTTATAAAATAGTACTTGATATGGGCCAGACATTGTTCTGGGAGCCTCATACTTAGTAACCCATAGATTTCTCACATCATCCCTATCCGTAAAACTTGCAGGGTTTGGTCAAAGTACTGATTAAGTTAGTTAAATTATGTAAATCACTTTCAAACAGTTTCTGACGTACAGTTACTGTTTATCCCATTGTGTATACATTTAAAGAAAAGTACACATGAAGTAAAGTTATGGATTTCCTAAAATTTCTTTACATTCAGAAATCTACTTGAATCACTTTTCAAATCAACATCATTTATGCCCAGGATCTATCACAAAATATCATCTTCTGTGAAATAAAGATTGTGGTTCATACAATATTTGAACCGTGTTTGAACCTGGGACTTTCTCCAAACCTCCATATCTCCAAGACATTCATCCTGGCACTTTGATATTATCATCAGAAGATTTTAGAAGATAATAAACACTCGTATTCCTTCCTCAAGTGGTCCTCATATGGAGCATTAATTATGTTAAAATATTACAATTGTCCAGTCATGGTCTAAAGAATAACAACCACATATTTGCATACCCAGGTAACGAAAATTATTTCCCTCCTGGCTAACAGTAATTTTAAGGTTCCATAAATTTAAGACTCATTCCATTCTCAGAGATATAAACAAATGGCATTTTTTAGGCAGAGAAATATAGTAATTATTTCCATATCTCCTGAATTTAGCAGTGTTCCTGCAAAACATTAGAAAAACAGTGAAATTGTAAGAGGAGTAAATTACTCAATGAGGGAATAATATAATTCTTAACGGCAATTAAGATCGGCCATAAATTTTGACCAAAAGAGTAGATCCTTCTTACATAAGAAGGTAGCATAAGATAAATTACATGGGTAGAATTTTCCTAGGGAGATTAGAAAAGCCACGGATAACCATATATGAATCTAGAGTACAAGCAGAGTAACTAAGCGTGTCATCCGTGGTGTAGTGCTGGGCCAAGAATTGTTTTAACTATCATGAAGATATAACGAGTGTGTTTCAGCGCGCAAATCAATGCATTGCTTCCTTTATCAAGAAAGTCTTGCTTTGAAAGTGGAAAAGAAGCTTAACTAAAGTGTGCTTTACAAAAATATTTTGATTTACATTCTGGTGCAAACTTTTAATCTCCTCAAGTATAGGTAATAAAGACTTTGATACCATCACTTTGACTAAGACTTGTGTAGAGAACATATAGAAAACAAATGAACTACAATTTTGTAAAGTTGGATGGTGCCAGAATGTGGAATTCCTTAAATGGAAGGCATTGATGAATGTTTTTCATGTCCTCTGAACAATGTAATCACATGATCAGAGTTAATTTTAAGGGCTTTTAAATAGATAAACATATAGGATCCATTGGAGTGACAGAGAATGGAGATATTCACCTTGTAGGAACTAAAACTAAGAAGGGTATAACCAGTGATGCTGAAAGCTGGAATGAAAGTGAAAGGAAGGATTTGATAAACAATACATGTAGATAACCAAATGGTTTTGGTAGCAGTTAGTTGGTGTAGATGCTATTTTTTTATCTATTGGGTAAATTTCAAACTTGCTAATGAGGCACATCATTATAAAATACAGGTATTATTCATAAAAATACATAAACAAAAGAATTATACAATAAGACTTTACACATATCACTTTTTCTGCTGGAACGGGAACTAGTCCATCAGCAATTGTAAGGATATCTGAGTCTATAATGTAATGTGGCAATGAAAATGCAATGTTAACTGCATGTGTAAACATAAGTATCTTTGTGAATCTCTGCATCAGAGGTCAGCTTGTGCAAAGCCATATGAGAGATTCCATGTGTTTAACTAAACATCTACCTCGATAGCTACAAATAACGTAAGCTTAATAAAGTCTAGCTCTTTTATAATATAAAGTGTTTTAAGAATAGAGATACCAAGATGTACTATGGAAAAAAGGGCCGTAGTAATGGTTTTTCTTTTCATGGTTGTGCACCATGCTGAAGGCAGTAATAAATAGAATATATTTTATCAACAACAACATGTAAATATTAATATACAAAAAAAGAAATAAAAATGCAAACACTTTTCTTTGCAACATAGACTAGATTTACCAGCTGGAAGAGGAAAGGTTATTTATTCAACATAAAGGAAAGGTCACCATAACCTTCAGAAATAAAATTAGAAAAGTACTTTTGAATTTGACTGTCACACTACAGCAATTGCAAACAGAATGATGCTAAATTATGTCTCTTAAATCTAAGTGCTGCAATTGTAAGATTCTCAGAACAGTCTTAAATGATAGATTTAATGTTCTGCTACATAGAAGACAAAATAAAAGCACTCAGCTAGCAAAGCTTTTCCACATTGAACTTCCTTTTCCTTTTTCAGAACGGATTGACAATATGAACAGTGATCCATGAGGACAGTTTGGAAACATAATAATATCTGAAATATTTTTTGAATTTCAAAGAACAAATGATGGAAAAGAAAATGTGCATAGATTATTTAACACAATGACAAGGTTTGTGCCTACATTGGAACATCCATCAAAAAATTAAAGTTTTATCATATTGCGGTTTGACAGTAGAGAACTGCCTAAACAATGGGGAAAATAGACTAAAGGTTAAAAAAGATCCACTTCCTAGGAGAATTTGGCTTCCTTAGACTCTGGAAGTAAGACAACAAAATTGTGATTCAAAGAAGCGATATCAAGAATATTTGTTCCAATAATCAAAAGAAGGTAATATTGGTTATATATGATGTTTATGCATAAAAGATTTTATTTAAACACAATTATAAAGAACCTGTATATCTGTCAAAGACAGATTATACATGTTAAACTTTGCACAAAATTCATCATTGTTGTCAAAATGTTAAATTTATATATATATACCAATACATATATGATACAAGGCATGTAAATGTAATACTCCTTAGGCTTCAAAACATTGCATTTGGAGAGAAAGACTGTGTTCAATTAAAGTAGTGATCACAAAGAGAACTTGATCTAACAGTCATACAATCTCCAGTACTCCGGCCATAGAAGAGGGATTTTGAGTTCATATACAAGAATTGCCTCAAAAAGGAATAGAAATTGTCTAATCAAACATTTCATTAAAAATACCTTTTCTCCTAACAAATAAAAAGATATTATCTAATCCAGGGAGATTTGGGTCTCTTGCTGCTTCAAGGAAGATTAAAAAGATTGCTCTACTAGAGTCAAGTTCTATTAAGTTTAATATTTAGGCCATATTAAAAAAAATCCTTAAGAAAACTAAATTTTGTCTAATTTCTAGAAAAATTGCATCTTATTTTTAAAAATGATTTGGTTACATTAATATCAAAGGCCAGAATTGCCCAGATATTTTAGTATATAGGAGGTTGTGTAGGCAGCTAAATGTTAGGGAGCTTTCAAAAAGAATTTTTAAACTGGTGCTAGTTTTGAATACAAAGGGTTTCCTATTGAAAAGCAATTCACTTTTCTTTCAAATACCTATTTTCTAACATTTGTTATAGCACTAAATTACAGAGATGTGTGAAAAACTCGGCATAACAATTCACGAATCAGAAAATTCCTCTCAAAATATCAGAAGGTAACTAAAATTAATAGAAGCCTTGAAAATAATGCTGACTCACTCTTTAAATGATGATATTAGAAATTATATATAACATAACTTATAAAGGATGATGTCATTCATTCATTCATACCCTTACATCCATCAGATTTTGCTCTGCCATTTTGCTTTTGAGCAGTGTAGCAGTTCAGTCAATTTCACAGGTATCTTTTAAGAATGGAGATCTCTTTAAGAATAGCGCTACTAAGTTCTTTTGGCTTTACTATATAGCCCTTTAGTGGCAATTTATATATTATAATCATAAGGCTAAAATTTAATTCAATTGAACAAATCTTTATTAAGTCCCTTATATTAACACAAATTGCTAGATGCAACATTCAAGGAACTCACAGCCTAATGAAAGTAGAAAATTTATTTTTAAATGATATATGTCAGAATGCATTCCAAAAAAATTCTATAAACAATGGTAAATTTCTAGAATATCATACACTAGTATTTACCAATGAAGTATAATTGGATTTGTTCCTTGCCTTTTACTCTTAATGACATTGCTTTACAATACTCAAAAGTATAATGAATATTTCTGAAGTTGCATTTTTCCAAGATGATTATATCTTGCTAATCATTACATTTTACATGACTAGGCATGACTCTCTTCTCATTTGCTCTAATTTCTCTCCTTTGTTCCATGTCATTTTTTTAGTAGTTTTTTTTTTTGGTGTTATATTCTTAGATTTTTCTTTCTCAATGTAGAAGTTTCTCAAAGGTTTTCCTTTTCTTTTTTTACAAATTTTAGTCATATATATATATATTTCAATAATTTAACGTTATTTATATTAATACAAAAATTTTCAAACAAGTAAATAAAGTTCCAGTTGCAATCATTATAAATAAGTTATTCTACTCTTGTCATCTAATTGTCACCATTGAATAATCAACAGGTATAGTTTTCACAATATTTCCTGCATGACCATCTGGTTTCCGGTACTTGGAGCGCTTACGTTAAAACCATACTTGGCTGTATGTGGTACAGAACATACTTAGAAACATGTAAAATATATATATATATATATATATATATATATTTTATTTTTTTTTTTGGTGAGGAAGACTGGCCCTGAGCTAACATCTGCTGCCAATCTTCCTTTTTTGCTTGTGGAAGATGGTCCCTGAGCTAACATCTGTGCCAATCTTCCTCTATTTTGTACGTGGGATGCTACAACAGCACGGCTTGATAAGCAGTGTGTACGTTTGTGTGAGAGATCTGAACCCATGAACCCTGGGTCACCAAGGTGGAGCACACGAACTTAACCACTACACCACTGAGCTGGCCCCTAAAATATTTTATAGATGTAAAGAGAGTATAAGAGCTTGTAACATCAAGTTTATACAAATATAGAAATTTGAAACAAAATAGAGTACAGTCATGCACAGCCTAATAACATTTTGGTCAGCGACGGACCACATATACAACAGTGGTCTCGTAAGATGATAATGGTGCTGAAAAATTCCTATCGCCTAGTGATGTCATCGCCGTCGTAACATCACATAGCTGAAGCAGAGACAAGAGAAAAGGAAACTGCACAAGAAGAAAAGAAGAATCCCCAAGAAAATACACAGATAAGGGTTTAGCAGAAGATTTTGCCAACCTTAGCAAGCTTCTTAAAAAGTTTGAAAACATGGACCTCAACACTGAAAGATTTTCATTAAAAGAGAGGAATGTTCATGGTGCATTATCTGCTTACAAGCAAATCTATGATGAAATAAGAAGCAAACTACCATGGACGTATTTCTGAAAAGAGTGACACCTCCTCAGGAAGAGCCCTAGGCAAGTCCTTCAGGAGGCCTTCCTTGGGAAGGCATTGTTATCATACGAGATGATAGCTCCATGCATGTTATTGCCTCTGAAGACCTTCCAGTGGGACAAGATGTGGACAAGACAGTGACATTGAGCCTCCTGACCTCGTGTAGGCCTAGGCTAACGTGTGTGTGCATCTTAGTTTTTAACAAAAAAGTTTAAAAAGTAAAAATAAGGATATAAAGAAAATATTTTTACACAGCTATACAATGTGTTTGTGTTTTAAGCTAAGCGTTATTACAAAAGAGTCAAAAAATTTTTAAAAAGTTAAAAGTTTATAAAGTAAAAAAGTTATAGTATTTAAGGGTAACTTATTATTGAAGAAAGAAAAATATTTTTTTATGTTCAATGTAGCCTAAGTGTACAGTGTTTATAAAGTCTACAGTGGTGTACAGCAATGCCCTAGGCCTTCATATTCCCTCACCACTCCCTCACTGATTCACCCAGAGCAATGTTCAGTCCTGCAAGCTCCATTCACGGTAAGTGTCCTACAGAGGTGTAGTATTTTTTATCTTTTATACGATATTTTTTGCTGTATCTTTTCTATGTCTAAATGTGTTTAGATACAAATACCATTGTGTTATAATTGCCTGCAGTATTCAGTACAGTAACATGCTGTACAGTATGTAGCCTAGGAGCAATAGTCTATACCATATAGCCTTGGTGTGTAGTAGGCTATATCATCTAGTTTGTGAAAGTACACTCTATGATGTTCACACAATGACAAAATCGCCTAACAACGCATTTCTCAGAATGTATCCCCGTCATTAAGTGACACGTTGACTGCATAATAAAATTAAAGCAAATAGGCTAGTATGATCTGAATTTATACAGTGTATGAAAATAGAATTATACCCATAATTAGCATTTTTTATGTTCGAGGCACCAGTTAAGTGTTTTACTTATATTAAGTCATTTAATTATTATAACAATTCTTCAGGGAAAATGCAATGATTACCCCTATTTTCGAGATGAAGAAACTGAGGTCCAAAACTTTAGAATAATTTGTCCCAATTCTCACAGAGAAGTAAGTGTCAGAGTTGTGCCTTTGTGCAAACAGTCAGTCTCCAGACCTTGAGCTCCCCAAAACCAGGCAATACTCCTTTTGGGAGATACTTATGGGAAAAATCGAGGCTTTTGAATGGCAGGTTATAGAGCAAGAAACTGCAGCTACGTTAGCAAATGTTTCTAAACGGGAATATCACCTCATGACATATTTGTACAAAGATAACTCTATTGGACAAGATTTTGATGAGAATAGAAAACACTGGGTTTAGAGAATTCAAGATAGTAATTAAACCGCTGGTGAAGACAAGACAAGACGTAGAAGCTTTAGTGTAGGGAAATGGAAAGCTGGCCTAGCCTGGGACAGTGTCAGAGGGAATAATTTTAAAGTACTTTGCCTGCGCGTGTGTGTGCATGCATACGAGCTTTTGAAATAATCTCACTTTCTTCGAGGGACACAGAGACAAATGGATACCTTTTTTCTGTTTTCCAAAAAAAGGTCATACGCAAAGCAACTTTAGACAGTTGGTTAGAAATTATAATAAGGTGGATATAGTATACACATAAACAATTTTAAGTAAGAACAGAGATATTTTTCTCTTAATAACAAGCGATACATGCTAGAGAGGATAAAAATTGAAGGTCACAGGATAGATTTATTTATAGTGCTTTCTTAAAGGAGGAACTAGTTTGGACAAAGTTCCAGAGTAACAACAACTCTGAAAATTGCCTTTAAAGAGGGACAGTGTTTCTGAAGTAATTTGCCCTTTTGGATTTGAACATACTGATTTTCGCAATGAATTGTTATGTCAGCACTTCATCTACTGCAGAGGGAAAGCATGATAAATCTGCATTATGCTTTGAGGAAAGAGCATGACCAAGCTCTGGTATTAGCTTTCAAACCAGCTATTTCTAGTAACAGGTCAGATTTACCCTCTAGCGATTCTGCCACACAGGCATAGATTCACACTTTATGCTGAATGGGTTGTATTTTTTTTTTGAATGCACCTGTTACTTTACCACTTAGTACAGCACTTATTTATCAACATTTACCAAATTAAATTAAGATATATTTACTTTGCAACTTTTTCCTGATTAGGATATATAATTAATTTCAAATAATATCTGAATATAAAGTGTTTTAATAATGTGAAACATGTCTTTTTAATCAAGAACTACTACCATATTATTGAATCTAAACCATATTATTGCAATTATTCATTAATTTACACTCTCCTTTATATGAACTAATCTGTCTTCTTTCACGCTCATTTTGATTTTAAGAACAAATCAAGGCAAATCACAGAATTTTTTCCCTAGGAATTTGTTGAGCCTGCTTTGAAATAGAAACCAGATTGTCAGCTGAATCTTCCCAAGGACTTAAGAACATATCCTAGAGTATGGTACCAAGGATACTAAAATCTTTCATATAGAATACTATCTTGATTAATTTTTTGTCATAACTTGATTCTTCCATTAAAGAGAACCATTGTTATTCAAATCACATTAACTTTGACTATGCCAGAGCTGAAAACAGTTAATAGGAAGGATAAGCACTTGTTGGCTGCTTGAAAGTAACAGGGAAGTTCAAGAAAAGGAGTACTTTCTCATATTCTCCAGCCTTCCCTCCTTTGTGTCTCTGATTTACTTCTGCAAGACTTTAGTAGAGGTGTCATATTGCTGGTCCACAAATAGGTCAGTTACTTAGAGGAAAATGGAGAAATGGAAGGAATGAGATAAAATTTAACATTTGCCTGTTCATCTCCCTACTGAACAAAACTAAAAAGATACAAGGAAAGGAAATGCTAGAGCAAGTATTAAAATTTTTACCAAACTCCATCTTCCCACCCCTGTGCCTGTCTCCCACCTCATACTATGCTATAAACAGCTTTCCAGACACTAGGATGTTGAGATTATTGGCTATTATTATCATCAATAACCACCAAAGATATTGAGCACCTTACAAGGTTTGGGACCCTGGGCTACGCACTAGAAAATCAAAGTAGTGTTAAGTGTAAACCCTGCCTCAATAAAAGAGTAATTTAGGGAAAACACACATAAATGACTTTTCAAGCTATCATAAGATAAGAATCAAATGAGCAGTATGTCCCTTAAAGTCAACCATACACTTGTAGAGGAGAATACCATCAGAATCACCTGAGAAGATAACACAAGCTGTCCCCTCCTACTGGAGACTGGGATGAACTAATTCTCACTCTCACCGCCATCTACAACCCCTACTTTCTCCATCTCTCAGCAAAAAGAACAGTGAAGAATGCACAATAGTATGTGATTTTTGAGAACCGAGGCCAAATGAACAAGCCTCTCAGAGCCTTTGTGTCTTAAAGAGCCGTTTTTAATGAAATAGGGGCAGTAAGTGTTTAAGCGGTAAATTTAAAGATATAGACAGTAGTAGAAAGAAGGATTTTTGTGAAGCTTGCTCTTGCTAGAACTGCCTTTTCAAACACAGGAGGAAGAAATATAGAATGACAGCTTGAAAGGATGTCAAGGTCAAGGGAAGAGTTCTTAAAGCTATCCACACCTAGAAATGTTTTTTTACAGAAGGGCAAGGGCCCGCAGGCAGGATGAGGCTAAAGATACAAAGAAATAAAAAGGGCTAATTGATGGATCATGACCCAAGACAGTTCAGAGGGAAGAAGGGAGGAATAGAGAAGGAAGAATTTATTTTAGAATAAAAGAATATTGTCTTTTCTTCTGAGATCTGCAAAGGAATGGAAAAATAAATGAAGTTAAGATATTTTTAAAGAAAGAGGTATTTAGTAATGGAGAATAGAATTTAGTGTGTGTATCTTCTAATGGAATCTTGCCAGGTTTCCTTTAGCTTTATCGAGTATCTCCATGAATTAAGTTTAGAGGGACTATATCAAAAAAACAGACATTCTGCAAATAAATATGATATTTAAAACATTAGGTTCTCTACTGTGTTTTAAGATGCCAATTCTTGATATAAAATGATGGACGCTCTCAGGCTTAAAATACAAAATTGTCTTCTTATTGTTTACTGCTTTGAGAGATTTTAAACTGTGTTATGTGGATCTAGTAATGACATTGGGAGGGGATCCACTCAAATTGGAAAAGTCTTTGTGAATTCTTAGGTAAAATTATACTACCAGGAGGAAGAGATAGACTATATATATATACACACATACACACACACACACATATATATATTTTAAGTAAAATCTCCTTGATTCCATTTCATTTGTTGGATTCTTTCTTCATGTGAAGTGATCAGCTCTCCTACTAAAAGTCCTCTGGCTATGGGCTAAACAATAACTCCTATAAAAACATATATTTCTGCACCACATAGGCATCTCATCCATGACGTAGTATCTAGAATTTAAATTTTAAGACAGTCTTGCCAAATTGATTGTCAAATTCTCAAGGATAGAGACCATTCTTTATGTATGTTTGAATCCTATCATCTAGCACATAGTCTAACACTTGATAGAGGCTCAACATATGCTAATAAAGACTACTGATGAAAGACCACCAGGAAAATAACATTAGTCAAATAAAATAAAATGTATTAACTTATTACAGCAAAAGAGAATGCACCTCAAGATAACCAAGGGGCATGTCAAAAAGGGTATTAGAAAAGGATACCTACAGGATTTGGAGGACTAGTGTTAGTCATAGGATTATCTTTGAAGGAACTGATAAAAGTTCCTTATGGAAAACAGCAAAGTTAGAATTCATAGTTGGCCTAGCTGATTACAGTGCATTGACAAAGCCAGGGAGTCACTGATAGATTGTGAAGATGCTCACACAACTCCATTTGTCCTATGATTTGTCCAGTGGGACATTAGCAAACATGATGTAATCTGAAGCATGAAATGCTTTTGTTGCCTTGGAGCTTACTCTTTTTGCTGGAGGATCCATTTCTTAGGTAAACAAACGAGCTGGATGAGAATCCATAAGGAGGAGAGAGGTCATTCTAGATTAGGCCATCCCAGACGAATGGACCCCCACCTGAGCTGGTGACTGACTGCACACAATTGAGTGAACAAAACTGAAACCAGAAGCACCAACCAAATGAGCTGAGACCAAATTTCTGACTCTTGGAATTGTGATCTAAACAAATGTTTATTGTTTTAAGCTACTAAATTTTGGAGTGGTTTTGTTCTCAAAAGCTAGCTGAGAAAGAGTTAATAGAAGATAAGCCAGTTCAGGAAGTCTGTCCTTTTACATTTAAGTGAGCAATCATTCAGTAATTATGTTCAGAATTTATGTTAAATCCATGAGTTGAGAGCATGCTGTTGATAGTTGCCTGCACTGGATGCCTCAAGGTTTGCTTGATCCTTCTGAACTACCTTGAAAAGGCAACTCTTTTTTCAATGGATTAGAACCCTCAAAAGATATCTTAAACTGAACTAACAGCAAGAGCTAGTGAAGTGAAAAGAAAATCCCTCTTCTCCTAATATTTGTCCTTGACGTGGAAAAATGGAGCTGGGCCACAAGGAGATGACAAGCCCACCCTCCCACCATAGTATGTATTGTATACAAATACATGTTGCTGAAAAAAAATTAGAAAATTTGAGAGATTCAAAACTCTTAGTCTGCCTTCAAAAATATGCTTGACCATCTGCTTGCACAGATTTTAGTTTTTTCTGTGGGAAAACTCAATAGAAGCAACTCAAAAGTCTGTATTGCTTACAAATGAAAAATCATTTGGAGTAACTCAATGCAAGTATGGCAGCTTAATTACAAACATGAGGTGTGTAACATTTTGGTAAAGCACTGGCTCTATTGGAGACACTGTTATAAAGCAGTGTTTTAAGTTTACATTTTGTCATGGCTATAATTTAACAGTTTAGAAGCAAAATTAATGTGTTGGTGTTTCCCTTTGATTAATAGAGCACGTTTGCTTCAAAGTGGCTTGCTATTCCTTTTTGTTTCTGCCCAAAAGACCTGGTAGACACTGACAAGGAAATGCAATATTGTGTGGGCCAAATTTCTGACATTCATTTCCCTCAGACATTAATTTAGTACAAAGGAGAATAATCTCCTGTTCACAAAGAAGCAAAAAAAAAAAAATCCCAGCACATTTGAAGCCAAATCCTTTCACTTACTTTCACTTTATAGTGACTGAACATAATTTTCTCAGGAGAGAGCTTTGTTATGTGAAATGTCTAAGACAAGAATCATCAGAAGGGAGAGTTAACTGCATCTTGTCTATGGTAGGTCTTTGGTAGTTAAGGACACTGGATAAAGGAGAAAGTTCCATCTGTTTGGAATCAGAATCAATTTTTGAGACAAGTTATCAAACAGAACCAAAAAAAAAAAAAAACAGAGAAAGAAGCCTAACTACCCCAGAGGAATATAACATTGCTAAACCAGTTTGATGGAAAATTAGAAATTAGACCTGTTTTTAATTAAATCTGGGCCAGAGGAGACTACCAGTTCGGGTCTTTGAAACAAAGTTAGAAATAAATAGACCTTTACCATCAGAGATTATCAAAGTGTTTTTTGAAGGTGAATTACAAAGACAAAGGGAAAAAGAGATGTTGAATATTTTTACAGAGGAATTTTTAAATTCAATCCATTAAAACTTCTCTCCTTAACTAAAAATTAGAGGTCCAACATGACTAGAGGAGTCTTTAATTCCTAACAGATGTGGTAGCAAAGAACTGGTACAAATTACTGAGGAAAACTGAATGAAGACAACTAGTTTATCCGTACTAGAAAATAAATCGTGTATCTTTTAGTAGTTAAACAGCAAATTTTTATTCAATATAATCAAAGAAAACAAAGGAAATGAGGCTGTATAGATAAACATTTTTATTGAATATATACAAATACATATACAAGCTATACAGAATTTTATTATATTAGACTGGTCTTCATTTTCCCTGATACCAGAACTAATCCACTTATGTTAAAAAAAAATCTGGTTATCCAGATGTTTTCTACGGAATTGGGACTTTGGAAGAATACAAAATGCTTTAATTTTGGGGGGAAATAAACTTCTATTTATTACTACTCTTTTCCATCCAAACTATGTAAGGGAGAGTAGTTTAAACACGTGCTCTGGGGTTAGGCTGCCTGAATCCAAATCTCCACTCTGTCTGCCAATTTAGCCACATTTTTTAGCTCTCTAAACCTTGACTGAGTCAAATGACCCATCTTATCTCATAGTTTGGTTGCAAGAATTAAATGTGACTATATATATAAGACATTTACCATAGTGCCTGTTTAAAAAATTATAAAGAGCACCAAAATATGGTGATAAAGGCCATTTATCATCTATTCCGGTGAAAGAAGTGCAAGATCCAAAAGACCTCCTATCAACGGAGGGACTGTTTCAGGATTGATTTATTTACTTATTTTAGAATTGTAGGAAAATATTTTCGTACAGTTCATTTAACTTTTCAAATTCTCAATAGTACTGCCTTTCAAAATACTTATATGATCTGATAATGAAATTATTTGTCTCAATTACCAAATATTTATTAAGCACCTAATGTGTGCCAGGAACTCCCTAGCACACTGAATTATAATTGTGCTGAACCAAACAGACAAAAACTCTTATTCTCAGAGTGAACATTCTAGTGGGAGAAGATATATATACACCTAACTGTATGTTTATTATCTATCGTATGTCAGATGCTGATCAGTACTGCAAAGATAAATAAGGCAGGAATGGGAAATAAAGATGGCTAGGAAAGTGTTTGAAGCTTAAAATTAAATAATTAAGGTAAGCTTCAAAAAAGAAAAGAAAAGACATTTGAGCAAAAAATCTGAAAAAGATGAGACAGTGAGCCATGTAACAGGGGAAGTACTGTCCAGACAAAGGAAAGAACAAGTAGATTAGATGTAGATATAAGAGTAAAAGAGAAATCAAGATGATTTCAAGGTTTTTGGCGTAAGCAACAGGAAGAATGGTGGAAGGCGGACATAGGAACATCTAGAGACAATTGGTTTTAGAGATTAATACTAAATACTAGACGTTAAGGTGAATATTAGATGGATATTGTACATCCAAGTGGAGAGAGATAAAGTAGCTAAAATAAAAATCATAGCTCAATGAAAGCTTTAGGCTGGAGATAAAAGTTTGAGAGCAACATATATAGCTGACAGGTAGGTAGGTAGTTATAAAAAATGATCCTTGTCCTTAAATATCTCATTTTTACTTTATTTTTCACCTAAAAATTTTGAATTCGTTAAGACTCAAGACACACATTTTTGCTTCTTGGGAGCTTTCCATGACCCAGGCCAGTCTGAATTAAGTTACCCTCTTAATTATATGCACATCTCTCTATCATTATTAACTTATCACTCTTTATTATAATTATTTTTATTTGGCATCTTCACTCTAGTAGATTGAGCTCCCAAAAGGAAGAACTTACATCTTATCCTCTTTGTGGACCCAGTGCCCAGAGCACGTGCTTGGCAAACAGTTGGTGCTCAATTCAATACTGAATAGTAGCGTCATACAATCAGGGAAAAATTTCATGTAATCTAATTAAACAGTTTCTTATGGATAAAGAAAATTATGCAGAACTGATGCAAGGAGACTGGGCTTTGTATATGCAAAGGTAATGAGTTCGAAATCTTTCCTGAAAAGTATGAAATTCTAAAGAATTTTGAACAAGCGATTTACATCTTACAAAATAATTCTTACGGCTTGATGGAAGATAGACTGGAGTGAATGCAACGGGGGTAATTTACTTTGGGAAAAGCTGAAGTTGCCTAAAGGGTATGGATGCTGTTGCACTGGGTGTGAAGTTCTTTATTCTGGCAAGGAAAGAGGATCTGGGTATAAACACGCATGACGGTTGAGGCATTAACTTTGGGAGACTGCAGACTGAAAACAGTTGGCCAAGGACTGACTTTTATAGAATCATTTAAATGTTATACCAAAAAAATTAAAATTCAAAGAGTAATGAAAAAGAGAAGCTAGAGATAGAAGAGAATAACCAGAAGAAAGTTGTATAAGAGGGGAAGAGAGAATTTCAAGGAGAAAGAAATGAATCAATACTAAAATTCTCAGAGAGATCAATAACATAAAAAAACAAATTATCTATTGAATTTGGCAATAAATTGGTCATTGAAATTCTTAGAAAGAAGATTACAGTAGTAATGAGTCGAGGGGTGAACGGATCTCAGAGAGCTTTTCCAACAATGTGAAGTTTTGATTTTATCCTGAGGAAATTGTGCGGTCATTAATGGTTTTTAACTCTCAAATCATTCATGTCTCTGCCAAATGTCAGTTCTTCAGAGAAGTCTTCCCTGACCACTGGATCTACAATGAAAGATCTTGAAATTCTCATTTTGTACTTCCTTGTTTTCCTTTACAGCACTAGCATTGCCTACCATTATTTTATTTATCTATATTTTATATCTATTTTCTAATGTCTAACTTTCGCACTTTCCCATTAGAGTTTAAGCTCCATATGAGCAAGAATTTTATTTTCTAATTTTTGTTGTTATTGTTATTCACTGCTATATCTTCAGAGCCTACATTAGTACCTGGAAAATCAGCATTTTTGAATGAATGAAAACTAGCATAATGAACACATGAATTGCATGTAATCAGTAACAGTTCATCTATCTGAAAAACACATGGACAACTTCATCTAACCAGAAAGTAGGTAAAATCTGAAAGGATGCAATAGTCACATAGCAGCCTAAAATACAAAAGGCATAGATATATTCCCTAATGTAAATGCTTTATGAGTACTGAGAAAAACTTTTGCCATTTTCAATAGGACTTATTAATTACATGTTAATCTAATTTATTTAGTGATCTGATTTCCAGGCCTACGTCAGGTTAGAAAAGCAGAATATTAGAGAAACAGAAAGGTGGTCCACTTTGTAGCCAGAGCAATCTTTTTGAAATTCAAATATTATCAAATCATTCTTCCCTGTACTGGGTTGAATAGTGTCTCTCCAAATTTCATGTCAGCCCAGAATCTATGGACGTGATCTTATTTAGATTTAGGGTGTTTGCAGAAGTTATAAAGTTAAGATGAGGTCATACTGGATTGGAGGGCCATAAATCCAATGACTGGTATTCATATAAGGAGAGGGAGTTTTAGAGACACAGACACACAGGGGAAAGACGGTCATGTGAAGACAGAGGGAAAAATTGGAATGATACAGTTACAAGCCAAGGAATGTCAAGGATTACAAGCAACAACCAGAAGTTAGGAGGATGTAAGGAAAGATTATTTTCCTAGAGTCTACAGAGGAAGTATGGCTCTGATGATAACTTGATTTCAGATTTCTAGCTTCCAGAACTGTGAGAGAATATATTTCTGTTGTTTTAGGCCACCCAGTTCATGGTAGTTTGTTACAGTAGCCTTAAGAAGCCAATATATTCCCTTGTTTAAAATGCTTCAGATGCTTACAATTGTGTTAGCCAAACCAGGTTTGGCTTATACCCATCAAGATTCACTATATGGGGCTAGGCAGGAGCTTAGCCTCATTTGAAGGACAGTTTCACCACAATGATGATAAACAGATTGGGTTTCTATTGCAAGAAAGATTTGGGGTATGGTTGTTACATAGCAAACAATTGCATCTGTCACAGAGTTTAGAAGTGGAAGACACAAAGAGTGGCAGGATATGAGTGTCTTGATGATGTGATTATGAAAATCTTTCTCAGTTTCTTCATAGTTCTTATTATAGTCATCAAATTCCTCCTAGAAAGTTAATCAACATTTCTGACTTTTAAAACACAGAAACTTTCTCTTCAGAATCTTTTTACAGCAATGAAAAACGAAAAGCAGGGCATGATGTACCTATCCTTACATAAGTAAGGCTGTTGAGTGACTAGGGATTTTTCTTTTTTTTAATTTCATTCCAGAAAGATGGCCAACAAATAATAGGTATTCATTCCAACATCAACCTATTTTTCCTTTTCTCAAAGGTCTATGATTAAAATATTTATGGATTATTTTACCAAATGTACAGGATTATGTCTTAGCTTTAACGGCAATGTTCTTTAATTATTTTAATCTTATAACTATTAATAGGATTAGAGAGGTACTTAAAGTGATTGGAAAATGTTAGATTATAAATTCACTAAGTTAATAATCATTAAAATAAAAATGTGTTCTTAAAACTGTGCTGAAGCAATGTGCATATGCAGACATAACAGTTTAATGTCTGAACCATTGCTCTGGGAGTTACCAATAGGACAGTAAGATCTTCACTTCTAAGGTAGCTGAGTCAGGGGATGTTGTAAAGTGTGTTTCCCAAAGCCTAGGTATTTCTTTGAGTTCTCTAAAATTGTCCTTGGGGGGTAAAATTGGGAAATCAATAAAGTTGGGCTCTAGAGCCCCTCCAACTCCTTTTCACTGAGAAATACAGACATTTTTTGTCTTATACATCAGAATAATATGTAAGAGTTAAGGCAGAAGGAATGAGGGAATGAGCAAGGTTGGGTGGAAAGAAGGAAGAGGAGGAGGAAAATTTTTTTTAAGAATGAGGACTTGTGACTCTTGATCCACCCTTTTATGAAAAATAGATAATTATTTATCAGCCAGGCATATATATATATATATATATATATATATATATATATATATATATAAAATCTAGGGTGTTTTTTTTTCTAAATCAGTTTCCCTAAAATAGAGATTTGCCTGCAGAAACTTTATTGGGAAGTGCTCTTCAGAGTAACACTTTCAAGAAGTGAGAGAAGCAGAATTGGGCAGAGGGAAAGGTTGAAGGGCAATGCAGTTTTAACAAAGGCCTCAGCAGATCCCTGAGGAAGCTCTGGAGCTGGAATGATCCTTCCAAAGTGTCTTATTGAGGCAAAAGTCTGGGCTTTTGTTCTATCTCTTCTTGCCCTTGGATGCAGGCTGCTCCTGGGCAAGGTGGTCTAAACTTGGGTGAGGCAGCTCTTTAAGCTGAGAGAAAGCTTTTGGCCAGCAATACTCCAGGCAACTGGGGGAAAGAATGTCTTGGTCTTGAAGTTGGAATCTGGGGGGTGCATCACAGCATTCACTGCAGGAGTTGCAATTTCTTGATTATATGCTCAAAAAACAAAAAAGGTTATCCCCCTACTCCACCTCCCCACATATATTTTGCACAGAGTTGCACTCTTTCTTATCTTTCTGCTTCTCCCTGGAAGCAATAGCTAGGAAACTCAAGCTTATGACCTGGAATGAAGTAGACTGATTATTACAGAGATATAGTAGGGGACAGAAATTTTCAGCTTTCAATTTTCAAATTGACTTTGGGGAAAATAGTCCAGAGAGACAAAGATTTTTTGCTTTCCAAGATCCAGAATTTTGTTTTTGTGGAAGGAAGCCACTAAAAGTCTCCAGTTAATGTCTTAAAGAAAAGGCAGCCTTTTTCCACTTGCCCAGACCTGAGGAAGATACCATTGGCTTAGAATAAGAAGGAAAGTCTAAAGGGAAATCCATAGACCGAAGGTTGAGGTGCTGCTGTGGATATGTAGTCCACTTCTGTCTCTCCTGCTGAGCACTGTGCAGTGGCACGGGGATGAAGATAGAGCCTTCTGATGGGTTGGGGTTCTAGAACAGAGAGAAGCTATGTGCTACTTCCCTTCTAAGTCCATGGGAGGCACGTGCTCCTAAAAATTTGATATCCATGGCAAAGGAGAATAGACTTTGATACTTGATATGCCTAGGTTGATGGGCTACAGGCAGCCTCATAGAGTTCCTTAGAACTCCCAAAAGGGTGCCGGAGCACCAAGCTTTACTTCTGTGACTAAATCTGGCATAAATATAATACTAAGACCAGGCTACCCTAGAGAGGGCTTGAAGCTTTGACAACGTGCTACCATCAGTAAATAAATCATAGATTGTTTGAGGACTATTTTAGAGACCGGTGTGGCTGGTTTGATCTTCTGTCTAGACCACTTAAACTTTCTCCATATCAGCAATAAGGCTGTTTCACTTTATCATTCGTGTGTTCACTGGAGTAGCACTCTGAATTTCCTTCAAGAACTTTTCCTTTGCATTCACAACTTGGCTAACTGTTTGGTGCAAGAGGCCTAGCTTCCAGCCTATCTCAGCTTTCAACATTGCCTCCCTCACTGAGCTTAATCATTTCTAAGTTTTGATTCAAAGTGAGAAATCTGCAACTCCGCCTTTCACTTGAACACTTAGATGCCATTGTAGGGTTATTAACTGGCCTAATTTCAATATTGTTGTGTCTCAGGAAATAGAGATGCTTGAGGAGAGGGAAAGAGAAGCGGGAACCATCAGTCGGTTGGTGGAGCAGTCAGAACACACACCATTTATCAATTAAGTTTGCTGTCTTATATAGGCATGGTTTGTGGTCCCCCCAAACAATTACAATAGTAACATCAAAGATCATTGATCACAGATCACTGTAACAAATATAATAATGAAAAAGTTTGAAATATTGTGAGAATTACCAAAATGTGACACAGAACCACAACGTGAGCAAATGCCATCGGAAAAATGATGTTGATAGACTCGCTGGTCTCAGGGTTGCCATGAACCTTCAATGTGTAGAAAACACAGTATCTGTGAAGTGCAATGAGGAGAAGCACAATAAAATGACAGATGCCTGTACCTGAGTATTGAACTTCAGTATCCTGCATTTTGAAGCCTGAGACAGCTAATGCGACTCTGGCCATGCTGTCTGCCTTGAATATACGTCCCAGCCATCCTTGTTTACTGAGTGTCTTAGTCCATTCAGGCTACTACAACAATGTACCACAGACCAAGTGGCTTATAAACAATAGAAATGTATTTTCTTACAGTTCTGGAGGCTGGAAGTCCAAGATCAGGGTGTCAGCATGGTTGGGTTCTGGTGAGAGCCCTCTTCCAGTTTGCAGACAGCTGAGTTCTTGA
Source organism: Ceratotherium simum simum (assembly GCF_057802395.1). Classification (NCBI taxonomy): domain Eukaryota; kingdom Metazoa; phylum Chordata; class Mammalia; order Perissodactyla; family Rhinocerotidae; genus Ceratotherium; species Ceratotherium simum. Next base: position 29,159,075 of record NC_141907.1, on the reverse strand, counting down.
TGTATCCTCACATGGTGGAAAGACAACATAAGAGCTCACTGGGGCCCTTTTATAAGGGCACTAATCCTCTTAATGAGGGCTCCATGCTCATGGTCTAATTATTTCCCAAAGGCCCTACCTCCCAATAACATCACATTGGGGATTAGGATTTCAACATATGAATTTGGGGAGGACACAAACATTCAGTCCATTGTACTTAGACCCCAAAACTTGCCACTGACACTCTTTTCTGGACTTTATTTATGCTTCTTGCCCTCGCTCCCCACACAGAGGCATCTTTGCTAAGGCTACCAACACCTGCAAGTTGTCTGAGGTCCTCATCTTTGCTTAAAGCCCAACATATACGTCTACAGCATTGGCTCCCAACCTTGCCTGCACATTGGAATCTCCCGGTAAGTTTTAGGACACTATCGATGCCTGTGTCCCATCCTCAACAATTCTGATGTGAGTGATTGGGGATGTCCCCAGGTGACCTTAATGTGCAGCCAAAACTGAGAATGTCCAGGTCATATTAGCAAGTGCAGGGAACCACTGCTCTACAGAAAGAGCCACTCAGCTGTGGATAAAGCCAAGGTTAGCATACTAGGTACCCTGAGATATAAAATCTCTTTCCTATGCCTCAATTCAACTGGAAAAACTTGATCAACCTGGTCTTTACACAGTACCAAGGTGAAAATGCCCCATCCTCCCACAAAAGTCCAAGTTTCAGGATTAGATACCCCTCCTCACTAAAGCCTATCCACACATTTATTTTTCTTCACAAATTCATCAGCATGATCACCTACAAATACAATCATCTCATTTTTACTTCTCTTGCTTCAGTGTTAGGATATTTTAGGAACCCTAATAAATACCATCCCTCGTACCCATCCAGGTCGTGATTAAGTGGAGTAATAACACAACAAAAAGTCATCTCAGGAACAAAATATCATCTTATTTTTTACACATACCAAGTTAAAGGACTCAAGTTTACCTCTGTACCTGGCCCATGCCTGCTGGGTAAGTCACCCTAAATCTACAGTTATTAAGTTGGTACATTAGCTTCTTATGTTAAAGTCTAAAGAAAAAGTCAGTTTTAGTTAAGATATTGATTGATGCACAGCAGAGAAAATCATATAAGGACACCAGAGTAGTAGTCCGAGTAAAGGGCGTTAGTTGGGTGATCTCCTTGAATTACTAATCAATCTTTGACAGCTTAGTGGATCCATTTCCACATGAATCCTATAAATGTCAAGTTAACTAGAGTACTTTGATCTGAAATGGTCTGCTTACTCCTTTGATCTGAAATGGTCTGCTTACTCCCTATTCACTCTATTCCCTCCTTTAAGGAATGGAATTATTTCTTTTATCTGTACTTCCAGCTCCCAGACTAGATTAATGACACAATAAATATCAGTTGAATTAATTGTAATTCAATGTGATAAATGCCAATAGGTTAAATGCCAATATGATAAATGTCCACCAAGTTAGGACATCTTTATGCTCTCATATGCTATAGAAAAGATCTAAGATACAGAAATGGTGAAAGAGCCTTCTCAAGAACAAATACCATCTTATGTAAATGAAGGAGGAACAAAAGAGTACGTTTGCACATTTAGAAGATATCAAATAGTTAACAGCCCTGGAGATCAGTGCATATATGAGGGTGTGCTGTGAGATATGGCTGGAGCCAATTTATGAAGTGTCTGGTAACCATTCTAAAGGATTTGAAGACCTATGTGTTCCTCAGGCAAGTGTTATACAAATAGCTATGCAATTCCCAGAAAGGAAGAAAAATATTTATTTGTATTGCCCTGGTGGACTTTTTAAAATATGTAACACAATAAATTACATTGCCTAAGCTGGATCCTGCTCTGATTGACAGCTACATGTAAAGCCATGGATCTGCAAACCTTTCTTTGATCTTTGATCTGTTTGCCTGGAAGCAACCTGGATTTGAAAAAAACATCCCTTCCTGTTAGAGGCTTTAGATCTTTCTTTTGCTCTCCTAAGGCAAAATAATAATAGTAATAACAACAACAGCAGCAACAATAATAGTTCTTATGATGATATCTAAGAGCTGGCTAGACAAACGAATCCAAGCTGAAAGCCTGTGCAGTTTGAGTGTAAACCTAGCTCTGCCTTTAATTATCTGAATTACTTCACCTCTTTGTGTATCAATCCCTTCATCTGTAAAATGGGCTTATTGTGGTATTTATCTTATAGATTTCTTGGGACGAATACTTGATTTAGTCTGTGTTAACTGCTTGGGCTGAAGACTGGCAAAGAAGAAACATTACATAAATAGTATCTATTATTAATGACAGTGGCATTTTCTAAGGACTTTCTACTTATATCAAACTTATTTTTCTAATATTTACTTACATTTCTAATAAAATGGACTTTGTACATGTCAATATTTATGTCCTTAATTTAGGATCTAACGATCTCCAGATTTTGTTACAAATTTAGATTATGATTTTATACTCTATCTTCAAAAATATTTGATAATAGAAGCCCAGTTAGCCTAAGTCTGGAAAGGGAAAGTTGTTCATCTAGGAAAAATGATACGTTCGCACATTTGGAAACAATTTACATTTAGGAAATATTCAGTCCATAGCAGTCTGTCAGATGTTATGTGTTCAGAGCAAGATAAGGACTGGATTTGTTTTACAGTCTCTCTTGGCCTGCCATGTAGAAACCTCATGATATCATTAGGTGAGAATTGGAACACAGACATTCTTTCAAAAAATAATTTTGAGCTTCACTTATAGATATCTTGTGCCTGGTGCTAAAATTTTAAAAAAAGTATTTATGTCCAATGACATTTTAGATAATTTTTGTAAAAGAGGGGTGTGATTCTTAAATATTGTTTTTTCGTTTATTGCCATATAATTCAGTATAAAAGTATCTTATATATATAAAATTGACATGGTTAATTACATATATATAGATGTATTCATAGAAAAGATACAGATATAGATTTATGTAGCTATTTTTGAAACATCAATCTTTTACCTTTCTTATGGTACTTCTAGAATCTTTCTTAAAGAAAAGGAAAGTATACCCCTATGACTAAAGATTATTGATTGAAATTAGTTTCTTAATTGATTAAAATTAAAGTATTAAGATTATTTTTCAATTTCATTTGTATTTTTCAACATCACTAGTATTAATGAGTATCCTTTTGGTCTAATAAATGTGTTTTTTTTAGATGCACTTTTGTTTGGAGATCAGAAAACATGTCTCATTCATGGCTCATTCAAATTATAAGTTGTACTTTAATATCCATTGTTTATATCTCTGAGTTTGGAAGAGTCCTAGAGGATTGTACGAGGTTATTTAAATTACTGTTGGGAGTATTCTATGTAAATTAATACTGTAAACATTAAAATTATCATTACTCTCTAGTTTGTCTTATAACATTTTTATGCTAGTACCATATGTCAGAATAAATATACTCTTCAAAGATGATAGCACGATTTTCTCATAAATGTATTTTGTCTTTTGAGAAGAGACATTTATGGATTGACCCAGGGCCAACAGAAAATTCTTGTGAATATTTGTATTTCCATTAAGTGTCACTTTGGGCCAATGCAGATTTTGGAAAATTCTAGAGAGTAAATAACAATTCCAGAGGGTAAAAGCAAAAGGTATATGGTTTTAGAGGAAAAGCGAAGTATAAACAAATGGAATTACTTTAAAATAATTGCTCACAATTCAAAACATAGTTACTAACTCCCCTTTCAGTCTTTCAAAAGTCCAATTACACTGTGCCTTTCTTATTCTTATTCTTCTAGACATATTCCTCAGTGGGGAGCTTACAGACATTCTTCTTATTAACCTCATTAGTATCCTTTCATGTATAATTTGCTGACTAACATGATCTTAAGTGGAAAATCTGTCTCGGACAAGTGACTTTCCCTCTGCACTCACAGAAATATTTCCAAGATAACCTCAGGTGAACACATCTAAGTTTCAGGCATTTGCTTGCCAAATGCCATCTGTTTCAACATATAAAATTCTCTAGGAACTCAAAGAATGATGTAATGGGGGAATCCAACTCTTATTTGTTGTAACTTTTTAAGATATTTTTGTTCATTTGACTTTAAAAAGAAAATGAAGATTCTTAAAAAGAGACTTATTGGTTTTTACCATATTATGAACTTACAAAAAAATAACAGCTTAATTTGTCTTTAATACCTCTTTAAGAAAGAAATATAAACATATTATAAACTAAAACATCAATATCTAGTGTTGGAAAGGTTAAGAACATTCTTTGTTATTAACTTGATTCTTATTATATTCATGTATGATTAAAATGGTGATTTTTAAGGTAGTCATTTGTGAGAAAAATTAAGACCAAACACTTCAAGGAAATGGAGATAGCGGCTCTGCTTTAAACGCATTCATCTTATGATGTTTTTGAGAGAGTTTATACAAATTAACACAAAAAGAAATTAATGATTTAATGTGATCAAAACATAATTATTTTAATGTGACTATTTTACTTCTTTACATCATCCCCAATTGATGCTGAAGTTAATATTACCTCAAACCTGTAGTATATAATGACACAAATATGCCAATGATGGAGGGAAAAACAAAATATAGCAAAAAATGCTTGCACTGTGGTAAGCAAAGTCTAAGATGGCTCCCAAGATTCCAGCCCCCGGGGGAAATGAATATGATGGATTATCTGATTATATTCTAATCAGTCAACTTTGAATTAATCAGAGAGAAGATTATTTGAGGATACTTGACCTAATCAGGTGTACCTTTTTAAAAGAAGGTCTAGAGAAGTCAGAGGCTGGAAGTGTGATAGGGCCTATGGAGGGGGCCCCATGACAAGGAGACCTTGGGAACGTTGTATGGGTTAAGCTCAGTCTCTGGATGACGGTCAGAGAACAGGGCCTCAGTTCTACAGCAGCAAGGAGCTGAATTCTGCCAACAGCCACATGAACTTGACAGAGGACCCTGGGCTTCAGAAAGGGCAAGCCAGCTGACACCTGATTTCAAGTTTAAGTCGAGATGCAAAGAACTCAGTTCAGCTATGCCTGGACTTCTAACCTACAGGAACCAGAAGATAATAAATAGGTCTTGCTTCAAGCTGCTAAATTTGTTACGTAGCAATAGAAAATTAATAGTGTATGGGGGCTAGGGATGAGGGTGCAATGAGAGGAGAGGTAGGGAGGCTCTTTATGGTTAAAATTCCTAAACCATTTTAGACGTTGTTTTCAAGAGGGAAGCACATCCAACGTATAACTCATTGAACAGTTCTACGTTTTAACCCTCTATTATTTATTATTTTACTATAGAGAGCTATGAAAATTCTTCAAGGATTGTTCAAAAATATTTGAAATTTATCCATTGACTGTGCATCTGTTTATTAGATGTTATTGGAATTATAGGAATTAATAAGTGTAATCTGTGAAGTATCAATACAACTTCAATTAAATAAAAATAACAACTCTAAAAATGGGAATTATTTGAAAACACTCATTACAAGAGTTACTAATGTATTTGAAAATGATCTTCTGATTTAGGATAAACTAAAAATGAGGACATGTGTAAAGCATGAGATATGTGGATAGATGATAGGTCTGGTAGAAGAATTTTGCCCAATTATTTATCTCTTTATAGATAGATAATCATACAGTCATAAATTTAAATACAGATGTTATTTATCTAATATATATATTATTTAGTATTATATATATACTTATCTGTCCCTCTTTCTCTCTTTCTCTCAGAGAAAACAACTTTGCATAGTTTTGACAAATAGACATAACTCAACAAATATTGCTCCCCTTTTTTTCATATATTATATAGATTTGGAAAATAATGTATGGTGCTTTAATCGTTCCACACATATACCTAATCTTTCATCCCTACAGATATTTCTAACCAAGTACAATAGTTTTTAATTTCCTTAAGGGAGACACCACTCTCTGTAACTTTGACCTTTTACTTTCTCTCATATTATTCTTTATTTTTCAAATTATTATGAAATTCTAAAGCACTATTTTGTGCTCAGCTTTCTTCATTTTGTTTATAGTTTATTTGTTTCCAACAATTACACTGATTTGTCCTTGCAATCTAGAAAGAAGTAGACCCTGGGATAACTTAGCAAAAATCAAGATGGCGAATGGTTATGAGAAATATTTATACTATGCTTTTCTACTTAGAGGTTCCAAGCCTATGAATAGACCTGTTTTTTTTTTTTTTTTTCCAGGAGGAGGCCCAGCATTTCCTCAAATATAGAGGCAACAAAATTTTTATCTTTCAGCTAACAACAACTGACATTCTGGATATAATGTCCTTTGGGATAAACATTGGAAAAGACTTAGGAGCCAAAATTCTACCCACTTTCGTGTAGCTTTTCAATGTGCTTAAGATCAATAATCTTTGCACCTTTTAAACTTGTCTGACAATCTCTTGTCTTCTGAGGTCCTTCCTATTGAGTAACTTTCCTAAGCCTCTGACAAAGTTGAGAGATTCATATAGGAATAGCGAAAAAAAAAAGATTTTCCTGGATTACACATTTATCTTAAAGTTATACTTTATTTCTCTTCCTTATTTTAGGGCTTCATTACTTCCTACTTGTAAATGGCCTCCTAACCATTCTCCATAACTCCATGACTCTACATAACTCAAAACTTGTGTACAACCTCAGGTGCAACTTCATGACTCTGTACAACTTTCATGCTAGGACTCAGATAATTTATTTTAATGGAAGTTTGGTTATGTCATGTTCTTTCCTCTTGTGTGGGAAACCTCCATATTTCTTTTTCGTTTTGTTAGATTTTAAAAATTATATAACGATGCTCATGTATACTTAGTATTTTTAACTGAAATTCTATGAACAATCTCTCTCATTCTTTAATCACTTCTGAAAACTGCATCTGTGTGTTGTGTTTTTTGTTTTGCATGATAACACTTCATTTAGTTTGGTCTTCCTTTATTTGGAAATCACTTTCCGTTATTTAGTCTTAAGTTCATAACGCTCTAATATCCAGGTCTATCAAATGTTCTTATGTCTTTATACATATTTTCATCTATGCTCTGCATATGTTTCTTTTATTTTTGTTATTTTTTTCATTATTAAATTTTCAGCATATTAATCCTGCTAATTTATTTTAGTAATAATAATAAGATATAATGGCTTGATTGAACTGATATTCTTATTTGTATTCCAATAGATCAGGATTCTAGATTCAAACTGTCCAGATCACTCACATTTGGATGAAATTTGGTGACTTTTTTAGCCTCCTTTGTCTCTGTGTCCTCATCTATATACTTAGGATAAACATAGTGCTTACTGAATAGGTTGGTGCAAAGATGAAATGAGTTCCTGTATTTAAAAGAACCTAGAATTATTCCTAGAGTGTAGTAAATATAAATATAACTTTAAATTATAGTAAATTTAAATATAATTAAATATAAATTACAATAATTATTATTTAGCTACATTTATTATATTTATTCTCTATTTGACTCTCTTTTTTAACTTAAAATAGTTATATTTTTCATATTGCATATAGCAATTAATTAAATAAATCTAAGATGTTATGTAGCTTTAAAAATATTTTGGGCTATTTGTTCTTGACCCTGCTGATTAAAGCATTATCTTTTCAAATATTCTGCCATTGACTATTTATAGTTAGGGGATATTAGTATATCTAAGTTTGAGATATATAGCTGGCAATATTTGGGGGAAATAATGGGCAGGAAAAAGCACAGAGTCACAGGTATGAGAAAGGATGTAGAAAGATCTAATCCAGTCTAAAGATGAGGCAAACTTTAACAAGAGAGATACACTAAAATTAGAAATTAAGAGAAATGTTTTAGAAAGATATTTCAGCAAATGATTATAACCCTTCTTTATAAATGTAAAATAATTCATTTATTTTATCTGTACTGTTAGCTTGCTTTTATTGAATCCCTGGTTTCTTACAAATAAAGGTTCAAGAAATTTAGCTTTAACTGTTTGTTGAAATTACCTTTGAAATATGAGAAGTTCTAAGTCTAGGAAAGAAAGATGGTTTATTAAAAATAAATAAAAATCATAGTCATGTTGTTTTAATCAGATTATTTATAAGAGAAAATACATTTTGTATTTGGTTTCCTATCTTAAATAATTCAATATAAAAGACCTTTCTATTCTAAAATATAATAGACGCTTCTTCAAATATATAGAATTATATTCTTCATAATGATTGACACTTCACAATGATTGATGAGTTATTTTTTTTGCAAATTCCTTAATAATTTGATGCTACCTATTAGAAGACTCTTATCCAGATGCATTCAAACTAAGGTAATCCAGTAACAGTGTTACAATTAGAAAATACTAGAACAATATTTTATTTTATTTTATTTATTTTTTTGTGTGTGTGAGAAGATCAGCTCTGAGCCATCATCCATGCCAATCCTCCTCTATTTTGCTGAGGAAGACTGGTTCTGGGCTAACATCCCTGCCCATCTTCCTCCACTTTATATGGGACACCGCCACAGCATGGCCTGACAAGTGATGCCTTGGTGTGTGCGCGGGATCCGAACCCGGGCCGCCAGTAGCAGAGCGGGTGCACTTAACCACTATGCCACGGGGCCGGCCCTAGAACAATATTTTAATTGCTACCAAGATAGGCACTAAATGGATCTGAATTCTGGCTCAACTAGTTGGGGTAAGAATTTTGTATTTGTACTTGAGTACTAAAAACATCAATGTGAACGAGAAAATTTAAATGGATGTTCTTTCTACTAGTTAAAAAATGAATACATTATTAAATTAACATTTTCATGAAGTAAAAAATTTGAACACTCAACATAGATTGAACTTGTCTTTTAAAATACATACTGATTTTTTACTAGATTCTATTAGGGAATTTCCATCTATTAGCAAAGAACAAAGAACATAAAGAATAAATGTTTTCCAGTGAAAGTTTTGCTTTATGGATTAGGACATATCAAAAATGCATTAAAAAATTACAGATATTACTAAATACAGGGGTTATAAATCAATCTTTAACCATTTGAAAAATTTCAGCTCAGAATAGAAACTTTTCATCTAGGAAGATGATAACCTTCTAAATCTGAAATTGTAAGCTACTGATGTTTGAGCATCTCTGCAAAGGAAAAAAGGAAAAAGGGCCTGGAAAAACGTTTAATACCAAATTATCTCTTCCAACCACCTGAATTTTATTTTGCTCAAACTGCTTTAAAAACTAAAATATCATTACATGAGATCAAGCAAAATATAGATAATACCATTATCAAAGTGTATTTTTTGAACATGATTAAATAAAGATTGAGAAATTTAAAAAGAGGAGGATATTTGGCCAGCAACATTCTAATCAGTACGTGTTGTTTTTCTATGGCACTGGGCAAGAGTTTACCAACTAATTATTTTAATTTCGGAAATTAGATTTTACATGTAAAACACACGTCTCTCTCTTTAAGTTTCTTTTTCCATTTTCATATATTTTATGCTCAAAAGATTATCTTCATTTATGTCATAAGGAACATAGGAACTGATGGGCGTGCACTCTTTGGATTTCTATATCCACTTATAAATTGACCTACTTTTTTTTTAAGCAATTCTTATCTTTTTCTCTTAGTTTTTCATTCCAAAAAATAAGCTACTTTTCTTTCTACACTTCACCTCATATTTTAGCTATTTCTCTAAGAAATTCCTCCCAGAATTTATCCCCGATAGTTGACTAGGATATAGCATCCAGTTAATCTAGGCATTGCTGTGAAAGTATTTTGTATATGTGATTAATACTTACAATCAACTGACTTTAAGCAAAGGAGATTATCTTGGATAATGTGAGTGGAACTAATCCAATCATTTGAAATGATGTAACAGCACAACTGAGGTTTTCCTGAAGAAGAAATGCTACCTGTGGGCTAGAGCATTAGTCTTGCCTGAGAGTGTCTAGGCCACCCTTCCTGGTAGCTTTCCCGGTGAATTTCAAACTTGCCTAGCCAGTCCCCACAATCATGTAAACCATGATAATAAATCTCTTTAAATACATATCTATTTAATATACATATTTTATGTTATTATATATTATATAATACAACATATTATAAATTATACAAGAATTTACAATAAATATACAATAATATGTTATTATATATTATATAATACAACATATAAATTATATAACATTGTTGTTACATATAAGTATATATCTTCTACCATACATATATATGTATTTTATATATATATATATATATATAAAATCTACTGTTCTCTCATCAAGCCCTGAGTGATACACCCCTCCTTATTCTGTCCTGTATCTTCACCTTCCCCATTTTCAAAAAAAGTAATCCTAAATTGCTCAGAAAAAAGTTTGACTGACTTCTCTTTAAAAATAATTATGCATGACTATATGTCTCTGAGACACTTCTGGCTTCTCTCTGTTTGATATTAATGGTAAAACTTCCTAAAAGGGGTCTAGACTCTTGCTACTTATAGTGTGGTCCACAGACACAATGTCGTTACCACCTGGGAGCTTCTTGGAAATGTACATTCTCGAGGTCCACCCAGACCTATGGAATCAAAATCTTTATTTTAACTATGTTGTATGGTAATTCGTACGCACATTGAAGTTTGGAACTACTAAATAGACTACTGACTGAACTTTCTTCCTCAATATCTTACAGTCTGTAACCACCAAGCCTCTGTCTCAGAGTTCCCCAAGTTCTCAATTAAGCTTCCAATTTTAAAATCCAATGCAAATTTTCAATCCATATCCTAAATTGCTTAAATTATATTTTATTACCAAACTTATTTCCTGAGCCCTCTTTCATGTACTCAGAATCACTAAAAAATCTCTTCTTTTCTAAAGCTTGAGTTATCACATGTATAAGGGGATTTCTTCAAAATCTCTTCCAATATCTAGGTGCAGGTCAAGACAGAAAGTGAGGGAAAGGAAAACCAAGAAATTGCTGTGTCTCAGAACTACAGTGTATTAAAATTTTAAAGATGAAAGGAAAAGTCAATTATATCAAATTCTGCTGAAAAGCTGAGTAAAATAAAGACTGAGAACTGACACTTGGATATCCTAGCAGAGGTCATTGGTTATCCCAATAAGAAAATTTCAAAGGAATAATAAATGTAAAATCTGATAGGAGTGTGCTCAAGAAGGAGCATATATAGGCAGGCACCTAGTGGAATTCTACTCTAAAGAACAGACGATGCAGTCCTAGTTGGAGTGTGTGCTGGGAAGGATTTAGGAAGGATTTCTTAAGACAGAAGATATTACAGCCTACTCTTATTCCTGTTGAGAACTATTGATGATGAAAGAGTGGATTGTTGCTGAATCCAGGTTATTGATGAGGTGGATGTCGGTCATTGCACTAAGGAGCAGTAAGACTTTGAGAGGAGGGGAAGGCAAAGATTATGAGTATAGATGTATGCAGGTTGTTAGACAATGTAGTGAACAATATGAAAGTTCACTTCTGTTAGCTTCTCTTTTCTCGGTGAAATAAGAAGCAAGAGAATCATCAGAAGGTGAGGAACAGAGAGAGTATGTATGTGTGTGGCATGTTAGAGAAAGGGAAGTTATGAAATAATTGTCTGAGAGAAGTTAATATATGTAAAGGGTACACTGGAAAAAGGTTGGAAAAGAAAGTGCCTAGAATGTTACCATCATAAAAATTTATACTTTTAAATTAAAATATAAATGATTAAAATATCTTATTTTGGTGGTTTTTAAAATAAACCTTTATATTAGATAATGTAAAATAAGATTTTGAAATATAATATAACTGATAACATTTTAAGATTACACATTTTAATGTAAAATCTATTTTGTTATATCTTTGAAAAATAATATACCTGATTTTATTGACTTTTCAGTGCCTTATCTAAGAACATTTAAAACTAACTGTTCTTATGGGCAATATGCCCAACAGCTTGCAATTTGTTGACTCATTCATAGCTAGCTAAAACTCTGAATTCTAACTATCCCCAGTGGTAGAAGTTTAATCATTTGGATCACTGCTTGTTCTGGAAACAAACTGAGCAGAAATTGAAATTATCATCCTCTCAAACCAAGAAACATTCTCAGAGGCATTGACCTATTTTCGATTTCCGGAGTAAACTGCACTAGACGTCATCCTAAACTCAGACCATGCTATCAAAATGCAGTGATGTCCAGGGTATTTCACATGGCCTGCAACTATTTTTCCTAAAAGAAAAAGAAAGGCCGAGGCATCATTACTCCCCCGCCCCCTAGGTTTATTTATTCTTCTCAACAGGTAGAAGCATTTCATTCAGTATTTATTGAATATCTCCTGTGGGCACAATACTGGGAAACTGGTGATAGTAAATGAGCCAGATTATATTGTTAGCAAGCAGATGTTCAAACATTATTTGTCACCTGTGACTAGTAGGGTGCTTGACTTAGCTGATGTGTGAAAATTCAGCAAAGCAGCTGGAATCCTTTATGTGAATGTGTGTGAGATTTTTGCAAGGATGTTAGTAAAAATGTAGTTCATTGGAGATTGGTTTCCTAGTACATAGATTCAGAAACTCATAACCTCAAATATGAGAGTTCTGTTTTCATCAATAACAATGAAGGCATCCATAGAAGTTATGGGAAATATATACGTATTATTTTCTCCATACCTCCATTTCTCTCCTGAAAATGAATTTTACCCAACACAAAGATGAGCTTACAAAATGAAATCTGAGATAAAGCCAGGCTACTATTATAACTATGAAATAGGTTTTTTCAAATTTCTTTTTATTCATACAATGTGTTGTTAAATTACAACAGTCAAATGGATCCGAAAGATATTGCCTCTTCTCCAAACATTGTCAAAATGTAAATTCCTACAAAAAAAGGCTCTTTATGAATCAAATAAATCAATTAATTTCCCATGATTATGCAAAAATATTGACTTGGGAAAACTACTTTGATTGACCTGAATCATCCTTCTAATCTTAACTATTTATTTCGTGTGTCCCTATTTTCAGCAATAACTCTTTCTCTCTCACACTGCCTCTTTTCCCCCACTCTCCTTCCCTCCCTTTCTCTCCCTTTTTCTCTCACTCTCTCTAGAAGAAAAAAGAACTAAAATAAAAATTAAAATATATACAGCTGAGATATTAATCTGATTAAAACTTATCCATACTTATTCTGATTGCCCCCAGCCCAAATTTTCTCCACCAATCTCAGTAAACGGCAGCTTAATTCTCTAGAATACTCAAAATCAAAATTCTAACATCATCTTGCTAGACTAGTCTCTTTGTCTCATATCCTACATTCAAATTATCAGCAAATCTTCTTGGCTCTATCTTCAAAGTGTATTCCGATTCCAACAACTTCTCACCAAATACAGCAACACCTTTCTTGTTCAAGCTACCATTTGTTTCGTTACCTGTAGCAACACCCAAACTGACCTCCTTTCTTTTCTCCTTACCCTCGTCAGTTCATTCTCCATATGTTAGCCAAAGTAATTACTTTAAAATTAAAATCAGATCAGGTTACTCCTATTCCATACTCTCTGATGGTTTCCCATCTCTCAGATTGGCCTCTGAGGAGTTACAGGTTTGGTTCCTGCTGTCCTTGTGATCTGATCCTCTACCAGTCTTTTGCTTATTTGCTCTACCACAGCCATGCTTGCTAACTTACTGCTCCTTGCTCATGCCAAGCATACTCTTGGCATCAAGGTCTTTGCACCTCCCTCTGCTAGAAGTGCTCTTCTTTGAGGTAACTCTAAGACAACCATCACCCCTTCCTTCAGATCTCTGCTGAAACGTCACGCTGTCAAGACAAATCTTCACTTACTAGCCCATAAAAAATAGCACCTTCCCTCCCTAATCACACATTTTATCCTCATCACTTGGGATACTTTTTCTCATAAATCTTATTTGAAAGAATAAATATTTATTTCTCCATGTATTTTTTGTTTCCTGCCATGTAACTGTAAGCTTTATGAGCAAAAGTTTTATGTGTTTCATTCAATCCTGTATCCAGGGCCTCTGGTTTGTATGTAGAAGCCACTTCAAAAATTGTCTAATTTTTAAATTTGTTATTTCTAGGTCATGGTCTATGTATGTACTTTGTATTTTTCAACACATTTGAAAAACACAATCAAAATTAGATTATATTTTGAATTGCCTAAAACCGAATCTGTTTTATGTAACAAATAAATGTACTATATTTCATGCTATTTTAAAGCATTGGGCCTAACCTCCATATTCCACCTATTTAATAGGAGTAAAATAACAATAAATAAATAAATAATAATCCCAGTTTCTTTGGGAGATTTTGATTAAAAAAGAAAAGAGGTTCTCATTGTAAGCATCTCAGTGTGTGTCAGTGAGCTAACATGGAAAGACAGGATTCTGACTGCCTCAGTTCTTAAGTCATTCATTTGGAATAGCATATGGATTAACATGGTAGATGAGGGAAAACGAATTTAACAGCTATAAATAGAAATACCACGAGAGAGTTTGTCACTGTGCTTTATGTAATCCCTATGAAATTTTGCTTCTAGATAGAGTATAAATAAAATTATCAATCTCATGAAAATACAATTGCGTGAGGACTGTAAAATAACTATAATAACGTGAGTTCTCTTTTGTAATTATATTACGTAAAAAAGTAATTTGGAAATCGGTTCATCGAGGAGCTGAGAACCTGGATCAAATCACATGGTCTGGGAACCTCATTCTCTTAAACAAAGGACACAAGGCAGCTATGAAAAAGCAAACCAAAAACAGTCATAGATGGAAAAAAAGTGATAGTCAAAAGAAAAAGATTTTGGAATAAAGTAAATACAATTTCATATATAATTTTTAAAAATTTAAAGACATGATGTACAAATATTAAGTAAATGCATGTCAAAAATTATCAAAATATTAATGATGAAACTATACAATTCAAAAAGCTGTTGTAAAGAATATTTTGAGTTTCTTGATACTTATAGGTATTGGAAAATTGTTAAAATAGGATTGCTAGGTTGGATCTAAACTGTTTAATGTTCTTATTCAGGATAAAGTTATTTTACAGTTAGATGGGGGCAGCTCTATGCTTATCTCTGGAGATGCTGGGATATGTGGTTTGATTTTTGGCCAAAATAACTCAGAATTTGTGGTGTAAAATTTAAAGTCTGAAACTCCCCTGCTAGCAAGGAGGGTTTGTTTATGGATGACTTTTACCTGGCGTAACAACTTAGACATCTTGACTTGGCTGAATGACCAGAGAAACATAAAATAAACTGCTGGGAACATCTATCTGGAGCTCCCTGAAACCAAGATTCATTGTAAAACCTTGAAAATTCAATCTGAAGATGATGTACATCTTCGTTCAAAGAAGAAGGACCTTGGGGAGCATAAGCCTTGATGTCTCTTGGACCTCATCCAAAGATTGCCTGAACTCTCTCTCTTTTGCTGTCCTGTATTTTTTGCCTTTATTACAAGTCTTGAAAATGCTCTGTGGCATCTCATGAGCCCTTGATAATGCAAACCTTTGTATTATTTGCAATTATACAGGACAATTAAAAACAAACAAAAACAAAATACAACCAAACAACGCAATGCAAGCTAAGAATATAAACTAAAAAGCAAGGAAAAGCTTAGATCATAAAGAAAATGACATTACCAATGTGAGATCTCTTTTTGAAATATACTATTTTAAAAGAAGATTTAAAGTTGTTTTATACATAGCATTGATGGCAAGCATTCTTCAACAATTCAGTTAGTTCCTAGAGTGAAATATGATCTAATCACACAAAAACATATATACGTGTATATGCTGTAATATTTTACTGTAATTGATCCTCAGGGAATTGTATCTTAAATAATTTTAACATATGTTGCCATCCTTTGAATAAAACTGCAAAATATGAACTTTGATATAGGAGATTTTCAAGGTCATTATTTCACAGATATAGTTTGAATTTAATTTCAAGTTTTTCCTTTATATAATTATGCTTATATAAAGTGTTTATCTCCAAATGTGTTATATTATAAAAGAAATGTGATATTATTATTTCCTTTGTTGCTTTTTTCTGATTTTTTTAGCCTTCGTAATTATGACTAGTTATTTCAGGAGTTGCCAGAAATTAACTACCCATTTTGTTGCTAATGGCATAGAGATCTAACAGCCCATAGTTAACTTTGTTCGATCAAGAATATTTTTAAAGCATTTCATAAAAGCCTAGTCAGACATTTCTCACAGGATCAAAGATCCTGTGTGTCTACTCTCAATTCTAAAACAGAAAGCCTCAGATATTTGTAGATAAATAAAAAATGTCTCTCCTTAGTTTTTGGTTTTCCGCAGTAAACACACCATTTAAAAGTATTATTCACATAAAGTGATTTTTATATGTCCAAATATCAATTTAGAGTTCCTTTGACTACGTTCGCTTGTTTATTAATTCACTTTTTCATTTATGAAGCAGTCTATTCATCTGTTCCACTATACATTCATTCTAATGGCTGGCCATTCTATATGCATTGACTGAGCCTCTATAAAAATTCAGGTTAAGTGAATTGATATACTAATTAAAGGGATCACAAGATGCATAATCCACAACAATTTTTCCTTTAAGTAAAGCAGCTGCTTAATAAGTGATTTCTGGTCTCACATCGCTTTCTTTAGAATATTTTCACATTGACATTCAAATGTTTGTCAGCTTCTACTGCTGAGTTATTATATGATTAGAGTTAATATGCATTTATGAACTAATTAGACAAGGAGAAATTTTAGGCCAAATATAGACAAATACAATGAATTAATAAAATTCATCAAACCATTAGAAGTCATATGGTTGGCGTAAAAAAACATAAATATCTTTGAACCTACTATCTTAAAAAAAATCCCTCCCTGATTTCTGCGTAGTCTATGTTTCTGCTATTGTTTGCTTATATGTGATGACATAGTTTTACTTTTCCTCATTTTAAGGATGGAAAATTTCAAGCAAATATAAAAATAGAATAGTAAAACAAATTCCCATGTATCTATTACTCAGCTTTAACAGTCATCATCTCATGAGTAATATAGTTTCATCTATACCCTACCCCCTATACACTCCAATATCATTTCATTCATGAACATTTCAGTAGGTATCACTAAAAGTGAGGAACTTTAAAAAAGTAAACACAATAGCATTGTCATAATTAAAAAGTAATAATGCCTTAAAATTGTAAAATATCTTGTGTTCAAATAGGCATTTGTCTTATAAAGGTCAAATGTTTTCTTGTTTATGATTTTTTCATAGTAAAATAAAGTCTACACGTTGCTGTTCGTTGACAAGTCTCTTTAGTCTGTTTTAAAATACAGCTTCCTTCTCTATTTCTCATGTTTTTCTTTTTTCTTATAATTTATTTGATGAAGAAATTAGGTTATTTCTCATATAGTGTTACCACAAACTCTTGTTCCTCTATCTTCTAAGTTTTCTATAAATTATAGTTGATAAATATTTTATTTTGATATTTAAAGTCATATAGTTATTACGACATCTATAAATTAACTTTACTTAATACATACATGTGATATATGTATTTTATTTAAAATATATTTGAATTGGGATATAATGTCAAAAACTGATTTTCTAACTGAAATAATTACACTTTGTCATGGAATATTTTTCTGTAGATCTGTGGCTTTCAGCTATTTAAAAACATAAAAAAGAACACATACTTGAAAAAAAGGATGATTGAAAACACAGCAAGTGTATTTAAATTCCCTAATGAGTAATATATTGCATTAATTTAAATATATGTGCATATACTCGTCTTCACGTTAAGTTCTCTGATAAACAAAGAAATATATTACACTCTTTATTGTTTAATTATAAATAGTTAGTTATTTTAAATAGATGTTTTAGGGCTGGCCCAGTGGCGTAGCGGTTAAGTGCGTGTGCTCTGCTTTGGTGGCCCGGGGTTCGCAGGTTTGGATCCCAGGCGCGCAAAGACGCACCGCTTGTCAAGCCATGCTGTGGCGGTGTCCCATATAAAGTGGAGGAAGATGGGCACTGATGTTAGCCCAGGGCCAGTTTTCCTCAGCAAAAAAAGAGGAGGAGGATTGGCATCAGATGTTAGCTCAGGGCTGATCTTCCTCACACACACACACAAAATAAATAAAATAAATAAATAAATAGATCTTTTGGAAAATAATCTTGCTGATTTAACCCCAAATGATTTACAGTAGCCAATAAAATTTGGAGAAAAGTCTTCTAGCTTCTAATGTAATTATATTCATATTATGAAAATACTGTTAGCTCAAGGTATTTTGACTGCTCAGAATCTTAGGAAATTCAATTGCAGATTTTTATTTAAAATGACCTTCATTCTGGCAAGTATTGGTAGGTAAACTTATTATTAATTACACAAAAACCTTATAGCAACAGTAGAAGAAAAATTAATAAACTGCCCCTAGTTCCACTGCTCAATCAAACATTTTTGTTAATTTTTTCCAAGTTTTCTTTTGGTTTGTTCATATATGTAAATATTAGTTGTATATTGCTGCAAACTCAGCATAACTGCAATTCTTTAGACTATATTTTTATTGAACATTATATATTTAGTAGAGTTGACAGTATAATAGTGATTCAGAGCTTTGGATTTAGGATTCAGAATGTGACCTTGAGGTTTAAAACTTCTGGGTCTTGACTTTCTCATTAAAACAACAAAAATAAAAATATTTACCTAGTGATAATTAAACTATTAAATAGTACATAATATACTTGGTAAAATATCTGATGAAAATAAGCACTAAATAAATTACAGCTACTAAAACCACAATCAACAGAGTTACAAAATATTCTCTTGAATGAATTAATATGCTATACCATGCTTAATCATTCCTATTAATCATCCGTATTCATAACAGGCCTCACAAAAAGCCTCAAACTCTTAAACTAACCCTCATCTCTTACCCTCTAATTCGCGTAAGGCTATGCACATATGTTAATCTGTCCCTTATCACATTCCTTCCCAACCCCTAAGGCCATTTCCCTAGCTGGGAAAGAGAAGTGTATCGCTGATATGCAGGATATGGCCTAGAGCTCACAATTAGGTCATAGTGTTCTCATATTGAACATAGAAATTGTCACAGAACAGCAACATCAGGCAAAAACACTCTGTGACTGGATGGATAAAAACAAAAATCAGCAACTTCATAATTATGTCTGAACACAGATAAAAGCAAGAACATTGTCCAAAACACCAAAATGTCTAAATATTCTTTTACACTGCCTTATAGTACTGATTGGTGCTTCTTTACTGATCAGATTTAGCCTTGCTCTGTTCTTCTGATCTTCTAGATAAAATTATTAAAATTCTCAATCAAAGAATTACGCTAGTTCTTCGCAGCATCCGGGACAGAGCAAAGTTGCCCTTTTTTGAACTCTTCACCAAATAATCTAACACAAATCCAAATCTCATAACAAATCTTTTCTAACATCCTCTCATTGAAACACCTAATGTTGCATTTCGCTGTAACAAGTTGCAACAAGCCAAGAAACCCAACTTTGTTGAACTACATGTGTGTTCCTTGTGGTCTTTGGCTGAAGGGTATCTACAGAGCCCTCTGAACTTCAATGTCCATCAGAAGCAACATCTGTTATATCCTCAATAACTTGTCTGAACCATCCTTTCATGTTTTACCTGAATTGAAAAATCATAATCTCCCTTGAGCATACTGCTGCCTCTGCAGCTCCTTCAAATGTTGACTGGTTTTTCTTCCTCTGTCTTCATATCATTGAGCCTAGAGTGGGAAAGATATCCTCATTGCTCCATATTGTCCCTTTCAGACAATTCTTTCTCCCGCTTCCATTACTCTCCTCCAGCTTTCAATCATGTGCTATGTGATTATCTCATCCACCATATCTCATTGTTACTGTCATCCGCCAAGCCCTCAATTATTCCTACCCTCCTTACAAAGTTTTCACTTCCTGGGTCACTGTCACTATTTTCAATATGACTTCTGTCTTTATTTTGGGCTACTTCCATATTCATACAGATGATTTTCCTCAAAACCCTGGTATCTCAGTCCCTTGAATGATTCTCTTCCACTGACTTTGTCTTCCTCGTATCTCAGCTACTTACTCCCATAATCATGACCTAGATTCTGTTATTAGTTATTACCATGATCTCACCATGCATTCCACTCTTAGACTACTACCTCCTATCTTCTAGCTCACTGTCTTTAGTACGGCACTGTTCTAAACCTAAACTGGAGTATGGCTGGAGAAAAATAGATAACCAAACTGAATGTTCTCAGACTAAATGCAATGGCCAAGAACTTCAAGTGGACTCTTCACACTGGTAGGCAGTCACGGTATATAATTTTAATTTAGTCTCTCTCCAACTCCCTAGATCACTATTTTGCACCTCTTCTTCTCCTCTTAAAGCAAACACCTCCTCCCCCTACTCACTTCCAGAGGATGACCTACTTCAATTTACTAAAATAATTGAAGAAATAGAGGAGAATCTTCAAAGACCGAGTATTTGTTTTTTTATTGTTGTATAATAAATTGTGAAAAACTTGGTGCCTTAAAGCAACAAACATATATTATATCATAGTTTCTGTGGGTCAGGAATCTGGGCACCAGATTAGCTGGGTAATCTGCTTCAGGGTTTCTTGCAAGGCTACACTCACAATGTCAGGCCAGAAATGGGGTGTCATCTAAAGCTTTCCTGGGGAGAGACCTACTTCCAAGCTCATCTGGTTGCTGTCAGGATTCAGTTTCTTGAGAGTTCTTGGACTGAGGGCCTCAGCTCTTTGCTGGCTGTCAGTCTAAGGCCACTTTCAGTTTTCTACCTGAGCCTCATTATATGATGGCTATGTCATCAAAGCCAGCAGTGAAGAGAATCAATAGAGTTTACTAGCAAGACAGAAGTTACAATCTAATGTAATGTAATCACGAAAGTGACATCCCATTATCTTGGCTGTATTCTATTGATCAAAAGCAAGCCACGAGCTATGCCCACACTTAAAGGAGGAGTATTACACAGAGGCATTGATACCAGACAGCAGGTGTATTTGTGGGCTATCAGAGTTTGTTTGCCACGGATCACAAACATCACATCTACCCACCTACTAGAATCTAAACTCATCTTTCTAAAAGTTTCTTGGTACCTTTCCTTTACCAGCCAACAAACCATTTATTTGCTCCTTTTTACAATAAAAGTTGTTGAAATTTTTATCTTTACTCACTTTCTCTAACTTCTCTCTCTCATTCTCTTTTAAACCCACTCTAATCACGATTACACCCAATACTTAAGAGGAATTGCCCCGTCAAGGTCACCTATTACCTGCACGTTGCTAAATTCAATGGTACATTTTAATTCCTCATTTTATTGATTTAGCAGCAGTATTTGACATGGCAGATTATTAAGTTCCTTGAAACATTGTTTTTAATTGGCCTAGGATTCCATATACTCTTGACTTTTCACTCCTTCAATTCTCAGTCTCCTCTGATGTTTTCTCCCCACCAACCTTACAGCTGTAGCAAAATCTTTACTCTGTTATCCACACTTCATCTCCTCTTCTTGTCATTTGGTATTATATTATCAAATGCAAAGTATATACTCAGATCTCCTGAATTATCTTTCCAGTCCAAATTGCTCCTCCGAAAAGCAGACCTGTGTATTCCAGAGCTTACTTAGCACCTTCATTTGCAAACCTGATAAAGATCTTAAACTCACCATGTCTGAAATGGCACTGCTGATCTCTTTACCCCCCTCCAACAAAAAAATCAGTCAGCTTCCCTATCTGGGTGAAAAACAAGTACATTTTTGCAGTTGTTTCTTGGAGGATTATGTCTCTCCCCTTTCTCCCACATCCTATATCCAACCATTTAGAAAACTCTATTGGCTCTACTTTCAGAATTTGAACACTTTCAGCAACTCTGCTGCAGTCTCCCTGGTTTATGCCACCACCCTCTTTAATCTGGATTAATGCAATAGCTTCCTAACTGCCTCTCCTCTCTATTCACAGCCTGTTATTAACACAGCCAACAGAACGGACCTTTAAAATATAGGCAGATCATATTGCCTCTCTCCTCAAAACACTACAATTGCTTCCTGTTCTACTTAGAGTAAAAGTTAATGCCCTTATAGTGCCCCAAAGATCTTGCTTTCTGGCTTTATATATAATACTCTCTTCTTACTCTATAAGCTATGGTCACAATGAGCCTCCTGGTTATTTCTAGATAAAACCTCAGTGCCTTTGCATAGCACTCCATTTGGAATATTTCTCTTCCAATATCTACTTGGTTTACCTCCTGCAAGACTTGTTTCAAATCTCAATTTTCTAGCGAGGCCTATCCTGGTCAATCTATCTAACAGTGCAACCTGCTTCTAACTACTGCTTGCACTCGCAAGCCATCTTCCTCTCCCTTACTTTTCTCCCAGTAGAATTTATAACCTTGTAACATACTATCTAATTTGCTCATTAATTATGTTTATTGCATAACTCCACCCGAGAGAATGTTAGCTCCAAGAGTGCAGGCACCTTTCTTTTTTGGTCACTAATGTTTCGCAAGCACCTGGTATGGTATCTGGACCACAGCAGTCCTTCAAAAAATATACACCAATTGAATGAATAAATAAATGAATGAATGTGTGGGTCATTTGGCAGTAACAAGATAAGACTCTCTGAATGAAACTGAAATATTTACTCTTGTGCTCTGATTTCACGGGAATAACCAAGGAATTATCAGGAGATCAATTTTTTTTCTTACTTCTCTGGGAATTAAGTGTCTCATTAGAATAACACTACTTTTGTGAGGTCAATCTGTTTATCTTATAAAGCATGTCCTACACTTTACTTTTAAGAAAAGTCCTCCCTTTAAAAGGGATTTATTTTGACCAAATGAAGAAAAATTGCAACAAGATTTACTTTTATTCCTCATACAACCAGGGTAGACTTTAACAAACTGATTTTATACTAAGAATTGTTTAAATGAATGCATAAGGAAATCTCATCTTCTTAGACTAGGTTCCAGGGAAAACAGAGTCTAAGTGGAATTTCTGGACGGACACTTCATTGTAGAGTGCAGTCTTGGTGAGATGAGGAAAGAAGAGAAGCAAAGACTAGGGTGCATCACTGATCTGAGATCATAACAAGCGCAGCTGGTTATTCTGTTTTGCAAGATGTCTTCTAGTCTAACCTATTGTTTCGTGGAATTGTGTGTTCAGAGTAGAAAGCAAGCATAATTATCTGTTTGCTTTCATCTCCCGTTGGTCAAAGTTTACCGCACAGGGTGTCAATCCAGGTACTTCCAGGCATTCTGCTTTTCTGGGTAGTTTCCAGGGAAACCAGATGTCAAGATAGCAGTGGCAGTCTCTGAGGCTTGTAACAGCAACACTCACAGCCTTCCTTTGTCTTTCAGCTTGCAGGCTCAGTTGACGCGTGGGTGTGGGATGAGGATTCAATTTCTGGAGAGTTGTTGGACTGAGGGCCTCAGTTGTTAGTTGGCTGTCAGTCTAAGGCCACTTTCAGTTTTCCACCTGAGCGTCACTCTATGATGACTTATGTCGTCAACGCCAGCAGTGGAGAGAATCAATAGAGTCTACTAGCAAGACAGAAATTACAATCTAATGTAAGGCTGAAACACAGTGAGTGAACATTTCAGAGTCTCTAGCTTTAGAGACAACAGGGACAGGAAGTACATTCCAAGGTATGACCAGTTGTTTCCATAAGTGACATGAAGCTCAGCTGAAAATGTGGAAGGAGAAAGTAGTGTTTATGTTTTGAGGAGAGAAGAGGGTTAAAGGATCCTTTAGAAATTAGGGGTGTGAATTGAGCAAGGCAAGGTAGTAGAATTGAAGGGCAGGTCCCCTCACTGATCTCAGCAGGACTGAGCACTTCCTTCTGAGGCACTCTGCACACTTTCACAAACATACTTAGCACTTTTATTAAGGTTATTTGCTTCTCCATCTCTTTTGCTAGACTGTACGTTCTTCAAAAAATCACTGTTTTATAGATTCCTAACAAGTATGTTTTTCATAGAAACCACATTAAAGAATTTTAAACAAGTGAGAAAAGGGGTCCAGAGTTGAGTGGCAGCATAGGGGTGATAAAGACCTAAGCAGAATCATAATTTTAGCATCCCCCAAATTATAAATACTTTGGGAGTCACCATCAAACATTGGAGAATTTGTACGTGGATATTAGGCAGCACAGAGCCAGAGATCCCAGTGCAATTGTGGCAACAAAACATAGGAATTCATAATAATGCATGTGGAGAACAACAGGTCTAAAATGGCCTAAATCCGGCTTGGGGTATAAACAACATGAAAGATGTTTTATCTTAAGTTCACTACCTTTTATAGGATTTTCACCTCATTCTTGCCTAATTTGAGACTTATTCCCAGAGGGTGAGTTGTCTTAAAGTGGAGGCAAATAAGGTCATCCGGTTAAGGTGAGTCTTCCTGATATTTGTTGCTACATGAAGCTGACCACTCTTGAATACGTTTTCATTATTATCTAAAGCAAAGTGACAGAGTACCCTAAGAAATACTGAAAAAAACTTGACATAATTAATATAGATATCTAAACATAAATTTGTTCAAAATAATTAAACACACAGCCCAGGCCTAAGGATGGGAATTTTTTAGTTGAGGGTGTGCTGGATCCTGTTTAGGTATTTCTCTGGATTTATTTGGCTATGGTTGTCTGCTACCATATCTACCGATGCTACTGATGATCCTCCAGGATGATTGCCTGAACCTGGAGAATTCTTATAGGCTACAAATGGAGATTTATGAGCCTCATCACCAGTATATGGTAGTGGTCTCCTAATTCCTAAAGGATCATTTAACCCTCTTCTCTCCTCAAAATATAAACACCACTTTCTCCTTCCACATTTTCAGTTGAGAATTTAGCTGCTTATTTCACTGAGAAAATCTACGGAAATTTCTTACTAATAACTTCCACTTTGCACTTTGCTGATTCAGTGTTCATTTATCAATCCTTATCTTATTTAATCTTTCAGAAACATTTGATTTCTCTTCCATGACAGGTTTCCTCTTTGTCCTCTTACTTGCCCCTCCCCTCCTCTTCATCCCTCTCTTCCTCCTCCGTCTCCCCTAATCAGAGACACCAGATTTCTCTCTAATTTAGTTCTTCTCTTTCCTCGCTGCCTCTCATTCTCACTCCCGTCTGTGCAATCTTCCTTATCTTCTCCTCCTTTAAAATAACAGACTGGCCCGGGCTCAGGATCTGCATCTACCTTTCTTCACTTTCTAGATGATTTCATCCATTCCTGTGGTTTTAAATATTATTTTCACTCTGATGACGCCAACATTTTTATCTCCTGTTCCAATATCTGTGTACTCAAGAATGATATCAAACACAATAGTTGCTGTCTCCGCTTGTACATCTTCCAAACTTCTCAAACTCGACATATCTGAAAGTAAATTTTGAAGTTCCCTCTTATAATGTCATCTCATCTTGGTAAATGGCAACTACATTCTCTTATTTGTTCAGTCCACAAGACTTGGAGTCCTCATTGACTTCTCGGTGTCTCACCTACTACTTATCTACTTAGTTGAGAAATCCTTTCAGCTTTACTTTTGGAATCCAGATTCTAACCTTCTCATCACTAACAGTACTAACGTTGAAGCTACCATCATTTCATGCATGAATTGTGGCAATAGGCTTCTGCCTGGTCTGCTTGCTTTTCTCTTTACACCTCTCAGTCATTTTCCAAGAGAACAGCCTGACTGATCCCGTTAAAATGTAGGTCTGATCATGTTATTACTAAAATTAAATTCTGCTAACAACTCTCATTTCATTTAGAATGAAATACAAGTCCCTTACCATAATTGACCTATGCCTTACCCTACTCCAAGCAATCACTCTCACTTTGAACTGCCATACTTTGCCCTCACTCACTCCTCTCAAACCAAAATGGCATGCTTTATTCCTCAAAAAGGTAAGGCATGCTCTTTCCTCAGGGCCCTGGCATTTGTTTTTCTATCTGCCTGGTCCATTCTTCCTCTAGATATCTTCTTGGCTGATTATTTGCCTTTCTCAAGGGTCCTGCTCAAATGTTATCATATCAGAAAGGACTTTCTTTGGTCTTTTGCCATTTTTTAATTGGATTATTTGTTGTTGTTGTTGTTGTTTTATATTGAGATGTATGGGTTCCTTATATATTTTGGATATTATTAACTCCTCATCAGATATAGGATTTTCAAGTATTTTCTCCCATTCAATAGGTTGCCTTTTCATTTTGCTGATTATTTCTTTTGCATACAGTGCAGAACCTGTTTTGTTTGATGTAGTCTCACTTGTTTATTTTTATTTTTGTTGCTTGTGCTTTTGGTATCATATCCAAAAAATCATTGCCAAGGTCAACATCATTTTCCTCTGTTTTCTTCTAGGAGTTTTACAGTTTCAGGTCTTATATATAAGTATTTAATCCATTTCAAGTTAATTTTTATGAGTGGTATTAGATAAGAATCCCATTTCATTCTTTTCATGTGAATATCCAGTTTTCCTAACACCATTTATTGAAGAAACTATACTTTTTCCATTGAGTATTCATGGTTGCCTTGTCAAAAAATTAATTGACTGTATATGCAGGGGTTTATTTCTGGGCTCTTGGTTCTGTTCCATTGGTCTATGTGGCTGTTTTTATGCCAGTATCATACTGTTCTGATTATTATAGCTTTATAATATAGTCTGAAATCAGAAACTGTGATGCCTGCAACCTTGTTCTATCTCAAGATTGCTTTGGATTTCTGCAGTCTTTTGTAGTTCCATAGGAATTTTAAGATTGTTTTTCCTATTTCTGTGAAAAATGCCATTGGAATTTTGATAGGGATTGTATTGGATCTATAGATGGCTTTGAGTAATATGGACATTTTAACAATATTAATTATTCTGATCCATAAACATGGAATATCTTTCTATGTATTTGTGTCTTCTTCAATTTCTTTCATCAGTGTTTCATAGTTTTCAGTATACAGATCTTTCACCTCCTTGGCTGAGTTTATTCCTAAGTATTTTATTCTTTTTGATGCTATTGTAAATGGGATTGTTTTCTTTATTTCTTTTTCACATAGTTTGTTGTTAGTGTATAGCAATACAACTGATTTTGGTATATTTATTTTATATCCCGCAACTTTACTGAATTCATTTATTAGTTCTAACAATTTTTTGGTGGAGTCTTTAGGATTTTCTACATATAAAATCATATCATCTGCAAATAAAGACAATTTTTCTTCTTGCTTTCCAATTTGGATATCTTTTATTTCTTTTTCTTGCCTGATTGCTCTGTCTAGGATATCTAGTACCATGTTAAATAGGAATGGTAAGAATGGGCACCCTTGTCTTGTTCCTGATCTTAGAAGAAAATCTTTCAGCTTTTCACCATTGAGTATGATGTTAGCTGTGGTATGTGGTAGATGTAATATGTGTTAGCTTGTCATATGTGGCCTCGATTATATGAGGTATGTTCCTTCTATACCCAGCTTGTTGAGAGTTTTTAGTATGAAGAATGTTGAATTTTTTCAAATGCTTTTTCTGCATCTATTGAACTGATCATATGATTTTTATCCTTCATCTTGTTAATGTGGTGTATCACATTTAATGATTTGCTGATGTTGAACCATCCTGGCATCCCAGTGACACATCCACTTAACCATGTTGAATAATCCTTTTAATGTGCTATTGAATTTTGTTTGCTACTATTTTGCTGAGAATTTTTGCATCTATATTCATCAGAGGTATTGGCCTGTAGTTTTCTTTCCTTGTAGTGTCCTTACCTGGCTTTGGTATTAGGGTAATGCCAGTCTCATAAAATAAGTTTGGAAGTGTCCTCTCCTCTTCAATTTTTTGAAAGAGTTTGAGAAAGATTGGCATTAATTATTCTTTAAATGTTTGGTAGAATTCACTGATGAAACCAACTTGTCCTCATATTTTCTTTACTGGGAGGTTTTTTATAAATTTTTATTTATTTATTTTTTTCCCCCAAAGCCCCAGTAGATAGTTGTATGTCATAGTTGCACATTCTTTTAGTTGCTGTACATGGGACGCGGTCTCAGCATGGCCGGAGAAGAGGTGCGTCGGTGCAAACCCAGGATCCGAACCCGGGCCGCCAGCAGTGGAGCGCACGCACTTAACTGCTAAGCCATGGGGCCGGCCCTACTGGGAGGTTTTTAATCACTTATTCAATCTCCTTGATTAGACATTTCTTCAAAGTATACATACAAATAGCCAACAGGCACATAAAAAGGTGGACAACATCGCTCATCATCAGGGAAATGCAAATCAAAACCACAATAAGATATTACTTCACACCTGTTAGAATGGCTACTATAAATAAGACAAGAGGTAACAAGTGTTGGTGAGGATATGGATAAAAGGGAACCCTTGTGCATTATTGATGGAAATGCAAATTGTTGCAGCCACTAGGGAAACAGTATGAAGGGTCCTTCAGAAATTAAAAATATAACTACAGTATGATCCAGCAATCCAAATTCTGGGTATATATCCAAAGGAAATGAAATCACTACCTTGAAGAGATATCTGTACCCTCACATTCACTGCAGCATTATTCACAATAGCCAAGACATGGAAACAATCTATGTGTCCATCATAGGATGAATGGATAAAGAAGTATACATAATGGTACATTATTAGGCCATGAAAAAGAAGAAAACGCTGAAATTTGTGATAATATGGATGGACCGTAAGGGAATTATGCTAAGTAAGTCAAACAGAGAAAGACAAATACTATATGATCTCACTTAAATGTGAAATCTAAAAAAGCCAAACTCATAGAGACAGAGAGTAGAGTGGTGGTTGTCAGGGGCTGAGGGGTCGGGGAAATGAGGAGACGTTGGTCAAAAGGTACAAACTTCCAGTAATAAATAAGTTCTAGGGGTCTAATGTACAGCATGGTGACTACAGTTAACAATATTTTATTATATAAAATAGAAAGTTGCTAAGAGAATAGATCTTAAATGTTCTCACTACAAAAAAAATGTAAGGGGATAGATTTGTTAACTAACTTTATTGTGGCAATCATTTTGCAACATATATGCATATCCAATCATTGGAAAATGTGTGATTTAAAGAAAAGCAGAAATTCAGATGTTTATCTCATCTATTACCCTTATGAATTATACGATCATGGAAACTTAATTTAACCTTTCTGAATTTGACTAATTTCCTCTCGAAAATAAAGATACAGCTACTAACTCTGAGTGTGAATGTTCATAAAACACCATGTTCATAAAACACCTAACACAATGATGAAAACATAGTAGGCGCTATATAAATAAATTTTTTGTTATTTAACATCCAATATAGTTTTATCTTTGCAAATTTATGAATTTTAACCTACTGAGTAGTGAGATTTTATTTTTACTCTCTAACTTTCTGGAAGCTACAGGAAAGAGAGAAATGTTTAGTTCTTTCTTTCTTTTTTTCTTAATCATTGGCAGTTAAAATTTTACCCAATAGGTTAAAATTTTACCTGGTGGTCTAGTGGTTGAGATTCGGCGCTCTCACCGCCCTGGCCCAAGTTACATTCCCGGTCAGGGAACCACACCATCCGTTTGTCAGTTGTCATACTGTGGCAGCTACATGTTGCTGTGATGCTGAAAGTAATGCCACTGGTATTTCAAATACCATCCGCGTCACTCATGTTTCAGCAGAGCTTCCAGACTAAGAAAGACTAAGAAGAAGGACCTGGCCACTCACTTCCAAAAAATTGGAGATGAAAACCCTATAAATAGCAGTGGAGTATGGTTTTATATAGTGCCGGAAGGTGGGAGGATGGCACAAAAAGACTGGACAGGGCTCCACTCTGCTGTACACAGTGTCTCTAGGACTCAGAATTCACAGCACTAACAACAAGAAGTTTTTACCATTTGAACAAGAATAACATGAATGTCCTAATTCAGTGACTTTTGTCTTTAGTTACTAATAATTACAAAAATGATAAATATGTTCATTTCCTTGGGGGAAAAACATTCAATGATTGACAAGTTAATGAAGCATTTGCAAAGATCTCACATCTGACTAAATTCATGAAGAAAATATCAACACCAGAACCAAAGTTGCCAAAAAATACGTTGTTGTGAAATGTTCATGGTTTTTACCTCATAGCTTAAAAATCTGTTTTTGTAATATTTTGCTTTAAAAAAACCCAGAATGAGGCGGCCCCAGTGGCGTAGTGGTTAAGTTTGTGCTCCACTTCGGCGGCCTGGTGTTCACCAGTTTGGATCCTGGGTGCGGACCTATGCACCACTTATCAAGCCATGCTGTGGCAGGCGTCCCACATATAAAGTAGAGGAAGATGGGCACAGATGTTAGCCCAGGGCCAATCTTCCTCAGCAAAAAGAAGAGGATTGGCAACAGATGTTAGCTCAGGGCTAATCTTCCTCACCAAAATAAATAAATAAATAAATAAATAATTTTAAAAAAATTTAAAAACCCACAAAAAAGATATAAAGAAATACATGTAATAGATTAATAGGTAAGTGTTAATCAGGTTACATAGAGAAACATCTATATACACTCATGATTGTTTTGTCTTTTTAATAGATAGAAGATCATTTCAGGAAGAGAAAATCAGTAGCCTCACAATGCTTTAGATGTGCTTTTTCTCTTCATGATAATTGAATGTACTACAAATGAAGTTCTTAGAGTTTTATGACATGTCTCAGATTTAAAGTTACCTATGCAACTATACCTCAGTAATAATTTGAGGAGACTCATTGTTCTTGAATCTAGGAGATAATTACAGGCACCATTACATTTGGGACGGCATGCGTCCTTGCCTCTTCTCCTTTCCAGTAAACAGAACTCTAGATTTGCTTGTTCGGTTTCCTCGTCTCCTTCTCACACCCTGTCAGATTTCTTCTTTGCACCCTGGTGAATCTATATGTAAAGAAAGATATTGAAATAGGTTGAAAAGAAAGAGGGAGAGCTAAAGAAGGTAAGTCTTACAGATGGTGTAGGACTTGGGGAGTTGGGAAGCAAGGCTTTAGAATACCTGTGGGGTCAGCAGAATTAAATGGAAGAGAAAAGGGATATTAAGATTGTTGTTAGGAACTGTTTTTGCTTTCACAATGTAAATGAACTTACATTATTTTTAGAATTTCTCTTTAGTGATTGAACAGTACTTCTTTGAGCTGGGTATATAATGATCTGAGATTGACTAAACAGCTCAAAGCTTCGACAGGGCAATATGAAGATATATAAATCATACGAGAAATAATGTTGAAAACTCCCTTCTCCATTTTAAGAATAATAATGTCACAAGCAAACTCTAACTTGAGGGTAAATGGAGTAGAATGTGGTGGAAGAGAAGGAATAAATCACAAATTTTTGGAAGTGGAATATATGACAAACAGTTTTGGACAATAGAGGTTACAGTTAAGTATGTGAAAATCAATGTGTTAAGCCTGTTGATATATTTCGATATTTTTTCTTTACTAAGTCACTGGCAGACAGTGCTTAGAAAATCTGAACTAATTCAATGGATAGCCTTTTTTGACTTCCTATTGTCTTCATCAGACATTTCTCTTTGACTACATTATTTCTGGCCACATAGCAAAGTACTAAATTAAAATGTGATAGCTGGCATAAAATATCTCTTGTGGTTAATTTCTTCAAACTAGTCTATTTCAACCATTTGAAACCTCTTAATGAATATAAAATCTAATTGTGGTCTTTAATATTATTTGAAATGAAAAAAAAAAAAACCTCTGTGACTAAAAATAAATTGAAACATATTCCTGAGAGAGGCAACTATTTTCAAACAAACACGTAAAATATGGTAGCTAAGTCATTCTGAAATGGAAATACAATGTATCTTTTAAAAAGCATATATCTGTTCAATTATTATGGAATTTTCTGTAAGGGTGCACCTCATGAATCACTTTTGCCTCTATAACATTCTGAGCAAAGTATTTTAAAACTCATTGAAAATAAAACTTAATAAGGATCTTTTGGCACAACTAAGTTCTTTTTAGAAATGTTCACTGTATTTTACCCTCTTGATTTATCACACATGCACAAAAATTGGTTTCTGTAGAATTCACAAATTTAGCTCTAATAATAGCAAAGCAGATTCAGAGCTTGTGATGATTTTTCTCATCCAAAAAGTATTTTTGAAAAAAATGAAAATTTGCAATTTCATAATAGTGGTGGCCTTCATTACACCAAATTTCAGTGATGTGGATATTATGATGCCAAGTGGAAATAGTAATTTTATTATTAACCTATACATCCCATGAATAAAGCATGTACACAGAATTATTTTATTACAATTTGTCTGGACCTTTTTCAATTTTGTATAATAATTTTAAAATGAAACAAAACAAGAGCAAGAGGAAACTGTGGTTTCCATGGGTGCAAGAGAGAAAAACAATGAATTGCCCATTCTTGGCTGCCAGGGCTTTGAATTCAGCACATCAAAACCAGCCTACAACTCCACCTTTGCTTAGAACATTCACCTGTGTTTTGTTTGGAAGGAGTAGTACAATAATTAACCTCTTTCAATGTATTTAGCTTTAAATATCTTAGACGGAAAGAAATAAGGAAAGTTAAAGGATGTTTGCTATTGATGGTAGAGAAATCTCTCTTCCTGTTTTCAACACAGAATGCATATATCCCACATTTTGTTTTGGAAACACTCAGTGTCAATAGTGCTCATAACTGAATTGATTAAGCTTTGTCTCACCAAGCCATCTGTGTGGGAAATGAGGTTTGTTATTTATTTTCTCAGTACACAAAAAGTAATTCAAACTGCCTCTGATAGCCATGGGTCATTATCATCATTTTCAAGTAAAAATATTCAATGTATTACTATTATGAGGATTGATTGTTTTATTAGGATGATAATAATGCAGTAATGCTTTCTCTGGGGATTTCTTGTTTAGGACTGCTGCAGGGAGTAGAGACGGAGGGATATAAGGAAGCCAGGGTAGGGACTGGAAAAGCTGATCTGGCTGCAGGGTTGACCCTTCAAGGATAGCTCAATATTCATATGTTCAGCATCTCTTAAGGTAGCCAAGATCTCCCCGTGGTCATTCATTCCAGAAATCTTTATCGATTCCTTGTCTGTGCCATGCAATTTGTTAGCATTGGAGATTTAAAGGTGAGCAGGTGAGGATAGTTTTTGTGCTGGATCTTATGGCTTAATGGGGGAAACAAAACCCAGGTAGTGGTTCAGGCTGTAGTGTCAGACCTATACAGGGTTCAGCCAGATTAGCTGATTTGGACTATAGTTCTAGAAGGTGTATGAGAGATAGGGAAACCAAGACATAAACAAACCATTTGTTGGGGTTTATAATCAAGCCCACGTGGGTTCAAATCCAAGACCAACTATTTGAGAGACAATACTACGGTGGTAGAGCCCATCTCACACCAATCTGCCTGGATTAACATTCCAGTTCATCACTTTTTGGCCAAGTTACTTAACCTATCTGCATCTAAGTTTCCTTATGTAGAAAATGAAGCCGATAACGATAGCAAGAAAACTAACCTTATAGTGATTGAATGAGTAAGATATGCAAAATGCATTGAACAGTCTGACATACATTAAATGCTAAAAATTGTTATTATTATTATTTTCTTTTTACTGTGTAATCTGAGGCAAGTTACTGGACATTATGAAGCCTAGATTTCATAATAAGCAAAATACCATACTAAAATGCTTACTTAATGATATTCTTGTCATTCCAGCTAGCTGTGTAAATCCTAAAATGACAATTCATTACTATCTTTTGCTGCCCTATGTATCGAATAGGCTCAATTGGATGGTTATCCTGCCAAGTCACTCATGCAGATACAGTCAAATGTCAGCTGGGGCTGCAGTCATCTGAAGGCTTGACTGGGTTGGACTTGCAAAATACATAGGGTCAACAGTTGGTGCCGACTGTCATCTGAGGCTCACTTGGGGCTTCTGAATGGAGTGACTGTATATAGCTTCTCCATGTGGCATAGGAAGAGCAGATGGACTTCAAGAGGGAACATCTTGAGAGTGAGTGCCCTTCCAAGAGGCCTGATGGAAGCTGTAAGACTTCTTATGGCCCTGCCTCAGTAGTCCCCCAACGTTACTTTCACTGTATTTCATTGGTCAGACAAGTTACAAAGGTCACTATATGTGTAAGCAGAGGTGACTTCAATTCCACCTGTCCCTAGGAAGAGTAGCAAAGAATTTAAGGCCATCTTCAATCTACTTCACTTATGATGAACCTGCCATGTGATAATCTTTACCAAAACCAGTCACATCATTTTCTTCTTCATCATCGTCATACCATGCATATTTATTCTCATTTAAAATTCTAGTAACCCTTGTGATATAGACATTATTATTTTCACTTTTTCTAGATAAGGAAGGAGAATGATAGAAGCTAATTGGCTTAAGTAAGGTCATATTACCTAGTAAGCACAGAGGCAAAATTTTATCTTCGATCTATTGACTCCAGAGTTTCTAATGTACAATATTTAAATTTTTAGAAAACTAAAATGCAGTTGTCAATTTCAATATTTCAATCATTTTAAAGAAATTCTCTTCAAATCTTAAGCGACTCATCAAATATTAGAGCAAGAAGAAAATAGAGATCATAATTTCAAATTATCTCTATAATTTGTCCTATGCATATGATTATATATTGTTTTACTTTTATAATACATTTCAAGAAATTATTTAAATTTATGATAGATCTTCATTAAACATTATGTCTTTGAATAGGGCGTAGCAAACAATTTTGGGTCTTGCTTTAAAGCTAACATCTAAATGCAAATATTGAGTTTTCCTGTGGGTGAAATTATCTACCATTAATCTATTTATATAATTTGTTTGTTGATGCCCAATATTGAACTTTTTTTCCAAAATTCCAACTTTATAGCCAATGGTGCATAGCAAATTTCTATCGTAATTATACATGAAAGAGTGAATATCGTCATTTCAAGTTAATATCTCAATGGAATATTTGGAGAATGTTACCAAAACTTTAAGTAAAGGCAATGTTTAATTACAAGTACAGCCATTCAGTAGTTCTGTCAAAAAGCAAAATTTTAGAGGGCCACTGAAAAAGAACTCCCAGGAGAGTCATCTTTCTCTTAAAATCTGGGCCTATGTACTTGCATACTAACTAAATCATGCCTGTTTCATTTTAAAAGTACAGACATACTACTTGCCCTAAGGATACATTTTATTATCATGTGGAATATGAAATGTTATTCTGCTTCAGGAGAGTAAAGCAATTTAATTTGAATCTCTCTGGAAACTAAAGCATCAGCACAGCTAGTCAACTGTAACATCCGTGACTAATATCTTTTAGTAAGTGTTTTTATACTGTCATTAATAAATGTGACATTTTTGTATACTGAGACTATTAAAGGTGATGCTATTGCATCTCATCTCTTATGCCTGGAAAAAATCCCATTGTGGGTGTGGTAAGTCATTTTTGCTCAGTAGAGTTTTGTTTAGATCACTCATAGTTTTAGAAAGTGGACAAGAGTAAAAAGCAGAAGGTATTCTATAGACAGCCAGGTGGGGACTATTCTACATCCTTCATTCATTAAAAAAAAAAAAAGTCCTGAGGTTAAAAAATTCCGTTGTAATCTCCTGAGCTTTCTAGATCAGTTTCACAGTCCATGTAGGCTTTAACCAATCATAGCATGTTGCCTAATGGTGTTAATGGGAATTCATTTCTTCTTCTAATTAAACACAGATGTAGATCTAAAATTTAAGAAAAAGAGAAAAGCCGTATTCCCTTGCCAAGCTCATAATTTCTCTTTTTTGCACACTACAGGGTCATTGACAGTACCCAGGAGCCTAACACAGATGCACATTAATTACTCCTTCTCTAATTACTAGGGTACCAATATAACCGCTCAACCATTCATTATACATTCTTCTCAACTTTGCAAAACCCCAGAGACATATGTATGAAGCACACCGCTTGGCAACATTAATTGAACCCTATTAACTCATAAAATTTATGAAAAATGTAGCTATTAATAAAAAAAGTGCTCTTTCATTTAGTCCACTAAACCTACAATGCACAAATGATCATTTTTCCTTGTGCTGTATATCGGATATTGGACAATGCAGCTGCTCACAGATAGTTAATTATCAGGAATACATCAACAGGATTAGACTAGAATCCTGGTGATTAAATTAGCCAGGATAATTTCCCATTCTGGAAATTATTCACAGTGGTAGTTAGCTGTATAAGCAAATCTAAATAGGATGCTTAGCCAGGAAGTTAGATTAAGAAAAAAAAAACAAAAAGAGTAAACAAAAACTAGCTCAGTCATAAAAAATCATTGCACTCCCAGTTTGTTAAATTAAAACATAATTCAAATTTAAATATTTTTTATTGGAAATGTATCTTTAATAGGATATTTTACATTGGAAACAGCGTATTTTTCATGTCAGATACATTTTTCCCTATTCATATATTTATTATTGCTGGATGTAACCCAAACCTCATAGCCTAGATTCACAGTGATCCATGTTGGTTTAGCAAGTCATTTTTTTTTTTTTTTTTTTTTTTTTTTTTTTTAAAGATTTTATTTATTTATTTTTTCCCCCCAAAGCCCCAGTAGATAGTTGTGTGTCATAGCTGCACATCCTTCTAGTTGCTGTATGTGGGACGCGGCCTCAGCATGGCCGGAGAAGCAGCGCGCCGGTGGGAGCCCGGGATCCGAACTCGGGTCGCCAGCAGTGGAGCGCGCTCACTTAACCACCAAGCCACGGGGCCGGCCCTAGCAAGTCATTTTTAATTTATCTCCTGGTAATCCATACATGAATCTCACCTTTAATCCAACTAATCTATTTGCCATTCTGCCCATATGTCATCCCAATCTCCACACAGATGCCTCTTTGGACCTCGAATGTGCTCCATCGCTCTTCTTCTTGAAATGCAGAAACTATTGTGCCTCTAAAATTTATTGTAACTTTCCCAGCTCTCACTTCTGAATTGACATCTTCTATGCACATTGATTGAACAAATATTAGGTAGTAAGCATTTGACTAGTTACTATAGATACGAAGGTGAGCCAGATGAAATGTAAAACAAACAAAAGAGAAGATCTGACAGTTTAGTGGAGAAGGGAGTAGTAAACAATTAAACGCGTAAGGTATTAAATGCAAGGAAAGGGCTGGAAACAAATGGTAGCTGAAATGGAGATAAAAGAGTCCTGGGTTCCTCTAGTACAATATGTCCATCTAATAATTCGCTTCTTGTCTCGTGTGTACTGCCTTGTTTTTCTACTTAGGTTTTTATGTATCTACATTTTTCTGCAATTGAATTGCTTTATATCTTTTTTATTACATTTTCATATCAGAGACCCTTATCTAAATATTTTATTGACATAAAGAAGATCCTGAAAATACAAGAATATCTGACTTCTTTACTTGTACTAGTATATTAATTGACGATTTAAAAACAAATTTTAGTAGTAAAATCGATTATTCACAAATTTCATTTTTCTATTTCAGCTTGAATGTTTCTCAACAAAATAAGATACTATGCATGATATAATAAAGAATGGTATGGCATAACCATTGCTTTTGGTTCTTCCCTATTACCCCCTTGAACTTAGGGTGCAAATTGTACCATCCATTTAATACAAGTAGGCGATGTTTCATTTCTTTATGTGGACATGGCTTAGATAATTATCTATCTGATAAATGAGTGGATGACTTTCCTTAAATACAGCTAAATCAACCAGATTACAATGTTGCATACAGATTGCAAATGGACTTGAAAAATTCAATCATACTCTTCATGAAAAGTTCTTCACATTATAAAAAGTGGTTTGAATGTCTGTTTTTTATTTCAGGTTTTCCATGGCCATTAAAACATAAAAATAATGCAAACAATCAAATAAAATCCTAGCTTGTTTGTGTATTGGGAAAGGATGATGAAACTACTTAGATTGTATGAAATGTCCCTAAAATGTGTATTTGATTTGAGAGAAGGTCATAAAACCTGAGATAGCAAGGAGGTGACATGAGTTGGAAAATGTACAAAACATGTGCCTATATTCTTCTTGACTCCTAATGCATTAGAGTCTATGGTGACTAGAGGAATGTGCATATCATAATCCATGAATTTCATATGTGCTTGGAATACATTGACTCTGTATTTTAAGCATGCGCCCCAGGATATTGAGCAATAACCTCTCTTATAAAAAAAAAAATAGTTCCAAATATTATTTTTTCTTCTACCAAGAGGAAATATGCTAAAAATATATCTAGAAAATAAATTTATATTAAAATTTTGGTAAAGAAACCAACGTCAATCTAGATAGTGCATTACATAGTATTAAAAATGGAGCATTTTTAGGGAAGTTTCTTGCATGTTATTTAACAGGTGACATCTCAAGAAACATGGATGCATTTTCAGAAATTAGATAAAAAAATGATAACTGATATATTTGGTTAAAACATATGTCATGTTAACACCAGTTAAGACATCAATAGGCACAGAGAAAATTAACTTCTGTTTTTAAAGCCTGATAATAACAGAAATCATCAATTAATATATTGTCTAAATATGATTTTTTTTAAATAAGAATATTTAAAATTTCCATCTGTGCTTTACAGATATTTGGTACTACACATACACATACATACATATACATGTATGTTCATGGTCAAAAACTCCATGATCCTTATATCTATGTATGTGTGTGTGTGTGTGTGTGTGTGTGTGTGTATAGAGAGAGAGAGAATAATTTTCTCAGCATCCCAACTTACGACATGTCTTTGATGTCTTAGAATACTGTGGTTTCAAACACGCTTAGAATTAACTATCTCTAGTTTACGTTCTATTAAAAGAATACCTTCAACAGCAGCCTTGCCAACTATTTAATTGTGTCTCTAGGGTTAAGAATAATCATATTTTATATCATATTTTATAATTATGTCTTATAAAATAACATTTCTTTTTTAATGAAGATAAGAGGATCTAGAAGTCTCTCTCAAATTCAGTTTCACCAGTGACAGTTTTGATTACTCAGGGTACAAACCTGTGCTACACAGCAGGTCAAAGTAAAGCAAGATGCCTGTCATTTAGCAAGTTAAATTTTAGGTATGTATTCCTCAAAAACCAAATTATTTTCAGAGTATTAATTATATTCTCCCTGCCACACTAGATACATTAAGTACAGTTAATATGATGGTAAAGGAGACCCCAAGGCACAAATGTATGTAAGAGAACCAACTGGAATACTGGGTGATGCACAGTATTTTAAAGTTCAAATAGGGCACAGAGAGGACACATAACCAGGATACCTGATCCGTTTTCTGGTTGTCTGGTTAATTTTTGCATGTCAGACACATTTAAGCTTAAAGCTGAGAGCTGCTGGAATGTAAAGCAGAAGTAGGGTTTAATAGGAAAAGCCTATAGAATCATTTCTTTCTCTATTTGAATAGGATTGGAAATAACAGGGATATGTCAGACTAAAACAGGAAGTTGTAGACAATGATAAGGAAGTTAGTCTATATCCAAAACCTACTTGGGAAGCTAATGAAGTGTTTAAAGCATCAACTGTTATGGTTTAAACTAGATTTTGCATTACTGAAATCACATCCGCTTCACAGTATTTCTTTTACGTAATCCACTCTATCACCCTAAATCGTTCCATGTTATTCACTCTAGGACCCCCACTCCAAAAATCCTTTAACTCACTGAAGTGTCTGCTGTATTGACGCCATCATTTTTTATGTTATCTATCAATTCTGTCGTGTCTTTAATTCTTTCTTTACTATGATTAGAGTATTTTGTCAATAGGTGGAAACATTTATCAGCTTACAAACTTAATTCCTTTTCCTTTTTCTGTCTCAGTGAGGTCATCTGGGAAACTCCAAAGCTGATAAACTGCAAGACTCTGCCTATTCCTCACCTGCATCCAAACTGTCCCACAATAGTATTAACTTTCTCCAGTAATTTTGTTTTCCTATTTTTTTCTCCTCAATCTTCCAACACTCTTCAATCTTACTTGAAGATACTAAGTCATAAATCATTGAGCGAAGGAACTCAAGTGAAAAGCATTCTTCTCTCCACCATCTAATACTTGTGCTTGCTACTGTACCTCTGTACAATTTATTCCACTTCAGCAAATAAATTCTTCTCCACATCTAGCTGAGGCCAACCTCTCCATTTTTTTTTTTTTTTAATCAGATCTCTTCCACTATCCTTTAAACTCACAATATTCTCCTGCTCACTGGCACCATGATTTTTTTCCTTTTATTGTATCACTCATCATATCAACATGCTTCAGTAACTATTATTTTAAAACACACTGATAGACAAAAAAAAAAAAGTCATTCTTGACCCTGTATATTCCTCCAGCTGTTCACTAATGACCTCCATGACCCTTTCACAGCAAAACTAATAGAAGCTATCTAAATTTATAATCCCTAAATTCTCATGTTTTATCATTTCTTTAATCCATTCAATCATATTTGCTTCTTCCCACTCTATTGTAAAATTGCTGGGCAAGCCGTAAATAACTTCTCTCTAACTAAATTTAATAGTCAATACTCAGTCCTTTCAATTTTCTTATTAAGAGAGTTTCTTCAGGTGGCATCTCTGATACTTGGCTAATTCATATCTACAAGTCTTATTTCTTAGGGAATTATCAACTGACTTCTTTTATAAGGACAAATATCCCTAAAATAAGCTTGAATAGCATTTACCAGAGTTGCAAGTGTGTGTGTGTGTGTGTGTGTGTGTGTGTGTGGTGGGTAAGAAATTAGTTCTAAAAGAGAGAGATAAAGAGTTGGGCAACTAAATCTGCATAGGAGGGAAGAAACAGAGAAAAATGACCTTGCACTAAGCTTAGTTAATTTTAAAGTATATTTACTGAACATTTTCTGTGAGTTTCACATTTTGGGGGTCCCTAAAATATTTCTCAAGGTTTAATACTTTCGAAAAAAATTTTAAAAGAGAAAAAAAAATTGCATGAGAGTACAGAAAGTCAAGAAAAAATAAGATTTGCAAAAGTGGATGAGAAATGAACAAGGGAAACCATTGAGAGCAAAATTAGGGTAGTTTATGTGAAAGAACCCTGTTTTACTAATGAGAAAACTAAGAATGAGAGAAATTAATTATTTAACAAAAAATATATAAGCTTTTAATTGCAGAGTGAGGATTCCCAGAAGCACGTTTATTTGGTTTGATTTAATTTTCACCACATCTTTAAACATTCACATGACAATTTTTGGATGTCTGAGATAAATATTAGGACTGCATAGTTTAGAAGACTATAAACCCGGATTACCTCCTGTCCAGCTCAATTCTTTTATTCAAAGTAAGGCTTCAATAATTCTGAAAGAGAAAGAAGAAAAGAGTGTATGTAAAACAAAGAGAAGCAATGATAATTAAGATAATGTATTATTTTACTACAGTTAAATCAAGACAAACATATACTTCTTTAAAAGTGTTTCTAAAATTTTA
This sequence comes from Ceratotherium simum simum, assembly GCF_057802395.1. Classification (NCBI taxonomy): domain Eukaryota; kingdom Metazoa; phylum Chordata; class Mammalia; order Perissodactyla; family Rhinocerotidae; genus Ceratotherium; species Ceratotherium simum. The sequence goes on along the minus strand of NC_141907.1, from coordinate 29,117,671 downwards.
GAATATATTGTGTTATTTTTGATAATGTTCTTTACCAAGATAGAAACACACATTGTAAGATGGGTATGTACCTTTCACTGATTTCTTGTAAGTAAGGTATGAATTATTTTTCTACTTGGAGAGACTTTTGTGATATGTCTCCCATGAAGACCACTTTAATTCCAATACAGTTGGAATATTCACAATTTGTATGATCATTTAGGTTTTAGAAGGTTATATAAAGGACAAGAGGATATTCTTGATACAGGAGAAATGAAACAACACAAGTTTCCTCTCCTTGACATAGATTCCTTCATGCACGATCCCAGGCTAATATCTGTGTAGTATTCTTTAATCATCCACCTCCTCCAGGCATTTTACTTTATACTATTTTTCTTCATTTTTGAAAAGTATTTCTAATTTTATTAACATCTTGTAAAGAGACTCATTTGCATGTAATTAGTTTCTTCATAAAATGATTTCTCTTTCTGAAATTATGCGCTAGCACATTATAGAACAATCAAATTATCATCCTCTCTTCCAAGGATCAATTCAACACTCAGAAATTATGATGAGTGAGGTTCTCCATCATTAAAACTGCAAGCAAATTCTTCAGAGATGTCAAAGCAACATTGATGGTTGTTATTTAATGTGTTTATGACTATCAGGAGTTAATGGCATTTTGTAACAAGATAGAATTTTCTAGGAAGTTAATCTTTCCGTGAGTGGAATAAGTGGCTAAAGGCCTAAAAAAATCCAAAGGAGCTCTGTTACTATTTCTAGGCTTTTGCTTCCTAACAATAGTCAGTCTACCACTTCGCCAATCTACATGTAAATGCTGCATTAGTTCTAATTGAAATATAATAGATTTAAAATCAAAGGATTTTTACTGTTTAGTGCACTGAGTTGTCAAATAAAAAGCTCACATGAAGGGAGCAGTAGTTTTGTTGTTTTTCCCCTAGGTCTTGTAAATTTTGACAGACTGTCTTTTTATTAATAGATGTATTTTATTCTTTTCACCTGAAGATAAATGGGGATTACTTAAATATTTTTCAATGTATCCGCATTCATAAATGTTAAATAAAGTTTCAGGGATAAAATATGTTGCCACCAAACAAACAAACAAACAAGCAAAAACTGATGGCACACATATGACGGTAGGGTTTACTTCTCTGCAGAAATCCCCCTATAGGACCACACATTTTCCAGATCAAAAGTAGAATGGACAGAGTAGATGTAGCTCTTTTTTTCCTTTTATTTCAGTGTTTCTTAAACTTTAATGTGTTACCTGAGGATCTTATTAAAATGCAGATTTGGACTCAGTGAGACAGGTGTGGAGCTTGAAATTCTGCATTTCCGAAATGCTTCCTGGTGAGCAGATGCTACTGGCCTGCTGACTCCATACCACTTTGAGTAGCAATGCTCCACAATATACATGTTTCCAGCAAAGTGTTTCCTATTGTTTGTAGTGGCTTCTTTTCCTGGGATACTTTTGGAATCTATCAGGCTTATTTTCTGTACCTTCTCCTTACTGGTGATATTACCTGTATCTAAATCTCTGGCTAGTTAGCATCAAATTCCTACGCAGGTCTTAAACATGTCAGATCTCTTAACCCCAATCAAGTCCCACTGAATGGGAATATCTGATAGTGCAGTTTTCAAATCTGTATCTGTAAAAAACTCTAAAAGTGTTTACAGTGTACACAAATGTTTGAGATCCCGAATATTAACAGATATCTACATATGGACTAGAATTATGGTTATTCACAGGATTGGGGGAAAATAAATGATCCTGAATTTTTGACTTCTATTTATGCCCATTTATTTTAGTCTGTTTAATCCAATGATGTATTTTCTTTCAAATTGGAAAGAATTGATCTCTAAACACAAGCAAAAATCTCTTACTTCTGCTATACATCATCCAGCTTACTCTACAATATAGATATTATATTTTGTTGACAACTGATTGTGTTCTTATGCTGTTGGAAGCTCCTAAAACTGTATATGGACTATTAACCATATCTGCATATTAGCCATTGCTCTTTTGCTTGTTGGCAAATGGAAAAGGAAAGTGATTTCTCTATCCAGTTTCAAGGTAATTCTCTCCAGTGTATCATTGTGACAAGCCTGATTGTCATACACAATGTAATAGTAGTAGTGTTTTGATTTCAGTAGTATGGTATTACCAAAAAAAAAAAAAAAACAACCCTCAGGATGTATAGATTAGTTTCAAAGTATTGTATAATATTTCCCTCAGCAAAAAAATTTCTAAAAGTGATGAATCATGTAACCTGATTATCAAAGTAGAAAAAGATACAATAGAAGCCTCCAAGCAGAATTATCATGGTTTAAAATCCTCTTTTTGCTAAATTTGTAATCCCCAGCCAACATACCAATTCAAGCTACATATTTTGTCCAAAGCTTAAGTATCTCAACTATTTTAACAGTGATATTAAGATTCTTCAAGGAAGTAAAAATATTTTATTTATTATTTTAATTTTGTATATAATAGATGATCTCTATATAAAACTTGTTTTTATATGATGAAGGCGCTATGATATATTGAAAGACATACATCCAGTACTATATCATTTGTATTGTAGGAATGGAATTGTATAGTTTTAAATTCTTATTGTATTAAACCTAACATAGAATTAAAGCAGATTGGTAACTGCCTTGCAGTCCTTGCACTGAGTTCTTATATGGCTAGTGTCACTTTTAAAGCAGATGGCTGTTACTCTGATTCTGAGCCCAGAAGTGTCAATTGTAATTAAGAACTTTATTCGGAATACATTTGCCAGTTTATTCATGGCAAGTGATGTTGTTCATTATGTAAATATTAAAATGAAAGTAAAATGCTAATTTCCAGTCTTATTTCAAATAAATATTTAAATTAAGAAACTTCTAGTGAAGTATATTCTTTCAAATTAAACTTCATTATCATAATGTAATATTTATTGAGTACTTACTATGTGTTAGGCACTATTCTAAGAACATTTGATGGATTATCTCACTTGATTTTCACAATTCTAGGAAATGTACTATTAAAATTCCTATTTGGCAGATGAAGAAATTGAAGCACAGAGAAGTTAAGTTACTTATCCAAGATCATAAAGTTATCAAATTCCAAGCCTCAAAAGTTCAGAAGGTGTTGTAAGCTTCCAAATCTATGTTATTAGCCATTATCTTCCATGAGCCTCATATATGTGGCCAAAGTGTCGTGGCACTGCATTGAAATCTCACTAAGTTATTTTTTCCAAGTTTCCTTGTTTGCGGAGGTCAAACCTAAACCATTCATAGTTAATTGTGTTTGGCTTTTTTAACAAGCTTTCGGGATGGGATGTAGTTCCTTTAACATGTGTAATTTCCAATAGGTGAGTAAATATAGAACTTAAGTGAATGTTTTTATTTATAAGTGATACGCAGAGGCAATTGGAAAGTATTTTTCCAACATTGATGCTATTTATGATTAATAAAAACATAGGCATAATCCTTCAATCCTATTCTTCTGTCTATGATGGCAATAGCCACATCTAAATTATAAGAATATCTTTAAATTTTTGTAACCTGGCATGGCCCAAACAGTGTTTCAAGGACAACAGTTTTAAAATATATTGATGTTTTTTGTATAACAAAATGATTCCATGATCAAAACCAGTGATAAAAACATTGGAATAAATAAATTTATAAATATGCATTTACTGAAAAACTTTTCAGAGTGATTAATATACTAATGTGCTTGGTATAACTCCAAATCAGAGGAGCATTTCTCCAACATTATTTATTTAACAATTTTTTTGTTTTCATGGAGCACAGGATATTAAGTGTTCCATGGTACATGGTTTGGGAAATTGTGTCTAGAATCGTGGGAATGAAAATGAGTAATAGGCAAATTTGAGCCATGTTCTGGAGGTAGAAGAAGTCATATTGGAAATAGACTGGATACCAAGAATGAGAGAGACAGATTAGGGATGTGAATCCTATGATTTGGTTTGAGATGTAAACAGGAGATATAAAATTTATATGTGTGTGTTTGTGTGTATGCTATGCATGTATGATATTTTAAACAAAGAGATTAATTCAAATCATCCTGGGAGAGGGCATAGATTGAGAAGAGTTGATAAAACTCTAATGTCTTGGGAGGAGGAGTTAAAAAAACCAACCTAACAAACAAAACTGTCTATAAATGGCCAACGATATAAGAGAAAAATCAAGAATAGGAGAAAGTTTTTCCAAAACAAGGAGGTAATAAACTGTATTACCTCCTTATTGAGAAGTTAACTGCCTAGAGAAAAGCAGCATAGACTGCAGTTAGAAAGAAGGAAGTTGAGCCGGCCCCGTGGCTTAGCGGTTAAGTGCGCACACTCTGATGCTGTTGGCCCAGGTTCGGATCCTGGGCGCGCACTGACACACCGCTTCTCCGGCCATGCTGACGCCGCATCCCACATACAGCAACTAGAAGGATGTGCAGCTATGACATACAACTATTTACTGGGGCTTTGGGGAAAAAAAAAATAAAAAAATGAAAAAAAAAAAAGAGGTAAACCTTTAAAAAAAAAAAAGAAACAAGGAAGTTTATGATAACTCTGAGAACAGAGTGGAAGAAGAGGCAAAAATTTCAGTAGTTTGTTTGTTGATCTTCCATAATCAAAAAACATCTGAAGGGCAGGACCCGAGTCTTAAATCTCCTGACCTGCTGACTGACAATGTAGCCAAAATGCAAGTAGTTTATTTGCTTTGATTTGATTTTTAATAAGGGAGTATCTGAGAGAGTGCCATAATACCTCCTTATCTTTCTCCACAAAGCAAGTACATATAATTTATTTTCCAACAAATTGATAAGATATCAACTACTAATTTGGTACTAGATATTCTGTTGATCCAAGAAATGTATGAATTCTGATTATAAATAATGCTTCAGAAAAATTAAGTAATATCTGAAAATGTTGATACTAATATTGGAGAAATATATTGATTCACATTATGCCATAGTTATAAGTTAAAATTTTTATTTCCGTGAATATATATCAACAAATATATTTCAATGGTTTAATTATTAATTCAAACCCTACAGAAAGATTAATGAGATCATCTTTAATTTAGGTTGACAGTGTATAGGAATTACCAGCATAGCTTAAATGAAAAGACTGTAGGCCTACCTCTTCAGACTCTGGTTCAGTGCCTGGGGTAGAGCCCAGCCATATTTTATTTTTAACAGCTTTATTGAGGTATAACTTATATACAAAGAACTGCACGTATTTAATGTGTACAATTTGATGAATTTGGACATACGCAAACACTGGTGAGGCCGTCACCACAATCAAAGTAATAGACGTATTAATCACCTCCTGAACTTCCTGTGTTCTGTGCTTTTTGTTTGTCTTTACAGCATGAGATGTACCCCCTTAAATTCCGAAGTGCACAATATCGTACTGTTAACTATAGAAACGCTGTTAGACAACAGATCTCTAGAACTCATTAACTTAGCATAACTGAAACTTTAAGCCCATGGAACAACAATTCCCCATTTTCCCCAACCCCTAAACCCTGGCAACTAGTATTGTATTCTCTACTTCTATGAGTTTGATTATTTTAGATACCTCAAATAAGTGGAATCGATAAGTATAGCCAAAAGAATTAAAAGCAGGATCTCAAGGAGATATCTGTACACTTATGTTCATTGCAACATTATGCCTAGATATGAAAACAACCTAAGTGTCCATCAATGGATGAATAGATAAAGAAAATGTGGAATATACATACAATGGAATAGTCAGCCTTAAAAAAGAAGGAAACTCGGCCATTTTTAACAAGATGGGTGAACCTGGAGGACACTAATAAGTGAAATAAGCCAGTCACAACCATCATTTAATATAACAAGTTCCTCAGGTTTTCTGATATACACCAAGTTTTGAGATCCACTGTGCTAAATTAATCCAAATAAATAACAACAATGTAAAAACACTAGTTTTTTTTTTTTTCATATTCAACCTGGTTATTTAGAAAAGTCACTTTTTATATTTAAAACCTAAGCATACAGAATATACTCAGTACTTAATAAAATTCTTTCTTTAATTAACCAGAAATACAATCTAGCTTCCTAGTCAAGTCATGCTCCATGGAGACTCTCTGATATATATATAATATTTGAATCTTTAAGTCACATTTCTAAAACATTTTTAAGTTTCTGATAAAAGCTCTCCCCCAAACATACATTTGTTTCCAACATGCTTCATGCAAGCAAATTATCTCACTTGTGGCTGAGCAGCTGGATTTCTTAGATTTCCATCCTGATACTCCAGGTCCTCTCCATCTTTGCTCTTCCAATCCAGCCACACTCAACTTCATCCTTTATTCCATTTCACTTCCTCATGTCTACTTATTACTCAAGGCTTTTGATGACATGTAGCATTGTTAATCATGGCTTGCATTGTCCATGACATTTGTGCATTGTCTTTTCCATATGTATCTTTTAGTATCAGTCCCTTTACTCACAATAAAGAATACGATTTGGACCAAACAATTACTGATATTCTTTGGGAAGATATTTTTTTTCTTCTAGTTCCTTGCTGGCTGGTATCCATCCTGTAATTCACTCAATTGTGACTAGGGAAATGATTTACATGGCAACCAACATAGTCACCTGTGCATAAAGAACCGCTAGGCTATTTCTTCAATAGTAGATTGGGGATGAAGTCATTTCCTTTCAAAAGAAAGCTGTGGTTGGGGCCAGCCCGGTGGCGTAGTGGTTAAGTTCACGTAGTCCGCTTCCACGGCTGGGGGTTTACCAGTTCGGATCCTGGGCACGGACTTACTCACCACTCATCAAGCCATGCTGAGGCAGCGTCCCACATAGAAGAACTAGAAGAACCTACAATTAGGATATACATCTATGTACTGGGGCTTTGGGCAGAAAAAAGAAAAAGGAAGATTGGCAACAGATGTTAGCTCAGGGCCAATCTTCCTCAAAAAAAAAAAAGAAAGAAAGAAAGAAAAAAGAAAGCTGTGGTTGTGAAAGGTATTTGCAGGAGAAAACAAAAACAAAACGGAACAAAAGTTCCTCTCCAGCACATTGGGACAAATTGATGTATGCAATTCCTGTAACTCAGCAAAGCAATGGTACCTCTACTTAATGATGGGCTTATTGTTTAGAACAAGGAATTATATGGTTATTCATGTATTTAGTTAAGATGTAAAAGCCAAATCCAAATCACTATTTATTAAATATAAATAAATAAAATGATTATCACATATTTTCACATTTTTAGTCGGAAGTTTTCCTAGGTGTAAAAAAGATTCAATAAAGAAAAGCAAGAAATAACGAAAAGACAGCAATTCAGAGATTCAATATAATAAGTTGCACAAATTGTTATTATTTTTAATACAATTTCTATTAAAATTATGTGAGCATGTTTATTTTCTGAATAAACTGTTGCTGAACAAACTCTGTTTTAAAAAAGCAGTCACTAAACTCACATCAAAAAAGGCCTTACTGAATTGGAATTTAAAAATTAGAATTAAGAAATTTTTATATTACAAACTTATTTAAGAAAGCAAAAGACTATTGTAGAGTGAGTCTTTTAATCTCAGGCTTTTTTTCCTCCTAACATTCCAGGTGCAGTTAATTTTGAAGTTTCAGTATATAGCAATAAATTTTCATATGTATGCTTTCACAGAGAAATAAAGTTCTAACCTAAGAAAAAATAGTTGTTAATTAGTTTTGCTTCTAGTGTTAGCCCTAAACTTTTCAATTTTCAATTACTTCAGACATTTCACTAAGTTAAAAACAATTCACAGATGATTGCTTTTTCACAGTAGCTACATTTGAACAAACCATCTAGTTGATCAAGGAATAAATTTATAATGAAGTGAGGCTGAAGTTTTATAATTTTGCTATCTAGCATATATTAAAATCTTTAAAAAGTCATATTGTCAATTATAAAATAATTTCTTCTTTAATAAGGAAATACGCAATGTCGCTTTCTGACCATGAGTTTTGTAACACAATCTGTTCAGTGATTAGTTTCTTCATTTAAAACTACTGCATTTTGAGAAATTTCATCACTAATATTGTAATTTCTTAAATTGCATATGTGAACCCACTGCCGATTTTGAGAAATGAAAAAGAAAAGATGTTTTGAAGTTTTATGATGAACATCTTTACTGCAAATTCTCTGAGAAGCCAGAAACACCCCTTCCCCACTCCTATTTTGTCCTCCCCTCTTTCACATTGAACTTCTCGTAAGTTAAGGGGCTACTCCTATTCTTCAATCACATCAATGAGTTTCCAATCTTATCGATGGGTCCTAGGGAGACAGTCTCTTTTCCTTTACTCTTTATCACCTCTTACTTAACACATAGGTTTTCTGATTCTCTAGGTATCAGTTACAAAACAGAATTTGTTTCCTTCAGTGTCATTTTACCTTCCTGTGCCCTGAGATAAACTGTTTCAAATGACTTTTGGACTAGCGTATTAAAATTTTCATTAGCCTTGAAAGCTTGTTTCAAATTAAAGAAGTTTTTCAAATCATACACTAAAATATAGTAAATGCTTACAGGGAACAAATAAAGAATTGGCAGCAAATAACTCCTCCACTCCAATTTCTAACTCCTGATCTTAGGACAGAATACTTTTAGGTTCATGACATTCTTCCACATGGACTAAATATGGCTGGCAGGAAATGTCATAAAATCCCCCTTTAAAACTGCAAAGTAATTGTCTTTTAACCTACACAGGTCTGATGGTGAAGAGCTGAATCTACTCTGTGCCAACTACAACAGTTTAGTAATATACCAAGGCTGAGATCTTTATAGTATTTTCCCTTCACTACTGCAGAATATCAATAGAGCAGACTAGCTCTTCAGGAGACATTTCTCTCCAAACATGTTACATCAGAAGCAGGAAGCTTAATTTCCCCCAATACCTGGTTCAATAAGAAAAGTGGTAAATTACTATTGGCTCAATGCTTCTTTTTAGCTATAGAAACATAACTTGTTAATACTATAAAATCAAAACTACCCCTAACAGTTTCAATGATACAGATTTTTCAAAGATCATTATAAGCTACACTAAAGAACAAATTTTTCTTGTATCTCCAGACCCTAAAAAAAAAAAAATCTAGAACATAATAGATACTCAAATATCATTATTGAATGAATTCCTAAATTAATGGTGTGTTTAAATAGAATCATACCTGGTTGTGAAGTTTAAATAGTTTTCTTCTTTCTTAATCACTTTCTGTCTTTTGATCTCTTCCAGAGATACCCTCACTGATACACCCAGAAAGAATGTTTTACCAGCTCTGTGCATCCCTTAGCTCAGTCAAATTGAAAACTTAAAATTAACCATCACAACTATCTACAATTTGCCATAATCTAGGTGTGAAAATATTTCAAATACCTCAGAAATTAAAACTCTCAGTACTAAACATGGATGAAAGGATACATGAGAGTTTATCTATGCATATACTATCTTAGCCAATTTTTAGAAAAACTATAAAATTCCTCGCAAGCCCTCTGCCAATTGGGAGACCACAATTAGCTTTCAAACAATTTAGGTGCTCCATCCAAAGCTTTTTGTCTTCACTGTTTTACAATTCCAATAAAAATTCTGATATAACTGCCTATTTAAAGGATTTCTATAGATTTCATAACGGTAATGTGGATTAGAATACAAAACATGCGACAAAGAGATATATTTCATTCAGAGTGACAAGTCATGTTGGAATCAGTGTTTATTTTTCAACACTAATGTTTTAAATAATGGATCTATAGATGCTGTTTTTGTTTGTTTTCTATTTTTTGATGCTGTTCAGATAAAGGAACTTTAACTCTATTTTTTTCATTCACAATAAATCATTTATAGACTTTGACAGTATTCTTATTGATTTTGCTATTTCCCTGAACAAATAAAACAGTTCAAGATGTAGCCCTAAGTGTTAAGGAAAGTAGTGTGCTAAGCCACTGTCACTCACAACCAGAGTAGGCTTTGATTTCACGACAATTTTACTTTACCACAAATGTAATTTGGGGATAAATATTGCTATGAAAATACAGTCAAAGATATTAAAGTGTTTGCAACAAAGGCAATTGAATATACTTTGTGCCTAATACAACTTAATTTGTTAGTGGTCATTTAATTTTAACAGCTTCTCTAGGGTTTAATATATGATTGCTTGTCCCCCAACTCCCCAAGCCTTTGGATGAAATGATGATTTGGAAATTATTTAGCTTTCTCTCCTCTAAGAATGGCTTGCACCTTTCCACCTATGTGGATTTACCTCTTTATAATACTTTTCATTATCCTCAATACTGTAATTCCTTAGTATTCAGCTCAAAGATCAGGTCCTTCCCCCAAAGACTTCTCTATGTGATCTGAAAATTACCTAAAAACAGTATAGAAAAAAAATTATGACATACACACTTTTTTTTTTTTTTTTTTTTTTTTTTTTTTTTTTTTTTTAATTTTTAATTTTGAAATAATTTCAGACCTACAGAAAAGTTGCAAGAATAGTAAAAATGAACTCCCTCCACCTAAACATACCTCAAATCTTAACATGTAATTTAATTTATCCTTCTCTCTCTTCTTCATATAGTTTTCTCTGAACCATTTTTTTTTTTTTTTTTACCTTCCTGTGTCATCTTTTATTGTTAAAAAAGACCAACATTTGAATACAAACCAGTATATCTAACATCTTTTCGAGAGAGGTACATATCCAGCTTCTGGGAAGTTTTGTTTTAAATCTCTTCTAATCCTTTGAGTTACCTTTCTTTCACGTTCCCTTTCCTTTTGTGACTAATTTCTCAAAAGAGTAGTTTTTCTCGCTAATTCCACTGTCTTCTACATTGGGACTGTTTGCAGTCAGGTATCTACTACTGCTTAGCTTGAAATCAACCATCTAATCACAAAATCAAGTGACCATTTCTCAGTCTGAAGCTTTATCAATCTCTCTGTAACTACACATCCAGCTGACTGTCTTCTTAAAACTGTATCATCCCTTGGGTCCAATGACCATACAGTGTTCTACTGCTTCTCTCTACGCACAGCTTGCTCCTCTCTTTCAGACATACACACTTTTGAGGTGACTATTTTCCTGATGAGGATTAGCTTCTAATATATAGAAAAGTCACATAAAATTATGGTTCACAACGAAACACTTTGGAAGTGTAAGTGTTTACACTGCATTCGTATTTCATTGTGTATTTCATAGTATATTCAACTAATTTTTTATTTTAGGATATTTTAGGATATTTCACTTCCTTCCAGTTGTGTGCAATTAAAAATAATCTTTTATGCATATGGCACTTCACATATTTGCTGGTTCGTAATTGAGATGAAATGCTAGAAGAGAATTGGTGAGTCAAAGTTTTAGTTCACATGTGGTTTTCTTAGATATTGCTATTTTTGTCTTCATTAGAGCTGTATTCATTTGCATTGCCTCCAGCCTGAGAGCACATGAAGACTTGCAGCCTCAAAATGGCATGTGTTGTTAAACTTTTGGATTTTTGCAAATCTTTAGTTTATAAAACTAAACCAAAAATGAGATCTCAGTTTAATTTTAAATTACATTTCCATTCCCATGAATGAGATCAACTATTTTTCATAACTTTAAGAGACATGTAACACATTCATTTTTTTTTTCTGTAAACTATCCTAATTTGTCTGTTCTTCTGTAAGGTTGTTGTACTTTTTTAAATTAATTTTTAGAGTACTCTGTACACTAAATCTATCAGACTTTGCCTGTGATATATCTTTTTTTTTTTCAAGGAAGATTGGCCCTGAGCTAACATCTGTTGCCAATCTTCCTCTTTTTCTTTTTTCTCCCCAAAGCCCCAGTACTCAGTTGTAGGTCCTTCTAGTTCTTCTATGTGGGAGGCTGCCTCAGCATGGGTTGATGAGTGGTGAGTAGGTCCGCATCTGGGATCCAAACTGGTGAACCCTAGACTAACATCCATGCCCATCTTCCTCTACTTTACATGGGATGCCGCTACAGTATGGCTTGACAAGCAGTGGGTAGGTCCACGCCCAGGATCCAAACCTGTGAACCCCATGCCGCCGAAGCTGAGCGTGTGAACTTAACCACTACACCACCGGGCTGGTCCCTCAACATATTTTTAATGCACTGAAATTTATCAGTCTTGTTATTGTTTCAAGATTTTGAATCACTATAAAACTATTCTTTCTTCTCAAAATATAAAGGAATCCAGAAGAAGTGTTCTATAGGAAATGATTTGGTTTAACTTTTACATTTTGGTATTTTTAAAATTTAGGATTCATCATGGTGAATAATGAGAAATACGGATCCATCCAATTAACACAAAGGTTCAGAAACTAAGCAGAAAAAAATATATAGAAATTAACTTCTGTTCCCTCCTTTCTCTTTCCCTTTCTTCTCTTCCTGCCTCTCTCACTTCAGAAGTTCCTTTCTATGCTTCTTGTTTTTTCCCATTTTGTTTCTGAAAGGATCTATGGTGACAAAAAATAATATTATAAAGCAAAATAGCTCACCTAAAAACTAAGGCAACAGAAGAAATTTAAAAAGCTCCATAAATATATTTAGTTAGGGAATATTAGACAGAAATCTTATGTGACTGTTTAGAAAATCACTTAATCTAGGTCATTGAACTAATCAGTGATAAAACAGAAACGTCCCAGAAACGTCCCACAACTACATTGTCTCCAGTAAGACCATCTAGTCAACCCAGTCCAAAAATGTATGATTGAGGTCAAATGCTAACCGCACAAAAAGAATATTCCTGTTAGATAAAAGTATGTTGTATTCTACAATGTCATGTTACGAGGAGTAGTCCTATGCAATTTGAAAATCTCCCCATTATATTGATTTTCTTTTGTTAAGATATTTATTTGACCAGGATTTGACCTGAATATATTTTACTCTACAGATTGTCCTTCTCAGTGAAAGAACAAAAAGAGATTATTTTTAAATGTAGGAGGCTATTTTAGATTTACCTTTCCAATTAACACATAAGAAAATTGACTCAAGAATGCATTAGGCAAAGGTATACTGATTGTATTTGTTTTCCATGTTATTTTGTTGATAGTAAACAAGGAGAGTCTGTGGCTAATGATCGAGCAGATTTGTTGGTAAAGGAAAATGTTCCTGTGAGGAGTAAGAGCAACAAAGAAAAACACAACGATCTAAGAATTATTTTAAGTGGAGTTTTTGTTGCTAGAAGGATAACTGACTTAATTTGTTTTTTCAGTAGATCCATCATTTAAAATTTTAATTAAATACTTAAAGAGCTATCAGCATTTATAGTTTATTACAACAAAATCAGGTTCACATGATAACACTTCATTCTGTTCATAGTTCATAACATTATATCAGTGCTAAATTATCAAGCTGGTGCAAAGATGAATTAAAATAGAACTGTTTCTTATAAAGTAAAAAATATTACCTCACTCATCAAGACAAATTAATTTGCTTTTAATCTTTCTAAATGCATATGATGATTAAGGAATCATAAATCAACATTTGTATAAATTTTTTCTATGTGAAAATAGTAAATTAGGAAGAAATTATTTTTTATAGCAATCAACCAAGTTGCTCCCTATGGTTTTATAAGTGTTAGATGAAGTTATTTCTCTGGTAAATTTTAATAGGCAATATTTATGAAAGACCATTTTATGGATCTGAAAAACTAAGCCATTTAATATTTAAGTTTAAAATGTATTTTAAAAAAGCGTATAGATTCCCTTAAAACGAAACAGTGTAATCATATGCTGATGCATGATGTCATTAAATGTAATTATATATTATGTATATTTTCAAATTATATATAATATATATAGTATGTGCAAATACGTACAAGTATAAACATATGGTTTTATATTTTAAGAAAATTAGTCCATTAGCAAAGATAATTTTCCTATATGTTTTTGTCTTTTGAGTTATTTTTGGCATGAAAACTTTTTAAACCTGGTGTTTAATATTTTTCCTAGAAATTATATATATTTATACTTGCACATACATTAATTAATGATTTATTTTTTGGCTCAGGGGTTTGGAGATATCCTTAGAAAATTCTTCCCCTGCCAGTAGATTACATCAAAATCTTCACATATTTTTTACTAATACTTCTGGGATTTTATTTTTAATGTTTATAACTTTTATCCTTCCTGAATTTATTTCTCAAAGAAGTAAGGTAGACGTCACTTTTATTTTTTTTCCCAAATGGCTATCTATTTTTTCCAAATATTACTGGAAAATGAATGATTTTCTTATTGATATAAAATGCAACAATATAATATAATACAATCACCATATAAATTAAGATGTCTTTATTATGTTTCATTGACTGGTTTCTCTCTTCTTGGGCTTTTAGCACATGGCTTTAATTAATTTATAATGAAATCACATAGCAAGTCTAGTCACCTTTCACTGATTTAATTTTTCAGAATTTTCATGGACAATTTTTTCTACTTTTTATATCAATCAACTCTAGAATCAATTTGTCTAGTTCTCAAAGCAAACACCAAATAAACTAATTCTATTGGTATTTTTATTAATATTGCATAGTAATCACTTCTGAAAAGCTGACATCTTTATGATAGCCATGTTTATTTGCAAGTAGGAGAAATCTTGCTATTTATTAAACTAAAAATATGTCCATTAGATGTTCTTTAAATTTAATTTGTGTATCTCTTACATAGGTTATCGTTATATAGAAATATCTGAATATTACTCCCGTTATTTAATTTTCTTTTTTTCTGCCCATAATAGTAATTTTATCTACTTTCTAATTTTCTAATCTTTAAAAATTAAAAATTTTCAACATCTATGATTAAGATTATATCTTTTTTGCCAATTATGATTCATAGCCCTTTTGTTCCTGGCATGAATCCAGCTCACATATTTCTTTTAATGACCTACTGGATTCTGATTATTAGTAATTCATTTAGATTTTTAAAAATCATCACATGTGATTTAGTCAGAGGGTTATTTTTTATGATATTTGAGTCACATCAGTTGCTTATAACAACTTCATAAATGGATTATGGATTTTTTTTCTCACTTTTCTGTGATCTGGAATATTTTAAATAGCATTGGAATTTGCTTGCTGTTCTATGGTTTTCCATGGACATGATGCTTTGTTATAGTGGTGTGGGTAGTTGATACATTATATGTGTGTGTCTGTGTGTGTATAAATATATATAATATATATTTATATATATATATAGAGAGAGAGAGAAAGATTGATTTCAAAGAACTGGCTCATGCTGTTGTGGAAACTGCGAGGCTGGAATCATTTGCTTATTCATTTATTTCTCTAACTTCATGGCGATATGTTGGGTCATAATTTTTATCTGTTCAGGGTCAGCGTAATTTTTTCAATGAGTGATCATAATCTGCTATTTTATTGTTATCTTTTCTCCTTTTTTTTTCTGTGGTGTTTGTGAATAGATCTCCTGTTGCATCTTTTTATTCTCATTTACCTTGATTTGGACTGGATGCGGTCATCTTTTTTTCTTGGCAAGCCATTGTTGTAGGTCTAAGGTGAACAAAGGAGCCAACACAATGTCTTGCTGGAAAAATTCTCCCTGTTCTCATCTAAGCTCCTCAACACAGAGACTTGTGCGTGTGTGTGTGTGTGTGTTTACTCCTCAGCCAATAGGGATCAGTAGTTTATAGGTTACTTAAAATGTAACCTCTTGCTCTCTCTTCCCCTCTTTTCCTCTCTTTCCTTTACCCAGTCTCACTGATAGATTACTTCCTGCAAAGATGGCGTGTCTATTTTTCTCCTTTTGGGATATCTTCCCATTCTGTTCACTAGTGACAGGGTCCAAGAGGATCCTGATGTCTTGACTTGCTTATCCCTTTCCTGTGGTTCCAAATAAGGGATTGCTTTGCCCCTATTTAGTGTAGCACCTGCTTTGGAGAACTGAGCTCTGCTGGCTTTGCTTAAGATCTGCAGGGCAGATGTCCTCTCTAGGCATTTTTTGCTGCCCTGGTTTGACCTTCACTGCGTTTGGCAGCCCTTTTTAATATACCACGGTTCACATTATCATTGAAGATGGAGATAAAGTTTGCATTTCTCACCAAACTTGTTATTTTGGGATAATACACAAAAGGGGAAGGAGACAGAGCTTTCTTTACTCTGCTTCCATGAATTGGGAGTTATTCTTATTTGATTTAGATATTCTTTTTACTCATTCACTTATTGCTTCATTTATTTAAGTAGTATTTATTAGAAACATTATTTGTAGTTAATATGTTAACAATTGGAAGGTTCTGTGGAAAACAACAGATGATGAGTGTGATGGTTAATTTTATGTTGACTTGGCTAGGTCATGGTACCATTTGGTCAAATGCTAGCCTGGATGTTGCTGTGAAGGTATTTTTAGATGAGATTAACATTTAAGTCAGTAGATTTTGTGTAAAGGAGATTACCTTCCATAATGTTGTTGGGTCTCACCCAATCAGTTGAAGGTGTGAAGGTCTTAAGAAGAAAAAGACTGACTCCTCAGAGGAAAGAATTCTGCATGCAGTCTGCCTTAGAATTGAGCTGCAAAATTGACTCTTCCCTGGGTCTCCAGTCTGATAGCTTTCACAATAGTATGAGCTAATTCCTTGAAATCAATCTCTATCTATCTATCTATCTATCTATCCACACACACATACCCTATTGTTTCTGTTTCTCTAGAGAACACTGATGGATACAATGCATAAAACTAAGACTATGCACTCTAGATACTTACCTAATAGGAGAAATAACACTTCTCTCCAAAAGATCTTAATACAACATACTGTAATATCATAATGTTTTTTATTCTTATAAAGGCATCATAAAAGTTACAATGCCATGAATGACGTGGAATTTAAGAGGCAGAAAACAATAAATCTTGAGAACTACCAAAAACTTTAAGGAGGATATAGTAGATTATAAAAATGGCCACAAATCTTAACTCTTTCTTGTATGCATGTCCTTTTATTACATGATTTTGCAAGACCTCCTTTCTTCACCCCTTGAATCTGTCTAGTTGGGATTTGGTTGTGACAATCAAATGTGGCAGAAGAAATATTTTTCTGATTTTGAGTGTGGTAGGCCTCAAGATATCTTGTATACTTTCATACTCTGTCTTGGTCCCAAGCCACCTACACTGTGAACAAGACTGTCTAGCTTGCCAGATGATGAGAGACTCCATCCTAATCCTAACCCCTCTACAACCAGATTCAGTCAGCCAAACACCCTAAAATAGCACAGCTTTGTTATCCTGCAGCTGACTGTAGGCACACAAAGAGACCAGCTGATGTCAGCCAAGTGTGATCCAGATTAGCAAAACCAACCAGCTGAACCCAGCCCAACAGCTGACCATTAAGTGTGAGGTAAATTAATGACTGATATTTTAACTCACCAACTTTTGGGGTGATTTTTTACACCATTAGATAATTAATAATAGAGGAGATGATGTTTGAAATTATCGTTTAATTAGTAATGTTTGGACATGTGATTCCTAGAAGGCATAACATATTACATAATTGTTTACTAGTCCATAAATAATGTAAGACTCCATTAAAATGAATTTTATATACTAATAATATTATGTTTGTTGTTTGTTTTTAATCTACTTAATCTCTCATCAGGATTCTCAGTTTTCTTTTTAAGGGAGAGAGAAGGAATTTAAAGTGAAAGATTACTGTGTCTAGCCCAGGACTAGTACAAAATAGACACTTAAGAGAGAGTTCCCTGCCTTCAACCAGTTTCAGGAAGGATACTTTCTCTCAATTGTGAAACCTATTTCCAAAGCAATTTTGTTTATTTTTCTAGTTAATATTCTTCTCGGATTTAATTATTTTATTAATTCAAGTTAATAGTTATTTGATTCAGAAACTATCCAGAGATTGGTATATTTGCTTGGATTCTGACCCCCTAACCAAATTAAATGATATTAAAGCAGATTTTTGTTCTGATTAAACACTAAGAATCAGTAAAGCCACTGTTTTC
Source organism: Ceratotherium simum simum (assembly GCF_057802395.1). Lineage (NCBI taxonomy): Eukaryota > Metazoa > Chordata > Mammalia > Perissodactyla > Rhinocerotidae > Ceratotherium > Ceratotherium simum. The sequence goes on along the minus strand of NC_141907.1, from coordinate 29,099,725 downwards.
TCAGCTGATTCATTAATTGACTTCAGTTAGAAGTTTTGTCAGGAGGAGTAATGACAGTACGATTGAACTTGAAGTGATTAATCCATGAAACGGTATGAAAGCAAAGACAAAGAAGATAAAGGAAAAAAGTAAGGTCTTTGCTTCTTTCCTTTTCACTGTCTACCTTGAAGCTACTCAGGCAATGTGGATGTCTCACTTTTCATATAAAAAACTAAATTCCACCTCAGAAACAAAAATTTTAAAAAGTAAGCAATTTTTCAAAAAGATGAGTGAAATAAAATCTGATTTCCACTTTTTTAAAGAGTTTGCTAACGTGAAAATACACATACCTATGTACATGAAGAGATAAGGACAAAGATAAAGTTGCAAATTAAGTACATTCAATTAAATAAGATCGTCTCTTCAAAAGTGTTTCTCTCCTCTGTATTTAAATTTTCTTACTAACTCATTAAATATGATTACTTCTCTGAAGCAAAGTAGATTATTACACAAATATATTCCTAAAGAAAGGATCAATATTGTTTAATCAATTTATTTATTTAGTTAGTTAGTCTTTAATCATTTTTTCCCTGAAACTAAATCTTTGTCAGAGTTAATAATTGGATATACAAAAATGAATAAAATACAGTCATAACTGCCCTCTAGGAATTTAGTCACAGACTGGAGACAAACACATGAAACATCAATTATAATAGTTGTTATGAGTGCTACAATAGAATCACATACAAGATAACCGATGACAAAAAAACTCTGAATTTTTTTCTGAAATATTATCAAAAGCTTCACAGGTCAGAAATGTTCAATAAAGAATTCATATGTGGATAGATATTCACTGGTCAGAAAATGGGGAAGAGTGTTTCAGACAATATGCTTTGTGTATGCAAAGACATGGAATAAATGCATCATGACATCTTTTGAAAATCAAATCCATTAGTGGCAGGAGCACCGTGGGAAGGGTTGGAAATTGCTTATGATGAATTTAAAGATTTAGGTACAGACAAATGATTGAAGGCTTCTTCCCTCCTTGCCACATTGGGATAAAAGTTGACACCACTCCATGAGGAAGAGAAGTCATTGAAGAGTTGTAAGTAAGAAAATATCACAGATTTCCATACTAGAAAACTCATGCTCATAGCTCATAATGTTTCCTGATGATATGTGACATTTGTAAGACGTCATTACAATTCTTTAAACATATATAAGTTGGTTTAAATATTTGATTTTAAGATAAACTGTATAGAAAGTGAGTCTACATTTTTCCCACGTCATTTTATATGAGTTTTACCAAGAGACACATACATGAAAGCAAAAAAATCTAATAAATTATATTAAAAGAAATATAAAGTAATGAAGTACTAGTGAGGGCAATTCAAATATCATATGACAAAGAGAAACATCTATCTCGTACACATGCCTTGGTTTTAGAGCAAATTTAAATTGTTATAATTTCAACATTTGTTTATCAGAATAAAAATATTTAGAACAAAACAAACAAACATCCTTAAGAAGAAAATGAACCCAACTGATATAAAACGTAAGAATACCTAGCTGCCTTCTTTGCATTTGAGTTTCAAGTTCTAGCTAATTTTGTGGTAAATTTGGGTGACAGATAGCATGAAATCTTGTTTTAGTGCTGAGCGAGAATAAGAAGGAAAAACAGAATGAGGAAGGAGCACCAGATCCTCATATTCCAAACTATAGATTAGATTTAAATTGGGGAACATCGCATATAAGTGCAGCAATATAATGGAGAGATGGAAGGAGACAGATAATTTTAATTCTCTTGTAGAAAAGCCATGTTGAATTATTTGACTTTTTTTTTTTTGAGGAAGATTAGCCCTGAGCTAACATATGTTGCCAATCCCCCACATTTTTGCTGAGGAAGATTGGCCCTGGGCCAGCATCCATGACCATCCTCCTCTACTTTATATGGGACGCCACCATAGCATGGCTTGATGAGCAGTGCATAGGTCCACACCCAGGATCCAAACCTGCAAACCCTGGGCCGCCAAAGCAGAGCATGCAAACTTAACCACTACGCCATCGGGCTGGCCCCCTGAATTATTTGACTTCTAAAAAAAACTTTTGCAAATATAAATTTTCTCATAAAAGTTACAAAAAAATTTAGTAGGATAAATACAACAACTTAGAAACTTCCTAACCTGGACCACTGCAAAAAGCCTTCTAGTTGTTTTTTTCTGCTTCCATTTTGTCCCCTTCTAATAATATCTACACAGTGACCAGGGAGCTCTTCATAAAACAAAAATCAAACCATATTTCTTTCTTGCTTAAAATATTAAATGGCTTCCTGTTTCACAAACAACACAATTTCATCTGTTGCCAGATATCGCAGCCATCCATGGTCAGCATCCCCCTGAGTTCATCTCATAAGCTTTTTCCTACTGATCATTATTCTTCAGCCATGTCAGCCATCTTTCTGTTTCTCAAATGACCTCGCCTTTTATCACCTGAGGTAATTTGTCCTTGCATTTTGCTAAAACTTAGATATTTTTCAGTTTCACTCCCTCTTTCTCATAAATTTGATGCCAGTGCTTGTTGCTCAAAACATGCCCAAACTTGGAGAAGTGTCTATTTGTGGAGCATTGTCTCCCGACGTTGTTCATCTGTAAAACTAGCATAATAATTCGTGTTAAGATACGTAATATATATATACATGTATATATACATATATATTGTTGGCTTGAAACCTCAGGAGCTTCCTGGCTGAAATATGAAACTGGCCCTTGTACATGGAGGGTAAGGAGAGATGAAGAAAGAGGCAGGCCACTCCATATTGGTAGGTGGAGATTTCATGAGCAAGAGAATTTACTTATAAGGCTTGTCATGGGCAGCCACAAGACAAGTGGATCTCTGCACCCACCCGACAGAATCTTAAAAGCTTATACAGAGGCCTTAACAGGGTTCAATCACATATACTATCCAGATGTTCTCAACAATACATTGCTCTCTCAAGGCTACGTCCATGATAATGGCTCCCACTGTGGGAATGGTGAGCAGAATGTACATTCCAAGGACAGGAGACGGGGTAAGGAGCCTCTGATTGCCGGAGTCCTGCTCATGGGTCAACTGGTGGTTATGTGTTATGTCCTCCTCCAACACTCTACCCTTCACGACCAGCTCTTACAATCTTACATGCCTCCCTCTTCCACAATGTGCCCTGAGCAGTCAGCAAAAGGTTTCATTAGCATGGAGGTGGCGTGTTTGGCAGCTATCTGGCTGTATTGGAGACAGATACCACAGCAACAATATAGGCACATGCAAGAGAAAACACCGATTAAGATAAATATTCCCCAAATAAGTAAGAATTTTTCCACGAAGAGCCCCATGATTCAAACCACTGATTTATTAAGTCCCCTAGGCTGGGAGTTGGATTACTCAGGGCATTCACCTGTGTCCTCATGTGATTTAATAAAGATGATACATTAGCAGACTCATCAGGTATGAACACACAAAATTCTGTTTGGATAACGGCACAGATGCCTCCTTGTGAGGCAGTAATAATGTCCAGGGCCATCCTATTTTGGAGGACAGCTTTTCTCATTAGAGATATTTCAGTGTTTAGTAAAGACAGGCTTTGCTGGCTAGCATTTAAGGCTTGTTGGGTGAATTTAGTAAGGTCTTGTATGTGTGCTATAACATCCTCCAGGACTATGGAGGGAACAAAGATGGCGGCCAAGTAATCATACTAGTGGAAAACAGAATGTGCCCATCCTGTGACCAGACATCCCGGGAGCAGCAGCAGAAGTCTAGGATTGAAAAGACAGATATTTAGTGGAACTTGTATAGAAAGGTCTTCCCCTTCTATAAGAATTACACTTGTGGCTTGATCTTTAGATGTTAATGTGGCTGCACCTTTAGGAATTTGACCTGGTTGTGACACATGTTGGCCAGGGGAGGCAGCCCTATCAGGTGTGAGGAAATGAACTAGGGTTGAGATATGTCAGACCAGGTCCCCCATCTTCTCCCTTCTTTCAATGGTGCAAGTTCCATTCCAGGTATAGTGCATTTCAACAGGTCTGGTTTGCAGCAGGACAACGAGGTCCCAGTGGAGACTGAGTAGTTCCCCATTATCCAGGGGTGAGAAGTAACCCCCCTCATCCCACTGGGACATCCCATTGCAATTTCCAGTAGATAAAGCCTTTCCCAGGCATGATGGGACTTGGTGTTCTCAGCAGCATAGAACGTTGATCCATGGTGAGAGTTGGGGCAATGACTCTCTCCTGAGACTTCTGTATCTTTGTGGTGTCGGGTGTCTCGGGAGGGGCCCCCGGTCCGGCATATGGGCAATAGACCCTACTGGTTGATCACTCAAATATATTAAAGCCTGGGATAGTACTTTAGTCTACCCAGTCAAGGTGGTTTTACCTGTTAGTAATTTAATCTGCTGCTTTAATACGCTGTTTTTCCTTTCTATCAGCCCTGCTGTTTGAGGGTTATAGGAGAGATAGAACCTCCATTCAATGTCAAGTTTTTTTGCCCGGTCTTATATGTCATGACCTTTGAAACGTGGCCCCAGATCACTCTCAATTTGATGAGGGTATCCATTCACAGTACTCAACTTCTCAATTCCCTACCGATGGTAGCCTGGTTTGTGCAGTAACTGGGGAAAGCTTAGGTTAGGCCAGATGCACTGTCCACATAAACCGAGGCATGTTTAGAACACTCCCTCAAAGGGAGCGGGCCAATCTAATTAATTTGCCAATCCCTCCCCGATGGGAACTCTGGTGGATGGCCCCAGACTTCTTTGGCAGTTGCCTTGGGCAGTTGTTTAGAACACATAGGACATGCTCTTACTACTTTAATGAAGTCACTGTATTTCAAGAGCAATCCAGCATCCTCGGCAATATGCCGTCCCATCTGGACATTGTGGTTGTTGCTCTTTCTATGTACCCAATCTGCTGTACCTACTGAAGGGTCAATTGATAGGGCTTATACCCAAGCTAGGGCATCAGCTTCCTGATTGCCAAGCAGCGTCAGTGCCTTATGGGCCCAGATGTGGAAAACTGAGGGCAGCCTCAGTCTCTCGTAGGCTTAACCCAAATGTCTTCCCACATATCCTGAACCCACAAAGTTTTATTCATGATCATCTACCCCTCTGCTTCCCATTGTCCAAGCCTTAGTGTTAATCCTTTTAGAACAGCCCAACTATCAATGCAAAGAATTAACAGCCAGGGCTCCTAAGTAATCACTAGTCAAATTGCTCTCAGTTCAGCCCAGTGGCTGCTATGGTTTGTTCCTGTTTCCATCCAAATGGTGTCAGTGTTGGGCTGAATGGCAGTCCATTTGGAAGGGTTGCCCCAACTGGACCCATCTGTATACCAGAGACCAGAGGGAGTTTCCTTCACTTCCTCTACAGGACACAGGAGCTGCCACAGGAATAAAGGCAGGGGCATTTGGAGGATCTACATACTCTATAGGGCCTAGTAGCATCTGCATTTCTAGAGAGAGTGGGCTGGTGGACAGGGTGCTCTTCAGCTGCAAATAGGCATGCCACTTAGTCAAAGTGGAAGTTTGAGCCGTGGCAGAGGTGGAACATATTCTCAACCCATCCCTTGATAGGAAGGGAATTTCTTACCATGATATGCTGTTCCTTCCTGAGAGGTTCTACCTGGAGGAGTGCTGTGTACACTGCTAGGAGCTCTTGCTCTGTGGAGGTATATCAGGTTCTGCCCCCTTCCAGAGCTGGGTACTCTTTCCTTCTGTTGTCTTTGCCACAGCATCCCATACCTTCCAGAGTCGCAGATACATCTAACTCAAATGGTGGGCCTGCTTGGAAGATGCCCAGAGTGTTAATTTGCTTTCCTAGTATTTTTGCCTTCTCAAAGGCAGCTTGCTGCTCTGATTCCCAGTCTCACATATGCCCCTTCTTTACCAGGCAGTATAAGGGACAGAGACACCGTACTAGGTGGAGAATAAAAATTCTCCAGAACTCCAAAATCCCTACAAAGTCATGCTCCTCTTTAACATTCTTAAGAGTTGGATAGACTTGCACCTTATCAATCACAGCTTCTGGGAAAATGTGTCTTACCAAACCAAACAACTCACAAAGTTTACCACAGTGCCTGGGTTTTGAATTTTCTGTGGGTTCACCACCCATCCTTTCCCTCATAGGTGTTCCAGCAAAGTCTGCAGAGTGTCCTGCATCAGAGGCAAGGCTTCACATGTTAACCTCATACCATCAATATAATGGGCCCATTTAATGACGTAGGAAAGGAGGACTGGGACAGATCTCAGGCTACCATCCTATGACATACTGTGATGCTGTGCAAGTAGCCTTGGGGAAGCATTTGTAAAGTCCATTGTTGTCCAATGAAGGCAAATTGACCTTATGACTCAACAGCCAGGGTTATACAGAAAAAAACATTTGCTAAGTCCAGTACAGCATGGTACACTCCTAGGATGATGGCCAAGTTATCTAAGATGATGGCAATGTTGGGCACAGCTGCATGGAAGTGGGTCAATACTTTGTTCAATTCTTGGTAGTCCACAGTCATCTACCATGAGCCATCTGGTTTTTTTTACCAGCCATGTCAAGCTGTTGACAGCGCTACGGGCAGGGCATACAATACCCACTCGGTGCAGTTCTCAGATAGTTTCTTCTATTTCTTTATGCCCCTCAGGCAATTTATATTGTTTGACAGTTATCACTTGTCATGGAGGCAGTAGACTTACTGGTTCCCAGTTGGCATTTCCCCTCAGCACTGGTTTGGTTACTCTAATCTGGAGGCAGCATTTACTGATTGAGTTTTGCAGAATTTGACCTTGCAGGATGTCAATGCCCAATATGTTCTCTGGTATTGGAGGGATAAAAACTTTGTATTCTTGAGGGGGAGAATGCCCAATTTGCAGTGTCAATGGGACCTTCCTGACCATAACTATTTGCCCTACACAACCATCGATGGTGCTGAGGAGACCAGAAAACTTCAGAGGGTTACCATGCATTAGAGTACACTCAGCTCCAGTATCCAGAGTCATCACCATTCATTTATTTCTGGGGCACCAGTGAATAGTGAGCTGAGCAGGAGGCCTCCAATCATCTTCAACAGCCCTCACCTAGAGACAATCTTGGCCTGCATCCTATACCCAGGGCATGAGAGGCACCCACCCTGAATAGAGCTGTATCCTTGAGGCCTCTGCTGGTAGGGGCAGGTGGGGCAGGTCTGAACTGTTGTTCAGGTTTTAAGGCTTTCCACAGGGTGACCAACATAGCATTGGGTTGCTAGTCTTTTTATGTTTTTTTAAGAAGTTGCTTTCTTTTATTGGGAAGCAGACACAAGGCACATCACAGGGAGGGAAGTAGTGTGATGCCTCCTGGTGAGACCCAGGACGATGATGATCAGAGTCAGGGACACCACCGTGGCCAGTCCTAAGTCCAATGTCACAAAGGTATGAGAAGAGGTCGACCCCTCCACACCACGATTACCAGCCTTTCCCAGGATAATCAGCAGCCCCGTGGTGACACCTGCTTCTTCGGTCACAGGCCTGCGACTGCAGGAAGCAAACTTGTGGCACTGTCTCGCTAGGCAGGACAGCCTCCTGAAACAGCATGGAAAGCCACGGCCACCCTTGTTACAGCATTGACAGATAGGAACAGTGTCTTCTACTGAGGACCAGCTATTCAAGGACTTGCTGAAGGAAAAGGCTCTGTTTAGTTGATCTGGAACTCAGTCAGCTGGAGTGACCTGCTGGTGAGGTCCTGGCAGCAATGAGGTCAAACATATTTGCTTCTGGGTTATTTTTACCAGCCCTTTATAGCCAATTGCAATGGCCTTTTGGCTTCTCAAGCTCCCTCTGTGTCTCAGGTCTTTCCCACAGCCCACCCCCATCCCCAGGACTTGTCAATTTCCCCCAGATCAACAATGGATTGACCAAAATCATAAAAGTCTTGCCCCATGACTGGGCTCAGCATGGATATCAGCATCTCATACCAGGTGATGGGAATGGACTGGAGTTCTTGGCTTTCATTCCTGCAGTGAATATGACCTGATCAGGGCCTTCAAAGACATGGGCATAGTTGGCCTGTTTCATTCCCAACTCCCTAAGGATTTGTTGGACCTTCTCTATAGATTTCCAGGCCCTTATCAGGCCGAGCAACCCTACAGGCTAGAATAATCCAATCCATGAGGGAGTGAGTACCTATACCACCCCAAGTGCCATGCAGGTGCTGCTGGAGGGCAGAGTGTATGGTGATCTTGCTCATTTTCTCTGCCTCCTGCCTAGTCAGAGAAATTCCATTGTTTCCCATCCCCCATCCCATAGCCACACTAACCACGCCTGGACACTTTCCCTGGCCTTTTGCTGGAACTTGCCAGCTATATCAATAAGCTCAGTGGGTATATGTTCCCTCATCATGAACATCTCCTGAACTGGGGGCTGCCCCACTGGCTGGGGTTGTCGTTGCTGTGCTTTTGCTTTCCTTTGCATTAGGAGTCTATGGCATGGGGCATTTTGTCCATTTTTTCCATTTCATTCTCAGTCACCACAACATCCTCTTTGCTTTCCTCACTTTCCCAGGGATTCCAGTTCTTAGTGTCCCAATCAGGCTTTGTCACAAGTGCTTGGACCTCAATCAGTGGCACCTTGCACCCACCTAGCTTTGCAAAATGGTGCAGTAAGGTCCTCAACTGATTCTCCTGCTCTACCATCTTGTCTAACTCGAGCTTCAGCCTCTAGTTGGGCATCAGTGGCCAGCTGAACTGCCCACAATAGAAGCCAGTCCATTGTGGCTGCATGTGTGCAGAATATTAGATCAACTAGATTTGTGCTACACACTTGTTAAACACTGTGACCTCTGAACTTCACCTCCTTCCTGCCAGGTAAGTACTGTTGGAATTACTTGTTTTTTTTTAAGTGAGGGAATTGATGTTTCCAAAGTAAAAATACTTGTCCAAGGCAGCAAAGGGAGGAGCGGTGCTTTGGATCCATAAAATCAAATTTCAGATCTTAGAATCCTGAGGCAATGTATACGGTCTACATGAGGTTAATACAGGTAGAAAACTTAATTAAATATCTCCTAATGCAGCTCCCCCAGGTCAGAACCAGGTCCCTCTGGATCATCCTGCATCCTTGAACATACATGTGTGTTAAACATTTTAGGCACTCAAAATATATTTGTTCAATTAACAAAGAACAAAGAATTTTCTTCATATCTCATAGAACTGAAGATTTTGACAAATATAATTATTTTTCTCAGATTTTTCCATAATGAATCACCTTTACATATAATCTGATTATGAACAGATTTTCTTCAGATATTTATCTTCAGATTGATTACTGATTCTGATCGAAAGTTTGGCTACACGTACCTTTCCATAGAGAAACTCAACATTGGTTCTATTCAAGCTTTAAATACTTGAAAAAAACAGGTGATGTACATTTGGAAGAATAGCTTTGTTATAAAGGAAAACAATATCGTGTTTTAAGGTTAATTAATGATGGGTTATGCCTACATGGTTTAAACAAAGTATGTTTATAAAAATGGACATAAACATAAAATACTGTTGATTTGTTTCCTGATGTGATTCAAAAAGACTTCACTGAAAGACTGTGCTTAGAAGGATTTAAAAGAGGACAGATGGATTTGGGGAAGCTATCCGAAAAACATGCAGAATTGTATAAGACAATTAATGGTCCATATGTAATGCAGTTTAGAGCTAAATATTGTTTAAGGAATCATTAAATCGGACATAAAGCTGTGGTGGGTTATTATTTTAAGGAAGGAGAATATTATCCTAATCATCTTCTTCCACTTGTTTTGCCCTGGATGTATACCCTCTTGTATCAATAAAGTCTAAGTTTTACTACACTCTAGAACATGGAGTTATATGACTTGGGAAAATCGCCTTCATATATTGCATTTATGTTTTATTTGCATAACACATTAACACAAACATAATGGCTTAAAACAATTCACTCACTTGGCTGAAATTAATGTGTTGAAGGTACCACATTCTTTTCTGGTGGCTATAGGGGAGAATTGATTTCCTTGTCTTTTCCACTTTGTAGAGCCCACTCACAAGTCTCTTCTCATGGCCCTTTTCCTCCATTTTCAAAGCCAGCAATGTTGCATCTCTTTGTGTCTCTCTTCTGTAGTCACATCTCCCTTTCAACATAGTGTGGTGATTACACTGGGTACACCCAGATAATCTAGGATAATGTCCTCATCTTAATATCGTAAACATAATCCTATCTGTAAAGTTCTTTTTGTCATTTAAGGTCACATATTCACAAGTTCTAGGGTGGACCTATTTCTAGGGACTGTCTTCTGCCTATCCCATATACCTTATTCTCTTTCTAAATGAAAGATGGATTTTACTCTGTCTTAGCCTGTTTGCCCTGTTATAATAAACTACTATAGACGAGGTGGCTTATAAACAACAGAAATTTATTTCTCACAGTTCTGGAGGCTGGGAAGTCCAAGATCAAGGCACCAGCAGATTCAGTGTCTGGTGAGTGCCCACTTTCTGGTTTACAGATAGTCATCTTTTTGCTATAACTTCACATGGTGGAAGGAACAGGAAGCTCTATGGGACCTTTTTTATAAGGGCGCTTATCCCATTCATGAGGGCTTCACCCTCATGACCTAGTCATCTCCCAAAGGCCTGACATCCAAATACCATCACATTGGGGATTAGATTTCAACATATGAATTTTGGAGGGACTCAAAGATTCAGTCTATGGCACGCACACACACACACGCACACACATAAGTGAAATGTATGTCATCCATTTATATGTGGGTAAAATCAGAGTTGAATGACTATTAAAGATAGCTACTTATATTATATATACACAAGGAAATGTGTAACCTGGAGAAGGAAGTGTAGAACAAAGGAAGATAAAAAAACTGTTAGAAATCATTCTCCAGTACCTCAAAGACAGTGATTGCTTTTAAAAAGTTTTAGATTTGAGTCTCACAAAATTTTTGAAAGTAGTTGAGAGGTGTTTTCCATTTGTTCCTTGATTTCTTTGTTATTTATTAAGTTGATTTTGTGTCCATAGAGATGGACACAATAAACAATTCTCTACAGCAACCTGCACTTTCTCTAAACGACTTGTTATCAACTCTAGTTGTATATTAGAATCAACTGGGGATACCGATCCGATACCTGAGCAACATTCTCAGTGATTCTGACTTAGCTAGTCTTGATGGCATTTTAAAAAGCCCCTACAAGAGCCTCTAATGTTTACAAGGGTTGGAAATATCACTTGATAACATAAATCTGATGATGCTATCTCATTACTCAGAATTTTTCAATGATTTCATGTTTAGAATACAATCAAAATCCCTTTTCATGGCCTACAAAGACTACATGATTTGGTCCCTGGCTAAGTCTTTGGAGTCATTTCTTATTTCTTGTTCTGTTTTTCACTCAATGCCAGTCATAATGGCTTCCTTGTTGTTCCTAGATACGTCATGTATATGATCCCATCGTGGGCCTTTTCATGTACTACAACGGAGACTGGAGTGCTCTTTACCCTGAATCATTCAGGTCTCTAAAGTATCACCCACAGAAACTCTCTCTTTTCTTTTCATACTTTAGTATTTTTATGACACTAATCACTTGCTGTCAACATACAACTTTTGTTGCTGTTGTATTCCATCTGTCTCCTTCAGTAAATTGTAAGATTCATGAGGACTAGGGCTTTTTCTCTCCCCCAATATTTATCTCCTATCCCTTGAATAATGCCTTGCATTTGGCTGAATAGATAAATAATACATTAATGAATTATTAGATAGAGATCATGTGAATAATATACCAGATAATATTGGTCTGCTTCATTTAGGAAACTTGCATTAATGCATAATGTAATCAAACAAGATTGTGTTATCTTTGACTTGAAATAAGTATCATAAAGCTATATTGTAAATTACCTCAGTGGATATGTGTAAAAACTGGAAAATTGAAGATTTAGGTCCTTATATGCTTTTCGCTGCAGTGTTTTCTTAAAAGTAAGAAAGATCATTATATTGTGAACGAATCATAAAGAATTACAATACTACATAACTCATTCTAACACAAGTTTGTGGGAGATAACTAGCAAAATGCTGAGAATCTCTTGATTCTTCACATTATAATTTTAATTCTGCGTGAGAAATTATTTTATGATTCACATTAAAGTTGATAAAACACGTAGGGCAAAATTCTGTGGAGAGTTTGCTTTCATACTAAGATTTTCTCAAATGGTGCTGTGCAATTTAAATAGTGGTATAATACGGACATTTACCTAAGGTTACATATTGTGAATAAAATACATTATTGTTCATAACGACAGCGAGTATTGAAAAGGTAATTTCTTAAAATATTCATTTTCCATGCAACTGCATTTTTTCCTTTTACTGAAATTCTTTTCAATGTTAGGATTAGTTTTAAATTTTATTGTGATACTTAAAAATAATAGGCTGAAGAATAGTAAAAACACAATGGATGGAATGGAGATGGCTGGGTATTCTGGTTAATTATGATTTAATCATGAAAGTACTTTGAATTTCAGTTTTGGCATCTAATATAAATTTATTTGAATTACTCTGGCTTGTATGGTTGCTCAAATTATCATTTTAATTAACTCATCACTGTAAAGTAATATATTTATATAAGCTGTAGAAGATTTAACCAACATGAAGGGGTAGCAACTAATGACCATCATTTAAAATAAATCACAGATATTAACTTTTTTTGCTGTTTGGTTCTTTTTCCTAAATTGCAACTTTACCTAAATTGCAGTTATTTAAAACTTGCAACTATTTGGTCCTGTATGATAGAGGTTACTAGACATATTATAAGAGGATTAGATTTAAAAAATAGTCATTTTATTAAACATTTACAAAAGTAAGAACAAAGCAGTAATGACCAGCAAATTTATTAGAAGTTTTAATAAGAATTTAAAAGTACTCAACATAAGTTATACTTCATAATTTCTTGGGTTTGAAAGTCTAAATACCAGAAATGGGCAACATTCTTTGAATGCAACTTTCTCATTAATTCTCATCCATACATCTGCGACGTAGCCGTCTTGTAAATACTGACTCCAGATTTCGGATAACAGCTCTAATATGTTCCAGTGTATCATTACTTTGGGTTCTCCTTGCACTTATACTATAAAAATGCAATGCTATCAAACTTTAATGGCTCATAATTTTGTTGAAGAGAGAATGGCCAGTTTCTTTGCTCTATAATTGTAAAGAAATACTTTATTTCAGAGTTATAAAACACATTTTTAATTATCATTCCAATTATTTTTTTCACTTCTACATCATCTATTTACTTTCAATCACTTTTGTATATATAGCCACCTTCAGCTTTTGTCTACTTATGAAAAATATCAAGTGAATTTTGGTCATCATAAAAGAGAAACTTTGTCACATATCTTTTTGGTGCAATAGAATGACCCAGATTCATTTTGTAAATATCATGAAGTTTTTCCTATTGCATAGCTAATTGGATGAATTTTTTTTTTTTCTTAGAAACGCATTGTTCATTTACTAATTCTTGAGTATAAAGAAATTCAATTAAGATAGTATCATATGAAGTCTCATTCTCTGAAATTGTGCTTATGTGATCAATTTCACTATCATCATTAGAGACTAGGGTACAGTTCTCTATCCTTTTACATTCATCTTCTAATTTGTCTAATAACTGTGATAAATCTTCCTCTGCCAATTTTCCTCTCTTTGTTATTATGGTAGAAAATGAAAATTCTGAATTCTCACCTATGTTTAATGAAGCCTAAAATAATTAAATAATATTACAAATAATGTCTCTAGAGTTCTTTTATATGTTTTTTTAAGCTAATGCAAAATTTTTGGCAACAAGATAAGAAAAGTTAGGGATAATGAATGAATGATGATTTATTTCAACGTTATATCATCTGGGCAATTCCATTATTCCTTTGTTTTCATGTTATTTTAGTCTCTTTTTTAGCATAGTTGGGATAATTGCTGACTAATAAAGAAATCGTTCCTAGAATGATTAAATATCAAATTTTTCAATATGTAAGAAAAACAATATCACAAAAATTTTATAATGTATCTTAGATTTACAAAGTCATCCAATGAGACCATATGGTAATTGTAATGTAGAATAAGTTATATACTATTTAAAAATTTGTTCTTTGTTTTTTAGAAAATCTCTAAGAAAAAATAAAAGCTACGTAATACCAATCCTTACAAAGAGCCATAATTGCTGAAAAAAGAAAGTGAAGACTAAAATTGGCTACAATGGACCTTAATAGTATACCAATGGTTAATATTTTCTGCATCAGAAAGTAACTTAAAATAAATGTATCATTTGCAGTTCCGTCTCTGCTGTTAAAGTATCTGGGAAACGCTAGCTTTTAGATTACATATTTAGTATGCAACGGATGCTACAGAGAATTGACCAACACTTTGGTCAATCTTTTGTCCAACACTTTGTTTTTAGGTGGCACTTATATTGTTACCATAAGAAGCAACTGGCTAAATCCTCATTTTATGTTTGAAACAAATGTACGTTTAACAAATTACAAAAAATATTATTAATTCCTGAGATGATAATAGAATACTTTTAAATAATTATTTGCAGGTAAATCAACATTATATTTGAACCGAATTTCTAACTAATATTTACATTTCATATACATACATATACATATATATTTACATATATATACACACACACATATATGATATTATTTGCTATTTCATGTGCATTTTTCAATGGTTTTATCTCAGTTTCCAGACCTTTGTTTAAGTAAATATGTTTTGTAAACAGACAAGAATTAATAGGTTCAGGTAAATTAATGTCCTGCAACAATGCCTAAGGTTTGATTAGTCTTAATGGATTTCTGCTCTAAACATTTATCTACAAAATAAGACACAGGTATCCCTAAGCTTATAGGGCAGGTACTAACCTGGAGGTAAATACTTTGAAAATCATTACATTAATTATTTAGTTAAAGCCACTCTTTGAGAACTATTCAATTTAATCAGTTCTAAAACAGGAGAAAAAGAGGATATGGTTGCTTTCACACCTTGGAGGGTTCAAGTAATTAGCAAATTAGTTTTCATCTGATCTTTATGAATTTGTATATATGGTCAATTGCCTCAGGAATTCCTAGGGAAAATAGATATAGAGAGAAAGAGATTAGTAATGTTCTTCTATTTTCCTTATATTTTCATAATATCATCTATTCTATAGATAGCCTATAATTGTCACTCATGTTTTTTGGGTTTAAACATGAGTGCTTGCATCTGCAAAACATATAAACTGATGTACTGATATTACATTCTAATTAATTTGATCTCTTCAACGTCAAGTCTAGTCAGTATAGATGACAGCACAAGTTGGTTGAATATAGTGCTCTAATTTTCTTTCCTTCATCTGCCTCAGCAGACTAACTGATTACTCTAATATTAAAATCTTTATCAAAGTCCTATTCCAAAAACTTCCTAGGTAATCAGAGAAAATTGCCATTGCTACCATGTTTCCCAAATTCCCATCCCCCCTCAAGCACTCCTGTAAATAGCTGAAAAAGACAGGCTGTTTTGAAGTTAAGATATAAAACTTCATAAAAACAATTCAGAATATGGAAGTTAAATATCACATTCCTAGAGACACCACAAATAGAATCCTTTATTTGTCTGTAACTCATACACATGGCTAAATGGACAGTACCACTTCCAGGGTGATCTTCCCAAGGCCTCAGGGATAAGAATTATATTTACCCTTACTATAGTCCATGAATAGATCATTTATGATATTGACACTCTTTTCTTCCCCAAATAAGTTTCAGAAAAATAGGGACAGATCTTTCTCTTTTTAACCTAAAATAAATTCATAAGCAAAGTCAGAATCAATTAGGCCAAATTAAAATTGAGACACCAGTGAGATCTAATGCAAACAATTTCAACTTCCTAAATATGAGATTAATGTTAGAGTCTAGGGCCAACCATTTGAAAATCAGCTCAAAAAATATATATGATGGTGAACAAGTTGGAATAAGAACAGGAGTAAGATATCCTTGAAAAATTACTTCAACCTCTGTAAAAGTTTTTATGACTAAACTTCTAGGGTTAATGACTTTGTCCACATGAGAGCTTGGCATATGAAAACTGAATGTAGATAATAACAACAATAAACAAACACATAGGGACAGAGATTGGATTGGTGGTTACCAGAGGGGAAGGTGGGAGGGAGGAGGGTGAAAGGGATAATTCGGTACATGTGTGTAGTGATGGGTTGTAATTAGTATTTTGGTGGTGAACATGATGTAATCTATGCAGAAATAGAAGTATAATGATGTACACCTGAAATTTTTACAATGTTATAAACCAATGTTACTGCAATAAACAAAAAATAAAAAAAAAAAAACTGAATGCAGCACAAGGTCGAGGGGAGATAGGTGTAGCACGGAATCAAGGAAGATGGAAAGAATTTGCATTTTCAAGGCAATCAGAGATAGGAGAAAGTGGATTTGATTGACTTGATAATTTTTGACCAGCCCTAGCAAGCAATCTCTCAATTTTCATCAGAAGCAGGTGGTATGAATGTGTCAGATGGAAGGCCAGGTGGCATTTGGAAATCACATTTTATCTCTGAGAATTCAATTTCTATCAGCATATGATAGGTAACTCTCTTGACATATCTTTGGATGTCCTATTGCTCTTTTTGTGTGTCCTACTTTCACTCAATATTATCTGGGTACTGATTGAACATTGATGTTTTGTTGCAATCTTGTTGCAGAAAAGTGGTAGGATAGAAAGTACATTTATTGTAGAGTGGTGTTTTAAGAGTAGAAGTATATGCAGTGAATTGCTATAGGAAAACATAGTCATGGCCAGAGAAGATGTGGGGTTGGTAGTTTTCAATTTCATTCTAATAGAGTTGTAATAGTGTAGACATTTTCCCAAGGTCCACTTGATATTTCTATATAGCAATTGGACTGTGAGTGATGGTTAATGGACAGGAGAGTCCATTCTCCACAGGAGAAGGAGAGTTTTGAACAATATTTTTCAATATCGTAATACAACCTACAACGGCTCTTGGTAATAAAATAGTTTTTGGAGAAAGAAAACTTCCTTGATAAAATGAGGTAAATTTGCTGAGGCAAACCAAAGAGATGATGGGGACATTACTAAAGAGGCTATGTCCTAACAGAAATTATGAGTGGGGTTATATTGATCATAAATTTCATCATGAAAATGTCATAGAGCACTAAGTATGTCAGTGATTGGTAACTTTCAAAACTATCTATGTATAGTACAAATGTAAGGCAGGTCTTGGATATATTATTCAATATACAAAGGCATCAAAAGACCTAGTGAAGAACATTTAACATTTTTAATATATTATGTTGACCTCAGAGATGGGGTCATGGAAGATGTACAGCTCTTGTGAGTAAGTCAGTGATGTACATGTATGTGATGGGCTATGAATAGGCCCCTTCTGGATCTTAACCCAGAGGCTGATATGTGTAGTTATTGTTTATTTTTGACTACATGATATATCTTAACTTCAGCTGTGGCTAAAAAGAACCATCAGTTTTCAAGTGTGATGAGCCTTGACATTCTTTCATTGACATTCTACTTGAATGTCACTGGTCCTTGTTTTGTGGTCCCTACTGAAGACAGAGCACGAAACACTCAAAAAAAAATCTATTCACTTCATAAGCCTGAGGTTTCCCCTTTGCTTATGTTGTTTCCAGTTTAGAGGAATAAGATGTTAAAGAAATGAGGTACTGGACTCTCATAAAGTGAAGTAACCATGTATTAAATCAGTCATTGATGAATGAGTGTGGGTCCCACCATGTAATTGACTTCTGCTGTGAATAGCATACTTAAGTAGTCATAGGGTCATTGGTTATCATATCTGCTAGAGTCATCTAAGAAGATTGTTGATCTTTGTGTTTGGGCAGGTGTCAGGGGTGGGCATAGTAGGATTATAACACACTAGAATCAAGGCAGATATATGTCATAAATTCTTTAAATGCTGTGGCTGAGGCTGATGGAAAGCACTAGAGATTCAGAGTCAATCTTCATTCATCTTTTCACAACAGGGAAGTTTGTTGACTGACATTTGTTGTCTTGTCACTGAATGCAAGCACCTTGCTAGCACCTTTTATTGGGTTAACACATTCAGGTAATGGTTTAATCACAAATTCTCTGTGACACAATCATTGAGAGAGATATTGCCTACCCTTATCTCAATGAGGATCCAATATATTTCCCAGAGTGGCCTGTCCTTCTGGTTGTTGTTTTTATTTTT
This sequence comes from Ceratotherium simum simum, assembly GCF_057802395.1. Classification (NCBI taxonomy): domain Eukaryota; kingdom Metazoa; phylum Chordata; class Mammalia; order Perissodactyla; family Rhinocerotidae; genus Ceratotherium; species Ceratotherium simum. Next base: position 29,081,462 of record NC_141907.1, on the reverse strand, counting down.
ATTTTTTCAGGAGAGGCGACTAGGCTGGTTTCAAAATAGGATCCAATTAGTTTCTCCATTATTGGATATCTTGGGGTTCTCAATAATGCCTCTGATGGTGTTCAAGCTAAGTTCCCGTGGTTGAAACTCCACTAGTCCAAAGACAATAAGGAGCAGGAGCAGATGGTTACTATGTTGTAGGTTAATAAGAAAACATCAGTCAGAGTATCTTAATACCAAAATCTCTATTAGTCAGGGTTCTCTGGAGAAACAGAAACAAAACTAATAGGATGTGTGTGTGTGTGTGCGTGTGTGTGTGTGTGTGTGTCTGTGTGTGTGTGTAGAGAAGAGAGAAAGCGAGACATTTCTAGGAATCGGCCTCCGGGAATTATGGGGGCCGGCAAATCCAAAATCTACAATGGGCTAGCCAGCTGGAGATTATGGAATGAGTTGAGGTTGCAGCTGGAGTCCAACGGCAGTCTTCACTACAGCAATATAACCAGAGCTTTTTATCATATCTGAATAAGTAAGTTCCAAGAATTCATTCATCCATTCTGTTTAGATATTCTCAGTGCCTGCTCTCTAGCAGGAACTGTTCTAGGTACTAAGGAGACTGCAGTTAATAAAGTAGAAAAGATTATTTTTGTTATAATAACAAAAATAAACAAACACATAGAGACAGAGATCGGATTGGTGGTTACCAGAGGGGAAGGGGGGAGGGAGGAGGGTGAAAGGGATAATTGGGCACATGTGTGTGGTGATGGGTTGTAATTAGTATTTGGGTGGTGAACATGATGTAATCCATGCAGAAATAGAAGTATAATGATGTACACCTGAAATTTATACAATATTATAAACCAATGTTATTGCAATAAACAAAAAATTAAAAAAAAAAAAAAGATTCCACCCTCATGGAATTTTATTCAGGTGTGGTGATGTTGGGAGAAGAAATGAAATCTATGTATTAATTATATAGAATATCGGATGTTCATGTATGCCTTGGGGAAAAATAAAGCAGGCAATGGAGAAACGGGTGTCAGGCAATCTGTTCTCATCTCCCCTGAAGAGGCCTGTTATTTCCTGAGTAGCGCTTTTAAAAATGCTGGCAGCCCAGTCAAACAGAATTCTAGAAATATCACCTTCTCAGATTTCTCCACAAAATAATCGCCAGCACAGTCCACAAATAGCTTATAGCAGGTGGAAAAGACAAAGTATTTTAGAGAGTAATCTTGGATTTTTTTCTAGAGAATAGAGAAAGGCTGTATCTTGAGATGACAAGGGAAAGTCCAATGTAAATCTCAACTCTGCGCATTGGCTTCCAAGAGTAGACACCAAGCCTCAGAAAGCTGAGTTTCTATTTCATTTATCATATTTCCAAGTCCAAGGAATAAAGTGTTGTTATGACTTTCCTCTTGTCGGGTGGAGCAAAATAATAGATTTGCAGCAAGTTATCTAAATCTACCCATCACCTGGAGGATTGAAACTGACTCAAAAAGGATGTGAATTCGATGTAAAGGGTCAGAGTTTAGGTTCTATAATGCTCAGATGGGGGTAAAGCTTTCCTTTTAATAAAGGAAGGTGTATAGTGCAGATGTGCAGCATTAGCAAGAATATATTAAAAGAAAAATAGAGAAGATTAATCTTTTAGGGGAGGGTGGAATTTAACAACTGAGAAGATGACTATAAATAGGAAATGCAAAGAACAAGGATTCTATTATTAGTGACAATTAAGTTAAATACAGGACAGGTAAGGAATATGCAGAATAGACAGTTCCCGGGTATAGTGTTAGATTAATTTTTAAGGTCAATGGAGATATGGTAGGAACACCAATTCGTCTTAAAGAATAAAGAAAAAGTGGGAAAATCAGGTAATTTCCATTTTTTAAGAGAAGAATCTCCCATTCTTTTCTCTATTCTTGAAAACATTCTTGAGTCTTTTTTATGATGTCAATTTTTAAATCTCTTTATCTGTCATTTTCTGACCAAAGTATTGTGCCAAATTTTCCTTAGTATCTTGCTTTCAATTAATGTACCAACCTAACTCTTTTTATTACATTACTGTGACATCTAGCTAAACTTTCAACCCCAAAAAAGAAGAGCTTAATTATAGAATGTGACCCTTTAATGTTTATTTAGATATGGAAATGACTAATGATTTTCTTGGGTAAAGAGAATTATTGGCAACTTCATTAAGTGCATAAATGAAGCAAAATAAGAAACTACAACATTTCAAGCTAAGAAAAAATACACACTTTTCAGCTGTGGAGAAGGAGACTTCATATCACACAGGAAACAAAGCAGCCGTGGGTCTTAAAAGAAAAGCATCAAGGAGGGACACCAGGGATACACAAATTGTTTATGGAAAGTATATAAGCATTAAGACAAGTAGTACAACTTGCCACGTGGCCAAACACTCAGCTCTGACGGAAGCTTAACTAGTAGGAAAGTCATACTCCTACAAACAGGTTATTCTTCCTGGGAAAACTCTTTGCCTCACACAGAGGGTAAATCAACTGAAAGAAATGGAACCAAGCAGCCTCTACATGTTAGACATTCTAACACCATTAGATTGTGTTGTAGGAAAAGTAGCTACAGAGATACTTCCAAGATTCTCATTAAATGCATTAGGTCGTATGATAACAATTTTTAAATTAGAAAATGAAAGTCACCAATGCCTTTAATAATTTTTATTTCAATTTGTGTTAACACTTTGTTGGTAATTGTAGAGTTCTGATAATCATAGCATTGAACATTAACTTTCCAAATTTTTATCAGCAGCAGATTTTTAAGTCAGTATTTCCTAAAACAAAGAAAAGAAAAGCTATGCTGTTTGAAGTCAGGAAGTCACCAACCCTGTCTACTCAGCATTCCTCTCATTCCCTATGGTGATTCTTTAGCCACTTTTGTGGAGCCTAGAGTTGAGTGGGACTCCGTTCGGAAACCACTTATCTGGAGGATCTCAAGAGGATGGAATTTAATGAGTTATGATGATAATGGTTCTTTGGGAACTGATAGCTTTAAGAACAGTATTGTCGGTGCTGGCCCGGTGGTGTAGTGGTTAAGTTCGTGCACTCCACTTTGGCGGCCTGGGGTTCATGGGTTAGGATCCTGAGTGCAGACCTATGCACTGCTTACCAAGCCATGTTGTGGTGGCACCCCACATATAAAGTAGAGGAAGATGGTCATGAATGTTAGCCCAGGCCAATCTTCCTCAGTAAGAAGAGGAGGATTGGCAACAGATGTTAGCTCAGGGCTAATCTTCCTCACCAAAAAAAAAGTAAATAAATAAGAAATAAAAAATTTTAAAAAAAAAGAACAATATTGTCAGCTACTCATTAAAACTAGTGGGAAGAATATGGTATAGTGCAACATTTAAACCCAGCATTCATAATCAGACTGCACATAGTCAGAAATAAGCTACAACATTTACAGATGAGTGTAGAATATTTAAAAAACTATAATGTGGCTTAAAATGGAAAATCCTGCAATTCTGGGCTTGCAATACTGCAAGGCAACAATGAACTGAATTTAAGCATTGGTTGTCCTTACTCTTGAATTGCCAGCTTCTTCATCTTCCTATTCTTGTATATTCTATATGATTCACTGATTTACCATTATCTGACTACCTGTGTGAGTTTGCAACATGTGTAGAAGAAAGAGTAAAGGTATTTAAGTCAGAATTGATTCCTGATTCCTAACAAAAACCTTTATTATACTCAGAATCTTGGAACCCTAATCTGTACAATGAGGATAAAACAAATTATGTTTCAAATATTTATATGAAAATGAAGCGAGTTAATATCCTGAACAAATTGAATTTAGAAGTTAAAAGCGGAAAGGATCACTTCATAACAAACCAAAATGACTAACTAAATATGCATATTTACTAAGGTAAATTAATCTTTAAAAACCCCAAACTTATATTTACTTATTCACCACCCTTCGATTCCTCACTCCCCAATCACGACACCTTGAAAACTGTTAGAAGCCTAACATAAAAATCATAAGGAAAAGCATACGTTGTACTCTCCAGTTTGGGTAAATGCAGCTGGATTTTCACACAATTGCATCAACATCGATAGTTTCATTGAGCTTCTGACTAGGGAAGCATTGCTGTGCCCAGAAACATGTTCTTGATTTGAGGTTATGCTAATCTTGTAACCTTGACCAAAGAACTTTAAAATTGAAAATCAGATAACTTATGAGATGGAATTAGCTACTTGAAGTACTCAATAGCCAATTAACTTGGTGACCTTGTAGGCATGACATGGGGAGATTGTGTAAAAAAATGTAGAGAGAAGAGAATATTGGGCTAGCACCCTTTAGGATTAAAGAAAATTCTAATGATGAGTATAATGAAGAGAATTTCATTAGCAGATAATTTATGCATTTGATATATACCAATTAATTGACTGGAATAATTACTTGGCTCTGACTTTTTCTTTAACTTTATTCTCTTCTTTTAGACGGCTTTTAAAAACACAATTATTACTAAGATCCCCTGAACTCATTTACATTATTTATATGAGTTTAATTAGACACTGTAGGCAGTATATAAAAGGTACAACCTAAGGACCATTTATTATATATTAAATTGTTTTTAGTCTTATAATTAAAAACAATAATCATATTGGTTAGATGTATGTTTATTAACACATTCAAAAATATCAAATAAGCATCTATTATGTGGTAGGCACTATTCTATACGCTGGAATACAGTAAATAAAACACACAAAATTCAGCCATCTTGAAGAAGACATTCTAGTAAGAGAGAGAGTTAGTAAACAAAAAAGTAAGACATTCTAGCAGGCAAGAAAGTTAATAAACAAATAAGTAAAACATGTAGTATTTTAGGTAATAAATACCAGGGAGAAAAAAATAAGTCAGAGAGGAACGGGATTACTAGTGCATTAGTGTGGAGAGGGTTAAGTTTCAAATAGAGTATTAATCTGTGGATAAGGTGACATAAATGCAATGACTTGAGTGTGGTCATTGAGTAAACTGTGTGTATAAGTGTTAGGAAAAACAATCAAGGTAGATAGAAAATTTCTGAGTTATAAAATCACCTGGGATATTTTGGAAACAGCAAAAAGATTGAATGTCTGGAGAGGAACGATGGCAGATGAGATGAAGGCCAAGAGATAATAAGGGTGCCGATCACATACAACATTTTAGACCACTGTAGGGACTTTGGTTTTGACCATGAGATGGAAAACCATTGATGTTGAATGGAAAATTACATAACTTTGCCTACATGCTAAAAGGCTTACTGTGGCTCTCATGTTGTGGACAGTCTGTGAATGGCAAAGGTGAAAGTGGGATACCATGTTGGAGTTTATGTGATGGAGGATGGTGGACAGTGGCGGGGTGATAATGGTAGATGTGGAGACAAGTAATTGTATTTGAGGTAACTTTTGAATAGAGCCAACAGGAGTTGAGGACTGAACATTGGGATGGAGGAAAACAGGGGGATCAAAGATGATTCCAAATTTTTTACCCCAAGCAACTAAATCAGGAAGTGAAAGCATCAATTACTACATGGTGGTCTGTCTTAAACTACAGCTCAAAATTTAATTTATTAAATTTTGTAGCTTATAGCTACATCTGATTGCTAAACTATATAATAACAAAGTCAAAGAATAGGTGATGCCTTACGTGAAGATTAACTTAGAAATTCAGTAAGAGTCAGAGGAGAATACACTACAATGCTCATTATATTAATTCCTATCTTAAATAAATTCCTGATTTAGTAATTTTGGTAAACTTTAACTCTATATATTTCATTAATAGACTATTTTGACCTCGTAACCTATTTAAAAAGATTTTTCCCCTTCTGCCTTATACTCAGTTGGATTGCAGCAAATTAGCTTGTCCTTCCGGAGCTAAAACAGACACCCACCCTCCCACGTACCCACTTAATCTAATTTAAGGGCATAACGGAATAATTAAGCAATGCCTCCTCTGTTCTAATATACTTACCTATGCAGATGTGACAAAACTATTTCCATACATTTTTGTTAATTTTAAAATAACTCAGAAATCTGAAGATAGTTCATAGAAAAGAAAAGTAAAATACTTATATAATTTGCCAATGGAAAAAACAAAGAAATTTCAGATCTTTTTATTGCTCTAAAAACCCTTGAAATGATATAGCTTCAAATCTACAATCTGCAACACTTTTCTTTCTACTTCATCCTGGTAGTCAACTGATTAGATTAATGGAGAAAGCAGCCATTTTGAGAATAGTCATCTATTCTAAAGAGCTTGTTTTAGATTCTGCATTCTAATACAGTATTCTCATTAGAAAAGAGCAACATATTTTATGGTTGTAAACGACCTTATGAATTTAAATTTCAGGAAACTACACTTATTATTTTGAATCACCTTAATAAACATTTGTTTACACACCCAGAAAACGTCATTAAAGATGTAACATTTGTTAGTGATATATCAGTTAGGTCTCTTTCAGTGGGAAATGACTGAAAACATAACTCACTCTAGCCTATACAATAGCGGGAAATTATTAACTCGTATAGCTTGGCAAGCTTGGGTTCCGGATATATATTAGGTGTACTTCTTGGGCAACACAGTTTAGTTAGCTCATGGGAATGAATCCACCTGTACATGTCAGTGGAACTGCCTTTTTGTCCTGTGTATATCTTAATTGGTGAAGTGTCTGTTTAAATCTTGGCCCCATTTTGTAATCAGATTGTTTGTCTTCTTATGACTGAGTTGTAACAGTTCTGGAGAACAGTTCTTTATCACATATGTGTTTTGCAAATATTTTCTCCCAGTCTGTGGCTTGTCTTTCATTTTCTGAATAGTGTCTTTGAAGAGAAGTTTTCAATTTTGATGTAGTCCAATTTATTAATTTGCTCTTTAATGTTTTGTGCTTACTGTGTCCTATCAACGAAAACCCATGCTTAATTTTAACTATATTTTTGTCTAGAAGTTTTATTATGTCAGGTCTTACTTTTAGGTCTGTGATCCATTTCCAGTAATTTTTATATGATATAAGGTAAGGGTTACTGCATCTTCTTTCTTCTATTCTCTCTCTCTCTCTTTCTGCCTCCCTTTCTATTTCTTTGCCTAAGGATATCCAATTTCCCCAACTTTTATTTGGAAAACCTATGCCTTTCCCATTGAATTACCTCTACAACATTATCCCAAATCAAATTACCATATATGTGTGGACCTATTTCTGAACATTGTATTCTGGTTCCTTTGTGTGTATTCATTCTTACACAAATACTGAAGTGTCTTGGTTATTGTAGCTTTACAATAAGTGTTGACATCCCATAGTATAAGTCCTACTACCTTATTCTTCCTTTTCAAAACTGTTTGGGCTCTTCTATGAATTCTGTGTTTCTGCATAGTTTATTAATTAAACATTTTTGTTTTGAGATAAATATAAATATACATGGAGTTGTAGGAAATAATATGGAAATACCTCATGTACCCTTTACTCAGCTTCTCCCAATGGTAACATCTTGCTTAATTCTAGTACAATACCACAACCAACATATTGACATTGACAAAAGCCACCAGTCTTGTTCTGATTTTTGAGTTTTACCTGCACTGATATGAGTGTGTGTGTATGTGTGTGTGTGGTGTTTATCTTTAGTGCTATGAAATTTTATCACATACAGAAATTTGTGTGATCATCACTACAAATAGAGAAGAGTTTAATAACCCCAAGAATTCCTTGTGCTTCTCCTTCCAACTAATGTTATTTTTTCCACAGCAGTTTTATATTTAAAGAAAAATTGCAAAATAGTACATAGAGCTTCTGGATACATTCTACTCAGTTTCCCCTATTATTACCATCTTACTTTAGTGTGGTACATTTGTTATAATTAATGAACCATGTTGGTATATTATTGCTAACTAAAGATCATACTTTAGTCACATTACCTTAATTTTAACCTGTTAATTTTTTCCTGTTCCAGGATCTCCTCCAGAATACCACCTTATTAATTGTCATATTTCCCTAGTCTTCTGTAGCTGTGACAGTTGCTCAGACTTTCTTTGTTTACGATGACCTTGACAATTTTAAGTTCTTGTCAGGTGTTTTGTTGTATACTAGTCAATAGGGGTTTGGTTGATGTTTTTCTCGATTAGACTGGGGTTATAAGTTTTGGAGAGAAAGACCACGGAGGTTAAATGCCATTTCTATCACAATGTATGAAGGGCACATACAATCAACATGATTTATCACTGTTGATGTTGACCTTGATTACATGGCTGAAGTAGTGTTAGTCTGGTTTTTCCACTGTAAAGTCACTCTCTCCCTCCCCCCTTCATATCATACTCCTTGGATGTAAGTGACTATGTGTATCCCACACTTAAGGAATGGAAAGTTATTCTCCACCTCCTTGAAGTCAAGGAATCTATATACGTATTATTGTTTCTGGTCCATTTGCCTCCAGTCAGTAACATATGAATTATGATACCAAACTCATTAGCTACACGTAATTCTCAATACTGATTAATTTATTTTCTTAGCACCAATGTCTCCTTCCCACAATTTAATGGCATTGCTTGGGTGGGAAAGCCACAAGTTTAATTTGATCTTTGCTAGCAAAACGAATCTTTAACAGTCCTTTGTTCTTACAAGTTTTTCAATCCTATTTCCTATTATTTGGAATCTAGAAGCAGAAGCTTTTCTAAATCTGCAAGCCTCCATCTTTAAGTGCTATTATTCTTTTCTTTCATTTTTCTTTTCAAACCATCTAGTTCTTTCATGAGCTCATCTGTTTCTTCTAATATCTTACTAAATATAGCCAGTAATGACCAAATGCACACTTCTCTGATTCTCTTTTCCAGTCTCTTTCTTTAGAGTCACAGGCCCAATGGGCATGCATTTTACCTTCCAAGATTTCAGGATTAACTACCAGATTTCTGGCTTTAGCACTTGGGTATCTCACAATGCCCTTTTCTGTGTGAGGGAGCATAAGAGTTGGATCAGGTGTTAGGGGAGTGAACATGAATTAGGTATATACATGTTGAGTATAAAATGTCACTGAGATGTTTGGGAAGAGCTATGAAAAGGCAATTGTATATATGACCCAAAGGAGATATGTGGGTTGAAGATGTGTAATGTGATGCAACCATGCTCACTTGACCTAGCACAGTGCTTATAGGTGAAGAAGGCAGATGTTTGGGTTCACTCCGGATTGTTCTTTTACAAGGGAGGTAAAATGGGAAGGACAGAAGGTTAAAGGAATACATATAATTGCCTACCAATTTTGTGATAGGCAAGTTTCTAAGATGAACCCCAAGATTCCCACCCCTGGTGTAGCTGTGATTAGGTTGCTTTATGTGACAAAGATTAAGGGGTTTCTAATTAAGACCCTAATCAGTTCGACATTAAGTTAAGGGTAGATTAACCTAGATAGGACCTCAGTGAATCCTATTTGCTCAATCTGTTGATTTTATAACAGACGGATTAGGCCTTCTCTGAATTCAAAGATGCTTTCCTGTTGGCCTTGAAGAAGCAGGCTACTATGAGTTCTACATAGGCAAAGAAATGAATTCTGCCAATAACCTCATGAGCTTGGAAGAAGACCTCAGGCTTCAGACGAGGTCACAGGACTGATTTTGCCCACCCGGAGGAGTCACATAAACTGTCCCTGGGCACCTGACTCATGGGCATGGTGAGATAATGAATGTGTTTTGTTTTAAGCCTCTAAATTTGTCGTAATTTATTATACAGCAATAGAAAATGAAAACAGCATTTATGGGTGTTATTAAATGGTTAAACTTTGAGTCTGCCTTAAAAAAGGAGGAAAGTAAAGGCAGGAGCAGGGTAACAAGAAGTTAATGACTATTGGTCCTGATGAGGCTGAAGAGCAGTTATTTAAGCACACAAATTGAGGACATTTTGGTCAAAAACAGTGATATTTTTATGTAATGAATTTCTATGGTTAACAATGACCTAAATGAAAGTGCATGAGTAATTGGGCTAGATTGAAAGACTCTGGGCACTTGTTAGCTGGGTTCCTGTTTGGGATCTCAAAAAGCTGAAATCAAGAAGTTGTTGACCTATGTTCCTTCCTGGAGCCTGGGGTGCGTGGGGGTCCTCTTTCAAGCTCATGTAGTTCTTGGTAGAATTTAGTTTCCTGCAGATGTAGGACTGAGATCCCCGTTTTCATACTAGCTATCAGTTGGGGACCACTTTCATCTCCCAAAGTCTGCCCTCAGTTCTTTGCCATGTGGTTCCCACAGGCAGTTCACAACGTGACTGCTTTTTTCTGCGCCAGCAGGATCTTTTCTCTCTGACTTTTTCTTTGCCTCCAGTCAGCTACAACAGTTTTGTCTAACGGAATGTAATCACAGAAATGACTATCCCATCACCATTTGCCTTATAACAAAACCTAATCACAGGGGCCACTATCCCAACACAGTTACGGGTACCATGGGCACTCAAGTGCCAGGGTTATACAAGAGATGAACACCAGGGGGCAAGGTGGTTCTGCATCATTTTAGAATTTTGTCTACAGCAATTATCAAAGATTAAGAAAACAGGAATATCCATTCACTTTTTGTGGATTATAAATTGATAAAAAATATTCCAGGGAATAAAATTTGTTTCAAAGTTCTTGAATTTTTCATATCACTTGATCAATAATTCCACATTTTAAGATTTATTCTGCAGAAACAGTCTGCTGTGGTACTCATTGAACTCATTTAATAAAACATAAAATTGAAAAAATAAAACTGTTCAAGGATATGTGATTGATTATATAGAGTTTAGTACCATATAGGAATGAAAGTCATATTTTCAATATTTTAAATACTTGACCAATGCTAACTGAAAAAAAATGAGAGTCAGCAATGTGAATATTAATTATGCAAGGGAAAATGTTGGTAAATGATTGTTTTATTTGGCAGTATTAATGGCCATTTGTTTAAATCCTTTTGGTTATTTTCTAAATTTCAAAATGTAAAAATACTATAACATTACTTATTAGGCTGTTTTAAAAAGACAGCTTGGCTGTATTGCACAAAATACAATTAACACACACATCAACACACTGTATTTCTAAGTAACTGCATGAGAATATAATTTATAGCTGTTTAAAAATTATTTTGATTGAAAAACACCAGGACATTTTCCTTTCATATTGTGTACTACAAATACTCTATGAATATATATATTGCCACAAAAAAAATTTAAGTTGTAGAGTGAATTAAGGGCAAACTTCTTGGTAAATCATTGTCAATACCTTACTAACAACTAGGGAAAGCTCTCAGTATCTCACGCTCCATGAATTCTTTGATGTCCTCCAGGTTGTGAAGATTCATTTTAGCAAAAGAAATTTTTGCATGAAATACACTTGCCCATATTAATTATCTTAGTACATAGGTTCCTACATCAGAGAAGCATTCTATTGACTTACACTCTAAGCATAAAAATTCTTTGAAATTTTAAAAATGACTTTGTCCTTGGAATAAGAAATTAATTCATTCTAAATCAATGCTTTAATTAAGAATATTTAAGCATGAAAAAGCAGCAATTCTATACAGGTTTTGGCTTTGGTGAATTTCTGAAATAATATTGCTATAGAGTAGTAATACAGACTTTAAATTCAGTTTTCACTAGGGTTATAAGGTGTATTTTGGGTTTGTGTTGACCAGATGGATTATAATACTGATTACACTGCCGAACAAAAAAATGGGACTATGCCTTGATGATAACGCTTTTTATCATGCCCAACATCTGCCTTTCTAATTTGTCTTAATTATGTACGTATACCATTTGGTCAATGTTTTGCATTTCAAAAATCCTTTCTAATTTCAGATGTATCTGATAGTTCATAGGAGCAATTATGTATTTAAATGAGACAATCATTGTCTAACTGGCATATTACAATTTCCACTGAGATGTGCCAATTAAGTGGAATCCACTATAGACCACGATATCTCCAATAGAGAATTTATGGGCTATCAGCTGAACACAGTGGTTTTGAAGCAGTGCATCCTAAAGTTCATTTCCCAAAATGACTTTCACCAAGTGGGGTTGTGCTCAAATGCGTAAACTGCACTTAAACTAAAGCATATATCATCATTGGCAGTGCTTTGTTTACTTCTAGATTCGATGTCCTCCTGTTTCATGCAAGCAAATGTAACGAAATTAGGGTATTGGAGTGATATTCGATCTGTTGCATTTGTATTTAATGTATCAAAAACACTGTAGTAACTTCTGAAGGTGCCTGAGAAGCAAGACAAGATACCTTCTTCACCTTAAATGTCCAAACCGGTGATCCAGTGATGAGTATTTCCATCTGTCCATCTACCCATCTATCCATCTCTCCAACTACCTATCTATTTATCTATCATTCTATCTATTCTTTGTTCTATATGCGGCCGTTTATGATAAACTATGAGGATGACTTCTATAGGATATTAGTGCTACTGAGTTTCAGATAAGGTTGTCCTATGTTTTTCTCTCTTAAAATGGGGTCTTTGAAATGTCCTTTTAAGCCTAGTGCAAAATACCAAATTAACAAGTGTAAAGTCAAGGACATTTAGAGTTTAATATAAAAATAAAGGCTTACCATTACAGCATGTGACAAGATTTTCTTCTTATTTAAGACTGAATAATATTCTATTGTACGTGTAAACCCCATTTTGTGCTAGTGTAATAAGCCAGTCACAAAAAGACAAATGTATGATTCTACTTATATGAGGTACTAACATAGCCAAATTCATGGAAATAGAAAGTGAATTGTGGTTGCCAGGGCCTTGGGGGTGGGGAGAAAAGGGGAGTTGTTTAATAGAAACAAGGTTTCAATTTTGCAAGACAAAAAGTTCTGGAGGTCTGTTTCACAACAACAATGTGAATATATTAACACTACTGAATTGTACACTTATAAATGGTTAAGAAGGTAAATTTTATGTTATATGTTTCTTACCACAATAAATAAATAGAGAACAAAAAAAAGTAAAAATTTACTAAATTGTCCTAGGAGCCTGGGGATTACAATCTGTGATTTCACCAGGGATAGTCATACTTGCTCATATAGATTCATAAAATGTGCCCACTGCCAGTTTTCACGGTCAGATTTTGGAACTTCTTAGTCTCTGTTTTTCTTTCCCCCATAAGTTTCACTTTCTTCTCTCGGTGTATGACATTACCTTCATTTTTCTTTCATATTTCTAAAAGTAATTTGGTCAACAGTTTCTCATTTGAACTCTTTTTGATAAATTGGTCCAAATTTAACTTAATACAATTATATTATCTGATTGGGGATGTACAATGTCCCCCATCTTTGATGTTACTGTGATTGCTCCTTTTTCATTTTTAACACCCTGAAAAATCTTGCTAAAAATATCTTACAAAATAGCGCTCTATATAAATGACGCTTTTGTGTGCGTAAACTGAATTTCAGTTTGGAATTTTGTCTTTTTAACCTTATATTTTGGATTATAATAGTGTGACTTTGATAAGATCAGCCATTGCTTGATAGTGACAATTTATGTTTTAGCATTGTGACCTCATTCTAATGAATTGCAGCTGTTAGTATTAAAAAAATGTTGATTTCTGAGTTCCACCCTCAGAAAGTCTCAATCTGTACTCTTGGAGGGGATCCAAGTAATTTGGATATGAAAATTTTTGATATCAGTGATCTAGAATCATGCTTTCAGAAGCTCTGACTTCTTGATATGTAGGTAAAAAAGAACCTTAAAACTGTGATCACCATTGACATATTTATGGACATAGCGTGACATAAACTAAAATTAAGCGTTCAATAAAAATGCATTGTTCTCAGATAATCTGGATCTTCTTCAACTTCAGAATAAGAAAACACAAGTTCCCTTAAATATATATCTCATCTGTAGTTTCTACCCCAACCTCTCTCTCTAGATCCTCTTTCTGCTAATTCATCGGAAGCTATGCAACCAGACACAAAATGACTCTAAGAACATTTCTAGATACAGGCCACGTGACTTGAAAAACTTTTTTGCACAAGTAAATGCAGAATGAGAAAACAATTAAGAAAATGCATACCCTTGAAGTCATACATTTCAAATATAACTATAAAACAACTTCTTTCGTAATTAAACTTAGAACTTATAAAATATCAATATAAGCTTTAGTGAAAGCAGCCATTTTAGCTAAGTTCTGAATTTTAAGTGTGAATATGACACCTTAACATGTCTTTCAAAACCTGAACTTACCTACTCCACTTGCCTTTTCACAAATTCTCTAAAATTATTATTTCAATTACGTTAATGTACTCTAAAATCTGTCTAATCTTTTTGAGTCTCTATGTGCCTGGGGTTCCACACTTGATCTTTACAACATAAATCCATCCTAGCTCAAATCTTCCTTTGTCTGGGACACTCTTAAGGTGTTTGTGCTGTTTTTCCCCTTCCCATTTATGCTTTCCCAGGAAGAAAATCTGCAAGTGGAAGGGGAATGTCTCTCTCTCTCTCTCTCTCTCTCTCTCTCTCTCTCTCTCTCTCCTCCTCTCTCTGTCTCTCTGGGCCAGTTTCTGGGCCAGTTCTGCCTGAGGCTGTCTTAGTCTTCCCTAATATCCTTTGCTATTTAGAAATAAATCATTTTTATCTTAAACTAGGGTTTCTCTACTGTCTCATGAATTTATGCAGTTAGAAATATGTTTAATGTGTATGCACCACAAAATGCAATGCAATTTGCCCTTAACCAGATAATTATTGGACTTAGTTTTTTTAATCAGATTAGTTCATTGTGGGTCTAGGTGGTAAATCTAGTAATGGTATAGAAATTTAAAGTTGTATGAGAAACATCCTATTTCAATCCCGATGGTCTGTGACTATATATGTAAAACTCATTTATATATAACTTGATAAATATAAATTTGAGACCCTTATTGGATGTGCAGTGTGGGTCAAATGACTCGCCTGGCCCCAAGTTCTGACTGGCCCATAGTTAAACTAATAATGTTGTAGCTCATCTCTTGTCCCTCTAATTAGCGGGACACCACCACCATCAGCAGAATACAACTTACATCTTGCGTGAGACAGTTCCTCCAATGATAAGAGCGGTCCATCCTTGTTCTCAAAAATGAGTCTTTTGTGTTTGATGTATCATAGGTTTTACTTTGTTTCTGTGGAAAACATATTTGGTTGTTGGTTCAAATCCAGTGACGTAACCACTCAGAGTAAATAGACTTGAGGCAGAGTCGTGAGGAAGACCATGGGTATTTTAGGAAATAGGCTTTCTCCAACACTACACAGCTAGAAGTAGTGATAATTGTGGACATGTGATCAATGACTCTATTTTGTCTTCTAATAAAATCATGATCTTGCTAGTAGTAAGTTTAGTTCAGGAAGCAGGAGAGTCCAATGTGTGAAAAAAGTCCTTTAAACTGAAGTATAGAAATTGTTATTGTACATTATATACACACAAAACAGTATATAAAATGTTGGTGTATGAAATACTAAAATGTTTTGTTCGACAATTCTTGAGGGAAGACTGGATATATTTCTTCTAGTATTATTTAACAAATATTTGTTTCTTTATAGTTTATTTTAAAAATATTTTTAACTCATTATTGGAGATGCAATAATAAATGTTAGAAATAATTTGGGAAAACCCATAACAAATTTCTTTCACTTTTAAATTATAAGAATGTTTATTAGAGTAGCTTCTGGCTCTATACTGTACATACTTTTTTTCTATTTCTCTACTTACATATTTCTGGTGCTGATTGTCAGGGACATGTTTTTATTGTGTTACAAATTCTGGCCATGAACCTTCACATAACAATGCAGGAGCATCAGCAAGATTGGTTAGGAGTACTCTTGGAAGTCATTCCTACATCAGACACCCAGCAATGATGTAAATGTTGACGAAGGTAACTATGAGCCACATAAATATATCCAGGAAACACGAATTGAATTCTCATCTTAACTTCCTATTAACTGAATCCCCCAAATACTCTCAGCAATTCTAATGCAACTAGCATAAATGTAAATAAGAAAAAAAAAAAAAAAAAGCTTAGAGTGTTGTTTTAATCAATTGCAATATAAAACAATCTTGATTTTGCCTATTTCATACAGAAGTATGACCATGTGAACACATTATTAGGGTCCCTCAAGGTGCTTAGAGGCATCTAAAAAGTGAGGAGTCTGATACTTGAAGCTTCTTTAGCTTTGTGGTGAATCTACCTCTGACTCTGAGTATTAAAAAATCTGTAGTATATTAAGAATTTGCTGTTTTTCTCAGATATAGCAGAACTCTGCCTTGCACATAGACCGACCAGGGTATTGTTTTTGACTTGACATTGGTTTTTTTTTTTAACTAATTTATTTAGGAACTGAAAAAAGTGTGTGTGTGCGTGTGTGTGTGTGTGTGTGAGCGTATTTCCTTCTGATTTATAGCCTATCTGAAATGCCACAGCCTTTAATTAGGGACTTTATTGAATGACCTGTCCATTTTCTCAATATTCTCCAGGGAATGTGGTCCTGCCTTTGTTTTAACAATAGTCATTGAGACACTAAGGTCTTATTTGAAATTCATCCTACTTTCCTATGAATAGAGGACATACTCATCATTCTGCTATAATTCCATAGTCAGCCTGGCCATACCCAACACTGAGACTTCCAAGTTCAGACCCCGTAGACAGTATAGTTTTGAATATTTGATTGAATACTGTCTAAAAACTACCAAGTAGTATTTCTATACACATTACTCAGAAGAACACATAATTTTCCTTAAACAGGAATAACTGCTGATGTTTCTAGTCCATACTTATTGGTAAGTCAACTTTAAGTTTCACTTTTTCAGTCCTGTTGGCCTCATTTGACTCTAAGAGAGTTTTGTCAATTCAAGCAAATTAGATGACAGAATACAAAATGGCAGTATAGTAGCTTTTATTTGTGAATGACAAGTATCTCCTCACCCTTCTTCTAGTAATGGATCTAATGCACCTGACAATATAGGTGGGCATGTGATTTAAGATGAGCCAATCATAGTGTTCTATATCTGTGGCTACAGTGATAAGACCAAATCTGGGAAGGTGAAATTAACTGGACAAATTCATTTGTTCATCAACAATATTTGTTGAATGCCTACTGTGTGGCAGGTGCTGTGCTAGATGCTGTGGTTACAATGCTTAGTAAAACAGACATAGTGTTTGCTTTCATGGGGCTTAGAGTCTAGTATTTAGGAGGATACAAGTAAATGAAGATTGATAGTACATATTAGGGAGTAAATATTAGATTAGATAGTACAATAAAGGAGGTCTGAGAAGGTTTCTGTAAGAAGAAATGATGTTAGTGGAGTAGACAGAATAATGCTCCTCCAAAGATGACCATTTCCTAACCCCCAGCACCTATGAATACGGTACCTTACATGGCAAAATGGACCTTGCAGATGTCTTTAAGTTAAGGATTTTGAAATGGAGAGATTATCCTGGATCATCCAGGTACGCCCAATATAATTGCAAGAGTCCTTATAAGAAGTAACAGGAGAATCAGATTCAGAGAAGGCAATGTGATGACGGAAGCAGAGGATCAGAGTCAGAGAGAGAGATTTGTAGATGTTATCCTGTTGACTTTGAAGATGGAGAAGTGGCCACGAGCTCAGGAATCCAAGAAGCCTCTGGAAAACAGAAAAGCCAACAAAATGGATTCTACCCTAGAACCCCCAAAGGAAATCAACTATCCCAACATCCTGATAATAACCCTGTGAGACTGATTTGGACTTCTGCCTTCCAGAACTGTAAGATAATACATTTGTGTTGTTTTAAGCCAGTAAGTTTGTGGTTATCTGTTACAGCAGCAGTAGAAAACTAATACATTTAGCTAAGAGCTAAAAACATTAGTCAAAATTAACTTGTCAAGGAGAAGAGAGAAGAGTCTATGCAGAGGGAGAAGATCCTTTGGCAAGAGGCAGTGTCCACTTAAGAAGAATGAAAAAAGACACTGTTTTAGGGGGAAAGAGAAGGGAAACATTCTGAAAGAAGTTGGAAAGGGAGGAAGTGGCCATATAGCAAAAGGCTCTGCTGGCCAAGTTCAGGATTCTGGGAGGTCATGGATGCATTTTAATAGGAGACTATGAAGGCGACATAATGAGACTTGCAATTTGAAAATATTTCTCTAACTCTACTCTGGAGAATTATTTTTGTGTGTGTGTGTGTGTGTGTATAGGGGAAACTTGGGGGATTACTTCAAGTCTGGAGAATTATTTAGGTGTGTGTATGGGGTAGGGGGAGTGGGAGATACTACATGTCGACCATTTGGAAACTGTTGCAGAAATCCAGGCAAGAGACGGCAGGAGCTGGCCTGAGTGGAAATGCTGGGCGTGCACAGAGGTTGACATATCCAGGAGGTATTGGGAAGATAAAATTCATGGGGACATGGGGACATGTGGGGCTGTGGATGTGTGGAGTACATTCTCCTCAGACATTTTATAATTTTGTATGGTACAGGTCAAAGCCGAGAGAATGGTTCTGAAAGGATCCTATGGATGTGGTGAAAGGTTGCTTACAGTTGGAGAGAATTAAATAGCACCAAACGGAAACAAGGGGAGGGAGGCAGGGATAGAGAGGAGAGAGAGAGAGAGAGAGAGATTGACAGAGAGACAGAGATAGGTCAGTTTAAACTCTGAATCAAGAGATCCCTGAAACAAATTCTACCTGTGCACTTCTCATATTTTGATCAGATGAACCAAAAAATTTCCCTTTATTTTTACTTTCATTTTTTAGTTAGGGTTCCACAACTAGCTCTTGACAAACAAACACTAGTGCAATATAGATTCAAAATAAAATTTCCAAAAGTAAATGGCTTTACAGTTAACAAGATCAATAGACAGAAATCATCTTCTATTGGCTACTCGAATTGTGCCTAGGCTCCTGGCTAAACTGTAATATTGCAAGGAGAGGGTTTTGACCCCTCTGAGCAGGTGCATATGTGGCAGTCAAGGGGAAGACAGTTCTGCCCCTCTGGAGGGGCTGACGTGCCTGCACACCTCTCAAGTGCTGAGTTAGCACCATGCTGGTTCCTGCCACCAACAGGTTTTTCAGGCTTCATTGATTCATAATAAGTGATGTAATCCCATCGCAATTTCTTAATCTAAGAATTTTAGGTGTTACTTCCATTAATATATTCAAGACTACTGAATGCCAGTTACCTAGAGTTTTCCTGTCAGCCGTTAGATAATTTTGTTGGCATAAATAGCCTTCTCTTAGGCTCTCACGGTCTAATATGGGGGCAGATGGTAGGAACAAGAAGGTGTAGGGGAGGATGAGAATTCCTCTACCTGCTGGGACCTTCTGGCTGGGCTACAAAATTAAATTGACATGAGACAGAATAACAGGAGAAAATCAAACAAAACTTTATAACATGTATACAAGGGAGAGACCCAGGGAAATAGAATAACTTGTTAAAATGGCTGCACTGCCACCTTAAATATCGTCTTGAGATAAAGACAAAGGAGGATGTTGGGGGTAGTGGTTTGGGACTTCAAAGAGGAGGAAGGCAATTCACATGGAAATGGAAAAGCAAATGTTTGGTAAACAGAACTTTGATAAGAATGGGCTTAGCAAGGGCCCTCACAGTCTACTGATACCAAGAGTTATCTACGGTGGTGGCCTGTCCTGAGGACAGGCCTTTTATCTTAAATTCTTTTAAGCAGTTAGGGGGATGGCCAAAGTTTCTTTCAGAGTCTTTTGTTCTTAAAAATAATCAAGGCAAAAAGACATATTTTGAGGTGGCCAATTCTGATCCCCCACAAAGGAACATGCAATGGGCCTATTTTTTGATTCTAGCAGAAACACTTAGAAGTCATATACCTTGACAATCATAAATTAATGCTTAATAATATGGCTATATTTTCAAATATATAGCATTTATTTTATAGGATAAATCATCCCAAGGCCCTAATCCCAAAATCGACCACAGATAACATTTGTTGTACGTACTACAGATTGTGTTATAATGCATATTACATTATTTTTGCTAAAGAGAGTTCATACATGCATATTGGTATATAATCTGCCTTTCAATTATATGTCTTAAATATTTTCTACTTCATTAAAATCATCCTACTGCATCACTTTATATCTTGTGCTTTTTTGCAATAATTTTCAGATAATGCATGTTAAGTGTTGAAAAAACAGAAAACCTTAGTAATTTTTTAGCATACCAGGCAGCATGTTAGTCTCATATTCTGAAAAAATAGAAAAGCTTGATCATCTAAATTCCACTACAGAGATAATTGCTGTTAACATTTGGTGTATTTCCCTCTAGACTTGTTAATGAATGTGCACGCATATCATATTACACACGTGTTTTGCAAAATTTGGATCATATTGCACACGGTGTTTTGTACATTTTTCATTCGCATAATATTATAGCCTGAATTTCTATACTAACAGATGTACATTAACAGCTTCATTTTTATGGTTAACATTCCATTTTCAGATGTGCTATAACTTATTCGATCAGTTGCCTGTTATTGATCATTTAGCTGCTGTAGATGTTTTGATATTACAAATAGTGCTATAATGAATATCCTGGTAACTCTATCTTTGTGCTTACATTCACATAAGTGTAAACTCTGGATCAAATTTTGTGAAAAATTATATTTGGCTTTGATCTGAAATTTTATGTTGCAAAACGATAATAGTCTCTTCTCTCCTTCTATTCTTATTTAAGTGTTTTGTTTAGAGGATTTTATTGTTTTACTTAATTGTCTTTTACTCATTATAATACCCGAATGACTCTTAAAAGCTATATCTTCATCTGAAGCTGATGTCAACATTGAAAGCAACATTGGAACTGTATCAGACTCCAGAGTGCCATTTAAATGTCACTAGTTTTTTTGTTTTGTTTTTTTTTAACATTGACTTTAAAGGTTTAACGGCGCTTTTTAAAAAATTTCCTAGTGTTACTTTAGCCCCAGGTGCATACATAAAAATACATTCCTAATAGAATCTATTGAAGCATCAGTCTTTTAATTCAATAACTTCAACAACACAACAAGGCCTATTTTTACTTTGGGTGATATATATTATATATATATTTTCACATGCTCCTAGTATAATATCATACTAAAATATATATAGATACACTTGCCAATGTCACCACTATTGGTAGCAGGTTGTGGCATAGGCTGCAAAATGTTCCTCAATAACAATCATCCCCTCTTTCATAGTAATAGCATACTTGCCTGTGCATATGGCCACTCAGAATGAAGACTGTGTTTTCCAGCCTCTATTTCAGGACATGGTCATAAGTTAAATTGCGACAAGAAGAATGTCAGTGGAAACTGAGTGCAAACTTTAGAAAGTGTCTCAGCAAGAGTGTGTCTTTCTTCTCTGTTTTGTCTTCTTCTCAACATCAATAAGAATTTTAGTAAATGGAGCTAGAGAAGCCATTTTGAACCCTTTGGGGATGGAGGCTGCACACAAAGGTGACATGATACAGAAAGAATATGAGTCCCTGACACTGCAGAGCAAATACCAGCTGTACACTATTTACCTGGACTTTTACAGGGAAGAGAAATAAACATCTATCTTGGGGTTCTGTTATTCATAGCTTGAATTAAACCTATCTATACATAGGGGAAATATAAATTTTTTTTTCTAATATCTAAATTAGGCAAGGATCTTTATCAATTTTGAAAAGGCATGTGTGAAAATTATGCATATATATGCTGTGTGTGTGCATGTGTATCTACGTAAATGCATATATATATAATTTTATTATTTGAAATAAAAATATATAGGGATAAATAACTGCAAAATTCTCAAATAATTTATATTCTAAGTATAAGATATAAAGACACGGTATAAATTTAGATATAACGTGACTGTGAGACCCTAGCATAACTTTGACTGTAAGGCAAGATATTTTTAATCTATATGGTTGTCATTTTAATATTATAAACTGGCATATAAATGTGACTATTTGCCATGAATGACATTGTTTTCAGTAGATAGTAGGTTTTGTTTTTTATTTTGGACAATGAAAATACTCTGGTGCCATCATATTCTTTATGCAGAGGTAATATTCAAAGGATTAAAATAAAAATATAGATTTAAACCTTCCAAACTTTTAAATTCTCCTTGAGTTTTGAAGGGGCCTTTTAAGAACTGACTTGGGAGATGCCGTAGAAAGCTTTTGAAACATAAACACTCAATTTTGTTCTATTTTCTGAGGCAGGAATCTTGCTATAAAAGAATTTCAAATTTACCCCAGTGGACATATTAGTGAACGTAGAATAAAGCCTTTTCCTACCTGCCACTGTTTACTTTGTTATTGCCTATTAAAAATCATTCACTGCTATAATTCCTGTAAATGAGACACTATTTCTATGTTATTAGAAAACTTTCAAGGGCAACTCAATACAGTTAAAATGGAACTTTGCTAAGAGTCTGGCTTTCTGCGAAGTTAAACCTTCTAATTGACTCATTCATTTAGAGGAGAATAATAATGAGCCTGGCTGGAAAATTAGGATTCCATAAATTTGCAGAAGAAATGGAGTTATACTCTTGATGATTAAATCATTGCTTAGTTCTAAAATAGTGTGTATCCACAACATGCTTACTCTTTCTTGTATTTTCTTTAGTGGCTGACAATACCTGTTGCCAGACTTCTTCCTTAGCACCCTCAACTCCAATCAGATGAATGTACTTCTCAAAATTTGCACGTTTATGCTTAGAGATGAAACAAGTTCAGTGGCAGTTATTTCAGGGTCAAATTTTGGAAATGACATTTTTATTGTTACCTTGACCCTTGGATACCAAAATTCTGTCTTGAGTTCTAGGTCTTTAGTTTTTTAGAATTCTCTTAGTCCTTTCTATTTTTGCTTATTTTCCTCAAATAAACCCTTGCTTGCTTACATGTTTTTCCTGACAACTTCTTTCCTTACATGGATTCTCTGATTTTTCGTTCTGAGTTGCCTGAATTACAGTGAATTGTGGTTCTTTCCACAGCCATTCCCTGGTTTTGGTCTTTCCTCACTGGGCAAGTACTGCTCAGATTCCGAGACAGGACACAAGGATACTTTAGGTATTCTTCTTTTTCTTTTTAAGTGAGGAATATTTTAGAAATATTAATTCTGACTTCTAGTTCTACACACTTTCCAAATTTTCTTAGAAAATGTTTTAGCATATTCTTAAAAGTAACTAAGAATTGGTCTCTAATCTATAAACTACAAGAATGGATTAATCTATATGAATAGAGCTTCTCTTGTACCTGAGGAAGGGCAGAAATGTGTAGATTATTCCAGTAAAAAGATTGGTGCTTATATAATAACAGCTACTACACAGACAAGAGAATTGCTAAAATTTTAAAAGATTGATCATACCACCTGCTGCTAAAGATGTGGAACAATTAGAACTTTTATATAATTCTTTGGGGAGTGTCAATTGATACCATTGCTTTGAAGCATTTTTGGGCAGTGGATACTAAAGTTGACCCTATGCATAGCATATATCCTAGAAAATCCACTCTGGGTATATGCCCAATAAGTATGTGCAGATATGTTCACCAAAATACATGTTCAAGAATGTTTGTAGAATAGACACCCAGAAGTGAAATAGCTATATCATATGATATTTCTATTTGTAATTTTTTGGTAAATCTCCATACTGCATGAAAACACTTATTCAAAAAGATATATGCATCGCTATGTTCTTTGCAGCATTATTCACAGTAGCAAAGACTTGGAAGCAACCTAAGTGCCCATCAACAATGAATGGATGAAGAAGATGTGGTATATATATACAATGAAATACTACTCAGTCATAAACAAGATGAAATCATGCCATTTGCAAAAACATGGATGGAACTTGAGGGTACTATGCTAAGCAAAATAAGTCAGATGTAGAAAGACAATTACCATAAAACTTCACTCATATGTGGCAGATAAACAAACAAACAAAACATAGATAAAGAGAACAGATTGGTGGTTACCAGAGGGAAAGGGGTCGGGGGAGGGCAAAGGGGGTAAAGGGGCACATATGTATGGTGACAGATGGAAACTAGACTTTCGGTGGTGAACACAATGCAGTCTATAGAGAAGCTGAAGTATATATTAATGTACATATGAAATTTATACAATGTTATAAACCAATGTGACCTCAATAAAATAAAAGAATGTTCAAAGAAGAAATATTGGCAATATCCAAAAGCTAAGAAACAACCCAAATATTCAGCAATAGCATAATTAGAAATAACTTCTGGTACATTCATGCAATAGAATAATACACAACATGAAAATAAATGAAATATAGCTATGAAACAAAGGCATAATGAATCTCACAAACATAATATTGAGAAAAAGAAGCCAGACACAAAAGATTGAATTTACATTAAGTTCAAAAAGAGGCAAAACTAATATAGGCCCTGCAAAATCAGGATAGCTTCCCTCTGACGAGAAGGAGAAGACAGTGGTCGGGAAAAAGTCAAAGAGCAGCTATGGGATGTCGGTAATGCTTGATTTCCAGATCTGGGTATTTTCATAGTTGTGTTGACTTTGTAATAATTCATCAACACATGCACTTATGATTTTGAATTGTTCTGTATTATATTTTATTCCAAAAATTTATTAAAGAAAAATTAAATCAGTGTTGAATGATTTATTCTTATGTAAGTGTATTCTAATGCATAGATTTAAACTCTGTGCCCCAAATATTCAGATAAAATTTTCATCAACCATTGAATAAGGCATGGGGTTTTCCAGAAACATTTTCTTGTTAAGTTTTAGTACTTGGAGTACTGTTATGTTTGCTAAGCCTAAGAAGTTTGGCTACTACGTCAGCAAAATTTAGAACAATGGAAGTTTGTAGAAATAAACTCTCCTAAGTTGCAGAATTAAATTCATAGCTTCTACAAAGCTGTGCCACTTCTCCATTCATACCTCATGAACTATGAACTAAGGCAGCTAACACTTTATTTCTGAAGTGCAGCTCAGACTCCTCTGGCTGTCCAAGCAATTCAGTGGATATCTACTGAGTACTGACCGTATCCAAGTCACTCTGCTCATCTTTCGGGACATACACATAGTAAGGCACAATGACTCTTAAGTAGCGTAGAGGAAACGAGAGGCAAAATAATAAGCCTATTTCATATCTGTAGTTTGTAAATAATTTTCTTCCTAGTTTTAAGCATATTTATAGCACCAATGAAAGGCAGAGTATACTTACGTAGCAAGAATAAAAGAAGACACAACAATCAAATTATGATGACTTACATTTTTTGTTAATTAGTTCTTCTCACAATCAATGAATAATTGGTATTATGAGACAACTAAAATAAATAATTCCATTTATTTAATGGACTTTTTCTTTAACAACCATGAGACAACTGACATTGGTCACACACCTAAAATCTTATAGTCAGTGTTTGAAAAAGTATCTGTGCATTTCCATGCAGTGTGTATATTGAAATGATGTAACTTTCTGACAATAAACGATTCAAACATCAAAAAATAGCAGTACTAATAACAATACTTATACACTCTTATGAGTGTATTCTTTACACTCTATCTTGAGAATTCTCACAAATCATCAAAACACTGTTATTTATACATAGAAAGCCTCAGAAGAACACCTGCTTAATAAAACTTTTTTCCCTATAGAAACATTCTAGCCTTAAAACTAAAATTTGAATTAATAAATAAAGGTATCTGGCTTTTATTATCCAATGATCTGTTACAAAAGTCACTGTTGATTCATGTCAGTATTGCATCAATTATGGAGAATTTAATCAGAAGTGATGTCATTTTCAATATCAGGATATTTTGATTGCTTCTCTAAATTTATTGTTTAAGGTCTCAGAAAGTGTAAAGCCAGATTAAAAGCTGAAAAGTAAGTAAATAAAAGCCTTTAGGCTATTAGTTTACACACTGATTGCTTTATTTGAAATCAGTTAAGAACCATTCATTCATATATATATATATATTTTTTCTTGTGAGGTAGCTCAGCCCTGAGCTAGCATCCATGCCAATTCTCCTCTTTTTGCTGAGGAAGACTGGCCCTGAGCTAACATCTGTGCCAATCATCCTCCACTTTGTGTGGGACGCCACCACAACATGGTCTCACAAGCAGTGCATTGGGTGTGCACCCGGGATCCGAACCCAGGCTGCCAGCAGCAGAGCGCGTGCACTTAACTGCTACTCCACGGGCCAGCCCCCATTAATTCATATTTTTAAACATAAAATGGTAGTGTTTCTTGATGGGCTGGAAATTAGGAAATCTGGCTCATTCAACTGTATGACCTTAGACAAGTTACTTAACCTCTCTGAATTTAAGTTCTTATCTGAAAAAGGAAAATGTTGGACTGGAGAAGCTGGAAAAGTATATTTCAAGTCTAATTTTTTACAAATCCATCCATAATATATTTGTGAGTTCAGATTCACAGGTTTGGGAGCTAGTAATAATTTTGAATTTAAACATAGGGGTGATTTGTGTATTTCCACCAATTTTGTTTCATGAGGGTCATACAAAACTGATTTTTCTCTTGAAAACTTAAAAAACCAAAATCATTACAGTTTACTGCCATTCTTAATTGTATACTCAAATATCAGCAAACTTCAAAAAAAAAAACCCAAAATAACTATTTATCTCTTATAATAGAAAATGCACACAGGAAGGCAGTAAAGCAACAATTAAATTTAAAGGGAAGGATAATTGTATGATTTTTGTGAGGTTTTTATCTACATAAAATAAGTTTATGTGTTAAATTATTGACAGTGCAATTAATAGGACATTGAATACAATAAAAATGCTGGCATTTTGAGATGGAATTTAATTAACAATCCATTCACAGGGGACCAGGCAAAATGTATATTAATTAAATTCTATCAAATGTTTCAAATGCTCATGTATATTTTATTATTGTTGTTAAAAATATGTCAAATACTATCTTGTACTCCAGGAGCTTTTCATTTAAGATGTTTTGCTTGTCAAGAACTTATAGGAACTAGAGAGATAATGTATAGGAGATTTTGGCTGGATAGATGAAAAATACACGGTACTGGGCACACTATACTGAACACAAGAAATCAAGTGGCAGCCACTCTTGCTTTAGCTTACTGTTTCCATGAAGGAATGTGAACCTTATGATGATGAATGGACAGATTTTCAAGAGGAATCAAAAATCTGTATCTGACATGCAGAATTCTGACAAAAAAGTGGGCTAATAATTAAAAACAGCCATAATAAGAAACACAAATCCAAACCCATATGAGTCAAACAAAACACACCTGTGAAAAATGTCATTCTACCAGAATTAGTATAAATTTCTAAAATAACTCAAGATTTCTTTAAAAATACATAGACAATGAAGTAATTAGGCAGTGAATATTTTCTAAGATGATTGATAAAAGAGTTCAAATCTGAGTATAAAACGTACAATTTAGATAAAGTAGAATTTCCAGATAATATTCACAGAAATTTTGAATGTCTTTCAGCTTTTGGTAAAGAAAAGTCCAAGTGGTACAATTTGGGGACCCTCACTGGAGTTAAGTATAGTGGTTGGGATCAGAAACTAAATCAATGAGAGAAAGTGGATCAAACTGAGAGCCTTCTATCTTAGAAGTATCTTCACCATGATACAGTGATGGAGCGTGTAAAAGCATGGATCAGAATGGAATGGTACAAAAAGGAGACTGCTGCTATAAAGAGATAAACTAACATGAGAAAATGATTAGCAGAAAGAAAAAGAAAGTGATAAACAAGATTCTACAATTTCATGTGTTTGCACAATTCCCTCAGTTTTTCTATCTCCCTCATTACTTGTTCTAATGGTATTCATACTCCAAATCCTGTGTCTTCTTAGTGTAACAGTGTCACATTCTCAGTTCAACATTTTTGCACTCTGCTTAGATTATTGCACAAGTATTAATGTTATTATTTTTAATTCAGGTGTTCTGAGTTGATAGACGGTATGCTCTGACCTTTGTGCTCTGCCAGTACATGTACCAAGGTCATGCCAGCCAGAGTCTAAGACAAAGAAAGCAGCACACTCTACAGTGTGATGAGTAATGTCAGAGAGCTGACAGTATGTAGATAGCAGGTCAGAGGAGAGTCCACAAAGTTGATTGGAAGCTAGAGATCTGTTCTTGGTAAACATGAGAGTTGGAGATGTTCAGAGTGAACCAAGGGTCAGAAATCCATCAGCAGGTTGACAGAGGTCCAAGAGTGGTAATCCAGCGTCATAGGGGTCCATTGGAGATGAAAAGACAGGTGTTGCCTTCTCAGGAGGGAAGCAGTGTCATTCAATCTGACTTGTTCAAAAAATTTCTTTTTCAACTTGGGAAAAAATATGTGCTTTGGGGATTTGTTCAGTTTTTCTGTCTCTGGACCCTTCCTTTTAACAAATGAGCAATTTTTCTCTTTAAATTTCTAATCAAATTTCTAACTTTCTAAACATTCTAAACAAATGAGCCCATAAAGAAGTTATTTAAAGCTGATAGATATTACATACTGAACTTATTTCCTCAAAAAGTATGGCTGGATGATGAGGATCATAACAAATATGTACACAAACGAGTGAAATAAATATAATTTTTCAAAACTATTCTAATAAACCACACTGATAAATATTCAGCTTTAAAACAGTAAATAAATCAATGCCAAAAATCTGCTAGGTTTTTATAATGGAGATGGTCTTACAAGACGTGAGGGAAGATCTGTAGCCCCACTGAAGGATGCATAGCTTTCCTCTCCTTCATTGCTGTGGCAAAGTCTATCTGCTGCTATTTCCGCTTAAAAATCCAGTTTCTGTGGACTCTTCTAGAGCTTTCTCTTGTCTTCTTTTCATTAATTATACACTCTCTGTATCATTTCAATTTCTTCCTCTCACTTCCTCCTTCCTTTCAACCTATAAACTTGATACTTTTTCCTTTAAAAACAATCAAACAAACAAAAGAAAAAAAATCCCTGGACCTTGTATCATCTCTACTAACTACCATATTTCTTTTCCCACTGCCAAGCACATTTTCTGGGAAGAATAGTCTGTACCAGGGGTCAGCACACTTTTTCAGTAAAGGGTCAGCTAGCAAATATTTTGGACTTTGCAGTCCACACAGTCTCCATCACAACTACTCAAGCCTTCTGTAGTAATGTGAAAGCAACCATAGACAATACGTAAATGAACAGACTTGGCTTTGTTCCAATAATGCTTTATTTACAAAACTAGGTGCTGGGCTGATGTGACACACAGGCTGTAGTCTAGTCATCCCTGGTCTATATATGCACTGAACTTACTTCCTTCTATCAGCATCCTCACCCTTTACTCTTCTTTCCCAGCATTTAAACTGTTTCCACCATCTAAAACAAATGAAGTATATATGGTCCTTTTAAAATCAGACCCTCTGCTTGATCACTAGATTCCTTCCTTTGACTTTCTCAAAGACATTCACTCAATAATTCTCTCTGTCACAGAGCAGATTTTTAATCCCTCTTAGATCATTGATGTCAGCAGACAAAATACCATTATTTCTCTCATCTTGAAAAACAAACAAAAATATTTTTTACTCCGCTTCCCCTGTGGTTATTGTCCTATTACTTTGATAGTCTTGAAGCATTTTTCTAAACTTGCTGTCTCAGATTATTTTTGTACAATTCTCTCTCAAATCCACTCCAGTCAAGATTTTGCCCCTGTCACCCCATTGAAACTTCTCTTATCAAGGTCACCAGTGACTTCTATGTGCCAGAATCTAAAGCTTAATCTTTGGTCCTCATCTTACTAGACTTACAGGTAGCATTCGGCAAAGAGATATCTCCTTCTCCTAGATATACTTTCTTTTGGCTTTCCGTTGTTGTTGTTTTCCCTCTCATCTCAATAGTTACTTGTTCTCAGTCAACTTTGGATGGTCTCTTGAGTGTGGGGAGTACCCCAGGTTTCCACCCTTGGTTTTCTTCTCTTTTCTAGCCAAGCATTCTCCCCAGATGATCTCATCCTGTTTCATCCGTTTAAGTGATCCCTCTTTGTTTACTATGTCCAAATTTATATCTCTAGCCTAAATCTCTTTATCAAGCTCAAGTCTTTTATATAAAATGTCATGTCTAGATATCTTAAGCTTAACATGTTTAAATCTGAATTCTAGTTCCTCAATCCATGTTTTATTAATGGGAACTACATCCTCCTAATTAGGTGTAAAATCTCGAAGTTATTTTTAATTCTTCTCTTTCTCAAATCCTCTACATCAGAAAATTTTGTTGAATCTGTCTTCAAAATAGAAGCAGAATATGACCATCTTTAATTACCTCCTCTACTATTGTTCTGGTACAAGCTACTACCATCTCTTGCCTAGCTTCCTAAGGGGTCTCCTCCCTTCTACCCTTGCTCTCTACAGTCTATCCCCAAAATAGCAGCCAAAAGGATCTTTCTATATGCAAATCAAATTATGCAACTTTGCTCAAAATCTGCAAAGGGTTCTTATTTCCCCAGAGTAAAATCCAAGGTCCTTACAATGATTTATAAAGACCCTCCTTATTTCCCACCCTCCTCATCTCATTGCCTCTGGGAACTTATCTCCTTCTACTTTTCTCCTCACTATCTTTACTCTAGCTATATTTACCTCTGTTCTGTTCTTCCAACACATGCTTCTCATTGAGGGCTTTAGTTAAAGATATTTCCTTTTTCTGGAAAGTTCTCCCTCCAAGTATCCATTAAGCTAACTCCTTTCTTTTGGGTCTTTGATCTAATGTCACTTTTTCATTGACTAGGTGAAACCAATGCACGCTGACAGTCCAGATCACCTTCACCAAGTTTTACCTTTTTCTATTTTCAATGTTCTTCACCTTGAATTGAATTCTTCATGTCACATTAATTTTTCAACACACTGCAGTCTGAATTTGATCTTCGTGTCTCCTTGAAAATATAATCTCTAGGGTCACTTTTAAGCGGCTGTCTTTCAGATCTCAGTTTAAGTGCCATTTACTCAGAGAAGCCTGTCTTAACTTTCAAGTATAAATTAGGGAACTTCTGTTATTCTCTGCTCCCATTCTTCTTTTTCTACTTAGCACTCGTCATGATTTAGGGTAATAATTTTTCTTTTATGATTTTATTCCCCACTAGACTGTGATCTCCATGATGAAAAAGAACACGTCTATTTCATTCACCTCTGTGTTGGTAGTGCATAGCACATAGTAGATCTTCAGTGTATATTTATCCAAGGAGTGAATGTCAAATCCCAAGGATATTTTTAGGTCTTAATTTTCTGCTTCAGTTGGCACTTTTGCTCACTCCTTTCCAGACCCTCTACTTCCTTGTTTGGAACACATTGTAAATTATTTTTCTAACTAGCACTTCTCTGTCTGCTATATGTACTACATTTTGGCCAATCACTTATATTTTTGTTTTATAGAATGCCATCCAAAGCCAAATGATTTTTCATTCTACCATCTCCCTGGGTGATCTCAACTAAATCCAAGCCATAATCTACTAACTATGTGCTAATATTTCACAACTCTATATCTCCTTGTTAGATTACCTCCATGATTATGGAGACATCTCTCTGTCTCTGGAACCCCTAACTTAAACTGAAAATTAGAATTCATGTCTTTCCTATAAATTTTCTTTCTTGTTTAATATTCTATATAATTTGTCAGCACGGCCATCCACTCAGTTTCACGTCCAACAAATCTTTTACTGTTATCTGACTCTTAATCCTTACATCTGTTTTACAAGGTTTTGTGCCTTTATGTCCTAAATATTACTCAGTCTCTTCATTACTTTTAATGAATGCCCTAGTTCTCCTGTCAATTAAATTACCTCAACAATCTCATGATTAGTCTTCCTACCTGCAATCTTTTCCGGAATACAGGCTGATATAAGAGTTTCTGCTTTAATGCTCAAGAGAAATGGTTTAAATGTCAACTCAACAACATTTAACTGTGGGTAATGGATATTTTACTCAATGTTTCTGAAGCTCAGTGCTCTCAGTAATATGATTGGATAAAATATTACTTGCTCTATGGGTTTATAGTTATAATTACACGGTAAAATTATATAAAGTATTTTGCACATAATAAGTAATTGATTATTATCTAAGTGAATGCGTTGAGGATAATATTCTCATTTACTGAATGCTTCCTGACGAAATAGGAAACAATTGTACAGAAAAAATTATCTTTTTGAAAAATGGTCTTTTTGAAAAATGTAGGTAAGCCATGCCTAAGGCAAGTTGAATTTTAAATGAGTGCTGTGGTAATAAAACTAAAAGAGATGTCAAAAGAGAGCTTCCTGTCTAGGGTAAGTCACTTATTGTTCTACAAGTTGGAAAGTTGAGTAAGTACTTATGCTCATTTTAATCTTTTTTTAATTACCTACACAATGGAACATAATACTTTGATGTTTATAAGGCTAAATTAAAAACTGCTTTGATAGAATTTTGTTATCCATAATCTTTTTCTGTTGATGTCTTGGGACAGCAGAAAATTGGTTAGTAGTAATGAACATATATCTAAGTTTAATAGATAAGACCCTAATTTTTATGATCAGACCACCCTTGATTTAAATTCTGTTTTCCTTTTCCTTTGTTATTTTGATTGGTTACACCACCTCCTTGAAATTCAGTTTCCTTCATCTGTTGAATGAAATTATGTGAAAATTTAAATGAGAAAACTAATGTAAACTGTTTCTGGAGTAATATAATGTCAAAAATATAATTATTATTATTATTTTGTGTGTGTGTGTGTGTGAGGAAGATCAGCCCTGAGCTAACATCTGATGCCAATCCTCCTCTTTTTGCTGAGGAAGATTGGCCCTGAGCTAACATCTGTGCCCATCTTCTTCTACTTTGTATGGGATGCTGCCACAGCATGGCTCTACAAGCAGTGCATCGGTGCACGCCTGGGATCCGAACCAGTGAACCCCGGGCTGCCGCAGCAGAGCCCGCATGCATAACCGCTTTCGCCACCGGGCTGGCCTCTAATTATTATTAATTTTTATAAGCAGTCTAAGTTTTAAAATCTTGTTAGAGATCATAATTTATTGTTGTGAAATACAGTGGATTTAAATAAAAAAAATTTAAATGATAACTGAATACGAAAATATTATCATTTCACTCTTCGGATAAATTTTCCCACACTTTCGACTTCAGTTTAGTAGCAAATTAATGTAATTTCCTTAGTGTATATACCATTAAGCTTGCAAATCAACAGCCAACATACATACTAAAATTATATGGTATACTAATGAATCTCACGATCCAAATATATAAATTTTTGTGCACTTTGAATGTGAATTAAAGATAAAAATTAAGGCAGTACAGGGCTGGCCCAGTGGCATAGTGGTGAAGTTTGCACGCTCCATTTCGGCAGCCCAGGGTTTCCGAGTTTGGATCCTGGGTGCGGACATACACACTACTTGTCAAGCCATGTTGTGGCAGTGTCCCACATACAAAATAGAAGAAGACTGACACAGATGTTAGCTCAGGGCCAATCTTCCTCACTAAAAAATATATATATATATATTAAAGCAGTACTTTTAACTAAGATAGTTACAATACTGAGAGGAAGGATTCATTAAATTATTTCTTGAAAGTCAAAAACACAAGGTAAGAAATATTTAGGGAATGATTCAGGCCAGTCTACTTATTCAAGTTTATCCATTCTTAGTTCTCCAATTTCTGGTGGATAGTTTCTCATTTTCCTCACATAGTCTCTGCATTTTGCCTCAGCCATTTTGCCTGACATCTCCACCTTGCCTCCCCATATTTATCATTTGCTACTTGAAGGAAAAAATATTACTTGACATTGTTTTTGATTTTATAGAAAGTAGTCATGCATTACCATTTGCCTGATCCTCTGTATAGAAATAAAAATCAAGAAAATCAAGCTTATTTTTAAGATGTTAATTAAGCCAGGTACCTGAGGGTTACTGTA
The DNA here is from genome assembly GCF_057802395.1 of Ceratotherium simum simum. Taxonomy (NCBI): domain Eukaryota; kingdom Metazoa; phylum Chordata; class Mammalia; order Perissodactyla; family Rhinocerotidae; genus Ceratotherium; species Ceratotherium simum. The sequence goes on along the minus strand of NC_141907.1, from coordinate 29,047,647 downwards.
GATATTCAATAAAAACATGATTGCCTTCTGACCTTGTTATGAAGCCTGTCAATTTGCTGTTTTCTTGTTTAGCTTGAGGGGTGACTGGAGTCTCTCTAGGATTTGTGAGCTGGTTTTGCAGAAGAAAGAGAATGCCTTCAGGGAGGTTGCAATCACCAGATGGCCAGCCCCCAGCAGCGCCCCCTGCTGATTGCCCAGGGGCTTATTGGGAGTGAGTCCTTTGCTTCTCTGAAGCTCCTGCTGCCAAGTCCCTTAGCTTTATAAACCTCCCCTGCTGCTTGCTTTGGTTAAGGTGGACTTGAGTGAACCCATGCTCCCACCTTCTTGTCTTGACCAACTTGAATGGGGCCTTTCTCCATCTCCAAGCACCAATGTCTCAGTGTTTGGCTTGCTGCGCATCAGGCACATGAACTTGAGATTAAGAAATTTGGTATCATTAACATTATCTACATTTTAAAACATTTCAGGAAATGTAATTGCGTTGTTTTAGATTCTCCATTATTGCAAAAATAAAATCTCCCAGGTCATTTGCTTTAATTTTTTCTGTAGATATTCTAACATTTATTTTATGTAGCTCAATACTTGGGCTTAAACCTAATATCCAAATGTAAAACAAAGGGTGATATATTTCCTATTTATATATTTCCACTTTTCTTCCTTGGTTCTTTACTTCCTTTTCTTTATGTATTTCTCTAGACAATTTTCAGAGTAAACTATTACTGTTTAGAAGAGCAAGAAACAACAGCAATCTATTTAATTCTGAGGATGCTATTGTAAATGTAATGATTTGAGAGCTCTCACCTATTGAGCTTGAGCAAATTTTTGTGTTGGAGGTTGCTTTACAGTTGATTCTACACAAGGAATAGAATGTGTGTTGGCAAGAGTCCTGGAAGAGGAATCAGAAGAACTAGATTCCATTCCTATCTCTGAAAATTGGTAGAACTATGAATAACTTTAAAATTTCAAGATGGGGGCCAGCCCGGTGGTGTAGCAGTTAAGTGCGTGCTCTCCGCTTTGGCGGCTTGGGGTTCACAGGTTCAGATCCCGGGTGCGCATCAATGCACCACCTGTCAAGCCGTGCTGTGGCGGTGTCCCATGTAAAGTAGAAGAAGATGGGCACAGATGTCAGCTCAGAGCCAGTCTTCCTCAGCAAAAAGAGGAGGATTGGCATTGGATGTTAGCTCAGGGCTAATCTTCCTCTCACACACACACACAAAATTGCAAGATGTGTTTCCTATTCAATTAAAAGATAAAATACATTTCCTTAAGTTGTCTTCTAATTTCAAAATTTTACTGTACTTGTTTCCCTTCCACAACCTTAGAATTATGAATCAACACAATATTCAAATAACAACTTGCTTTATAATTCTGAATGGCAAAAACATTATTTCATATGCTCATTAGATATTATTTTACATCAAATATGGAATTTGAAATTCCCAGTTAAAACTGTGATGGAACTGGGGCCGGCCCGGTGGCACAAGCGGTTGGGTGCGCACATTCCACTGCGGCGGCCCGGGGTTCGCCGGTTCGGATCCCGGGTGCGCACCGACGCACCGCTTGTTAAGCCATGCTGTGGCGGCGTCCCATATAAAATAGAGGAAGATGGGCATGGATGTTAGCCCAGGGCCAGTCTTCCTCAGCAAAAAAGAGGAGGATTGGCATTGGATGTTAGCTCAGGGCTAGTCCTCCTCACAAAAAAAAAAAAAAAAAACAACAACAACAAAAAAAATTGTGATGGAACTCTTTAAAAAGGAAGAGAAAGAAAAACAGTTCCTTTCAGAATAAATCTCCCCAAATGATTCAGAATAGTTATCTTAGGTGAAAATAATTTTCTGCAGTCATAGAATGCAATAGGCCTTGTAGAGGAGAAAGAGAATTCCTCTACCCTCTAGGTCCTTCTGGCTGGTCTAAGAATTAAATTAACTTGAGACAGAATAATAGGAGAAAATCAAACAAAGCTTTATAACGTGTATACAGGGGAGAAACCCAGGAAATCTGAGTAACTTGCTGGAATGGCCAAAGCCGCCACCTTAAATAAGATCTTCAACTAAAGACAAAAGAGGATGTTGGGGGTAGTGTTTTGGGGCTTCAAAGGGGAGAAAGGTAGTTCATATGAAAATGGAAAAGCAAATGCTTGGTAGACAGAACTTTCATAAGAATGGGCTTAGCAAGAAGCCTCACAGTCTACTGATACCAAGAGTCATCTATGGTGATGGCCTGACCTGGAGACAGGCCTTCTATCTTAAATTCTTTTAGGCAGTTAGGGGGAAGTTCAAAGTTTCTTTCAGAGTTTCTTGCCCTTAACCAAAGAGACACATTTTGAGGTGGCCAGTTCTGATCCTCCACGGCTTCTCTGGAGTATGAACATATGTTGAGTTAATCCATTTAAAATTCTATATTTAAACACTTTAAGAGCTTTAATAATGACTATCACCTTTTCTGTGGAAGTGATAAATAACATGAGTCTTAAATTTTATACCTATCTGTTCCATTTATTTACTTCTTTATGAAACAAAAGACACAGAGAAAAGCTAATCAGGACAAACATTTAATATATTACACTGCTATTGGAAAATATCATTTTAAGAGTGTGCGAGTTATAGAGAAGGAAAAAATAATTTTCCCTATACCCTTCTAGGTTCTTGGCTGAGACTGTACCTATAATAAAAAACAGATTAACAGGAGAAAAACAAACAGAAGTTTAATAACATGTATACCTCTCTGGAAGAGATCCAGGAAAACTGAATAATTCCCTGAAATGGCCCAACCCACCACCTTAAATAACATCTCCAGCTAAAGACAAAAGAAGATGTTGCGGGAGGGGGATGCCAGTTATGGGAGGTTATCAGGAAAAGCACAGTAAACAAGGGTAAGATTCTTATGAAGATTTAAGTCTTTGCCTTGTCCATTGATAAGAGTTTCTAGAGATTTAGAGCCCTCCTTTTCTTCCTGGCACAAAGCGGGTGACACACTTACAAATGGAGATTTCCCTCATAAGTGTAAATGTCTCTTACAAAAGGGTAATTTCTACTGTTTTCAGAGCTTCTTCTGTGTCTGCTGTTTCTTAAAAATAATCAGCCTAAAATAACCCTCATGCCAAAGAGGCATATTTTGGGGTGATAAATTCTGCTCCCCTTCAGAACTATGTGTTGCATCTGTAGTTATTACTTTGTTTTGTGTCTTTTCTCTTTCTCTCTACACACACACACATACACACACACATACACAAACACCCCACATCAGAAACTATATGGAAATAACTTTTTTCCCCTCTATTTTGAAGGTTATAGCTGAAGCAACTATGTAACAAAGCAACTCTTTCAGAGCAGACTGATTTAGGAATGGGCATCAGATTCAACTGGCATCACCATGCAGTAATGTCCCAAATCCCAATCACTGGTTGACTTGTTCAGGGGAAGACATCTAAAGTAAGTCATATCAGCGGCTAGCTTCCCTAGGATTTGGTGCCTGGACTGGAAGGAGAAAGTTTGTGAACTGTCTACAGCCAAGTGTCCTATAGCACAGACCAGAAAAGAAAAGGAACCTTAGCTAATGAAGTGATACATAAAGTTCTTAGCCTGGGACCAGGGCCAAGCACAAATTAAGCACACTAAAGCTGATAACTATTATTTATTATTTTTATTATTATTTTCTGAATGTGCAAGGAAGTGTTCTGTTTTCCTTTCTTCTCCTTTTCTTTTAAATTCTCCCACCTCTTCTCTGAATCTCCCTTCTGGGTCCAGAAAATTCAGAACACACATGATGTCAAGCAATATTTCTGCAACTTTAATTCAGACTGACTCAGAAAATAATTTAAAAATAAAGTCCACAAACTTTTTAATGAGCTATTTTATTTAACCGATTGATTGCTCTCAAACAATCCTGTGATACAGACATCTTTATGGTATGGTAAAACAGGTGTAATTCAAACTAGTTGAGGTGTAAATTTATATCAAATCAATGAAGAAGCAAGATCTATAAACATCTCTAAAACCAATTAAGTTGCCATTTGTTCAAGTACGTAAAATATTTGGCCAAAAGCACTCACTTTGACCCTCAGAAAGCAAGTCTTTGGACAGCATTGACACAAAAATATGGCCCAGAGGATCCAGAATGATTTGCCCTGGGCACACCAAGTTTGCAACAATAGTCTGAGTCTCAGACTTCTTTGTATTGTTGGAGGATTGAGTGTGTTTGAACTAAAAAGCTGATCAAGATTTGAGCTGTTAAAAGATAAACTGAGGTGGGCCAGCACCAGTGGCGCAGTGGTTAAGTGCACGCGCTCCGCTCCAGCAGCCCGGGGTTCGCGGGTTCAGACCCCAGGCACGCACCGACACACCACTCATCAAGCCATGCCGTGGTGACGTCCCATATAGAGTAGAGGAAGATGGGCAGGGATGTTAGCCCAGGGCCAATCTTCCTCAGAAAAAATAGGGAGGATTGGCACTGGACGTTAGCTCAGGGCTGATCTTCCTTACCAAAAAAAAAAAAAAAATTGACAGTGGATGTTAGCTCAAGGTGACTCTTCCTTAGTACAAAAAGAAGATAAACTGAGGCATATTCAAAATTTTAGAGTTTATTTGAGCTAAACTCAGTTAGAATTGGGCAGCGCCAAACAGGATGTGGTTAGGAGCACTTCACCAACAGCTCAGGGAGAAACTATTGTAGTGGAGGAAAAATTTTCCCTCTACACTTTTAGGTTCTTTGGCCAGTCTAATAATCAGATTGACTTAAGATAGATTAACAGGAGGAAAAAAAATTTAATTGCATATATATGGGAACCCATAAGACTGTGAGACCCAAGGAGAAGTTGGGCAAATGAGGCTAATACGCTATCCTGAACTAAGAGATGGGATAAGAGCCTGGGGCTTCAAAGGGGAGGGGAGTAATTCACAGGACAACAAGAAGGGGAGAATTTTGCTAATTAGATATTTGCCCGTCATACAGATAGGTCATTCAGATAAAACTCTCTCTCTGAGCCAGGCCCCCTATTTAAATTCTTCTAGGTGGTTAAGGGAGAGGTAAAAGTTTTTCTTGAATCTGCTGAGTCTTGATTGCTTTCAGCTCAAAATAGTCCACATGCCAAAGTGTCACATTTTGGGGAAGCTCCTTCTGAACCCACTCGCTATCACAGAGAAAAGGCAGAAGCAAAGTAAGGAAATTATTGATTGGCTATAGCTTAAAGCCTACTTGGCTGTTGGTGATTGTTGTCCTTCAGTTTCAATTTCATAACCTTGAGGCATTTACAGGCTTAAATTTTGGTTTGCTTATGTAAGCCACCAGGACATTAGAGCCACCTCGGTCTAATGGCCTTCTTGTTTAATTGACTTAACAGAGCTTACATTGTTTTCATTTCCTAATTGTTTGCTATAAGTAGGCTGGAGGTTTTGACTTTGTTTTGTGAAAAATGGCACAAGGGAAAAATGATTGACATTGATAATGTAAAACTTTGTTAGACTGAGTTCTATGCTCCTGGAAACAGCCAAGGTTAAGAAATGTCCTCTTTTTTGTTCCGGAAAATGGCTTATTGCCAAGAACTGCATTTTCTCCGTATGACTTAGCTAAGACTCGTATTCTCCTTGATATTCTTCTTATGTACACATGACAAGGCCAGACACGGACTCTCTAAATTTCCATTCTTTCCCTCATAAGACATTAGCCAAATTGTTGGTCCCCACTGATCAATAGGAGAAAAAGCACTTGTTAACTGATTTGGCTAGACTTTTGTTGTTTTTCTTCTTCCTCCAGGTCCTGAATTTCGACCCACCCTCAGCATACAATCCCTCCTTAATGATGTCTCCCAAGAACCCACTGACCACAAGGAAAGATATTCCCTGATGAACTGTCATCCAATCATGCCACCCACTCCCTATATCCCACTCTTTCTAGCCTTATTTGCCCTGCCCCACAATAGACAATCCTTTTCTGCCTGCCCTTTGAGATTTGTGTCAATCTCCCCATTGCAATAGTCCTCCTCCCCCTATTGCAATAGTCCCTTTCCCTTTTTACAATAATCTTTTTGAAGCAAATCTCTCTTTACCTAAGTCCAAATTTTATTTTAACACTTTTTTTTTCTTTTGGTGAGGAAGATTGGCCCTGAGCTAACATCTGTGCTAGTCTTCCTCTATTTTGTATATATAACGCTGCCACAGCATGGCTTGATAAGTGGTGTGTAGGTCTGTGCCCAGGATCTGAACCTGTGAGCCCCAAGCCGCCAAAGCAGAGCACACGAACTTAACCGCTACACCACCGGGCGGGCCCCTGACAACACCTGCGTTTTTATCATTGAATTATATTAACCCATACATTTTACTTGAGAGAAAAGATGCTTCTCTGAATCTATAACAAAAAGGACATAATTATCTGAGATCTAACAAGGAAACCTACTGTTTAACACAAATTGATGCAGTTACAGTTACTTTGTCTTTCTTTAAATTTGCCTTTAAAACACTTTTTTTGTTAAATTTTAACAAAAATCTTAAAAATGAACTTAAATTTCCTAAAGACCAATCAAGAACTAAGCAATAAATTTTTCTGTGAGGTTAAATTTCGTTAACTTGAACATGTCTATTCATTATGCTATAAAAATTTTATCATATATAAGGATGAATGCCCTATAGAATATTTTATTCTACTTTCAATAATCGTTTTCTTCCAAATCAAGTTTAAAATTGTCCTTTCCTTCAAAGCCATCCCGTTATTCCACGGGAGTTTACATTATCTGAAAGTTCCTCCTGTTCTCTTTCTCCTACACCTGACACCATTAATTTCTTTGTGTTATTTAACTGGCTGTGTGGCAGAGCAGAAAGGGCTTTTGATGTGGAATCATGTAAGCTTGGGTTCAACTGCAGGCTCTGCCATTCATTTTCAGCTTGAACTTGGGCAAATAATATAGCTCATCTATTTATAAAATGGGAGTGTTAAATTTACCGTAGTAGGTTGGTGAGATTAACTAAGATAAAGATGCAGGACTTTGCAAAATGTGATTCGTTCTTAAGAAACAATGATCCCTGTTTCTTCCCTGGAATGACCTGCCAACACTATAGAATCACTCAAGTGCTTGGTTCATGAAGTCCGGATAGAAAGTCATAGATATTGTTATAATGTAGGGTAGTGTATAAAATTTTTACTGTTCTCTGTGTGAGAACGTTTAGTTAATTCTCCACTTTTCTCTAGGAGAGGACATAGATAGAATTGCTAACATAAATATGGAAAAATATTCCAAATCACTTCCTATATAGTCCTTCTTATCACCATTATTTCTTCGCTCTGTATTCTTCAATCATAGGGAATCTAAGGGGTTCATTTCATTTTCCACTCTCTATGTCACGTACAGTTCTGCTAATTATTGAAATCAGCAAAATTAATATTACTAGGAAAAATACAGAAATAAAAGCAATGTGCATGGCAACTAACTAGGTGACATGCTTCTCAAGTATTGCAAGTTATCAATATGATTCCCCTCTCCTCTTTTCATTTAGTGTTCTTATTTTGTTTTGTTTCTGTTTTTTTAGATTATGTGTGTCAAATTAAAAGTACATGACCATTGGGCCAGCCCCGTGGCTTAGCAGTTAAGTGCACGCGCTCCTGGCAGCCCGGTTCAGACGCCGGGTGCGCACCAACGCACTGCTTCTCCGGCCATGCTGAGGCGGCGTCCCACATACAGCAACTGGAAGGATATGCAACTATGACATACAACTATCTACTGGGGCTTTGGGGGAAAAAAAAAAGGAGGAGGATTGGCAATAGATGTTAGCTCAGAGCCGGTCTTCCTCAGCAAAAAGAGGAGGATTAGCATGGATGTTAGCTCAGGACTGATCTTCCTCACACACACAAAAAAGTACATAACCATTAAGTGATGTGAATGGCAATAGATGTTATGTATTAGGCATTTGAAACAAATCATGAATCCTTTGACAAAGGATCAGTTCTCCTAGTAATCCTATGCTACCAATGCTAGAAATCTTGATCAAGAGTATTCCTTCTCACTATTGTAAACATTTGTTTTGAATGCCAAGGTATAACAGCGACAAAATAGACACAAACATGCTCTCATGGAACTTATATTTTAGTGGGAGAAAGTGCAAAAATGAACAAAATGATTAAGAAAAAATATAATAAGTTAGAAAGTAATCACTGTTAAGGAGAAATATAAAGCATAGAAGGCAAGAAGGGATGTCAGCTTCACTGAGGACAGAGTCAGATGTGAGAACAAAGTGGCTGAATGTTGCATTTTGGCAGAAGAACCATAAAAAATATTATAGGTATTTTTGATAACTGATACATGCAGGAGAGTTCATATTACCACTTTATTCCACCACAACATCAAAGTTTTCTTGAGAAATGTATTATAAAATACTAAATATGAACTAATTCTTAGAGTAAAATTTTTAAAAAATTGAAAATTTCGTTCATGCAACCTGAAAAATTTGCTCTGGATTATAGACATAGGAATTTGCCTGCATTAAAGCAGGATTCTAAAAAGGCATTGTTAAAATAATTACATTTTATACTTCACAATATCTGACTAATCAGTTTCTAAAATGAAGACGACACAGATAGCAAAACAAATAGTATGAAGCAATGATAAAATTTAGTCCCTGCTCTTGATAAAAACACTTATCAAATTAGGAATTGCATATGGTCACTTTTGTCCAGCTCTCTTCTGGAATGGGAACCTGGGAAACATAAATTCCATTAACCTGACACTAGATAGTCCAGCATACACGGTGACAAGAAAGTCAGGTTTGGATGATGACAGTTAGGATAACGGGCAAAATTTTAAGGACTAAAGAACACTGAATTAAATGAAGTAGGTCAGAATTGGGGTATGGGTTGATAATAAATTTAATGCATATTTTTCTTTCTAATTCTCTATCTCCAATTTCACATCTTGGTTCATATTTATTTAGGATATTTAATAAGAATAGAAATAATTACAAAAGTAGAAAGTAATAAAAATATTTAAGCTTTCTTTTATCTATATTGTCTTGTATTGTACTGGCATGACAAAATTTCCTTTCATGAATTGTTGGTGTTACATAACTAAAAAATGCCTTCCTATTACTTTTCTATCTTTTATGTATGACATCTTCTGTCCTGATACACAGTCGAGCTGTTCTCTGACTTTTACCATGAGACATGACCTATTTTCCACTTTTTGTGACACTCTCATTTATTTTCATTTCTCTCTTACTCTGGATGTAGTCAATTTTATATCTCCCTAGTACATCTAGGCTTTTCATACAGTTATAAAAAAGATTTTTTTAACATCTGAGGTTTTTAATTTAAAGAGCATAAATTGTCTTTCACACATTGTCTTTTACATTTTCTTCTTATTGAGCTGAGCTTTTGCATCTATTTTACTCATATGAATTTTAATTTTAGTATTAATTATATTTTTCAGAAACTCATTGATTTTACCATATAATATTTCCAAGTACGTTTCCATTCATTTTTACTTATTCAATTATTTGTTCTGACTTGCCTCAAGGATGTTTTTTCCCTGTTTAAACAATTTCTACTAAGATTATATAATCTAACAAAGGCATGACAGTTCAAAAGTAGGTATAAATATAGAAATAAATCGATAAAAACTGGGATTGATAACAGATATAAGTTCAAAAATAGATATTTGAAATCAGATGTTAGGCCAAAAGTAGGAATTAAAATCAACCTATATTTCTTGAGTACAGTTAAAATATATGAGCCATAGGACTTAGGATAAAACTGCTCAGAAATGCCGGCATTTAATTCAATTTATTCTCTAGTAATAGAAAACGCTAAGTAATGATCAGAATTCATTAATAGGACCAAACTTGCAAGTAAATATGTGATTATCTGAGAACCCACATGCCGTTCTGTGTTATCATATGTGTCTGCTCTTATCACTAGAACAAAAGCTCTTTTGCACGGAGAGCTTATATCATTTATTTTGTTGAACTTGTCATCTCTGCCAAAAAGCTGTTGTAAGGATTTGAAACAATCATTGTTTAATAACTCACTGTTAAATAAATAAACAAACAAAATTAAACAATAATTATAGTATGGGAGATGCCAGAACTGTACCCATAGTTAAAAAATGAACAATAGAATCCAAAATGATGCCTTTTGTAATCAAAGCAGTTACTAATGCTTCAAAGTTTCTATCTTAATTTTCATCAAGCTTTTCAATATGTTCCCATACACTTCTTTGGTTTTATGGCAATACATCTATTTTCTCTCATGCTTTATGCTTCCAAATGAAGATGAAAAATCAATTACTTCTGAATTGAAAATACTGGATACAATTTAAATAGGATTCCCACATTAAATTTGCAACCGTCAGTGCAATTCTGAAAGATGATCAGATTTAACGTATACATGCTTTATAGGAAATTAAGATGAATCATGCTAATACTGAGTTGTTGAAATGGTGTTTCGTCCTTAGCGCATTGTCAGAAATATTGTCAATGTGTATCTGTATTAATGAAACTTGCTGCCATTCTTTAAAACATGGATATATCCTAATACTATTAAAGATTAATATTGGTGGCAGTGGTTAAAAGTGTTAGAGAAGTTCAGAGAAGAAAGAGATAAGGGTCATTTGAACAAGTCCTTATCAAAGGGATAAAATGAGCTAGGTACAGAAATATTGGAATGCAAAATTTCCACTGTTGTATCTTCATTGTTGCTAATATCGCTTTTTTACTCATTTACATTTTGTCATAAATGTCATGATTTTTAAAGATGTCCACTCTGAAAAAAATTATAAAACTTTCTTAAACATCATTCTTGAAAGTTTTCTCAATATAATTTTTTGTTCAGATTTATTTGTAATATATATAGAAATATTAGTCTGTAGGAAAAAGTAAGATTACCTAGGAATATCTATGTGTGAATTTTAAAACTTCCTCTTCATTCATTTATCCATTCATTCTTTTAACTACTGGCTTTTGACTCCCTATTGTGTGTCGGGTGCTGTTCTAGGAACCGAGGATACAAGAGACGCCTTTTCCTATAGATCCTAGAGTCTATGAAAAGATATAGCATATGCAAAATAAGTAAAATATAGAGCAGAGTTTCTCAACTTTTGATATTTTGGGCCAGATAATTCTTTGTTGTGGGGGTCTGTCCTTCACACTATAAGATTTTTAGCAGCATTCCTGACTTTACCCACTAAATGCCAGGATCTCCTTTCCTAGCCCTGAAAACAAAAATGTTGCCAGGTATTATCAAATATCCCATAGGGGACAAAATTGCTTCTGATTGAAAACCACAAATATAGAATACATCGGAAGATAATAAGTGGTTTGGAAAAAAATAAAGCTGAACAGATGGATTTTCTTTGCAGGGTGATTCAGAATCACAGCCTTCTTCCATTTGTGGCTAAGTCAGAGCTCACCTTCCTCTGGAGAATGTAGAATCTAGAAGGAAGGTTACTGGAAAACATAGTCCTTAACCGAGAAGCTGCTTCCTAAGAACAAATCCATACCATGGAATGGGAGGATGAATTTTTCATGGAAAGCTAGCTGTCTCTTCCTTAACTAGCAAGAGCAGAAACCAGTTAGGAGGACTAATGCAGTATCCAGAAATTACGTAAAGAAATTTTAGGGGTCAGCACAGTGGCACAATGGTTAAGTTCGCACACTCTGTTTCTGCAGCCCGCAGTTTGCAGGTTCGGATCCTGAGTGTGAACCTACACACCACTCATCAACCCATGCTGTGGCGGCATCCCACATACAAAATAGAGGAAGATGGGCACAGATGTTAGCTCAGGGCTAATCTTCCTCAGCAAAAAAAGAGGAGGATTGGCAACGGATGTTAGCTCAGAACCAGTCTTCCTCACACACACACACACACAAAAAGGATTATGGGGCCAGCCTGGTGGCATAATGGTTAAGTTCATGTGCCTGGGGTTTGCCAGTTCAGATCCTGGGCGCAGACCTACTCACCAAACAACAAGCCACGCTGAGGCGGCATCCCACATAGAAGAACTAGAAGGACCTACAACTTGGATATACAAATATGTATTGGGGCTTTGGGGAGAAAAGAAAAAAAAAAAAGAGGAAGATTGGCAACAGAGGTTAGCTCAGGGCCAATCTTCCTCAAAAAAAAATTTTTAATGTTGATCTATTCCAATTTCTCTCAATATTTGCATTTCTCATATTCTGCAACCCTTTCTTTCAGGCTTCCTCTTTTTTTAAAAAATTCCATTTACTAATAATTTCCAAAATGAGGACATAATCTTTGAACAATTGGCCTAGTTGTCTATAACGATTCATCTCCTCTCTCTGTTGATGTCTCTCAGAAGTAAGGAGCACATTCATAAGGCATAGGGCCATGATGAATGACAGAATATGCGATGAGACTAAAGTATGTAAGAATCACATCCAAAACATTTTTCCTATTAAACTCACTGTTTCTTGAAATTAAGATAATCAGCTTCAGATTATCATCTCTATAATCTAGAGAGAAGTCTTTAATGCTGTTCTCATCTGATCAATGGCATAAAAATAAATAAATAAACAATACATACATATTTAAGTATATAAATACATGTATTCATGAAAATAAAAATATAGGAAGGACTATTGTATTAATAAATAAAGATTTTGAATTTATTGTTGCTTTTTTAAAATCTTTAAAATAGATAATATTTTTGTTATCACTGTGGAAATACTTAAATAATTTTTCCTTTCACATTACATTTCAATTGCCTGAATTATGAAATATCTAATTTAATATTGACTGATAATAGTCATGACACCAGCGATTGAAATGGCCAAGTTACCAAGTAATAGTGCAAGGTAAGTAATAAATTGGTTATTTTCTAATAAATTTTCCTCACCCTGCTTTTCACTATATGTCAAATTTTTGCATTTTATTCAGTACCACTAAGGTATTTGGGTCCGTATTTAATGAGCAATGCAGAATAGTTTTCATCTAGGTACAATACTCAAAACTACCCACCCTCAAAAGTACAATTTAAGAAACAATATATGAGAGAAAGCCTATTCCTCTCAATTCTTTAAAATTAACATTTAAATCCATATAAGCAGGAAATGTATATGTGAGCCTTTTCATATTCTATTTCTTCTCTGTCATCATAACTCCCTCAACACACATCAAAGTGATGTTATTGAACTACATATCCATGTAGACATATGTTCCTTTCAAAGGTGCTACAGGAAACAGACCTGCAAAATTCTTGTTCAATCCATTGTAAGAAATATTGTTGAGGATGATGTTAATTATATTATATAGTTTGATTTTTATGATTACTCATAGGTAAAAAATGTCTAACATTAAATGTCTAAAATAACTGGCTTTTTGATACTCTACTTTGCAATTAACCTGAATTCTTTTCATTGATGCAATTCCTGGAATGGTAAAAACAAAATTTGTGTCCTAACCACCACACATATTTAGATTTTTATTGTTTTGTATTACCTTCATTACTAATGACGTGATATGGCCCTACCCTTCTATTATTTATCTTTGTCATTTCAATTTATGTTATATTATATCCTATGTGTCTTTGTACTCAGCCCTAAATCTTTCTGAACTAAGAATATATACAAATAAAATAAATAGACTATCTGTTCTAAAAACCTAAGGTATAAATATGTATTTATATAGATAAGAAAATATTTTTTGCTCCACACATAGAGTTTAATAAATATTTATCCATCATTTGAAATTTATATTTTTTCTTTAAACTGTTTGTGTAAAGAATCATTGACCAAAACAACACAACAACAATGAAAACAACAAAACTATTTGCTCAATTCCTATATCACAAGTCTCAACTCAGAAACTCACTAGTAGATCCCCAGAACTCAGATCTCTTTAGCATAGCCGCAATCCCTTCACACTCTTCTTCACTTTCTTCCACCATGTGTTTCAATTTTCACTTCTTAGATTCCACACTGCACACTGCTGCCTGATACTTCTTTTTAAAATGACTCTTTAAAAAATTATTATAAAAGCAAAGCATATTTGAACGATAAAATCTAAAAGTTATAGATAAGCACAAAAAACTTCTAGCATGTGTGTTAACATTTTCCACCCCTCTTCTATGAACATATATGCTATGCATAGATAGGAACACATGTATTTCATAGAAATTATAGAATCACTACAGCCAATATTTTGTTATTTCCTCCTTTCATTCACTATCCTTTTTCAATGTCATTAAACGCTCTCCCTTATATCTTTTTAGTGACCACAAATCAGTCTATCTAATGGACTTATTGTAATATGTTTAGTAACTCTCTTATTATTAGATGATTTAGATGATTCAGCCAAGTAAGCTCTGTTTTGACTACACCTAACAGTTTAAATTTTGAGCAGATGATTTCCAAAGGATAAGTTCTTTGATGTGAAATTGTTGAAGTAAAAAGCAAGCCAAATACCAAAATTTGACATAAGATGTCAAATTGCTCTAAAAGCCGCAAAAGTTTGGGTGCCGGCCCAGTGGCGGTGTAGTGGTTAAGTTCATGCACTCCGCTTCGGCAGCCCGGAGTTCACTGGTTTGGATCCCGGGTGTGGACCTACTCACCACTCATCAAGCCATGCTGTGGCAGTGTCCCACATAGAAGAACTAGAAGCACCTACAACTAGGATATACAATTGTGTACTGGGGCTTTAGGGAGAAAAAAAGAAAAAAGAGGAAGATTAGCAACAGATGTTAGCTCAGGGCCAATTTTCCTCAAAACAAAACAAAACAAATTCTGCCTCTCAATTTAAAAAAAAAAAAGCTGCAAAAATTTTTACTACTCTTGCACCAGATTGTTCTTGTTACACTGACATATTTATCATATTGCCACCGGCGTAAGAATCGTTATTGATTATATGATGTTAAATCTAAACTCTTTAACTTGCCATTAGAAAACATTTTATGCAGACTTATTTTGTACAGATTTATCACTTTATCCTAAACAATGTTTAAAACAGAAAAGCTAATTTTTATGACTATCTTACCTGTTTTTGTTTTATGTCCACATTCATTCACATTGTCACTCCAGCTTGTACCTCACATACACTACCAAATAAAATTCTATGTATACATTAAGCTTCATCTTGAATATAACCCACAATCAACTTAAAATGGAAAATACCTCAAATATTATAAAAGAAAGGGGCATGACATCCAATTTTATAAACCCTGTGTTGATTATGATATAGACCTAGAAAAGCTATATTATTAATGATGATAGTAAGAATTATAATAGAAATTATATTTAGTGCGTGCTTATTATATAGTAGGCAATATGCAAGGTGGTTAGCAAAGATCAACTCAAAACTTCTCTGTGAAAGTCACCCATCCATTGATTGACTGATTCCTTGATTTATATTTATTTATTCAACAATGTTTATTTAACACCTTGTATGCAAGCCTACATACTAGGTCTGGGCTGCAGTACTGAAAGAAACATAGTACTTCTCACCTAGATTTTACGTTCTAGAGAAGAGAATGTCGTTTATTGTCCACACATTACAGGCCAAGAAGCAAAGGCTTAGAGTGGTTTGATAACTAGAACGCTTAATGCTGAAGTTCTATTGCATTCTTTGTACATTTATTCTAAAGGTTAACTTCACCACGTCTATTGTCAGCTTGTTCTCCGGAGGTTTTGAACACCTGAATATCACCCTCATTCACATATCCACCTCAAAATTACTATGTTACATATTAGTCTTAGCTCTTTCTCCTTTTGGAGAATAACCACTTATCAAAAAGACATGAAAATAGCTAGTAGTTATCTATGTATCCATCTATAAATGTGCATATATAGCCCTATGTGTGTTTATGTATAATATAGCTATGAACCATTACATTTATCCATTAGATATATATTATATGCACATTTATTTACTTTCCATATATACATATGAGAATTAATTTTCATCTCAGCATTACTGTAAAGGGATGTGAACACTGGATTTAAATATACAAGCTATAAGTGATTTTTTTCTGAGTCTAAAAGAATTTGCACATTTGAGATAAATCACTTATGTCATTTGACTCAGGTTTGCTGAAGTCTTTTTTCCCCCCATTTTTACTCTCATTATCTTTCTTTAAAAAACAAACAATCCAAAACTGAATCTTGGTAGAGTAAAGATGAAAAACTCAAAAAAAATATTTACAGATTATTTTTGAGGTATAATTGATAAGTTGCTCTTAAAATACCATCTCTCATTTCAATGATCTCTATTAATCATTTCAAATGACTACCTTACAATTAAAGTTTTGAACTCCACTTTTGTGAAGGGAATAAAACATTTTGTTTTGAATTCTTTTTACAATATATTTGAAAACAGGCAGCCTCGCTAGAATCACAGGGCAGGAACCAGGTATACTTACTCCTTTTTAACTCCACAGTCTCTAGCACAGTACCTGACCTGATGAAGCATTTCAGGGTTACTCTCTGGGAAATCAAGTTTTATTTTTATTTTGTTTTATGCTAGTTGTCTGTTTATCTGATATAAGAGTTGGACACCAGAAGAAACAGTGATAAGCTAGGTTCCAAAGGAATATTTAAGTTTCAATTATGCCAGGCCAAAAATAACATTTGGAAGATGATTTAAAAAATGATTAGCTCCAAACAATGAAAGGAAATACCAAAGAAACTTCCTCTTTAACACTAATAGAAAAAAAAAGATATAAATATTACTTGGGCAATTCCTTTAAACCCAATAGGAGATCTTGTTGAACCAAGATTCTAGAGAAAAATACCATAATTAGAGAAGGCGTCTGTATGTATTTATGTAATGTTGTCATTTGCTGCAACTCATTTCAGTATAGAATTGTTTCTTCAGCACAAAATCTATTTAAATTAATTCAGAAATTCCTTGGAAATAGATTTATTTTCCAAAAGTGCTATAAAATGTGAAAATATATTCTGCTTTGATAAGAGAATTTATTAAAGCCTAGAGGGAAAAGAGGCACCAAATAATTTAGACTGGCACATATTTTTGTCATAATCCCCAGCATAATAAAAATACATTTACTTTATTATTCCTACAAACATACTACTTTTATCTGGAAAGGAGTTTTGTAACTATATTCATAGTCACACAATAGCTAAAAGTATCTAATTTGCCAAGGTCTACCAACCATTAAATTTTAATACCGTTATGAAAGTGTCATTATGTAAAATATATGTAAAATTAGACAAAGATATTGTATTTGGAGAGAGGTAGATTAATGATGCAGCTTGAATGTGCCTTTGTATTTGACCAGCTTTGCTATCCACCATTTTTGCAAAGAATTTTTCTGTAAATAAATCTATTAATTTGTAGGAAAAAATCAAGAGGGGTCTATACCAACCCATTTAAACAGCCTTTTATATATAAAATACAGATATAGTTTACATTAGAGATATAATTTGAGGCTATATTAAATTACATGGAAAGCAAATGGTGTTAATATTATTTAGTGTAAAAACAGTACCAAATACACATTGACGCCATTTTAGATAATTAACTTATATGTTGTTTGTAAAATGAATCATTATTTATTGTAAAAAAAGATATACTATTTTAATATCATAAAATAGAGAAAAGCATAAACTAATAAATAATATTTACGCATAATCTCTTTACCTGAAAATTTATTTAAAAAAAAACAATGAGAATAAATTTTGAATTTTATCTTTCTAATTTTCTATTTCTATAATATGGGTTATATATAAGGTATATTTCATAATTTTAAGTTAAATATTATTATATATCATATATACAAAGATCATCTACATCGTTACAATGCTAAATTTTTCATATTTTCCTATATATTTTTACAAAGAAATAGGAGGATATACACAAAAATTCCCCTTTGTTCTGGTCATTATTGCATTTCCTCTCCTTTCAACCCAACAGTTAGCAGTACCTTGCATTTAATGTATACATCTTTCTAACATTGTTGTTAAACATTTACTACACATGTATTTTGTAAAAATATACTGTATCGCCTTCTTAAAATTTCCCTTAATGGTACCATCTGAATATATCTTTGTTTTGTACTTTGCCTTTTTTATTCACTTCATTTTTTTAATATTAACTCAGGTTTATATAGCTTTAGTCATCAATTTTTACTGCTACGTAGAACATGCAGACACACATGCTAAAACTATTTCCATTGTTCTACTGGTATGAATGCAAGATATTTCCAATTCTCCATAACAACTGTTCCATAATGAATTTTGCAGGTTTCCTTCTGCAAGTGTGAAAATTTTTCTTTAGATTACATGTCTACTGTAGAATTCCTAGGTAATGGGATACATATGTCTTTGATTTTGTTAATTATTACTGAAGACTTTCCATAGTGTTCTAGTTATTTACATCTCATCAGCAAAAAGGCAAGTATCCCCTTTTCCATTTCCTCCTTTTTTGCCCATAGCATATACTATGAAAATGTTTAAAAACATTTTGTATAATTTTGTTAAACTTGAAAAAATATTTAATTTTTCTTTTAGCCTGTGTACTCTAGATTACTGGTAGGGTGAAACATCGTTTCACATTTGTAGTGACCATTTGAATCGCCCTTTTTGTGAATTGACTGTACATAATTTTTCCCACTTTTTTCTATTAATTGCCTTTTGTTAATTAATTTTAGACATTCTTCAGATATTATTCATACTGAAATATTTCAAATATTTTCTTTCATTTTGCTTTTTAACTTTATGTATCCTTTGTCATAATAAAATGTTAATATTAGCAATTTTATCAATCTCCTTTTTTATTTTTTTGAATTAAATATCTTATTGATGAAATTCTCTTTTACATAACAATTTATTTCTATGTTTTTTAACAGTGCTAAAGTTTTATTTCATTTTTCTGTCTTTAGTATATTAGAAAATATTGATGTACACTATGAGATCAAGAAGTAATTTCATACTTTTCCTTCTACATGTGATGAATTAATTGCTCCCAAAGGAATTTATTATATAATCAAGGTTTTCCTGATTGATTTATAAAGCCAACAAATGTCCACATATATGTGATCTTTTTCTGCCAATTTGTCTAAATCCATGCCAATATCATACTGTTTTAATTAATATTGCCGTATTATCTAGGGTTTGATCAAGACAACAGAAGCCATGCCAGAGAGTGCAATGCAGTGAATTCAATATGGGAATTATTTGTAAAGGTGATAGAACTAAAAGGGCAAAAAAAGGATGATGAAGCAACCCAGAGTTTAGCAACAGCAGAAGGGCATTACGTAATACCCCTAGGATTGGAGGGAGCCACGGAAGAGCCGGTGTCTGCGAGGTCCTGTGGTTATGATGGCAGGAACTACTTTGCCTGGATGTAGCTGGAACCCTGGAGGAGATGCAGCCACTGTCAGAGATGCTGCCTTGAAGCAGAGAAAAAGGAATAGAAATAATCCATTTTCTCCCCGACTCCTACTCTGTTCTTCCAAAGTACCATGCATGAGCCTGAAGCCAGTAGGTAAGGTGGCCTGGGAAACGTAGTTTAATTTATCAGTGCAGATACATGATGGGCAAAGTAACTTTACAATGAATCCCAATACCACCACCCTTTTTCAGTCTTTCTTATACAAATTGCCTTTGCTTTCTAATTTACCTTGATTCTTTTACATGGAATTTAGAAGTGAATTGTCAAGTTCACTAAATAAATGAAAAAAAGAAAAACAAGCAAAGGACAGGATGATTTTGTATTATAATTAAATTAATACGTAAGTTAACCTGGAAAATTCTTGACATATAGGGAAGTGGTATGGTATGCCAATTAAGATCATGAGGACTAGTAAACATATATGCAAATTCTGCTACTTACTGGCCGTGTAAACAATAATATCTCCTCATCAGTTTTCTCATTTGTAAAATGAATGCGATAAGAGCACAAAATGTAAACCTGTTGTGATTTGTAAATAAATATGCGCAAAGCACTGAGAACAAGGCCTAGTACATAGTAAGCACTCAATAACATTGCCATTGTTGCTATTGTGCTACTACTATTATCATTAAGGATTCTTTTATTTTTAGTTTTCCTGTCCATCATGATGGTATATCATTTCACTTATTCAATTCTTTGTAATTAAACAATATTTGTAATTTTCTTTATAGAAGTCTTATATATCTTTAACAAATTTTTTTATCCTAACTCTATATTACATTCTGGGTAAATTCCACAGTATTCATTCCCAACTCACTAATTCTCTTTTGAACACTATCCAGTCTATAATTTTTGTATATACTAATTTTTACAAATTTCAATATCTATGTTTTTTCATTCCATGATTAGAAGGTTGGTCTCTTTCTTACGTATTTTAATGCTTATTTTTGTTTCTTATCTATGGTTCTTTTTTGAAGATTAGAGATAAACATATGAGTGTTGATATCATATTGTTATATTTATATTTCACTGGGAGTAAATTTGCCTTTCACGTGTGTGTGTGCATGTTCGTGTGTGTTTTGACTGTCTTCTTTAGGATCAGTATTCCTTTTCTATCTTTTTTTTGTGTGTAGGCTTATGTTGAGTGGGAATTTGTGTGTTCTCTCTTCTTTAACTGTACCTTGTCTGTTGTTTTAAAGTTGCTGTCTCCTGGACCCTACATATCATGACATATTGGCAGTAGTGCCTCCCATTCTGCAGTAATACAGAGAAATCAAAGATCCAGCCACTAAGCCAGTAGGCTCAGTCATGGGACAGATTCTGATATGGACACTGTGTCTGGTTCTTGCTGCTTCTCCTAATAATCGGATTGGGAAAAAAAAAGAGCACAGTCACAATTCATACATTTTTTCCGCTTTAGCCTCATTTTATGATTGAGGAAGCTCTACCCCATGCCTTGATGTCATATAGTGGGATGAGATCTAGCCCCTTGTTTCACATAAAGTCCTAGTTTAGATGGACTTACAAATAAGATTCAAACAACAAGAAAGAAATACTATACTAAGAAAAGACAGCCAACATAATGAAAAAAAAAGTGAGATAAATTTACTCCTGGTGAAATAAATTAATACTGCATTCTGTTGGAGCATTATTCGTCAAAATTTTCCCTCAAGATAAAAGCTTCTAGATTATCCTGCCTGTTTTTGTTGAGTTTAGTATACCTATGACTTCACTCCTGATTACCATTTTAGGTTTCTGTTATATATCTAAAGATAGTTATACTTTTTAGTGTGCCATGTTTTTTGAATTATGTCTATTCTAATTTTATGGATCATAGCCTGTGTTTGGAATGGAGAGGTTTCTTTAAGTATGAAATTATAAACCCATTTGGTCACAAAGCTCCTGTGCAAGTTGCATGCACCATTTCTAATCCTCATAGCAACGTTTCAAGGTAAATATTAAATCATGGAACAGGTGCCTAACATAGGATTTGAAAGTTGTTTTGTTTAATTCCAAAGCTCATGCTCCTTCTATTTTATCTCCAATTGTAGTGACAAGGAGATTTATTTTCATCTCCTCTTTGTATTTTGTGGAGCTGGTAACGCACAGTGAATGTAGCACATAGAGGGAAAACAGGTGAATTTGTGGTCAAATACAAAGCAAGTAGAAGCTGTGGGAAACCTAAGTGATGGCTTGTGTTCAGAGAGAGACTATCACCACTGTCAGTGCTTTTCAATGGGATGAGTGGACATTGGAGAGTGGGGATCATGGATATGCAACATTAGTATCACTTTCTACTACAAATTGAAAGCATCCCAGAGAGCCTATTCCTGAGGCAAACCACATATTCCTAAGTTCCTGAAGGGCCAGTTTAATGTATGGTAGAGATAACTGCAGTCTTTTTGAACAATAGTCCCGTCAATATGGATAGCACATGTTCATTGCCGTGGGAGAATGCAGCATAGAAGTTTTATTTCTCTAGCAAATTAGTAAATAGTACAGAACTTGAATTTGGGGCTCTAGAAGCAATTCTAAACAATATCTATTATAAATAACAACAGCATTATTAAAATAATTATATAGCCTCCTGATGTAACCATTTAAAAAGTGGACACTAATTTAAAAGTATAAATTCTATCACATTTGTTGAAAAATTAGTTTTTAAATATAATTTGTATATGTTCACACTTTGTAGAACTTTGAATAAATTTTTTTCAGAATAAGGCCAGGTCTATGAGAGACAATAGCCAGCTTCTACAAGTGTGACTGATCTCCATCTACAATGACCTATTATCCCAAAAAGAAAAGTTACCATTAAAAATTCATACTTTCTGTTGTTGGCAGTTTTTCATTTCGACTGCAAACTGTCAGTCTCAGTTTCTCTTTTAGTTTACCAAGACACATTGCATCAAGTAGGATATTGCAGTTTAAAGCCAGAAAACATATTTTTGTTGATGTGGGGAAAGAAGAAGCAATTGCTTACAAAACATACCGGGGAGCTATACAAATTTCCTTTTTATCCTTCTTCAATGCCATGTTGCACAGGAAACGGTTGAAATATATCTAATATTAGTTCAGGAATATGTATACACTAGTGTCCCAGTGCAGTTCTTATTTAAATTTAAATTTATTTTAATTTTATTTATTAAATTTATTTATTAAATTTAATTTATTTTGTTTATTAAATTTAAACTTATTTAAATTTCCCTGCTCTCTTTGAGATTAATTTTGCACCAATAGGCATACTGCTTTTTTCATTATCACCGTGACATTCAGTTTTGCCCATGAGTTCTTAGACAGATGGAGTAAGTTATCTATGCTAATTAGTGATAGTAAAATGCTCTTAGATGTTAAATCATGTTCTTGGTGTATTTAAGACAAAAGCCTTTCCAAGGTAATCTTGGAGATTTTTTTTTCTCTCAGCTATCACCTCTGCTCCCAGAAATTAATGTATCTGGCATTTCTACTGTAATGCTAATTTATTGAGTGAGCAAGAAGAAAATGATGGCAAATAAGTGTTCTGCTCATTAGTGGGAAATGTCAAGATCCAGGATACAAATCCTCCCTTGTTCCCATTCATCTTTTCTCTCTCCCTCTCTTTCTTGTTTCCTTCATTCCTTCTCCTCTTCCTTTCTCTTTTTTCTCCATATTTTTGTCTTCAGCAAATCAATTAATACATTTTTTAAATATGTTGAGAGATATATCATTTATCTGTTCCAGTGTAACAAACAATTAAATTTGGTGGCTAAAGGTCAACCATTTATTTACCTTATAATTATGCAGATTGGCGCTGGTCTGGACTCAGCTGAGTGATTCTTTTAATCTGGGTCAGACTCAGCTGGGATTACTCATGTTTGCGCAGTCAGTTGGCAGGTTGGCTGGAGGCCGTCTGGTCCCAGGTGACCTCACATGTCTGGCTGCTGTCTGGCTGTCAGCCTGGAAGATGGAAATATTGGGTCACTTCATTGTCATCATTCAACATGCTAGCCCAGGCTAGTTCACACAGAGGCTTCAGGGTTCACAGAGAAGTAAGAGAGGACAAATTCCAATGTGCAAGCTGTTTAAAAGTCTCTTCTTGCGTCATGTTTTATTATTGCCCATTAGCCAAAACAAATCACATGATAAAGTGTCTAATTAAAAGCCATTGCTGCAAAATCTTCCACAGGAGGCTGTTTTGCTAGGTATCTCTATTGTTGCTGGAAACAAAATTCATATGATAATAGTGGCCAGCACAAAGTGTAACACATTAAGCAGACTGAGTAACTTGAGAGAATAGAGTAATTATCAGTTTTTAAATGCCTGCTGTGTCTGTGGTCTTTGCATGCCTTATCTTATTTAATATCGCAAATAGGGGCAGGATATGTTATGTTGCTTACCACACCAATGAAGAAACTGAAGTTGAGATTCGCTTGCTCATTGTTACCAAGAGGGTGAGCAGCAGAGCCAGCATTTTGACAGAAGTATGCTTTGTGCCAAAGGCTGTGTTTATCCTTTGTAGCGTGCTGCCATAATAAGACTCTTCCAATGACACAGAATATTCAAAATTCATTGAAGCTATAGAGGGACCATCCAACACACCAAGTGCCAACTCAGCCTAGAGGAAAGAACTTAACTCCTGCCTGGTTCTCAGTGGTTTAGTAACTGCCTTGAGCTCTCACGAGCTGCCTCAGGGGCACGCTAAATTAAACAAAGTAAAAATTAAAAAGAAAATAATTGCTGAAAACTGTTAAGTTTATAAGCTGAAGGCTGTATTTGGTGCTGTTCTTAGATCATTGACTTCAGACTTTGTCCTCCCTCAAAGTCTTGGTTGGACGTTTAAGCCCTGAAGCCACCTGGTAAGGTGAGTTTTTTTCTCTCTTCCTTGTACAAAAGTCTGATGTATGCTAATATTTCTCGTCTTGCTGCTTATTTCATATTTTAGCTTTAGACTTGCTAGCAGTCTTGCTCTTTTAAAATCTCTGCTGATCTATCTACTTCTTTGCCGACGCCACAGCCCAAAGTGAATACCTCGAGCTGCCTCATCTCTTTCCTGACCATCCATAGTCGTTGTAAGTATTCCAAACTGGGCGTAAATGAACTCTGCAAGATTTCACTGCTGTTTTTTGATTTCTGGTCCAGATAGTTTCCAAATACTTTTTCTGCTTCTGTGGAGATCCAAATAATATCATCATGAAAAAAAAATGCCACTTTTTTCACTGGAAGAAAAGACTATTAAAAAAAACAACAACAAAGACAAAAAGAAAAAAAGAAAAAAACAAATTCCTCTACTCATTAGTCTTAATCTTTGGGAGATATTTATGGTAGCCACTGACTACCTCTCAACATACGCTAGGTATTGTGTCAATAATAATAATAGATGTAAATAAGACCATTCCTGCCCTTAAAGAATTAATATTTCAGTGAGGACAGATACGTAAAATAAATGCAATATTGTATGTAAAGGAAAACATTAAAAATGTGTACAAGGCTGAATTGGTATAAATAAGGAAGCAATTTACTTTTTAGAGTTTATTTGGAGAATTAAATGAAGAAGGGTAATTTCTGAACTTAAACAAGAGTATACTTCCATTGAAAAAATGGGAATGAAGAAGTATATTCTAGTATATATGAAATCAGAGAAAAGAATGAGCACAATTTCAAGATATTTTGCATACCATTATGCCTTTTATAAACACTAAAGTTAAATAACTTTTCAAAGTTCTATACCTACTCCTTCCTGTCCATGGATTCAATTTTAACAATTGATGAGCTGATGAGTATTCTTTAAAATCACAAAATTTCTCTTTTATTCAGAGACTATTATAAATATGTGTATATATACACACACATTATATATATATAAAATATATATCATATAGATATAATGCGTGTATATACATACATGTATATGTGTGTATTGTGCATATGTAATATATACATATATGTGTATAATTATGCATATAATATATATACACTCATATGTGTATATACACATTCATACATATACATGTATACATATTTATATCCAGTGATTACAATTTGACTTTATTATTTAAAGAAATTTTAAAAGTGTCTCACACTATTGATGAAAATTTTAATAATCCTAATAACAGAAAAATAAACCCTGTTAAAATCCATTTTACTTTCTTTGATCCATTTCAGCTCATTTTCTGCCAGTAAGAGCAGAATTTATCAATCTATATTGTCTCAATCATACTATGTAAACTGTTAAACTATCTATTTTTAATAGCTGTATCTAGGCCGAAAAAGAAAGACCTGGAGCTAAAGAAAAGTTCTAAGTGGCACAACAGTTAGACCAAAATGAAAACTTATGTAGACTGAATTCTAAGTAGACTCATGTCTTGGATTTCAAAGTTGGGGTGATAGTTTCAAACTTTGGGCTCTTTCCACGATAAATGAACAAATAAGAGTGTTGATTAACTTGATCTTGGGTCACACTAGTTCCCAGGGAAAACAGTGTCATTGTTTTTCCTGATAATATTTTAATACATTAAAATATAATTAAAGAAAAGAAAAGGTAAAATAATTCTTTTCATACAAATATAAAATGAATATATAGTAAAAATATTATTTAAATAATTACCTAATGAAGGCTCTAGTAAGGTGGTCAATCTAGTTTAAAAGACAATTCAACATGGCGGGAACCATTTACATTATCTCAACAAGATAACATATGCATCACCATTCTCTTTCTGTAAATTAACTTCTATCTCTATAAATTCCAAAATAGACCAAACCAATGAAATACACAGACCCCTACAGAATAAGACATCTTTTATGGGTCTACTAGACAATGTACACATTTCATAGAAATGACTCCCAGTAATCTTTCTGCCTATTTTATTCTTTTATAATTAAAAAAAATATGCTGTTATATTTTGAGACAATTATATTTAAATCTTTATTAAAATGACAATGATTGTTTTCTCCCAACCGGAAAAAATAATTTATAGTACTCTTCCCGAGGGTTCTTTTTACCCCACAAGGCTGAGGGAAATTTCAGGCTTTATCTCAAATCTCAAAAGGAGTCAGACCTTCATTTGTCCCCACTTATCTGCAGGGGATATATTCCAAGACACCTAGTGGATGCCCAAAACCACGGATAGTACCAAACCTTATGTATTCTATGTTTTTTCCTATACATGCATACCTCTGATAAGGTTTAATTTATAAATTAGTCACAATAAGTGATTAACAGAAATAAATTTTTTTGGAATATTTGAATTACTAGCATCACTACTCTTGCACTTTGGGGTCTTTTCTAAGTAAAATAAGGCTTACTTGAATGCAAGAACCATGATACCTTGGCAGTCCATCTGATAACCCGGATGGCTACTAAGTGACTAGTGGATGGGTAGCGTATATCATGTGGATACACTGGACAACAGGATGATTCATGTCCTGGAAAGGACAGAGCAGAACAGTGCAAGATGTCATCACACTACTCAGAATGGCAGCAATTTAAAATTTATGAATTGTTTATCTCTGGATCTTTCCATTTAATATTTGTTGACCGCAGGTAACTAAAACATCAGAAAGCAAAACCATAGATAAGGGGGAACTACTGTATGTACAGCAAGTATAATTTTAACAAATTTGTATACATTTAACAATCCTCCCTACTGATATAACTAAATGCATCATTTAAACTCATTTTTTGTTAGGGGAGGGTGGATATGCAATTTCTTCAGTATAATCCAATTTCGTAGCAGGTTTACCTGTCTTTCTCCCATGCAGTCTTACACATGCCATTATCTATTTTCCCTGGCCTCTGTTGAGGTATAGCTTTTCCTTTCTAGAGCTTCTCCTGCCAGAGGTACAGCTTCTCCTGCCCAATGGTCTCTCAGTCTTTTTCATCTGGTGATGTCTGTGACCCTACCCCCCTTCAAGTGTCAAGTCTCTACACCCTGTGTCCTTCTTTCTCCAAGCTCAAGCTAATTCTCCTCCAGTTGTACATCACTCAACTGATTCTGAAACCCTCATGGTAGGCTTGGGTACTCTGGGCTACTTTCCTCATAGCAGATTACAGTGCAATAGCCTCTAAGGGTTCCTTCTGGGCTATTATTACAGACACTTCCTTTAGCACCAACTTCTTAGATACCGTGAGAGACATAGAGCATCCCTGTACAGGTCAAAACTATCCTAGCTTCACTGCAGAACGAGGCAACTAGGAAACCCACTCTCACCCAAGCTTGGGGCAAACATGCTGTGTTGGGCCCATTCTAATATTTTACCTACATCAAAGCACCCACGTATCCCTTCAGACTCTAACTTTTCCTACCTGGTCCAATTTTGTATTCTTACCTTATAAAGGAAATCTACAAACTCTTGATTTCTTAAATTCTTCACATTTCTTTCTTGTACATTTCTTAAATTTTTGTACATTTCTTGTATATCTCATCTGTGGCATATGGTAAAGTTTGTATGCTATGAGTCATTTAGTTTGGGTCTTGTATATGCAAAGCTACGTTTTAAGAATTCCAAAGAAAAGTCTTTTATTCACTCAATTGTCTGTGCTTGAAAAGCATTTTTTAGGCTATTGCTTTTGCTAAATATTTACTAAGTCTAGTGAAGAGCTTAAATACTAGGAATTTGACTGTTTGTTCTTTCTTTACTGTTCCTAACCCGAGTAGGGGTAAGAGAATATTTTAAATAGCTCATAGGCTTATATTAAAATATATCAAAATATTTGCTTACTATAGGGAAAAAAATCAATGAGTAAAATTATTTGGAATCAGTACATCAAAACAATTTCAGTATTATAGCATTTCATTGAATAATTTAAAAATAAATATGAAACAAAATTGAGTAGGATTATTTTTGTTGATGTTTTTAGCACTTTTGGTGTGATCTCTCTAATAAACAGCCTCAATCCTCACTTTCCTCATGTAGGACAAAATTAGGATGTATTTGGCTGTTTTATACAAGAGATTTCACTATTAATTACCACACATCAAGAAGCTGTGACTTTGTTGGAGCAGGTCATCAAGAGGACATGACTGCCGATTGATCTGTGAGCTGGACCTGGCAATCAGAGTCTTCTTACCCACTTCCCTGTCCTTGGAATATACGTCCTCCCTACTATTCCCACACTAGCAGCCATTTCAAGGACATATCCTTGAGATAGTAAGGTGTTGCTGAGATCATCTGGACTGAATACGTGACTGAACCCAGTTAAGTTCTCTATATAAACTTAAGATTCTGGCGGGCGGGTGTAGAGATCTACTCATCTTGCAGCCGCCCAAGACAAGCCTTATAAGTAAGTTCTTTTCCTTATTAAACCTGCCACCTACAAATCTGGAGTGGTCTGCCTCTTTCTTTGGTCTCCTTACCCTCTGTGTATGGCGGCCAATTTCAAGTTTCCCCCAGGGAACTCCTGAGGTTGCAAACCAACAGACTTCCCTTGAACCATCAAAAAAAATATATAACAAAGTAATACCAGTTTATCTTTATTTGGCATAATAGATATGGCTTAGCATAATCAAAGAACAGCCTTTGCAGCATTTCAAGGGATATAAAAATTCTCAGAGATCATACAAAGTCTTATAAAGAATCCAATAGATCCTTCCAGTGCTTAGTTATTTGATATTCAGGGATCCACTCCTGTATCCACATATGTAGTTGTAACTCAAATCTTCTACCATATCTATAACCACACAGCACATTTATTTTACATCAATTCACTGTACCATAATGTTTTGGAAAGTAAGGAGAAGATCTACCTTGGAGATCTAGAGACTGAGCCTTCTGATTAATCTAAGTATGTTAGAATAAAGTGAAATCTATGGCTCCTGTGGAAGGTGATTACAAAATGGAGTCACACACATCAAGGCCACCTAAAATGGAGCCCAGAGGCCATTCGGGAAGTAACTCTCATGCATGTCTCTACCTAGATGGAACGTACACTTTCGAACTGTGCTTCACTGCTATCATTCTGACCTTCTTTCAAGAAATATGCTTACTCCCATAGATAAGAACTTTCTGCCTTAGAGTGGCCTTAGCAACCAATCACTTATAGCCACGAAGTAACAGTTGTTGCCAGCACCAATCACAAATCTTGCAAAACAAGCTATGTAATTTACCTCTTTTTGCCTTTATAAACTCTTGTCTCTTTTGTTTTCCTCAGAGCACATTTGAGCTTCTACTCAAATCTATTTCTCCAAATTGCAATTTCTAAGACCCTAAATAAACATTTTGATTATCTTATACATTGTGCCTCTTATTCATTGACACTCCCTTTAAGGCTTTCCTAACAATTGAGGACTCTGAGTAGGTGGAATCTAATTGATCATCAAAACTGTGATATTTTAAAAGTAAAAATGGGAACTAATAACTATTATGCTGGGACATCCAGCATAAACTGGGACTTTCCCAGGCAAACTGGGCCATATGTCCCACTAACTTGAAAGGACAATTGTGCAGAAGAATGAAATTGGACCCCTATCTTACACCACTTACAATAATTAACTTGCAATGGATTAAAGACTTGAACATAACACCTGAAACTGTAAAACTCTTAGAAGAAAACATAGGAAAAAAGCTCCTTGACAATGGTCTTGGCAACAATTTTTTGCATATGACATCAAAAGCACAAGCAACAAAAGCAAAAATTTAATAAGTGGGACAATATCAAACTAAAAAGCTTCTGCACAACAAAAGAAACAATCAAAAAAATGAAAAGGCAACCTATGGAATGGGATAAAATATTCCCAAATCATATATCTGTTAAGAGACTAATATCCAAAGTATACAAAGAACTCATACAACTCAATAACAAAAAA
The DNA here is from genome assembly GCF_057802395.1 of Ceratotherium simum simum. Classification (NCBI taxonomy): domain Eukaryota; kingdom Metazoa; phylum Chordata; class Mammalia; order Perissodactyla; family Rhinocerotidae; genus Ceratotherium; species Ceratotherium simum. The sequence continues at coordinate 29,017,525 of NC_141907.1, read as the reverse complement.
GAAAACAAAACCAAAATTCCAATTAAAAAACGATCAGAGGAACTGAATCGACATTTTTCCAAAGACGACATATGAAGGACCAACAGGCACATGAAAAGATGCTCATCATCACTAATCATGAGGGAAATTCAAATCAAAATCACACTGAGATATCATCTCACACCTATGAGAAAGGCTGTCATCAAAAAGATAAGAGACAACAAGTGTTGGCGAGAATGTTGAGAAAAGAAACTCTTGTGCACTGTTGGTAGAAATGCAAGTTGGCTTAGCTACTATAGAAAACAGTATGGAAAAAAATTAAAAATATAAGTACCATATAATTCAGCAATCTCACTTCTGGGTGTATATCCAAAAGAAATGAAAATAGAATCTCAAAGAGATATCTGCTCCCTCACGTTCACTGCAGCATTATTCACAATAGACAAGATACGGAAATAACCTAAGTGTTTGTCAATGGATTGACGTTAATAAGATATGGTGTATATATTACTCAGCCCTGAGAAAGAAGGGAATCCTGCCATTTGTGACAACACGGATGGACCTTGAGAGCATTATGTTAAGTGAAACGAGTGAGACAGAAAAGGATAAATAATCTATGAAATTGTTTATATGTGGAATCTCAAAAAGCCCAACTCATAGAAACAGAGTAGAATGGTGGTTACCAGGGGTTGGAGGATGGGGGAAATGGGAGATGTTGGTCAAAGGGTACAAATTTCCAGTTGTAAGAGGCGTAAGTTTTGGGGATCTAATGTACAGCATGGTGATTATAGTTAATGATACCGTATTAGGCACTTGAAAGTTGCTAAAGAGAAGAACTTAAATGTTCTCATCACAAAAAAATATATGGTAATTACGTGACACGACAGAGGTGTTAGCTAACATTATGGTGGGAATCAAGTGTATCAGATCAACACATTGTACACCTTAAATTTACACAATATTAGATGTTATGTATCTCAATAAGGCTAGAGAAAAAGGCTAGTTCTATGAAACAGTTGTCCCAATTTGGGAATAAAACAATAATGGACTTGCTACAACTGGTACAACACATATACGTGTATATATTCATATATACATACATAAAATTTCTGATTCTTATCATTGATAACTCTTTGGCCTTCTTATTATTACTTAGCAAATATCTTTCTTTTTTTCTTTTAATTCTTCTTAACTCCTTATGCTCCACCTACAGTGACTTCACAGCATATTCTTTTCGTTCTTATTCATGAACATTCTCACATTTCCCTTTGTCTATTTTTAGACATTTCTACCCTCTTCTCATGGCTAACATTATCTACTATTCAATATTCAATCCAAATATGTCTTGTTCAGGGAGATTTTCCTTGGATTCTTTTAGTAATAATGTGGCCTCTTATATGGTCCTATAACACTTCAAGTTTATTCTTTAGGAATTCTTACCACATTTATAACTTTATTTTTTAAATTTAAGATACGTGTTTTAAAACACACGTACGTGGATTAAAATGACAAAAGGTGACTGGCTTGCTTTGAGCATTCATCCCTTCACCTCGGCACAAAATAAATATGCATGCTTTCTATAACTCCATAACCGACAATAGAGTCATGTATTTGATTGTTGTTGTTGGGTCATCATTCAGTGCTTACATACTATACTTGTTAAATTTCAATTAGTTCATTAAAGCAGCTTCCCCCCAAATCCCAAAGCAACAATTCTGCCTACATCTTTTTGGTCAAAATTTATTTACGTGGGCACACCTGTCCGCGTGAGAACTTTGGAAAATCTAGTCTTTAATTCCAGTGGCAATGTAAATTGAGACCTGTTACTCAGGAGGAAGTGTAAACAGTAATTTTTACATGTTATTCTTCTCATATTATTGTTCTGAAGATGTCTTTTCTTCACTTCATTCTGCGATTATCATGGATATAATAGCTTCATTTAACTCTGAGGGTTCTGAAGATGTGCATAATAGGTTTTTTAAAACTTTTCTTTTTCCTGAATTATCATTGTTTCCTACAAGATCATTTTACTTTTCTTGTTTTGGTCTCAGTTTTTCATGCTGGAAACGTTCCTTAAATATCAAGTGAACCCATGCTGTTCACTCATATTTAAGTGTAGGACACACACAAAAAACTAATTAGAATCTATAGCTATAGGGTGGGGGGAACCTGTGAACTGGTGAGTCTCAATATAATGGTTCATTTGCTGCATGAGCTTTTGGGGGAAACAACTGTCAGAAATATCAGATTTCTGTGCTCCTAAATTTCTCTAGAAAGAATAATCTGTTTTGTAGCCTAGCAGACACAAATATTTATCTCAGATTTCAGTGGGGAAAAGAAGGGTGAGGATTCACCATGTAGGTATTACCTAAATTCATTATTCTGAATCAAGTAGCCCAGCCCTCCTCTAAGTTATATGACTCCAGTCTCCGGAGTCCTTCGGATGCTTGCTTTCTGGTTAATCCTAACTATCTTCAGTCTTCACTTGGTTATGGGAGGTGCCTTCTCTCTAACTGTCTGGTATGGTAAAGAGGACCTCAGGAACTGTTTTCTAATGGATACATTTTAATGAGGAATGTCACATGAGCAGAGATATATTTTACCTTTCCGGAAGTAGTACAGAATGGATAGGATGGAGATAACCTGCAGGAAAGGAGTGTTTAGCAAGTGATTGACATGGCCCCGTTGGCAAGTGATAAAGGCCTACATTTAAGGTAGAGGCAGTGAGAAGAAGGTAATTTCTCTCCACTCTCTTTCATGTGGATGTTGAAGTAATTGGGTCCATGTAAAAACAGGTCGATATTAAGTTTCCAATACATAAAGTAAAATATTCCATTGTAAGGAGCGTAAGGACAACTGCCAACTGAACTCTAAATTCCTCTTTGTTACCTAAAACTTTCCATTGCATTTGTTCTCCACAACAATCATTGACTCTCTGGATTTATCCATTAAAATAGACACTTTGACAGCGTGTATTACGTCTTCGACAATGTAGTCGACTGCAAAAGAGCATTCAATTCCAAAAAAGCCCAGAGTTCTTTGAAAAAAATTCTCTCAGATTTATTCTCTACTTTATTTTATACATATTCATTAGGACAGATGACATTTTAGCAAAAGCTTCAGCCAGGGATTTCAAACTATATTTTAATTAATACAAACTGAAACAATTAAACATGGCATCTAGCAGTTAATTTTCTTTAGTAAAAAAGTAAAACTATAGAGCAGTAGAGTGAGATTTAAAAAATTGTTCTTTTCTGTCATTTATTCTAAACTACAAACCTTAACTCTTTCCAGTTCAGTAAGATGAATAAAAAGTATTAAACACTGCAGGTATTTTTTAGTAGAAAATTGCTAATTTCATGGGCAATTATAACACACGTAGGTAATGCTCTCTAGTCTCACTGTAATTATATTTCATGCTACACAGAAAAATTTAATCACTACAGATGTAAAAGAAAGACTATCTATCCCCAGAAAAAGTAAGATGGAGCAACATAGGTATCACAGTGGATGTGTTTATCTTGTTCGAGATCGTCAAAGGTCAGAAATTACAATGCTGTGGTCAAAGAATCACTTATTTAATATATTACTGTGAGGAGAAGATATTGCCAGATTAAATAGCTACTAAATATAATGTTTCACTAAAATAAAGTTTCAAAGTATTGTCTCTGCCTGTGAACACCTCTGCCTACTTTTTTTTTTTTCTTTTTCTTCTGATTGTGGTTAGGTAGAATTATGGATGCCCCTATCCACTAAAAGGTGTAAATTTGGCTGAGAGGGAGAGAAATGTTTCCCTTTTTAATTTTAATCTTTATATTATTATGATAACAGATAAATAAAAAAGAGCATTAAATATAGCACTTTTGCCACAAAATTGTCTTTGTGTAATATTCGTTTTAACTTTTGAGGGACAACTTAGTAACCGAAACATGTAGCTAGGATCTTAAGTCATATTGTCCTGATTTCTGATTTTCTGAATGTCACAGTTTATTAAAGCAGTGTATAGTAAAGTGCTAAGATAGCCTCTACTGACTATGGGTAAAAGGGAAAGCTCAAGGACTTTGAAGGCAAGAATATTCTGACTAAACTAGAGACTTTAGATAAATCTACTCTAAGACTTTTATTTGATAAGGATTTCTAGGAAACAGTGTTGACAGTTCCCTTTGTTGTGGGAATTAAATAATGAAACAAATTAAATAATTTTTAACAATTTAAATGATGTATTTTATTTTAATTTAATAAAATCAATATCAACCTAATTTATTAAAATAGATAAACATTTATTTAGTAACTCAGTGTCTGTGATGTAGTAAGAACTCAATGTTAAGTTCCTATCTGTCATCTTTTCTCCCTGATCTTATATAAGGATCTGACACAGTATTTAGTCTGTTCTAGTTTTCACTCATTAGTTAGGCAGTATTTTTTAAATTGTACAATACACCAGGCACATTTATTATCAATAAGTGTAGAAGCTTATTATGGATCATTGATCATGAACATCTGAATATATACCAGTCTCTGAATCTTCTTTGTAACTTTGCTTCCTATGACATTAAATAAAAATTACAATAACAATAGAAGGGTAAAATGGAAGGGAAAATACATATCATTGTATAGGTATCTCAAAAGTAGATTCCACTCAATTATTTTCCTGGTACTTTCCTTTAAAGAATAATATATTTCTAATAATCTGATTGTATATCTCTATATTTTCAAATGGTGTTTGGCAACCTGTAATTTATTAATGAGTTTTGAGGCAGAGGCACAGTATAAGCTATTGGGACATTACTAAAAGAGAAAACTACACATTCATTGGAATATAATGATTTCTGAAATTCCAATGTTATTAACTGATCCATCATAATTCTCCAGAGTCTAATGCCATGGAACACTGTTCTACTAGGTATTAAAATACTTATTTTAGCTCATGCTCATAGTCAATGGCCAATAAATGTTTGTTAAAAAAAAAGTAATTTAAGGGTAAAATAGCACCTATAAGAGGAGAAATTCTTGTTGTCCAAAGGACATGTCATAGAAAAATGAGAATGCTAGGTTCTGGAGTTTAATACTTACACATTTTAGGCATTTCAGTGATAGGCAGTTGAGAGATAGCAAACTAATAATTTCAGCTTTATATGGAAAGTTTTTTATGATGTGTAAGTGATGATAAGATTCTAGTCAATTGATTATTTTGTGAGACTGCACTTTCTAGATAAACTAAAAAAAATTATTTGTAAATCACACCAAATGTTTAAATTGATGGAATGCATTAGATACAGAGATCCATGTTAATAGTGATGAACAGAATTATTTTAATAGTTTCATGACAGTAAAGAAAATTACATTCAATAATATTTAATTGGAAAATTTTTCATTTCCCATACTCCCGTATCTTTAAAGCTATGATTACTCCCTAAATAAATAAACAAACAAACAAACAAATAAATAAATGATAGATAGGTAGATAGAAAGACAGACAGACAGAGGTATAGACGAAATAGCTTTGTGTGTTCCTCTGTCCTGGTCACAAAGATGTTCTCATGTTGAGATGGATAAACCATAAGATAAGTTACTGACCCATACCATGAAGGACAGCTGCTCTGGAAAGTTAGAACAGCAGTGATGTGACAACCATTGAGTGTATACACATGCACACACTCACAAGCACACACATCTTTATGGAAGTAGATGTGAATTAAGCCACAGACTGAAAGCTGAAACTCCTTTTTTCCTATAGCACAATCTAGCTTAACCTGACTGACACACATAGAAACATTTTTCCTATTTCTGATTTTCTTCAAACAATTCATGCATTTAACAAATTATGACTGAAATATTGGTTTTATTCCAGTAATCTAGACCCTGTTGTTGTCCCATAAGTGTCAAATATGTGTATTTTGAAAACAAAAGCAGATATGGATGGTCTTTATTAAATCTACATATGCATTTAGTGAGTAATTTCCAACAACTCCCTAATACATTGGGTCACGTGTACACGCCTTTATCAAGTGCAAACAGATATTAAACAGATTCCCTGACCTGGCTCTCTTGTAGGCTTATCTGCAGACACAAGGCCCGGGTTTGCTTTCTTTCATCTTCCTTTCTGGACACTGCTGCACTGACAGCAAGTATCACGCACAGATCTGGACATCGATTGTACTGGTCCTCTGAGCATGTAACTTCTCATTTTGAGGTTCTGACCTCTTCCCAGCGTTCATCTTAATTTTTTCCATCCTTAATTCATTGCTAATTTCTACACACACAATGCATGGGAGCAAGCATGTTTCGTGTGTGCTTGTGTTTGTTAAAAGGTTTGGATTTTATAAACCACCCTAAAGACCTTTAGCAGAAAAGTAAAATATAAAACATCATGTGCCAAAGCCAAAGTTATTGTTTGAAACCTTACCTTAATTTAATGGTTTTTTCTATAACATTTATAAAATTGATTGATAAAATAGTTTTGAATGTCCCTGGATAAAGGTAAAAGAGATAGGAGGATCATGTTTAAGAGCAGATGGAAATGATTAGTCATTGTAAAATCCAAGTGTCTAGTATTAAACTGCAAGCCACAGAGAAACATCTAAATCAAAGATAGTATATAAAAATATTTTAAATAGCAAATCATTTGTTTCTGTGTACACTAGATTATCACAAAAACTGAGCTAGAGAATTCTGGCAAATATTCAGATGGTTAATATTATCAATATTTTATAATACAGAGAAAATCATCTTTGCCTAAGAGATTTTTTCTAATTGTTGGAGTTTGGAAGTCTCTAAGATTGCTTTTTTTAAAAAATAGGCAATCACAAAAACTGATACTTTCTAATTACATCTAACTAGTTACTGCTAGTTTCTAATTACAGCTAACTTTCCTTGGGGGAGAGTAAAAACAGTTATGGAACAATAGAATCTTACTTTGGAAGCCTGACTTTGTATTGCTAGAAGCGTTCTTGGTTATTTAGCAAAAGATTTTGCGAACTATCCACAGAAAAAAGCAAATGAAAACAAAACAGAAAATCTATGATTTTTTCAATTTAGTCCAAGTTTAGATTGAAGTCAGTGTCACAAGTATTTTTACAGATTAAGCTATGAATAGCACAATTATAGCCAGAAAATTGGAAAACTATGATTTTCATCCACACAATTAAAATTAGACACTCAGCCTTGACTCCTCTACACTCCTCTGTACCCATTCAGGAATATGGCCTCCCCAAAAGGGTTGCAAGATGGGGGAGGTGAATAACCATTAACTCAGCACTTGTTGCTGGTCAATGCCCTTCTGTGGTTGGATTCCCTCTAATATCCACTTACCTATTCTCCTCATTAATATGTCCTCTACATATGCTCTGCAGATGCTCTGGAATGAGATGTATCTTTTCATTAGGTGTTCTCATTGCACTGATTTTCATAGTTATGTGATCAAGTTTCACAAAGCTGGCCCTAACAAGTCTCTTTTCCACTTCTGGATCTCCATAAGTGTAGACCAAGAGTATTATATTCTCAGAAGGATCTTTTGACACTATATGTGCTAACCAACCGATAGTATAAGCGCGAAGGGAAAACTATATCCTCCACCCATTCCTTTATTGAATATTTTAGTCATCTTTTTCTTTCTTTCCTCATGGAGTGCTTTTCTTCCTTATTTTTATTGTATAAGGATCAGTGGTCTTGATATTTGAGTTCCAAGTGTGGAAGGAACATGCTCAAAATGTCAATATCAATTTCCTTTTTTCTCTCATGGGTATAATAAATCATAAATTTCAACTGCAATATCAACCATATTTTTCCAAATTTGGATCATATGATTCAATCTTCTCATATTTGAGGATGTCATTGTTCATAGGGACTAATCAGATAAAACTGGCTAATTATGATAACTTGAGAATTACTCATAGACAAAAAAATCAAAATGAAAAATTCAATGACAGAAGGCTGAATTAGACAACTTCACACCTAATTCATTAAAATAACAGTATATGGAATATTAAAATTATTTAAACCTAGGTTTCATTCTTTAATTAATTCTGCATTCATGACTAAGAACACTTAACCAATAAATCAGATGAAATTTAAATATACGCTATTTTTAAATCAAATTTCTGGAGCTGAAAACACACCAGAGCTGTTGGATACAGGTATGGTGCTTTGCTTGTGTGTTACAGGCAATTTGAGGGGAGATTGACTGCTTCCACTGACCGGATTCACTGAACAATAATTAAATTTTCAACCACAGACTAAGGCTAGACAAGCAAGTAGTACTTGTTCAAGGGATCGGATGAGCGTCTGACCTAATGAGCTTATTTGGAGATTATAATGGGGAATAGAATCATGTCTTAAAACAAAAAAGTCAGATACCAAGCCCTCAGAAAAAGAAAAAAGAACTTGAAAGAAATAAAGCAGAAGAAAGGTAAATGAATGAAATATTTGTTGCTGTTGTTAAGGATGAGTAAAATGTAACGCCTGTTGCATATACTGACAACATCAGATAAAGTAAAAGGCCAGACTTACAACAGAATTGAGAGCATTTACAGAGGTACTTGTAACAGAAATCTCTGATTATAGTGAAATACTTGAGCTTTCAAAGGACACTCTGCAAGCAGGGAGATCTGTAATTGCTTTGTAGGGTAGTTCAAATCGCTGAGGCAGCACTGTGAATTTGGTATAAAACTGAACATACTTTGTGGAAATGAAACAGTACCAAACTGGTTGTTAACATGGGCTGGCCTCAAGAAAACATAATACTAAAATTCTAAGAACTGTGATGACCATAGCAAACCACTGGAGAAATAACTGTCAAATGTATTTATGTTCTCTGATATATATCTATTTGAAAATAGGAAAATTTCCATAAATATATTTTTTCTAAATAGCATCAATCTAATTCATTGGTTCTCAATTTTTGATGTGCATAAAAGTCATCTGGGGAGCCTGATGAAATTGAGATTTCAAGCCTCCTCACTCCTAGAAATGTGGATTATCTAGGTCTGGGATGGAACCGAATCTCTGCATTTTTACTGAGCACACTATGTGCGTCTTAGATCTCACTTTGAAAAGCTCTGCTGATCATTTCAACATGTATCAGTGTAAGAGAAGGCAAAATCAACAGAATAGTTATTTGGTTTTTTTTCTTTTCCCTAAAATGCATAGACATAAGTTGTTATAGGGCTTATATTAGGGGAGAAAATGGACTTAGAAATGGCATACAGAGAATTAATGAAGTTTGGGCCTAGGGTCAAATATCTATTACCTTCATAAATCATTATAAAGAATGTTCTAATGTTAAAATATCAAGAGATTATTCTGAAGCTGAATTTCACTGACCAGTGATACAGATCACAAGATAATTTAATAAAGATAGCAAGGGGAATGACATCCCATCTTACCTATATACTGTAATAGTGGACATATGTTATTCCTTTAGAAGATTTTTTTTTACTAGTTTTATTTTATTTAGTTTCTGAAAGATGCTAGGATTTAACCAAGAATAAATAACAAGAAATGTTGCTTTTTTCGAAGTTGTCTTGAGGAAAACACAAGTGCATTTGACATTTCCGGCATTCATGTTGTGTGTTGCCAAATCTCAGACAGGTTCCCCAGTGTCCATTTTGCAATTGTGGTGCTGGAGTCATAAAGCACATATATTTCTTCCTATACTAGACATAGAAATAAGAAATTATTATGTTTTCTACCTTCACTTCTCTCTCTTCCCAAATCATATTTCTGCTGAAAATAATAATGATAGTAATAATTGATAAGCATGGCTGAGCACTTACTACGGTAGGGACAATCACTGTGCTACGTGAATCATCTTATTTAATCCTCATGGTAGCCTTTGAAAATAGGTACACTCATTATGAGCGTAATACAGATGAAGAAACTAAGTCTTAGATAGGATAAGCAATTTCCCCAAAGCCACCGAGCTAGCTAACTGTAGGAAGATCAGCGGGTTGAACGTGAAGTGGAAAATGCATCAGAATATGAGACATGGAGACCTGACTTGTCTTCCTACCTCAGTCTGGTTCAAGCAAGGCATAGTTTTCTTTAGAGGGCCTAGCATTTTAAGGCAAGATTTTTGATGGGAATGGGCTGCAGGGAATGGAAAGATTAATAAGATATGGTCTCTTCCTTTAATGAATTCACTGTTTAGTATGAGAAAAAGACATATAAACAAATAATTGTGAATTCTAACTATAAGTAAAGTTAGTAGGATGTGTGGCTTCTGTAACAGAAATATTTTATGCTGTTTTTGGAGAGACAGGACTATTTGATGTATTACTGGCATTTAATTTGGTTCTTGCATAATGGAAAAATTGTTATAGAAAATGGTAGAAGTATTTCAGGCTGAGGGAACAATAAAGGAAACCTACAAATGACAAGTTCCTTCGACCAATCACATAATGAATGTCAAACAGTGCTAAAAACCATGTATTACCTCATTTAATTCTGTGAGGTTGGCTTGTTTTCCTAGGAAATTGAAATACAAAGAGACTAAACGATTTGACAAAGATCATCACCAAATAAATGAAAACACAGGGGATTGAACCTAAGGAAGTCTGATTTCAGTGCTCAGGCTCTTAACAACAGCACAGCAATTATTCCCACCTGAAAATTCGGTTGGCACATTTGGGGACTAGCAGAAGAGTATAATGAGATTGCAGTGATTTTGAAGGACATAATGTGAAATGAGGCTGAAGAGTGAGATTAGGAACAGATTGCGGATGGCCTAGGATGTCTTACTGCAGAGCTTAGAATTCACTCTATAAGCAATACTCAGTGACTGTTAAATACGAGGAGAGGAAGTGTAATGATCAGACGCATGTGTTAAGAAGATAACTGCAGAGGCAGTATGGAATCAGAATAGAAAAATATTTTAAGCAGGCTGAGAATTGCGGAAAATGTTAAAATAGTTTACTTGTTAGTGAAAGAGTGAAGTCACAGCAGTAGGGATAAATTTCAAGAAGCAAGAACTGATTTAAGTGGCATTACAAGGACAGAATTGACAGAATTTGCGAATCTATTTCATGTGCAGAAAATGGTCCAAGGATAGTTAATTACATTAACAACAGCTTGTAAGAGTTTACTACATGGCAGGCCTTGTCTTACATTCAGCCAATTAATCCTCATAAAACCCTAAGAGGAATGTACCATTATTATCCATTATACAAGTGAAGAAACTGAGGCAAAGAATAGCTAAATACTTGCCCTAAATCCTCTAGCTAGTAAGAGTTAGTGCAAGATTTGAACATAATTACTGTGTTTCATTTGAAGAGTTTATTAGAAGGGTTTTATTAGAGGGATTGCAATGAATTCAACTGATATTTGTAAAACAGGACAAGTACTATGTTGTTATGCCTTGGAGAATACAATTCAAAATGGAATATTCTGCAACATAATTATGAGAGGCACATTACCGGGGGGCGGAGCGGGGGGACTGGCAGGTTGCCCAAAGAGATCCTCACCAGATGGTTTTAATTGGTATGAATTTGCCAAGTGTAGTTTTAACCCACAATTTTAAGGCACAGACACTTGCTATTATCTGTCTCCCCAAAGCAATCATATTCAGGAATTCTACTTCATAATAACAAAGCTCATGAGAAAAGGATACATAACGTCACAATGTCAATTCATTTTTTTAATAAGGAGAACTATAAGTCTTAAAATCAGATCAACTTCATCATCATTCTCTCACTACTAAACAAGCTTCATGGGAAGCCAAATTATAAGTGGAATTTTTTGGGGGCCTGCCCGGTGGCACAAGCGGTTAGGTGCACATGCTCCGCTTCGGTGGCCCAGGGCTTGCGGGTTTGGATGCCGGGCGCACACCGATGCACCGCTTGGTAAGCCATGTTGTGGCAGTGTCCCATATAAAGTAGAGGAAGATGGGCATGGATGTTAGCTCAGGGCCACTCTTCCTCAAGAAAAAAGGCGAGGATTGGCATCGGATGTTAGCTTAGGGCTAGTCTTCTTCACAAAAAAAGAAAACTAAGTGGAATTTTTCTTGGTGAGCATGGAAATGGTGCATATTGATTTGGTTGTATGACATATGAACAATATCAGGCTCTGGTAGCTTAAAGTGTTGCTCTACATAATTGGGATTTGCCTACCAGGAAGATAAGATATCCAAATTAACTCTGAGAGAAACTCTGTCTCAGTGGGAGTCTTTGAATGAGTGGTGCACATATGTGTATAGATGACTCTCATACTCTTTATTTGCTGAGCAACACCATTCGCAATGACTCATATGTGCATCTAATTGTATAATTACATACTTAAATATAATTATATATGGTAGTACATATATGTAGCGTATGTACTACTATATATACTAACATAGTCATTCACAATAAAAACTGGTCTTGGGGGTTACCCTGGTGGTGTAGTGGTTAGGTTCTTGCATTCTGCTTCCATGGCCCGGGGTTGACAGGTTCGGATCCCTGGCACAGACCTGCATACCACTTGTCAAGCCATGCTGTGGCGGCATCCCACATACAAAATAGGGGAAGATTGGTACAGATGTTAGCTCAGGGCCAATCTTCCTCACCAAAAAAAAAATAAATAATAACCAAAAAAACTAGTCTTCACCCATCTCTTTTCTTTTCCATTATACATTTAATTTAGAGTGTAGAGTCTAGCTCTCAATCTTATCCCCACATTTCCCAAAGGTTACTGAGTGAAGGCACCTTTTGCCCTAAGAAGTACCACTTAATGATTAGGTCCATTTCAGAGATGTCAATACTGAATTGCTGAGGAGTTATCCATCTGGAGGAGTCAAGGAGGAATTTTGGATTTAAAATTGAAGCCCAAGCAAAATAACAATATTATCACAGTAAAAATAATTCAATGAAATCATGATAGTAGCTCTCACAACTTCCACATCAAATACATTTTACACATAGCTTTTTAATGCTTGTAATAATGTTATGTATGGTAACAAATGAGGAAACAGGTTTTTTTTCTGTGTTTTTACACTAGGAAACTGAAGTTATTGAAGTATATACTATTGACCTGAAATCCAAACCCAAGTCTTCTAGTTTCGAAGTGTGCAAGCCATTCAATACGCCAGTCACAAGGAAATGAACTCTTCAGTGTCTGAGTCAACAGAAAGCCCGAATAATTAATTCTTCCATAACATTATGGTGGCATGAGTGAATATGGACAGCTGGTCTCATTACCCCACTCCTCACACTTGTTCTTAAATTTATACAGCATAGATTTACCCCATTTTAAGAATCAGGAAAGCTTGAACTAGAGAAAAAAGCTGAACACCCTCGCCCCTAAAATGAATCTGCATTTAAATAGTCGTAGATAAACTATTTCTCTCCTTTGTCTAAAGGTTTTTATTTTGGCATTTTCAAAAATTGAAAGGTAAAAAACCCAAAAAACCTTCCCAGGCAATTTTGACCTTATTGAGAGGAAGGGTGAAGCGAGAGTCTGTTAAGGTGCTTTAGTAGTCCCTTCAGGGAGATCCAGCCACGAGTGATGCTGACCACTGTCCTTTCCCTGAGGACAACACACTATAGAGAGGACGCAGCAATGGCTCAGACTCAAGAGACTCATCTGGTATCTACATTGTTAAATTAAAAAAAAAAAAATGTGTCTGCATCATGGACTCAAAACTTCACTATTTGTTTTGCAAGGGCCAGGACTGGCTAATTCCCTAGAGAGCATGGTAACATCTAATGCATCCTAATTTCAACGGTTTACTTAGCAGTGCTATTTTACTGCGGCAAATGTATTATATGCCTCATAATGGAAATCAATTACCCAATTATGTGTGGTCTAATATTAAACTCGTCATTCCACTATACACATGGATAGGCAGATTATTTAGGCTGTTAGAAGGAAAGATGAAACCAAGCAAAATAATCACAAATAAATGTTTCTCTTTCAACAAATGTCAGTTTTATAATTTTACATCACCAGCCTACTTCTCTTTCATTTATGAATCATAATTTAGTTAATGTTCAGAAAAGAACAGCTAATACTTGTGTTTTATAGAAATGTAGTGCACATTCAGTGCCAAACTTTTTGAACCAGAAGCTTCCTATAAAGATGAAAAATAGTTGCAACTGGTTGTTGAAGGTTAGAATGGTTTGATTTACTGAAAACACTTTCATAGGAATTATTACCATTTATTTTTTATATTCTAATCAATTATTTACATGATAGGTGATGATAATTCACGCTCAAGATCTAGTCTCTAAATAATATCAGGTGGTTCTTTTAAGTTGATTCATTGGCACAATTCATATATGACCATTTGTATAATGTCACTCATTTAGGTGAGATGAACAAATGATAACTCAATTTCAATGCATACTTGAAAATTTATACTCTGAGTTGTGCATGCCAGTGAATGGTTCGAGAAATACTTGCATTCAAAAAGCATTTGCCATTATCTTGTTAATAGGCCCTATTGCTTTAAATCTACAAGGAATGCAAATAACTGATAATTTTGTACTCATTAGGGAAATCTCCAGTGACTTACTTCAGTTAAATGTTCCAACAGGCATGTTTAGCACTTCTTTTGGGATTGGTAAAGTTCCAAAAGTCTGTAAATTAAAGTTCTGCAGAGTGCTATCAAATATGCATAATGAAGCCCTAGATGTAAATTAAGAAGATTTACAGGGCTGTATTCTGCTTACGTTATTCAATAGCAATGGCTCACAGGTTTTTACGAAGAAAATAAAGTGTTCTTTTTCTTGAATTCCATTTTAAATGGTCACTGTGGATTCATTCTTACATTACTTGGTTCACCCATTATAGAATGAACTGTCGTTTTAAATCTATAATTCATCCTAAAGGTTTATCACACAACACAGCAAATTACACAGTACTTCATGCATACCACTGCAAAGAAGTGGTCTAAAGACATACGAACAGCTCAAGCAGATTCAGAGATAAATGCACACGATTTGTATTAATGGCCTTTCAAAACACTATCTAGGAGTTATGATGTGGCACTCCAACAGTTTCCTTGTCTTCTTAGACTTAGAGATGTTGGTCTTGCCATACTAACTCTGAAATTTGAAGATTGGTATTATGAATTTGATGAGAAATGTTAAGATCTATTAAGAGGAATATGTGAATTTTACCTGCATGGAGACAATTTACCACCACATATAATTCTGTTGATACAATAGGCGTGTATCCTAATATTGGAAGTGTGAGCCTGATTTCTTGCAAATATGCATTGTTTTATGTAACACTTAAGCAACAAAATAGTACATAAGCCTTCAGATCATACTCTGCAGTTAGACTAAAAGCATTTGAAAAGAACAGAGACAAATAGGAGAATTTGGCATTCCATTTAAAGAAGCTATTCTAAAAGCTTGTGACCAAAAGGTACAGGGAAGGATGCCAAACAGAATTAGGAACCAATGCTACAGATTAAAAAAAAAAATGTCTAACAAGTTTAGAATTATGCATATCTTTGAATATTTATCCATGCATCAGAAAATAAATGCCATGTTCAACCTAAGAAGATTGGATCATTTTCTAAACAAAAATTAACTTCTATTAGTACAAATTAGGAATCAGTTTTCTCATAGTGTCTGTTTATTTCCAATTTATTTCAGGACATGGATAGCATGCCAGAAATAATTTCATATTGAGTATTGTAAACAAAAAGAGAAGAATAAAGCAGACTGGATAATTATAAAAATTCAGTAATATCAAAGTGTTCATATGCTTTAAATGTTGACATATATAATTTCCATTAAATTTTGCTCTTACACAGAAAATATTTTTTCCTCAATTTATTGTAATTGTAAATTACAATTGTAAATATTGTATTTGCCTCTATTGTGAAGGAAGGTTTTCATCATTGGCAAAAAGGAATAGGTGGGGAAACTCCAATCTATTATTGTAACCCTCTCTTAAATCTACTCAATCTGAATGAGAATATCTCAGTAATATCATTACTCATTTCATGATATAATGTTTATAACTTTAGTAAAATTTTAAAAAAGAATAGGTACATTTTCTTAAGGTTTTACACAAAAGAGTTTATTTTAAATTAAAAGTTTCATGATTAATAACATAGGAGTGATATAGCTTAGGCTTTTTGTTGTGTACCTCCCTTGTTCTAGCAGGAGATTCCAATGTTTGTATTTAGAGATCTGCTACAGACCCAGCATCAGTGACTTTGCATCCTGCATCTATTTGTTACAGGGGTTGGATTAAGCCAGTCCAAAGATTCTGAGGACATTTGGGAGAACAACCACAAAAGCAATTCATTCATTTTCTTATAATTCTTCAACTTGTAAGGAGAGACTGGAATTCATGTACCCATTGGGAGAGACAGAAAGAGAGAAGAGAGAGAGGAAAGATAGAGAGGTAGAGAGAAACAAAGAGAGAAAGAGGCACAGAAGTGAAGAAAAACAGGATCATCATTCGTGGTGGTTAATTTTATGTGTCAACTTGGCTGGGCCACGGTGCCCAGATATTTGGTCAAACATCATTCTGGATGTTTCTGTGAACATGATTTTTGGATATGAACATTTAAATCAGTAGACTTTGAGTAAAGCAGATTATCCTCCATGATGTGGATGGGCCTCATCCAATCAGTTGAAGGCCTTAATAGAACAAAGATGGGCCTCCAGAGCAAGAAGGAATTTTGCCAGCAAACTTCATTCAGACTTGAACTTCAACTCTTCCCAAGGTCTCCACACATACCATTGGTTCTGCTTTTTTTGGAGAACCTGACTAATACATCATTTTACATTGTTTTGTTGTATCAATCTCTGAAGCCACATCTACTGATCCTCTCAGTTACTTGATGCTGCTAAATTTCCTTTGCGTAAAAATAATTTGGCTTTATTTTCTCTCATTTGTAATGGAAGGAATCCTGATACAGTTTGTATACCTTGAAAGAAGCAGAGTGGGAAGAAAAGGGAAAGGTCTTTAACTGATAAGGACTAACAGATGTCTGTAAAATGTCAAAGTGAAATAGCTTTACTCTCTGAGCCTCAGCTTCTTCACCTGCAAAATGAATATAATTATAAAAAATTCCTTTTAGAGCTAAAGAGAGTACGTGTGGTAGTATTTTGCCAACTATAAAATACAAGATATTATGTAACAATTTCAAGAAAAAGTTTGAGACTTTGCTTACTTTTTAATAAAAAAGGATTTCAAATTATCATTTTATTTATTTTATACTTCTTTGTAATCCCCATAGTTTAAATAGTAATTAAATGGAAAAATATTTAGAAGTATTGCAACAAATCTCTAAAATAAATAAATGGATAGTTGAATAAGACTTGTAGCTCTTTGCGGTATGTAACTAAGTTATGAATTGGATTTTGGTGTAATGGTGAGAAAGTTAAGTCAAGCAGCCTATAGGCTTTATTTTTATAGGTAATATAATTGTGTTTTCCTTAAGATGTGCTCCATTATTGAACACCAGCCTTCAGAGATTTTCTGCAGATAAATAAAGCCTGCATGGATGTATGAAGCATATCAGTATGTTTTATGAGATGGCTTTTCTGAGAAGTCTTGCAATTTTAAAAATCTGCTTAAGTGTGCTAAATCCAATGTGTTCCAAATTTATATAACCACATATATTTTTATTCACATAACATATTGTATCATCCTCTTGAATTATGTTACAGGGAACACAATTGAAAACCAAAACCTAGTAGTAGGTCTATGTTCATACTAGACACTTTTGAATTTAGTGAAAAAATCTGGAACCACAAAATTCTGCACCATTACAGATTTCTATAGCACTCTACAGATTAGATTCCATTGTTTTATGTTCGGTAAGTCCTGTATTAAACGTAAACTCAAGGAATGAAGGAAAAAATGAAGGGATAGACACAATAATTGTCAATTCTAGGATTGCTATTTGTGTGTGTGTGTTTGTATTTGTCTGACATGGACAGAGACAGAAGAGGAAGAAGACAGAATAGGTAAGTAAGTTTAAAATTTAAGCTCTACTCTCCAGAAACCTGAGACATGCTTAAGAATTGTCAGTAGGGCTCAGATTTCTGGGGGAAAAATAGATCTAAATTTGAAACATAGAGCTTACAAAATCAGAAAATTGATTAGTAGATGTCATCTCTTCCCAGCCTATTTAAAACAATGTGCATAAAAACGTGGGGGGGTTCCAATAGCAAAAACCAATTAAGTTTACATTACACATAGAAAGCTCTTCTTGAATTATTTACTACCATTCAGTTTTAATATCAAAATTATTTTCAAATTTTTAAAGATATTTAATATTATTACAGAAAAATATATTTTCAATAATATGAATTTTATAAGCTATTTGTGTGTGTGTGTACACTTGTGCGGGACTCACTTAAGTGTCTTGTTGAATCATGCTTATATATTTTATTTTATTATTTTTTTTTATATTTTAGAAATCAAGAAATTAAAGTGAGTTAAATTCTCTCTTTTGGTAATGACAACCTCACAAATAAGTCAACATTGTTGCTATATTAGTCACATGTATTCAATAAAATGATCCCACACATTTAGCCAGTAGCACAAATATTACAAAATCCTCCAATTCCCAAGGAATCTAAACATTCAGTTCAAGAGGGCACCATGTTGACAGTCATATTATCTGAATGTCAATGCCTGGTCTCGGTTGTCATTGCTTACACAAGTAAGGGGACAAGAGATTATCAAAAGAAATATCCTATTTATAGCTGAGAACTTGTAGAGATTATGGCGTAACTATCTTCAACACAAATGTAGAATTGATACTTTCAATATGAAAACACTCATACATTGCTGGCCTGGAAAAAATTTCTTATTTGTTTCTTAAATTAGCTGTAGAATAAGCTATAGTTACCTTCCTAAGAAGTGGTACTGAGTTAAAGGCGAGGGGAGGGAATTTCAACATAAAATACGTGAAGTGTCTAATTATTAAAATGTTTTTAGAATATGTTCAAATAGAAAATCACAATAACCAAAATCATATACATATATATTTTTTGAGGAAGATCAGCCCTGAGCTAACATCTGATGCGAATCCTCCTCTTTTTGCTGAGGAACACTGGTACTGGGCTAACATTTGTGCCTGTCTTCCTCTACTTTATATGGGACACCGCCACAGCATGGCTCGATAAGCGGTGTGTTGGTATATGCCCAGGATCCGAACCTGCGAATCCCGGGCCGCAGAAGCGGAGAGCGCGCACTTAACCACTGTGCCAGCAGGCCAGCCCAAAATCATATTTTTGAGAATCAAACGGGATTGTAGACATGTAGGTGCTTTGTGAATTAAGTTGTCATGCAATTAAGATGGTGTTACATGAGTTGATATAGTAATGATAGTTGTGTCATAGACTGAAATGAATGAGAGGTGTATGTATATATGTTTTAACTGAATACATACAAATAATTTTGTTAGCACATATAAATAAAGTTATGATACTTTGGCTTCAGTCCTTGCTCTGCCTCTCACCCTGTGTGTGACTTCACGTAAAATTATTAAACTCCCTGACTCTCAGCTGCCTGCTATGTAAAAAGGGAGATTAAAAGCTAACCTAAATTGTGGTTGAGTGGTTTGGAGATCATGTAATCTAAAAACATGACTAGCACATATTAGATGACCTGGGATACAGTGGTACCATAATAACCATTTTATCAATGAATATTTGGACACATGTATTCTCCTAGATAGTGTTGGCACATAAATTACAAGTATTTTTTAAAGCACATAGTGAAATATAGTAGAAAATATATTGTTTTTCTGGGTATCAATACTAGTTCTAATCAGTAAGGGGACACCTTTCTGACTTTATTATCTATTTCTCTTGCTTTATGCCCTCTGCTCCAGCCCAAACTTGCCTTCTTGATGCATTGGGAATGAATCAAGTATATTCCTGCCTCAGGGCTTTCAGTTCAACTCTTCCTTTTACTTAGACCGAGGTCCACAAACTTTTCTGTAAAATGCCAGGTAGTAATTTTCTGTTCTGGGTTTGTGGGCCATATAGTCTTTGTAGCAACTCTGCCCCTAAAAGCAGCCATGGGTAATAGGTAACAATAGATGAAACTGTGTTCCAATGAAACTTGATTTCCAAAATAGGCTGGGCATGGGGGAAGAGGGGAGGTGTGCTACGCGTGGTCTGTAGGTCTTGGTTCATCAACCCCTGGCTTAGACTGCTCTCCTTTCAAAGAACTGTATGACTTGCTCCCTTACTTCCTTTAAGTCCTTGTTCAAATTCCACCTTCTCAAGTCTAACCAGAGCACTATATTTGCAACTGCAAATGACTCCATCGCTCACCAACACTAACATTTTCCCTTCTCGAATTAAATTTTCTTCATAGAAATTGTCACCTCTTAAGAGACTACTTACTTTATTGATTTTGTTTTAAATTATCTGTCTTCACCTATTAGAATGCTCCATAAAGGCTAGGATTTTTTTTCCTGTTTCTATTCAATGCTGTATCTCTAGTGTCAAGCATAGTACCTGACTCATAGTAACTGCTCAAAAAATATTCATCCCACTTTACAGAATCTGATGTGAGACCAGTTAACACCACATAGAAAACATATCTAGAGAGGGAGGGAGAGAGAGAGAGAGAGAGAGAGAGAGAGAGACAAGGTGGGGGAAGGGGTAGTGCTTTGCCTCTAAGACTGCTGGGATGGCTGCAGTTGGAATCAGGATGGGCCCAGGCCCTTGCTTTAGCTGCCGGATTCAGCAATGCACCCTACTACCCTCCAACCTGAATTTTCTTTCTTTTTTTTTTATGAGGAAGATTGGCCCTGACCTAACATCTGCCAATCCTCCTCTTTTTTTTTTTTTTTTTTTTTTTTTTGCTGAGGAAGACAGGCCCTGGACTAACATCATGCCCACCTTCCTTCACTTTACCGGGACGCTGCCACAGCACGGCCTGACAAGCGGTGCGTCAGTGGGCGCCCAGGATCCGAACTGGCGAACCCTGGGCTGCTGCAGCGGAGCACGCACACTTAACTGCTTGTGCCACCGGACCGGCGCGAACCTGAAGTTTCTTATCTGTTAAATGATGACACCCAGTGAAAACCTCCAATCACTCGGTAAGAAATATCTTAAACATCCTACTTTCTTCCCTGCTGATGTGTCAGATCTTTCCTCAGGATGTTGTTGGACAGAGAGATGTATGCACTAAGAAAGCAGTGCCTTTTCAAAGAACACCACAAGATATCTAGAGCTGGGAAATAAAAGATAACAGGAGCCCTTTCTGGAAAACATCTCTGATATAAGGACAAGCATCATGGTGGCATGTTCTTTTGCTCTTTTCTCTTGATAATGCTATCCCTTTGCAGGTCCTGTAAAGTGGTAGGGGTTGTTATAGTGGGGAAAAAAAAACTGGATTTGAGAGGTGCGGTGTGGAATTTGAAGGTCTTTTTGTCTCTTGTTTGGAAACTCAATTTGAGAATTGGAATAACAAACAAGTAAAATTTCTGAAGATTCCTGTGACTGATGTATCAGTATGTTCCGGAATTCTTCTGCTGGAATCTCAGATGGAATAGAGGACTTTGATGCCAGCACACAACACATGTGATTAATTTGTGGACGTCTGAAGTGATCCCTCAGTTCCTTTTCTTTTCTTTTTTTTTTTTTTTTGTTTGTTTATTGCTGTAATATTGGTTTATAACATTGTATAAATTTCAGGTATACATCACTACACTTCTCTTTCTGCGTGGATTACATCTTGTTCTCATGTTCACCACCCCAATACTAATTACAATCCATCACCACACACGTGTGCCTAATTATCTCCCTCTCCCTCCCCCCTTGTCCCTCCCCTCTGGTAACCACCAATCCAATCTCTGTCTCTATGTGTTTGTTTGTTGTTATTATCTACTGCTTAACAAGTGAGATCATACAGCATTTGACCTTCTCCCTTTGACTTATTTCACTTTGCATAATACCCTCAATGTCCATCCATGTTGTCACAAATGGCTGGATTTAATCATTTCTTATGGCTGAGTAGTATTCCATTGTGTATATATACCACATCTTCTTTATCCATTCGTCCCTTGATGGGCACTTAGGTTGCTTTTCTTAATAAGCCACCTGACAAATATAGTTCTTTTCTCAGAGTAATGAAAATAAACTCACATTAATTATGACTAGTGCATGCTTGAAGTGGAAAATTCCTTGTAGATAATAAACTACTGCTTTGTTTTATGAAGAAATAACAGCATTGTCATATGTAATTTAAAAAAACCTTATTTGTTGAGCCAAACTTCATGCATAATGTGCTATTTTTTAAAATCTAAATATAGTGTTATGTTAAAAATAAAGAATTGGAAGGCTGGCCTGGTGGCATAGTGGTTGGATTTATGCGCTCCACTTCGGTGGCCTGGGATTCACTGGTTCAGATCCTGGGTGCAGGCCTATGCACCACTCATCAAGCCATGCTGAGGCAACATCCCACATAAAGCAACTAGAAGGATGTACAGCTATGACATACAACTATCTACTGGGGCTTTGGGGAGAAAAAGGAAAAAAGGAGGAAGATTGGCAGCAGATGTTAGCTCAGGGCCAATCTTCCTCAAATAAATTAAATAAATAAATAAATAAATAAATAAATAAATAAATAAAATGTTTAAAAAAAATAAAGAACTGGATTAAAAACAAACGACATTAATTCCAGCAGCAAAGCTGAAAACAATGAAAGTGAGAAGAATTGCATATTTGAGACATTCATTAGTTAGTTTCTATTATTTGCAAAAGGAGGATTAGAAGTAAATAGAGTTACTGAACCTCAAAGATCCTCTCATTCTATTATTCTGTAATCTTATATTTGAATAACTATGACTTTTCAAGCTTTTATTTTAAGTGTTTCACTAAAATATTAATATTGGTCATTCACCTTTTTTCACGTAATTCTATTTTAAATGATAAAACAAAACAATTTTTTTTTTGCTTACTGAACTCAGAACAAATTAACATTCCAGATAGTTAAGTGTTAATGAGAGCTACAATGCACTGCATAAAATGGAAATTGTGGATCAAAGGGTTAGATAGTAAACACAGTATTGAATTAAAATCCACTGGAAGACATACTGGCAGTGTCCATGCAAATCAACACAACTAAACTAAACATCAAGATTCATCCAGAATTCTAAAGCCCAACTACCTAGATGGCAGGAGGAACTTTCTTTTTTCATTCATATGTTTAACATATAAATTAGTCTTGCATTTTAATATATGCTTACTACAGTGATGATCTATCAAACATTATTCATGTGGTTTAATTTAGCACTTAGAAAGACAAATAATGCAAAGGCATTTAAAATTCTTTTTCTATTAGATCTTCATTTTGGCTGCTGACTACAGATATTGACTTAGTTTAATTACGGATTATTGCCATAACTCTTTTAGGAGTGTGCACGTGCACACGCGTGCGTGCACACACACACACATACACCTGTAAAACTCTGAGTTATTTAGAAGAAATGCAAATGTGTCAACTCTTTGTCTCTAAGTTCTTCTAAGCAGAGAAACTCCTTTACAAGCTCTATACAACCAAATTCATACATTCCTAAATAAAGAACACATTTCTTCTTTAGCATTGTATTATATCACTAAGAGCATGTTCTGGCATATGACTTCAAGAAAGTTCTAGTACTCCTATTGGTTCATCCGAAAGACAGAATTGTAATCTACTTCTTACTAAAAAGTGATAAAAATCTAACGTTTTTATGAGAAAAGATCTCAATTGTACTAAATTTAAATTGGAATTTTAATTGGAAAGGGATTTTTACATTTTCACATCAAGAATCCATTCAGTTTAGGCTAGTGTCAGCTTTGTAATTTTCCTCATTTATTTTGAGGATGAGCTTTTTCTTAAGGATAATTCTCAACTTCATAACAATGATAATAATGTAATATTTTAATCTCATTGACACTGGTAAATATTGTGATTAGCTAGATATATTTTTGGTTCTGCAGTTTTAGTGTACATTTACTCAATAATAAACTAATTTCATTTATTGGAATTAAATTTCAGTCATGATTATGTATATATTTGGAGAAAGAGAGAATTAAGTGGCCATGCAGAGAGTATTTAAGTGAAAAATGTATGCATTTGCTATGACTCATTGACCCCTTTCCAATAAGTTAACTTAATTTTAAACATGTCTTTTTGTGAGTCACGGAAAATTTGAAACGCAAAGAGCTATTGCAAAGCATGTCTAGATACTTAACATGCAATTTATCTGTCATGGAAAAAGAAAACTACTCCAGTAAAAACAAAATGATTTGTAAGTTTGTCTTATATTTGGGAATATTTCCATTAGTATACTCAAGACAAGCTCTTAGAATATATCCAATGGCCCTCTCTTAAATGCTCAATGGCTGACAAGAGTCTTGCAAATTTTAGCTATAGAAGAAATAAAATCCTGCCTAATAGACCTGGAGAACTAAACAAGAGAATGGAAGGCAATGATATAAAAATTATATATGAAAGATTCAGTTGCCTTATTTGTCTCCTTTTTGTCAAAAGCTTAGCTTAATAGATATAAAGATAAAAAGTAGAATATTTACCGTGGCTTGACATGGATGGAAAAGATGGTAAGAGAGTTTTTCCTTTCTTAAGAGATGGAAAGAGAATCCACCAACTATGGTGCAAGACATTTACAACTATGTAACTATCAAAAGGTTTCTGTCCAGAATATACAAAGTACTTTTACAAAGCAATAAGAGAAAGACAACTAAATAGGAAAATGGACAAAAATCATACAGTAACTTTATCAAAGAGGCTTTCTAAACGAATGATAAACATATGTAAAGGTATTAAACATCATCAGTTATTTTATATATATTTGTACTTTTATGATATGTGCAAAAATGTTACCTTAATTGTAATTTAGTCCTGTTCTTTTCTCATTATATTGCCCTTCTATTACCTCCACATTTATACAAGCTGAGAAGCTTCACCTATGCTAATTTCATCAAGACCAGATATGTTTTCCAGTTAGGATATGTGACCCAGAGTGTGAAACTTTCAAGGAGCACAAGACATGGATTGTGTAACACGGTGAGTTTCTAGATTATCAGTTCCAAGCTTTACTCCACCTAAAATGCACACGCCTGAGAAGGTGTATGTAGTTGAGGGATAATTCACAATCTCCTTCTCCATCTTGCATTTCACAACCACCCTACCCCACTCTGTAGAAGAAAGATCTATATCTTTTAATTAAATAAATTTTACTGTGATGTGTTGCCCTGTTTCCTCAGGCTGCAAACAAGGAGCAATTTAAAAGTACAATATCAATGTGACAAAGACTCCTTTAATCAAGGAACATATAAAATCTGCAGGGCTTTTCATCTTTTCCATTTCTAAATGCTAAGCCTCATATTAAAATCAAGATATATCGTCCCATGAAGAAGAATTATTACCTAAGTGTCAAATTCATGGCCATATATTCCCAGAATTAGAACTCAGAAGTAAAATGTCTGTCGTAGAGATGAATATTAAAATATTTGCTGAAATTGATAATGAAATCAACTATTTTCCAATGAAAAGTAAGGCAGATGTTTTCCTTGTTTGGCAACTAAATTTGCCTTTACAAGTGGATTTTATGCTGGAATTTCAATGAATCAAATGAGCTAAACTACAACCACAATATTTCAAAGAAATTATATTGAAAGCATGTAATAAAATAAGGACATTTTGTCCAAAAAACTGTATTGACAATACAGTGTTTTAAATAACAATATTTTATTTTCTACAGCATTTTTTAGGTTAAACTAGATGCCTCTAATTTAAAGGGTAACTAGTCTAATAAATACCCATTGGATAAAGTTTTACTACACCTCTTACATATGCCTTCAAAATATGAGAAAGTAAATGACTTTGTACGAATGCCTTGGGAATAAAATATTTTGATACTTAGAGAATATACAATTTTGGGTTTCAAGAAAATTTAAATAGGATCATTAAAATATTTTACATTATATTTTATATAATTTTAGGCATATAACAGAAAGATTTGAAAGAATCAAGTGATAAACACCATAACAAGGCACTTCCAATCAACTTAACTGTGTAAACAAGACTTCTTAGTGTTTGTATCCACAGATACCAAATTAATGAATATAACCGATGATTATCCTTTTCTCATTCTAGCAATATTATTCATTCACATATATTGAGCTAAATAGAGACTAGTAAATATAATACTCTCATTTCTCTGATTATTTAATGCATTTCAAAAATATTTTCTTTGGTAATTATATGTTAAAATTCATTCATTGTAATTAGTTTATCAATTGTGCTCTACTATATGTGCACTAACAGAATTATGCTTGGAAGGATACAAACTATAATATAACTTGTCTTGGGTACTTTTTCATGGGTAATGATGGAGACAAAATGCTGTGACATGTGAATTTCATGGCATGCTTTTAAACTTGAGGTATATATATAGTTTTTAACTTCAAAAGACCAATATTTGGCTTCCAATTCTGGTTTGGCTGAGTAAGCTCCTACTGGATCCAACCCTCTCATATATAACAACTATAAATTCTTTAGAAAATCCAAAAATGAAACAACCATATGGCACTTCAGAGTGAACAAAAGCAGAGAGATCTTGAAGGTAAACCAAAACTTGGAATAAAAGAAGAGACAAACAGTAAAGAAAATTAATAAAATCAAAAGTTGACTCTAAAAAGATCAAAAGATCATTCAAAAATAAAACAAAAAAACAACAAAGAAAACCTCTAGGTAAACAGACCAAGAGAAAAAGAGAGTATAAATTTACTAATATCAGGAATTCAAGAGAGGTGCATGTAAGGTGTACCTTCACGGGTTTGATAGATGTAAAAATAATAAAGGTCTGTTATGAACCACTTTATGCCAATAAATCTAACAACTTAGATGATATATCCATTTAAAAATATGTAATTTAGTGAAAATGACACATCATGAAGTAGAAAATATTCATAGCATGATAACTATTAGAGACATTGAATTTTTATTTTAAAACTTCCCATCAAATAAAAGTCCAGGAACAGAATGGTTTCACTGGTGAATTCTATTTGATACTTAAGACATAAACAACAGAACACTTACATACTCTGTGTTGGGAAACAAAGAGAGAAAGAACATTTTCCAATTCTTTATATGAATTCAGCATATCTTAAATACTAAATCCTGAAAAAACATTCTACTAAAAGAAAAAAAAAGAGGAGGAAGAGCAAGAAGATAGAAAAGCATGCAATAATCTCTTTCATAAATAAAGACACATATATACAGTAATTTTATTTCTGACAAATATGCCTTAGCAGTCCAATGGGGAAAGGATTGTATTTTCAACAAATGGTGCTAGATTAACTTGGTATTCACATGAAACAAGTAAAATTTACCCTCATATCACATCATACACAAAAATTAATTTTAGAAAGATCATAAGCCTCAAAATAAAAGTTTAAACTACATAGCTTTAAGAGGAAAACATAGATGAATATTTCCATGACTTGGGGATAGGCAAAAGTTTTCTAGGTCATAGAAACTAAATTCTATGAAAAAAAAATGATGAATTAGATTTTTATATATTTTACATATAATATATTATAAAATAAGCAAATGTCGTGAATAGGCATATCACAAAAGAAGATAGATAAAAGTCTACTGAGCACATAAAAAAGTGTTGAATATCATTAGTCATAAGAAAAATGTAAATTAAAAGACCAATGAAATACCACTACAAACACATTATAGTATCTAAAATTTAAAAATGCAACAACTCCCAATAATGGCAAAGATATGAAGCAACTGAAATTACTGGTGGGGATGTAAAATGTCTGGAAATTCCCTATTAAACTAAATATACACATATCCCATGACCCCACAATTCCACTTCTAGATATTTACCCAAAAGAAATGAAATCAATGCTCACAAATATAAATTATATACAATATATAAATTATATGTACATATTATATCAAATTATATAATTACGTGTGTAAATCTCCTGATGAGAAAAAGGATATCATATATTACATATATATCCATATATATGTCTTCTATATGACAAACTATGACATTAGGCACATTTGTTGCCTAACAAATTTTAAATCTGTCAATAAAATAAGACTTTTTCGGGAGATATAAAATGCTGAAATTGATAAGAAAAAGTATAAAACAGAAAAAATGAAAAGATTTTTTGAAAATGCTCCAAAAATAGGTTATATACTAATAGTATTTAAAGATATGTTTATTCAAACTTTCAGGGTGATAATTTCTATAAATGTGATTCTATGAATAGTGAAGCTCCAAATGGAAAACTATCCAATTGATTTTTGTGAAAATAACAAAATTCTCGTAGAAAAATAAAATAAAAAGAATACTATAGAGAAATAGAAGAAATCATTGTTTTTAAAATTCTGACACAATTATATTGAATAAATGTTAAGATCTCAACATAAATAATATATAACACGTATAATCCACCACAACTCAGTAAGACAAAGATAATTCAGTATTAAACTATTTATTAATATGTAAGATAATAAAATGTTACCCATAGATATTAACAATTGTATTTGATTAATTCTAGAAATATTTTAAGATTATTTTAAAAGAAAGTTAAAATTATATCTTATTAAACCAACATTCATAGATTATTAAGAATGAAAGAGTAGAGTCTTATGTATAAAAAACAGAACTAAGACTCTATTAAAACTATTATATTTTGGAAGTTTTAATCTAAAATTGTAAAGCAGAAAATTATGCAAATCCCTAACCATTGGAAAGAAAAATACTATTATTGGTAAGTAATGGTTTTGTATATAATGGGCAGTAGGTACATCCTTTCAGAAGTTTACTAATGTAATATTTTTAGATTATATTCTGAGTACGATGGGAACCCACTGAAGTGTTTTGAGAAGAAGACTGATATGTTTGGGTAGTGATTTTTTAAACTGATTTATTTTTGCTTCTTATTTTTTAGAATTTTATTGAGGAATAAATTGTTTACAATACAACATATATAATTAAAATGTATAATTGGATAAATTTTGACATATATATGTAACCATGAAACCATTGTCACAATTAAGACAACAAAAACATCTATCCCCTACAAAGTTTCCTCTGCCGTTTTGTCATTTTTCCTCCCAACTTACCCTCATACCACCATACGCAGTGAAACATTGATATATTTTCTGTAGCTATAGGTTATTTTGCCCTTTTAAGAATTTTATATAAATGGAATCATGCAATGACTTTTCCTTTTCTTACTCAACATAATTACTTTGAGAATATTTTTTCATGTTATTAAGTGCATAGATATAAAAAATTTATGCCTTCTTGATGAATTGATCCATTCATTATTATGCAAATAATCTTTTTATCTCGTAACGTATTTTATTATGAAATCTACTTTGATATTAATATAACATTCCATCTCTATTTTTATTAATGTTAGCCATGTCTACTTTTCTATTATTTTTCTTTTAACCAAGTTATGTTTTTAGATTTGAAGTAGTTTTCTTGTAGATGGCGCATATTTGAATCTTGATCTTTTTATCCAATCTGAGAATTTTTGTCTTGTAATTGGTGTTTTTACACCACTTAGATTTAATTTAATTTTATTGATATGCTTGAATCTAAATCTACTACGTTGGTATTTGTATGTGCCCTAATGGGTTTTTTTTAAAGTAATTTTTTTTTGCCTTTTTGAAATAATTAAATAAATTTATAATTCCATTTTTCTAAAGTCAAGTTTATTGCGCTATAATTATTTATAATGAATTCATCTTTTAAAAAACTTATACTGTTGAATGAGTTTTGGCCAATGTATACAGTTATGTAACCACCACCCCAATCAAGATAAAGAATATTTCCATTGTCCCTTAAAGTTTCCTCAAAAATTGAATTTATTCTCCTTATCTTACTAAGTTGTAAGAATTGTATATTCTAAGTACATCTTTTTATCATATATACGTTTTACAAATATTTTCTCCAAGTCTATCGTTTGCCTAAATTGCTTTTTTTAACTTTTTGTTTTATAGTAATAGTAGACTTATAGAAAAATTGGGAAGATAGTAGAGTGAGTTCTCATATACCCCACATCCAGTTTCCTCTATTAGTAACATCTTACATCAGTATGGTACACATGTGACAATTAATGAGCCAATATTGGTACATTATTATTATCTCGAGTCCACACTTGATTCGTGTTTCCTTGGCTTTACCTAGTATCCGTTTTCCACTTCCACGTTCCATCCAGCATATTACATTAGACTGAGGTCTCACATTTCCTGAGGCTCCTCTTGGCTGTGATACTCAGATTTTCCCTGTTTTTAACGCTCTTACCATTGTTGAGAAGTCCTGTTCGGGTATTTTGTACAACATCTCTCTCTAAGTTTGAATATGCCTGATGTGTTTTTCTTGATTAGGCCTAGCTTATGGGTTTTGTGCAGAACCACCACAGAGGAGAAGTGCTATTCTCATCATATTGATGATGATCAACCATATCTCAGTAGGTTACATACTATTGAGATGACTTATCATGGCTAATATTAACCTTGATCTTCTGGCTGAGATAGTGTTTCCAGGTTTCTCCACTAAAGTCACTTTTTAAAAAAAATAAATTTCCATATAGTATTCTTTGAAAGCAGTCAACATTTATTCCACACTTAAGGGGAAGGGAGTTATGCTTCACCTCCCTAAGGGTTGAATGTTCACATAATTTATTTGGAATTCTTCTGCACTGGAGATTTATCTACCTTCCCCCATTTATTTATTCATTCAACCATTCATTTATATCAGTATGGGCACATGGATATTTATTTTATATTTTGGTTTATAATTTAATACTATAATTTTATTTATTATGCCTCAAATTAATCCAACTTACACCATTGAGAGATCTTTCACTTGACTCCTATGTCCCTTTGACATACTCCCGTCATTCTTTTTTATTTAACACTTCCATACTTTCTGACACCATCAGATGCTCCTGGCTCACCTTGTATATTTCCTGACCATGTCCTAGACTGAGCCATTTCTCCAAGGAGCTTTAACTCTTTTTATTGGAAAATGATATTAAAACTAACATTTGGACACTAGGTCTGCTTGTTGCTACTGGGGAGTCATTGCTGAGTCATGCTTAGGGGACAAAGCTATATATTTAGGTATGTTATCTGAATTTCTATATATTTTAGTAAATTTTATATTCTCTTAACAATGGTAGCTTTTTTTTTAGATTGTGTTTTCTTAGTACAAACTTAGGGAAGGGTTGAACACACTTTCAGGTTAAAATATTTGCTGTTTATTTTCATCCTTACATTGTAGGTTAAACTTTATTTTATTAATGCATTTGTGTTTCATGCTGTACTGCATTGTTCACTTATGATGTTTGGTCTTTAGCATTAATTTTCCTTAGCCTAATTTTAGTACTTAATCATATGTTGACTAAAATTGTTCCCTAACTCTTTGTGTTTATAACTAAACTGCACCAAGTATATTGTAAGAGTCATGAAGATGCATCCTACATTACATTTAGTTCCAGCCTCCAGCACACTCAATGTTGAACTTATGGAGAGAGAAAGTTCCAATTGAGAACTTCTCTTTCTCTTTTGGCAATAAGCAGCCACATATATATACTACATACTTATACTACATATATACTACATACATATATACCAAGCATACTGCATAACTGTTTATACACATAAACAGTTAGAATTTTAGGAAATTTAAACTGACTGGGTGTGTTTTCTCTATCTCTGTGTTATATAGAGGT
Organism: Ceratotherium simum simum; assembly: GCF_057802395.1. NCBI lineage: Eukaryota > Metazoa > Chordata > Mammalia > Perissodactyla > Rhinocerotidae > Ceratotherium > Ceratotherium simum. Next base: position 28,985,846 of record NC_141907.1, on the reverse strand, counting down.
GACAGACACGTGAAAGCCAGCAAAAGTGTGGGTATAATGTTTAGGACAATGTGGGTTATTTTGAATCTCTAGTGCCTAGAACTGAGCTTGCTGCTTAGTAGGGTTTTGATGAATATTTGTTGAAATATTTGTCGAAAAAATAAATGATCACTTGCTTGGATACAAACATGATCATCCACCTCTGACAAGTGGCTTCCAGCTGTAATGCATTGTATCCAGGCCTTTGGCATGTTGTCATTCTGACTGATGCCGACACATAAAACTATGTTCACATTTCTTGTATTGAGTTTCAGTATTTGCGTTTTCTGATAAGATTTCGCTCATGGCCGTTGGAAAAGAACTGACACTGACTAAGTATCCTACTCAAACTTATGTCTGCCAAACAAAGCAAAACTTGCTCTGTGCTGTTGGCAAGATGGACCATCCTGAGACACAGCCTCACGGATACCCAGAAAAATATTGTTTTGAAACTATTGCTTATATGACTCAATTTATGAACCCAATTTGCCATTCTAAAGCCTATAACAAAATTTCTATCTTCATATTACAGCATTTCACTCTTTAATGTGCAATAACCCACATTTACTGTTCAAAAGCCTAAAGATATTTTCACAATTCTTATCACATTCAACATTCCTTTCTAGCCTACATACTGGAACAGGCAGCCAGAGTCAATATAAATCCTTAGAGTATTATCGAATGTTTTTGTATCTGGGTTGGGATTGCCAAGCATACTACATAAAAATCAATTCATTAGACAGATTACACTTTCTTTGAGAATTATTTTCTCAGCTAGATGAATGGTTCAAGACACCCAAACATAACCCTTCGCAGTCAATAAGATATTACTCTCAGTAAAACAAACTTGATCTTGTTCTTTGGAATTTAACGTGTCTAATGTAAAAAGCCATAAACAAAATAGAACGTAAAGATGATCTGGTTTGGATGGTGTCAGAATAGCTTACACTTGATGATGGACTCCCTCATATTCTAATGGGCAATTTCATCTCAATAAGAAAGTGTTAGTGAGCTAATTGTGTGAAATACAAAATTGCTCAGCTTTCCTCCTAAAGACACTTTCAAGATTGTGATCCAGGAAGTTGAAGTCCAAGAATATCAGTATTTATCTTTTATTACCTTTCACGGGCATTGGAAAAATATGAGTAGTACCAATTTCTTGAAATATTTTGTTTATTTGGATTCTAGGATAACTACTCTCACTGTTAATTTTCCATTAAAGTTAAAATAAATTCTAAAAGCCTTGAAGGCTACAAAGTTCTCCACGATCTAGCACAGGTGTAGCATTTCAAACTCATTTTCTAATTCTGTCCACCGTCTTCACTGCTTTCTCTCCACACCGGCTTCCTTGTTGTTCATGGAATACACTAAGCACACACCATTATCAAAGCTTTTGTACTTGTGTTTTCCTCTTCCTGAAATGCTTTTCCCTCAAATAGTCCCATACATAGGTTAGTAGGATCATATCAATTCAAGTGGAACTCAAATATTACTCCCACTATGAGAGTTTCTCTGACAACCCTACATAAATTAGCATCTTTTATCATGACTATTCTATTCCCACGCTTAATTTTTATTCATAACACTTACTACAATCAGAGATATATAGTTTACATTTATTTACAGTTAAATATTGCCTATTTCTGACCCTATATTATAAATTTTATGAAAGCAAGAAGATTGTCTGCTTGATTCACTATTGTATGTAGTTTCCCAAGTACTGATAATTCTAGGTGCACAATTATTACCTTCATCTCTGAGAATTGTGCCATGGCAAGTACATTGCACTACTCTAAATGGGACTCCCTCGAGTTGTGTAGTGCACAAACTACATCTGTATATGTCTATCCTAATTGCTTCCCTGGAATCTATAAAAGTGACTGGTATAAGAGAAGCTCCATAAATATTTTATTAAATTAATTATTATTTTATAACATCAAAAGGGCTCCATTGAAACATCTGGTCCCAGAGCTTGTCGAAACTCTTCAGTCGTGTTAGCTGGTCTTGCAGCATGTAGCTGTGTTAGAACATTTTCAGTTTTAAGGGCCTGATGGTGCTTTGCATGAGTTAGGGTATACTAAACTGCTATAAAAACCAAACCGAAAATGAATAATGCTCAAAGACAATAGATATTTTTTTCTTGCTCACATAACAGTCTAAGGTAGATGCTCCTAATGAGTGGAAGACTCTCTTCCATGTCGTCGTTCAAACATGCAGGCTTTTTCTGTCTTTTGGCACTTGCATCCTCAGAATCTTATTATCATGTGTATCCAGATGTTGGGAGGGAAAGAGAATATGGAGGAAGTACACCCGTTATTCAATAATCTTTTACCAGAGTGACGCAACAATTGTACTCACTTTTAATTAGCAAAACTATTCACACAATCATAACAGAGTGCAAAGAGGATTGGGAAATGTGGCACGAGGCTCTGCAGCTGCATTCTACCTACAACTGTGTACCAGAAAGGAGAGAATAGAGGTTTAGTAAAACCCAGCACATCAAATATCTGTGCACACACTTGTTTCAACAGATAGAATATACTCACTCTACACCCACCTCAGGGTCAGAGGCAGGCAAGGGAAGGCGGAACCTAGTGTCTCAACCAGTCATACCATATATGCTAAATTCCAGGATCTTCACTGGATATATTTCCAGTTTAGATGTAATGCTTTGAATTTAGATATTCTGTGCTTGCTTCTTACAGTCCTTCACCCAGATTTGGTACACCCACTTCTGTTTACATTCCATTGGCGAGAACTATTCATATGGCCATGCCTAACTGCATAGGAGCCAGAAAAGGAAGTTCCTAAGTAGGAATCCATTTCCCCTGCTGTGTATATCTGTGGATATCTGTGGATATCACAGAAGAGATGATGGACTTAAATGTACTGCTGGACATGCCTGCTTTACCCAAGTAATAACTTTCTTCTCTGGCTTCCACTAGAATCTCCAGACAGTGTGAAACACTCCACCAAATTCTTCTAACATAGTAAATAAACTGGAATAATAAATATCCTTAAAGGACCTAACCAGGGGCTGGCCCCATGGCATAGTGGTTAAGTTCAGTGTGCTCTGCTTTGATGGCCTGGGTTCACAGGTTCGGATCCCAGGTGTGGACCTACACCACTCATCAGCCACGCTGTGGTGGCGACCCACATACAAAATAGAGGAAGACTGGCACAGATGTTAGCTCAAGACTAATCTTCCTCTAGCAAAAAAGGAGGAAGAGTGGCAACAGACATTAGCTCAGAGTGAATCTTTCTCAGTAAAAAAAAAAAAAAAAACTAACCATCCTATAGTTTTTTCCAAGCTCAGTCAGCTTATCCTGTTGCTTCTCTCTTCCTCATTTAAAAATAACATTTTTATATGTCATTTCTTACTTAGGTGTCAAAAAAAACCACAAGTTTGAAATACAACTCCTCTAAAATGCAAGTAATCCATAATCCCTAGTTATTTCTTATCTTGATGTGGACTTTGAGATAATAGATATTTTTATTCCTATATTATTTGTTCTTGTGTTTATTAGTTTTTGTATTGTTTTTTGTTGTTGTTTTGTGATACCTGAGTTGCCTAAAATTAAGCTATTCTCACTTTGGCTGGATTGATCAGTCAGTCTCAGAATGCCATGTGTTATAATAAAACTTCTTCATATCATAGAACTATTTCTTTGTCTATGACTTCTGCTAATATTTTACCATAATAAAATGAATTACAATACAGGTGCTGGTTATCACAATCAGATGTTTTATAATTAATTTGTGTTCCGTTATGAAAAAATTAACATAACCGGTTGGCATCACATGAAGATATATTGTATCTGTGGTGGCTTTAAAACATGTTCACTATGTTAACTATGTGAGGTGATGTATGTGTTACTTGTCTTGATCTTGGTAATCATACTACGGTGTATGTGTATATCAAATCATCACTTTGTACACTTTAAATATGTACAATTATATTTGTCAATTATTCCTCAATAAAGTTAAAAAAAAAACATATTCACAAATTCTTTGATACTTCTTTCCTCAATAGGTGGAACCCTAATTCTTCTCTCCTTGACTGGGGGATGAACTCAATAACTCATTTCTAACAAACAGAATGAAGTGAAAATAATGGTGGGTGGCCTTGGAGATGGAGCTTAGGTTATAAAATGCATCGCAGTCTCTTCCTTGCTCTCTCTTGTAGATCACTTGCTCTGGGTAAAGTTAGATTCATTCATGTCATGAGCAGAAGCCTATGTGGTGAGGAATGGGAGCTTCCTTCCAACAAACCTGTGAGAGAGCCATTTTGGAATTACATCATTAAGCCACAGCCTAGCCTTTAGACTAGCACTGCCTCTGCTGACATGCTGTGTGCAACCATATGTAAAATTCACTCAGGTATTTTGCTCCTGAATTCCTGACCCACAGAAACTGTAAGATAATGTTAGAGTTGTTGCTTTAAGCCACTAACTTTTGAGGTAACATCAAGGGTTTAGCTAAGCTACTCCATGGTATTGCTGCCTCAGCACCTATTTTGTTCAGCCAAGCGGCCTGCAGGGATCTTAAACTGACACTAGCCTCTCATGCAAGCGCATGCCCTAGATAGCAGCCCACAGAGTTACAAGCAATGTAAGCTCCTGATGTGACTTCCCCAAGAGCCCTTGTGTTCAACAGCCTCCCCTGCCTCCCAATGCCTTTGTCTTACATGCCCCTTCAATAAGAACCCCATGGGACTTAACACAACCCTGCTCTTTTGGTTTGAATTGAGGATCTAACCTTAGTCTGGGAACTCCAAAGCACTCTCCTCACGGACCCTAATAAAGGCATGTGCCTCCAGGTCCTGCCTCTCTCTCTTTGTCTGCACTCTGCTTTAACCTGCACGTGTGGTCTCTGGAGGCATATCAGGTACTTCTTCCAGGACCCGTGAGTAATAAACTTCTCTATTTCAGCTTCTCTTGTCTGTTGGGGAACGTCAGCTCACCATCTGGCACTCTGCACTCCAAGTGTGAATCTGACTAATTCATAACAGGTAATATGTTATGCAGTGATAGATGACTATGCATTTCATCCCATGTGTAGTCCCCTAGTAGCCTCTGAGATTGAACCAAAAAAGGTATTAGCAAGTTTGATTATGCTCAACCTGCTTAACATATTTTACCTCAGGTATCATGCCAAGTGGAGCAACACCTTTATGGAATCCCCAATGATCAACTGTAATTCCCAGGTTTCATTCTGCTTTATATGTAACAACCAGGTCATTCTATTATACAAAACATTACACTGTATCAACCTTTCCAGTGAATGTTTCTTAATTATTAGTCTTAATTCAAATTAATCCCCAAAAGGGTCTATAATGTCTCAAATTCACTTCAGCTCTTGTCTTTTGTAAATCCTGAGATTCTCATTGATTTTATTCTATTAATTCTAATAAAGTACAAATGCAGAAACTTTTCCTATTTGCTCCTCATATCCATACGAAGGGAACATTTGTGCTGTGTAAGCCATCATCTTTCAAAACAGAGCTTATTCATTCCTTTAAATATCTACTAAAGCTACACATGATTTCACCACCACACGATCGGTTTAATATCGGATGCTTATTACAGCATCCTGTCATCACTGTACGTTTGTCTCTTGTATCTACGTGGGGGTAAATTGCCTCACCTCTAGGCAATTGAAGCTGTGCCTTATCACATAACCTCACATCTCCTTTGGTGGCCTAGTGAAGAAATTCAAGCTTACCCATCATTTTGAGCTTATATCATCTCCTACCGAGGATTCTCTTTACAGAGGAAGATAGTCTATTTCTCTAGTAATAATACTTTTTTCCATTTTTTATCTTCATTCCATCTATTAATTGTCGAGTCTAAATCTGATAAGGTTAATCAGCTTTAGCTGGTGTAGGATAAACATTACAGTGGGAGGATTTGTCCCGTACTTTGATTTATTGTAATAGATCCAAATCTTGGTGGGTTACATATCAATAGATTGTTTCTCAAATCAATTGGTTAAAAAAAAATCTAAACTTGAAAATAAGACAAAAATATAACTGAATATGTCACACTGGAGCATTCTCAATCCCAAGCATTTTTAATTATTTCACATACATACCTTTATCTGACTTGATATTTATTATTGATAAGGACTCAGAACCAGTGAGGTTTTCCGTAGAATTTATTTTATATGTTTTTATCCAGCAGGAAAGATAACTATAAAATTTACAGTTTTCTTGCCCTGTTGAATGTTAGTTTTGTATTATAAACAAAATCTTTTCCGTATGCCTTCTCTGATTAAGCATAAAAACTTCTATTCTTCAAATTCCCCAATTTAATGAGTTGAATGGAGTCCTGATTAATGAGTTAAATACATTTTTATTCATGCTCACTTACATTTGTATGTGAGTAAAGCTTTGACATTTTTAAAAATTATACTTTGATATACATATACTTTGATCTTGGAGATTCTATCTGAGATGACCAGTGGATTTACCTCTCAGAACTTAAACTTGGCACAAGCAGTGCATCTCACGAACTCTTTAAGCCCAGTACACTTTTTTCTCTCAGGTAGGAATCCAAATTGGCAATTGAAACTTACTAATATTGACTCTTTGTTTCTTAGTCAATCTCTTACATTCTCTGAATTTCTGTTTTTGTTTTTATTTCTGGTTCTTGGCCAAATTTTGTTCTGGTCGTTTTGCACATGACCAATAAGTTGTTGCCCAGTGGTGGTAGAAATGATCGAGAAATAATTTTGTGTGTTGTTGTTGCTGCCACCTTTGTTGATGTTCTAAGCATTTGATGATCATTATTTGGGTGATGAGGATTTATGCTACGTTGCATAAGATATAACAAAGAATCAAGTTTATTAGTCTTTTTGTTGTTGTTATGAGCTCAAATCAGTTGAGAAGGTATTTTATATTCACTGAGGAGGGGAAAACCCTTTAATATATGGACTAAGTTTTCGTGGTTTTTGTTTTCTTTTGATCCATGGCTAAAGGCAGAACTGAAGCTGCAAGTTCTTTGGGTATCTGTGTATCATTACTTGAGAAAAGTCTTTGTATATTATTGAGTTTGAAATATTTCCCTGCCTCTGAGTATATTAATGTATCTGGTTATGAAAAGCCTCCTTAATTTAAAGGAGTTCTGTTTTTATTGGTTTATAAAGATTTTATCATGTTGTACACCTTAAATATACACAATTTTTATTAACAAAATAAAACAAAAAGTAAGTCTTACATACATCTTATGTAAGAAAATAAAATAATTCCTAAAAAAAAGATGAAATTCTAATTCTTTTTTATTATTTATTTATTTATTTTTTTGCTGAAGAAAATTCACCCTGAGCTAACGTCTGTTGCCAATCTCCTCTTTTTCTCGAGGAAGATTTGTCGTGAGCTAACATCTGTGCCAGTCTTCCTCTATTTTGTATGTGGGTTGCCGCCAAAACATGGCTGCTGAGGAGTGGAGTAGGTCTGCACCTGGAAACCAAATCCAGGCTGCTGACGTGGAGCATGTGGAATTTAACCACTAGGCCATGGGGCCGGTCCCCGAAATCCCCACTATTTGGCTGCACTAGTCTTTTAAGAAAAAAAAATTATCTATCAGAAGCTATTATCTCAGAGACATTTTATATAACTATCTAAGTTAAGGAATCAGGTTCATTTCTTAGAGAGGTAGAGTCTTTTGATAATAATTTTTTATAAACAGCAATGTAACTTCTCTCTGATTTTACCAATCAGCAGTATAAGTAGATTTATGATTATGGAAAATGTACAATAATATTACTAAGTAAATTGAATTATAATTCTGACATTTTTAATATTAATAGTAATTGTATTGTTTTGTATTGCATCACCTTACATTTAATTTTCAGGATTCTTAGTTAACTTTATGAATTGGATTAGTATTAAGTTGAGTTAATGAAGGAATAAACTTTGGATAGCTGGATAATCTATAATTAATATAAAACACTGAGTATTTGTCACCGGGAGCAGTTTTAAACATATAATTATATATCTATAGTTATATATATACATTTATATATTATATTTATATTTTTGTACTTTAAACATATATTCCATTGATTTTTAATATGTTGAAGAGTTGCTAAATGTTTGTGTCAAGCAAATTCACAGAGATGTAAAGGGATGAGCATGATCGTAGGAGATTTGGATATGGTTTCTTATGAGTTTTGCTCGTCTCCAAAAATGCTGTGTATGGTAAATAACTCTCTATTATGTATATCAAAATTTTCATTGTTAAATAAATTATAGTTAGTTAGTTATGGATACGAGTAACATATGGATGGTCGAAGTTAATGTAAGTGTGTTAGCAAAGTAAAAGGATGTGTTTTTGTTTTTTAATGAAAAAGGAAAGTAATGACTAAAAATAAACCTTGTTAAAGGACAAAACCTTAGTGTATCTAGCAAGGAGAATATGTTGAAAGCTTGAAGGAAGTCATTTTTATTAGGTTTGATTATAATTTCTGCAGTTTGAATCTAAAAAGAAAAAATAAAATGTGTTAACTTTTTGACAAAGTTTGCTTAATTCTAATGAATGTGTCCATGTATTTTTTAAACAACTGATGAATCTTTGCTGACAAATACTATAGGAAGTAATATATCTCTAGAATGTACTTATCTCTCTTTCAAGATGACAAATCAGTCTTGGAGAATTCAGTTGCCCTTAGCAGAGTTAATAAAATGTTATTCTTTACCTTCTATGTCATTTACTCAGATAAGAGAGATTCCATATCTCACCAGAGTAGCACTGTAGTTTATGTTAAGTATCTTGTCCCCCCGATTATCTTTTTATAATAAACAAAAAAAATAACCACCTTCTGAAAGAGTTCAGTACCTAACGATTGCATTATATTCTTCAACGTATATTTTAAAATATTATTTTGTCACTTTAATTACAAGATAGCAAAGCTTTATGCATTCATTGTTCTCAGAAACCTGTGGTCCTTTTAATCAAGTGACCAAGCTTCTCTAATAACTTCTTTGATTTAAACTTCCAAAGATCAGACCTGAAATGCAGAACAAATGATTTTCGAGAGAACTGTCTTTGGGGTCTCCCAGAAGTTCCCTGAGAATCACAAATATTTTTTTCTCTTTCTGTATATGAAAGGAATTCTAAAAGTATAAAAACTGTTTAGCATTATCTATAATCTGTCCAAACCACTGCAAAATGCATCGGGATATCATTGATTCAGATCAATTAATTGAAAATATTTCAATACATATTGGTAAATTGGTAAACAGTATTAGCTAATCTCACTAATTGCACTATTTATATTCTGTAAAGAGAAATATTTGGAAGAAATTTCTTCTTTCGCAAGGACATGACAAAACAAGGTACTTGGGAATGAATATTCAAGGTGACAAATGAACTATTTTAAACGAATAAGATGTCACAAGATCATTGTATAAATCCATGCACCAATGGCTCATGTCTGTAAAGATATGTGACATAGTTTTATTTGGAGTTTATTAGGAAAACTTGAGTTTCAAGAATGCATTGCTTTATACACAGACAGTCTATCTATGTGGCAATTTGATGTTCACATCAGAGGATGCTATCAAAATATTAAATCTATTAAATTTTAAGAAGCTATGATCCCATTTGTTCTCAGGGTTTTGTGAAGAAATGAGATCGAAGCACCATGCTTAGAGGTGTGTATATGAAAGTACAATTTCCTCAAATGTTTATGATCTAAAAGAACAATTGAATTTGTGTTGTGTGTAATTCACTCTTGATGATTTATTGAAAGATAATATTTAGAATCAAAAATGGCTTACTTGACATTTTTGTGCACCTAAATTAACTTAATTGATAAATTTCAAGGGTTACAAGGAAATATAATTTATATCTAAGGCAGAGAGACTAGATATAAAACGAGCATTCAAAAACAGAAGTTAAAATTGTTTCCTGATAGTTATTTTACGGTATAATAAAATATAAATATTAAAAAACCATGTTATGACTAGTAGTGCAACATTTGTTCATACTTCATTAATTGAAATATTTCATATAGGCAATTTTACTTAGATTGAAAATGCATTCACATTACAACTGTTATGGAAATAAATAATAGAAATGAAATAGCTGTTAGATTTGAATTTCATAGGACATCTGCTTCTGGCCATAACAGAATAAAAAGAACCAGTCTAGCTTTCCCATTATAAACAACAATAAAACTTAAAAACAACAAAAAGTATATGAAGTAACTGTTTTCAGAGAATGGAGAAGAGGCAGCATTAAACTAATCTTTCAGTGAAAAGAAACTCAAGAGGTGAGCACCAAAATCGCCTAGCTCTCTGCCTGAAAACAATTCTCTGACCAGAATACAGACAGCCAGAAAACCAAGGAAAGGGCAGTGACACCCTTGTGTAGAGAAGGCAGAGATCAGATTTCAATGCAGCAGAAGTGTCTGGGATGTGTACCACAAGGCATAACGGAGGTGAAAGCTGTGCAAAGGGAATGATCTACTGTCAAATATATACAAAATTAAAATGCATGAGAATTCCAAATAAAGGAAAGAAATAAAACTCATGGATCTGTGGTAAAATATTGTAATATGAAATATTTAATTTCTACCTGTAATTAAAGTCATAGAAGAAGAGAATAAAATTAGGGCAAAAAAAAATATTTGAAGAATTAATGAGTAACAATTTCACAAGCATGATAAGTTAGAGTTCAAAGAATATGAACCAACCCCAAAACAGTATGACAGTATGTTTGTGTGTGTGTGTGTGTCTATGTGTCTGTGTGTCTGTGTCTCCGTTTTTGTAACTTCATAATCAAACTGCTAAAAAGCAAAGAAAAAGATAACCATGAATACAGCCAGAGGGAACAAAGAGAAAAAACATAGTAAATTGTAGATTTATGTGAATCATTTCAATAATTACATAGTATATTAATGGAATAAACACTCCAATTAAAAGTTAAAGATTGTCAGAATGGATAAAAAAGCAATATTCAACTACATGCTGCCCCCAAAAGACATTTTTTAAATATAAAAGCCCAGGAAGCTTAAAAGTAAAAGTAATGAAAAGATATACCCTGTAAACTATTCACATAAGAAGGCCGGGGTAGGTATCTTCAGATCACATAAAATAGATTTCAAGATAAAGAGTATACTAGAAACAAAAGGAAGATACTTATTAATAATAAAAGGGTCAATTCATCAGAAAAATACAATAATTATAAATGTTCATGCTCTTAATAACCAAGATTCACAGTACACAAAGCAAGAGTTGGTAGAGACTATTAAAGGGAGAATTAGACAATGTCACAAACATAGTAGGAATTGTAACACAATATTCTCAGCAATTAATAGAACATTAGACAAAAGTAAATCTAGGGCCGGCCCCGTGGCTTGGTGGTTAAGTGCGCGCGCTCCACTGCTGGCGACCCGGGTTCGGATCCCGGGCTCGCACCCACGCACCGCTTCTCCGGCCATGCTGAGGCCGCGTCCCACATGCAGCAACTGGAAGGATGTGCAGCTGTGACACACAACTATCTACTGGGGCTTTGGGGGGAAAAGTAAATAAATAAAATCTTTAAAAAAAAAAAAAGTAAATCTATAGAGACATAGATGATCTGATCAATGCTATGTAGCAACATAACCATATTGACATTTATGGAACAATATACCCAACAACTACAGAACATACATTCTTTTCAAGAGCTCATTATATATTCACCAAGACAGAGATTATACCGGGTCCTAATACAAGTCCTGATAATTTTTAAAAGATTGAATTCATAGAGAGAATGCATGGTAAACAAAATAGTATTAATTAGGATATCGATAATAATAAGATGTCTAAGAAAACCCCAAATATTAAATATGCAGTTAGATAATGCCTGGGTAAAAGATAAATCACAGAGGAATTAGAAAATATTTTGAACTGAATAATAATGGAAATAGTACACATCAAAACTTGTGAGATGTAGCTAAGGCAACGTTTTGAGAAAAATTTGCAAGTTTGAATGCTTATATTTGAAAAGAAGAGAGGGCTAAAATCAATGACCTATGGATAAAAGATACAATGTAAGAAATTAGAATGAAGAAGAAAGTGAACCAAAAGTAAGCAGAATAAAAGATATAATAAATAGGAAAGAGGAAATTTTTTAAAAACCTGAAAACAGACAAAATAATAGAGAAAATTAATATAGTCAAAAAGAAATTATTTCTAAAAACAAACAAAATATAAAAACACAGGGATAGACTGATTACAAAAAGGGAAGTGTAGAAAGAGAGTAAACAAATTACCAAGAACAAGAATAAAAGAAGGGGCTTAAACTACAAATCCTACAAATATTAGAAGAGAAATTAGAAAATATTACAAAAAACTTTATGCTGATAAATTGGACACCTTGGATAGATAAATTCATTTAAAAATAAAATTGTCAAAATGGACCCAAGATGAAGCTGAAAATCTGAATAGCTCCGTATCAACTGAAGACATTTTATTTGTAAATAAAACTGTTGTAGAACATCCACAGCGAAACAAACAAGAAAGAGAACAAGCCCAGATGTTTCACTGGTGAACTGTATAAAATAGTCAAGGAAGAAATAAAACCAATTTTACTCTAATTCTTTCAGAAAGTAGAGGATGAACCACTTCCCACCTCATTTCATGAGACTAAGATTGCCCTAATTTCAAAATTTGACAAAGATGTTATAAAAAAAAAAATTTATATACAAATCCGTCATGGGCATAAACACTAAAATCCTTAACAAAATATTAAGGAATCAATTCCAGTAATATATAACAAAGATTGTTATGATCAAGAAGAATTTGAGGACTTCAAAATTACTTAGATACATGATATTTAGATACTCTTTCTCTTTTTTCTTTACTTAATTTTCCTTAATAACTGATCTTTCCACATTCAGTTTTCACTCTTCTCCTTGAATGTATTATGCTAATTTGGAAACCTCAATGCAACTGTCAAAATGTTATCTCAGTAAGGCACTTGTAATTAAAATATTATATGGGAGGGGCAGGCTCTGTGGCGTAGCCGTTAAGTGCGCACGCTCCGCTGCTGATGGCCTGGGTTCGGATCCTGGGCGTGGACTGATGCACTGCTTGTCAGGCTGTGCTGTGGCGGTGACCCACATAAAGTGGGGGAAGATGGGCATGGATGTTAGCTCAGGGCTAATCTTCCTCAAAAAAAAAAATTAAAAAAATATTATACAGAAACTACAGTCACTAATTCTATTGTATTAAATATAAAGAAATAAAATTTGATAAGCAACATGAATTGTAGAAAAATTCTGAGTATGAATCTGTGTCATTATCTAAGTTCTGTTTGGTTGTTATTTAGCTTGCAGGAAATAATAATTTCAATATGTGGTTTTCTTTCATTTGTTAAATATGTTTCCCATGGGATGATGTTTGTAAAGTTAGTTATTTTAAAAATAGACTAGATTTAATAAAAGTTGTGCAAGATTAAATCAAATTTACCAAAGTAATTTGCTATATTGACAGAATAAAGGGGGAAAATGATGTTATTTTCAAATGATGCAGAAAAAGCAACAGGGAAAATTTAACAATCATTCCTGGTGAAAGTTCTCAGAACCTAGATATATAAGAGAAATTCCACAATATATTGAAGGACATTTGTAGCTAATATCATACTTACTAAAATTACCCTCTAAGATCAGAAACAAGGTGAGAAAGCCTGCTTTTATCACTTCTATTCAGCATTGTGTTGGAGAACTTAGCCATTGTAATAAGAGAACCAGGAATAAAAAGAATAGAAACTAGGAAGGAAAAACAAAAACTGTCTCATTTTGTAGTTGACTTTTTTTGTTTGTTTTTTTATTGATATCTTAGCTTATAACATTGTGAAATTTTGGTTGTACATTTTTGTTTGTCAATTACCATATACACGTCTCCCTTCACCCCTTGTGCCCACCACCTACCTGCATTGCCCCTGGTAACCACAATACAGTTTTCTCTGTCCGTGTGTTGCTTTATATTCCACAGATGAGTGAGATCATACAGTGTTTGTCTTTCTCTTTCTGGCTTATTTCACTTAACATAATACCCTCGAGGTCCATCCGTGTTGTTGCAAATGGGACGATTTTGTCTATTTTTATGGCTGAGTAGTATTCCATTGTGTATATACACCACATCTTCTTGATCCAATCATCAGTAGAGGGACACTTGGGTTGCTTCCACTTCTTGGCTATAGTGAATAATGCTGCAATGAACATAGGGGTGCATAAGCCTCTTTGGATTGTTGATTTCAGGTTCGTTGCATAGATTCCCAGTAGTGGGATGGCTGGATCATAGGGTATTTCTATTTTTAATTTTTTGAGGAATCTCCATACTGTTTTCCATAGAGGCTGCACCAGTTTGCATTCCCACCAGCTGTGTATAAGGGTTCCTGTTTCTGGACATCCTCTCCAACGTTTGTTGTTTTTTGTCTTGGTGATTATAGCCATTCTAACAGGCGTGAGGTGGTATCTTAGTGTCGTTTTGATTTGCATTTCCCTGATGATTAGTGATGTTGAACATCTTTTCATGTGCCTATTGGCCATCTGTATATCTTCTTTGGAGAAGTGTCTGTTCATTTCCTCTGCCCGTTTTTTGATCGGGTTGTTTGTTTTTTTGTTATTCAGTTGTGTGAGTTCTTTATATATTATGGAGATTAACCCCTTGTCAGATATATGTTTGGTAAAAATTTTCTCCCAGCTGGTGGGTTGTCTATTCATTTTGATCCTGATTTCATTTGTCTTGTAGAAGTTCTTTAATCTGATAAAGTCCCACTTGCTTATTTTTTCTTTAGTTTCCCTAGTCTGGGTAGGCATGGCATCTGGGAAGATTCCTTTATGACCAATGTCAAATAGTGTGTTGCCTATATTTTCTTCTATTAGTTTTATAGTTTCAGGTGTCACCTTCAGGTCTTTGATCCATTTTGAGTTAATTTTTGTGAATGGCAATAGCAGATGGTCCACTTTCATTCTTTTGCATGTGGCTGTCCAGTTTTCCCAGCACCATTTATTGAAGAGATTTTCCTTTCTCCATTGTATGTTCTTAGCTCCTTTATCGAAAATTAGCTGTCCATATAGGTGTGGTTTTATTTCCGGGATTTCAGTTCTGGTCCATTGATCTGTTTGTCTGTTTTTGTACCAATACCATGCTGTTTTGATTACTATTGCTTTGTAGTATGTTTTGAAGTCAGGGATTGTGATGGCTCCAGCTTTGTTCTTTTTTCTTAGGATTGCTTTAGCTATTTGGGGTCTTTTGTTGCCCCGTATGAATTTTAGTAATCTTTTTTCTATTTCCTTGAAGAATGTCATTGGGATTCTGATTGGGATTGCAATGAATCTGTAGATTGCTTTAGGTAATATAGACATTTTAACTATGTTTATTCTTCCAATCCATGTGCAAGGGATGTCTTTCCATTTCTTTATGTCATTATCGATTTCTTTCAATAATGTCTTGTAGTTTTCATTGTATAGGTCTTTCACCTCCTTGGTAAGATTTATTCCTAGATATTTTATTCTTTTTGATGCGATTGTAAATGGTATTATCTTTCTGAGCCCTCTTTCTGTTAGTTCATTATTAGCATACAGAAATGCAACTGATTTTTGTAGGTTGATTTTGTATGCTGTGACTTTGCTGTGGTTGTTGATTATTTCTAACAGTTTTCCAATGGATTCTTTAGGGTTTTCTATATATAAAATCATGTTGTCTGCAAATAGTGAGAGTTTCACTTTTTCTTTGCCTATTTGGATTCCTTTTATTCCTTTGTCTTACCTAATTGCTCTGGCCAAAACCTCCAGTATTACGTTGAATAAGAGTGGCGAGAGTGGGCAGCCTTGTCTTGTTTCTGTTCTCAGAGGAACATTTTGACACAGAAGACAAAAAGTTGAAAAATTATACTACCTTTTCACAAACATTACTATAAATCTGCAGAAATCAAGACAGGATAGTAATGGTCAAAACACAAGGATATAGATCAATGGTACAGAATAGAGTGTGGAAAGAGACCAACACACATATGTTCAGTTAATTTTTGACAAAAGTGGGAAAAAACGCCATAGGAAAATAAATTCTTTCTTAATCAAATGGCTCTGGAACAGCTATATAATCATATGGGAAAAAAGTCAACCCTGACTTCTATCTCATATTATATGTAAAAAATAACTCACAGATCATAGACTTAACTAGACAGCTACAACTACAAAATTTCTTGAAAAAAATGAGAAGAAAATGGTGATTTGGGAGAAGAAACAAATATTTTCTAATTGGGACACAAAAGGAAATTGAAGAAAAACTATTGATAAATTGGACTTGGCCAAAATTAAAAATTTCTGCTTTCAAAAAACTTTGTTAAAATAATCACCAGACAAAACACAGAATGCAATGAAATATACAAATCTTATATCCTTGACAGAGGACCTGAATCTAGCATGTGTAAAGAATGCTTACAACCCAATAAAGAAAAGACAGACAAGGAAAATTTTGGTCAAAGTTTTGAAAAAAAATCATTTAGCAAAATAAGAGTTATGAATTGTATATA
The DNA here is from genome assembly GCF_057802395.1 of Ceratotherium simum simum. Classification (NCBI taxonomy): domain Eukaryota; kingdom Metazoa; phylum Chordata; class Mammalia; order Perissodactyla; family Rhinocerotidae; genus Ceratotherium; species Ceratotherium simum. The sequence continues at coordinate 28,969,299 of NC_141907.1, read as the reverse complement.
AAGACATGAAAAGATAGTCGATATAATTAGTCATCAGGTAATTACAAACTAAAACCACAATAAGATAAAATTATAGAAAAATTTAATTCCAAATTTTGTAAAGCTGTAGAGGAAGAGGATGGAGGGGAGAAAAAGGTTTTCCTTGACCCTCTTAGGGTCCTTGACTGGGTCTGAAAATTAAACCAACAAAGACAGATTAACAGGAGAAAAGCATTCACATTTATTTAATATAAGTTTTTCATGACATGGGAACCATCATAAGGAAATGAAGACTCAAACAAACAGTTAGAACTATGCACTTTTACGCTAGGGTTGATGAAGCTTGGACAGTGGTGGAGGAATGTTACAGGTTAAGGAGTATGAGGTAATTGTAACAAACCAGGGGAAACTTAGCAGGGCCTGTTTGTTGGGATTCTTCTTGGCATCACTTTGTCTTTGGAGGTAAGGATGCTTCTTTCTTCTGGGTATAGGGAGGGAACCTCTCACAGGAAGGTTTTATGGCCTGTTTCAGAGGAGAATGACAAAGGGGAGTGGGAGGAGGTCAGAGTGACCTTCCTGCTTCTGCTGTTTTCTTCAATTCCTTCAGCTTAAAATATTCAATATACCGAGGTGGCGTATTTTGAGGTAGTATGCCCTGAACCACGTCAAGGAGCTCACATATGCTCCTGCTGAGTGTGTAGAATCATAAAAGTACTTTGGAAAACTGTTTGGTAGTCTCAAAAATATTTAAATATATACCTCCCATATGGACCCAGTTATTTTACCTGTATTTACACAAGTGACATGTAAACATGCTTAAAGATTTGTACACAAATGTTAGTAGCAGCTTTAGTCACACTACTCAAAAACTGGCAGCAGTACAAGTATCCATCAATAGGTGAACGGATAAACAAAATGTATGTCCAATAACACAAAACTGCTCACTAATAGAAAGATAGTGATTACTGACACATGCAAGAATATGAATAGATCTTAAAACCATTATGTTAAATAAAGGGAGCCAGAAACAAATTCTGTATGTTTCTATTTATATATAGGTCTAGAAACTGCAAACAAATTTATAGTGATCTTAGCAGATCAGTATTGCCTGGAGCCAGGAGCAGAGGGAGTGATGGATTGCAAAGTAGCACAAAGAAACTTTTAGGATTGATGGAAATGTTCTGTATCTTGATTACAATAGTAGTTTTGTGGGTGTATACATCTGTCAAAACTCATGGAATTACATACTATAAATTGATTCAATATACTATACCTCAAAGTATTTGATAAAAATAAACACTTATATAGATTAAAAGTAAAATAACAAAATAAGATATATCAATACCATGCAGACAGCAAGCATAAGAAAGCTGGCATAGCCACATTATTAATAGACAATTAGACTTGAAGATTTAGTTTTACAAGAGATTAAAAAAAGCTATTACATAACAGTAATATTATGAATTCATCATGAGAACATAACACTCAAAAATATGTATACACTTAAAAACAAGGCATCAAAATTGGCAGTCTTAAAGGTAAAAATAGAAAAATCCACTGCCTCAATAAACTATAGAAGAAGTAGACAAAAATACTTTAAGAATATAGAAGATTTAAACAACATTATTAACCAATTGGACCTAATTGACATTTAGAGAAAGGTAAACAATACACATCCATATTATGTGTGCATGAACATAAAATAAAGTTCAATAAATTTCAGATATTGACATCTTAAGGAGTATATTCTCTGAACAAAATTGATTAAATTAACAATAAATAACACTAATTTATTTAGAAAATCTCATAAAACTTTGGAGAATACACTTTTAAATAAAACCCAAGGCATAGAAATTTGAGAGATTAGAAAATACATTTAAGTGGATGATAAAAATACGTTATATCTATTGAAGCTGATTTAATAATTAATGAAAATGTCTAGGCCTTGATTTTTTTTTCCACCATGGATGAATTCTATCAAATAGTATAGAATTTATACCAATTCTGCACAAACTCTTTCATAAAATAAAGGTAAAAATCTGCTATATTTATAATCTTACACTAGTGGTATTTTGGGTAATTAATGGAATGTTAAGTAATGTAAAGGTACGTTTGTTTTTCTCCTCCTTTGAAGCTAGTGTGTTGATGTGGAATGCTAACAAAAGTTACAACAGTAATGGAGCCCAACCAGACACTGACAGACTAAATGAAAAATGAGCAAAGAATTAAACCTGTACTGACAGCATTAAGTACAAACACACTGTACAGAGAAGTAACCGCAGACATGGCGGTCTGAGAAACTGGTAAAAGACAATGTTGTCTCTTTTTCCTCCCTGAGTATAATATAAAAAAGGGACTTAGATAAGGGGTAACTGGTACTTAGAACATATTAGTTTTTAGTAACGATAAGGTAGTTTGTACATTTCCCCTTCTTAATAGCTTATTAATTGGAAATTTAGGAAGAGAATATTCATGCATTTAATTCTGAATTGATTCATAAATGTATACTGAGCATTGACTTTGTTCCAGGCATGGTTGTAATACTAGGAATATAGAAGTGAACAAAACAGGCAAATCCATGCTGCCGTGAAGCTTATATTCCAGTAGGAGGGTAGAGTCCTAATCAAATACAATTTTGAACTGGAAATCAAATAAAGAATTTTCAATAGAATTTGAGTGGAGGTCACAATAATTGAGCATTCTACTTTCTTGTTCGAATGAATCATTGGTGCATTATTTTCTTATTTTATTCATTTTAAATCATATTAAATTTTTAAATGTTGAATAAAAATTTCTACTTGATAATTTTAACAGTTTAATAAGTTTAACAAGCTTTCAGTATACCATACTTAGGTGATATTATACAAAGAAGTAAAAGCATTTTTACAAAATCTAAAATCTCATAATGTGAAACTTGTTTCCTGTATTCTTTTTACACACACTGAATCTCTAGAAACTTCACGTCTTTTAAAATGTTCTATGCATTAGTTCTGACCTCCCTTATCTGGTATTAATGTTATAAAATTATCTATAGTATTTGTTAATTCCATTAGCATCCAAATAGCCAACTCATTTGTATTTGACGTTAGATTATTCTTTGGTTACCAGTGATGATGATCTCATAAATTTGTCAATGGGAGATAGCAAATGGCGAAAGTCATGTAATCTTTACTCATTTCTCTTTTTTTAATAACTGAAGTATAAAGTTCTGTAGGAGTTGGGAACTAGAGTATTATAACTAGGAACAATGTTGGTGAGAACACTTGTAATTAGTAAACATGGCCACTTTAAGAAGATAATGATTCTAAGTTGACAACTGGTGGTGAAAAGAATATTCTGAGCCAGCCATAGAAATTTTTCTCCTCTCTCCTACACTCAGGCTTTCATTTCTCAAATAAAGGATCAAAAATTTCAAAGTCGAATAAGGAGTTTCTGAATTCTATACATGTAATCACATATCTATGCACAGTAGTTCTTTCAAAACCCATAATCACGAATTCTATAAAATTCTCAGAACACCAGGAAATCATTCAGTAAGAGCACTTGATTAATGGTTCTGTTATTCAGAGAATAACATGTGAAGGGGACTTGTAAGAATTAGATTTCATTCTAGTTAAATTGAATGTATGCAATCCTAGGAAAACATTGATGGTGGCAAAAATAGTTAATAACCTATTGTCCTTATAGAAAAGACACTTATCAAGAAAATTTATATTATTAATAATAACGATAAAATTTTGAATATCGCACGGAATGTTTTTCTTAACAAATTCCTAAGGCAAATTATAACTTCTTCCTAGTACGTATAACAACACTGCTGCTCTTCAACTGATTAGCCTACAACTTCAGATGTAATTTTATATTAATATTTCCCCAGGCTGCTGTCATGAATAAAAACATGTAAATTTTGACACGAAATTGATGTAAAAAGAGAAAATATTGAGATATTCTCAGGAAGTCCAGTTGGCACTCTCTCAAGAGGGTTCCCAAGGTACCATCGTCTGTAAACTCCTTACAAGTTTCCAAATACTGACTTCCTGGCACACACAGAGTAAAGTCAACCCCCAGAGAAAGATTTACATTCACCTTATATATTGAACAGAGCTTATTATTATTATTATTATTATTTATTTTTTTTTTTTTGGAATGTTTGCTCTAAGTAGACCTATTTTTTTTAAAGTGAGAGCTTATTAATTCTATACTCCTTTCTCTAATCTAGACTTCAACTCTTAAAGAAGAGCTTCACCTTTCCATGATCACTCGTCTGAATGAAGAGACTTGACCCAATTCTTAGGCTTAATGGATAGAAGGCTCCTTGTATTCACATAAATACCTGGGTTGTTCCACATATAATGACAAGACAAGAGAGTTGGGCTCTTTGATATATATCAAAATGATTTGGTTTTCATTTCAGCCTTCATTAGTGTTACCCAAATTGTGCCTCTTTACATACTATGTACCTTTACCAACTCCCACAGCCTAGTATACCACCTGGCACATATACGCTCAATAATCATTTGTAAAACAGAAGAGAATACCAAACTTCTCTCTTCCCCTTCTGATCCTCAAACATTCTATTATATTTTTGTGAAATATGAGTTCTCCTCTCTAGGACAAAATTTCCATTTGGGGATCATTCATGAATGTCCTTCAGGTTGCAAATTAAACATTATTTTTTCAAGAGGGTATTCTTTGGTTTCTGTATAGTTTTATTTCCCCATATTAAGTGCTAAGTTGCTGTATATATATATTTATATATACATAAACTTGATATATATATCACAACATTCTGTACAAGTTGGTGCAAGAAACTGTCAAATTGTGTGCTATCTGGTTATAGCGAAAGCCCGACAGGGGCAGTTTCTCTCATTCTGTGGATCCAGAGCCACCCACACAGTAAGGACTCAATAAATATTTGTGGAATGAATGAGTAGGATTTCAGAGTTAGCCAATCTTTACATATATGGTTGTAGAAGCTGTAACAGAATTATCTCCATCTTCCCAGGCCTAAGTTCTTTTAAGCAAGCATTCTGTCACTTAACTAATTTGTTATGCTCCTCCTGCTTGATGCAAAACTAAACATGTTTTTGGCTTGAAATGTTGACATGAACACAAAAGAATCAAGCGTAAGCAGTTTGTGATATAATGTTGAAATTAACATTATTTATGGATATAATGATGATCTGAGCCATAATAACCTTTCTATTCTCAATTAAGCTATGATAACAGTAGAGATATACTGCCAAATATTTATTCAGTTGAGTCTTTTAAAATTGTTATTATGTAAAAACAAATTATCTGAGTCTTTTAAAATTTTTATTATGTAAAAACAAATTACCTTAAGCTATTTTGAGTGCAAAAATAGATTTTTATAAATTTTTTTCTTAAATACTTTGATTTTTCTTGTTTTGACTTATTTAAAATGATATTTTATGTTTTGGGCTTGAAATGGGAAGAGAACTCAATAGGATCTACAACTAAATTCCATTAAGCTGAATCCTGGATCTAACAGCAAAAGCCATTAGTAATTTTCTGTTAAGAACTGAAGTATTTCTTTCAGTTTCAATTTCTATAAAATAAGAGTTTTTGCAAGATTATCATTAAGTTCCATTGAGCTCTAAATTTTTGGGTCCTATGGTGAGATATTGGCTTCTATGGTTACTTCCTATTCTTTTTTAATATGTTGTCCAGAATACACAGATGCAAGAAAATGTTGGATAGATAGAAAGGGTCTTAGTCCTCACTTTCAAAGCGGGGCATTGAAAATAGGTTTTAAAAAATAAGATTTACAGTGGCAAATAAATACAAAAAAATAAGGAATGATCTATGTAATGTCCATATAGTTGTGTCAGATTCTATTTGTTAAAGTTCTTTATAACATGACCACTAAAATTAATGAAAGTCAATGTCATCTTAAGGTCATAATGGACTAATCATTTTGGAGTAGTACTCCATCCATAAAGAATTAGAGAACTGAACAAAATATATAAAGCAAATGTTTTTAGACGTTGGGCAATAGAGAAAACAGAACTGCGAATTCTGTGAGAAGGAAAAAATATGAAATGAAACACAACTGCTCAGCTTCCCTCCCTAGGAACTTTCAAGATTATAATGAAGGAAGTTGGAGTCCAAAAATACCATGATGGCCCAATGGAGATAAGGAGGCAGAGATTAGAGTTGGGGATGCAGAGGCTGAAAATTTGTAAGGCAGGGTATTAGAAAGAAGGAAGTCCAGAAATCTAAATGGAGGTTTCTTGAATGGTCTAAATAATAACCTATGCATGCACAGGACAAGACTCTGTAAGTTGAGAATGAGATGAGAAATAAGGGAGCTCTGAGCTGAATAGATATCACAAAAGTTTCAAAATGCTGGAAGTTGTTCAATTTCCAAAGAGCCAGCCAGCATGGAGTAACATCAATGACAACTCTAGCATTCAATTAGACCTCGGAAAGGCCAAGTACTAGCAGTAGGGTAATTCCAACAACACTAGATCCGATTTAACAAATAGTAAGACCAACCTTTGAGGTGTTTGTTTCTGATTAAGTTGCAGAAATTTGCAAGAAAACGTTATCCCCACCCTGACGACAAAACAATTTTTTGATAATCCATACAGTCATAACTTTTCTTGATCTCTTCAGGGAGCTGAGGTTGCAAGGCCAGTACGTAAACTAAGTTCCAAAGGGTGACAAGGCCCTTAGAGGAGAAATGGGACATATGAACTGTTTCATTTGGAGGAGAGTATGAGAAGAAATAGACACAACATATAAAAGTAGCTAAGAAGAAAGCAGTTGAAATGTAAAAAAAAAAGTAGCTGAAGAGTGAATGTGTTTTTTTCTACATCCCGCAATTATAATTTAGAATTCCTAAGAGGTGCGGGCACAAGGGAAGTCCACTCTCACTCAACATCTCTTAGCCAGGGGCCTCCACTGGGTACTAATAAGAAAGACTGAAGTCAAGGCAGGACACCTGAGAAATCTCAGACCCTCAATGGCAAACAAACATGTGACCCTACCTGATTCCAAGTCCCTTCTCTCATATAAAGTAAGAACTATATGTTGCTAGTGGAGAGCAGGAAACTCTCACTTCTTGGGCCCAGATAGAGATCTTTTGCCTCTGGGGTAGGAATATGTATTGTAAATTTTTAAAACTTCATATTTTCCTGATGCCTCAATATCCTCATCAACAGGCTGTGAACACTCCACCTAGGCAACCAGGGGCACAGTGTGATGAGGCTGGTCCCAGCCATAAGTTCACCTTCTTGCCCAACCCTGACTGTGGCCCATAACATTCAAATGCACCAATGAAACCCCTTCATGGCTTTTGCTTGTGTACTCCACCCTGACACCCAATAAATATGCTTGCCAATGGAGTCTCTCTCGCAGTCTCTCACCATTTGGGAAGACTCTCTATTCTGCTGAATTCTTGTGCACTGCTTTTCATGGCTTTGTATTGCCTCTCCCAAGTACTGCCAAGACTCTCCATCCTAAAGTGTGGAACCTTAGGATCCTAATCCCAATAATGCACCCCAGGATATTGCTTCCCAGCCATGACCCATTAAGAGGGGGATAATTATACTATCACTTCCAGGATCTGGAGTCTCTGGGCCTTGTGAAGGCTATTTCCTAGTGTTGCTCTGAGGGACCACGATTTGAAGAAGGACCACTGTTGACAGTGGAGTTCCCATATCTTGGAGTCTCCTTGAGTGCTTATTGCTGAGTGCTAGTCCACAAAGCTAAGGAGACCAGTGGGCTGCAGTATGGGTGGGTAACCCCACCTGTACCATTCAATGTGTCCATTGAACAGCACTTTAGAGAAAGCAATAATTGGCTCTCCCCCATCTTGGTGTCAGGTGGTCCCGCTCCCTTGGAGAATCCACCATGGTGCCTTGTAAGGGTCAGTAGCTGCATCTCTTGCTCTTGCTTTTCCTCTCCCAACCCCATGCAGCACTGTGAATTCCATCCATGGAAATTGGTGGCTCAAAAAAAAAAGAGAAAAAAGAAAAGAAAGGGGAAGGAAATAGTACTTTAATCCCCCGCCCCCAAGACACTTGAGGAGATTTCTCAGCTCATTTGAAATTACAGATCTCCTAGCCAATGTACTTCAAGTGTGGCTACTACTCGACATGCTAAGAGTCTCTTCTTCAAAATTAAATTGTCACAAAACAAAGAATACAAGGGGCAAAGTTGAGATTACTATTGCTCTCCTATATGTAGACTCCAGCCCCTCTGAGATGGACTGGAACACTCTAATGTGGGAGACTCCTCGCCCCTCAAGCAGGAGCCGTTCCTGACCACCAGTAGCTTGTCAGGTATATATCCAAAGAGAGGAAAAAATTTTAGCCACCAAGAGATATAATCCATTCTAAAAAGATTTTGCTTAAGAAATAAAAACAAAGGGGAAAGAGACTGATTATCTGCGAATAGAGACCATCTCAGGGAGAGGCTGCCATGAGGTCGACCAGACCCCTTCCACCTTCCCTCTTCTCCTCTTATTAGCCAGAGAACAGAAACTAAAGACTCAGATTTCAGGGACCTAAAAGCCTAAAACAGGAAAAAAAAAAAAAAAAAAAGGAACCTTAAACCTAATGTACTGAGCAAATGCCAGGTCACTTCTGGGTATTTATCCAAAGGAAATGAAAACACTAACTCAAAAAGATATATGTACCCCAATATTCATTGCAGCATTATTTACAATAACCAAGACATAGAAGCAACATAATGTCCATCGATGGATGATGAATAAAGAAAATGTGGTATATGTATATACAATGGAATATTATTCAGCCATAAAAAGAAGGAAATCTTGCCATTTGTGACAACATAAATGGACCTTAAGGGCACTATGCTAAGTGAAATAAGTCAGACAGACAAAGACAGATACCATATGATCTCACTTATATGTGGAATCTAAAAAAAATAAATTAATAAACTCATTGCTATAGAGAACAGATTGGTGGTTGCCAGAGATGGGGGTGGGAGGTGAGCAAAATGGGTGAAGGGAGTCAAAAGGTACAAACTCCCAGCTATGAAATAAATAAGTCATGGAATGTAATGTGCATTACAGTGACTATAGTTAATAATGTATTATATATTTGAAAGTTGCTAGAAGAGTAAATCTTAAAAGTTCTTATCACAAGCAAAAAAAAATTTGTAAATATGTGTGGTGATGGATGTTAACTAGATTTATTATAGTGATCATTTTGCAATATAAACAAATATTGAATCTTTGTGTTATACACCTGAAACTAATACAATGTTACAGTGACACATCACTTAATGATAGGGATACATTCTCAGAAATGCGTCATTAGGTGATTTCATCATTGTGTGAACATTGTAGAGTGTGCTTACACAAATTTAGGTGGCATAGGCTACTACACATCTAGGATACATGGTACTAATCTCATGGGACCACTGTTGTATATACGGTCTGTGATTGAGTGAACCGCCATGTGTCACATGACAGTATATGCCAATTATACCTCAATTAAAAAAAAAACTTAATACAGGAGGAGAAAAGAAAAGTAACTAAATAATGTATATATATAATGTTTTCATAAAATATAAAATACACAAATTATATATATGTGTATATATATCTATATATAACAAAAATTAAAACAAAATTCTGTAATTTGATCCAATTGGAAATTCAAAATTTATATATAAAATTTATATACTAAAGAATTTGTATATCAAAAGCAAAAAAGAGTGCAAATTAGATTTTGTGCCCATACAACATAAGTTCTCAATTAACTTTAACATTAGCTAAAATGCACCAATTGACAAAACTTCATAAACTTAATTGATACTGGGGCTCAAATTATAATTATACCTGAAGATTCCACTAAATTTAAACACAGTGCCCCCTATAATCTTAAAAAGGTCACTAAATATAAAATAGGTAAAAAATAGGTATGTCTTGGGCTGGCCCAGTGGCATAAGCAGTTAAGTGCGTGCGCTCCGCTGTGGCGGCCCGGGGTTCGCCAGTTCGGACCCCGGGTGCGCACCGACGCACTGCTTGGCAAGCCATGCTCTGGCGGCATCTCATATGAAGTGGAGGAAGATGGGCACGGATGTTAGCCCAGGGCCAGTCTTCCTCAGCAAAACAAAAAAAGAGGACAATTGGCAGATGTTAGCACAGGGCTGATCTTCCTCACAAAAAAAAAAAAAAAAAGATATGTCTTTAACTGTAGCCTTACCTAAATTTCCCATAGTCGTGGTACCCATTTCCCTAAAATATTCCATATTGAGCGTAGATGCTCTAACACAATGAATAATAAATTAAGATTAAAATAATGTTTTGACACTTACAAATTGGCTTGATAAATGGAGCCCCAGGGACCCCCAGTTAATATGACCCAAAGTAAATTAAAATAGGGCCTTCGAAGATAAAAAATTTATTATATGAAACCTAATAAAGGGGTGATTATCCCCACTACGTCTCCATTTGACAGCCCAATTTTGCCTGTTCTTAAATCTGGGAAAAATAAAGGGCACCTTATCATGGATTACTACAGTTTTAACACTGTGTTCACATCCATTAAAGCCTCCATACAATATTTAATAATATACAATATTATTAAAATTGAGTCTATTCAATTAATAATCAGTAAGTATTTTTCTCAAATAGATTTGCTAACATATTCTTTCTATTCAGTGCCTTTTTCAAAAGCTTCTCAACTGCAGTTTGCCTCCACCTCTGAACGGACACAATACACCTTTTTTCAGCCTGTCCAAGGGGCACCCCAGTGGCTTTGCCATCACATACAATCTTTGCAGACCAGATTCTGACTACTACACCTACCTTTCTCCAGGAACACAGGTATGACTACATTAACATTCTCCTCCAAAGAGAGTCATTTGACAGAGTTATTAATGACTCATAAGTCCAACATCTTTTATTCCTTTTTGGGTTCTGGTGGCAACATATTCCTCATTTACTAATTTTACTTACAAATTGGGTCTCATTCTTTATTAGGGACATTCTGGCTAAGGGATGGAAAACAGCAAAATTCCACAGAGCTCCATCAAGTGTAATGGTTAGCCGTGTTGTTGGCTAACAAGCACTGTTGCTACTGCCCTCAGAAACTCCTTCACTGTAGAGGCTTTGGCAAACTCTTCGCATGACTCCTAGAGTCTCTGGGCCACTTATGATGGCCCTTAGTTGCTCTGGGGCTTCTAATACAAGAAACTGCCCCTCTTGGCTTTGTGCTATACACCACTAGAACAACAACTGACTGGCTACCTACTGGACTCTCCTGGAAATAAAGGCTCTCACAGACCCTAAGCCTGGGACCCTCCACACTCAGCTGCCCCTTATGCCTTGGGTCATGAAAACAGCACCCCACAAGCTCAGCATGGCTACTGAGGCCCCCTTAAGACAAGATGGAGCCAAACCTGGGCTCTCTGATATATTCCACCTTCAGGAGAGGATGGCTTTCCCTATCCTCAATCCATTGGTAGATTCTCCAGGTCTCCCCTCCCCCAGACTGCTAGGTTACCTGAGGACCCCTTGGGATTATAAGAGTGAACAGTAATGGGGGTTGGTGGACTATACAAACAATATGGCTCCATCGCACTTGATGGAGCTCTGTGGAATTTTGCTGCTTTCCATCCCTTGGCCAGAATGTCCCTAATAAAGGATGGGACCCAAGAAATAATACACATGGTCAAACTTTAGGCAATCATCTTAGCACCAGGTGACTTGGTCAACAATGGCCCCATCTTAACATTTATTATAAACTATTGAGCCATTGCCTAAAAAATATTTCCTTCACAGTAAAAAATTCTGAGACTCTTGCTCCACAGTTACCCAAAATATAAATTAAAATCACACATGCTTCTGCATATACTGAGGCCACAATAAAAGGCCCTGCTAGGACACTCCTTATGCTCTTCAGAATTACAGACATTATTAGTAGTAACCAAGATGCACATTTTCACTTTTCAAAATATATAATGTTGGACTCTTGAAAGAGACATTCAATAGAATTTTCCTGTCTCTGATAGGTCCCAGATAACTGGTTTAATTGAAAGACATATTGATCTCAAACAACTCCTTTTCAAATTCCAGTACAACAAATAAACCCCTAAAGTTCTCTCTCTTGCCCAGGCCTTAACTTATTTTTATAAATTTTAGATCTTACTCTCAGATCCAGGGCACATACTCTCCTGGGACTCATTAACCATAGATTATCCCACAGGCCAGGCAGCTGCTCATCTGATATAGGATCCATTTGCACTCGAATTTCCACCAAAACAAAGACAAAAACCCTGTTGGGTATATCTGCACACCATTCTGTTGACCATTGGTCTTATTACTGGTCTGGGTTCTTTCGTTGGTTTACAATCTGGAGACCCATATCAACTCAAATGGGTTGGAAATGGATAACCCAATGCCATACCCCAGATGACATCACTTAGCCCAAGAGCTTACCACTGCAGATGACATTGCCTTAGATAACATTACCCCCTATGCCAGGGACAATTTCACTTGGACACTAAGATCTCTGCCCAGACAATGCCCATGGACTGCCTCTCCTAAGGCCAAATTGGACATAGGATATTTTTGTTTTTCTTTCTTTGATATTAGAGATTCTATTAGGTTTCTGAGTTCACTGTCTGCTTAGCCTGTGATCTTGGTATATTCCTTGCTTTCTGCTAAAACTTATGCCCCTACACTACCATGCCTAAAGGGAAATCTGGTGAGGTTACTAAAATTAATGGAGATTATTGCTTTCCCCAGGAGGCACTTGCTTCATATCAGTCATCCCCTTGTCCCCCTAGAGAGAGGACCACTCACTTCCTGGCGCCTTTTTCTACTATCTCTTTCCAGCTTTCTGCCACCAGCTCTTGCCTTATGTCTCCAACCATGACCACCACAATCACTCTTTTCCTTGGTTAAACACGTCACCACACTCTGTCAGGTACATTATGCTAAGAATAATGACATCTTTGTCTTCTATTGTGGCCCAAATTCACAGGCACAGCACCTTATATGTTTTCCCCTGTCAATTCCCCAGCAAGTTTTCCCTAATGAAACCATACCTCAGTGTGTAGTGGTTACACTGGAGATTCCCATAGTTCTTTATCCACCAGATACTTCCCTGTTTCCATAAACTTAAAAATGACAGGTAAAATTAAGATTATTTACTCCTATCTTGATAGGACTTGCCAGAGCCACAGGAGCCACCAGCATTGACACCAGTAGAGCAGGCATTGTCAAACAAAATCCAATCATAACTGCCAACCAATACATTTCAGTGGCCCTCGGGTCGTATTAAAAGGGTGAATGAAACATTGTCCTTTATGCAATAAGCCCATGAATCTCTAGCCCAAATAGTAAGGGATGATATACTGGCTCTTGACTACTTACTAGCCAGGAAAGAAGGGGTTTGTGCCACTCAGGGTACATCCTGCTGTATGTGCATTATTAACTCTGAATGGGTATAGGCAAAACTATGAGAAATAGGCCAAGAGGTAAAAATCTTTCATAACATAACCAAATTCTTCCATCAGATTCCCTTAAAATTGGAGACGCTTGACGTATTCTCTTGGTTATTGCCCACAAAGTTGTGTCCCTGGTTGCAGAATGGGATCCAAACCTTCATCATATGCCCAACAGGACTCATCCTAGTTGTCACTTTTGTCAGAGTTTGCCTTACATGACTAAGTCAAGCTGTCCAGCTCACGTTTAACATCTCCACAACCAAGGTGACAAGTATTAGCCACCCTAATTAGTATCATTAATGAAGTTGAGACAGCACAGGGTCAATTGCATTATAAGTTTTTAAAACTTTGTATTTTATATATGCCTCAACATCCCCACAAACAGGCTGTGAGCACTCTGCCTAGGAACCAGGTGTGCCAGTATGATAAGGCTGGTCCCTGCCACCAGTTCCCCTTCTTGCCTTCCCCTGAAAGTGATCTAGTGACATTTAAATGCATCAATGAAGTTCCCTCATGCCTTTTTGCTTGTTCACGCCACCCTGACCTTCAGTAAAAGCACTTGTCCATGGGTTCTCACTCTCTCTCAGCTCCCCACCTGCTTGGTTGAGCCCAGTCCCTTGGCACTCCTCCTGTACAAACCCCTGCATGGCATGCCATTTCTCTTTTAGGACCTGTAAGTATTATAAATCTATTTCACTTTTATACACCTCCCCATGGTGTTATTCTGTGTCCGCACCAGACTGATCATCAAAAAAATCCATATTTAACTAACACAATTATTCATAAGATAGAAGCAAAACTGTCACTGGAGGAGAGAAAAAAACGCGGCTCAGGTGTAAGATCATTTACTGATACAAAGAGGTCTGCTACTTATGAGAAAGAGAATAAGACCACCCAATGAATAAAAGGTAGAGTTTGGCTGATATGAGTAGTAGTGGGAAGGAATGCTGAGAAAACCTCAACCCTAAAGCCCAGGTACCCAGGGGCTGACTAAAACCTAAACTGGAGCAAGATACCCAAGAAACCCTTGCATCAATCATGAACCTTGCATTGAATGGCAATCTATAGCTAAGGGTAGTAAAAGCATGGAGAGAGAACACCCTTTCTGGCACAAGATTGAATGACCTACTGAAAGCCCAGAGTAGAAAAAGAACACTGAGAAAAATTCTCTGGAACCTCTAATCTCAAATGAAGTACAATGTATGAGCAGTCTACCACTGAAGGAATTTGAAGCCCATGAAGCAGTGAATATAGTTATATCAGCATATCAACCCAAACCAGCTTGACCACTTACTAGAATAACCTAACCTCTCTCATTAATTGGTTGATCCAAGATAAGGCATGCCCATTGCTGTGTATAAATATTATTTATCCAAGCCTCTTCTGTTTTTCTATATATAATTTTCAGCATTCAATCATAAATTATAAGGCACATAAACAAAAAAAGAAAAAAAAAATTGCTAAGAGATAAATCAGTCAATAGAAACAGACCTGATGGTAGGCCAGATGCTAACTATCTGAGACTTAAAAATAACTAGGATTACTATGCTCAAAGATGTACTGAAAAGAGAACAAGATGCATTAGCAGAGAATTTAAGCAGAAGACTAGAAACCAGAAGACATAGTCAAATATAAATGATAAAAATAAAGCATATTACACCAGAGATGAAGAATTTCTTCAATTGCTTTACATGCAGATCAGACATAGAAGAGAAAACATGAGGGAACTTGATTATAAGTTGATATAAATGATCAAAACTAAAATGAAAAAGAGAAAATAAGTTAAAAATACATAATGAGAGGCTGGCCCCATGGCATAGTGGTTAAGTGTGCGCACTCTGCTGCTGGTGGCCCAGGTTCAGATCTCAGGCATGCACCGATTCACCGCTTGTCAGGCTATGCTGTGGTGGCATCCAATATAAAGTGGAGGAAGGTGGGCATGGATGTTAGCCCAGGGCCAGTCTCCCTCAGCAAAAAAAGAGGAGGATTGGCATGGAAGTTAGCTCAGGGCTGATCTTCTTCACACACACACACAAAAAATACATAATGAAGGACCCATGAGTCTTGAGAAGTAATAGATACCATAATATACGTGTTATTGGAATCTTAGAAGTAGGAGAGAGAAAGAACGGGGTAGAAGAAATATTTGAAAAAAATGGTAGCTCATTGTTTTTCCAAATACTGAATGATTGCAAACCACAAATTTGTGAAATTCAGAAAATTTAAAAAAACAAAAGCAAAACCAAATTAAAATCGCATCTAGGCCCATTTAGTCAAACAGTTGAAGACCAAAGGGAACAAAAATCTTGAACCAAAGAAAAAAATCGTAAGAATGGCAGCAGACTTTTTGTCAGAAACAATAACAGTCATAAGACTATGGAGCAAGATCTATAGCATACTAAAATAAAAACAAAAATCAAAAACCTGTCAACCCAGGATCCTATTTCCCAGGGAATTATTTTCAACATTTTAGGCAAAACACTTTTTCAAATAAAAAAACGCTGAAAGAATTCATTGTCAGCAGAACTGCCCTACAAGAAAAATTTAAAAAAAAAATATTTTCAGGCTTAAGGAGTACATTGTCAGATGAATATTTGGATATAACAAAGAAATGAAGAATACTGGAGGTAAAATTACCTTTTTCCCTACTTTTTGTTCACTTTAAAAAATAACTTTAAAAGTATATATAAAGTAATGTGTGTGTGTGTGTATATATATGTTGTAAATGACTATGACAACACAAGGATTGGAGAGATAAAATAGAAGTATACTGTTGTAAGGTTATTACATACAATGATACAATTATTAGAAGATGATATAATTATTATAAGGTGAATTGTGATTAGTTAAAATATATACTGTAAATCCTAGCATAATGATAAAAAAAAAATAGAGAAAACTAATAAGAGTGAAGATGAAATAATCAATTAATCCAAAAGAAAACAGGAAAAGGATTAAGGGAAAAGAACTAAGAACATATAAGAACAATAAATATACAAGAGCAAGATAGAAGATTTAAATCCAAACATAGCAACAAATTATATTAAAAGTAAGTAGCAACAAATTATATTAAAAGTAAGTAATCTGAGTTCCATAGAAAACAGAGATTGTCATAATAGAAAAAAATGAGACCACACCATATATGGTCTACAGAAACACGCTTTAAATAAAAAGAAAAAAGATAATTAAGACTGAACAGATGAAAAATTATAAACCATAAAAGTTCTCATCAAAAGAAAGCTTGAGTGACAATGTGTATATGAGACAAATTCCTTTAGGAAAAAGGAACATTATCAGGAATAAGGATGGACATTTACTAATAAATTCTATCAGACATTTAAGACATAAACAATATTAATGTCCCACCAAGTCTTTGAGAAATTAAGAAGGAATACTTTTCAAATTGTTTTTTGAGAAGAACACTATAATTATATAAAAGATTACTATGATATTATAAGAAATAAAATTAAAGACTAACACAAATCATAAACATTGACTAATATATCTTTAAAAATATTAGCAAATAAAATTCATCAATGTATATAATTATAACATGGAATCTATTCCCAAAGTACAAGATGGATTTCACATCCAAAAATAAATCAGTCATCCACCTCATTAATTTATGAAAAGTCAAAAGTTATGCTCATTAACAGATGTAGAAAAACAAGAAAATTCAACATTCATTATTAAAAAATTTTTGTAAACTAGGAATAGAAAGGACTTTCTCAAACAGATAAAGTGCATTTACATAAAACCTACAGCTAGCAAGATTGTGACAGACAAACCATATGGTGAACCCCATTGATCCCCACCTATTAGTGTGTATGCTTTTGTGTAATCCCCACCCACTGTGTGTGGGTGGAATATGAGACTTTCTTACAACCAACAGAATATGGCAAAGGCGTAGGATGTCGCTCCCATCACAGTGTATTATATAATATACCATATTATCACTGCAGACAGACTGTCCTTGCATGTTTGATGTAATGTGCAGACATGATAGACAAGGTCACCTGACTTCAAACTACGTCTAGCCTCAAAGACCTGAAGATGACCTCCAACAAACAACCAAAAAATCTGGGGCCCTCAGTGATGTATTCACAAGGAAATGAATTCTGCCAACAACTTGAATGAAATTGGAATCATATTCTTCCCTATTGATGTCTCCAGATGAGACTGCAGCCTGGCTGACAACTTGAGTTCAGCCTAACCCTGATCAGAAGACCCACATACCCATGCCCAGACTCATGACCAACAGAAAGTATAAGATAATGAAAGTATATTGATTTAACCTGCCAAGTTCTTGGTAATTTGTTACACAGGAGTAGAAAACTAATAAAATCATATTTAATGGTCAAAGGACAATCCTATCCTCCCTAAGACTCAGGACATAGCAAGAATGTGTAGGTCCTAAACATTACAAATGGCCAGAAAAAGAAAGAGAAACCACATATATATAAAAAAAATAATAAAACAATGTTTATTTATTTATATGCAATATGATTATATGTCTATAAAATCCTAGGTAATCAGGTTTTATCATTTAATTTCTATTAATATCTGTGTTATATCGTGGTCAATAGGAATGTCTTAGTTTCATTTGAATAAACTAAACATGCTCATTAAGCAATGTAGCTTAAAATGGAGAGTGTATATTTAACAGAAAGCTAATTCACTATTGGATACCATGCATGTTCTAAATTTTTAAATATTTATGATGTTAACTCCTGTAATTATTGCATGTTGGGCTTAGATAATTTCAAAAACAGAGAGATACCAAAGAACGTATGTTTGAGAAATCAAGTTATGTCATTCATTTTTGTATTTAAGATTGTTGGACAAATGAAATAATACAGATTTTAAGAAAGCATCTGCATTTTAAGGATCTTTACAAGTTAAAAAAATTTGAATTTTACTTTATCCTTAAGAAACTTTTAAGTTTTGGACACAGTTTAAAATTCAGCCAAATGATTTATCCATTCTAAAATGTAATTGTAAATCTTCAACTGAGAAACCCTCGAGAGTCTACTAGGAAATATCTAACTTTTCTTCTGGAGGGATGACCAGAAATATAAGGAAACAATTTCAACTGGAACATCTTGATATTTTGAGTTATTTTTTTAAATCTAACTCTCACCACGTCTTTTTGGAAAGCTGTTTCTTCATTCTAGTCTTGATTTCCTTTGACATTTGTGAACATGCTAATTTTCGGTTGGCAGATTTTCTCCAAATCACGTTTTACTCAGCTTTGTCACTAAGCATCATGATAGAATTGTTAAAAAATGGAAATAATAATAATGATGATGATAATCTTAGATAAATTGTTTGGTGTTCTTTATTTCCATGCTTTTCATATGATAGATATGTTAAACGGTAACTAAAATGATTGATAACAAGGGTCAAAGAGCTATAAAATCAACTAAATTAAAAACTAGCCAGTAAATAAAGAGCAAATGCTATTATTGCTAAGATGTTACAAATTTCAGTACAATAGTTATCTTGTAAAATTAAGCTTGATATTTTATTGTTAGTGTTCTAGTTGAATTTTGCACATTTATTTCAGTATATATCTGCCTATACTTATAAAAAATAAATATTTATTTCTTTTTGTGCTAAACACTTTTCACAAGCTCCACCTCTCATAAAAAAATGACAGTGTAGGAGGTTCACAGGTATAAATAGATAAGAAGGAACATTTAGTTTTTCTAAAAACTTGACTTTTTAACAGAGTTCAATCAATATTTTTTTGTAATGTCTTTTGTGCTTTGCATCCAAAATGCACGCTAAAATGAGATTCATTTTTCATTATATCATTGTCATTTCAGAGCATAAAAATGCAGAATTAGCATCAGCATTAGTTCCACAAAGTACTTTCTTCAGATTAAAAGTCAGCAAATTATTGTAAACAACATCATTTAATTCATTGGCAGTGATATTTTTGGCAGCTCAGTCTCTGTTAGAGTTATGTTAGAATTATTATTTTTTTATTAGCAGGCATGATGTAAGTGATGTGAGAAACAACTGTGAAATTATAATCTGCATAATAGACAATTCTGAAGCAGTTATTTTTCCTGTCTCCATGTGCTTTCGAGAATGTGAAAATAAATTTAACTTCCAACCATTCTTCATATGTTTTTCTGTACTAACTAAGAATACCAAATGTTCATCTGTGATAGCAATACAGCTTGAGAACAAATACAATCCAGGGATTTATACAAGCAAAATTGATGGTATAATAAAATATCGTTTTTGTATAGAAGCTCAATTGCTCCTCTTTGAGTAAACTTTCTGGATATTTAACAATCTGGCCAATGACATCTTCTCTTATCACTGGTTTTGGGTTTTGGTATATAATTTGACTATTCACTATAATTACCCTCTGAAACTTATAGGTTATGTGTTTTCAACAACTCTCTAATTCTGATTCTGTCAAAGTAGAATTCTATTAAAATTGTATAATTTGTGTGGTAGGTGAACAGATGAAGTATCAAAAAATATTGTTAGAATCAAAAGATATTCAATAAAAGCAATAAGGTGTTCTTTTAGAAACGGAATCCTATTTGATATTTAAATAATTTGGGTATGAAGGGAACTATATAGAAACAATAAATGAAAAATTCTAAAAAGATATTTATTATATTTTAAATAATATAGGAACAATGAATTCTAAACATTTAAGCCTATGACCATATCATATTTAAATGATTTACCTAATTTTAATATTTATTTAATATTTACATTTAATGTAAATACATTAATGGAATACATTTAATGATGTTAATCAAAATGTATTTACTCCTGGAACTCATTTTTGGCAAATATAATTTGCATTGAAATTTCAGTTAAAAGTAAAATCATCAAAAATTACACAAATATTTATTGAATCCATACGATAGAAAAGAAGTAAGTCTTTTTCCATATAGGTATTTCAAATCTAAGTGATAGCATGACACAAGGGGATAATTAAAGGCATTACAAAACAGAATTTAATGTATACTTTATCATGAGGATCAGTCTTTCCAGAAAGATAGGAAAGTGGAGGCTGAAATAGTCAGATACATGACACCACTAATCGTCCTTCCTCCCTTCAGCAGAGAATGTGATTGGCTGTTTCTTAGAACTTAGTATGTGTCAACATTCTCTTAAAAGGAAGTTCATAGATTCTCATTGGAAATTCTTCTGGAAAGATAATGTAATTTTCAGCATAAAAGTGCAGTATGAAGTCAATAATAAAACTTATTAGATTTACCTTGTTCAGATAATGCCACAACATCTGGCTGCTAAGTTACTTTATTCTGTCATACATAGCCTCTTCTGCTTTTGTGGTGTCCTTCTTTCAATAAAACCTTGTAAACTTGGCTAATTGAACTAGAAATTTTATGTAACCCTATTATATGTTTGTGTGTATATGTATGTGTGTGTTTGTATGTTTGTGTTCAGTTTCACCCAATGCATATTTCATCTGAAATGTTATAATCAAAGAGTGTGGAAAGATGTTCAGAAAATAGAAGGAACTACTTCATTTCTTTTTACTGGGAGTTGAATTACTTTATGACTTCTTGACATATAAGAAAAACCAACAGAAAGAAAACAGGATCTGAGCAATTACTTGAATCACAGAGTAGCTTCCATATGTTGATGCTTGCAGTATGACAAGAAAGTTTAAATAATCTCTAGTTTAATTCTTATAAATTTATGAAATAAGTATCATTATCTTCATTTTAGGTTAGAAAAATTGAGGCTAAGAGACATAAGAGATACAAAACATCACATACCCGCTGATTGAGAGAAAATAGATTTAAAAGATGTTGAGTAGCTTTACAGCTGATGTCTTCTTGAGAGAAGGAAATGGACCATCATATGTAATTCTTCTGTCCTTTAGGTCACCCTATTACAAAAGATTTATATTTACATTTTGCGTAATTTTCCATCATGCCAAAGGGCTTATCAATTACATTAAAACAAATCAATGAGCATATTGTCAGGGAAAGTGTTTAATTGAATAAACAAAACAACAACACTGAACAAAATAACACTTTTCAACAAATTGTGGCAGTGTATAAATCCACCGAAAGATAGTAATTTAAAGTATAAATTATTTTTAAATATGGTGCCTTTTAAGGAAATAAATACCACAAACATGCAATTTTCTAGGTACATCATTATAAACAGCAATATTACTATTGTCACTCTTCAAATTGGGCTTTTTTGTTGTGGTTACCTTCATTTGAAAATGATAAGTTTTCTCTGACTCTGTCAGAATAGAAACAGATAGTCAAACACATAAAGCAGCTTATACTTAAGCTAGTATACCACACAGATGACATGTCTTTCATTCTATGTGGTTAATATATTTGTGCTTCACCTAATTACTATAGTTTTTAGGTATTTCATCACTTTTACAGAGGTAAGAAAAGGTAAATGTAAATAGACTATAAAAGAAGGAAAAATGAAAGACTAAAGATGAAGTGTTTTAAATGCATTCCATTATATTTTTAGATAAATAACGCATTTAAGTATATATTTTTTCTAAGGCACAGTAATATATTACAGAGAGGGTGTGTCTGTGTGTGTAAGGATGTGCTTACGTGTATGAACACGTGTTTGTATGTGTGTTGTCTTGTGGGAGACAACACATGTATCTCACACATACACACACACACACACACACCGTATTGTGATTAACATGGTGTGAAGACCCACTGAATACACATATGTCCTATAGTCTTCTTTCTGTAGAAAAGGTGGCACTGAGAATTGATATGAAAGTAATACCCAGGATATATGAGTCAAAATCAAAATTCTAAAATATGTGGAATCAGAGGTCTAGAAGAAGAGAAGAGACAGAATGTGGCATAGCAAATATTAGAGAGGATAAAGGAATAATGGCCCAAATTTTTCCAAAATTGAGAAAAGATATAACCCACAGTTCTAAGAAGCTCAGCGAACATCAAGTGTGTGTGTGTGAGTGTTTGTGTGTGCGTGTGTGTGTGCATGCCTAGGCACTTCGCAGTCAAGTTGTTGAAAACAAAAGGAAAGAGAAGCTTTAAAAATCAGACAGGGGGAATAGACATAAAATATAGAGGGGAATATCAGTAAGACATATGGGTGGCTTCTCATAAGATTTAAGGGAGGCCAGAGACAATGGAATGCTTTTGTAAAGTGCGGAAAAAAGTCATTGTACAGTTCCATATCCACTGAAAATATCTTTCAAAAATGAAAGCTAAATAAGGATATTGGGAAAGAGATAAGAACTGAAGGAATTCACGTCTGGTAGATTAGCACTGTAAAAAATTTTAGAAGATAAATTGGAAAAATTGAGGGCTCTGGGATGGAGAGTGGTAGGATAGAAGAGGTACTTATTAGAAATAACGTTATGATGTTGAGTCTATTAAAAAAAAAGAGAGATAGCTTGATAGGGACAATATCTTAGTCTGCACAGGTTGCCATAACAAAATACCATAGACTGGGTGGGTTAAACAACAGAAATTTATTTTTTCACAGTCTGGAGGCTGGAAGTCCAAGATGAGGGTGTTAGTATTGTTGGGTTCTGTTGAGAGGCTTGCAGATGGCCTCCTTAGTACCTCCCACATGGACTTTCCTCTGTGGTGCTCAAAGATATGTATAGAAAGGGAGCTCTCTGGTGTCTCTTCTTATAATGACACATCCTACTGCATCAGGATCCCACTCTTAAGACCTCATTTAACCTTAATTACTTCCTTACAGACCTCATCTCCAAATATAGTCACAATAGGGGTTAGGGCTTCAACATACGAATTTTGGGGGAGACACAAGCATTTCATCCATAACAGATATATAATGAAAAAATTTAAAAGACCATGAGAGGGGGCCGGTCTGGTGGCAAAAAGGTTCAGTTTGCACGTTCTGATTCGGCGGCCCGTGGTTCACTGGTTCGGATTCTGGGTGTGGACCTGCTCACCACTCTTCAAACCATGCTGAGGTGGCATCCCACATCGAAGAGCTACAACTCTGTGACAAGGAAACACAACTATGTACCGGGGCTTTGGGGAGAAAAAAGAAAAAGAGGAAGATTGGCAACAGATGTTAGCACAGGCCCAATCTTCCTAAAAAATAAATAAATAAATAGATAAATAAAAGACCATGAGACATCTCTGAGGGAAGAGAATGTCATAGTTGAAATATGAAGTACATTAAAATTTAGAAAATATTTAAGCTATGGATAACAATTTAAAAGGAAGATCATTTTGGATTTGTTGCTAAAAACATTTTCTTTGAGAGGCCCAGTAGGAGACGGCATTAGTCCCACAAAAAGAAAATATAATATCAATAAACTACATGATAATATTTAGACGTAAAAATGTACATCATTGGGGGCCGGCCTGGTGGCGCAAGCAGTTAAATGTGTGCGCTCCACTGCGGCGGCCCAGGGTTCGCCGGTTCGGATCCCGGGTGCGCACCCATGTGCCTCTTGTCAGGCCATGCTGTGGCGGCGTCCCATATAAAGTAGAGGAAGATGGGCAAGAATGTTAGCCCAAGGCCAGTCTTCCTCAGCAAAAGAAAGGAGGAGGATTGGCAGATGTTAGCACAGGGCTGATCTCCTCACAAATAAATAAATAAATAAATAAATAAATATTAAAAAAAAGTACATCATTTAAAAAAATTCTGGTAAAATTTACATATAATAAAATATGGTTCATAAGTGCTCATCTCTATGAGCTTGAAAATTGATACTATAGAAGCCAGACCCAAAATAAGATTTGAAATATTTCATCATACCAGAGAATAAAATTTGCCTCATGCTCCCTTTCAGTAAACTACCCCCTCTCCAAGGCTACCACTTTCTCATTCCTGTCACCACTGATTCATTTTACTTGTTACTGGAATTCATTTATATGCAGCAAATTTCTTTCCGGCAACTTAACACTTTTGAGATTAATTTATTTTGTTTTATACATCAGTATTCCTTTCCACCATTTTACTGTAGTTCATTGTATGAATACACAACAATATATTTTTCCATTTCTTGATGAAATTTGAGTGTCTCCAATTTTTTTGGCTATTATGAATAAGACTACTATAAACATTGTACAAATATTTTTGCAGGCATATATTTTCATTTCTCTTGCATAAATACTTAGGAGTGCTAAGTATAGTTTAATTTTTAAAGAAAGTATCAATTGTCCAAAATAATTGCCCATTGCAACTGGAAACATTTGAAAATTCCAGTTGCTTCACATCCTTGCTTAATTTTTATAGTCAATCTTTTATTTGTTTATTGAAATCTTAACCATTCATGCATGTGTGCATGTATGTGTGTGAGAGAGATATGATACTAAATTATGGTCCTGATTTGCATTCCCTAGTAACTATACATATTGGATATCTTTCATATGCTTATTGGTCACCTGTATATCTTCTTTTATAAAATATTTGATAAAGTGTTTTGTTAATTATTATTTTTGATATGTAGGAATTATTTATATATCTTTGAGTGTTCTTGTGAGAAAAAAAAGTATTGGGATTATTTTCTCCAAATATGTTTCTTACCTAATAATTTTCATAATGGTTTCTTTTTTTTTTTTTGCTTGAGGAAAATTGACCGTGAGCTAACATCTGTGCCAGTCTTCCTCTATTTTGTATGTGGGATGCTGCCACAGCATGGCCTGGGGAGCAGTGTGTAGGTCTGCACCTGAGATGTGAACCCGCGTACCCTGGGCAGCTGAAGTGGAGCACGCAAACTTAACCACTATGCCACTGGGCCAGCATCTTTAATGGTTTCTTCTGATGAGCAGATATATTGAATTTTATGCCTAGTTAATTTTTTTATTTTACTCTGTGTGCATAATAGGTTTTCTCCAATATATCTCTGCACATCTGATAGCCACAAAGATATTATCCTGTGTTTTCTTCTCAAAACTTTATTTTTTTAGCTTTTACATTTAGGTATATAATTTGTCTGACATTAATTTATATAGAGAGAGTGGTGCATAAAAAAATTCCTGTTTTTTTTTTTTTTTTTTATATATAGATTCATTCAGTTGTTCTAGTTCCATTTGTTAAAAAGACTTTGTTCCCCAATGGATTGACTTGGTACCTTGGTCAAAACTCAATTGTCCATATATGTGTGGATTTATATTTGAACTTTTAGTCTGTTACATGGATCTATTTGTGTTATATTGTTACATACGTATACCCGATTAGGATTCCTTGGATCTACCAGGCCATCGTCTGGAACATCCTCTCTGAACAGGCTTTAAATTATCCCATGAGACCCTCTCATTCATGTGGCCCACAACTTTTCCACAGAAAACAAACAAAAACTATCCCAACAAACTCTAAGAGTACAGGCCATCCACAATACAGTAACTAATTATTGAGGTAAAATTCACATGCAATAAACTATACATTTAAAGTATACAATTTTATAAGTTTTGACAGATGTATATACCTGGGACTAACACACAATCTAGATAATTAACAAATCCACCAACCTGAATCCTGTGCCTGATAATTCCTCCCTTCTGACATGCGGCATCCTCAGGTAACCTCTAATTGCTTCATGTCACCACAGATTAGCTTGCATTTTCTAAAATTTTCTTTAAATGGATTCATATGGTGTACACTCTCTTTGCTTTGGAGGCAAAGGAAGAGTCTGGTTCTTTAACTCAGCATGATTATATTGATTCATCATTGTTATTTCAATCAATAGTTTATTCTTTTTATAGATGAGTAGTGTTTTATTTTAAAGATATGCAAAAATCTACTTATTCATTTGCGTATTAATAGGCATTTATGTTTTTTTCCAGGTTTTGGTTAATACAAATAGAAGAGCTATAAAAATATTGTGTACAAAATTTCTAAGGACATACGCTTTCATTTCTCTTGGGAAAATATCTAAGAGGGGAAAGGCTGTTGATATTAAATAATATGTTTTACTTCTCTTTTTTTTTTTTTTATGAGGAAGACCGGTCCTGAGCTAACATCCATGCCAATCCTCCTCTTTTTGCTGAGGAAGACCGGCCCTTAGCTAACATCTATTGCCAATCCCCCTTCCTTTTTTCCTCCTTTTTCTCCCCAAAGCCCCAGTAGATAGTTGTATGTCATAGTTGCACATCCTTCTAGTTGTTGTATGTAGGACACTGCCTCAGCATGGTCGGTGCACACCCGGGATCCGAACCAAGGCTGCCAGTAGCGGAGCGTGCGCACTTAACTGCCAAGCCACGGGCCCGGTCCCTGTTTTACTTCTTAATTTGGCCGTGTCTTTAGAACACTTTCTGAATTTTGATCAAGTCAAAGATATCAATTTTTTCTTTATAGGTCATGTTTTTGGTGTTGTGACTAAGGAATCTTTGCCTAACACAGGGTTATCAAAGAACTTTTCCTATGTTTTCTTCTAGAAGTCTTACAGTTTTAGGTTTTATATTTAGATTAAATATTTATATTTATATTTTATATATCTATGATTCATTTTAAATTAATTTTTGTATATGGTGCAAGGTATGAACCATCTGCATATGGATATCAAATTGCTCTAGCACCATTTTTGTTAAAGTCTTTACTTTCTTTTTTCAACTGTTTTGAGAACTTTGTCAAAAATTGAACTACATACATGTGCAGGGCTATTTCCAGTCTCTCTATTCTTTTCCATTCATCTATTTTCACACCAATAGCACACTCTATTGAATACTGTAGGTTTATAAGTCTTGAAGTCCGGTGTTATGATCAAGAATGCCTGGAATTACCAGACAGACAGAGCTGTTGTCAAGTGTAAATCATTCACAAAGGTTTATTATATTTCATGACAAACAGAACATCAATCAAAATGAATGTCAGTGTCCAGAATTAAGCACAATAAAAAATACTTTAAAACACATAGGATAGATGCTGACAAATAGAATATAACAGAGAATTCTAGAAAAATATTTTTTAAAGACATGTCATTTTAAATATCAACTTAAGCCCTGAAAGAAGATCACAGTATTTTCAATTATTCCCTGAAAGTTGACAAACAATGATTTTCCGACCCATGCTCTCTCTTTGAAATAAACTTCAAAATCTGAGGAAACTTAGGCTGGTGGATGCCAATAAAGTTTTAACGCGTAGTACATCTCCCAAGAACTCTTGACAAACATAATGCTTACTATTTTGTTTCTTTTTATATATTTCTATGATAACTGCTATGAACATTTAAATGAAATTCAAGCTGCGTTATGTCAAATTAATGTAATTCAATTAATGTGATTTGAAACAGTATTAGTGGATTACTGTATCTTTGTGATAATTTTTTCATCACGTTATTGTGTTGTCAATTATTCTTGAAGACTTAAACAACCAAATATTTTCTTTATGTTTAATCAAAAAATATTTTGAGTCCTTAAATGTGCCAGGCACTCTGATATGTTCCAGGGATACATTGATGAATAAGGACATTGTGTGATCATAAAAAACACATTATCAAGTAGTCTCAAGGTCAGAGACTACTTCAAAACTTGTCTACTGAACCTGACTTCTGCTTCTCTTCAACGTTTTAAATCTCACACAAGTGTCTGCCATGTTAGAAATTAAAACAGAAATATACTGGCAGAGATTCTGAGAATGAGAGTTCTATTCTTTCAGGCATGATACAACAAGAAGATGATAAAAGGGAGGAAATGGATTGAATTGTCACTATGGTGGTTAATTTTCCTCCTCGGATAACTTTCTATGCATATTTGTTTCAAATAAAAATAATTGAGAACATAGCATGCTTATGTCTAACAAAGGTAATTATCCCTTCTGGAAATGAAGTGTTGCTTATTATCTCCCAAAAAAGTAAACAGAGTTCTTATTTACCACTATATCCATCTCTGAATTATGCCTATCCTTCTTCCAGTTTAGTTAAAAATTTCTTTGATATTCTGAAACTTAAAAACTAAATTTTAAGGTTAACCACTTACAATACACCTTCAATACACCTTATTTAGAACAATAAGTAGAGTGAGAAAAACTCAAATTAATACACAGTCACACACTGCATAATGATGTTTCTGTCAACAAGGGACTGCATATATCACGGTGGTCCCATAAGATTAGTACCATATGGCCTAGGTGTGTAGTAGGCTACACCATCTTGGTTTGTGTAAGTATACTCTATATTTGCACAATGAAGAAATTGCCTAACTATGCAACTCGCAGAATGTATCCTTGTCCTTAAATGACATGTGACTGTGTGTGTATATATATATTCATCTATATATATAAAATTAAGGACTAACACATAGTTATAAATTATCTTCCTCATTTCTGAAATTGGCTAAGCGGCTTTATTTGATATTTATGACTTCTTTATTTTACTAACCATTCCATGTTCTACTTGCCTTTAGTCATGAATTTTGATGCTTTTTTTTTCCCCCAACCTGATGGGGTAACTCAAACATTTATTCTGAAGATTGCATCATGAATGGTCCTGTAGATATGGCAGTCTTTAAAATCACTCCTGAACATGGAATAATTAAGAGACATGCTATAGATTGTCTTGGGTGTCAGATGTTCTCCATCTTGAACACATTGGGTAAAAGAAATCTTATTTCCCTTTGATTACCAGGACAATCACTCCAAAAGTGCAATAACCTTCTTCATATGCTGTTTCGAAGAATAAAGAGCAAACATAACTCAGTGCTACTCTCAACTTTTGTTTAGATAGAATTACTGTTGGGGCACTTAGGAGAATTAAGACCTCTAAACTGGCAGCACGAATTTGGGCGAGGGGAAACAGGAATTTTGCAAATGGGCTATACAGGGTAAATGAGGTGAGTCACATTCACTTTTACTTTTTGGGTTCTGGTAGTGGGTTAAGTAGAAGCCCCACAAAAATATATGCCCATGCCCTAATCTCTAGAACCTATGAATGTGACCTTATTTGCAAAATGGGTCTTTGCAGATATAATTAATTTAAGGATCTTGAGATGAGATCATCCTGGAATACACAGACGAGCCCTAAATCCCACAAGAAATGTCCTTATAAGATATTCTGAATTATGCCTATCCTTCTTCCAGTTTAGAGGAGAGACATGAAAAGAAAGAGGCAATATGAACATGATGGGAGAGATTGGAGTATGCGGCAAAGAAAGCCTCAGAATGCCAGCAGTGCCAGAAGGTGGAAAAGGCAAGGAAAGATTCTTCCCAGAGTTTCCAGAGGAAGCGTGGCCCTGCTGACATCTGAATTTTGACTTCTATCCTCCAGAACTGTAAGAGAATACATTTTTGTTGTTTAAGCCATCCAGTTTTGGTAATCTGTTTGTGGTAATCTGTTATAGCATCACTAGGAAACTAATACAGTTCTCATTCATAGGTACTTTGTTTTGAGAAGAATACTTATATTGTTTGCTAGTTAGGAAAACATACAATATTCTGTATAACAGTACAAAGTACAAAGTGTTGTCACCAACCTGGTGCCATAAAAGAACCATTCCACAATAACATCAGGCCACTTGCTTCTAAATCATGAGATATTTGGTAAACCAATGAACTTTTATGAATATAAATCCATTTTCCTTTTTTTAAAAAAATTATAAACTGAGCAATGGAATTAAATTGGAAATCAGTTACAGACAATAATTGGGAAATCCTCAAATATTTAAAGCTTAAGTAGATTTCTAGTACTGTTATAGAGTTCTTAAACTATTTAGTAGTGTAATATCACTTGAAGATAGAATATAATGAGCTAAAAAATATAAACTATAAGCTCTAATGAGACCAGTAAAATAACACAAGATTCGTAGTAAATAAAGCAACAAAAGGAGTAAAGTGGAATATTAAAATCACCCAATTTATCCAAAAGAAGGCATAAAAAGAGAAAAAGTATATCAAATAATAGTTGGGATAAACAGAAAACAAAAAACAAGATGAAAACTTCTCAATAGTAATATAGACATTAAAAGTATATGATCTGGGCCAGCCCCATGGCTTAGTGGTTAAGTGCGTGTGCTCCGCTACTGGTGGCCCGGGTTCGGATCCTGGGCGCGCACCGACGCACCGCTTCTTTGGCCATGCTGGGGCCGCATCCCACATACAGCAACTAGAAGGATGTGCAGCTATGACATGCAACTATCTACTGGGGCTTTGGGGAAAAAAAGGAGGAGGACTGGCAATAGATGTTAGCTCAGAGCCAGTCTTTCTCAGCAAAAAGAGGAGGATTAGCATGGATGTTAGCTCAAGGCTGATCTTCCTCACACACACAAAAAAAGTATATGATCTAAACACCTAAATTAAATAAATGGTAGAGATTATCAGATTGGATTTTAAAAAGCAAGATCTAACTATATGTTGTATACATAAAACCCACTTTAAATATAATGACAAACTAGGTTAAAATGAAAAGAGGGAACATGATATGCCATGCTTCTATTAAACCAAAGAAGAATTGGATGTCATTATCAATATCATAAAAATAAGATTTCAGAGCAAAAAATAATATTGGAGGGAAGAGAGCTGATAAAGGAGTCAATTAACCAATCATGCTTTTATCCATAAATGCAGATTTTCAGGAAATATGAAGCAAAATCTGCTGGATCTCCCAGATCTACCAATAATAGACAAATCCACAATTACAGTAAAAATTGCAACTCTCATAGAAAATTGTTAGGCATATAGAAAACTTAAAAACTTGCCATCATCTAAACTGATGTAATTCATCCAGCAAATAGAACACAAATTCTTTTCAAGATTACGTGGAAAATTTACCAAAACAGACTATATATGGGATATAAAATAATTCTCAATAAATTTAAAAGTATTCAACACATAAATGATTTTTCTCTGAACAAAATGGAATTAAAGTGGAAATCAATTACAAACAATAATTGGGAAATCCTCAAATACTTAAAGCTTAAGTAGATTTCTAAATAACTCATAGGTCAAAGTAGAAGTCAAACAGGAGTTAAGAAAGCATTTTGGATTGTATGACAATGAATGCACAACATATCAAAATTTGTGGGATGCAGCTGAAGAAGATCTTAGTAGAAAATTTATAACACAAAATTCCTATATCAGAAAAAAAGAAAGATCTCAAATCAATGACCTTAGCCTCCACCTTAACCAATGAAATATATGAGCAAATGGGATGCTAAGTGATCAGAAGAAAGAAAATAATAAAGATCAGAGTGGAAATCAATGAAATAGAAAATCAATAGAAAAAGTAAATGAAATCAGTAGCATGTTCTTTTTGAAGATCAATATTATTTATAAACTTCTTTCCAGGATGATCAAATATATATATAAGACACAAATTATAAAAGTCAGGAATGAGAGAGGAGACATCACCAGAGATCCTTCAGAAATTAAAATGCTTTCAAGGAAATATTGTGAACAATTTTACATCAACAAATCAGACAATTTAGAAGAAATTAAAAAATTACCAGAATTAGATGACTTACCAGAACTGACTGAACAAAAAAATAGGGAACTTTAATTGACATATAAGAAGCAATGAAAATTAACTAGTAAAAAAAATCTTAGAAAGATAGTTCAAGTCCAGATTGCTTCACGGCTAAATTTTATGGACCTAAGAAACAATACCACTTGCACACAAATCCTTTCAGAAAATAGAGGAGGAGGAAAACTTACCAATTTAATCCATGAAACTGGAAATGAGGTGATACCAAGCAAGACAAAGACCTCATAAGCAGAGAAAACTATACATCAATATTCCTCATTCACAGATGCAACATTATTAACAAAATATTAGTAAACTAGATCTAGATATATGTGTAAAGAATTATATACCAAGACTAACTGGGATTTACCCCGGGAACAGAAGATGATTTAATATTGAACGAAGGAGAGAAGTCCAGATGGCCGCATAAGCAGACTCTGAACTCACCTGCTCCCGCAGACACGGCCAATTTACAACTACTTGTGGAAAAATTACCCCTGAGAAGAACTGAAAACTGGATAAGAGGAACTCTTGCAATAAACGACAATCCTAATTGAGGTGGAAGAGGCAGAAACTCCCTTCTGGAGAGGAAAAACGCCGCCTTCATAAGCCGCAGCGTCTCACGGCCGCCCGGGAGCAGCCCACAGGTCCGCAGCCCTCCCTGGAGGCGCAGGGCCCTGAGCCGGGGAGCGCCCCCGCTGTGGGCATTTTGTGGACCCAGCACAATCGAGATGAGTGGCGTAATATCTGACTTTGCTTGCTACTAAAACATTGGGGAGTACCCCCAGAAAACCCGGTTCACAAAGACATTAAAACCGACACATAAAGGACCCATGCACAAACGCACCCGGTTCAGAAAGCAACCTAAAATCAGCAGAAAGAAAGGTGCACAGTGCTTTGGTGAAAAGAGACTCACCTGATAGGCTCTGAGGGCATTGCAGTGAGAGGTGAGACCTCTCCAGGGACTGGGACATTGGCAGCGGCCATTGTTGTGGCCTGGTGTGGGGGTGCTGACACAGACGCCATTGGAGTTCTCCCTGAGGCCTGCTAGCCCAGGGTCTGCCCCACCCGCTAGAGCACCGATTTAATCCAGCTCAGCCAGGGCAGGCAGCCCACCCTAGAGACTGGCCCCACCCAACAACAAGCCCTCAGGCAACCTGTGGGCCTGCATAGATTGGTGACTGGATTCTCTGCAGCCTGGCAACTGAGCCCACTTCAGTGGGGCAGGGCATGCACAGGGAGCGGGTGGAGAGTGTGGGGCAGTGGTGGAGTGTGTGGGGCTCCCACCATGGAGAGACTGGGTCCACTTCTTGAGGTTGGGGCGCGCACACCAGGCAGGACTGTGTTGACTGTGGGTGTGGACCTGTGGGCTGCAGGGCTTGTCAGCTGCAGAAGACTTTTGATTCTCAGAGACCCACATAGGGGCTTTGCCCCACCTTCCAAAGCCTGAAACAATTGGGTGCTCCCATGCCTGGGGCCAGCCCCAGCCAGCTGCAGTCCTCACAGAGCTGACAAGAGACATAAAGGCTGGAGGCTTATAGCAATTGTAAGGCCCTGAGCCTAACAACCAGCCACGCTGGGGGCCTACGCACTTTAAAGAAATACTGCAACACAAATGTGGTATTAGAACTTGCAGCCAATTGTGCTGGGGTGTCCCACACCCAATAAAGAGACTGAAGGGCCCACAACAACTACAAGCAGCTGAGCATTACAACAGCTGGCCAGGAGCATAACTCAGCCTCCCTGGGCACCTACAGGGAGAGCAAACACGCCACAACAGAAGGATACACGTAGCCCACATAGAGGTCACCCCTGGAACATTGAGAACTGAGGTAAGCACACTGCAGGCCTCCTAAGGTATCATTTATATAAGGTCACCTATCCCAAGCAGGAGACGTAGCTGACCTACCTAATACACAGACACACGCATAGGGAAAGAGGCAAAATGAGGAGGCAAAGGAATACATTCCAACCTTGGAACAGGACAAAACCCCAGAAAAGGAACTAAGTGAAATGGAAATGAGCAACCTACCCAACAGAGAGTTCAAACAAAGAGTTTTAAGGATGCTCACTGATCCGGGGAGAAGAATAGATGAACTCAGTGAGAATGTCAACAAAGAAATGAGAGATAAAAAAAGAACCAATCAGAAATGAAGAATACAATACTGGACATGAAAAATTCACTGGAGGGACTCAAAAGCAGAATAGAGGAAACAGAAGAACGGATCTGCGAGCTGGATGAAAGACTAGAAGAAATTACCCAAGCTGAACAGGTAAAAGAGAAAAGAAGTAAAAAGAGTGAGGACAGTCTAAGGGACCTCTGGGACAACATCAAGCACACTAACATCCGTGTTATAGGTGTCACAGAAGGAGAAGAACAAGCGAAAGGGGCAGAGAATCTATTTCAAGAAATAATAGATGAAAACTTCCCTAACCTAAGGAAGGAAACAGACATCCAGGTACTGGGAGCACAGAGAGCGCCAAACAAGATAAACCCAAAGAGGCCCTCACTAAGACACATCATTATCAAAATGTCCAGAATTAAAGATAAAGAGAGAATCCTAAAAGCCGCAAGAGAAAGACAAGTTACATACAGAGGAAACCCCATAAGGCTATCAGCTGACTTCTCAGCAGAAACCTTACAGGCTAGAAGAGAATGGCATGATATATTTAAAGTGCTAAAAGGAAAAAACTTACAGCCAAGAATACTCTACCCAGCAAGGTTATCATTCAAAATGGAAGGAGAGATAAAAAGTTTCCCAGACAAGCAAAAATTAAAGGAGTTTGTCACCAAGAAACCAGTGCTACAAGAAGTGTTAAAGGGCCTGATTTAAGGGGAAAAGAGAAGACCACAAATAGGAAAAATTTTCTATTTCCATGATAAGGGGGTAATGGATACAAATGCACAAAAAAGAGGTTAGATATGATATCAAAAACATAAAATGAGGGAGGAAAGGAGTTAAAGAGCAGAGCTTTCAGACAGAGGTCAAACTAAAGAGACCATCAATTCTGTATAGAGGACTACTAAAACACTGAGAAAAAAAATAGTTAAAAAATGGCCTTAAGTACATACTTATCCACAGCTACTTTAAACATCAATGGACTAAATGCTCCAATTAAAAGGCATAGGGTGGCTAATTGGATAAAAATCAAGACCCATATATATGCTGCATACAGGAGACACACTTCAGTTGCTACTGAATAACGATTGAGTCAGTGAAGAAATCAAAGAAGAAATCAAAATATACCTGGAAACAAATGAAAATGAAAATACAACATGCCAGAATTTATGGGATACAGCAAAAGCGGTTCTAACAGAGAAGTTTATAGCAATACAGGCCTATCTCAACAAACAAGAAAAATCTCAAATAAACAATCTAACAATGCACCTAAAGGAACTGGAAAAAGAAGAACAAACAAAGCTCCAAATCAGTAGAAGAAGGGAAATAATAAAAATCAGAGCAGAAATAAATGAAATAGAGACTAAAAAAACAATAGAAAAAATTAATAAAACCAAGAGCTGGTTCTTTGAAAAGATAAACAAAATTGAGAAACCTTTAGCTAGACTCACCAAGAAAAAAAGAGAGAAGGCTCAAATGAGTAAAATCAGAAATGAAAGAAGAGAAATTACAACAGACATCTCAGAAATACAAAAGATTATAAGAGAATACTATGAAAAGCTGTACGCCGACCAATTGGACCATCTGGAAGAAATGGATAAATTCTTAGAATCACACAACCTTCCCAAACTGGATCAAGAAGAAGTAGAGATTTGAATAGACAAATCACCAGTAAGGA
The DNA here is from genome assembly GCF_057802395.1 of Ceratotherium simum simum. Lineage (NCBI taxonomy): Eukaryota > Metazoa > Chordata > Mammalia > Perissodactyla > Rhinocerotidae > Ceratotherium > Ceratotherium simum. Next base: position 28,933,673 of record NC_141907.1, on the reverse strand, counting down.
GATCGAAACAATAATCAAAAACCTCCCCAAAAATAAAAGTCCAGGACCAGACGACTTCCCTGGTGAACTCTACCAAACATTCAAAGAAAGCTTAATACCTATCCTTCTCAAATTCTTCCAAAAAATTGAGGAGGGGGGGAAGCTCCCTAACTCATTCTGCAAAGCCGACATTACCCTGATACCAAAACCAGACAAGGACAACACAAAAAAAGAAAATTACAGGCCAATATCACCAATGAACATCGATGCGAAAATCCTCAACAAAATACTAGCAAATCGCATACAACAATACGTTAAAAAGATTATACACCATGATCAAGTGGGATTTATTCCAGGTATGGATGGATGGTTCAACATTCTCAAATCAATCAAAGTGATACACCACATTAATAAAATGAAGAATAAAAAACACGTGATTATCTCAATAGATGCAGAGAAAGCATTTGACAAGGTGCAGCATCCATCTATGATAAAACCTCTGTATAAAACGGGTATAGAAGGAAAGTACCTCAATATAATAAAGGCCGTAACACACCCACGCTAATATCATCCTCAATGGTGAAAAACTGAAAGCTATCCCTCTAAGAACAGGAAGCAGACAAGGATGCCCACTGTCACCACTCATATTTAACATACTACTAGAAGTCCTAGCCAGAGCAATCAAGCAAGAAAAAGAAATAAAAGGGATCCAAACTGGAAAGGAAGAAGTGAGACTCTCACTATTTGCAGATGACATGATTTTATATATAGAAAATCCTAAAGAATCGACCAAAAAACTTTTAGAAGTAATAAATGAATACGGTAAAGTTACAGGATACAAAATCAACATACAAAAATCAGCTGCATTTCTATACACTAACGACGAAGTAGCAGAAAGAGAATTTAAGAATACAATGCCATTTACGGTTGCCAGAAAAAGAATAAAATATCTAGGAATAAACTTAAACAAAGAGGTGAAAGATCTGTACACCGAAAACTATAAAACATTGATGAAAGAAATTGAAGAAGACATAAAGAAATGGAAAGATATTCCATGCTCTTGGATTGGGAGAATTAACATAGTTAAGATGTCCATACTTCCTAAAGCCATCTATAGATTCAATGCAATCCCTATCAAAGTTCCAACAACAATTTTCACAGAAATAGAACAAAGAATCCTAAAATTTATATGGAACAACAAAAGACCCCGAATAGCTAAAGAAATCCTGAGAAAAAAGAACAAAGCTGGAGGTATCACACTCCCTGATTTCAAAATATACTACAAAGCTATAGTAACCAAAACAGCATGGTACTGGCACAAAAACAAACACACAGATCAACGGAATAGAATCGAAAGCCCAGAAATAAACCCAGACATCTATGGACAGCTAATCTTCGACAAAGGAGTGAAGAACATGCAATGGAGGAAAAAAAGTCTCTTCAACAAATGGTGTTTGGAAAACTGGATAGCCACATGCAAAAAAATGAAAGTAGACCCTTACTTTACAGCATACACAAAAGTTAACTCCAATGGGATTAAAGACTTGAATGTAAGACCTGAAACTATGAAACTTCTAGAAGAAAACATAGGCAGTACGCTCTTTGACATTGGTCTTAGCAACATATTTTCAAGCACCATCTCTAACTTGGCAAGAGAAACAATAAAAAAATAAACAAATGAGACTACATCAAAATAAAAATCTTCTGCACAGCAAAGGAAACCATCAACAAAACAAAAAGACAACCTAACTATTGGGAGAAGATATTTGCAAACCATACATCTGATAAGGGGTTAATCTTCAAAATATATAAAGAACATATGCATCTCAACAACAAAATAACTAACAACACAATTAAAAAATGGGCAAGAGACCTGAACAGACATTTCTCCAAAAAAGGTATACAGATGGCCAACAGACACATGAAAAGATGCTCAACATCATTAACTATCAGGGAAATGCAAATCAAAACTACAATGAGATATCACCTCAAGCCCATCAGAATGGCTATAATTAACAAGACAGGAAACAACATGTGTTGGAGAGGATGTGGAGAGAAGGGAACTCTCATACACTGCTGGTGGGAGTGCAAACTGGTGCAGCCACTATGGAAAACAGTATGGAGATTCCTCAAAAAATCAAGGATAGAACTACCATATGATCCAGCTATTCCACTGCTGGGTATTTATCCAAAGAACTTGAAAACACCAATGCGTAAAGATACATGCACCCCTGTGTTCATTGCAGCATTATTCACAATAGCCAAGACTTGGAAGCAACCTAAGTACCCATCAAGGGACAAATGGATAAAGAAGATGTGGTATATATACACAATGGAATACTACTCAGCCATAAGAAACAACAAAATCCAGCCATTTGTGATAACATGGATGGACATTGAGGGTATTATGCAAAGTGAAATAAGTCAGAGGAAGAAGGTCAAATACCGTATGATCTCACTCATTAAGTAGTAGATAATAACAACAACAAACAACCACACAGAGACAGATATTGGATTGCTGGTTACCACAGGTGAAGGGGAGAGGGAGGATGGCAAAAGGGATAATTCGGCACATGTGTGTGGTGATGGGTTGTAATTAGTATTTGGGTGGTGAACATGATCTAATCTATGCAGAAATAGAAGTGTAATGATGTACACCCGAAATTTATACAATATTATAAACCAATGTTACTGCAATAAAAAATTTAAAAAATAATAATAATATTGAAAGAAAATAATGCAATGTACAATGGTATAGACTAACAGATAAAAATTACAAGATTTCCCAAATAGATGAAGAAAAAGCATCTGACAAAACTCATTACCATTATGATAAAATTTCTCAACAAGGTATGTAGAAAACCCCAAAGAAAGTACAAGAAACTCTCCCAGATCTAATAAGTGATTATAGAAAGGTCAAATGCAAAAGTCAATTGTTTTCCTATATACTAGCAATGAAGAATTAGAATTTGAGATGAAAAACCATTTATAATAGCCATATGGCATATATTATATGCCATTTTTGGTAACATCAAAAAAGTGAAATACTTAAGTACACATCTAAGAAAATATGTACATGACCTATTTGTGACAACTATAAAACTCATACAACAAATCGAAGAAGATCTAAATGGAAAGACATTACATGTATACAGATTAGAAGAGTCAATATTTTTAAAATGTAATTTCTTCCAAATTTATCTACAGATTCAGTGTAATCTCAATCAAATCTTAGCAAAATATTTCACACATATTATCAAGTTGATTCTAACATTTTTATGGAAAGATAAACAACCTAAATCGTCAAAACTAAAGAAGCAGAACAAAGTCGATAGACTCACGCTACTCAATTTCCAGCCTTACTATAAAGCTACGAGACACCATGGTATAGACAAAAAATAGACACATAGGTGAACCGAACAGAATGCAGAGCCTGGACAGACAGCCACACAAATATAGTCAACGGATCTTTGAAAAGAATTAAAGATAATTCAGTGCAAAAGTGATCATCTTTTCAACACATGGTGCTGGAAAAATTGGAAACATGTTCAAAAAATGAATCTAGACAGACTCAAAGACTTTACATCCTTCACAAAAATTAACTCACATGGATTATAGACCTAAATATTACATTAAAAAACCAAAACTTCTAGAAGAAACACAAGAAATCTGTGTCATCTTGGGTTTGTGATGTTTTGAATACAACATCAAAAGTTTGAACCATGAAATAAAATATTGATAAGTTGGGTTCTATTAAATTTAAAAACTTTGCAAAAGCAAATGTTAAGAAAATGAAAGGCAAGTCAGAGACAGGGATAAAATATTTGCAAAATATATATCTGATGAAGGAGTTGTATCCAAAATATTCAGAGCATTTAAATCTCAACTACAAGGAAACACATAACCCAATTAAAAATTAAGCTGATCTGAACAGACATTTCACCAAATAAGATAAACAAATGGCAAATAAATATATGAAAGGATGTTCAACATCATTTGTCACAGAATTGTGAAATAAGACAACAATAACATACCACTACACACTTATTGGAATGGTTAAAATCTGAAAAGCTGACAATACCAAATGTAGATAAGGAGCAACTGGAACTCATTCCATTCTGGTGCAAATGCAAAATGTTACATCTTTGAAGATTTGGCAGTTTCTTACAAAAATAAAAATAATCTTGCCATATGATCCAGCAATTGGGCTTTTAGGTATTTATCTAACTGATTTGAAAATTTATGTCCATGCAAAAACCTGCATGCAAACATTTATATTAATTTTATTCATAATTACAAAAAACTTGAAACAAACAAGATGACTTTCCATCTGTGAATAGATAATCTCTATTACTTCCATAAAAAAGAATGTTATTTTGTGATATAAAGAAATGAGGTGTCAAGCCACAAAAAGACAGGAAGGAGTCTTAAATGTATATTTCTAAGTGAGAGAATCTAGTCTGAAAAGGCTACATGTTATATTTTTCCATTTATAGGACATTCTGGGAAAAGCACAACTATGGAGACAATAAAGAGATCAATGAATGCCAGAGGGTCAGAAGGAGTGGAAAGAGCTGAATTGGTGGGACAGAGAGAATTTTTTAGGGTAGTGAAACTATTCTGTGTAATACTATAATGATGGATATAACGCATTTGTCAAAACCTATAGAAATTTATGCAACAAAGAGTGTACCTTAATGTATGTAAATTAAAGAATATCATTCAGGACATTGGTGGATTCCAGTATGAAATGAAGACCATGACAAAAGAATCTAACTGTATTGCAACTGTATGAAATAAACACACAGAAAGTGGTGGGCAGAGAAGGTGCTAACCTATACAATTTGGTAATGAGTGGAGACTTGAGAGAAAGGAAACAAAAAGGCCAAAACAAAACATTACTGTGCATAAGCAATATACTCCAGTTGATAAAGTGGTTTCCCATGGAAATATGTATTAACAACTTTAATACCGCTATACATGTATACTAGAATTGAACAACTAAGTAAATGGATGGTGGATGGTGGGAGCCAGGTTTATTCCTATTGGAACGGGAAATTACAGATAAGCAATAGAAAGAGGCTAGAGTGATTCATGTGGTAATGGATTAGAGTTGGAGACATCAATGAACTCAGAATTGACATAATATAGATACGATTGGTTACATATAGAAATATTTATAAGTATGTGTATGTACATGGGTTAGTATACAACACATATATTTCCTTTCTCTGTCAGCTAAGAGATTCCAGAAGCAACGACACTCCATTAGCAATGAACACACCAAACACCTAGATCTTCATTTCTAATACTACTCCCCAATAAAAAGAACAAGGGCTCCTTTGAGAAATGTCTAATTTTAGGGCTGGAGCAGGAACTATGCAAGATGAACCTGAAACATCTTATAGTGCAAGAAAGTAAGAAAGTGTTAAATAAAATTTTTTTAAAAATTTGATGGGTGTATGTCAAAGGGACGTAGAAGTCAACTGAAAGAGCTTCAAAGAGCCAAAGCTGGAACAATTTGAGCAACAAAATAAAGTTTTGGACTATAATCTGAAGTATAAAATAAATATCCAGGAATCCATATGGATATACATAAATAATTAAATATATCAATAAAATGGGGAGACGAGACTAATCTCCCATACAGAAGAATTCCAAATAATTCATGTAGATATCTCACCCTTAAGGAGGAGGAATGTAACTTCCCACTCTTTAAATGTGGCTTCACATAGTGCCTTTCTTCCAAAGACTACAGACTGGAAAGGAAATGAAGAATAACTTTACAGTGAGGAGACCTGACAAACTCTGTCTCAGCCAGTTGATCAAGGTCAAAATCAACAGTGTTGATAGTATACACCCTTAAATTGACGGCACTTTATATCTGTAGTCTTCCTCCCTGTCTAAACATGAGAAAACATCAAATTCCAAAGAGAGGCATTCCGTAGAATACCTGATGAGTCTTACTCAAAATTATCAAAGTCATCAAAACCAAAGGAAGCCTGAGAACGGAAAAGAAAGCCAATAGAAGTTTAAGGGCACATGGCAGTTATATGTAATGTGGTATCCTGGATGGGATCCTGGTATTAAGGCCAGGTAATATACCCAGCTGGAGTAAGTATTATCGACATATATTTAGAGAATTTTCTACCTGGTTCTATGTATGATACCAGATCTTTACTCTTATAATTAGTTCTTGCCCACTGTATTAGTTACCTATCATTATATAAAAATTTACCACAAAATTAGTGGCTTAAAAAATACACATTTATCTCAGAGTTTCTGTGGCCCATGAGTCTGGGTATGGCTTAACCAGGTTCTGTGCTTTTCATCTCTCAGGAGGCTGAAACCAAGGTGTTTGTTGTAATTGCAGTCTCATTTCAGGGCTCCACCGTGGTAGGATCTGCTTCCAGGCTCATGTGGTAGTTGGCAGAATTCAGTTCCTTGTGGATGTAGAATGAAGAACCTCAGTTTCTCATTGACCATTGGCTAGAGATTGCCCCCAGTTCCTTGACCTTGTTGAAAATCACAGAGTAAGATCAATTTGCTGCCCAGGAATGGGCATTACAAAGAGAGAGGGGATAATTCAAAAATTAATTCGCTGACTGTTAATTCAATTAGGCACATAGGTAAAGTAATAAGAGCTTGACATGCAGAAATAAAAAGATAGAAAATTATTTCTATTTTCATGGAGTTTACATCCTAGCAGCAGAATTATTTATCACTCTCAAAAGCCCTGGGATGAAAAATGAGAGCAGACTTCAGGGAGGGACAATTTGATCCTGTCCTGGAACCTTGTGATTATTGGTCCTGAAGGAGGACATTCAGGGTTTAACAAATATTTATTTAGCTCATAATATGTGTGAGATATTCTCCTAAATAAGATCCCTGTCCCTGGAGTTACATTCTAGTAGAAGACAGCAAAGAGTATAGATAAAGAAATACATATATATATAAATATATATAAATATATATTTTATACATTTAATACAAAAATATATATTTAAGTATTATATATTTATTTTAAGAAATATATATTCAATATATTTAATATATAAATAGATATATTTTATAATATGTATATATATATGATAATTTTAAGACAGTGGTGACAGCTATAAGTGAAATGAATGTTAAGGAGCAGCGAGTACTTGAGGAGAAGCAGCTAGTTTATACTCTATTAGGGTGGTCAGAGAAAGGATCTCTGAGGAGGGGGCATTTAAGCTGAAACTTTCGTGATAAGAATGTAGTAGAAATTTTGATTATGCTGACGGTTTCACGGGAGTCTAGCTATGTCAAAACTCATCAAATTGCACACTTTAAAAGTGTTGTTTATTGCATGTCAATTATACCTCAGCTAAACCGTTAAAAAAATGTTTGATCCAGAGAGTTTCCTAGGCATATTCAAAGATACTTCTGTCAGGAGAATGGAAGCTGGATATTGTCACATAGTGTGGTCTTAGGAATTGTCAGGGAGGCATTTTCCTCGGCCGACAGAGACCAGTGGTGATCTGTGGGCCCATAGGCTATCAGAGAAGCTCCATCTAATAGCATTTGTAAATTTGTCTCTGTGTGTGTTCATCTGTTTCCCTTGAGTCATCCCTGACTTTAATTAAAGTACTGCTAAAGGTGAAGCCACTGTCATTGTGGGCAGTTAATAGGCAGTTCTTTGGAATCTGATGGAGATTTTGGCAAATAATAAATAGTAAAGTCTCCAGTGGGTCTGCAGTTTTATGTGAAAAGAGTTAAGACACAAGATTTAATTAATTAATTAATTAAATCTGTATTCATTCTGTGTGTATGTAAATAACCACACACACTCCTCTCACACACACACTCACACACACATTTTTCTCTAGCAACTGATCTAGGTACCAGGAGAACAGCACTGAAGTAAACAAACTGCATCTCTGACACTTAACAGAGAAGAAGTGATAATCAATGGTGAACAAATAAATGAGGTGATATCAGAAATAAGTACTAGTAGAGATATAAAACAGGGGACTGGTCTAGAAAGAATTACTGGAAAGAGGCAAGATACAAGGGTCAGGAGAAGCCTTCCTGAGAATTGTCTATTTGAGTTGAGATCTGAATGATTACACAAAGTCGGACATGGTCAGTTTCAAGGGCATTAACTCCACACAGAGGAAGTAGCAAACACCAAGGCCTGCGCCAGTAATGAGTCTGGCATGTTTGAGGAATAGAGAGCAAGCTGCTGTGGCTAGAGTCTCGTAATGGAACCAGTGGTAGAAAAGTGAGGTTCTGGACGCAGACAATGGCAAGATTTTGTAGGATCATGATGATGTGCTAAGATTCTCTAGGAATTTGGAAAGCATTCTCATAACATGAGAAAATATTGAAAGATTTTAAGCAGAGGAGTGATTTGAGTTTCAAAAACTAATGGGTTTTGTTTTGGGCGCTAGCTGATGAGCCCAGAACCTATTCATTACATTTACTTGCTGGGCCGACCGGCTGACGGGGCAAAGACTAAATCAAGTTTCCAAAAAAAACAGAAGTGTCTTCTTACTTGGAACTGAATCTGAGAATTTATTGCTAAAGGAGACAATACTGCTTAGAGAAAGCATGCTATATCCTGGAAAGAATGGCTCAAGGGCCTTACTTTTCTTAATTTACATAGGTTCTGAAAGAGATTTTGAAAGACTCTGTAATTTTTAAGGCCAACTAGGCTTAATCAATTGAATATCTCTGCCAGAATTGGGGTATCAGCAAGTTTTGTCCTGTTAGGCAATTTTTGCTCATCTCCACCTATTTTACAGCCAATCTCTCTTTCAATTTTATTTCCATGTTTGCACTTCTCTAGCCTCAGACCTCTGGTTGTAACCCATGACTTCTGTCTCAGATTGTGTTCATTTTCTCTCAGTTTGGCCTTCTTGAACGTCACTTGACGGTTTTCACCTTCTGCTTAGCCTCAGGGTGTCTTTGCAGGGGCAGTCCCTCGGGCAGGCCAAACAGACGCAAATCAGACTCACTAACATTGTCCCGATTCCTCGGTACTGGCATCAGAAATTACAGGGTAGGACACAAGGCATTATACCAAAAATATGCAAAAGGACTACTGCTATTTTAGAGTTTGAAATTTTAGTGCAAGAGTTTGTGGCAGGGAACAATAATATGAACTAGGCAGATATAGTAAACTTTCAGGGATTGTACATAACTTCTTGGCTGAATTAACCATTATTAAAAAGAAAAGGACCATTTGCCAGGTACATATTTTCATGAGACTGTTTGACTTTTAATAACATGTGTAGTGAGACTTTTCATCTTTGGGATCAGACATTTTGTTAGGAGGGTTCCCCTTCAGAGAGAACTATGTTCTGTGAGAAATACATTATACCAAGAATCAAACATAGGAGGTAGACCTTTATTCCAAGGATAGTACTATTAAAATAATTTTTGTTGATTATACCATATATCATGATTAGTGAATGATGTGGTGATATTTTGACTATGTGTATCTTGCGAGAAATAATTAACAGACTGTTTCATTTTATTAAGTGAGCCAGACAGTTTTAAATGTTACATCATAGCACCTGCAGTAATGGAACAAATAAAATTAATTTAATACATATTTACTGATTTTATCCTAAATATTAGACACTTGCTTGTGTGACTGTCTGTTGTAAACTTGGCGTCACAACCAATCCTTTCAAAGTTCGTTTCAAAGATTTATATTTCTCCAAAACACATTTCCTGTATAGGTGTGCATTGGTTCCTGAGGACGGCAACAGCCTCATTAGGAGATTGTGAGAAATACTCTCTTTAGTACTGTAGGATCAGATTTTCAGATTTAGCTTCCTCAACTTCCAGTGCCTGTATCTCTGTCTTTCCCTAATCAGTTCTTCCAATATTTATGTAAGTTCATAATTCCTATATTAAATCCGTTATACTCAGAATATATTAATTGGCCTCCATTTTACTGTCTAACCCAGACAATTTGGAGTACTGAAAGTGGTCTCAAAGGAACAGAACCTTAAACATAGGGATCTGGAATAAGTTCTCTGATCTGATTAGAATTGAAGATAGTGATGATGTCATTACTAATATTAAATGAAATTCTGGTAGACAAAGGCCAAAATACTTATATAAATTTTACTTTCATGTATTCAAGTGCCTAAAAAAGGGTAAGATTTGAGATGCCACACTGTAGTAGTAATGGAATATTATGGATGAAAACAAAAGTAGAAAGTTATGAGATGACTTCTGACAACACTAGAAAACATGGAGAAATAAAGCATTAAGCTCTTGGCTTTAAGTTCTGAGAATAAGAAATAAACAGAGAAACTGAAAGCTTGTCTGGCTATGGCAGATAGTTTTATGTGTCAACTTGGCAGGGTCACAATGCCCAGATGTTTGATCAAGCCTTGTTTTGGATGTTTCTGTGAAGGTGATTTTTTGGATGAAGTTAACATTTAAATTGTTGAACTCTGAGTAATTCAGAATGACCTCCATAATGTGAGTGGGCTTCATCCAATGAGTTGAAGGTCTTAACAGAGCAAAGACTGATCTCTACCTCTCCCAAGCAAGAAGAAATTCTGCCAGCATACTGCCTTTAGACTCAAGATGCAATTCATCCCAGATCTCCAGCCTGCTGACCTATCCTGTATATTTTGGACTTCTCAAGCCTCCACAATTTCAAGAGCCAATTCTTTGAAATAAATCTCTCTCTCTCTCTCCACACACACACACACACACACACACACACACACGCCTTGTTGGTTGAGATTGCTGAAGAGAAACCTTAAAGTTTTATCCTTTGGGTGGATGAATTACAATGCAAATTGAATTCACAGCCACAACTATCTGTTATATTCAAGTTAGGGCTTTAGTTGAGTAAGAGTGAGACTCACAGCAGTTTTCAATGTGATTTTGAATTCTTACTTTGCTATTTCAATAGTCAATATGAGCTTCCTTGATCTTGGTTGGCAACTTCATGAACTTTTCAGAAGCTCTTTTGACTTTTACACCTACCCTTGACTTTTCTAAGAGCCATCTAACCTGTAATTCCTATATTAAGACTTATATACTGAGAATGCTTAGAGCAGTTTCTGTTCTCCTGACTAGGCTTATAAATTGGGCTAACCTCCAAAGAAAGTAAAAAAAATGTGAGCAAGAAAGTGAGAATGAGAGAGTAAGCAAAAGAGAAATAAACAGAAATAGCTTTTGCCCTCATGAGCTCAAATTTTATTTTGAAATAAAAAAGTTTCAGTAAAATATTACAAGTGAAATCAAAGTACAAAATAATTATTAAAGGAGACTGCAAGTTTCCAGAAGAAATTAATCATCCAACCATCTATGAATATGTCAGCGAATCAAGGAAAATTTTTAAATTATACAAAAACTCAAAGGTAAATATAGTAAATAATGCTTACATTAAGAAAATGAGAGTATAATCCTAACTAAATTGTCATGCTGGAAAATTTTACCAATACAAACAAATCCTGTTATTTTTCTCATTATTATACCCAACATTTAAAAATATAGGTTCCATATTGTGTATTTTCACTAGATTTATTTGATAAATTAATTAATTAGTTATTTTTGCCCCTAAATCTTTCAGTCTGGCTTATAAAAGAGTTCATAAAATGTGATGAAAATTAATAAATTAAGTTTAATTTATAAGACACAAAAATAGGGTTGAGAATAATTAGAGTGAAGAATGAGGATGAAATGACTATTTCAAAGTTAGACCTAGTTTTCTTACCATGGATCAAATCCAAGCTTATCTCTAAAATTTTTAAAAGTTTACTCAGAAAGGAAATCATACATTTAAAACGTCCACAAAATATAAATGAAAAAATTGATGCACCAGGATCTAACACCATTTAGGAATGACTCAACAGAGCCTTTATTTAACAAAGCTGGGGACTCGTTTATGGGACTTAATGGAAAGGAAGACTGGAATATGGGTGGAAAACAGCAGTACTGTTTTAGGAATCCAAATATCAGCTGATATGACTTAATCTTGGTTTCTTTTTAGCACAAGTGAGAAAAAATTATGTATTTTTCCAAAAATTTAATATATTTTCTCAGCTAAACTTTGGTAAATATTAAATTGGATATAATTAAAATTGTACTCCCTGGCAAATCTGATGGAGCAGCAAGTGTATTCTATTTGTTGAATGCAGTCTTATAACACTAAAGAGTTTTGTATAAACAGATGAGCCTAGCAAGTACAAGTGCCTAAAAAGAAGAAACTTCCTTAAATAGGAAGCAATTCTCTGTGATGAACTGATGGATTTGCCAAGATTTGCCTTAAATTATGTACATTTTCTTCAGAACAAATAAATGACCAATCAACGTTCCCAAGTTCATCTCACAAGAATATAAGGAAAAGTGTGTTTTAATTTCCCGTTCCTGCCATGACAAATTATCACAAACCTAGTGACTTAAAACAACACAAATTTATTTTGTTACAGTTCTGAAGGTCAAAAGGCCAAAATAGTAAGCAGTTCTGCATTCCTTCTGGAGACAGTAGGGAAGAATCTGTTTTCTTGCCTTTTCTAGCTTCCATAGGCCACCTGGATTCATTGGTTCATAGCCCCTTCCTCCATCCTCAAAGGCAGCAGTATAATATCTTTATTCTCTGTTTGCATTATCACATCTCCTACTCTGATTCTCACTTTCCTGCATCCCTCTTAAAAATACTCTACTGATTATGTTAGGCCCACCCAGATAATCCAAGATAATCTGTCCATCTCAAGATCCTTAACCTTTATCACATATGCAAAGATCTTGCCATGTAAGGTAACATATTCATAGTTCCAGGGATTAGGACATGGACATCCTTGGAAGCAGAGGCATTATTCTGTCTCCCACAGGGATTTAGCCTAATATAATGTTAGGGTAGATATTAGCCAACATTTCATAAAATCTCACCAACAAATCCATAATAGAGTTAGCTTAAAATAATGTCACATCCTCTATATTCTCCAAGATAAAATTTTGTCAAAATAAAAACCACCTTAGCATGTAGTGAAGTAACCCGTTAAATGAGATTATTATTTATAAAGTTAAAATTTAAGGGGCTCCAATACCCATTCATGATAAAAAAACTCCCAGGAAACTAGGAATAGAGGGGACATCATCAACTTGATAAATAATATCTACAAAATCCTAAACCTAACATGCTTCATGTTGAGAAACTCAAAGCTTTCCACACTAAGATTAGGAACAAGTCAAGGAAGTTTCCTCTCGCCACTCCTTTTCAACATTGTACTGGAAGTTCCAGCTAATATAACAAGACAAGAAAAGGAAGTAAAGATATACAGACTGGGAAAGAAGAAATAAACTATCTTACTGTCTTTGTTCACAGATGATATAATTGTCTGTGTAGAAAATCTGAAAAAATTGGCAAAAAGCTCTTGGAACTATAATTACAGCATGGTTGCAGGACACAAGATTAATAAACAAAAATCAATTGCTTTTCTATATACCAGCAATAAATAAGTGGGATTTGAAATTAAAAACAAAATACCATTTACGTTAGCATGCCAAAAAAGGAAATACCTAGGTATAAACAAACAAAATATGTATAAGACCTATATGAAGAAAACTACAAAACTCAGATGAAAGAAATCAAAGATGAATTCCATGAATGGAGAGATAGTCCATGTTCATCAATAGGAAACTCAATATCGTCACTATCATTTCTTCCCAACTTGATCTATAGATTAAACACAATCCAAATCAAAATCTCAGCAAATTGCTTCATGGAAATCGACAAACTGATTCCAAAGTTTATATGGGGAGGCGAAAGACTCAGAATAGCCACACAATATGGAAGGAGAAGAACAAAGTTGGAAAACTGACACTACCCGATGACTAGACTTACTAAAGCTACAGTAATCAAGACAGTGTGGTATTGACAAAAGAATACACAAATAAATCAATGCAACAGAATAGAGAACCCAGAAGTAGACTCACATAAGTATGCTCAACTGATCTTTGACAAAGGAGCAAAGGCAATGCAATGGAGCAAAAATAATCTTTTCAACAAATGGTGTTGGAACAACAGGACATCCACATGCAAAAAAATGGATGAACACACAGGCCTTACACTACTCACAAAAATTAACTCAAAATGGATCATAGATCTAATTGCACAAGGCAAAACTATAAAATTCCTAGGAGATGACTTAGGAGAAAACCTAGATGACATTGGGTATGGTAATGACTTTTTTTTTTTTTTTTTGCTGAGGAAGATTCGTTCTGAGCTAATATCTGCTGCCAGTCTTCCTCTAGTTTGTGTGTGGATTGCCACCACAGCATGGCTTCTGATGAGTCGTGTAGGTCTGCAGCCGGGAACCGAACTCAGGCCGCTGAAGCAGAGTGTGCTGAACTTTAACCACTAGGCCATGAGACTGGCCCTGATAATGACTTTTTAGATACACCACCAAAGGATGATCCAAGAAAGAGATAATTGATACGCCGGACTTAACGAAAATTTAAAACTTCTGCTTTGCCAAAGACAATGTGAAGAGAATGAGAAATCAAACCACAGACTTGGAGAAAATACTTGCAAAAGAACTGTCTGATAAAGGACAGTTACCCAAAATACACAAACAGCTCTTAAAACTCAACAACAGGAAAATGAGCAACCTAATTAAAAAATGAGCAAATAGTCTGAATTGACATTTCACCGAGAAGATATATAGATGGCAAATAAGCATATGAAAAGATGCGCAACATCACATGTCATTAGGGAATTACAAATTAAAACAACAAGATACCACACCTATTAGTATATCCAAAATCCAAAACACTGACAACACCAAATGCTGGTGAAAATATGGTCCAAGAACATTCACTTATTGCTAGTGGGAATGTGAAATTGTACAGTCACTTTGGAAAAAAGAATGGCGGTTTCTTAAAAACCAGCATAACCTTGCCATGTGATCCAGCAATTGTGCTCCTTGGTATTTATCCAAATAAATTCAAAACTTATGTTCATACAAAAACGTGTACACGATGTTTATAGCAGCTTTATTTAGAATTGCCAAAACTTGAAAGCAACCCAGATGTCTTTCAGCAGGTGAATGGATAAACTGTGGTCCATCGAGACAATGGAATATGACTCAGTGCTAAAATGATCTATCAAGCTATGAACAGACATGAAGAAACCAAAAATACATATTAATAAGTGAAAAACGTCAATCTGAGAAGGCGACATACTATATGATTCCAACTATACGACATTCTGGAAAAGGCAAAACTGTGAAGATAGAAGATCAATGTTTGCCAGATAGGGATGGGAGGGATGCACAGACAAAGCACAGGTTTTCATGGTGGTGAAACTAATCTGTGTGTTGCTACAATGGTGGATATTTGACTTTATACATTTGTCAAAACACACAGAATATACAACACCAAGAGGGAACCCTAAGGAAAAGAATGAACTTTGGGTGATAGCGATGTTCAGTGTAGGTTCATTGCTTGTAACAAGTGTATAACTCTGGCACAAGATGTTGATGGTGAGAGATGCTGTGTGTGGGAGCAGGGAGTATATGCGAAATCTCTGTACCTAAAAAAAAAGTTAGTAGACTTCTACCAAGAATATAACATAACAAAAATTAGCTAGTGGGGTGTAGTCATGATGTTCTACTTATATGTTAAGATGATCAAGAAACTTTTAAAGAGATGTTTTGCCACAGTTGGGCATACAAATCCTGCTTTTCAATATTGGTGATACATAACCACTGAAACATGTTGCCACTCCCATTGGTCTGACACTGACACTGACAGTAGGAAGTCCTATTGATATACTTTCCATGTAAATATCTGTGACTGGGAAAGTAATCTACTCCTAAACAAATATACATGCTCCTCTTCATAGAGTCAATAGCCCAGAACATGTTGATTATAGCCACTAATAAGCTAATATTATCTTTAGTGGTTTTTCAATGTTTTCTGGTATAATAATAATGGAGAACATGCTTAACCAACCCAGACTTGTATTTTATAAAGCAAACAACCAAACATAGGTGGATTTTCTCATAAAGTACTAAGCCACTTTGAGGCAGTTAGAGCTTTGATTCGTTTGAAGATGAACGAAATAAACTCTTGGTCTGCTGGAGTCGGGCTATGCTTATGGAATTAACATAAGTAGGTTAGTGAAGATCTAAATCTGCTGTTTTGAGTAATACCAGCGTGTGTCTAGAGGCAAAGGACTTCCTGTGGAAACCAATGTTGTATAATTTTTGAGGGTGGGAGTTTTTACTTATTTTTCTTTTACTAATTTTGTAATGAACAGTGTATTATGAGTTGACAGCTCATTCTAACATCATTGAAATAAATGTTTTTCTAGAAAGAAAAAACAAACAAATGTTATAATGACTTACATAATTAGAGGGATTTATAGTTGGCAAAAAGATCATTGCATTCTATTTATTTAGTAATGTTTGGTCCCTATTATAGCCCAGGCAACAGGCTCTATGCTTTAATACATTTTTTATCTGATCCTAACAAAGACTATACTATTGATGTATATACATTAGAAGTAGCCAAAAATTACACTGTCCATGATTCTCGCAATGCCTCAGTTTCCAGCAAGTGAAGACAATGTACCATAAAAAATGGGACACAAATTATTTTCTCTCTCAAAATAAATTATGGCTCAAAAGTTATAAACAAAAAGGAACATGAAAAAGTCAGACTAAGAAAAGAGGTTTTAAAAATCATTTTCCCCTTACCCCTTTTTTAATAACTTCAGAGTAGATTGAGTTGAATCAAGGCAGCAGCACTTCAAAGGCTTTTCATAAAGGATGTCGAGAAATTTCAGTTGAATTGAAGCTGCCAGGTTCAAGAGAGATAGTAAAGGTATCAGGACCCCAAGGACAAGGGAAAATTCACTAGTTTCAAATTAATTTAAAGTATTTTAACATCAAACTCTGGGAAATGCAGGTTAGTGATCGCATTAGAGAAAGACTTGGGGACTACTGTTCTTGGCTTTCCTTTTGAGTTGTTAGTTGTTATTTGTCATTGAAAAGCTGCATATAGCCTGTATAAATGTGTTTTCTAACTTCCAGAAACCCAGATTCTATTTTTCTTAGAAATTAAATTCTGGAATGACTGGTGGTGGTTTGGCTACCCTGCTCTAACTGTATTTACTTCTGTGAGAAAGTATCTACAAAGCAATGCATCAGCACAGAAGGTAAAGTTTCTATATCTTCATGCTGCTCCAAAATTCCAGTTAATTTATAACAAAATGAGTCAAATTTCCTTGTAGCATTACTAGTAGAATTATCCTTTTACAACGATTTGCTTTTTTTTTTTTTTTGCTGAAGAAGATTCACCCTGAGCTAACATCTGTTGCCAGTCTTCCTCTTTTTGCTGAGAAAGATTCGCCCTGAACTAACATCTGTTGCCAATCTTCCTCTATTTTGTATGTGAGCTGCTGTCACAGCACGGGCACTGA
Source organism: Ceratotherium simum simum (assembly GCF_057802395.1). Taxonomy (NCBI): domain Eukaryota; kingdom Metazoa; phylum Chordata; class Mammalia; order Perissodactyla; family Rhinocerotidae; genus Ceratotherium; species Ceratotherium simum. The sequence goes on along the minus strand of NC_141907.1, from coordinate 28,916,260 downwards.
CAGAGGAGTGGTGTAGGTCCGTGCCCAGGAACCAGGCCCAGGCCACTGAAGCAGATCGCGCCAAACTTAATCACTAGGCCACTAGGGCTCACCCTACAACCACTGGCTTATATGCAATAGGAGAAATGGAATTATAGGTTTGCTTCTTCACTCCTCAATCTGGAAATCAGGATGGAAATGATTTTAAATTCTATGTTTTAAGTGAAATTCTTGGTTCCAGGATATCCAATCCATATCAATACAGAAGATAAAACTGGCTGAATAATATTTGCAACTAGGAGAAATTTTTTTTTTTTAAATGGAAGAAATAGAACGAGTCTTAAGTGAGACTTTGGTAGAGTTGGTTGTCACTTTCGCTTTTCTACACCTTCACCCCTATTAGGAACAGCAGTCTCTGAACATATTTTAATAGATATCTGGAAGTGTTTCCTAGACTGATGTTTACATATTTTATAAAATTCAATAAGTAAAAGAATAGCAAACACATGACTGTGCCTCCAGAATTGGGGATGAACTTTAGAGAGATAGTTCTCATAAAGCCTATGGTAATTAACCAAAGATTTGAAAGTTTCCACTTAAGGGCCATGCAAGTGACTGTGGAAAAGCTTTTAAATCTCCTCAATTTCATTGTCAAATAATTGAAACTTCCTATACCTAGCTAATTCCAAACCCACAAGCTACTATTGCAAGAAGAAATTATTTTTATTTTTATTAGGCTGAATTAACCATCCCTACTATAATAGCAGTCTTTTTCTTGAACAGGATCAGGAACTGTAGGTGGTAGATTAATCAAAAAAGGTGAATATAGAGAATTATGTATATGGTGCACATTTTTTTATCTTTAAATTTTAATAGAGTATTCACTTGCCAAACACTTCATGTAAATCAAAGGGTATTTTATTTGTTGTTGTTCTTCCATTGATTTGTTTTACTGATTGTCCTGTGGTGGTAGGTTTTTACATTAACGTAACCTTGATGAATCATTTATCATTTCCAGTTTTAGTTTCCTTTCACCAGTTACATCTTAAAGACATTTAATAACACACCGACAGGAGAATATATTTCAATTTTATTACTTTATTTCTGGATTTTATTTCACAATTGTTGGCCCACATTTGATTTCATAGCATGTTTATTAGCAACTTAACTATCTTGAATTTCATCCAACAGTTTGTTTAGTTTTAATTGAAACGATTCTCTTTCTTTTCAGGCTCTCATTCCAACTACTCATAAAATATTTTATTAAAATATGTAATTAAAATTTAAAATCCAACTTGTCGAACCATATTTGGGAACGAATACAAACAGCGTTCAGTAAGCCTTCAATTCAGTTGACGGGAGTAGCTCAGAGCGTGGAAAAGAGTCAATTTCTGAGGTAAAGGGGAGGAGTGTTTTTAGATGTCAGTTAAGTTGAGTTTATTTAAGAAAAATTATACACATCATCAATCTTATTCCAAAAGATAATCTCTTCTGTACTTTCTTGTTCCTCTGTGGAAATCATAGTATTATCAAATCAAGAAATGTTCTAATCCAATATTTTGTTAGGCACATTTTGTACACATTTAAAAATTTTCTTCTCTAAAGCAATTTAAAATGTGTATAAGGACAAAAGAAATTGAACATTTGAAACCTCAATTCCATTTCATATAAATTCTGATATTTTCCCCAGAAATTATTTCTAGAATAAAAATACATCTAAAAGGACTTCAATGAAAATGTACAACATTTCATTTCTTAAAAAAAAAAAAGCACAAATACAGGAAAACCAATGAAAGGAAAGAGTTCTTAAGAGAGAACTCAGTTGAGACTTGATATGTTACTTCGTTCAGAAGTAGAGACAAACAGGAAGAGAGACTGAAAACATGACTGTATGAAGAGATAAAACAGTGATATCCCTTGAGTTTAACTTTGAGAAAATATAAAATCATATATATATTTTATATATATAAAATATGCAATATATATAATATTCTAAAATATATAGAATATAGAATACATATATTCTAAAATAAGTCAAGTAGAGAGAATAAAACATAAAACTTCAAGTGGGTCAAATAGAAAACAAAGCATAAGAGAGTGGATTTAAATACAAATATACCAGGAATTTACATTAAATATAAAAAAAATAGATATTCTGATGAAAACACAAATGAAAAAGGAGGTTAAAAAGGTAAAGTCATCTATATGAGGTTCACAGAAAATATAAACAAAATAGAAGGAAAGAAAAAATTTGAAATCAAAAGATTTTATCATGCAACAATAACCAATATAGATCTAGAAGTATTATTATAATATTGGCCAGAATGACTTTAAAGAAAGAAACGTTACTAAGAATAAAGAGGGACCTCTCATAATGACAACAGAACCAATCTCCTAGGAAGATACCACCTTTCATAAATTTGAACGTAACCCCAATAATATTACTCCAAACTATGTTAACAAAATAAACAGCATTAAAGGAAGAAATAGTAGAGATTTGAAAACAATTCTCTCAATGGATGATTAAAAAAAGAAGAAAAAATCTCAATATTGTTACAGAAAACTTGGAAATCAAAATTAACGAATGGCTTAGTCGACATAAACAGAACATGGCAGCTAACAATGACAAAATTCAAATATTTTAAAGATAATGTCAAAAATTTACCTTATTCTGAGCCATGAAAATAGCGACAATAAATTTCAAAGGATTAAAACCAATTAAATTTTTTTTTCCAGTCACAGTGGAATTAAACTGTAAAATAGTGACCAAAATATAATGGGAAAAGCCAAGAATGGCTAAAAATTAGTAAATATGTTTCTTAACAATCCATAGGTCTAAAAAAAAGTCATATAAGAAAATATTTTGAACCAAATAATTATGAAGAGGTGACCAAAAATTATGTATTACAATTGAAATAGTCCTTACAGAAAAAGCTGATAGCCTTAAATGTATGTATTAAAAAAGAAAGAAGGCTAAAAATCAGTGATCTAAGCTACTATCTTAAAAAGAAAGAAAATAACTAGCAAAGTAAAAATAAAAAAGAAACTAATAAAAATAAAAGCAAACATAAACAAAATAGAAACTAATAAAAATAAAAACAAACATAAACAAAATAGAAAGCAAAAATAAAATTGAGAGAAACAACAAAAAAAAAAGTTGATTTTGAAACTGTTAAGCCAGTTTGTAAAGTCCTAGCTACTAGACTAACAAAGGAAAGAGAGAGAACAAAATACTAATATTGACGATTAAATCAGGGACATTACTATAGATTGAGGAGACATTTAATATAATAAAAGGATAATAGAAACAATTTTTACAGCAATAAATTTATAATTTTGATTAAATGGTTTTTCAAAAAATTCAACTTTAATATAGAGAGAAATAGATAATCTGAAATATTTAACGTCTATTTAAATAATTTAATCTGTTAAAAAAACTCATTTCAGAAATAAAATTCCAGGCCCATATGAACTGTTAATTCTCCCAAAAAACATATGGAAATAATAACACCAACCTACCACATACTCTTTCAGAAAAAAACAAAAAAAAGAATGCTTCAAAACCTATATTATAAAGTCTTAAAACCCTGTAACATAAAACGATAAGAAAATTACGGGAAAGAAAACTACAGACACGACATTGTCTGTAATTTTAGAATAGAATAAATGTTAGAATAGAATAAATAGAATAAAATACTAGCAAATAAAATTCATCAATATGAAAAAGTAGAGTATATTCCAGAAATGCAAGTGCTAACATGTAACAATCTATAATTAATCTATACAAGATGTCACCATAAGAGTGAAAAAGAGAGTCACATGACCCTCTCTAATAGTTCACAAAAGTATTTGACAAAATTAAGCACACCATCATGATTAAAAGTCGTATTGAATTAGGAAAATAAGAGAAGTTTCTCAATCAGATAGAAATTCTAACAGAAAATCTACAGCAAAAAGAGTAAAATATTTAAAGCTTTCCCTAAAGTCTGGAATCTCCACATTTATTCAGCATTTCATTTGAGGTCCTAGAAAACCACATAAAAAAAAAAATCATTATTTGCAGACTTCATGAGAGTTAGCATAGTAAATCCAATAAAATCTATAGAAAAACTGTTAGAATTAGCAATCCTACACAGTAAGGTCCCTGGAAATGTGGAAACATACAATCAATTTAATGTATGCATAATCTATATATACATGTATGTATGTTGCATGTGTGTATATATGTATTTCTATATGCTAGCAACAAAGAAATTGGAAATAAAATGAAAAATATACCATTAACCATAGCATCAAAAATCATCATATTTTAAAACCACCACACATTTTCCCTGATCTCAAAAGTAACTCATTTTCTGCTGAAAATGCCTAGATTGTTACCTGGCCACATGATAGCTGAGATGAATATTCTCGGGTACGTTTACTGCATAGAGAAATGGAGTTAGTCTCAAGTGACCAAACAATTAGAAAAAATTAACCACAAGATGCCACACCAGACTGTCTTGCTTCTGAGTCAGTAAGTTGTGATTGATACATATTCTGAAATGGGAAGAATCACCACACTCATATCCACTAAGAGAGGAGATTCTCTCTTCTACACCTAACACAGATCTATAGCAATCTAAACCCTTTTGCATAAAAGTTTGATCTGAAATGATGCTTAGATTCTATTCAAAGAATTTCATTAAAATCAGTAGATCTGTCACTTTGACTCATTTTCATTAAAATACATATTTGCAAACAAAAAAGCACAAATTCTCATGGACTGATAGATACTGAATGTTACTCATTAGAACAGATGCTATTTTTCTTTACATGCCATGTAAATAATTATATTTATGTCATTTTCCAATAAAATAACATACCCAGACAGATATCCATCGTACATTTAAAGTAAATTAAAATGGTTGAGAAATGTAACTCTGAAAGAAAAACATTCTAACAGAAATAACAAGTGACCTTTAATAAGAACGGTTCTAGAAAGAACAGTTATAATTACTCGGAATAATGAAAGAAATTGGTCCTGTGATTTCTCTGTGGCATTCATCCATTGGTAAAAATGAAGTGCTGCTGTGTGACTGCTTTTTAGAAATTGGCTGCCAGGTGAATTTAAGTCACGAGAAAGGTAACTTTATGAAGATAACTAAATTTAAAAGTCAACAAAATAAAAGGAAAGTGTACATGGACTATAATAATCTTAAAACTTGCTTCACCTTTTGCTGTTTCTTTTTTTCCCCCAGCTTTATTGAGGAATAATTGACAAATATAATTGTATATATTTAAAGTATGCAACATGATGACTTGTTATATATATATACATTGTGAAATAAATGCCAAGATCAAGATAATTAACACATCTATCACTTCACATAATTAACTTTGTGTGTGGTGAGAATTCTGAATATCCACTCAGCAAATTTCAAGTATACAATATCGTATTACTAACTATAGTCACCACGCTGTACATTAGATCCTTAGAACTTATTCATCTTATAATTGAAAGTTTGTACCCTTTGACTTACATCTCGCCATTTCCCCTTCCCCCAAGCCCTGGCAACTATCATTTTATTCTCTGTATCTGTGAAATCAGCTTTCTTTTTTGCAGATTCTACATATAACTGATACCATATAGTATTTTTCTTGCTCTATCAGGCTATTTCACTTAGCATAATACCCTTCAGGTTCATCAAGTTGTTGCATATGGCAGGATTTCCTTCATTTTTATAGCTGAATAATATTTCATTGTATATATATACCACATTTTCCATATCTTGGCTATTGTGAATAATGCTGTAGTGAACATGAGTGTGCAGATACCTCTTCTAGATACTGATTTTGTTTCCTTTAGATAAATACCCAGAAGTGGGATTGCTGGATCATGTGATAGTTCTATTTTTAATTTCATTGAAGAAACTCCATACTGTGTTCTATAATCGCTACACCAGTTTACATTTCGACCAACAGTACACAAAGATTCCCTTTTCTCTACGTCCTCACCAACATTTGTTATCTTTTATCTTTTGGATAATAGCCATTTTGACAGGTTTGAGGTGATATCTCATTGTAGTTTTGATTTGCAGTTCTCTGATTAGTGATGCTTCTTAAATAAGCATTTCTCAATTATTATAATATAGAAAATCTATTCACTCTATGTTGCTTAGAGTTCTGAGTTACAGATAACCAAACCCTTCTAGATAGTTTTAGCAGAAACGGACGGATTAGGGTTTATTTAAGTAGCCTATGTAAAATCCAGAACTGGAGAATCAGATGTGAATGCTACATGGACAAAACAATTGTAGCCAAGAAAAAAACTCTTCCATACCACAAGACTCTTCTATCAGAAAGCCACTTCTTCCACACTATTTCATTTGCCACTTATGATGCTATAGACCAAATAGTGACCCTCCACCAGAACTGAACAAAGAAACCAAATAGTTCTAGCAGTATGCCTAAAAGAAATATACATTTCCCCATTCACATCCAGTGTTCCACGTTGCTCACGTCTTCTTTCCAAATCTTATATTGGGGCTACTGCTTGGCCTAACCTAGACCATGTCTAGAACCCTATCCTAGTGGCAAGGAAGCCTGAGAAATACTGTTTTACTGCAAGACAAGGTTGAAGGGAATAGAGTAGACATTGAGTAAGCTAATCCGTATAACACGTTAGCTCACCACTTTGAGCACTCAACATCCATGTACATAGTCATCATGTAAAAAACAGCAATAGCAACAAAATTACGTCCTTGTCTAATGAAATGTAATTTACTTCATGGAAATGAAATCCACTCGCCATTCCAGCTAAAATTAATAAGAGCTAGTGTTTCAACAGTTGCTACTATGTTTGTCTCTGGCTAATGTTCATTCTTCCCCGAGTTCAGTTGCAATCCTGTAACACTGTAAATAAGGACTAGATTATATATTTAATAACAATCCAAATACCCTGAATAAAATTATAAAGGACAAGGAGAGGGGGAAAGTGAAAATTGATGAACAAATATAAATATGTATGTAAAAAATGGAGGAACACACTTGACAGCACCTACGTTTCTCCTTTCTGAAGTAAGTCCCAAGGCAATAATTAATATTTATAATTTTCACTTTATGTTACCCCTCCATTTATCCATGTCTTCATCCAGCAACTCCAATGGTCAGGATGCTGCACTTGTTGGACTGAGGGAAACAGACATTCTTGTGAGTTCTTGCCTAAATAGATCAGGTACAATTTTCTATTGCATCTTATTAACAGATATGCAGTGTTATTGAGATAGCGCAGAGAATCCTTTGAACTCCAGGCATCTGTTGGTTTGAAAATTGCCCCCTGTACACAGAGGGCAAGGGAGGATGAAAAAAAGAGGCAGACCACTCCAGATCATAGGTGGCAATTTTGATAAACAAGGGAACTTACATACGAGGCTTGTCTTTGGCGGCTGCAAGATGAGCAGATCTCTGCACCTGCCTACAAAGAATCTTAAAAGCTTACACAGAGGCCTTACCTGGGTTCAGTCACATATTCAGTCCAGATGGTCTCAACAACACATTACTCTCTGAAGGTTGCATCCTTGAAACTAGCTCCTACTGTGAGAACATAGGCAGAACATACATTCCAAGGACAGAGGAGGGGATAAGGAGCCTCCAATTGCCTGGGTCCAGCTCACGGGTCAACCAGTGGTCACGTCCTCTCAATGCCTCCTCCGACAGCATCAGCTGTAACCACTAAGTGGTTACCATGCTATTTTCTCTTGATAATTAAGATCAATATCCCCAGCCAAAATATTAACCACTTTATTTTTCTGTTTTTTTCTTTGAATGAGAAGTTAAAATTGATATCTTGGGCTGTTCCATATCCTTCCAAACAGAACCATTGTGGGATTTTTCAGTGGAAGCAGCGCTCTATTGGATACAAAGGCCTCTGAACCAGCAGAACAAAGACATGTAGGGATGAGAATCAAATATTTTCAAGTAGACTTTTAGGGTATATTAGTGATTTTTTCTACTTCTATTTATATGCCTTGTACCTTAATAACCTGCTTTTGGGAGAATCGGGATCATATAATGGTAACTTATTCAAAACATACATTTCATCCTGTATGGCAGCAACCCAAGCTTGAGAAACGGAGGTCTCACAAAGTTATAACTGTGTCTTGAATGAGCCAAACTCAACAATTTATAACCAAGGCTATTAGAGAAGTAATTTAGCTTTCAATATTGAAAGTGATACCTCATATAAAACCCAGATAATTGGGCCTTTAGACATTTTACTGTGATCCACGGGTTCCCTCCTGTATTACTCTTTTATTTCTGAGAAACAAATTGAAAAAAATGTAGCTACTTAACACAACACAGATTTATTATCTCACAGTTCTGTAGGTCAGAAGTTTGGCAGACTTGAGTGAATACATCTGTTTAGGGTTTCACAAAGTTAAAATAAGGTGTCTGTAGGCCTGGGCACTCATCTGAAAGCCTGGGGGACAGTCCATTTCCAGAGTCATTTAGGTTGTTGGCAGAATTTAGCTCCATATGAATGTAGTGCTAAGTTCCTTGTCCCTGGCAGTAATTGTCCTCGACTTCTAGAGGGTTCCCACATTTTATGGCTCATAGCACCAGTGAAGGGCTTCAAAGTCATCAGTGGTGGATCTAGTCCTTCTCACATTTTAAATTTCTCTGACTTCTGCTTCTGTTCATCTCTCTTACCACCAGTCAGAGAAAAATCGACACTTTTAAGGGCTCATATGATTAGATTGGGCCTGTAGTAGTCAGGGTTCTCCAGAGAAACAGAATCAATAAGATATACACACACACACCGAACACACACACATACATACTATATATATACATAATTATGTTAAATATATATTATATTTATCACTATATAGTATAATTATATTATATTATATATACAGTCATATGCCACATAACAGGGTTTCAGTCAACAATGACTCGCATATATAACGGTGATCCCATAAGAATAGTACCGTATAGCCTAGGCGTGTAGAGGGCTATACCATCTAGGTTTGTGTAAGTATACTTTATGATACTTCACAATGACCAAATCACCTAACAATACATTTCTCAAAATATATCCCCATCGTTAATGTGATGCATGACTGTAATTCTATATTAGATATAATTATATTATAGATTAAATATTATATTTATATTTAATAGTGTATATATGTGTGTGTGTATATAAATTGGCTCACACAATTTGTGGAGGCTAAGGCCAAAATCTGCAGGGTAGCATTAGAATGGCTATTATTTAAAAGGCAAGAAATAACAAGTGTTGGAGAGGATGTGGAGAAAAGGGAACCCTCATACACAGCTGGTGAGAAGGCAAACTGGTGCAGCCACTATGGAAAACAGTATGGATATTTCTCAAAAAATTAAAAATGGAAATACCATATGATCCAGTTATTCCACTTCTGGGTATTTATCCAAAAAACATGAAAACACTAATTCAAAAGGATATATGCACCCTTATGTTCACTGTAGTATTATTCACAATAGCCAAGACTTGGAAGCAACCTAAGTGCCCATCAATGGATGAATGGATAAAGAAGATGTCATATATATATGCATATGTATATGTATATACACACATACACACAATGGAATACTACTCAGCTGTAAAAAGAGGAAATTGTGCCATTTGCTACAATCTGGGTGGAACTTGAGGTTATTATGCTAGGTGAAATAAGTCAGACCAAGAAAGACAAATATCATATAATTTCACTCACATGTGGAAGATAAATAAACATATAGATAAGGAGAACAATTTGGTGGTTACCAGAGGGGAAGGGGGTGGGGGAGGGTGAAAAGGGTGAAGGGGCTCATATGTATGATGACAGATGAAAACTAGACTTTTGGTGGTGAATACTATGCAGTCTATACAGAAGGCAAAACATAATGATGTGCACTTGAAATTTACACAATGTTATAAACCCATGTGACCTCAATAAAATAATTAAAAAAGAAAAATCTGCAGGGTAGGCCAACAGGCTGGGAACCTAGGGAAGAGTTGATGTTACAGCTTGAGTCCTCAGGGATTTTGCTGACAGAATTCCCTCCTCCTCAGGATAAGTTCATCTTTTTCTTAAGCACTTCAACTGACTGGATGAGGCCTACCCAAATTATGGAGGTTAATCTGATTTACTCAAAGTTTATTGATTTAAATGTTAATCTCATCAAAAAAATATTTGCACAACAACAACCAGACATGTTTGGTCAAATATCTGAATACTATGGTCTAGCCAAGTTGACACATCAAATTAACCATCTCAAGTCCACTCCTTAATGTAATGTACACATTTTATGTAAGTTAAACCATACTTAATCTCCAAAATAAAGACGAAAACAAGTGTATGCTTCTGCCTATCATAATGTAACTATCTTTCTAACTGTGAAAGTGTACTACCTTTTTCCCAGAAGAGGATATAAAGTCCTTGGGTGATGGTCACTTTTCTTTTTGATATCATGTAATAACTTAAATACTATGTTATAAAGTTAACAAAACTTAAATATTATGATACAAAGTCAATACATCTTATTTTATATGATAGGGTATAAGAAAGGGAAGAAAGTAAAGATATTTGAGATATGTGTGTGTGCATATATATATATATATATGAAACAAACATTTTCATAATAAAATAAGGAAGAAATACTCATAACTATTATAGTCCTTGTTTCTGAAACTTGATACATGATTGTAGCTGGTATTTATACCTACCTCTTCCACTACCCCTTCTGTATATTCTACCCCTCAGCTAATCACGGTTCTTTACCCAAACTTATACTCCTGAAGGGTTTAGTCATTAGTAGTCCTGCCTGAATTGGGTTGTGGTTTTCCATTGACTTTAATCACAGGGCACGGTAATGCTAAGAGACACCCTAAAGGATCTCCTGTATCCCAGACACACTCTTCCTTATCTCCATTGTATAGTAACAGTCCAATTTCCTCTTGGGAGTCAAGCTCAATTACACATCCAAAGTGTCTACTTCAGGAAGAAAAAAAGTGCTGTTCCTTCCATGGTAAAAGTAGTTCAACGTAATTAACCTTCCACCTTGTAGCTGGCTGATAACCTTTGTTAATGGTGTCATATCAGGGACTCAGTGTTAGTCTCTGCTGCCGGTAGATTGGTACTCAACAGTGGCTGTAGCCATGTTGGCCTTGGTGAGTGGAAGCCCTGTATAGCTGAGCCCATGCATAGCTCCCATCCCTAGGGAAAGAGACTGGTATCCACAAAATGGATCATCCTATCCACTTGATTATTAAAATCCTCCTTACTGGAGTCATCTTTTGATGGGCATTCACATGGGACACAAATAGTTCACATTCTTTGACCATTCAGAGAGCTCTAACCACATACCTCTTACCCAGATCTCCTCATTACCAATTTTCCAAGTATGTTCCTTCCAAATCCCTGACTATCCAGCCAAATTGTTGGCCAAAACCCCTAAATACATGTATAATTACATGCCCAGCTATTTCTACTTCCAAGCAAAATGAACAACCAGGTGTACTCCTCAAAGTTCTGTCCATTGAGAGGATTTCCCTTCAACTGTCCTTTAGGAATGTTACAAAAAGGGGCTGTAGTGCTGCAGCTGTCTATTTCTGGGTGATGCCTACATTTCACATAGAACCATCTCTAAACCAGGCCTAAGTTTTCTATTCATCTCCATCAACTGATTGCAGGGAACACTCCAAGAAGCCATGGGCAAACTAGGAGAGAGAAGGTAGTATAGCAGGAGTGGAGACCATAGGCAATGGAGGTGTATTGCTAGCCTTATCACCTGAAAACAAATTGGTTCTGATGGATCTGGCAGATAAAAATGAAGAAAAAGGCATTTGCTAGATCAATAGCTGCATACCAAGTATGCAAGTATTAATTTGTTCAAGCAGTGAAATCACATCTGTTACAGCAAGTGCATTTAGAATCACTACCTGGTTAAGCTTACAAAAATCTACTGCCATTCTTTAAGATCCATCTGTCTTCTGCACAGGCCAAATAGGCAAGCTGAATGGGGATGTGGTGGGAGCCACCATTCCTGCATCTTTCAAGTCCTTGATGGTGGCACTAATTTCTACAATCCCTCCAGGAATGTGGTATTGCTTTTGGTTTACTATTTTTTGAAGGTAGAGACAATTCTAATGGTTTCTATTTGGCCTTTCCCTCCCTCCATAGGTTAGGGAACCAATGTGGGGATTCTGTCAGTTGCTATTTGTGTCAACTTAGTCATACATTCCAGAACTGGGGAGGTAATCACAGCATAGGTTCAGGAAACTACCACTTCTTCTGTGAGATGGACCTGAGCAAAATTCCATTGATCACCTGACCTCCATAAGTCCTTACTCTGACCTCCCATAAGACCCTACCTAACCTCCATAAGTCCCCACCCTATTGGTGGACCAAAGTGATATTTTGGATCTCCCGGAATTAGTGTCAATCAGAGCCCTTCCTCTTATACAGTTTAAGTAAGAATTTAGTAGGTTTCCCATCTATTTCACTTCTAGGAACACTATGATCAATTCACCAATGCCATAGCTCTCTGTAAGTCAGACTATTCAGGTTGCTGTGTTGGACTCTACTGTCCGTTATGGTAATCACACCTACCTTGATTTTTGGAGATTAAGTGCTGCCACTTGGCTCCTGCCACCCTAGGATCCTGTTACCCCCATTCCATTTATGCTTCTCAATCCAGTGGCAGCGGTTCCCACTGTAATTAGTGACTTACAGGAAGAACAGTGAGAGCTGAGGCTCTGTGATACTGAGGCTCCCCTCACAAATTTATTTCTCACTGTCATGGTAAAAGGTACATCCTCTGGACCCTCCCAGGGTAGGTGAGCAGATCTTAAATGATAAATCCATTCTAACATTACAATCTCACTAAGTCTCTGAATCCCTTCTTTACAGTACATCAAGGGAGGTCTGGCATTTTAACTTTTTAATGTAGGCCATCTTTTGATGTCTGTTTCAGTCAACCAACTTGTTCAGTCTAACAAACTGTTGCAATATTAAATCCAGACTCTATACTTAATCAGCTTGTATTCAATCTGATCCAACTTTATGTTCCTTCCACCATTATCTCCCAGCCATAATATCCATTTCTACACATATTCCCTGAATTTCTGTCTATATAAATTGCAAAAATTATGTAATTCTTTTAGAGTGTAGTGTCCCTCCTCATCTGTCACACTTTGTATCTCACTTTTAGGGGCCTGCTGGGACTTGAGTCTAGTTATTGGCTTAGAAGCAAAGAAGAGTGGTGGGGGGTGGGTCCTGAGGAGAATCAGCAGTGTCTTAGAAGGCAAGTACCTCAGGGGAGGCCATTGCAGTTTTCTCAGGCAAAGCAGAGTTAATACCCTCAGATAGGGGTGGGTTGTCTGTGTCTATAGGCAAAGACTCCTTGGAATTTAAGATTTCAATGTCCTCAGTTCCATCAGAATCTTTTCATGTGTTTCCATCCCCATTTTCAGGATCCAATTCCTTCCTAATCAATGCATTCACTTGAATATTAGACACCCTACAAGGTTGGGAATTCAATTTGGTTGTAATTCAGCCACTTGCAGGATGAGACTCTGAGTTTGGTTTTCAGCAATCTCATCTCTGTGGCTACAGAGATAAGAGACTCTTTCAGGGAAGACATAGAAGCTTTTGAGTCATTTGTGTAGCACTTGAGCTGGGAATTTGTATTCCTAAGCTCATCCTTTTCTTTCCCCATTTTATCTAGTGAAATTAGGAGCACTCAGCCAATCTCCTTATACTTATTTGACAAAAATGTTCAAAGTTATCATATACATGGTCTCCCAGATGCTTACCTCTTATAAAGAATTTGATTTGGAGTAGCCAATCATGATATTTTGCATATCTCTATTGTCAAGTCACCCTATGGACTATTAGTGCTCTCTCTACTACTGGAAATAGAGTCATTAGTGTCTTTAATTCTAATCAGGTCAGAGAAACAATTCCAGAATCCCCAGAACCAATTCAGAAAAAAGAATTCTCTTTTGTTAGGAGTCTTCTATCCTTTTTCTCTAAGGCCTTCAATTGATTGGATGAGGCCCATCCACATGGTAGAGGAAAATCTGCCTTACTCAAAGTCTGCTGATTTAAATGCTAATCTCATTTAAAAAACACCTTGATAACAATATCTATACTAGTGTTTAACAAATCATCTGGGTACCATGGCCTAGCCATGTAGTCTTCCACTGAATGGATATACTACAACTTGGTTATCCATTCACAAATTGAAGGACATTTGGGTTGTTTCTAGCTTTAGCTTTGTATGAATAAAACTCCTATAAACATTTTTGTATAAGGCTTTTGGTGGACATATGTTTTCATTTTTCTAGGAATTGAGTTGTAAGGCTAGGGTAAATGTAAGTTTAAATTTTTAAGAAACCACCAAACAGTTTCCAAGGTATTTTTATCATTTTAGACACCCATCAGTAATGTATGCTCTTCATCCTCTGTAATACTTGGTATAATTATCACTTTTTATTTTAGTCACTCTAGTAGGTATGTAGTCATATCTCATAGTGGTTTTAATCTTAAAATTTCCCTAATGACTAATGATGTTGAGTATCTTTTCAAGAGCTTATTGGCCGTATATCTTATTTTGTAAAGTGTATGTTCAAGCCTTCTGAATCAGAAAAATAAGTTGTTTTGTACCCAGCTATATCACTCAACCAAATATACTGGAACTCTTTAGGGGACAATAGTTTCAATTCAATTTATATAACATTCTCAAAATGATAAAATTACAGATGATAGAGGTGGAAAACACATTAGTGGTTGCCAAAGGTTAGAGATGGTGGGAAGGGGTTGGGAGGGAGTAGGGAGGTGAATGTGACTGTTCAGAGGTTGCATGAGGGAGATCTTTTTTTTTTGTTGGGATAGTTTTGTGTCTTGAATGCACATAACTGTATGTAATTGATGTCATAGATCTATACACAACATATCGTGCCAATGTCAAATTCCTGGTTTTGATATTGCACTATAATTATATCAGATGTACTCATTGGGGGGAACTGGGTTAAGGATACACTGGGCCTCTCTGTACTATCTTTGCATCTTCCCAAGAACCTATAATTATTTCATAATAAATTAAGTCTAAAAAAATTATAAATTTTGGAACTGAGGAAATTATCGTAGAATAGTTTCTCAGGCCTACTGAGCATTTTATGAATAATTTATCAACCGAGCCACATAAGCCCCTTCTTCTGGCTGGTAGGTAATGGTAGAATTCCCTGTTCTGAGGGCTTAGTGTTAGCTCAGAGAACATTTCCAAGAATCCCGCAAAATATGCTTTCCCAAGTGAACATTTTCTCTGATAAACAACTGCAAGTCCCATTGGGGAAGACTAGAAGGAAGTTATACTTATGGATTTATCTCAGGGTCCTTCCAAAATAGAACTCAGCCTCAGTTTCTTTCAAGAGATTCTGTATCTGTGAACTGACTTAGGCCTAAGAATTACAACAGGGCTATTTAAGGAGATTCAAATAAGTCTCTAGACTCCCCAGTTAAGTAAATCAAAGAAGATCTTAGTGAGACTTAGTGAGTCCTAGGCATAATACCATGACTCTGCCAGCACCAAAGATTCCTGAAGTTGACATTCTGATTACTAATACATATAGTTGGCTGTTAGAGTAACCAAGACAACATTGCTTTAGCAATTTTTTGTTACTACTTTGTTTCTGCCACTCCAGGAATCCTTCAATCAAGTCCAAACAGAGAATCTACTTTAGTGTTAGCATTACCTTTATAATAAATAGAACAATTTCAAGGAATTTCAATGTTGATATTCTACCCATCAACGCATTTCTCAATGCTTTGGAAAATAGAGTGTTCTCCAGGTTCTCTCAAGGACATAGGTAAGGAGTGAATGTTGTATCACATAGGATCCATGAACTCTAACGTTTCAATTCCCTAAGTGTTTAGCTCTCTTCCTCTATATTTTTTCAAGGAATTTCTACTTCATATAGAATGAGCTGCTAATGACTTCCAGATAAAGTCAACAATGAACCAGCTAGATTGATTCAAGAATTTCTGGGAGGTGTTCCACATTAATAAATTTGGCCTAATATACAATTTTATTACTTTCTTCTTCATCTAGTAAACTCCAAATCTCTACGCATAACTCCTAGGTTCCTGACCCTAATACATGAACCAAATCTTGCAATTATGTTGGTAAATAAACCGTTTTATACAAGTTTGGCTTTGTAATTTCTCCCTTGGAACAATCTGGATATAAAGTTTATTATAAGTCTGGCAGCAATGAAGGAACATAAGAGAGGAGTACGAGGAGAATTTGCATTCTCATCAACATTATTCCCTCATGTGAATTCATTATATTTGTTTGAAAAAAAGACAGGAGCAGTTTTATCATATTTCAGCAGAGGCTTATGGAGGGGTTTGGGAATCATATTGGGAATCATTTCCGTGTCACTGGAATCCTATCAAATGATCTCTTTCCAAATTTTACCATCCCACTTTCTCTTAATAAATGTTCTAATTTTGACATATTTGAAAATACTATATATTCAATCTACACTTATTATAGATTGAATTGTTTACCTCAAAAAATATATGTTGAAACTCCAACTCCCAGTACCTCAGAATGTGACCTTATTGGAAATAGGTTCTTTACAGAGGTAGTAAAGTTAAAATGAGGCTATTAGGGTGGGCCGTAATTCAGTGTGAATCATAAAAGGGGGAAATTTGGACACAGAGACAGACATGCACAGAAGGAAGACATTATGAAGACACACAGGGAAAAGAGAGTCATGTGACCGGTGTGATGCATCTACAAGCCAAGGAATGCCAAGGATTACTGTCAAATGACAGAGACTAGAAGAGGCGAGGAATGACTGTGCTCTAGAGCTGTCAGAGAAAGCATGACTCTGCTGACACCTCCATTTTGGACTTCTAGCCTCCAGAACTGAGAGACAATAAATTTCAGTTGTCTCAAGCTATCCACTTTTTAGGACTTTGTTAAGCCATCCCTAGGAAACTAGTACAAGGCCGTAATTCGCAAAACTGAAGGGTCATATTTTATTTTTAAATTTATCTATATAAACCTTGCAGTAAAAAGATGAGTGATTACTTTATTGAAAAAGAAAATCCCTGTGTTCTTACCAGACTTTGAGATGAGAATTTAAATCTTGAGCTGGTTACTATCTTTGCAGCATAGTCAGAAACTGCCAGCCCTCCATCTCTCAAATCTACTGCTCTGTGTAAACCTGCCATGATCATTGATCGTAATAGTGCTAAATCTGTTAAAGCCTAGTTCTCAAAGGCAATTCATTCCAGGAAACCATAGGTAATAATTAAAGTAAATATTTTGCCACTTCATGCCATGGATTTCTAGTGTCTCATCTATTTGTGGTATTTGGCTCCTCGCTGACTTAATCTCACCCTTGTGAAATCATTAATCCTAGATTTTCTTCAGAGTGTCTTTTTTTGCTAGTACTTTTGTAACCAACTATTGCATTACTTACAATTCCTTACTTTCAGGCAATAATATACATGCTAATTTATGAAAAAAAGGGCCATATTAAATAATTCTTAGAATCTCTCAAATAGCCAAGGTTCAGATATTGCATAGCAGGAACAATAGCAGCCTAACAACCAAATACACTGTAATAGTCTTCTAAGAATCCTTTCTAAAAGTTCTTCTAGAAATCCCATTGATGCACCAACACTTTACTCAGTGTCTGAGATTCTAGGGATGCTAAGAAAGATAACTGAGAAGGTAGCATAGCATAGTGGTTGAGGGCATGGACTCTGGAGCAGGCCTAGCTAAATTCAAATCTTGCTTTAACCATTCATTAACCCTGTGACCTTGGCCTTGTTAAGAAATCAGCTTTGCTTCAGTTCTCTCATCTATAAAATAAAGACTAGTAATAGTGCCTATCCCATAAAGTTGTTATGAGAATTAAATGAGTGAATATTAAAAACATCTGGAACTTATAAAGCATTAGATAAATGCTTGTGAAATAGGGAATAAATAAGTAGGAACCAGATGCTACAATGTCTGCCTGATTTGCCCCGTATAAAACTAAACATCTCTAACCATGCTAGCAAGATAAATCAATTTATTGTTAGCATTTCTAATTTTCTGCTTTCCAGCCTTGTGTGTGTGCCTTCTTCCACACATCTAGACTCCTGGCTGCAAACAACTTTGAGAAATAGGGTTTTAGATTCAGACTGTCTATATGAAAATGTGCCAAGTCCATTCATAGCATTATGCCTGGTACCAGCCATACAGCCCCTTCCCATCCAGACCTCGTTGTATTTGGATATCAGAGAGCATGTGATTTTCTTTTTATTTGGAAATTGTAAGGGAAACTCCATAACTGCAAGAAGCTAAATCTTTTGGTTAGAGAAGAATTTCTAAAACATATTAAATAATAAAAATATCACAAGATCAGAATTCAAGAAAATTTTATTTTTCTATAAACAAAATAATAGAATGGAGTTAAATTATACTTGAATTTATCAGTCTGAAGGGAACTAGAAAGTACAATAAATCTGAAATAATTTTTCAGTGGTATAAATGTGTATCCTCATCCATTCTTAAATGATGCTTAATGTCATCCAATTTTTACTAGGCTAGGATTTTAATGTTTGGTCACCGAAGAAAATATTTTTTTAAAGTGTATGGAAGTGCACTTGAACATAAAGCCTGGCAGCTAGAACCTTTGCAAATTTATTAACATTTGAAAATTTACAGCTGTCTACTAGTGGAGGTAACTACAGGATTAAAAAGTTAACCTGTCTAGAGTGATCTTTTATGGCAAGAGTATCTGTCAATCTGATAAATCCGTGGAGTAAATATTAGGACCTATAGATCTGTTGTTCTGGAATAACTACTGATTGCTAGCTCTATCCTATCACTCCAAATTCATCCAGCAAATTTGTCAAAGCTAAACATTCAAGATATCTTTTAGTCTTATAGTGTCAAGTTCTTATGAATTTTGGGTCCAGGGACCTCAAACAGGCCCACATTCTTTCATTTAAAAGCCTTGGGACTAAATGCACTTACAATATATCCCGAAGTGGTTCTAAGGCAGTACTTCATAATCACTCACAGAAACACTTCTTGGTGAAGATATGAATATTCATACTGAATGTGATATAGAAAGACTATATATAATGATAGATTTTATTTACTGCTTTTTTATGTTGTAGTAAATTCCTAAAGAAAATAATGAGATAAAGTTGGCAAATATTCTTAAGATGTAAAACAACACATTTGTGAAAAAATCAAACTAAAGTAAATGCTGTTCATATTCAATGCAATAAAATGAATAGTATTTATTCTATCATTTTGATTAAAGATCTTAAAGAAGAGAGTACATCGACGTTATCCTTTAGAACTCACTAAATTGAAGGTAACATCTGATAATAGGCCTTAAATAGGTTCCTCAAGTGATAAACTGCCTTTAATAGACTTCTTCCTGTATCTTCTGACCCTTTGAAAGTCCTTTTGTCTAAGTAGCCTTTCTGTAATTGAACATTCACAGGTGTACCTTGTTCGGGTTCAGCTGATCATACGTTTCACCATAGTGACTATGGTAATATTTTTGGTCCTTGTTCACAATACTATCGTTGTTATCATCGTCATTGTCACTCACACCCATCTATTTCCTGGTTATTTTACATATTTAACTTCAGTATAAAATTGTAAATCTCCAAAATTATTTTTTGGCAGCTTCTCCAAATTTAAGTATGTATTTGGTGAATAAACTTTAGGTGGAAATAATAAATTTTGATATTATCTCAGTATAGCAAAATCCTCTAAGGCCTTTCAATTCAGATTCACTCAGACATCACTGTAGACCAAAATCTCATTTGCAGCTGCATGAGCGGCATCCCCGAGATCAGACTCCACCCCTCTGCTAAATGCAGCAAGCAGCAGCTCCAAGAACATGTTTATAATGACTCCCCTTGGGATATAAATTTCCTTGGCCACATGGCTGTTTCCCCAGATGCCATGTCTGGGGAAAAGCAAATTTTGAAAAGATTGTATTTTACGTGAAGTTCAGTCTGGCTAGCCTATGGTGAGCCTGTGCTATTGGTACAGAGTGGTTATTGATCCAGCTAAAAGTTTTTTCTCTTGTTTCTCATGCTTTCTGCCATGTATAACAATATACACAAAAATTGTTTGAACGTTTCAGGTGTTGACTTTTTTCGATTTTTTCCATCTTTATCTTGCATGGGCCCGTGGCCAGGAACAGTCAACCTGGTCTTAGCACACTCACAATCTGATGATGTTCTCTCCTCAGCCCTATTAATGTTTTGTTGGATTCATTCATTCACTCATTCATTCGTTTTATAAGAATATAGCACCAGTAGAAAGCTGTTTCATTAGCACTAAAATTATTCAGAGTTACAGCCTTCATCAGACATTATTGAAGCAAATTTTTCAGTGTAATTTTTGGTTACTTCATGATAAACAGATTTTTTTACCCCATATTTTCACTTCTTTTACATCATAACCCTTTTTACATTTCTGCATGAAACCTTTTGCATAGTCACACTCACTTTAATGCTAAGTTTTCATGTCAGATATGAGCTAGTTTCATATCCAAAATAACTGGTGGCCTTAGATATATATTCACTTCTTTGTCAAAACTTGTCCTAGTTTGTCAAATCCTTTTAGGTATGACATATTCAAAATCTTCAATTTTCAGGCTATGGACTATTCTTCTGTTTTTAATTGTTTCTAGATCATCATGTCTCTATAAAACATCGACTTGTGTTTGTGCTTTTTAAATTAAATATGTTAGTAGTTTCTGACCACATATTTTTTAGTAAATTGTCTCACTTCAATAACACATTCAAGCTTCTGTAATTATTTTTCTGCTCTTCTACTAAAAGAAATGCTTTCTTTTTGCTGTGATCTTTTGCTCATTTTGACATTTTCACACAGTATTGAAACCCAGAGTCTCGGCCACTCACACATGTGCACACACACAATGCAATATCACCAAACAGCAGAGTATATGAGACTGACTGGTGGGAGGACCAAGACAAACTGATGGCTCACAAGAGTGTGAGTCAGGTGTAGCTGCCAAATAAGTGTAAACAGCAATTTCAAGTGATTTTTTTGGGGGGTGAGTAGGAAATACATATACAACTTTATGGACCTGTATTAATAAGGGAAATGGGCTATTTTAATAAATCATCAGATTTAGAGGTATAAAAAATTATTTGTTTTTATTGATGTTTTTAAGTTAAAAATACAATTTAATTATCCAAATAATTAAAATTACACTTTAAGCCTAAGTTTGGAAACATTAAAATAAAAATTCTATTTTTTATTACACTATTATTTGGAAAATGATATCTGAGAGGTTTTCTTCTTCATCAAAATGTCAATTACTATTATTTGTTTTATGTTGCAATATTTAGTACAGAACTTACTTTAGAACTCTTGGAGTGATATTTAATACTATTCAATTAGAAAACAGAAGTCAGTTGATTAAAGTTATCATTACTCCTAAACACTGATAAAAACTTTGAATTATTTTTTTATACACAAGGGTAGTCATAGAATTCTGACATATCAAACATATCATCTTAATTTCAGGTTCCAAAAATCAGTCCAGTTAAATAACTCCCATTTGTGGACTTTTTTCCTTCCCCAACAATATAAATTGAGAAGGCTGAACTGAACACTGGTTAATTCATTTTTCTAAAATTTGAAATTAAAAAAAAATTCTGGAATTTAATATTCCATCCTGCAATTTCATAATGTAGTAGGGGGTATAATATCTCTGAAGATTAATTTTAGCATAGAGAGATTAATCTGATTTGTTCTTGACAAATTAATATTTTAGAGATAGGATATTGTTAAGAGTGAGAAATTAAATTATATATTCAGTTTAATGAACTACCTCCACCTTTGCTGATATCACTTGCTATCTTTTCTTATAACTTTTCTCTTCCCTCTCCCTGTTCTGTTTCAGCCACACTAGATTATTTGCTATGTTCAAACACATCAAGAATTCTTCCAACATAGTGCATTTATGCTTACTGTTTCCTTTTCTAAATCTGGACAATTCTTTCCCCAGATATTTATATGAATCACCTTCAGTTTTTTTTTTAATTTATCCATTAAAATGTCAACTAATCAGATACTTTTCCTGATCACCATAGATAAAATAAAACACTCAAATCACACTCACTCAATATCATTTTTGATGACTTGACTTGTTTATTCATTAACTGTCTCAGTCTCACCTTCTTCACAACACCTAGAATGTAGATGCATGAGATCGATAAGTGAGAATTTACTATCCATTTCTAAATTCCATGCCTTCTGATACTTTAAAATTAAAATTAGTCTTGTAGACAAAAATGTAGACATTTTTGGACACATTTTTGTATTTACATTTATGTTAAAGCAAAGAGGGAGATATGAAGATAATATAAGTGAAAGATTAATACATGAACTGATTTTTAACTAAAAATAAAAATGTATGTAACACCTACTATGTGCCAGGCCCTATTATAAATGCTTTAGAAATAATGATTTATTCACTGTTCACACTGAGAAAGAGAAAAACAGCCCATAACTTTCAGCATCCGCCTAGCAACAGCTAGGTCTCAGTGTCATTAGCTCCAGTGTCAGTGTGTGAACTACGGATAATGGTTTTGGTATGGAACGCTCCATAATATCTCACTGGAGCCTATAAAATTTAAAAAACAACATTTTATCTTTGTGGCATTGCTAACATTATGAATTGCATGCTAATATTTCTTTTTTAGAGGTTAAACTAACTAATCTGATGTATCAATAGACTTGTAAAAGTCACCTGTTATATTTGACAAATGATAAACAATTGTAAAATCTCACTATACAAAACAAGATTTCTCCATTCTCTTATTTTTTGTTTTTTTTTTGTGAGGAGATCAGCCCTGTGCTAACATCCGCCAATCTTCCTCTTTTTTTTTATTGCTGAGGAAGACGGCCCTGGGCTAACATCCGTGCCCATCTTCCTCCACTTTATATGGGACGCTGCCACAGCATGGCTTGCCAGCAGTGCGTCGGTGCGCGCCCGGGATCCGAACCAGCGAACCCCGGGCTGCCGCAGCGGAGCGCGCGCACTTAATCGCTTGCGCCACCGGGCCGGCCCCTTATTTTTTGTTTTAAACTAAATTATTTACACAATTGTAATTTTGGGGAGTACTGTCCAGAGCAAGGAGGACTATAGATTGCATTTATAAACTGGATTTCATCCGGTTATAGCTGTAAGTAAGACATTACTCTCTATTTAAAACTGTTCTTCTCTATATAAATATCTGACTGAAATATGTTATAACTATTCATTAGATGAGCATGGATGTCAATGTGTATATAAGGCGGTAGCTGAAGTGGATAGTTATTACAGTCAAAAGGTTGAATAATTCCTTTGTTAGAGACATAGAGATATAACTCCCTAGAAAGAACTCCTTGCAATTCTTACTAAGACTAATAGAAATTTTTCATATGGATAAAGACAAAAGTATACTCTGAAGAGTCGAATAGTGAAATGTTTAAAAAATTCTTACAAAATAGCATGCAAAGTAGTTTAGTTGATCTCTAAAAAGTGAAATAAAAAGTTAAGATATAAAGACTTCATTATCTCTGAAGCTTTATAAATACAAATATACTGTTATAGAACTTCTTGGACAACTGTGTGGTTTAAATTAATATGCAATTTTTTAAACTTTTAACAGTAACTGTTAAAATAGACTATTCATCTAGAAAATTTAACATTATTCATATTTAACAGTTTTGCCCTTAAACACCACAGGTAACTTCACAAGTATAAATTCTATTTCATCCTAATGAGGTTTAAGATCAAATATCACTTTATAATAAAATTCCATGCAGCTACTCACAAATGCATTTGGTGACTTTTATGGGGGAAAACACTGAGCTGCTCTTCCCAGAAGCTTTTGAAGTGACTTTGATTAACCTTAACAAGAGCTGTTAAATATTTCTATATTAGAACTTTTTTCAGAGGTTTAAGGTTTCCATAAATAAATTCAGAAACAAATCCAAAGCAAACCACTATTATTGTAGGTGATTAAGTTATTTAAATTAATAGTATTATCACATCATATTTATATACAATTTGAATCACTGTTATATTTTTTTATGATTACATAATGACTTTATCCATTAGACAAAATATATACCTTTCAAACATTTAATAAAACTCCGAAATTTAAAAAAAAGAATTCATGAAGTTGTATTGATGTGTGTCAAGTTTACTGATAGTTAAATAATGTTTATTTTTCTAATGTTAAAATAGCATTTAATCAGTTCTGATCCAGTAAAATAAAATAGGGACTTCCTTAGATATTCTGAAAGAGAACAAAATGGCTTTGAAGTTCATATTTGTGAAGTCTTGTACCAATGCTAACAAACTGATGAACTGACGGTAACATATTTAGATTTTACATGATCAAAAGAGGTTTGTATAAAAAAATAAAAATAAAGTGACAGAGTTTTACTATGAGGCAGGTTATTTGTCCCTAAAAGTTATTTTGAGATATTTGAGGATTTTTCCCCCAAAAATAAATAATTATCAAGACACTTTTTAAAAACGGAAATACTATATTTTACAGTTATGCTATGTAGCAAACATAAGTTAATATCAATATGCACAAAATGCAAGTTGTAATTTTACAAAAATGTGTATTTGTATTTATGCAATAATGTGTATCTTCTTTTCCTTAATTCAAGAAGAGATGTTTCAGTGCCTTGATCTGATATTTACTAAAATGTGTAGCATGGAAGAAATACTGGTTATTCATTTAGAACAGTTGTGAAAATAAAGGCAAGTAAAAAATCTGCTTTTAATAATACTCTGGGGCCGGCCCGGTGGCTTAGCCGTTAAGTGCACACACTCCCTTGGGCGCGCACCGTCGCACCACTTCTCCGGCCATGCTGAGGCCGCGTCCCACATACAGCAACTAGAAGGATGTGCAACTATGACATACAACTATCTACTGGGGCTTTGGGGAAAAAAAAAAGGAGGAGGATTGGCTATAGATGTTAGCTCAGGGCCGGTCTTCCTCAGCAAAAAGAAGAGCATTCGCATGGATATTAGCTCAGGGCTGATCTTCCTCACACACACACACCAATACGCTAATTTTCTATTATACTCTTATTTCAAAGATTATTTTTTATTTGGAAAACAATGTCATGGCAGTTTGGAATCTCAGAGACAATGAAGACTATCTTCAGTTCAGACTGTTTAATACAAGAATGTTCCTTCTTTGTCAATCTGTCCTGCCCTTAGAGTGGTAGGTGACCAAGCAGTACTTGGAATTTCCCCAAATCAGGCTCTTCCTTCCAGACAGACCTGCCCTCTGCTTCTCCCATTCACATAACTTATGGACCAATTACAATTGGCCAGGGCAGTAAGCTGTTCTGAGCACAGATGAAGCAACACAACCCTCACTATCTCACTATTGCCAGTCATCTTGCCTGTTCTCTTAAGGTTTCTTTGGTAGTACCTTGTGTGTGTGTGGAGGGGGGACAGTCTGGATTAACAGGAACTATTTTGAAATCTGGGTTATGAGAGCCTTAGTTTGGATCTGATCAAACAATTTGGTATTAATAACAAGGGCTATGAATATTTTCAAAGAGATGACTTGATTGTCCCCAAAGGTTTTCAACGATGTCTGGTACACCAGTTCCCTAGCTTAGGTGTTAAAAATTATTGATGGAAATCCTGTTAAAAAAAAAAAGTTGTCTATTCTATGTGATTTTCTGTTGTTTCTTATCATTCTTCTGTTCGCCATGCCCTTAACTAAGAAATAGCTATCTATGATGGCTCTTTAGACATCAATAACTTTAAGAAAGCTTACCAGATCTGAGTTCTTTTTGGTTTTCCTTTTCCTTATTTTTCCTGGTTATGTGGTATCCTTGTGCATTGATATTTTTTGATTATTGATTTCTAGCTTTGTCTCTGAACCTTTATTTTGGAAACATGTTTTTATGAATCTTTATATTCCTGGCATCTAGTTAGGTATCTGACTCATGGCAGTTGTGAAAAAATGTTAATGGAATGAAAGATTGAGTGAATGGATGAGTAAACAAATGAACATAGGACTCTTTGGGCCAATATCTTAAACATTTAGTTTTTCAGTTTTGGACAATCCTATTTTCCAGGCTCTTCTTGCTATCTTGGATTTATCCACTTTATTTTCCTCCTGTTATATTCCAACATACTGTAGTATTTCTGGCCAACTTTGGATTATCTTGTCTCCTATGTTTTTATTTTTTGTATTTATAAAGTCCATGTTAATATTCATTTATTAACTTTAACAGGATTATAAAATTTTTGAAGATAGTATTAACTTATATCAGTACTCCCTTTGAATATTTTCCACTGCCTTATACCAAGATAGAGACCAAATTGATTCTATTATTGATTCTGTTGAAGCCCTAAGAACATCTTGGACTTGTCTCTCTTCATTTAGTATGAATAATCCAAATCTATCTTCTAAATTTTCTCCATGTTAGTATTTCCTAATTGCATATATGACTATGGTGCTTCATTCTTTAATCCCCAGTGGCTTTCTTCAGTTTTCAAAATGAATTTCTAACTCATAAACTATAGGGATAAGTCTATTCAGGATCTGCTCTTTGCTCTACAATATCATCACTCACTTCTTTTCAATTCCATGTTTGCTTGTTTTTTTTACTCCAGCTACACTGGAAAGTATGTTCTTACTAAAGGGCGATGTGCTGTGTAATATCTAAGTCTTTGTATATTAGTACTTGCTCATCTCATATAAATTAACTCATAAACATGCCTCCAGTCTCAGCTTAAATTTAACCATTAGGAGCCCCTTGTTTGGTTCTCAAGATACCTCTTTACTATTCAGAGAACTTTCATAGCATTATGGAAATTTTGGTTCACTTTTCTATCCCCCACACTTGATTGGAAACTCCTTGAAATTTTTCACTACCGTTTCTTATTTACCAATCTATCACTAGTGACCACTACAGCGCTTCACATTTTAGGTACTGCTGAACGAAAGAATTAATAAACTCAGCTGGTCTGATCTGAGGCAGGTACTCCTGATCTTGTAATCCACAGATCATGTAAACTTTTCAGTTCTCATATACAGATTGGGAAGGATAAAATAAAACTTTGTTCACAGATGACATGATTGTCTATGTATAAAACTAACAACAACAACATGTATGAACTAACAACAAGAACAAAAACTCGAGAAATAATAAGCGATTATAGCAAGGTTGCAGGATAACATTTTAATTGACAAAGGTCAGTCGCTTTTCTTTATACCAGCAATGAATAATTCAAATTTTAAATTGAAACAAAACATCATTTACATTAGCACCAAAAAGAGAAATACTTAGATATAACTCTAACAAAATATACACACGATCTTTATGTGTAAAACTACAAAACTGATGAAAGAAATCAGAGTAGATCTGTATAATGGAAAGATATTGAATGTTCATGGATGGAAAAATTCAATATTGTTGTTAGTTCTTCACAATTTGGTCTATAGATTCAATGCAATTCCAAGCAAAATCTCAGCAAGTTACTTCGTGAATATATAAAAACTGATTCTAAAGTTTATGTGGAAATGTAAAAGTTCCAGATTAGTCAATGTAATAAAATTACAATTAAGTCTCCTGCTCTGAGAAAGGCAGTGTTCATAGAATGAAATGACAAGTCGCAGACTGAGACAAAATATTTACGAAACACATATCTGATAAAGAACTTGTACCCAAAATGTACAAAGAACTCTTAAAACTCAACAAAATAAACCAATGTAATTAAAAAGTGGGGAAAAAATTTTAAGAGATACCTCACCAAAGAAGATGTTTGTTAGTGCCATCAAGTCGATTCTGACTCCTAGTGACCCTGTGTACAGCAGAGTAGAACCATACCAGGTCTTTTTGCATCATCCTCTCACCTTCCGGCGCTATATCAGACAATGCTCCATTGCTATTCATAGGTTTCTCATGGCTAATTTTTTCAGATGTGTGTGGCCAGGTCCTTCTTCCTAATCTGTCTTAGTCTAGAAGCTATGCTGAAACCTGTCCACCATGGGTGACCCTGCTCGTATTTGAAATACTGGTGGCATAGCTTTCAGTATCACAGCAACACACAGCTACCACAGTATGACAACAGACAGCCTGGTGGTGTGGTTCCCTGACCCAGAAATGAACCCTGGGTCCCTGGCAGTGAGAGTACCAAATCTCAACCACTAGATCACCTGCCAGCTAAAGAAGATATACAGATGGCAAATAAGCATATGAAAAGATGCTCAATATTATGCCATTAGGAATTACAAACTAAAAACAACAATATGATGCCACTATGCCGCCATTAAAAAGGCTAAAACCCAAAATACTGCAAACACTGAATGCTGGTGATGGTTGAGCAACGGGAGCTCTCATTCATTGCTTGTGGGAACATAAAAAGACATAGTCTCTTTGGAAGACAATTTGACAGTTTCTTACAAAGCTAAACATAGTCTTGCCATATGATCCAGAATTGTGGTCCTAGGCATTTACCCAAATGAGTTAAAATATTATGTACACACAAGAACCTGCACACAAATGTTTGTAGCATTATATTATAGTTTATTCATAACTGCCAAAAACTTGGAAGCGACCAAAATGTCCTTCAATAAGTGAATGGACAAACAAACTGTGGAACATCCATGCAATGGAATATTACTTAGTGCTAAAAAGAAATCAACTGTCAAACCATGAAAAGATATGGAGAAATCTTAAATGAAAATTGCTAAGTGAACGAAGCCAGTCTGAAAAGGCTGCATGATGTATGATTCCAACCACATGAGATTCTTGAAAAGGCAGAATCACAGAGAGAGTAAAAAGATCAGTGGTTGCCAGGGGTTGAGAGGAGGGAAGGAGGAATGAATGAATAGGTTCAGTACAGGGAAGTTTGGAGGCAGTGAAACTATTCTGTACGATCCTGTAATTGTGGATGTATGACACATGGCAAAACCCATGGACCTGCATAACACAAAGAGTGAACTCTAATATAAACTATACACTTTAGCTAATAATAATGTATCAATATTAACAAAAGTACTACATCAATGAGAGCTGCTAATCAGAGGAGTTTGATGGGACAGGAAAAGCAAGTATATTGGAACTCTCTGCTCAATTTTTCTGTAACCTTTCATCTCTCTAAAAACAATAAAGTCTATTAATTGAAAAGACCCAAAATACGCAGTGCATGTACAAGTGGTTGTGATACAATAAAAAATTGTCTGATCATTTATTCAGCTTAAGCTAAAATGTTTCTGTTAAAATAAACCTATTGGTCAGTAACAGGATAATAACTAGATTTCTGGAGAATGTTTACAATAAGTCAGTAATAAATATTTTTCCAAAATATTACTTGACAAAAGTTAAAATTAAATATCATGTGCTGATTGGCATGAGAAACACTTTTTTAAATCAATGAATAGAGGTTGCATCTCAACTAAAGAGCAAATGAATCATTACTGCATTATAATTGCCACATTCATAATAATGCGCATTTTTTAATAAAATACTTTCACATATATATTCTCATTTGATCCTCACAATAATCCATTTGAAGTGGCTTCTGTCTTATTTGACATTGGTGCTGTTTTATGTCTTGGAAAATAGGTCAGTTTTCAATCCGAAGGATTACGTGTAAATGTTGTTAACTGCCACAGCCATGACTGCGATCTGCATTTCCTGAGTCCAGGTGAAGTGAACTTGCCTTCCTCGTACCACCTCCATCTTCATTAGCAGCAAGTGCAAGAATAGAGCTACAGTGTCTTCAGTCTATTTAGGAAAGGCAAGGAGTTTATAACACCATTGTTTGAACAGCTTATTACACAAGCGAATTGTAGTGCTTGCTAGATAATGTGTGCTTAGCAGTCTGTGCCATTTGTTTTTCAAGTCTCAGAACACCTCATAGAATTCTTTAACTTTCTGCAAGCTCCATACGCATAAATATGTATCAGTATTTAAAAATGACTTCAAAACAACATGAGCTTCTGTATTATTGCCTCTGGAAGTATTTACAATTTAAAACACAACTAGTTTAATTATATGCTGAATACCATAACCATTAAATAGTCAAGTATTAGCCTAAATATTTAAACAATCTCTTTCCAAATCTTAAGCCAATGAAAAGAGAAAAGGGAGAATTCCTTAAAATCTCAAGATAAAAAGTGCTCTCAGTGTAGGATTGCCAGATAAAATACAGGACACCAGCTAAATTTGAATTTAAGATAGACAATGGATTTTTTTTTTTACTATATTATGGAGATACTTACACTAAAACATTATCCATTGTGTATCTGAATTTTGAATTTAACTGGATGTTCTGCATTTTTAGCTGCTAAATATAGCAACCCTATCTCAGAGAAGAAACCTCTTTACAGCTGTCAATATTATGCTAAGTTCTGCTATTAAAAATCAGTGACTAAAAAGATGAAACGATAATGTGTTGAAACTAGGTAAGTTTCAGTAGGTGAGAATGAGACACAGAGATTTTAAGGAATTGGCTCACCGGATTCAGGAAGTTGGCAATCCAAAATCTATAGGGCAGGCCAGCAGACTGGAAATTCATGTAAGAGATAATGTCACAGTCTTGTTAGGACAGGCAAACAGGCTAAAAGTTCAGGCAGGGTCTCTATGTTGCAGGGTCTCTATATTGGGCAGAATTTCTTCTTTGGGAAACTTCAGTCCTTGCTCTTAAGGTCTTAAAATGATTGAATGAGACCCATTCACATTTTGGGGGTAATCTGCTTAACTTAAAGTTGCTGATTGTGAATGTTAATCATTACATCTAAAAAATACCTACACAGTAACATCTAGACTATTGTTTGACCGAACAGCTGGACACCAAAGCTTAATCAAGTGGACACATTAAATTCATCATCACACTAATCTAGTCATTGCTGTAAATGGATTTTGATGATGTAATTAAGATCCAAATCAGCTGATCTTAAGAAAGGGAGAATATTGGACTGAGCCTGATGTAATTACATGAGCCCTTTAAATCTGGTTTTAGCAGTCAGAGAAAGAGAAGTAAGATATATACGAATCATAAGTGGAATTTGAGCCATGGGAAATTTTTCATTGCTGCCTTTGAAGATGGAGTGGGGCACATGGCAAAAGGGCAGGTGGCCTCTAGGACCTGAATGCTGCAGCTGATAGAGAGAAAAGGAAGACGTCAGTCCTACAACCATAAGGAAATGAATTTTGCCAACAATCTGAACAAGTTTTCAAGCAGAATCTTCCTCCAAGCCTCCAGATGAGAACTCAGCCTGGCTGACACCTCAGGGCTACAACATAGAAACTCTGCCTTGTGATAACCTGAGCAGAGAACCCTGTCATGCCATGCTAGACTCTGGCCTACAGAACTGTAAACTAATAAATAGGTGTCATTTCAAGTCACTGTCTGTGGTAATTTTCTAGGCAGCAATAGCAAACTAATACACATTATTTATAGTGTATTATATTTAGATTATTTTGAATTCTTCTAGATTCTCTGGAAATTGTCCCTGTATGTGATAAATATATATATATATAATATATATAATTCACTATTATTATACATCATATAATGTATATGTAATATATATATATCTCCCTGTTTTTTGAAAATTAAGCATACTCATATATTTTTCTGTAACTTGACTTAATTATCTTCCTAATATATACTGGATCTATTGCATTCTTAGCTCATGAGACTCTACGCATTGTATAGTGGTTAACAATGAGCATATGGATCCAGGCTGCCTGATTCAAATCCCAGCTCTGACACTTCCATACTGTGCCACTTTAAGTAAGTTAATTTTTTCTAGCATCAATTTTCTTTTCTGAAACTCAGGGACAATAAGGTTGTGAGAATTCAGCAAGACAAGACCTATGAAAACACCTAGAACAATTCCTAATGTACAACAAACTCTCAGAAATATAAGCAAATAGTGCTATTTCTCTTCACTTTTTAAATTTTACGAATAATCTACAAGTACATTTTCCTGTCATAAAAAAGCAATACTGACACATTCAAATGTGAAGTGTGAAACTACTCGCCTCATTCTCCCCACCGTCAAGTTTTCTTACCTCCATCAGTAGCATACTCTCTGAATTTTTATAACTTTAATGTTTGCTGTTACCTCATATAGCAAGTCCTCCTTAACATTTATTGGATATTCTTTCATATTTTCATGTGTAAAGATATTGGTTGATATTCTTCAATATGTAGTGAGCTTGTGAAATCCCCCAAACACTCTATTGAAAGTTTATTTTTAATTACGTTGATTTATCAGATAAATTTGGAGACAATAGTCATTTTAACATAGTGATACTTTTTCATCAATTTTAATTTCTACACAGAAGTATTATATTGAGCAGAACCGAAAGAGAAAGAAAAAAAGTGAGCAAATAAATAAATTAATGAGCTAATAGTTGACATTTTCAAATGCCCTCCAACTAGAACTGACAAATAATTCATAATGACATTTGTGTTGATCTCTTTTAGTTACTGAGGAATTTACGTGATATATATGTGTTAAAATCAACACCTTGTGTTACACCTGTAAAGCTTTGGGAACCTAATGTTAGAAACCTATGGTGTGTTGACTACTGCAGAATTTATTTTTAATTAGAAAAACAAAAATTGTGGAAACAGTTTTTTTTTGTCTTTTAAGACTTAATTTTTTAGAACAATTTTAGGTTCACCACAAAATTAAGAGGTCTTCCCACCTACCCCTGCCCACCCCCCTTGCATAACTTCCCGCATTCTCAACATCTGCTACAATAGTGTTACATTTGTTAGAATCAGTGAACCTGTATTGACATATCTTTATCACCTAGAGTGCATAGTGTACATTAGGGTTCACTCTTGGTGTTGGACATTCATTCTATGGCTTTTGACAAATGTACAATGATGTGTATCCATCATTATAGCATCACACAGAGTATTTCCACTGCCATAAATATCCTCTGTTCTCTGCCTATTCATCCTCCTGCCTCCCCAACCCCTGGCAACCACTGTGATCTTTTTGCTGTCTCCATAATTTTACCTTTTCTAGAATGTCATATAGTTGGATAATACAGTATACACTCTTCAGATTGGCTTCTTTCACTTTATATGCATTCAAGGATCCTATATATCTTTTCATGGCTTGATAGCTCATTTTTTCTTATCGCTGAATAATATTTCATTGGCTAGATGTACCACAGTTTATATATCCATTCACCTACTAAAGGACATCTTGATGCTTACCAGTTTTGGCGATTATGAAGAAAGATGCTATAAACATTTGTGTGCAGGTTTTTGTGTGGGCATATGTTTTCATCTCCTTTGGGCAAATACCAAGGAGTGTAACTGCTGGATCATATGGGAAGAGTATGTTTAATTTTGCTCAGTTTGGTAATAAACCATCAGATTGTCTTCCAAAGTGGCTGTACTATTTTGCATTGCCACTAGCAGTATGTAAGAGCTCCTCTTGCTCCACATCCTCGACAGTGTTTAGTTTGTCGGTGCTTTGGACTGTGGCCATTCTGATAGCTGTGTACTGGTGGTTTTAATTTGCATTGTTCTGGTTTGCATTCCCCTGATGGTATATGATGTGGAGCATCTTTTCATGTTTGTTTGCCATTGGTGTATCTTTGTAGATGAGGTGTCTGTTAAGGTTTTGGACCATTTATAATTGGGTTGTTTGTTTTCGTATTGTTGAGTTTTAAGAGTTCTTTGTATATTTAGATAACAGGCCTTTATCAGATGTGTCTTTTGCAAATATTTTCTCCTGTTATGTGACTTGCATAATATAATGACTTGTGTCATTCTCTTGACATTTTCTTTCACCGAGTAGAAGTTTTTATCTTATCCATTGTTTCTTTCCTGGATTGTGCCTTTGTTATTGTATTTACAAGTCATTGCTGCACCCAAGGTCATCTAGGCTTTCTCCTACCTATATTATCTTCCAGGAGTTTTATAGTTTTGGATTTCATATTTAGATTTAGGGCCCCTTTTGAGTTAATTTTTCTGAAGAGTGTAAGGTCTGTGTCTAGGTTCATTTTTCTGCATGTGGATATCCAGCTGTTCCAGTACCATTTGTTGAGAAGCCTAACTTTGTTCCATTGCATTGCCTTTGCTTCTCTGTCAAAGAACAGTTGACCATACTTATGTGGGTCTATTTTGGGCCCATCTGTTCGGTTCCATTGATCTATTGTCTATTTCATTAATATTACACTGTACTGATTACTGTAGCTTTATTGTAAGTCTTGAAGTCAAGTAGTGTCAGTCCTCCAACTTTGTTCTTCTCTTTTAATGTTGTGTTGGCATTCTGGGTCTTTTGCCTCTCTGTATAATCTTTAGAATCAGTTTGTCAAAAGTCCACCAAATAACTTGGTCAAATTTTTATTGGGATTGCATTGAATTTATAGATCAAATTGAGAAGAACTGACATCTTGACCATGTTGAGTCTTCCTATCCATGAACATGGAATATCTCTCCATTTATTTACTTCTTCTTTGCATTTAACAGAGTTTTGTATTGTCATCATATAGATATTGTACATATTTTGTTAGATTTGTACCTCAGTATTTCATTTTTGGAGGTGCTAATATAAATGGTATTGTGCTTTTAATTTTAAATTCCACTTTTTCATTGCTGATATATTGGAAAGTGATTGATTTTTATATATTAACCTTGTATCCTGCAACCTTGCTGTAATCACTTATTAGTTCCAGGGTTTTCTTTTTTTAATTAATTAATTAATTTATTTTTTGTGAGGAAGATCAGCCTGAGCTAACATCTGTTGCCGATCCTCCTCTTTTTGCTGAGGAAGACTGGCCCTGAGCTAACATCCATGCCCATCTTCCTCTACTTTATGTGGGACGCCACCACAGCATGACCTGACAAGTAGTGCATCGGTGCACACCTGGGATCTGAACCTGGGCTGCCAGCAGCAAGCGCGCGCACTTAACCGCTACGCCACGGGGCCGGGCCCTAGTTCTAGGTTTTTTTTTGTTGATTCTCTTATATTTTCTTTATAGATGATCACGTCATGTGAAAACAAAAATAGTTTTCTTTCTTCCTTCCTAATTTGTACACTTTTAATTCTTTTATTGTCTTACTGAATCAGCTAGAATTTCCAATATAATGTTGAAGAAAGAGTGATGAGAGCAGATATGTTTGCCTTGTTCCTGTTCTTAATGGGAAAGCTTTGAGTTTCTCAGCATTAAGTGTGATATTAGCTGTAGGTTTTTGTAGATTATTTTTATTGCGTTGACAAACTTCCCCACTATTCCCAGTTTACTGAGAGTTTTTATAATTAATGGGTTTTGGATTTTGTCAAATGCTTTTTCTCCATCTATTAATATGATCATGTGATTTTTTCTTTTTCAGCCTCTTGATGTGATGGATTACTTCAATTGATTTTCAAATGTTGAACCAGCTTTGCATACCTGAGATAGATCTCACCTGATCGTGGTGTATATTTCTTTTTATACAATGTTGGATTTGATTTGCTAAATATCATTGAGGATTTCTGCATTTATCTTCATGACAAATACTGGTTTGCAGTCTTTTTGCAATGTCTTTGTCTGGCTTTGATATGAGGGCAATAGTGGCCCCTTAGAACGAGTTAGGAAGTATTCCTTCTGCTTCTATCCTCTGAAAGAGAGAGTAGAGAATTGATTTAATTTCTTCCTTAAATATTTTGTTGAATTCACCAGAGAACCTATCTAGCCCTGGTGCTTGCTATTTGAGAGTGACATTAATTATTGATTCAATTTCTTTAATATGTATAGGCCTAATCAGATTGTCTATTTCTTCATGTGTGAGTTTTGGCAGATTGTATCTTTCAAGGAATGGTCCATTTCATCTAAGTTATCAAATTTGTGGGCCTAGAGTTGTTCATAGTATTTCTTGTTTATCCTTTTAATGTTCATCGGATCTGTAATGATGTCCCCTTTTTCATTTCTGATATCAGTAATTTGCATCTTCTCTCGTTTTCTTAGTTAGACTGGCTAGAGGTGATTCAATTTTTTTTTTTGTGAGGAAGATTAGCCCTGAGCTAACATCCATTTTTCCTTGTGCTTTACTTTTACCATTTACTTTTAATCTATATATGTCTTTATATTTAAAGTTGGCTTCTTGTAGACACGTATAGTTAGGTCTTGTTTTTCAATACACTCTGGCAATTTCTGTCTTTTAATTGGTACATTTTAGACTTTTGATATTCAAAACAATTATTGTTATAGTCGGATTAATATCTCCCATATTTGTTACTATGTTCTATTTGTTGCCCTTATTCTTTGTTCCTATTTTTATCTTCCACTCTTTTTCTGCCTTTTTTGATTTTAATTGGGCATTTTATGTGATTCCATTTTTTCTCCTTTCTTGTCACATCAGTTATTCTTCTTTTTTCCTTTTTTTTTGTGGTTGCCCTAGAGTTTGCACTATTCATTTACAACTAATCGAGATTCACTTTCAAATAACACCCCATAACTTCACAGGAGTGGAAATGCCTTATAATAACAAAATAATCCTAATTCCTCTCTCCCATCCCTTGTCTTATCGCTGTCATTCATTTCACTTAGGTAAGCATATATATACACAAGATACATGCACAAGTATACATAATCAAATATATTGTTGCTATTCTTATTTTGAACAAACTGTTATCTGTTAGATCAATTAAGAGTTTCTAACCAATATTATTTTCCTTCTATCTAAAGAATTTCGTTTAACATTTCTTGCAAGGCAGGTCTACTGCCAACAAAGTTTTGCAAATTTTATTTGTCTGAAAGAGTCTTTGTTTTTCCTTCACTTTTCAAGGATAATTTGTCAAGGTACAAAATCTGGGTTGGTGGTATTTTTCTCTCAACACTTAAATATTTCACTCTACATTCTTTTCTTGCATGGTTTCTGAGTAGAAGTTGTATGTAATTCTTATATTTGTTCCTCTACAGGTAATGTACTTTTTTTCACTCTGGCTTCTTTCAGGGTTTTTTCTTTATCTTTGATTTTCTTTACTTGAAAATTTTATATTTATGTGTAGGTTTTTTGGCATTTATGCTACTTTGTACTCTCTGAGCTTCCTGGATCTGTGGTTTGATGTCTGAAATTAATTTGGGGAACTTCTCAGTCGTTAATATTTCAAATATTTTTTCTGTTTCTTTTTCTTTTTCCTCCTTCTGGCATTCCCATTATATGTATGTTACACATTTTGTAGTTGTCTCATAGTTCTTGGATATTCTGTTCTATTTTTTTCAGTCTTTTTTTCCTTTGATTTTCAAGTTTGGATGTTTCCCTTGAAATATCCTCAAGCTCAGAGAGTCTTTTCTCAGCTGTGTCCAGTGTACTCTTAAGCTTATCTAAGTAATTCTTCATTTCTGTTGCAGTGTTTTTGATCTCTAGTATTTTCTTTAATACTTTCTTAGGATTTCCATCTCTCTGCTTACATTGCCCATCTATCTTTGCATGCTGTCTATTTTATCCACTAGAGACATTAGCATATTAATCATAGTTATTTTAAATTCCCAGTCTGATAATTCAACATCTCTACCATGTCTGGTTCTGATCCTTGTTCTGCCTCTTAAATTGTGTTATCTTTTGATATGGCTTGTAATTTTTCTCTTGATAACCAAACATGATGTATCAGGTAAAAAGGACTGCTGTAGATAGGTCTTTAGTATTGTGGAGGTAAGATGTGGGGGCAAGGTAAGTGACCTATAGTCCAATGATTAGGTCTTAGTCTTTTAATCAACCTATGCCTCTGTACTATGAGCTTCACAGGAATTTCTCAGTTATTGTCTCAACCTTTAGGTGAGAGAGGATGGCTCAAGCAGTCTAGAGTTGTGTATTTCCCTTCCCTAGGTCAGTTAGGCTCTGATAATACCCCAGCAGGTTAGGCTCTGATTAACTAGTTTCATCAGAGGGTAGGCCTTATTAAGAAGAACAGAATGCTCCGGCATATTTCAAAATGGTTGCTTTTCTCTTCTTCTTGCAGGAAGCAGGAGGGGATTTTTCTCTGATATTTACTGTGGGAACCTGGCTAAGCTCTAGAGGTAAATCTCACAGTATTGTGGCCCCCCCGCCCCCCCATGACTGGTTCTTCCTGGAGTTTTTAACTCTCAGTGTTGTGCACACTGAGCTTTCAGCAGTTTGTCAATTATAGTTCCAGTTTTCTACTCTGGCACTGGTTCCTGTGGGTATTTCCACTCTTGAGTCTCTGCTTTTGTAAGTCATGACTCCTTATGTTCACTTGTCTGTCTCTCCAATATTGGGGGCAGTATTTTCCTCTGTGTCCTCTCCTCTCTTATGGATCCAAGAAGAGTTGTGATTTTTCAATCTCTTCAGTTTTTTACATGTTGTTAGGATGCAGTGCCAACTTCCACAGTCCTTACATGTGTAACTGAAAACCAGAAGTCCCCCATATTTCATTTTTAAAATTTATTTTTAAAATGATTAAACTTTACTATGTTTATTGTAGCACAACCAATAAATATAGTGGATAAGTTATAAAATATTCTAAAGGGCTTCCATTTGAATTTAAATTAATGTGATTACATAATGTGCCTGTTAATTGGACACAGCCTTAGCAAATACAGAATCATAAATTTGGAATCCTTTAAGTTTTGCATTCCCTGGTTAGGAAATTTTCCAGTATTTTAAGACTATGTACTCCCCTGTCTTAGGAAATCACTCTTTTGATATGTGTTTCTTTTCCCTCATCACATTGATATTTATCACAACAAAGTGAGAAAATTTGTGTGTGAAACAAACACTATTATCACTCTTACAGTTTAACAATGAAAGAGCTATAAGTGACACAGACACCTCTCCGATATCAATGCTGACAAGTGGTGCTGTGAACTTTGTCAAGGTACTTGGCTTCTTGTGAACAATTTCAGTCAATTGATAGGAGAATAGTAACCTGGTACTTCAATTTTCTTTAATATACAGAATGCCTGGACCATAGATAATTCCACATAGGAGTTAATATATGCAAAATGCCCAGGACATAGTAAAGACTCAGCAAGAATTAACCAGTATTTTTTGAAAATACTAGCAATCTCTGGAAAGCATGAGCCCAACTAGGAGGCAACTAGAAGGCTGAATTTGACTTTAGTCTGAATAAGAAGAAACACATTGTTTAAAGGTACATTTTTGAAATAGTAAGCCACCAATCAATATTACCAGAACAATCCAATTTCCTTTTATTTCTTTTTGAATGCTTCTTACTCCTACCTTTTTTTTAAAAAAAAAAAACTCCTGTAAAATAATATAAAGAAATACATTTTGATAAAAAATTAGCATTTTACAAATTTGGCTCATCGATGATAGGTAATAACACCAGCTAAAAATGTGTTCACATATTGTGGCACAGAAATTTGAAGCCTTAATTGATTATGCTACTGTGTGTTGGATTAGACTCCAAACATTATTTTGGGGAAAGCCTCTCATTGCCATTGTACTTGCCAAGCACCTGTAAGTAGGTGGTGTGGCTTTATAACCAGGAAGAGGGGGCATGTCAAACTTTTCTATCATCCTAAGGGACAGGTATGTGGTATACAGTAAGAAATACTGATAAATAAAAATAAAAGGAATGAATGATAAATAAAGCCCCAATCCAACTTATAAAACATGTGGATCTGTACCTAAAAATCAGTATAGGCTATCAGCTCTTCATTTACATTTCAAAATAGAGCCAAGTAGGGAAAACAGAAAAAAGTTAAAACATTTTTTTCTTTTGTTTCTAATGTGACATTTTATCTTCCAATCTCTCTCAAACTTTAGCTATGACTTGTCTTTTGAAATCAGTGATTTTCAAATGCCATTATAACTTTAACATATAAATCTTTAACCAGAGATTAATGGAGAACCTAATTATTAAAACACACATATACACACACCCTTTTCCTAGAAACATAAAATATTGAATATGACAGCACTAAACACAATTACTCCTATATGATCCCTCTCTATGTTTCTTTTGATCTCACTCTCAGCAAATGGATTTTCATAGATGAGTTAAATACTGATATTGGTATTTTTAAAACTTTGTCCATAGGCAGAATTTTTTTTTCAGACACAAAACGTTACATGGGTGAAATAAGATAACATAGTAAATGCTCTGAGAAAAAGAAGGCATCTGGGAATAAAGACATTTGCAATCCATTATAAATGGAGCCAAAAATACAAAGAGTTTGTCTCAAATTTACTGCAAAATTACAAATATTTGTACACTCATTTTGATATTTAAGCTCAACCACTTCTTAATAAATAAGGTAGTATCTAAATATGGTAAGCAATTTTTAATCCTTAGCTTTTTAAATTGAAATATGGTCACCATGCATTAAAATGAATAAAATTATAAGCATTTAGATCCCTGGATTTTTAAAAAGTGAACATTCCTATGGAACTATCAAATATATCAAGATATAGAATATTACTAGCCTCCAGAATATCCCCTTATACCTCTTTTCAACTACTAGCCCTTCCAGAAATTAATCACTCTTCTAACATCTACTACCATAAAAGGTGAACATTATCAGTGTGTGCACTATTCTATTGATGTTTTTTTCAATAAACATTATGTCTGTAAGATTCATCTCTGCTGTTGTACATAGTTGTAGTTTGTTCTTTCTCATTGCTGTATAGTATTCCATTGTAGTAATAATTCTGAATTTATTTATTCATCCTACATTTTACCTATTTTATAATTGTGGTAATTTTGGTCATTTTTAATTTTGGGATGCTATAAATAATGCCACCTTAAATATTCTTGTACTTATCTTTGGTAACATATATGCAAATTACTGCTGAGTCTGTATCTAGGAATTTAATTGATGAGTCATGAGTATGCATATGTTCAGTTTTATTAGATACTGCTAAACAGTTTCAAAATGCTTGTAACAATTTGCACTTTTGCTAGAAGTATGTGAGAGTTCCCTTTACTCTATATCCCCACTAACACTTGGTATTGCGATTTTAGATTTAAGTGTCGCCTTCCTAATACGTTTATAATGATATTTTATTGCAGTTTTATTTGTATTTTGCTAATGACTAAGTATTTTGAGCATGTTTTTTATAAGCTTACTTTTGGATAACATCCTCTTAAAGAGCTTGTCTAATTCATTTGCTCAATTTTATTTTAAATGAATTGTCTATCTTTTCATTACTGATTTGTACTTATTTTTTATGTATTTTTATGAGTCTTTAGTTGGTTATTTATATTGTAAATATCTTGTCCTAATTTGTGGATTGCTATTTACTCTTTCAAAATTGTCATTTGATGAACAGAATTTCTTAATTTTAGTAAAGTCTAATTTATCAGTCTTTCCTTGATAGTAAATAATTATTGGGTTCCATTGAGGAAATAATAACCTATTTAAATGTCACTCTCTGTGTAATGTTGCACAAAATTTACTGTTTCACTTTTCATATTTTGATTTATGATTAATCTAGAATTGGTTTTGTCCATGGTATGAATTAGAAGTCATCTTTTTTCCATATAGTACAATTATTCCAATACAATTTATTAAGAAGACCATCATTTTTTTCTTGCATTGAAGCTATTTATTAATGTAATTCAAGTAATGTGGCATTTTAAAGTTCTAGAAATTCTATTTTAATTCTGTGTATTTTGGATAATAGAGGCTAAGCAGAGAGTGTGGCTCAACCACATTCATCTTTTCTTCTATTTTCTCATAATTTAATCAGTTATATCTAGTTTATATTTGGTTCTTTCTATGTCTTTTTTATTTTTTTTAGTTTTATGTGCTGCCAGGCTTAGTAAAATTTTGGTTACTATATATTAAAAGTTGTAAAGTCTTGGGATAATATTACAATCATCCAGAGAAGATTTTATTTTTTTTTCTGTAAGCAAACAGCACACACATCAAGTCATTGCTCCAACAACGACTGAATGCTCAAAGGTTTCTTTGGTGAAGGTGATTTTATTTCTTATGTGTCCTTTCTCTTAGGCATAACCTTTTAGGACTATGAACTATAAATCTGAGGTGATTGCAGGGCCTGACCTCCTTTTTAGGACGTCAGCTGTATCAATTTTTGCCCCAGAATTCTGAGACTGCCAAAACCTTAGCATAGATTTTGTCCCTCAACAGCTGTTTTTCTTTGTTGTTTTGACCTTTTACTCTGGGCGTGTCCAGCCTAGGAGCTGGTAAATGCCTTTGGAGAGATTATATGCAGAAAGCCTCCATCAGCTTCCACAGTTCCATTTCTCCACCAATCTGACTTAATTCTTAATTGTTTTGTATTCATGAACTTCATGTCTGTTGCACCAGCTCGGTGGAAACAACACAAGCTCTAGGCCGTACTCTCTGATCAGGCTCTACAACCTGAAAATAAAGTCAGCACATAGCCTTGGGGGGAAAAGGCTACTTTGAATACCACCTTGATGTACCTGCATAGGGCCTTTACTCAACTTCTGGTACCTTAGTTGCTCTCTGATGCTTT
Organism: Ceratotherium simum simum; assembly: GCF_057802395.1. Lineage (NCBI taxonomy): Eukaryota > Metazoa > Chordata > Mammalia > Perissodactyla > Rhinocerotidae > Ceratotherium > Ceratotherium simum. Next base: position 28,873,779 of record NC_141907.1, on the reverse strand, counting down.
CAATCAGTATTTCTTTTTTTTTTTTTTTAAAGATTTTATTTATTTTATTTTTCCCCCCAAAGCCCCAGTGGATAGTTGTATGTCGTAGCTGCACATCCTTCTAGTTGCTGTATGCGGGACTCGGCCTCAGGATGAACGGAGAAGTGGTGCCTCAATGCGCACCCGGGATCCGAACCCGGGCCACCAGCATCGCAGCGCGCGCACTTAACCACCAAGCCACAGGGCCGGCCCTCAATCAGTATTTCTTAATCATTTGTTGTTTTATAATTTATAAAATTTGTATATTTGTTTTCAATGAGTGATTATGATGGAGGTTTCTCATTATAACTAAGAAGGGAACTCAAAATTAATTTTTTACAAGTTATGTGGATGGTGATGAAGTAAACAAAAAAGTAAAATGTAAGTCTTTTGATTCTTCTAAGTGGTAGATTTATAGAAATTTCTGGATGCAGATTTTCAACAAGTCAACAAGTTTCCCTGACATGGTGCCTTATCAAATTTTCTGCTGTTCAGTGAGCAACACTGTTTTCATCTGCAACAAGGTCTGGAACTCATTCCTTGAGGATCAAGGAGGGGTTCTTTCTTAAGAACTCCTTATATCTTCTATTCTTTTATTCTATAGAGTTCTCTTTACTTCTTACTCCCATCCCCTCATTATTCTGATTTCCTGAAATCATTAGTTATATATATATTAAACTTTCCCTGTTCAAATTACTCTGTGATTTCTCTCTCCTTATTGGACCCTGACTAATACAGGAACATAAATAAGAGTTATGAGGAAGATCCAGACATAAGTAGGAAGGACATAGATACTCTAAATATAGTTTAAATGCCCCTGAACCCGAAAAGACTGGCACACAGAGAAGAGAACAAAATGTTGGTCAGATATAAACTCAGAACAGGAATATCAATAATGCAGTCTTGATTCTGAGCCAATGAGATACATGCCTACTTACACTCAGAGTGCTTCTAACTCAACTACTCAGAGTTCAAGGAAGAGTGACAGCATAGTTAGGGTTTACATCACCTGATCTATACAGATTAATGCTGCAGGGTCAGGAAGCTGAGTAGACAAAAACCATTGAATAAAAATCAATGAAATAAAACTTTTGGTGGATATTATGGAGGCATGCTGTTATGGTGGTTAAGAACCCTAGACTTAGAGAAAGATTGTCAGAATTTGAATTCTGAAACTGCTTCTGACTAATGATGGAAATTTGGCAATTTTTTAAGCCTCCTGGCCCTAGTTCTTTGAAGTGAAACTGAAAAAACAACTGAAGTCTCTTCAGTCATATATGTGTAGGGTGTGTGTGTGTACATAAACATGAAAAAAATTGGAAGGAAAACAGATAGAGAGAGAACAAGAATCAAAGTGGTGGGTTTTTAGCATTATTATCATTATCAGCAGCATCATTATCATCAGCAGCAGCATCATTATCATCAGCAGCAGCAGCAACATCAATATCACCAAATTAATGATAAAAAGCAGTGAAAGCTGCACAAAAACTATTTTTCAAGGAACTCTGGGCCCAAGGAGTACCTAATCTCTTGATCTTCCAATCTTTTTAGAGTCTGAAAAGTCTGAGGGCATGTACAGAGTCTTTTAGTAGGGATCTAGATGGGGAGATGGGAGGAGGGCAAGAAAAGGCTTGAAGAAATATTGCTGTTCTACATTTCTCCCAATATAGTGATCAGAAAAGCAAGTAAATTCTTTTTAATTTTTTAAAATGTTTTTGTTAAAGTTTTTTGTTTGTTTTTTGTAGAGATATGCTTCTAAAATGACATTGATCAAAAATCATAATTTAAATCATGATATATAAGTATCTCAGAGCCCATACCTTTAACAATAATGTCTATATCTCCTTTTGCTAATCCATACTTAATTAAAATCATATTGGTAATTGTATTTAGCATGTCACTTACTCAGAGGGAGAAAATCTGTTTGATAGGCGCCTAGGCAATTTGGTTCTTTATTTACTTTTGAAATTTATTTTAAGCTAATACATTGGCATTCTGGGTTGTCCATTGGTGTGTTATGCATTTTGCAAATATGAATCAGCTTCCTTGTTTTCAGTCCACTCTGTGACACTAAAGAAATTCAGATCATTAAGTCATCAGGATTTAGGACCAAACTCATGAATTCACCAAGGTTAATTTAACCTTAGCACTTGATCTATTTGGCTACTCACTCAGCCTTCCCAATAGTTTTTCATTGGAAACATTCTCAGCAACGACTCCCAAGGTGAAACTGGATACACTTATATGATTTTTTTTTTTAGTCCAATTTACTAAGCCCTCTTTATAAGGTCCCTCAAGCCACAGATATTAGAAATAGCCACTCTTATAAGTTAGAGATCTAAAACAATATATAAATAAATATAGTAAAATAAATTCAGTGAATATGACATAAATAGTAAATTGCCATGTGAATTCATGTGATAGTCAATAAGAAAAATATAAAATATAATCTTGCTCATATTTAAAAAAACACATATCTATGCACTAGGATGAATAATCCTCTTATAATTATATATATTTTAGTCCATAGTACAAATTTAACTGTTACTTAAAATTGTATTATTGTTTCCGGGAATTAAAATCTCATGTATTTTAATATTAACCTGGAAAAGAAGGCTCAGAGGACTATGACTTTTTTTTCTTTCAACTATAATATTGTTGCTTTCTATTAATAAAAAACAATTATGTGATAAATGAATAAATTTACTCTTGGGAACTAATTTCCTTTAACATTTTTATAGAGTTTACCATTATTACTGCTTTTATAGCAGACAATGATTTGGATGTTTGTAGATCTTCAAACCGTATTTATTAAGACAATTCATTATTTGTAGAATCCGAGAACATAGTAACATTAAATAACATGTAATTTTTTATATAATTGTACAAAGTTTACTTTTAAAAAGTGAAAATTTGGTACAACAAATAATTAAAGCAAAAAACAAATGTAAATTAAACAAAAGATTTCACTTTCTCCATTAAAAGTAAATTAAGACCTTAGCAAACAATTATCTAAGCTACCCTCCTACCCATCTCAATCCAGCTGCATCTGTGAGCCAGAAGATTTTCAACTGCTTTTAATTAGCAGTTTTTGTGACTATCTCAGAGGTTGCAAATTAAAGAGAACATTGACTAGCAGATTCTGTACTGCTTAAAAAGGAAATATCCTAGGGAGAACTCCAAATAGTAATAGAGAATCTCAGTGGTAATGGAAGGCAATGATAGGGCATGTATCAGGAAATTAAAAAAAAAAAATGCAAGAAGTACTGAAGTCTCAGACTTGATGCTATAAAAATAAGATTCAGAAGAGATGAGATGAATTTGTCTCCCATGATTAATGAAAATTTGAAAAAATACCTACGATCTCACCAGAAACAGTTTAAACTGTAGTAGTGGCTAATGTGGAATAATCTGATTACTGTAATTTTTTGTGTATGATATAGGTTTTAAAAATTTACCACATTTAGAGCAGATGATATTTTCAAGATTTTACTTCTACTCTTCCCCGTATCACATAACAAATACTATAGCCTAAACTATTTTTGTAGTATGAAAAATAAAAAACTGTGTTCTTAGACATTTATGTTAGACATAGAAATTTATGTCTGATTATTCAGCTTTTATATTTTTTAAAACACTTTATTTTTTAGAGTCCCTTTATGTTTACAGCAAAATTGAGAGGAATGTACAGAAATTTCCCATATACCCCATGCTCCCACACATGCACAGCCTCCCCTATTATCAACATCTCCACCAGAGTGGTACTTTTATTGCAAGTGATGAACCTACATTGACACATCATTATCATTCAAAGTACCATAGTTTACGTTAGGGGGCACTCTTGGTACTTGTATATTCTATAGGTTTGGACAAGTGTATAATGACATGTATCCATCATTATAGTATCATACAGAGTATTTTCACTGCCCTAAAAAGCCTCTGTGCTCCACGTATTCCTCCTAATCTTTAGACAGTCTGAATATCTTGAGTGCTGGATTTTTATGTGTGTGTGTGAAGAAGTTTGGCCCTGAGCTAACATCTGTTGCCAATCCTCCTCTTTTTGCTTGAGGAAGATTGTCGCTGAGCTAAAATCTGTGCCAATCTTCCTCTACTTTGTATGTGGTTTGCTGCCACAGCATGGCTTGATAAGCAGTGTGTAGGTCCATGCCCGGGATCCAAACCCACGGACCCAAGGCTGCCAAAGCAGAGCACACGAACTTAACCACTATGCCACTGGGCCAGCCCTTGGATTTTTTTTTTAAATTAGATAAGCTATGCCTAAGATATTGTCCTGAAGCAAAAGAATTATTCCTAATTTGCCTTAAACTTGAAACAGTTCTCTTTCTAAAAATCAACCAGCAAGTCAATTTAAAGGACGATGGGATGTATTTTATATAAATACCACTGTGAATGGTGATTAATTTATTGGACTAGCCTATAAAACTTACCCATTCATCTTGTATATGTGTATTTATAAATACGTACACGTGTGTGTGCATACACATGCATGTAAACATACATATACGTATGTGTATGTATGCACACATGTATATGTATACATGCCTGTACACATGTATATGTATACATATGTGTGTGTGTTTATGTATATGTATCTATGTGTTTATACATAAATGTGTATGTATACCTATATATCTATACATTTATCTATATTTTCATCTTCACTACCCCCAAAATAAAATAAATATTAAATTAGTTATAAAATTATAAGATTCAAAAAAAGATTTAAAAAAACATCAGAGCAGAGGTCTTGCTCTCTTGAGGTCAAGAGAAGTTTGACATGCTTTGGTTTAGAACATTGGTTTTTATATTTTTTAATTCAGGACATTCATAAACCATGTGTTCACAAATAAATAAATGCATAGATATATAGCAACTGACCCATTATTGAACCATTCCAAAGGAACAATTAATAAAACCTGTTGGATAGGTTTCTGTCATGTTTTGTTTTTTCTACATGCCAACTTATATAGCCAAGTTAGTTTTATCTCATTATTGAAAACCATACTGGTTCAATATATTTCCCTCAAATATTAACTATGCACAAATAACATGCTAGATGTTGGCTACAGAAAGATGAAGATGACATTTCCTCACATTTAAAAGTCATATAGTTTACAGAGGTTCTAGTATGGCTCTGTTATTGTGCCTTGGAAGGCATATGGAATGTGTGCTTATTCAGGTATTGTTACAAAAATTTAGAATTTTATATTTATTATTATTTTCATTTAATACACATATATAAAGTTCATTAATAGTCAACAGAATATATACTAAACCTCCTAAAACTATGATAATAATGATATCTAAGATAGGGATAATTATTAGAAAACAATCTATAATGTATAAACGTTGAAAATACAATATGAGAAATGTAATGGTTCCACCCAAATTGCCTAATTTATCTTTAAGGAAGAACATATATCTCTGCTGGTTCTAAGGACTTAAAATTGCACGAAAAAATACTGATAGGAAATTCCTTAACCCAAACGTACTATTTACTGTTTATGATAATTTGAGAGAAAGTCAAGTTGATCATTTCTTCACCAAAAATTTTCAGAAGCACCTTATAAATGACTCCATTCACAGTGTATGCCCCGTTCCCTTTAATCTAGTTATCCACTCATTCATTCAACTGGTATTTATCCAATGCACTAACTGGATATATGTCAGTAAAAATACATATAAGGTAAAGTTTTCTTCCTTTGTGAAACATACTTTCTAGTAAGGGGAGACAGACAATAAATGATTAAATTTTGTAGTATGTTATGAAGTCATAAACGCTACAACATTAGAATGAGATTAGGGAGAGAGTGTGGGGGAAAGGGCAGAAAGCAATTTTTAAAAATAATCATGATAATGCTTACCTACTGAGAGCAATGTGAGGGAGGGAGTAGAGGACAGAAAGGTCAGAGGTAATGTGGGTGGGAGGGCAGATAATGCAGTGCTTTATAGACCATTATAAGGACTATGATTTTTTTGTTTGTTTTTGTGAGGAAGATGAAACCTGAGCTAACATCTGTTGCCAATCCTCCTCTTTTTGCTGAGGAAGATTGGCCTTGGGCTAACATCCGTGCCCATCTTCCTCTACATTATACCGGACGCTGCCACAGCATGGCTTGACAAGCAGTGCATCGGTCCGCCCCTGGGATCCAAACCTGCAAACCCCAGGCTGCCTAAGCGGAGCGCAGGAACTTAACTGCTACGCCACCAGGCCAGCCCCAAGGACCGTGATTTTTCACTGAATGAAATGGAGAGTCATTGGAGGCTGGCAGCAGAGAAGTGATACACTTCAAATTTCATTTGAAAAGGATCTCTGTCTTAAGAATAGACAGAGGTAAGAGTATAAGCATTAAGACCAATTAAGAAGCAATTTAGCACTCCAGTGCAAGAAGATGAGAGCTTGGTCAGGGTGATGAGGAGTAGCCAGATTCTGGATACATGTTGAATTCAGGAGTTCCTACGGGTCGGATGTACAGAGTGAGAAAAGGAGCAATCAAGGTTGGATAGGGTGGGTTGAGGAACATCAGGTGCTCTATTTTGGACAATTTAGGCTTAGATAACTAGTAAATATCCAAGTGAAAGTAGCAAGTAGGCAGATGATTGTACAGGTTTAGAGTACAGGGGAAATGTCCAGGTTGGAAGAGTCCCAAGAATTTCTGGACATCATTAGCAGATGTCTCACATATGCTCATGAAGAATTGCAGATCAGCCACCAGATTGCACCTAAAATTCTCTTATTCGTCCCTTGCTCTTCCTCACACCTGCACTTGTTGAGTATCACTGTTATTGCTTCTATGTACTGCTGTCTCTATAGGCACTGTTGTTGCTTCCAAAGGATAGTGCTTTTGTAAGGGGCACAATCATCTTCCATTTTGACTGCTAAGTGCAAGCCTCTGTGATAGTCGTGAAGCGTCATCTTCTATTGCAAAGGTAGGGAATGACACTTTCTCCTGTGTATGTACGTGTGAGGATGTGTGTGTCTGATGATTTTACATTCACTAAAATATTTCTTAAACAATAAAAATGTATTACATTCAATTTAGGAATAAAATATTTAATACTCACATTTATATCAAACTATAAGGATTGACTACCAGAAGTCAAATCCCTTCTCATTTGGGGGTGAAGAATGGAATGTTTCACATAATGTTTTTATAGGAAGTAAATTTCATATTTGACAGACAAAATCACAATAAATATAAGCTATTGATATTAGCATTCTTATTTTCTTTATTACTGAATAATTTGACCTATTAAATAACCAAAGACATTCTAAGATGGGCGGTATTTTCTTATCCTCAACCAATACAAATTCTGTATTAATTTATTACTGTAACTATAGTGCTTTTAAAAAAGAGTGTAATAAATGAGATTATTTAAAACAAATATGATGGATTTATAGCCATTTTTTCTTGTATCATTCTAAAAATGAGATACAATGCTTATTAAAGGGTTAAAACTTCTCAATTACCTATAATTTGGTACTTAATTCTACAATGCTGAGCAGATGTTGATGGAACACAAATAGTGTTTTTGAACTTTCTCAACTGATTCAAACGTGGACTAAAAGGAACAAACAATTGGCAGATGTCGGGATCTGCTTCCCACCCTCTTCGGTTTCTATGACCATATTTGGTTCAATTTAAAGGACATTGGCCTGTTATAGAAGTCAGAGATCCCCTATCTACTGCTTTGGGCCTTAAAGTTTCCTCATCTGTAAAACAGGGATCAATAAATCTTTTAGGGCATTAATGAGGATGAAATTATTTAGTTATATACATGGTATTTAGAATAGTGGGTGCCACATAGTAAGAGAGATGTTTTCTAGGATTATATTATTTTACCATTTACTGTCATATAGTCATTCAAATTGATTTTATTCATTTCTTATAAGATTAAATGAAATAGTTCAGGTTAATTATTTTTAAAGATAATTAGAAATGTTTTTTTAGTAGGAATCAAATATTTTGTGGGCATTTAAAAATATATCTTTAACAGAATATAACATTGATTTAACCATGTAAATACTTAGATTTAAGGGTAAAATAAATGTTACTAGAGATTTTTGTAATTACAAATATATATTATAGAGATGATATTTTATTAGTTTTTAAATTTAACTCCATATTCCCAGATTAATGTTTATTTTCTTTTTAGTTTGAAATAACTTCAAGCCTACAGAATAGTTATGAGAATTATGAAAGTAACTTTTTATTTTCCTGAACCATTTGAGAATAAGTTGCTGACATAATGGCCAGCCAAAATAATAAAAAAATGACATTGATAGATAAATTACTACTAATAGATACTCAAACTTCATCAAGTTTTGCTGATTATCCTGATAAAGCCCATTAGAGGAAAAGTGTCCAATCAAGGACAGCATGTTGCATTTATTTTGCATATCTCATTAGTCTCTCAGGTTACTCAAAAAAATTAGTGAATGTGCCCCTTCAAGTATGCAACTTATACTTGAGTTCTCATTATTTATGGGACTGAGAAATATAGATTAACAAAGCAGCAAGGACACATTCTTTCACAATCCACATATTGAAATAAAAATATTTAAGTATTCATTAATATTAGGAGTATTATATTAATATCCAGAGGACTATGTAATAAAATAGTGGTTGAGGCAAAAAAGGGAAATAAAAAAGCATTTAATCATCATACAAAGAAAAATATTTAGGTAATTAGTTTTCATCTCATATTTTGAAAGTTGAGTTAGATTTATCAAAAAATTATGGTAACTAGTAAAATGCAAAACTGCTCCCCAAGTGTTCACAATGAATCTGGAATACATGAGCACCATAATGCCAGCAATTTTCCAGTGATTTTGGAGGATTCTTACTTCTTCAAATGGCTGATTGTTATATAAGCAATTTTCTAAAGTATGTGAAATTTAAGTCATTGAAATTGTTTTTCGTCTGACATTTTTTACGGTATGGAAATAGCCTTAATGTACCTTCCATTACCTATAGATGAATCACGAATCCAAATGTGGTAGATAAGTAAATGTAGCAAAGGTGGAAATTTTCCAAAAATCTCCAGGGCTTCTCATTTACACAATCTACTATAGACAGATCCAAGAAAAACCATCCGATTCTTGTAAATGCTATAGTTTCCGTACTAAAACAGAGTTGATGACCTAATATAGAAAGGTATGTGTGCTTTAAATGTTATGAATATGTTTTTGAACAAGACCTCAACCAAATTAGGTAAATGATCTTAGTTTTATTTGGGAAATAAAAGCTAAATTTTATTTTCCAATATTTTTCAGGTCTTAATCACCATTTTGAAGTGTCAATTGCTTAGGATTTAGACTGTTTTATATTACATAGCATATAACATTTTATTCTCAAATTCTAATAGAACTATTTTGCTCATAAAATGAAGAAATAAGATTACTCAAGTCTTATTTTTCAAGTATAGAATTGGCTTTTTCTGTATTAGCTTCTTTACTAAAAATGTAGTCCATTAAAAGATAAACTGGCATATTAAAATTTTGAAGTTTATTTGAGAGAAAATCTATTCAAATCTGGCAGGGCAGTGCCAAACTGGAAGTGATTATTGACTCCTCCTACAGGAGCTGGGGAAAAGACCCATATAGAAAAAGGAGGGAAGCAAAGAAAGGAGATTTTTGATTGACCATAGCTTAAAGCCTAGTTGTTATTTGAGACTGACTGTCTTTATCATTTTGATTTTGTAAGCTTGAGGCATTTACACACTTAGATTTTCCTTTGCTCATGTAGGCTGCCACCACAGTGGAGTCTCAGTCTAATGACCTCCTATTTAATCAATTTAACAAGTCTAATATTTTAGTCAGTTTGATATTTAACTTTCAGTTTAATAAATTGTGCGTCTGAGAGTTATTCATTTAGAGAATTTGAATTTTAGACGTTTTGACAACTGTCTATATATAATAAAATCTGAAATCCATGCCAATTCTTCATCCTTATTAAAAATGAGTGAAATCAGACAAGTGTTTCTTAATTTCCAGGTGATGAGATACTAGGGCTTACATTATTGGTTTTCCCTGAAATTTGAAGAATAAGAAATGCCTTATGGTTTAAACAGTTGCTACTAATGGATAGATGAAGTTATAGATGAGGTAAATATAAAAGACCGGTTATTTGACTAAAATGTGTTTGTAAAATAGATATACCAACATAATTACGCATTTGCCATATCTCAAAATACAAGAATTAAAAAAAGACTCAGAATGTCAATATCAGTGTTACTACTACCAATATTATTACTGAGAATAATTTAATATGTTTATGTTTTTGTAACTCTTCCTTATTGTATATACCATGAGAGAGATGCAAACAAATTACTGTATTTTAAAATCAATTGTGATACTTTCTGTCCATGTGATTATGCTACCAACTAATTACACAGATTTGGTTTTTTGTTTTTTGTTCTTTTTCAAGAGATTTCAATTTTTAGAGATTGCTTTGATATTTAAATTTGTTGTATAATTATAAAATTTACGTGGTTATAAAGTCAAGTCTACAAGACAAAACTTCCATGAATGTGCTTTGCTTTGTAGATTTGCCAGTATTTCTTTGGGACAGAGACTTGGAGGTAACATTTGTGGATCACATGGTAATGCATGTAATTTTGGGCAGATAGTGCAAAATCTCCCTTCATAGATTTGTATCACTTTTTATTTTCATCAGAAATGTATAAGATGGCCAGATCCCCGATGGCCTTGTCAGTAGAGTATGTTTTCACACATTCGAATATTTCCAATCTGATAGAGGAAAAATGGTAATTTAATGTCAGTCTTTTTGGCTGCTATAACAGAATACAATAATCTGGGTGGTTTGAACACTTTTTTTCTTACATTTCTGGAGGCTGGGAGTCTAAGATCAACGCTATGTGGTTCCTAGTGAGAGCAGCTCTTCCTGGTTTGCAGAGGGATACCTTCTTATTGTATCCTCACCTTGTAAAGAGAGAAAAATCTATCTCATCCTCTTTTTTATAAAGGCGTTAATCCCATCAGGAAGGCCCCACCCTTACGACCTGATCGAACCGTAATTACCTCCCAAAGGCCCACCTTCTAAGACTATCCTCTTAGGGATTATGGTTCCAACATATGAATTTTGGAGGGACACAAACATGCAGTCCATAATCCTCAGTATAGTTGTAATTTGCAATATTCTTATTACGAGAGAGGATGAACATTTTTCATGTGGCTTATTGATATATTTTGTCCTATGAAGTGACTGTTAAAATATCTAGGCTAATTTTGTATCATTTTATTGGTCTTTTCTCTCTCTATTTTGGAAACATATATATATACACACACACATATATACGTGAAGTAAGTTGAAATTATTTTTCCAGTTTGTGTTTTGTCATTTACTTATGGTATTTTATTTTGCTACATTTTTTATTAGTTTTTTTTAAGCCATAAAAATAAAATGGCTTTACCATATAAACCACAAAATTACTATATTGTCTAATTTTATTTCAATGGTTTCCAATATGAACGAAAAGTTTGTAAGTCTCCAGTCTTGAGCTACCTTATTTCAGTTGGAAAAGCCTCACTGCATGGTAGACTTTCTAACCATGGGAAATTAAGTTAGCAGACACTTAAAAAATAGGTATAGTTTGGATGGTGCAGGTGAAACTATTTGCCCAAAAATATCTCCCAGGGGTTTGAGTAAAACTCCCTCACCAGATTTTCAGACTCTCACAGTCGCCCAGGAGGGGAGACCACAAGGAACTGGAAGAGGAGGGCAGTGTGAGGCAGGATTGTTTTTCTTTTTAAACAGGTCTCTTTCTAAGACTCTAAAAAATTAAAGATGGGACTAGATATTTATTTCAGAATCAGCACTTTCATAGTCCCATAATGTCCTTTTCATGAACTAGGATTTAAAATGGGACACTTAAAGTGCATGTGCTTTTAACAAAGCATGACGGGCGTCTTACTGTCAGGTTCCATAATGTTTCTTAATGATTTCACTGAATTGAAGATGACAACTTTTAATTTTAAGGATGTGAACCAATACTCGATGTTTTAAAATAATTTTATCTTTATTGTTTTACAACTAATTACAAAATTTGGCATGTTGAAATTGACACATTTTTGAACATGAATTTGATAAAAAATCTGTGTAACCATAGTATGAGAAGTGGCTGACTTTTATTGAGTTCTAGTCACTATGTTAAACATATTAAGGATGCTGTTTAATTTCACCCTTATAAAAATAATGTGTGGTAGGTATAAGTATTCTCATTTTACAAATGAGAAAACTAAGATTATTAAGAGTTAAGTAAAATTCTCAGTATTACCTAGCTAATTAATGGCAGTTTGAAATTGAACCAATGCTATCTCCAGAGGTCATACTCTTAACTCCTAAATATCAATTGCTTCTATTTTATTAAGAAAGGTAAACGGTAAGTTTCATAATGAAGCAATGCCTACTACCCTGGTAGTGACTCAAAAATATTCTTTCTTTCCTTAATGCCATCACAATCTGACTCAGCAGAGTGTTGTACGCCAGGTATAATAAAAAAGACATTGGTGTGACAGACTTGGACAGGAAAGGACTTAGAAATTTCCTTATTCCTGAAAAGGGTCAGGTGTCAGGGGACATGGCCTAGTTACAGGTAGTAAGAGAAATTTGAGGCAGGCATATTGAGTTTGTTACACAACAGAAAACAAAAAAACCAAAAAATTAGAGAACTGACTGAGGCGTATATTCTCTAGAAGGAATTGAATTTATTTTATAATATGTAAATATATATGTATATATAAGTATATAATATTTTATAAATAATTAAATTGCTGATTTATAAATATATTAATTTATATTAAATATAAAAAATATACAAATATGTTAATTTTACATTACATAAATATTTATCAATAAATATACAATAATTTTATAAATTAGTAGAATGTAATTCAGATTTATGAAGCCATTTTTTTATAGTTTGGAGGAAATACAAGCCAGCCTTTCAGAGCACGGATAAACTATGAAATCAAGCATTATATGGAATGTCAAGTAGACAAGCCAGCAGGGCATCAACTAAGTAGCTAAGGAACTATTTCAGCAGAAAGTTTACAGTGAAAATCTTGCTGAGTCCAGAGTCTAAAAGAACTGAAGAACATAGTGGTTTTGACCACAGGAAGAGTCAGGGTCTGAGTTATAGGACCATGGAGGCAACTTCGAACCAGGATAAGCACAAGAGTTGACTAACACTCAAACTGATGAGGGCAAGAATATGCCTATCTTTTGTTTTTTCTTTTATTATATTCCCAAAATGTAACACAGCACCTTGTTCAGAGTGGACCAGTCAGACACACCTTTCACCAAGGGCTATAGTGAATCAGAGGAGAGCCTGTAACTGTGAAACCATAAGAATCTCTAATCAAGGCACACACTAGTATTTACTAACTTTCTGGCAGTCAAAAAATTATATAACATGTTTCAGCCTCTTTATTCAAAATAATTCTTACCTTGCATTGCGCTAAGGATTGAATGGGAAAATTTAAGAAAATACATAATCAGAAAAAATATCAGGGCCAACCAAGCATAGCAGCTAAGTTCACACGTTCAGCATCGGCTGCCCGGGGTTCGCCTGTATGGATCCTGGGCATGGACCTACTCACAGCTCATCAAGCCATGCTGAGGCAGCATTCCATATAGAAGAGCTACAACTCTACAGCTATGATACACAACTATGTACTGGGGCTTTGGGGAGAAAAAAGAGGAAGATTGGCAATAGATATTAGCACAGGACCAATCTCCCTCAAAAAACACAAAGAGAAGCTGTGATTCCAAAAGGTTTCAAATTTAAAAAAAAAAGGAGAAAGAAAAAATATCAATTCCTGTTTGAAGTTGTTGGCTCACTTAAAAAAACCAAAAACAAAAACACGTAGTCTTATATTCAGGTGTTTATGTCAGAGCTTCTTTTAGTCCTTTCAACATCACTCATCTTTTTGTCTTTATTGGTCATGCTCTTTTATTTTTCCTATTTTTTTTTCCGAAAAGAATTCATTAATCTGAAATATCGTTTCCACTCAATTGACCTTAAATTGCTAAAGAAAATATTTGAAGTTAGATACAAAGAGCTTCTTGTATTTTTTTATTAGAATGAGTAAAATATTTTAAACAATTTGTTGTTACTTGTGACATTACTGAAATTATAAAATTCTTTATCACATCAACAGAGAGCATAACTTATGAAGACACGGCCAACTTGTTAGTTTAGATTAGTGCTATGGTCTGAATGTTTGTGTCTCCCCTAAATCTTCGTTGAAATCCCAACCCCCAAAGGTGACAGTATTAGTAGATGGGGACTTTGGGAGGTGATTAGATCATGAAGATCAATGAGATTACTTGTCTTATAGAAGAGATCCTACAAAGCTTCCTAGCCACTTCCACCACTGAGGATACAACAAGAAGTCTGCAACCCAGAAGAGGGCCGTCATCCAACCATTTTGGCACCCTGATCTTGGACTTCCCAGCCCCCAGAACAGTGAGAAATAAATTTGTTGCTTATAAGCTATCCAGTCTGTGGTATTTTATTATAGCAGCTCGAAAAGACTAAGACAACTGGTAATTCCAGTCAACCTAACAATAATTTTCACTTAGGTGACAATGTTATAAATGAGTCCTGGCTTTCACACTCCTCATTACTCACTAAAAGTAATTCAAATAAGAACATAGTATGGAAAAAAGTTTGGAATTGTCAATTTGATTTGGTCATTTGACTTTAGCTTGCTTGGATTCACATCTTTATTTGAAGAAAAAGCCGCTGAACAGTTTAGACTTCTATATTTCTATTAAATGACAGACTAGGTGTAATTGGATAAATGCATCTCTGCAATGTTTTTTTTTTTAATTTTTTGTTTATTGCGGTAACATTGGTTTATAACATTGTATAAATTTCAGGTGTACATCATTGTACTTCTATTTCTGCATAGATTACATCATGTTCACCACCAAAATACTAATTACAACCCATCACCACACACATGTACCGAATTATCCCTTTCACCCTCCTCCCTCCCCCCTTCCCCTCTGGTAACCACCCCCATCAAGGGACGAATGGATAAAGAAGATGTGGTATATATACACAATGGAATACTACTCAGCCATAAGAAACGATGAAATCCAGCCATTTGTGACAACATGGATGGACATTGAGGGTATGATGCAAAGTGAAATAAGTCAGAGGGAGAAGGTCATCTCTGCAATTAACACTACAGTTTTTCCCTGTCTTATGATTCAGCATCCATTCAAGACTGATGAAAGGTTCCTGTTTCAAAATGCATTGTCATTTGGATCTCTTCCTTTAAAATTGAGTAAAAAAGTGTCCTCGTTTTAATTACTTTAGTGTTTGAAAACATTATTAAAGACTAGACCTTTCACATATTTGCATTTCCAATTATCTAATGTACCATTTCTACTGAGGACTGTATACCACTTGATTGTTTTATAACTTATGTGCTATATTTACAGAATTCAGTTTTCAACTTCATTAATTTGCATATATTTCCATAACTTGAATAAATTATCCTGATCTATAGTTTTCTGTTCCTTTTTCCCTAATTGCATATAATATCAAATGTTAAGTTAAGCATTTCTAACTAAATCATATTTCTTGTTTAAGAGTAGTATTAAATTTATATTTCAGTTCCAATTATTTGTAATAAAATTTTAGTATACTAGAACTACAAAAACAAAATGGAGAACATCAACAGAGAAATTATTTGATAATATCTGAAAATTTTAACTTGTTTGCCTGAATTATCTATAATCTCTGATGGGTTCCATGATAAATAAAAATTATAGTTTTGTATTCATGATTTACAAGCCTTTTCCTCATCTAGGCTGTGATATTTTGTACTTTGGCAATGGCGATAACAATAGTTCCTAAGATGACTTATCATTCTCTTATCGCTCTTAGAGCTTTTAGCTGCATTTACCTCATTCTTTTAGCCCACTGCCAGCTTCCCAGAAGTGAAAACATTCTTGCAGGCTTGATTAAGGAATATAGATCTTTACAAAAGGGTTACTTTAGATGTTTCCTCTACAAGTAACTGAATTCTCAAACTCAAAATTGCTTATGTTATTAGAAAAAATTTATCTGACATGAGAAATCCAAAATCATGGTGAGTGCCAGGTATGGTGCAACGTATTTCCTTCTCTTTTTTTCTTAATAAATATACTCTTCATCCAAATTGCCCAAATTTGCCTCTTCAGCTCTGAGTGTCATTTCCCCTACAATAATCGTGATATAACCACTTGTGTCTCTCAACAATTATTTTTGGTACTTTAAAATGTTAAACATTTTAGATATCTCCATCTCTCTATTTGGTGGAATTTTCAGATATTGGTTGAGGAAAGGAGCAGCTACCTGTGGTTTTTTAATAATTTTTTTGAGAAACTGAGATATTTGAATTTTTTGGAGATTGATTTGAAGCTATTAATGGTTTGTGATAATGAGTCTGCCCATTCATATGAAAGTTTTATCTCTACCTCATTGTAGAACTTTCCATGTTGCTAAATAGAGATTGATTAAGAATTTTGATTAATTCTCTATGATAATTTTACATAACTTTTTAAGATATTTTAAGATATTTTAGTTTTTTCTGTTACATTTTTTTCTATTATCAAGTA
The DNA here is from genome assembly GCF_057802395.1 of Ceratotherium simum simum. Lineage (NCBI taxonomy): Eukaryota > Metazoa > Chordata > Mammalia > Perissodactyla > Rhinocerotidae > Ceratotherium > Ceratotherium simum. Next base: position 28,857,100 of record NC_141907.1, on the reverse strand, counting down.
TTTATTAAACATTCAGCTATGTCGATGGATCTTAATTTATTTTGTTAGCTGAACCTTACTTTTTTTCTATATATTTATGATAATTTTAGTTAACAATGTAGTTCTTATTTTTTAAGACATTTTATAACTATTATTTATTTTTTTCCCACAAAAACTTAGACAAACCTTTCCAGTTCAAAACAAAAAACAAAAGCCTATTGGACTGACATTAAAGCTAAAATTTAGCTGAGAGGAAACTCACATGTTTATGAAACTGAAAATGGTATGCATTTTCCTTGGTTTGAGTTTATTTCTCTGACCTTGAAGCATATTTTTAACTTTCCTTCACACTGGTCTCAAGTATTTTTCTAAAAATCAGCAGCTAGTGTAGCATAGCAACCAAGAGCATTTAATCAGAGCCAGAATACTTGCTGCAAGTCTCATTTCCTCCATATTCCATCTACTACTACTATAAGTATTTGAATGTGGAATAAATGGAAGTCTTTATCATTGATTCCCTGTTTACAAAGTTGGCCAGAATTTAAACAACCACATTAAATTTCTACTCATCAGTATGTTCTCTCTGGGAGACTATATATTTGCTCCACTGATACGGGAACACAAAGTAAATTTGAAATTCCTTCTTTGGGAAAAAAAAGAAAAAAAAAAGTCTGCCCAAATTATGACAAAGTGCTTGGCACATTGTAGAATCTCTTAGATATTTTTGAATTAATGTGAATTAATTTTTTGGACATCTTCATTTTTAGATATATTGATCTTTGAAGGTATATTTGAGTTGTTTTTCTTTAAACAGACAAAACTAATTTAAGGCCAAGTTTAATGAATTAAGTGAATGATTATGATATTTGGAACTTTGGTCAAAAGTGAGATAGGCTTATCAAATTAAAACTTATCTTCTTGTATATTTATTTCCCTAAAATGACTCTAGGCCAAATTATTTATCACAAGAGCTATTGATGAGTTCACTGAGAAAATAATTATATTTTAGACAATTAAAAAGTGTTTAATGAAATGCTATATTTTACTTTCATATGAAACTTAAAAAGCTTTGAAAAAAAACAGATAAGCAAATAGATGTTCATATCTCTTTCTTTTATGGCCAATAAAAAGTAAAGAAACGGCCATTTATTAACTATTATAGGCTTTACATGCCACAGCAGTACCATCTCCTCTACCCAAGGTAATGATCTTGGGTTAGTTTACCTTCTGTTCAGTACACTGAAATGTATAAAGAGTCTTCTATTTTTACCACTGGAAGAAAGAGAATTGCAAGCCAGTGAACCAGATTTCTTATAGGATCTATTTCTTTCTCTAAGAAGAGTAGGTCCTCTCCTTAGATCTACAGAAAAATCACAAGAAATGATAGGCAAAGAGGACTGTCTGTGTAGCATGAACTGTCCACTAACCATGCTATGCTTAGACAAATGACTTGTGTTCCTAGAACCAGCTTGTTTCCCTCTCACAAAGTTCCTTGGTCTTTAACTTGCCGATTTGTTTGTTTATTCATCATCCTAGAGTCTCAGTTCTTGATCATGGAACCTGGGCAAAGTCAAGTTAAGATGACTGTCCCAATACGACAAGAGAGTTTAATTTTCCAAAATTGGATGAATGGAGGCATATCAGGTTATAAGAGTGTCAGAACCCTTTGCTTCCTCCCACAGAAAGTCCTCAAGGTCAGAGGATCTCTAATGGGAGCAAATGTTCCTTAAGCACTGTGGTCTTGGAAACCATAGTAATTGTTCAACAACTTGGCATGGAAGTCATAATTGTCGTGTACAAAAGAACCACCAATTTCAAGTGGACCATAAAAATTTAGGCAAGAGTAACAATATTTTAATTTCTCTTTGGGAGGAATTTACCACTGGTAAGCAAGTTGGAAAGACGATTAGGAGATCTGATTTTCTCAAAACTGATTTTTCATAGTAAACAATCAAAAAGATAATGTTTTGTGTTTTAGGTGGTGATAGGGATTTGAGGGAGACTAAATTTCAATCAAGCTACATTTCAGTAAAGTCACTTTTGGATAATGTCTTAAAATTGTCCATATAAAATGAAGATCAAAGTTCTTTACCCAATTCTCTTGGTTTGCTTATTCCTTTCTTTTTTCTTTCTTTTTTTTCTTCTTTTATTTTTATTATTTTTATTTTTTTAATTTTATTTATTTATTTATTTTCCCCCCAAAGCCCCAGTAGATAGTTGCATGTCATAGTTGCACATCCTTCTAGTTGCTGTATGTAGGACACGGCCTCAGCATGGCTGGAGAAGCGGTGCGTCGGCGCGCGAGGGATCTGAACCCAGGCCGCCAGCAGCGGAGTGCGCGCACTTAACCGCTAAGCCACGGGGCCGGCCCTCTTCTTTTATTTTTAATCTTCAAAAAAGAGAGAAAAATCCTTCCCTGCCACCAATGGATGAAGTCATGTGTCATATTAATCCTGGTAGGTAGTAGTTGAACTAGATAAAATTTGGTTTATAAATATAAAAAAAGTGACATTTTTTATGCTTAAGTGTGTTGAAGAAACCCATATGGGCAGATACCTAACTTGAATTTATCTATTTAAATCCTTAAGTTCTAGAAAGAAATCCCTTAAGAGATTGTTTTGGTATCCTGACAACCAGATAAAAACACATCTAAGACTTTTAAAAACCTAATCTGTACAATTGAGTGAAAAAGTTTAACTAAAACAAGATATACAGGAAAAACAAGGTCAAGTTGTAGGTGATTTTCAAAAAAAAAAAAAAAATCAAACAAGAATGCTATCAGTATTCCACTCTTCTAGTCATTTACCTGCCTACTCATATAGGCTCAAATTTCCAAAGGCTCTGAAAACTATCCTCTGTGTACATATAAATTTTTGTAAACAATCAAGTTAATTATGGAAATATGATGTTCATTTTCAGAAAGAATTTGCACTTGACTTTGATTCTGTTTCCAAATCCTCTCCAATGTACTTATCAAGTGCAGCTATAAAACAAATTTGATTCCAAAACACCCAGGTGAAAATTGAATTAGAGATAATATATTCAATTGTAGCTCACTTATGCTCAAAAGTAAGCTAATGTTCTTAATTAATTTGTGCCTCAGGTTTTGGGAAAGCAAATCCTTTCTATGCAAACATCCGGCATTTTAATCCAACTAATTTCCACTTAAAGTTGACCTCTTCTAATACATCAAAATTAAAGTTTATACAACCATCCTTTTTAAAATCAGATAGGAAGAAAAGTAAGTATATATCTGGAAAACATGTTATTATGTGAAAACCTAGAAAGATCTGATTAATTTCATTCCTAAAAGGATATAGAACAAAATAAATAATTTTTCCATTACCAGACAAATTGAGAACAGAAATTAAACTTAGCTTTAAAATAACTTATATCAGGAAGTACTCTTAGCCATCTCAAAGAACACTGGAGCTAAAAATGTGGCTAGGAGGTAGAAACACAAAATCTTAGGAAATATTGAAAAAAATAGTTCAGATTTGCTGAACACACATAAATGATCATGTAGAGTTATAAAATTTAGGTGAATAGAGTTTTGAGAAAATACTCACCTACTTGAAGCTATTTATAGGGGGACAAAGACTATGGGAAAAGCATGGGTTAATACCCTCGTAACTGAAAGACTGAATATATATGTATTAAAGCAAGCTCTTCACAGAGAAATCCTATGGTTCTGTTTGCATTATTATTATTATTATTATTATTATATTATAGCTTTTATCCTTGTTTCATAGGAGCTTATGGGTACCACTTTCTTTGTTAGTAACTCAAAACAATAAGCTCAAAAAGCAAAAACACACCTGTCTTTCCATGAAATCACTATGTGAAGTCATTGGCTATTAGGCCACTGCCCTTAATTATAACTTACATTTTCCAAACATAAATTTGTTAGTTACTCTCTCCCTAGATTCTATGAGCATTATTTGATCTTATGCGTTTGGTTTTGCTTGGACATATTCTATGAGGAAAACATGCCAGGGGACTGAAAACTCTTAAAGATAAAATGGCTGCCTATGGTCAGGTGTTTTTAGAAAATGGGGCAGGAAGGCAAAAGATCAATAGATTAAATTAGTATGTCTGAACTGGAAAGCCAGATCCTATCACAACGTTCAAAGTCCAGTTGAGTGCCGGAGTCTGAGTTTGCTTGAAGTCACTTTCTGAAAGAAATCTGAGGAAGAAACATCTCTGTACAAATGAGCTGGAAAACATGCTGGCTGAATATGCTCTCAGTTTGACTTTTCCAAGAACAGATAACAGCAACATTGCACATAACAAACAACACTTGTCTCCCTCACAAAAAGTAAAGGTTGGCTAGCAGTCAAAGGCAGTCTTGCTGTGAAAATAAATTAAAGAAAAGCAAATACAGCATCACAAGTTAGCGAAGAAAGAGGAGAGGAAGAGAAAAAAGTGAGAAGTCAAAAGAGAAAGCAAGTAGAGAGAGGAAGAAGACAACAGACTGGGTGAAAAATGAATAGATAGCATAGCCAAAACTCTCTGTCTAACACCACCAACTATGTATTGATTTCGGAAGTATAAAGGGATATTTTATTAGAGATTTATACAGGCAGAGGACAGATTACAGTATTCATAAACTTAGATTTCAGTCTTTGTTTTGTGAGTACCTAAAGCCTCTCTGGGTTCACCTTACCTTTCTGGCTTAGGTGTGCTTATTTATAAACAATAAATAGATAAACAAACAGAAGGGCTAGTTTGGAGAAGATGAGCCCTGTAGAGCCTTCCAACTATAAAAGCTGACAGATGATGAATGCTTGGTCCATGATTTTTGTAAAGGAGTGGTTATTTTGCTGCCAATGTATTTCATTAAAATCTAAAAGGACTCCAGTTCTATGATTTATACTGGTATAATTTGTAGTAAAAGTGTAATTTTATACAATCTGTTTATTAGTGAACAGGGAGCAACGTATAAACGGGCAAAAAATAACCCAAAAAACTTTACCAATGGAGTTTGTTAGAGGTTGTTAGCTTTTTGTTAGATGTCATTACCACGCACAGAGAGTAGTATACAGTTGTTGGTAGTTCACAAACTGCTTCTTCCTTTAAAAACATGTTACTGGTGGTACACCTAAAAATGATTAGAGTGGTAAATTTTATGTGTATTTTACCACAATAAAGAAATGTACACAAAAAACCAAATTGATTAATTCAAGCAAGAATCTGTTAAGGAAAAGCTTTGAACTTTTGTTATTCACTTATCTGAGTAAGATGGCGGTAAGACTGTGGGGAGAACGTGCTGGTTTTCCCCAAAATATTGTTTTTACAGGTTAGATATATTCACTAAACCTTAAACATTTCTTTAAGTAGCAATACTCAACTCCCATCACACAGAATTACTTTTAAGAATACAGATCCCCAGGCTTCGATCCCAAAGGTTCATTTCAATTGCTCTGTGGCAGGGCCTATGCAAGAGGGTTGCTCCATTCCAACACGCAGCCAGGGTTGAGAACAACTGCTCTAGAATGTAGAACCATGAGGACAGGAACTACATTTTTCTTGTGCACAACTGTCTCCCTAGTATATTGCCTAGCCAACTAAATATCTGGGAGCTGAATGAAGGATTGTATAAGCAAATGATCTCCTAGTCTATTTTACCTGTATTTACCCTATATTAGATTTTCTCTAAAGCTAGAAGAGCCATGCAGATTACATAAAATCAGCCAGAAAACATGAAGGTAAATTCAATAACAACAACAAAAAGCCAGTTACCTCTTCTTCTCTCCTACCCTGCCACTCTTTACCCCAAGACAACAGATGTAAACAGTGTGGTACGCAAACGTCTAACCATTATCTATTAGAATACAGATACACAGAGTTAGATATAAATATGTACATTTTTTTTTTAGTTTATTTCTCCCACTCTGTTCTCCAGCAAAATGGGATGAAAATATCCACAGTACCCTACACTTTCTTCGCTTAAACCTTTCACTTCTACTTTTCTCTAGACCACATCATAAAGGACTAGTTCATTCTTTAACATAGAGCTAAATAATATTCTAGTAATGTCTGTTCCCTAAGCTATTTAATCATACTATCTCCATTCACTTTCCTTCCTTTCTCTCTTGCGCTCACTGCAGTAATACTTTGGCTCCCAGCACACCAGAAAAGCCAATGTTGAATTGGCAGCTTCATCGTTCTCAAATTATAGGTAGCATTTGACCAAGTCTTCACTCCTTTCTCATTGAAACACTTTTTTTCATTTTGCCTCTAGGCTACAGCTGTTTCCTACTTAACTGTCTCAGTGACCTTTGTGGGTAGTTCCTCATCTTCTCCAGCCTTAAGTTTTGAACTAAGCCCCAAAGACTTTTTTATATACACCCATTCTCTTACTTCATCTAGTCCCAGGGTTTTTAAGACCAGCTGTATTATGCCAGCTCCAAAATTTTTTCTTCCAGGCTGAAACTTTCCTCTAAACTGCAGACTGATATATCTAAGTAGTCTGCTGATATCTCCACTTTTGTATCTAATAGATGTTTCATTCTTAATGTGCCCCGAATAGAAAATTTGACACTCCCCTAAATTTCCCCTTCTCTTCCCCAGTTCAGTAAATGGCAACTCTATTCTTTGAGTTGTCAGGCCAAAACCCCTTAGGTCATCCATGAATTCCTACTTCCTTCACAACCTACAACAATTTACTGACAAATTGTGCTCATAACTTAGAAACGTATCCAAAATACAATCAGTTTCACAACTTCATAGTCAAAGACACACGATTTTTCATCTGGAATGTGGCAATAGCACCCTAACTGGTCTCCCTGTTTCTTTCTTGGTCTCCTGAAATCTATTCTATATACAGCAGCATGAGTGATCCTTTGAAAATATAAATCAGGTCACATCATTATATCTGTGCCCCAGATTCTCAAGGGGCTTCCCACTTTACCTGGAATCTCATTTTCCTCCACTCATTCGGATCCCACCCCTACGCCACTATAGGTGACTCTCTGCTCCTCCCACCACACCCACACACACCATCACTCCTCAGATTTTATTTTTTATACCATCTGTACTGTCTTTTCCTCTGTTGCAATTCTACCTCTCTACCTATGCTTCTTTGAACACACCAAACGTATTCTAATCTTTGGGTATTTGGACTTACTCTTCACTTAACTTAAGCAATCTTTGTGTAGATATTTGCATGGCTTAACCTATCACTTCATTGAATTATGGCTGTTACCAGTATCTTCCTTGTGTAAAATGTTGTATCAGTCATCTTATACATATATTTCCTTACATGTTGGTGCTTTAAATAATGGAATAGATTTATAAAAATAGAATAATGTGGTTAATTCTCTTAGAGATTTATCAGATTTTTTCCCCAAAATATTGTAGTTTTTCACATTGCAATGGATATTATGTATCTACCCATGTTGTCACCAGTGCTGGAGCAAACTTCCTTCCTTCCTTCCTTCTTCTTTGTGGTGACTTAAAAATACATTCCATTCTTTAATATTTCTCTTTTAAAAACGTGGAAGTGTAATTCCCTTCCCTTGAGTGTGGGCTGGCCTTAATAAATTGCTTTTAATGCATAGATAAATCAGAAAGGATGGTGTGTACCTTTACTTGGAAGCATTTCAGATATGTTTGTGCGTATATGTGTGTGTGTGTGTATATATGACTCTTTCTATGTATATATATACAAATATTCTTATAAATTTTAGTAGTTTGATATTTTTCTTAGTCTCTTCAGTATTTTAAAAATGAGGCAAAATTTTAACTTACAAATCAAAATAGTTTTAATATTTATGCATTTATTTTTCTCATTCTTTTATCATACACCTAGAGAAATATTTTAACATTTCATGACTTAAAATGACTTATTTTAGAGTTTGTAAATGTTTTTAATCTCGTTTAATGGTTCTTTCTATTTTGACCCCTTATGAACCTCTTTTAAGGTAATTTAATTTATTTCAACTTATTTTAAAGTGGACATTATGTTATTTAAGGAAGTTTCAATGTTCTGGGACCTCTATGTACTTTTATAGAGGTATTATCTCTCGTAAACACTAGGGAAATTTTAGGCATATTTTTCACAGAAACTTTGTAAACATTACATGTTCCATGTGGCTAATGTGTTACTGAGAATGGTACATTCAGATTGCAGTGGCACAGACCTGAGAATCTTTGTTAATTGTCCACATATTTTCCATTATCTTTTTTTGGAAGTAAAGAGAGAAATGTATTAAACTCAGGTTGCTTTATTTTATAAAGGGAAATATTACCAAGCATCGTCTAGACACTCGATTTGACTTCCAAGGACAGACAATGTAGCAACAAAAAAAGCACTGAGTAAGTAAAAATACCTGGGATTTTGATCAAATGCTTATTATTTACAAAGACTCTCTTCAGTGATTCATCTTCCATTTCTTTCACTTCCCTTTTCCTTTGGTGGCTGCGTGTTCGACTCCTCAAAGGTCAAATAGATTCACTTAGTCACTACCTTTCATAAGTGTCCCAAAAGAGGCCCACCCAGGTTTGTCACCATTAAAAGCACTTCAGAATCTTACTATTTTCTTAATTTTTACCCTGTCCTGGGAAGAGGTAAGAATATATAGAAGAATATAGTTTGATGACGACAATTATTTGTTTGATAGTTTTACTCTGTACAAAGATTTTTATCTTTATGCAAGATAGGTGTTTGGGGGAAAGTAATACATTTTTCTCTTTGGGTCTTTATTCCTTGAATTATTTCTGAGTATCCTATGTTTTACATGGTATATTGAATATCTTAAACTAAAATTATCTTTTGTAACTTACTAATGTATATATACTGTATTTTATATTCATGCAGTACATTAATATCATTTATATTTGATAAATATATCATTTATATAAGTATGTATTTGTTCTACTCAGTTAATGCATATTTATTTAACACATTTATCATAAATGCTTTTTTTTTTTTGTGAGGAAGACCACCCCTGAGCTAACATCTATTACCAATCCTCCTCCTTTTTTTCCCTTTTTCTCCCCAAAGTCCCAGTAGATAGTTGTATGTCATAGCTGCACATCCTTCTAGTTGCTGTATGTGAGACGCGGCCTCAGCATGGCCAGACAAGCGGTGCATCAGTGCACGCCTGGGATCCGAACCCAGGCCGCCAGTAGCAAAGCGCGCGCACTTAACCGCTAAGCCACGGGGCCCGCCCCCATAAATGCTTTTATAATTTATACTTATGTTACTTTATAAAATTATTTTTATTTATATAATTAATTTCTTAAAGTTATATTCCCCCCCAAGCCCCGCATGATCGCCACCGCCAATAGTTTTAAAGTAATTGGAAATGAGAAATGAGATGTTTGGGAAATGAGAATGCCAAGGCCTCTCCTACTTTTTTACTCCACTTTGCTGGGTGGAGAAGAGCCCAACTTTATTGATCAAATTCACAAAATGCATACTAGAAAGAGGTCTTATGGGTTAAAGCTTTCAAATAGGTTAAAGGTTAAAAGTTATAACATGTAAAATTTTATTTCATCTCTCTTTTTGTAATCTGTTGCTCTCTTACAGGTAGAAATGTGGGACAGGCCCATTTATTTTCTCATGGGAGACAGGAGCTCTCTATTCCCTCTGCTTTCTTCTGGATCTCTTATTTTTAACTATTAAAGCCTTGAGCTGCTATTTCATGGAACACTGGGCCATTATTCCTTGCCCTTTAAGGTTTTCTCTTTCTTTCCAAATGATAGAGAAATAAACACGGGTTTGGGGGCTGCTGTGCTTCACTTTGTTGATATGTGCTGGACATGTATTCTAGACCAGTCCTTTCATAGGTACTATGGCAAATGTCCTCTTACTTCTGTTTCCCTTCTTTGATTTGTTGCTCTTCCCAGCCCTGAGATGGTATGGTTTCAAAGAAAGGTAAGATCTGAATTAGAGTTGAAGTATAAACTGGTTGTTTAAGTCTAACCACTTCAAGCAAATGGAACCTGAGACATAATTCAGGATAGTGTATACAACTCCGTTTTGAGACTTGGAACTGAAGCTCCAAGAGGAATGTTTCATTTCTCCTCTTTGACTTCTTTTCTAGAATGGAATAATCTGATTCATCCAGTTCCATGCAGATTTTGTTTAAAAAGAAGAATAGAATATTTATTATGATAACATATAGGCATGGTTATGCTGCACATTGTGTTGTGTTGTGTGTGTGCACATGAATGTGTCTAAATGTTTCACTGTGGGTGTGCAATATTACAACAAATCAGATAATTAAAATTAAAGTTGAAATTATTTTATCTGTATGAATCTGGTATTTGATTCCTAGATATTCAAATCAACAATGTCATAACATCTGTTCATCAGTCAATCAAAATGTAAAATTCTCTACAGCTATTTGATATTAGCTATTTTAATAGCAGGATAAAAATCACTATAAACATTATCAGCACTTGAAAAATTCATAAAACACCTTAAGCATGTATCATATAAAATAAAGATGTTGGAAATTCTCTTTCTTGTTATTACCCAAAACGTAAGCAGCATTGTCAAAAAACAAATCGCTCAGTAGTTTTATGGTCAAAGCAGAATACACTTTGAATGTCAAAGATGAAACCTGCATCATATTGTGATATCTTATTTGCATCAATTCTTTATATATTTATACATTTAAATGTAGATATTTTTAAAGTAATAATGGCACAAATCCTTTATTAACTTCCTCTTCTCTCATACGTATGAACAGTTTTTAGAGTCAGTTTTATTAAAATGTTATGGAAGTTATCAATAAGAAAAAGTCACAAATCGTAAGGGTATATTTGATTCATTTTCAAAAACTGAGCACGCCCACGTAACTAGCGACTGATCAAGAAACAAAAGATACAATAACCCCAAAATGCCTCTGTACCTTTCCTTCTAGGCAACGTTTCTCAAAGGTAATCATAATCTTGACGTCTAAAATTATGGATTAGTTTTGTCTTATTTTGAACATTATATGAATGGAATCACATACTATATATATCTTTTGTATCAGACTTCTTTTACTCAAATTATGTTTGTGAGAATAATTCATGTTATTGTGCTATTATTTTGATAAAAATAATTTTTAACTTTTAATAGAATCCAATTTATTATTTTCTCATTTTCGGAAAGAGATTTTCCATCCTATTCAAAAATAATAAATTTGCATAATCAAATCATAAAACTATAATCCATTTATTTTTTAAAAATTTACTTTTTAATCCTTCACATCCAGCCCTATAATTCATATAGAGTCAATTTTTCCTAGAGTATGAGGTAGGGGTAAGGATTCCTTTTGATCGTTTATGAATATCCAATTGACCTGGCACCACATATTGAAAAACTTTATCTATCTCTTGCTGCACTGCAGTATTATCTTTTTCACATATTTGATGACTCTTTATGTGTGTGTTTCTTTCCAGACTTTCTTCGTACTATTTATATAATTGTTTCTACTTGATTTAATTTTATGTTCTTTGAATAACTGTAGTTTTATATTAAGTTGATATCTGGTAAAGTCTGTCTAAAAAAATAATATTTAAAAAAAAATTTTATTCAGTTTATTCTATTGGCTTCTCAAAATTCTTCATAACTTTTATATTTTAATCGACTATTCCACTAAAGTTTTACATTTATCTAATCATTCAATTCTTATATGATACAAGTAGTATTATTAGCTCCATGTATAGATCAGATGGTTCTCAGACTTTTTTCTCAATAATCCTTTATACTATCAAGGACTCCAAAGAGCTTTGTTTATGTTTATTATATCAATTTATGCTTACTCTATTAGAAACTGAAATTGATAAATTTTTACAATATTTATTATACAACAGTTTAAAATACAAATAAAGTTATTATTTTTAGCTGAAATATATTTTTATAACAAAACAAAAACAATAATGAAAGGGTGGTATTGTTTTGGAATTCTTGCAAATCTCTTGAAAATCTGGCTTAAAACAAAACAGATGGATTCTCCTATCTGCTTCTTTATTCTGTTTGTTATTATATGTAGTTTTGGTAGAGTACATGAAGAAAAATGGTCTCACACAGATATGAGTTTAAAAAGGGACAACGGTTTTAAAAGCCTTTCCAGATAATTGCGTCTTTATTGTGCTTTGAATGCATCTTTTACCCATGTCGGGTTTTGTATCATATGCTTTGGTCATTTGAAAAATATTGGATCACTGAGTTACACAGATCTTCCAATAGTCAACTTCATCTGTGATTTTTTTTAAATAGACTAGTTTTGATAATATCACCACCAATCTCATTAGCAAATCTTTCCGTGTTGGAAAACTGTCAAGTTCATAGTAGCAGATAAAAGTTTTCCAAAATTCTTTTTTTTTTTTTTTTTTGGGAGCACCTCTCATTGAATGTTCTGGGATCTTTGTTTTTTATTTTTATTTATTTTTAATTTTTTATATTCTCCAAAATTTTAATTTTTACTAGCAAGTTCAAATTTTGCCATTGGCAACAACTAGTTTTCTCTTGTTTTTACTTGAAGAGATGGGTTCAATTCATTCATGTTCAAGAATCTAAGAATCTGTCTACCCAATAGCCAAGTGTGAGTAACCATAGTTTTATCTGTTTGTCATTCTTTCAAGTAAAAAGGGTGTCCTTTGAAAATAGTTGTTTATTCAACTCACATATCAAACTATCACATAAGTGGTTTTCCTTGAGGCATTTATCATACTTTGTGCATCAGAAATTTTGTAATGCATACTTTGCATTTTGTCACACAGACTATTAAAAAGATGTGTTTAAGGGTTGAAAAGTTGTCAAGGATTGAAAGGTTGTTAGGAATCCCCAAGGATCTGTGGACCACACTTTGAGAACTGTTGGTATAAGATGAGGAAAAGAATTAGCTCTGGTAGTCTGCCTCCAGAGCCTGTATTCTTGATCACTATTATACTGTATCTTTAATTAGTTTACCTTTAAGAATTTAACTGTGGGGCCACCCTGGCGCTTAGCGGTTAAGTGCACATGCTCTGCTGCTGGCGGCCTGGGTTCGGATCCTAGGTGCACACCGACAGACCGCTTGTCAGGCCATGCTGTGGTGGCGTCCCATATAAAGTGGAGGAAGATAGGCACAGATGTTAGCTCAGGGCCAGTCTTCCCCAGCAAAAAGAGGAGGATTGGCATGGAAGTTAGCTCAGGGCCGATATTCCTCACACACACAAAAAAAAGAATTTAATTGTAGCACCTCCACATCACATCACTGATATTTAGATTAGGAGTTCAGTGAATTCATCTTTGACCACAATTTCAGCAAAATCTCTTTGACTTCAGGAAAAATTAAAAGTATTTCTATATTTGTCATTAAACTTTCTGGATGCTCTACTAACAGGAATTGCGAACTCAATAGCTATGGGTCAGATTGAAAAGAGAGGATGCCATTTTTTCTAATAAAATTGAATACTTATCAAGCCCAATTAAATCATCTTAAACTGTGTAAACTAATGAATGGGTGCAATAAAGGTGGCTATGTACCAGAATGATCACTTTCTTTACTACAAGATAGAAAATATATTTGTACAACATTTCATTCACATTAGTAACTAGAAATAAAAAGACTCCTGATGACAATCTTACAGTTTGTAGAAAATAAAACTACTGAACTTTACAAAGATGTGAAAAGCACTTTAATAATTTAGAGAGAGGCTAAATTCCTTCAAGGAAGAATTTCAGTGTTGCACACATGCATTTGGTTTTATAACACAAGTTTAATTAAAAAACATTTTTGAAAGGATCTTGAGAAATAATGCTAAAGATCATATAGATCCTTAAAAAAATCAATAATCTTTTAATAAATCATTTCAAAAGAAAGGGCAAGATGATGGACTTGCTATACAAAATATCAAAATTAATAGCTCCATGTGGTAACAAGCTAGGAGTAAACAGGCTTATCAATAGAAACGAAGAGCTTGTACAGGAAGAGACCCTTTTATATATCTAAACATTTACTAAAGCATAAAGATGCCATTGGAAATAATAAAACAAAGTAACTAGGATAATAGATTAACTATTTTGAAAAAATATATCATAATTTCACATTAGAGAAGAAAACAACCTTTAAATAATATATTAAATGGATTAAAGAAGTAAGTGAAAAAGTTCAGTTAATAATAGAAGACAACTATATTGATATTTGTCAAATTCTAGATTGGAGAGTAACTTATTAAGTTAAAGAAAATGGGTAAAATTTTGTTTAAGCTAGTAAATAGTACCATCAAGAGATTTGAATATACACACATATACTCACACAAGCACACAAAAATTAAACACTACACATAAATGTAAACCAAAGAATCAAATCCAAGGAAAATATTCAGTGCAATTTTAAGCGCACATAACACACATGAAAGTTATGTCCCTTACTACATAAATTAGTTGTAAAAATTAATAAGTATCACACTACAATCCAGTAAGTAAACAGGTAAATGAGGTAATAGGCAACAAAGTGTAAAATACAAGTGAAGAGAAACAGAAGAATGTGTTCTTACTCCAGTAAATTGAGAAATAAAATATAAAATTCTATAACATTTTATAGTAACCAATTAGCCAATATTTTAAAAACAAGTGCAATCCCTTCTGTTGGGAAAATTGACCATTTTCTTATGCTATAGTTGATCATTGAAACTGGTATATATCAGGGCTGGCCCAGTGGCTTTGCAGTTAAGTTCACATGTCCAGCTTCAGCGGCCTGGGGTTCGCCAGTTGGATCCTGGGTGCAGACCTACTCACCACCCATCAAGCCATACTGAGGTGGCGTCCCACGTAGAAAAGCTACAACTCTACAACTACGATACATAACTATGTACTGGGGCTGTGGGTAGAAAAAAGAAAAAAGAGGAAGATTGGCAACAGATGTTAGAGCAGGTCCAGTCTTCCTCAAAAACAAAAAAAATTAGGTCAAAAAAACTGCTACATTGTTTTCAAAAAGTTTGAAAAGTGTATATCAAAATCATCTAAATACTTACGGTTTCTGTCTCTATAAAAAATTATTGATAAATTTTCTAATCATTTATCCTGGCTATAATCTATTTCATAAAATAGGAAATTAACCAATATGAAAGGTCTCACAGAACATATACTTAAGTTTATGACCTATTAAACATATTATCTACCTAAATCCATCATGATTTGTGGTATAAATACAGAAAAAAATTAACATAATGGTGATGTGCTATATGATGACTTGCATGGTTAAAAAATAGAATCTTAAAAATCATTCAATGTGCAATGCTGCTTGAAACTCTTGTGAGAGTGGAAGATAAAGATAAGTAAAAAGACAGTTAAAATGAAAGTTGGAAATACTGCAGTAATTGTTAACACAAATGTGATGGGAAATTAAAAACACCTAATACTGACTGGGTGGAGGACAGTTGAACAAAAGTTTTCTAGAGGAAAAGTCATATAAGCAGAGTAGGGAAGAACAAAGAAGATTTGGCCAAGCAAAGAAGAGAATGGGTGGAAAAAGTGTTCTAGACAGAGGGAACAGCTTGGAGTGTGGCACAGAGATTAAGTTGCTTGAGGAACCAAATATTTCAATATACAGTTATAGATTTTAATGTGAGATGAGGGCTGAAATGCAAAGTATTATGGTCCATCTGTATGGTGTAATAGAGAGGCAAAGAGAAGGAAATTGTGCTGGTGGCTGGAGATGATGTAGGAGAGGTAAACACGGGCCAGAGAATTAGAAACTGGAAGATTTAAAATATTAGGGGGACACTAGTTTAAAATGCAAGCAGAAATTTAAACTTTAAGGAGGAGTTTAAAGAGGGGACTGACATCAGATTTTCTTTGTATAAAGTGGCCTCTAGCTGCTATATGGAGAATGGATTATCGGATACTAGGCTAGAAAGTAGAAAATCTATTGTATTCCTAATGATTACTGCCAAAACATAAAAAGTGAACTCATGGGCTCTTCCCTTCTCTCCTGGGAGCTGGCTTCTTTTACACTGTTTCCTCAGCTGGGCAAATACCACCGGCATTAACACTGGTACAAATGGCTGACCCTTAGTTGTCATCTTTGACTCTTGCCTCACTGCTTTTGTCACTAAATTCTGAGTGTTCTTCCTCCTGATTGTCTCACAAAACTATTAATCTAATTCCCAGTGTCTTCAGCCTTCGTTTCTTTCTCTCTCTGGTATAATGGCCTCTTAAAACTGATCTTTTTCATTTTCTCTTCCTCAATACTTCCAATCCATTCACCACTCTGCTCCCAGAGTAAAACAAAAGCCTGTGCATGTCACTATGCTAATTAAATTATATTATGGTCTCCCATTTTTCTTAAAGTCTAAAAAATTTATTAAAATCTATGAGTCTCTATAATAGTAGAACTAGTTCTGTCTCTCTTTCCTTACTTATGACTCGTTGGCCTAGAATTTTTGTTTTTTTTTAACAGATTTTATTTTTTAGAGCCATTTTAGATTCACAGCAAAATTGAGCAGAAGATACAGAGATTTCTCATGTTAACCCCTGCTCCTACACATGCATAGCCTCCCCCATTGTCAACATCCTCACCAAAGCGGTACATTTCTTACAATTGATGAACCAACATTGACCCACCATTATCATCATTATCAGTTTACCTTAGGGTTCCCTCGTGGTGTTGTACATTCTACGGGTTTGAACAAATGTATAATGATGTATATCCACCATTATAGTATCACCCAGGGCAATTTCATTCATGAAAACCCTTTGCGCACTGCCTATTCATCCCTCCCCCCAACCCCTCGAAATCACTGATCTTTTTACTGTCTTCATAGTTTTACCTGTTCCAGAATGTCATATAGTTGGAATCACACAGTATATAGACTCTTGCCAGGTTTTTTACTCCAGTTATAAAAAAAAAATTATCTTACCTCTTCAGAAAGGCCCAATGTTTTACTTTTTTTCACGTATGCTATTGCCTCACCTTGTAAGTTTCTTCCTCCTCTAATCCCCTATAAAACTTTAGATTTCAGTTCTCAGGTGAAATGCCACTTCCTTAGTTGAATTTCGTCAAAATTTACGAGAATAAGTTTTTTCCTGTACATACTCCAATAGCTTGCTGTATATTTATCTTCCTAGTATTTAATTTCAAAAATAAGTAAGTGATTGTTCTTAATTATATGTATAAGATCCTTTTGTCCTACATATTTTAAGCTCCAATAAGACAAGTATTATGTTCATCATTTCCATTGCTGTATCTACAGCAACTAGCATGGAAATTACTATATGTTAAATGCTTAAAAATGTATTGAATGACTAAGTAGATTAGTGCCTATGTACCAAGTGGGTAGGAGCAGAGTAAGCACAACTTTAGTAAATGATATTAAATAAACACATAGATTATAAAAACTGCATTTAAAAGTTTATGTGGAGAAACAAACCTAATGCATACTTGATAATAACCTGTGTATTACATATGTAGTTAGAGAATCATAATTTTAAGAATTTATTAAGCCAATCTAAATTAAAATGTTAGGAAATATATGTGAACCAGAATAGTCCTTTAATATTACATATATATGAAAATATATTAGTAGAAGTTGGAAGAAGCCACCTAGAAGCCATAGAAGAACATGTTACAGGGATAGCTATTTTCAGACATAGGTAGTTATTTTAGTGGATTGAAAGAGAAGTTTTCATTCCTAGTTATTAGCTTTCCTCTAATTGATTTAGACAACCTTCTAAAGAAAGAAATCTTTTCTTCTTCCTTCCCTTATTCTTCCCAATACTCTTGGATAATATTCTTACATGTCCTCCTAAGGAAACCTATACAGATAAAAAGGCAAATCACAGTGTCTTTTTATCTTAAGCAAAATTCTCTGGCCCAATTCTAGAAGACAGAAATAGAAATGAGGTTGCTGACTAGACATTTCTGTTGGGCAAACAGTGTCACTTGCTTTAAACATACC
Organism: Ceratotherium simum simum; assembly: GCF_057802395.1. NCBI lineage: Eukaryota > Metazoa > Chordata > Mammalia > Perissodactyla > Rhinocerotidae > Ceratotherium > Ceratotherium simum. The sequence continues at coordinate 28,839,235 of NC_141907.1, read as the reverse complement.
AGTGCCCAGAATTGAGCCAGCCAGACAGATGGAGAAAGTATAAAATAGAGCTGTGTAAGCTCCATTGAGGAGATATTTTATATATATAGTTTTGTTTTCTCTGTACAGAAATTTTACAGAAATCTCTCCCTAGTGAAGGTTCTTTCATAAAATTTATAGCTTACGTGTTCATATAAGCAGTGACAGAGAGAATATGAGAGAATATTCTAATATTTTTTTCATTAGTGTTTTAAATAGGCTTTTACCTTTCACACAGGAAGCCAATAGGCTTCCAGGTGTCAATATCACGTAGATATTAACAGCCCTGTATGAACTATGTTTTATTGGATAGCACTCTCATTTAAGTTTTGCAAGGTTTTTAAAGGTAGATATTTTTCTCTATAGTCTGTAATAGACAATGGTTGTGATTATGTGGAAATAATATTTTTTTTAGTTTAATCTACTTTCTGCCATTCCCTTTTCTCCATCTTTAACTATTTGCCATTGTATTGTGAGATGATGCCAATTGTCATTCACAATATTGAAATTAATAAAATTTACCAAAAGATTATTTCAAGAAGGAAAACAAAATGTCCAGAAATATCTTTGGTTTCAAGCACTTTTTTATTACATTTTAGTGAATGAGACACATATATTATGACAAAAGTGATGATGTGCTTCAAAGAGAATACATGGTTTATCAACATTTAAAGCACATACTCAATATCTTCCTATGGAGGTCTCAAGCATATTGATTAGCATTCTAATGAAAGTTTTATTTTTCCCACCTACCTTGAAGGTATAATATAAGCATTTAAACAGACAGTCCCAATGAGACTACTTGAGCCTGTGACCAGTAATATCCCTGTGGAACTAGAACCTAGACAAAAGTCATATAGAAATCTTATCAGCCTATTAGTTAATTGCTCATTTGGATTAGGAAAACAGCACATCTCCAAAAGGCTATCAAAATATAATGTCCAGCATCCACAAAATGAGCATTGGCAATCTCAGAGAAAAGTCAATACCATTTTTCAAATTAATTTTCATAATCAGATTATTTGATATAGTTTAAAGTTGGTAATCTGGCATCCTATAGTGCAGAAATCTTGACGGCTCATTCTTCACCATCTCAATTAATGAACATTTCATCCTTCTGTTTAATCAGATCAAAACACTCAGTCTTCCTTTACCTTCTTTTTTTTTAAAGATTTTTATTTATGTATTTTTTTCCCCAAAGCCCCAGTAGATAGTTGTATGTCATAGCTGCACATCCTTCTAGTTGCTGTATGTGGGACACGGCCTCAGCATGGCCGGAGAAGCAGTGCGTTGATGCGCGCCCGGGATCCGAACCCGGGCCGCCAGCAGCGGAGTGCACGCACTTAACCACTCAGCCACGGGGCCGGCCCTTCCCTTACCTTCTTTTTCTCTCACATCTTATTTCTAAGCCATCAAATTGTATCCAAAATCCTATCACTTCATAACCTCTCCTGCTGCTCTGAATGCTACTATCCTGACAACGCCTTTTAAACTAGTCAGCCTGCTTCTGGTCTCGTTCTCCTGCAAGCCATTTTCAATGTAACAGCCAGTGCAGTCCTTCAAAGACATAAGACAGAGCAAGCCATTCCTCTGCTCAAAATCCTCCAGGGTCTCCCCATTTCATTCAGAGTCAAAACCAAGATTCTCACAGTGGGGACAGCATTCGACCACAACTGGATCCTCAGCTCCTCTCTGACTCATCTCCTGCTAGTCCTGTTCTTAATCGCCCATTCACCTACATCATCTCCTTGGTGTGCCTCCAATATTCCAGGAACGTCCCAGCTGTAAAGCCCTTGCACCGGATGTTCCCTCTTCCTGGACGGAACTTTTCCCAGATATCCACATAGCTGGCACCTTCTTCTCTTTCAAGTCTTTGCATAAATGTCATCTTCTCAAAGGGGCCCCATATTTACCAGCCTATTTAAAATCATGACCTGTCCCTATCCCCTCACAGATTGGTGTGTATGATTCAACTAACCCTCCTCCATTTTTTTCCCTTTCATGACACTTACGACCTTCTAGTTTGCTACGCAATTTATTATTTATTATGCTGTTTATGTAAATTCTGTAGGGCAAGTTTTTTTTTTTTAATCTGTTTTGGTCAATGATACATTTCAAGTGCCTAGAACAGTGATTCTGGCATCCAATAAGTAGCTAAGTGAATGAATGAAAAAATAATAACCCAGCGTCTGTGTCTAGATTGCTTGCTGAACAAGAGTTTTTTTTTTTTTGGATGACTTTTGATAGCAGAGGGCAAGCCAGATGGTCAGAATGTTCACGAGCTGTGATGAGGCATCTTGTAACAGTACATCTTGTTAGATTGAGGTATGAATTGATGCTTGCACTATAACACTTCGATGAGGGCAGGCTGTATTCTGGAACCCAAATCATGTGTTGTAACAATATAACTTTTCCTTAAGACTCCTCATTAATAACTCATAAACTTTCTACACAGTAGTAAATTGAGGAACAGTGGACAAGATATGAAAATATTATAAAAGTTTTGCATGTTTATACTCATTAAAATAATTCCTAGAATTTGCATAATAATAAAATCATTTGAAAAAATGACAACTAAGAGTGTTGTAATGGAGTTAAATAAAATATCCTTTATATTATGTGATATCAAGAAACCACACACCATACCAAACACATATTCACACACAAACTGTAGCTGCATTTGGAAACCATAAAATATCTGAAGAAATGATCTTGAAAATAAGTAAAATATCTGAATTTTTTCATTTAAGTGATTTAAGGCTAAGTTGTACTGTAACAAGTATTATAATAGTAGAATACTTGAAGATTTTTCTTTGGAAATTGAAATAAGCCTTAACATTGTATATTTTCTGACACTAAGTAAACTCTCTATTTGAGACTTGTGATATATAGGAAGCATAGAAGCACAGGGAGCTTTAAAAATCTTTAGTAAAGGGGAATAATTTGATATCTTCTCACCTTAGCTAATAAAAATTAAAGATAAACGTCCATTTGCTTTCAACTACATTAGCAATAGATACTTCATCTTGATTTTGCTAATATTTCTTTCCCTTTTGCAAATGAAAATGATAGTAACAGGAACAATAGCATCAAGAACAGAAACAGCAATACAAATACATCTTAGATGCTTACTATGTGCTGGTCTTAATGTTAAATGCTGGATATGTGCCAGCTTTTCTGAATGCTTGGGGATAATGCTAAAGTGACTTCTGAAATTAATGGCTTTTTTTTTTTATCATTGCGTAACTGTTATAGGAAGAAAATATCATAAGACAGTATTATTTGAGAATAACAACTATTTCCTTATTATGGAGACTATTTGTTAGCTTTGGAATTTATTTGTGAGAAAATCTTTGCCATCTATATATCCATAATGTGACACCTTCAATCTGGCCTCTGACCAATGTCACCCAGATAATCAAGAATATATAAGAGCAACTTGCATTAAAAATAAGGGAATATTGACTGACTAGCGAGGATGGTCTGAGGTTTTGTTCTGTATTAAATGTCATTTTGAATGACTATAACTATAAAATAATTAGGATCATATGACGAGTTGCAGGGAAGGAAGAGTTCTAATGACATGATACCATCTGAACTCTTATTTATGGTTTGTGCTAGGGCTCAATCATGCTGGATTATTGGAATTTTATTATACATAAATGATTTTTTAAAGTACATGCTAAGGTTAACTTTGCAATAAGAAAAGTGAAATGCTTATTGAAATCAAGCAAGCAGATCAATATCAAGCTACTGTCCAATGATGATACCCTTAATCAAAGCATGTTCTGTTTGTCCTTCAAATAAAAAAGGCTGTTTTAATACTGAACAAGGCAGTTGGATGTTCAGCCTCAAGATCACTATTGACTCTTTGGGTAGACTCAAGTAATCAACATGTGAGTTTATCAGTGGTTTCAAATTAGTTACATTTTAAAATCTCAATTTTCAAAGTCATTCTAAGAGTTTACTTCTTAGGAGTTTTACCTCTTGCAAAATAATGTAGAGGTCAGAAAGATAAATAAATATCTTAAGACTTTTATTAGACAAATTAATTCGTATAACTACATTTGGATTATGTTAGCTAATAACAAAGGATGACCTACTTTAAATGGCAGGCAGGGTTAGCTAGTCTGGACATCATGTATAAGCCTATGTTAGAAATATAGTGTTTGTATTTATAAGTTTCTTAATGTTCTAAGTTTCCTTATCTGCTGTGGAGATTGCATCAAATTTTGCATAAAACATTTTTACAAAAAGAGATTCAATATCTAAGAAATAATTTCTTATAATACATACTTTCAAAATTTGCTTTCAGGGGGCCGGCCTGTGGTGTAGTGGTTAAGTCCAATGAGCTCCACTTTGGTGGCCCAGGTTTGTGGGTTGGGATCCCAGCATAGACTACGCCACTCATCAAGGCATGCTGTGGCGGTCGCCCACATACAAAATCGAGGAAGACTGGCACAGATGTTAGCTCAGGGCTAATCTTCCTCAAGCAAAAAAAGAAGAGGCAGATTGGCAACAGATGTTAGCTCAGAGCAAATCTTCCTCACACACCCACACACAAAAATTACTTGCAATCCAACTAGTTATGTCTATGCTATTATAATGGTATACATGGTATAGTATGGAACAGTGGTTAGGGCAAAGACTCAGAAGCCAGATGACCTGGTTTGAGCCCAATTTCCCTCTAATATTCTAAGACATCTTGCCCATGACATACAACCTCTCTGTCCCTCAGTAGACTATCTATAAAATGTGAGAAAATAATAGTGGCTCCCTATCCTATAAGATTGCTGTGAAGATTGAATTAAAAAAGTGTGAAGCATTTGTGATAGCACTGGCACATTGCATGGGGAATACAAGATTTAACAAAGATTTTTAATCCATATGATATATAAAATATAAAATGTCACGTGATATGTAATTTATGCTATATAATTATACAATATGTACTATATATAACAAAAATATGTAAAACATATACATTTAGCATATATATGTCATACATACTTAATCTCCACAAATATTTGTTACAATGGGAAAAATTGAAAAACAACAAAAATAGAAGTATAAGACATATTTTAGCATAACAGAGTTTAATACTGAATTTAACCACAAAAATTATGTTTGTAATATATAATGTAGCACTGAATACATGCATTTTTGTTACTTTTTTGATATCCTTGTGTCTGAAAATTTTTAGGTAACAAAACATTTTTTGGTTGCTTATAGTTAGTTAACTTAAAAATATAATTTTTTAATTAAGTAAGATAATAGAGGACAACTTATACAGACTTCCTGTCATACAAACATTTATCTTACGTATAAAGTATTTAAGATCCCCCTAGCTCTGTTATGTCTACGTCACTCTGTTTTTAGGCTATTGCTTTGTGCTTCCTAAGAGAGAGGTGAAAAGACAACTTAGAACTTCTCAGAAACTGTGATTCAGAAATTAAGGAAGGAGCAAAGTTGACCCACTCTCAAAAAAAGAAAAAAAAATCAAAAATGTTTAGAATAGCTGTCCGTTGATAGACTCCCAGTAATAGCTATCTCAAAATTCATAGCCTCCATCTTCATCTAAAATTCACCGTTTCAACATCCACTGATTAACTTGATTTAACTTTGTTAAACTGTGTTGAATTTTTATGACTTACAGATTCATTTGGTTTTATCAAATATTTTATTTTGAAAAAATCATAAATTTATGTCTCATAGCTATAGCAACAGCAACCATTGATTACACCATTATTGTGTATTGGCTCTATAGAATTAATTTTCACCTACCACCTAATGAAGTTTCCTGAAAGACTTAAAGTGTTGCTGAGTGAAAAGGAAGTTTAAGACAATTTATGATAGAAGCTATGTCTAAAATGGTTTACTGATATCCAGTTTAAAGTTATTTGCAGAAAAACATAGACATTGGGGGAGAAAGGATTTAGGAAGAGTGAAAAAGGAAGAGAGAAAGAGAAAGAGAGAGTCTACAATCTTAGTATATCAAGCAATATATTATGAGCAGCTTGTCTAAAACCCTTTATGACATTTATTGGCAGACTGTAGTTTCTGTTAAGAAAATTCATTCTTAGTTTTAAAAAACCATAATATAAACACAGTTCTGAAAACAATCTGTTCACAGGTTAGAGAAAACCTGTATGTAAAAGTTGCAGTATTTGGTTTCCCATGGGAGAGAGTCTAAAATAGTATAGATTATCTAAAGCTTTTCTCTCATCTTTGCCAACAAGAAGCTTAGAAGATTAATTTTCAGCAGCAAAGACGTTGTTTTTTTTCCAAATATTTCAATGATGTTTTAGGCTACTTCTGCTTATCTGCACAGTAAAATAGGAAATAAAGCAACAGTCAAACACTTGATGAGGCATTCTCATGCTGAAAATCAGTTTTTAGAATCAAATAAGAGAGTGCTCTCTTTGACACTGGGCTTCTCTGGCCTTGTGCAGGATTTGACTCAGTATATGAGTCATTCCAAGTCCCTCAGTAGGGAATTCACCCCTCAGGAGAGAGAGACAAAAATGCCTCAAGCATAAGGTCTATACTGGACTTGGCTCTGAAGACATTGTTACTATTCAGGATACTTGGCTTTCACAAAAATACAACTCCTTAGGGCAGTTTTTTCTCTACCCTCCAATAAAATATTAAATTCATCTCAAGCAACCTAGGTTTAAGATGTCTAATAGTCATAAAGATGAACTTCATTAATTTACTGATTCATTTATTCAACCATGCAATACTCATTTATTGTACCCTCCATCACATGCATCATGTATTAGAGATGTAAGGGAGAATGAGGTATATTCTCTATGCTCAAGGAGTTTATAATTTGCTTAGTGGGAGATGGCACAAAAATGAAAAGAAAAACTGATTAAAACATGGAGTGGAATATAAAATTATGTCACTTGTTTAAAAAAGGTAGAACAGAGACATTGGATAATCTTGGAATTTTCAAGGAAAGTTTTAAAAAACATTAGATTATTGATGAAATGAATATGACTCATTAGGTAATAAATATATGTTTTAGCTGTGCATCATTGCTAATCAACCTATAAAATCTGTTAAATTTTAATTTTTGAATAGTTGTATTGTCAATGAGCTTTAAATATTTGTATGTTATTGAATTAAACATGTTCATTTTCAAGAATAGGAACATTTCAATATGATTTACACTCTCTGAAAAACCTAATTTACTTAATGGATAAGGGTATAATTTTGTTGAAGAATCTAGTAAAAAAATACAAAGAAATGGACATTTACCTATTGAAGAAATAGAATTTAACTGGTTACTTTCTTTGAATCCACATGTAATCTGAAACAGTTTAATTCAAGGAAAAAAAATAAGGTTTAGGGAATATTCAAGAGGGGAACAGGCCACTTCTTTCTTTTTTTTTTTTTTTTTAATTTTATTTTTCCCCCAAAGCCCCAGTAGATAGTTGTATGTCATAGCTGCACATCCTTCTAGCTGCTGTATGTGGGACGCGGCCTCAGCATGGCCAGAGAAGCGGTGCATCAGTGCACGCCCGGGGTCCGAACCCGGGCCACCAGCAATGGAGCGTGCGCACTTAACTGCTAAGCCACGGGCCGGCCCCACTTCTCTTGAACTAGATTGAGAGGAAAGATAAAAGTTAGTCTGAGAATAAAACTTCTATGAAAACAATTTAGTAAAAACAACAATACTTTTGTACATGTCAGAAGAGTTCTGACTCCTAAATTCAATAGCAAATGGAGATTTGTTGATGTGCGGCCACAGAGTTAAGCAGAGGCATTTGACTACATAATCCCTCAAAATGTCCCATCTGTGAAAATAAAACTGATTTCAGTACACACACTTGGCTAAACATGTTGTGTGTCATATCTGTTATTCTTTGTTTTACCTGTTAAAGAAATTAGCCAGACAGTCAATTTAGAGTACTTTTAAAGTTGCTGATTGTTATCAAATTTTTGTAATCAATGTATTATTGATAAAATAAATGTAATTTCTGAAGTACCAGACACATGGGTGTCGCTTGCCATTTGGTGCACTTCACTTCTAGTAAAATTCGGGACATGTGATAAAGTATAAAGAAAATGAAAAATGGAAACATGAAAAGTGGTTAAAAGTAGAGAAACTCTACTGCTAATATTTACTGAAAATAAAAGTTTAATGTTTGTTTTTGTTTATTGCAGTAACATTGGTTTATAACATTGCAAAAATTTCAGGTGTACATCATTGTACTTCTATTTCTGCATGGACTACATCATGTTCACCACCAAAACACTAATTACAACCCATCACCACACACATGTACCGAATTATCCCTTTCACCCTTCTCCCTCCCCCCTTCCCCTCTGGTAACCACCAATCCAATCTCTGTCCCTATGTGTTTGTTTATTGTTGTTATTATCTACTACTTAATGAAGGAAATCATACGGTATTTGGCCTTCTCCCTCTGACTTATTTCACTTTGCATTATACCCTCAATGTCCATCCATGTTGTCACAAATGGCTGGATTTCGTCGTTTCTTATGGCTGAGTAGTATTCCATTGTGTATATATACCACAGCTTCTTTATCCAATCGTCCCTTGATGGGCACTTAGGTTGCTTCCAAGTCTTGGCTATTGTGAATAAGGCTGCAATGAACACAGGGGTGCATGTACCTTTGCAAATTGGTGTTTTCAAGTTCTTTGGATAAATACCCAACAGTGGAATAGCTGGATCATATGGTAGTTCTGGCGTTGATTTTTTGAGGAATCTCCATACTGTTTTCCATAGTGGCTGCACAAGTTTGCACTCCCACCAGCAGTGTATGAGAGTTCCCGTCCCTCCACATCCTCTCCAACACATGTTGTTTCCTGTCTTGTTAATTATAGCCATTCTGACGGGCGTGAGGTGATATCTCATTGTAGTTTTGATTTGCATTTCCCTGATAGTTAGTGATTTTGAACATCTTTTCATGTGTCAGTTGGCCATCTGTATATCTTCTTTGGAGAAATGTCTGTTCAGGTCTTTTGCCCATTTTTTAATTGGGTTGGTAGTTTTTTTGTTGTTGAGATGCATGAGTTCTTTATATATTTTGGAGATTAAGCCCTTATCAGATGTATGGTTTGCAAATATCTTCTCCCAATTGTTAGGTTGTCTTTTCCTTTTGTTGATGGTTTCCTTTGCTGTGCAGAAGCTTTTTAGTTTGATGTAGTCCCATTTGTTTATTTTTTCTATTGTTTCTCTTGCCCGGTCAGATGTGGTGTTTGAAAAGATGTTGCTAAGACCGATGTCAAAGAGCGTACTGCCTATGTTTTCTTCTAGAACTTTCAGAGTTTCAGGTCTTACATTCAAGTCTTTAATTCATTTGGAGTTAATTTTTGTGTATGGTGTAAGGTAAGGATCTACTTTCATTTTTTTGCATGTGGCTATCCAGTTTTCCCAACACCATTTGTTGAAGAGACTTTCTTTTCCCCATTGTATGTTCTTGGCCCCTTTGTCAAAGATTAGCTGTCCATAGATGTGTGGGTTTATTTCTGGGCTTTCGATTCTATTCCATTGATCTGTGTGTCTGTTTTTGTGCCAGTACCATGCTGTTTTGGTTACTATAGCTTTGTAGTATATTTTGAAATCAGGGAGTGTGATACCTCCAGTTTTGTTCTTTTTTCTCAGGATTCCTTTAGCTATTCGGGGTCTTTTGTTGTTCCATATAAATTTTAGGATTCTTTGTTCTATTTCTGTGAAAAATGTTGTTGTAACTTTGATAGGGATTGCATTGAATCTATAGATGGCTTTAGGAAGTATGGACATCTTAACTATGTTAATTCTTCCAATCCAAGAGCACGGAATATCTTTCCATTTCTTTGTGTCTTCTTCAATTTCTTTCAGAAATGTTTTATAGTTTTCGGTGTACCGATCTTGTACCTCTTTGGTTAAGTTTATTCCTAGGTATTTTATTCTTTTTGTTGCAATTGTAAATGGGATGGTATTCTGAATTTCTCTTTCTGCTACTTCGTTGTTAGTGTACAGAAATGAAACTGATTTTTGTATGTTGATTTTGTATCCTGCAACTTTACCATATTCGTTTATTACTTCTAAAAGTTTTCTGATGGATTCTTTAGGGTTTTCTATATATAAAATCATGTCATCTGCAAATAGTGACAGTTTCACTTCTTCCTTTCCAATTTGGATCCCTTTTATTTCTTTCTCTTGCCTGATTGCTCTGGCTAGGACTTCCAATACTATGTTAAATAGGAGTGGTGACAGTGGGCATCCTTGTCTGGTTCCTGTTCTTAGAGGGATAGCTTTCAGTTTTTCACCATTGAGGATGATATTAGCTGTGGGTTTCTCATATATGGTCTTTATTATGTTGAGGTACTTTCCTTCTATACCCATTTTATTCAGAGTTTTTATCATAAATGGATGCTGGATCTTGTCAAATGCTTTCTCTGCGTCTATTGAGATGATCATGTGATTTTTGTTCTTCATTTTATTAATGTGGTGTATTACGTTGATTGATTTGCGAATGTTAAACCATCCCTGCATACCTGGAATAAATCCCACTTGATCATGGTGTATAATCTTTTTAACGTATTGTTGTATGCGATTTGCTAGTATTTTGTTGAGGATTTTCGCATCGATGTTCATCAGTGATATTGGCCTGTAATTTTCTTTTTTTGTGTTGTCCTTGTCTGGTTTTGGTATCAGGGTAATGTTGGCTTCGTAGATTGAGTTAGGAGCTTCCCCCTCCTCAATTTTTGGAAGAGTTTGAGAAGGATAGGTATTAAGTCTTCTTTGAATGTTTGGTAGAATTCACCAGGGAAGCCGTCTGGTCCTGGACTTTTATTTTTGGGGAGGTTTTTGATTACTGTTTCGATCTCCTTACTGGTGATTGGTCTATTCAAATTCTCTACTTCTTCTTGATCCAGTTTTGGAAGGTTGTATGATTCTAAGAATTTATCCATTTCTTCCAGATTGTCGAATTGGTTGGCATATAGTTTTTCATAGTATTCTCTTATAATCTTTTGTATTTCTGAGGTGTCTGTTGTAACCTCTCCTCTTTCATTTCTGATTTTACTTATTTGTGCCTTCTCTCTTTTTTCTTGGAGAGTCTAGCTAAAGGTATTTCTATTTTGTTGATGTTTTCAAAGAACCAGCTCTTGTTTTTATTAATTTATTATATTGTTTTTTTGGTCTCTATTTCATTTATTTCTGCTCTGATTTTTATTATTTCCCTTCTTCTACTGATTTGGGGCTTTGTTTGTTCTTCTTTTTCCAGTTCCTTTAGGTGCATTTTTAGATTGCTTATTTGAGATTTTTCTTGTTTGTTGAGATAGACCTGTATTGCTATAAACTTCCCTCTTAGAACCGCTTTTGCTGTATCCCATAAATTCTGGCATGTCGTATTTTCATTTTCATTTGTCTCCAGGTATTTTTTGATTTCTTCTTTGATTTCTTCGTTAACCCAGTCGTTGTTCAGTAGCATTTTGTTTAATCTCCATGTATTTGTGGCTTTTCTGATTTTCTTCCTATAGTTGATTTCTAGTTTCATACCGTTGTGGTCAGAAAAGATGCTTGGTATTATTTCAATCTTCTTAAATTTATGGAGACTTGTTTTGTGGCCTAATATGTGATCAATCCTGGAGAATGTTCCATGTGCGTTTGAAAAGAACGTGTATTCTTCGGTTTTTGGATGGAATGCTCTGTATATATCTACTAGGTACATCTGTTCTAGTGTGTCGTTTAAGGCCAATGTTTCCTTATTGATCTTCTGTTTGGATGATCTATCCGTTGGTGTAAGTGGAGTGTTAAAGTCCCCTACTATTATTGTGTTACTGTCTATTTCTGTTTTTATGTCTGTTTAATAATTGCTTTATATATTTAGGTGCACCTACATTGGGTGCGTAGATATTTACAAGTGTTATATCCTCTTGTTGGATTGTTCCCTTGATCATTATGTAATGCCCTTCTTTGTCTCTTTTTACAGTTTTTGTTTTAAAGTCTATTTTGTCTGATATGAGTACTGCTACCCCAGCTTTCTTTTCATTGCCATTTCCGTGGAGTATCTTTTTCCATCCCTTCACTTTCAGTTTGTGAGTGTCTTTAGGTCTGAAGTGTGTCTCTTGTATGCAGCATATATATGGGTCTTGTTTTTTTATCCAGTCAGCCACCCTATGCCTTTTAATTGGAGCATTTAGTCCATTGACGTTTAAAGTAGCTATTGATAAGTATGTACTTACTGCCATTTTTTAACTTTTTTAATTTTTCCTCAGTGTTATAGTAGTCCTTCTCTGTTCCTTACTTCTTCTATACAGAACTGATGGTCACTTTAGTTTGACCTCTGTCTGAAAGCTGTACTCTTTAACTCCCCTCCTCCCTCCTTTTATGTTTTTGATATCATATCTAACCTCTTTTTTGTGCATTTGTATCCATTACGTTCTAATCGTGGAAATAGATAATTTTTCCTATTCGTGGTCTTCTCTTTTCCCCTTAAATCAGTCCCTTTACCATTTCTTGTAACACTGGTTTCTTGGTGACAAACTCCTTTAATTTTTGCTTATCTGGGAAAATTTTGATCTCTCCTTCCATTTTGAACGATAACCTTGCTGGGTAGAGTATTCTTGGCTGTAAGTTTTTTTCTTTTAGCACTTTAAATATATCGTGCCATTCTCTTCTAGCCTGTAAGGTTTCTGCTGAGAAGTCAGCTGATAGCCTTATGGGGTTTCCTTTGTATGTAACTTGACATTCTCTTGCGGCTTTTAGGATTCTCTCTTTATCTTTAATTCTGGACATTTTGATTATGATGTGTCTTGGTGTGGGCCTCTTTGGGTTTAACTTGTTTGGGGCTCTCTGTGCCTCCTGTACCTGGATGTCTGTTTCCTTCCTTAGGTTAGGGAAGTTTTCATCTATTATTTCTTGAAATGGATTCTCTGCCCCCTTGTCTCGCTCTTCTCCTTCCGGGACACCTATAACACGGATGTTAGTGCGCTTGATGTTGTCCCAGATGTCCCTTAGACTGTCCTCACTCTTTTTAATTCTTTTCTCTTTTACCTGTTCACCTTGGGTAATTTCTTCTAGTCTTTCTTCCAGCTCACTGATCCGTTCTTCTGTATCCTCTACTCTGCTTTTGAGTCCCTCTAATGAGTTTTTCATTTCCAGTATCATCTTGTTCATTTCTGATTGGTTCTTTTTTATATCTTCCATTTCTTTGTTGACATTCTCACTGAGTTCATCTATTCTTCTCCCCAGATCAGTGAGCATCCTTAACACTCTTAGTTTGAACTCTCTGTCAGGTAGGTTGCTCATTTCTGTTTCACTTAGTTCCTTTTCTGGGGTTTTGTCCTGTTCCCTTACTTGGAATGTATTCTTTTGCCTCCTCATTTTGCCTCTTTCCCTGTGCTTGTGTCTATGTATTAGGTAGGTCAGCTACGTCTCCTGCTCTTGGATAGGTGACCTTATGTAAGTGATGCCTTAGGAGGCTTCCAGTGTGCTTCCCTCAGTTCTCAATGTTCCAGGGGTGGCCCCTATGTGGGCTTTGTGTGTCCTTCTATTGTGGCCTGTTAGCTCTCCCTATAGGCACCCAGGGAGGCTGAGTTATGCTCCTGGCCAGCTGTTGTAATGCTCAGCTGCTTGTAGTTGTTGTGGGCCCTTCAGTCTCTTTATCAGGTGTGGGGAGCCCCAGCACAGTTGGCTGTAAGTTCTAATACCACATTTGTGTTGCAGTATTTCTTTTAACTGAGTAGGCCCCCAGTGTGGCAGGTTGTTAGGCTCAGGGCCTTACTATTGCTGCAAGCCTCTAGCCTATTAGGTCTCTTGTCAGCTCTCTGAGGATTGCAGCTGGGTGGGGCTGGCCTCAGGCACAGGAGCACCCAATTGTTTCAGGCTTTGGAAGGTGGGGCAAACCTCCTATGTGGGTCTTTGAGAAGCACAAGTCTTCTGCAGCTGACAAGCCCTGTTGCCCATAGGTCCACACACACAGTCAACACAGTCCTGCCCCGTGTGAGCGCCCCGACCTCCCCAAGCAGACCCAGTCTCTCCTCGGCAGGAGCCCCACACACTCCGCCACCACCCCACACTCTCCACCCGCTCCTTGTGCACACCCTGCCCCGCTCAAGTCAGCTCAGTTGCCAGGCTGCAGAGAATCCAGTCACCAATCTATGCAGGCCCACACGTTGCCTGAGGGCTTGTTGTTGGGTGGGGCCAGTCTCTAGGGTGGGCTGCCTGCCCTGGCTGAGCTGGATTAAATCGGTGCTCTAGCGGGTGGAGCAGACCCTGGGTTAGCAGGTCTCAGGGAAAACTCCAATGTCGTCTGTGTCAGCACGCTCACACCAGGCCACAACAATGGCCACCGCCATTGTCCCAGTCCCTGGAGAGGTCTCACCCCTCACCGAGATGCATTCAGGGCCTATTAGGTGAGTCTCTTGTCACCGAAGCACTGTGCACCTTTCTTTCTGGTGATTTTAGGATGCTTTCTGGAATGGGTGAGTTTGTGCGCGGGCCCTTTAAGAGCCAGTTTTAGTTTCTTTGTGAACCGGGTTTTCTGGGGGTGCTACCCAATGCTTTAGTAGCAGGCACAGTCAGATATTATGCCACTGGTGTCGATTTTGCTGGGTCCACAAAATGCCCACAGTGGGGGCGCTCCCCGGCTCAGGACCCCGTGCCTCCAGGGAGGGTGCGTACCTGTGAGCTGCTCCCAGCGGCCGTGAAGCTGGCGGCTTGTGACGGCGACGTTTTTCCTCTCCAGAAGGGAGTCTCTGCCTCTTCCACCTCAGTTAGGATTGTCCGTTGTTGCAGGAGTTCCTCCTATCCAGTTTTCAGTTCTGTCTCAGGGGTAATTTTTCCACGAGTAGTTGTAAATTGGCTGTGTCCACGGGAGGAGGGGAGTTCAGAGTCTGCCTACACCGCCATCTTGACTCCGCCCTTAAATGTTTGTTTTGTTATTAAATTAAACATTTTCTTTGTCAAGAATGGAAACATTTCAACATCATTTACATTCCCTGAAAAACCTAATTTACATGGTGGATAAGAGTATGTTTTGTTAAAAAATTAACAACAACTACAACAAAAAGAATCTAGTAAAAAAGAATACCTGTAGAAGAAATAGGACTGAACTGCTTATTTGCTTTGAATCCACCTGTAATAATAGATGTCTTACTATTCTGGAAACCTGAATAATCCTTAAAATTCTATATTTCTTAAATTCGCATGAAGTAATGATCATGTGGTCACTTATAATATTTGGTCTGGTATGTCAACTCATAGGTAAAAATAAAGGCCGCTAGTCACTGTAGAGCTATGCTTGTTGCATAAAAGTTTTCCATGTTCCTTAAGTTTATTATTTACCCAGGAGTCATACTCATGATCTATGTTTTGTTGGAGATCAGTTCTCCCTGTTCTGGAAGATTGTTCTTTACCCAGGAGTCACACTCAAGGAAGAAGATCAAGTACTAACACATTTCTGCCAAAAAATAAGAGGAAATACACTTGGAGATACACCCCAAGAGGAATTCTGGATTGAGATCGACTATGAGCAAACAGCTATTAACGTTATTATTAATCATCCTAAAGAGAATACTATTAGAGAGGAAGGAAATACTCTAGAGAGACAAGTAATATGGAGATAGATTGAATACTAGTGCAGACATCCTAGTGTCTTGGGCTAAAATTATTTTGACTTCTATGACAAAATAGATTTCAAGAAACTTCTCCACATTTCTAAAAATATTCATTCATTGTTAGCTACCAGAAGTGTGCTGTAAAAACTAGAGAGTAGTTCATAGCACCACTCCCATAATTTCAACGAATTAGAAAAAAATATATATATATAACCTATTTGGCCAGCTGGTAAGTTTAGTGAGGTCAGGGGTGTGTCTTAACCCATCGATATTGCTGCAGGCCTTTATACTATATTTGTCATAGAATGAATGAATCGAACTATCAGATAAACAACCAGTCTTCAAGAGTAGATTTATTTAAAATAAGCTAGGGAATTTACACTACTTTGAATGATTCTATAGAAATGTCTTTCCTTTTTTAGTCCACAGATTTCTTGATCTGACATAATTTTATGCAAAAAACAGAAGAGATTCTAAAGCAAAAAAGTCTTCCTTAAGTGTTTTTATATTTTTAAAATGTTTTCTCCCTCTCGTTCAAAAAATAATTTCCTGAAGTAACAGTATCAAATACCCAATAATACTCATAGGTTATACTTAGATTTTTTAAATTAAATTATCATATATATTTCATTCTCATCCTATTTTATAAACAAACATCTGTGGTATTTGAATTTAAGGTACATTCACTATTTATTTAGCTGTAGGGTATTGGGTTTGATACTTGTTAAAATATTTAAATTTGCCCAGATTAATAGTCCAAATCTGTAAAATGACAATTAAATTATTCGTGCTGCAGCAGTTGTGTGATGATTTAAGTAAGACATAGATGAGCATGACACACACATTGCTTCTTTACCCTACCCTTCTTTGTCAAGAATGTTAATCGTATGTTGCACCATAAGCTGCCTGTGGGCAGTAGTTGGGTTTTGAGCGTGCTTTGACAAAGTGCCCTTTTAGTGTACCGTCGAGTACACACTGAGGAATCTAAAATTGAATTAATCTGAAATTGACCACTGACCATCTGGGGGGATGTTCACTGACCACACTTTGAGACGCATTATACTTGACTTTGGAGTGGAGCAGGATTTTCTTCACTACTGAAAAAAATTATTTCTGCTAAATTCATATAAAAATATATGCATCAACTTTCAGAATAACCCTTTAAATAAACACTAAGAAAAACACATTTCAATTGTGGCTATACGAAAATGTCCTAATTTTATGAATTGCTTTAAATGATCCTCAGGGCACCACAATTTGGTCAGGGAAGATGGGATGAAAAGTAGCATACTAGTAGCTTAATGGAAGTGACTTGAAAGCATAATGTCAGCATTTTTCAGTTTGCTATAAATTGAATTAAAAATAAAAGAAAAACTAAACATTCCTCAGGGTACCCACATTTGATCTTTATATTTTCCTTATCCACTGTTTCCTCAGCTTCAAATATAGGTGCTTTTCCCCTTTGCCTAATAAAGCCTTCTCATTTTTGCTATAGTGACTCTTCCAGGGCTATTAACTACTCAAGGCAACCCTGTTATTAAAAGCTCTCGTTTTATCTTCCTTATTTATTTTTCTCGGCATTTGTCACAGTTGTAAATTTCCTGTGTGAGTATATAGGATGTATGTGTGGTGTGTGTGTGTATCTCCCCCATGAGACTAGAAGCTAGAGTATGTCCTGGGAATATATTTTTGTTTTGAGTCACCACTGTATCTCATGGTTTGGCACAGCATTTAGCATAAAGTAGGACCTCAATATTGAGTTTTATCTTCTCTATATATGAAATATTACAGAAAAGTACCATCAATGTTATTAATAGTAATCCTTTTAAATCCATCCAATCAACATTTTTCTTCTTTTGATTTTTAGAACTATAAATTAAAATCTGATTAAGTTCTTTCCCCCCCTCGCTGTTTTCTTTTGGTTGGTTTTTGACTCATCACTTCATTTCCTGACCTGCGATACTTTCTCGAGACCTGACCTCCCTCTTTACTTCTCTCCCCGCCTGCTGAGCATCTGAACACAGGTATGCTTTCCACGTCCCTTTGCTCACATTTTCTCTGGATTTTCTCATCAATGACCCTTGCCATCTCAGTCTTGCACCTCCCTAACTGAAGTAACACTCCCCAACTCCTCCCTGGGAACAGTTTTATTACATTACATTATGTGTGGTGATCCACTCAGCCTGGCATCCTGGTACAGCCAGGACATTTCCCCTCCCCTGAGAGTTTCTCCTTTGCAGAGCTCAGCTAGTCCCTCTGGAGAGCCACGTGCTGGACATATTCTTACTTTTATGGCCTTTTTCCCATCAATTCTTTGGGTCCTAATCTCTTTTTCTCTCCCTCTTTATTCACTGTGTAAGTGGTTACATAGTGTCAATGTTTGCAATTACCATCATTTATTTAATCTCATACTTCAAACTTTTAGCCAATTACATAGTCTTAGCTACTTAGCTGATTTTTAAAATGTATTTATAAGTGCTTTCTCAGATTAAATTCTTAGTTTCTCCTCTGTGCCTTGGTGATTGAGCTCTAAATTCTCTATAAGGGTAAATAAATACACAATGTGAATGAGGATTTATGCTTAGTTCCACAAACTGTATAACTGGATGAAGCAGGGATGCAGAGGAAGGGATTTGCTAAAAGAGAAACTGCTAAAGTTAAAAGGGCATTGATTTGGCTTGTTAGGGCTTATGGAAGTGCTGAAGAGGAATGTGGAGTTAGGAGGAGGAAGGAGAGGAGAGGAAAGGGAGAGAGCTAAATACTGAGGATAACGGAGCCAAGTTGTCTTTCTACTAAAATTGTATTGGATGGGGAGTGAGTGCAAACAATGGGACTGGAATTTCAGATTTGATTTATGTCAAAGCCGTACATTAGCAAGTGATAAATGCCTGAAAGAAGTGGCCTTGTGAATATTCCTCTGCATTTCTTCACTTACTCTGGCCTTCATGTCATTTTATAATGGTCTATAAGATGATTTTGATTTTCAACTTCAGATCAGCACTTTACCCATTCCTGCTGCAGGTGTTTTGGATCATCAAGGATTAATGATAAAACTTGTGCATCTTGGATGCCAATACTCCTCTTGAGTATAGAATTCTTCACCGAAACCCTCTTATTTTAACAACACATCCAGAAATGTAAAATATCTTGTTAGGGTTTTGCTGTGAAATAGTAAAACGTTAGAAAGGGCTCTTCCAGTAGTCTTTCAAAATGCATTCATTTATTTGTTTGAAGAAAGAAGATATGCTAAGGAGCCATTTAAAAACCTTTGCTTAATGCATTTTCTAAAGCCCTAGAGAAGATTGAAGATTGGGAAGCAAATGCAAAAAATGGAAGGCATCTGGAAATGTATCTTTACAACTTCAATACCTAACTGCTGTGGGAGTTTTGGGCTCCCACTATCAAATTACAGAATTCCCAGAAGGATCTGACATTCACGTCAATGACTCCAATGCACAAAGCCCCAAGTTTACTATGAGGCTTTTGAATGACAAAAGAGTTCCGACTCTAACTGCTGTAGCGGCCATTAAAACAACTGATGGTTTCACTTTACAAAACTGTGGTGTGAACAATAATTTTATCATTAAAATGATAATTCCTGTTGGGCAACACAATGATTCTAGTCATATCAAATATAGTTTCAAAAGGAATGATGGTGCTGAATCAACATGTCTTTAGGTTTACTTCCCTGAACAAAAAATGCTGAAATTCTGGTAGTGACCTGATAGTGTTACTTATCAAGATTGAGGCTGAAGTCTCTCCTATGTTTAATGTGGTACTGTGCAGAACACTTAGTTAGTATACTAGCCTAGCTCTTAATGACTTCCTGAGTACAGCAAGCATCCTGTCCCTTAGCCTATATCATAAATCTTGTGATTAAGCCTCCCCTAGAAATTATCGATGAGTCAGACTGCATGCTATGCAATTGGGCAACAGTTGTACTTAGAGTTCCATTGTTTTTGCTCTTGATAATTTTTGTTTGCTGTTGATGTGACTTTTTATTTTTTTCGGTGAGAAAGATTGTCCCTGAGCTAACATCTATGGCCAATCTTCCTCTTTTTTGCTTGAGGAAGATTGTCCTTGAGCTAATATCTATGCCAGTCCTCCTCCATTTTGTACGTGGGACACCGCCACAGCACAGCCTGATGAGTGGTGTGTAGGTCCATGCCTAGAATCTGAACCTGCGACACTCTGGCAGCCAGAGGGGAGCGTGCAAACTTAATCACTACGCCACTGGGCCAGCCCCTTGATGTGACTTTTATGAGTAGAAAATAGAATCCAGTTATCAAAGTAAAATAAGGAACAGAACTTTGGAAACATGAAAACAAACTGGACTATTAAGTGAAATGAGGAAAATGACAAAATTAGAGGTATAGTCCATTCTCATTATTCATGGAAGTTATATTCTATCAAGTTGTGTGGACACTGAATTAGCAAATATGTAAATTCAAAGTTAGATTTCTACGGAGTCTCTGTTCACATTTAGTCAACTGATCAACACATACCTTTGTTTTATGTCTGTTTCTGTTTAAAGACACCTTATTTAATATATATCATTAATTCATTAACATTGAACTCAAGCCTACAACACTATAACTCATGCCTGAACAATGCTTGTCTAAGACGGTATCTTCCTCACGAAGCACCTCACAGCCTTCTTGCACTTGGGAACACGACAACACTTCAGCACTATGCTTGTGGGGCATTTTTAAAAAACAAAATCCTCATAAAAACACAAAAATTTGTAAAAATGGTATTAAATTGACAACAAAAAGGATATTTGTTCACAGTATGAGAACTGAAACAAGGAGGCAGAGCACCACTTTACTCGACCTTAGCTGGGAAAGTGCACTTTCAAATTTTTTCCTGCCCTGCGTCATGTCCACGGGTGACTGTGAAAGTGTTGTGAGCATTGACTTGGGGGCTGCACATACATTTTGGAGAGTAGGCAAATTCTCAAATACCAAATCTACAAATAATAAGGATCGACTATGTATCTCAAATGAATTAGAAAGATAAAGATGCCTAACGTTGCTATTATCCTTTAATATTTTACTTTTTCACTCTTTGAGATGTGTAAAATATCACATGCATAATTACTAGGTGTTCAGAATATTAGTATTTTTTCCTTAGGGAGTTACTATTTTTATATCCAAAACTTTTATTTCTCTATTGATACATGTTGTTTTTCCTATGATTCTTAAGTGTACTTTATATTTTAATGATATTAATCTTTTATCTCTTGTTAATAATTTCCCTTATTTTCCAATTTAGTTGTTTGCTTTTTCAATTGGATTTATTTATACCTGCTGAGCCATGAAAATGCTGTGGCCTCAACAGCCTAGGGCTGAGAAGTAGTTTAGCCTTTTAGGAAGTCCTTCTTAATCTGACTCTGTTCTCTTTATTGTAAACCTAGTTTTTGAAATGCACTTTTTCTGTTAAAATCTAACTTCTACGGTTCCTTTGTTTCCCTCTTACTGCTGAACTTGCAAGAATGCCAGATAACTCCATTATTATGACTTCTGGGTTGGCAAATGTGTTCTCCAGAACCTGAGTTGAGAAGACTTATAGAAACTAAAGTTCATGCTTTGCTCGTTCTAACTCCATAAGCCTGTTTTCAAGCTTTCATTTTTTTCTGTTTTGCCAATAAAATTTAATTGAATTTAAAAAGTCAGCAAATACATAACGTCTTTTTGTATATGGGATTGTGATTGTTGTATATTTTATATCTTTAGTATTATGATGAGTTGTGGACCCTATTATCTTTCATCTTCCCTTCTGCCCATTTTTTCATGTTGGCTACTTCTTTATAGTGTATTTGTCCCCAGTAGTATATGATGAGTAAACAAAGGTAAAGACAAAAAAGTGGTAAAAATAAGTAAATGAGAAGGAAAAAAATGGAAAATATTCCAAGAGTACAAAATAATATGAAAGGAATAGAGCAGGCATCTAGAAGATAACGGTTCATCAGTGAGCCATTCATAGAAACATAACAAGAACTTTGATAATCCCATGATGTTGGAGACATCATGAACTCACTTAAAAGTTATATGAGGCCACACTAAATACTAATTGTTTCATGCACTGTTTGAGTTAAGCCCAGAATAAGCACAAACAAACAGAAATATCTTTGTCTGATACATGCTCCTTGGGCCTGGTTTCAGTAACTTTTTCAGAAATTTAAAAAAGGACAATTCTAGATATTGAAACTTCACAGCCATGGAAAATAGGAACTAATGAAAAAGTCATAAATATGCTTGGAGAAAGATAAACTTTGGTGAGTTTTCTACTAGAGCACTGGCCTGTGTGATCCCTGGACGAGCAGCAATGTCATTATCTGGGAACTTGGAAATGCAAATTTTCGAATCCACCTCATGCCTACTAAATCTGATTTTCTTGGGATAAAACTGATCAATCTGTGTTTGTAACACAGTCTCCCATGTATTTCTTCTGCACTCTAAATCTGAGAACCACTGAGCTAGAGAAAAGAACAACATGGGGAAAGAATAATTAAGGACAAGTACGTGCATACACGCTACCCTGTACATAGTAATACCATGTAAGTAATACAGTAATTGGATATTGTCAAAAATAATGACAACTACCTCTACTAGACGGTGTGAAATCTGGAATCCAACAGGTTGCCAAGAATTTAGTTTTTGTTCTCACAGCCAAGATATGATGCTGGATTCTGATTCTGGCAGACTGAAGGTAGGCTTTACTGCGTCTCCTCAGAGTAGGGAATCTAGTGTATTGATTAAGCATGTGGGCAGGGAAATCATACTGCCTGGGTTTAACTCCTGTCTCTCTCACTTACTAGCTGCATGACATCAGACCAATTACTTCATATCTCTGTTTATGTTGCTGATTTGTAAAATTAGGAAATCAATGATACTTATAGGTTTGTTGTGAGGATTAAACAAAGAAATAATTTTAAAGTACTTAAAAAGTACATGAAAAGTAGTAAATTTTAATACTAGGTCCTATTTTTATGGATTCATTACTGGAATTAATAGCATGTGTATTCTTAAATACAATTACATGGATAAAGTCCCCGTCCTACTTCTCTGTGTTCCCTAAAATACCTAGAAATTCGAATTAATTTCTGTGGGAACCTATAGAGTGATACTCAGTAAACTTTGGTATTTTTGTTTGGGACAAGTATTTCCTATAATCCATTTTTCCTTTTGTCCAAATGGCATTTTTCCATATTCCATCTGTCATTGGCACAGTCTCCTAATTTTGAAGCACATTTTATCTTAGCCAGACAGATGTGCTTTGCTAGTTTTCTCGTTTAACAACGTGCCTGACACTCCATTTTCCTGACAATTTGGTGAGATCGCTTTATGTCTTTGTATGCAATTTCTGTGCTTCAGAGGGAGCGCTTTTACCCATTCTTTGAAGTGGGACATCCCTGTCAGTCACTGCAGCCTATTGTATTTTTCTAAGACTTGCACATTGATCCTTAATCTGTGTCCCCTGAAAGGCTGCTATTTCTCACTACATCATTTGACTTGCTAAATTTAGGGTTCCAATTACAGGATTTTGGGTCACAGAGCAGTTGCTCACTGTCATCCAAAAGATCTCAAATTTCATATATCTGTCTACGTGGCCTTATCCACGTCCCATCAGTTATAGCAGTCCTATAAGTGTCTAACAGATTTTGACATTTATATCTTTATTGGCAATAATCTTAAAGGGCCTATTCTTATATTTGAAACATGAAGATACTTAAAAGTTACAATCTGTGATGCTAGCATTGGGAAACTTTGCCCAAATCTCTTAGCTTCTTGAATGATCTTGTATGTTTTATAGATGCTTTCAAGGTACCTTCAAATAGTTGAGCTGGAATTAGGTGAATCCTATAGTTAAGCTATCCTGTGGACACCAATGGGAGAGGAAATTGAAGGTCTTTCAGATTAAAAGTTCAAGTTGTGATGATTGCACCTTTTAGCCTCCAAACTGGCTTTTACCTTGATCTCCCTAAGCCTGTTCAGTTCACCATATTGAAAAGATTATGACATTTTCTAAATCACCTGGAGGGAGTATTCCATTTCAATTCAATGACTAAGTCCTTCCCTGGGCCTGCAGTACTATCCTGCTGCGTTTAGTCCTTTAATGTGGAAGTAATTCTTATGTTTATAAAGTTTTGTGGCTTTTAAAATCCCACAAGGAAACCTCACACTTTAATGTGAGATAAGCTGAAAGAAATTATTCACTGTATCTCAACTGGTCTGAAAGGAAAAGCTTATCAAAGGTAGGAAAATGCTAGCCACAGCCCCTTTAAACATCAATAAGGAGACATCACTAGAAAAAAAATCACACAAAATCACCTATTGATGTTGGGAATTTTGAATTGAGATGCCAAATCTGAATCTTCATTTTTTACAAATAACATTTTCATAATTTCAAAAAAAATATGTATTCTTTGAAAATGATTTAAAAAATCTTAAAAACAAGAGGAAGAAATTACTTTCACTTGCATACAACCATAATTCATATACATCTTTTCTGGGGTTATTCTACGCATATATACATGAGTTTAAGTAAAATCAGTTCTCTGAATTTAGCATTACCTTATAAATTTTATCCATATCATTATATTTTTTAAATGATTTTTAATATTTTCCTTTATGGATGAATCATAATATTGGATTGCCATATTTTTGTTAACATTGATTTTTGTTTTTTTGGATATATAAATCAATAGTAAAGTTATGAACATCTTTGTAAATAAATCTTGGCTGATATTTTTGATTATTGCCTTAGGGTAAATGTCTAGTGATGAAACTGAGCTAATGATATTAACATTAAATATATTGCTAATACGCCCTCAGGAAACGTGGTGCCGATTTTTGCCCACAGCTTTGGCAACAGTGTGACCTGTAAGTTAAAAATCTTTTATCCAAAAAAGATAAGTTAAAAGTGACCTCATTCTAAAATTTCACTTACTATCTCACTGGAGAAAAATTACCCTGCCTTTTATTTTTATTTTATTTTTTGATTTTTGAGTTTGTTGGTTACTTATCTTAACATTTCCATGTCATTCTTGTGAACACTGAAAAGCAGAATTCTACTTCTAATTTTACTATTTATTGTCTTTGTCTAATACAGAGTTTTAAAAAGAGGAGCCTTTATTTAGCATTTATAGATATTTTATATCTGCAATAGGACTTCTAGTAAAACATGACAAAAGTGTCATCTACCACTTCTTTGTTAATTTGTCGGAAATTGGCAAACACTTTTAAACCCTCTCTGCTCATATTGAAGTTTATACCTGTTAGAAAACTTGAAAGAGTTGTAAGCCCAATAGCAAAGAAGAAACTCACTTTGCTTGAATTAACTCTAGATGAACTGCATGAGAACTTCCTATTATTCTTTGTTATTGTGTCATAAAAGTAGCCAAGCAAAATATTGTTATTTTGACCTGCCCTCTTCTTGCCAATGTTCGTGTGACATTTTGGTCCAGTTTTTATCCCACTTCCTATGAGAACTATCTATAAATGTTATATTTCTGCTCTTTCTCCCTACTATGCAAATCAAGTCACGAATTTGTAGAAGTCAAATATTGGAACAGCCATCTTCTTCAACTATTCATACTTGGAAAAAAACGTTGTCTAAGTTCATATAAAGTATTGAATCTCTATTCACAGACAGAAACAGATATTCCTATCATCTTCTCTGTAGCTTGCAATTCTTAGTTTTTTAACTTCATGGATATTTCACCAGTATAATCCTCTAATCAACTATTGTTAGTGGCTGCATAATATCCAATAGTATATATATTTCATTGTTTTTTTAATCATGGTTTGTTTTTTTGTTTTGTTTTTTGTTTTGTTTTGTGAGGAAGATTAGCCCTGAGCTATCAACTGCCAATCTTCCTCTTTTTGCTGAGGAAGACTAGCCCTGGGTTAACATCCATGCACATCTTCCTCCACTTCATATGGGACACCACCACAGCATGGCTTGACAAGCCGTGCGTCAGTGCGGGCCCAGGATCCAAACCGGTGAACCCCGGGCCGCCGCAGCGGAGCACAAGCACTTAACCACTTGCGCCACCGGGCCAGCCCCTAATCATGGTTTTTATCAACAACTATCTGCAGTTTTTTCTATTAGAAAAAGACTACAATAAATACAAGTATTCTCATACATGCAAATGCAGGTACTGGTGCTTGTATCATTATGGGATTGATTTTATATATATGATTTTTTAATTATAATAGATGTTATCAAATTGATTTCCAAAAATTATGTCATGATTCATATTTCTGACACGATATGTAAGCACAAACATTTTATTCAGATCTCTGGCAGAAATAAATGTTATCTGCTTCACGTGTGCCAATCTAATGGGTATAAAATTATATCACACATTTACTAATTTGCATTGATCTAATTACCCAAATATTTGGACATTTTCATACGTGATACTCTGTTTGTTTCTAATTCTATTCTGGGATCTGTCTTTTCAAATATTCTTTGCCTATTTTTCTATGGGATAAATTTGAGTTTTTCTTCATGATTTGTAAATGCCCTTTTTATATTATAACCATCATTTATCTGTCATTTGTATTACAGTATTTTCTAATATTTCTACTTAATCTCTTTTAAAATTTTTTCGAAGGTTTATCTGAGGGTGTGTTTAGTAATTTTCAAGTAGGTCAAATTGTTCTGGTCCCATTTTCATCTAATGTTGATTCTATTACTATTGAATTGCTAACTTCAGCTTTTTAAAAATTAATTAAATATTTTAGTTCAGACTTCAGTTTATCATTATCCTAAAAGTTTTATTCTTCCTGAGTTTCCTCAACTAAATTTAAAAAGCAGTTTAAAAACAAATTGTCCTTGTATCCATAAGATTGACAGGTTTATAAAAAAAGTTTTTGTTCTCTACTCATTCCTAGATATAATTTTGAATTACTAGTTTGTATTGTTTGAAACAACCTCTAGTCTTGCTGTTTCTCCTATTTTTTCTAAAGTGTACATTCTAACACATTGCATTCTTGTAACATAATCCTTTTTAATGGTGGCTTAACTTTAGTACCATTATATGATAATAAATAAAAACATCTAATATTGCATGCTATCCTGAGAATGGTTGGCCAGTAATCTTTGTCACTGCCTTTCTCAACTTTCCCATAAAATAGTATGGTAAGGAGAATGACCCAAAAAGGTGCCCACACTCTGACCCCTGGAACCTGTACGCATGTTTTCTTACATGGCAAAAGTGAGTTTCCGCTAGTAATTAAGGATGCAGACTTAAAATATGGAGACTACTCCAGATTATCAGGTGGGCCCAATCTAATCAGATGAGCCCTTAAAGCAGAGAATTTTCTCCAGCTGGACATAGAAGAGATAAGACAGAGGGAGAAGAAAAAGGTATTCAAAATGTGAGAGAAGCTCAATGCCTATGGCTGGTTTGAAGATGCAGGGGGCCACGTGAAAAGAAATGCAGGTGCCTGCAGAAGCTGAGAGGCTCCCAGCTGAAAGTCTGCAAGGAAATGAGGACCTTAGTCATGTAAATGCACAGAACTGAGTTCTGCCAATGATTTAAATAAGGCTGGCATGGATTCTCCCCTAGAACCTCCAAGTAACAGTCCAGGCCAGTCGACTGATTTCAGCCTTCTGAGCAGAGAAGTCAAGCCCACCAGACTGCTAATCTTTAGAACTGTGAGATAATAAATAGATATTATTTTAAACTGCTAACTTTGTAGTTATTTTCATGCAGAAGCAATAGTAAACTAATACAAACACCAATTGAGAAAAAGAAAAGAGACAAAACATCTTTTGTCAGAATGTTGACAAATGTCCACTGAACACAAGATTAACTACCTAGATTAAGAGGGGGAAAAATGGTAGCTTCTTCAGCAAGCAAAGGAAATTTGCAGCAAGCAAAGGATATCATAACACTTCGTGCCCCTCAACCCCATGGTCTCCACCTGGGTTTAGGGGCCTCGAGTCTGTAAGAAACATAACTAAGTAACATGGTTGATGTTATTTTGAATTCGATCAGAGAACATTCCCAATTCACAAAGTTTCTAACTCAAATAAAAGAAAGCAGATTCAAAAAACCAAATAAATGTGTGCTAGATTGTTAAATAAAAGTTGGTGCTGGTAGGGTCACCTTATATTCTGAGGCAGTGGTGTTCTCTATAGTATGCAGTTACGATGCAAATCAAAAGATAAAAAATAAAATAAAAAGAAGCAAAATAATTGAGCAAACAAAAATCCTAAATGTCAAACAAAACTCTAGTAGCAAGGCATTCTGGGAATTATAGATTTTTGAGTACACCATTGTTTCAGCTTGACAGGGAACTATGTGCTGTGAGTAGAATGCTCTATTTGGTCCACCAATATTAGTGCATGCTATGCACGTGGAATTTAGCCTTATTTATATCTGGGAGTTGGACGCAGCCAAAACCAATTAGTATGTGTATGTGTGTGTGTGTATATATATATATAAATACACATATAGTGTTAGATATTATATATAATATATATTATTATATATTTTATAGATATATATTTAGAGAGAAACCAAACATTACAGAGGCAGAGGGAAAAACTCTGCTGACTGAGAATAAGCCTTTTAGAAAAAAGGGCTTAGATTTTGGTAGAGAATGCACAAAGAAATGGGTCTTTCTAGGAAAAAAATTCCATAAAATATTTAGTTTTAAGAAGGAATAGAGATTTGAAATAATTTATATTTACTTTTTTTGTGTGTGTGTGGTGAGGAAGATCAGACCTGAGCTGACATCTGATGCCAATTCTCCTCCTTTTTGCTGAGGAAGATTGGCCCTGGGCTAACATCTGTGCCCATCTTCCTCTACTTTATATGGGACACTGCGGCAGCATGGCTTGACAAGAAGTGTGTTGGTGCGCGCCCAGGATCCGAACCTGGGAACCCCGGGCCACCGCAGTGGAGCGGGTGCACTTAACTGCTGTGCCACGGGGCCAGCCCCTTATATTTACATTTTTTAAATGGAAGATATTACTGTATATGCATAAGAATATTTTGAGACCTCCATGTGATAATATGTGACCCAACAGAGAAATACTTGGTAACTACACAACTTATACGACATATGACTCAAGGGGATATGTTCTGTCAGTCCTTAAGTAATTTCTATAGCCTTAGGAAGAGAATTTAGAAATCATTGAACACAATCTCAATGTGTTCAGTCTCTTGGAGAGCAGCCAAACTGTACCCCTAAAATAAGAAACATGAACTCAGCTACACAAATTATGGAACTGGGGAAAGGTATTCTATTCTGGTAAATTGCTGAAAATTTAGAGAATTGATTTGTAGTTTCTTTCCAGAAATTTGTATGAAAAACAACACATCAAAATAAACTCAAAAAATTGATGAGGGTTTTTTTTTGTCATTGGTAAGTTCCACATTGAAGCAGTACACCATAGGATTAAAAGAAGAATTGTCACCGATTGACCTAAGCCCATTTTTTCATGTGTAATAATGATGTGTCTCTACAATGTTTCTGGTCAATTCATAGCTTTTGAACATGTAGAAATCTGCTAGTGAAACACATTTCTCACATCCATTTTACTAATTAAGTAAGCCACTCATTTCACCAATGACAGCCAATATCTGTAACATCGTTAGACTTGGTTAAGACTTCGTTAAGACTGTTGGTGATGATCCAAGAAAAAGATTAGGCTGATAGTAGCTCTATCTAAATTGTGGATATTTGAATAAATACTAACCATGCTTGGAAATTGTATAACTAGTTAGGTAAATTGAATGTCCCTAAGATGAAGATAAACTAACAGACACCTACAATGTGCACATACCTGTAAATCATGCTGAGAAAAAAATATAAACATAGCATTATTGTGGGATTTTATGTCAGGAAGACAGGTTTGACACTGAATCTGTCTTGGGCATTTTGCTTAACAGCTATGAGCCTCAAGTCCACCATGCATGAAGTGGATATGATAGGGACCACCCACAATAGTATGGTAAATATTAAATTAGATAATGGAATAAGAGAATGAGCATGGTGCCTGGCTCATCACAAATTGCAATTGTTTTGATTATTACATAAAGAAAATTCCTTGGAAGATATCACTGAAATTTACATGTGAAAAATGCTTTAATATTGTGTGCACAGCACCTGAGATATGATTCCAAATATATATGATTTAAGATTTTGTTCCAAAGTGCATGATGAAATATTATGGAGCCCATACAGTTAATCTCTCCAAATACATTTAGTAATAAGTGATCATTCTTAAAAGATTAGATGCAAAAATCAGAATAAATGTACATATAGTGAGATATTTATTTAAAATCATCTGAATAGGGAAAATATTAAAACTAGACTGAGATAATTCATGATTTTTTTCCTCCTTGTATTTTTCTGTGTTTCCCTAAGTCTTTATAAGGCACACATATAACTGCTATGACGACATAGGAGAGACCAATGATTATATCGATACTGCGAATGTCGTTTTTTATTATTATTTTACTGACTCCTTTGATGAGTTTAGGAATAGGCACTGGGGGAATATGTGGGAAAAGCAGACATGTTCACAACCTAAGAGAGGACGTAGAGCCACCAAATCTGGAAGGGATGGAGTAGAGGGTAGTGGGTGGAGAAAAGCAGAAATGAGACTTTGGAGATGGTGGAAAGTCACCAAGTCTGCTATATGCCTCTTGTGTTAGCTTGTAAATCTTCAGAAATTTTTGCCAAAATTCCTGAAATTCTTGGATTAAGGATGACATTTGTCAACCAGTCAAGCCAACCCTGGTGGTCTAGTGGTTAAGATTTGGCGATCTCACCGCTGTGGTCAGGGTTTCGCCCAGGTTCATTTCCCAGTCAGGGAAACACACTACTTGTCTGTCGGTTGTCACTATGGCAGCTGCGTGTTGCTGTGATGCTGAAAGCTATGCCACCGGTATTTCAAATACCCAGAGGGTCACCCATGGTAGACAGGTTTCAGCAGAGCTTCCGGATTAACTCAGACTAGGAAGAAGGACCTGGCCACCACCCACTTCCAAAACAAATTGGCCATGAAAACCTTATGAATAGCAAAGCATTAGCAGGATAGCAGGAATGTTGATATAGTGCCAGAAGGTGAGAGAATGGTGCAAAAAGACCGGGCAGGGTTCCGCTCTGCTGTATGCAGGGTCGCTCAAGAGTAAGAATTGACTTGATGGCACTAACAACAAGGGGATGAGTTTTGAACAGCTAGTCCATGTACTGTAAAGCATAGTCAGCCTAGAAGAAAGAGAAATGCAGGAAAAAATCAACCTCTGGTTCTATGAAGAAATCTCAGAGGACACTGGATTTAGAATTCTACAGGCCTTGGAAGAAGCAGGGAACGAAGCTTCTCCAAGGGACCCAAATGATATCTTGGCTGCAATATGAAAAATAAGACACTATGGTATTTGTTATTTAAACTATGGCAATAGATGTAGTTATAATAGTCAGATCCTCACTAAAACTATTTCTATTTGAAATCTTCAAAACTGTTTAAACACAACAGTTTTTAATTGGAGAAGTCATCATTTGTCTCTGATTCTCTTTCTATTGATTGATTTTTCTCATGATGGGTCATATTTTCCTGCTCCTTTAAATGCCTGGCAATTTTGATTGGTTTCCACACATTGCTATTTACTTCATTGGTTGCTAGATACTGTTATATTTCCTTAAACATTTCTGTACTTTATTCTAGGATGCAGTTAAATTAGTTGGAACAGTTTGATAGTTTTCAGGCTGGCTCTCTATCTACCTGCCTATCTACCAGCCTATTTATGTATCTATGTATCTATGTATGTATGTACGTATGTATGTATCTATGTATGTACATATGTATGTATCTATGTATGTATATATGTACGTATCTATCTATCTGTCTATCTATCTATCTATCTATCTATCTATCTATCTATCAATCAATAACAGAGCAGTTTATACTCTAGGGATAATTTTGCCCTACAATGGAGACAATACCTTTTTGAATATTCTATTCGGTATCCCACATATTATCAGGTTTTTCCACAATTGCCGATTAGAACACACTATTTCTAGCCCTTTGTGAGCACTGGATCTTCTATTTGTCCTTTTTTGGTGGTTCATTTTCCAGCACTGTGTTTTCCTCACATGTTGATGCTGATCATTTCTCAGCTGAAGACTTCAATGGAACCTTCCGTAGATCTCCGTAGCACAATCTATCTGCACTTCTCTCCTCTCTGTGCAGTGCTCTCTCTCCTCTCTGGTCATCTGTCCTGAAAATTCTAGCTGTGTGGACAACCTGAACCTTCAACTTGTTCTCTTCACTTCTTGTAGAATGCAGGGATCTGTTTGGGTTTTCCCTGTCTTATGCCCTACAATTTCCCTCCAGATTGTAATTGTAATTACCCAATTGTAGACCTCAGCTTGTTTGTTGCTCTTTTCTCAGGGATCACTTGCCTATGCTTCCTGTAGCCCAACGTATGAAAGTGCATCTACCAGCTACATATCAGTATACTACCTTGAACAACAGAAAAAAAATTTCCATCAACTCTCAGTTCAATGACCCTTGCACTCTCTAGTCCCCAAAAGAGCATGATCTCATATGCAATCAGTAGTACATTCAGAATTTA
The DNA here is from genome assembly GCF_057802395.1 of Ceratotherium simum simum. Taxonomy (NCBI): domain Eukaryota; kingdom Metazoa; phylum Chordata; class Mammalia; order Perissodactyla; family Rhinocerotidae; genus Ceratotherium; species Ceratotherium simum. The sequence continues at coordinate 28,807,031 of NC_141907.1, read as the reverse complement.
GACTTCCCAATAATGAGATTTTTGGGTCATAAACATAAGGGCATTCATAAAATGTTAGTAATTTCCTGATTGTCTTATATATAATAGAATAAATACATAATTACTGAAAATTCTATAATTAATAAACTTGATTTTTTTATGCACATATTACTTTATAGAATTTCTTTAGATATTTACAGAACTCTGGCTCATCATGTGGTATTCTAAGAATATTGATGAATTATACCTATTAACTTAGAGAAAATATCAAGTGATAACACAGACTATGCAAAAGTAGACAAAACATTAGCTTTAAATGAGTTATTTCAATCTTTTATACCAATGCAAAAAGGCTTGCGTAGACTAATTGAAAATAAAATCAGCTGATTAAAGTTGAAGAATAGGCAATTTAATTTGTAATTTAATTTCAATTTTCATTTTCTGCCAAAAGATTTGAAATGTCAACTGGAAAGGCTGTCACAGGGTAAAAGTGTTTTTGTGTATGCATGTTTTATATAAATCATTATTTGTGTAATTTGCAACTATAGGCATTTGTTTGGAATACTATATATTTAAATCTATTAAAACATTTACTTTAAAAAATTTAATATCATAAATTAATTAATATTGCTGTGCTTTTTGTTATATATAACATGTCCTTTGAAATGAATATGCCAGCTCAAGAACTAGAAATTTGGTGTTTGGAATACTTGAGAGAGTTGAAAAATATACTCTTAAGAACGAATTATGATGTGTGGACAATAAAGAATCTGACGATATTCAATTCAACATCAGACTATATTGAATTATTTCTATTAATCTAATTTCCTTATTTTTAGTTTGTAATATTTGTATCATTAAGAAATTTATAAATAGCTTTATATAAAGACATTTATCAGGTATTTAACAGGTTTTAAAAATATTGTTCTGAGCTATTCAGAGACCCTCTAAAATATTACTGCCATTTATAAATTTAATATTCAGCTTGTAATCTTTCCCTCATTTATTTCAACTTTACTTTCCTGACTTTAAAAGTGATTAATACTCTGAGCCTAAAGCCATTGATTAAATGGGGGAACACTTCAGCATCGTTGCCAAAGTAAATAATGAAATTATTAGCTGAAATTATTGCCGTAGTAAATAATGAAAATAAAAATAAACAGGATAAAATTATACCAGTGTATGCCTTTGGGCATAAAATTAAGTCTGCAAACATTTTCATAAGCCAAACTCTGTACTAACAAATCAATTAGAATTTTTAGGTGTGAAAATCAGGAAGGTAACAAAAATGATTAGAAGTAAATTTTAAAGCAAAGAGAAATACTAAAGGTGTTCTTTTTTTGTTTATTTTTTAAGTGGAGAACATGTTTTGTATTCTATTCATAATGGGATTCCATCTTCACCTGAAGCCTACTTTTGAGTTTGGAGAGATGATTCTTTTCTTTAATTAAGCTTGAATGTTTCTATTTATAATAGATTGGAAATATTTGGAAGTAGATTAAGATTTGAAAGGGCGTCCTTGCCCTCACTTTTGCTCATAGAAATATTTTCTTTTATAGGGTAAAAGATGAAGAAAATGATTTTATAGTTACTTTTTGTTATAAACAGTTGTCGTGAGATAACTATCATATTGCCATGAATTCCTTAATATTAAATATTAGAAAAAGTATTCAAACAGTCCCTGAATTTTTACTCCATTTCATATCCTGGAAAATGACTTTTTTTTTCTTGTTTACAATATAAGATCTCATTTCATAATGATAAAAAAGTAATTTCAATTGCTTATTTAGAGCTCAGTAATAAATTATTAAAGCATGCTCTAATTTAGCTGAATATTAACTTTTTTGGTTTTCATTTTGAAACCTGCTTATGATTTAGTGTTCAGCTAAAATTCATTAGGCTAAAATTACAACAAAATTTCTGTTAAGTATGGAAAAAAACATTTAGTAAATATTTAAATGTCTCTCCTGCCTATAAACAAATACTAATATGTTTCCTGAATACTCTGTGTTGTTTAAACTTTTCATTCTACTCTGTTCATGGTTTTTCAGTGGTCGTCTCAGAAAATAAGTGTTCTTTGGCCAGGTGGCATTAATTTTTGATGATCTTTCATTTGCCAGTGCTTTGAGCTTCTTTTTATGTTCTCTGGTTACTTAGGCAAGAAATTTAAAACATTTTCACCAAACACACCAGGACACCAAACACACGAAACACACAACATAGGTAATAATAACGCCAACAAGAAGTCTGGAAACTCTAAGGAAAGTTGAAATCTTCCTACTCTCACCCTTTTTGCACACTGTTGCTGAAATATTTTTCTCAAAATGTTTCCTATCTTTAAAATCATATCTCAGCTACTTCTTGCTCGTGGGATATAATCCTACTTTCACAGTCCATGCTCTCCACACTCAACAATCTTTTGTTGTCACTCCTAAACTCAGTGACCTACTATACTTATAAAGTTGGTCCCTATCTCTACATTTTAATCTCTGCCTTCCACTTAATATTCTGTGCAACAGGCCATGTCTTTTGCTTGTCTCAAAATGTACTTGAAAAGCTCACATCTTCAAGAAAAACTTTCAGGCATGATTCATCTTGGCTAAGTCAGTTATTTGACTCTAATTCAGATACTTTTACACTTAAATTTCTTTATATTAGTGTTCTCTTCATAATCTTTTTTTCTACTTTTAAAACACTTATTACATTCTTAAAAACCATTTTTATGGTCTGTAAAGTGTCTGAGTTCAGAAACATTAAAATTAAAAACAATTTTTAAAAACCATTTTACTGGCACTCAATTTTGTTGCACCAGATGGGTTTAAAGAAAGAAGCAATTGAATGAAGAAATAAGGGAAGGAGAGAGAAAGGAAACAAATATAAATATGTATATTTTAAGTTTATATGTTTATTTACTTTTATGTTTATATATTTCACTAACTTCACTAATATAAAAAGTGAAAATATAAAATTAATGAAATATATATATATATATCACTAATTTACATTTTAAGAACCCTGTAATGCTTTCTTTCCAGAGGTAGATAACAATTAACTTGGGTATAAGGACAAAATAATTTTACTAATTTTTAAAATCCTTCTAAAGTTGCCTATCAATAAGCTGTTTCCTAGTTTTAGAATAAATATGAACTTCCTAATATGCTGGTAAATGATAACTGGTTATATGTGCTATAATTGTAGTGATTAACAGCAAAGACTAATGGACTAAAAATAAATCTTGGTTTCAAATGCTGGCTGTGTTATCCAGGGCAAGTTATTTCTTCTGCCTAAACCTATTTCCTCATTTGTTGAATTGAATATATTTATCTCATGGTCTTATTGTGAAAGGATTAAATGTGAAAAATGCATGTGAAGTGCTTGCCATATCTTTGATACCTAGCAGATACCCTCTACATATTAGCTAGTACTATTACTATTCTTAAAAGAAAACTGTCTGTGTCCATCCAAACATTTTGGAAACTCATTTCTCTATAGAAGCAATTGGGCTTACGTTCTCCAGGGAAACCATACAGGATATAGTCAGAAAGTTGTCTAAATCCCTTAATCTCTTTGACTCTTTCTGTCAGGGCTGAGGAATGAGGGGGCAAATTAGACACCAGCACGTGAGAAGTGGGCTTCTTTGCTGGGGGGAGAGTCTGAGTTTCTAAGAATCTGAAGGTGAATATAGTGTTTCTCTCCTTTGCTTCTCTTTAACTCCCTGTGTTTCTGAACTCGAATGCTTTACAGACCATAATCTCTATCTGGATTATATTTCCTTTTATGTAGAAAATGTTGGAGTAATGTTTTGTGTTTAAAAATGTAATTAATGAAATTTTGTTCAATCTACTTTATGTCCAAGGGACATAAAGTATTTGCTGATTATGAGACTAAGTGGTTGGGAAAATAAAATAACTGAAGAGTAGTGGTAGAAACAGAATAGATTTCTGAAATAGTTGAGGAAGTAAAGGCAGAGATAATGCTATCTAAATTGGCTAAAGATCAGCCTAAAATTCATTTAGTTGTAAGTAAAATATTCAGGATAGCTGATCCTCAGGGAAGAGTATACTACAATTTTAAATTTAAATAGTACACATATGTAAAGTGAGAAGTAGAGAATCATAGAATTAAAAGCAACACGTTAGAATAGCCATTATTTTGGAACACAAAGTCAATGTTTGAGTATTTCTACCCTGAAATACCTAAGCCCAAATGACGTGCTATATCAACAATTACTACTTGGTTACAGTTTCAACAAGTAAACAACTTTGTAAAATATAATAAAACTATAAAAGTTTATTATTTTCAATCTACCACATATTTACTAAATAATAAATTGCATGAGGTTGAGAATTTTATGTTCGTTCAATACTATATCTTCAGCACCTATTAAAATGCTAACACATAGTAGATACTCAAAAATATTTATCGAATGAATGAATAAATGAATGAGTATTTCAATAAAGGTAAAACAATCATTTAATAACCATGTTGACTCTAAAATAGAATGACACCTAAAAATTAAATTGATTAGGTACTCTCACTTATTAGGACAACTGATAAGACAACCGTGTCTCATATGGTTACGTGACATGATACATTATGTCACCCATGTATCTATGGAAGCTACCAAATTAATTTGGGATCTGCAAGATAAAGGCAAATAAGCCCTTGAATTCCGTATATGCCCATGGGGATTTGAGAAAATTCCTTTTTGGTATGTCGTTTATTTATAGGAATTGAAAAACCATTTTGTCAAAAATAATCTAGTATTTTAAATTAAATGTCATTTTTCTTGGGTGAAATATTAAAGTTATCTTAATGACATGAAAAAGGACCATTTGTTTTTTTAGTCTAGGTGCTTGTTAGATATGTGAACAGATGAAATTATAGGATTAAGTTGAAGTCTTTCCTAATGCTGACACTTCAACATGACCATGATGACATACCAACAATGAAAATTACAGTCTATTAAAAAAAAATCTTGATGAGATTTTATGTTAAAAATAATCATCTGATCTATTTAAAATCACAATACAAGGAAAGAAAGTTTTAAAAAGTCTTTAACATTAATGAATTATTTTTTATTTACATCTTTTAAATCTAAATTAGTATGTTCATCAATTACTTAAAAGCTGGATTTGGCATAATGTGAAGCATACAGATTAAAATTCTGGTATTGAGCTCTATTATAAAGAGCTTCATACACCAAAACATGGATCAATATGCTCTGAATTTTTAATTTAATTTCAGTAAGACTTTTCTTACTGAGAGTTTATCACTTATGAATTTTTAAAGATATCATGGACATTGCTGTTAATTTCTTGACTACAAGCATTCTCAGTGAAGAAGGAGAATTTGTACCATCAATATTCCCATTCTGTTGGAACCTGATAATTAACTTATAAATAAAAAATTTCTATTCTAAAACTATCTGTCACTACTTTCAAATTAAAGCACAGGCAATGATATATATACTTCCACATTTACCATGTTTTCTAAAGTATTATTGTTTATTGCTATGTTAATAGTGTTTATGATTTCCATTTTTTGGTAGTCTGACTCTTTTAAAAAGCATTGAAAAATACTTTTTGTTTCTAAAAAATGCATTATGAGTTACTGTATCAGGAGGAAAATGTAATTTAAAGTAAAAGTAATACTGGAGGAAAATAATAAATTTTGACCATTTAGTGGATGTATTTTAGCCACCCTTGTCACATTAAAATGCTTATCGTTTGCTTTTACTTTCCCATATTATCTTGCTGATCCTAAAGATGAAAAAACTGTTAGATATAGTTCTCACAGTCGCTAAGATGAGGTTTTTTTTTTTTTTTTTTTTCCCTTAATTGCCACCAGGAACTTCATTGAGGCCTATAACTTTTCATATAAAATACTCAAAATGACTTGATTCTTAGTTGTACTTTGCCACAATTCCTATCTTTTCAGTTCAAATTTGCCTACAAATGTCTCTGTGTCTTTTGTGATATTTTATTTTAGTTTGTGTAAACCCAAACAAAAACAAGGGAAAAAGTAAAGTGTTTAGAACATGTGCTGCCCATATGACAGAGAGCTTGAAATAATTAAATAGTAATGCCCTGAAGCCATTGCTCTGTTCATAGCGCCAACAAGAAGAATTAAAAGTGTTAAACGTGAAGTGCCATGGAGTTATATATGATATTTTCATCTTTGACTCTGAGTAAAAATAAAATCCTCCAGAAGCCAAAATGAGTTTAAAATGACTCTCTTAGGGTCACAGCATTTTCCAATAGAAATATAATGCAAGCATATGTTATTTTAAATTCTCTAGCAGCCATGTTAAAAAAAAAAAAGGAAATAGGTAAAATCATTTTAACAATAGGTGTTATTTAATCTAATGTATCTAACATGCTATCATTTCAATATGTAATTAATATAACAATTATTGGTGAGATATCTTACTTTTTTTATACTAAGCCTCAGAAATAAGATTGTATTTTATACTTAGAATACTAATTTGGAATGGCCACATATCAAATGCTCGATAGCCACATCTGGCTGATGGTTAGTGTTAAGCCAGAAGCTATGAAGAGTCTGAAGTGGTGCCCTACTTGCAAGCTAACAAACTAACAGGTTGCATACACACACACACACACACACACACACACACACAGAGGCAACTTGTTAATATATATTAGCGTATATACATTTAGTTGCAAGTACTGTATATGTATTTAGTTGCAAGTGAAATATCCAGGATAGCTGACCCTCAGGGAAGAGTACAGTACAATTTTAAATCTATACTTTTAAATTTGTATGTGAGAGATATCTCTATATTTCTATATCTATATCTACATTTACATATCTGTCTATATTTATATAGAGATATATCTCACATATATGAGGAGAGAGAGAGAGAACAAACTATGTGCAGGAGACTCAAGCTCTCTGGGTCAGATTAACAAAGTTATTATTCACAGCTTGTGTCAGTTCCCAGTTGGCCACAAGGTTATGTGAATGAAAACAAGACATCACATCCATATGTAGTAAGTTTGGTTCTCAAGAAAGTAAGCCTAGAATTATGAGCATTAAAGTTTATGTAAGGTGGTTGTCATGTCTGTAAATCCTCTCCTCTGAGGGAAGAGAGACAGAGATTTTTACATTGCAATTTAAACAAATTTCATCCAGGGAATGAAAGGGAAATTCTATAGCTTCACTATCATGGGATTGAAAATTGTTGTAGGGATGTAAGTTTCTCAGTCTCTACAGAGTGATGCACTATTACTAGCTTCAATATGTAACTGCCATTCAATCAGGTTGCCAATGCCCTTTGCTCAGAAAGCCTAAACCATGCAGAAACTTAAACATATTCATGGAGAAATGTCTCCCAATGCTACTGTATTGGACAGGACATATATAAAGTACAATTGAGAAAAATATGGACTGAATGTTTAAAAGTCATATGTTGAGATCCTAACCCCCAAGGTGATGGTATTCAGAGGTGAGGTTTTTGGAATGTGACTGGGACATAAGGGTGGAGCTCTCATGAATGGGATTAGCGCCCTATAAAAGAGCCCCCAGGGTGTTCTCTCACTCTTTCTGCCATATGAAGATACAAGGAGAAGTCCACAGTCTGCAACCCAGAAGAAGGCTCTCACCAGAACCCGACCAAGCTGACTCTGATCTCAGACTTCCAGCCTCCAGAACCGTGAGAAATAAATTTCTGTTGTTTATAAACCACCCATTCTATGGTATTTTGTTATAGCAGCCTAACAGACTGAGACAAACATAGACAGGGTACAGTATAAAGTTAGAGAGATAAATAGAGAGTCTCAAATATACAGACAAAGGTCATTTCCAGGGAGTGGGGAAGGAAGACTCCATAAAGAATATTCTTAGAGTTCAATTTGGACATTTGAAAATGTGAAGACTAAGAGATATCTGCAAATAGTAATAAAAGACTTGTTACAAGAATGCAACATCTTAACACCAAATGCCAGGGAACAGGAACATATTGAAGCACTGGCAGAAACATCTTGGATATAAAGAACATGCACTGAAGAAAAAATAATATTCTATTTTCTACATAGCAATGGTATAAGTTATTGTTAGTTACTCAAGAGAAAGTAAATAAAAATTTGACATCAAAACATCATTATATAATATAGTTGGATCTGCAATCTTACATTTGTGTGTAAAGCATCAAATAATTTTCCACCTTCTTCCTCTCACACCTGCCTATCTATTTTTCTTCAAATCTAGTTCTCATTTTTGAGTTTGTGGCCATGAGAGGCAGGCTAATACGTTCTTGTACCTTCTAGTTGATAGTCTTTAAATATTTCTACATTTTTTTTGAGAGAATGCTGAGTACATGATGGAGCAAAAGCAGAGGAAAAGGACTATCATTGGTAGCAATCGGCCTTTCGGATAGTGTTGTAAACTCAACAAATCAAAAGTCATGCTACATCCACCACCATTAGAAAGCAGCTTGATATACATTTGAAATTTTCAGCTCTTTACCCCATACTACTACTGAAAATATTCCTTACAACGGTGTGGCATCCTCTGTCTGATATAGCTTCTGATAATACACATTCTCTATCTCATTATATCAATATTTGGTACCTTTCTGATATTTTAAAATAGCTTTAAATGATGTCTTAGTATGGCATTTCCTTTTAAAGTTAATGTAAATATTTACGTATATACACATGTACAGTAATGATTTGATTAAAATTACTTTGGGGATAAGGTACATTATAAAAATTTTAAAGTGACTCTTTATCATTTGGAGATTAGGAAGCTTATATGACTTAGATTGTTGCCAGCAATTTTGGCTTAATAAAAATTTTCAGTATCTACTTACAGCAGATGAGAAGTAGGTGACCAAATCTCACATGAAGGATGTGATAACTGGAGCAGCTGAGAGCTGAATATCACTGGAAAAATGGAGCTTTAGTACTGGGGGACATGAAAATGAAGGTGGTGGCAGCAACTGCTGAAAAAGAGAAGAGTCTGAGAAATGGTAGCAATATGGAAATCATACAGGCAAAATTCATACAGGAAAATTGTAGCCTGGAGCTGTATATTGGAGGACATTTGCCCTTAGAAATGGAGATAATTTTGGAAGAGTTTGTGTGAATATACAGACAGACAGATTTGCATGAAGTTCTGATCCTACAGCTGTTATCCTGATGGATTTAAAAGTGGATACTAATCATCATAGAAGAAAAAATAACAGAAAGGTAAAAATGAAGTAAAATCCTAAAAATTCCTAAAAGATGAGGTAAGTGAAACTTGGGGAGATTTGCATGACTCCAACACAAACAAGCTACAAAGTATTGCTGATGAAAAAAGTGTGTCGTGAACATGGATCAGAAGAACCAATATCATCAAAATGTCCATTTTCCCCAATATTGATCTACAGACTCAAAGTGATTTTAGTAAGAATTCCTCTAGGTTTTTTTTTTTTTGTAAAATTTGTATGCTTTTTATAAAATATATATGAAATCATAAAAGACCTTAAAGAGCATTTTATTTTGTAAATGAACAAAGTTGGTGGACCTATCCTATCCAATTTCAAAGTTTACAACAAAGCTACAGTAAACAAGATAATGTGGTACATAAGTATAAACAAATAAATCAATGGAAGAGAATGGAGAATTCAGAAATAGTGTCATAAAACAAGTGTTTTATGCAATAACAAGTATTTATATATATAGTCAACTTATTTTTTCTTTTGCCAGTGTGCCAGAACATTTAACGGAAAATGGCTAGTCTCTTTAACAAATGATGCTGAGTAGATTTACAGAAAAAACATTGACTCCTGCATCAAAACACATGCTAAATTTTATTAATTACCATCATGGATATAAAGGAAAAATGTAAATCCAAAAGTTTCTTCAAGAAATATGGGAGAATATTTTTACTACCTTGGTAAGATGAAGATTTCTTAAGACACAAAAAACATGGTTCGTCCTATACCTATATAACAAAAGGACCCTATTATAAAAAAGGAGGCAAGTCATCAATGAGAAAAAATATTTACAAAACACATATTTGACAGAAGACATATCAAAAATACACAATGAATTCATAGCAGTCAATAATAAAAAGATAAACAAAACCATACAAAGTGTCAACTATTAATTCATTGTGTTCCCACTGAATGTGTCCAGATGCAAATAACATATTCCACTTTCTGTGACTTCTTGAGGTGAACAAAGAAATTCAACTGTTAATTTGCCAAATAAGTGTTGGATATCTAGAGAATTTTTTTTTTGGCTGACAAAGATTCACCATGAGCTAACATTTGTTGCCAATCTTCCTCTATTTTGTAGAGGAAGTGGGCCTCTACAGTGGGCCACCGCCAGAGCATGGCCACTGACGAGTGGTGTAGGTCCACACCCAGAACTGAATCCGGGCCACCGAAGCGGAGCACAATGAACTTAATCACTAGGCCACTGGGGTGGCTCTAGAGAACTTTAATAATAGTTATAATAATAAGCAAACATATATTTTGGTCATATATTTGACATACAAAATTACAAGCATATTATTTACATTATTTCATTTAATCTTTAAAATAACCACATGCAGTAGGTCATAGTATTTTACACATTTTATAGATGATGAAGTTGAGACGGCTTTGAAGTACCTTCCTCCATATCAATTCTATTTTATATGATGGAATCAGCTTTGAAGTGTTATAAGTTATATTATCCTGTAATTTCTAATTATTTAGAGATTTTTCAATAATGAACAATTTATACTTTGATTCATTCATTATTCAAAAAATTATCTGAGCATCTATTCTTTTCTAGACACTAAGCTAGTGAATTCAAAGGTGGAAAAATAGGAATGAGAGACCAAAGATAAGTAAACCATTTGTGGTTTCTGTGTCTAGTTTTTATTCAATTTTGTTTTCAAAAAATTATAGTCTACATTTAGAACCCCTTCACAATACATTGCCATGAAATTTACTTACTAATGTTAAATATATTGATTTGTAAATAATATCCTAAGTTCACAAAGCATTATCTGAGTTTTTTTATAAGTAACTGCTTTAAGTGGCAGCTGCTGAGCAGAAATTTACTTCTATTGAGTTTTATTGTGTTTAATTAGGAAAGATTATGGAGGATGTTTCATATTCCTTTTTGGCCTCAGGGAGTGATGAGCATGAGCTGACATGACAGATATTGCAAAGGATTTTCACGTTGTGAGACATTTTGCAAAGCTTCGCATGGGGAATCTTATTAATAAAAGTAAAAGCTATTGAGCCTATAATTCCCCACATACCTCTTCAAAAATTAACTTCAGTGGGTTCATCTTTGATTTGGCAGACAACTAGGTTGGTCACAGATTTACTTTTTAGTAGACATTTTTTGGAAATAATAAATAAAAAGCTTTTCCAGAATAAAATAGCAACTGGAGGAAATAGTCAATGTAGCCTTCTAAATTTAAATTTTTCTTATGGACCTTGAAATGAAATGCATGGTCACAGTCACATGTATATCAAATCTTTGGGCAAAAAATACAAGATGAATATTGTTAAAAATCATAATAAATTTTTAAAAATTAAATAAATTATTATTTTGATTTGTGTATAAATATACCAAATACTCTCATCTATAGTTATCTAAAGGTGCCTGAATAGACATATTGAAGTTTAAAATAATCCCTTTTAATTAGAAACAATTAAATAGGTAATGAAAATATTATATAGATGCTAATAAGAAACACTAAATCCTTGTTAAAGCAAAAAAAAAAAAAAAAAATGTTTCCAAAAGTTGTAATATTAAGGGAAAAAGACTTTATTTTCAATATATTCTAAGAGTAAACTAAGATAAAAACATGCATAATTTGCATTCAAAAAAGCATAGTGTCTAGTATACGATTGTTAATACATTGGAAATTTATGATTCCAATAAATAACACTGCACATGCTAATAAAATGAATAAATTTCCTCCAGATATACTATTGCTATTCATTTATATGATGCACCCCTTAAACCAATACTACAAGTACTACTGTTAATATTAATACTAATAATAAATTTCAGAAAATATTCATTTGTCCAGATGTAAAGGTTCTGTCAAGTTTAATTAATCAGGTATCATCTAGGTGAATGAACATAAAGAAAGTGGGATTTGAGTGTTAAATAGAACAGACATCACAAAGACCAAACTTCTCATTGTTTATGTGAGTGAGGCCCAGCACAGGCTCTTACCTGGCTGGGTATATGGAATGAGAAAGCACATGAGAAAAATGTTAAGAATAGACAATATAAACAATAACATATGGCAAACCATCAATCTACATACAATCTTAAGGATGCCAATAAAATTGTCAATAGGAGATGTGTTGAAAGAAGAATGAACAATATTTGCCATCCTTGAATTAGTAATGTGAGATGGAATAAAATATATATATTTCCTACATAATTCTGGTATATGAGTATGTGTGTGTGTGTGAGAGGGAGAGAGAGAGAGAGAGAATTACGTGAGACAGTGATCTCTGGTCAGAATTTATGTTTAGACATGGAAAAGTTTGAGTCCGCTTAATGAATACATGATAGTTTTTAAATTTAATATGATATAATTTGAAGTTAATAATATTCACTCATATTCAGTGTACAGTTTAATGAATTTTGGTAAGTTTGTCTAGTCACATACCTTCCAGTATAACACATAGAAGAGCTACATCATTGTAAAATATTCTCTCATGCCCTTCTGCAGTCAATTCCCTAACCCCGGGCCCAAGCCAACAATTGATCTGTTTTCTAACACTATACTTTTTCACTTTTCTGGAATTTCATATAAATGGGATCATCCAGTATATAGTCTTTTGTGTTCAATTTCAACTTAGAGCAATGCTTTTGAGATTCTTCACTGTTGTTATATGTGCTAATGTCTCACTTTTTCAAATCACTTAGTAATATTCCATGATAGTGATAGCCCACAGTTTAGCTAGTCACAGTTGATGGATATCTGGATTGTTTCTAGTTTTTGTCTAATAATAATTCTACTAAGAAAAATTGTGTAGAAGACTTTGTGTATGACATATGTTGTTTTTATTTCTCTGTGGTAGTTCAAAGAAGTGGAAGGTAGATGCCTTACATTAGATGAATATTTAACTTTATAAACTACTGTGATAACTATATTCTGAAGATGCTAAAGATGATTCCCACCAGGAAAGCACGACAGCTCCACATCTCATTCACGTGTGTTTGTCAATCTTTTTAAATTTAGCTATTTTAGTGAGTATGTAGGAGTACTTTATTATGGTTTTAATTTTCATTTCCCTGATGACTAGTGATATTGACCATCTTTTCATGCCCTCATTGGTCATTTGTATATCTGCTTTTATGAACTTACTATTCAAATTATTTTATTAATTTTTTAAAATAGGTTTGTTTTCTCATTGTGTATAATATTTTTTACATATTCTGGACATGATCATTTTGCAAGTATACCTTTGCCAATATGTTCTCTCTATGGCTTGTATAGTATTTTTTTAGATTTTGAGGAAAAAAATTTTTAATGTTGAAGCATTAATTTTATCTTTTTGTTAAATTTTGGTTTTTATAAACTGAGAAATCTTTTTAAAATCCAATGTCACGTCAGAGCAGTCAAGATGGCAGCATAGGCAGACTCTGAACTCACCTACTCCTGCAGACACAGCCAATTTACAACTACTCGTGGAAAAATTACCCCTGAGACAGAACTGAAAACTGGATAAGAGGAACTCCTACAACAAAGGACAATCCTAATTGAGGTGGAAGAGGAAGAAACTCCCTTCTGGAGAGAAAAAAAGCCTCCTTAACAAGCCGCCAGCTTCACGGCCGCCCAAGAGCAGCGCACAGGTACGCAGCCCTCCCTGGAGATGCGGGGCCCCGAGCTGGGGAGCGCCCCCGCTGTGGGCATTTTGTGGACCCAGCACAATCGAGACCAGCGGCATAATATCTGACTTTGCCTGCTACTAAAGCATTGGGAGTACCCCCAGAAAACCCGGTTCACAAAGAAATTATAACCGGCTCTTAAAAGGCCCGCGCGCAAACTCACCCATTTCAAAAAGCATCCTAAAATCACCAGAAAGAAAGGTGCACAGTGCTTTGGTGGAAAGGGACTCACCTAATAGGCCCTGAGTGCATTTCGGTGAGGGGTGAGACCTCTCCAGGTACTGGGACATTGGCAGCCGCCATTGTTGTGGCCTGGTGTGGGCTTGCTGACACAGACACCATTGGAGTTCTCCCTGGGGTCTGCTAGCCCAGGTCTGCCCCACCCAGGAGAGCACCTATTTAATCCAGCTCAGCCAGGGTGGGCAGCCCACCCTAGAGACTGGCCCCACCCAACAACTAGCCCTCAGGCAACTTGTGGGCCTGCATAGATTGGTGACTAGATTCTCTGCAGCGTGGCAACTGAGTCGACTTCAGTGGGGCAGGACATGCACAAGGAGCGGGTGGAGAGTGTGGGGCAGTGGTGGAGTGTGTGGGGCTCCCGCCGTGGAGAGACTGGGTCCACTTCAGGGAGGTCTGGGCATGCACACAGGGCAGGAATGTGTTGACTGTGTGTGGACCTGTGGGCGGCAGGGCTTGTCAGCTGCAGAAGACTTGTGCTTCTCAAAGACCCACATAGGGGGTATGCCCCACCTTCCAAAGTCTGAAACAATTGGGTGCTCCCGTGCCTGAGGCCAGCCCCACCCAGCTGCAATCCTCAGAGAGCTGACAAGAGACATGAAAGCTGGAGGCTTATAGCAATTGTAAGGCCCTGAGCCTAACAACCTGCCATGCTGGGGGCCTACTCACTTAAAAGAAATACTGCAACACAAATGTGGTATTAGAACTTGTAGCCAACTGAGCTGGGGCTCCCCACACCTGATAAAGAGACAGAAGGGCTCACAACAACTACAAGCAGCTGAGCATTACAACAGCTGACTAGAAGCATAACTCGGCCTACCTGGGTGCATACAGGGAGAGCAAACAGGCCACAATAGAAGGACACACATAGCCCACATAGGGGTCACCCCTGCAACATTGAGAACTGAGCGAAGCACACTGCAGGACTCCTAAGGCATCACTTGTATAAGGTCACCTATCCAAGAGCAAGAGATGTAACTGACCTACCAATACGTAGACACAAGTACAGGGAAGGAGGCAAAATGAGGAGGCAAAGGAATACATTCCAAGTAAGGGAACAGGAAAAAACTCCAGAAAAGGAACTAAGTGAAACAGAAATGAGAAACCTACCCAACAGGGAGTTCAAACTAAGAGTGTTAAGGATGCTCACTGATGTGGGGAGAAGAATAGATGAACTCAGTGAGAATGTCAACAAAGAAATGGAAGATATAAAAAAGAACCAATCAGAAATGAACAAGATGATACTGGAAATGAAAAATTCACTAGAGGGACTCAAAAACAGAGTAGAGGATACAGAAGAATGGATCTGCGAGCTGGACGAAAGACTAGAAGAAATTACCCAAGCTGAACAGGTAAAAGAGAAAAGAATTAAAAAGAGTCAGGACAGTCTAAGAGACGTCTGGGACAACGTCAAGCACACTAACATCCGTGTTATAGGTGTCCCAGAAGGAGAAGAGAGAGACAAAGGGGCAGAGAATCTATTTCAAGAAATAATAGATGAAAACTTCCCTAACCTAAGGAAGGAAACAGACATCCAGGTACAGGAAGCACAGAGAGCCCCAAACAAGATAAACCCAAAGAGGCCCACACCAAGACACATCATAATCAAAATGTCTAGAATTAAAGATAAAGAGAGAATTCTAAAAGCTGCCAGAGAAAGACAAGTTACATATAAAGGAAACCCCATAAGGCTATCAGCTGACTTCTCAGCAGAAACCTTACAGGCTAGAAGAGAGTGGCAAGATATATTTAAAGTGCTAAAAGGAAAAAACTTACAGCCAAGAATACTCTACCCAGCAAGATTATCATCCAAAATGGAAAGAGAGATAAAAAATTTCCCAGACAAGCAAAAATTAAAGGAGTTTGTCACCAAGAAACCAGTGCTACAAAAAAACGTTAAAGGGCCTGATTTAAGGGGAAAAGAGAAGACCACAAATAGGAAAAAGTACCTATTTCCATGGTAAGAGGGTAATGGATACAAATGCACAAGAAAGAGGTTAGATATGATATCAAAAACATAAAAGGAGGGAGGAGGGGAGTTAAAGAGTAGAGCTTTCAGACAGAGGTCAAACTAAAGAGACCATCATTTCTGTATAGAAGGAGAAAGGAACAGAGAAGAACTACTAAAACACTGAGAAAAAAAGTTAAAAAATGGCAGTAAGTACATACTTATCAATAGCTACTTTAAACGTAGCTATTTATGGACTAAATGCCCCCATTAAAAGGCATAGTGTGGCTGATGGGATAAAAAAAGAAGACCCATATATATGCTGCATACAAGAGACACACTTCAGACCTAAAGACACTCACAAACTGAAAGTGAAGGGATGGAAAAAGATACTCCACGCAAATGGCAATGAAAAGAAAGCTGGGGTAGCAGTACTCATATCAGACAAAATAGACTTTAAAACAAAAACTGTAAAAAGAGACAAAGAAGAACATTACATAATGATCAAGGGAACAATCCAACAAGAGCATATAACACTTGTAAATATCTATGCAATTAATGTAGGGGCACCTAAATATATAAAGCAATTTTTAACAGACATAAAAACAGAAATAGACAGTAACACAATAATAGTAGGGGACTTTAACACTCCACTTACACCAATGGATAAGATTATCCAAACAGAAGATCAATAAGGAAGCATTGGCCTTAAATGACACACTAGAACAGATGGACCTAGTAGATACATACAGAGCATTCCATTCAAAAACCGAAGAATACAAGTTCTTTTCAAATGCACATGGAACATTCTCCAGGATTGATCACATATTAGGCCACAAAACAAGTCTCCATAAATTTAAGAAGATTGAAATAATACCAAGCATCTTTTCTGACCACAACGGTATGAAACTAGAAATCAACTATAGGAAGAAAATCAGAAAAGCCACATATATGTGGAGATTAAACAAAATGATACTGAACAACGACTGGGTCAATGAAGAAATCAAAGAAGAAATCAAAAAATACCTGGAGACAAATGAAAATGAAAATACGACATTCCCAAATTTATGGGATATGGCAAAAGCTGTTCTAACAGGGAAGTTTATAGCAATACAGGCCTATCTCAACAAACAAGAAAAATCTCAAATAAACAATCTAACAATGCACTTAAAGGAACTGGAAAAAGAAGAACAAACAGAGCCCCAAATCAGTAGAAGAAGGGAAATAATAAAAATCAGAGCAGAAATTAATGAAATAGAGACCAAAAAAACAATAGAAAAAATTAATAAAATCCAAGAGCTGGTTCTTTGAAAAGATCAACAAAATAGACAAACCTTTAGCTAGACTCACCAAGAAAAAAAAGAGAGAAGGCACAAATAAGTCAAATCAGAAATGAAAGAGGAGAAATTACAACAGACACCTCAGAAATACAAAAGATTATAAGAGAATACTATGAAAAGCTATATGCCAAGCAATTCGACATTCTGGAAGAAATCTATAAATTCTTAGAATCATACAACCTTCTAAAACTGGATCAAGAAGAAGTAGAGAATTTGAATAGACCAATCACCAGTAAGGAGATAGAAACAGTAATCACAAACCTCCCCAAATATAAAAGTCAGGACCAGACGGCTTTCCTGGTGAATTCTACCAAACATCCAAAGAAGACTTAATACCTATCTTTCTCAAACTCTTCCAAAAAATTGAGGAGGTGGGGAAGTTCCCTAACTCATTCTACGAAGCCAACATTACCCTGATACCAAAACCAGACAAGGACAACACAAAAAAAGAAAATTACAGGCCAATATCACTGATGAACATCGATGCAAAAATCCTCAACAAAATACTAGCAAATTGCATACAACAATACATTAAAAAGATTATACACCATGATCAATCGGGATTTTTTCCTGGTATGCAGGGATGGTTCAACATTCACAAATCAATCAACATGATACACCACATTAATAAAATGAAGAATAAAAATCACATGATATCTCAATAGATGCAGAGAAATCATTTGACAAGATACAGCATCCATTTATGATAAAAACTCTGAATAAAATGGGGATAGAAGGAAAGTACCTCAACATAATAAAGGCCATATATGAGAAACCCACAGCTAATATCATCCTCAATGGTAAAAAACTGAAAGCTATCCCTCTAAGAACAGGAACCAGACAAGGATCCCAACTGTCACCACTCTTATTTAACATATTACTGGAAGTCCTAGCCAGAGCAATCAGGCAAGAGAAAGAAATAAAATGGATCCAAATTGGAAAGGAAGAAGTGAAACTGTCACTATTTGCAGATGACATGATTTTATACATAGAAAACCCTAAAGAATCCACCAGAAAACTTTTAGAAGTAATAAACGAATATGGTAAAGTTGCAGGATACAAAATCAATATACAAAAATCAGTTGCATTTCTATACACTAACAACGAAGTAGCAGAAAGAGAAATTAAGAATACCATCCCATTTACAATTGCAACAAAAAGAATAAAATACCTAGGAATAAACTTAAACAAAGAGGTGAAAGATCTGTACACCGAAAACTATAAAACATTTCTGAAAGAAATTGAAGACGACACAAAGAAATGGAAAGATATTCCGTGATCTTGGATTGGAAGAATTAACATAGTTAAGATGTCCATACTTCCTAAAGCCATCTATAGATTCAATGCAATCCCTATCAAAGTTCCAATAACGTTTTTCACAGAAATAGAACAAAGAATCCTAAAATTTATATGGAACAACAAAAGACCCCGAATAGCTAAAGGAATCCTGAGAAAAAAGAACAAAGCTGGAGGTATCACACTCCCTGATTTCAAAATATACTACAAAGCTATAGTAACCAAAACAGCATGGTACTGGCACAAAAACAAACACACAGATCAATGGAATAGAATCAAAAGCCCAGAAATAAACCCACACATCTATGGACAGCTAATCTTTGACAAAGGAGCCAAGAATATACAATGAAGGAAAGAAAGTCTCTTCAACAAATGGTGTTGGAAAAACTGGATAGCCATATGCAAAAAAAAAATGAAAGTAGACCCTTACCTTACACCATACACAAAAATTAACTCCAAATGGATTAAAGACTTGAATGTAAGACCTGAAACTATGAAACTTCTAGAAGAAAACATAGGCAGTACGCTCTTCGACATCGGTCTTAGCAACATATTTTCAAGCACCATGTCTGACCGAGCAAGAGAAACAATAGAAAAAATAAACAAATGGGACTACATCAAACTAAAAAGCTTCTGCACAGCAAAGGAAACCATCAACAAAACGAAAAGACATCCTAACAATTGGGAGAAGAAGCCCTTGAAGTTTCAACATTTGCTGTGTCTGAATTCCCTTTCATTCCTGCTTGCAAACTGCCAATTCTTATCTTCTTCTTGGAAAAGCATGTTAAAAAGATCCAATAACAGCCAACATTTACATCAATGCTCTGATTCTTTCTGACCACCTTCCCTAGAGTTAGCTGCTCTAGAGACCTGTGTTCTTTCTTTTAGGAATTACAGGTAGGACTTTACTGTTTTGCCACTCCATAATCTGGATATCTAGATTTTTAGCCTGATATATTGGTTTTCATGCCTCCCCCACCCCATTCCAACTGCTAAGCCTGTGACACTCATTTATATTTTGATCATTATTATACCCCATTTTAAAAGCGAATTTCTTATATTAGTAAATTAATGCTAGCTGCAACAATAAATAGCCTCATAGTCGCAGTGGCTTAAAATAATCAAGATTTGTTTCTTGCTAATGTCACATTCTTATATGAATAGGGAAGCTCTCATGGAGAGTTCTCCTTTAAGTGATGACTATGAGATTCATGTTTTTAACATCTTGTGGCCCACCATCCTCTAATGTTGTGTTGTCTCCTACAGTAGCTACTAGCCTCGTGCAGATATTTTAACAAAGTTTAAAATAATTAAAATTTTAAAAATGAAAAAAATTAATTCTTCATTTCTCAGTCTCACTAGCTGCATTTCAAGTGCTCAATAACCATGTGTGACTAGTGGCAAGCATATTGGACAGCACAGATATAGAATCTTTCCTTCACTGCAGAAAAATCTCTGTTTCGGACCTTCTCTAGAGTCTCCTAAAATTCTCCCCTGGATCCATCCTGTCTGGCCAGCCAACAAATAAAGAAAGGGGATCATTAATATCTAGTAGTGTGTCATATGGCCTGATCTAGAAGTGAGGTACATCATTTTATCCCACATTCCACTGAGCATTTATCAGTCAATGAGATCTTCCCATCCATAAAGGAAGCTGAAAAATCTAATTTTTTGGTTTGTTTTTTTGTGACGATTAGCCCTGAGCTAACATCTGTTGCCAATCTTCCTCTTTTTTTTTTTTTTTTGCTAAGGAAAATTGGCCCTGGGCTAACATCCATGCCCATCTTCCTCTACTTTCTATGTGGGACGCTGCCACAACATGGATTGGTGAGCGGTGCATAGGTCAGCACCTGGGATCCGAACCTGTGAACCCCGAGCCACCAAAGCGGAGCTCGAGAACTCAACCACTACGCCACCAAGCCGGCCCAAGAGAAACCTACTTTTCCTACCTACATAGAAATAGAAAACAAAATTGGTAAAAAAAAAAACTAGTCTCTTCCATATACTTATAGCATTCTTTAAAAACATTTTTTTGAAATGTTTTTTGAAAGAAAAATGAAAATTAGAACATTTAGGAAGCTGTATGTATGTTAGTTAAGGAGAGGGAGAAGGGAAGAGAGAGGAAAATTTTAGGTTTCTGCCTCATACAAATGATTATATAAAGGTGAAATTTACTAAGATGAGGAACATAAGTATATGAACATATGTAAGTCAGAAGTGCAGTTTAGGCATACCTTGGATATATATGAGTAGAAATTTTTAGTAAGCAGCTAAATATGTAGACATGAGGCTCAGAAGATAAATATAACTTGAAGATACACATTTGAGAGTTGTTAAACATAGCAGTTATTAATTTATCCAGAATTTATGGGACTCCTAAGAGCTAATTTCTAGACAGAGAGTGATGTAAAATGCTCAGAACAGAACCTCAAGGATCAACGATAATTAGAGGCTGGGTATGCGATGAGGAAAAATGCAAGGCAAACAGAGAAGGTGTCTGAGAGCAAAGAAGAAACCACAAGTGTTTAGTCTCCTAGAAACCAAAACAAGGTTGTCTTTAGAAGGCAAAACTCTTCATGGTGCAAATAATACCTAGAGCTCTAAATAGCAATGATTAAAGAATGTCCATTATTTCTCAAAAAATGTTTGAAATGATATGAAAGTAATAATTTATTTCTAAATAAAATTTATCAGAGTACCAATGTGTGTCTTTATTCTCTTCTATCAATAACTATAAATCAATTGCCCTAATATTACAGTTTGTCTTTTTAAACCTGGATAGATCTTACTAGTGAATATCTTCTGACTTTTGGGCATTTCATATCTCATATCCCAGTTGTAGCTCCAAGAATAGTCTGATATATGCAATTTCTAGGATCATTGCTCACTTGTGGTTTTTAGGAAAAAATATTCTCCTTTTGAAATAATCTGCCTGATGTGAACCAACTAAGGCATCAAAAATAGTGTAGGTATTTGTCCTTTATTAAATATAATGCTAAAAGATAAATTATTTAGTATCATCAAGGATCATTACAGTAAAACTCCACTTATGCTTAAAGAGTAGGTAAGAGAAAAAACTTCAGTTATTACAAAGCTGAAAACATTTCCCAGTGGCAGTTTATTCTGTAGAATGTGAAAGGATAAAGTTTATTTGAGGCCATATGCTCTCCTTATTCTCACTGCTTCTTAAACTGAAAAAATTAAAAGCACTCATTTTAGAACTGTGTAGTACAAAACACTGTTTTGAAGGGTCTACAGATGAATGCCAAGAGGTTATCCCACAGTGAAAATAATTGGATGCCCCAGAGGTTAACATTTTTGTCTATTTTTGAGCTTCTGTTTACTTATCTCATTCCTAGCTTTTCTATCTTCTAAAATCCTCTTAAAAAGTAAAAGTATCAGCATGGTGACTTTAAGGAAAAAAAATAAGGCTGAGAAAGGAAGTTGTGCAAACTGAATAGAAAAACTCATTGTTATTAAAATGTGTTGTGTAATTTACTCTTTATTTGAACTGTGAGTCATTGGAGGAATGGTAAAATATTTTTTAAAAAGAAGTAAAAATAAGTTACTAGAGACATATAACAATGCTCCATATCATAGAGCTCTTATGACAACTTGCACTGCGTTCTAACTTACAATTAAAATGTGATATATATCCTTGTGTGATTCCAGGCCATTAAAATGTGTAGCATCAAGAATGAAGTGATTTTTACTATTATAATCTTATTGGTAGGATAATGTTTCAGCTTCCAGCCTGGTCTTACATGATTGTGCTCTTCTATTCCAAAACAGGAAATAGAGTCATTCAGTTTCCATTATCATACGAGAAAAGTGGCAGCGTATGTTCTTTGCTGCAAGTGTTTCAGATTCTCTTTTTAAAAGTGCTTGTGATGCTTAAAGGTTTTCATTAGGGGCTTTATTTTATACACACACACACACACACACACACACACACACATACCTGCATACATATGTATATATAATGGTTACCAAACATTTGGTGGATGTTCAACCAATTCCTGCAATATCGAAAACAACCAAGATAGAGACTATACTGGGTCCTGTTCTCTGAATGTCATCTTTAAAGTGTCATTTTCATTTCTCTTTCTCCTACAATCTGACTTGAAAATTTTATAGAATGAGAACTGATATAAACTGATGCAATGCTATACCAGGAATCCTTTAAAGAAGGTGAAAATGTCTATCTCTGTATTGCTTGGACATTGCACAATTCCTCAATAATGTGAAACACATAATTACCATTTGTTAAATGAAAGAATAAGCGAATATTTAACGTTCCTACTTGCATGATTCGTAGCTTAATGGCCCTAGAATCCAACTACTTAAGATCAAATCTTGATGCCACCATTTATTATGTGATCATGAACAAGTTATTTTACCTGTGGCTCAATTTCTTCATGAGTGAAATGGAGAAAATTATGATTGTACCTGCTCAGGATTAGATGTTAGAGTATGAGGAACGTGCTCTGAACAGTGGCTCTTGTAAAATCAGCTCAGTATATATTAGCTTTTTTCTCCCTTAATTTTAAATTATACAATTTGGAACTTATTAACATAGGTCAAAAAGAATTTTAAAAAACACATTTACTGTATAAATAAATAATTATTGTAGAAATTTGAAAAATAAATTCAAATTGTCAAAAAGCAAATACTTCTGAATAAAATCTAACAACACATATTCTGAATTCTGAATGCTTTTTAGATATGGAGAATACTTTCTTACAAAGATTTTTTTTTAAAGTATCTCAAACAATCAGCCTTTTCATTCATACAATAAAATACAAACTAATTCTCATTAACATCAGCATTTAATCAAGAGTGTCCACCATCCATTATCAACTTGTTCTTGCAGAACACCTGTCCAATAAAATTCAATATGAAAGTATGCTAGGTCAAAACATTCAAAATTAGATAGACAATCTTTTATTGTTTACAGGTGATATGAATTTAAAAGAAAAAATCTTATAGACACAATTGCTGATATATTTTCTCTGATTAGAAAGTAAGGAAGATATTGGATTCAAATTAATTTAAAATAAAATTTTTCTATTTTTTAAAATGGGATCAGAAAATAGAACACAGGAGGTGGAGTCAAGATGGCGGCGTAGGCAGACTCTGAACTCAACTCCTCCCGTGGACACAGCCAATTTACAACTACTCGTGGAAAAATTACCCCTGAGACAGAACTGAAAACTGGATGAGAGGAACTCCTGCAACAACGGACAATCCTAACTGGGGTAGAAGAGGCAGAGACTCCCTTCTAGAGAGGAAAAACGCTGCCTTCACAAGCCGCCAGCTTCACGGCCGCAGGGAGCAGCGCACAGGTGCGCAGCCTCCCTGGAGGCGCGGGGCCCTGAGCCGGGGAGCGCCCCCACTGTGGGCATTTTGTGGACCCAGCACAATCGAGACCAGCGGCATAATATCTGACTGTGCCTGCTACTAAAGCATTGGGTAGCACCCCCAGAAAACCCGGTTCACAAAGAAACTAAAACTGGCTCTTAAAGGGCCCACGCACAAACTCACCCATTGCAGAAAGCATCCTAAAATCACCAGAAAGAAAGGTGCACAGTGCTTCGGTGACAAGAGACTCACCTAATAGGCCCTGAGTGCATCTCGGTGAGGGGTGAGACCTCTCCAGGGACTGGGACATTGGCGGCGGCCATTGTTGTGGCCCGGTTTGAGCGTGCTGACACAGACGCCATTGGAGTTCTCCCTGAGACCTGCTAGCCCAGGGTCAGCTCCACCCGCTAGAGCACCGATTTAATCCAGCTCAGCCAGGGCAGGCAGCCCACCCTAGAGACTGGCCCCACCCAACAACAAGCCCTCAGCAACGTGTGGGCCTGCATAGATTGGTGACTGGATTCTCTGCAGCCTGGCAACTGAGCTGACTTGAGCGGGGCAGGGTGTGCACAAGGAGCGGGTGGAGAGTGTGGGGTGGTGGCGGAGTGTGTGGGGCTCCCGCCGTGGAGAGACTGGGTACACTTCAGGGGGGTCTGGGCGTGCACACAGGGCAGGAATGTGTTGACTGTGTGTGTGGACCTGTGGGTGGCAGGGTTTGTCAGGTGCAGAAAACTTGTGCTTCTCAAAGACCCACATAGGAGGTTTGCCCCACCTTCCAAAGCCTGAAACAATTGGGTGCTCCTGTGCCTAAGGGCAGCCCCACCCAGCTGCAATCCTCAGAGAGCTGACAAGAGACCTAATAGGCTAGAGGTTTACAGCAATTGTAAGGCCCTGAGCCTAACAACCTGCCACACTGGGGGCCTACTCACTTAAAATAAATACTGGAACACAAATGTGGTATTAGAACTTACAGCCAACTGTGCTGGGGCACCCCACACCTGACAAAGAGACTGAAGGGCCCACAACAACTACAAGCAGCTGAGCATTACAACAGCTGATTAGGAGCATAACTCAGCCTCCCTGGGCGCCTATAGGGAGAGCTAACAGGCCACAATACAAGGACACACGTAGCCCACATAGGGGTCACCCCTGGAACATTGAGAACTGAGGGAAGCACACTGGAAACCTCCTAAGGCATCACTTACATAAGGTCACCTATCCAAGAGCAGGAGACGTAGCTGACCTACCTAATACGTAGACACAAGCACAGGGAAAGAGGCAAAATGAGGAGGCAAAAGAATACATTCCAAGTAAGGGAACAGGACAAAACCCCAGAAAAGTAACTAAGTGAAACAGAAATGAGCAATCTACCCGACAGAGAATTCAAACTAAGAGTGTTAAGGATGCTCACTGATCTGGGGAGAAGAATAGATGAACTCAGTGAGAATGTCAACAAAGAAATGGAAGATATAAAAAAGAACCAATCAGAAATGAAGAATACAATACTGGAAATGAAAAATACATTAGAGGGACTCAAAAGCAGAGTAGAGGATACAGAAGAACGGATCAGTGAGCTGGAAGAAAGACTAGAAGAAATTACCCAAGGTGAACAGGTAAAAGAGAAAAGAATTAAAAAGAGTCAGGACAGTCTAAGGGACCTCTGGGACAACATCAAGCGCACTAACATCCGTGTTATAGGTATCCCGGAAGGAGAAGAGCGAGACAAGGGGGCAGAGAATCTATTTCAAGAAATAATAGATGAAAACTTCCCTAACCTAAGGAAGGAAACAGACATCCAGGTACAGGAAGCACAGAGAGCCCCAAACAAGATAAACCCAAAGAGGCCCACACCAAGACACATCATATTCAAAATGTCCAGAATTAAAGATAAAGAGAGAATCCTAAAAGCCGCAAGAGAATGTCAAGTTACATACAAAGGAAACCCCATAAGGCTATCAGCTGACTTCTCAGCAGAAACCTTACAGGCTAGAAGAGAATGGCACGATATATTTAAAGTGCTAAAAGAAAAAAACTTACAGCCAAGAATACTCTACCCAGCAAGGTTATCGTTCAAAATAGAAGGAGAGATCAAAATTTTCCCAGATGAGCAAAAATTAAAGGAGTTTGTCACCAAGAAACCAGTGCTACAAGAAATGTTAAAGGGACTGATTTGAGGGGAAAAGAGAAGACCACAAATAGGAAAAATTATCTATTTCCATGATTAGAACATAATGGATACAAATGCACAAAAAAGAGTTAGATATGATATCAAAAACATAAAAGGAGGGAGGAAGGGAGTTAAAGAGTACAGCTTTCAGACAGAGGTCAACCAAAGTGACCATCAATTCTGTATGGAAGAAGTAAGGAACAGAGAAGGACTACTACAACACTGAGGAAAAAAAAAAAAAAGTTAAAAAATGGCCGTAAGTACATACCTATCAATAGCTACTTTAAAGGTCAATGGACTAAATGGCCCAATTAAAGGGCATAGGGTGGCTGATTGGATAAAACACCAAGACCCATATATATGCTTCATACAAGAGACACACCGCAGACCTAAAGACACTCACAAACTGAAAGTGAAGTGATGGCAAAAGATACTCCACACAAATGGCAATGAAAAGAAAGCTGGGGTAGCAGTACTCATATCAGACAAAATAGACTTTAAAACAAAAACTGTAAAAAGAGACAAAGAAGGGCATTACATAATGATCAAGGGAACAATCCAACAAGAGGATATAACACTTGTAAATATCTACGCACCCAATGTAGGTGCACCTAAATATATAAAGCAATTATTAACAGACATAAAAACAGAAATAGACAGTAACACAATAATAGTAGGGGACTTTAACACTCCACTTACACCAACGGATAGATCATCCAAACAGAAGATCAATAAGGAAACATTGGCCTTAAACGACACACTAGAACAGATGGACCTAGTAGATATATACAGAGCATTCCATCCAAAAACCGAAGAATACACGTTCTTTTCAAATGCACATGGAACATTCTCCAGGATTGACCACATATTAGGCAACAAAACAAGTCTTCATAAATTTAAGAAGATTGAAATAATACCAAGCATCTTTTCTGACCACAACAGTATGAAACTAGAAATCAACTATAGGAAGAAAATCAGAAAAGCCACAAATACATGGAGATTAAACAAAATGCTACTGAACAACGACTGGGTTAACGAAGAAATCAAAGAAGAAATCAAAAAATACCTGGAGACAAATGAAAATGAAAATCCGACATGCCAGAATTTATGGGATACAGCAAATGCAGTTCTAAGAGGGAAGTTTATAGCAATACAGGCCTATCTCAACAAACAAGAAAAATCTCAAATAAACAATCTAACAATGCACCTAAAGGAACTGGAAAAAGAAGAACAAACAAAGCCCCAAATCAGTAGAAGAAGGGAAATAATAAAAATCAGAGCAGAAATTAATGAAATAGAGACCAAAAAAAAAATAGAAAAAATTAATAAAATCCAAGAGCTGGTTCTTTGAAAACATCAACAAAATAGACAAACCTTTAGCTAGACTCACCAAGAAAAAAAGAGGGAAGGCACAAATAAGCAAAATCAGAAATGAAAGAGGAGAGGTTACAACAGACAACTCAGAAATACAAAAGATTATAAAACTATACTATGAAAAGCTATATGCCAACCAATTCGACAATCTGGAAGAAATGGATAAATTCTTAGAATCATACAACCTTCCAAAACTGGATCAAGAAGAAGTAGAGAATTTGAATAGACCAATCACCAGTAAGGAGATAGAAACAGTAATCAAAAACCTCGCCAAAAATAAAAGTCCAGGACCAGACGGCTTTCCTGGTGAATTCTACCAAACATTCAAAGAAGACTTAATACCTATCCTTCTCAAACTCTTCCAAAAAATTGAGGAGGTGGGGAAGCTCCCTAACTCATTCTACGAAGCTGACATTACCCTGATACCAAAACCAGACAAGGACAACACAAAAAAAGAAAATTACAGGCCAATATCACTGATGAACATCGATGCGAAAATCCTCAACAAAATACTAGCAAATCGCATACAACAATACGTTAAAAAGATTATACACCATGATCAAGGGGGATTTATTCCAGGCATGCAGATGGTTCAACATCTACAAGTCAATCAAGGCGATACACCACATTAACAAAATGAAGACTAAAAATCACATGATATCTCAATAGATGCAGAGAAAGCATTTGACAAGATACAGCATGCATTTATGACAAAAACTCTGAATAAAATGGGTATAGAAGGAAAGTACCTCAACATAATAAAGACCATATATGAGAAACCCACAGCTAATATCATCCTCAATGGTGAAAAACTGAAAGCTATCCCTCTAAGAACAGGAACCAGACAAGGATGCCCACTGTCACCACTCCTATTTAACATAGTATTGGAAGTCCTAGCCAGAGCAATCAGGCAAGAGAAAGAAATAAAATGGATCCAAATTGGAAAGGAAGAAGTGAAACTGTCACTATTTGCAGATGACATGATTTTATATATAGAAAACCCTAAAGAATCCACCAGAAAACTTTTAGAAGTAATAAACGAATATGGTAAAGTTGCAGGATACAAAATCAACATACAAAAATCAGTTGCATTTCTGTACAGTAACAACGAAGTAGCAGAAAGAGAAATTAAGAATACCATCCCATTTACAATTGCAACAAAAAGAATAAAATACCTAGGAATAAACTTAACCAAAGAGGCGAAAGATCTGTACACCGAAAACTATAAAACATTTCTGAAAGAAATTGAAGAAGACACAAAGAAATGGAAAGATATTCCGTGCTCTTGGATTGGAAGAATTAACATAGTTAAGATGTCCGTACTTCCTAAAGCCATCTATAGATTCAATGCAATCCCTATCAAAGTTACAACAACATTTTTCACAGAAATAGAACAAAGAATCCTAAAATTTATATGGAACAACAAAAGACCCCGAATACCTAAAGGAATCCTGAGAAAAAAGAACAAAGCTGGAGGTATCACACTCCCTGATTTCAAAATGTACTACAAAGCTATAGTAACGAAAACAGCATGGTACTGGCACAAAAACAGACACGCAGATCAATGGAATAGAATCGAAAGCCCAGAAATAAACCCACACATCTATGGACAGCTAATCTTTGACAAAAGAGCCAAGAACATACAATGAGGAAAAGAAAGTCTCTTCAACAAATGGTATTGGGAAGACTGGAGAGCCACATGCAAAAAAATGAAAGTAGACCCTTACCTTACACCATACACAAAAATTAACTCCAAATGGATTAAAGACTTGAATGTAAGACCTGAAACTATGAAACATCTAGAAGAAAACATAGGCAGTACGCTCTTCGACATCGGTATTAGCAACATCTTTTCAAACACCACATCTGACCGGGCAAGAGAAACAATAGAAAAAATAAACAAATGGGACTACATCAAACTAAAAAGCTTCTGCACAGCAAAGGAAACCATCAACAAAACGAAAAGACAACCTAACAATTGGGAGAAGATATTTGCAAACCATACATCTGATAAGGGCTTAATCTCCAAAATATATAAAGAACTCATGCATCTCAACAACAACAAAACTAACAACCCAATTAAAAAATGGGCAAAAGACCTGAACAGACATTTCTCCAAAGAAGATATACAGATGGCCAACAGACACATGAAAAGATGTTCAAAATCACTAACTATCAGGGAAATGCAAATCAAAACTACAATGACATATCACCTCACCCCCGTCCGAATGGTTATAATTAACAAGACAGGAAACAACATGTGTTGGAGAGGATGTGGAGAGAAGGGAACTCTCATATACTGCTGGTGGGAGTGCAAACTGGTGCAGCCACTATGGAAAACAGTATGGAGATTCCTCAAAAAATCAAGGATAGAACTACCATATGATCCAGCTATTCCACTGTTGGGTATTTATCCAAAGAACTTGAAAACACCAATTTGCAAAGGTACATGCACCCCTGTGTTCATTGCAGCGTTATTCACAATAGCCAAGACTTGGAAGCAACCTAAGTGCCCATCAAGGGATGAATGGATAAAGAAGCTGTGGTATATATACACAATGGAATACTACTCAGCCATAAGAAACGATGAAATCCAGCCATTTGTGACAACGTGGATGGACATTGAGGGTATAATGCAAAGTGAAATAAGTCAGAGGGAGAAGGTCAAATACCGTATGATTTCCTTCATTAAGTAGTAGATAATAACAACAATAAACAAACACATAGGGACAGAGATTGGATTGGTGGTTACCAGAGGGGAAGGGGGGAGGGAGGAGCGTGAAAGGGATAATTTGGCACATGTGTGTGGTGATGGGTTGTAATTAGTATTTTGGTGGTGAACATGATGTAATCTATGCAGAAATAGAAGTACAATGATGTACACCTGAAATTTTTATAATGTTATAAACCAATGTTACTGCAATAAACAAAAAATTAAAAAAAAAAAAGAAAATAGAACACAAAGGATTTAATAAATAAACTAGATTTAGTTAAATAAACAGTAAAATAATTAGAATAAAATCATGAGAAATATTCAGAAATCTTTAGACAGAAAACTAAAAATTCTACCAAGGGATTCAAAAATAGTTTGCATATATGGATATTTGTGTTACCAAATGGAAAGAATTAGCATGAGAATAATTTATGATAATGATAACAGCTAACACTTATTGCATTTGGTCTGTGGTAGAAATTAAACTCTTTGACTTACATGGTTTAATGCGTGTATTACTCTCAGCAGTCCTATGAGGCAGATGTTAACGTGATCCCTAATTTAAGATACAGAAGGAACTGAACTAACTTGCTCCTTTCATACATCTTGAAAGAGATGGAGGAAGGATTCAAGTACAACCAGATGTGTAGAGCCATTGTACTCTGTCACTATGAAAATTTATCTGAAATTTCATTAATTAATTTTAATTAAATTTACAATAGGAAGTTTTGTAAAACCAAATTAGCTAATTTTAACGTTCTTCTATAATAATTGACATACCACAAGTAACTTAGAATTCCTAAAATAGGGTTGCAGTTTTCGCCATTCCTTATCTATTAGCATGAAGAATAAAGAAACTGTAGTTTACAAAGTAGGGGTCATGTCCCAAGAAAGAAGGAAAGTTCAATCAAGAGAATAGGAAATGTACGTCAATAAAATATTTGGAGAAAAGATCCTTATCTCACATCTTGAACTAACAATATATATAAAGTAATAAAAATACAAATTTAGACTAAACACATGAAAAAATTTAAAGGAATTATATACAAATTTTTTAAAAGTATTGGGATAGGGAAGTTGATCCTAGTATAACAAGAAATGCAGAAACCATAAAGATAATCATAATCAATTTTAAAAGAAAAGTGAGTCGCTAAAGAAGAAAGTGTAAAATCCAAAGCATTAACATCTGTAACGCATGAAAAAATCTCTTACTATTCAGTACGACAAATATTAACATACTGAGGTTTTTAAAAAGTAAAAATATATTGAAAATATATTTTAAATATAGACATTTTCCATTAAAATAAAATATTTAATATCACAAATAATAAAAATATAAAATTTTTAAAATAACACTTTTTTGTTGATAATGTAGAAGAGATAAAAGGAATATTACCCTTTTGTGGTGAAGAGGAAAGTAAAGCATTCGCACATGTGAACACAGTATAAGTTGAAATATATCAATAACCATAACATTAAACATGACCTGGAGTCAGGAATTGCTGTTATAGTACATTTTATGAAGGACATAATTTGACATGATTTAGAGAAATATTTGGAATTATGGACTCTACTATCAAATAAAATATCAAAAAATACATTACTAGCTCTTAAAATCTAGTCAGGGCTTTATTTGCTGCTTTGGGGAGTCAGAATAAGGGTAGGGGGAGGAAACTACCATAAGGCAAGTATAGAGTCGCTATAGATATAGAGCCCAAAGTCTTATATATATAATTTCATTATAAAATTATAGCTATCAATATTTGAGCAGGTATTTTACCAAAACAAATTTTCCAAACTTAAAAACAAATTGTGTTTACAAAAACTTCCTACACCTAGCCAAAAATCAAGATTCTCTGGCATACCATTTAGTATTAATACTATTAATAAGAAAAGATTTTGTATTTTTTTTTTACTAGAAAAATGGGATAGGTTGCAGATATTTGCAGAATTCCAGTAAGTCATAATGAGTTTTGTAATAAAACTTAAAGTGGACTGTTCCCTAAAATTAAAATTGTGTTTTGAATCTTGCTTCTCTTACTTGCAGTTGTCTAGCCTATAGCGCTATAGACTAAATATTGACTGCATGCAAATTTTCAGGCTGGACTGGTAATTTTTGATTCCACAAAACCAGAAGACAAAGATGTACTGAGTGTTCTAGTCAGGGAAATAAAGCAAAACAAATAAAAGACATCCAGATTTCAAAGGAAGAATTAAAACTATATTTTCAGATGACATGACTTTGTATATAGAAAATCCTAAGGAACCCACAAAAAACTATCAGAGTAATAAACGAGCTCAGTATGGTTGTGGGATAAAAGATCAATATGCAAAAATCAATTGTACTTTTTTACACTAGCAATGAGTAATCAAAATTGAAATTAATTAAAGAATTCTATTTATAGTAGCATCAAAAGATAAAATACTTATGAATAATGTAATATAAGTGCAAGAGATTTATGCTGAACACTATAACACATCATTGAAAGAAATTAAAGACCTATAATAGAAAGAAGTCCATATTCATGGATTGAAAGACTTAATATAGTTAAGATGGCAATAATACCTAAGTTGAATTACAAATTCATTGCAAACTCTATCAAAACCTCAGCTACCATTTTTGCAGATTTGACAAGCCGATCCTAAAATTTATATGGAAATGCAAGAATAGACTAAGCAATCTTGAAAAAAGAGAAAAGAGTTGGAAGACTCATGCTCCCTGATTTTAAAACTTAATAGAAAGTTGCAGTAATCAAAGCAGTGCGGTATTTGCATGGGGATAGACATATAGATCAAAGGAATAGAATTGATAGAGTAGAATAAAAACCCTATTTATGTACAAATGATCGTCTACAAAGGTGCCAAGACAATTTAATGATCAAGAATAGTGATCAGTTTCAACAAACTGAACAACTGGATATCTACATGCAAAAGAATGAAATTAGATTCAGACCTAATACCATTCACAAAAATTAACACAAAGTGAATCATAGACCTAAAAGCAAAAGCTAAAGTTATATCTCCAAAAAAACTATATATTTTAGAAGAAAATATAAGAATACATCTTCTTGACTCTATTAGTCACTGGATTCTTAAATATGACAAAAGCACAAGAAATCAAATAAAAATAGATAAATTGGATTTTCATCAAAGTTAAAACTTTGGTGTTTCAGAGGACACCATTAAAAAAGTAGAGAGATAACATACAGAATAGGAGAGAGTATTGCAAATTTTATATCTGATAAGGGGCAAATATCCAGAACATATAAAGGATTCTCAAAACTCAAAAATAAAAAGAAAACACAATTTTTAAAATAGGCAAAAGATTGAATAGAAATTTCTCCAAAAAAGATATAAAAATGGCTAACAAGCACATGAAGAGATGTCCATCATCATTAGTCATTAGAAATATGCAGATCAAAACTACAGTAAGATATCACTTCACATCCATTATTAAGGCAAAAGTAGGAAAGATGGACAATGATCAGTATTGATGAGAGGATGTGGAGAAATTGGAACTCTCGTACATTGCTTGTGGGAATGTAAAACTGTGTATCCACTTTGCAAAACAGTTTGCCAAGATGTTAAGCAGTTTCAAAATATTAAAAATAGCATTACCATATCACCAAGCAATTCCACTCGTAGGTGTACACCCAAGATAGATGAAAACACAGGTTCACATCAAAACTTGCACACGAATGTTCATAGCAACATTGTTTATAATAGTCAAAAAGTGGAAACAACCCAGATGTTTATCAATGGGTAAATGGATGAACAAATTGTGGAATTTAAAACTGATATATGTAACAACATGGAAATCTTGGAAACAATGTGCAAAGTGAAAGAAACCAGATAAAATGGCCACATATTGTATAATTCCATTGATATGAAATATCCAGAATGGGCAAATCCATAGCAATGGAATGTATGTTAGCCTTTACCAGGAGCAATGAGGAGTAACTGCTAACGGGTATGAGATTTCTTTCTTTAGTGATGTAAATGTTCTCAAGTTAGATAAGAGTGATTACTGTCCAACTCTATGAATACACTAAAATACTCTGAATTGTACATTTCAAAATGGGAAATTTTATGTTGGTTATATATCAATAATGTTATTATTAAAAAAGAAAATGTCAATAGAGCCAAGTTTGAGAAATCATCTCTTCTTATAAACTCAGAAGCTGGAAAAACTTTTGTTGCTGAAGTGACATTGTGGATGAGATTTATCATTATAAACCTAGTTATAGACTTGTATATTAAAAAAGAAAAAAAGAAGTAAGGATAGAAGCAAGGGATGGAGGGAGAAAATGGAAAAGAAATTACACCGAGAAAAATAAAACTAAGAATTTTTGTTTATTTGTTTAAATATCCTATTTAATCTGTAATTCTAGTGACTTTTTTAATGAAGAGAGGTATTGTTGAGGAATTTGAGGCATTGAGATATTAGTTACTTGCCTAAAATCACAGAGCTATTAAGTGTTAGAGCTGAAAGATGAGTCATGAAAATTTAGTTCTAGTGTCTATATTCTTAACAGGAGAGAGAGTTTAAAACAGGGTGTGGAGATAACAGATTTTATCTGGATAAAACTAGAAAATAGTGTGGAACAAACAAATGGAGAGGATCCACAGGAAAGTAGCTTTAGATTTACTTGAATAACGGAGAGGAAGAAGAGCACAGTTGTTGAAAGCATGTGGACTCTTGAACAACACGTCTGAATCTATATCCAGTCTCCACCATATATTAGTTTAATCAGGTTGGGCTTTAATTTCTCTTTTCTATAGTAGAGATAATAATATTTAACTTCTAGGGTTGAGTATTATATGTAAAGAGTTTAAAAGAGTGTGATTGCAAAATAGGATCAACTGTTAGCTTTTATTTATGGGACTAGAACTTAGGAAAAGTATATGAAAAGGAGAAATATATTTTGCTGTCATCACTATTCAATTAGTCAGCTGAGTATTTGGGAGAGCACAGAATTATGCAGGAAGAAAAGGTAGAAGGGAACAAAAGTGAACCTGGGGAAATTTATTATGGTTTTAATTTGATTTGGATTAATTATGGTTTTAATTTGATTAAACATATAAATTAGGGCCACATTTGGACTTCAAAAGTACTTAAAATGACTTTTGCTTGATTAATTGGACAAATAAAAGAATAAATAGTTTGACGGTAAAAGCATTTTTATAGTGGTTATTCTAGAAGAGTGGTTATGACATGGGAAAGAATTCTGGTTGTAATAACTGAAAGTAGGTACCAAATTTGAAAAATGCCTTGGAAGAAGATTTTTGATAGATGGGATATGGCTGACTAAGGACAAGATGAAATCAAAGATCTCCAGGTTTAATAGCCTGGAGAGCCAGAAGTGTAATGATATTGACAGTGATGGGAACACAGAGAAGATAGGGAAAATAATGAGCTTAGCTATAGACATGTTAAGTTTTAAGTGTCAGCAGGATGTTCAAGTAGAGATATCTTGCAGACAGCCAAAAATGAGGGCTTGGAGAGCAGCATATGGGGATTAACTTTCCTTTTGCAGCTTTGTATGTGTTACTTTTATCTTTTAAATTTTATTTCCCTTGGTGATTTGGCTATGTGATTTCTTTCCTAGTGTCCCTTCTGACTTTTTATTACTTCATATTATAAATATCTGGACATAGTTTAAGTTACCTTTTTTGTTCAGTAAAATATTATTATTTTTGCATATTTCTTTGAAAACATCGAGGTTATTTTATTCATTTTTCTTTTGCTTTTATTTTGAAACAATATGATACTGTAATATTTAGCAAAATCTATTGTCTATAGACACGCACACACACAAACATAGTTCAACAGAGTTTCTGTGTTTTCAATTATTTGTCAAGAGCTTTCCCATATCTCCCCTTGTGTTTTTGAACAAGTTTCTTTTGGCTAGATTGATTTATGTAAACGGTTGATTATATGGTATTATTTCAAAAGTGCTGAGAAGGTCCTGGGAGGTTCAAGAGGCCTCTGTCAAGTACAGGATGATGACTAACATCCTTCTAGAACTAAATCAACTTAAATCAAGTCTATAGTTCTCTTGCAGTTCCAACACCTCTATAGTTTATAATGGTCTAAGCTGACCTCTACAGAAAAGTGTGAATAAAGAATCCAAAAATATGTTTTGTGAGAATAGAATAGAAATATGGGGACACTGAACATATGAATGGAGGATATACCAAAATAAAATAAAAATGAAAATTGGGGAAACTAGTTGTATTAAAAGTAAATTTCAATAATTGCCTAATGCATCGTTATTCATAAGCTTTAGTAAAGTGTTCAGGGCAGGGAAAGCCTATCTGTCCATCTGTTCTCATCAAAGAGGAAGAGAACTAACCTGATGTATCATTTTTTGGGGCTTTGGACCACATTTACTAGTTGGCCTTTTTTCTTTCTTTAAGTTACTCAGATGGATATATAAATCTTTTAATTCTAAGGAACCTATGATATTCCAGTTAAATCATCCACTGCTATAATGTCCTATGCACAAATAAAATCTTTGGTTCAGTAGAACTCCAGTTGTCTAATATTATATATCATTTGCACCAGGAGCTATTATTTTCTAGTATCCACACTCTTCCACATGAATAATCATTGGATGTTAGACAATGTATATGAAGTACCTACCACAAAACAAGAAAAATTGATAGCTGAAGCCTTTTACTAAGGATTTATTCATGAAATATTGATGATCTGACTTTGTTAAAAAAAAAAATAACCTGGGTAATGACAAACATTCAACAATATAGTGATAGGATGGTGGTGTGGGTTACAAGGTGTTTCCATTCACCAAAATTAATTAAACTGCATGTCAGGTCTGTGCATTTCACACTATATAAACTATACTTCAATAAAAATAAGACAAATATTTAAAAAATTTTTTATGACTCATTTGTCCCATCAAAGGAATTTGCAGTATGATATTTTGTTTTTAGATTCATTTTCTTTCAGCTCTTTTAAAATAAATTTTATAGTAGATATTTGTCATTAAAATGGTTGACCTGATAAATGCTTTTATTTATGTGATATGAAAATGATTACACCAAGAAGTCCTGTATAACATATTTAGATAGCCTGACAAAAAGCCATGCCAAAACATAGTGTTCACAGAATAAAAAAAACACTATTAACATGTCATGATTATTTATTAAGCTAACTCTGTAAGGAAGATATTCAAATGACTTTTTTCCTACTTGAATTATTTAGCTAGCTGCTGTAGAATATCTTTGAATATGGTTGCAAATCAGAACCCAATTAGACAGTATTCAGAAAGCATAAATATAGCAGCTTAGTATATTTGATCATTTTATTGTTGGTATCATTATAAATAAAATGTAATTTCTGTGTAATAATATAAGGATCCATAAATAGAATAAGACGCCAAGAGAAAATAGTTTGATTTAGAAGTTTAGAAATATATTTAACATATTTATTAAGCATTGACTATATGACAGGCGCTATTCTAAACACTGGGGATTTGGCAATTAACAAACAAATAAAAAACCCCAAAAAACTGTCATCATCAAATAAAAATATAGGGGCCTGCCAAGTGGCACGGCAGTTAAATGCGCTCTCTGCTTCGGCGGCCTGGGGTTCTCCTGGGGTTCCACGTGTCAAGCCATGCTGTGACGGCATCCCATATAAAGCAGAGGAAGATGGGCACGGATGTTAGCCCAGGGCCAATCTTCCTCAGCAAAAAGGAGGAGGATGGGCATTGGATGTTAGCTCAGGGCTGATCTTCCTCACAAAAAAGCAAAATAAAAATAAATAAATAAAAATATAATGTCAAATAGTAATGCAGGTCATAAAGGGGAAAAAAAAGAAGATTAAGGGGAAACAAGAGCGTGATGTAAAGTGATACCCCAAAGAGAGTGGTCAGGAAAGCCATCTCTGAGGAGGTAGTATTAGAGCAGTGGCCGAAATAATGAGAGAAAAAAAACAGTAAAGATTTGGCAAAGATGGTTTCCAATAGAGGGAATGTAAGATGGTAGAGCACTATCCACTATCTTTTCTGAATAGTTTAAATTCCAAACTCTAGAAAAGTATTATATGATAAAAAAACCTTTGGTACCGATATATTTCTTGATATATTACATTTTGAAATATGATCCATGTAGCAAGTTGGCTCTAACTACTTACATATCTAGAATCTTACTACTTTTTCCCACTTCCCCTTCTACCTTCACTGTTCATGCCAACATCATCCAGTACCTATGTTAATACAATAGTCAGTCAACTGGTATCCCTTTGTCCCAACACAAGGACCATGAAGTCAAATCATATAATCCTTCTGTTCAAAACCTTGTGGTGGCTTCCCCTGTTACTCAAAGTAAAAGGCAAACTCCTGACAATAATCTTCAAGGATCCACATGGTCTGGCTTACTACTCTTCCCTCTAATCCAGCAACAGTGCCTTCCTTTCTCTTCCTTGAAAACACCAGATTTGTTCCTGCCTTAGGGCCTTTGCACTGGCTTTTTGTTCTGCTTAGAATGTTTCCTCCTGAGATGTCTACTGAATAATCCATTTATTTCTTTATAGTCTTGACTCAAATGTCACCTTTACTCTAACCTCACCAAGCATTCCCATCTCTCTGACTTGGCTTCATCTTATCCCCAAACATTTGTCATCATGTAACTACTATGCTATTTATATATTTATTGATTTTTTGTCTGTTTTATGTCTCTCCACTTAGAATTTAATACGCATAACTTCTTGGTTTCTTAACTAAGGTGTTCCAAGTGCCTAGATGAGTGATTAGCAAAGAATAGGTCCTTAATACATATATTTTGATTGCGTAAAATGGCAGAGTAAAAGAAATCAAACAGTCCATCCATATATAATAAGAAGCAAAGATTTACATTAAATTCTGCATTATTCATATATTCATATCCATGTAACATCAGCATTATCCTGATTTATGTTGATTCAATACTCCATCTTGTTTTTTTTTCTGACTTAGGATCTGTTGGGAGAAAAATTGAGGATGGTCTAAAACTAAACAGCATAGTAAATAATAATTCCTTAAATATCTTTCAGAATTAAAGGTAACTACATTTCACAACAGCTATGTCTTTTGGTTCTGATTCAGTTGACTTGGATGGCATTATATCATATGTAGCTCTGTTTCCTAACACTGAATCCTATGCCTCCAATCCTGAGGTACAAGGGAATATGATCTGAGACTGTGCCTCGGGGTATACCCCACACATACATGAACAAATACCACACGTGAAGGATATCTTCAGGTGTGATGAACAATCCGGGGGCCCCTTGTAGAGAACAATGTCACAAATGACTAACAGCTAAAAGATATCATGGAGTTGCTCTCAAAAATGGTAATCATAGATGTGACAGAAACAGAGTTTGGGTAAAACAGATAAATAACTTCATGGCCTTTCAGCATCCAGCTGATGGACACCAGTAGGAACTCCAAGCAGAGACTGCGTGTCTCTCTACTAATAGGTCCCTCTGTGACTATACAGGGCATGTCTACCGGGGAGTGAAGCACAGAGAGGAGTCGCTTAGTTCCTCTGTCCACATACGCTGCAGAGCTTACTTGGTTCACAATTTCCAAAACTTTTGCTTATATTTCTTGATACTGCTTTCCCTCAGGGAAAAAAATACATCATAACATAAAAAGTTACTCTAGTTGTCTGAAATAACTTTTTTTAGGAGAAAGTAAGGCAACAATTTAATAAGAAGAGGGCAGATGGTCATGACACTTGTGGAAAAAGGGTGTTCCATCTAGTATCTATAATGCTATACAAGAAGATTTTAAAAATGCATGATATTCTTTGGGTTATAGGTAAAAAAGCATATATAATAAAATGGATCCAACAGAGCTTATGTAAATATTTGTCTAACATTGTACAATCATTGCTCAGACCCGAAATGATATTCACAGGTCCAGAGAGCAACTGTCTGTCAAACAAATATTTCCTATTTCAGCATCTTGTTTCAGTATCTTCTGTGGCCTTCAAGCTAGATGGATTGATGTATCTTGAACTTGAAATGTCAATATCTACACATGTGAGATATCAAGATCTCTACAAACTAGTTTTATTTCAGTTGAAAAATCAAAAAGCGGATGACATCTGAGAAAAAGGGCATTTTGAAGATACACTGAACAGAGAAACTCTGTTATAGTATTACTTGGCTTTTCAGAGCCACCCAGAATTATATGCTGGGTGTGGAACGTAGAAGTATCTTCACTTTTTGTGGCGAAATTGGTGGTTGTCAGTTGAATGTCTGTAGCTACTTTCTTAAACAAAACCAATATACTGCTGTTTGTAACTGCCCAACTAGGTTGAAAAATACATGCACTGACATCTAAAAATTGGGATTCAATGTGAAATGATCATAAGAGGAAAAGAGATTTTTTGCCTAACAATATTAGCTGGGCAAATTTAGTTGTCTTAAAAATATAGTTTCACCAACTATGCTATCAATTCTCCCAGTATTGATTTTTTGTTTGTTTGTTTAACCTTAGAGTTAATGTGTTGAGCATTTTTTCTGCAATGTATATTTCATAGTTGTTATAATAACAATGAAGTCTTTCTAATTTTTCATTCTTACAGAAGTTATTAATACTTTAGAGGTGGACCTATGATCTTTCCTGTCTTATATCTTCAGCATCTTCCATTCTATTGGGGTACAAGTTTTACACTTTACAAAAAATCTATAACAGTATAATAAATAGATAGGTAGATAGAATATTAATACATATTTGAGAATACATTAACATACCCAATTGCTTTCTAATTTAATTATTTCACTTATTCACAAACATGAAAATATTTACTATGTGCCTATCAATGCCAGGTGCTAAGAAGCCAACTATTTACATGATACAGTACCATCCTCTAAGTCTCTGTAATCTAAAATGGGGAGATAAATTAATAAAATATAATATAATGGCCTGAGGATATATAGCATTGTATATTGTGGGATTTAAGGAATGGAAAGTCATTTATTCCTATCTGTGAAGATTAGAAAAAATTTTTTACAGCTGAGTCTTGAAAGTGGGAAACTGTGACACTGGAACACATGACAAGAAGATGGAGAAATGTGAACAAAGGAAATGGAAATGGACAATGGATATTGTGGGGAAATCTGAGTTTCAAGAGTTTTCTTTCTGCACCACAGGACATGAGAAGGATGACTACAGAGCCTCATGTAGAGGAAATTCATGAAGTTCACATATATTATACTAGACAGAAGTCACATGCTTAATATTTCAGTTGATTATAGGGAATTGGAGGTAAAACAGTATGATTTTAATGGGGAGCCAAGATAAAAGATAAGTCCAGAATATGGACATTCACCAGAAAAGGCACACTTTGTGAGGCCTTAGTGAAGCAAGAGGTAAGGTCATTTAATAGATTAGGAAAAAATGGAAAAATGAAGAATGAAAATCACCTTTCCCTTATTCATAATGATGGGATTGGAATTCTGGGAGTTATTAAGAAATGAAGTTTGGATGTGAGGGCGATCTGGTTGCAACATCTGTCATTCCATTGATTGCCAGGGTTGATTTGGCTGATCTGGCTAGCTAGGCTGATGTCTCCTTCTTGCTTCACTACTCCGTGTGTGTTCGTCCCAAACTGCACACTGGATTGAAGAGGATTACCTTCTCTGATAGAGGAGGATCATTCTTCAGTCAAGGGTATATGAGTAGCTGCACTTCCCTACTAGAACTTCCAAACAAGCTTTATAAAGGTCCATTGGTAGGAGAACATAAGGTAGTCAAGCTTCCAAACTCCAGACACATCCAAATGAGGTGCTGCCTGTGGCAATCTGCCTTTCTTTAAAATAAATAATAAATAATGCTTGCTCTGAAGAAAGACATAGAACAAAATTATACATATTTGGTCTGGAAATACCTTTATGATAATTGAATTCATTTTCTCTTTTTTTGCGAAAAACATGAATCCCAAGGAGGTTTCTAGAATTTTCTAAGGATCCACAGGTAACCAATGAGAGAATAAATAAATTCTAAGCTTTCTAAAATTGTTCATAGTTGCACTCCTTAGAAACAACAACAAAAAAAGGTTACATTATGTGTGATATGTAATTTCATTTTAAGACATTATCTTTTTAGAGTATTTTTGTGTTTACAATAAAATTGAAAAGGAGGTACAGAGATTTCCCATATACCCCTTGTATAGCCTCCTATATTATCATCAACATCACTCAACTGAATGGTACATTTTTTACTGAGAATGAACCTACATTGACACATCATAATCGCCCAAAGTCCATAGTTTACCTTAGAGTTCACACTTGGTGTTGTCCATTCGGTGGGTTTAGACAAATGTATAATGACATATATCCATCATTATAATATCATACAGAGTATACAGATGCTCTAAATATCCTCTGTGCTCTGCCTATTAATCTCTCCCTCTACCCCCAACCTCTGGCAACCATTGATATTTTATTGTCTTCAAAGTTTTGTCTTTTCCAGAAGGTCGTATAGTTGGAATCATACAATATGTAGCCTTTTCACATTGGCTTCTTTAACTTAGTAATATGCATGTAAGATTTCTCATGTTTTTTCATTGCTTGATAGGTCATTTATTTTAGCGCTTAATAATATCCCATTGGCTGGATGTACCACAGTTTATTTATGCATTCTCCTACTGAAGAACACCTTGGTTGCTTCCAAGTTTTGGCAATTACAAAGAAAGTTGCTATAAGCATCCATGTGCAGGTTTTTGTGTGAACATGAGTTTTCAACTCCTTTGGGTGAATACCAAGGATTATGATTGCTGGATTGTATGCTAAGAATATGTTTAGTTTTATAAGAAACTGTCAAATTGTCTTTCAATGTGGCTATACATTCCGTATTTTTACTAGCAATGAGTGAGAATTCCCGTTGCTTCAGATCCTCACCATCATTTGGTGTTGTCAGTGTTCTGGATATTGTCTATTCTAAGAGGTGTATATTAGTCTCTCATTATACATTAATTTGCATTTTCCTGTTGACATATGGTGTGGAGCATATTTTCATATGCTTATTTGTCGTCTATACATCCTGTTTGGTTAAGTGCCTGTTAAGGTCTTTGGCCCATTTCTTGATCAGGTTGTTTGTTTTCTTATTGGTAAGTTTTAAGAGTTCTTTGTATATTGTGTATAACAGGGCTATATCAGATACATGTTTTGCAGATATTTTCTTCTAGACTGTGGCTTGTCTTTTAATTCTCTTGATAGTGTCTTTTGGAGAGAAGAAGTTTTCGATTTTAAGGAAGTTCAGCCTGTCAATTATTTCTTTAATGGATGGTGTCTTTGGTGTTGTATCTAAAAAAGGCATCACCATACACAAGGTCTTCTAGGTTTTCTCTTATGTTGTATTCTAGGAGTTTTATAGTTTTGTGTTTTACATTTAGGTCTCTTATCCATTTGAGTTAATTTTTGTGAAGGGTATAAGGTCTGCGTCTAGATTCATTTTTTTGTATGTGGATATCCAGTTGTTCCAGAACCATTTGTTGAAGAGATTATCTTCGTTCCATTGTATTACCTTTGCTCCTTTGTCAAAGATCAGTTGACTGTATTTATGGAAGTCTTTTTCTGTGCTCTCTGTTTTGTTCCATTGATCTATCTGTCTATTCTTTCACCAATGACACACTGTCTTGATTGCTGTAGTTTTATAGTAAGTCTTGATGTTGGCTAGCATCAGTCCTCCAACTTTGTTCTTCTCTTTCAATATAGTGTTGACTATTGGTAATCTTTTGCCTCTCCATATAAACTTTAGAATCAGTTTGTCATTAACCATAAAATAACT
This sequence comes from Ceratotherium simum simum, assembly GCF_057802395.1. Classification (NCBI taxonomy): domain Eukaryota; kingdom Metazoa; phylum Chordata; class Mammalia; order Perissodactyla; family Rhinocerotidae; genus Ceratotherium; species Ceratotherium simum. The sequence goes on along the minus strand of NC_141907.1, from coordinate 28,762,943 downwards.
TGCTGGGGTTTTGGTTGGGATTGCATTGAGTCTATAGATCATGTTGGGAAGACCTGACATCTTGACTATAATCTGGTTCTGATTATATGCAGGTTATTGTGATTCCCCAAATCATCTTGATTGTGATGAGACCTCTTGCTCTAGTTCATGTGTTTAGCTAACAAATGTTTGAACATGTAGTATACCATGGGATCAGTGCCGGGCCCAGGGAGTGTAATATAAACAGACAGATGTGATTCCTCTTATCCTGGGGTTTTATTTATTGGGGGAAGATAGTTATTGAAAAAGTAGTTAAAAGTTTGATAAATCTAGGAAAGAATTTAAAAAAAAGGATGATATGACATTGCATATTGTCAAACTCCCAAATCCTCAGATTTGCATCTAAATCCTTCAGTGTAGTATGGAAATTGTTCTTTGATATGTGCTAATTGGCCACTTGTATATTTTCTTTGGAGAATTGCTTATTCAGATCTTTAGCCCATTTTTAATTGGGTTAATTTATCTTTTTATTGTTAACTTATAAATGTTCTTTATATATCCTACATACTAGACCCTTTTCAGATATATGGTTTGTAAGTACTTTTCCCATTGTATGACTTGTCCTTTTCCTTTCTGATAGTGTCGTATGAAGCACAAAAGTTTCCAATTTTGATGAATTTCAATTTATCTATTTTTCTTGGGTTTCTTATGGTTTGGGTGTCATATCAAAGAAACTATTACATAAACCATGTTTACAAACATGTATTCCTATATTTTCTTCTAAGTATTTTTTTTTAATTTTAGCTCTTACATTTAGGAATATACTTTATTTTTAATTTTTGTACATGGTATGACATAAGGGTCTAAATTCATTCTTTTGCATGTGGATATCCAATTGTCTCAGCACCATTTGTTGAAAATACTATTTTCCCATTGACTTATCTTGGCACCTTAGTTGAAAATCAATTGCCAATAAGTGTAAGGGTTTATTTCTGGACTCTTACTTCTATTTCACTGATCTATATACTTATCCTTATTCCAGTATCACACTACATTAAATCTCTATATGAATTTGGGTAGTACCTTGTCATCTTAACAATACGAAGTTTTCCAATCATAAACATGGTATATCGTTCCATTTATTTAGGTGCTTTTCAATTTCTTTCAATGATGTTTTGTAGTTTTAGGTATATAAGTAAATGCTTAATTTGGTTCATTTATTTCTGAGTATTTTATTATTTTTGATGCTATGGTAAATGAAATTTTCTTAATTTTAATAGTTCATTGTTAGTGTATAGAAATACAACTGATTTTAGTATACTGATCTTATATTCTGCAAAATTGCTGAACTCATTTGTTAGCTCTGTTTTTTGTGGATTCCTTAGTATTTTTTTTCTGTTTCTAAGAATGGATAATCTTGATGGACCTATTTTCAAGTTCACTGATTTTTTTTTCCTGCCTACTCAAATCTTCTGTTGATCCCCTCTAATGAATATTTCATTTCAGTCATTGGGCTTTCAACTCAAAAATTTCTATTTGGTTCTTTTTTTAAGAAAATAATTTCTACTTCTTTCTTGATATTCTGTATTTGTTGAGATACTATTCTCATACTTTCTTTTAGTTCACTAGAGGTTGTTTTTGTTAGTTCTTTGAATATGTTTAGAATAACTGATTTAAAGTCTTTGTTAGTAAGTTCAACACCTGCATCTCCTCAGGGACAGTTTCTATGGAATGCTTTTTTTCTCTATATGATCCATATTTTCTAGTTATATTTACATGTCTCATTTAAAACTGGACATTTTAAATAACATAAGGTGGCTACTCTTGACATCATCTCTTCCCCAAGGTTTTTTGTCATTGCTGTTTATTCTAATTGTTTTTTCTTTCTTTAGTGACTTTTCTATAATAATTCTGTCAAGTCTGTATTTTTTGTCATGTATGTCTACTGAAGGCTGTGTTCAGTTAATTTAATGGCAGGCTAAAAATTGAGCAGAGGGTTCCTTAACTGCCTGGAGCCAATGAGTTTCCGGAACTTTGTAGACCAATTCTGTATGAATGTGTTCATGCCTTCAATGTTCAGCCTAGCAGTTGACAACTCTGCCTTAGACTGACTTCTTACTCATGCATATCCTAAAGGTTAGCTAAAGAAGAGAGATTAGGGCCTTCTCAGATCTTCCTAAATTGGTTCTCAGTCCTGGCAGGCAAAAAACCCTCGGCATGCTCGTGTCCTTCTAGATTCCCAGGAATATATAGAGCTTCATGAGGCCTTTGTGAACACTTCATCATCCTAATTTTCCTCTAAAGGTTTTTGAGTAGCCAATTGTTTGCTCCAACTCTTATTCACAGTCTCAGGCTGTGAAGTTGAACAATTGCCTGTAATCATTTTTTTGTCAAATGCCCCTGGTGAAAAGGCTTTTCACACAGAGTGAGCTCTAAGTTAGATCTAATACAAACACCCTTGCAAGTGGGGTCTTCCAGAAACAACCAGGTAGGTAAAATAATGGCAATTCTCTTGGAATCAGCTTTGAAGGAGCTCCAGTCCTGTTCTGCTCCTTCCAGTGCCTGCAAGACTGCTGTTTTTCACCATGAATATAGGTTGTTAGTTTTCAAGGCTCACATGCAGCTGGAGAATGGGAAATGGGACTAGAGCAAGTTAAAATACAATAAAGCTCACGATACTTACCAAGATTCAGTCCTTTTTCTTTAATAAACACTCCTGGATTGTTGCAAGTCTTTGGTTAATTTTCAGAGTTCTGAAAAAGTTGATTCTGACAATTCTTGCTAGTTTTCTTGTTGCTTTTATGGAAAAGGAACTTTTTACCATTATTTTAGCATTTTTTACCACTATTTTTACCATTTTTCCTGACATCTGTAAAATGGATACAGAGTGTATTAAATTCAGTTGTGACAATTTCCATTTTTTCAATTAATGCATACTTTTGAAAAAAATATATATTTCCCTAATTAATGCAACTACAAAACTACAGTATTCTATGACATTTGTTTCTATAAAATGTAATGCTATTAGGTAAATCATTACATAATTTATCATTCTGAGCACTCAATTATGGTTGAACTTTCTAGAAATATACAATATATATACATACAGTTTTTGTTTCTAGGACAATTTGAACTCCACTTCAAATCATGGGTTAATCCATTCCTTCATTTATTCATGCATGCATTCATCTGTTCATTTGACAAATATTTATTCAGTGCTTGCTTTTTGTTAGCTTTACCAGAGGCTGAGAATAGAAAGAGAAGCTTAGAATAGAATGATGAAAAAATATATATATATATCTGAATAAAATTATAAGGATCCAGAAAAGTAGGCAAGTAATTGAATTCCTGTGTATTACGTGCTATTATAGAAGAACATATAGGATACATGTGAATTGCATGATACATGAAACATCATCTTGAATTATCTGGTATAATTAATAACTATAATTTGTACAATGATTTCATAAAAGGTCAAGTTACTATTTTATATATGACTCATATTTATGTTACGACATTAATTTAGGGACAGTCAGTTTTCTTTTTGAGCTCTTTTTTTAATTGAGATATAATTGACATACAACATTATATTAGTTTCAGGTATAAAACATAATGATTCAATATATGTAAATATTGCAAAATAATTTGAGATGCTGCTAAATAACATTGCCAAATTCCAGGGTAAAATGGCTTATTTTTAAGAATGCCTCGTGCTGTAAAAGTATACATATTAATCATTTCTGAGAGAAGATATATATTTGTACAAATATAATTATACATAAATCAGGTGGCAATCTCTAAACGAAAAACATAAGAACCTTTTCAGCTGCTGTTATCTAGAATACTCTTTCCTAGATATCAGCAAGGTTCAGCTCCTTATCTCCTTCACATTGCTCCACTATCTTATCTGAGAGACTTTTCCTGATTAGCCTATTGAAAAGTGGTGCTTCTCTTACCTGCTTTATTTTTCTTCATAATGCTTATCTCCTTCTAAAATATTTTATATTTATTAATTTTTTCTATCTCATCATCAGTTTTGTTTACTGCTGCATCCTTCTCCTCTAGAATAGATGTAGTATACATTTGATAGATCTTTGTCGAATTTTATGCTTCTTCTGTGTAGACCAAGCCTCATTCTTTCTTCTCACCTGTGATTCACCTACCACATCTACTTCTGTAGAGCAAATCTTGTTCCTCCTCTTTTGATAAATATTGCTGTCTTTACCCCTGGGTTGATGAGCAGATAAATAAAATACTTTCTCCCAGGAACTGTTTTATCAAAATTTTTAAACTGCAAGTAATATCTCCTTTCTTAAATTATAGACTATTATTCGTGTTTTTATTGAACATTGGATGTCAATTATGGCAGAGATCTCTAGTGTTCTTTGAATGCTTATTTCAAAATCTCTGAAAGCTAACCTTGTATTTTGAATAGATATATTTGTTATTTGACCAACTAGCTAGTATTATATATAACCACTTCTCATATTGTAATATGATTGGACTAAAGTTCAGTAGTATATGGATCAATGGTATTACCAAAAAGAAGCTCCTTGTTATGCTTATAAAATCCCGAGAGGACAGCTGATCCTGTAACATACTTTTGACTTTGTAGGTTCCCATATTAACTTTTCTACCACCACTATAGTTTAAAGAATTATTTTTATAGCTTTTTGTGGTGACAGTTTAACAAGTAGGAGCCTTTGTTTCAAACAGTGAAACTAGACACATGGCCTTAGGCAATCTTTTAATGATTTCAGATTAAAAATGAAGTTTCTACTCATGATATTCATTATACCTTTTAAAAATGACCAAGACTTTCCTAATGCCATTATTCAAGCACCCATCTCATACAATTCTACTTACCTCTAATTACTTCAAAGCTTGGCTGAGATTGAGGTCTACATTTTAATATATGGACTGGAAAATCAATAAAAGATCTGGAATGATATTTACCCTGACTAAAGAACACTATTAAGGATATAAAAGGGAATCGTTTGGCCAGAATGTCTTTCATTGTGTCTGCTGCCTCATTTCTACAATACAAGCCTCACTGGAGTTAGACACCCACAGGCAAACCTTCCTATCACTATTGCACCAAAGAACAACCTCCAGCCTTTTAGAAAATTAGATTTGTCAACGTTATTGAGTTGTGTGGCTGAATACACAGTAGATGAGGATGAAAGATTATAACTTAAGCCCTTAAAGTCCTTTTTAGTTATTTATTATTTAAGGCTATATTGTGTTCGCCTTCCTCGAGTATACACTGGATGTGCTCTTTTTTGGTTATTTATAAATGGCTTATGGGATATTATGTTCTCTATTTTGACTTCATTTGTTATCATGCGTAAGAATGTTTTTTGTTTTCTCATGTAGAATTTTGGGAGTGTTGTTACTATAAGAGGGAACTCATCAATTCATATTTAAAATAAAATTAATTAAGTTGAAGATAGAAAACATCTCACATGGCACAAGATGTGTGATGCACTGTATAAATAGAGGAAAGTTGGGAGGCATATATTTTGAAGCTATCTTCATCTCCAAATTAGAAATATGTAATTTTAAAGAAAGAAGTGACATTCAAGATCATATAGTTTATTTTGTATCTGTGGATAATGCAGCACACATCTGTTGACTTCATATAAGTCAGTTAGTTAAGGAGATATCTGCTAAAATAAGTAGGGCATGACTTTCTGTGAACTTCTACAGGCATGTTAACTTCTTTTTATCTATATTTTGTAGTGGAAATAGCCATAATTATTGCATTGTCATATTCAGTATTTTTAGATTTTCATATACAAATAAAAAGTATTATGGACATATACATGCATACATATATGAATGCATAGATACTATTGATGAATATATGTATGTTATGAACACACATGATACCATGGAGAGAACTCTCAGGAAAGAGAATGTTCTACTAAACCCAAATTAATATTAAATATAGCTTAGCCAGTGCCTTTGGAAAATTTGACTTTATCTATATTGATCTCAGGCTTATTGAAGAAATTATTTTTCCTATGATTTTAATGGCTAAATTTAAATATGTATTTTTTTGTTGTTACTTGATTCTCTCCTCTAAACTAATTTTAAATAACCTAAATTTCTTGGATTAAGCCATTAATACATATAATAGAAATAATTTACTAAAACACTAAATATGTGCACAAATATAAAAGGTTAATTGTGTAATCATTTTGTTTTTGTAATGTCTGATTTAATATTAGCCACAGTATGCATGCATACCTGTTTATCTATCTATCTATCTATCTACATCCTGATTACCGTATTCAATGGGCTGACAGAAAGATGAACCCAATGTATAAAATTTCTTTAATAAAAATACACTTTAGTGCCACCCCTGGTGGCCTAGTGGTTAAGTTCGTCATGCTCCACTTTGGTGGCTTGGGTTTGGTTCCTGGGCACAGATCTATACCGCTTGTCTGTCAGTGGCCATGTTATGGTAGCGGCCCACATATGAAAAAAAAAGGAAGATTGGCAGCAGATGTTAGCTCAGGGCGAATCTTCCTCAGCAAAAAAAAAAATATATATATATATATATATTTTTAACCAATCTAATATAATTTAGAAGGATATGAATCTCAGTTCATAAATTTGAGAGTACCCAAAATGTCAAATTTCTTTAGTTTATATGTCAATTAAAGTATGATTCTGAATTCACACTCTGGCGGATTACTATGAAATTAAGTAACATTATTAAGTCTAGGTCCATCACCTCAGATTTGCATTGCAGAAGTCTCTTCCAGTCATTAGATATTTGTCCATCCCAGCTACTACTGAGATGGCTTATTTAACAGGGTGCCTTCTGGTCCAGTAGCTCTGTTGCTTTTATGTAATAACTGAGAATAAGCATCTTTGATAATTAAAGCTCCTGGGTCTTGAATCCGGTCTTTGCTGGTACATCATATACATCTTTTCTGAGCTCTTGCCACATTCTACCTTAGACACTCCCAAGGAGCAATAAGGAAACACGCTCAGTGTATTAGCTTGGGTGGCCATGACAAAATTCCATAAGCTTGGTGCCTTGAACAACAGAAATTTATTTTCTCACAGTTCTGGAAGCTAGAAGTCTGAGATCAGGGTGCAATCATAGTCAGATTCTGGTGAGAGCTCTCTTTATGGCTTACAGATAGCCACTTTCTTGCTGTGTCTTCACATGACAGAGAGACAGTAACAGTGAGCTCTCTGGTGTCTCTTTTTATAAAGACATTAATCCCATCCTGAGGGCCTCATTCTCATGCCTAATCTAAACCTAATTACTTCCCAATACCTCATTTCCAAATACCATCACATTGAGGGCTAGGGGTTCAACATGAATTTGAGGGGGATACTATTCAGTCTACAGCACTCAGTTCCATATTATTTACATACCTCCCTACCCATGGCCTGGGACCTCTTCCAAAAATATATATTTTTTCTTCTTGTTCTCAAAGACACTTAAATCTGTTTCCTTCAGATAGCTTCTACAATATACTGTTATAAAAATAACAAAATAGTCGATAAAATAAAAACCAGAACATTCAAATTCCCTAGTATCGTCTTGAAAGGAATGGCAGTGGGACAATGTGGAACATCAGGCCACAAAATGTAAAAGGAGCTCTCTTTTTCATTTTGAATTTTATTGAACAATGAGTAACTCAAGCTTAAGAAAATAAATAATTTATCATTAAATGCTTTAGTTCCACCACCAAAATTATTTGATTTACATTTTATAAGAAGAGCATTCTAGTCTCTGAATATTTAATTTTTTTTGCCCCATGTCACTTTCTTTTGAAATCAGACCATTTCCCACTCCAGAAATTTTCTTAATTAATTGTTCCTAGAGATATAATTTTAAGTCACTCAGTTAACTAAAGTGAATCAAAACTCTTCAAGAAAATTAATACAGTTTCACTTCCAACCAAGTATCTTATTTTTGTTGAAAAGAGAACAAAATTATATCTATAAACCATTTTAAATAAACTACATCTGAATAGTTGCAACAGACCTGGATTTCCCCCATTTCTCACTTGGCCTAACTTCCTAGATAGTAATACTTGAAAATATGGGAGGAACTAGACTTTCTGTCTTCAAACACCCTTTAAACGTCTTTTTCAATTAAACCTAAAATGGAAGAAGTATTCTAGATATTAAAGATTCTTTTTATGTAAAAAAATAATAATAGTAAAATGAGTTTCCAAGGTTTACATGAGTCTGAGGATAGAGTCAAGAAGACAGATTCTAAAACCATGGGCATAACCGTCTTCTGTTGTGGAGAAAAAAAAATAAAAGTTCCTTTTGAGAAAAAGAATTTAGTTCATTGATTTCTAACTTGTTTGCCACCTCTTGAATTTCAAGTGTAGCTATGAGAATACTGAAAACAGTAAGGTATGACCTTGCAATTGATGAATCAATTGACACCAGACTGGAACTATGCACCTGGTGATAGTAAGATGTTTTAATGTTTGTTAGAGAGAAACAGAAGTTCAGATGTGTTTTACATTCATGCCCCCAGAAATCTCAGAAAAGTAATATAGTGTGATGCACGCTAATAGAATAACTATGGTTGTTAATTAGAGTCTTGTTTAGCATTTTCCAGTGCAAGTTATAAATTATAAAGAATACAGTTTGATAAGATGTATAGTGTATAGAAATACTGACAGTCATAAAAGTTGCCAGTTTCCAAGCAATACTGAATCCAAATCTTCAGTGCTTGTTAATATCATAGAAAGCTGAATTCCATCATCACATTACATTCATAAATAATGGATTCACAATTTGTGAATTATACTACCTAATTGCCTTCTGGTATTGTCTTCCTCGTTTAGATTTCAGAAGAATGGGAAATAGTTCTCTTTCGCTATTTTCCCATCTTATAGGTAATTTTAGGACTACAAAAGCAGCCCACCGAGGCATCTCTTCTTGTATACGCTACCTCCTTCTCCAAGTCACTACCACAGTGTTCTCATTCAGTTTAATCATCTCATCTGATTGTGGAAATAATGATATATATTTACGCTAATTTTTGCTCACTAAATAGAAGTCTAGAGTAACTGAATGCCATTTTAGTATGAAGCCTCCAAAATAGTTGCCACTCTTTTGAAAGAGGATGTTTGAAACACTAAGGAACAAGTTTCTAAAAGTGGCACGCCCAGCAGCATGACTGAGTGGTAACAATAATTTTAAGGTGGAAGGAAGTTTTGTGAACTTTCTCACACCATAGTTTGACAGTCTTCTTCTCTCAGCGGTTATCCCAATTGCTGCAGCCACCAAGCTCCGTTCTTTTGCTCCATTCTGAACTGCATCACGTTTCCACAGCAATCTGTGCACTTCTCAAATCTTCTCTGCTTTCCGCTCCTTTTAGGGATTGATCAAGGAAATCCTTCCTCTTCCCATCCACAAATCTACCCTTCCTGTATCCGTGTTATTGATTCCTTCTTCCCAACTGCTAGAAGGGAGGACAGTTTCTTCTCCTGTCCAACGCCAGACTGTCCACAAATGCTTCTTCTAGTTTACATTCTCAAAGCTTTCTCTTTTTCAGGTATTCTCTCATTTGTACTGTCAGCTTCTCACATCTGCAGTATTTTTGCCACTAGCTTAGAAATATGTCTTAACTCCTACATTTTCAAAAGAAAACCAAATAAAATGAAACCCCTTTTGATCCTCACATTCCTCTGTAGCAACTGCTCCACCTCATTCATTCCCTTCATATCTAAACTTCTTAAAAGATAGGCCTATACATGCTGTTTCCATTTCCTGTACCACCCATTCACGTTGCAACCCTCATGTACTCGTGCTGATACATCACTCCATCAAGACCGTTCTTCCAAGTCAACCACTCACCTCTGTTTGGCTGTCTCTACTGACTTAAATTCAGATATTTCAGCAGCCCTTAACTGAACTAACCACTCCCTCAAGAAATTACTCTCCTCTTGCACGGCTTACTCCCACTCTTTAGAGGTTTTCCAGCCACACTCCAAACTCCTGTAGACATCCACTCTCTTACCCTCTAGATGGTGGGGTTCTTCAGGCCTCTATCCTGACCCTTCCTCTCTCCTTTTCTTCTCTTTCTAGGGGATTTTGGCAACTTTGAGTGCCATATGGATGCCAATGATTCCCAAATAGTGACTTTTATTTGGGATGGATGGATATCTATATATCCAGCTACCTACTTCACATATCTACTTTTCTATGTCACAGGTATCTCAAGTTTAATGCATGCAAACTTTTTGTAAACGCTGCTCTTAATTCTGCTTTTTTCACTTTCCATTTCATTAGCATCCAACCACTTGATAACATTTGCCAATCCTCCAATCCAGAAAAAGATAACCTCTTTAACTAGTTTCTATCATTTCACATTTTAAAAATCAATTTGTAAAAACCCACAAATAGTAATCTCAAATACATATGCTAATTTAATTACGCATTGCTCCTTTCCTTTGCTAGAGATTCTACTCTAATAGGACAGATAGTGCTATCCACTTAGTTCATCTCTCCCTACTCTAGTTTGGGCATCTTTGAGCCAGGCTCTACCTTAATTCATTTGATTGTATTAAAGAGGAATTTTTAAATCACCAAGAAGTGGAATTATTCAAAGGATTCCACAAATTCTGCGGGGAATTCCATTTATCTTTTGTCTGCTTGCCAAAATTTTACTTTTACTTTAAGACACACTTCAACCCCTCATGAGTTAGGTGCCTGATTTTGAATTCTAGTTCTACCACTCCACAGGTATGTGATCTTTGGCAAGTTACACAGTGTTTTTGTGCCTCAGTTTTCTTATCTGTAGAAAAGAGACAGTTCCTTATAAGGAAATTACCTCCAAGTACTGCTATTAGGATTATTTACATGAAACACTCAGAAAAATTTCTGGTGCATAGTAACCACTCAGAAACTGTTATCTAGTGGTTATTTTCTTCCTCCTCCTCCTCCTCCTCATCATTTTCATTTTTAATAATGGCATAACACATGCTGCTGTTACAGTACTTAACACACCTAAGAAAAGTGGACATGTTTGTCTATCTTTGTATTCTTATATACCAGTTATCTATTGTTCTGTGACAACTTACCACAAACATGGTGTCTTAAACAACACATATTTCATATCCTACAGTTCCGTAGGTCGGAAGTCTAATGCGGGAATCACTGGGCTAAAATCAAGCTGTCAGTAGGGCTGTGTTCCTTACTGGAGGCTCCATGGAAGAATCTGTTTCTTTTCCTTTTCCAATTTCTGGAGGCTGCTCACATTCCTTGACTTGTGGCCCCCTTTCCTTCTTCAAAGCCAGAAACATTGCATCTCTCCTTTCTTCTTTCATTTCTCTCTCTGACTACAGTCAGGAAAGGTTCTGTGCTTCTTTGGACTCATGTGGTTAGATTGGACCCACCTGAATAATCCAAGACAATCTTCCCATTTCAAGATCTTCAACATTTATCATATGTGCCAAGTCCCTTTGGTTCTGGGGATCGAGACGCTCATATCTTTGGGAAGCCATTGTACTGAATACAATACCTATTTTCTAATATACTCATTTACATTTTGAGTCATAATGTCATATAGAACCATATGATGGGCAAAGAAAATTGCTAATATAAATCCCTTGCATTTTTGTCACACATCTTTTTATTCTTACAATATTGTAATCAAAAATTCTTGTTGAAATTTATTTGTACTCTTTATAGTAGATTAATATTTTGAAGACTATACAACTTTGAATGTCATGTATTTCTTTTTGATGTACATAAACAATGTCTTTAGGGGAGGAAATTCAGTTCAAAAGACCATGCATTATTGAGAGTGGGTAAAAATAATTACCTGTAAATATTAAATTGTCACCAATATACAATAATATTCAAAGATGTGTACAAACTCTGAATGGAATTCCAAATTTAACCTCTGTGACCAGTATTTTCTAATAGGAAGCCATCTGGAAGCCATTGTGTTAGAGACTAGACAGTTCAAAGTAGGCACATAGAGACATGGCAGTTCAAAATGTTCTCAAACTATGTGGAGTAAGTTTTCTTCAGGGGATGTTAGGGTTGTTACAGTGTTAGACTCTTTGGGAAGTCAGATAAGTGTTATTTTCCGTTCTTAAACCCCTCTCCCTTATTTGCTATTAGCATTGTTTTATTGTGATTGCTACTGAGAAAGGGGTTGATTATACAGAAAGAGTGTAGCTATATTGATGAAGACAAGAAGGATGGAGGTAGATTAATAAACAAGATAAAATAGACAAAAGTATGTATGTATACATAGTGAAATTGTGAAAGGAAAAGAATAGAATTCGATAGATTCTATAACCAATAGCAGAAGTGATAACGATAGCTTTTTGCCCATTTTTCTACATTCTTCTTAAACTTTCTTAGCATTTACATGAATATTAAGCAGTTTCTAGACACTGAAAGACGTTTGTCTTTCCAAGTCTTAGAAACTTACTGCTTTTTGTGGATGCATTCATTAATCTTTAATTTCATTGAAATTTAAATGTTTCTGACATATTGAACCTAGGTTGACATTTTCTGCTCTTTTTAAAAAGAAATGGAAAAGTAATAAATGAATGTAATCTCACCGTAAAAGATTCACGCAATACATAATTGTATAGAATAGAAGTTTAAAGTCTTTCATGACCCTGGTCTGTCGCATTTCTAACTTTCTCACAGAAATAAACATGGCTAACATTTTCACAGATGGACGCATATACACACACACACATTACACAGATATTTCATTTTAATAGAGGTTGGATCACACTGTACTTCTATTTTTTTTTGTTAGTTTTTCTTTTCTTTGCAGCCACTTAATGGATTTTCTCTGTCAGCCCAGGTAGATGTTATTTTTTCTTTTAATGATTAGCATGGTATTCATAGTACATGTATAACATAAATTGTTTTCCTATTCCTCTTTTAAGGAATGTTTAAGTTGTTTCTAATTGATTGCTGCTTCACATTATGCTGTAATAATTTCATTTTGCATATACATTTTGACACTTATGTGGTTATTCCTTGGGGATAGATTCCTAGGAAAGGATTTCTGTCAAATACTACTCTCAGTACTACATATTTCTAGCCGCTGTGGCATTTAATTTCAATCATGAGTAATATTCTGCCATAGTTCTTCAATAATTACTATTCCTTTTTAGTGTTGCATATGACTTTAATGCTAATTTTCCCTCTATTAAAAATTACTGAATCTTTGTATTTTTATTGTAAGAAATGAATATATCATACAAATTAATGTTATGATGCCATATGTTCACTTAAAGTTGAAGCACTCACCAGTTATATTCCCTTACTAGCTTCATTTATTTATTTAACAATTATTTATTGGATCTACTATGTGCTAGACTGGGGATAATGATGTGAACAAAACAAGTAAAAAGTCTTGTTCTCACAGAGGTTACATTCTAGAGGGAAAGAGGCAGTCAACTTAAAAAAGTAATAAGAAGAAATAAAATAGCATGTAGTATGTCGTATGGTGATAAGAACTACAAAGAAAGGTAAAGCAGGAAAAGAATATATGGAGTCTGGGTATGTGAGAGGAGGTCATGTTGCAATTTTAAATATAGAAGTAAGGAAACATCTAATTTATTAGGCGACATTTAAGCAAAAACCTGAAGTCGTCACGCACATATGTGTAAGAAAGCTTTCCAGGCTAAGGACCTGAGGCAGGAAGGTGCCTGACGTGTTTAAAGATCAGGGTTGCTTGTAAGTCAGGGAAGAGTGAGCTGAGGGGAGTAGTAGCCAGTGAGATTAAATATGCAACCTGAACAGCACCACGCACATCCTGTTAGATAATAATGAGAACTTTGGTTCTAAATCTGAATCATGCGGAGTGCCAAACTTTTGAAGGATATTGAGTAGGAGAGTGAAAACATACATCATATGTTTAAAGGATATTGGCTTCTGTGTTGAAAACAGACCATAAGAGATTAGATTACAAGTAATGAGAACAGTATGAGCTTATTGTATTTTCCTATGTGTGACATGATGGCAGCTATTTCCAAAATGTTAACTAAACAATGGTGAGACAGTCAGATTCTAGATATATGGTGAAGGAATAGCTGTCCAAATTTGTTGATACATTAAAGGAAACTGTGAAAAAAACTGAAAGAATTCCAGGGTGACTTCTAGGTGTTTTAGAATAAGCAAATGGGAAAAACGAATTGCCATTTACTAAAGTGGGAGAGGGAGACGTTGTGCAGTGGAGGAAGGGAGGGATAGGGATGTGTGAAAACTATATATATTTTTGAACATGTTACTTTTGAATTGTCTGTTAGAAGTGGAAATATTAAGGAAGCTATAGGATATTCAAGTTGTGAGTTCAGAGAAGTGTTGTAAGGAGACATACATTTGTGAAATAGATGATATTTAAATCAATGAAACCGGGTGAGTAAGGGTGGATAAAGAAGATTGCCAAGGATTGAACTCTGGCTCTTTCCAGCATTTAGTGGTTGGGTTGCTGAATATGAATAAGCAAGGAAATCTGAGGAGGAGGCAACGAAGTAGAAAGAAAAATCACGACTCTTATGTGAACGTTTATAACAGTTCTATTCATAATCATCAAAAATAGGATACAACCCAAATGTCTATTAACTGGTGAGTGAATAAACAAATTATGATACATCTGTATCATAGAATAGGAAAAAATAATTATTACATGCAACAACATGGAGGTGTCTCAAAAGCACAACGCAAAGTGAGAGAAGTCAGACCAAAAGGCCTATAACCTAAAGATCCCATTTATATTCTCTTGTGGAAAATGCCAAATGAAAGGCACAGGAATCACAATCAGTAGTTCCAGGGAATAGGGGTGGAGGGGAAGGAACTAACAAAGATGAGCAAGGAAACTTTTACTTGTGTGTGTGTATGTATGCATGTGTGTATACGTTAAATATATATGTATACGTGTGTGTATACTAAATATATATAACCGAAAAAATATACAGCTAAAGGGGTATATTTTACTATTTGTAAATTATACCTTAAATAAATCAGATTTTTAGGGAAGGAAAAATCCAATTATAGGGGCCGGCCCGGTGGCGCAAGCGGTTGAGTGCCCGCGCTCCGCTGCGGCGGCCCGGGGTTCGCTGGTTCGGATCCCGGGCGCGCACCGACGCACTGCTTGGCAAGCCATGCCGTGGCGGCGTCCCATATAAAGTGGAGGAAGATGGGCACAGATGTTAGCCCAGGGCCGTCTTCCTCAGCAAAAAAAAAAAAAAAAGAGGAGGATTGGCGGATGTTGGCACAGGACTGATCTCCTCACAAAAAAAAAAAAAAAAAAAAAAAATCCAATTATAAATTACAGACTACGCACTATTTCATTTTGAAAATTTTGCTGACTTTAAGCTTTAAGGTAATGTGTTTACATATTCTTGCTGCAAAGTTCTTCAAAAGAGACAAGTTTGGCTAGAAAGAAGTTTTTGTTATTTTCCTGCACAAACTCTTACCCTTACCTCTGTTCCTCACAGCATTCCTGGGATTTGGCTGTCAGTGGAAATGAGACAAGTTATATTTTATTCATTTAGTCTCATTGTGTTTTATGGAAGCTTATTTCTTTATGTAACATCTTGTGTGGCTGGCTTGGCTTCCTCATCAGTTCTAATAATAATTTAAAATATAATGTATATAAGTGCTTAGCTGAGTGCATAAGATATCTTGTCAGCATTTAATAAACATTAACTATTGTTCGTTACTACTGTATTTTAATAATTAATTGTGCAATTTTTGCACAATCTAACACATGTAAAAAATATAAGCTTTATGATAGGATGCACCATGGTTTATTCATGACTTCTATACATTCAGAGTTTAGTGTGGTGCTATGCAAAAAAGATATTAATAAATATTTCTTGAATAAATAACTATAAATATAGGGTCATAAACAAAGAAGCATATAATAATAATAGTGTTAAAATAAATTAAAATGGCATAATAGAAGAGACTAAGCCTTAAATTCTTATTTTGTGTTTGAGCCTCATAGGAAAAAAAAGAACTAGAAAGGACTGTAGAAGAAAACTGCTGAATTTAAGTATATATTATAAAAGATATTTTAAAAATTGCTATCCAGTAACCCACTATATTATTGGCCATAAGACATTTACACTTTTCCAAAATGAAAGACGCTGTGTTCGTTTCAAGGATTAAAATAATCCTTGAACTAATACATTCAAGTTGTCCTTTTATTAGCACTGACTGTCTCTTGGACAACAGAGTTCATTCTTTCAAGTGGCCTTCACTTCCCTTATCTCCTTTCTCTGAGATGGTGTTTCTGTATGATGTGTAGGGAAGGCTGTGCCTCACACGAACGTGAAGATGATAAGAGCAGGTTCATTGGCTTGGTGTTCTCTACTTCCCCGTGACCTTTGTCCATCTGGTGACTGCTGGCTTGATTGGCATCTGTGGCTGAGGTCTGAAACTGTCCCTCAACTTGGTTGCCCGTTAATCTTCTCAAACGGCTCAGCCTCACCCTGGCTCCTGTGGCTGTTGAGTTCTCATCTTCTCCATATCCTGCCTCCCACAGTGGTATGCCCACCTTACCTTGCTACAGTGAGACCCATGGTACACTCACTAGCTCTCAATTCTTTGCCCATCCCCTCAGTAGTGGCACAAACCTTGGGGTCAACTTTATCTGATCCCAGTGTATCTGTAGATTGACCTGTATCTACACTGTAGGCAGGTGCCTATGGAAGCTAGAGAACAGCTGTCTTTCCAGAATTCTAAATGATGAGTGGACATACAAGAGGCTTTCTTTACCTTGAATTGTACTCCTCACTAGACTAAGACCACTGCATTCCCCTGAGCTGAAGCCCACAGAGGAAAAAACTTGGCCACATTGGCTCAATTTATAATCCTCCCTCCCTCTCTCGCTTTCTCTCATTTCCACAAACTTCCAGGCTCTCCAGAGGTTTTGCTTTTGTCGTTGCTGTGTTTATTTTATTGTTATTATTATGTTTTAATTTGCTGTGCATCTGATACCTATTCTGCTCATAAAAGGCAGAAATTGTGGTTCCATTATCACAGGGAGAAAGTTGTTTTCTCTAGACAGTAGGAGAATTCTAGGAGATCATTTCCAGACCGCAGCTCCCAGTACTTAAAGGAAGTTTGTGGATGAGGAAAGAAGGTCATAAAGCAATTTCAAATATATTTCTTCAAGGCAACAATTTGGGTGAGGTTATGGTCCCCTGAAAATTCTATTTAGTTTGTTGGAAACTGAATATTGTCTTTTTACATTCCTTTGTAATCCTTCAATAGTGAACCATATATTTAACTCCAAGCAGAGACATTTCTTACAATGCCTAGGGTAAAGGTCATATACTCTGAAGGAGATGGGGAGGCACATTTTTAAAAAGTTTGCAATTTTTCCCCACTGCCTCTGCCGTATTTTCATCATAGCATTTATCATATGCTATGTTACGGTATTTATTTATACATTCACTTTTTTACTTTCTGTCTTCCCCCACTGGAATGTAGTCTCTATAAGATAACTGTTTAACCCTGTTCATCACTCTATTCCCAACGCCTACAACTGTGTCTGGCAAAGAACAAGTAACTCAGTTACATTTTTAGAATCAATAAATAGATGGAGAATAGTAAATAGTTTTAGAAGCTTTAAAACAAATTATAAAAAATTGGAACGTGCTTCATAGTATAAGGGAAGGTCTAAGAGAATGACAGCAGTTCTGGAATCTCAAGATTAATTCTAATTGTGTTTGTTTCTTAGTCCAATGACTCCATCAAACCCAGGGCTTAATTTATTTGATCATTCTTTCTATTTTTGCCACTCCGATTATGCCTTATGAACGTTCATATTTTCAATAGGGCCATAGCTTCTGCATATTGCATTCTGTGTGCCTTTCATCTTCTCAAAAATTGTTTTATTTTTCACTTTATATCTATGTTTCTTATATTTGTAATGTTAAAAACAGTTTGATTTGATTTCTTCATTACCATCCAGAAAAGAGATCTGATCTAGGCTTGAATCCCGCACTAGACCACATCGTATGCCATTGGCCGTTTATTGACGGCTATATTCTTGTTAGGTATCAAATCGTGGTCCAATTAGCAGTGACCAGAATAGCAGGGCTATGCAACACAAAGCATGATGACATATACATAAAAAAGAACTTCCTGTAGTGCTAGTCAGAAGGAGAGCTCCCAAGTTATCATAAAAATTGTTGACTTTTATTTAATGGATTTTAAGAATTTTATTGAAGTTGTAAACAATTTACATATCCACTGATTAATGCAGTGCATTATTTTAATAGAATTCTTTTTTTTTTTTTCTGTGAGGAGGACTAGCCCTGAGCCAATTCTCCTCATTTTTGCTGAGAAAGATTGTCCCTGGGCTAACATCAGTGTCCATCTTCCTCTAATTTATATGGGACGCGCCATAGCATGGCTTGACAAGCGATGCGTCAGTGCGCACCTGGGATCTGAACCTGTGAACCCCAGGCCGCCAAAGCAGAGTGCGTGCACTTAACCACTGCGCCACTGGGTTGGCCCCTAGAATTCTTAATATTATAACATCCTGACATTCTTAAGATAAACATTACTTTAGGTGAATTACTCTTTGAATATACCACTAAATTCCTTTTTCTACTCTATTATTTTTCAATATATGTATGAACATTTGTAAATGATATTGTTCTTATTTGTGTTGCAAGAGTAGTCTACATATTCAATATTAACTTGGCTTAAATAAACTGATAACGTTCCATCTTTTCTTCTGCCCCCCACCATATTCTGATGATAAAATATCTGCTACTTTAAGATTTGAAAGAACTCAACGGTGAAATTCTCCAAAGACGTCAACTTGTGGGATAACTTTTTTCCATTGCTATTGGTCTATTCGAATTATCCTATTTCTTATGAGATTATTTGGTATTTATTTTGTTGAGGGGAAAAAAGTTGAAAGTGATGTGAAGGAAATTTTTATGATTTGCAGATCCAACCCCATTGAATCACACAGGCTTGAGATAATATGTCAATAGATAATCTACCATACTCTGCAGAATTGCTGAAAGAAACTCCAAACATGGGTGACAAGTGAGTGGTTGTGTTTTTTTGCGCTTTTTGTTTCCTGCTCATAATATTGCAGGAAACACCTTTTAAGCAAGACCAGATTAAGACCATCTGCAAAGACCCTAAGTACTAAGGTAAATGCTTTGATCCTTATTTTTCATTCAAAATAAAAATAACAGTAACAGAAGAAAATTAGTGTTATGGAGCCGAACACAGTTCTGATTTTTTATGAAGACTTCAATGCTATTTTTGAAATATCAACTATCAATTTCTTTCAAATTAAATATTTGGTGCCCCTGTTTTACAGATCCTTACAATTTTGTTCTACCTATTGGTTCATCCAACAATGCATTTATTGATTTCCAGAAATAGTGTTGCAGCACTTTGAGGAGGACAAGAGGTCTGCACGTGCTTTTGGCGATAAGATATTTTGAAATTTAGGGTGTACACTGAACTTGATCCACATTTACCTATGTGTTGGCAATGTGCAGAGATATTGCACATTTAACTAGAGCTAAACTGAAATACTGTTATGAGAAGCATCTCTGAATATTAGGTAATGTAGCTTTAGAAGGAAACCTATACTCCTTTTTTCATGCATACAATAGTTAACTTATGGATTTCAACTCAACAGACTTTTGTGAAGTACATGTTTATAACCAGAATTCACTAGAATTTAACATTTTGTCCTCTGCAGATAAGACATACAATCTGAAGTCCAAAACTGCAAAATGGGGTTTCTTTCTTACCAAATTTGTGGAGATAAAAGCCCTCATGCACTCAGTTATTTACTTAAATAAGAAAGTGATGATTATCAAGGTAACATACACTGTTAAAAACAGTACTGAATGAAGTGCTGAAGTGTACTTTTTAACTTGTTTGCATTTAAAAATCTCATGAGGTTTCATGAACGTACAAAAAATGTGTAGAACCTAAAAATAATCCTAAACACAATATAATTAGTTTTTAAACTAAATCAATAAATTGCAGAAGTTAAAAGTGTATTTTTCAATTATTTTAATAAAATTAAAACACATATATCTTGCATACATGTAAATTTATGATAAAGTTTTATAAGCTTGAATTCTTCATCTTTGGGGATTTGTACTAGTTTACCAATGCAATTTGCATACATATATGGCCTTTTAAATATGTTTTGGTGTTTTCCAAAGAGTATTCTGGCATAAGTATTAAATAATTAGCTATCTTAGGAATCAGATACTTAATTTTTTAATTGACTTTATTTTTTTAGAGAAGTTTTAGGCTCACAGCAAACTAGGTGGAAGGTACAGAGATCTCCCATATCTTCCCAAACACTTTAAGAATGAATTCTGTAGAAATCATGTGTTTTTTTTCTTATTAAACCTTTGCATTATTTATGATAATGAGCTAATACAAACCAGTGTCTTTTTTTAAATTAACCCGTAGTAAATGTACACTTAAGAGAACTAGATTCAGTTTTAGCTCCTTGTAATCCTTGGAAAATAGTTGTCCAGGTGAAATAGTGCTATATTAAGAATAATAACAATAGTATACAAGTTATATGTATTTGGATGTGGTACAATAAATAGCAGATGTCTAAACAATGGAAATTCCAAAACTGGAAGCATTGTGATTTTTCCTTTTCAAGTATTTTTATTCAATTCTTGATTATTTCTGCTGTAATATATGCACTTGACATATGGTTATTTTAAATGCAAATATTCCGTATCTGAAGAGGAACAGTCACATGCCTATTTTGGAGATTATCCAGAAGCTAAAGTGGCTTGACAATAGATAAAATTACTTTGTCTGAGCATAAATTTGCCTTGTCCATCCATATATCAGTAAGTACTTGACAAAATAAATTCAAAAAGAGAGAAAGCTTATTTCCCTTCTCCCTAGTTGAGAAGGAGAAGGAAAAAAAATAGATCTGACCATCTATGCGTAATGAACAGATTATATAACAAAACTTCTAATGGCAAACATTGATTCTTTTAAATTAGAGTCATTAATCAGGAAATTATTCACAGAGTTCCTCAAATCAAAAGCATGAAGAAAAATGAGTATATAAACCAGTTCCAATTTTAATTTGGTTAGAAATGCTAACGATACAGCCATCAGTCAGCAAACAAAGAGAAAATAAGGTTTTCTGGTTAAATTGTTTCTGCAGTCTAGTTTTCTGATTTACTTTCAATAAAAGTATGATGAAGTAAGTTAAGTCACTGAATTTAATTTATTCTGCAGCTATTTATTATGTATAAGAAGAAAATTTGATGTCAATGCTATGTAGTAAAACAGAATTAAAACTGTTTCTAAACAAAATTTATTTCAATCATCTCATCAATTTCATTGAACTAAAGCGTAATGAATACATATACACTAAGATAAAGCTTTTAAACTCTCTCTCTCTCTCTCTCTATATATATATATATTGTTCTTATTAAAATACTGAATTGAAATTTGTGGTAGAGATAGTTCCTGTTTGTTTGCATCATAAAATAAAATTAGTGCTT
Source organism: Ceratotherium simum simum (assembly GCF_057802395.1). NCBI lineage: Eukaryota > Metazoa > Chordata > Mammalia > Perissodactyla > Rhinocerotidae > Ceratotherium > Ceratotherium simum. Next base: position 28,741,446 of record NC_141907.1, on the reverse strand, counting down.
AATATACTGAACAGAACTTTTAAATACTACCATTGTCTTACTAACTGAGGAAGCTTAATCTTAAAGTTAGGTCTAAAGAACTAATTTCTTTTGTTCTAGTGAGTGAAGAAAAAGTAAAATCATTTAGGACCTAGACATGAGCTTACTGTAATTTACTAGAGCCCTAAGTGTCTAATACAGATTTCCAGTTTCTTCTCTGACATAGAAAGATCCTGGAAGTAGGAGAAGACATAATTGAAGTAATAATGGCTGAGAATTTTCCAAAATAAATGGCACACAAAACTACAGATCCAGGAAGCTGGGAGAACTTCAAGCAAGATAAATACCAAAAAATTTATACACAAGCTTATCATATTCACACTGTAGAAAACCAAAGGCAAAGAGAAAATCTTGCAATAAATCAGAGAAAAAAACACCTTATCAATAGAAGAACAAAAAAATAAAAATTAAAATGGCTTTCTTGTTTGACACAATGCAAGCAAGCAGAGAGGGGAGCGAAATATTGAAAATGTTGAACAATAAAACCACCCACTCTGAAATTCTCTATCCAGTGATATCTCCTTCTAAGGTGAAAGAGAAGGACTTTCTCAGATGAACAAAAACTGATGAAATTCATTGCTAGCAGATCCTTCCATGCTAGAAATGTTTAATAAAGAATGTTCTTCGGAAAGAAGAAAAATTATATAAGTCGGAAGCTCAGATCAACATAAAGAAAGGTTGAACATCAGAGATGGAATAAAAGAAGTTAAAATGAACTCTTCCATTTTTTTCTTATTCTTAATTGATCTAAAATATAACTTTTTATGTTAACTAATAGCAGTAACAAAGTATCAGATAATTATAGCATATACATAAGTGAAATGAACAACAACAATGACATATGGGATGGGAGGGAATAATTGAAAATATTCTGTTATAACTGCAATACCCACCAAGCACTATAATGTTAAGTAAAGGTTATTTTAGAGTAGTAAAATGTATGTATTGCAAACTCTAGGGGAATACTAAAAATATTTGAAAGAGGTATATACTAACAGAGGGGACAAAATGAAATCACATAAAATGCTCAATTAAAATCAGAGTAGGCAAAAAAAGAAAAGAGGTAAAGATAAGAAAGAACAGAAAATGCCATCAATGGAAAGCAGTTACAAATATGGAAGATATTAATTCATATATCTTCTACATAATCATATAAATGCAAATACTCTATATTCACCAATTAAAAGAAAGAGATTGTTAGAGTAGATTTAAAAAAAACTCAAGTATATACCATCTATAAGAAACTCACAACACATAGGCACTCAGGTAAGTTAAGAGTAAAGGGATAGAGAAAGATATGCCATGCTAACACCAATCAAAAGTAAGCTGGCGTAGCTATATCAACTTCAGGCAAAGCAGACTTCAGAATAAAGAAAACTATTATGGGTAAGAGGGACTTTACATCATGATATGGAGGTCAATTCTCCAAAAATACTGTTGCTTAATGTATATGCATCTAACAAGAGAGCATCAAAATATGGAAAGTAAAAACTAATAGAACTGCAATGAGAAAAGACAAACCAATATTACGGTTGGAGACTACAGCACTCCTGTTTCATTCATTGGTAGATCAAACAGGCAGAAAATGAGTAAGGATACAGTTGACCTGAACAGGACTAACAATCAACTTGATCTAATTCAGATCTGTTTAATATTTCATTAATGACAGCTGAATATATATTCTTCTAAAGCTTGTGTAAAACATTCACAAAGATAGACCACAGTATGGGCCATAAAACATACTTTAACACATTTTTAAAAATTGAAATTTTACAAAGTATGTTTTCAAACTCAATTTCTCAACATCAGAAATGAAAGAGGAGTCATCATTACTGATCCCATTGACGTTAAAAGAATAATAAAGGAGTACTATGAACAACTTTATGCCCACAAATTTGATAACTTAAAAGAAATGGACCAATCTCTTGCAAGTCACAAAATTCTAAAATGCACACAAGGAGAAATAAACTGAATAGGACTACATCTATTAAAGATATTGAATCAATAATTAATAACTTTCCAAAACACAAAGCACTTGTTCCAGATGATTTCACTGATGAATCCTACCAAATATTTAAGGAAGAAATGAAACCAATTCTTCATAATCTCTTGCAGAAAATAGAAGCAGAAGGAAGATTTCCTATAGTGGGTTGAATGGTGGTCCCCCAAAAAAGATATGGCCCTTGAAATTTGTGAATGTGATATTATTTGGAAAAAAAGAAAAAGCGTTTTTAAAGATGTAATTATTTTAAAGATCTAGAGATGAGATCATCCTGGGTTTAGGTGGACCTTAATTCAAATGGCAAGGGTCCTGAGAAGAGAAGGAAAGGACAGAAACAAAGAAGGCGGCATATGAAGACGGTTGCAGAGATAGGAGTTACATAGTCCCAAGCCAAGATATCAACAAAAGGACTCTGAAGTTTATAGGGAAAGGCATAAGACCTAGAATAGGCAACCCAAAACTGTAAATAACGTACAAAGTAGTAAGACCCACACTACCTGATTTCAAAACTAAAATAAAGCTACATTAATCCAGACCAAGTAGTATTGACTAAAGAATAGATAGATAGATCAATGGAATAGAATTGAGAGCCCAGAAATAGACCCACACAAACATAGTCAACTCATCTTTGACAAAGAAGCAAAGACAATTCACTGGAGAAAATATATTCTCTTCAGCAAATGGTGCTGGACCAATTAGACAACCATAAGCAAAACCTGAACCTAGACGAAGACCTTATACCTTTCGCAAAAATTAGCTCACAATGGATCATAGACCTAAATAAAAACACAAAACTATAAAACTTCAGAAGAAAATCCAAATAATGTTTGGTGTCATGATGGGTTTTTATATCCAACACCAAAGGCACAATCCAAGAAACAAAAAACAAACTGATAAGTTGTTTAAAACTTCTACTCTACAAAGTTAATTAAAACTTCTGCTCTACAAAGGACGAGCCACTGCCCGAGAGAACATATTTGCTACATATATATAGGATAAAGGACGTGTATCCAAAGTATACAAAAAATTCTTAAAACTCAAAAATAAGAAACCAAACAACCCAATTATAAAATGGACAAAAGAGCTGAGCAGACATCTCACCAGAGAAGATACACAGATAGCAATTAAGCATATGAAAAGATGCTCCACATCATTTGTTGTTAGGAAATCTCAAGTTAAAACAGCACCAATTAGAATGGTTAAAATCAAAAATATGGTCAATACCAAATGCAACAAGAACTCTCATTTATTGCTGAGAAATGCAAAATGGTACCCCTACTTTGGAAAGCAGTTGATCCGATTTTTACAAAACTAAACATTGCTTTATCATATACTCCAAGAATCATGCTCCTAGGAATTCAGTCAATGGATCTGAAAACATGCCCACACAAAAACCTGCACTCACATGTCCATAGAAGTTTATTCACAATTGCCAGAAACTGAAAGCAGCCAAGATGTACTTGAGCAGACGATGGATAAACAAACCGCACTACTCTTACACAACGGGATGGTATTCAGTGATAACAAGAAATAAGCTATCAAGTCACAAAAAGGCATGGATAAATTTTAAATGTATATTTCTAAGTGAAATAAATCATTCTGTAAATGCCATATACTATATGATTCCAATTATATCATGTTTTAGAAAAGGCAAACTATAGTAATGGTAAAAAGATCAGCAGTGCTTGCCGTTTGGGGGAAGAGGAAGGCAGTTGAGTAGGTGAAGCCCAGGGGAATTTTAGAGCAGTGAAACCATTCTTTTTGACACTGTAATTGTGAATATGTGACAGTACGCATTTGTCAAAACCTGTACATTTACAGCACAAAGAGTGAACTTTGATGTATGCAAATTTAAAAAAATCTTTTAGGAGCTCAGAGAACCCCAGGGAGAAATGCAGAAGAAGACAACTGTCTTTTTTCATGATTTTTTTTTTATAAGTCCACAACTCCATTACAAAAATAAAGTTGTAAATGTCTGTATAGACAACTATATTATATTCTTGATTATCAAAGCTTTTAACTTTCTTATATAAAATTGGCACATTTCAGAAACTATTAGAAGTTTTTTTTCTGTATTTTTTGGTAGATTTAATATAATTTTAAATGATAGTTTATATAAATTCTTATAGAAATCTTTGCCATGACTTTTCATCAAGCATGGAAATGTACAGCAAAAATACCGATCTAGTATTCAAGAATAAAAATTGATTGTTTCACTGTGCACCAGTGTTGAATTCTGGAATGTAAACAATTGATTGCTGCCCAGGTGTAGGGTCATTTTTTCTTTTATATTTAAAGCAAAATGAATTTTTGAATAGAGTTGTTGGCAGAAGTAAAAGATACTGCCTTTGTTTAGTTCTTTGCCATTTAAAGAGGGCAATGGATTCTTTTCTATGTTCCAAAACCATCTTCCTTTTCCTCTCTTTCTCAAATAAGTGATATGTTTGAAATGGGGTTATTTTCTAAGTATTTCACAAGGTAAGATTATCTGTCATCCAGCTTTCCACTGAAGCAATGTAAAGCTTCTTGCCACCAATCCAACTCTTTGACTCATAAATTGACAATAAATCATTTAATCAATGATAAAAAGTATTCAATATAGTTTAAACTCTCTCTCTCTTTCATCCTTGACTGAACTACAGAAAACATGACACCCTAAACACCGGGCAGCTCTGGAGCTGTGGGACAGAACTGAAACTGCTTAAGAAAACTTTCAAATATGATGCAGCTTAACTTCTTACCTGCTATCCTATATCATCTTTGATACCGTCTCAGATAACCGTAAATTGCTGTGACTAATATAAATATAATTGAAACATCATACTTCTTTCTTGGATTTCCAGTGTAGCAGTAAATAAATTAAATATATTTAAAAGTACAATACAAATATTTCTTTTCCTCCTAAAATTTACTTTTCAGGAAGTAAAGAACATGAATTATTTTTTGAGTATTACAAGGGATTTCACTTTACCCAGAATTTACATTAAACTAAACTATCCTGGATATAGGAGACATGTAGCCTCAAATAAATTCAAACAATCTTAGTTCTGGATGTTTCTAAAAGTTAACCAGTGGAATAGGTAAAATAGAAGGCAGTGAAATTAAAGGCATAGTGATTTTACTTAGGCATGTGAATTCACACATTTAGTGTAGTACAATATTATAAACAAATCTTTTAAAGATCACTTTAAAAAGTAATAAGTGAGGGGGGCCAGCCCCATGGCGTAGTAGTTAATTGCGCGCTCTCAGATGCTGGAGGCCCGGGTTCGGATTCTGGGCACGCACTGATGCACCGCTTGTCAGCCCATGCTGTGGCGGCATCCCATATAAAGTGGAGGAAGATAGGCACGGATGTTAGCCCAGGGTCAGTCTTCCTCAGCAAAAAGAGGAAGATTGCCACCGGATTTTAGCTCAGGGCTGATCTTCCTCACAGGAAAAAAAAAAAAAAAAGTAATAAGTTGGTGTTGACATTTTGAGATCACAAATAAACACACATGGGAGGAATGAAAAAATAAAACCTACTGTTAATAGGTTCTTGTGGACTTGGAACATTTTTGGTGAAAGCATAATAATGATTTCCACAAGTACTGTATCTCAGACTGTTTAGATATATACGAGGATGACGCGTTCTAAAAACTGTTAGATAACTCCAAAAAATTTTGAGTGATACTGACAACATCATGTGTATGAATGGTTTGAATAAAACTATTTTATGAATTGGAGAGTACCAAAAACAGTGTATCTAAGTTAACACTTGTGCTAATTATATATGTGCTTAAATTAGTAACTTAAATTCTAGTCATAAACAATTTTACTATTTTTTGCACTTTTAACACTTACATATTCAAGTTTGATCAAATATTTTGAGACAATAAGAAAAGAGGGCATCCCTTTTTATAAGGAGTTGTCTTAAATTATGACAACAGAATGCATATGTGTATTGTGTCAGTCTGCTTGTACATCAAGGTAATAATGATTATAATAAGGGAAAGTTTTACTACAGCACAGGCTAGGAAGTAATGCAGGCTAGATTTTGATTCTAAAGTTTAATGCTTCCTGCACTCTGATTTGATGGTGTGCCTTCTAAAAGAAGCCATCAAAGGGTTGCCCTTACCGGTAGGACAGACCTAGTATTTGACTGAAAAACATGAACTATCATTATTACGAGGTCAAGTATTGTAACTGCCTTTAGGATTTAAAGATCCAAGAACAAAGAAGAGAGATCAAATGTGAGCAAAGAATAAAGGAATTCACAAGGGAGATTTGTTTAACGTACTGTTTGTAATGTGAAGAACTATAACTGTCATTTGTCAGTTAACTCAACATTATTTCAACTTTAGGATTTAAGCTGGAAAAGTTAGTTATGTTCCGCTTCAATCAAAGTGAAGAAGTAGAGAAGGGAATGGTCCCTTGTTCGTTACTCAGAAATTATGTGCAAAAAGAAATTCTAGGACACATCCACTATTCTGCTGCTCATCACAGAGACAAGATCTATAATCAAAACTGCCTTACAACCATGACCTAATTGATTGTGGACCAAGAAATTGGTTGTATGGACCTCATAAAAGTCATTAAGCTATTCAGGGACATTGGGGAAAAGATTCTGGGTAGTATAAGTGGTTCTCTGGATTTGAGATTACTTCTTTGTGCACTAAACACAGTATTATAGCTGTAAAAAGTAAAAATATCCAAGTGTTAAAACAAATCAAAGTGTCAAAGGGTATATAACATAGCTTAATTATCCCCAGCATATCTTTTAGTCTTTCTAAATCAGACTTCACCTAAATCACAGAGCACAGAATGTAATTTGAGTGATTATTTTCTCATTTCTCCCTAGAATGGCGCATAACTAGTACCACTGTAGATGAAAAGGTGAGAGATTAGTTCATTACGTATACGGATATGTTAGGACACTAGTGATTAATTTTTTTATAGAAAACCCCACTTTAAAAACATTGTGGTGCTTATGCATTCTTCCAGCCCTCTTTTTAGATAGGCTGTTTTCATTTAGGGGAATGTACATCCCCAAGAATCTAATGCATACACTAGCATGCAGGCATGTGGGAATGCGTGCATATATCTGAGTGTATACATAAATATGTATGTATGTATGTATGTATATGTGTGGCTGTATTTAAAAACACAAGTGTGCTATACTTGTGTGGCTGTATTAAAAACACAAGCTTGCTACTCTAAATTTCCAATATTCAAAATCTGTACATTGGATGTTATTCCTTATCAGGTGACCTAAATGACTGATTTTTAAAAGGCTATTATGATTTCATTGCAAAAATGTACCATTAATTATTTGACTGGCTCCTGACTTACAAGCATTTAATTTGTTTTCAATCTTTCACCATTAAGAACAGTGCTTCAGTGAATATCCTTATCATACTATTTTGCACACATGTATGTCTGTAGGATAAATTACCATAAGCAGAAATTCTAGGCAAAAAAAAAAAAAAAAAAAAAAAACGCACCTGTACAAAAGTAATATATATTGTCACATTGTTCCCCAAAGACATTGCTCCAATTTATACTCTGAACATCAATGTTTCTGAACATTTGCTTTGAGTATTTTATTTGCCCTTGTGTATTTCATATTGCATTATTTCTAGATATTTTATACTTTTATTGCAGTAGTTAATGAGGTTTTATTTCCTTACATTTTGCAACTGGCAGCTCTTTATATAATGAAAGCTATAAGAAAGCTCTTGCTTTGATAGCTTTACTTAATTCCCATATTGTTTAGGATAGTGCTTTAGTATATTATCTTGGATTAGTATTTTAATATACTTTCTTGTATCTTTCAGGTAAGTTATAGCATCTAGAAATGATTAAATTTCTTTTTCTTTTCAATTGTTATGGTTCACAACTTTCTCTTATCTAATTTTATTAGCTAGCCAGACAACATTTTACATAATATTCGTGTTAATATATGGGTTGTCATTTTAATCCTAACTTTAATGTTTATGCTAGGAATATTGCTCATAACATATTATGATTAAGATTCCTAGTTATTTATGAATTATCTCAAATATTGAGTAATTTTCTTTTCTGTTTTTCTATTCTTTTCTTGCTTTTCTATTTTTCATATTCTCTGTTTTGGAGATAAAGAAAATGATAGAGATGTCTTTATTCTCATTTTTTAAATATCTGATGTTAAGAGTACGTGCCCTGCATGTGTATTAGAAATGACAAGGGGTGTTGAAGATATAGGGTAGCTAGTTATACATTTCTCCTTTCATACAGTTTCTACTAATTGCTAAATAAGGAAAAGGAACTAACCGTGAATCACTTCAGTTAGTGATAGTGAAGAAGGTGGCTTCAGATCAGAGTGTGAATGGGAGTGGGAGAGGATGGAGGATGCATCTCACGGACAATCTCACCTTGCATTTCAGGCACCCACTAAACATACAGGCTGATAGGACTGGTCATTGTATAATCTAACCAATGCTTGCCTGGGGAAGGCATATTGAGGAATGGTAGGGTGAGGGGTAGAGAGAAGTAAATCACTGAGGGATGTTTCCAGTCTTCTCTGGATACCCAAAGCTAGAAAGTGGGGATGGAATAAACCTTGCCATTCTTTACTGTTTCAGGATGAGCATATGATCATACATATGCTCACTTTGGGGAGGGTTTCCTGAATATAAGATACACATCATGAGCCAGAGAAAGAGCAAAAGACCTGGTGTGTCCCCACTATAAGGTATGGAATGAGATAGAAAGGAAAAGTAGCTTGTGTAGCAGTCAGCATCATTTAAATTGTCCAGCAAGGCAATCACAGCTGGCTTGGCATGAGGTTATCAGTTTGGTGAGTAAAAAGAGATGGTATCGCTGAACAGCTATCTTGCAGCAATTAAAATATTATATTTTCTATAAAAAAAGAACATCAACTTAAGGAAGCAGTGTCTTTAGCCGGAGTCCCAAGAGACAACAGAGCCACTGCTGGCTGTTGAACTACCCCAGAATCTGAGGAGAAGGAAGGAAGTTATGGGCACTCCATTTTCCCTCCCCACTCACTCATAACAATATTGAAATGTGGGAGAAATAAGTCGCCACTAAAGGATATTGGCCAGAGTTGAAGTACCGACATATTTTGGTTTTGGGGTTACAACACTGGTTTTGTTGAAAACACCAAATAATTCCTCCCTCTCAATCCCAGGGAGGAGGGAAAGAAAATATAATAAGATGAGAAAATATAGCCTAAAAAACACATGATACCAATGTAAAATTGTAGCATCTTAAGTTTGGAGAAGTGTTAAGCACTCATTTAATCCATCTTTCTAATCTATCTCTAAATTCCACTCCATGTCAATGTGTACAAAATACTATTAGTCAGAGGATATTAATGATCTCTTCTAACCAAATTCCTCTCTCTAGTCATTCATGATGCCTTTCATTCCCGGGATTAATATCATGAAAACCCTTTCTTTTGGATTTTCAATTTTTTTCTTGGATGAGGTATTATAGAATCTAGGAAAACTAAAACATTGACTGATTAGCAGTAATTAAACTGATAATTTTTCCTCACTACCATATATTTTTTTAGGTAAATCCAGATTTTTAATTAAATTTCCTTAGGGACTTTGAATGCACACTGAAATAAAATCTCTAAGTAAAAGTGCAACTATATTGCATTGGAGAAAGATAATTTTCAGAAACATACTATTTTATATTTTCCAACAGATATTGCATTTTATGTGACGTATCATTTTAATCCATTGTGCCGAGAACTGTTGAGAGTGTGGTTTTCAAAACACTTTTCCTGAAATATCTGAAATATAGAATGAATCCAATTAAAAATATTAATTAAATATGATTAGATTTGATAAATATTCACATTTTTAATCTTTATTGTATGCGTACTGTATCTCGTATTCTGTAATACAGTTGGTAGAAAGGTTAAAAATTTTGTTCTATAGTATTTGCCTATATAATATCAAAAAACCAGTTAGAAGTATTCTCTGCAGCTGAATCTGAAGAAACCACTCTTTCCATGAATGCTAACTTAAACTGGTACAAACAACTGCTATTTGATCGAATTAGATTTCTTCACATTACTTTTTAAAAATAATGATTACTGGGGCTGGCCTGGTAACATAGTGGTTAAGTTTGTGTGCTCTGCTTTGGTGGCCTGGGGTTTGTGGGTCTGGATCCCAGGCAGAGACCTACACTCTTCTCATCAAGCCATAATGTGGTGGCATCCCACATACAAAGTGGAAGAAGACTGGCACAGATGTTAGCTCACTGACAATCTTCCTCCAGCAAAAAAGAGGAAGATTGGCAACAAATGGTAACTCAGGGCCAATCTTCCTCACCAAAAAAGAAAAAAAGATAAATTGTGATTACTTTTTAAAAATTAGTGGCTTGTTGAGAGTGTCAGTCTCTCTTTCAGGTTTGCCTTGGTCTAGACAAAAACTTAACTCACTTTTGGTTTGACATAGACCAAACTGACTTTTTTTTTTAATTGACAACTTGGCCTCACTTAGAACTGACCTTAAATAAGAGTTTTTGTTTGTTTGTTTTTGTTTTTTGCATTAAACATAAGGATATTTGGAAGAAAGCTATTACTTCAGCAATCACTGATACAAGTAGATGATTTTACACATGAAGAAACACATTTGATTGTCTGAGTAAAATAATTGTTATATTCAGAAACAAGAACAAGTTCTTGTGTGTATGTTCATGTGATTAAAGTGCTGTTATAATTAAAATATTTAGAGCTTCAGAACCAACTCCTCTCCGTCTGGATAAACATGTTTTTATTTCTTTAGTATACCATTTGAAGAATCATTTTACATATGTTATTTCCTTTTCTGATATTGAATTTAATTTTATCAACAATAATAAAGATGAAAGTGTTGCATTAATCTGGGAATATCTTTACTCATTAGTAAGAAATAAGCTACTCCCTAGGAATTTCTTTATTTTTCACATTAAAATTTTACTTCCTAGAATATATAGCTGTGTTAAAATATTCCAGTAAATTGTTGGCTTTTGCATTCATACTATATCTTAAGAACATTATTTAATTTTTAATTAGATTTATGCCATAAAGAATGAACCAGAAAAAGAACTACAATATTTTTTGTTGTCTATGATGTGTATTTGCTGGATGGCTTGGGGATACTCATTTTTCTGTTTATATAGACCCATTTTCGTAAACCCTACTATGACATAATATCTTCTAAAAGCTTATAAGTATAGCCTCAATCTCTTTAGAGTAACATTGAAACAAGTAAAATATGGCCAGTTAATTATGGTTTGGTTTCTCATTAGCTAAATGGCTCTTTCTAATTTGTCACACTGTCTCCTTGCACATTTTCCACTTTCAAAGCCTCAATTACCAGCTATATGTTGATGATCTCCCAATCTGTATGTCTGGTTCAGACCTCGCTTCCAAGGCCTAAGTCTGTTTTTTCAACTGCTCCCTGCTCAGGGATAAGACATCCCTATCTAAAGATGCCAATTCAGTACTCTTATCATGGCACTCTATTAATTTTCTTCAAACAAAGTGCTCCAAGTTCCAGCTATACGTGTATTTGTGCGTTAATCTGCTTGCTATCTACCTCATCCACTAAATTATAATATTTCATCATGTCTGTTTAATTCACAAATTAAAAAACAGTGCCTAGCATATAATAAATACTTAATAGACAGACTTTTTGGAAATTAAGTAATGAACAGATGAATCTTAGAAATTCCCAGCATACACACAAATTTCAATTTATAATTCTCCCTTCCGAACTCATAGTCTTCATTATCGTTATTATTATTATCATTAGTATTTTGGTTTGCTTCATTAGCTAATAGCATTGCCATCTGCACCGCCATCCTCAACTCATCCATCTCCTTTGATCTTAATCTAGATGATCATTAAATCCTTCAGCTTCAGCCTTTCTCCATACTTCATGACACTTTCTCAGTTCAGTTCTCAGACAAATCATTGCAGCATTCTTTTAACTGTTTTTGTTTTGTTTTGCCAACCACACCTTTTTTCTACAAACTCTTTCTTAATGCTCTCCAAGTCATCTTCTATGAAAAAAGATTTGATCATGTCAATTCTTGACAAGTTTCCATTGTTTCTTTATGAACCAACTGTATGAATACAGTGATCTTACCCTATATATTTCCACCATTCTATCACACATGTTCTTCTCTCTTACCTGAAGTGATTTTCTTTTCCAACTCAGTCATGAAAACTATGAATTTTCCTTTAAGATTCAGTGTAAACACCAGTTTTTCTGTGAACCTTTTCTAATACTCCAAAAGAAGCAGTTGTTCATATCTGTTTTTATGTGTCTACCGGTGATAACACTGATGAATTCTCTATTATTACACATTATTCTGGTCAATAATCAGTGATTGATGAGAGATTAATGATTAATAACTTACTCTCTGCTATGGTCTGAATATTTGTGTTCTCCCAAAATTTGTATGTTGAAAACGTAATGCCCAAGATGACAGTATTAGGAGTTAGGTCCTTTGGGAGGTAATCGGATTATGAGGGCTGAGCCCACATGAATGGGATTAAGGCCTTTATAAAAGAGGCTCAAGAGAAATCTCTTGCCCCTTCCACCATGTGAGGACACAACAAGTTGCAGTCTGCAACTCGGAAGAGTGTTCTCAGCAGAACCCAACCATGCTGACACCCTGACCTTGGACTTCCAGACCCTTGAATTGTAAGAGAGAAATTTCTGTTGTTTATAAGCCACCCAGTCTATGGTATTTTGTTACAGCAGCCTGAACAGACTAAGATAGTCTCCCACTCAATTGTGAGTGCCTTAATACGAGGACGTTGTTTTATTATTCTCTATATCCTTAGTATCTAACATAGTACACTTCAGATGCTGAACTTAATTGATATATTGTCAGTTAAACTGATCAGTAGAAATAACTTAGTATCTAAATATCTGTGTTCAAGTTCTGTCCATAACATTAAGGTTCATGACTTTATGAACTACTCTTTTTTTAAGCCTCAGTTTATTAATTTACAAAAACAGAAATAATAATTTTGATAAATAAAATATACAGTCATTCTTTGTTTAACAATGTTGATATGTTCTGAGAAATGCATGATTAGGTGATTTTGTCATTGTGTGAACATCATAGAGTGTACTTACACAAACCTAGATGTTATAGCCTACTAAACACCTAGGCTATATGGTACTAATCTTATTGGACCGCTGTTGTATATGCAGCTTGTTGTTAACTGAAATGTCATCATGTGGCATGACTGTATGCCCTACCTAATTCATGGACTTAAAAAATTCTAGGCAGAAGATATTATTACAAAAAGTATTCAGAGCATTACAACAAAGAACAAGAGACTAAACTTTATCTAAGCCAGTAATTTCAGAACTACAAATATAATTCCAAGCAAATGAGTTAGTGGTTACAATTAGGCTCTACAGATGAATTAGATTAAAGGAGGTCAAAGTTCAAAACCGATTGGCCTGTGTAATTTCCTAGATATGAATATACTAGTTAGAGCCTTAGTTTATAGTTCAAAGGATGGGCATGTGACATATGAGTATAAAATGGTGACATAGTTTATTTTACACTGAGACTTAACACCCAAAAGTTGATGATACAATTATTGGATTGATTCCTGGTCAAGGAAGCAGATTGCAAAAGTGAATTTGGGAAAATTATGTTGTCATTCCTCAATATCAGTCTAACAGACCCTGGAGGGTAGTGTATTGTTACAACTGAACCTAAGCCAAAGAAATTCTAAGACTACATATAGAGAGAGCATCAAGGCCAGCTATCCAAATATGGAAACAATCTCACATACAGCCTTGAGGCTAAAGGCTTTGTTCATGGGGAAAAGACATGTGTATGCCTTTAGCAGATTAGTCAAACCAAATCCAAGGTTTAGGATGTTTACCAAGAAAATCCTCAAAAGGTGAGTAACAATGAGTAACAATTTGAGATTCATACAGGAAATATCAGTTACCCAATCATTAGAAGATTAAGATAAAGAAGAAAAAAATAGAAGCCAGCCAGAAAATAGACTTGCATGAAAGCAAGCATCAAATCATGGTCTATAAGGGCATGAATTTGCTCATAATGAAGTTAGAGTAACAAGCCACTAAGAGAAACTGTCAAAATAAGTCAATCTTTAGAATGGACTACAGAGTAGTAGGTTTTATAAGACCAGAGTCAGGTTTGAGAACAGCTTTTAACAAGCCAAAATTTTTTAACATATTATCTTTGTAAAGGACTATAATTATGAATATATCATAACATTTTACTTTTTCTAATAAAATGTAATAAGATATAGCAGATAAAATAATGACACAGACAACTTTTTGCCAAACTTTTCAAGCCTCCTTGATAATTAAAAAATAGGCGTAATAAAACTGATAATTTTGTGTCTTTGAAATTATATGAATCTCTTCTCAAATTTCAGAACAAAGGACAGAAAATACCAGTCTAGTATTGGATTCTATAGAATCTGATCAAAATATGTGTTATGTCTATTTCCCGTTTGTATTTCAGCAAGTACCCCGACCATATTGCCTGCTACTTCAAGGAAAAAAAATCTAAAAATGAAGTTATGGATGCTACAGATCATTCTCAGAGCACAACTTTATTTTTAATGTATTTAGTCATTAGACTGCCGTTCTCAAAAATACTTCTCTCTATTTAAATTCTATGAAACCATTTTGCCTTTTCAACCGTTTATTCTTTTGTGAATAAATTTTTTGTGAATCAAATTTTAGTTATTGGCATAGTGAGAAATATTGTTTCATTGACTTAAAATTTTACCTAAAAATGAAATAATGAAAAGTCTAAATTTTCCATGAGTAAATATGATAGTTAATATTTACAGCTTAGAAAATATTTTATCTTTATCACTTATACTATCACAGAATTTCAGAACTAAGAAGGGACCTTAGAAATTTTCACATCTAAGCCTGCCAATTCACAGAGGAGCAAAATGATTTTGAAAGGCGACAGCTGGTTAATGAGGAACTATCCAAGTCCTGGTTCATTGCTCTTCCTACCCTATAGCATGTTGGCTCACATTTCAACAATTTTATCAGACCTCAAAGAAAGTATTTTAATTCTGATGTTAGTGCTTCTCAAATCTCTGAGAGCACAGGGCTAAACTTTTTAGAGTTCTTTGTGATATTTGAGCATTATCTATCAGAAATTATAGGTTTTTAAAAATTACTTTCAGGATAATCTTTAAAAAATGGTATAAGCATATTGTATATTACTTGGAACCTAATAACCAAGTACAGTAAAATGATTTCAACGCTTCTATTTGCAGTTGTGTTTAATATCATGCAGGTGCCAGTTATTACTAACTTATTACCTTTAATTTTTATGAAATAATAAAAAAGACCAGAAATTTCTGATTTTGTAACTCATTGCAAATGAACATTAATTAATGTAATGCTTACTTGAGTTATTTGAACAGATAAAATTTTTGTGAGAATTGTGTCATTACATTGTGAATCATGGTGTAGTCATGTTAAATTCAAAAGGATATTCTCCTTGAAATTAAAGTCATGTATTTTTTTTTGCTCATCACTGTAATTCTAGGATAGGCATGATACCTGAACCAATATGTACATTCTATAAACCACCGTTGAATGATTTAATTAATATGAACAGCTATTTAAATTTATGAACAATATAATTGTGTCACATTAAATTGGTATACTAATTTAAATTTAACTTTTAGATTTTTTGTATTTAATTTCTAAATTTTCCTTTGTTTCATAGTTGTATAAAACAAAAACATAAACTTAAATCTACCTCTGTTTGCAAATATTTAACATTCTAATTAATAACAGAACTCAACTGGAAATCTGTAAAAAAAAAGTTAAAAAGGCTTTAATGTTATTCCAGATTGAGAAACAGTTAATAAAGATCCTACTTAATAAAGACCATAAAACAGTCTCAGAGAAGTTAATATATGTAGGTAAGTTCATGTGGCCAGTTGTGAGCGGAGGGCAGACTTTAGCTCTGATCTTCTCACTTGCAGCATGTTATTCTTCCTACGACAGCTTTTTGTCTACAGAATCAGTAAATTTTAGACTCTATTGTATTTTCCACTCAGTTATACACTTAAATAGTTATAGCAACTACAGTTGTTTTTACAGGTATGAATAGAAAACAAATTCAAAACCTTTTGTGGTAACAAAAAATAAAAAAAAAAAGCCAACACGAAATTGTATGACAAAAATGGCCTGAAATTAAATTAATTTACTAGAAAAAACTCAACAACAAAATTTCCTGAAAGACACTCTCCATCAATGGTAAAAAAAACAGAAGACTTACAAAGTACCTAAAAATTAAGATGTTAAAAAGCAACTTTTTATATAAATATATAAATTAATGGTGTTAATATTGAGTAAATATAAAAATATTCATGAGATTGCTTGCAACAACAACTGGAAATAAAAATATAAATCCCAAGTTTTCTCTGGATCTCCTAACAAGCAAGAAAAGAATCCCATTTTGCTTAAAACAATAGTTTTCCATTAATCTGTTCTTCCTTATATATGTGTTTGTTTATCTTCCACGTATGAGTGAAGTCATATGGTATGTGTCTTTCTCTGTCTGACTTATTTCATTTAGCATAATATCCTCAAGGTCCATCTATGTTGTTGCAAATGGCATGATTTTGTCTTTTTTTACGGCTGAGTAGTGTTCCATTGTATATATATACCACATCTTCTTTATCCATTCATCTGTTGATGGGTACTTAGGTTGCTTCCATGTCTTGGCTATTGTGAACAATGCTGTAATGAACATAGTTGTGAACATAATCTTTTTGAATTATTGATTTCATGTTCTTTGGATAAATACTCAGTAGTGGAATAGCTGTATCATATATTTCTATTTTTAACTTTTGGAGAGGAGAAGGGCGTGGGGGAGGGCAAAAGGGGTAAAGGGGCGCATATATATGGTGATGGATAAACACTGGACTGTTGGTGGTGAACACAATGCAGTCTATACAGAAACTGAAATATAGTGATGTACACCTGAAATTTACACTATGTTGTAAGCCAATATGACCTCAATAAAATAATTAAAATAAAAACAACAACAGAATTAAAAACTTCCTCCTCCAAGCCATGCTGACATGGAGATGATAATCACCGATGAGATGTGGTACACATCGTGTGAGTTTTCTCCACGAGAGCAGGAAGTTTGGCTTATTGATTCTAAATCCCTGGCCCAGCACACTGCGTGGCATATGAGAGACAATTAGTAAATGTTTGTTAAATAAGTGAGAGACTGACTGAATGAATAAAATAATGAAGGTTAATAAGAGACCAGAAGACAGCAAGGAATAGCCTGGAAAATCTAAACAAGAAAGAGTAGCAAGCCAGACAGTGAACATCATCTAAGCTGGTAACTAGCTAGTAAGCTGCTAACCAGAAGATGAATTTGGGTAAAAGTCAAGTAATGAGAACAATGACCAAGAAGGATATGACTGATCACATGAAGCACCCAACTTAATTTACAGTAAAATAAATACAAACACCACTTATGGAAGCCTGTTTATTTAAGGGGGTTGTTTGCTCCAGAGGCAGGAGGAATAAAAGAGTTTCCCCTGTAAAATAAACGTATTATCACTGTGAAAACACAAACAATAGTTTTCACAGAACACAATTGCAGTTTTCCTATATAGCAATAACAGAAGTAAAAGGTTTAGAAAATGCTTATCCAATGGACTCTGTAAATTATAACAAAGGAATCCACATTATTCAGGGTAACAAGAATAACAGATATAACTTTTTTTACCTTGTGGGATTGAGCTGATGTGGAGTTCTACTACGCATATTTTATGGCCCTCCTTCAGGAAGGTAGTGAATATATGCAAAATATTTCACAAGAACTTAGAAAGCATATATTGAATTCAAATAGAAATGTTGATCTCCAGGGGCTGGCCTTGTGGCGTAGTGATTAAGTTCACGCACTCTGTTTCGGAGGCCTGGGGTTCACAGGTTCGGATCCCGGGTGTGGACTGCTCATCAAGCCATGGTGTGGCGGCATCCCACATACAAAATAGAGGAAGTTTGGCACAGATGTTAGCTCAGGGACAATCTTCCTCACCAAAAAAAAAAAAAAAAAATGTTGATCTCCAGGTCAAATCTGGTTTCTTACTTCATAATTCAGTACATAGTTGAAACTATTGTTGAAAATAGAATACAAACATGAATTTCTTATAAATTGCACTCTTCTATATGAAGATTTCACTTACTACAAGCGATGAAGTTGAATTTCCAGTGGTAATAATTGCCTTATCCAGAAGTAACATATATTTTACGAGGCAAACTTCCTTTTTGACAAATGTTGTGTACTTATAGGGGTGTAGCCTTGGTAAGATGCTTCTCAATATATGATGCTACTGGCCCTTATGAGAAGGAAATTCTTTGTCTCAGTAACACACTCTTACCTCAAAACCTAATTGACTCAGTACTTGAGTAAGAATAGTATTTTTTTAGGTTCATATCGTGGCTAAATTTCACTTTCCAAAATCATTACTTAACAATATATAGACTGGGCCGGCCCTGTGGCTTAGTGGTTAAGTGCGCATGCTCTGCTACTGGCGGCCCGGATTGGCATCCCAGGCGCACACCGACGCATTGCTTCTCCGTCGTGCTGAGGCCTCATCCCATATACAGCAACTAGAAGGATGTGCAACTATGACATACAACTATATACTGGGGCTTTGGGGGAAAAAAAGAGGAGGATTGGCAATAGATGTTAGCTCAGAGCTCGTCTTCCTCAGCAAAAAGAGGAGGATTGGCATGGATGTTAGCTCAGGGCTGATCTTCCTCAACAAAAAAAAAAAAAAACAAAAACCAATATATAGACTATTCTATCCATTTGGAATACATGTAGAAATACTGAAACAAATTAGAATTATTTATTCCTGGCCATGCTCCAATTCTGTCTCATTCAAAAAATCGCTTATCTGTATATAGAAATTTGGATACACATACCAGAGTATGCTTATGCCAAATTATGTTATGGAAATGGTTTTGAATATAAAACTAGGAAATCATAGTGATTTTATTTTCAAAATAATTTTTAAAAGCATTTGTAGATTTTTTCTTTAGATGTTTTTTATCAAATTGAGGAAGTTTCCCTCTATTTCTAGTTTGCTTACAGCTTTTATCATGAATGGGTATTGTAGTTTGTCAAATGCTTTTTCTGCGTCTATTGATAAATCATATAATTTTTCTTCTTTAGCCTCTTGATGTGACAGATTACATTAATTGATTTTTTTTTTGAGAAAGATTGGCCCTGAGCTAACATTTGTTGCCAATCTTCCTCCTTGTTTCCTTTTTTCTCCCCACAGCCCCAGGAGATAGTTGTATGTCATAGTTGTACATCCTTCTAGTTGCTTTATGTGGGATGCTGCCTCAGCAACGCTTGATGAGTGGTGCGTAGGTCCACGCCCAGGATCCGAACTGGCAAACCCCAGGCTATCAAAGTGGAGCAGGTGGACTTAACTGCTACGCCACTGGGCCAGCCCTACATTAATTGATTTTTGATGTTGAACCAGCCTTGCATTCTTGGAATATTCCACTTGGTTATGATGTATACTTCTTTTACATTGTTGGATTCTATTTGCTAATATTTTGTTGAGGATTTTTGCATTTATGTTCATGATAGATAGTGGTCTGTAATTTTTCTTCCTTGTAATGTATTTGTTTGGTTTTGGTATAAGAGTGATTCTAAACTTACAGAATAACTTAGGAAGTATTCCTTCTGCTTCTTCTTTCTGAAAGAGATTGCAGAGAACTGGTATCATTTATTCCTTAAATGTTTGGTAGAATTCACCAGTGAAACCTTCTGGAACTGATACTTTTTATGTTTTAAGGTCATTAATGTTGATTCAGTTTCTTTAATAGATATCAGTTTATCCAGATTATTAATTTTTCTTTGTGTGAGTTTTGGTAAATTATATCTTTCAAAAAACTGGTCCATTTTATCTAAATTATCAAATTTGTGGGTATAGATTTATTCATAATACTCC
Organism: Ceratotherium simum simum; assembly: GCF_057802395.1. NCBI lineage: Eukaryota > Metazoa > Chordata > Mammalia > Perissodactyla > Rhinocerotidae > Ceratotherium > Ceratotherium simum. Next base: position 28,721,386 of record NC_141907.1, on the reverse strand, counting down.
TGTATTGTCATTTTAATCTCCATGGGATCAGTAGTGATGCCTGCTCTTTCATTTTATATTAGTAATTTGTGTCTTCTTTTTTGGTTTGCCTGTCTTAGGGTTGTCTACTTTATTGAAGTTTTCAAAGAACCAGCTTTTGTGGACTTTCTCTATTAGTTTCTTACTTTTATTTTCATTCATTTCTGCTCTAATTTTTATTATTTCTTTTCTTCTGCTTACTTTTGATTTAATTTGCTCTTCTTTTTCTAGCTTCCTTAGCTAGAAACTTGGATTACTGGTTTTAGATCTCTCTTCTTTTGTAATATATGTATTAATTGCTGTGAATTTACCTCTAAACACTGCTTTTGCTGCATCCTACAAATTTGGATAAGTTGTATTTTTTATTTTCATTTACTTCAAAATATTTTTAAATTTCTCTTGATACTTCTTCTTTGACACATGTGTTACTTGGAAGTGTGTTGTTTAATCTCCAAATATTTTTGGGTTTTCTAGCTACTTTTCTGTTACTGATTTTTAGTTTAATTTCTTTATGATCTGGGAGCAGACATTGTATGATTTCTATTCTTTGAAATTTTTTAAGGTGTGCTTTATGGCTCAGGAATGGTCTATCTTGATAAAAGTTCCATGTGAACTTTAGAAGAATATGTATTCTGTTGTTATTGGATGAAGTATTCTATAAATTTACCTCTATTACATCCATTTGATGGATAACGTTACTTAGTTCAAGGATATCCTTATTGAATTTCTGCTTGCTGTATCTGTCACTACTGACAGAGGGGTGTGGGAGTCTCCAGCTACAATAGTGGATTTACCTATTTCTCCTTGCCATTCTATCAGTTTGTGTATCACATATTTTGATGCTCTCTTTCTGGGTACATGCCACATTAAGGATAACCATGTCTTCAATAAGGGGTCTATGGATAATTGGCCCACTTATCATTATGTAGTGCCCCTCTTTATCCCTGATAAATTCCCTTGCTCTGAAATCTGCTGTATCTGAATTAATATAGCTACTTCTGCTTACTCTTGATTAGTGTTAGCATGGTATATCTTTCTCCACCTTTTTACTTTTCGTTTTTATATTTATATTTCTATATTTAAAGTGGTTTCTATAGACAACATATGACTTAGTTAATCACTCTTTAAAATGTTTTATTGAAGTAAAATATATATAAGGAAAATACAAGTGAATGAATTTTCACAAACTGAATACGCTCGTATAACCTACACTTAGATCAAGAAATAAAGTATTAACATTCAAGATTGGCCCTCAGGCTCCCTTCCAGTCACTTCATCTCATCATGTATAGCCACTATCTTAGTCTACTCAGGCTGCTATAACATAGTCTTAACACATGACCTAGCAATTTTGTTCCTTGGTATTTACTCAAAGGAATTGAAAACATGTTCATACAAAAATCTGCATGTGGATGTTTATATCAGTTTTCTTAATAATTGCCAAAACTTGGAAGCAACCAAGATGTCCTTTAGTAGGTGAATGGATAAATAAACTGTGGCACATCCAGAAATGGAATATTATTTGCCCTAGAAAGAAATGAGATATAAAGCCATAAAAAGACAGAGGAAACTTAAATGGATATTACTAAGTGAAAGAAGCCAATCTGAAAAGTCTACATACTGTATGATTCCAACTGTATGACATTCTCAAAAACACAAGACTATGGAGACAGTAAAAAGATCAGAGGTTGCTGGGGCTGGCAGAGAGAAAGATGAATAGACAGAACACAGAGGATTTTTAGGGTAGTGAAAATACTCTGTATGATATTTTAATGATGGATATATGTCATTTTACTTATGTTCAAACTGATACAACGTACAACACCAAGAATGAACTCTAATGTGAACTTTGAGTGATTATGATGTGTTCATGTAGGTTCATCCTGGGTAAAAAATGGACTATTCTAGTGAGTGTTGTTGATAATGGAGGAATGCATGTGTGGGGGCAGAGAGCATATGGGAAATCTCTGTACCTTTCTCTTGATTATGTTGAAAATCTATAACTGCTCTACAAAAAATAAAGTCTTTAAGAAGCAAAAGTCATTTAAAAAAAGGAAGAAAGAAAGAAAGAAGAAAGTTAGATATGTTTTTGGAGCCAAGACCTACAAAGTCCTCACAATGAAACTGGTCCAGCAGCTGGCTTAGGTCCAAGGGTCCAAGACTTTCAGGTGGTAAGAAGATCACTTCCTGACAGGCCAGGAAGCTTTGCAAATTTGGGAGATATAAAGAAGAGAGGAATCCAGCCTAATTTATATATATTAATATTCTATCAAAGCTAAAGAGATCAACCAGCCTTATTTTGACTATCAAAAAAGTTGTGACAGACATTAAAAAATTGGGGGAAAAAAAAAGAATACTAGGCATCCTGTCAGGTTTACCCTTCCAGATTATCTTGGTCTTTCATTGTCCTTGAGCTTTTTATAACTCTAAATGACAGGTAATACAAATGACTCTTGTTCATAAATATGCAAAAAATTATGTCTTGTGCAGGAACAACTGATTCCCTCCACTCCCATAACATCCCTTCCCCTCCAAAAAAGCAGTTTTTTGTCTATTTCTAAAGATACAGCTGATGTTTAGCATTTCTGAACATTGGGTACTCTGAGTCCTCCTGTGGGCATACTACTGGCTCTCTCATTAATTAGTGACTTAAATAAATCTTTGACATCTTTATTTAACATCTATGAGAGTCAATTTTATCTTTTTTAAAATGTTGTTCTTTAACACCTCTTTTTGGTCAATATTTTGTTCATGAGATTCATCCATGTTATTCCACATAGTTGTAGATCAAGTTAGAACTATTGCATTGTCAATAGTTCAATACCTCTTTCTGTTTTAATGAGACATGATACTCTTTGTTTTGGTATGTATTCAGTTGATAGTTTTTATTATTTCCTAACTTGCAAGGTCTTGTCTGGGATACTTAGGTAAATTAGTATAATCTGATATACCTGTCCACATACAAATGTCAAAATAATCAGTTTATATCACAAATTTCCCAAACTTACATCCTTGACTATAATTTGAGACAAATCTTTGAATATACTTATGTAGAGTAGAGAAAAAAAGAATGGAAATTAATATAAATATATTTTCAATTCATATTTTTTCATATGTTTTCAATATCATACAAATTTAATTTACTTTTCCTACCAGATTTCACAGCTTCTATTAATTCATTTATTTACTTACCTAACATTTAATTTTTTACATTTTTCCTTAGAGCAAAAAATGATGAAATAGCAAACAAAGTTACTGAAGCTTTCTATCCAAGTTACTGTACCTCTAAACAGATGGGCTCCCCAGGTAGAGAACACCTGTTTCAGTACATTTTATCATTTGTCAACTGGTCCGCTGATAAAATCCTCCTTTGGGTGCTTTTGATTAGAGAACTTGAGATTCTTGTTTCCTTTCTTTTTCATTTATGGTTCTGTTGTCTTAGTCATAACAGAGCCACAGTGTTTCACTAGACAGACTTCCAAAAAGAATTAGGGAATCTCTGCTGATTTTCTGTCTCCTGGAAATATTCTCTCAATTTCTGGTTTTCCCTCAAATGAGTTATTGTTTCTTTTCTTTTCTTTTCTGTCGTGGAATCTTGACCAGGACATAAGTTCTATGGCTAAAATTCCGGACATGAAGGGGGAAGGGAAAGTAGATAAAAGCCTCATTTTATGTCCAGGCAAAGCTTTCATTCTGGGTCACAATCAGCCTTTAAACTAAAGCCTGAAAAAGTCAATAATTCTCTTGATCAACTAATTCATAGGTACTGAAAAAATGTATTGCTGCTGTAAGAACCATCAATGAAAAGGTGATATGTTAAAGGCAAAATTGTGGAGACAGTGAAAAGATCAGTGGTTGCCAGGGGTTCAGGTAGAAAGGACAAGGGATAAATAGATGGAATACAAGGCATTTTTAGAGAAGCAAAGCTATTCTGTGGTACTATAAAGGCAGATACACGACGTTATGATCTTTCAAAACCCACAGAACTGTACAACACAAAGTGTGAACTCTAATGTAAACTAGGGACTTCAGTTAATCATAATGTATCAGTGTCAGTTGATCGTGTCTAACAAATGTTTCACACTAATGCAAGATGTTAATAGTAGGGGGAATTGGGTTGGGGGGAGTATATGGAAACTCTCTGTACTTTCTGTAAACCTAAAACTGCTTTATAAAAGAAAATCTATTAAAAAATGTAATAGATTTTTTCTCAATTATTAAAATAATCATATGCAGAAAAATGGACAGTTTGCCAGACATTGGAGTTAAGTAAACTTTATTGAAATTAGGGGAATGTTTTTAAAACTAGACTTGGTTTCACTCAATTGCTAGTTAAACAGTAGATTTCTATTTGTTCTATCTATTTATATTCTATAATTATGTCTTTAATTATCTTTGTTTTTATTTTTTTACTAATAGATATCTGCTATTTTAGTTATTGTTGATTATACTGATGAACTACAAAACTGATATATGTGGGAAGATATTAGACATTATACCACTAAAGTTTTATTTTTAGAAATGAAAACACAGGTAAATGTGCAATGTTATTTAAGAAAAGCAAACCTTATTGCACAATGGTAGAAAAATAACCTCTACCATTTAATATAAACATATGTCTAGAAGAAGATAGGGTCTAAATGATCCAATAACTCAAAACCACTTTACTATTGGAAGTATAAAGTACGTTTTACTCAATTTAGTTTGAAAGGGGAAAAAAAAGGAATGATCATGAATAAGTCACTGATATCTGATTTCATTCAGTTGTCAAAAAAGCAAAAGCATTTGTCTTTTCCACTTGGAACTTAACTGTAAAATTTCTTTTCTGTTAAATTGGTTGAGAAAATAGAGCAAGTAAACTCTCTAACGTTGAAATTTGATACCCATTGCTCTTTGTATTGAAGTAAGCAGATTTTATCTTGAAGTTACTCACTGCCTGGCACACTCAGCTTCTTGTGTTTCCCAAAAGTTGTGGCTAACGGAACTTATGAAAATGTAAAATGTTATCTCTAGAAATATTAAATCCTGTTTGCAAAGATGAGCAATACTGTGGAAGCAGGACTGTGGTTACTTCACGAAAAGTTCTCCTGGGACCGCACTACAATATAGAGATACTATATACTGTGGTATACAGAGGCTTCTAAGTGAAAATAGTGACCGAACTTCCTCCATTGGACATTTCCAACAGGAGACCATTCCAATGGATCCCTTTTGGCATTTCTGGGTGTCTGCTCCCCAGCTTCTAGGCAGTGGCAGCATGCTATTGTCAGAGGACTTCCCAGGGCTACTAGAGCTGCTTCAGAGTCATGCACGGAGATCCGCAGGTGCATGAGGATTTACACTTCCTTCGTTCATCCCACAGCCAATGACTGTCAGAGTAGAACTGTGAAAGCTGAGCTCACTTGCATCTAGGATTGATAAACCATGAGGTAAATTTACACTCTAGGACTCACTGTAGGATCCAACTTCACAGGGTCTTCCTCAGAAACAGCAGCTCAAAGCAGAAGCAGATTTTAGAGCAAAAAAGATGAAAGGATTGTTCAAGGAAGAGGTACAAAATATCACAAACTTTGCTGATGACTATGAGTTATAGATGGTTTAGTGCAAAAACATTTTGATAGTTGATGAGGGATGGGGGATAGAAACAAGAAACTCAATGCACAGAATCCTATGGGGATTAGAATCCCAGGCAAAAGCACTGAGCTGGGAGAATCGGAGTCCTTGTGGTGAATGACAGGGACAAGATTAAAAGGTGCCACAGAAATCACTATGGTTAAAGGCTGGGGGAACCATGGCAAACAAGACTGTTGGCATATCTCTCCTCAAGGAAGATTTGAAAATAGCAGAATATATCAGAGATCCCTAACCTAGTTTAGAAAGTTAGGAAAACTCCATGTTCTATATTTTATTTTATAATCCTAACATGTTTTGAGTGCACTATAAGAAACAGAATATTTTAAAATAAATTTCTCTTAGTACTTTCAAATACCCAAAGATTCTTACTAAGTTACTCAAAAGAAGTGGTTCTTCTGGAAAGTTTTAGTGACCATGAGTAATTTGTAATAGTGTCTTCATCAATTCATTCAACAGATATTATTTAAATATCATATTGGGTACAATAAAATGAATACAAAGAAAATATTTCTGCCTTTGGTACTCACAGATTAGCGGAAGAGCCAATTATAGCAACAAATAACCCTAATACTGAATGAAAGGCATAATCTACCATTAGACCCCCAAGAAAGAATTGCCTACTCACTCTGGCATGAGGGTGAGGGGAATTAAGTTGTCTTAAGAAGATAATGCCTGACTTATGTTTTAAGTGATGCTTAAAACAGGAGTCAAGAGAATTCCCATCCATTTAAAGTTACATCAGCTGCTTGTAAGTCTGTTGGCAGCAGACGAATGAGATGTCCCCATTCTCAGACACAGTAGATTTCAAGGTCTCCATCATCAAAAGTGAGCCTGCGCTATTGGAATAAGATCTTTGTTTTGCCAGTCTTGGTACCCGTGAGCAAGTGTCATGCAGGACTCTCTGTACAGAGCGCTTCTGGCCAGATCACCTGCTCCTCCCTCCTCTCCTACATTCTTTGCTCCCCACCGCTCTCTGTCTTGGGAACATGAGGTATAGTCTCATTACACCTTATGATGCTTATGATTAGGAAATCCCCTGAAGCAATATCATAGACAAAATGAATACCATCCATTCCCTCTTTCTTTCTGTTTAATAAGATGCCAGTTTTGTTCAGGTGCCATGTCTCCCAAATATAGTCATGACCAACAATTTCCACTGCCCAACTCAGACCTTCAATGGTGGCCCTGATTATTCTGGAGGTAATCCCATTCTTCTTGTGTGTGACTGGTTCAGAAATGACCATATTACCCAATTCTGACATACCAGTTATGTATGAGAAAAGATGTACAGGTGGTTATCTGGAAACAACTTCCAGGCTCCTAAAGGAAAATCACAGAAAATTATGTCACCTTTTATTTTTAAAAATATTGCTGTGTTGGGATATGAACCTTGAATAGCTACTAGGCTGGAGATGAAACCTGTACCCAAAATGGCAGAGCTGAGAGAGGGAAAGTGCCTAGACATTGCTGAGATTGTTGTGCAGATGAGTCAATCAGCTCTCAAGTCTGCCTTCCTTTTGGTCTTCTCGTCATTGGCAATAATAAATATTCTTACTATTTAAACCGATTGAGTAGAGAGCTAAGAAACATGTCGCAGAATGCAGCCTAAGTGCAGTCACACATGTGAGGAGATACTCAGTTGTGTGTTTCATGAAATTCCACTAGATAAAGCTTAGTTATAGGCAGAGGTAGGTTGTATATTTCTTGTGCATGATAATAAGGAACACAAACTCACGTAGTAACTGATGACTTATTGAAGGGTGGCAAATAAGATATTAAGTTTATACTTTAGAGAATAATTCTTGACTTTAGGAGGCAAAACTGGAATTAGGAAGAAGAGTAAGAAGTTAGTGCCGTAGTTTAGGCAAATAATATAAGTCTGAACTAGGGAAGTAGTAAGGAAATGAAAAGGTAGAGTATTATGACAGTTTTTAAGGAGTTAAAATAGCAAAACATGATTGATGACTAATTTTGAGTGATGAGGCTGTGAATAAAGTCAGGGATTATTTCCATTTTTTTCTTGGATTAGTGAGTGGATAGCATTGCCACTTATTGAAACAGATTCAACAGAAATTTGGTTAGTCTGAAACACTAATTGATGGGTTGAAATTTTTATAATGTGTTCTAAAATCTGCATTTATAAACTTGAAAAATGTTTCCCCCCTTCGACACTTCCCAACTAAATTTTAATTTAATAAAATTAATAGTCCCTGGCTAAAATTCTGAATTTTACTTACAAATCAATTATCAGTAGTAATAATTTTTATTTTTTGTAATCGTATCAGTTTCACATGTTACACCAACCTTTACAAACATTAAGTTTAAACACATGGACAAGTTTAAATATAAAAATAAAATGTTTCTACCAGATTTTATATTTGATATTTTTGAATCAGGATGTTTCTCACATATTTTAAGAAAAAAATGTTTTAACATTTTTTCACATATCTGTATTAGAATACTTTGTATTTTCTATGGACTCTGAAATTCTTAACGACTTGGGATGGCCCATTTTACTGGTTAAGATATACTTCAGTGACCTGAAATCAATGCCCATTTGTCACCACTTCTTTTCATTTGACCTTCCTACTTCCCATTGTCACATTGTTCGGTTATGTAACTAAGCATCACAGCACTTCTTACTCAATGTTCTTGACTAGATTATCCAACTCTGACTTTTTTGTATCAAAAGAATCTTTAAAATCCAATAGTCTGCCAGTAAATTATATAACACATTGTGAGGTTTTTAAAATGTGTTTACCAATGCCTAGAAAAATCATCATTTTTCTTTTTTCAAAGATATAACCACAATGTATATTTAAGCCATCATGCATGTATATGAAATTCAACCTATGTTGTATTTCTTCATATTAATGGAGAGAATCACATATAGGTGGAAACAACTGAGCATACTAACGTTCCATTATAAAAATTTCAATATCTGGGGGCTGGCCCCATGATGCAGCGGTTAAGTGTGCGCGCTCCACTTCTGGCAGCCGGGGTTCTGATCCTGGCGGGTACCGACGCACCCTTGTCAGGCCGTGCTGTGGCAGGGTCCCACATAAAGTGGAAGAAGATGGGCACAGATGTTAGCTCAGGGCCAGTCTTCCTCAGCAAAAAGAGGAGGATCGGTAATGGATGTTAGCTCAGGGCTGACCTTCCTCACAAAAAAAAGAAAAAAAAAAATTTCAATATCTGAATGGGCTCTGTAAGAATATATTATCAGGTATTCCTGATAAAAGGGTTCCATGTGCAAACAACTTTGGTAATATACAGTAGAATATATAGAGGGCATATATTGATCTCTCGATTTCCTTTGAGGCCTGATTCTCTTGCTTCTTAAGCATACAACGTAACTTTTGTTGGGCTAGTCATAGTATTGCTGGCATCAGTGATCATTTCAATGGCAACCACAAGACCTAGGTGGGTCTACTTAAAGCCCTTCTCTGCATGCACATACAGATTTACCAGTCAGAGAGAATGAAAACCTACATATGTCAGTGGTCTGTTTCATACTACCCAAAGAGATTCCCTCTATAGAACAAAGCCAACATATAGAAATAAACAGAAAAAGAAATAAGAGAATGAGAGCCCTTGATGATGTAAATTTTGCTCTTGGATCCAGACATCCTGTAGACAATTTATCCCTTGGACTAATTGATATAATAAATTCCTTCTTCTGAAAATTTAGTAGGTATTGTATTATTTAAATTTTTAAAAAGCTTGGTATTAGAACATACTTCTCTATCACATGACATCACAGAAACTTTTTAAGGTTAATTTTCATCATGAATCTCCAAGAAGGTTAACCAAATTTATTTAACTATGGAACTTATTTTTCTTTTTCTGGAGAGAACACATACTAGATTATACTACCTCATATCTATGTAACTAAAACCCTGCACTAAGCTAAATAAAAGTAAGTCAAGAAGGTCACTGAGATATGTGCTTGCAAAATTGACTTTTAGGTTCTTTTTTTCTTCACCATGTCTTCAACAAAGATATTTCAGAATGCAATAATATAGATATTCATAGATGATAAATGAGACTAGCTTATTCTGAACAAAGGAGTAGAAAAGCAGGTATAAAGAGAAACAGACCTAGAGAGCAAGATTCCCTATTTTAGGATAAGAAATATATTTTTCTGTCCTCTGTAAGAGGCAGCCTGGAGCTCCACACATTTTGTATAATCAGCACATAAATGTTGACTTGATTCATGATAATACTGAATACCGGGGATGGAATGCTCATGTCTTTGATGTGGTTAGGACAACTGGTGATACTGCTACTGATGTTTTCTTCACTCACAGTGATATATGAGAAATAACAACATCAGAAGTATGAAGTTCTTAACGATAATACAGGAAATACATGCATCAAGTTGCATAGATATGATGCTAGATTATGTCAATAGAGCAGAAATGTTGAAGACTATGTACCTAAGGTATATGAAAACGTCTAGATTATTGTCCACAGAGTTCACTTATCAGTTATGCTGGCAGAGTCAAAGGCTGAGCATGAGCCCAACAAGGCTTTTCATTCAGATAAATTGTCTAGTTGCTGCTCCCCAAGAACATCAAATCTCTCAGCAGAAGAGACAAAATGTTGACCCCTTAATGAGGTACCGTCCCTCAAGGAGACCAATCAGCTGCTTTGTAGAAAGCTGATCACTTTGGATTTATTCCATCTTAACAAGTGCAATAATTCATCCTTACTGAGATCAATATGTATTTCAGGTCTGGGTTTGCTTTCACTTTCTGCAGTGCCTGAGCCAGCAACTCTATTGGAGGACTGAAAAATTGCCTGATTAGTAATATAGGATCCAGCCTAACATTACCTTGGACAAAGATATTCATTTTGGAGAAAGTGTGGCAGTGGTCACATAGGTAAGGGATCCACAATTACATATAGCATTAACTGTAAACTGCTTGCCTTATGAATATTGGAATAGTCTCTTAAAAGTTTAACCTGGGCACCAGCCTGGTGATGATGCCTTTCAGTGTTGAGAGAGTGTCCTTCAATTTTCAGTATAATCTTTGACCCAATGGCCATTTTACAATGCCATGTCCCTACAGTTAGAATACATAGGTCCAGAAATCAAAAAAGGATAGAAGGAGTGGTGATTTCACCATCACTCTCAATGACACACTTGGGGAATTTGTGTTTTCCCTCCTGCACTTTTAGTACAGCACCCTAGTACACTAATGTTTCCCCATTCCCTAAAATTATGCTGTCCAGTCATTTTGGGCTTTATGTAGAATTAGACCAGCAGGCAAAAAAAAAAAAAAGTGCTAATAATATGTAGGAAATTAAAGTTATTATGAAGATCAAGAGTTTGCTGCTACATAATGGCAGCAAAGGTGTGCACGTCTGGGCTCAGGGGATACCCTGTGATGATACACCTTCTTGATACACCTACGTCACTGACAATAGCAAATAGGCCATTGTACCAACTGAACCTCATAAGGGCAGGGCAACTGAAGCTCAGACACCTTAAGGATAAAGATCTGATTCATTCCATTGAAAAAGCACTGTAGAGCAGCAGAAGTGCTGGCTTAAGGTGAAAGAAATTGAGAATGAGTGGACAAGAAGGAAGATGATGATATCAATCATGGTCTCAGGACTGACATGCACCTCTAAGAAATTGTGACCTTGAAAAGGTTAGTGGTCTTATTCTCTCTCTTTTTTTTTTTTTTTGTGAGGAAGATCAGCCTTGAGCTAACATCCATGCTAATCCTCCTCTTTTTGCTGAGGAAGACTGGCTCTGAGCTAACATCTATTGCCAATCCTCCTCCATTTTTTTCCCCTCCCCAAAGCCCCAGTAGATAGGTGTATGTCATAGTTGCACATCCTTCTAGTTGCTGTATGTGGGACGCGGCCTCAGCATGGCGGGAGAAGCGGTGCGTCGGGTGTGCGCCTGGGATCCGAACCCGGGTTGCCAGTAGCAGAGCGTGCGCACTTAACCGCTAAGCCACGGGGCCGGCCCCGGTCTTATTCTCTTTATCGTCATGAGAATAAGAGTTAACCTAAATGAATTTCAAGTACCCTACTGACTTTATAAAGTTTAATAGTACGTAAAAGTTGATATAATTGTTTACTTATATAATGCTTGATACCTAATAGGCACTTTTCCAAGTGCTTTCACTATATAAATTTAACATTCATCCTATGAGATAGTTGTCATGATGATGATGATAATGATGATGTTGATTCCTATTTTCCAAGCAGAGAATCAAAAACTGAAAAAAGTTAAGTAATATGCCCTTGCTCACACAGCTAGTAAATGGCAATTTGAACTCAGAGTCTGCCTCTACAAGCTTGTGCTTTTAATCAATGACCGTATGAAACTAAATATTAATCACTTTAATTTTTTTTCTATTGAGAATATAGAATTTCTTTTCCACTTAACATGTTTTTGATGTTCTGTAGATAGTTTAATGAGTTCCAAATAAAAGATTTGTGATTGTTGAATTTGGGTAAAGCAGGCTTACTAACAATATATATCTTTCAGAAAGTAACGTTCTGTTCCACCTCTCCGAGAAAATAAGGTCTTGAAATAATTTTAAAATATTTTACGGGTGTTTTTATAGCAAATGTACTAAAAAGAAATAGTATCTCCCTTCAAGTCAGAGGGTCAACTTTTCTGCTGTCCAAGAGGATAAAGAGAAAGTCTCCCTCCAGGGCAAAGTTTGTGCATATTTGCTATCAGCTCCCTAAACACCTAGGGGTTTTCTAAGCTCAAGATTTCTGAGCTGTGCTGAGCTGTAGCACAGACATGTGGTGTACACATCTACCTGGGCATATGTCTGCATCTTCGCGTCCCTCCGTGGGATTCGAGGACAAAAAGAACATAAGGGAAGATGAAGATCATGCCGCCTTCTGTGCCATAAGGAATAAAATACTTTGCTTCTGGCTCAGGACAGAATCCTGGTTATTCAAACTGAAGCAAAGCCATCCAACCTTTATGAGTTTTCCTAATATATACTTGAAGTTTGTTACTTAATTTTTGTGTTTTAAGTTTAAGTACATTTGTAAACTATTCTTTCAGGATATGAAGCTTCCAGCTCATAAAGTCGTCGTTTGTTTACTAGTTTAAGTGAATTTTTCTCTTGCTACAAATCCTAAGCATCGGTGCCAGGTTTGTGTAGGTTTATTTCTGTGAAACGTTGGGTACAATTTCCCTAATTTGATTTTTTTTTTAAATATTGGGCTTGGTCATATAATGTTTTGACTTCAGGGTGGGAGTATACTTCCCACTCTTTGACTTTGTACTTGGCTCTATGACTTGCTTTGAGTGGTGGGAGGTTAGTTGCCATATGCTTACTTGCTGGGACTTGGCCACTTGCAAACCTATCATTACATAAAAATAACATCACTGGGTTAGATGCTGCCACTTCAGCCTGAGACATAGAATGAACACACACATGATGCAGACCTAAGCCCAACCAAGGATAAAGAGCCAAACCCAGAGCGAGCTTCAGCTTGAGCTGAACAGCTCAGCCAGGTCCAGCATAGGTTAGCCAACGTGCATCCTGCCTAATAAGAATAAATGAGTATTGGTGTGTTTATTATTCAGAAATAGCTGACTGATGAGAAAGAGAGAGAGAGAACGAGAGAGACTGAGAGAAAAGGAGAGAGACTGAGAGAGAGTTGAAATTTTAGTAAAAGCTTTTCATTGCTACCCAAATCACATTCTTTCTTATTAACAGAAAGCAAATTAATTTAGGTATCCACCCCCAGGGAAGATGATTTATGAACTTCCAAGACAGTTTAGTTGTTCGTAATTACTAGTTTTTTGCTTTATTTATTTTTGTTTTGTTTGTTTTGCACATAGAAGAAGCCATTAATATTTAGAGGATATTTCTTTGAAGAGAAATATAGCCCTGAAAGTGTGCAACCCTAAAAGTGTGAAAGCAAGTCTCAGATCAAATTATTCCACAGCAGATAGAATATATATTAATAATCAGACATGTAAGCACACTGATCATTTAATCTGTTGTGTAACTTCATGCAGTCCCACCTCTCTGAATTAGTTGCTTTAAACTAGTGGTGCACTGTTAAGGCAGCTCAGTGAATGAATGAATGAATGAATGCATGAATGAATAAATACTAAAAACAAAAATTGATATCTAGCATTTGCTGCTTCCCATGTTGTAAATACTCTTACTCTGGCAATTTTAAGCAATAGATATTACATCTCTGAATGTAACACTGGGAAGAGATGCTAACCATTGATGTTTGCAAGCTGGTACAAACTGGCAAGAGCATATCAGTCTTTAAACTCATTTTTGATGAAATGTCTACTCAAGGCAATATCATTCTATTCTAGAGGCTGAAGGCTCTAGAGGAGAGTCAACCTCATAAAAGGCACCAGATACCCACTGTCTTCTATATCCTGTGTCTGGAGACAGGAATATTTCCAAAGAAACCCTGCACAGCATTCTGAATGGTAAAAATTGAAGGGATTACTAAATTCTTACACTCCGTCCATGCAATGCAGCAAGTGTTTCTATAATAGTTTAGCTGATCCACACACTTTCACTAAGTCTCTAATTTAACTAATTCAATTCAATTCAAAATATCAATTTTTCTAATTTACAAGGTATCAATTTATTTCATGAAAATCTGTTTTGAACTTTTATTGCATTAATTAGCAACATCTCTAGGACTGCTTAATGACAAATATAGCTGAATGATGAAATATGGACCTCAGATTGAATAGCTATTTCAGGTTATAGTAACTGGCAAAAATATGGATATAGGTTAAAAAAAACACATACACACTAGCACACATAAGAATACAACTTACATACTACATAACAGTGACTGCCTCCAGAAGTGGCATACATTTGAGTAGACTCAGTAACTGACAACCACTTTGGTTAACAGTGATCTTTTGAATCATAATTTGACCCAGTTTGGGCCGATGAGGAAAGGTCTGCTATAGGACAACTGAGAAATATGTCCTGGCTCTTAAAAAGAAACGCATGGAAGACAGATATCTCATTTTACTGTTTTTTGTTACACCTCTAGATGGGACGTCAGGAATTTTAAGAGCTATATTGTACCTACAATGAGAGCTACATTAAGAGACAAAACCAACACCCTGTGGAGCCCACAACAGACAAATGGAAAGAAACTGTGTACTTAATGATGCCATTGGCACAGAATTAGAAACCCTAGTAGCTTTCCTAATTCGCATTTTTTAATGTGAAATAATAAATTCACATAATTTTAAAGCCATATTTACTTTTTTGTAACCTGGCTAGAAGATATCCTACCTGATATAAATTTGTGTCTGTATCTAAAGAGCCTGGTTTGTGTATTTTCTCAGAGTTTAAGATAAAACCACTAATTTAGAGAAGGAAACTTCTAAATAGTTCTTACTATAGAATAGTTAGCTATAAGAAGTATAATAATCTCTTCTAGCTCAAGAAAAATTCATTTTGATGTTGTAATCATAATATAAAGTTCAAGATGGCATATATCCGTAATCACATATACATATTTGAGATGAGTATTGAGAAAGTAAAAAAAAAATGTCAGATGTATCTGAAAGCATATCTTTTGGCATTATCTCTGGCATTGTGGGTGGAGTAATTGACTTTTTTCCCACGATATTTAAAGATTATTCTATATCTAAGACAAATATTGTTAAATGTCTGAGATTGTTATTTTTTATAGTTATGAAAAGTAATTTGTTTTGTAACATCACATTTTTTTTCAATTACTAGGATGAAGTATGTTTACAGTTATTTAATATTCCTATTTTTTTTTTTTATTTTGTTTTTGGAAACCAAACATGAATAGTACTTTTCTATTATAGTTTACGCCTGGAGATGCTGGAAAGGATTAAGTCAGAAATTTAAAAAATCATGATATTTCTAGTTTTACCACAATATGTCAAATATACATTTGAATCAGTTTATTTTAGTGTTAGTTTATTTTGATATCTTTTCGTAAAGTTCTTCCTCGTGGTAAAGAATGGAAAATAACACTCATAAAGACTATAAGATTAGCGTGAAGGATGGTTAGCAGAAATGAATGGGAGGGTAAAATCGTTTCACAGATAGAGATCTGCAATAACATCTGAGAGAATAAAGCTTAACCAGATTTTGTTCCCAGAAAATAGGTATAAATGTTTCAAATAGATAAGAAGTGATGCTGTGGCTGCAACATAGTGATAAAGACTGACGCAAAGTTATAATATTCCTATTCTTGGGTCTTCCCACATTCCAACCCCATCCCTGCCAAAAAGAGAAAACTACATTGAAAGAAAGGTGCAAGGAGACATTAAGAATATAATTTTTTCTAATGCCCTATGGAAACCTGCTTCAAACAATGGCCCCCAATATTCCTTCTCTTGCTGTGTATATGTACCATTTCTCATATCAAGAGATAGAGGTTAATCCCTCTGCTTTGAATCTGGGTAGGCCTTGTGACTGGCCTTGACAATGGAAGTTGTCACAAATAACATTAACGGACTTTCAAACTCGGTCTTAAAAGGACTGCCAGTTTTTGCCTTAGAATGGAGCCACCATCTGTGAGAGGTCCAGGCACATACAGAGGCCAAGCTGCTAGGAGCAGAGGTGTTGCACTTGACAGCTCCAGCTGAGCCCCCAGCTGAGCCCCCAGCTGATTGCCCGTACTAACTACCAGCCCTGTGAACATTTTCTATGTTCCAGACAAATCAATCCCTTAGTTGACTGCAGCCCACAGAATCATGAGAAATAATACAATTTCTCATGTTTAATTCACTAAGTTATGCAGTAGTTTTTTATACAACAATAAATAACTGAGAAAGTCTTCAAGATCCACATCCTTACTGAATCATCAGTTTCAACTTTGAGAATTGTCAGTTCTTAAGATTGAATTGACCTCTCTTTTATGTTCCTACTATCTGACTGAAGACATTTGTAAAGTTAAATAAAAGAAATAGAATGACTATTTGCAAGATACTGTGCAAAGAACTGAGCAATAGAGAGATAAATGACAAAGACATTTCTCTCAATATCTTGTATTGTTATGGAAAGTCTAATATTGTAAGCACAGAATGCTTTATGCATACATTAAATTTGTATCTGGTAAAGAATGCAGATGTTAAGTAAAGGAAATCTGGAGGGATTTTTGAAAAAATGATGAATAATATAAAATTAAATGGAATTAAAATTAAGAGAAAAAAACAAAAATGTGTTTGAGAAACCCCAAATTGTTCCATATAGGGCATTTTTTCAATTTAGTATATTTTCAGTATAATTGATTTAGTATGAATGAAAACTGGAGAAGTAAGCAAGGACCAGATCCTGAAGGGTATTTTAAACTCATCTAATAAGTTTGGATCTTTTTGTACAGGTATCATTTAGCCATTTTAGTGTTTCAAGTAGAGAATTGTCATATATTAGTCTAAGAAAAAAATTGTTTTGGAAAAGTGAGAACTCTTTTAAAGTGAGGTACAACATTTCCACTTGTGCTCACGAAAAAGTGTAAGTAAGGGTCTGGAATGACTTTTCTAACATAAACACTTAAACTTGACAAAATATGTGAAAAAACAATTTACGGCTATCAGGCAATGACTAGTATGCATATATACTATATATAAATAAATAAAATGGAAATGACAATCAACAAACTTAAACCAGATTTTTACTCAAGAAATCATATTCAAAGGAATTTTCTAGCTCTAATTATATTTAGTCAATTTTCCAATCCCATCTATACCAGATTCAAGTAATTTATCACAATTATCTCCAATCTAGGAGAACAGATACCTTACATCTTATATTCACCATTATTTCCTGAACAATGCCTTGCACATGGTAGTTACTGCAGAAATATTTGTTGAATGAATACATGTTCCTGGGACAACAATAAGAAAATTGAAATGTTACTATAATGCAAGAAGTTTACAGTATATCATTTTAAATAATTTATGGAAAAGTAATGACACAAACTAGAAAACCAAACAAAACAAAATGTATGTTTTAATAGTTAATATTCAGTTACACAAATCACTTTATTCTATTTCAGATAACTCTACTCTAGATAAAGAGCCATAAAATCGTTTAGATCACTTCTATGATTATCTTAATTTTGCTAAATAAAGTTAATAACTCAAGTATTGCTCAATCCCTGAATGAGTCTCACTAATAGATAATGAAAGTTTATGTAGAGTAGAGTAATAGGCCAAAGAAAGTGAGGAAGAAGCAAGGAGTTTACAAAAAGTTTGTAGGAGGATGCTGCACGTAGAAAAAATGAGTATAAAATAATTTTATGATTTTAAAAAGAAAAAATCATTCTTTGGTAATACAGGTAGCACCTCTCAAAATAAAATAAATTATACAGAATGGACCACAAATACTAAACTATAAATGGGTGGATGAGGAATATTTAAAGAATAACAAAGGAACAAGAAAACCAGACTCCTGCAATGGTGTGTTTTATTTCGTTTGATAATTTATTTCCTTGAATCTCTTCCATTCAAAATAGCAAAATAAAAATCCTAGAGAAAATGTCCACAAAACTAGCAAAAAATGTATTGCTATGAATTATAGAATAGAAATAAGATGGGTCAAACTATCACAAGCATGAAGACTTGAACCACAAAAGCAAATATGCCAAAGAAATGATAGAGCAAGGGGCTTCTCATGTCCTTGAGAGCTACAGAACTCAGAAATAGCCAACAGGTATTCATCTCCAGATGAAGGGATCCCTAGTACATGTGGAAGGTCAATAGTGTGCTTTGAGAATAGCAGCCAAAACTGACTACAGGCTTTGGAGTCTCCAGTTCACTGCTGAGTACAAGATCATTGAAATTCAGTCAGTTTGGAGATGGCTTTGACTCTATAAACTCTGGAAATTTACCACATGAAATTCCCTTCCATGATAAATCCCTTCAACTCTACGAAACTTGTGGACATCTAATCTAAATTGAACAGAACAGGAAATCTAGGGATAAAAGAAAGAGAAGATCTAGATAAAAGTTGAAAGAGGAAAATCAAAAGGCATCTTTTATAAAGAATATGTCTAACTATGTTAACACTTTTAATTAGAATAAAAAAGGAAGGCCTAGAGTTGTGTAGTTGAAAAATATTCTGGTTCAACAATCCCTACGCCTACACAGGAACCACCTCCTAAGAGTCCTATAGTAAAATATATCTCACCTAAATATGAGATAGAGAAAAGGATTGAAGTCAAATCTTATAGAACTATAAAAAGAAAAAAAGAGAGAATAATAAGCAGAATAATTGCCTTACAGACAATAGAACCACAAGGAAAAGATATACAACCAAAACATAGGAATTATAAACTAGCATTTTTAAATAATTTAAAAGAATTTTTAAAAATAAATTTTAAAAATTGTCTACATTGAAACTCAAGCATGAGATTATTGGAGAAAAGAAAGACATGAAAGGAGAGCAGACAGTGGTCAAGAATTAGAAGTGAAACAGAAAAATCACTTCAAAAATGTAGATTAAGTTATGAGGAACACAAGAACAATTAAGAATTGTTACAGACAATGCCATATCAAAGAGGATGAAAAGGTGGGGAAAAAATCCGTGAATTTAACAAAAGATCAAAATGATTTTAGAGAAACTAGTAACCATACAGTATAAGAGAAGAGGGGCCAACATGTGCATAACTGGAAGCTACAAATATGGAAACCAAAGCTGGAGAAGAAAATGTGCAATTATACACTCTTATATGTTTAAGAGAATTTGGCCTTTTAGAATAACTGTCTTGTAACTCAAATTTAATATATCTGAGTAAGTTAATAATTGATTTAATGTCATACTTTCTCTTAAAATCTTATTAAATGAATGCATGGCGCTACAGCATCAAAGAGATGTTTACAGGTGCTGGCCCCATGGTGTAGTGGTTAAGTTCAGCATGCTTCACTTTGGCGGCCCAGGTTCATGGGTTAAGATCCCAGGCGCAGACCTACACCACTCGTCAGCCATGCTGTGGAGGGGACCCACATACAAAATAGAGGAAGCTTGGCACAGATGTTAGCTCAGGCCTAATCTTCCTCAAGCAAAAAAAAAAAAAATGAGGAAGACCAACAACAGATGTTAGCTCAGGGTGAATCTTCCTCAGCAAAAAAAAAGAAAAAAAAAGAGAGAGAGATGTTTAGATTCACTGTATTTGTAAACTTCATTTATTTATTTTAGTTGATTTATTTATTTATTTTTTGTTTATTGCTGTAACATTGGTTTATAACATTGTATAAATTTCAGCTGTACATCATTATGCTTCTATTTCTGCATGGATTACATCATGTTCACCACCCCAATACTAATTACAATCCATCACCACACACATGTGCCTAATTACCCCTTTTGCCCTCTTCCCTTCCCCCTTCCCCTCTGGTAACCACCAATCCAATCTCTGTCTCTATGTGTTTGTTTGTGTTGCTATTATCTACTACTTAATGAGTGAGATCATATGGTATTTGACCTTCTCCCTCTGGCTTATTTCACTTTGCATAATACCCTCAATGTTCTTCCATGTTGTCACAAATGGCTTGATTTCATCTTTTCTTATGCCTGAGTAGTATTCCATTGTGTATATATACCACATTCTTTATAATGGAAAGATATTCCGTGCTCTTGGATTGAAAGAATTAACATAGTTAAGATGTCCATTTATTTATTTTTGTAAGAATTGTTTAGGTATTCAGAAGATGGTTGAATCTGAAAACTGAATTCTAAAGAATAAACCAAATATATTAAATATATACATTTTGCTTAAAAGTTTTTGAATTTCGCTTGCAGATGAGAACAAAATTATTCAGTTTGTTAAAATTACTAGACTTATGCATAGTCTACTAATATTTGCAAGCTGAATTTAAAAGCCTAAGATAGAGGTCAAGTTTTGAAACTGCAACTTTCATAAATTGAATATTAATTGCTTAAATTCTTAAATAGACTGTCTACATTCAAAAACTACCCTTGAAGACAACAAAAAGCTTGCATCAATAGGCTTAGTAAGTTTTAGTTCTTGGGACATAATTACACCGAAGAAATTATAGATGTGGCTTGTCTGGGAGGTTTTCCTAGAAGATGGTCACTTTTATCTTCCTTTCTAAAGTAAGAAAAAGAGCACTTGTGCATTGTAGAAAATTTTCTTCCACTTTTCCTATGTTTTCCCATAGTAAGTTGTCTTGTGAAAAATGCCTGCTACTTAGCAGAAGGTCTACAGCTATAATTTTCATTTTCTACTGTAGAGGTAGTGTAGTACTGAGAGAGGAAGCAAAGTTCAGAACATTTGGGCCAGAAGCAATGAGCCTGCATCATGAGCACTTCAGTGGATCACTCTAAAGGAATTAGCATCGATTTGAATGATGTCTGCAGTGCCCTCTTCTCTGGGAACAATGGCTCCTCTTTCCCTTTTTTTGAATTATTTACGTGAAAGAGACAACTATTTCTTCAAGAGGTGTCCTGATTGGAGGAGCCAAGAAAGAATCCCACAGCACCAAACCTGTGAGGGAGGAGTGATAGCTTACTTTTCAAGGAGCTTGCTTTATTCTCACAAACGCACACATCTACTGATAGATGCTAGTATTTCAATATGTGAATATGCATGTTTTCCTTAATCCAGGGAGTACAGTGTTGATTAAAAAAAATGATTTCAAATGTAAAGATCAAACAAAGGGGAACAATTCAGAACAATAAATCCAGGAAAAACTTTAAAGATTATCAAGGTTCCCTCTTTCATTTTAGTGTCTGTTGCACAAAATAAGTTAAATAAATTTTCCAATTTTATAAATAACACCTTGTTAGTCCAGGAAAGATATGCTTAGCTTCCGGTTCAGTGTTTATTTTTCTTTAACAACTATAGTTCCATGATTAATCTGTTTCTCTGAATACCAATTACCCTGATACCAAAACCAGACAAGGACAACACAAAAAAAGAAAATTACAGGCCAATATCACTGATGAACATTGATGCAAAAATCGTCAACAAAATACTAGCAAATCGCATACAAGAATACATTAAAAAGATTATACACCATGATCAAGCGGGATTTAATCCAGGTATGCAGAGATGGTTCAACATTTGCAAATCAATCAACGTGATACACCACATTAATAAAATGAAGAATAAAAATCACACAATCATCTCAATAGATTCAGAGAAAGCATTTGACAAGATACAGCATCCATTTATGATAAAAACTCTGAATAAAATGAGTATAGAGGGAAAGTACCTCAACATAATAAAGGCCATATATGACAAACCCACAATTAATATCATCCTCAATGCTGAAAAACTGAAAGCTATCCCTCTAAGAACAGGAACCAGACAAGGATGCCCACTGTCACCACTCCTATTTACCATAGTACTGGAAGTCCTAGCCAGAGCAATCAGGCAAGAAAAAGAAATAAAAGGGATCCAAATTGGAAAGGAAGAAGTGAAACTCTCACTATTTGCAGATGACATGATTTTATATATAGAAAACCCTAAAGAATCCACCAAAATCTTTTAGAAGTAATAAACAAATACAGTCAAGTGGCAGGATAAAAAATCAACATACAAAAATCAGTTGCAGTTCTATACACTAACAATGAAGTAGCAGAAAGAGAAATTAAGAATACAATCCCATTTACAATTGCAACAAAAAGAATAAAATACCTAGGAATAAACTTAACCAAAGAGGTGAAAGATCTGTACACCGAAAACTACAAAACATTAAGAAATTGAAGAAGACACAAAGAAATGGAAAGATATTCCATGCTCTTGGATTGGAAGAATTAACATAGTTAAGATGTCCATACTTCCTAAAGCCATCTATAGATTCAATGCAATCCCTATCAAAGTTCCAACAACATTTTTCACAGAAATAGAACAAAGAATCTTAAAATTTATATGGAACAACAAAAGACCCAAAATAGCTAAAGGAATCCTGAGAAAAAAGAACAAAGCTGGAGGTATCACACTCCTTGATTTCAAAATATGCTACAAAGCTATAGTAACCAAAACAGCATGGTACTGGCACTAAAACAGACAAACAGATCAATGGAATAGAATCAAAAGCCCAGAAATAAACCCACACATCTATGGACAGCTAATATTTGACAAAGGAGCCAAGAAGTTACAATGGAGAAAAGAAAGTCTCTTCAACAAATGGTGTTGGGAAAACTGGACAGCCACATGCAAAAAAATGAAAGTAGCCCATTACCTTACACCATGCACAAAAATTTACTCCAAATGGATTAACGACTTGAATGTAAGACCTGAAACTATGAAACTTCTAGAAGAAAACATAGGCAGTATGCTCTTTGACATCAGTCTTAGCAACATATATTCAAGCACCACGTCTGACCAGGCAAGAGAAACAATAGAAAAAATAAACAAATGGGACTACATCAAACTAAAAAGCTTCTGTACAGCAAAGGAAACCATCAACAAAACGAAAAGACAACCTAACAATTGGGAGAAGATATTTGCAAACCATACATATGATAAGGGGTTAATCTCCAAAATATATAAAGAACTCATGCATCTCAACAACAGAAAAAACTAACAATCCAAATAAAAATGGGCAAAAGACCTGAACAGACATTTCTCCAAAGAAATATACAGATGGCCAACAGACACATGAAAAGATGTTCAACATCATTAACTATCAGGGAAATGCAAATCAAAACTACAATGAGATATCACCTCATGCCCGTCAGAATGGCTATAATTAAGAAGACAGGAAACAACATGTGTTGGAGAGGATGTGGAGAGAAGGGAACTCTCATACACTGCTGGTGGGAGTGCAGCCACTATGGAAGACAGCATGCAGATTCCTCAAAACATTAAGGATAGAACTACCATACGATCCAGCTATTCCATTGCTGGGTGTTTATCCAAAGAACTTGAAAACACCAATGCGTAAAGACACATGCACCCCTGTGTTCATTGCAGCGTTATTCACAATAGCCAAGACTTGGAAGCAACCTAAGTGCCCATCAAGGGACGAATGGATAAAGAAGATGTGGTATATATACACAATGGAATACTACTCAGCCATAAGAAATGATGAAATCCAGCCATTTGTGACAACATGGATGGACATTTAGGGTATAATGCAAAGTGAAATAAGTCAGAGGGAGAAGGTCAAATACTGTATGATTTCCTTCATTAAGTAGTAGATAATAACAACAATAAACAAACACATAGGGACAGAGATTGGATTGGTGGTTACCAGAGGGGAAGCGGGGAGGGAGGAGGGTGAAAGGGATAATTCGGTACATGTGTGTGGTGATGGGTTGTAATTAGTATTTTGGTGGTGAACATGATGTAGTCCATGCAGAAATAGAAGTACAATGATGTACACCTGAAATTTTTACAATGTTATAAACCAATGTTACCGCAATAAACAAAAAATTTAAAAAAAAAATAAATAAAAAATAAAATAAATAAACATCTACATATTGAAGAATAAAAAATAAATTAATTAAAAATTTAAAATTTCCAATTTTACATATAACACCTTGTTAGTCCAGGAAACATATGCCTAGCTTCCAGTTCAGTGTTTATTTTTCTTTAACAACTATAGATCCATGATTAATCTGTTTCTCTGAATACACCCAAATTATGTCACAAATATTATGTATAATACTGGCTGTTTAAGCACACAATATTGGGGTTCTCCTGCCCGATGCATGTGAACAAGCCAATTAATTATGGCATCAGCTTTTGGGGAAAGAATTCAGCTTTATTCTGTGAAATCGATCTGCAGGGAGACAGGGGGTGTGTGCCCTCAGATCTGTCTCCACGATTCAGGATTTAGGGTGAAATTTAAGAGAGTAAGGAGAACAGGCTGGCACACGGAAACACTGGTGGGACAGATTTTGATTGGTAGGCTTCAAGCGTTTATGGTAAGGTTCTAAACTTCTATGGTTAGGTTCTAAACATTTATGATGAAGTTGTAAACACTTATGGTGAGGTGGTGAAGGAATTTTAACACCAGATCTTCCTGAATGATGGACCCCTCACTTCTGATAAGAGCCCGACTTTAAAGTTCCGGTCATCCCGGTCCTTTGGTTCCATGGAGAGGAGAATCTTTGGTTCTGTGGTCATTTCAGGTCAAGATTTCTTCTTCTGAACATGCTCTGGCTACATGACTTTGCAAATTTTCTGAAAGACAATTTCTTAATCACTCTGTTGACAAGAGATGGGGTCTGTTCCAACTGGCTCTAAATGGACCCCTGGTTACAGCTTTAGTCTCAGGAACCCTATTTGGAGTGTGTCTGTAGAGACTACACATTGTAACTATGTCTATTTCTTTCTCTTGTTTAACTAAATGCATGTTTCCACTAAATATACAAGTAATTTGTGGGAATTTCTGGCCTACTCTCATGTTTGGTATAGCCTTATCTTCATTTTATTTACTCTGATATATAAGATTTAAAGTTGAGACTTGACTGATATGTGTGCATGGGAGATGGGACTACAAAGCATAGCATAGAAAACCTTGAGCATACTCAAAGCAAGAAAATATGATCCCTGTGCTGTCTTATTTACCTCTAGGGGAAAATCTTACTCTTTTTCAAAGTCTCTTCCTCCTGACAGAAAAAAACAGAAAATTAGGCAAACTGATCCAGGTCTGCCATCATTCACTTGATTTTCCCTTCTGACAATATCTACATCTGGCTCAAAAGAGTTTGACCCACTGAGACTAAAGCACAATGGTAATTCAAACCAGATTGGCTATAGGGTTTTCAAAATAGCAGACAGGGGCAGAGATCTTTGTTCTTTTCACAAAAGAACTACTGTCACCTCTCTCCATACTATAAAGTGATTCCTGCAGGACCTGTTCTAAGTGATTTTCTTGAATTAGGACCTTCAGATTGAAGTGTGGATGCCCACCAAGAAAAGCTGTTCTCATTAAAATTTAGTGAGTGAAAGGTCGAAGCACCTTGGTTGTTTGAGGAGAAGACTGTGTATGTAAGGTCATGGGTTGTTTCTCGGAGTTTTTGGCAATGCCATTTTATTCAAGTCCTATGTTGCATTATTCAATTTGTAAGCAACTGTCACGGAGTGAATATATATTCTTCAATTTAGATAGGTCAATAATTGGGAAGATTTAAGCACCAGGAATCCCTTGGAAATACTCTGGAGTCTTCCATTAGCCAGAAACTGTTAAGGGAATCCCACTGAGGTTCCCCAATATATCAATTCTATATTTTGCAATGTGAAAATATAGGTGAAAAAATAAAACAAAGGCAAAGTGGTACTCTAAGCAGACCAGAAGAGTACGGTGTCTTTCTTTATCACAGAAGGTCTGCATTTTCTCAGAGCAGACTTCTCATCTCGACTTGAGTAAATTAGACTTTTAATGTTTGGGCTTCATCTCACCTTAACTGCTTCTTGGGAATACACATTTCAGTTTTGAAGATGTCGAATCAGTAGACCTTTTCTTCTTCCCCCAGCAATTTCTCATCTTCCATCTATTTTCCCTTTCTTCACTCCACAAACGAAAGATTTTGAAAGATTGATTTTATAAGTACTGCTTTCTCTATAAATTCTAGGATAGTGAAGTGAATCAAATAAAATCATTTTGTTCTGTGAGTTCATAGTTAGAGATACGATCAATATTTCAATAATCTTTCATGCCTTTA
Organism: Ceratotherium simum simum; assembly: GCF_057802395.1. Taxonomy (NCBI): domain Eukaryota; kingdom Metazoa; phylum Chordata; class Mammalia; order Perissodactyla; family Rhinocerotidae; genus Ceratotherium; species Ceratotherium simum. The sequence goes on along the minus strand of NC_141907.1, from coordinate 28,695,123 downwards.
GTTCTCAAATCTATAACTACATAGATATATTCTCTAAACCCATGTTTACTATATTGTTAAATTTTTATCTTCTTTCTTTAAAAATAGATTTTTTAAAAAAAAATGGGTTCTTAGTATAAGTATAAAAAATAGATTCTTTAACCTATTTTTTCAATTAACAGTACATTGTACTCCACATTTTATTGTCTCTATGAATTGAATGTTTAATGGCAAAATTCTTCAAAATAGAATTTTCAATGGCTGTATTATATTCCATTGCACAAATTTAATATTAAACATTAATTTACTTTCGCTTAGGGAGTTTCATCGTTTCCAGCATTTTATTGATGAAAATAATGCTGATGTGCACATATAGTGAAAATATTTTAATTTTTTTAATGACTTCTTGACGATTGATTCCTAGAAATGAAATATTCTGTCAAAAGCTTTTTTCAATTGATTTTGAGAAGTCTTGAAATTTACCCTTTAATTTCCAACATAGAGTGACTGTGTCACTCCTCTATTAGCAGAGTTCATAAATTTATTATGATCTGATTTATAAATATCTCCTTTATATGTTTACTATTCTCTGTCTTATTTAAGAAATTATTACCTACTTTACAGTCAAGAAGATATTCTCCTATTTTTCTCCAGAAGCTTTACACATTTATGACTATAATCCCCCTCAAACACAGTGTTTTGTGTCTGGTGTAAAGGAAGTGATCAAGTTTCATATTTTCCATATGGATAGCCAATTGATCCAACGCATTTATTGAATGTATCATCTTCCACTACTCGGGAAGTACCACTCTGTTATAAATTAAGTGCCCATAAATATATATCGTTTTCTACATTTTCCATTTATCTGTTTATTTAACTTTGTACTAAAATTCCACTTCTTAATCACTGTACCTTTAAGATAAACCTTGACACACAGTAGAATAGGTTCTCTATCTTTGCTTTTTTTAAAGATTTTCTTTGCTATTTTGACCCTTTATATTTTCATATAACTTTTAAAACAGCTTTTCAATTTCTATTAAATAAACAAAACATTGATTAGAACAGATTTAAAGCTCTGGATCAATTTAGGGAGAATTGAAATCTTTACAAGATTGAATCTTCCAATCCATAGAAACTTAATTTCTTTAGGTCCTCTTTATCTTATTAATGACTGTAAATTTTATATAAAAATGTTTGATGTATCTATTATTAAGTATAACTTATAGAATCAGATATATTGATGGAATTCTAAATTGTTACTTTAAAATATGTTATGTGTTTAATACTTGTTGCTGTATACAGAAACAAAATTTAAAATAATTGCCTTTTAATATAGCAACCTCCATAAATTTACTAATATAAATATAATTGTCTTTAGAATAGTATAGTAGTTTATACTATATATATATATATATATATAGTATACCCATATTTTTATCTTTTCACTTGTTCTTTGTGTTTTCATGAATCTCCGTGCTATCATCTGGCACCATTTTTCTTCTGCCTAAAGTATAACCTTCAGTAGTTCATTTCTTGTAGGTCTACTGGTGTCATTTTTTGAAAGATGTTTAATTGGTATTAAAATTATAGATGTTCAGTTTTCTTTTGCAATTTGTAGATATTCCACTCTCTTGATTTCATTATTTCCATGAGAAGTCTGCTGTCATTGTTATTCTTGCTATCTTTACTGTGTGGCTGCTTGTAAAATTTACTCTATGTTTTCTGTGGTTTTCAACAGTTTTACTGCGATATTCCTATGTGTAGTTTTCTTTTCTTTACAAGATCTTCAACTAATTGATCTACTTGAAAGAGTGGCTTTCTTTCTTTTGCTAGTTTTGGAAACTTTCTATACTATCTTTTCATATATTAGCTTTCAGTGTATTTTCTCTCCCTTTTATCTAGTATTATAATTACACATATATTAGCATTATTCATGTATAGTTTTCAAAATCGTTTCTATATTTTCATATTTAAGTGTTTGTCTCAATATTTTCTTCCTACCATCCATTTCAGAATTTTTCTTCTTAGATGTTTCTTAACTATAAATACATCTATTATCTTTTTAGCATGTTCAAATTACATTTTCCCTATTTTTTAGTCAAGTCTTATATTCTTATGTGCTTTTGTCTGTTTGTTTGGGTTTTTTTTTCCATTGCATGATGGAAATTATATGAGTCTATATAAAGGTATCTTCCTCTAGATGCAATTTACTTTTGCTTCAGGTAGGAAGCTAATCTAAGAACACCAGCTATGTCAGATCACCCTAAGCCAATCCATTATTTAATGATTCAAATATGGGTTTCATTGCCTGTTAAGGTGATCTTTTTCTGATTCTCTTACTTCAACATCATAGATCTTCAGGGTCTCAACCAAAAGCTCTGCTATATGCACTATAAGTTCTATTCTTGAGGGGCCCTGAATTTCAATTCTCCCTCCAGTCCCATGAATTTGCTAAATATCCTGCTCATTGTCTCAGATTAAAAACCTCAGGTTTTGAAATGAAATACCTTAAGGAGAAAATTAATACCTGATGCAGGGCTTACACCTCTGAGCTTCATTTCTCTCCTGAACATTTTGTCTCTTAAAACATTGCTGCTTGTGTAGCTTCCTGATCAATTCATTTTTCCAGATTGTCTAGTTAGTTTAAGTAGAAGGAGAAAAACAAAAAAAAAACCCTTCTTCAAATGATTTATAACCAGGGAACCTCTCTGAAAAATCTTGACCAAAGAATATAGGAAAATTAGTTTCTTATTGTATGTGACACACAATTACTGTTCAAAACCTAAATATACAAGTAGATACATTTGGGCTATGCCTCTCTATTATATGTGCAGGTACAGGTTCAATATTATTTAAGCATTAGTGTTAATGTGACTTCGTATGTATTAAAAAACCAGAGACCCCCTGGAAGTCAACCTAGTATGATCTTGTAAGGATGCAAAAATTTTAATACAATAAACCTGCTACATAGTATCATCACTCTTAAATTACTTCTAGTGTTCTGAACTTGATTTACTTAATGAGTCATTATATCTCTCATTAAATAACAAGATACCCATGAAAGGAAAGAAAATTTAAAACAGTTTGACAAAGTAAAACGATCAGATATAACATGGATTAGAATGCTATATTTTAGGAATTAAATGAAAACTTCTTGGAAAAAATATTATGCTTAAAAATTAATAGTACTCTCAGAGGCTTCAAGGATATGTATAGACACTCCTCTGCTGTGTTTTAGAATATAAGCAAACTTGTTTTTAAATAGCCCTTCCCTATAGTGATTAAATTGGTTTAGTATAAGGTGATTTAAACATGCTGGTTCTAGTTTAGCTGCATTTAAAAGTAATAAGGTTCTTGGAGGAAAACTATTGCTTTTGTCACTCAAGCTAATAGATAATGAATATTTCATTGGTCTAAAGAACTTTGACAAGAGAGCAAATATAGTCGTCTCTTTGTTTACATCTTTCAATGATTCCACAGTTTTTGTGAGTCTTGATGTCCTTCCTTACCTGTTTTGAGGAACTACATTGTCAATTGATAGATATATAATAAGATAAATAATCATAGATTGATAGACAGAAGATAAAAGTGGTGCTTTTTTGGTTCAAATGGTGCTGGAGGTGGGTCTAAGACTCCACAAAGTGCCTTCAATCTCTAACTCCTGAAGATGCTCCTTTAGACAACAAGGGATAGATATGCAAAGATAATAATTCTCTTAAAGTTCTGATGAGCTCATCTTGATAAAAAAGACTGCCTTATTTTGAAATATGCAACATAAAATGCAACTTTCTCTTAACTTTTTGTCATTTCTTCTTGGAATAACATCTCTTAAGAAAAAAGCAATTACATTTCAAGTATCTATTTTTAGGTCAAAACCAAGTTTTTTGAATTAGTCAAAGAATATGTGTATCACTGTGGAGTCACACAAACCTGTTCATGCTGGGGCTTTTTTGAACAACTGCTTGTTGAGCCTAGACTAATTTCCATAGTATTGGCTATACACAGCACACTACAACAAAAGAGATACCTTTTGTGTTTGCAGAAGGGAAAAGATCCCTCTAGCTGTGACAACATTCTTAATAGGTGTTGAAATGTTGTAATTATCTGTCAACAATTACTCCTTTTTAAAAACAGTTTCTTCAAAACTTGCCATGTTTTAGCTATTAAGAAAATAGCCAATATCACTATTATTCCCTCAGGGACTTCTCTAAGCAGACTAAAAAGTTATAATTCAATATAGCTTTTAAATATACTTCCAACCACAGAGAAACACTGGCAAATATTTTCAACAAAGAATTTCAGCTGAGAGATGGATGATTGGTAGATATATATCTGAACATTTTATATATATCATGAAATTACAAGACAAACATACTCTAGGTAAGGAATAAGATGGGAGGCAAAAGAAAATCAATATCAGTATAACAGGTTATGGAAGATACAATCATGTTCTTAAAGTACTGCTTAGTATTCCCTTACAGCACCATGAACTTTTATATACCAATATGGAAGTAAAGCAAAATTCACTAATTCTAATAGATTTCAAATAAAATTAAATGCATTAAAATAGCTTCAGGTGTTTTATGTGTATAGGAAAAAAATTCATATAAAGTAAATAAAGAATTAGATAAAACAAAAATATGGATATCATTGGCTAGTATTAATGCTGTTCATACTGAGCTTGTTTCAGACTATAAAATATGACATTAATCATTGTGGAAAACAGACTGTAGGTTAATTTCCAATTATTCTTACTTAACTGTTTTTTTATGCCTTTCTGTAATCTCTTCCTGCTGAGTGTAAATGGGTCCTGCCTCTTGCTTCTAATAGAATATGGCAAAGGCAATGCTGTGTCACTATCATGATTAAGTTACATTTCATGGCCAAGAAGATGGGATGTCACTGTCATGAATACATATGTTATATGACTCCTTCCTAGCCTACTGGAGCTAGAGACTCACCTTGTAGGCTTAATGAAGTAAGTCAGTGGCTATTTTGAAGAAGCCCGTATGTCAAGGAACTGCAGGCAGCCTCTAAGAATTTTGGGTGGCTTCTATGATCTGACTATAGCCTCCAACTAAAGGTCAGAAAAAATGCTGAACCAACAGCCATAAGGAAATTAATTCTGCCAACAACTTGAATGAGCTTAGAAGCAGATTCTTCTCCAGTTCCCCAGTCATGCCTCCAGATGAGAACACAGCCTGACTAATACCTCAAATGCAGACTTGTGAGACTGAGCAGAGGACCCAGTTGAGCCAGGCCTGGACTTCTGATCTCACAGAAACTGTGACATAATACATGTGTGTTGATTTAAGCTGCTTTGTTTGAGTTAATTTGTTATGAAACAATAGAGAACTAATAAAACCATCTAATTCTGATAGTAAAAGATAAAAAAGATGATAAAATAAAAACATTATGTGCTACAAGTAAACAACTAATTTAAGAGTCCTAATTTTCAGTCCTATTTTTACCTTATTCTGTATTTCTAACCCTTAATTCTTACAATATATGATAGAATATATTTAATTTTCCTGTTCATCTATAATTTGTGTGTGCTGATAATTAACTTATTTAGAGAATAGGATGTATTTCATGTGATTTTTTTTGTATTTATTTACTTAGCATTCAGTTGACCTCATTTATATGCAATGAGGGATTTAACATGACCAATGTTTTTAAATAACTTCTGAAAACCAAGCTTAATTTACCAAACCTCAAAGAAATGCTATTCTTTGTCATTTTATCTTAGAGATAGAAGATATCAAAGAGAGAAATAAGAATATTTACATGAGGATTAGCAATAAAAATAGTGATCATAAACTTAATTTTAAGTTTATGTGGTTAACAGTGTTCTATAAAATGTATGGCTTGCTCAATAGTATAACTATAGTCGAAACTGGTAATTTTGCTACTAAGAAAGGACTCTCTTAGAGAATAAATTACTAAATAAAGAGACAAATAACTTATATTCATCATAGAAAAATCAGTTCCAACAAAATCAGATAAGCAATAGGAAGAAAATAAAACAACTTATAATCCCAAACTCAGAGGTAATCATCATTCACAGTTTAGGATATAAAGTCTAAATGTTTTCTATGCTTTTTGTGTTAAGTTTTTAATAGATTACACTCCACGTGGTTTTCTAGCATACTATTAAAACAATAATGATCCATGAAGATATTAATGCCAATACACTGTTACTCGTAGAAGGGCAGACAACTAGGAGAGTGGGAATCTGAAATATAGATTCAGATTGCTTAGTTCTTTATCTAGTGTTGTTCTTTACCGGCTATGTGACCTTTGGCAAAGTACTTAACTTAACTATGCCACGGTTTTTTCATTTGTAAAATAGCTATAATACTATACCATATGCTTGTTGTAAAGATTAAAGATATAATAGGTATTTTAAAAATGGAAAAATATCTGATGTATTTTAAACACAGTGTTACCAATTACTACAGTTAATATTGTTGATTAATTAAAATCATTTGCTCTAATAATTTACAAAAACTTATCAAAGAAATTCCTATTCTTAGAAATCAAAGAGTGTCTAAATTATTTTGTTATTAATACTCAGAAAAAAATCATATTTAATATTTGCATATATTCTTAGTTCCTCAGGATTGATTTCTATAAACAAAAGTGTTGGATCTAATATAAATCATATATAAAATTTTGATGCATATAAGCAAATTTCCCTTAAAAATTACCCATCAATTCATAATTTCCAGAATACTGTATGAGGATACCCTACATCCTCCCAAATACTTCATAAATTATGTGGATATTGAATCGGGTTTCTTTTGTTTTTTACTATGCTGTTTATAATTATAAATTTCTTTTAAAATATTCATTGGCTATTTCTTCTTTATTGAATTAATACTTCTTAATCTTTTCACAACTTTCCATTAGGAAGAGTGTCATATTTTAACTTATTTGAAAAGACGTTTTATATATTGTGAATTAGCCTATTGTTTCTCACATATGTTGAAAGAAAATTTCCCAATATGCCATTTGAGTTTAATTTTTTTGTAATAAAATACTTTAAACTTATTATTTATTACATTTGGCTTATTTTTTATCTTTCAGATTTCTACTTTTGCAATCTATAAAGTCCTTCCCTACTTCCTACCTTTACTTTTTCTTTTACATCCTTTTATGTAAGAAGACACGAATGTTTAAAAAGAAAAAAAAATTAAAAATGAAACACATTAAAAGTAAGAACTCCTTCAGAGATGTCTTTAAGAAAGTGAAAAGGCAAGCTAAAGAGTGGGAGAAGAGGCTCACAAAACACATAATCTCCAATAGCCTTGTAGCTAGAATATATGGAGCTCCATTAAATCAAAAAGTAAGCAAAAGTAAAAGGAAAATCCATGAACGTGGGGAAATTGTCTTTAAAGAAAAAATAATTTGTCTTAAAATTATTAAAATTTATATAAGAGTATGCTATGATCTGAATATTTGTGTCCCCCCACAATTCATATGTTCAAATCCTAACCCCCAAGGTGATAGTATTAGGAGGTAGGGCCTTTGGGAGGATTAGCTCTTGAGGTTGAGCCCTCATGAATGAGGTTAGTCCCTTACAAAAGAGGCCCTAGAAAGCAACTTTGCCCCTTCTGCCGTGTGAGGTTGCATGGAAAGATGGCTGTCTAGGAAGTGTGTTTCACCAGACACCAAATCTGCCAGCACCTGGGACTTCTCAGCCTCCAGAACTGTGAAAAATAAATTTCTGTTGTTTCTAAGCCACCCAGTTTGTAGTAATTTTTGTTATAGCAAACTGAATGGATTAAGACAGTGTAACACTCTTTTATGATGATAAAAGAATATAAAACCTGTAAGTACTAAAAGGTGAAAATAAGCTTGGACAGAGGATGAAAAAGAGAGCCCTGTCTTTAATCAGTCTGGGTGGATAGACAGAGATAAAGTCAGAAATGAAGTTAACGAGAAACCTTGTTTCTCCCAAGGTCATGCAGTAGTTGTAAAGTGCCACATGAACCCACTCTTTGAGTGATAACTTCTTTCTTACCATTGATGCTCCTGAACCACTTTGTTTTTTTATTCATGACTATATAGATGCCCAGTTGCTGAACTGCCCACACCTCATGACCTCACCCCATCTTTGGTTATTACTCTCTTCTACTTCCACCTGAGAAACAGAATTCAGTCTAGTTTGTTTCCCTTAGACCCTCCTTGTTATGCATCAGCACAAACCCAGACCTTACAAAAGACACCTCCCTCCAACTCTTGTGAAGCTGTATTCTTCGGTTTCTAAGACACATCCTCCTTCACTGCATCATATCAAAGTGTCTGATGCTGTCCGACTAGAGCCTTATGCTGGTGTTCTTGGCTGATTAGGCTTTAATAATACAAACATAGTGCCTCTTAAGAGCTACGAAAAAAATTTTCTAAGACTAAAGAGAGAGTATGAAATGAAAACAGAAATATATTTATAGGGAATCGGGTGAAATTTAGCATATAAGATAGGAATAGCAATTAAAAAATAGTAAAAAATAATAATAGAACACATATTAATGAATTTGTATTTATGTTTAAGGTTGTTTTGGTTAGAATTAGATGGCTCCCAAACTGTCTTTTCATTTTAAAATAAATTAGTTTTTGTATGTTATAAATGTCTAATTACAAACACATGCTAGACATTACCTCCTCTTATATATTCTGAATGAGTGTACCTTCAATAACAACTTCATTTTTTTCAGATTGTGTGCCTATATGGGTTGGCTTAATATAATAATAAAGTCTGATGAAACGCCATACTATTAGACTAAAATAAATATTTTGAGAGCTTTTACATATCATGATTATAAATCTCTAATGTCTTTGCCTTTTTTTTCTCCTTTACAATAGTACCTAGAGTAACCGATAATAGAGTGGAAATTAAATGTTCTATTTATTATGTAGTGTTCTAACATTTAAAAATATGACTCAGGGTATTAATAGACCGTAATAGTATTTTTTGGTAGAATATTTAAAGTAAATAGAGATTCTTCATGAAATTCACATAGCAAAAAGATATCTGGTCTCTGAAAGTGGAAACGCATACAAATTAAAGCACTCTTTATTAGCATCTTAACTCATGCTTTTCTTCCTTACTTTCTATGCCCTAAATACCAAGCACTTAGTTGGTAATTAGTACTTTTACAAGAAAATTGCTTCTTTGCTTCAGGTCAGTGATCAGCAATAATTAAAGTAGCTAAAACACTAGGAAAATAGGCTAGGAAATAGAAGGACGTGGTAACTGAACCTAATTTTTAAGTTGTTAATTAAAATAGGCAAAGACACATGCAAAAAGAAGTACGCCCTCCAATCAATATACATAATTCCATTTTTGTGCTATTGAATACCCTTTGCTTAATTTAACCTTTATTTTTTATTCTTAATGTTTTGCAAAAAGATCTAACTAAAGAAACAATAGAGGGATGAATTCTGCTTTGGCCTGCTTCATCAAGGAAGGTACCAAACAACTAACAATGAAAAATAAATGACGTTCACCAGGTAATCTAGGCTGAGGAATATTCCAAGCAGAGACAAAAATAGAATTAAAATTATGTAGACTGTAAGGCAGCAGATCAACTTGAGAATCATCAAGTTGCTCTATTTGGGGAAATTTATTCTGGAGAAAGAATTATTTGAAGAAAATACTTAGACTATATTGAAGATATTTATTCATTTTTTCTGTTTATTTATTCTTTCAAAAAAATTTATTGTTTGTCATGCATTGTATCAGTTCTTGAGGTACAATAGTAAGAAAAACAGAATCAAGCCCTAGCCTGTGAGAGTAAAATATTAATTAATAATTATACAAATATATAGATATAAACTCATATATATGCCACAGAGAAAAGAATATGGAATCATATTTTTTTAAATGGATTAAATAGACCATTCATTATATTTTATAAGCATGGATTAAAACTTTGAGATATAGAATGCTAACCAAATTACGTGGTACTTTAAGTTTTGTGATTAAACAATTCTTATGCACCTAACAGTCCTTCTTTGAAAAACACACACTGTAGCGTCCTGTTCAAAATTCAAAAATACTGTAATAGATGATAACTGGAAAATGATCTTATCTTTCAAGTCAAATCAAAATATTTTAAAAGAATAAAAATGTGGAAAAGATAATGTTAAAATAGTTTTTCAAGTCACCCGTTTTTGTTAGAATTCTACTTTAAGTAGAGAATAGAACTTCTACAGAGAAATATGGTAAACTCTAATATTTCTTTTATGACACTATTTTTTGCTTAGCAATAATCTGAATAGGAATTACTAGAACAGAAAATGTTAAGCACTAATTTATATCTACATTGAACTCACAATTTGATACTTCCATGTAGACTTCCTTAAGCTTGTGTAAGAGGTAACCATTTTGAATAGATCTCACATCTGAGGTTTAGTAATAGCCCACGATTCTATGTTTTTATCTTTAGTGGTAAACAGCTGTGTTACAGTAAACAAGCTCTTCAGAAAAAAATAAATTTAAAAAGCCCTAATATAGCATTTGCTGATTTATTTGGTATAAATACTCCCATAATGGCCAATTTCAATCTACCAAACATCATCGAAACCTGGAGTTGGGAGAAATATGGACAATTATCACTTGCAAGCCAGTATAAACTGGGTCCAACACAACACTGATTTCACCTTAGGATACATCTCAACCTCGTAAATTTGTGTGCTCAATTTATTTCTAAACCTACTGTAGAAATTATAATATTTGGAACACTGGTTTTTAAATAGTGTGTAAAGGTAATACACAGTATGAGACCCCAGTCTAGGCTCCTTTTTTAATTTCCCATCTCATTTGTAAGAGAGAAACTATTTTCATAAAAATGAGTGTTTGATTATTTTTCCTTGCAAAAAATAACAAATAACACTGAAAAGCAGTGCTCACGTTTAAAGGTTACAGAGTTTTGGCAAGCCACAGCATTCTTTTGGCTTTCTTCCCATGGAGGATAATATTGTACTGCATGTTAATTCTTCTTGGCATCAATTCTGTTGATTTTAGCTTTGGAAATACTGTCTAGTAGTGTTAAGTTAAAATGTCACTAATCCATGTATTTTGTTTCTTCTTGGATGGAAATTGTTTCTAGTGATAATGACAAAAATAATCAAGAGAACCAAATTGAATAAAAAGAAATTTGACCAATGCCATAACACATTTTTAATACTGCCTCATAATTTAGAGATTAAGGATATCAGAAGTGAGGGAGCAGGGAAATAGTCTGCTGAAAGCAGCATGTTAGCATCATCATTTAGCAGTGTACGCTGGAAGAGGGTTCAAAAGAATTAGGAATCATTGTCACTATCCTTTGGAGGTTAGTAACAAATCAGAGAAAAAGGAAAATTTGGAATCCATATTTATAAACCCAAGGTAGTGGTATATTAAGAAGAATCTACATGCAAAGGAAAATAAGAAAACATAAGTGGGAAGTGAAAATACTCTTTCGAGAGAGGGAAAAGATGAGTTGTGGATGATTCTTATTCATTAAGTGATGCTGTATTTAAGCAAGGTAAAAAAAAAATCATGGTTTATGGAAAAAGTTGCTTTGCTCAGAGATTACAGAGGGCAGGGCATCAGGGGATAGTGGGAGGGGGAGATTTCTCAAAGATCGAGAAAAAAAAGAATAGGGTATATTTTAAAAAAATCCAAAAAGGAAATAAACATAGGAAGTTTTTTCGGCTGTTGAAGAATAAATCAAATGAAAGGAAGACAGTTCCAGTGAGGCTTTGGTATTTGAAACCTGAGGTATTCTCTCCTTGGCTAGTGATCTTTCTCACATAATTTTTTTCTTTGAGCCATAAACTCTGTGCCATTGATTTTTTACCCTGAATCTGATCAACTGACTAGCTTTGGAAATCTTAATCTGTTTTATCTCTCTCTTTTTTTTCTCCTGCTATCTAAACTAAGAATGTCCGTTCTTAAAATTTTTTATAAACTTAATTCCTAACTGTTGCTCAGTTTAGCTGCCTGGCATGTGACTTAGAATTACTCCTTGTGTAGGGTTCACCCAGAAAAATATGACTCAGTAGAAATACAACAAAGCTTTTCCCCTGAGAGCAATTATAGCTGATTAGAACCAAAAGGAGATACAGGTGGATTTGAAGCAGACCAGAGCCAAACAGATGGAAATTCATTTGCAGGAATATCCTTATATTATCAGAGATCTAGTTGGTATGTGAAATTTCTTTTTCCTTCTTTTAAAATCTTTGATTTTGCAAATCAAAGTACATATTTTACTACAAAACATTGAGCTATTTTTAATTCTTTCCTTACTTAACACCATAAATACCAGGAGATCCATTAACTTCAGATCTTTAAGACATGTTGCAGAGCACATATTCAGGATAACTAAAAGGCATCTTACACAAAAGAAATAACTTCCACCTGTGAAAAACTGTGAAGTGTTTTAGATTTTACCCTATTTTCAAGCCAACAAGTTAGTATGCTACACTTTCATGGATGCTGGTAGAAGACATGAGTCTCCTGGGTCAGAGAAAAAGACAATATATTAATCACAGTAATGACAATGTATTGTCATTTTTCAGTGGTCCTCTGACCACCAATTTCTACAGGGCCTTGCAAAGAGGGCCAGAGGATACTTGCACACACAGTGAGTTTCATTACAGCAGAGGGACCCTGACATTGGGGAACCCAAATCTTTTATAATGGTGGTAAGCGTGCCTGTCCTCTGCTCTGGGGGGATACATTATCTCTGGACCAAGTCTGTTCATGATACAAATCTCCTTGAAAAAATGGTCGGGAACAAAGTTAAATCAGTGACTCTACTCCAAAATGTGCAGAAAAATGAAAAGCCGGTAGAGAGTTGTCTCCTATCACAAGGGTGAGGAAATATATAGGAGGAAAGAAATACACTTGCAGTCTATTTGGTGATACAAAAGGAAAGTTTCTTTGATGTTAAATTTGCCTTTGTACTTAAGGGCCTTCAACAAATTACTCAGATTTAAAATGGCAATGCCAGAAAATGTATACACACACACAGAGTGAGAGAGAGAATTAGCGCTCTGGTAAGAATTATAATGTCACCTAAAAAGACAGTTAACAGGTAATATCTGGTATAAATTTCCTATTGAAGAGTTAATGTGTAGAGTAGAAACTAGATGGCTAAAGCAAGACCTAGGAAGGTTGGAGAGAGGCTTCATTATCACAGGTTTTGTCTTTGAAGATGTCTGAATCACAATGATCACCCCTCAGGGGATAAGATTGTTACTACATCGGGGAAATAGGCTCAGAAGTTGGAAGTGAACGTGTGTTTCAAGATAATGGCTGACAGTCCAGAGAGAGTAAGAAAAAAAGGAAAACCCTGGAAAGTGTCTTGTTTACGATGTATTGACAATCTTGTATTTGTAAGCCAGATGTTTTTTACGTGTTTGGAATTTCAAAAGAATATTTTTGGGGGCTGGCCCAGTGGCGTAGCCGGTAAGTCCCCATGCTGCACTTGGGCAGCCAGCGGTTTGTGTGTTCGGATCCCTGGCACTGACCCATGCGCTGCTTATCAAGCCATGCTGTGGTGGCATCCCATATAAAGTGGAGGAAGATGGGCACGGATGTTAGCCCAGGGCCAATCTTACTCAGCAAAAAGAGGAGGATTGGCAACAGATATTAGCTCAGAGCTAATCTTCCTCACCAAAAGAAAAAAAAAGTCATCATTTCAGAGAACTAAAGCATTGCTTAGTCTCAGTTATGGAGAGAGAAGATTTAGTTTTGACTTTAATATTTGAGAAATATGAGGACAGAAAATGGCTTCATATTTCATTTCCAGGCTATTATCTATTTTGTTATAAGGCACTAAGGAGCGTTCCCTTGGATTATGCTTAATTTCTAAGCCTCATGGCTTGTGTTTCCAAAACTTGGCAGATTTCCATGCCCTGCTCTATTTCTACTAAACTGAAATGTCCAAGAGAAGGCCTTGGGAACCTAAATTTTTAACAAGTACACTAATGGATTCTGATCATTAGAACACGTTGAGAAACTCGGGCTCAGAGCAGCTGAGTTTGTGGCGCCATCTACATAAATGAAATGAAAAGGATTAGGCCTCAAATTCAAATAATTTAAACACTAAAATCCAGGTGTTCATCATCATAACATGTCACATTTGTTAAGCTCTGCCCCTCTGGTAGATGTGTTGCTAAATACTTTAAATGTATTATCACGGGTACCACTTGCACCACGCCAGGAGGCACGGTAATATCACATCCATCTTACTGATTATAAAATGAGCTCAACGAAGATAAGTAATTTGTCTAAGGTGAAAGTGAAGTAATGGATGTTTGGAACCAGGTCTGCTAATTCTGGATATGGGCTCTTAACTTCCTGTCTTAATTACTTATTTATCTCTTTTTAAATTTTGAACAAAAATATCACCCACCTTTGCCACTTGGTCCAAGTTCATCCAGACTTTATAATTATAAGGATTTGCTCTTGAGTCAGCCTTCTAGCCCTGCCTCACTCCAAATTCTAAATGTTAGTTACACAAAGAAATACAAAAGATTAGTCTATTCCTTAAAATTATGCTCTCATTATAATGTGGATCTATAGTGTAAGAGGTTCAAATGCTAATAGCATTTTCAATTTCATTTGATTTATTTGTGGAGAGGAAAGAGAACCCATTCTGGCAGTATTAGGTTTAGTACTGGAAAATTCCCAATTTATTTTTCATGTTTTACCTGTAACATTAACATAATTGCAACATACAAATGTATGCTTTCTTTGCATAAAGCTCTGCTAATACTTTCTCGTGTTTTAATGGTGTTCCAACTTCTAACTACATGCAGATTCTACGAAGGTGGCATTAAATGAACTATTCTTATCAATGGGAGTTTTGAATGTGGCTCAAGGGCTCTTGGTACACAGCAGAGAGTGACTAAATATGGTAAAAATAAGCAAATGTTGCACAGACGCTCGTAGCTGACTTCTTGGTTTCCAACTTATTAAATGGTCTTTTTGCAAACCTATAGATCGTTATTCATGCAGATTCTCAATCGAGGGTGCTTCAATAGAGGCTGCCTATTCTGAGTTTAATGAGAAAAGTCCTAATTAAGCTAGCCATATGTTCAATTGCATTTATAAATGGAAAAATAGCCCTTTTTTTGTTGCTGATACCACCATTGTTGTCATCTCCTGCTGCTGTGGGTGTCACTGAAGCAGTTACTGTTTCCACAGTCTCTTCTGTACTCCAGCGTGTTCATTCCAGGCCTGTATTCTGTGTCATGAGATATTCTTGGCACGCACAGCTGAATGCTTGCAATGCTTGCTTATGAAATTATCTTTCTGGAGATCTATGTCTGTATTGAAACCAACTATGTCTTCAGTTTTGCCCTGGGGATATAGATCTAGCAATGCTGCCAAAACATATTCCTCCTTTTCAAGCATTTAATTTATTCTGGAGCACTTGGAGAGCCAGGAGTCAGGATTGCCCTACAAAGACCTTGCCCCTTTTGCTGTGACATTTAGGGTTTGTTTTGGGCCTTTTCTTCAGCGCAGGTGCAAAACATTTGTTTGAAGCTGTATCTTCACTGGAAGTCAGGTACATACTCTAAGCGTAAAAGCTGCACTACCTTGAGCCTAAAACTGCTTAGAGGAACATGCTGTTCTATTCAGCTACTCATACCTAAATATTTGAAAACCACAAAATAAAAACTTCTAATTTCTTCATGGCATCAGACCAATGTTTAATAGTATTATATTATTCATTATATGATTAATGATATGATATATATATTTAATACACTATATTACTCATTTTTTATTCTACATTGTTTATTCATATAATAAGCATATATAGTGCACCTATTATGACCTCTATATTTTCTGGAGAATAAGAAGAATAATTAGCATCTGTATGTAAGTATCTCATAGACATAGTCATCAGTGGTTTTTGTGCATATATACATAGGTTCTGTGACACTAAACATATATAACTATATTAAAAATATATATTGAGCATATATAATTAACAGATTTGGATAACTTAGATGCCTTGTCTAAATAAAGAAAAGGAGGGCCGGCACCATGGCTTAGCGGTTAAGTGCGCGCGCTCCACTACTGGCGGCCCGGGTTCGGATCCTGGGCGCGCACCGACGCACCACTTCTCCGGCCATGCTGAGGCCGCGTCCCACATACAGCAACTAGAAGGATGTGCAGCTATAACATACAACTATCTACTGGGGCTTTGGGGGGAAAAATAAATAAATGAATAAAATCTTTAAAAAAAAAAAAAAGAAAAGGAAAAAATGCTTATACAAATATCACAACACGATAAGTATAATCTTAATAATGAGATGTTTTTATTTGAATTTTTTTGTATCTTTATCCAACTAACTCGTCTTTCTCAAATTTATCTTGTTACATGATACAGGATAGAATAATTTTTGTTTTTTGTTTTCTGACATTGTTATCCAGTTGAGTGATAACCATCAATAAGCTGTCCTTTCCCAGTCACTGTACTAAAGTCAATTAATAGTTACCCTAGATTTTAGTTGATTGTCTTGGGTATTTCAATTGAACTTTACATCAACTGCAAATGATGATGATTTTCTCTTTCAAATTTTATGCCCTATTTCTTTTTAAACAGTATTTGAGCTAATTTCCAAAACAATGTGTAGTGTAAGTATGTGAGAATTAGCTTTTTTGATTGTAATGTAAGTGCCTGACATTAAGCTTTTGATTGCCTAGGCATCCATTTCAAACACATCCGTGTTGAATAAACACATTGCCAGTTAGGCAACTAGATAAAGAGCCAGGCCACCCCATCCATGGAATTTCCCTTTCTAGAAAGCTCTGGTTGACTTAGGTAACTGGCCCTTTGACTGACTGCTTGCTTTTCCCTTCCCATGCTTCAATTCCTGCTCTTATGTTTTAAATTCACCAATAAAGAGTAAACCCGCAAAACCCCAGGCACCCCACCCTCAACCCAGATAAAAGCAGAACCCCAGGTCCACGCTCTTTCTTTCTCCCTGCAACCTCACTGTGGGGCCCCAGGTGTGCTGTGTACACTCCAGAACCTGTGAGTAATAAACCTTGTCTTTTCAAAATTCCCTGATGATTGTTGCGGAGGTGCATCTTGCAATAGTAACAAGAACGACAAGGGCCAGTCCAGGCACAGCATTGGCTCTGATCAGGAAAACGTCTGGAGGTCTCACCACAAGTAGTAGGGGCCCAGGTGAGCGCCCCCAGGCATTTCCAGCTGATAGCATCACTATCAATAGGCTGATACCAAAACAAAACATGTTACATAACATTCATAGTAAGCATATTTATCTGGGATGTAACGTTATTGGAAATTCTACCTTTTTCTTGATAGATTTGATGTTAGTGTTTGAATTCAGATAGACATCCTTTGGTGTGTTGATAAGTAAATTCTCATGCATAGTGTAATCAATGTTTTCTTTTTTATCAGTAATGGATGTTGAGATTTAACAAAGACTTATCAAACCCACAATGTGATGTTCCCTTTTTGACCTGTTGATGTGATAAAATCCTGTAGTTTGACTTCCTAAGCTATATGAACTTGTTATTCACTTGATAAATCATACTAGTTTTGGTATTTAATTTTTTTTGATATATTTCTAGATTTGGATTTAGATATATACTCCTTAAGATGGTTTCCTTGGAATGAGGAAGAAGGAAGACATACTAGTGTTAGCCTTTCTCATTTTGACTGCTAATTAGTATAAATGAACAATTGAAAATGATTCCAAGCTTTCTGCCTTAGTTTTTTCTATTTCTTCTTTTTCAGTGTTTTAGTGCCAAATTATTAGGATTGTATTGCATTAGATTAAGATTAGATCTTAATCATAAAGCGGTGGAAAAGGCACATATGTGAAGATGATCTTTTAAAAACTTCTGTTTTCCACTGGTTCCCCAGGAAAGAGACTCTAATGTGGCGACGTGGATATAGGAAGATTCTAGGGGAGTGCTTTAGAGATCAACACCAGTGGGAGGAGGTGGAGGAAATCAGATTGGTCAGAGTGAGAAGTTGAAATTCAGTAAAGTCTCATCAAAGATGTCAGCTGATCCTGTGATTCCACAGGGAGTTTGGTGCTGAACGGCCCTTCATCGTTGTCCCTCTTTGGTGCATGGGGGCCGGGCCTATATGCCTTGGCATTGACCAGTCATTGTGGATGCTCTGGGCAGGGGTTGTCAGGGAGATATCTTTTTCTGCTTGAGACAATTCCTGGAAGCCTTTAACCACCAACACTCCCAGCCTCTGGAGCAATGAGTGAGTTCTAGAGTGCTGAAGGAGGAATTCAAGAGGCACACCACAGCCACCACTACAACATCTTACGTTTTTCAGTTGTTGGTTTAACAGGTATTTACTGATCAACCTCTATTTACCAGGTGCTCTTCTGAGTACTGAGGATATACTCGTGAACAGAGCTAACAAAAATCTGTGACTTTTGAGAATTTATAGTCTGTTAAATAAGAGAAAATACTTATACAGAATTTATCATATGCCAGTTGCAACTGTATTTTACGTTTATCCACACATTTAAACTAAAAAAAAAAAACACGAGTTAAGAACTAATATTATCTCTCCTTTACAGATGAGGTAACTAAATTCTAAATAAGATAACTAACTTGCTTTGTAATAAATCCAATAATATTAGTCAAGTCAAGATTTGGACCCAGGAGTTCTGGGTCCAGAGACCACGGCCATAATCTCTAGAACATATATACTTTATTGCTGAGGTTGTTTGTACCTTCTGACATTTATTTTTCCCATTTTTTTCTTTGATTTGAATTGCTAAAAAATTTTAGTGTTTTATTGATCTTTTCAAAAATTTGTTCCTATATGTTATCAAACCTACTAATTGTTCTTATAATTATGTTTGCTTTGTCTTCATTTTCACTAAACTGATATTTGTACATGGCCATGAAAACATGCCTCTCAGATCTTCTGCTGCAGGAAGCATAGTTGACTGACAACAGTGTCACATCTCTGGTGGGCTGCCTCAGTGAATTACCGAGCATGGTGGGAGTATTGGTGCTGGCCCGTTACTGTAAGATAAAGGACTCCAAAATTTGATGACACCTTGTTAGGCAAGTGAAAAAGATGGGAAACATGGTCCAGGCAGTTTGTATATATGTATAGTGAAGGCCCTGGAGGTGAAAGAATATATCATTGCTCTAACAAGTCCATAAACATTCAGTATTTAATTGCTTAATGTTTCATAGATGTTATTTTTCTATTTAAACATAAGTTTTAAAAAAATTAGCTAATTCATTAAATTGTAGTGATTTTGTTTTTGTATTTGCAAAAACTTGTATTAGGTCATGAGTGACATTGCCCCCTAAAAACACCGTGGAGGTTTATCTCTAGTCTAAAGGAATATTACCTGGTTGAAACTCCTGGTAATACTACCTTGTGTAATCATGATTAGATAACTCTTGTCAAAGACATGGAGATGTAAACTTTATATTTGGACCAAGGTCATTATAATATTATAAGTCTACTGATTCTCTTTTTCCATGACTAATGTTCACCATGTTGACAATGTTTTAGCATCCTATTATGTACAAATGCAGAGAATCTAAAAGGGAACAAGATGGAGCCCACTTCAATGAAAATCACAGTGAACTTTTTTAGAGGATTTATTACCCGATTAGGCGAACGTTGCACCCTGGGTCTAAAGATCACTCCTTTGGGAAGGAGATATTTTGGGTATTTATTCCATAGACTTAGCCATAAAAATTTAATTGAATAACCGTAATTATACAAGGTTTTAACAATTTGAGAAGCACCCTAGTTCCATTTTTCATTTCCAGAAGGGACTGATATTTGAACATGATAAGAAAGAATCACTGAGTGATGTAAACTCTATCTTCCTTGCTATATATACCTAAGCATGTTCTGAAAAGGGTGAGCATCTTCTGAAAAGCCAATCTTTCTGAATACGATACATTTCATTATTTTATTATGGACATCTATCTCCTGGGATTATATTAATTCCATTTTTTTTCACAGCCAGATATTAGAGATGATTTAAGACACGTAAAACTGAATTTAACCAGTTTATATAATGCACTATGGATTTCTTTTTCTCTCAAAATACTTTGAATTTTGGGAAATGTTGAAATTACTTCTATAATGTGTAGTTTTGCCACGTCCTGTGATAATACTGTATATAGATTGAGTTAGTGATTAAAAGGACAATTTATGTCCCAGATTACAATTAGGGTTAATTGTTTATGAAATATTTTGGTAAAAATAATTGTATATATTTATAAAATAATATTGGCACAATGGTTAATCTCAAGGCAAAATTTTTAAAAAATAAATATTTGCACTCCAATATAAGGCCCTAATACCAGATAATAAATTTTAAAAATATGGATACAATTAATCATTTAATTGTTCAACATTACTATCAGAGATTGACAGGATGCTTACGGTAACTGTTTATCAATAAAGTAAATACCCGATAAAGGTTTTTGAATTAGGATTCAGGTTATATACAATTGCTCATAGAGTTACTAACTGCAATACATGACAATCTGTAAGAATGTTCATGCTATATAATTCTATCTAATGTACTAGAAATGTTTTAAAATGCATTATTGAAATACAGTGTCATAAAACAAACACATAGAGACAGAAATTGGATTGGTGGTTACCAGAGGGGAAGGGGGGAGGGAGGAGGGTGAAAGGGATAGTTCAGTACATGTGTGTGGTGATGGGTTGTAATTAGTATTTTGGTGGTGAGCATGGTGTAATCTATGCAGAAATAGAAGTATAATGATGTACACCTGAAATTTTTACAATGTTATAAACCAATGTTACTGCAATAAACAAAAAATTTTTAAAAAATCAAAAAAAAACCAATATCCATTTATAAATTCAGGTTGTCTACATATAAGGTAAAATCTAATCAGAGAAGTCTAATCAGAAAATAATGTTATTTTGGAAATTATATCACAAATTCATATTTTAAAAATGATTGAAGCCCAAGTAACCAGGACTAAGCCATCTCTAGGAGAATAATTTTAATAGGTTTAAAAAACCAGAAATTACAAGAGTAATATAACTGAGAATGTGTTCTTCTTTTGTAAAATAGAGATGATAAAAATGAACATTTATGAAGTTTTATATAAGGACCAAACAACTAATCTATTGTGAAGACATTAAAAAATATAATACTGAAAGTTTTGATAATTATATAAATATTAAAATATATTTTTTTCTTACTAAAGGAAATAGAATATATCATAGTACTTAATTAGTTGAAAACCAATATAAACCTAAATTTTTTTCTCTTTGAAAACATGAGAACTTTTAAATGTCATAAGCTTAGAAATGCCTTATTTGACCTAATAATGTCACAGTTCAGAACATAACCATAACTTTTCCTGCCAATATATTGTTTAAATATAATTACTCTGAAACTCAAAGGTGTGTAGAAACTTTAACAAGCATAATCTAATCAAGTTTTGAAATGCTTTGCTAGAGCTGACCTTTAAACATGTATTCTAATCAATAATGAAATTTTATTTTGCACCCTATAATAGTCCTCTGAATGGCATTATAGAGGAATAAGAGAAAGTGCACTTGAACTATAATCTTTCAAACATTATAATACATTTTTAGATTATATTGTTAATGCAGAGAATATGAAATCTATATGTAAATTATGTTTGTGATAAAGTAATAAACTCGAGTTATTCCTTAGAATTGAGCTTTAATTTAAATAAATATTTTAAATGTATAGTGTTTTCTAAGTAAACAGTAATTTTGAAGTAGTAGGAAAATCCTAGTCAAAGTGATCACTTTCAAATGATAATTCTATTTTTTTTTTGACATTTAACTAAATGTAAGAAGCATGACTGAAATGATGGGACGAAATGGAGAGAAAACTAATCTTTTAAATTTGTTAACTTCAATAATGTCATTTTTTTATGTTTAGATAATTGTTAAATATAACAATTAATTATGATTATAATTTAATTCCCTCGAGATAATCACCTTTAATATGGTGACATACATATTTCAATTATGTTCTGTTTATATTGGGCCATTTGTTGCTAGAAATGGGATTATTTCCTGAACAATGCTGTTTTACCCTAATTCCCATGGAGGTGGCTCTCCATAAGTCAAAACATAATTCTCACCACATTTTCAGTCAGTACCCTCCAACTGAGTTTCAATTCTTGCAGATAATACTAATGTTTATAAATACTTTCCAGAATTGCATAGAAATTCCAACAATTCAAAATTTTCTCTAAATTTTTACCTGTTTCTACTACAATTTTCTTAGAAATTCCTTGTGTAACTCTAAGATGTTTTACATTTAGAATTGTCCTTTGTTTCTTTGGATGGGATGCAAAACTAACTTCCTGACCATTTTTCAGGCCTACAGATCAAAAACGTTCCTTCAAATAAAAATTAAGGCAGAAGGAGAAATTATAGAGAAATGAATGACACAAGATCCAGATCACAGTAAAATCAGGACAGCACAATGTAACATTCACTGGCTGAGAACAATTACAGTATACAGGATTAATAATGTTCATTGGTTGAGAATGTACAGTAAAAAAAGGCCAAACTGATTCTCTTTAGTTAATAGCGTATGATAGCACTCAGAGAGTGATGAAAATAATATGTGTGTATACATATTTGTGTACATATGTGTGTGTGTGTATATTACATATAGATGTATACCCTATATATATAAACAAACGACATTTCAGATAGAAATAGATTTGGACTAAATTGATGCTGATAGGAGGAATTTTAAGTAGGAAATGCATGAATGCATTTATACATATAGATATTTATTGTGTACATTGTTCTTAGACCTCCCTCTTCATCTAATATATCATATTTTTCTTATCATTAAACATTGTTTTAATATATCATGTAGGTATTTGCATGGTATTTTCTTGTATTGCTATGCCATGTCGAATTTGCGAATCCCCTGTTGCTAAGCATTTATATTGTTTCCAATTGTTCGATATTGTAAAATATAATGAAATATAAGCATGACTATGCTTGGCTTTGCACATCTCCAAGATTATTTTAAACTGTTTTATTAACTTAGACTACATATAAAGAAATGTTCATAAATTATGAGGTTTAGATCAATGAACTATCACATAGTGGACACACTGGGGTATCTACCACCTAGATCAAGAAATGAAGTATAATCAGCTATCCAGAATCCCTACACAGGTATGTTCCAATTTATTACTCCTTTTCCTCTCACCAAAGGTAGGCAACCAGTGTCTTGGTTTTTAACTCTATGATAAAGTTTTGCCCAGTTTTTACCTTGATATAAATGAAATCTTATAATCCTTTTATATCGTGCGTCTGTTGCTTAATAATAGATTTTAGGATTTATTCTTGTTACATGTAGCCATAGTTAAGGGCTCATTCATTTTCATAGCTACATAGTGTTCTATTACAGGATTTTACCAAATGGACTTCCAGATCCATTTTACTGGATATTTTGACCACTTCAGTTTGGGACTATTTTGAATAATACTGCTGTAAATACTCATACATGTCTTTGGAGTCACATATGTGCAAAATTTTGTTAAATATTTACCTAGGAGAGAATCAATAGGTCTTAGAATTTGTATATGTTCAGTTTCAATAGTAATGACAAACATTTTCCCAAAATGTTTATACCAATTTACATTCCATCATCAGTGTATGAAATTATTAGTTGTTCTATAAACTCAACAGCACTTAATATTACTAGGCTTTTTACTTTTTGTCATTTTGACTGGTGAATATTAATATCTCATTGTGGTTTAATTTGAATTTCTTTAATGATTACAGACATTGAGCATCTTTTCCTAAGCAGTTGGTCTTTTGAAAATTCTCTTTTGTGAAATGTTCTTGTCTTTTGCACATTTTTCTAGTGGGTTCTTTAAAAATCAATTCTCTCAGTCCTTGGTTTGCCTTTACACTCTCTTAACGGTATTCTTTGATGGGGAGAAGTTCCTAATATTATTGATATGCAAGTTATTAATCTTTTTCTTAATGACTTCTGCTTTTTGGTCCTGTTGGGGAAATCTTTGCCTACTTAAGGTAGATGAGGATAGTCTCTCACATTACTTTCTGGAAGCCATATTGTTTTATCTTTAATATTTAGACATACAAGTAACCTGCAATTGATTTTTGGAATTATATAATGCCACAGGAGATTATCAAGAGCATAATTAAGTCTCTTAGCCACCTGTTTCAGATTTACAAATGCCTTTGGAGAAAAATAGCCCCTCTTGATGATCTTTGCACAGCAAGTCTGTTTACATTGTTAGCTTTTATTGAAGTACTTTTGAACATGTCTTATGTTTTCTATAATGTAATTTTTTTCTCAGGAACATTTGGTCCAAATTACTTATCTGCTATTACCAGAAGTAAAATTTAATTGCTGTGGATATTCTCATTGGAGCTTCTTTTTCTCTGACTCTGTATTTTAGGCCCTATTTAAAACAATATCAGGAGTCTAGATTCTTTCTTTTCTCATTCTTGCAGAGGGAGTGATATAGTCTATTCATTACTCAAAATTTTGTGGATTCTCTAAGAAATGATGAGTATCTCCATTTAATTGTCTTATCCTGAGGTAAAGGAAAAGCGTACATTTATTTTATTTCAAAAACTGGAACGATCAAGCATGATGGGAATAGATTGGCATAGACATCCCATGGGAAAAAACTTAACAGAGAATAGTATTTCAGGCCAAAGACTTAATTCTCTGTTTATTGGGACAGGACCTTCTTTTTATACCTTTCATAAATACCACCATTAGTAGCTAACTGTAAAAAAATTTCTATTTCCCGCCTTTAATCATCAATGCTATGCATGTCAGAAGAGAATGAATGAGCAGATCCCCCACTCCTTCAACACTCCATCACCTCGTTTACTTCTTATGCGGCAGCGTAATTAAGAATACCCCAGCCTCATTTGACTTTTCCAGCGTTGCCTTCATTTCTGGTCCCTGGGGTTCTGAGTTCAAAGGAATTAATTAGGTTTTGCTGGGCACATATTTTTCTTATTTCTCAGTGTTTTTACTTCTTAATCAACATATTATAGTTGGTCATCTCTTTCTTTAGCCTGCTTTAACACATCACCTTGTAGAAATGCCTTGAGATTTCTCATGTGCGAATGTTTTCATTTCTGAGTTTCCAGGGCAAATGAAGATTTTTCTCTATAATTTTTTTTTCATCATTTCATTCTTAATTTGTATAGGTAGGTTTGATCCATTACTACTAACAAATGAAATTATTTATGAAAATATGCCTTCACACTTACATGTTCATAAACCCGTCTACTCACTACCTTCAGTAATTTAAAATGTTTCTAGACTATGTGACATCATAAAAGGGTAATGAAGTTTTCCCTCTGTCATCTTAGATCATTGTTTTTTAATATTTTATATCAAAACTCTTCTATTGCAGGCTAAAGGTACATTTATTACTAATTTAAGAAGCAAGTGTGCATGAACATACACACAAATATACAAGAGTAGATTGCTTTAGGAGTCATTCTTTAAACTAATTCTGAAACATTTTATTTGTTTACATTTTTAAGAGTAGGTAGACCAATTTTTGCAAATGTTTGAAATACTTCTCCATATCAGTTCTTAGTTCATTTCTATTTCTTTCATGGTATAAGAATATTATATGAAAATTTTCTGCTCAAATAAAGAATGATGAAGATCAGATTAATTGTAGAAGTATACAAAGCTGTTATTATATTGATAATTATACCTATACATATGGTATATGGTATCTATGGATAATTATACCTATATATATATATATAATGAGAATCCTTGCTCAGATTTTAAGGAAATTTAAGATTAAATTATTCTCTGTTATAATCTAAGAGAAAAAATGACAACCAAAATTTGCATTAAGTAATCCTTCAGATTAAATTGTGAGTTTAGCATACTCTTAGAAACAATTTCTTAAAATATCCTCTCAATTATTTAAATCTTTAAGGAATTTTAATTTTGAGGCAGCATATAAAACATTTTTTTTTGTTTTTCTAAGAAATCTCTAGATCATATCACATATTCTAGAATGACATTTTCCTTGTTTATATATTACTCTAATATATACATATTTTCATTTCCACTATTTTGGGTGGTAGGTATTTGCTTAATTTTTTCTAGTAGAAAACAATGTATCCTAAACAAAATACCTCTGAAATGTTATCTGAGGGAGCATAAAAATATTGTCTCAAATGATGTATGAAGTACACTTTTTTAAATAAAATGAACCCATAATATGAACAAGCTATGTAAACATATTTTTTTCAAGAATAGTGAACAATGAACATGAAGTTCTGTTTCAAACAATTATTATATTATTTGGTTCAAACATGCTAAACTGCTTTAGAAACTGGACTCTATTGAGGGTTTGAGCTTCTTTCGATAATCTTTGAAATTAAAAGGAGAACATGGTGATGGAATTTTTTTAAAGCCATCATAAGTATATATTGAGCCCACAAATGTATTACAGTGCTATACTCATAGGAAATATCAAGATAATTGAGAATTTTTAATTAGAAATATATAATTTACTGAAGGAAAAATATACAAATAAATAATGTATAATATAAGATTGATATAAATCTCTGGGTAAACGTCACCCAGACATATAGAAATATATGTTTTTCCATACAAAAGCCTGGGCAGTAGCAGGGAGGGGTGGGATTGGTTTCCACTGGTGATAGCAGTTGAGGGAAGAGCTTAAGAAAGGCTTTAGGTAAAAGAAGAGGTTTGAGCAATGCTACAGAGATGTGCAAGTGCATACCACATAAGCTGGAAAATGGCCAATGAAAATGGAATTCAAAAGAAAAAGGCACTAGTTGAAACAAAAAAGATAAGACGTGTCAGAAAAGGGACAAGCTTGAAAGATGTGCAAAGGAACTGCGATTGCGTGGAGGAAAGCAGAGTCATTGGAAGATTTTGATCAGAGGAGAGAGTGACTTTTCTGTTTTATTTTATTTTATTTTATTTTATTTTATTTTATTTTATTTTATTTTATGAGGAAGATTGTCGCTGAGCTAACATGTGTGCCAATCTTCGTCTATTTAGTATATGGGACACTGCCACAGCATGGCTTGACGAGCAGAGTGTAGGTCCACACCTGGGATCCAAACTCACGGACCCCAGGCTGCCAAAGTGGAGCGTGTGAACTTAATCACTATGCCACTGGGCTGGCCCCTCTGTTTTTATTTTTCAAAAATAACTCTGATTACAGTGTGGAGGGAAGGAATTTGTATAATTTTTAACTCTTTTAATTTAATTTTTAGTTTTGTTCCAAATAGAAGTTTTGAAGACCTGGAACCTTCTTATTCACTGTCCTTTACTCAGCACCTAGCACTACGCCTTTTGTATCCTAAGCCTTCTTGCAATGTGTATTAGGTGAAATAATAAATAAAATAATGGATTAGTGAGGACAGTTAAGAGGCAGGACAATTAGAAGAATTAGATTTCTATCAGAAAATTTAGGTCTCTGGTCCTTGGGAAATGAATGCATTTAGCAGCTTTGAGAATGGAAACAAGAAGTTGGAAACAAGAATCCAACAAACGTTTAAGAGGTAGAATTAGCATAAATAGGTGGCTAATTGGTAACTTCCTATCCATTACCACATGTGCTCAGGGTTGACATTCAGTTTTCCAGTCTGGATAAAATTAAGATATTTATATCTCCTTTTCTCTTTGTCTCTCCTGATTAATCATTATGCAATACTATCTGGAACAATGGTGAGGCCATTGATTTGAAATAATGATTACAAAAAGAAGTATATTTCTAGTGGGAGAAAAATAATTGGTCTTGATAAGAATATATCGAATTTGAATCACCTGCAACATATCTGCTTGGAGATTCCCTCTCAGGTGTTGAAGAGACATAAAGGACACATTTAAATTGAAACTAATCTTCATTAGAAGCATTATCTGAAGTTGCAGGAATAGAAGAGATCACCCAGAGAGAAAGAATAATGAGAAAAGACTGCACACAGACCTCAATCATTTATTCATGCAGCTATAAACTTTTTAAAGGAATAACTGCAATATATCTACATGCAGCTACTGTATTAGTGGCTGGATATTCAAAGATGATTAAGTCATAGTCCTTACCCTCAAAAACTTATGTGTGGTAAGGGGAACATAAAGTTAATATAGTATAAAGGGATCTATTAAAGTCATATTCCGAGTGTATTGTTTATGTTACGAAAGAATTTGCTTGGCAAATCCATGAACTCTCTATGTATAAAAGAGTTAGCAATCTTTTTCTTTAAAGAACCAGTTAGTAAATATTTTTGTTTCCGGACCATATAGTCTCCATTGCAACACTTGACTCCACCAGTGTAACATCAAAGCACCCAGAAACAATAAGTGAAGGAATGGTTGTTACTGTGTTCCAATAAAACTTTATTTACAAAAACTGGAGATGAGATGGATTTAGCTGACAGGCTGTAGAATCCCAACCTCTAATGTAGAAGTTGATGAGTGGGCTGCATCTGAAAGAATGACTAGGAATCTGTCAAACATAAAGGATCAGATCAGGTGCAAAGTTCTTTTTTTCCTCTATTTTAGTAAATTCCATGATAATATAGACATTTTTTATTCATTGCCCTATCTTCAATGAAAATAAAAATGCTTTATACAGAGTGGATGCTCAATAAATATTTGTTAAAGAAAAATGCATTTCTCATAATTACTCAGTAAATATTTGTTAAATGAATAAATATTTTTCCTCTGAGATTGATGTTTTCCCCTGGCTATCAATAGTAATTGCAGAAGATTTCTACTAGCTTACTCTTCAAATTTTTAATCAAGAATAGGCATTGAAATTTATCAAATATCTCTTCTACTTCTATTAAGAAATCATTTTCTTTATCTTTTCGAGTCCTAAGATAAACCATTCTTTCATGCTTTAAATTAATTCCTCTTAAGCATATGTGCTGGTTAATACTACTTTGGCTCTACTCCTATCAAAAAGCGGGAATCTATGCCCCACGCCTTGAATAAGGGAGATTTGTAACAGCTTTGACCAATATCGTATAGCAGAAGTGCCACTGTGAGATTTCCAAGATTAGGTCATAAAAGGCCACGTAGCTTCTGCCTTGGCTGCAGGGAAATTTACTTTTGGAATCTTGAGTTACAGTGTGAGAACTTCAGCCACATTCAGATTACTTTGTAGGAGAAGCCATGTGGAGGTGCTCCAATGGACAGCGTCAACGGCAGCCAAGTGAGTTAAGCCATCTTGCATGGCCAGCCCCATGGGGACTTCACATGACAGTAACCTCAGATGATGCTCAACAGCAACCGTATGAGAGACCCTAGAAAGAACTACCTAGGCAAGCTCTTCCTGAGATTCTGACCCACAAAATTAAGAACAAAATAAAGGTAATGCTTTAAGGCACTAAGTTTTATATAGTTTTGCAGCAATAATAAGTAGATGAGAATTGCATATTATCTTTCAGTATACTACTATATTTAGTTTGAGCCATACTGGGAAATCTTTTTCATTTATGTTTCTGATTTTTGCCAATTTTGCTGTTAGAGTTATATAGAAATATTTGGATATTTACTGTCTTAAATACTCTAACGTTTTAATATCTTAAAGTTTTGAAAGGGCTTAATTGTAAAACAAATGGACATGGACTTTTCAAGGGAGGAAGGAGTAGATTTAATGATAATATTAATTTATATGCTAGACAATACACTAAAAACTTTACATAAATCATTTTTTAATTCATGCAACAACAACAAAAAGCATTATGAAGCAGACATTGTTATTCCATTTTTTTAAAGATGTGGGAAGTGGGGTATAAAAATTGGCCAAGATCATAACAGTGTGTGCCAGAACCCTCAAAAATCTGATTTCAATGATCATGATCCTAGGTACTATACATTGTTTTTAAATTTCTTTGATTGCTTTAAATTATTGGTGGTCTTGTAAAGTTTTTGCTGTTGTTGTTGTTAATTTTTTAATGATATATATTGCTTATATAGGTTTTCCCAAAACATCATTCTTCTGGATTTAAAATTTGTTTACAGATATGTACCCATCTCCTTTTGAATAAAGCTCATTTAAAGAAAATTTCTCTATTTACTTTATTGAACATGATAGATATTTTTATATTCTATCATTATTTTTAAAAGTTGACACCTGTGTTATCATAATATATGTAATTTACCTTCCTATCCTCTTAAATATAGGTTTTGTATTTTCTCTCTCTTCAAACCTCCAGCTCATCTTTCACTACTCTCATTCTCTGCTGAAGAGTTTGATTCTTACTTCACTACTTCTAGGGTTATAGTTGGATAAGTACTGAAATATTATGCTTTCTTTCCTTTCTATGGATGAGCAATGCATGCTCCTAAGAATCCTAAGAAAACCTTTCTGTTCATGGACTAAAAACCAATTCCTCTCACCAGCCATTTTCCCATGTCTCTTCTGTTACATTAAAAAAAAAAAAAAAAAGCCTTCACTTTGCTCCTCAATCTTCATTTTAGCATGTAACCATAATGCTATTTCTTCCAGGTTAAAAAACAAAACAAACCTCCTTTTTGATCCCACTTCTCCTTTCCTATCCAGTATTTTTCTTCTTTCACTTTGAGCAAAAGTTCTTGAAAGAACTGCTTAAATGGCTGTCTCAAATTTCTTTCCTTTCATTCTTTTTTAAACCTATTTCAATCAAACTTTTAATCCACCTGCCCTAGTAAAAGTCAAACATCACCTCCATGGTGTTAAATACAAAAGTCAATCCTCAGTTCTCACCTTTATTAACCTACCGGTAGGCATACAAAAAAATCAGTCTACCTTAGTTGAAACGCTTTCTTTATTGGCCCCAGGATACCACATACTCCTAGTTTTCCTCTTTTCTTGCTAGCTCTTTATTACTATCCTTTACTGGACTATTTTGATCTCTCCAACCTCTAAACTTTATAGTGGTGCAGAGATGATTTACTTTGCTATTTTATAGCTACACTAACTTCCATGCATATTTCATTTAGTCTTATTGTTTTAAATATCATCTGTATCCTGATGACTCTAAAATGTATATCTCTGCCCCAATTCTCTTCAATTCCTAACTTATATATCTAACAGTGAGCTAAAAATATCCAACTGGATATCTAATTGGAATATTAAATTTATCATGATTTGAACATGAGCTCCAATTATTGCCCGTATTTGCTTCTCTAAGAGTCTTTCCCATTGCTATAAATGGCAACTCCATTTTTCCACTTGCTCCTAGCCAAAAAACTTAGAGTCATTCTCAAATTCTTTCTCTCAAAACAAATTCCACATGTCAAGAATCTCATTGCATATACCTTCAAAATATAAAGAAAATAGTAATGTCATCTAATTCAAAGCACCATCATATTTTGCCTAGAATGTTGTAACAGCTTTCTAACTAGTCTTCCTACTTCTGCCCTGGGTCACTTATAGTTTACTTTCAACCATTAGCCAGAAAAAAAATCTGTTGAAATATTAAGCATAAGTCACATTCTGTCATTCTTTTCGTAGTCCTCACTAATGTAATGGGCAAAATCTTACCGATGACTTTAAGGATGTATATGATCTGACTTCCTCCTTCCTCACCCCCAACCCAATCTATTTCTCTGACATCATCTTCTACTAAATTATTTATCTTGTTCTTTGTGCTCCAACCACACTGGCCTCCTTATTGTCTTGAACTGTCTCAGTAATTCACTAGCTGCTGTCCATTCCGCCTGAAATGTTCTTCTCCCACAACATTCTTCCCTCACTTCCTTCGTCTTTTAGTCAATCTATTTTCGGAGAGCTCTTTACTAAGTTTGCAATTTTTCCTGGCCCTCCCCAATACTTTCTAGCTTATTCTCTGCTTCATTTTTCTCCTTAGAATATGTAAATATTTTATTTATCTTTTTGTTAGTTTTCTCCCCTTATAAGATTAATGAGGATATAGTTTTTTTATATTTTGTATACTGTATTTTCCTAATGCTTAAAAATTTTTTTCATGTTGAAAGCAACCAATCAATATTTATTAGGTGAGCAAATATGGAATTATTATCCCATATATTTTCATATATTATAATACATCCTTTTTGTAAATCATTACTTAATACTCACTGTAAATTTCCTGGCTAGACTGTCAATAATGATTCAGTTTACTGGTTTCTTTCCTTTCTGTTTTTTTGTCTTTTATTTTAGGTTACCCTTCTCGTATTTATTGATTTAATATTTATTTTATTGGATTAAATATAATTTTATTTGAATATAATATATTATTTATGAACATTTTGAAGTTTTGAATGTTCAAAGATATTTTTATCTTGCTTTGATTTTTGAAAGACAGAATATAGAATTCTATGTTAAAAATCTTTTTTCCTTAACATTTAAGTTGAACTTGCAAAAATAAAAAGTATTCATGATTGGGAGGTGGAATTAGCTGGATTTTGCTTTAAGGCTCATAGTGAACCTATCTTTTTGTCCTGTCAACTTCTTCTCCCTCTGGAAGTCACAATTCACGAGAGCACTGCTCCACATTTCTCTGTTGTAAGTATCTCCTCTGGAGGCATCTGGATATAGGTCTTGAGTTTATTTTCAAGGTTACCATTCTTAAATTTAGTTTTAGGGGAAAAATAAGCACTGAGACTAGAGTCCTAGAAGCTACATCCAATATTTTAATTAATTATCCTCTTCCTCCACTTTCTTTTACTCCAACTCCATTTCCTATGATTGAAGGATGTTTTTCTAGGTGTTATTAGAAAAGTCGTTTTTTAGGTGACTTCTGTTTGGCTTAAATGGTGTTTCAAACTTTGTAATTGTTGAGATTAACATTAATCCTGCCCCCATTTTATTTTGTATTTTACGGAAATTTATCAATGCTTACATTCCATTGTTTAAACACTATCTAACTTTGTGGGATGATTGACTATTTTTATATTTATATTTTTTCTCTAATTTTATTTTGTTTGAGAAAGGAGGATCGGCTTGGTCTGAAGCTTGATCACATGTCCATCTCTGTCTTTTGATTCCATAAGATTTTTTATAGTTTTTTTGAGATATAATTGATATACAAAAAAACTGCACATATGTTCTATGCAATTTGATTAGTTTGGACATATGCATACACCCGTGATTACCATCACCACAATCAAGGTAACAAAGCTATCTATCACCTCCAAAAGTTTGCTCATGTCCCTTTGTTTTTGTTTGTGTGCTTGTTTGTTTTGTGATAAGAACACAAACATGAGATCTACTATCTTAACAAATTTTTGAGTGCCCAATACCATATTGTTAATTATAGGCACTGTGTTGTACAGCAGATCTCTTGTATGACTGTAACTTTATACCCATGGACTTTTAATTTAGATGTTTGGGTTATTGTACCATGTATCAGTAAAGGCCACAGAAGAGGAAGAGCAAACTTCTGGGGTGTACCAACTTAAGAAGCAGAAGAGTGAAGAAAAGCCTGTGAGGGATATATAAAATAGGAATCAAGATAGAAAAGCTCAAAAAATTCCAATTCAAGAGTTCTGAATGTTAGGAGATATTTAACAATATGTTATAGAGCTTAGATAGAATGAAGAAGAGGTTATCAAAGTTGGTTTCAATGAGCATTTGTGTCTGTGAAGACATCCTGCCTGTACTACATGATGCTTTTAATAAGTTAGTAATAAGGAAATTAAAATAGCGTTTTGAGTTGGTAGCACCAGGGCTTCATAAGATTTAAGAAATCTTTGTTGTTGCTACTGCTGCTGCTTTTTTCAAAGGCTAGAGAGATCTATATGTACTTGAAAATTGTGTATAAGAATAGAGTGGAGAGAAAGAAATGTAAAAAAAAGGGGGAAGAAGATTACTAATTGAAAATGTTTACAAGACCATAGTTAAAATAGTTCATTTGGTAAAGTCTAGGGTATTTCTTCCTCAGAGGTCTCAATGAAAGAAGATAGGTTGTGAAGTTGTTCACAGTGGATGACAGATATATGATCTTGGATTTAGGAGCAATGACCATTGGCCGAGAGTAAAAAGTGAAGGTTGAATGCAATTGCGTGGATGATTCATTACAACTTTAGGATTCCACGAGTAAGGGAATGTTGGGATTAGATTTGCTTGTTAGAAAACGTACATTGTCAGCTGTGAAAAGGTTGAATTTTAAGGGTCCGGGCAAGATGCAGGAAGACTGAAGAAAGAAGTTATTAAAGTTGTCCTGAGAAAAGTTAAAGAAGGACTTAACTAGGGCAATGGAAAGAAGATGAAAGTTTGTATTCTACTGTCTGGATAATTTCCTTTTATTTAAAATTTTTCATTTAATTAATTTTAATAAGTATTGTCCTTAAAATTCAAGAGGAATATAATTAAAGATTGTTCTTTTTTTTTTTCAGATTTCTAGTTCCCTACTATATTTGTCTGCTAAGGTTACCATTAAAAAATACCATAGACTGGGTGGCCTAAACAACAGAAATTTATTTCTCACAGTTCTGGAGGCTGGGGAATCCAGGATCAAGTTGCTGGCAATGTAGGCTTCATTCTGAAGATTCTTCTTTTGGTTTCTAGGCAGCAGCCATCTCGCTGTAGATCACAATAACCTCTTTTTCAACCTGAAAAGAAAGACATGTCTTTCTCTCTTCCTCTTCTAATAAAACCACCAGTTCTATCAGATTAGACCCTCATCCTTAAGCTCCCATTTAACCTTGATTACCTACTGAAAACCCCGTCTCCAATACAGTCACTTTGGTTAGAGTTTTAATGTATTAATTTGGGGGAGACTCAATTCACTCTATAGAATCTGCTTTAATTTATTTTGTCCTATTCAGATTTGACTCTTAAATGTATCATTGTTACCACTCTTTTTCTACCAGTAATACCTAGCTCATTTTCCTCTTTTTTTTTTATGAGGAAGATCAGCACTTAGCTAACATCTGATGCCAATCCTCCTCCTTTTGCTGAGGAAGATTGGCCCTGAGCTAACATCCGTGCCCATCTTCCTCTACTTTATATGGAACGCCGCCACAGCATGGCTCTACAAGCAGTGCGTCGGTGAGCGCCCAGGATCCGAACCGCGAACCCCAGGCCACCGCAGCAGAGCACTCGCACTTAACCGCTTGTGCCACCAAGCTGACCCCTCATTTTCCTTTTTCCTCTCCAATCTCCTATCAAATCTCTACCCCAGGTTTTGGCCCATCTTTCCAATTCTCTGATACGCAGGGCACATAACACATTATAAAATGCAGCTAGAAAAATATCACACAGATAAAGACATCCTCATAAATTCAAGAATTCCAACCATTATATGGTCCATACAATTCTAGGTTTCCCTAGGAGTGGTAAGCAAGGTAATATTTCTTCCTAATATGCCCACATCTGAATGCTCCTTCATGAAAAAGGGAAGATAACTCTGGAGGCAGAGCCTCCAGACATGGAGTCATAAATAGGATTATACGCAGACTTTGAAACCTAATGCTGTTATCCTGGCTGGATTTTGGATTTGATCCTTCTTTTTCCCTTCCATTGTCTCCTTTTTAAAGTAGGAATATCTATAACTGGGATCCTATTCTTGTTCCACCATTGTAGTTTGGGAGTAAGTAGTAACTTGTTTTCTTGTTTCACAGGTTCGCACATGGGGAAGATATTTGCCCCAGGATGGATCATACCCAGAGTCTCACGCATACATTATTTTGATGATACAGACAATGAGATTTGGGTATTTTGAACGGATGCCATAGTGGATTGAGAGTTTAGGGATGTTAAGGTTGGGTAAATGGATTTTGCATATGGGATGGACTGGACGTGAATCTTTGGAGCCTAGAGGTTGGACTGTGGTAGGCAGAATAATTATCCCCCCACCTCCAAACATGTCCATCTTCTAAGCCCCGGAACCTATGAATATAATAACTTACATGATGAAAGAGACTTTGTAGATCTTTAATCAAGGATCTTGAGATGGAGAAATTATCTTGGATTATCTGAGTAGGCCCAATATAATCACAAGGGTGCTAATAAAGGAAAGAGGAAGGCGGGAGAGTCAATAGGTGATGTAATTATGAAAACACCCATCAGAGTGATGTGATTGTGGGAAGGAGACTAAGCCAAAAAAAGAAGTTAACCTCTAGACACTGGAAGAGACAGATAAACTTATTCTCCCCTTGAGTCTCTAGAAGGAATGCAGTTCTGCCGATACCTTGATTTTAGCCTAAAGAGATGTTATTTTGGACTTTGGACTCTCAGAACTGTAAGGTAATAAATTTATATTCTTTTGAGCCACTAAGTTGGTGGTAATTTGAAACAGCATCAATAAGAAACTAATACAATAGTCAAGCTTCTCACCCTTTCATCAAAGGGTCTTTTTAAACCATCTCCCTTTTCTTCAAACATCTCACCTTGTCACCTTTCTTACCCTCAGGATAAATCTTTACCTCCTACTTTATAAATATGGTAATTATCCAGAAAATTCTTCAATATACTGCAAGTAACCCTGTTTTCGTACATAATTTTCATATACAAATGATATGCAAGTTTCGTATACATTTTATTAATGAAAATGAAGGAAAGTGTCCTCATTAAAGGGTTAATATAGATATAGAATTAATACCAAGTTAATGGAAATATGAGAATCTCCCAGTCTTGAGACAACATGAACCGGAGAACGTTAGTGGTACTAACACACACACACCTACTTACACACGAGTAATGTGGAAGGAAAAGCAGGTTTTAGGGTTAATATGATAACCACTTTTGGACACACCACATAACTGTTATCCCTGGCTATCATATTTACAATAATCAAAAATTGGGGGAGGGAGTCAGAGTTATGAGTAATCTAGTCCAACTATCTTTTTTTTTTAATATAAGAAACATAACCTATGGAAATTAAGAGACTTGATCCAGGTGAATATTCATGTTAGTCATAAATCCAAGACTGAATTTTAAGTCATCTGACAATAATTCATTTTCGTTAATTCTAGTGCCTTTCTAATGTTTCTCTATTTAGAATTTTTTTTTTTTCCTGGACTATCTCTAAAAATCCAATCAAAGTAATGTATTAACCTCATTAGCTACTTTAATTTCTATTCAGAAATGATATTTTACACTTTGTTCTGTATTGTCAGGGCCTGCCATACCAAAAAATTATTATGAATCTAGTTTATTGGGAAATTACATATTATTTACTCCTTATATACAAGATTTTTGTCACTGCAATTTTAAAAGTCAGATAACCTATCATTACTCTCTACACACTGCCAACAATGATGGTCATAACTTTTGCTCCTTTACAACAATTATAATTTTGTGACATGATGTTATACACTCTCTATTGTTTAATTTGAGCCTTTCAATATCAATAGCCAACTAAATATACATCTCAGACTATATACTAATAGCCATAAAATCATTGCAATCTTTGGACTGACTACTAGCTTGTGCTATCTCTATGTGTGGTCTCGTGCCAATAATACATAAGTATCTGTAACTCTATATTGATATTATAAAGTTTGTGTTCATATTTAAAAGTAGAAGCCAAACTGATTTTCAGAGATAACATTACAACTAAAAACCGTGTAATTAATTTTATTCTACCTCCTTAAATATACACATTCACATGATTATGAAAAAGTATATTTCTGTTTAAATCAGTAAAAAAAAATACCACTTGTAGAATAAATCAAAATTAGGTGGAATATATAATGCATCCAATTTTTTTTTCCTGAATGGTTCCAATTTCATATTTACTATTTTATAACTCCATAGTTCATTAAAATTTCCCAACGTTCTCATATTATAACATCCCGGCTACATATACTATTGCTGGATCTTTTGATGTCAGAGATACTTTTATATACTAGAGAAAAACTTGTATTAATATTTGTTCAATGCCCAAAAACCTATGTCTAAATCAACTATTGACAACTGCTTTGCTTGAACTTTTAATTATTGATTATAAATAGATTAATAAAATCAATATACTTAATAGAAATGGCAATCCAAATGGACTTTTCAGACACCAGAAGACATAGATTATTTATATGCGAACACAATTATTAAAGTCTTATTAATGCTGTTGAGTTAAGACTATCTGCACAAATGCTTATAAAAAGTTAATATTTTTCTTATAATATGCCTTACTGTAGTTGCAACTATTATAGTCTTTAATGTTTAGGTAAATTTGCTAGGTGTCAGTTTTTTCTTTACTTTTTCTCCTTCTTCAAAACTTGGACCTTGTGGCATGGTCAAATCTCATTAGGCTGATTCACCCCAGACAAAAAACTTTACTCATTGTGTAATAGAAACTTTAGATACTTGTCTTACAGGTAGATTTTAAATTTTTAAAAAATGTTGGCTTTTCCATAAAGTAGGTGTGTCTTAACTTTTGTATAGCCAGCAATACCTGGAGTATAGTCTTGTCATGATTAGATGATAAAGCTGATTTATTAGCATTGTTAAAAATGTATATTTTTCTCATTAGTATTTTATAATAATTAGTAAGAGGTATTATAATTAGAAGAAATTTAATTTCCTATGAGATGAGGAATTGTGCCTGCATATTAACTCTCATCTTTTAGGCTATTTGCCTAATTTATCATTTAAATATACTATTATCCCCTCTTTCTAATTAGTTTTTGTGTAACATCCCCCAACATAATTCAGATGGTAGACTCCCGTTCCATCTTCTTACTTTATATGAGCCACTAAAATTCATGTTTATTTTCTATTCTTTGAGTAGTTCCTGATATTGGACTGTTTTAACACACAAGTTTTTGTTCAGTCCTTTATGACTCCATAGATATTAATTAATGTACACTTATATTTCTAACCAGATACATACTTGAAAAAAATACTAAACCCATAAATTGACTCTCATTATTAAAACCATAAAAATATAAATCTTACGTCACACTTTCTTTGTAGTTTCTTTTAGTAATATCTATAATCTTCTTTACAATATCAATTATTATTATGTACTCATGTAATTTTACAAATTTACCTTATTATGATAAATCGTTATTATAATGTCGATGCAGGTGTTGTTTGCTTTAAATAAAATGGTTATAGCCTCACTAGAGGGTAATCCCTTAACTAACTTCTTTGTCATTTTACAAATAATCACATTGCTCCTGAAAGCATGATGATGAAGAGCCAGACAGCCAGAATTCCAATCCCATCCCTGCTCTCTGAGTAAACTGAGGCAATTTATTTAACCTCTTTGTGCTTATCTGTAAAACGAAGAAAATAATGATTCCAACTTGAAAATATTATGATTAGGATTAAAGAAATTAATGCTTATAAAACACTTGGAATAGTGCTTAGCAAGCACTGTTATTAATATTAAACATATTAAACATTTAATAGCTATTAGCTACCACTACTACAGTTTTGTTCTTGCTATTGTTATTACTATTATCATTATATTATTAGACACTAGAGAATATTCCAGGAACATATTTACTTTTTCTTATTCAAATATGTGCTACCAAGTATTCTCCAAGCCTATCAGATTACTTTCAGTGTTAATTTCTTATTAGATCCCCAGATCCAGGCACAGGAGGGCATAAAAGAGTTGTGGGCAAGAGTGTTGCCGCAGATGTTGAGTCAGGTTTGTCATGAAAATAACTCGAAAACTATCTCTTGTTTGGAGTTATGAAATTTTATCGACCTTTTCAATATAATTGCGTGGCAATGCTATCTAATGTTTTAAACAGCTTTTGAGGTATAATTCACACACCACATAATTCACCCATTTAAAGAGTACAATTTAATAGATTTTAGTATATTCAGAGTTGTGCACCATCACCACAGTTAATTTTAAACATACTCATCACCCCAAGAAGAAATCCCATGCTTATTGACAGTTACTGCTAACACCCTGCCCAGCCCTAGACAACCACAAAGCTACTTTCTGTATCTATAGATTTCAATTCTTTGAAATGTTTTGCACACTTCATATAATTAGAATCATACAAAATATGACTGATTTAGTTTGCTTAGCATAACATTGTCAAGGTTCATCCATTTTGTAGCATTTTTTATTAATGTATTCCTTTTTATTGCCGAACACTATTCCGTTGTATGCAAATACCACATGTCGTTTCTGCATTTATCAGTTGATGGAAATTTAAATTGTTTACAGTTTTGGTTATTAGGAATAATGCTGCTATAAACATCCATGAATAACTTTTTGTGGATATAATTTTCCTCTTGTGTATATACCCAAATCATATGGTACTTCTGTGTTTAGCATTTTGAGAAATTCCCAGTGTTTTCCAACGTGGTTACACCTTTTTACATTCCCATCAACAACATACAAGAATTCCAATTTCTCCAGATATTCTCGAACATTTGTTATCTTTTTTTATTATAGCTACTGCACGTAAAATGACGTATCATTGTGGTTTTGAATTGCATATCCCTAAAGAATAATGATATTGAACGTCTCTTCATGTGCTATTGGCAATGCTTATATATATGTATTTTTTGAGAAATATCTATTCAAATTCTTTCCCTATTTTTAAAATTATTTGTCTTTTTATTATTGACTTGTAACGGTTCTGTACACAAATTCTTTATTAGATATGATTGGCAAACATATTCTAATTCTGTGTTTCACCTTTCAGTCTCTTGATGGTGTCCACTGAAGCATAAACATTTTTAAGTTTGAGGAAGTTCACTTTCTCTATATTTTTCTTTTGTCACTTGTGCTTTTGGTATTGCATCTAAGAAACCATTGCCTATTCAAAGATCATAGAGATGGACTACTGTATTTTTTTCTAAGAGTTTTTATAGTTTTTCCTCATACATTTAGGTACATGATTCATATTGAATTAATTTTTGTATATGGTTTGAGATGAGATTCAAACTTAATTTTTTTTTTTTTTGCATGTGGATATACAGTTGTTCCAGCACCCTTTGATGCAAAGTTTCTTTTTTCTCCATTGGATTTTCTAAGTACGCTTGTTGAAAATCAATTGACCATAAATGTTAGTGTTTATTTCTGAATTCTCAATTCTATTGCATTGATGTGTATGTCTATCCTTATGCCAGAGTCACAAATTCTTGATTACTGTAGCTTTGTAGTAAATTTTGAAATGGGAAGGAGGGATTCTTCCATCTTTGTTCTTTTTCAAGATCATTTTTGGCTGTTTTGAGTCTCTTGCATTTCCATATTAATTTTCCAATAAGCTTGTAACTTTCTGCAAAATATCTAGCTAGGATTTTGATAGGGATTGTATTGATCTTAATTTTCATATAGTTGATGATTTCATCAACATGTAAGCTTTTCTCTTACAGTGACATATATCAGGCTGCCTCTTACCCATTAAAGTATCATTCTCACTATTTGATTATTCTCTTGAACAATAACAATCTCAGCATTATAATGGCCTGTGCAAAATACATTTTCTAATGACAGATACGTAGGTAGAAATTGATCTATTGATTGAAAGACTTTTTCAATATATTCTTATATTTTCACTGAAAAGTATTCTCGTTGACAAAAACAAAACAAAAAAACAACCAGAGATGATAAATTTTGGAGTAGAGATAAATATCAATGCAATTAATTTTAAAATACTTTTTAGAATCTTGATATTTAGTGTAGAGGAGCAAGAGGTAAATCATAAAAAAGAAAAACAACAACAGTTAAGAGACACAGAAAATTTTTAATCTCTAACATTTTGCTAATAGAAGTTACAGAAGAATAAAATGGAAAACATGATAGCAAAGAATCATTTAAAGATACTATTGGTGATTTTTTCTAGATTTAAGAAAGAGATAAATTCTCAACATAAAAGTGCACTCTGAATCTAGAGCAAAATTCCTAAATTAAATTGAATCTAGATATGCCTGCAGTATATCAAAAGTAACGTCCCTGTGCTAATGAAGGAATTATAAACATATGGATTTAATTTCAAACTATTCCAATATTTTATTAAAACTATTTCACTCAGCTTTTTTTGTTGTTGTTGAACATAGACCCAAGAGCTGGGTAAAGCAGAGAAGAGAAATGGCAAGGAAATTTGGTAGCTGGAAAGGAGATAGATAAATGGCATAAATAAATGATTCAGCAGACTCAAGGATGGTGAATCCCAGGACAGTGCTAGGAGGGTAAAGAACCACCCCTTTTAAAATGTAGAATTCTCAAAAGTCTACAGAATTTGTGGCGCTATGTACTTCATTTGTAGTCGCTAAATTTAGAGCAGTACCAACTAACTAATATGACCTTCTAGCATAATATGTCTCTTAGTAAGTCAGTCAAAAATAAAATATAGCATTTAAAGGAACAAGAAAACGTACTAAAATGGAACAAAAGGGAGACCACGAAAGGACATTACCAAAAGAAGCAACAACCATAATAGAGTATGTCATCAGAAATTAAATAAGTGATGCAAAACAAACAAATAGCTACAGTATTTGGATAAGAAAATCTGAGTTAAAATTATGTTATTAAGCAGCCAATTCACCTAAGTTGCCACTTCTAAAATTGATGGTAATAATAAAGTCGTTTTGAGGCTCAAATTAATTATGTATGTAGATATGGTTAATGTTAGTTATTACTATTATTAGGAATATTAACAAGATCTAGTTGTCAAGAAAAAAACTGCTGCTATTAATAACATGTCTAAAACTTATACTTAAAAAGTTATCTTAGCACAGGTAGAATTTTTACACTCTGAATAGTGGGAATAGGTTCAATTGGTTTATGTCATAGGTAGGCAAGTAGCAGCAATAGAAAAGGGAATAAAATAGTCATGGTTATTTTATATTTGCAACTTCCATAGGAAGCAAATATCTATTTTAGCATTTACCATCAATTTTTAAGAGTACACTTTGTTATCCAAATGTCATAACTCCTGAAAATATTTTAGCCATATTTTTAAAAATATTATAAACAAATTACATTGAGTTTTGTGTAACATTATCATAGTCTCAAAATACTTTTTATTATTATATAAGGAGCTTATTTTCTTTAATGAATATTTTGGGTAAAACACTGAATTATATTATTAAATGAATATTATAACTACAGCTGAGGAATTTAGGTAATATTCACATATTGTTGTATTTCATTTCATTTCTTTCTACAGAAATTTTGTCTTTTTCAGGTTGCTAACCATACTGTTGAAGTAGTTCTTCATCCCATGTATTGTAGGAACTTTCTATATTATTACATATTTATTTCCCCTATAGTTGAATATAAGTATTCTTTTGAGATGTTTTAAAATCTGTGAATTTTTCTATCTTTTTTTGGCAACTTATTAGTTAGCACATCATGTTTTAATTTGAAAATGCCAAATAAATACTCCTGATTATCATATTTGAGAATAAAAGTAGCTTTTAAAATATAAGCTTCAAGCAAAGTATACAGAATTATCATTCAAATAAAAAAATTGTAACTGCCTTAATTGGTATATTATCACCAACTCA
The DNA here is from genome assembly GCF_057802395.1 of Ceratotherium simum simum. Lineage (NCBI taxonomy): Eukaryota > Metazoa > Chordata > Mammalia > Perissodactyla > Rhinocerotidae > Ceratotherium > Ceratotherium simum. The sequence continues at coordinate 28,651,730 of NC_141907.1, read as the reverse complement.
TAATTATAATTTATGCTTAAATAAGTATGAAGCGTACCTCATTTTCCAAGCAAAGTTAGATTAGTATATCATAGTTGTGGTATTAACTCTGATTTGTCAAAGGGATCAATCATTTGTTCTAACGATAATCAATTTTGAGCACATGCTTTAACATTCATATTTCGTATCATGTTTTGTCAAATGATGTGATTTTAATAACATGATTCTGGAATCTACCATTATCAAGGACTGATCACTTGAGAATTTTTGTCACCTGGATGACATCATTTTAGTTCTAGTTGACAGCACCAGAAGCCTATTTTTAGAGAGGCAACCTACTCCTCAGCAGTGGACATCTATAGTAGAAATGAAAAATGGCTGAGATCACCCATAAAACAGCCTTATGTTGTTCATGAAGCAGTGAGTTAAAATGGTAGTGTAAGCCTTGAGGACAATGTTGTAAACATCAATCTTAAAGTATGTTCTGCTTATAGTAAATATTGACTGCATCATAGATTCGTCTTTCTACCCATAATTTTTGGAACTCTAGTCCCTTTAGTATTTATGTCATGTTTTGATTTAAAAACAGTATTCATGGAGGAACATTAATTCCTTTCAAATCACTAGCATGCCCACCCTTTCTACAGTACTGCTGCAGAGTAATACAACCAATGACCATAGCGCCATCTAGTCTAATCTCTCATCTCACACTTCCGTCTCACCTATACTCATCTCAATAGGCACTTTAGTTACCATTAGGAAATATTACAATAATAAATTCCCTTTTCCTTCAGTGAGTGTAGGGTATAAATGTAAGGAATGATAAATGTATTTGTAGGCCATTTCACTCCAAGAATACCTTGCCATATTGATTGATAACTATAGTTTTGTTTATAAGGCCAAAGTGCCAAAATTAAACTATACGCTAGTGAATAGAATTAATTATTGTGCTTACTGAAGGGTGGGAAATTTGGAAGGGTAAAAAGAAGGAGATAGAAACAATAAGTAAATACTGAATTAAGGTGAGATATCTTATTCCTAATTAAAATGAAGCAAATATGATTATAAGGTAATTTATTAAGTTAATAAGAGAAATGTGATAATAAATTAATCCATATCCTGTAATGAAAATTAAAAACATAGTATTACACAGAATGAATGTATTATGCTGTAACTACTTATCAAGTGGATTTCTTAGTCCATTTGGGCTGCTACAACAGAATACCACGTACTGGGTATCTTACAAACAACAGAAATTTATTTCTCATAATTCTAGAGGCTGAGAATTCCAAGATCCTCCCTTGGCAGGAGAGACAGGGAGTTCTTTGAGGTCTCTTTTACAAGGGCACTAATCCCATTTATGAGGATGGAGCCCTCATGACCTAATCACCACCTAAAGGCCCCTGTCCAAATACTATCACGTTTGGGATTAAGTTTCAGCACATGAATTTTGGATGGAAACAAACATTCAGTCTACAGGTATAGCAGCTTGTTACCCATTTGCAGTGCGCCCTCACTAAGTAACTCACTGGAGGCCTTAGCAGTGTGGGACAGTTGTAACAATCTGGATGCATGTCTATTTTTCCCCACTTGTTCCTGTCACACATGTGCTCTACGCTGGAATGTTTGATTTTTGCTTCAGGGTTCTTAGTAACTTAATTTTCAGCTTAATCTTCTTTAAAATATGTCAAATTGCCATGGTATTTAGATTTGGTTGAAGCATTTAAATGAGTTATATATCAATTTTATTTTTAAATTCAATATTTATAATACATCGGAAATTACATTTGCAACTACTTACACTTATGACAAAAATTTTGGATATCAACCGAAAAATATGCAAGGTAATATGTGTATATAAACATGCATATATTTAAAAATATGTATATTCAAAAAATGTAAATTCAAAGGTATATTATATATAGTCATAATTCTTGAGGAAGTAATAAAGCACAAGAATTCTAAAAGCAATGGTTTAAAGGTTGTTAAACGCTTTTGTATTCTTTAGTCAGAGGTTGTGAAATGGAAGTGGGACTATAGTCTATGTACCTTAAGAATTTAAATGCAAAATTTAAGATTAAGTGGGTTTTTCAAATTATTTTTTTATCAATAATTATCATGAGGTTCTCAGATCAGTGAGCCAAAGTGGTATAAAGGCTTATCATTGTATATCTATACAGTGCTGAAGTGGATCAAATTTCTGACTTCAGAAAGTAATATTATAAAAAGTAAAATTTAACACTCTAAATTGGTTGGGATTTGTCTCTATGAAAACTGTCAAATGAACACATAAGAAATGTCTTTGCTTTAAATACATTCTTAGCAAAAGACCTATCTTTTTTTATGTGCTTTGATGCCTCATTAAAATTTGATTCATGATCATATATAGAAACTATTTCTAAAGAAAAAAAATTATTTCTCTTCAACTATCTTGTTAGCTTTTTTTACCTTTTATTTTATTGTGATAAGAACACTTAACATTAGATCTATGCTCTTAACAAAATTTTAAGTGTAAAATACATTATTGTTGACTATAGGTGCAATGCTGTACAGCAGATTTCTAAAGTTTATTTGTCTTGTCTAACTGAAACTTTATGTCCCTTGGTTAATAACTCCACATTTTCGCCTCCCCCTAGCCTCTGGCAACCACTCTTCCATTCTTTGAGTCTATGAACTTGGCTATTTTAGATACTTCATGTAAGTGAAATTATGCGGTATTTGTCTTTCTGTGACTGGCTTATTTCACTTATCATAATGTCCATAAGGTTTATCGTGTTGTCACATACTGCAGAATTTCTTTCTTTTTTTAAAGCTGAATGGTATTCCATTTTATGTATATACTGCATTTTTTTTTTTAATCCATTCATCTGTTGATGGACATTTGGATTGTTTCCACATCTTGGCTATTGTGAATAGTGCTGTAATGAACATAGGAGTGTAAATTAATATCTCTTAGAGATTCTGATTTCAATTCTTTTGGGTAAGTACCAAGAAGTGGGATTTCTGGATCATATGGTAGTTCTATTTTTAATTTTTTGAGAAACCTCCGTATTATTTTCCATATGAGCTTCACCATTTGCATTCCCACCACCAGTTTCGCAAGTGTTCCCATTTCTCCACATCCTCTCCAACATTTGTCTTTTGTTTTTTTGATAACAGACATTCTGACAGGTGTGAGATGACATCTCATTGTGGTTTTGATTTGTATTTCCATGGTGATTAGTAAAGTTGAACATCTTTTCATATACTTGTTGGACATTTGTATATATTCTTTGAAAATATCTCTATTCAAGTCAATAGCCCATTTTCAATCAGGCTTTAGTTTTTTAAAAAAATTATTAAGTTGTAAGTGTTCCTTATGTATTTTGAATATTAACCCCTTAACAGATATGTGGTTGGCAAATATTTTCTCCCAGTTTGTAGGGTTGTATTTTTATTCTGTTGGCTGTTTCCTTTTCTGTGCAGAATCTTTTTTGTTTGATGTGGTCCCACTGGTTTATTTTTCTTTTTGTTGCTTGTGCTTTTGGTGTCATAGCCATGACAGCATTGCCACAACTAATGTTATGAAGCATTTCCCTTATGTTCACTTTTCAAAGATTTACAGTTTCGGGTGTTACCTTTAAGTCTTTAATTAATTTTGAGTTGATTTTTTGTATATGGTGTAAATAAAGGTCCAGTTTCATTCTTTTGAATGTAGATATCAGTTTTCCCCAACATCATTTGTCAAAGGAACTATTCTTTCCCCATAGTGTATTCTTGGCACCCTTGCTGACGATCAGTTGACTGGAGATTGTGTGGGTTTATTTCTGGTTTCTCTATTCTGTTCCATTGGTCTCTATGTCTGACTTTATGCTGGTACCATACTGTTTTGATTACTATAGTTTTGTAATATATTTTGAAATCAGGAAGTGTGATGCCTCCAGGTTTATTCTTCTTTCTCAAGATTGATTTGGCTATTTTTGGTCTTTTAGATTCCACATAAATTTTAGAATTGTTTTTCCTATTTCTGTAAAAAATGCCAGTGGGATTTTGATAGGGATTGCATTGAATCTATATATTGCATTGGGTAGTATGGACGTTTTAACAATAGTAAATATGTCAAATCATGAACATGGGATGTCTTTCCATTTGTTTGTGTCTTAATTTGTTTTATCATAATTGGTTGTTAGTGCATAGAAATACAATTAATTTTTGTATGGTGATCTTGTATCCTGCAACTTTATTGAATTTTTTTATTAATTCTAACAGATTTTTTGTGAAATATTTAGAGTTTTCTACATATAAGATCATGTCATCTGTAAATAGGGACAAATTTATTTCTTCCTTTTCAATTTGGATGCCTTTTATTTCTTTTTCTTGCCTAATTTCTCTGACTAAACTTCCAGTACTATGTTGAATAGAAGTGATGAGAGTTGGTGTTCTTGCCTTGTTCTTGAATGTAGAGGAAAAGTTTTCAGTTCTTTACCATTAAGTATGATATCAGCTGTGGGCTTTTCATATGTGGTCTTTATTATGTTGATGTAATTTCCTTCTTTTCCTAGTTGCTTGAGAGTTTTTATCATGATAGGCAGTTGAATTCTGTCCAAGACTTTTTCTCTCCCTATTATGACAATCATGTGATATTTATCCTTTATTCTGTAAAGGTAGTGTATCACATTAATTGATTTTTGTATGTTGAACTATTGTTAAGAATTTTTAACTCTGTATTCATCAGAGACATTAGCCTATAATTTTCTTGCTTGTGGTGTATTTGTCTGGCTCTGGTATAGATGTAATGATGGCCTCATAAAATGAGTTTGGAAATATTCCCACCTCTTCAATTTTTTGGAGGAACTTGAGAAGGATTGGCATTAGTTCTTTCTTATATGTTTAGTAGAATTCACCAGTGAAGTCATCTGGTCTTGAGCTTTTCTTTTTTGGAGGATTTTGATTGCTGATTCAATCTCCATACTAGTTACAGTATGTTCATACTTTCTACTTTTTCATGATTTAGTCTTGGTAAGTTGTATATTTCTAGGAATTTATCCATTTCTTCTAGGTTACCCAGCAGTTTCTTGGCATATAATTGTTCATCATAGTCTCTTATGATCTTTTTTATTTCTGTGGCATTAGTTGTAATGTCTCCTTTTTTATTTCTGATTTTATTTGAGTCTTCTGTCCTTTTTCTTAGTTAGTCTAGCTAAGGTTTGTTAATTTTGTTTACCCTTTCAGAGAACAACTGAATTTTGATGATCTATTTCTATTGTTTTTCTATTTTATTTCTTTCAGATCTAATCTTTGTTATTTCCTTCCTTCTGCTAACTTTAGACTTGGTTTTCTTCCTTTTCTAGTTCCTTCAAGGGAAAAGTTAGGTGGTTTATTTGATAATTTACATGTTTACTTCTATGAACTTCCTTTTTAATACTGCTTTTGCTGCATCCCATAAGTTTTGATATGTTGTGTTTTCATTTTTGTTTGTCTTGAGGTATTTTCTAATTTCCTTTTTGATTTCTTCTATGGACCAATGGTTGTTCAAGACTGTGTTGTTTAATTTCCACATATTTGTGAATTTTCCAGTTTTCATTCTGCTTTTGGTTTCTAGTTTCATTCCATTGTATTCAGAAAAGATACTTGGTATGATTTCCATCTTAATAAATTTATTAAAAGTTTTGTGACCTAACATGTGATCTATACTGCATAAAGGTCTGTGTGCAATTGAGAAGAATGTTCATTCAGCTGTTGTTGTATATCATATATGTCAATTAGGTCCATTTGGTCTATACTATTATTCAAGTCCTTTTTTTCCTTATTGATCTTCTTTCTGGATGTTCTGTCCATTTGTGAAGTGAGGCTTTGAAGTCTCCTCCTATTATTGTATTGCTGTCAACTTCTTTCTTCGGTTATGTCAATATTTGCTTTATATATTTAAGTGCTCTGATGTTGTCTACATATATGTTTATAATTGTTACATCTTCCTTGTGGATTGACCCTTTTATGAATATATAATGTCCTTCTGTGTCTCTTGTGAGTTTTTTTATTTAAAGTCTGTTTTTTCTAATATGAATATAACCATCTCTGCTCTTTTTTGGTTACCATTTGCATGGAGTATCTTTTTCCATCCCTTCACTTTCAGCCTATATGTGTCTTTAAATCTAAATTGAGTTACTCATAGACTGCATATAGTTGGCTCTTGTGTTTTTAATCCATTCAGCCACCTTATGTCTTGATTAGGGAGTTTAATCCATTTACATAAAGTAATTATTGATAATGGAGGACTTAATATTGCCATTTTGTTAGTTGTTTTCTTTTACTATTGTAGTTCTTTTGTCTTTCTTTTCCTCTTTTGATGTCTTCTTTTGTGTTTTGTTTATTTTTTGTATTGATATGCTTTGATTCATTTTTCTTTGTCTTTCTTATAACGTCTATAGATGTATTTTTCCTAGGGACTTACATAAAATATCTTGTAATTATGGTAGCCTATTTTAAGCAGATAAGCACTTAAGTTCAATCTCATACAAAAACTCTACACTTTTATTTGCTCCTTCCACACTTTATGTGAGTGTTGTCACAATTTATTTCATTCCTATTTTGTATCTTTTAGCATATTTTAAAATTTATAGTTATTTTAAGACTTTTGTCTTTAAGTTTTATACTAGAATTAAAAGTGATTTATCCTGCAACATTACAGTAATGCAGTGGGGGTTTTTTGGCTTTTTTCGATGAGGAAGATTAGCCCTGAGCTAACATCTGCTGTCAATGTTCCTCTTTTTGCTGAGGAAGATTGCCCCTGGGCTAACATCTGTGCCCATCTTCCTCTACTTTATATGTGGGATGCCTGCCACAGCATGACTTGATAAGCAGTGTGTAGGTCCATGCCCAGGATCTGAACCTGCAAACCCCAGGCCATCGACACGGAGAATGCAAATTTAACCACTACTCCACTGGGCTGGCCTCAGTAATATAGTGTTTTGTATCTGTCTATATACCTTTACCAACATGTTTCACACTTTCTTATGCCACAATTTTGCTGTTTAGAATATTTTCATTTGAACTTGAAAGCTCTTTTTAGCATTTCTTGTAAGACATTTCTAGTGGTGATCAACTTCCTCAGTTTTTGTTTGTCTGAAAAAGTCTTTACCTGTTCTTCATTCTGGATATAGTATTCTTTATTGACTCTTTTTTTTTCTTTCAGTACTTCGAATATATCATTCCACTTCCTTCTGGCCTGCAAAGTTGCTGTTGATAAATCAACTGATAGTCTTATTGAGGTTCCCTTGTATATGATAAGTCACTTTTCTCTTCTGTTTTCAACATTCTCTCTTTGTCTTTAACTTCTGACAATTTGATTATAATGTGTCTATCTTAGTCCATTCAGGCTTCTATAACACAATACCATAGACTGGGTGGCTTGTAAACAACAGAAATTTATTTCTCACAATTCTGGAGACTGATAAGTTGAAGATTAAGGTGCCAATTGATTCAATGTCTGATGAGAGCCCACTTTCTGGTTCATAATGGCCATCTTCTCACTGTGTCCTCACATGGAAGAATGGACAAAGGAGCTCTCTGGAGTCTCTTTTATAAGGACACTATTCCTATTTATGAGGACTACACTCTCTGGACCTAAAAACTTTGCAAAGGCCCGACCTCCAAATACCATCATATTGGGGATTAGGTTTCAGTATGTGAATTGTGGGTGGGGAAGAGGCATAAACATTCAGTTTACAGCAGTGTCTCAGTGTGGATTTCTGTGGGTTCTCTTATTTGATGTCTTTTGGGCTTCTTGAATATGGATGTCCATTTCCTTCCTCAGATTTGTAAAGTTTTCAGCCATTATTTCTTTGAATAAGCTTTGTGCACCTTTCTCTCTCTCTTGCACTTCTGTGACTTACTTAGACTGCTGGGTATAATGTGAAAAGATTTGTATACATAGCCATGAACTATATTTATCTAACGAAACTGTATAAAGTAGTATAAATGCAATGAGAATATATTAAAGATTTTATTTTGTAGAATAGTTATCAGTCACAGAGAAGTGTATTTAAAGTATCATCTTTGTGCTAGAATTATACCTCTAGTAATTTCTGATATTTCCACAGACTTAGAAATGACAGTACAGCTAGGACTTCATTTATGTGAAAAATATAATGTACCCTTTTCTCTAATTTCCTCTCCATCAAACACAACATGGGAAGTCATGGAATGGTGAAAAACATGCCTAATTTTCCTACAGGATAGTCCACATTGGTCTGTTGTTTATCTCCCTTATCTTCCATAATACATCATTTGTCTTCTCCTCTAGCCATTTCTGATGAATAAGCAAAGTTGCTTGTGTAGATTAGAATCTGTACATAAAAAAGTCAACATCAAGAAAAGAAAATAAAGAGTCAATGAAACTATACTACAAATATGGACTTCATTCATTCCAAAAATACTTACTGATCAACTTTTCTTGGTGAAAAACAACCAGATAAAGAGCACAAGGCCATAGTTACAGCCACCTTAGAACTTACAGTCCCATGAATGACAGTCATTAATCAAATAAGAAAATTGATATATGATGCTCAATGTGATAAAGGATATGAAGAAAATCATAAATTGTTGTCTAGTTTGGGTTGAGTTGGGATGGGAGTTGGAGAGAGTGAAGAGTAACAGTATATACAGAGGCTCTGAGATAATAAGTAGCATGCAGTATTTAAGGAACTGGAAATACTTCAGTGTCTTGAAGGTGTAGGAACAATTATGCAAAGATGAGTCTCTCGAGTTAGGCAGTGGGTGTGGTATGTAAGGCCATATTGAACTTTGGACTGTGTTTTCAGAACCATGGAGTGCTACCGACAGGAATTAAGCACATTGGAAGATGGAGGATGGCATGATCAGGTTTTTATTTCACAGATACTGGTTTAGAAGTGCGTGCAGGCGACATAGACATTAATAGCTGTCTAGGTGAGAGATGACGTTAGTTTGGCATATGTTGTGTGGGTGAAAAAAATTCCTGAACAGTGGATAGAGAGCAGGGGTATTAAGAAACTAAAGAATTAAAATTTACAATACTTTTTCATGAGTTAATTATGGAAAGTTGGTAAGAGCTATCAAGAAGGATTTCTTGATTTCTACCACAGGCAGCTGAATGATATAAAGAGAAGTATTATCTTCCTGGCCCCTCAAAATATATAAACTGCATCCTAAAAATGTGAGACATATCTTTCCAATCATAGGGTGAAACATCAGCGACTTTGATTTGTTCAGAAACAGCAACTTCCCCAACATGTTTATTTATTTATTTTTAAGCACATTACCTGAATGTTGACATTGATTCTGAGTTTTCATAATTCATGTTGAGTTTAAGAGTAGTGAGGAGTCTGGCTCGTGGTTAAAAACCTATATGTGATTTTTCAGGCCCAACTGTAGAAAATTACAAAGGTTGTATCAGGCAGGCCTCAATGGGGAAAGCTGCCCTCCCTGTACCAGACTTGGTGCACAGCCAATGCATCTCGGTCTCTGAAGGGAGCTGCAGTCAAGGACTCAGGCCCTTCTGGCCCGTCAGGAGGTTAAGCATTTTTGCATTCCTAGCCTAGCTGCCTTCATTCTTAGGTCTCTTTATCTGGGGCTCTTGGCAGAGGTCTTCCTCAGGCGCCTCTGCCAAGGCCTCTTTATGAGGAGAGGAGGCGGAAACCTTGAAGACACTTTTCCTCACTCTGACTCAGTACCTGACACTGTTCTGCTCCAAACTTTTCTCCCTCGTCCCCCCAACCCCCACCCCATGGTCCAGAAAACTAACTACCAGAGCCTTTGGTTGAGACTTGCTCAATAAAATAAAAGAGATAAGATGACTCCACATCAGCACTGATCCAACAGACCTTTGACTGGTGTGCCCTTCAGTGGGGGAAATAAAACAGGGGACGGGGTTAGGGAAGGGGAGTTGGCGTTTTTTCTGATTTTAGCCTCTTGCTTTACTTTTACTCTAAGTGATTAAAGCCTTCAATGACACTTTCAGTTTGGCTCGTTATTGCTTTAATTGGCAACTTCAGCAGCTCAGCTGAGCTCCTGACATTGGCTTACCTATAGGTTTTTTGGGATAGTTTACATATTGTAACCAGGTTAAGTCAAATATAAATCTGAACTTAATAATAATATTTGGACCTCCAAAATATATGGAACTATGAAAAGGAAAAGAAAATACTCCAATATACAACCTATATTGAATTCTCACAGCAATTGTTGTTTTCTGGAAGGTAGCTGCACTTTGGGGCAACATATCATTCTATGTGAAAACTGTATGTCCTATATAACATTAAAAATGAAACTTTAAAGAAAAATATTTGTGAATTATTTTTCTAAAATTCCTTGGGGCATGTACATGTGTGTATATATGTATACATACTTATATATACATATATATTATTTTATTTAAATAAATAATCAGAGGCAAGCCTGCTGCATTATTTTAAATGGATGATTGATCCTGGCCCATCATTTTCTTTGGCTACATTTGGCTTTTCCTGCCTGTCTTCTTGGGAAATCTACTTTGTGTGCTGCATGGGGTTGATTCTATTATAATCTTTTTACTGAGTTTCTCTTTTTCAGTGTCATTTTTCTCATAGTTCTTAAGACTGCAGGTTTTGGTGATTTTTTTCCTCTTCTTTGTGTTCTATTTTGTATTTCCCCAAGGCAGTGAGTCATTCTGGAAGTGTTGTGTAATTTGTTTTGTTCAGCAGATTTCTTGCCATGCATGTACTGTGTATTTAGCTTCTTTCAACTCTCCTTCCAAATTTTGCTTTCTTTTGGTAATCACTTTCACCTTTTTTATTCAGTTCACTGCTTGATGGCTGAGGCTGGATCTTTTTCTGTTTTATTCATTGTTATGTTCCAAATACATAGAAGAGTACCTGATACATGCTATCTGTTCAATAGATACATGTTGAGGCAATGAATTAAAGTGAGCTTTCCATCGCATTTCAATTTTCCGTGTTGTCTTGCTTGTGATGACTTACCAAGATAGTGACTATTACTTTAGTCGAAATTTTTGAATTTCTCTATTTGTGCTGCTGCCCTTTATAGATTTCTAAATGCACTACAGCTGTCTGTGCCTTTGTTATTAAATCAATAAGGGAAACTTCAATTATGATTTTACGTTTGAATTAAAGAGCTGAAATTTAAAAGTTAGTAGAATAAAAATAATTTTTATTATGTAATATCAGTGCATTTTTCTGTAACTTTGTTTATTATCACTCTCCTGACACCATTATAATTCAGTAAGTTTTGTTTTCATTTCTTCTTGCCTCTCTAAAGACTTGATTATCCCAACAGAACTAAAAGTTCAAAAAAAACCATTGAAATAGCAAAAACACACATTCATTTAAAAAATACCGAAGACAATAATTTTCCTCTATAACTTGAGTAAAACAAATATATGTATGAATGCATATATACATATAAACACTGTATACATCTTAAATATATTCTGTAGTTTAGATAATTAGGATGTATTTATATCTTCTTAATAAAAAATTGCCTCTTCTCTTAATATTTATTGCTATATACCAGAAGAGAGACAGTTCTTTTCCGTTTCTTTTTAACTTGAGGTGGAGGAACCAGGTATATCTCCATCTGAATTGCTGTATATCGATCTGGCCTAGGCTTACTTATCTAAGCTCTATGGCTGAAGCCAGTAAGCGGGTAGACAAAAAGTTGTGCCTTGGGTATATTGCCCTTCACAGTTGATAGTGCTTTCACAAATTAAACACAGATAGACTTTCAGTACCAAGCTATCCTATAAAAACTGGGTAGCCAAATTCCATGAATATATGATTATTTTCAAACTAATAGGACTAACTAAACTCTGAACTCATAGGGCTCGTATTGTGGTGGAGGGAAACAGATGAAAATAAATAAATAGATAAATAAGCTATACAGTGTGCTAGATAAGAGCAAATGCTCTGGAGAAAAATTAAAGAGAAGGTTTGAGTTCCTGGGATTGAAGGTATGTGTTTGGAAGAGGATTTGATTATCGAAAGAGTGGTCATTCAAAACCTCAATGTGAAAGTCTTTCTTGAGCAGAGAATTGAAGGTGAGTGAGTTACCTATGTGGATTTCTAGGGGTACGACATCATAAGCAGGGCCATCTACATAATTTGTGGGGAGCAGTGTAAAATGCAAGTGAGGACCTCTTGTTTAAAAAGCACCAAACAAGCTTTTTGTTTTCTTCCATGATCTGTCTTAACTTGTCATGGTTATGTTATTTGCTATTTAATATCAAACTGTCTTGGGCAAGGGATACTTACTGTACAAGTGTAGACCCTCGCAAGCCCCTGGGGCCCAGCCTCATCGCCTTGTACACTGACTTTCCTCATTTCTGCAACGAAGCTGCATTGAGGGTGGAGTGTGGCTGTGGTTGCTGAGTGGGGGCAGAGGAGTGGGGGCTTAAGAATCTGTTCCCAGTAGACAGAGCGGAGGCAGGACCTCACATGAGCCAAGACTCCAAGTCCATAACATATGCACCATGTTCCCGTTGGACTTTATTTATAAAACACACCTTCAAAAATAAAATCATCAATAATTTCAAAAGAGTGACTGTAAAGCATTAAACCCCAAGCCAAGGGCCCGCTTCTGAATGTGGGATTCTGTGGAACTGACTGGTTGCACACCGTGAAGCCATCCTTGATTACAGGCAGAGGAAACACCAAGTACAAAAGTTGTGATGTGGGACTGTGCCAGAGTGAGCAAATGGGAGGGTAATAAGAAACAAAGCTAGAAATGTAAGAGGGCTTCAGATTGTGTAAGGTCTTGTTGTCTTTGTTAATATTTTGTATTTCATTCTCAGTGAAACAGTGAAAAGTGATGGCATCTTGGACCAGGATTGGTGAAAAGTGATTTGTTTCTAGATATATTATGAGGATACAGACCAAAAATTTTGTTGACTATCTTCATGTGGAATATAAAAGAAAGAGGGGAGCCAAGGATAATCTCAAGGTTTTGTCATGAGAAATATTGGAATTGCCATTCACTGAGTTTCAGCAGACCATGGGAATTGCTTGCTCTGGAGGGGTAAGAGTAGAATCAGATATTTAGTTTTAGACATGTTAAATTTGGGAGGCTTGTTAGTGATTCAAGTAGAGACAAATATTTGTTGAATAAATTAATCATTAGCCAACTGAACATTTGAGTCTAGAGATAAAAGTAGGAGTCTGTGTGGGAGATATAAATTTGAGAACCATCAGCATTAGTGTATAGACGGTATTTAAAGCTGTGAGGTTGAGTGATTTCAGGAAGAAAGTAAGTGGAATTAGAGAAGAGATACTAGGACTGGGCCCTGGGATGCTCCAATGATAAACAATCAGGAAGATAAGAAGAGACAAGCAAGGATACTGGGAAGGGCCAACGAGGGAGGTGGAAACAAAGAGAGAATAGTTCCCTAGAAGCCAGTTGAAGAAAGTGTTTCTAGGGTAAAGGAGCAATCAGCTGAGTCAAATACTACTGATAAGGATTTCAAGGACTTAGACTTGACCATTGGACTAAGCAACTTGAGTGACGTTAATAAACTTGGCAAGAGTGTTGTCTCTGGAATGGTCTGGAGAAAACACCAATAAGAGGCTCAGGAAGGAATGGGGGAATAAAAATTGGACACAGTTGAGTTTAGACTACTTTACAGAGGTGTTTTGTTATGAATGGAAACAGAAGTGGATAGTAGCTGGCAGAGAATGTGGTGAGATTATGTGTTTTCGTTTAGCAATTACCCAGTTTAACACCTGACAGAACTGCAAGCACCTTACTGCCAAGGCCATACCTTACAGTTTTTACGTATCACCTGGCACTAATTCCAAACAGTAACTTAAGTGAGATGTAGAGAACTGCGTCTGTAGAGATGAAGATAGGAAAGTGTGCTGGGCCAGGAAGTGCAAGGCACCCAACTGTTTGACCATATTTTGACGGTTTTAATTTTATCTTTATGCACTTACAAAAGCATTTTTCCAAGTGGAATTGTGTTTAGGAATATCATTCCATGTGTCACAGGAAGTGATATTTGTATATAACAGTGTGTGAACACCAATGATATTGGACGGCCATGCTGTTATCAGCCTGTTTATAATGTGGCATTTTATAGATGTGATACATAAAGCCATGTAGGTGATACCATTCAGGTGAGTAAATTAACCAGCAGTTAGTGGTGCTTTTAGAAGCTACCCATCGCCCTTCTCCAGGAAAAGAACAACAATGGAAAAAAAATGCCCAGAGCTTTGAAGAGATTAAGGGTTCCAGGCAAGTGATCCAATACAAAGCTTTAGTTTTGGGAAAGAAATACAGTACTGCAAAGGAAATTCCGTGCAGAAGCTCATTTAATCTGTACCTAAGGCCAGGGGATCTGACATGGTGGGCATAAAGGACGTGGGATTTAGAGCAAGACAGCTGGGAAGTGATGGCTGCTAGTAGCAAAAGCCTTCATGTTGTTCCAAAGTGGTTTTGGGGACTGTGTAAGGAGGAGTAGTTGAATTTAAGCATCAAAAGCTGTATTTTAGCAGACCTGAAAAAGGTCTGAGTTGATATTTAAGCAGTGGGGAAACTCAGAGTTCATTGTAATCAGTTTGTGAAGAGTTTCTTATAGGAAGCAGCATTTAAGATGATGAGGGAAAGGTTGTATTTTAGTAATGTTGAATGTTTAAGATACATTTAGAATTACAAAAAGTCATACTAACGTATTCTTCTTAGTTGCATATTCTTGCAAAACCTAGTTAAATAGCCAAGTTGCTTCAAACAAATCAGTTCCTCTCTCTGTGCCTCAATTTCCACATTTATAAAATGACAAATCAGGTAGACAATCTCTAAAATACTTTTTACCTCTCATATTTTATAATTTACAAGATTACTTTGAAGCTGATGGCTTTGGGTCATACAAGATGTACTTTGGGGAAGAGACGGGAGACTAGATTTGGTGTATAATTTAGTATATTGCTATGGTAAAGGCAGTGTTATAGAAAGTTGGGGTTTTTTGAAATTTGAAGATTGGTAAAAGTGTGAGAGGATGTACACAAAGAAAGCAAGCACGAAATATACCAGTTAATTTAGAGAGCATCATAGTGTCTGAAGCTAGAAAAATAAACAATAATTAAGAGAAGCAATACAAAAGAACTAAACCTGGAGTCTGAATTTGATCAAATAGTTCATGGAGAGTGAAGGGTAATAAGAAATTTATCAGCATTATGTAGCTACTTCCATAAATGATTGTAATAGTGAGGAAAAATAAGGCTTTCAAATGGAAATGAGTAGTTCTAACTCAACATGTTCCATTTTAAATACTAATGTAAAGGTGTTCATTTCAAGTAAATATACAGCGTGTTCTTTAAACCCTACTTGATTAACCATTAATTAATAGAACCAAAAAAGAAATTTAGATGAGACAAAGGGTGTGATTTATTATGTGTTCTGCTTATTGAGCTCCCAGTAAGGATATTTCTATCGTGATTTGAAACTCATTTCCTTCATGCTTCCATGAAGAATTGATGCCTGGAGTTAACACTCTCTTATTTCCTTACTCAGTTCTCCCCTGGGAAGGGATTCTGACTGAAAAATTCAGGCAAAGAACTAGGCATGTGTGACAAAACTCCTACGTCCTTTTGGGGGGTAATTCTTCCCAGAAGCAGCACGCATTCTCATTAGTTCTTGACCCTGTAAAGCTTGACAGTACAAGCCCTGTTCTTGCAGCTAGCCTTCAATTTGGCCATTTGCCTTCGTCTGGGTGGCTAAATTTTCCCTGTTCATGGGTGAAGTATTAGCAAGTGCCCTTGGCTCAGAGCTATAGCTGCATTCACCAAACAACCTTATTAATAAAGGAATATTTTTACCTGCATTTGTCAACTTCTATAACTGTCTCCCAGCTGTTGTGATATCAGGCGGAGAAAAGGAATGTTTCTTCCACAATCCTCCACATGTGCCTTCGCCTTTCTTGGTTCATTATCTAGTGTGGAGTGAGCTCTGTGGAATAGCCACAGCTTAAATGGGTCCACTGGGGTCTCAAATACCAGTGAAGGACCCAGTAGGCTCTGCTTCAAAGAACAAAACACATACTCAACTCTGGCCTCAACCATCTTCTAATCTGAAGCATTTTGCTCAATTCTAAACCCCTTTCTGTCTCAGCTCACTAGCATAAAACAAAAACAGGAACAGTAGAGAAAGGACATCTAAAAGAGATAGCATTATTACTTTTTTGGTCTTTGTGAAAGATCTGTTATCTATGATATTTTTCTATATCTGGTATTAATATGACTTAATTTCTGCTTCAGTTGCAGTGACACAAAGGCTTATCATAGACCCAGACTGAGTGAGTGTATTGTCAAAGCAGCAGTTCAGAGTAATAGTGCATTTCAGAGGGGTGTCTAACCTAGTTTGAAGAGGGTCAAAGGAAGATTCTTTAAGGATAATGATATTTAAGTCAACACCTAATTTATAAAGTAGATTTGGGAGTTGCATTTCCAGGAAGAAAAGATGATACAGAGGCAAGGCATGGCATGGTCCATGACAGTAGAGAAGTCTACAATGGCTGAATTCAAGATAAAACAGGAAGCATGGCACAAGATGAAGCTTGAGGGATAATGAAGCAAGGGCTGGCTGCCCATGTTTACGATGACAGGTGTAATTACTGGTGAAAGCTACAAATGTTTTGAAATCACTCTTTATTTGGGGGGAGAAAGGTTAACAGATAAGCCATTATAAATACATTTTGAAGGACAGATATAATTTCTAAAGGTACAAATACTCCTTCCTTCTTGGTTTGCAATGCTGCATAATTTTAAATAAGTTTCTTTGTCTAGATTGATAGCATATCCTCATTTATAAAATGCTGATCTATGACAGAGACTTCTAATCTTTAAATAATGAATTTTAGTGACCCGTGAATCTAATTTGAAAGGTGCTATAACATTGCAACACAGTATAGTATTATGATCTAGTTTAAAATATTCAGTATCATTATGCCTTTAAAATGTTCTTAGGAATTAGATTGATTGATTATACATGAACATTCACTGAATGAGTCCAAGGATGTAAATGATTGCTTGGATGGCTAACTCCAGCTTGAATTCTTTCAGAAAAGATAGACCAGAGGACAATGAGGAAAAGTTTAAAATTTTCCAACCTCTATAGGCAGCTGTCATTTCAAGTTATATTCTTCGAATAATGGGCCTTTGAAGCGAATTCTGCTGCTTTTACATTCCAAGCTGATGTGGATTATTTCCGGAGCCTCCCTGTCATTCTAAACATACAACACAGCCCTCTAGGATTCTAGTTGCCACTTGTCACCTTTATATTCCCAATCAGAAAGGAACAGCAGAGAAGCATAGTACTTCATCACAGAAAAATTTGAATTACATTTCCCTTAAGGACAAATATTTTATCAATCGAATAAGACAAAGAACCAGATTTTGCTTTTTAATATACACATGAATGTAATTTGTACTGCATCATGAGTATCTTTCATATCAACTCAGATCCTTATTACTAACAGGGTTGCACACTTTCATTTCATGAATACAATAACAAATATACCGCCAACCCCATCATGAGTCTTATTTCCTCATTATTCAGTACTTTCTGTGTATGGAGACAAAGTTTTACAGTATGCTTTGCATTAAAATGAATTATGGTACATCCTTCTGCATTAGCATATAGTCTTAATTTTAGCTCTTAATAGCAAAGTGTAAACGCCTCAGAGCCTTTTCTTGAACCGGTAACTTCTATCTGCCATTGTTATTTCTTCGTACTCATAAAAAAATCCTTGTGCTAAAATAGTATTAGCACAGACTAAGAAATAATTATTTTACACCTAACTTCAGCAGAAAAATACCATTGCCAATTACTCATATATTTGAATACATGTTATTATTTTCCAAAGTAACATCTTTAGCAAAAACTTGCAACTTGTATATCTTGATGGTCTAAAATGAGTATTAATATGAATATTAATTGATGATTCAAATAACATCTTCAAATAACTGTTCCGTGGCTTGATTTTCTAAGACTGGTTTTGACTTGACTCTGTGTTACAATAAGATCTCTAGGACTGTACTTGTTAACAGGGCTTAGTCATCCCTAATATGTGAGCCTATTGTAACACTTATGGCCATTATCCTTGACCCATTAGCCCCCACAGCTCACTTCTGGATGCCAATAAATATAGCTCTAGCTATACGAGTCAACATTCAACTTCCTCCTACCACACATCTGTGACCAGTGATGTCTCACGTTTTTCTCCTGATGCTGTTCAATGCAATGTATGTGCCTTTGCAGCACATACCTACAGAAATACTTTGGTGACAGAATGCTTTCAACTAGGGTTGTCACCTTATGGAAAATACACAAAAGAGAAGATCTTGTAAATATGGAGAATGGATCACGTCTCTTTCCATATCACATCATTGGTCTAATGAGAAATGCCATCTAAGCACATTTCTTATTCTGCTGAAATTAACTTTGTGCTATAATTAGGCAGTTCTTCTCAGAATTTTGAATATTCTATATGTAGTCCCACCTACAGGACTTAGCTTTAACTGTGTCCCATCCCAAACAAGTTTGAATGGCCTGTTTGTAATGTCTCCTAATTCAACCCTTTATTCAAGATATAATTTAGAAATCAGTATTTTAGGGAAGTTTTCCTTAACTTCTCTAACTCAGCCATTATTTGGTTTTACTGACATTTGCAAGTCCTTTGAGTATATATCACAAATAATTATATGTTGTTCATTTTTGAGTATTTACTACTTGTTGGGAGTTTACTAATTGGTTTGCATAATTAGTCTATGGGTGTTTTGGGAAAGAAAACAAATCAAGTTTATACCTTTTAAGAATTCCCTTATTTCAATCAGTTACTTTTTGTTCATTTAGGTATTCGGTATTTGGTTGGGTTTCTATACAATACTCATAGAGGAACCCCATGGCTTGTGAGGCTAATGTTTTGAGAAGCATTCAATTACACTGCTAGCCTCAGATAGAATTTATCTAAGCCATGTCAAAGTGGGCCATCATGGTTTCTTTCTATATTTAGAGAAAGGTGCAAATGGTGATTAATGCAACTCTCAGTGTTCAGTCCTTTTTTGAAGAGTTACTGGAGAGAAGCCTTTCCAGAGATATTTGTTAATTTTGAAGACATATTGAGTCTTTAAAAAGTAATCTCCTTCCCTTAGTTGACTTTGAAAATTGTTTTCCTTGGACATGTGTAATACACACACACAAGCATGTACTATAGATAATGATTATTGCACAGTTCCTCCAACAGTAATGGAAATTCAGATAGTTTGCACACAAAAATGTTTAGCAGTATGCTATTTGGAGGAAAATAGTGTTTTGTTGTAAATGTTTTAAAATGTGATGAACTGTGATTTTGTTAGTTTCTGTTCTATAGGCTTTTAAGGGAGTCTTTCTTTCCAGCGGTAGCTATCAAAGTCAAGTCAGAATTCAGGATTCTAGAGTTAAAAGGAAGCTCTAAGTTTGCCTAGGCCATCTTCATTCTGTAATTTGGGAATTAGTGTATGCAGCATAAGAAAGTGACAGAAGATATAAAAGAAAGAATATTGGCCTTCAAATGACTAAGGAGGCAATGAGAAAAGAGTGACAAGTAAAAGATAGAAAGTCTTGCATGATACACAAAATGTAAAATGAGTAAAAGATTAGAAATTAAGGAAAACTTCAGCATAGCATTAAGTCATTTAGCAAAGAAAAAGTTTTCGATGGAAATCATAGACATAGATAATTATAGATTATATATATGTCAAAAAATGATAAAATAAAAATGAACAAGAGATGTATGGTGGAGAAAGCACAATATCCATAACTCTATAGGATTTCATGAACGTTTGCATTTGAATTTTGCAATTCAAATATTCACATGCTCTCTCACACACACACATGCACACACACACACAATACCAAACTTTGCAGAAAAAATCTCAGACCACTATTATTAATTTTGTATTTGCAAATTAGCATAGCAGTAATGATAATTTAAATGAAAGTATGAAGAAAGCTTGGTAATGCACCAACAAGAAATTTGATAAACACTTTTGGTTTATTATGTATATACAAATAGTAAAAAAAAAAATAAAAGCATAAATAACATAAGCATAATAAGCATATAAACTACTACATATACACTTCCTAATAATTACAATTTAATATCCCTAGAGAAAGATAATAAGGTAAAGGTGAACATAAGCATATATGTCATAATCAGATTGGGTAAGTGCATTTTGTCTTTTGAGAATTATTTTTTGTGGCAATCTGAGCTTACTACTTCGAGGAATATTCTAGTAGACACTGCTTGAAGGAAGCTGCTCCCTTATTTCACACCAGATGGCACTATGGAACTTTTCCATTGCCTTAAGAAGCCAAGCAGAAATAAAAAGAGAAGTACAGTGAAAAACTGTTGTTGAGTAAATTTGTCTTTCACTTCTGTTTCTAAGGTCAGCTGGCATTATTGTTTAATACATAACACAGGAATATGCCGGTCTAATGTGCTTCCCCTCTACAACTCTATAAAGTACAGATAAATATACAAATAGGAATCAGTTTTCCTAAGAATTCCAGAAAGCCTTGGGTTTAATTCATTTTCTGGGACATAATTCATTATCTTATGCATTTCATACCCACTTTATGGGCCTTGTAGAAATCTATCAACAAGGTATAATCACTAATAATTTTTCAGTGTTCACATTGCTAGTATCATTCTTGCGTAGCACAATTGGCCCTAATTGGACTACTTATTAATTTTCAAATTGCATCAATATATTTCACTTATTCTTTCCTTCCTACCTACAAAAGGTATGCAGACAAATTGAGACTTTTGGTACATTATGACTATAAATTCCATTTGTTCATCTTATATTTTTGTAGAATTTTTATGTTTTTTGTTTTTCTATTTTTTCTACAGTGAAGGTCATATGCATATATAGTATTTGGTTTTCAGTTTTATTAGAGATAGTGCTCCAAGTTCTGGTATTTTACAAATGATGAAACAAGATTCATGTGAAAAGGATGTTTTCTTCCATTCTAATTCCCTTTTTTCAAATTTTAAAACTTGTCTTTGGTGCGTCTTTTCAAAAGAAATGACTCTGGGCATAATGGTATAAAAAATCCGTTTAAATTGTTATGCCATGCATTTATATATTAATATTTAATTAGAAACATATCTATTCTGTGCAAAACCAAATAATATACATTTCCACTTTTCTGTAATTCAATTTTGTCCTCATATTTATGCAAAAGTTTATCAGTTTCAGGTTTTCAAGAAGCTACCAAAATGACAACATTTTTAAGAAATAGCTTAGCAAAAGTTTAAGGCTCAAATATCATTTTCAACACAAATCATTTTCCCATACTTCATATAGGAATAATATTATATATTGCTTCAGACAATGCAATGAATTACATGAAAAATTCTAAGTCATTATTTAAAGTCGATGTATTAAAACAATATTGCCATTATCAAATCCATAATTATAAATTAATCAAGTAATAAAAGAGGTCAAATATGTATCCCTTCACATCTAATAGAATCTAAGCAACACATGTCTCTGACTTTTACTTATGTGCCTTAAAAAGTAGGAGCTGTAAACATCTGTAAACCATGAAGAGACATGATAAAATGGTTTTCCTTTCATTTGACATTCTATAAATAGGGCTCTATAATGAGAGCTTTTTAACATAAAGAAAAAAGGCATATGCTTATAAGGATGTTTTGGTAGAATTGACTAAAGGTTACACGAGAAATAAGTTAATGGACTGAAGTTTATAGCTGTGTGTATAACTGTCAAATCTTTCTGTAAATTACCTTTCTCCTCTGCTGGCTGGAATGCAAAAATCCAATAAACTGTTAATAAAAATGGAAAGGTCATATGTAAATATCAAAGATGTCGAAAATGAACCAGAAAAGATGATAGTTTGCAGAAAAATATCATTTTATATTCTGTTTTATTGTATTCTAAGTGTGATTTAGGTTACAAAGTGTGTTTCCAAGAAAAAAAATGAGTAGGAAAAGTTTCTATTAAAAAGAGATTAGTTTCCCATCTGAAAAGAGGAGTTTGAGTACTAATTGGCTGTTGGTTTCTGCAACTTCAGAAGAATTGCAAACAATTAAACGCTTTGATATTTTCTCTGATTAAGCAAACTCTTAATAGGGCCTCATGGAATTATTCCAGAAACACTGAGAGAGCACAATCTGTGTGGGGTGTATGTGGGCGATGGAAGGTTCATTGCTTAGGGCCTAGGAGGCTCGTCTTCTGTCTGCAGCCAGATACCTCGCGATCCAGCATTCACTGGCCAGGTCTTGAGCTTGCGAAGAAATAGGGCCTGAAGGAACTGGAGCGAGAGAAACTACTCTTTTCTGCCCTACTCCATTTATCCAGACAGAATTGTCCTTTTAAAGCTGATTTGAAAGTGATAGCCTCATAAAGGGAATGCGTTTAGGTCTAGGGAGAAGCTGAGCTTGAGCACATGCTGCTTTTGATGAAGCCATGCATGGTGCCTCTTGATCTTCAATGTCTGTATTTTAAAGGCTGTTCTTGGTGCCTGAAAAGGATAGTTGGCAGAAGAGCAAAGTATGGGTTTGGTCCCCTAAATAGGTCTTTGAAAGAGCAATTTCCTTCCCCCTTTCTTTCCCTATTTTAGCAGTGTCTAAACTCAAAATTATTGGACAGGATCAACATCAGAATCAAGTTTCATCAAGAATATAAGTAAGAAGTAGCATTGATTGCTAGTGATGTCTTTTCACTGAGAGGACGGTTAATCTTGTAGGTTTAGGTGCAGGCAGATATTCAGTTTTCTTTAAACGCTTTAAATTATTCACCAAAAGCAATGAATGAATAGATGAATTTGTATGTGCCAATGCTTCATGTTTTCCTTAAATGATCTAAATTATTCACCAAAAGCAGTGAATGAGTGAATGAATTTATTTCACTGGAAACATATAGCAATTAAGATAAGATTTCTAAATAAATTTGTAATGTTTACATTTGATGTAATAAGTACGCGGCTTTCATTAACTAAAGGCTGGAAAATATGCTTGAATAACAGTGAGAGAAACCCAGAAAGCATCCAAATGTATACCCAAGCGGGATTTTGAATTTCTAGAAAAGTTCCTTCCAGAATACATCATTTACCATATTTAACTAACATTGGCTTAAGGTCAGATTTAAACTAAAAGTCTTTTCAATTTAAACCTTTCTGATTCCTTGTGATCACTTTTCAATTAGACAATGAAAAACAATTTAGTAGATACTTAGCTTAATTGATTTGCTTCTACTTTGACCTCCAGGGCTCCACTTATGTATTCTATGCAATATGCTTGTACAATTATCTGCCTCTTTAGAATACACAATTCCCGTGATTTTGCACAAACTGTCTCATTCAATTACTGTTAAGTACTCCTTACTCCTTTTTCCTTTAGGAGAGTGGGGTTCAAGGCATTACTTCTAAATTCTGGGATTAAAAGAAAACTGTAACTTATTAATAGGAAAGAACAAGTCGGTATCAGTAAATGATGCTGTAGTTTATCTGCATAATTATACTACAGAATGTTAACTAAAATATCAGTAAAATATTAAACGAGATGAAAAAACAAGGAGTTGTTAAATAATTAGTTACTTAAATGCACTAATGCCAGATCCAAACTTGATGAATTAAATATTTTGTAGTGATGGAGTGTATTTCTGTTTATGTCTCTGTTTGTTCCTGAGTGTGTATATCTCTCTAGGGGCCAGACTCTTTTGTCTCAAGTCCATACCATTTCTTCTGAGAAACTCCAGTAAGTTTTAAGTTTGATAGGTTACCAATTTACACCTAGTTGTACGCAAGTAGTTATATGAAAAAAATCTCAAATATGGTATAGGTTTAAAAGCAAAATCAGTGTCATATGAATCCTGGTCTTAATTTGCTAAAAACTTTCATGATGAGAAAATCAATCTGTGTTACTAAAAGAAGTTTTCTAAGGATCGAATTTTCTCGCTATAGTTAGGTGCAGGATAAGTGGCATCTCATTATGTTGAAAAATGTAATTTTCAAAAATCTGATTTTTTTTAAAGCTTTACTATTTAAGGTCATTTTACCTGTTTACATCAACCTCATTCATTCATTCACACATTCAAGCACTAAAAAGGGAAAGAAGAGACAATCTGTCTCTTGAAGGAATATGCTGTGCTATAAAGGAGATAAGTTCTCCCCTAGGAAAGAAACAATAATTATACGGTGTGATAAGTCTACTCTACAAGACCCATAAGCTATTTTTAAAAAGTGTTAAAACTTAGCATGAAAGCTAAACAAGGTTAGCACATTCTCCCTATTTTATAGATATGTAAACTGAGCCCAGTAGCTCTGTACATAATTAGTGAGGATTTAGGGAAATAGAGAAGACATTAACTTTCATGGACCTCAGTTTTTCCACCTGTAGAAAGAAGTGATTGGATTAAATTCTAAATTTTCTTTAAATTTACCCTTTTATCATTTTATTACTTGTCCGAGATAGATAACTGGTGAACCTTAGAAATCAGAACTTCTGCTTCTTAGGATACTGTGCTCATCATTATCCTATATTCTTCCCAAATGCATCCAAATCCCTTGCTAAGGCCTAACTTTGTTCCTGCAATTAGACTTATCAAACCACCCATTCTGGGTATCTTATCAGCTCAGTTTAATTTCCCACAGCTTTATGGTCATTTGGCGTGTATATAATATTTAATGTCTCTGTAGCAATTTATTTGTATGTCAATTTTGATATCTATGTTAAAGGTTTTACATTTTTAATAGTTCTTTCTTATTACATTGGTATGCCTACATGGTATACTTATGATTCCTTTACTTGTGTGCACTTTACTTTTGTTTATTCATGAGGCTATTGAAAGTCAGACTATATTACAGTTTAGATTCTCTAGGTTCTAGAATCAAACCACACCTGGGTTCAAATCTCAATATAAGTAGTATGTGCTTGGGGAAAGTTGCTTAACTACTATATAGTTGCTTAATTTTTATATTTAAAAACACTTCTCACATAAAATCAGAATTATAGAAATGAGTATTCCAATACATCTATATCAAAAAAAGATCCTAACCTTGTTGATTAAGGAATGCCTTTTCTATGATGGGGTAATTATGCTTCTCATCCTTTTGGAGTTATGTTTCTAGCACCAAAGTTCTAAATAGATTTTTGTCATTATTTCTTCTTCTAATTGCATATCCTCAATGTTTCTTCCTATAAGAAATGTATAAAGCTTGAAAAACAAGAACTAATATGTTTTTTGGGAAAGGTACCATTTTGTAATATGCAAATGCTATCAGTATCTCTAGGGTGTTTTTAGCTCTATCTCAAACCACTTTCTCCCATTTCCTGGGCTCACACTAGCACTCCTACTCTTCACCTGCTTTGATATTAGAAGTATGTGCAAGTTGGGACAATATGCTTGGTTTGTAGCTAGAAAATAAACTAACAATGCAAGGCCCATGAGTTTTCATCTTACCCCTCCTCTTAGATTCCTTTGCAACCCGGGTCAAAATACTTAGCTTTCCATGCTTAGCGAGTTTATCTGTATAATGAAACTGGTGGAATCATTCTTACTAACGCATTCAGGTCGATTAATGATGGGAAATGGATGCCAGTATTTCTGGAGGTTTGGTTAACACCCAAATAACAGTGCCTGGATAATTTAAAAGTAATTGCAGACAATATAAAAGAAAGTAGAGGAGAAGAACGTGACTTGAACCTTTTTTTCTCCTTATTATTTCATCATAGCACAGTAGCATATGAGCTTTTCTGTGTTGAAGTAGAAATATTAGGATCAGGATACCAATAGCAGAAAGGTACTCCTCCTCTTAGATTTAGATCACTAGCATTACATGCTTTGAAAACTAGAGGTGAAACAAAAATAAACCTGTTGATCTTTTTTCTTTTTTTAACACGGAATCTAGGGACAATAAAAAGAAAAGATAAAATTTCAGTGACATGCCAAAGTCAAACTGCATCTTACGTGCTCGTGGCTATGCCAGGTATGAACTACATTTAGCAGCGCTCCTGAGGCAGAGCAATTGTTATGGCAGAGATGGGGGGGGGAATGTAATGTCTGTATTTTTTCCCTCAGGTATTAGAGGAATCATTATGTACATTTATATAAATCCTCTTTGACATCCTAGAGGCAGAATTTCTTAACACCAGAAATGACCTCAGATCTCATTTTATAGATGAGGTCCATGTTTGCATAGCTAGTCATGGTGGTGAGAATAGTATCAGTGTTTTCTCTGTTTATTCTGTCTTATACCAACTACTAAAGGCTCAGTGAGGACTGATTTACCTATTGTTCTTTTGGCTCCGCCTCAAGTTGGGATTTCCAGCCATGGAGCCCACAAGTGAGAATTTATACGTTCTCGTGACATCAAGTTTGTGGAAGATGGACCATTCCTGTTATTATTACTTGCATGGACAAGGGCCTTGGAATTAGGAAGGAAACTAGATATTCTCACTAGCTGTAATTTATCTAATTTCTTCAGGGTCATTGAGAACTTATCATGCACTTATATTGAACTAGACAAATTGGAAGATGCAAACTAGAACTTTGGTTATACATGCTTACTTCCTCATGTGTGTGAGGGTAGAGGTGAGCACAAGAAAGTGAAAGAAGATTGACGTGAAGTAGAACTTGGAGCTGACAGCAAAACAATTATTATACTGTAGCATGCAACCTTTGTTAGCTTCGAATTTGTCCAGTAGTCTAGAAGCATAGACCTACATAGCAACAGGAAAGACTGTCTTAAGAGCATCCTTGGAGTACTCTAGGTGAAAGACAATGAGATTATAATAAGAATTACCATATAATGGAATTGACCTCTACCCTCCTGTCTCTAATATATCCCCAGGAGAGCCTTCCATGCTATTATCACAGCCCTTAGAATACAGTATTCTATCAATATATTTCCTTGTTTCTCTTAATTAACAGCCAACTGAATTAGGGGAATTAAAACTGTGGTATTAATTTTTGTAGCCCTCTTATATGTTTAATCCTTAATACATAGAAGGTAGTCCAAGTATGTATGGTAAAGGAAGAATACTACCATTTTCACTCTGATATTTTTTATCTAATGAAAGTTTTAAGTATACGTTTTTGAAAACAAATATTTTAGTGAGAGTTATATCAACATGGATGAATGTTTTTCAGAAATAATTTTGAAGCTCTTTATTAACATTTTAATCCAGAATCAATTTTCTATGCAATGCAGTTAAACTTTCACTTTGCCCTTTTCTTTTAGTTTTTCATGGGAACAATGGCTTTAATTGCATTTTCAGGAAAAAAAACTAATGTTATTATTGTCTATTTAATTATTTACCAATTATACCCCTTGGCCATTCTTAAGTTTCCTTTTGGGCTATGACAATGTGCCATTTTTTCCAGCCCAAATTTATCAAAAATATTTTATTATTTTTTTCAACAATATCAATAGTTACAATTGACAAAAATCAATGCCCATTGACATTTTAATAAATAATCTTTACTGAATGGCTTCAGGAGAGAAATAACTTTCCCTCAGCCTTGTTAGGGATTCTACTGCTTTCTCAGATATTTTCTGTGGGTATGCCTGCTCCACACATCTTGCTCCCTCTTGTGGGAGAGTTCTTAAGCTTGTATGCCTTCTTTCGAGTCTACCAAGCAAGACTCAGTACTGATAGCCTCCCCTTTGCTTTCCCTAGGGTGGTTGCAGATGTACAAGTTTGTGGTTTCTCCCAGGCCCATGACCTTTAATAAAGGTCATTTTATTTGGGATCAGGCAAAATTATCCATTAAAGTAAAATAAAGTTATTTTTCTGGCACTTCTTTTTTGAAGTTTGTCTTAATAATGTGATATCACTTTTACATAACTGCAAATATTCCTCATCTCTTTTTCAGAGCATGGTACGGCCATGCATCCAGTCGCATAAACAAGAAAAATAGACATCACCCTTTCTGCTTTCCTCTAGCTCAAACTCCCATATCTAATTCAAGACTCAATCACTTAGAATTTACCTCAAATATATTGTGAGCCCACCCTTTATAACTATACCCTTCCACATACTCACCCATGATATTTTGGCTAAATTACTGTAAATAGCCCACTTTTTGGTCTCCTCTCATCCCTTCCAATCACTTCACACTGAACTCAAAGTTGTTTTTCCCCCCAAAACTCAAATTGATTATCCTACAACTTAAAACACTTCAAAGATTCTGAGATGTAAGTTGGTATCAATCATATCTGAACTGCTATACATTGTGGAATATGAAAAGCCTAAATAAAATACATTATTGAGTTTCACGTAAGAATATGGTTAAGGATAATTCTCACTATTTTCCATAAGGTGTTTTTCTGATTACTGAAGAAATAATTTTGTTTCTGGCTTTAATATCAATAATAATTTTGCATGTATGTTTACCTATTGGTCTTCCTAACTAAACTTTGTTTTCAGGCGTGACAATTATCATTATTTTAAATTTTTATTGGACACATCACAGATTTCCACATCTTTGGGGTCAGTTACTAGAAAACTATATTCCTTTGGTGGTGTCATATTTCCTTGATATTTCGTGTTCCTTGAAGTCTTGCATTACTGTCTTTGCACCTGAAGTAGTGTCACTTCTTCCAGTCTTTACTGAATGGCTTCAGGAGAGAAATAACTTTCCCTCAGCCTTGTTAGGGATTCTACGGCTTTCTCAGATATTTTCTGTGGGTATGCCTGCTCCACACATCTTGCTCCCTCTTGTGGGAGAGTTCTTAAGCTTGTATGCCTTCTTTCGAGTCTACCAAGCAAGACTCAGTGCTGATAGCCTCCCCTTTGCTTTCCCTAGGGTGGTTGCAGATGTACAAGTTTGTGGTTTCTCCCAGGCCCTTAGAGTTTGTCTGACTTTCTGTGTGTGCTCACTAGCCATCTGCAATGGCTTGCTCTCGCCACTGTCAAGGGTGTGCACAGGGAACCAGGCACAGCGTGGGGTGTGTGTGGGGGAGAGGGGCTCAGAGCACCAGTGGTGCCTGTGAGCGTGTTGTGGGGGTCCGCAAGTGAGGCATCCCCAGCTGCTCAGGGACAGGCTTCTTGATAGAGTCTGTTATGTGGTTAGTTGGATTCACATCTCTTGAATGCCCTCCGAGACCCCTATCTGCCACTCTCAGATAGTCCCTGCTCACTCGTCACGCAGCACACCTCAGTATTATGGATGGGGCGAGATAAAAGTGAGTATCTTTACCAGAACCCAGAAAAGCTCAGCAAGCCAGTTGCTCATTTACAGGCTCTCACTTTCCTCTGTGGGAGAAATCACAGGTTGAGAAGTTTTCTCTTGGCGCTGAGCTGTCCTGCCTTGGGTGAGGGGTGACATGAGTAATGTGAACCTGTTCCTCTTATGCTATTCAATGCATCTAATCTTGGATTTTTTGCTCTAAAAGTGTGCTGCAATTTCTCCCTGGACTCCTGAACTTCACAGAGGCTCTCTCATCTGTGAGTGATTATCTACGTCAATGTTCTCCATGGCTCGTGGATTGTGGTGAGAGGAGCTGAAGCTAGTTCATGGGCTATAGATTTCAGGGCCCACAGCCAGGACTGAGGTCTATATACCTATTATCTGATGCATGGGTGGGTGTGATTCCTCTCGCCACTGTCAAGGGTGTACACAGGGAACCAGGCACAGCGTGGGGTGTGTGTGGGGGAGAGGGGCTCAGAGCACCAGTGGCTGGTGACAAAACCAAAGCCAAACTGAATTGTAGCTGAGGCCTCAGGTGTATGGACCTGTTTCCAGGTCTCTAGCCAGGGCCATGGTTGTGAGCCTGGATGTGGCATGCCTTCTCAAAATGGCTCTCCTTAGTCTTGGACTTCCCCAAAGTTTCACAATCACCTACCTGGATCCCAAAGCTCCCACAAAGACACTTCTGTCTGTGGATGGATGCAAAAATATTGTTGTTGAGGGGGACATACATGTGAAGGACATCTTATTTGACCATCTTGCTGATGTCAATCCCCATTGCGTTGTGTTTATTGTTTGTACCTCTCTGGGGTCTCATGTTCCGGAACAATGGCGGCACTCAAATATGTGAATCATCTGGGATGCATGTGAAAAAATATATCTAAGGGACCTACAGAAGTTTACTAAATCAGAAATTCATGGAAACAAGATAAAGAGTCACATTTTTAATCTGCATCAAATAATACTAACCTAGGCGACAAGTGGTTTTCATGGTAAGAAAGACATATCTCCACTGTGAACTCAAAGACGGCAAATTGTATCTCATTAATCTTGTTTCTCCATTTTCTAATATATAACGACTTAATAAACATTTATTTTTAATGATAAATTGTGTGTAAATGGTAATACATCAATCAATATTAATTGGAAAAAACACTTTATTATTGATGCAGACCTCATCTTACTGTGAAACATTTCTTTCATTCAGAAATGGAATTATAGCCTATTTTATTTTCATAAGTAGAATACATTACTAGGAGATTATTAACAATGTCTTTGCATTGATTTAGGTAGAAAATCATCACCCTTTTATTCATAATTGCCAAAATTTGGAAGGAACCAAGATCTCCTTCCACAAGCGAATGGATAAATAAACTGTGGTATATCCAAACAATGGAATGTTATTCGATGGTGAAAAGAGTAAGCTATCAAGCCAGGAAAAGACTTGGAGGAAACTTATATGCATATTACTAAGTGAAAAAAGCCAATCTGAAAAGGCTACATATTGTATGATTCCAACTATATGACACTCTGGAAAAGGCAAAACTAAGGACAATAAACAATAAAAAGATCAGTGGTTGCCAGGAGGTGGGGATAGAGAGATGCATAGGTGAAGCACAGAGGACTTTTAAGGCAGTGAAAATACTCTGTATGATACTACAATTGTGGATAGATGTCATTATACATCTGTCTTAACCCAGAGAATGTATAACACCATGAGTGAACTACGGACTTTGGGTGATTATGATGTGTCAATGTAGGTTCATCAGTTTTAACAAATGTACCCTTCTTGGGGGGATGTTGATAACGGGGGAAGTTATGCATATGTGGGCACAGGGAGATGGGAAATCATCCCAATTTTGCTGTGACCCTGAAACCGTTCCAAAAAATAAAGTCTTAAAAAAAAAAAAAAGACTAGATAGTGATGAGGATGAGAAGAAGTAGGAAAAGCTTAATCTTCTTTTCACACAGACACCTGAGCTGATGAGAGGAGAAATATTTTATGTTATATCTAGTTATGATTTTTGTTGTTGTTGTTGGGGAAGATTTGCCCTGAGCTAACATCTGTGCCAATCTTCCTCTATTTTGTATGTGGTTCACCACAGCCGCTGATGAGTGGTGCAGGTCCATGCCTGGGAACCGAACCCAGGCCACCAAAATGGAGCCTGCCGAACTTAACCACTAGGCCACAGGGCTGGCCCCCTAGTTATGTTTTTTTAATATAGTCTTGTTCTGGAAATGTGTTTACTGAATGGTGATTATATTCACTCTTAAAATGCCTGTAAGAATATATACTATCTAAGAATAAGCTAAAAAGTCATATGGCCTACCATATTTTCAAGGAGATAATCCCCACTGAATATATTTTACAGAGAGATTCTGAGACTAGAATAAAGATACATTTTTAATTTAAAAAAATCACCCAGATCCAGACTCCCCCCACTCTTAGGCCTTCTGCAAAAGTTGTAAATTTCATTGGTTATTAGACACAGTCAGAGTAAGGAACTAAAACTTCACAGTAAGATTTGTGGATGTCACTTATAACTGCTTGCTCAATATCTTACTGGAAAATGTTTGTGAAATGTAGATAGCAAACAGAAAATACTTACTTTTGATTTTCCTATGGTGTTTATGTGTGTTTTCCCTGCTGAAGCAGTTTACAGCTATAGCAAGTAGGGTTAGAGATGAGTAGATCCTTTGAAAGGCCTAGAAAGGCCCTCAGGGCATATTTCTGTTCTAGGTCTCAGATTCCAAAAGCAACTAATAGACAACATCAGGAGACAAACTCAAAAGTTGCACTCCCAACCGGGGTTGAAAATAGGGCATATTTATGTTTTGTCTTGGGAAACCTATCAAAAAGCCTAAAATCTAAGCCTGAAATCAGAGGCTCACTGACACTATTGAACTCTGTCTTTTGTTTTACTCTCTGTCTCTGCATCTGATCTTAACATTAATATTAAGCATCATCTTTTAATTTATACCAGACCATTTGGAATACATTAGGACAATGCTGAGAACACCAAAAATCTTGGATTTTCTTCTAATTCGGTAAATAACTATTAGTTCTCAATTATTGACTCAATAGGAAAAAAGGCTTAAAAAGTAGAAAAATTAAAATAAAAATGACAATAAGATAGTCTGTGACTTTTTGTGAGCAAAACCAAGTCCATCATATCATTAAGTGTTCAAACTCATGGTTCTCTTTTTGAGAAGCACCACTGCAAAATCTTTTACTATATTTTCCTCTTCTTTTAAGTATATTGTCTTGGCAATATCGCATGTCTATTACAATAGCACCAACCTTCATCTGTAGCTTCAATCTATATTTGTGAATTCAAACTTTATTTCAGTTGTTCATTAAGGTATTCATTCACTCAACAGACATTTATTCAGCACCAAATATACATGCATATGGGATAGAAATATTGTTTGCACTTATGTAACTTACATTGTAAAGGAAAAGATAAAAAACAATGTGTGTGTATAGTTATTCACTAAATGTTGATATAATGTATAATATGTTGTTATGGACTGAATATTTGTGTCCCCCCCAAAAAATTTCATATGTTGAATCTTTAACTTCCAATGTGATTGTTTTTGGAGATGGGGCACTTGAGTGGTAATTAAGGTTAGATGAGATCATGAAGGTGGGGACCTCATGAGGGGATTAGTGTTCTCTCATAAGAAGAGACACCAGAGAACTATCTATCTCCCACATATATACACAAAGAAGGGGTCATGTAAGCACACAGCAAGAAGTTGGCAGTCTGCAAGCCAGGAAGAGTGCTCTCACTGGGAACTGAATAGACCAGCACCTTGATCTTGGACTTCCCAGCCTCTAGAACTGTGAGAAATAAGTTTCCATTGTTTAAGACATCTGGTCTATGATATTTTGTTATGGCAGCCAAAGCTGATTAATACATATGTGTTCATATGATAACTGTGATGAGAGTTATGATGAGAAATGCAAATGCTGACAGCATTTACAGTGAGACCTAACCTAATTTAGGAAGTTTAAGAGAGTTTTCCCAGGACTTCCTTGAGGAAGTAATATGTATTCCTGGCCTACAATATGATAAAAAATAATCCAGATAAATAAATTGTAACCAAGTCATTAGGTATGTGTGGTTTAATTATTAAGTACCACGATCATAATTGTTTGTAAGAGATTACTCTAGCTGTATTTTGAAAAATGAATTGTAAAGGATCAAAACTAGAAGCATGAATCCTATAAGCTAGGTGAGAGGTGATAGTAGCTTGCTCAACAGTGGAAGCAGAGGTTGATAGATTTCATTGGATGAATTCTAGATATGTTTGGAGTTGGAGACACATTGAATTGCTAAAGGATTGCTGTGAGGGTAAGAGAAAGAATTATCCAAGACTAAACATACATTTACGGCTTGAGAAACTGTATGGCTTATGGTGGAGTTTTCCAAGGGAGAGAGCATTCTCAGACTGGGAGAGGTGCAGATTTGGGGAAATAATCAATAAGCCTTTTGGGCCCTACTAAACATGTAAGATAAGATATCAAACGGGCATTTGAAAATGCTTATCTGGAATTTTGTAGAAAAGTCAGTCAGTGTTGAAGCTTCAGAGTAGAATTAACAGTATAGTTTTTAAATCCAAGATCCTGAATGCATGTTCACTGGAAGGCATATAGATACAATAATAAGAGAAAACTCAAGATGCGTCCAGTTATACATCAGGAAAAATGGGGAGGTGACGAAAGAGAAAGGAAAGGATATGCCAATGAGGTGGAAAAACCCATGAAGTGTAGGGTAAAAGAGGGCAAAAAAAAAGTAGAAAGACATCAATTTTCCCAAATATATCTGAGTTTAAAAAATATATGAGAAGATAACTGATCATTGGGTTTAGAAAGCTAGAAATAAGGGACACCATTGGAAAGAAAAACCTCAATGGAATTGTAAGGAGAAATAGTAGAAAATTGTCATAGAGATAAGAGAAGAAAAGAAAATTATCATTGAGACAAGGGAAGAAATTATTTAGAAATAACAAAGCGACACAGGAAAAGAATTTACCCAAACCCGAGGCCCTGAGGTACAGGAGTGCAAAGGAAAAAAAAAAATACAGCTTTGAGGGGCTGGCCTGGTAGCGTAGTGGTTACATTCACACACTCTGCTTTGGTGGACCAGGGTTTGCAGGTTCAGATTCAGGGCACAGACCTACACACCGCTCATCAAGCCATGCTGTGGTGGCATCCCACATACAAAATAGAAGAAGATTGGAGCAGATGTTAGCTCAGGGCGAATCTTCTTCAGCAAAAAAACAAAAAACAAAACACAAAAAAAACAGCTTTCATGTGAGATTGCTTCAAGGAAATCAGTTATTCGAAGGAAGCCAACAGTGAAGTTACAATAAGAGGTAAAGATGGAAGGAAAACAAAAAATTGAATATATGGACAAATTTGTTGATAAGAAAGGAATTTTAGAAGAGAGAGTGTGAGAATTTTTATCAGATTATTGGATGTACAGGGTAGTGTGCCAATGAGGGTCTAGGCTGGGTCTCTTGTTGTTACTAAGGTAAACAGATGAATCGTTATAGGGTTCCATGGAAATATATGCAATATATAAGGAATGTATTATTCACAGAGATATTTATGTTATAGATATTGATTACAAAATTATATTTAAAATTATACTTAACTCTTTTATGAGGCCTTCCACAAGCCCCTTCTGGCTTGGTTTGATTCTGTCTTATATGTTCCTATATTGCCATTTACATATCTCCATTCTATCCATTCTGTTTTTCTATTTTCTATTCATGTGTCTTTCTCTCCCACTACATCTTTGAGAGCAGAGATTGTGTATTATGTATCTTTGGATTTTGGGTACACAGAATGGAGCTTATGAAGTGCATAGAAGGAACTAGAAATTTATTAATTGATGGCACGACTTAAAACACCTAGAGGAAAAAAATACTCGTGTCATCCAAGAGCATCATAATGAGATTTTCTTTGTAGATTTCTTAATGTGTGATATGAAGCATAAAAGTTTTAATTCCCAAGAACATGGGACTTTTTTCTTGGAGTGTTGGTTGGAAGTACGGCTTTATCAGAGATTCACTCTCATAAGAAGAATCACCTTAGAATTTCTCTAGTCTTTACCTTTTTAGGCCTGAAAAAGAAACAACAATCTATTTGTATGCAAGGAAACTTAAAAACATCTAAGTGTTTCAATCAGAGATAATTTAATACAGGGAATTGGTCACATGGGTGATTGAAGACCAAAGGAACATAGTTTATGAGAAAGTAAACAGAGATTAGAAACAGCAGAAGAACTGTCCACTCCTAAGACTGGAGGGACACATGGAAGCAGTGATGTTATGAGAGCCCTGAAGTTGGTGTACTATAGTGAGGGTTAAACACAGCAGGAACTGAGACACAGAGGGAAGGACTAGTTTGTAGGAAAAAGAATAATGAGAAGAAACAGCTGCTGCCAGTGAGGCCACTGGAAGCAAAGAGAACATGGAAATAATCTTACTTCTTTCCTACACTTGAGCTATATTCTTCTTCTGATTCCTACCATTGGCCAGAAGGCAAAGGCACTTGGACAATTTTGTTCCTACAATACTAAGCAAAGCAAGAAGAAGGAATTTTAGGATGTTCCTCCTAGATGGAGGAAATAGGAGGAAATAGAACAATTACTGGCACACATTCTTAGATAATGAGTATTCAAAGATAAATCTCTCAAATACATCTTAGTAAATAATATGAGATGATGACAAAACATTTACAATTGTATTATTGCTGTGGAACAACTTGGCTGAAACTGCAAATGCTTGGAGTCATTTGGAAGTGCTGTCCGTTTATTGATAAATTATATCCGTACAGAAAAATTTATGACTAAATCTTTATTCCCTCATTTTGTTCACACATTAGAAGAAAAAAATCCATTCTCCTTATCTGATTTAGAAAGAATAGTATTAAGATGGTAGAGCTCACTGACTTTTGAAAGTACAGGAAGAAATTGAGTGAGTAATATTTCTAGTGTCAGAGCAGTGTTGTATGCCATTTTTAGTTTGAAATTACCCATTTGATTCCACTCCAGGAAAATGATGTTAGACAATTTAAGTAATAGCAATCAAAATTAATGAATATGTTTTCATTAAATTCAAATGCACTGAAAGTATTGTCATTGAAATCACATTTTCTCATCCAAAAAGAACACTTTATTTTCATTTTTTTCCTATTGATTTTCACATATGATGACATAGAATAAGTCAAAATAACTCCAGTATATTTGACCAATAATTTCCTAATTGGGGATTGAGTTTCAGTTCATTTTTCTTTCATAAGAAGATATATCTGGGCCGGCCCTGTGGCTTGGTGGTTAAGTGCTCGCGCTGCGATGCTGGTGGCCCGGGTTCGGATCCCGGGTGCTCATCGAGGCACCACTTCTCCGTTCATCCTGAGGCCGAGTCCCACATACAGCAACTAGAAGGATGTGCAGCTACGACACACAACTATCCACTGGGGCTTTGGGGGGAAAAATAAAATAAATAAAATCTTTAAAAAAAAAAAAAAAAAAAGAAGATATATCTGTTTAAAATCAGAAGGAGGAAATGTCTTCAGCTGAATCCCATCACAGATACTTACTTCTGATCAATATTGTTAATATTAGTGGATATTTTTCCCCTGGTCTTTTAGCAAATCAAATGTTATTTTTTTTTGTTACTGAACACATGATAAATCAGACTGGTAGAGGATGGTGACAGAAACCATATAAACCACTAAATTAAAATGCACCTTAGCTTTCAGCACCCTCTTGGGCTTACCTAATCAGAATTTTCTAGGTAAAGACAAAGTGGGCCTGGAGGGAACTATAGGTAGGTAGTCGAGACAGTAGAAATACCCTGTGCAAGAGCCTATAGGTAAGAAAAAGCACGTCATATCAGGGACCAGCAAATAATTCTATGCAGGTAAAATGTTGAGTACTAATGGAAATGTGAAAAAATAGAGAGGCAGAGTCTTAATAATGAGGACCTATGTCATGAAAGCACTGAGATTTTGTACATTATCCTAAAAGTGGTGGGATTTCATTGATGTTTTGAAAGGGAGAGAGACATGATCACGTTTTCATTTTATAATATTCTTGCCTTAGTGTAGAGAAAATGTTGATAGAGATATTGCATTAGATTGAATGTTCAAAGGCCGTCACAGTTATCCTTGAAAATGATAGTAGTTTCTGAGCTATTTAGAGGTCAGAGGTATTAGAAAGAATTGAGATAGTTTAAAAGCTGTAAAGAAGAAAGAAATGAGACATTTGAATTAGAAGGAAGAGTTACATGTTAATATTTTTTGACTTCCTGACTTCTGATTTTTGAGTTAATTTTGGACTTCAGTATATTCAGTATGGGTGTTGGCATTTTGTAAGTCTTCAATAAGGGTGATGGCATTTTGTAAGTCTACATTCTGGGAGAGCAATAAATCAATCTTTATAAGCACCACCCCCATGTGCTATATTCTACAATAAGTAAGATGTTGAATAATAAAATCAGAAGTGACCTTAAATACCATCTAGTCAATATTCTAACTGTGATGGTTAATTTTATGTGTCAGCTTGGCTAGACAACTATGTCCAGTTGTTTAGTAAAATATCAGTCTAGATGTTGCTGTGAAAGTATTTTTTTTTTCGATGCGATTAACCTTTAAGTCAGTAGACTTTGAATAATGCAGATTATCTTCTATGATGTGGGTGAGCCTCATCCAGTCAGACAAAGCCCTTAGAGCAAAGACAGAGTTTTCCCGAAGAAGAAGAAATTCTGCCTCCAGACTGCAACAGAGAATTTCTACCTAAGTTCCTAGCCTTTCAACTCAAGACTGCAGCATCAGCTCTTACCTGCCAGCCTGCCAGCCACACAATCGCATGAGATAAATCTCTCTTTCTAATACATACATATATATATCCTCTTGGTTCTGTTTCTCAGGAGAACATTGACTAATATACCAACCAGTGTGAAAATCTTTGCCACAACATCCCTGTCAGAAAGCCTGGCTATCTCTGCTTGAAATATTACTGTGAAGGAGATTTTGTTTCATCAAAAATATTTTTCCTTATGGGGCAGATTTGGTTGTTTGAAATTTCTTTTTTCTTTATCTTCTCTTTTTTGAAGGGGATGGGAGTGAAAATTCCATTTCCTCGAACTTCCTTTCACTAATTAGTAGTATGTGGTGAGATGGGACATTTCACCACTGATGACATTTCCATTTGGATATCTCAAACTTAACATGGCCAAGAAAGAATTACTGCTCTTTCTCCTAAAACCTGCTCCACTAATAACCTTCCTTCAATTGGTTGGCAATAACTGTCTTTCCACTTGTTTGGAACAGACATTTTGAAGTCAGTCTTGATTTTTCTGTTTCTCTTATATCCTGTGTTGAATGCATTACAAGCCTTATTTGCTCAACTTTCAAAACACATCCAAAATACTGTCACTTCTAATGACTATATTCCTACCACTCTGGCCCAAGCCACCATTATTTCTCCCATGGAGTAGTGCAAATAACCTTCTAATAGATTCCCTTGCATCCATGCTTGGCCCCCTACAGTCTATTCTTTAGTCTTCAGCCAGAGAATGTAGATCATGTTACTCTTCTGTTCAGTATCTCACAATGGCTCCTCATTCCACAAATGCAATGCCAATGTCACTGAAGTGATCTATAGGGTCCTTCCACAATTCCCCCATTACCTCTAGGGGGTTAATTCCCTATTACCTCTGACTGCATCATCTACTTCTCACTCATTGCTTCCTCATCTCCAGCTACACCAGCTTCCTCTCTGTAACTAAAATATCCTAGGAGTATTCCCATCTTAGTGTATTTTCTCTGGACATTTCCTCTGACTGGATCACTCAATCCCCAGGTATTCACTTGACTAATTCCACCACTTCCTTCAAATCTGCATTCAAATCTTATCTTCCCAGTGAGGTCTACTCCTGCCTATCCTATTTAGCCCCTCAAGTTTGCCTCCCACCTATACCACATTAAATCTCCTTTAGCCTGCTCCCTTCTCCATTTGTTAAATATAATTTATTTATTTATTATATTTACTGGTAATTTTTGTCTCTTATATCTATTTTAAAAGCTCAATAGGGTAGATATCTATGCTGCTTTTTCACTGATATATCCTAAATAATGAAAGCAAAATCTGAAGCATAGTCGGTGATAAATATTATTAAATTAAAGAATGCATGGATGAAGTCTATTACTTTTGCCCTAATTTTCCTAAGGGCATATCTGTTTGATCTGTAACCTTTTTTTTTCTGTAGCATTCCACCCTGAGTCCACAGAGATTATTAGATCTGACTAAAACATTGAATGAGTTAGAGGCCAGGGGTATAAAGAAAAATACTTTAAAATTGTCAATACATCAAATGTTATCTAGCTGTTGTTTGTTTTTTAATTTAGCCCTTATAACCATCTCTGGGTTTTATTGATACTCACATTTTATATAGGAGGAATAAGTAATTTGGAAAAATGAAGTAACATACCCAAGGTCATACAACAAGAACATGGCACAGCAACTGTTTGAGCGGAAGTATTTACAACTTTATTCACTCAATGTCACATGCAGAACCACTATCGTGTTCTACTTTTTATTTCTTATCTCTCTTCTAAATGCCCCCTTTCTTCATATATTTTCTACTTTCTCATCAATCTAATCACATTCTTTAGGCTACAAATTCAGTCAATGATCACAGCCTGTCCTCCAAAATCAAAGTGCATTTATGTATCAAGTCTCAGCTTCAATTTGGGTGTGTAAATATGGTAGTATGTGTCACAAGATTACTTCTTTTGAAGCAACACTTATTTACTCCAGTAACATAATAACGGTGATATTGGTGTTTGCCATGGCATCACTAGCATACTTAACTCTCTATATAGTGACCAGGAGAAAATATTATTACATGTATTTGTTACCAGATTGCTTGCTTGCATTCCTCCTTTGTGCTTCTCTTCTGTTCTTGGTATCTCTCTTCCTTTTACATTTATAAAAAGCCCACTAAATGTGAGATATATTACCAGCCACTAGGAATCACAAATATAAAGACAGGCAAAATCAAGACATTCAGAGTATGAATTGGAGAGATACCTGCATATACCTGACTGTGATACATTCTTCTCTAAATGCTGTGATGGAGATATATACAAATAGGGTAAAATTAGGTTTCATTAGCATTATTTTTCCTAAATGTATGTTTCTGTGTGTGCTTACCTAAAACAATTACTTTGAACTGAGCCTTCGTCAATTTGTTTTAAATCCTACTTCTGTTTTTAAGTGTGATTATGTAACAAGGAGATATAGGAATCACATATCACACATTCTCTGAGATTTCAAAGTTTTTATTTAAATAATATTGAAGATATTGTCATAGCAATTTAGTTTCAACCTTTGAGAAAAACGTTCTACCGAGACTGAGCACATTGTAAAGCTTTTGCAGGCTTAAGCCAGAACTATTTTAAGGACAATTTAACATTAAGCTAGAAGATGCTTTAAATAGTAGTAGCACGCCTTTTGAATTTAATGGCTGCACAACTTCAATCACCAATACTTTCTCAAATTCTTTTTCAAACTGAAAACCAAAAAAGAGTGTTAAATACTCTAACCAGATAAAACCCAGATGAAACTTTTGTTGCAGATACTGTTGCATTTGTTTAGTTGAATCAAATTCAATATTATTGTGAATGTCAGGAGGAATTTGGCATCAGTGCTGCAAATATTTTGTTTGAAAATCTGTATTTAAACAGCTGAGCCAATATAGAGGCATCTGTGCCTCTTTCTACTAACAAGGGACCCAAAGTATGTCTTCCAGACAGTGGTGCTAGTAAAGACCAGTGTGGCAAGTCCTGGGAAGAATGAAAAGTATGAATTCATCCCTCTGAAGGCAATGCTTTCTGTTGATCTTTGGGAAGAAATAAGGGTAAATTCAGAAAATTACATAGGAATAGACATGTGGAATAGAAATTTTTCATGTGGTGATCATCAAGCATCTTTTGAACTCCATTCTTTGACTTAGGAAATTTCTGTTACTATGATTCACATTTATCAACGTAGAAGCCATAACTTGTCTTTCTAGTCATAAGACAGGAGTTATAGAGGTCTGTGATTCAAAAGTGAGGAAGCAGAAGTGCATAGAATTCACCTTTTCTTGAGGAGGCATTGGAGATATCCAGCTTTGGGAGGACAGCAGGGAGGACAGTCAGGAATTTTGAATTTTGCTATCTGGTCCCTTGATTTATCTATACAAGCCATGATGTATTCCATGAGCTACCCAACGCCAAATGGCGGCAGTTGTAATTTCTTATCTAAAGAATCCCCATAATGTTCTATGTGTTTTTCCTGGTTGGATAACGTCCCGTGCCAAACTCTCCAGACTCTTGGAGGGTCCATGAGGTATGAAATATCATTTTAAAAATTTACTTTCTGATTCAATTCTGATGTTTGTATCCAAGAACTCTGTCTGATGCAAGGGCCTTCGTATCATGGCTCAACTTACCCATGACTCTTGACAATTTTCTCAATTTCCTTGTCCTTCTGTTTCTGTAACAACTTTCTAGGAAAACACACACCCACAAAACTTTCATTTAGGTTTTGGTTTCTTCTTTGCCTTCCTGCTGACTTTTGAGAGCTGCAGGAAAAAATTACACAGCTGGGCTTGCTGACATCATGATAAAATCGTATTAATCAACCTCAATTAGGCCATTCTCATCAACATTTAAATGTTCTGAAAGTTCTAAAATATTGAAAATTATATATTCTCACTGCACCTTATCTACGTTAACTACACGTATCTCATCTCTTCTTTTTATGTGATCTTAATGGGCCTTTGACACTCGACAACTTTACGACCTTTTTGTTGATGTGGCTGCACAATAGAGTAAAGACAAAGCCAGGCAAGAGGGGGACTTGTGTTGAATGACCAGTCGTTTCATGATGGGACCATTTCAAGGAGCAGTGGATGCCTTGTTTGTAAGTGAGCTGAAATATGCCTGTGTTTACAGAATCTTCAGTGAAGACAAAAGTTGGATATTATATTATTATGGTTGAAGGGAGAAAATAAAATCATATGAAGGACTGAAAAAAACTTTTTCATGTTAAAACGTGAATTTTAATTGTAAAAATTGTCTTCTGTAAATAGAGTTATATCAACCTCTTTGCACACAACTTGGTTCAGGTATATACAGATATGATTATACACAGATGTTATTTGTACCACAGAACAAAATCAAGTCAAGGCCTATGTCACTCTTAACAACTCTTTTACAAAACATTCTTATCCCTTGACTTCCCTGATACATAAACTCTGAATTTTCCTGTATCTCTGTCTTTTCTTCCTCCATCAGAGCTCTAATTCCCAATGTTCAACTATCAAATAAATATTCAGTAGTTTTAATGCATCTTAAACTTAACACATCCAAATCTGGATCTCTAACATTCTAAAACCTTTTGCTTTCCTCCTCTCCCCCTGTCCATCCATTCTTTAAAGTTTCCTGTAAATTAGGGAATAGCAGAAACCTTAGTCTGTAACTGTCTTCTCTCTCACTTTCCATATTCCATCAGTCGCCAGCCTTATAAACCCTACTACCATTTCCATGTCTCTGTAATTCATCTAGTTTTTTCTTTCTCTATATACACTATGTTAATTAATTCAAGACACCATCACTTTTCACTTATATTACTGCAAAAGCTCTGCCAATTTGAAATCGTGTCTCTCCTCTTATCCCCTTCCAATCTATTCTCCACAGTGCACCATAAAAAATAATTCCAAAACATCGATGAGTAAATGTATCACCCTATTGTGAATCCTTTCTAAAGCAAACTTTGAAACTACTAAGATTGCTAATTATTGCTCATTCTTCAGGTCATGACTTAAGTATACTTTTTTTAGAGAAGTGACATAACTTGTTACAAATAGTAGTTGTCATTTCTAGGCCTTCCCATAGCAACTGGCATAAAATTCATAATAACTTTTATTATAATTAATCCTAATTATTATTGAATGATATATACAGTAGTCCCCCTTAGTCATAGGAGATATGTTCCAAGACCCTCAGTGGATGCCTGAAACCAGGATAGTACTGAACCCTATATATACTATGTTTTTTCCTGTACATACATATTTGAGGTGTGATAGCAAAACTAACACAAATTTCTTTTTCCTTCTTCATCGTTTCATGGATAGAAGATTAATTCTTACTGTAGATCTTAACAACCTCAGCATATGATTTTTTTTTTCTTTCCTTTTTAAGTCGAGAACTTCCACCTTTTCAGTCAAAGGAAGTACTTTACAGCTTCTCTTTGGCATATCTGGATTGCCAGCATCACTACTCTTGCTCTTTGGGGCCATTATTAAGTAAAATAAGGGTTACTTGAACACAAACACTATGATACCACGAGAGTCAATCTGATAACCTAGATGGCTACTAAGTGACTAACGGGTGGGTAGTGTGTAAAGCGTGGATACACTGCACAAAGGGATGATTCACATCTGGGGCAGGACGGAGCAGGATGGCGTGAGATTTCATCACGCTACTCAGAGCAGAACACAATTTAATAAATTGCTTATTTCTGGAATCTTCCTTTTAATATTTGTGGGTAATGTTTGACTGTAGGTAACTGAAACCATGGAAAGCACAACTGTGGATAAGGGGGAACTACTGTAGTTTCATTATTATATTGAAAGCCCTTGAAAGCAGATATTCTCTTTAAATTTCTCATCATTTTTTCCTCACAGCATAGAACTAAACTAACAATAGATAGTAGATACATATTTGTAATATAAATAGTGTTCATCCCACACAGAGGCTTATTATAGGTTTATTCTTTTGCAATTTGTATAATTTTTACAAATTCTTAAAATATATTTAAAGGTAAATTTTAATAAGTTACATATACTAAAATGTACAATTTGATAAACTTAACATATATGTAGTTTTCTAAGAAAGCATCACCATAACAAGATAGCAAATATTTCCGTCACCCCCAAAGTTTCCTCCTGTCCCCTTGAAATCCATGTCATCCTTGACCCCTGTCCCCAAACAACCATGGTTTGCTTTCCACAACCATACATTAATTTGCATTTCCTAGAATTTCGTATAAACAGAATCATATAGTGTATATTTTTCTTGTCTGGCTTATTTAACTTCACATAATAATTTTGAGATTCGTCTGTTGTTATGTGTGTTAATAATGTGTTTGCTTTTTTGTTAAGTGGTATTTCATTGTATGGGTATACCACTTGTTGTTTATTTATTTACCTTCTGGTGAACATTGTGTTTTTCTCCAATCTTTGAATATTACATATAGAATTGTTAAGAACATTCATCTATAAGTCTTTATGTTTGTATTACTCTCAGAGGCACACTTAAGTGTGTCATTCTGATTTCCAAAGTAGCTGTACCATTTCACATTCCTATCTTTAATTTCTCTCAGCAAAGTTTTGAAATGTTCATTGTAGAGGTCT
Source organism: Ceratotherium simum simum (assembly GCF_057802395.1). Lineage (NCBI taxonomy): Eukaryota > Metazoa > Chordata > Mammalia > Perissodactyla > Rhinocerotidae > Ceratotherium > Ceratotherium simum. The sequence goes on along the minus strand of NC_141907.1, from coordinate 28,607,067 downwards.
TGAACATCTTTGATTCAATTTATTTCTAAGTTTTTTATTGCCATTTATTTTATTTCACATTATTATAAATGGAATTTTAAAAATTAATTTCATGGAAGCAGTGGCTGGAAATTAATAGCCATCTTGAGGTGGAAGCCATGAGTTGAGAATGGCAAAATAGTTGTGTACAAGGGCCTGGGTCACAGAAGCTTAGAAAGTAGCTTTAAGGGCCCAGGACTGCCAATCCAACTTTTCATCATCAGGAAACAATCTTTTATTCATTGTTTAACAAATGAAAAATTATCCTTCATTGCAGTAGTATTTTGGATATCTATACCACCTGTTAGATTTGAATACTTACCCATTGGATTTACCCTATTAAAAATGTCTGTCCAGGCAATTTACTGATTTATTGATTTAGATTTTAGTGTTCTCAATATGGATTTAAATTAATTATATAAATAATTTACTTGTCTTCTCTTCTAATATTTGCTTTATTTTTCCAATTTATATTTGCTTTTTTTTGGTTATGAGTATGTTATACTTTTTTTCACTTTTTTTTACCATAAAAATTTTGACTATCTAGTCAATGCTGTGCTGTCTTTTGTTCATTGTAATTTTAGAAAGTCATTCTCTCTCCCAGCAAGAGGGTTAGTATTAATTTTTACTTATAATTTATAAAATTATTTGCTTGTCCCTTATTTTTATTTTTAGATGATAAGAATTAGGACAGAAATGACTTAGTGACTTTCAATATCTTATTAGTTATTAGTTGCATGCTAAAGGAAAGGAAACAGTTATTCTTTTCTCCCAGACTAATCTTTCAGATTTTCCATTAACAGATCGTAATTTCTATGTTTAAGAGGGAAACTGTATTGTCCATTTTTGAAAGGTAAGATTTCCAGTCTTTGGTCAACCACAAATCTCCTTTATTTCTTATCAAACTGCCTAGATTTTTTTCATACAGTGGATCAAAATTAAATATATTTAAAGTAGCATTTTCTAAAAAGATAAATAAATATAAAACGTCAAACATATATTTTGTACAGTATAAATGCATAAATTAACCAATATTAGATAGAATACTAGCTCATGTAGATTATTTACTACCTCATTGAAATGGTAGAGTAAAAGCAGACATTGTGGACATTAGCTTTTGTTTTAAATTTGTAATTCTAATAATTTCAGATCTCTCTCTTTATGTGGTTACCTTATATATAATCAATTTAATGATGAACAAACATGATTCATGGCATATAATAATAAACTTTCTTTTTCCCTTCATTCCTTCGTTCATTCATTCGTTCGTTCATTCCTTCCTTCTCTCCTTCCTTCCTTACTCCCTTCCTTCCTTTCTGTATTTCTTTCCCCTCTTCTCCTTTTTCCCCTCTCTCTTTCTGTCTTTCTTGTCTCAGTCTCCCTTGATGTTAATATTTAGGGCTTGCTGTACCCACATGCTAGGATGAAGTCATTCTTAGATAATTAAAAATGCTTCCCAGTTACTTCAAATCCCAAAACATAATCTCTGTTTAGCAATAAAAGGACCAACTACTTGCGGTCATCACAACTGCAATCGTTAATTAAAGTGAAGCTTTTTGCCCATCTCCCTGCTTTGGCCTATTATGGATTGGCAGCAGTTTGGAGACAATTCTCCATGGGTCAGTCATGTTCCTGTACACCTTAAGAGTAGAGGCACTGACTGCCTTTGTTCTCGATTATCTTTTTGAAGATATTTGTATAGTGAACAACCTTGGAATTGAGAGATTATGTCTCACTCTAGAGTAGAGGGTAGGGTCTTATTTGTTTTGTTTTGTTTTGTATTTTTATATCTCTATTATTACAGATAATGTTTCCTTCAGGGGCAAAGGAGAGATTTGTTTTCAGGAGTTTGGTTGGAGAGGTTTGTTTGCAGCCTATTACAGAAGTGAGATTTCCCAGCTCAGGATTCCTCACCACATGTGACACAAGTCCACTACATTCTCAGTATCCATCCAGGCTCATGGGACATAGAGAACTGGTGCAAACATGAAGTTCACTTTGCCTCCTATGCCATGAGTAATAAAGTTCCTTGTCCCCGACCCAGGTTTCTTATGTCTTTTGACAGCACCAATGAATCTTGGATCCCTCACAGTTCCTTATCTACCTGTGGGTAATAATAGGTTTGGCTCACTCTCTCTGTCTCTTGCTTTACCCATTTCTCTCTGTCCTGGAAATCCTGGTTTCTGACCATCCTGGAGCCAGAGATATAGAGATAAAGGGGTAGAAGAGGAAAGTGAAAGAAATTTTGTAGTTCATTGCTTCTGGCATTATATTATCTAGAGGTGTCAGGAACTTAAAACTGATCCTGTCACGTATGTTGTACATTTTGGAGTCTTCAGAGATTTTTATCTCCCAAACACTGAAATGTCCAATTTGCAATATCCTTGATATGAAAGAATGTATGCCTAGCTAGTCCTTAACAGCTACTTTTACAGTCCATAAGAACTTGGGATCAGCCTGCCCATGCAAGTGGTTCTCTTGAATGACACATCAATCCATTCTGTGCTGACTCTTTTTCATTCATGGACACCATTTGCTACACACACTGTTTACCCCAACAAAGCTGTAAATACGTACAGCCTTAGATGTAACTGTGTGCCTTTACTCCACCTCAAAGAAACTACATAGCCAGGCTTGTGCCCTCTTGTCTTCTCAAGAATAAGGCAAAACCCAGGATACTGTGTCCCTAAAACTTCATGGGATGCATAAACTCTTCTAGTTTCCTTTGGAAAATTCTTATCTCCTTACTTGAAATTAAGATGATAATACACCTTCCTCTCCCACTTTGGGAGAAGGTAATGAAAAGTACATAAAACGCAATTTTTTTTAAATAAAGAATTACTTTTCTCAAATTCCAACCCCTGAAAACTTAAATTCTGAAATATGGGTGAGGGAGTTAATAAAAAAGTAAAGAGTTCTGACCCATGTGTGCTGCATTCTTTTGCAAGTCCTGCATAGACTTTGAAATGTGATTTCCTTTTCTTGGGGACTCAGTTGATACTGAGTCAAAAATAGTTCTGATTATTAAATTGACACATTTATTTTGGCTAATCATATAGTAACACAATGCACCATACTATAACCACAAGGGCTATTATTTTATTTTTTTGCTTTGATGCTTTATTTTTTTTTTCATTTAATGGTTATGTTTTATTTAACCCAATACACCCAAAATATTATCATTTCAACATGTAGTCAAGATTAAAAAATTATTAATGAGGTATTTTTACATTCTTTTCTTTTACACAAAGTCCTTGAAATCTACTGGGAACATTACTCTTTCAGCACATCTCCATTGAGACTAGCCACATTTCAAGTACTCCATGCGCCATGGGTGGTAATGCTATTGGCCAGTGCAGCTCTGGAATGTAAGCTCCATGTAAGCAGGGATCTTGCGTGGCTTGTTCACCCCTACATTCCTTGTGTTTATAAAAAGAACAGTGCCTGAAACATAGTAGGCACTCAAGGAATATTTGTTGATTATTTCTAATAGTTTTTTGGTGGATTCTTTATAGTTTTGTATATATAGAATCCTGTCATCTGCATAGTGACAGTTTTACTTTTTCCTTCCCAGTTTGGATCCCTTTTATTTCTTTTTCTTGCCTAATTTCTCCAGCTAAAACTTCTAGTACTATGTTGAATAAGAGTGGCAACAATGGATGTCCTTGTCTTGTTCCTGTTCTCAGAGGAATAGGTTTCAGTTTTTCACCATTGACTATGATGCTGGCTGTGGGTTTGTCATATATGGCCTTTATTATTTCCTTCCAATAATTTCCTTCCAAACCCATTTTATTCAGAGTTTTTAGCATAAATGGATGTTAGGTCTTTCAAATGCTTTCTCTGCGTCTATTGAGATGATCATGTGATTTTTATTCTCATTTTGTTAATGTGGTGTATCACATTGATTGATTTGCAGATGTTGAACTATCCCTGCATCCCTGGAATAAATCCCACTTGATTGTGGTGTATGATCCTTTTAATGTATTGCTGTATTTGATTTGATAGTATTTTGTTGAGGATTTTTGCATCTATGTTAGTGATATTGGCCTTAAATTATCCTTTTTGTGTTGTCCTTGTCTGGTTTTGGTATCAGTTTAATGTTGGCCTCATAAAATGAGTTAGAAAGCATCCCATTCTCTTCAATTTTTTGGAATAATTTGAGAAGGATAGGTATTAAACCTTTGAATGTTAGGTAGAATTCACCAGAGAAGCCATTTGGTCCTGGACTTCTGCTTTTTGGGAAGTTTTTGATTACTGTTTCAATCTTTTATCTTGTGATTGGTCTATTCAGATTCTTTATTTCTTCTTGATTCAGTTCTGGGATGTTGTATGATTCTAAGAATTTATCCATTTCTTCTGGATTATCCAATTTTTTGGCATCTAGCTTCTCATAGTATTCTTTTATAATCCTTTGTATTTCTCTGGTGTCCATTGTAATTTATCCACTTTCATTTCTGATTTTATTTGAGTTTCCTTTCTTTTTTTCTTAGTGAGTCTGGCTAAGGATTTGTCAATTTTGTTTTACCTTCTCAAAGAACCAGCTCTTAGTTTCTTTGATCCTCTATAGTTTATTTTAGTTTCTATTGCATTTATTTCTACTCTGATTTTTATTATTTCCTTCTTTCTGCTGATTTGGGGCTTTATTCTTCTTTTTCTAGTCCTTTTAGGTATATTGTAAGATTATTTATTTGAGATTTTTCTTGTTTCTTGAGGTAGGCCTGAATTGATATAAATTTCCCTCTTGGTACAGCTTTTGCTACATCCCATGAGTTTAGCTATGTTGTGTTTTCATTTTCATTTGTCTCCAGGTATTTTTTTATTTCTCCTTTGATTTCTTCATTGATCCAATAGTTGTTCAGTAGCATTTTGTTTAGTCTCCACATATTTGTGACTTTTCCAGCTTTTTCTTGTAGTTGATTTCTAGTTTCATAGTATTGCAATCAGAAAAGATGCTTGATATGATTTCAATCTTCTTAACTTTATAGAGGCTTGCTTTGTTTCCCAATATATGGTCTATCATTGAGAATGTTCCATAGGTACTTGAGAAGAATGTGTATTCTGCTGTTTTTTAATTGAATGTTCTATATATATCTAGTGAGTCCATCTAGTCTAGTGTTTCATTTAAGGCTACTGTTTCCTTGTTGACTTTCTCTCTGAATGATCTATCCATTGATGTAAGTGGGGTGTTAAGGTCCCCTACTTTTATTGTGTTGCTGTCAATTTCTCCCTTTAGGTCTGTTAATAGTTGCCTTATATACTTTGGTGCTCCTGTGTTAGGTGTATATATATTAAAAAGTGTTATGTCTTTTTGGTGGAATGTCCCTTTTATCAATATATAATGCTCATCTTTGTCTCTTGTTATCCTTTTTATCTTGAAGTTTGTTTTGTCTGATATAAATATGGCTACATTGCTTTCTTTTACTTGTCATTTGCTCGGAGTATCATCTTCCATCCCATATGATCTAGCTATTATACTGCTGGGTGTTTATCCAAAGAACATGAAATCAATAATTCAAAAAGATATGTGCACCCCTATGTTCATTGTGGCATTATTCACAATAGCCAAGATGTGCAAGCAACCCATGTGCCCATCAACAGATCAGTGGATAAAGAAGATGTGGTATATATGTGTAATGGAATACTACTCAGCTATAAAAAAAAGAGAAAATAATGCTATTTGTGACAATACGGTTGGACTATGAGGGTATTATGCTAAGCAAAGTAAGTCAGACACAGAAAGACAAATACCATATGATTTCACTCATATATGGAAGATAAGCAAACAAACACATAGATAAGGGTAACAGATTAGTGGTTACCAGAGGAGAAGGGGGTTGGAGTGGGGCAAAAGGGATAAAGGGCCACATACATGTGGTGATAGATAATAACTGGACTTTTGGTGGTGAACATAATACAGTCTATACAGAAACTGAAATATAGTGATGTACACCTGAAATTTACACAATGTTGTAAGCCAATATGACCTCAATAAAATAATTTCTTTTAAAAAAGAAATATTTGTTGAATGAGAGAATAGGTAAGAATTTTGAGATCTCAGCATAATTTTTCAGTAAAGATTGAATACCTATCTTTATGTACAATTTCAAAGGCCTAAAAAAATCAAAGTAAATCAGTTACTTTGAGTGAGGAAAAGTACTGATTTAATAATGCAAGTATGGATTTAGGGGAAAGGTCTCCAGGCTTTTTATATTCTTCATGATCTCCATGATGTTGCTTAGCTCCTCATTGGCACCTACTAAACTCTTATATGAAATGCCCTCTCTTTGCTCATATCACTAGAAAATTCTGCTCATCTTTTGCATTTCAATGCAATGGGACCTGCAATGGGAAGCAGGTCTCCTCCAGGCATCCTTGGACACCGCTTCATTTGGGATTTCACTACACTTTGGATGGTTCTCTATTATAGCATCAAATCTATTCTTAAAATAGAGATGTCCTATTTCTTTGCCCTGATTTCTGTGAGGAGCCTTCTGATCCTACTCCTGGACCATAACAGTAACACTTTAGACCTCTCCATAGGAAGACAGTTAATTTACCTGATTGGCAAGATGGAAAAAGTCTGGTATACTCTGGTCCTTAGTGTCAGTTAGGTGCAATTGATGTATTTCAGCTGTTCTGAACTCAGATGGAAGGGGATATGGCTGGCCCCTTAGAGACCTCCATAAGTGACACATTAGTCAGAAAATGGTAAATATACAAAAACATCAGATAAGAATCAAAATATAATCTTTATTGTTGATAAATCTGGATGGGACCTTGTGAGTAAAGGGTTAAGATGAAATAGGAGCTGACCTAGGCCTGCCTGGGAGATCATCTCAGAGTCTGCTTTCTCATAGCGATCTTTGTTGGAAATGACAGAGTGAAGATAAACGTATACACTTTGTCTGCTGGTAACACTGCACCTGGGCAGGGGGTCTATGAGGTGGCATGGAAGCCTGGGATTCTATAACTAACAGTTATGCAAGGTTGGATGGAAACAGAGGACACAGCTTCTCTATGTTAAGGTGACTCCCATGCACCTAGCTCTTGTCCATGGCAGCCACACATAATCTATGATGGAGCAAAAGGAGCTGTGAACTTGGGTAGTTGCTGGGCCACCTAAGGACATGAAGATGATTTACCTGATGTATCTCTTGTCTGTATTCTTCTATGAATCTAAGCAAATACTGTATTAGGTGAAAGCCTACTTGTCTTGAGAGTTGGACAACTTGAACCTGTAACACTGCTGTATCAGGGTTGAGACTTGGAGCCAGAATCAGGCTTTCTATTACTCCCTCTTGAGTCTTAGTCCTGGGACACAGAGCCAGAAGAGGCTGCTTGCAGAGAACACTTACTCATTTGCCACACAGTAAATTGAAGATTTCCTCTCATCCATCTGAGAGGCAGGAAAGTGAGGACAAAGAGAATAAGACCACCCTTGCTCAGGGCGTGGTCCGTGGGGAGAGGTGGTAATGAGAGTGAGAAATGATAACAAGATCACACATGGACATGGCTTCTACGTACAACTTTACCCAGTTGGAAGGCTTGAACCAATGAATGTCAGATTCTTACCACTTCGCCAATCTAATACATCAATTTTTTCCCCATGGATAGGAGTAACTCAGGGGTGCAGACAATATGTGTTTCTCTAACACAAATGTAAAAGAAAGAACATGGACCTACTAACATTTTGTAAACAAGTTTCTCTACAGTAGCCTGCTCATTCCTTAAAGTCTAGGCCTTTGTTCATCTATGTGTCCCTAGCTATTGACCAAGTGCCAAGGACTCAGGAATAATAATTTCAATGGATAAATGAATTAAAATTTAATGACTAATCAATCATCAATCCTCAATTTCTACACTATAAAAATCTTTTAAAGAAGTTTTCGAATCTACCAAACTGTAGGGAGCCATGTAAAAATTATGTATATAATATAAGATTTATATTGCTTCTTTCCTCTGAAGACTTCTGAATTATGTACATGAAAAACATTCATGCAAAATTAATCTCATTCATGTTCTTACTGATCTTTAAAGTCAGAAATATAGTCAGTATTGGAAAATTGAGAACATTTTGAAAAAGTACCAAGTACCAAAGAGGCTATTTCAATTCTAATAATTTTACACAAAAGCCAAATGTTTTTGGAATCATAAAGACTAGTTTCTTTCTTTCTTTTTTTTTTACCTTTTGACTCCCTTCACGCATGTCTCTCACCACCCACCCCCAGCCCTTAGCAACCACCAATCTGTTCTTTATCTATGAGCTTGTTTTTCTTTTTTCTTTTTAGATTTCACATATAAGAGAGATCATATGGTATTTGTCATTCTCTGTCTGACTTATTTCACTTAGCATAATGCCCTCAAGGTCTATCCATGGACCCACATGGGCAATTATTTTAAAAAATCAAATAATTTATTTCCTTTTTTGCTTTGCTCCTAGCTTTTTAAAACTAAAAAGTAAAAGTGAGATAAAAGGTCAAAGAGAAGGCAGTAAATGAAAAACAGAAAAATATAACCAATTTGAATATTTGAGTGTTGTCTGCATTCTGACGATATCAACTGCTTCTGGGAACAGAATGAATTTATTTTCTTGTTTATATTCTCTAGTATTTGTGGGGCTTTAGCACTAGCCACAGGGATTAGTCCAGAAATAAAACTAGATGAAGCTTTGACCAAATTAGAATGTTATTGGCTTCAGTAATTAACAGAGCAATACAAAATACAGTGAACTTCATTAGCTCTTTTTAAGATTATAGTTATGTTTCTTCCAGGCCTCATGGTACATTCTTAGTTTGATTTTAGATTAATTTTCTTTTTTTTTTTTGTTTTATTTTTGGGAAATTAAGATTAGCCCTAAGCCAACATCTGTCACCAATCCTCCTCTTTTTGCTGAGGAAGATTGGCCCTGGGCTAACTTCCAGGCCCATCTTCCTCTACTCTATATGTGGGACACCTGCCACAGCATGGCTTGATAAGTGGTGTGTAGGTCCGCGCCCAGGATCTGAACCTGCAAACCCTGGGCCACTGAAGCAAAGTGAGCGAAATTAACCACTATGCCACAGGGCCGGCCCCTAGGTTAATTTTCTTTTTAAGCATTGAACATGTATCTACTGGGAGCTCTACTATTACAATTAGTCAGTGAGGCAAACCATTATATAGATTTTTCTAAGAAGCTGACACAGTATTGAGGAGACTTCTATGCCAGGTTGATGCTGAGGAACTAGAGATTATTCAGTTTATTTCTCTCTGGCAACAACCGAGCACAGCATAGCAGAATGATGGATATGCCCGAGTGAAGACAGGTGACCTGAATGTGAACACCAGTGGTCTATATTGCATATGCTTTATTTTTTTGTCTCCAAGTTCTGGCAAGAAAGCTTGCCAGAAAGAAGAGTGACTGCATTATGGAGTTGGGACTTTGTCTTGCATAGCTGTTATCTCCAAACATTTTTGATTGTGCTATCAAAGATTATACTATCTTCTTTTTTTTTGTTTTAAAATTTCCATTGTTATTTCTTTTTTTTTTTTTTTAATTTTTGTTTATTGCAGTAACATAGGTTTATGACATTGTAAAAAATTTCAGGTGTATATCATTGTACTTCTATTTCTGCATAGATTACATCATGTTCACCACCAAAATACTAATTACAACCCTATACTATCTTCTTAAACTCCCCCATAATGCTATTTTAGGCTAGGCTCCGTAAGGAAAACAGAATAGAGGATTTTAACATAGGAATTAGGATGTACATTAGAGAAATGAGGAAGGTGGGAAAACAAAAGTCAGTAAAGTCACCGACAAAGACCAAGATAGCTGCAGCCAGAAGATCAAGCATGTAGCGACTGAGGCCCTTATCCTAAATTACTAGAGCAAGTGGTTCTCAAAGGAACCTACTGTGATCCTCAGGAATATCCTATCTGTCTCTGTCACCAGCATTAAAACAAGTGGTAGAAAAGCAGTTCCAAGCTTTGTGGATCTCGTGTTTGTTCACATATCTGACCACAACCACCTCTCAGGAATCACAAAATTTATTCCCATTCCCCTTGCCTAATTTTAACATGAATTTGTCTCATTGGCCTTCTGACTAGGGATCATACGGGGAAGAGAGTTCTGGTAAACAGACTCCAGATTTCTTCTCTGCGTTGTAAAGAACTGTGTTGGGAGTAATGCCAATTGGACAAAAATTCAGAACAACTTCTATGGGGTATAAATTGTCATCAGCCATTTAATAGAGGAGGAAATTAAAGTTTATAGAGTATAGGTAACTTGCCTAAAAATGCAGGTCAAAAATGAAAGGAAATAATTAAAACCAGGGTAGTTTAACTGCAAAGAAAGTGGGGTTTTTTTTTGGTTTTTGATGGTTATTTTTGTTGTCTTCAGAACATCAGTGATTTTGAACACCAGCTTCACATTAGAATTTCATGGGTCTTCTAAAAATTTTAAGTGGCTGTGTGCAGCTCCTTTCTAGTTTTACTGCCTTCTGTTGGAATTAATTGAATTTGATTTCTATGAAAACATCCTGGGGGACTCTGGAGAACAAGCAGGCATGAGAAACACTGAAGTAAATCAGATGCATATTTACTCGGGATTTTCAAATTGTGGATCATGTTACACTGGTGAGAATAAGTTTTCTCTTCATGAGCCTTTAACATTTTAAAAAATTCAAATCCACTCTTGTTCTTACAAGTAAAGACAATTCTATGTATTATTATTGTATTAATATTAATATAATATTATTTAATTTTCCATATCTTAATGGTTACTTTATAAAAATATGTATATATGAATGCTTCCTTACATTTGTGATTCATACTCTATAGTCAGTACACTGTTAAAGAAATCAGACAAGTATTCTATTCTGAATTTTGACATTTTTGCATGGTTGCAAAACTCTTACTGCAAATTTATATAACTAAACAGTTGCATTGCTCAAAAATTTCTGGGAAAATTCCTTATTTTATGGACAATTTCATTTTTATGTTTAATGAATTTTGCCTTTTAAATACTATTTTCTTATAATTTATAGCAATAAATGATTTTCTATATGGGTAATTACTTAGAATCATTACTGACAACTAGTGAGTACTCAATAAGTAAAGTTTTGAAAAAGTGGAAAAGGAAAGAAAAAACATAAAAATGTACATACTGAAAAAATTTGCATGGTTTCTCCCTGGTTTTTACAAACGTGCAACTTTAATATGCATATAAATTTTATTTAAATTATATCATAGATATTTGTCTCTATAAACTTATGTATACTATTTTTCATCAAATCTAGGATGCCACTGGTTATAAGAGATGTTATTTTTATGTCACTAAGAGAGAAAAAACACTGCTAAGAAAGCTATGACAAGTTTTATCACATAGAATGCTTATTTTACACACTTTGATAAATCTTTTAATCTTATTTAGATATATATTTTTATCCTTAATAAAAGAAATATGTAACCAAAATAAATTAGTTTAAGTGGGGGATCTTACAAGTGTCCATTCTCCTCCTTTTCTGGATACACGGAAGACTGAGGTTCTCAGTCTTCATGCAGTGAGTTATTGCCATGTCCGTGGACACGACAATAAAACGGAAACAGAAGTGAAATGTGAAATTTCCACACTTCAGTTTCTCTCTTCCCCTGCCACAGCAGTCATGGAGAAGCTTCATGCAACAATGTTGGGGCCACAGATTTAAAGTAGCTTGGGCCATTGATTCACCACACAGTTGCCTTAAAAAGTGAGCTAGACTTGCGAAAGAATTTGCATGAGTGTGAAATAAACTTTTATTGCATTAAATCACTGAAATTCTGTTACTGCAGTCGAATACATTCTATTCTAATGAATGCAAAATTTGGTACAAAAGTAGGGCAACGACATACAAAACCTAAAATATATGGCTGGGCAATGAGTGGTGAAGGAACCAATTTGAGGGGCTAAAATGACAGCATTTCGTGTCTCAGTGGCAAAACATTCACTAAAATTACTGCATACACTACCATGGGAGGTGCATCAGATTTTTAATGAAATAGTAGTACACTTTGGTTGTTGTCTATGGTGTTTTTGCCAGGTATCACCAGAATGAAATGAGCATGCTAGAGAATTGATTGGTTTGCAAGCAAGTATGAGAGGAAAAAAAGAGTGCAGAAGTTCTTGAACTTGTAAAATTGGAAAAGGCAGATGCTTCTCCATTCTAATGAATGAACAACAAGTTTAAGAGAGCACATGAGGAAAAAAACACACAATGAAGCCTTTCAACTGAGTGAATCTCTCTATTATACATATCAGATTATAGGTGTTGAGTCCAGTAAATCCTTTAAATATGATACAACGATTCAGGGCAAAGAATCGACTAAAGGTATAGCCTTCCCTAAAACTGATGTAACTTCAAAATTGCCTCATTCAAATCAAAGAGCAAAAGACGTGGAGGAAAGAAAGCAAAGAAATACAGCAGGTCTGAGAGTTCTTATATGGTTGTCAAAGAAATCATGAATCTGGACTAAATAGGTAACTATGAGATACCTAAAAAAACAGTAATACTCTAAATCATTTTTGAGCATCAGTAGACTAAATTATTCAGTCCTCAAATAGAGAATTGAGAAATAGTGCAGGGTATCAATGATTTCATTAAAGAAAAAAAACTCTAAATTTCTGCTTTTTCAGCCTTACCTTGTAGCTTTCTTGACTCATGGTTGCAAAATGGCTTATTAGACTCCAGTGTCTATCTTCACTCAAGGCAAGAAAAAAGGTAAAATATTGATAATAGCCACACTTTTTTTTTCCTAGAAACCCCTCAAGACACCATCTCACATTTTCTTGGACCAAGGTATTTCACATGGCTACCCCTCTATCCTCTCTAATATATACCAGCAAATGGGAAAAGAATCAGAATTGGGTTTTTGCTCATCAGTCACCACTACTGCCTCAAGAAAAACTTATATTCCCAAAAGTTGCGCCATGATTCTTTTGTGGTTTCTTGAACCCCCTGGCATATCCCTGATTCGTACACCAGTATGAAAATAAGAATATTACACATAAAATGTATTTCTCTGTATCTTCTAGCACATATTTTGTGTATACTACATACTGCTGACACATTTTCTTGGTACCAATGTTGGTATGTTTTGCTTCTCTTCCCTCATCATTAATTCCTCAACCTCTATACGCACGCACACATACACAAAATACTAACTCTTTACGTAGAAAAAGTCAGTTAGATAACTAAAGACACTGTCCAATCTTATAACGGGTACTGTAAGCTGATTGTTGACAATATATTTATTTTCTTCTGTAAAGATTCACATAGCTAATAACTTTCAGTTTACATGTTCACAATACTAAAAAGGTATATTGATATTGAAGTGAGAAGGAATGTTTCTTTGTACTTTGTTACATATATGTGTATATTTTAATATAAAATATTTTACTTTACAAGTTAATTCAATTAATTTGCATGCTCTAGAATTAAAAAAGAAACAAGTTGCTTTATTATCAGTAGTAAACATTCACTCTCAATCTCATAATTATTATAACACAAATAAGAGAACTCTGCTTATTCTATATTATAGGCAGATTTGGTGACAGCTTTTCATTCTTCTTTTAGGCACTTAGTTGGAATAAACTATATCTTCATTTTAATTTTTTTTTATTTAATCATTTATTGGTTTATAATGCAGGAAAAACATTCTAGGAGTAAATATAGGTGTAGCACAATTGATTTAAGTCCCCATAAACTGGAATGAGCAGTAAAGTCTTAAAAATCTGTCTTTAATATTGCTAAATTAATATTGATATTCTTAGGGTTTGTTACTTTCTCTAATAATGATTTGAGGATTGTGGTGACTCATATTAATGTTTATGTATGGCAATCCATTATAAAAGGATAGTTTAAAACATGTACCATACAAAGATTATATTTTAAAAATTAAATTTCTCTCTATTGTCTTCTCAAACTTGTTATTCTGTTGCTTAGGGGAGGCTCTTGATAATGACCACTATGTTGCAGATATTCCTTGATGTTGGATAATAAAATCCCTATGGGGAAGCTACACCTTTGCCAACTGCTAACACATTCTTGGCAGCTAGAATTTTTGCATGAAAAATGTAATTAAAGCGGTTGAGTAGTGCACAAAATAACCTTCTTTAATCTTGCTTCAAATTTATCTGAAAGCTATTAAAAGAACATAAAAATATGAACTAGAATTTTCAAATAAGGAAAGTGTATATATTTTACATACTTCATAGCTTAATAATACTAAAAATAGCAATGATATTTTAAAATGGAAAAGAAAGAAAACTTTCTTTTACCAAAAAGAGGTTGCTATCTTGTGAGATTTGAAAAGTAGAGGGAATAAGAGATACATTAAAATAATTTCCCTTGATTGTTGTTAAGAATATCTTGTTTTAAAATGTATGTTTAACAGAAGGGCATTTTTCTCTACTATTTTATATTAGTGGTTAACTTAAGTTTTTTGGAAGCAGAAAAAAATTAACACAGGGCTTATTTTTAACTTTATTTATATGATTTTATTTTTAATTCCAGTATATGGTCATGTTTTTAATTTTACTTATACGTATAAGTGTGATTATATACATTCTTGTAATTGTTTTCCACTTTTTCTTTTCCCTTTTAAGTTGGCTCTGCTCTCCCTATCTTCTCCTTTGTCAACCCAAATCAGCTCCACCTACCCCAATATTATCCATCTATCGCTTCAGGATAATATTGCACAAATGTATATGTGAATGCACAGGTGTACATACACCCATACACACCTACACACATATAACGAGAAGTTTGGTTAGTGTTTCTTTTCCAGAAAATGAACCTTATTTTACTCAATTTTCTGCAGCTCTCTCATTAAACAGTGTTTTCTGGAAATCCATAGTATGTCCATTCCAATGTTGATGCGATTTTTCTTTCTGTCCTTTTTTAATCACCATGGATAATGCTGTAATCAACATAACTGTGCATCTGTAGGAACATGAAATCTTACACATTGGTGGTTGGCTTCTGCTAAATAAATTTTTTTGAGTAACATTGCTGGATTTAAGTGTTAAGTTTAGTTAGTGTTATTTATGCATGCATCTCTAAAAAATAAGGGCTTCTTTTGTAAATATAACCTCAATGCTATTATTACTCTAAAAATATTGATAACTTTTTAATATTATCAAATATCCAGCCAGTGTTCACTTTCTCATACATCTTTGAATTAGAACAATTAAATGTAATTGTGATTTTTAAAATTTGTTTCTTACATCTATTTTAATTTATAGTTTCTTCTTCCATTATTTTATTTTCCTGCATTTTTGTTGTTATTGAAGAATTTTTGTTATTTTGGCTGAATTTTGCTGATTGTTTCCCAATGGTGTTATAAGTATGTGCTTTTGCTCACTGTATATCCTGAAAATTGGTAATTAGATCTAGAGGTTTGATTAAATCAGAATTAATCTATAGAGAGAGAACTTCATAAATGGTGTTGTGTACTTACATCAGGAATATATATTATGTCTGCTTGTCTAACTTTTTGTAATGCTGGTATCCCTTGGGATTATTTTATTGAGGATTGTAAAACATAATATTCTAATTAGTTTTTTCTTCTTTGTTTATTACCTGGAATATTTTTATACAGATACATTTCTCATCATTAACTGTTTGTGTTTTAGTTACCCTGGGGTGCAATTTGTATAAGAAAGACCAGAAAATCACCGATTTTTCTCTTTATTTGCCACTTTTCAAATAAATAGTTGATTTCTCAGCTCCCACCACAGTGATCAAAAATGTTCTTAAATATTATGAAATCATACATTTAACTGGTTTTTTTTTACACATTTCAACATATTGAAGTTATTGTTCTGAAGATACTCCGATTATCTATGATTTGTAAAGAGGAAGTTATTCATATTGGCTCTAGAGTTCTTCTTATGTGACCCTAGCAATCTTTGTTGATGCCCTTGATGCTCGAGGATCATCTTATAAACTTTCTATCCCCAACAGAAAGCAACTCTTGCAGTAAGAAGCCCTGTTTCTGGCAGAGGCAACGCTTTTTAGAGACAAAAAGCTGTACACAAGGGGCGTTCGTGACTGTGGATATGGTGATTGTTTCCCACTGTTTTTAGCTAACAGAGCAAGAAAATACGTATTTTGAAAAAATAAAATATGAGTTCAAACATATTTCTGTTTGACCTTTAGAATTATATGATTCTTAATTCATCTCATCCTTCTTACTTTTCAATCTCTATTCTTCCATACTAAAATTTTTAATATGTTATTACTCAAACTTAGTTACTTAATTGTTTTATCTTACAGTACATGCTTAACAGTCTCAAAATTGATAATACCATGAGCAATACAATTAGTGAAAAAATAACAATTTTGTTAATATAAACATTTTTCTAATGGTTTTTATCCTTAGGGCATATCCCACCAGGATGCATAATCAAATAACTATGCTTTAATGTCACTCAGAATACTTCCACTATATGTGGTTTCGTCACAGGTTTATAACAGTACACACATTTTCATTTGCTTCAATTTCAATTTTTAGGAATTGCTTCTTTTGGATTTAGTTTTGTTTTATAATTATGTAAGATATTTATGTTTCCAAAGTTATGTTTACAATATAATGTACATTCATAGAAGGCTGGGTTCTAATCTTATTTTCTCTAATCTATTCCCTTCCTTACCAATGAACAAATATTTTTTGAATGTTATGATTATTCTTCCATGATTGTTTAATAAAAAACACAGATATTTTTGTATATGGGAGCTTCTTTAGCTAGCTTTTTAGTTTTCTGAACCTCAAAAAAAAGTGTATGTTAATATATATATCATTTTCTCTTTACCTTTTTTAACTTACTAATAAATCCTATTATCTCTTCTTCATAGAATATAGGTAAATTTCTCATTCCCTTTTGCTGTTACATAGTATTCTACTGTATGGATGTTTTTAGTTCATTAAATCAGTTACCTATTTATGAATATTTGAGTTTTCACCAGCCTTCTGCTATTGCAAATAGGGCTGCAACAAATAGCCTCGTGCACACATTTTTATGTTTCTGTCAGCACATATTTGGGATAAAGCCTATAAATAGAATTATTGGATAAAAGGTTATATATATTTGGATATTTGAAAAGGAGTTTATTTTATTTATTTTTTATATTTATTTTAAATATATGGACCAAATGTTTATATCAATATTATGAACTCTTTGAACACATAACTGCAATAAATTTTATAAGCTTTAGTTTTGTTTATTTTTTGTATAATGTTAATTTTTTTTTCTATAATGTTGATTTTTCTATAATGTTATCTATATGGGAACTTAAACTAAATCCAGAAAAAGATTTTGCTGCATGAAAAATGGGATGTAAACCTAAACACTTTGGATAGATTCAAAATTATTGGGACAACATTTACCCTTAGTGTAGAATGATATGCATTAACACCCTTTGTTGCCATTTAACTTCTGTCTTCTTTCTTTGAAAATATGCTTGCTTGGTTTGCAGTGTGGCGCCTATAATTGTCTGAACTTCAAAAATAGCAATGTGTACGTGTACCTTTCTTTCCTTTAATTACAAGCTTTTGCTTATATACAGAACTAATGATATTGTTTTCAGAAATGTTAATATAGCCCTCCTATTGATTAAGTTTATTTCCCAAGCCCAAATTTAGGGGTGAAAACAGACACCGCCTCTTGATGGGAAGAGAATCAAAGTTGATGACAAAGAGGGATGGACATTGGTACAGGAGATTTTACTGTGGCCATATTTACAAAAAATCTACTTACATGCTATAGTCTTACAAACTGTCACATTAAGAGCAACTGCAAGAAAATATGGAGTTAAAACAACAAGTAGCATATGTAAATAGATTCTTAACAACTCCTTGAGTATCTAACTTTAAATAACTGTAGTTGTATTTATTACATGTACAACCTGTAAATAGAACTAATATGTATCATGAAGTTCAGAACATCCTAACCAAACCCATTTCTTTATTTCAATCAAATGTATAGTGTTTAATTACATACGTGGTTTCTGAGTCAGATTTCTGAGTTCAAATCCTGACTCTGCCATTGACTAACTATGTGATCTTGGGCATATTTTTTAAACTTCTTAAGCCTCAATTTCCATTTATTTGAAATCAGTATAATAATAATATCTCCCTCAATGTGTTTTTGTCACATGAAAATGATATTATTTCTCTTTGACCAGTAGTGTTATATAGTTATTATTGAGTATTTACTAGGTACCAAACACTACCTAGCAGGTATATAAATATTGAATCATAGATATGATAAGCTCAAGTGTAATTGTTTAATTTACCTACATTTCTTTGTAAGAAACAAATATTCAGTTAAACTAACTTAATTTGAGGGAATTTATTATAAGGAGGACTAAGGAGAATTGCCAAAAATTCCAAAACAGGAAATGCAGAGAAATTGGACTTCCCTAAGGCCAGTGTTTGTTGTAGAAGCCAGAGTTCTCCTCCTGAAGTATATTTCCTTACCCCATTGAGCTGTGGCTGATGCAAATGACTGACTTAATCAATGGGATACGAGCAGAAGTAATGCATGCAAGTTCTAAGTGGAAACTTTGAGTCATATTTTAGAGAGCACTCTAAAGAGAACAATAGGTCCCAAAGTGGTTGCTGCTTTACACTGGATCCTTGAATAAGACGAGTCATGGGTCAGAGCCAAGCAGAATGAAATAAAGTCATAGCCAACTGCAGTGGAGGGAGCAGTCACAGAGCAGAGCTGCTGCGGACACGCAATGGAAGCAAGAAGAAAAACTTTGTTGTAGTTAAGCCACTGAGATGGTGGGTTGTTTATAATAAGAGCACAGTCCAGCAAAGTTGACTCAGAGTGGCAAATATCAGAATTGTGTTCTTAGGATGGTAGCAGAAATTTAGAGAAAATATTAGACTGTAGAAAATCTAGGAAATACCTTTATTGAAACTCTTTTAGAATATGGTGGTGTGAAACATATTCTGCAGTCAAAATCCATTCTACTCCCCTTTTTGTTGGAAAGTAGTGGCAGTAAACACATTTCCTAGACTCTCTTGAAGCTACCTTGCCAATTACATGCTCCTATGCAAGACGTGGAAGGCAGAAGTGAGGAGGACACCCTCTTCTTGTGCTTGTTGGCAGTTGCTACTGGCCAAAAGGCCAGGAGAAGGACGAGGCAGCAGTAGAATTCCACTATCTGTTTGATTTAGCTGTATTCCATTCAGAAATAGTAATAATTCTCATTGATACATTGTCTATTTTTATGGGAATAAATTCATGAGATTCAGTCAAGGACTTGTTCATACTTTCCTTGAAATAATTATGTACACACCTGATTTCGTGCATTACATCATTTCCTAGTTAAAATAGCTAGACTGTACTTTTTTTGTTAGTTTATTCCCTGCATTGAACATCAGGTGTTTTGTCACAACACATAATTTTAGAATGCCTACAAAATAAACTGATATTTATTTAACACTCATTACCCAATTCATTCATAAATTATCTCAATTCATTCATAAATTTTCTCATTTAAACACACAAAGAATGTTTTGAGGAAAAGTCTCTTACAGCCCATTTGGTAAATGGAACCAAAGTTTTCACTATGGAAGAAAAAGAATACAAATAGGAAATGGTGGGAAGCCAGAAAGAAAGTGTGGATGTAAATTAGAGGTAACAATATGTTTGGTAAGCAAAATAATGGCTCCCCAAAGATGTCCATGTTCTAATCGCAGGAACCTGTGAATATGTTACCTTACATAGCAATAGGGGCTTTGCAGATGTGATTAAGTAAGGAATCTGAGATAGGAAGATGATCCTGCCTTATCTGGATGGACCCAGCTTAATGATGAGGCAGGAAGCTAACAGTCAGAGAGAGATTTGAAGATGTCATACTGCTACCTTTGAAAATGGAGGAAGGGGCCATGAGCCAAGGAATTCAGGTGGCCTCTAAAAGCTCAATAAGGCAAAGATATGCATTTTCCCCCTAAAGCCTCCAGGAGAAATGCAACCTTCAATCACTTTGATTTTAGCCTAGTAAGATCCATTTCGTACTTCTTCTTTTTTCCTCTTTTTCTCCCCAAAGCCTCAATAGATAGTTGTGTGTCATGTTGCACGTCCTTCTAGTTGCTGCATGTGGGACGCTGCTTCAGCATGGCCTGACAAGCGGTCCGTCGGTGCGCGCCCGGATCCAAACCCGGGCGGCCAGTAGCGGAGCGTGTGCACTTAACCACTAAGCCACGGGGCCGGCCCCCATTTCATACTTCTGACCACTAGAACTCTAAGATAATAAATGTGTGTTTTTTTAATCCCCTAAGTTTTTGGTAATGTTTTGCAACAGCAATAGGAAACTGATACAGTGTGAGATCATATATTTTTCATTCTTTTTTGTTAACTTATTATTATAATAGAATACACAAGAGGAAATATGTATATGTTATCACAAATTGAACATAACTTTGAACCAGAAAGAAGACCAAAAAACTGAACATTCTCCACACCCCGGAAACTCAATCCCTCATTTATGTTATGCCAAGATCTGATCTAATAGATTCAGTTTGCCTCTTTACTTTGTGTCTATATAAATGGAATGATACAGTATGTGATCTTTTCTTTTGGTCTTTTAATCAACGTTATGTTTGTAAATTTTATCCATATTTATTTGCATAGTTGTACATTATTAGGTGCTCAATTCTATTTATTGTATCATCATACAAATATACTTAAATTTCTTTATCAATTCTACTATTAATGGACATTCAAATATTTTTTTTTTATTATATATAGTGCTATTATGAACTTTCCAGTACACGTCTTTTGGGAACATATGCACATACGTGTGTTGAGTATATACTTAATGGAATATACTGGAAGTGAAAGCTTGTTGAGTTAAAAATGTGTGTATGTTCAGTTTTAGTAAATTTTACCAGTGACAGATTAAAGATGGAAGATAGCCACATATTCTTTGACATGCCTCCCATTTAGAGGTGGAATCTACTATGTCCCATTCCCTTGAGTCTGGGCAGGCTCTTTGTCTTCCTTGAACAAGTGAATATGGCAGAATGATGTTGTACCTGTTTCTGGGCTAAAGTATTAAGAAACTGGCTGCTTCTATATCTACTTTAGAAATGCTTGCTTCTAGTTTCATTCGCTTTGGGAACCAGCCACAAATGCCACGAGAAACTCAAGACATATGGGGAAACCACATGTAGGCATTCTTTTCAACAGCCCAAGTTGAGCTCCCGGCATTGACTACTAGCATCCCAACCCAAGTGCCAGACATGTAAGAAAGCAACCTGGAGAGTGAATTCTCCAGCCCTAGCCCCCCCACTTTAACACCATGTGCTTTAGAGAAAAAAATCCAGCCAAACGTTTCCAAATTCTTGACTCACAAAATAAAATGATGTTTTAAGCTACTAAGTTACAAAGTAGTTTGTTACATACCAATAGAAAACTTGAACAGAGTTTGGTACCTGGAAGTGGAGTACTATGTACCAAAAGCCTAAGACACATGACGTTGGCTTTCCGGCTAGGCAGTGAGCAGAGGCTGAAAGGGCTTTGAAGAGACTATACGTGAAAGCTGAGACTTCAAGACTTGAAGGCTTGAAGAACAGTGAGAAAATGTTGAAAGCTAGAAGAAAGGGATAACTGTCATGTAATGGTGACAAATTTGACAACAGTGTCACCTGCAGGTATGTGGGAAAGATAAAGGATATCTAATTAAGTAGCCAATTTAGCTAGAGAGATTTTCAGGAGCAGTAAGGGAGTGACATCTGGCTTCTACTAGCTGCCTATGATAAAATGCAGGGAGGGAAAGATGAATTAAAGAAGGGACTATTAGGATTTGAGTAACATTTAGGGGACAAATAAGGAGCAGGAAATTCAAGATTTGAAAATAAAATTGTTTCTCATTTTTAGGCTCTTCTGAAATGATTCTTAAAGAAATAACTTCCAGGTAAGATTACATTCATTATGAGACTGTGATATCTTATGTTAAGTCCTCAGAAAAATCTTAGGCAGATAGCTTGTCCTTTTTGTTCACGGTTCTTTAGATTTAAAAATAACTGTACCTGAGAGACCTCATTTAGTCCTGTACCTGATTTGGATGATGAGATCTCGGATCTCAAGCCTGATCTTGCTCTTGTAATGACTAGACTTTTTAGAGTCTTGGAATTGGGGTATTTTGTATCATCAGAAATGTAAATAATTTGCAGTTGGAGTATGGATTTTAGTAGCCTGTGTACAACTACAAATTCTTTGATATTTCTCTCATCTACAGGTGGCCTCTCTTTCTGCTTATCTTTAATCCGTATAGGCTTTATGAGTGCTTTGACCAAATGGATGTAGCAGAATTGATGCTGTGTCAGTTTACAGGGCCAGGCCTGCTTCCTGTCCTTTGAAATTGTTGCCTCTGGGAATCCAACTTCCATGATGTAAGAAGCTCATGAGTAAATACTCCAGTAATATCTATGGCTCTCAGTGGAATGATTTTTTAGCTTTCTACAATTTTAGTTAACCTCATCCTTAAGGGTTCTACCAATTTTCATGTCTTTAAAAATATGATTATGAAACTAGAAAATATCAGTCCTTCATCAATTTGATTATAATGAGGGGTAGTAGACACTGCTAATTGCCCATCCCCCAATACCTATTTCACATTTATTCGTTGTAACTAAACTCCATTTTTTTTAAGGAAGCAAAGGGCTGAACTTAGTCTTCAAGTTGCCTTTTATTATAGGAATATGACATGGCTGTGGCCTATGATATGTAGACATGAATTGCTGGGAAGGATTTAAAAATTAATGTCTCCTAGAAAGACATTCTGTGTTCATGACTTGGAAGACTTAATAGTGTTATAAGATGGCAATATCCAAAGTGAGCTAAAGACACAATGAAATCACTATCAAAGTCCTCCCCCCAAAAAAAGCTGATACTAAATTTCATATGGAATGCAAGAGACCCAGAACAGACAAAGCAGCCCTGAAAAGAAAAACAAAATTGGAGGATTAATTTCAAAACTTACTACAAAGCTACAATAATCTAAATAGTAGTACTGGCTTAAAAAATAGACATATAGATCAATGGAATAGAATTGAGAGTCCATAAATAAACCCACATATCTATGGTCAATTGATTTTCGACACGGATGCCAAGACCATTCGATGGAGAAAGAATAATCTCTTCAACAAAAGGTGCTTGAACAGCTGGATATTAGGATGCAAAAGAATGAAGTTAAACCTCTATTTTACAACATACACAGAAATCAGCTCAAATGGATCAAAGACCTAAAGGGAAGAGCTAAACCTACGCAATTCTTAGAAGAAAATATAGGGGTAAACCCCTATCACCTTGGATTTGGCAATGGATTCTTAGATACGACATCAAAAACATAAGTAACAAAAGAAAAAAACAGTAAATTAGACATCATAAAAATTAAAAGAACTTTTGTGCATCAAAGGACAACATCAAGGAAGTGAAAAATACAAACTACAGAATGGAAAAAATATTGGCAAATCATATACCTGATGAGTGTATACTATCCAAAATATGTAAAAGACACTTGCAGCTTACCAGCAAAAAAACAACCCAATTAAAAAGTGGGCAAAGGACTGGAATCAGCATTTCTCCAAAGAAGATAACAAATGGATAACAAACACATGAAAAGATGCTCAACATCAGAAGTCAGCAAGGAAATGGAAATTGAAGCCACAGTGAGATACTACTTCACACTCATTCAGACGGCTATAAAAAAAAAGAAAAAGAAGCTAACAAGTATTAACAAGGATCTAGAGAAACTGAAAATCATGTTAATTTGTGGTGGGTCTGTAAAATACCATAGTGTCTGTGGAAAACAGTTGGACAGTGCCTCAAAAAGTTAAACATAGAATTCTCATGTAAGCCGGCAATTCTACTCCTAAGTATACACCTCAACAAATTGAAAATAGCTATTCAAACACTTATACAAGAATGTTTATAGCACCACTAGTCTCAAAAGCCAAAAGGTGGAAACAACCCAAATGTATTAACAAACGCAAAAATAAAAGGTGGTGTATCTGTACAATTGAATTTTATTTGGCCATGAAAAGGAATGAAGTAGTGACACATGCTAAAATATGGATCAATCTTGAAAACATTATGTTAAGGAAAATAAGCCAGTCACAAAAGGTCACAAAATGTGATTTCATACATATGAAATATATAGAGTAGGTAAATCCATAGGGACAGGAAGCAGATTAGTGCTTGCCCAGGGCTAGGAAGTGATTGCTTAATGAATATGAGGTTTCCTTTTGTGATGATGAAAATATTATGGAACTAGTTAGAGATGATGGTTGCACAATACTGTGAATGTACTAAATACCCCTGAATTGTACACTTTAGAATGATTAATTTTATGTTATGTGAATTTTACCTCAATTAAAATAAATAATAAACCACACACACAAAAATATTAATGTGTTTTAAGATATAGCCTCTGAGTTTCTTCCTTATTCCTTCCTGAAATGCAGATGCAATGCCTGGAGCTGCAGCAGTCATTTTGAGACCTTGAAAATCAAAGGCAAACATTGAGAAAAGTAGAGCAGAAAGAGAATGTCTGCCTCAGTCATGCTTATGTCAGAGAGAGAACAAAACAAAGCAAAACATACTATTTAAGGTTGTTCAAAAGGTGTTCTGTTGCTTATAACCAAATGCAATCTTAACCAGTAATTTATCAACAAAGATATTATAAATGAATAGAAAAAAATCAACAAAACTATTTTTAAATGATTGGGGAGAATAATTTTATTAACTTAAATTTATCTCATTATTCATATTAAGATGAGCATAAACACTCAGAATTTTGAATGTGGATTTCAAGGAAGGCTGTCGAAATATGCATTGGTAATATACTTCTTGTTTTAAGTAACCAAGATGTGCATTACAGAGCTTTTTTTTGCAGATTTGCTGCATGGATTATATTTGAGACAGCCTCCTCCAGATGATTAAGGCAGTCAGTGATTGCAAGGATGGTCAGAGATAGATTTGTTTTGCAAGGTTAAATAAATTTGAAATAGTGTGTCAAGTCACTTAATTTCCTAAAAATTTCACCCTCCATTTCATTCCTATTTTAAGTGTGTAAGTTTTGGTTATTTTTTAAATTTGTCTATTTTCTTACTTCTCTGTTTGTAAGCTGCCATGTGAAATATTATGTATATTTTAATCACTCTATCTTCACATCTAGAGTCACCAGAGTTAGCCAATAAAAATACAAGACACCTATTTAAATGTCATTTTCAGATAAACAAATATGTTCTTAGTATAAGCATGTCCCAAAGATTGCAAGGATCATACATATTCTAAGAACATATTCATCGTTTATGTGAAACTGATTTAACTGGGTGTTCTGCATCTTATCTGACAACCCTAACTAGTAAAATACCTAAAACTTAACGGGCACTCAGCATTTGTTGTTTAATAAATGAATGAACGAATGTGCCTTTCCACCCCATTCAACCTCATTGACTCTCATTCTCATCGATACTGAAACGGTAATTTGCGGTTCTGTTTCTATGTACTGTCCCTCTTTCCCCTTCTCCCTGTTGCCTCCAATGGCTCTCTAATGATGGTTAGTCACCTTCTTGTTACCTCTTTCAGAACTTGCTTCAAAACTACTCTTTTCAAATAAATTTTATCTAAATATTATAACATGTTATGGTTTATTTAATCGTGGATAATTCCTATACTCTATTTTACCACCTAATGATAATATTTCTTAATTTTTCTGTATTTTAGAAATGCACTTCGATGTTACAATCATATAATGGACTAGATAAAATGGGAGGGGTGTGCATATTAGATTGCCTCGGAATGTTTTATTGCTTAAACTTGTTTCAGCTCATATAATATGAGGAGGATTAGGCTGGAATTCCAATACCTTTTATGATTACCACTACCAGCCCACAAAATGCAAAACCCCCAGTGCCACACAATGCAACTGATTTACAGCCAAGTTAGAACAAAGGATTTAAAGAACTCAGCCAACTACCAAACCATGTCAGAAAAAGATAAGCACTTTCAAGTTGATTATATGCTTGTCATGTCAATTAACCCAGTATCCCATTAATAAGCTACTCACGTGGATTCAGTTGCATCATGAGTAGCACAACCACCATTTTTTCTGCCAAAAATATCCTTAGAAGAGATTGTTTGAACTAGAATTTTCATTTCCCTGGGTGAGGTTTCCTTTTGAAACTTGCCTCTGAAAATATGTTCAACATGATGCAGATTGTATAAATTCTCAGAGCCAGAGTTTTTTGTTTTTTCACTTTATAGAAGAAGCATCTGACAAATTATTATTTGTGGGATACTTTAATATAGAGGTTTAGGGAAATTGGTGATGGAAATAGGGTATTAGTTTGTGTTAATTTTGGTCAAAAGTAAAATATGAGAGGAAATATGCTGTTTTTCAAGAACTTAATTTTGAACAAGCTTGGCCAAATATATACAAATTCAACTACAGAAGCCTGCATATATATTGCATCTCGACATACGCAGGTTTAGGTTGTTTTACAGAATTCTGGCAACACTGAAAGGCACCAGAACCTCAAACTTAAACCTCTTGAAAATTCTATGGTTGATTTGAGAGTTATAATAGTTTCATCTCAGGCACAGAACCTGAAGTGTCAAGTCTTTAACTTTTACACACTCTGGCTCTTCGGCAAGTATGTCTTAATGTTTGATTGGCTGTTAGAATGTGTCTTTGAAAACAGCCATCTTTTCGCCTCTGGCTGAAAAGAAAAAAAAAAAAAAGCTAGAAAATGCCTCTGAACATGTTAGATTCCAAACTATTCAGGGTGCACAGGAGAGTTTTTCTTTTTCTTTTTTAAATATTAGCTGATTGCAATGCCGCAAGATCATCAAGCGTCCCATGTATCCCAATCCCAAGGCTTTGGTATAGTTGATCAAAATATTACTTATATATAGAGGGACACCAATATATTATCCACTCTAAATACAACTCTTAGAAAAAATGAACTCGAGAAATTACTTACATGCCTTCTCTGTTACTTAACAAAGCCTGGATTTATGAGATCAAAATACATAATAAAGCATAGAAGACAGTAGTAGTGAATTATCAGAAACTTTTCCTTGGTTTGTGGCATGCAAAAAGCATCAGGATAATAGTCCTAGATGATTTCTCTTCTAAACATCCCTTCTTGTCTCTCCCCTCTCCCT
Source organism: Ceratotherium simum simum (assembly GCF_057802395.1). Taxonomy (NCBI): domain Eukaryota; kingdom Metazoa; phylum Chordata; class Mammalia; order Perissodactyla; family Rhinocerotidae; genus Ceratotherium; species Ceratotherium simum. The sequence goes on along the minus strand of NC_141907.1, from coordinate 28,579,841 downwards.
TTGCAAATGGAGACACTCTCAGGCTGATTGAAAGGCAAATCACATTAGCAACATGTTTAGAATGTGACTGACTGACAAAAGGATGAGTCAACTTAAAAAGAAGGACATCATTATATAGAGGCCAGACTTAATGCCATTACAGTTTTATTAAGCGAATTTTATTTTCTCAATATGTTTACCACTATCTTTCACTTTCTTTGTGAAGTACTGTTGTCCTCTGACTGTTGTGCAGACAACCACAGTATACAAAATCTATTACCAAGTACAAACAAAATATCTTAGTCAGCTTGTGTGTGCAATCATGTGGATGTGTTCCTGTGGGTCTATGTCTCCCTGGTTTCCTCCTAAACATGAATACACAATGTGTTTCTGTTTTGCTGTCTCCTTGGGGTATCAGTGCTCACTCTCACAAATATGATCACAGTGGGATTGCAAATTAGGCTTTAAGAGAGCAAAACATTCAATCTAAAAATTATACTGAAATTAACTTTTTAGTGACAAGTCCCTATTCTGTGACAATATGATATTGGTTAACTGATCTAGCAGAAACTGGCAACCCACTTGAGAAGAATTCATATTGGCTAGACACTAGGGGACAACACAATAAAACTTCTCTGTTTTTTCATTTCTGTGTAATATATAGGATCCTGATGTCTTATAAAATACAAAGGTACATTTGCTGGAAAAAACTAATTCTGAAATATTTAGCTCTCCATATAGTAAAGCCAAATGTAATTGATTTCACCATTTATAACTCTCTATCCACTGTTATTAAATAAGAAATTAAAAATGCCCTTCTCATTACAACAAGGACATTTTAATTAAAAATTTCAAAACACCAACAACTTTAATATTTTCTTTTTTGGCATCTTGGTTTTTTAATGGGACTTCCCCATTATGTGCATAATTACAGACGGAAAGAGAGAATACAGAAAGCACATGAAGATTTCTCTCTTTTCCCTCTTCCTGAAGTTTTTGTTTTAGATTTTTAGCCTCCATGAACTTGAACTCTTAATGGTTAAGTATTGAACTATATATTTTTCCCTCTAGCTTTTCCTTTCATGAATACTTGAATAATTTTATCGCCTACTCAATATTCAAAGAAACCCCAAACAGAACACCCTCTGCTTTAGTGCCTTAGAGTATAATCATACAGAAAATGTGGTTAAAATGTTTTTAATCAACTGTAATTGGCTGAATTAAATTGTGCCAGTACTAAAGCTAAATCTTAACTTAGGTACGTATGTTAGTCAGGAATCTTTCAGTTGCAAGTGACATTAACCCATCTCAAATTAGCTTTAGCATAAATGAGGATTAATGAGCTCACATAATTATGAAGAGCAAGGGCGCATTTTAGAAATACTTAAACCGAGGGCCTTAATTTCTCTAAGAGGGCTTTTTTTTCCCTTCTCCTCACATTAGTTTTCCTGTGCATGCGAGTTCTTTTCTATTGCTGGCTAGAGTTTTCTACTTGTCAGCATGTAGAAAAGACGAGATGATGAAAGCTCTTGGTAACACAAGAGAAAATGGGCTATCTTCTTCCACTCAAAATTAAGCAGAGAGAGAGATTATAATTAACCTTGGACATGTGCCAACTGTTTGAATCAATCATGGTAGCCACTGGAATAAAGTACTATCATCAGGCGAGCCTAGGTCATAGGAAGGCCCCCAAACAATTACTATATAATGAGTACTATAATAAAGTGAGTGACAAGTTTTTAGAAAAAAAATCTCAGTACCACGTAGTAATCATGAGAAAGTTAGCACAGAGAAGGAATTAATTTATTTAGTCTGTGGACTAGGGGAAAACTCTGTGCAGGAAGGCTTTGACCTTATCTAAAACATATAAGGATTTGCGTCAGGTAAACAGAAAAGAAGGAGCTTTCTAATAGAGGAGCCTCTGACAAGGCCCAGAGGTGAAAATCATGGTATGCATATATTTTAAGTATTTCTCATTATTTAAAACACTTTCGAATGTTTCTGAGTGTTGACTTTTTATCTTTTCAATGTGACAATTTGTGTAGAAATTGAAAAGATTTACTCAAAACAGTGGACATCAGTGGGGCATTACGTGTAATCAGTTGTTTAGCTTAGCATTTCAAGATACCTCACAACATAAGGTCGTCCAAGTTCTAGCATGTTTTACTTAACCCAATTTTAGAACTATCGCATGTAATTATATGTATATTATTTTCTATAGCACATAGTCTTTTCATCAGACAGTATATGGAAAATTACATTAAAATATCATACTGATAGGGCCTTTTTGCAAAATACTAATTGGTCTTTAAATGTTATTAAATATTATCGAAGGTATGATATTTTAAGGAAAATAGAAGAGGCATATAAGACATGAAAGATGAAATCTATCTTGACAAAGGAAAATATACTTTAAATGCAGTTATTTACAAAGAGACTCTAAAGGTAATTAGAAAAATGTCTGTTCATGTCCTCTGCCCACTTTTTGATTGGGTTGTTCATTTTTTTGTTGTTGAGTTGTATGAGTTCTTTATATATTTTGGAAATTAACCCTTTGTCAGATACATGATTTGCCAAATAAGATATACAGATGGCCAACAAGCACGTGAAAAGATGTTCAACATCACTAATTATTAGGAAAATGTAAATCAAAACTACAATGAGATATCACCTCATACCCGTCAGAATGGCTATTATTAAAAAGACGATGCCGGCCCCGTGGCTTAGTGGTTAAGTGCGTGCGCGCTGCTGGCGGCCTGGGGTTCAGATCCTGGGTGCGCACCGACGTACCGCTTCTCCCACCATGCTGAGGCCGTGTCCCACATACAGCAACTAGAAGGATGTGCAACTATGACATACAATTATCTACTGGGGCTTTAGGGGAAAAGATAAATAAATTATAAAAAAAAATTAATAAATAAAAAAATAAAAAGACGAGAAATAACAAGTGTTGTAGAAGGGATAGAGGAAAGGGAAGCCTCATATACTGCTGGTGGGAATGCAAACTGGTGCAGCCACTATGGGAAACAGTATGGAGATTGCTCAAAAAGTTAAAAATAGAAATACCATATGATCCAGCTATTCCACTTCTGAGTATTTATCCAAAGAATATGAAAACACTACTTTGAAAAGATATATGCAACCCTATGTTCATTACAGCGTTATTCACAATAGCCAAGACTTGGAAGCAACCCAAATGCCCATCAACGGATGGATGGATAAAGAAGATATATACACACAATGCAGTCCTAATGAGCCGTAAAAAAGACAAAATTGTGCCATTTGCAACAACATAGATGGACCTTGAAGGTATTATGCTAAGTAAAATAAGTCAGACAGAAAAAGATAAATACTGTATGATTTCACTAATATGTGGAAGATAAACAAACAAATAGATAAAGTGTACAGATTGGTGGTTATCAGAGCAGAAGGGGCTGGAGAGAGGGTGAAATGGGTAAAAGGGCACATGTGTATGGTGATGGATGGAAACTAGATGTGGTGGTGAACACGATGCAGTCTATACAGAAGCTGAAATACAATAACGTACACCTGAAATTTACAAAATATTATAAACCAATGTGACCTTAATAATATAATTTTTAAAAAAAGTAATTAGAAGGGAAACCCAAAAAGCTTAGAGATGGTTTGCGTGTAAGCATGATGTGAAATTCAATTTATTATAGTAAATATCACAAACAAGCCAGGCAAAAGGAACAAGGAGACTTTTCCCATGAGCAAATAAGAAGCAAAGCAAGTGATATTCCCGGAGGAAATTTGTACTAAATCTTTAACTGTTCAGTAATACAAAATACCATTAGCTCTTAGATCCATTACAAACTCATAATTCTGTTTATTCTGGCTGTCATATTTTTCTTTAAAAATCCTGAGATGTTATTATCAAACCTTTCATAAAGGCTATAAGATAAACTACTAGTAGAATAAGAGAGAAGTTAGTGAATTCGTGTTCTCTTTTCTTTACCTGAGCGGCATATAGTATACGATCCCCAAAATTCCCAATGAGGTTGCTCACTCTCAGAATGAAATTCTTCTGTTTACAATTTCACCCACTGATTCTTTGTTGTTGTTATTTTAATATAATTTTAATATATATTTAATAAAAAAGGATGTTTATTCTCTAAAATAGATTCTCATGAAGGACATGACTGAATCAATATGATATTGATAAATTGCTTTCCAAAAGAGTAGGAAAGGATGGAATATGTGGGAGTTCCCGTTTCACCAGTCTTGCCATCTTTGGATGTTAGTGCCAGAAAACAAGCTAACCAAGAGAGTTTTCTGTTTTCTGTCTTTTTAGGAAGGGCAATGGTGTGGCCAGATTTATTTTGTAGGTAGATTGCTGATGGCATTAGAGAGTAGAGAGGAAGATCAGTTATGGGACAAAGTAAAAGAACCACAGGAATGGCCCAGGCATGGTGCACTGAGCTCTTCTTTCTGTGGATGTTCACAAGAGTTTGGTGACTCCCTCAGATGCTGGAGGCAGTCGACTACCTTGCAGGGCTGGGAGAAGATTTTCTGTGAGAGGCTTGGATGGACTTGCATCATTCCAGAAATATTTGCAGAACATGAGTTATGTGGCAGGCACTGTGTTAAATGATGGAGATACAAAAGCAGGTAAAACTAGTGGTTATCGTCAAGTAGTTAAGTCTAGTGGAGCCTACTGGGATTCAGCCATTTTTCTGGAATAAACACTCCATTGTTGCAAGCCTATAGTTAATTTCTAGAATCCTGAAAAAGTTAAATTTAACAGTTTTTGCCTGTGCTCTTTTTGCTGTTGTGGAGGATCAAATTTTCAGAGGTTTTACGCCCTCCACCATTCTAGATATTGAAACCCCTGTTGATTCTTATATATTTCAATTAAGGAAACTAACTCCATAAAATAATTGTTGTCAAAAAAATGTGACTCTGTTTACCTGGATCCCATCTTTCTTTAAAGATCCATGGATAATGAAAACAATGATCTACACATGAGATAGAAATCAAGAATAAAATATGTACATTTTTCAAAAAAGGATTTCACACACACACAAAAAAGATCTTTGAATACATGGCCTAATTTTTCTCCAAGAAAGTAGGTAACTAATATTATATCATATCATATAATAAATATAATAAGCATAATAAATGCAGTTGATATAATATTATATTATATTTGTTGAGAAAAAGCAGTTATGCTTAGCTTCTCTCTAAGTTATTCTGCTTAGAAGTGTGTGTCAATGTCCCTCAGGTACACCCCTAGCTTTCTGTATTTCAAACCCCATGATGGAGGGATAGGGGACCTTCTACTGCAATATGAAGGGGGGTGTGTGCAGCCACAATGCCTGTGTCTGCTGTGGAATGGATACTCTGGCCTTGGGGGACCATCGCACGGGGCTGGATCTTGGGCACATTCTCTCCCCTCTTGCTGTAAGTAAGCACTGTACCACTTAAGCCTGGTGTGTGTGTTATCTCTTTTCAGCAGCCTCAAGTCGTGCACTGGTTTCTTCCCTGAGTTGTACTTATCTGCCTTTTAAACTTGGTTGCATAGCTCATAGTGTATTGGACCTGATGTAGTGGAGACAGAGTTCTTACCAGTGTATGTTAAAAGATTGATAGATGTTAGATATTTTTTATTTTGACTATTTTAGACAGAAACGTATCTAAACAGATGTTGAAAAATGTTTAGGAGTAAATATGATATACTAGGGTGCTACTATGGGCTTTTGAAGCATTACTAAATGCTTTAAAATTACAACTTTAATAATTCTTAGTTGTGTGCTTCTAAAGTTATTTACCCTCAGTTTCTTTATGTGTTCGTAAGGGTATTATTGGTGGTGACCTATTAGTTTATTAGGAGAATAAATGCAATAATACTAATTTTGTATTAAGCACATATTAACCACTAAATTCATATTAGCTATTTTTATTATCTGCTCTTTGCTCTAAATTCTTGAGCCTTCTGTGTTCTTCCAGTGCTTTCTACTCCTATCTTTTGCTCTGCTAAAGTTCTTTTGCTCTGCTAAGAGACTAATCTGTGTCCTATGTGAAAGCCATTGGCTTATTTTTTAATTTTTTTGGAGAAAGGATTCATATCCAATTTGGAGTTAGAGAGCTGAAGTAGCATATAAATATTCTTTTTAACAAGTGAAGCAAGCAGACATAATATTTCAGACTATATGCAGAGCAGTAAAACCTTAAATAATACCATATTTGTAATATAATATTAGAATTTGATGGCACATAGTTTGAAGATCATCTTGAAAGAATAATAAAAGCACTGGAATGAGAAGGCAAAACTTGGGGGCAGAACTGTATGAGATAAGATGAAGTAGGACAAAGAGAAAAGAATTCACAAAATTGGGAAAACACAACCAGAGACATCCCCCAAATGGGACTTTGGTGAAACCCACTCCTACTTTAATAATGTAAGATGTTATCCATGTTTTACAAGTGGAGGAGCTGCATGGGCCAAGGAGTTAGGCCTCAAATAGAATGTGACACTTGAAGAGGAACATTTATCGATTGATTATTGATGTAGGCAATGTGAAGAAGGTTCAGAGGGCACACGGCCTCATTCACAAATATCAGGCTTATTGAGACCCATATAAATAATACAATGAGCTTTCATTTCAGGTTAAAGGATATTTTAAGCCAACATAGTGAAAATTATTTTCACTAACTACAAAAAAGTATCTTGCATAGGAATCTTCTAACTCTATTCTGCACGGACAACCTCAGTAAGACTTGCAAGTCCTCGAGTAAGTTCTGAATTAATTTATGACTTCAGCTGAGGGCTAGTAACCCAAAAAGAGTCAACTACAAGGGTGAATGATTCACTCTAGTTTCTTTCTGTTGTAGAAATAAGTTCATAATCATATCTAATTTAATTTAATCTTAACGACAGCTAAAGTTAAATTTTAGGTACTAATTAGAGGCGAAAAACATTAACTTTTAAACCTCACAATAAATGCCTCATATACTCAGGGCCTTTCAGTTTTCCCTCAAGTCATCTTTGCTTTAAATTCAAATTGTTTAATTTTTCCTCATTCCGACCTTTGCCCTTGATCCAAATTTAATCATCAAAGTCATTTAATCAATTTTGCCTATCTTTTGATGCCTAAAACATAGTTATGGTAAAAATAAAATAACTTTTATTAAAGCAGCTCTTTCTAATTCTGACAACTAATTAATGATCAAATAGGCCAACAAAGGTATATCTTAGGACAAATTATATGAAGTCACATCATGCAGATATTCAAACTTGGCACAATTTGTCTCTTTTCTCATTAACTTCTTATAAGGTATAGTGAGGATGCTGGATTATGTTCCCATCAAATCAGGCAGACTGCCAATAAACTAGTGTCTCCAGTTGTGGGTGGTGGTGAATTTTCGTTGTTCAGGGAAGCAAAACACTTCTTGAGACTTAATGCATTGCCAGCAGAGGACTCTTCCAACTAGTCTCTAAATAAGAGAAGAAATTAAAATCGTAATCATTGGTGGGTTTAATGTAGAGCCTATTAAATCTCCAAGATTTGCAGACATTTTAATATTAAAGACCGTATCAACAGAAAAAGCAATTGATAACCTATAGCAATAGCAGCACCAGCTTTATTTCCTTCAGAGAAAGGAGAAAAAGTGATTTTTAATGCCCAGTGATATATATAAAGCATATTCTTTTAAAATTAATATTGCCACTGCTAGTATTTCAGATGTTTAATTACTAGAGAAAAGTCCATCAAAATAATTTTCAAGATAAAGAATTTTACCCACTCGGGCTTTGGCTTAGTTCCCATAAGATAAATTAATATCTATATCTAGCTGTTTTTCTTCTCTGTCTTTCTGTATATATATATATAATTATATAAAATATAATAATAATATATATAATTCAGACCAACATCCAGATTTTTCATTATGATTGAAATTCAGTCTTAATTTTGTTGATTTGTTTTTCTCTAAGAAGAGTGGAACAAACTTTCATCCCATTACTACTCTTCCTTCTGGGTATAGAAATAGTTGAGTCTCCAATCCTCTCCACAAAACTTAATACATCTGGTTTTTGATATATCTGTATGAATCACACAGTCTAGCCTAAGCATCCAGGCCCATATACGTGTCTGCGTAAGGGCAAAGGTTCCTCTTTGAATAAGTTGCTGGTTCTTCACTTCATTCTGAAGTATCATTCATGAATGATATTTATCTTATCATTCTTATATGGTAAGAATATTGCATTTAATAAATTGCCAGACATGGAATGATTGTAAATAATGTGAAATAATTGATCTGCATATCAATACTGATATATATTAATTCAGTTCATCAAGTCCTGATAACCCTGGAGCATTCATTGTATTTCTGCTTTGAAAAATAAAATGGAGTTTAAGTGGAACCTTGTTTAATAGAAATGCTTTGGACTTTGCTAGAGCGAACAGCTGTGCATGCCTAGAAACAGATTGCTGTTCATTTCCCTACAAGCTAAAAAGTGCCCAGAGGTGCAAGCTGAGTAGTTCTATTATATTAGCTCTTAACTCTGACTTCACAAAATGGAGATCTAGCATTTGGGTATCTCCACACATTTACTTCATCAGTTCTCACTGGAATAAACCTTGGATCTCTTACAGTAAATACAAAAAGCTTATGTAACAAATTTTAGTTATTTAAATTTATTAGAATATTAAAAGTGTGTTTGCTAAGAAATTTGGTTTAAAATATTGGTTGTGTTTGTTTAGCTTTATTCTTTTCAGTAAATTATCATTACCCCATTTTAGTCTTTTTCCCATAATTTCTTCTTATATTTTTTTAAATGGCAAAGAAGCATTAGGGCAGTGTAGTAGTCTGTTAGCACTGCTGTAACAAAAGACTAGATGGCTTAAACAACATAAATTTATTTTCTCACAGTTCTGGGAACTGTGAGAAAGGGCAAGATCAAGGTGTTGGCGGGTTTAGTTTCTTCTGAGGTCTCTCTCCTTGGCTTGCAGATGGCTGCCTTCTCTCATGGCCTTTCTCCTGTGCATGTGCATCCCTGGTGTCTCTTCCTCTACTTAGAAGGACACCAATCCTGTTGGATGAGGGCCCCACCTTATGACCTTGTTTAACTTTAATTACCTCTTTAAAGGGCCTATCTCTAAATACAGTCACATTGTGGGTTAGGGCTTCAACACATGAATTTTGGGGAGAATACAATTCATTCTTTAACAGGCAATTATTACTTACATCTTTCCCATGTCTAAAAAATAATGCCTCTATTAGTCCATTTAGCAGAGACTATGCTTGCTATGTGGGTCTTCCAATCTGTTCCCAGAATGACTTTTTTAAATTGTAAATCCTGTTCTCTTAATCCCTGAAGAAAGACTGCATGCAAGATATGTTACTGGAATTCCCTTTGTAACTGACTTCCATGGAAGTAAATATGTTCTACTCTTCCTAAACTCACATAGTATGTTTTAATAAATGTATTGTTAGACTCATCCATTTTAACTTTGCAATATAGTTGTTTTGTTGCTGGATAATATTCCTGTCCTTACTATGTGCTGGAGAATGTTCTGGCTTTATCCAGGAGAATCTACGTTTGATTTATATTTGACATCTGCTTTTATCAGACATAATTTCAGCATTCAGTGAATAAATGGTTGATGAAGTTAGCGATCAAAAACATTTATCTGATATAAATATGGAACATCAGAAGAATTATATTAACATGTAGATCCTGCTAATTAATTTCCCCTGTATTAGAATCATTTACAATTTAACTAGGTAATAATTAATTTCAAAGACCTCTGTTCTCTAGTTCGATAATTTTACTTCCCAGCCTTTCAAATAGGGCAGTCCCCCTGTTTTATTGAAATTTATATGCATATGCAATTGGAGCAGTTTAGATAGCCAACACATCCATGGACTCATATTGAGTCTCTTATCCCTCGCCCAATTTTCTAACCAAGTCTCCTTCTCCTTGAATCACAGATACTTAGTTTGTCCAACTCGCACATTAAGTCTTTCCAGCTGGTTTTCTCTACAATTACATGCTCTCCACAGACATGTTAGAGGAGCAATAGAAAGGAGCCTGATCCTGAAGATATGCTAGGCTCCTCATTTTCTGACTGAGCCTGTTAAACCTTGGAAGGTAAATTAACAGCTAGATTAATTGAATAACAATTTTATAATAAAATTTTTAAAATCTAAACTCCAAAAGGCAAACATTTACACTCCCCCCGATCTTAGAGCATTCCAAAACATGCTAAATAGTAAATACTTTTCCTTAAATATGACATGATGGACAACAATTGCAAAAATCCTTAAACTACTGACTTTCTTTAAGAATCATAACTTGACATTTTCTGAGAGACCTACAAACATCATTATATCCTGTTCAAAAGCTATGATAATTTACTTATCAAGTAATTGGACAACAAAACTTTGAGAGAGGTAAGGATGTGTTGGGCACCCTGATCATGGTTAATGCCAGAAAAATGTGTTCTGTACCCACTGGCAGATACACCAGATATAAATTCACATAAATTTATACTCATTTACATCAGTTTGATACTGTGTTTTGTTGATTTTCTTTTAATAAAACTATCTGTTTCCAAATGATAGCATTTAAACATTCTGTATACTTTAGCATAAGTTAACTAATCATTACAAGGATTTTGAACTTTTGGACTAGCAGTAACTTCTGCCAAAACTTAAGGAAAGTATGACTTTCTTAGATGAAAAAATTATTACTATTTTGATTGCATAATCTCAAGCTTGTCATCTGTATGTGTGCTGTTTAAAGCATAAGGGAACATTTCAGTAAAAAATGTCAAAACTTTTAATATCTGTACTCCAGAGCACTGTGATATATTTTGGAGAAATTCATAAAATGGATAAAGCAACTATATATTTGAGATTTTTAAAAATATATTTTATAGGTCTAACCCGGTGGTATAGTGATTGGGTTCCCATGCTCCACTTCAGCGGCCCAGGGTTTGCGGGTTCAAATCCTGGGTGCAGACCTATGCACTGCTCGTGGAGCCATGCTGTGGCAGCATCCCACATGCAAAAAGTAGAGGAGGATTGGCACGATGTTAGCTCAGGGACAGTCTTCCTCAAGCAAAAAGAGGAAGATTGGCAACAGATGTTAGCTCAGGGCCTATCTTCCTCACCAAAAAAAAAAAAAATTTATATATATATGTATAATATATATAATATATACAAATATATTATATAAAATATAATATATATATATATTATGGCATATGTAGTATAACATATGGCATGTTATGTATATAATAAATATATACATATAAATTATGAAATTTTATAGCTAAATCACATTCACTTAATTCTTAGCAAAAGCGCTAAAGGGTTCTGGTTAAATTTATTTCTTATTTGATGTGAGACAGTGCTTGGCCTTAGGGAAGCTTACATGAATAAAGCATAAACCCTAGTCTCTAGGAATTCACAGATGGTAGGAGTGAGAAATATAGTTGATCTTTATATCATGTATTTGGCTTTTACTAAGGGCTTAATAAGAAATGACCAAATGAGAACTATTTATGATTTTGTGAAAATTTCTGTTGAGAATTATAATTTTAGAATTTTAATTATAGAATTTTAGTTCCATATTATTTATACAAAGACATACAGTATGAAAACGTGTTAGAACTTATCATCAAGAAAATTGCTCTTTTCCTGATTATATTACTTTTTTCCTTTTATTTTATAATTAGACCCATATCTTATTTCCATTTGTTCTGTGACTTCAAGGGATTTAAAAAGTAATTATAATATTCAATCTGTGAATGATGAGCTTGTTTCTCTACATGAATATATGACTGTATTTCTTTAATTCCTCTGGCCCAGTATTTTAGTTTGTTTGATTTTTTTTACCTGAAATAGTTTTTTGGAACTAAGTTAAAAAACATAATACACATGAGAGTTCAGTCAGACACATAAGCATCTACTTTACTTCAACTTCATGCAAAGGAAAGTCTGATTAGAATCAAAAAAACAAAAACAAAAATTAGAGATTATCAGAGAACAGATCTATATTTATTGAGCACTTAAAATATGGCAGGTACACAGTCAAATATGGCATAATTCCTTATCTGTAGGAGCTATTAGCCAAATGAGGGAGAAAGAAAAACAATTTAAAAAAGCACATTATTGAACATTTAAGAATAGACCAGGGAAGACCTCCCCCAGGAGTTGCTATTTTGGCTGCATTGGGAATGTCAGTAAGAGTTAACTTGACGTGGATGATAGGAAGCAGTGTTTCAGGAAGTAAGATTGAGATTTCCAAAGCAAAGAATCATGGGAGAAAAGAAGGTAAACTAGAAGTACTTCAGAATCCTTAGATCAAAAGTAGTGATTGAAGGAAGGGCAGTACCTGAAGAGATAAAAGTATTTAAATAATAAGTTATCTGTCTATATAGAAGGCAAAGCTTAATGTTACATTGGAAGAAAGCAAAGACGATATTAGAGAGTGAAAAGCCAAATCCCCATGTGGTGTACCTGATACCCTCTGTCCCACATTCATTGACACGAGTTGCTCCACGAGTTCTCTTTACAAAGTGAGCTTCTCAGTAATTCACCAACAATATGAGAGTTGCTAAGACTCAAACCCAGGTTATCTGGATCTCTTATACTCTGTTTATGTTGTTTATATTCTACTGTAATAGTGCTATATAAAAAACAACTTCAAAATCTCAATGACTTCCATCAGCAAACCTTTATTTCTTGCTCACAGATCTGTAAGTCAGTTAGTGTTTCCAGCAAGTCATTCGGGTGCACAGGATGTTCTCATGGTGGATGACAGGACTATAAGCGTCCAAGGCAACTCTTCAAGCACATATAAATTCTCTGCTTGATCATGAGGTATGTCACTTCCATCACATTCCTTTGACCAACACGAATGTGTATCCATTATTAACAGGGAAGAAAATTATACTCCTTCCACAGCGCAAGACAGTGGCAGTGTAAATATTTGCTGAAAAATAATAAAATACATCATACTGGCTTTCAATAAAAAAAACTACCAATTTCAGGAAAACAATAAAGTGCAGAAGAAAATAATATATTTTATATAGGATGTTCATATACAATGTTAAAGTAAAAAGACAGTTCAGTAGTATGTTGGAAAATGACACATCAACCAAAATTCCTAGGAGCTAAAATGAACACTTAGATTCCAATTCCTATCCCCTGGAAGAAGAAGGTCATAGATGAAACATGAAGAGAAAATTACTAAACTAATGTGTGTGGGGGCGTCCAGAAACAAATACAAGATAATTATGGGGGAAAAAAGCACTGAGAAGAAATGGAAATGATCATGGGCAGAGGGAAGGAAGCCAGTGTGTGAATAAACCAGAAAGACATCCTATCTGAAATAGGGCCTCTTCATCTGCTTTGACACTGATTATGAACTTCATATGGAGGTAAGCCCTTTCTAGTGAGTAAACGTAAAAGCAGACCCTGTTCAAAGATTCCTCTGAATCTTTAGAGGAAACTGCTCGCTGATTGTGGAATCACAGTGGAATATATATCTTGGTCAGTTTTAATTTGATATTGGCAAATTTGTCCCTTATGTTGGTTGACAGCTCATCTCCAGTTTACTAGTTGACATACACTCACATTCTGCTGGAGGTTTAAGTCTTAAAGTCTTCTATATAACTACTTTCATTTTGTAGACTTATTATAAAAATAGATAATATCCATAGCAAAATAAATCCACATGCCTTTAATAGTAGTAACATTTGTGAATAACTTATTTTCTAAAAAATACAAAAATAATATTTGTCACTAGTTTCAGTCTGCAATTCTAAATGCAAGGTTAAAACACACTTGTGCATAGTGATTGGTGGAACAGGGTAGAATTATAACTATCTGGCCAACAATGGCGTAGACAAGATTATTTTACCCATTCGGAAGTTTTTGAACTCCTTGGGAGTGCATCATCTGAATTACTAGTTATGAGTCAATATGAAGAGCCCTTATTTGGAATCTTGCTCTACCATTTACTAGGTGTGTGTTCTTCAGTAACGAATTTTAAGTCCTGCAAGCCTGTGTAGTAGTCAGAGTTCTCCAGAGAAACAGAACCAACAGGATGTGATATCTGTCTATCTGTCTCTGTATCTACGTATCCATGTATCTATCTATGTATCTATCTATCTATCTAGAGAGAGAGAGAGAGAGAGATGAAAAGGCTTTATTTTAAGGAATTGGTTCAAGAGATTGTGGAGGCTTTGTAAATCCAAAATCTGCAGGGTAGGCTGATAGGCTGGAGACCCAAGGAAGAGTTTCAGTTCAAGTCCAAGTGCAGTCTACTGGCCTTTAATTGATTGGATGATGCCTACCCACGTTATGGAGGGTAATTTGCTTTATTTAAAGCCCACCAATTTAAACTTAATCTCATTCAAAAAAATACCTTCACAGAAACATCCAGAATAATATTGGACCAAATATCTGGGCACAGTGGCCCAGCCAAACTGACATATAACATTAAACGTCGTAGCCTGTTTCTTTATCTATAAGATAGCCAAAATGTTAGTATTTGCTTCATAAGGCTAATTGTGACAGTCTATGGCAAGTGCTTAGCAAAACACTTAGCAGATAGTAAGTACTGGAAAATAATGTTGATGATGAAGATAAATATTTTCCCAGAACAGCTTCTTTTGAAATCAGTTGACCTACAAAAATGACAAAGGTATTTTAAAAAGTATATTTCCTACACGTCCCACTACAAGTCTTTATGCCAGCCCTTACCCTTACAAATTATGAAGGGTATCTATAGTTTTGCTAGAATTTTATCTAGTAACATTTTGTAGTGCCATACTGTTTTATCAGTTTCTATAAACTAGCTCCTTAGTAACTTCAATTGTATTTATAGTATTTTATTTCTTAAACAAAGTGGTTTATCAATAAGTACTCTTTAGAGTCAAGATGGTGGCGTAGGCAGACTCTGAACTCACCTCCTCCCGTGGACACAGCCAATTTACAACTACTCGTGGAAAAATTACCCCGAGACAGAACTGAAAACTGGATGAGAGGAACTCCTGCGACAACGGACAATCTTAACTGGGGTGGAAGAGTCAGAGACTCCCTTCTGGAGAGGAAAAACGCCGCCGTCACAAGCCGCCAGCTTCACGGCCGCCGGGAGCAGCTCACAGGTACGCAGCCTCCCTGGAGGCGCGGGGTCCTGAGCCGGGGAGCGCCCCCGCTGTGGGCATTTTGTGGACCCAGCACAATCGACACCAGCGGCATAATATCTGACTGTGCCTGCTACTAAAGCATTGGGGAGCACCCCCAGAAAACCCGGTTCACAAAGAAACTAAAACTGGCTCTTAAAGAGCCCGCACACAAACTCACCCGTTGCAGAAAGCATCCTAAAATCACCAGAAAGAAAGGTGCACAGTGCTTCGGTGACAAGAGACTCACCTAATAGGCCCTGAGTGCATCTCGGTGAGGGGTGAGACCTCTCCAGGGACTGGGACATTGGCAGCGGCCATTGTTGTGGCCTGGTGTGAGCGTGCTGACACAGACGACATTGGAGTTCTCCCTGAGGCCTGCTAGCCCAGGGTCGGCTCCACCCACTAGAGCACCGATTTAATCCAGCTCAGCCAGGGCAGGCAGCCCACCCTAGAGACTGGCCCCACCCAACAACAAGCCCTCAGGCAACGTGTGGGCCTGCATAGATTGGTGACTGGATTCTCTGCAGCCTGGCAACTGAGCTGACTTGAGCAGGGCAGGGTGTGCACAAGGAGCGGGTGGAGAGTGTGGGGTGGTGGCGGAGTGTGTGGGGCTCCCGCCGTGGAGAGACTGGGTCCGCTTGGGGAGGTCGGGGCGCTCACACGGGGCAGGACTGTGTTGACTGTGTGTGTGGACCTGTGGGCAACAGGGCTTGTCAGCTGCAGAAGACTTGTGCTTCTCAAAGACCCACATAGGAGGTTTGCCCCACCTTCCAAAGCCTGAAACAATTGGGTGCTCCTGTGCCTGAGGGCAGCCCCACCCAGCTGCAATCCTCAGAGAGCTGACAAGAGACCTAATAGGCTAGAGGTTTACAGCAATTCTAAGGCCCTGAGCCTAACAACCTGCCACACTGGGGGTCTACTCACTTAAAAGAAATACTGCAACACAAATGTGGTATTAGAACTTACAGCCAACTGTGCTGGGGCTCCCCACACCTGATAAAGAGACTGAAGGGCCCACAACAACTACAAGCAGCTGAGCATTACAACAGCTGGCCAGGAGCATAACTCAGCCTCCCTGGGCACGTATAGGGAGAGCTAACAGGCCACAATAGAAGGACACACATAGCTCACATAGGGGCCACCCCTGGAACATTGAGAACTGAGGAAAGCACTCTGGAAGCCTCCTAAGGCATCACTTACATAAGGTCACCTATCCAAGAGCAGGAGACGTAGCTGACCTACCTAATACGTAGACACAAGCACAGGGAAAGAGGCAAAATGAGGAGGCAAAAGAATACATTCCAAGTAAGGGAACAGGACAAAACCCCAGAAAAGGAACTAAGTGAAACAGAAATGAGCAACCTACCTGACAGAGAGTTCAAACTAAGAGTGTTAAGGATGCTCACTGATCTGGGGAGAAGAATAGATGAACTCAGTGAGAATGTCAACAAAGAAATGGAAGATATAAAAAAGAACCAATCAGAAATGAAGAATACAATACTGGAAATGAAAAATTCATTAGAGGGACTCAAAAACAGAGTAGAGGATACAGAAGAACGGATCTGTGAGCTGGAAGAAAGAGTAGAAGAAATTACCCAAGGTGAACAGGTAAAAGAGAAAAGAATTAAAAAGAGTGAGGACAGTCTAAGGGACCTCTGGGACAACATCAAGCGCACTAACATCCGTGTTATAGGTGTCCCGGAAGGAGAAGAGCGAGACAAGGGGGCAGAGAATCTATTTCAAGAAATAATAGATGAAAACTTCCCTAACCTAAGGAAGGAAACAGACATCCAGACACAGGAGGCACAGAGAGCCCCAAACAAGATAAACCCAAAGAGGCCCACACCAAGACACATCATAATCAAAATGTCTAGAATTAAAGATAAAGAGAGAATCCTAAAAGCCGCAAGAGAATGTCAAGTTACATACAAAGGAAACCCCATAAGGCTATCAGCTGGCTTCTCAGCAGAAACCTTACAGGCTAGAAGAGAATGGCACGATATATTTAAAGTGCTAAAAGGAAAAAACTTACAGCCAAGAATACTCTACCCAGCAAGGTTATCGTTCAAAATGGAAGGAGAGATCAAAATTGTCCCAGATAAGCAAAAACTAAAGGAGTATATCACCAAGAAACCAGTGTTACAAGAAATGTTAAAGGGACTGATTTAAGGGGAAAAGAGAAGACCACAAATAGGAAAAATTATCTATTTCCACGATTAGAACATAATGGATACAAATGCACAAAAAAGAGGTTAGATATGATATAAAAAACATAAAAGGAAGGAGGAGGGTAGTTAAAGAGTACAGCTTTCAGACAGAGGTCAAACTAAAGTGACCATCAATTCTGTATAGAAGAAGTAAGGAACAGAGAAGGACTACTAAAACACTGAGAAAAAAAAAAAAGTTAAAAAATGGCAGTAAGTACATACTTATCAATAGCTACTTTAAATGTCAATGGACTAAATGCTCCAATTAAAAGGCATAGGGTGGCTGACTGGATAAAAAAACAACACCCATATATATGCTGCATACAAGAGACACACTTCAGACCTAAAGACACTCACAAACTGAAAGTGAAGGGATGGAAAAAGAGACTCCATGCAAATGGCAATGAAAAGAAAGCTGGGGTAGCAGTACTCATATCAGACAAAATAGACTTTAGAACAAAAACTGTAAAAAGAGACAAAGAAGGGCATTACATAATGATCAAGGGAACAATCCAACAAGAGGATATAACACTTGTAAATATCTACGCACCCAATGTAGGTGCACCTAAATATATAATGCAATTATTAACAGACATAAAAACAGAAATAGACAGTAACACAATAATAGTAGGGGACTTTAACACTCCACTTACACCAACGGATAGATCATCCAAACAGAAGATCAATAAGGAAACATTGGCCTTAAACGACACCTTAGAACAGATGGACCTAGTAGATATATACAGAGCATTCCATCCAAAAACCGAAGA
Organism: Ceratotherium simum simum; assembly: GCF_057802395.1. NCBI lineage: Eukaryota > Metazoa > Chordata > Mammalia > Perissodactyla > Rhinocerotidae > Ceratotherium > Ceratotherium simum. The sequence goes on along the minus strand of NC_141907.1, from coordinate 28,561,718 downwards.
ATACACGTTCTTTTCAAATGCACATGGAACATTCTCCAGGATTGATCACATATTAGGCCACAAAACAAGTCTCCATAAATTTAAGAAGATTGAAATGATACCAAGCATCTTTTCTGACCACAACGGTATGAAACTAGAAATCAACTATAGGAAGAAAATCAGAAAAGCCACAAATACATGGAGATTAAACAAAATGCTACTGAACAACGACTGGGTTAACAAAGAAATCAAAGAAGAAATCAAAAAATACCTGGAGACAAATGAAAATGAAAATACGACATGCCAGAATTCATGGGATACAGCAAAAGCGGTTCTAAGAGGGAAGTTTATAGCAATACAAGCCTATCTCAACAAACAAGAAAAATCTCAAATAAACAATCTAACAATGCACCTAAAGGAACTGGAAAAAGAAGAACAAACAAAGTCCAAAATCGGTATAAGAAGGGAAATAATAAAAATCAAAGCAGAAATAAATGAAATAGAGACCAAAAAAACAATAGAAAAAATTAATAAAACCAAGAGCTGGTTCTTTGAAAAGATCAACAAAATAGACAAACCTTTAGCTAGACTCACCAAGAAAAAAAGAGAGAAGGCACAAATAAGTAAAATCAGAAATGAAAGAGGAGAGGTTACAACAGACACCTCAGAAATACAAAAGATTATAAGAGAATACTATGAAAAACTATATGCCAACCAATTCGACAATCTGGAAGAAATGGATAAATTCTTAGAATCATACAACCTTCCAAAACTGGATCAAGAAGAAGTAGAGAATTTGAATAGACCAATCACCAGTAAGGAGATCGAAACAGTAATCAAAAACCTCCCCAAAAATAAAAGTCCAGGACCAGACGGCTTCCCTGGTGAATTCTACGAAACATTCAAAGAAGACTTAATACCTATCCTTCTCAAACTCTTCCAAAAATTGAGGAGCGGGGGAAGCTCCCTAACTCATTCTACGAAGCTGACATTACCCTGATACCAAAACCAGACAAGCACAACACAAAAAAAGAAAATTACAGGCCAATATCACTGATGAACATCGATGCAAAAATCCTCAACAAAATACTAGCAAATCGCATACAACAATACGTTAAAAAGATTATACACCATGATCAAGTGGGATTTATTCCAGGGATGCAGGGATGGTTTAACATTCGCAAATCAATCAACGTAATACACCACATTAATAAAATGAAGAACAAAAATCACATGATCATCTCAATAGATGCAGAGAAAGCATTTGACAAGATCCAACATCCATTTATGATAAAAACTCTGAATAAAATGGGGATAGAAGGAAAGTACCTCAACATAATAAAGACCATATATGAGAAACCCACAGCTAATATCATCCTCAATGGTGAAAAACTGAAAGCCATCCCTCTAAGAACAGGAACCAGACAAGGATGCCCACTGTCACCACTCCTATTTAACATAGTATTGGAAGTCCTAGCCAGAGCAATCAGGCAAGAGAAAGAAATAAAAGGGATCCAAATTGGAAAGGAAGAAGTGAAACTGTCACTATTTGCAGATGACATGATTTTATATATAGAAAACCCTAAAGAATCCACCAGAAAACTTTTAGAAGTAATAAACGAATATGGTAAAGTTGCAGGATACAAAATCAACATACAAAAATCAGTTGCATTTCTGTACACTAACAACGAAGTAGCAGAAAGAGAAATTAAGAATACCATCCCATTTACAATTGCAACAAAAAGAATAAAATACCTAGGAATAAACTTAACCAAAGAGGTGAAAGATCTGTACACTGAAAACTATAAAACATTTCTGAAAGAAATTGAAGAAGACACAAAGAAATGGAAAGATATTCCGTGCTCTTGGATTGGAAGAATTAACATAGTTAAGATGTCCATACTTCCTAAAGCCATCTATAGATTCAATGCAATCCCTATCAAAGTTCCAACAACATTTTTCACAGAAATAGAACAAAGAATCCTAAAATTTATATGGAACAACAAAAGACCCCGAATAGCTAAAGGAATCCTGAGAAAAAAGAACAAAGCTGGAGGTATCACACTCCCTGATTTCAAAATATACTACAGAGCTATAGTAACCAAAACAGCATGGTACTGGCACAGAAACAGACACACAGATCAATGGAATAGAATCAAAAGCCCAGAAATAAACCCACACATCTGTGGACAGCTAATCTTTGACAAAGGAGCCAAGAACATACAATGGGGAAAAGAAAGTCTCTTCAACAAATGGTGTTGGGAAAACTGGATAGCCATATGCAAAAAAATGAAAGTAGATCCTTACCTTACACCATACACAAAAATTAACTCCAAATGGATTAAAGACTTGAACGTAAGACCTGAAACTGTGAAAGTTCTAGAAGAAAACATAGGCAGTACGCTCTTCGACATCGGTCTTAGCAGCATCTTTTCAAACACCACATCTGACCGGGCAAGAGAAACAATAGAAAAAATAAACAAATGGGACTACATCAAACTAAAAAGCTTCTGCACAGCAAAGGAAACCATCAACAAAACGAAAAGACAACCTAACAATTGGGAGAAGATATTTGCAAACCATACATCTGATAAGGGCTTAATCTCCAAAATATATAAAGAACTCATGCATCTCAACAACAAACCCACCAACCCAATTAAAAAATGGGCAAAAGACCTGAACAGACATTTCTCCAAAGAAGATATACAGATGGCCAATAGACACATGAAAAGTTGTTCAAAATCACTAACTATCAGGGAAATGCAAATCAAAACTACAATGAGATATCACCTCACGCCCGTCAGAATGGCTATAATTAACAAGACAGGAAACAACATGTGTTGGAGAGGATGTGGAGAGAAGGGAACTCTCATACACTGCTGGTGGGAGTGCAAACTGGTGCAGCCACTATGGAAAACAGTATGGAGATTCCTCAAAAAATCAAGGATAGAACTACCATATGATCCAGCTATTCCACTGTTGGGTATTTATCCAAAGAACTTGAAAACACCAATTTGCAAAGGTACATGCACCCCTGTGTTCATTGCAGCGTTATTCACAATAGCCAAGACTTGGAAGCAACCTAAGTGCCCATGAAGGGACGAATGGATAAAGAAGCTGTGGTATATATACACAATGGAATACTACTCAGTCATAAGAAACGACGAAATCCAGCCATTTGTGACAACATGGGTGGACATTGAGGGTACAATGCAAAGTGAAATAAGTCAGAGGGAGAAGGTCAAATACTGTATGATTTCCTTCATTAAGTAGTAGATAATAACAACAATAAACAAACACATAGGGACAGAGATTGGATTGGTGGTTACCAGAGGGGAAGGGGGGAGGGAGGAGGGTGAAAGGGATAATTCGGTACATGTGTGTGGTGATGGGTTGTAATTAGTATTTTGGTGGTGAACATGATGTAGTCCACGCAGAAATAGAAGTACAATGATGTACACCTGAAATTTTTACAATGTGATAAACCAATGTTACTGCAATAAACAAAAAATTAAAAAAAAAAAAAAATAAGTACTCTTTATATATTTTTATATCCCCTTATACATCAAATGTATCTCATAATAATCGTAGTAATAATTAGTTTAATCATAACAACAACAACATAAAGGACAAGGCTACAATTCAACATTAAATGAAATGTCCAACATCATGCAATATAACAAGAAAAATAATGAATTAAACATATCACAAAAAAGATATCAAACCATCATTATTGTATATATTTAGTAGAGTCAAGTCAACTCCTAACAAAAAATAAAAAAGAGGGGCCGGCCCGGTGGCATAGTGGTTAAGTTCATATGCTCCACATCGGCAGCCTGGGGATTGTGGGTTGGGATCCTGGGCGCGGACCTACACACCACTCATCAAGCTATGCTGAGGTGGCATCCCACATAGAAGAACTAGAAAGACGTACAACTAGTATATACACCTATGTTCTGGGGCTTTGGGGAGAACAAAAAGGAAAAAAAGAGGAAGACTGGCAACAGAAGTTAGCTCAGGGCCAATCTTCCTTAAAAAAAATCATGTTTAAAAATAATAATAAATAAAAAAAGAAAAAGAGAATTCAATGTGGTGTTAATAATTAGACCGCTTTTGGATTCTAACCTTTGTTGAGAGGAATCGACATTGCAGGCAGAAAGATAATATGAATGATGAAATCCCAGAAGTTTACAGACATACAATAAAGATAGCTAATTTTGAAGTTTGGAAAATTGATTCTAGAAAAAGATAAGCATAGAGGAATAAGCTGAAACCAATATTGAAGATTGAGGCCTTGAATGGAAAATCTATGCAAAGCCTTTATTGAACATGGTGATTGATATAATGCACAGAAGTTACTGCCTTATACATTTTCACTTGTCTGGTGATACCTGCAAATATTCAGTAGCAATATTTCCAAATTCAGTTATGCAGAATACAGGTGTACCAAATCCACCCTCAAAACTATTTAATCAACAAAATATGTTTGAGAACCCTAACATTACAACCTACTTCTTGAAAGTCCAAATTTACATTAGCATATTAATAATTCTGAGAAACTTTGTCTAGGGAAAATTAACTAACTTTGATTAATCATTACTTATCAAAATTCTACTGTTGAACTTTTCTCTGTAACCAAGTAACATCCATTAACAGTCTTAAAAATTAGACTATTTTGTAAAACTTTAGGAGGAATAGTGTACACAATGGATAAGAAAATATGCTTCAGAATCAGACAGGATTCAACTCACAACCATGTCGATTCTTACTTCTATGACGTTGGAGAAATCATTTAATATTTCTAAATTGAAATTTTCTTATCAAATAAGGATAATGATAAATGCCTTATAGAGTTTGTAAAGGATTAAATAATACAAGGCCATTTAGTAACACTTTAGGAAACCTTACATATTATTAGTATTGATGACAATGATAATGATGATTCATGTCAATGTTCTTAAAAAATAGTTTTACTGGGGCCGGCCCGGTGGCGCAAGTGGTTAAGTGCGCGTGCTCCGCTGTGGCGGCCCAAGGTTCACAGGTTCAGATCCCAGGCGTGCACCCACATAAAGTGGAGGAAGATGGGCACGGATGTTAGCCCAGGGCCAGTCTTCCTCAGCAAAAAAAGGGGAGGATCTGAGATGTTAGCACAGGGCTAATCTCCTCACAAAAAAAAAAAATAGTTTTCCTTCATAATAAGTTTTATATAATTTTCATCATTTACTGACATGGAACTTTTTAAAACAATTTATATAGTTTTACAAGAACACATCTTTAATTTAATTATTATTATTAGAATTAGTATTAGTGTCACCACCATTATCATCATCATCATTTACTGTTTAATTTAGATTTTCATTTATTTTATCAATTTTGACAGTTTTGTAGGGAAAATTTTTTTTGGAAATACTCAAATGTATTAGTAAATAACTGATAAACTTTTTTCAGATAGTATTTTTAATTTTTTCTTTAAATGTGTTAATATCTCTTTCATATCCAGTTTATAATTTGGTTACCTGTCCTTTTCATTTTCTTTAACTGTTTTGATTCTTTAGTTTCAGGGGTAAGAAACCTAAAGTGACAGTTGCTGAAGCGAGAGAGCAATTAGCTTCTCTTTCACACTGACAGCATTGGGCTGTGGACAATGGCAACCGCACCATCACGAAGGACTGATTCCCCATATATAATCACACTGTCATTCTCCTCCTCTTGAGCAAGAACAACCCTTTAAGCCCTAGACATAATATCCACTTTCCAAACAGCAGGAGAAAGTTTTGCACCTGCCTGTTACAGACATTTCCTTGGGGGTCTGCCCCGTAGCTTAGCGGTTAAGGATCCCGGGCGCACACGGACATACCGCTTGTCCGGCCATGCTGAGACCTCATCCCATATACAACAACTAGAAGGATATGTAACTATGACATACAACTATCTACTGGGGATTTGGGGAAAAAAAAAAGGAGGAGGATTGGCAATAGATATTAGCTCAGAGCCGGTCTTCTTCAGCAAAAAAAAAAGAGGAGGATTAGCATGGATGTTAGCTCAAGGCTGATCTTCCTCAAAAAAAAAAAAAAAGAGAGAGAGATATTTCCTGCAAGTTGCACACAGCTCCCCTTACCCTGTTACCCAGAACCTAGTCACTTAGCCAAACCTCTCCTGTAAGGGAGGTCAGGAAATGCAAACCCGGTTGCAAGTGGCACAGTTAACACACTAAGCTAAAAATAATTATTCCATCATTAAAGAAGAAGAGAGAGAGAAAACATTGGCAACAGCTAGCAGTGTTGGCCAAAGCCGCCTGTAAGGTTTATTCATTAATTTCTTTATTTGCTATATTCTCGCTGATTAAGTTTGTAATCTTTATTATTCTATTTATCCATTTTCCTTAAGAGATGTTGGATCTTCTTCTAAATATTAATGTTGGCTTTTAAAAATTATTTCTCTCTTTTTAAAATTTTTGTAACAAATCATTTAGGACAGTACTGTAGAGTAGAGCTAGTTTTTAAATATATACTATTTTTGTTTTATTTTTATTTAAGATAATTAAGTTTTTTAGATCTTTCCATAAATCCAAATTTACCTAGCACACTGGGCTAGTTCTAGCTAGTTAGTGAGTTACCAAACATATTTTTAGTTGTCAGGAACAACACAAAGTAACGAAAGGAGCCTAGACTTGTGTATAGGCTACATAAAACACTCCTCACAGACCCTACTCCTCAGCACTCAATGTAGTAGTTCAGTACGTGAAACATATTGATGATATGGTGCTGAAAAAAATGACATTTTGACAAGAAGTTTTGTGTGAAAGTAACTTCTTAGGACGTGTTCCCAGAAAGCAAACAAACAAAAAATCCGATAGGGAATTGGGAAAATAGGACAGGAACAGAAGTAGAACAAGTAAAAGACACTATCAAACAAAGTCCCGCTCTGAGGCTAATTTTGTCCCATTCCCAGGGGGGAAGCCTGGTAGCTGACACCCAGAGTTAAGGGGAACACTTACCCCGCCTCAATAGGTCACTCATTAAGACCTGCGGGGGCGGGGGGGGGGGGCAGGTATCTGGTCATAAATTCCCGGGAAATTCTGGCTCTCTGTGAATGGCTAAGGGGAGTTCTGGTAGCCTCAGGTGGACCTCCAACAAAGAAAAGCTTTTGCTGGCTATTGGGAGTGAAAGCCCTGGAACCAACGTACACAAGGTAAAGGGAGCTGAGCAATAGAACCAGAGCACTAACGGTGAATACTACCCATATTATTTACATAATTCACAATGGTTATTTCAGGTTGATAGTGATGATTTTCATTTATCCAAATTTAATTTCATTTCCAGATTTTGAAAATAAGTGTGAACAAATTTTTCCTTAATCAAATTATTTTCTAAGAAAAACATAATGATGTGTTCTAGATGCTCTCCATCCTGACTTACGGTGAGCCTACTTTACCATGAAATTCAGTCTTTAAATTATTATGTTTCTAATTTGATGTCTATCAATTAAAATTATGATCACATAAATAAGAATAAAATGGAAAGTGGTCTTTATAGCATTTCTCTTTTGACACATTGTAGAGGTATTTCTCCCAAAATGATTTGGTAAGGCTGAATCTCTAGAAACATCTCTTCTAGAATCTCTAGAAACATCTCTTCTTTAAAATTCTCAATGGCTAACACATCCTTTGAAGTAGTATTGTTTGGATTGATTCTATGCCAAGCACTAGAAGAAAACTGGTACTAACATAGATCTAGCAAAACTACCCTCCACCTAACTATGCAAGATAATATGTACACTGTACCTGAAAATATATATGTCATGTTTGCATATACATATATAGTTTTTCTTAAGTTGTAAACAACAATGAAATTACCATCTTTTAAAAAGTTCTACCATTATACTCTTTCTTCTATTACAGTGCAATGTGAATGTATGACTGAGAGAAAAAGTGGATAATAATAGTTTCCAGCCATATGTCTCACAAGTACATGGTGAGAATTAAAATGATTAAATCAGCAAACCTTTCTCAGACAACATTCACACATTTTAAAATTGGATCTTTAACCATTTTTTAAAAAATTCTTGATGAAACCAGAAAAATCTTTTCTTTTGAAATCTTACCAAATTAAAGTTTTACATTTAAAGTCATCTAGCGGGCTGGCTCCGTGGCTTAGCGGTTAAGTGCGCGCGCTCTGATGCTGGCGGCCCGGGTTCGGATCCCGGAAGCGCCCCGAGGCACCACTTCTCTGTCCAACGCGAGGCTGAGTCCCACGTACAGCAACTAGAAGGATGTGAACCTATGACATACAACTATCTACTGGGGCTTTGGGGGGAAAAAACTGAATAAATAAAATCTTTAAAAAAAAAAAAATAAAGTCATCTAGAAATTTCATTTTTAAAGGATGAAATGTACCAATTAATTATTTAAATTCAGTTTCTCTCCTTCTAAGTAAAAATGAAGACGCTAGTAAACTAGATTTTAGCTAATTAAATATTCTCCTAAAATCAATAGATTAATTTTGAGTTCAAAAATATGATTAGACCTCCATGAGAAGAATGTGACAAAATATAGGAAACTTTTATCTTTCCTTCACGTGAGAAAACCCAAGTTGTAATAGTGAAAAACAGATGGAACGGTAAAAGCCTAAGTAGGGGTATGTAATTTATTATGTTGGAAATTATGTATAAAATTTCAGTTTGTAAACATTAAAATGGCAATTCCACAGGCAGATGTTAGGAATATCATGTGAGAAAAACTAAGATTTGTTATTTGATTTGAAGTTATTTGTTACAGCGTTGATGCTCAGAATGGATGAGCAGCAGACTCATGGAAATTCATATCTATAGCATACAAGAACATTTAAAACGGCTAAGGGGCTGACCCCGTGGCGCAAGCAGTTAAGTGCCCGGGCTCCGCTACCGCGGCTGGGGGTTCGCCAGTTCGGATCCCGGGCGCACACTGACACACTGCTTAGCAAGCCACGCTGTGGCAGCGTCCCATATAAAGTGGAGGGAGATGGGCACGGATGTTAGCCCAGGGCCAGTCTTCATCAGCAAAAATAAAGAGGAGGATTGGCAGATGTTAGCGCAGGACTGATCTTCCTCACAAAAAATAAATAAATAAAATGGCTAAACGTTTGCTTTATTGGTATCTTTTGCTTCATTCTGAGTTCTTCATTAACTTTATCAGTAGATATCTATGTGGATGGCTTTGCTATATCTAGTGATTTTTTTTTCAATTTCTAGTGATTTTCTAGTGATAATCATTTTTAAAAGAAAATTTATATGCTGCAAGTGAGTGTTGAAATGTGAAAATGACTGTGCATTGCCCCAGAAGGAACCTATTTCTTAAAAAAGTCATGTTTAATTTAATTTAATTTTATTTTTTCTTGTGAGGAAGATCGGCCCTGAGCTAACATCTGCCAACCCTCCTCTTTTTGCTGAGGAAGACTGGCCCTGGGCCAACATCCATGCCCATCTTCCTCTACTTTCTATGGGACGCCGCGAAAGCATGGCTTGACAAGTGGTGCGCCGGAGCCTGCCCAGAATCCAAACCAGCGACCTCCTGGCCACCGCAGAGGAGCTCGCACACTTAACCACTTGCGCCACCTGGCCGGCCCCAAAAAGTCATGTTTAATTAACTTTCCTTTGAGAATCGTGAACTATAAAATAGAAGAACAACAGATAATAGTAAGACTCCTCACTGAAGAAAATTGGTCTCCATAAACCAGTTACTTTAAAACTGTGAAATTGAATCATCTTGCTCGTATGCATAAATGATGTAATCCTCTCTGGTGTGCACCCTTGTTAATTGATATGGATTCGCGATAGTGTCCCTGGATAATCAAAGGAACCAGGGGTTTTCAAAAATAGAAATTGCTATTGGATCAGTTTGGTGTTAATGAGTTTACAATTAGTCTGCTTTACCTTTCTATTCTGTCTAGTTTGTTCTAATAATTATGTTAGTAATGTCTAATTTATAATTTGGATTACAATGCCTCTCTATGTGCTACAAAGTTATTAAGTGGTAAATGAAGTTTATACGGAAGAAAAGGCGAAATTTGGAGATGCTAAAATTATGCAGGATCCCACAATAGCCTGTAAAGCAAAGCATAAATAGTTATAGAACAAGTGGTCTCGGTATGTGTTAAAAAATCTCTTTCTTCCTGATTCTTTTCTTTTCAATTATCTGATTAAACAATAAATAGTATATATTCCTATATTACATGGTTAGCCTGATCTTGAAATTATATTAAAGAGAAGTTTTCTCTGGAAACAGTTGAGGCAATATGTTTTGATGTATCATTTTCTTTCTAGGCTCTTTAGATTCACATGATTATAAATTAACCATATTGGTCATCTACATAGCAAAAATTTAGAATATTTCCAATTAAACTTTGTACATATAGACACATATGCACAAATATTTTTCAAAATCTGGAAATTATGGAATAGCAAAGAGAGAAACTCTTTCAAATATTCCAGAACCTAGCCCCAGGCTGCTCCTGGCAGATAGCTGGCTGCACAGTCCAGGGTCGCCGTCACCGACTGCTCCTGGGCCAGACTGGACGAGACACCATTTGGGAAGATGCGGGGGAGCCACTTGCAGCTCAAATATTCCACTTAAATATCAAAATGAGTCTTCTGAGTCTATGATAAAACAAAGGGTACATGGGTTTAATAACGAAGAATCTGGAGGACTTACTGACATTTGGCACAAATCAGAGGAAATTGGAAACCTTTTAATACTATGAAAAAAATTACTGCAAACATAACAAATAATTCATATTTCTGAGTTGAAAAACAACTTGATTATTTCAACCAAAATGAGTTACTTATTCATATCAAGTAAATGTTTGATACAAATTGTGCTCAAAAGCTGTGTTGTTAAAAGATGAAAGTGTTAAACATTTATATTTCTTATCAAAACATCATATATATTCCTTTAAAGCTCATGCTTGAAATAAAAAAAATTGCAATCATAAATAAGAGAAAAATACACGAATAGTTTTCACACAACAAAGCAACTGAATTAAGACAGAGAAGCTCAGAAAATATTTTATTCATTAGAGTTGATAAAGAAAAAATATAAAACAATCAGAACTTTTTAAAAATGATCTACTATGGAGTTAAAAATAATTGAGCATATTCAGATTATAAAATAATAATATTTATATAACCTTAGCATTGTTATCTGGTTTTATGGCATTACATGTTACAAAACTTTTGTCCGTTGAAACTAAGAAATATTTTTTGGGAACTTATAAATCAAGTGTAGTGAAGTGCCTAACATTAAGCTTTCTGAATACAGTCTATGTGGCTCACATTAAGCTTTTGATTTGCTGAGGTATCTATTGCAAAGACATGCATTTGTATGACACAGTTACTAGCAAAACAACTAGATAAGGAACCAGGCCGCCTCCTCTCCTAAAGTTCCCCTTTTAGAAAGCCCTGGGAGACCTAGATAACTGATGCTTGAATGAGCATGCTTCTCCCTTCCCGCACCGTAATTCCCACTCCTATGCTTTAAATTCACCAACAAAGAGTGAACCCATGAAACCCTAGGCACCCCACCCTCAGACCCTAATAAAGGCAGAGCACCGGGTGCCTGATACCTCCTTTCGATTCTACAGTTGACCTCGCTGTGTAGCCCCCACAGTGTGATGTGCACCCTCCAGGACTTGTGAGTAATAAATCTTGTTCCTCAAAGTTCCCTGATGCTTTTTGCTAAAGTGTGTTGTGCAGTCATAATAAAAACCACAAAGGCCAGTCCAGGCACAGCATTGCTCGGTAGGGGAAATGTCTGTGGGGACTCACCTCAGATAACGAGCTCCCAGGGGAGTATCTCAGGCCTTCCTGGCCATAGCACCACTATCAACAGGCTGACACTGGAACAGCATCAAGACAATAAGATTTCAGTCTTTATTGACAAAGCTTCTATCGTTTCTTAGAAATTATTAAGTAATGATAATTTCAGGACTTTGAAAATAGTGTATTGTGTTTTGTTGATTTTGTGGCGCTGAACAGGTTAACATCTGAAATTACGTACACAATTTTTTGTTGATTTTTGACAAAAAAAGTTTTCATCAAGAAATATTTATATGAAAACCTTACTGAATTTTGTACAAATGGTGACAGTGAGTTGCTAGGAAGATGGTCTGGAGCAGCAGAAAAAAATTATTTTTAGATATCCATTTGATTTCCTCTAATGTTTTCTATGGCAGGAAATTCAGCTATTTACGAATAAGACAATCAAATAACTAAATTAAATTAATCAATTTAAATCACTTAGCAATAAATACTCTATTTATGAAGATAAATCACAGTCATCACAGATGAGTAGTCTATCTGTATCATTCAGAATTGTAATAATGAAATTTGGCAACCTCTTTCTGCTAAAGCTGAAATTGCAGGTTTCAGCAATTTGAATTGCAATTCAAAGCTTGAAAAGTGATTTTTTAAAAAAATACATAATACAGCAAAGATAATATTTACTTTTTCTTTCAAAGAAAAATATTTACTGATTAAAACAAACAGATTAATAACAAAAATGGCTGTGCAGATAAAAACTAACCAAAAGGAATAATTGAAGAGGAGCAGAGATACTAGAGGAAAAATAAAACAAACCAAATAGAAATATGGCATACTGTTGGAAACAAAACAATACATGCTGATTCCATAAGGAAAGCTATTGGATTTTCCTATAAATTACATGAAATTATCTGTTGTTTGATTTTGTTGAACAAAAATGAAGAATATAATGGAGTTTTAATTTATTTAAATTTATGAAAACTTGATACTTTTCCAAATGCTACTTATAAAACTATACATTAAAGGTGAACTCAATAAAATTAAATCCAAATATGATATTCTAAAACACTTTTTTATGTCTTAGTTTTTGTTCTATTGAATAGTCTATATAAATCTCTATATTATAATGATTAGAAGAATTTTTAATATTAATAATGTTAATTCAACAGAAATGGAGAGAGAATATTTCATCATTAAGAACATTATACATAAGTAAAAGTTTCTACCTCTTATGTTTGGAAGTCACATAGTGGCCAGTTATTCAATGAGGAAGTTACTGAAAGAGTTTGTTGTAGTTGTTGCTTTTAAATCATGACTGAGATAGATTTCAAGGGAAAAAAACAAAGAAGAAAATAAAAGGAAGATAATTTCAACATTTCTAATAATTTTTAAAAGATTTGGGAATTATTAGAGTAATTTGCTTGACAATTTGTGCTAGCATTTATATCATTTGCTGTGCAGTTTAACATTACGTATAATATACTTATTTAGAAAATGAAAGAATTTTTAAAACTTATAAATTGTTATACATTTTTAAATCTAATCTGATAATCTCTTTTAACCAATATTTAGATCACTTAGATATGAAATGATCATTGGGGCTGGCCCCGTGACTTAGCGGTTAAGTACGCGCGCTCCGCTACTGGCGGCCTGGGTTCGGATCCCGGGCGCACATCGAAGCACTGCTTCTCTGGCCATGGTGAGGCCGCGTCCCACATACAGTAACTAGATGGATGTGCAACTATGATATACAACTATCTACTGGGGCTTTGGGGAAAAAAAATGAGGAGGATTGGCAATAGATGTTAGCTCAGAGCCGGTCTTCCTCAGCAAAAGAGGAGGATTAGCATGGATGTTAGCTCAGGGCTGATCTTCCTCACAAAAATAAATAAATAAATAAAAATAAAAATAGAAAGATCATTGATATTGTTAGATTAAAATTTACTATCTTTGTTTTCTATATGTTATATATTTTCTTTGTTTTATATTTTTTGGCCTTCTGTGTTTTTAATTGAGCATCTTATATGATTACCATCTTTCTTGATAGATCATTTTTACTTATTTGTTTAAAATTATTTTAGTGGTTGCCCTGAGATTTGCAATATACTATTTTAAATAATCTACTTCCACCTTTAATGACCCTATACTGCTCTACGTATAGTTCAGACGCTTTACCATACGGCATTCTCAATTACTCCTTCCCATCTGTTTGACACTGCTGTCGTTCATTTCACATACGTCTATGCTATAAAGATTCATTGCATTGTTAGTACTATTACTTTACACATACAGTTATCTTTTAGATCAATTATGAAAAAATAAAATAATTTGTGTTACCTTTATTTGCTGATTTTCTGCTACTTTTGTTTTCTTTATATAGACTCGAGTTCAGGACCTATATCATTTTTCATCTTCCTGAAGATCTTCTTTTAAACTTTCAAAGGAGATGTGCTGGCAATTAATTCCATCAGTTTTCATTTGTTTAGGAAAGTTTTTATTTTCCTTTCACTTTTTTAACAACCTTATTGAGATAAAATTTACATAAAATTCACCATTTTAAAGTGTACAATTCACTAATTTTTTTGTACAAAGTTGTACAACCATCACCAGTATCTAATTTTAGAAAAATTGTATTATCCCAATTAGAAACCCATAGCCATTAGCTTCCCCTTCACTTTTGAATGATAATTCATTGGATATAGAATTCTAGGTGGGGAGATTTTTTTTTTCTTTCAGCACTTTAAAGATTTCACCCTAGTTTCTTCTTGCTTGCATGATTGCTGATGCGAAGTCTCCTGCAATCCTTATCCCAATTACTGTGTAGCCAAGGTTTTCCCTCCTCCCCCAATCTACCCCAACCTACTGGACCTATTCAAGATTCTCTCTTTGTACTTAGTTTTTAAATGTGATTTGAACATGATGTGTCTAGATGTTTTTGTGGTTTTCAGTATTTTTGGGGGGGATAGGGTGTTGTTGTTTTGTTTCTTGGTATTTATCCTGCTTGGGTTTCCTTAAGATTCTTGGATCTGTGTTTTGCTGTCATTAATTTTGGAAACTCTTCTATCATTATTTGTTCAAATATTTATTCTGCCTCCCCTCTGTCTTTCTTTTCCCTTTGGCATTCCAATTACACATGCTATATCTTTTGATATTATCTTACAGTTCTTGGATATTCTGCTATGTTGTTTTATTTTTTTTCTTCTTTGCATTTCAGTTAGGGAAGTTTCTACTCACCTATCTACAAGTTTGATAATTCTTTCAGCTGTATCCAGTCTACTGATGAGCCCATTGAAAGCATTCTTTATTTCCCTTACTCTGTTTTTGAGTTCTGATAATTTGCTTTGATTCTTTCTTAGTTTCCATCTCTCTGTTGTCGTTACCCATCCAGTTTTGCATGTTGTCTACACTGTCCATTAGAACCCTTAAAATATTAATCACAGTCATTTTAACTTCCTGTCTGATAATTTCAACGTTTGTGTCATCCAGGTGTGGATTTGATGACTGCTTGGTCTCTTCAGGCTGTGTTTTTTCTTGCCTTCTGGCATGCCTTGTAATTAATTGTTGAAAGCCAGACATGTTGTATTAGGAACTGAGGGAAATACACCTCTAGCGTGAGGATTTACATTAATCTGGCAAGGCTGTTGGTATGTTTAATGTTTGATATGGTTGTATGTGACAGGTACTTCAAATTGCTCTAGGGGGCTTGTTTTTTTACTCCTTTCTTGCTTTGGGGCTTTTCTTTAAACTGCTCCTCAGAGAGAGTCTGTCTTGCAGATCTTTCAGCTATAATCCACTGTTATTATTAGCGAGGTTTGTTAGTGTGGTGGCAGAGTGTGGGGGAGGAGAGTATCCTTTAATATGCTAATTAACTCTCAGTGTTTTATTGGGACTTCATCTCAAGGGTGTGCCTTGTCTAGGAGTAGAACATTCTCATCCTTCCCCATCCTCTAATCCCTTACCTACTACAGACTATTTCCTTGAAGCTCTCTCCTCTGTTGACAATGTTTTTTATTCATTCATTTTTCATTAAGTGAGACAGGAAATCTGGATTGGAGTGCAGTTCCCTGCCCCCAGCTGGGATAATTGCCTAGCTGGTGATGTCCTTCCTCCCTAGAGACAAGGCCTTTGTTAGGGAGAAGAGTCTGAGTGAGTTTCATGATAGCTACCTTTTCCCTCCCTCTAACGTCGTTT
The DNA here is from genome assembly GCF_057802395.1 of Ceratotherium simum simum. Classification (NCBI taxonomy): domain Eukaryota; kingdom Metazoa; phylum Chordata; class Mammalia; order Perissodactyla; family Rhinocerotidae; genus Ceratotherium; species Ceratotherium simum. The sequence goes on along the minus strand of NC_141907.1, from coordinate 28,545,755 downwards.
GTTGAGCTTTCTAGGATTTCTAAGATACTCTCTGTCAAAACCTGGTTGGGTTCCTGGAAGGAAAATCTAAAAATGTGTGTCTTACCAATACTACAGCCCCCGGACCTTCCCACTCTCACTTTTGACCTCACTCATCTTCAGGCAGTTCATCAAAATTACCATTTATGTGTTTCTACCAGCTTATGGTGTCTACCAGCTTCTGTTTCAGGTAAGCAAATCTTGAGTGCTGTGCTATATCTGTCAAATGTAACTGAGTCAGTATTTTATGGTGGTAGTTTTCCTGATGATCTCAATTCTCAGACAGATTGAATCAAAGTTTTCAGTTTGTCCACTATTTCCTTTTCGTAAGGACAGGAATAACACATTCTAAGCTCTTTATATGTCAGAGCTAAATCTAGAAATCCTCATCGTTACCAGTTGTTAAATATTTGAAATATCACTTCTGTGGCTATGGAACTTGAGGCCTTTAAACAAGAAGTGCTTGTAATTTTTTAGTTGAGTTATCTACTGGAGAAATATAAAACCTGGGCATCTATACTTGTAGGCCTGTTTTTGCTATTTGAATTTATTGTTTCCAATTTTCATTGAACTATATACCACTCTGTGTGTATTTTTGTTCTAGTCTCTGTTACGCTTGCCTGAGTCCTTACACCTTAATTTTAAGTTTAAAATACTTACTTACATCAAATAGTTTCCGTGGTACTCATGGGAAGAGTTTTCATACGAGGGGGCTCACATGCTATTGATCATCAAGCTTATAGATTGGCCAAATTTGGGTCTAATGCTTACTTGCAATTTGATCAATTATAGCTGAGATAGTGGATTCATATGTTACCTATATGCAATTATGTTCAAGAGATTGTTATGTTCAAGGACTTCCTTATGAGGACACAGTGGATGAGTAAGGCATTCTAATATCTGGCATGAAAAATAAAATACTGAATTAGGTCTATCTAAGAATGTCTGGAAGATTGCTGAGGAGGATCCAATATTCATCTTTTTTCTTGAGAGACTGTGTTTTGTATTAAAAGTGAAATTACTGTATGGGGAAAGAGAATTGAGTTTGGTTTAAAGACAATGAAGTAGGCCAGAGATGTGTAATTTATTTGTAACCTTGGTTAAGTTACCCAAACACTTGAATCTTGCTTCCCCATCTTTTAAATAGGAATAATGGTAGTATGTATTTTATAAGGTTGTTGTGAAAATTAAAATAATTCATATAAAAATGTGGCCTATAGTAAATGTTATATGTTATTTTACTTGCCTAATAAAGTGCTTTTTTATAATATGTTTTCAATTGCCCCTGTTGATGAATAATTAGCTAATGCCATAGATTAAAATTTAATAATCGAAATGATGAAAAGAGACAGACTACAGATCAAAATGTGCAAGAAAATATTTGAAAGTAATAAAACGATATTTTTTGGTTTAGATCTGTGAAAAAAACTAATGTTCCACTTGACTACTGAAAATAAGTGAAGAATGTATTGAGAGTATTTCCAAGGTTAATGAACTTTGAAATCTTTTAAAATAATATCAACTCTGGGCATTACAATGATATCATATATAACTCTTTATATCCATACATATGGTATATATTTATGTAGTATATTCAGCTCTGAGCATTACAATATGTTTTAAAGCAGTATACAAACTAGAATATCTAAGGGGAAGGTGATCAGAATTATAAGAAAATCATGTTAACTAATCATCATCTGAAAGAATTGAGCCTGTTTAGACTCACGCAGGTTGACATAAATGGTTTACTTTCTAGAACCAATAAGTAGAAATTACAGTGACTTATAATTAGACTCAAAGTGAAGCAAAACATTTTCACAATTTGAGTTACCCATGATGATTGTGCTGCCCCACAGTGAACTTCTAGTCACTCAGTTTTCAATCAATGGATAGGTAACCATCTGTTATCTGATTTTATGTTTATGAAAGAATTTGATAATAAATCAAAGTTAAACTTCTTCCTCAAATATGGAGCAATAGTTTCTTGCAGCATCTCTACTCAAAGGAACAGGCAGTTAGTAGGCAAATGAATGCCTCACTTACTGAAATTTCTGCCCTCAATGTTAGAATTAGAATTCATGTTATCACTCTCATGCATATGAATTATCCAGCTTTAATAGACAGCATGCAATCCTTTTGCAATTTTTAGTCTACTTTGCCCATATCATTCCCAACAGACTTGCTTATTCTGAATGTAATAGCTGGCATTCTAATCAATGAAGAGTACATTTCCCTCTATTCATTGATATGGCAAATGTGTCTGCCTGTAACTCTTATCCAGTGAAATATCAGCAGTTGAAAATAAGAAAAAAGTATTAATTAAATGGCTTTACAGCTCAGTAGACAACCTCACTAGCTGATATGTGAGAGAACAAGATGAGATAGCTAGGCTTGTTCTGTTCCTGCACTACCTACAATTCTTAGGGCATAGATAGGAAATGACAACACAATTAATCAAATATGTGGTAGAAATTTTGAAGTTGAAAATTGGGGGAAAATTGTTGGACAACCACAGATTTAAGATTGGCTTGATAAAGCTCAATACTAGGGGAAATAAACAATAGAATTTGATGAGATGTGTGAGGGAAAGAGAAATCAATAGGGCAATCAACATACCTAATGAGATAATGTACTTGGATGGGGAGAGTCAATTTGGATAAATTATGAATTTTCAGTACTTATGCTGGGGGTTTAAGATGTAAATGAGTAATTGAAACAGTTGGAAGTATAAGGCGATGGTACAGAGATCAGAAATCTTATTCAGAATCTGACCCTCCCTCTTATTGGCATGTTTGCTTTGGGAAATGTTAGTTAAAACTATTAGTAACACTTTTCTTATCTATGAAACAAGTAGAATTATATTTGCTTTACCTTTCTCTCAGGTTTTGGTCATAAAGACAATTAAACATTTTAATAATAGGTAAAAAAAAAATGGTAATTATTGTGTGAGCTGTGTGTGTTGCGAAATCTATAGTAAAATTCCTTTGAGCCGTGAATTGTTTTGCCCAGAGAATGTAAGAGGCCCATGTACATACGATTTTACATACCACTCTAGCAAGAGCGTGGATGATCTGAAACTTATTTTGAAACTTCTATGGGGTCATGAATGCTAAGTTAAGAAATTCCACATAAGCTATAGTTTGTATATTAGAAATCCTTTTCTTTTATCCTCTTTTTGAACCATGGTGCTTTGTGAGTGGAATAGAACAATTTCTTGATTAGAAAATCTGTTTTAGTATTTTACTGGCTTAAAATGTCCAAAGTTTTCATGTCAAGGGGTGCTATTTAACTACTGGCTCTTCTCTCAAGGTATGTACCTATAATTCAATGACAAAATTTTTCATTGAAAGAGAACTAAATGAGTCAGAAGCTATTCAGGGAGGACAAGGCTCTTGGTCATTCTTAATATAGGAGTTTGATATACAAAGTAACCTTGAGATTGGGGGCACACAGAAGCTTACCTTAAAGAAATAAAATCATCCACCAATGCGGTTACAATAGTAGGCCCATTTTTAGAAAAAAATGGAGAATATGTTTAGATAATTTTGGGTAGCAGTGGGGAGTGGGGACACCTCCATGGGATCAGATAAATCCCTGCATAGCTGAAAACCAAGAAACTTCTGTAACTGCATGTCTGCAAAGAACTTCCATGTACATTATCACACATGGGACAGGGAAAAACACAGCAATTTCAAGGCAGACATTCATTATGATTTTATTATCTTTATCTTGCACCATTTTCTAAAGTTTCCTGAGCATCTGTTTTTAGGGAGGAAACTGAGGCTTAGAAAATTTGAGTTATTCATCCAAAGTCACACTTTAATCCTGAGCAAAGAGGTGATTAGAGCCTTACATTTTTATCAGATATTTCAAAACAAAATCACACAGAATTTCTGTGGATATATATCCAGCACCGAATAGAGATTTACAGTTAATTGTTATGAAACAGTAATAGCATTTTAATATTTAAATAGATAAATCTTTGACAAACATTGACGTTCCCTCCCTCTCCTTTTAGAAATAGCTATCACAGTCCAGAACTGTTCTAATAGACACAGTATTCTGACAGAAGAGAAAGATTATTGTTCCCTGACGTCGATGAAAAAATAGCACAATATGATAACCAATTAGTTGAAAATTTTTCTTACCAACAAATTTAAGTTTTAATGTAAAAAGGCATGTAGCTTTAGCATTACAATATTTTACATTTTTTTCTGTTTAAGAAAACATCCCTTTAAATTTATGACCAAAACATAGTACTAACTGAAGGACAGTCTTGGAGACACTTAGATATTTCAGCATTTCCCTTAACTTCTGTGATGTTGAAAACTTTCAGAAACTATTTTTAGAGATCAAATGGAGACCACTTTGAAAAGCTCGGCTTGATTAAGAACAGACAACACACGTTTAGGGAATAAAAGGAATCACTCACTACTTTTGTGAAATTCTTCAGGGACTTCACTCCAGGTAGACAAATGTGGGAAAGGAGTTAAAGAGGATTTTAAACTTAGATGTTTGGAAAGCCTTTGACAAAATTCTTTACAGCCATGTAAGATCAGTGGAAAGGATCAATGAAACTAATAGTAAATTGGCTCACTGTTCTGAACAATGATTTATGGAAAGGAAACAAAGGTACTAGAAATAGGTTTTTGTGGTCCAAGCCAATTTTAAATATTCTGCTTCTTCATGGGTCAGAAACAAATCTCCACTTTCTAAAAAAATTTTAAAATAGATTTTTTAAAGATATTATATTAAGCATTTACTTTGCGATAATTCAAATAAAATTGAAGTTTATATAACACTTAGTTGATGACAAATAGAATGTGACAAATAACAAATATGTGTGTTCATATTTGTGATTTTTTTTGGTTTTTAAATGGTAGTTGACTTTAGGAAAATTTCTTGAGAATATATTGAAACATATATAGAAAATATTAAATGGGTACTAAGAAATGATTACTTGAACCATCATGCCTAACATTATCACAAGAATGTTTATTATGTATTTTACTGTGACTACTATACCATGAATATAGTTGTCTTTGTTGCTTGAGAAAAAACAAGGTCGTTTGATTTAACAATGATCAAAAGTCAAGAACCAAGTCACTGGGATTCTGACTGTCTGGTTTAATAGTTTTATTCCAACGTACATAACAGTACCTGGCATAGTAAATTCTCAATAAATCTCTGTAAATAAATGAATAAATGACCAAACAAATGGGATGGGGTGGCTCTAAAATTGGAAAAGATCGTTGAAATATCAAGCCCTTGTACTAGCTTCTCTCTAAGAAGATTGGCTTTACCATTTAGCTCCTCCTATTTCAGAACACATGATGATTTATAAAAGGAAAATTGAGTGGTAGAAGATACAGGAGCACAGACTCAAAATGAAAAAAAACAACAAAAAAATACTGTTTTATCTCTAAGTGCTACAGGAAAAGAGGAGAGTGCTCACTAGGTAGGAACCATCCCACCCCAGTTCCTTAACACATTGAAATAACAGGCTTTTTTTTTATACTTAAGTAAACCTAAAATTTCTTCCAGGATTTATTTTTTGATCAGCAGTTGAGGAGGCACCTCAAGCTTCTCAAATAGGGGAGAGAAGACAGGGCATCACTGAGCAGGGTATGGGGAAGTAAACCTTCACATCATAAATCAGAAAACACGAAATGGCTATTTGAAGGGATACTGATAATATATGTTTGGAAAAGGTTACAAGTGTTTGTCCAGACTATCACTGAGAATCTATAAAAAGATTATAGTCTTTGGCCAGGACAGTACATACTGAAGCTCTATAAAGGAGTTTTAGCATTTGGCCAGTAAGTAAACCATTAAGTATTTCTTTTTTTAATGAGATTTTTTAGAACGTTCTACATTTAGTAATGAGAATGTTATGATTAAAATTATGATATATTAATGATAGTTTATATTAGATATACCTGGCTTTTAAAATACACTGGACATTGTACACATCACTTCACATACCTTACTTCTTTACTCCCCAAACAATTCTGTTCAACAGGTTCTTTTCTTATCCACATTCAACAGATGAGGAAACCTAGCTAATAAGGTTTGGAAGTGGGATTTATTTTCAACTCCTTTCTATGAGCCCATGTTTTAACCCTCTATGCTATAGTGCCTTGACATTTCTTCTTAAGAAGTAAGAAAAAATTAGCACAAATGACATACCAGCTACATGTGGACTGATATAAACTACACATTTTGATTAACTCTTAAAAGATCTTGATAAAGGATAGTATTGTCTGCAAATAATTATAGCTTTTAAACGGCTTCAAGCTACCGGGGACATCACAGAGGGATTCAGCTGAATCAGGAAATCAAGATGAAGTTTGTCATGTAACTACAAACCTAAAACTACTAGAATGATAAGGCATGATGATGACACTGTACATCATGTTTCCCAGGAATCTTAACGCAAATGAACCTCATAACCTAATGCCAAGTTTTCCATTCTCTTTCTATTTTTCATTCATTATTCTTTCGGCCACTATTACTGCATATGGTAAGTATCTTTTTTATTTCCATTTCTTTTTCTTTTCCATAAATTTTAACACAAGTAGAGTCACATTAATTTAGACAGATTCTGTTCACTTTAAGATCATCTCTCTTACTGTCCAGGATAATGATAGAAATATAGTATCCTCACCTAGAAGGGTCTTATTTTCTCTACTGATCCCAAATATTTAAAGGTGTTAGGGAGAAAGAGAGAGTTATCAGAACCAGCTTCAGAAAACACTATAACTGAAAAATTTATCTGCTAAGATTTTCATTTATTTCAAGGTTCTCTACCCAGGCGTTCTTTCTACCCCCAATTAAAATCAGGTAGACACCTAGAATATTAGTTTACTCATTCATCAAGTACATCACTCATTTGTATTTTTATTCAAATTGTATTTATTAAGACGATACTTAAGGATATAAAATGATGGACAAAAAGACTTTCATTTCAGGCTCTTTTAGTATTTCTTGATGCCTTCAGTTACTAGCAGGACTCAAGCAGGGTAGCTGACCTAGTGTTTGCTGATGGTTATAATAGAATCTCTCAAAAGACCGTGGTGTGTAGTTCAAAGAACATAGTTAGTGAATACTCAAAGATTTGGTTTTGTCATGTGGCTATGCCATTACTAACCATATGGCCCATAGAGAAATTTCTAGCTATTCCAGCCTCCAATTTTCTTGCCTGTGAAATAGACATAGTAGTTACACTGTTGAGATGTTATGAGAAGTCAAGAAAATAATGCATATCAAGAATTTTACACTGATATTACACAGAAGAGTCAATAAATGAATTTATTCAATCACTCACTCACCTATTTAACAAATATCCCTTAAGTGCCTACTTAAGTGCAAGGTACTATGCAGGCTCCGGAGATAAAAATGTTGAATGTAGAGTGGTATCTGCCCTCCTGGACTCACAGTCTCTTTAAAGAGGCAGAGAGTCAATACATAATTACATGATAAGTCATTTAATTTAGATTGTGATAAATGCTAGTGGTTAGCTAAAGTGTTGGACAACAGATTAGAGGATTGGTAGACTACAGGATAAAAATTTGGATCAGAGAAGATTTCATTCAGCAAATGATATTTAATTAGCAATTAGAGGGATACAAAACATAGAGAAGATAAAATGTGAGTAAGGAAAGACATGATGGAGGATCCATTTGGCTCCTAGGTAGTGTATTAGCCTTCCATTGTTGCTGTGACAAATTACCACAGATTTAGTGGCTTAAAACAACACAAATTTATTATCTTATAGATCTGTAGATAGAAGTCTGAGAGATCTCACTAGGCTAAATTAAGAGGTCAGCGGGCTGCATTCCTTTCTGGAGGCTCTAGGATAGAATCCACTTCTATGTCTTTTCCAGCTTCTAGAGGCCACCTGCTTTCCTTAGCTCATGGTCTCTTTCCTCTCTCTACCTTCAAAGTCAGCAGCATCAGGCCTAGTCTTTCTCATGTTGTCACGTCTCTGATTCTCCCTTCTGATCACTCTTTCCAATTTTAAGGACCCTTGTGATTATATTGAGTTTCTGTATAATCCAGAATAATCTCCCTATTTTAAGGTCAGCTGACTAGCAGCCTTAATTCCGTCTGCAACCTTAATTTCCCTTTGCCGTGAAAGGTAGCAGGTTCCACAGATTTGGATGTGGACATCTTTGAGGAGGGATTATTATTATACTTTAAAAAATTCTTTCTGACTGTAGCCTGAATGGATGGAAGGGAAGCCAGCATGGACATGTACTAACTAATTATGAAGCTTTCACATTGGTACACAAAACATGATGATGGCCTGGTCTAGTCGAGTATAAGCAAAATGAAGAAAAATGGTTAGACTTTAGATGTGTTTAAGGAAAAAAATCAGTAAATTTGGGTAATTTATTTTTTGGGGTGAGTGTTGACAGAAAAGGGAGTGTTGAGTACGAATTCCAGGTTTCTGGCTTTAGCACCTGGATGGGGGAGAAATTTTATTACGGAAATATTGACAGCTGAAAATGAATCGCATTTTGAAAGAATATAATAAGTTCGAATGTGCATATATTGAATTTGACAGGTCAGTTAGACCAAATGAAAATGTTATTTGACAATGGGATATGTAAGTCTGGAACCAAGGTATTAGCATGAAAGTTGAAAACACGCTGATATCAAATGAAAGCATAGAACTAAATATGATCACCTACAAGGAAGGCAACGAATTGAGAGTAGAGAAAGCATAGATCCCCTGAATATCTATCAAACACTTAAAGCATGAGTAGAGGAATGTGAGGTGTAAAAACTATTAATAGTTTGCAGAATTATAGGATAAAATCAGGAAATGAAGATTTTTTTTTAAAAGAGAGAACAGAGGAGAGTATGAAATGTTTTAAAGTTCAAGGAAGGTGAAAACTGAAAAATTCTCTAAATTCTCTCTTCCATCAGGCAAATTCTATTTAACATTTCCTGTAAGATGAATGTGCCGAATACTATTTACAAAAAGATGAAAAAGTCATTAAAGCCTTACTTAATTAACTCCCAGGCTAGTGGGAAGAGTTTTATTGAAATGGTTAATTTCAACAGAAAGCGACAACTGAGGTGAAGTTGTGCATGTATGATGCAGATTAGGAGACATATTGCCCACACTAAAGAGCGAGCCCAACATGATTTTTGAAATTCAATAAAGTATAGTTCAGATTAAGAAGAAATGGTTTCTAGACAAAAGGATTAGCTTTGGTAAATATGTAAAGGAATTATAATTGATTAAAATTGCTAGAAATTAGATTTCCAGATAGACAGAGGTAGAGAATGAGTTTGCATAGTTAGGTCATGATATGGAGGACTTTACTCTCAAAGCAAAGGAGCTTAAAGTTCATCCTACATGATGATAAACAATTTACAGTTTTTAACAGTTGATGTGAAATGGATTGGTCTAGCTGCTGTATGCAGATGGCTTTCAGAAAGCTCATCATTGCAAGAATACATAGGAGGTTCTTGGCATACTCCTGACACAATAATATAAGAACCTCGAAGAAAAAGAACCAGAATTTAGAAACTTTTACAAGATAAAAATCAGTAGGATGTAATTAATTGCATTCGGAAAGAGGAGAAGGAGAGGTTTAATATGACTCAGTTTTCTGAATTGAGTAGCAAGGTAGAAGAGAGTAACATTAAATGGAGAGAGAATAAAGGAAGAGATCAAGATTGTTATGGAGTGAAAAATGAGGCCAATTGAAGAAATGTTGAATTTAACATTCCTATGGAAAGATCAGTTAGTGATGTTGAGCAGACATGTGGACAACAGAGTTTCAAAGGAGAGAACAGAGTTTGTGACAGGAATAAATGAGATCACCCAGTGAAAATATATAGTCAGAGGAGAACAATGGATTGAATATGGAAACCCTGATGAACACCTGTGTTCAAATAACTGTTGAAGGAAGAGATCAACAAGGAAGAAAAGGAGGAAATGCTCAGAGAAATAGGAGAGGAATCTGTAAGAAATGGTGTGATAAAGTCCTACAGAATAGAGAGCTTCAGAAAGAGACAGTAGGCAGTAGTCCTTGCAGTCATACGAGACCAAAAGAGACAAAAGGGGTACACATTTCTGAAGCATACTATTTCAGTCATCCCTCTGAGAATCTGAACAGAAAAAATGATTTCTGTTAAATTGTACAAAAAAATAAAAAATAAAATCTCCTGGAAACATATTTTATAACTAGTAAGTGTTTCAATTACAATAAACAAGCATGCCAGTTTTTCACAAGAATAGTATCAAGTGTACCACTTGCCAACATTGTATAAGAAGAAAGGATAGGGCCTGAGATATCAGATCGAGTGTTTACAGTGAGTAGAGAAGTAAATAAGGCAAAGACAGTGGGTGTCATTTACCTAGATCTCAGCAAGACATTGATAAATTGTTATATAAGATGCAACTAAAGAAAAATCAAGGGTTTTGAATCAATGCTATAACAAGCTAGAAAAGAAGATGAGTGGATACAGAAATTTATAGTAAGCAGTGGTAAGTTGTGTTCGAAGGAGGGAAGCAGCAGGATTCCTTTGAGCTCAGGGCTATTATGCATTCCATTTAATACCCATAAAGCATTTGTCAGGAAAGAACCACAATCCCTGTTGGCACTAATTTGAGCCCTTGTTGCCAGCATCAACAGTTGTGATTGTCTAAACTAATTCCAATTAGACTGTTTCTATTTACCAGTTGATCTTAAATTGTAATATTGTACTTTTTTATGTTAAATACCACTATGGATCCATAAAGTAACTTAGTCAATAGCTGTTCTCATTTAGTAAAGAACAAGAGAACAATGGCATGCTTACAAAAATTTTAACAGAGGCATTTGATGAGGATGGGTGCCATTGTTCTGCTTCTGCAGAAAGCAAAGGGTTTCAACTGGAAAGACTATTTCTCACAAAGGGAATAAGATAAAAGCTGGGGGAGTAATCTAAATAATCATTATCTGATGAGTCTAAGCTGGAAAGGACAATATGAATAAAAGTCAAAAAAATGGAAACTAGGAAAACCAGAGGAGAGAGGTTAGAGGATTTCCATGAATGTTAGTGAAATTCTAAACTCAGATATTTGTGTCTTCAGATCAATGCCCTTTCCAATACTTTACATTTATTTCCTGAATTTACACCTTAAAATTTTTTGTATCATTACTGTATTTTAACATTTAAAAAATACACTTTTTTTGACATGGTCTGAGTCAAACAGTGGAAGTTCTCCCTCAAACCTGTTCCTGCCATCATTTTCCATAAATCTGTAAATGGCATTACATACACCCAGCTGAGTAATACATGTCTTAGAGATGTCTTCATTTTATCTTTTCTACAACCCAATCCAATAACTCCACTCATACATTTTTATTCATTTATTAGCAAGCATACTTTGTAGTAGGGCTATTCTAGTTCTGGGGAATTCAGCAATGAAAAAATAAATCTCTGTAGTCATATATTTATATTCCAGTGAAAAACAGAGAACCAAACAAACACACAAACAGGCACATAAATGCCTAAACTATGGCTAGTGCTAATAAGCATGACAAACAGTTTTTGAAAAGTGGTATAAAGATACTGTTGATTGAGTAGGATGTAATTTTGATGGCGATAAGAACAGGTAAAGCCTGTTTGCTGAGGTCGTACTTCAGCAGGGACCTATATGCAGTGAGAGAGTAAGTCATATGGAGATCTGAGGTAAGAAATTTCCAGACAGAGCTAAATGTGCAAAGGCTCTGAGGCAGGAGTGTACCTCATCAGCCAGAAGATAAGCAAAGAGGCCGTTGTGGCTGGAGGGTACCATGGTGGGAAACGGGATCAGAGAGATATCGGTAGTGGGGTGAGGACATTAGTATAGAACCCTGTAAGGCACAGTAATAAGAGATGAAGACTTGGGGTTTCATTGTGAGAAAGGAAAACAATGAATGGTCTGGAGAAGAAAAGTGATATGATATTAATTATGGTTTTAAAGAACATTCTCTGGCTACTGTATGACAAATAAACTCTAATTAGGCAAGGATGGAAGTAGGGAGTCCAGTTTTTGCCTCTAGTGTAATAGTCTTGGTAAGTTTCCATCAGCTTTACATTCAAAGTATATTCCTATTCTCACCTGCTATCAACAACTCCACATCTACCACCTTGGTGGAAGTAACCAATAATCTCTCACCTGAAATAAAAATCAAATACCTTATCAGCGAGGTACAAGGGGATATGGTTCCTCTGTTGTCTTTATATTTATACTTATTTATTTATTTTGGTAGGAAACATGAGGTTTCAATTATTTTCTCACAGAGCAGCTTAGCTTCAGTTACCTATGCACTGATTCCCTGCAGCTTGATGTGAGGATATGGTGTCACTTGCATGTGCCCATGGGGTTTGCACCACAAGAGAGGAATCCCAAAATTACAAAACTGGCAGCTGGCACGTCTGTCCCTCCTCACCTCCAGGGAGAGGAAGAGATACTTTGCCATGTAAATAGTTCCTCTCTGGGGAAAGGAGGGAACTTCACCATCCTGAAAAGCAAAAAGGTGACTCTGATGAGAGATAAGATAATATCTCTTTGGAGATCTCTATCTTTAGGGTCATTGTTCAATCATCCTTTAACCAAGGTGTCAGTGCTCTTTGCTCAGAAAGCCCTGGCCATGCAGAAATGTGAAAATATTCATGGAGCTTTGTTTCCTGCCTATGTCTTTGACTGCCCTTCCTGCATTTCCCCATCCTTCACTACTCTCCAGCCACAATTGCTGCCCAGTCCCTCCTATGTGAAGGCCTTTGTCACTGCTGCCTCACTGCTGAAATGCTCCTTCTCCAGACCTTCACGTGGATTTCTCCCTGATTTCATTTGCATCTGAGCTCAAAGTCAGACCCTCAGAGAAGTTGTCCCTGCTTGACCTGTCTAACAAGGCCCTCTCAAAGACTCCCTTTCCAACAATGCCGTATTTTGTCACTATTGGAAATTGTATTGTACATTTTTGTTTATTTTTGCCAACTCAAACCACGTAAGTTCTACCATCAAGGGATTTTACTGTCATAGTCATATTCATATCCCCATCATTTAGAAGTATTAACTGTTATAATCAGCTTAATGTCTGAATGTCTGTCTTGTGTTAGACAATATACCAGAGTCTATATATCTGATTTTTTTAAACAAATTGTCACCACAACTCTATCAGTATATCAGTGGTGATACAACTTTGCAAAATCAAGAAAACGAATGCTTAGATAACTCTCCAAATGAATTTGCCAAAATGTGAAAAGTAGGATATTGCTTAGTTATTCTATTAGGTAGTCTATCATCTATTAACATTTGATTAACTCCTAAAAAAACACTTAGATATATATCTATATATTTATCTATATCTATATTATAATCTCTACTATGTCTATATCTATCTCTCCCTTTAGAGAGATATATAAGGTAATATATATGAAATTATCATACAGATTTGTCTTGAAACTTTATTTAATTGTGAGCATTTTCTGTATCATTATGAAATATATGAAATAAAATAACTGTAGAATATTTAATCTTGTGCAACTTAACAGATACTTTTTCTTTGATATTTGAGTTATATGTTTTGCACAAATATTTATCCATACTTTTGTTCAATGGCATAAAGACCTGAAGTAAATAAACTTGGCTATGAATTTATGCTCCCAAACTCCTTTTGAATTTTGATTTTTTTAAATTTTGATTTACCTTAGGGCAAACCCTCAATCAACAAACATGAACATGCCAATCTGTTTGACGGCTATATTGCACATTTTAATTAATAGTTCAGTATTATAATTTTATACAGCCTTGAGTGTGTTATTCAGATATCTGCCTGCCTTGAGCCAGGGTAGAGGGAAATGCCATTTACTGTGATAGAGAACACAGTACATGGGGTAAAAGAAGATGCATTTGACAGAGGCCATAATGGCATTAGACTGGGACATATTAATTTTCAGATGCCCTAAGGTAGTAAATGAATACATAGCAAATGCATTTAGATATATAATTCTGGAGTTTAGGAGAAAATACAGACTAAAATATATATTTATTAATTGTATAGATGTTAATTAAAGACACGATAAGCAATAACCAATAAAAAATAAAATATATTCCATGATTACCCATGGAAATTACACAGAATAAAAAGGAAAATTCTATTACAGAATATTGAGGACACCAACATTTGTGGCATGAACAGAGAAATAATCTCAAAGGAGAATAAGAACAGCAGCCTGAAAAATAGGGAGAAGCAATGAGAGAGTGACTTCACAAAACTAGGGAAGGGACTATTTCAGTATCAATGGAGTATCTGATAGTGTAAAATATAGAGTCAAATTAAATAAAGATTGACAAGTGTCTAACGATCTCAGCTGCAACGATATTCTTACTGACCTTGCCCACAACTATTTCAGTGGATTGAATGAGAGATGCCAGACCATAATAAGTCGAGGAATAAAGATGAAAAAATAGACACAGTAATTGAAGGCAATTTTTTCAAAAAGTTGTCTGTGGGGGGCCAGCCCCGTGGCTTAGCGGTTAAGTGCGCGTGCTCCCCTACTGGCCGCCCCGGTTCGGATCCCGGGCGCGCACCGACGCACCGCTTCTCCGGCCATGCTGAGGCGGCGTCCCACATACAGCAACTAGAAGGTTGTGCAACTATGACATACAACTATCTACTGGGGTTTTGGGGAAAAAAAAGGAGGAGGATTGGCAATAGATGTTAGCTCAGAGCAGGTCTTCCTCAGCAAAAAGAGCAAAATTAACACGGATGTTAGCTCAGGGCTGATCTTCCTCACACAAAAAAAAAGTTGTCTGTGAAGAGAGAGACTTTTAAAAAGAGGGAGGACTTGGGAGTGTCAGAAGAAATGGGATCCAAAGTAGAGTCTATGGAATAGCTTTTAAATTGAAAAAAGAACAGTCCTACTCTAACATGAAGGAAGGAAGAACAAACGAATGAGGTACTGAGAATTAAAGATAATGGTATAACTGTCTGAAAATCAGAAGAGTATATATGGTAAAGACTGTGGGTTTGATTCTATCACTCTATAAACTCAGCATATGATTATATATACTGGTTTTTTTTTTTTGAGCTTCAGTCAAATAAAACCCCAAGACATTTATACATGAACAGCTAGTAAAAAGAATCATCACCATCCTATCCTGGTTAGTTCATTTTCTGAACTTCTGTGTTGTACAATATAAGAAACATAATCACCTGAAGTCAATCAAAATTGGGTTTCCTCTGACTCCAGAGTTTATGTTTTAAGTCTTCCATTGTGACGTTAAACTTCATTGAAAATTAGAATCATATTGATTGCATCAGTGGTTGCCAAACTTTTGTTGTGAAGGGCCAGATAATAAATATTTTAGGGTTTGCCAGTCATATGATCAGTTGCAACTGCTCAACTCTGCCCTCATAGCATGAAAGCAGTCACAGACAATACAAATTAATGGACTAGGTGGAGGTTCAATAAAAATCTATTTACAGAAACAGGTGGCTGACTGAATTGGCCCCCAGGCAGCATTTTGTTAACCCCTGACCTATCTCATGAGATCAGATATACACACCTTACAGAATGGTGCTTAGCACATAATAGAACCTCAGGAAATACTAGATATTTTTAATATGTTTCACTATATTTGGGCTTCTCAATTCCTTAAGAAAGGAAAACAAGGAAAGGAAATTAATATTTTAGAGCCAATTATTTTCAATAGCACATTTATACTTCTGTAACAAATGTGTTCCAGATATTCAGCAAGATATTGCTGTGTTTAATTTTATTCTCATCAAAAAAAATTTTATTTTAACAGCTAAGATTCATCTACAGTAGTTGGAAATATACACGAGAATGATTTGTACATATCATGTAAACTTTCTGAATTTATTTTTATTTTTGTGCATTAGTATTTATTCACTGTACGGACACCAGGAAACTCTGTAGTGAGTACACAAGGCAACAAAAACCCTCTGTTCATGTTGAATCATCTCATTTAGTCTGATTACTTCTTCAGTTGTGAGTTGTCTCCAAAAGTGAATTTCTTTGTTTTGCCCACGTATGTAAAATCAGCAGATCTTTCTCTTCATTTAATTAGCTTTTATTTTTGTGCAATATATCCAGCAATATAGAAGGAATGTATGCTATTTTCTTAATTATTTTTCTTAGTATCATATTTAACTGGTATCATGTGTTACAAAATATAAATATGATTGATTTTCTTAATTTCATTATTTGCAGATTTTTACTTAAATGAATGATTGATTATTGTCTTTTAATTATAAAAACTAAGGTGTGATTCTCCATGAAGTTTCATAATGACAATGATTTAATTTTACAAACTAAAGTTGGTAGTTTCTACTAGCAAATAATAATGGAATATAGTTATACTAAGTCAAAGATTAAAGAGGATTTAGTCTTTTATAGATTTGGACAAGAATATTACAAATATTTTGACCATCCATGAATATGAGTGATATTTATATTTTGTGAAAATTTCAAGACTCACTTATAAAATTAAATATTAAATCTTAAATTAATAGTTTTATCTGTCTAATTGCATTTTTGCTATTTAAGTTTTCTAATTCATTTGTTTAAAAAAGTTTCTGGAAAGAATAATTGAAAGAAATAATGTTTTTGGCTGGTTTTCTAAAGGAGGAGCAATTCATCATTTCATATATAATAATAACCAATATTTTTTGCTGTTTAGTATGCCAGATTCTGAGCCAAGCTTATTGTCTCATTTAATTCCTAGAACAACGCTAATAAGCAGATGCTATTATTATTCCTATTTTAAAAATTAAAAACAACAACAAAACACGTAAACTACTCACTCCCTGCCCTTTGCCAAGGGAGCTCCTGAAAGAAAAGTATATGCTGAGCTGTCTCCCCGTAAATCTACTTTAAGTGAGATAAGAAATACCTCTTCAGACCTTTATTCTGTATTGATCATCCCCTTAAAGCCCTGGCAGGAGAGTAGATGAGACTCTCTTAGGCAGTAGGCCAACTTGGTTGTGCTGTTGTTTTAATTTTACAACCATCTGATAGCATATAATTGATTCCATTTCCTTCTCTTTGTGATCTTTGCTAGAAATGTCAGTGTGAATTTTCGTCTCATACCAAGAAAATAGATAGGAACTAAAGGCATGCATTTTATTGTTCAACCTCCCTCTTGAGTTTCATCTCTTTTTTCCTCAAATTTTTTTGGTCCTATTTGATGTCATCTCCTAATTTCTTATTTTATCTTGAATTAAATATATTTTCTAAAATAGCATTAAACATTGTTTGGAATAGAATGTGATGTGCACACATATTTCCATCAAGATATTACATAAAAATTCCATTTTACAGTTGCCTCTGACATATGATTGTTATGTTTTCACTATGTCCCCAGAAAAACAAGATATTGTATCAAATATTTAATTTTTAACAAATTACAATAGGCAATGGATTATGTTATTTAACTTTCCTAAATAAATGTTGGATTCTGTCTCTCATTTCTATATTTTTGCATAATACATTTCCCCAACAAATACAAATAAACCTTTATTGCCTTTCTTTTTAATTATAAAACTAGTGGACCTTCTTTGGAGAAAATTATGCAAATAGTGGAAAGTATAAAAAACAATGTGACAATAGTTATTATATATTTAATTTATTTATATCTTACTTTCTCACCCAGTGATTTTTCTTGTGTATGTATATAAATATGTATATATTATATATCTAGACACACATATTTTATATCTGCACTAATTTCTTTTTAAATTTCTATGGTTTATATAGTACAAACACTAGCACTTTAAGAATCAACGATTAGCCCTGAGATTGTGAAAAGACACCAATCTTTCCTGATAAATAATGGTATACCTTCCTATCACATTTTGACTTTGGTAAAGTCCAGCACACCGATTCAGCAAGAGGGAAGAAAGGGTGAGGGCAGGGAGTAGGTTATGCATTTTTAACAAGGGATCTGCTATGTAATTTTCTCTGACAAAAACAATGCTGTGTCTTCTGGAATTTTGCAAGAAAGGCATTTAGCCCAGTCAGCACTGCTGTAAATTTCTAAACATCAGCTAGACAGAATTGAAATTCAATCTTTTATGTGCCTTGGGACACATCCAACACGTTTCAGATTTTCCTCAGAAATCCTGCTGACTTGGAGCAGGTGTGTCTTAAAATAACAAGAACTCATCAAGGCGTGATTGTTATCATTCTGACAGCTTCATCTTAACTCCTTCCTGTTGTGCACACCTGGTCACATAAGCACTGTACATTCTTTGGAGCATGCAACAGGCGACCCCACGGAAAGATATTTTTTGTTGTCATTGTTGGAGATGAAAGGGGATTGTTGTATTAACAACTGATGATGGACACTAACAGTAGAACCGAGCTAAAAGAAGATTTCAGAGGCAAGAGCCCACCTGTGCTTCGTTTGCTCTACTCTCCTAGGTTACGTTTCTTTTTAGAATAACAGGTGTGGATTTAATATAGGGAGATCTCATAAGCCCTATTCTCATGACTAATTGTATAATTCCTTTCCTTTAAATTGAAACACACAGAGATCTACACAGTATCAACACCAAAGTTGTTATTGGCAACTTTATTTTGTCATACTGGTTTTAAATTAAGCAAGCAGTTTTCTGTAATTCTCTAATCATGCCATGAAATATGATTATACTATAGTAACTTTTGAAAAACAGTATCTTTTTATGAGGCGATATAATTTATAACTTGAATTATTTTCTCTGTAAAGGAAATATACCTAAAGTATCTCTAAAACATAATAAAAACTGTTTCATAATTTCATTATATGAGAGCTTAGCACAGTGTAGCCACATAGTATCCATCAGTAAATATGGATTAATTAAAGTAGGATATTAATTTACTGGATTTATAGATCATATCAGAGATCAGGAAATAAATTCAGAGAATTTTATCTGTATATTATGTAGTGTTAAACCCCTACTTTATTCCTATTTTTCACTTCTCTTTTCAATCTAAATTAATTTATTGAAACTTCCCTTTTTCAAAACAGTAAACAAAAGTTATATTTAAATACTTTTTAGATGGAATATTCTTTACATTCCGGTCACTTATTCTCAGCTGGTATTCATTCATCTGTGTGTGTGTGCATTGACAAAAAACATATAGTCAATGAATAATTTCAAACTTAAGGTAACCACTTTGGGCATTAATTGGAGTAACTCAGCTAGTGGAATTATAATATCAAAGTGAAATATCATTTTGATTTATATAATAAATACTAATACAGGGGTGTGAAGAAGTATAGGAACATATGATGGCAACAGAGAGGGAAATAATTTGTAAGAGGAATTTGTATGATGATAACAAGGACAGAAATAACAATTCCTAAGTGGAGTTCTGCTTGTAACTGTATGGGGACAGTAAGAAAGGCTCTATTATATGATAGGAAGTTCAATACTTTCCTTGATGCTCAGAATATAAATTATATTCTCAAAGCTGCTGAAAAGATTGGGCAAAATATGGTCAAAGCAAATGTATTAACTTTATTAGCTACCTGTAGTTGATGAATTAGAGAGCTGGTTTAAGAAAGGTAGAAATTGGTATTCAGTTTCATGTTGACTTGATCAATACTTTGGCAGTGGAAATAAATTCCTTTTAATGTGCTTACAGAGTAGTACATCTACTTTAGGATCTACCAATATTGATTTAAAATTTTAAGTAGTTCTGGAATTACATCAAAATTGAATAAAGCATTGCTTATTCATCAATTCAAATGATATTTTGTCTGACTAAAACATGAAGAAGGATAAATGAAATCTCGGAGAGCTATGTCGCCAGTTATGTCTTGTTGTATTCTCTACATCATTTGCCTGTGTCCATGGTGGGTGTTCTTCTCTGTTTGGCTTCTTTCAATTCACTTTACACTTCTTTGGAGAGTTATAGATATTGTTGCATTATCAATAGTTCATTCCTTTTCATTGATGAGCAGTATCCCATTTGTGTATTGATACAAATGTGTATATACCACGATGTGTTTCTTTGTTCATTCACCTGTTGATAGACTTTTGGGTGGTTTTCAGTTTGAGGATATAACAATACAGCTGCTGTGAAGATTTATGCACAAGTTTTTATACGGAGATATTCTTTCATTTCTCTTGGTAAAATACCTAGGAGAGCAATGGGTGGGTCATACGGTACATGCAGATTTTACTTTTTATTAAATTGTGAAATTCTTTTCCAAAGTGGATATATCACTTTACATTCTCACCAGCAATGATTTAGAGTTCCAGTTCTCCACAAATTGCTTACTCTCGTTATTGTCAGTCTTTTTAATTTTGGCCATTCTCATGGGTAATTAGTAATATATAATTATGGTTTTAATGAGGTTGATTAATGATAACTAATGATGTTGAGCATCCTTTCACGTTAGCCATTTTATAGCTTTTCTTTTGAAGTGGCTGTTAAAACTTTTTCCTTTATGTTTACAGATTCATTTATTGTTTTATCTTGTTATTGAGATATAAATAGTTTTCATTTATTATTGATACAAGTCATTTGTCAGACACATGTTTTACAAATATTTTCTAAAAGTTTATTGCTTACCTTTACATTTTGTTAAAAATAACTTCTTAGAAGCGAAAATTTTTAATTTTGAAAAAACATTATTTTATTTTTTATTTTATGGTTTGTATTTTTATTTCATATTTAAGAAATCTTTAACTCAGGTTTTTTCATTAGGAATCTATAATTTTATTTATAATATTTTGTTCTATGACACATTGCAAGTTAATTTACACACACTGTAAGACAAAGGTCTAAATTCATGGTTTTTTTCACATGGATTCCCAGTTATTCCAGCACCATTTCTTGAAATAGCTATTGTTTCCCCATTACGTTACCTTGCCACTTTGGTCAAAATTCAATAGACCATATATGTTTGTGTTTATTTATTGGACTCTTTTTTCTTTTCTACTAACCTATATATCAACATTTAAACCACTCTAATGATTAATGTAGCTTATATAGCAAGTCTTGAAATTAGGTATATAAGTTCCCCAACAAGTACATTGGAATTCTAACCTGTGACTTTACTAATCTAACTTATAAGATCTAGAAGCTTATTTGTTGATTCTTTAGGAATTTCTATACACACAGCCATGCTATGTATAATCAAATGCAGTTTCACTGTTTCCTTTCCAATATGTATGAAAGTTATTTCTTTCTCTTGTCTTACTGCAATGGCAAAGACCTTAAGTACAATGTTGAATAGAGGTGGGAGGTTGGATATCCTAACTAGGTCAAGGGAAAGCATTCAGTGTTTTGTAATTAAGTATGAATTTAACTACAGGTTTTTAGTAGATGCTTTTTAGTAGTTTGAGGAAGTCTCCCTTTTTTTTCTGTTTCCTTAGAGTTTTTGTGTGTGTGTGTGTGTGTGAGGAAGATCAGCCCTGAGCTAACATCCGATGTTAATCCTCTTTTTTGCTGAGGAAGATTGGCCATGGGCTAACATCCATGCCTATCTTCCTCTACTTTATATGGGACGCCGCCACAGCATGGCTTGACAAGCAGTGCAATGGTGCACGCCCAAGATCCGAACCTGTGAACCCCGGGCCGCCAAAGCAGAGCATGCACACTTAACTGCTGCACCACCGGGCCAGCCCCCCTTAGAGTTTTTAATCATAAAAACATTGAATTGTGTCAAATCGTTTTTCTGCATCTGTTGAGGTGATTATATGGTTTTTATTTTTATTGTTAATATGATGTAATACATTGCTTGATTTTTTTAATGTTAATCCTTGGATAAATATCTATTATAAAAGGTACGTTACTCTTTGTACATAACATCAGATTTGATGAATTAAAATTCAGTTAAATATTGATTTTTGGATCTATATTCAGGAGGACTTTTTTTTGTCATATCTCTTCCTTAAGTGTTTGGAGGAATTCACCAGAGAAACCATCTGGGGCAGTTTTATTTGTGAGAAGGTGTTTCATTTATATACGTATTTTTTTTCTTTTAATGGATGTAGAGCTGTTCAAGTTATCTGAATAGCCCCAGTTAGTTTTGGTAATTTAAGTCATTCAAGATGTATGTTTATTCTATCTAAACTATCGATCTAAAAAAAAGAGATTCTACTTTCATTGTATTTTTCTATTGATTTTCAGTTTTCAATTGTATTTGTTTATCTTTCTGCTTACATTTAGTTTCATTCGTTATTTACTTTATAGCTTATTAAGATGTGTTCATTGATAATTTAGTTTATTTTCTTCATTTCTAACATGAAACTTTAAATCTATACATTTCCCTTGAGTCTCTTCTTTAGCTACTTCATGAAAATTTTGATATGTTCTGTTGTGATTTTATTTTCTAATTTCCCTTTTGATTTCTTCTTTAGCCCATGAGATACCAAAAAGTGTGTTAATAATTCTCCAAATATTTATAGATATTATTGATAGCTTTTTTGTTCCTAATTTTCAATTTAATCTTTTTGTGGTCAGAGAACATACTCTGTACAATATCAATTAAAAAAATTGTTGAGACTTTTTTATAGTCTAGCACATAGTCCATTTTCAAAGTTCCATGGTCATTCTTAAAAAATGTAGGTGCTGTTATTGTTTAATAGAGTGTTATATAAATGTCAATTGAGTCTGGTTGATGATATTGTGTTGTGACTTATATATCCTTACTTATTTTCTATCAACTTCTTCTATCAATTAAAGAGAGAAAATTATAAAATCTAACAACATTAAACTCTGTACATGGATGACAATTCACCGGAGATGCAGAGATATTGTTTCTTAGATTACTAGATTTGCTCTAATCCACCTCACTTGTTTAGTAAACCTAGTGTCCCCTAGAAATCTGAGTTTGTGATTCCTGTGGTAGAGTCTATTGATGTTTTTCTAACTCTAGGACAGATAGAAATGTGAGAGTTTAGCCATTTTACTTGCTACATGTCTTATGGTTCTCCAGAGGGTGGAATCAAACTCCACCCAAAATTTGATGTAGATATTAAGAGTGATGATGCCACACATGCACTAAAAATAACATTAAAAGGTTCATTACTTATACCATGAGGCTTTCTGTGAAGAGTGGGGCAGTCTCCCAAACTGGCCTGAAAACGGCTTGAGAGAGCAAGGTGGGGAAATGGTTATTGAGTGTGTCTGTGGTGAGGGTTTCTGCTCCAGGCCAGGGATTATATGCTTTGAACTTCCCTCCAGAACCAAAAGAGAGAGCACCCAGGTTATGTTTACAGCTTTCCCAGATGTGACCTAAGAGGGGGAGAGAGTGAAGTGGGGCTTGAAAGCTGTCAGCAGTTAAACATACAAACGGGGACAGACTCTTTAATACAGTACAATATAATCTCTGTTACAAACTGGGCAATATCACTCAACAGAAGATAATTACAATCTATCAACAGCTGGTATATTGTATTCCTCATCTCATCAAAATAAATACTTTCTTATTTCATTCCATGTTGGCCTAACTTTAGAATCCAGACTCCAGGATTTATAACATGAAGTACTACAATAAAAACTTTAAGGAAAAAACTGAGCAGATTACTACTTTTAGTAATGTGTGGCTTTTATAATTTAGAGAAGATACAGCTATTAAGTATTTTAAGTATGTTTTGTTGGGCAACTGAATGGAAAGCACATTGTCATGGTAAATAACTAGAACTTTAATCAGGATATTGGTGTTATTATTTGAAATTTAATACAAATAAGCTATGTGACCTTGATCAAGATTAGTTTATGTGTGGGATGTGTTCTTTATATGAGAGTGTATGACTTGGACAACTATACAAAGTTAGCAGAAGTTTATATTTATTAAAATTTAACGACTCTATGTCCAATTAATAGACCTCAGCCTTTGAGAAAATGAGAAGGAATTTAATACATTTTCTTTGGTTATTTTTAGAACTCTTCTAGTGAATAATTTCAAGCAAACACATCATTATTCAGAAAGTGGGACATATAATGCGGCAAGTAATTATAGGCAGGTTAAACTTTCATTAGCTATGGGGAAAAACAGTAAAAATTATTGTCTAAGCTATTTTGAAGATATATCTCAAAAAGATGATCTAATTAGAAGTAATCAAAACCAATTCATCAGAAGGGAAAGACTGTCTTTAAATTTTGCTATCGTTATTTATATTGAAAAATATAGAATGAGGGTTGTTTCCTTGTTGCATATTTAAAAATATTTTGGGGAAGCAGGATAAAAATCTGTTTAGATACAAATGAGAAAAAGTGATTAAGAATAAGAGAATAAGACCGGGTTTTCAGTTTTCTTCATAGAACATTTGAATGATCTGGTTAGTAAACAATATGCAAAAATATCAGAATTCTACCAAAATTATTAGAATTAATGGCATCAAATTTAGGGACTTTAAATTCTTCAGTTGATTTTTCTAGTACTTATATTTCAATGTAATAAGAAAAATATACAGTGATAAACCTAGGGCAAGATACACAATAGAAAATGTGTGCCAACCAATAATAGAAATATATGCAATTAGTATTAATTCCTTTGCCCCCTCTGCAACCACACCAATACCTCACCCACCACCCAAAGCATTACAACTACAAAGATCACCTCTTCACAAAGAGTATAGTAAGAAGATTATGTTACTCCTGGACAGCAACATGGCCATTCCTCATTAAAAAATATATTCGTTGCCCGTGTGCATTCTTCTAGTATATAAATAAAAAAATCACTAGGATACAAGATAATACATAACTTGCATGGGGAGAGAGTATAGATTTATATTGCATCAATGAAAAATATTGGGATTGAAAATAAGCTACCATTTTGAGTTATTCCCATCTATCAGTCTCATCTATAGGCAACTAGATTGAAAAAAACAAATGATAAAAACAGGACTTAGCAGTGAATTTATGATGGAAACCTTGATGCTGGTTCCTCCAAAGAAAATTATAAGAGTAATAGTGATGCTATTCCAGAGACAATAGGAAGCCTTTTTCAAGAACAATGTAGATGCTAGTTATGGTCATTACAATGGTTAAAGGTTCCTGTTTAATGTCAACATTTCATTTAAAATGAAGTGAATGATGAGCTAATTGCCCCAGTGAGTAAAATTGCTGTTTGAATTCTCCCACAGGAGGGAGGAAAGCAGTGAATATAAACAAAGTGGGAAGACAATCACAGCTCAGAAATGTGAAATATGTTACCTCCAGAGGCCCCTCTTTCTTATCTGAGAACCTAAGGTGATTGGTTTTGAGTTCACCGTGGGAACACTTTTATAAAGTATAATGAATACTTGCTAATAGGTGTTATGGGGATGCTCACCTGCTTAGAATTTAAGAAAACAATGGAGATAATCACTAAGAATTCATAAGAATTTTCCCATCCACTACCTGTGATTTCCTTCATAATTAGAAAATCAACTCTGCAATGTAGGTCAGTTAAGTGGATTTCTGATGACCACATAAAGCACTGGAAAATTCAAGAGGAAATTTGATTTTCTTCTCCTTTTTTTGTATTTCTTCTTTAACTGTATACCTTGTGTCATAAGAAAAACACTTGAATTTGTGGTTATTTCACTACCTTAAAATAAAAAAAAAAACATTTTTAAAGCCCTACTCTTTACTTACTCTAAGGATATTTATTGTCCTTAATAATTGTAATACTTTATGTTTTTTGATTGATTACTTGCTACATATCTACACTCTTTTAAGACTTTTAAGCCTCACAACAACCTCGTGGCATAGGTTCTATTTCTATCTCCTTGTACAGCTAGGTAAACCGGGGTACAGAGAAGTTAAGCTACCTCCCAAGGCCAAATCATTTGTAAGTGATGAAACCTGGATTAAAACCCTAGCGAATTTACCACCAAGCCTAGGTCTTTAGCAACTTTACTTCTCTACTCTGCTAATGCTTCAGTCTATTTTGTTAAATAACATGTATCAAAAACTTTTGAGGTAATAATCACCAAGACAAAAAACAACAAATGTTGGAGAGGATGTGGAGAAACAGGAACCCTCATACACAGCTGGTGGGAATGCAAATTGGTGCAGCCTCTATGGAAAACAGTATGGAGATTCCTCAAAGAATTAAAAATAGAGATGCCCTATGATCCAGCCATCCCACTACTGGGAATCTATCCAATGCACCTGAAATCAACAATCCAAAGAGGCTTATGCACTCCTATGTTCATTGCAGCATTATTCACCATAGCCAAGAAGTGGAAGCAACCTAAGTGTCCCTCGACAGACAATTGGATTAAGAAAATGTGGTATATATATACAATGGAATACTACTCAGCCATAAAAAAAGACAAAATTGTCCCATTTGCAACAACATAGATGGGCCTGGAGCGTATTATGTTAAGTGAAATAAGCCAGAAAGAGAAAGACAAACACTGTATGATCTCACTCACATGTGGAATATAAACCAACACATGGACAGAGAAAACTGGACTGTGGTTACCAGGGGCAGTGGGGGTGGGGGGTGGGCACAAGGGGTGAAGGGAGTCATATGTATGGTGATGGACAAACAAAAATGTACAACCCAAAATTTCACAATGTTAGAAACCATTAAAACATCAATTAAAAAAAAAAAAAAGACTTTTGAGGTAATGTTAAGAAATCATTTACTTTTCAATTAGATAATAATAATATGTGTTTAGTTAAAATATAGAGAAATCAACTGGCTAAACTTGGCAATCAGTAGTGCCAGTCCTTGTTTATACAAAAACATGTGGTATGCTTTCTTAATAAAATCCTAATATTGTAGTTACTAAATTAATATTACATTGGAAATTACTTGAGTTTGGGAACTACCTGTAGTTAAAACTACCTAGAGAGCCCAAAATCCAATAAATATTCTACAGTCATTTTTAAATCTGATCCATCTTTAATTTCTCACAAACTATGTGCCAAGCATTTTGCTTCAATTAATTTTTTTTTCTTTTTTTGGTGAGGAAGATTGGCCCTGAGCTAACACCTATTGCCAACCTTCCCGTTTTTGCTAGAGGAGGAGTGGCCCTGAGCTAACATCTGTGCCCAGATGCACGTGGGATGCCACCACAGCATGGCTTGATGAGTGGTATAGGTCCACGGCCAGGATCCGAACCCATGAAGCTGGTCTGCTGAAACAGACTGTGCTGAACTTAACCACTACACCACTGGGCTGGCCCCTGTTTCAATTAATTTTTGAGGGTGATGAGGAAATAAAACTTTCCATTACCTCTTGTGATGGTTTTAAAGTGTGTCCAAAAATTCTTTAGCACTCCATTTAAAATGTGGGCAGTAGTTCCCCTCAGCTTGACTGGGGGCTGGCCTGAGTGTCTCTAAGTAGATAGAATAAGGCAGAAATGACAGTGTGTGGCTTTCAAGTCTAGGATATCAAAGGCACTGCTTCTCTCCCTGTTCTGATTCTTTATTGCTCAGTCAGGGGGCCCACCATTTTGTGGTGAGGACACTCAACTCTGAGGAGACCCATAAGGAAGAAAACTAAGGATCTTACCAACAACCAACACAGACTTGCCAGCCATGTCAGTGAGCCATCTTGGAAGCACATCCTCCAGCCTCCATTATGTTTGCTCTCCTGGCTGACAATTTAACTGCAACTTTATGAGAGACTCTGAAAGAGAATTTTCCTGATAAGCTGTTCCTGAATTCCTGAGCCACCAGAATTGTGAACTGCCCAGAATCAAAATATATATGTAAACAATCTGTGTAATAAAATTATGAAAATTTTTTGAATAAATAGATAATTTCTCTGGGATTACTAATTTAATGGTCTAAAAGAATTAATTTCTGTGTTCCAGTTCCACTTTCAACTAATTAATTAACCTTTTAAATAGTTTAAAGCTACGTCCATCACATTTTAAATGGTTGCAATAATTCTTAACAAGTAAACATAAAGTTCCAAGCATGTATGTATATCTTCACATATAAATATGTAATACAGATATGGTGACAGCAGTCTCTCTTTTAAAAACCATATAATGGGTATTATTTTCCTAACTCTATATGCAGTGTTTTCCTTGAGACCTGAGTATAAACACTGCTGCAAGAATTTACAATAACATCTTGAAATATGGTGTAGGATTGTGTACTAAGAAGTCTTTCGTAGCTTTGAGTGATTTTTGTTTATAGTATCTTAGCATAATGTGTGTGCATATGTGTGCATATGTATGTGTGTTTTAATTCCATACTCCTCATTCAGCTCCATTCATTTTAATAAACTAATAGGCCAGATACCTAATTATCAGATTTCTTAGTGTTAACAACCAAGGGGAGGGGGCATTGTCTGCCTGCTGCAAGACATGCCAATAGTCAAGAGGCAAGGTGATAAGAGAGAAAGGACTTTTTATTACAGCTTGCTAGCAAAGGGAAAGATGGCCAACTAATGTCTGGAAGAACTATCTTGCAGAACAAAGACTGCAGGGAGGCATCTGGTCTCAGGGTGGGGGCATCCATCTGGTCTTAGTTCCTGGCAGTCTTTTGTCTTTGGAGAAAGGCCCTATACCCTGCTCTTTCAGTTGTCGTTGATGATGGCTATCAGCGTGGACTTTCTGCCCGGGGGTCATCACATTCCTAAGGAACTCAAAAGAACAAAGTTAACAACTTATAGCAGCTGGGAAACCCATAAAATCTACAGAGCATGTCTGGGTTAGTGAATCAGAGGTCATTCAAAGTTACAATAGGGTGTCTTTTCTGCACTATAGCTTCCCTTATGTCAACCTTGTATTGAGCCGGTATTGTTAGGAAAGGGATATTTAAGAGTCAAGATTGACCTTTAATAACTTTGATTATCATTAAAATTTGTGTTTCTGTGTGGTTACTTTAACAAACAAAAGTGTCATTAGAAGCTGGCATTGTTAATTTTTAAATGCCAGAGTGATGTTATGAAGTACTTGTAATTTAGCATTTTAGAATAAGAAACTATCAAAAGAAAGAAGTTAATATGACATATGACTAAAATGGAAAACAATTCATTATAAACATATGAAACTGGACAGTGAAACAACCGACTCAAGAAAAAGCCCAATAATAGCTAACTAAATGTTCTTGGGATTAGTTCCTTGAGAAATGTTCACAAATATCATAATATGGAAAAATAGTAGGTGTTTATCAAAAACTGATGAAAATATCCTAATTTAAAATAGACAAATATTCTTTATTTGAAGATTCCTAAATTTTAAGCAGCTAAGTTGCAATATTATCACAATTAAAATTTGAAACAAAGAGTGATTAAATCTTTTTAAGCTTCTCCACACCCCACAGAGCTTCTGGAAGTCAATCCAGCACTTCATGTATTTCTCTTCACCATTTCTTCTTTTTTGTGTAAATTTTTACATTTACACGTCACATCACTTTAATTTGATCCCTTACTTTTAACCTTTGATCTCAAGTGCTCGTCACTTGAAGCCTCACAGCAGCATGGAACAACAGTGAAGAGGTTTTACCCAGGCAGCTGTGAAGAGTATCATGGTAATGAAAGGGATAATTGTGGCTCCCTGCATTTGCTATAATTGAAAATTGAGTATAGAGACTTTTCCATTTAACTTTATTGCCTGAGTTTAAGCCACTGTATAGGAAGGAAAGTAACACTAGAGTAATTCCTGTAATGTTGCTTTCCTGTCCATACAACAGTTTGAAATCTAGCATTAATGTTAAGCAGAAGAGGCAATTAGGTTTATTCAATTAGAGCTGTGTGAAAGAAGTATAGTTATCAGTTTCATTATTGGAAATGCACTGCTTGCCAAATATTTGCTTGCTAGCCTGGCTACTAGATTTCCTCTATCAGACAGAAAAACTGGTAAGCATTTGATAAAACGGCTCACTTACTTAATTTATACTGACTTTCAGTGAAGACTCTGTTACACAGTGGTGATTGTAATAGCTGGGTTAATGTTTTTTTTTTTGGTGAGGAAGATTAACCATGAGCAACCATCCATTGCCAATCTTCCTCTTTTTTTGTTGAGGAAGAGCGGCCCTGAGTTTACATCAGTGACCATCTTCCTCCATTTTGTATATGGGATGCCTCCACAGAACGGCTTGATGTGTGGTGTGTAGGTCTGCACCCAGGATCGAAATCTGCAAACCCCGAGCCACGGAAGCGGATTGTGTGAACTTAAACCACTATGCCACCGGGCCGGCCCCCTGGATTAATGACTTTTGAGTGCTGAATGAGCATTGTGCCTGCCATGAATTTTAGGCAAATTTCATCACATGGCATCTTTATGTTAAAGTATCATTAAAAACACTGGTAAAGTAATTTCAGAGCATAAACATGATGTAATCCAGAGGAAAGAACGCTGTGGTATGTGTCAGTAATCTTGATTTTAATAAATTCTCTGAAATTTATTTCACTTTCTTTGAAAACAAAACATTAAGAATTTGGATGTAAGTCAGATCCCGTGGGTGTGAATACCCCCTCATATCCTCTTTCTGGTGCTGTAATCTTGAATAAGCTATTCAACCTACGGTAACTCATTAAAATATGTACAAACTGTATCCAAAAGCATATGTTAAATTGCTTCTGGTCAAATGGTATAACAGAGACTGGATTTATCTTTCCACCACAAACAACCAGAAAACCATGCAAAATACATCAAACACATTTTGTTCAAAATAGGCAAAAAATTAGGCAAAAAAAAAAAAAAGACAGTCGTTCCTGAAAAATGGGAATAAAATGAGGTGAGCACTATAATTCTTAAAGCTTCCCACCTGGAGAGGATTTCCAGGCTGTGGCACAGGGACAGGAGCCTATGAATAGCCTCTTTGAGTTGAGGAAGTGAAGCTTAATATTTTGGAGACTACAGTTTTTCAGATTTAGAGAGTAGAGCACTGGAGAAAAGAGAGCTGTACAGAGAGAAAGTTCTGGAAATTTGCAGTGGGTCTTGCTTGACACTGCAGGAGAATACTGATCAGCAGTACTCTTCTTTGTATTATAAAAGACCTGGATTAGTTTATGTTACAACCAGCTGCAGTGGAAATCCTAAGTCATGGAACATCTGGTAGACTATTCAGAATTGTTTTGCCTCAATAGTTGGGTAAAATTATCCTAAATAATTTTGTTCTAAAGACTGTTCTTGTCCCGCCTAACAAAGCTTAACAACAAGAAGTGACAGGATCAAACTAGTTCCAAGTAACCAGCTGCATCCCAGAGCAAAAACTTGAATATATTTATAAGAATATAAAAATATCTGCATCCAGCAAGGTAAAATACAACGTCTGGTACTGAATAAAAAATTACTTATCATACAAGGAAGTAGAAATTACAACCTATTATGAGGAGGAAAAACAACCAATCAAAACTGACCTAGAAATGAAAGAGATGATTGAAGTAGTTGATAAGGATGTTAAAAGAGTTATATAACTATATTGTATATGTTCTAGAAGCTAGAGGGAAAAAATGATCATATGAAGTGAGACAAGGAACTCATAATAAATAAAAAACTCAATAAAAAAAAGACTGAATGAAATTCTAGAGATGAAAATTATAATGTCAGAGATGAAAAATATACAGAATGAGATTAACAGCAGATTAGACATTACATAAGAGTAGTGCACTTGAAGAAATAGCAATAAAAACTATCCAAAATATCATACAGAGAGAAGAAAATACTTTAAAAAAATCACAGAACATCAGTTATTTGTGGAACAATTCCAGTGGCCTAATACATGTGATTGGAGTCCCTGAAGGATGGGGAGCAGAAAAAATATATTTCATAAAAATGGATGAAAATAATCCAAATTTGTTGAAACTATGAACTCACATAGGAAAGAAGTTAATTAAGAAACATACATAAAAAATACATAATTGTATTACTTAGAACCAGCGAAAGAGAGAACATCTTAAAAGCAACCAAAGGAAAAAGGCATATGACATACATAGAATGAAAGATAAGAATGACAACAACTTTTTTTCAGAAACAATGTAAACCAGAAGACAGTTGTAAAGTCTAGGAACATTCTACAAGACTGCTCTCATTTCTGACACCAGTTGTAAGTGTGGGGGTCCCTAAGGTAACCTTCAGTTTTAATAATTTACTAGAAGGACTCACATAACTCACTGAAAGCTGTTATACTCACAATTACTGTTTATTACAGCAAAGGATACAGATTAAAATCAGCCAAGGAAGAGATGTATGGGTCAGAGTCTAGGAAAGTTCTACACGTGGACAATTCCAATTGTCCTCTGCCAGTGGACTTGTGGATAGCGTTAACTTTCCTGGCAACGATATGTGATAATACACAGAGCATTGTCAAACCAGGAAAGCTTACAGCACCATGGTGCCCAGAGATTTTCTTGGGACTTGGTCATGTGGGCATGATTAACTGCCCATCTGGCTTACTTCAGTCTTCAGCCCCTCCAGAGGTCCAGCTAATGCTGAGTGACCCAAAGCCTCCATAAACCACATTATTAGACCATTGGGCATGGCCACAAACCCTCAAGTGAAAAAAGACATTCTTATCAGGTAGGATATTCCACAAGTTTAGAGTTTACTTCCCAAGAGCTGAGGGCAAAGGCCAGAGATCTCTTTGAGCAAGGTTAAATTCTTTAGTGCAGTGGATCAAGATTTTTAAGGCATGTTAATCTAGAATTTTATATCAATGAAAGTATCTTTCAAAAACGACACAGAGACTTTTTCAGACATACAAAACTGAAAGAATTTATCAATTGTAGTTCCACACTATAAGCAATGTTCAATGCAATTTTACAGAAAGAAAATGATACCAGATGGAAGTCTGGATCTACGAAATGTAATGAAGAGCACCAGATAGTACTACAAATAGTAACTACATGAGTAAATATGATTTTTTTCTTATTTAAATCCCTTTCAAAGATCATTGATTTTTTAAATCTATAAATAATAATGTGAGATTTATGACATATGTATAAACAAAATGTATAACAATAGCACAAAGACCAAGGTTAGAGAAATGGGAGTATACTTTTGCCCCACCTAACAAAGCTTAAAAACAAGTGAAAGTATCAAACTTTACATGAGGTTAGGTTCTCATACTTTAAATGAAGTGCTATAATATCACTTGATGGGAGACTATGATAAGTTAAAGGTGAATAGCAGAAATTCTAATGGAACTACTAAAATAGCACAACGAAGTGTCACAGCTGATAAGCCAACAAAGAATATACAACCATAAAAAATATTCATTTTAGAAGAAAGCAAAATTCTATATAAAAGTACTACCTTCCTCCATATATTTTTTTGAATTAAATGAGATTATGTATTCAAAGTACTTAGCAGGGGGCCTGCTTATTACATTACATTGTAAATTCTTGATATGTTATTTTTAGTTATTTGTTTTAAGTAAATTTCATCGCCTCTAAGCTTCAGCTTTCTCTTTGGCAAGCAAAAAAATGTCCCAGTGTATGATCTCTTAAGTCGATCTCAGTTTAAGTACTTTACAATTCTTGCTAAGTTTTACTTTTGTAAATGGCTTTTACCAACACGATAATTCATTTCCTCCTTGTATGCGTATATATTAACCAACACTTTTGTGGCAGACCTCAGAATTTGACTCCATAATTTAAGCATATAAGTGATTTCTTGGAAGCTATTGGGTAGGTTTCAGAATAACTGAGAAGGTAAAATATATGGTCAAAAAAATGGGCCAAAGTCTAGAGATTCTAGATGGCAAAAACCACAAAGTCACATAAAGAACCAGTCTTGTGGAAAGCCTTGCCTCTACTAGCGGCATCTCAACCACTACTGACTTCCGTCGCTGGACACTGGTTATGCTGCTATCATACTTCCATTGGATAGAATTTTTCCTGGAATCTGCTTCTTTAAATTATTCATCCAGATTAAAAATCCTAAGTAAGATCAAGAGATTGAGTTGGTTATTTGCTTGTAGCTCTTTTGAGTCTGTGTTGGTGTTTATATGGGATAGGGAGAAACTTTTGGATTTCCTGCTGTTATAGTAGATAATAGACTTTCCCTTCCACCAATCCTCACTCTGTGGACAGTTGCTGAAAAGTACAGAGAGTGTGTTCTAAATTTTAAACCCATAGTAAAAACTACAACAGCAAGATCCAGTTGATTTCATTTTGTTTCAAATCTAAATATATCCTTCTTCCTGTAATGACACTTCCAAAATAAAAATAAAATTTATTGTCCATAACACACTGCTACACCCAACCCAGCATGAATTTACTCGCCACCTTCTTTCCTTCCAAAGGGGGGAATTTCAGCAAATACCATATCCAATTCCATGTCCCAGATTTTTTGGTGACATCTACTCCTTTTCTATTTCTGTTTCAGTCCCTGATAAAGGAGGAAAGAAAAGAAGTTACCTCAAATATGGAAATAAATACATGAAACTAAAGGGAGGTGATAGCCAAGTGTGGAAAAGTCCTCACTTCTGCATTTGATCACAGCCTTTCTTCATGACACTGAACCTCTCACACCTTTCTACATTCCCTTTGTTTTCAAGTGACACCCACGTGGCCTCAGTTATTCACCTAGTGCAATGACTGAAACTTTTATCCTGAGATAACGGAGACCTTGTCTTAGTCTATGGATGAGGAGTCTTCTCATAAAGTTTTACTCTGGTCGTTGGCATAATTTTGAAAGGTCTCAGAGGTTCCTTTTTGTTCGATCCATACTTCTTCCTGCTGCTGTTTTAGTCATTCTGTTCCTGATTTTAGTCAGCCTCAGTCCCCTGAGACAACACTAAGTCACCTCCCTCCCCACTTCTTTAATTCCTATATATATTCAAGAGATGAGAAGCCCAAAACAACTGGATGGAATCTTACCTTTCAAATTAATAGGAACAGTATTGTCTCCTGCTGGAAGTATTCCTCCCTTAAATATGAAAACATTTAACTCAACAGCACCGCTGGATGCTGGGACAGGAGACAATAATTTCAGAAAAGGATTATTAGAGAAAGTCATGAATGTATTATCTACATTTCCACCCCTTGTATTGTGTACTCATGTATCTGTGATGTGGGAAAAGCAGTGTGAATTTGCGTGGACCATCTTTCTCGTGAGTTAGCTTCACTGGGTGAATTGGAGCAAGAAAAGAACAGTGCATTCCACTCCATTCCAACAGCTATTGCCTTACTTCTGATAACATATAAAGTATCCTACACATGACAACATGATAGAATGGAAAAATCTCTTCACCACAGCAGGGGTCCAAAGTGATCAATCTGCCACTTTCTTGTAGAGGAATATAACATTCATTGCTCTCTCGGCTTTGGTCACTGCCACTGGAAAATTACGTACCTTTAAAGGTAGTAATCAGTTTTACCTTGGATAAGGAACTACGTTCCTTCCAACTTTTACAAAGTCTCCAGCTGTATTATTATAATCACGTTGCTATTGAGTTGATCGAGCAAAAGAGATAGCTGTGGAAGAAGGCTGACTTGCATTCACCTAGAGGTAATTTTGTCCCTCCTTATTGGGGACCTTTTTGTAATCACTCAGATAAATATTCTCATACTCTGTATCCATGCAAAAAGTAATTTTCATGCACTTCTCCCCCAAAACTTTTCTCATCAACCAATCAAGAATCTTCCTCTTGCCTCTTTGTTTACAAACACTACTTTTCGGAGGAATCAGAAAGTCAGTAGGACAAACCCTCTACTTGCTGGCGATAACAATTTCAAATATGTACTCAGGAATTGTTAAAACAAGATTGGTTGGTATTCCATTGGGCCCAACTGCCAATTCTTCATTTTAACAAGGGAAAGTAGCAAATAGTGGCCTTTAGATCCCCAGAAATCAGTGTCCATTTCCAGAAAAGATTGGAGTGTTTTCTTTTTATAGTTCACAGTGAAGCTGATACATAGCTATAAGTCATTATCATTCAAATCATTTTGCATCTATGATCTGGCTGAAATTGGATCTGGGAATTGAGTAAGGAGCCATGATTCTCTACCACACTGGCTCAAAGCCACGTTTAATCTCCGTACCTGAGTTTTTGTTGCTTTTTTTTTTAATAAATAATATAGGATCTTGTTAGACTGTCCATCTATTTTATTCTAACTGGCTACATAAGCAATTACCCCAAACCAAAAATCAATGTGGGTCATAACTTTAGTTTACTACACTGTCTCTATTGTCTATTATAGTAATTGTTCAAACCATACCTCTAGAAGGTAAGTGTTATGACTTTCCTTTTATCACCTTAGGATTTTCTTTCATACCAATTGAAATCCATGGCCTAAAATATTTCTCAGACATGTTGTTACACCCCTTCCCTATATATTTCTTGGAGTCTTCATAAAGGATTTTTCACTTTCCCTCTTGTGATTTGTCATCATTATCATTATGCCCATCAGCATGATTATTGCTAACAGTTATATAAAGCTAAATATGTACCAGGAAATTTTCTTAGCTCTTTAATGATATTAACTTATTAATTTTCACAATAATCCTATGAGAAAAGTACTGTTAAAAACCCATTTTATAAGAGGAAATGACTTGCAGAATGTTGCTTATTTGAGAAATGGTTGGACATGTCATATGTGTTAAAATCACTCCAGCATTCTCATTTCCCCTACTTTTTGGATTCTTTCCTTTACTAATATGAAGGAATGTTTGGCATCTCGATTTAATTTATTTGGTGCCATAGGTGAATCTAGGTTTCAGTCAACCAACCAAGCAAACAATTAAAACCACTCCCAGCTGTTCCAATTTCCTCATGAAGGAAAAAAAAACAAAAAACTCTGAGTCAGTGAATCTCAACTTCAGCTGCACATTATCATTACCTGGGGAGCTTATAAAAATTGATGGCAAGACCACACCCCAAATCAATTAAATCAAAGTCTTTGGGTGGATACTTCAGCAGAGATTTTAAAGAATTTTCTAGAAAAGCAGAAACAGTCTAATCAATTCGGTAATAAATGACTACATTTAAGGGATAAGAGAATGGGTTGGAGTATATGGCTATCCAAGTCTTCTGAGTACCTCAAATACATGATTCCAATTTTAAGAATCTTTCCCACTCTTTCACAGTGTATGTCTTAACTGTTACATTAAACATCTGGTAAGACTGTGAGCTTAACTGATGATATTCACCCATCAGTAGGAACAAATATGCATTCGGATTTTGGTTCATCAGCTCTGTAGCTATAAGAGATAGAAGACTATTTTAGCTCAGATATAGAAATGTCTCAAAGCTTCAGTCCACAATACTTTCAGAGCTGTGTTTATCTTTTAGAAGCAGCCGCTCTGACCTATACTTCTTGAATTCCTGGTACCCTTTATTCTCTAGGGCCACAGACACTTGTTCCTGAGAGTTTTGCCTTTAATGGACACTTCATTCTAGGTGTCCATTAGCAATAATTTATTTTGCTATTTCATGACTACATGGGATGACAATACCTTTTAATACTAATTGGATTACTACTGCCTTCAGCACCAACTAAGCCAGATAATCAATCCTAGATCAGCCCCCTTGCTTTTTCCTGAGGTTCTATTGCTTGCAAACCTACTACATACATATTCCTATTTGTCATGTTGCAAAATTAGAAAGAGCTTTTCATGAACTTAAGCAGATTGTTTCCTAAATATTCTCTCCTCCTAAAGATTTTTCTTGATCAACTTTTCTAGCACAACTCCATTTTATTTTCCATAATTTTATCCCCTTCATATCTATTTGTTTCATTTTTATGTGTTCTTATTTATAAACTGTATCTTTCACTGGATTATTAGCTCATGAGAGTAAGGTTAATGCCAAGTTTGTTCATATTTATATCTCAGATACCCAGAGTAGTGCCTGGTATATGATTATTCTTAATCATATTATATATAGAGATATATAAAAGATACATGTATACACATATATTTATAACATATATGCATATGCATAATTTATTAGATGCCATGGAAGATAGTCTCCAAAGATAGCTAACAACAAATCCTCCTCTCCCTATACCTACACGCTGCTATTTCCATCAATAAGTGAAGTCTATTTTCCCTTCCTTTCTATCTAGACCGGCCCTACAACTTGCTTTGACCAATAGATTCCAAAGGAAGCGAAGCTGTGCAAATTCCATTCCTAGACCTTAGGAGTTATGATACCTCTGCTTCTGCTCTCATGGAACCCAGCTACCACCCTAAGAGGAAGTCCAGGATATTCTGCTACAAACAGATGCCACATGGAGATAAGAAAATAGTATGTACTAAGAATAAATACTAGAATGTATTTCCAAAGCGCTAAATGACAATTCAGAAGAGGAGTAGGAGAAAAAGGAGACAAATGTTTACTACAGGTGCACTTTGAAATATAAATACCTTTTATATTCTGCTTTCATATATGATTTAATTTTTTAAATTAAGTTAATAAAACTATATAATATAAAACATTTATAAATAAGCTACTAAAATTTATTTTCACATTTTCTACAGCTGTGTTCTATTCTCTGAACTAAACTAACTTTTAGTCTAACAAATCATTTCAGCCAGTACAAAAGATATTTGAATAATTGTTACTTGTCAGACTCCACTAATCACATTTTTTATCATTGTCATATGGCTAATTACATAAAAATGAGCTTGAAACACTTCCCACCTTCATATAAGTAGCAATTGTGCCATGAACGGGGGGTAAATAATAAGCAGACATGGTCTCTTCCCTAAAATTGTTGACATACTAATGTGGAGATTAGCAAGTCGTAGTAGCACAATATGATAAGTATATTGATCAGGAAACACAGGTACCACGGGACTCCTAGGAAGGGCACCTTAGCAGGGTTTGGGAATTCAGAAAAGGTCACTAAAAAAGAGATCTCAGTGATTAACAATGTAAAAGCTGTATGGGGGAGGAAAGTGAAGGGATAAGGCAAATAAAGACAGACACATGTGCGGCAGCCCTTAATGGTTAGATCGTAAGTCACAAAGGGTTGAGCAATATAAGAGAGTCAAATTGTAAGGAACCTCATAAAAACAGTTGTCAAGAGTTTGGGCATTATTCTGGTTGTGATGGGAAATTATTTATCAGTCTTAGAAAAGAAACATAACTATATCTGTAAATTTAAAAATATAATCTTTCTACAGGATGAAGTGTGAACTGGTGAAATGTAAGACCACGAGAATCTATTGCATCAATCCAGGCAAGAGAGAATGGTGGCCTAAAATAAAGTAGCAGCAGTAATGATAGATATTAACTAGAATCACTGTTCTATATTAGGAGAGTAGAAATCTATAGTTCTTGGTGATTAGCTGTAGGGACTAAAGGAGTTGAAGAGGCAAAGATGATACCCAGATTTCTGGCTTAAGTAACTGGGTGTACCAACTTGAATTCAATGATGTAAGAAAACTGACACAAGGAGAATAGTTTCTTCATAAAGTTTTCTATCTTTATTGTGTTCAAATATCTCATTAAACCTTACTGCCAGATGCCTGCATAGATGAGTGACCGTCTTTCACACATGAGTAGATCTTTGCATCGTGGAGCTTAGTATTCTCACAGAGAAGTTCTGTCTTCTTTGACTTCTTTTTACTGCCATACACTATCTCATAATTGAAAGCAACATTCATTTTCCTGATTCACTGTATGTTCTTTGATTGTCTAAAAGTTTTCACAAAGTAAAAATTCTAACTAGCAAGTGAATAGGGAAAACCCACTTTTGTCTTTTATTTAGATCTGTATGAAGTTCTAGTTAGTTCTCCATAAATAGGCCAAATAAATTTACCTTGTAATATTTTCTCCAATAACCTCATTATAATATTATATATTTTTTATGATTTAAGAATTTCAAGCTACACAATTTTTTCTGACTTTTAAAATATACCATGACTTCTAATTATTATTGTATTAAATACTGTATGGAAATATAAAAGTTTAATAAATGAATAGATAAGATTTTATTCTTCAAGAAAAAAATAATCTGTATATAAATAAGTGTAGTTGAAGTTTGAAACAAAAGAAAAGAAATTGACAGTGCACTCTAAATTCTCAAGAAAGTGGATACGGCTTAAACTTTTAATTCTAAAACAAAGAAACTCTGTGGAGCAAGCTTAGTCCATGACACTAACCTATTATTACCATAGCAAACAATTATTGAAAACCATTTCCTGTTCCTTTGAAATATTAAAATAGAAGTCTTTCTATTCTTAGAATTCTTGTACTAATATTGTAGGAATTATTGAATCGCTTTCACTATTCCAAAGAATTACTTTATCAATGCTGATGACTTCCAGATTTGTATCTCTAGCCAAGATTTCTCCTAAATGCTGGATCCATACATCCATTTGGATGTACAAATGGATATTCCACAAGAACTTTAACTTTAATAGCTTCTCTAAATTTGGACCTAAAGTTGACAATTTCCCAATTCTTTTTCTTACGAAAGCACCCATCCTACACCCAATTGCATTTGAACAATGGATACATACTAATTTTCTTTTAGGAACCCGTGTCAGCAAACTGGTACTATCCTAGATTTCTCCCTCATTGTTTCTCCACTCCCTATAAAAATCTCATTTCCTAAGGATCCTCTATCATAATAACTTTTCTATCTTTCATCTTTTTTCTTTCCAATTGCTATTTGTCTTGCTAAGGATTTATTATTTATTGGGCCTAGTGGTTAAGTTCAGCGCACTCTGCTTCGGCAGCCTGTGTTTGTGGGTTTGGATCCTGGGCGCAGACCTACACCACTTGTCAGCCATGCTGTGGCAGTGACCCACATATAAAATAGAGGAAAACTTGCACTCAGGGCTAATTATCTCAGGGCTAATTTTCCTTAGCAAAAAAAAAGAAAAAGAATTTATTATTTATCATTTCATCTATTCAAAATTGTATTCTTCTTAGTAAATTGGAAATTACTTTGCCCTTTGCCAATTTATCATTTATTAGACCTCCACAATTAGCACTCTTAACAGGAAAAGCCACTTGTGATAAAACTATCACCAGTCAATAATCTTCATTGTTTTACAGCGACTTAAAGAGTAAAATCTACACTCCTTTGCAAAATAAAGAGATCCCTTTGTTTTCTAGCCCTTGCCACACTTTATTACACATCCTGTTGAATTCCTCTTCATGCCAATATATTTGATGTTTCCTCTGTTGGAAAGTTCTTACCCTCCTTAGCTTCTGGGGAGCATGGCAATGCCTATTCATTCTTTAAGTTTCACCTCAATACCTTTCTGATTCTACTTTCTGAAGACCTTTCTGGCCCACTCAGATACTCCTTCCCCAAATTTCCCATTGCATAATTTGTAAATCTTTACTTGAAAATTGTAATATATTTTAATTGTTAGAATGTGTATATGTGTGTTTGTACATATGTACACATTATATATATTACGTATATATACATACACATATTTATACAGACATATTTTACTATATTACATATATATGTATATAACCATATACACATTTGTATATATCCATATACATATTTAATACAATTATATGTAACAAGTTTATTGAGTTCAGAGCCTAATTTTTTTAGAAGGAGTTTTTTATTATTGTTTGAAATCTTAGAGCCCAGGACAGTGATTGCCATACAATATGCACACAATAAATGTCAAGTGAATGAGTAAATCAATGAATAATTTCAAGATAATATTAATAATTACTAAGCACTCAATTAACTTCTCTCCTTGCTTTATGGAATGATATGGGCTTTAACTATATAACTTGTTTTTAGCAGTCATTTATGCCTCATTAATTTTTAATTGTGTTATCTGAAAGAGAAAAAAACAGAAACAAAAACAAATTCAACAACTAACCAAAACTTGGTGAATATTGGCACTATACAATCTGTCTCCACAGAGTTTTAAAGTGAAACCAGGTCACCGTCAGGGATCAATGTTAATTAATCCACCCATTGGATTCCACAAGTGTATAATCACTCCATCTGAGATTCTGTATATGTTTCTAAAATATAAGCACAGATACATATACCCTTTCTTTATGTGACATAACATAACGCATCTTCCTCAGAAAGGAGTGGTGGATCGATAGGAGGTAAAGAAAAGTACTCATGAGTTTGTAAATTATGGCTTAATTTCAAACTGAGGAAGTCCAATATTGATAAACTCTGATTCATATGTAACTTTGTTTTCTCAAGGTAAAACAAGGTGGGAATGTTTTGCAATTGTTTCAGCATGTATTCAAAGCTAGGTCAGTTGAGAATGAACAAGTAAGAGATATTCAATGAAATAAATAGAAAAGTACAATGGTTCATGTGAAAAAGGAAAATAAAATGGACTTTTTATACAATCAATGAATGCTAATAGACTATGTAGAATAACAATAGTGAAACACCCAATTAATTATTTACATAGTGTGTTTATGAGATACAACTCAGAAGGAATTAAGGGTTATTGAAGGCATAAAAACCATAACCAAAGCAAATGGCTGCCAGATGAAGCACTCAAGGCTATTTCTGTTCTGAGCCTAGAGTGGTTTGTCGGGCAATTTAGCATGTTTCTGAACTTTGCTAGTCTTTCGTGTCTCTGGCCTATCAGTT
Source organism: Ceratotherium simum simum (assembly GCF_057802395.1). NCBI lineage: Eukaryota > Metazoa > Chordata > Mammalia > Perissodactyla > Rhinocerotidae > Ceratotherium > Ceratotherium simum. The sequence goes on along the minus strand of NC_141907.1, from coordinate 28,503,322 downwards.
CATACGTAGATGAACAATCTTGCTGAATATCAATAACAATCACCTGTCCTCCTTTCTTTCGTTTTCTTTTTCTTTCCTTTCCTATATCTCTCTCTCCATATATTCTTTCTTTCTAAATTTTCCCTGAGGGTTCATATTTTCTCAAGGGATGATTAAAGGATAGATCTAAATTTAAATAGTGGCTATTTCTTAAAGAATCTAGAGCCGACCTCAAGTTTTTTAAGGAACTGGATATTCCCAGGAATGACAACTTTTTGGAGTAAAAAAAAAGTTATTAAATAATTAGTGCTTAGTCACTTATGAAGATACATTATGCATATAAAGGAAATTGTGTTTAATGCATTCAGTGATAATGGCACTGATAGCATTATTAGTACACGTCTTTGATTAGTAACCTATTTTCATCTGGTTTTTTTGGTTTATAAAGTAAACTAGAATCACATATTGTTACAAGAACCCTGGAACTCATGCTGGAAAGTTATCTTTACTGCTATTTTACAGATAAATATATCTAGGGTCAAGAAAAGGAAAAAGTGTACCTAAATCAGGCAGTTGAGAAGTGGCTGGAGGAACATTTGGTAGGAGGTCTATCTGAATCCAGATTCAGGCTCTGCCCCCACACCATTAAACAGATCTGTGGGCAGTTGACCATTCATCCAGGTACTTGTGAAAATGACATACAATTTGAAAATGGTTGGAGGAAAGAGGAGAATGGCTGTTGAAAAAAATATTGGTGGAATTCTGCCTGTTCACTTGTCTATGAGAGGAAGAGTAGAAAGAGTACTAGGCTTCTTTTTTTTCTCTCCAGTAGAAACTAGTAGGAAAATATAAAAATAGTTGTATATTTAATACATAATGAGACAATAATGTATTAACTACTTTCCAGGAAGGGATGTATAAAACAAAACAAAACCTTTGTATAATTAAAAAAAAAACCAGGAAAAGAGGAAGAAAAAATATTGGAATTCTTTTATGTTGCATTTATCTATCCCTCCTCCATTTAGTGTATGTTGTCTACATCATTCTGTTTTATTATTTATTTGTTATTTCTCTTTCTATATTTTTGGTTTAAGCCAGTTTTGATTATTCATTTTAGACAATAATAAGATTTAATAAGATATTTGATCATTTTTGCTTTCCATATCTCTAGAAGAATCTCAATTTGTTTTATTTATTGTTATAATGTGTCAAGGCCAATTTTTGCCTAGAAATCTTTTGAGGACAATTACGTATGATAATATTTTGTGATTTAATAAAGAAATGAAACATACACTCGATGCATTCTATACTCAAAGTGCTTTACTTCAATGACTTATAAGTATCATCTCATCTTATCATATCTAGAGATTCTATTTAGAAGTTTAGGGTAAATCTGATTTTCTTCCTTTAAAAATGATGGATAAAGAAGCTGTGGTATATATACACAATGGAATACTACTCAGCCATAAGAAACGATGAAATTCAGCCATTTGTGACAACATGGATGGACATTGAGGGTATAATGCAAAGTGAAATAAGTCAGAGGGAGAAGGTCAAATACTGTATGATTTCCTTCATTAAGTAGTAGATAATAACAACAATAAACAAACACATAGGGACAGAGATTGGATTGGTGGTTACCAGAGGGGAAGGGGGGAGGGAGGAGGGTGAAAGGGATAATTCGGTACATGTGTGTGGTGATGGGTTGTAATTAGTATTTTGGTGGTGAACATGATGTAATCTATGCAGAAATAGAAGTACAATGATGTACACCTGAAACTTTTACAATGTAATAAACCAATGTTACTGCAATAAACAAAAAATTAAAAAAAAAATGATCTATTTCTTTCTCTTTGACATTACAAATTTTATCATGTTTTGTACCCTATAAGTCATTTTAATTTGAAAATTTTCATCTTTTTTTCATTCTTGGAAGTTTGTATTCATTAATACTTCAAATATTTTATCTCATTTTTAAAAATCATTTTCTCTTGTTGGGGTCATCTGGACATAAGTACCTCTCTCCTCAATATTTTTTTCTATATTTTCTATCTATTTATCCTTTTCCGCTATTATTCTTGAAAAGTTCTACAATCTAATCTTTAAACTCACTCATTTATTTTCTGGTTGTGTCTATATATAGGATATAGTGATATTGGTTTTATTATATAGGATGTTAGTAATATATAGGATATTAGTAACATTGGATTTCAGATAAGATTGTCTTATGTTTTCTTTCTCTTATGATAGGTTTATTGAGATGTCCATTTAAATCAGTACAAAATATCAAATTTAAAATACTATGAAATCTAAACAGAATATTTCTACTTGGTTCTCTTTTATATTTCCCATTCTTATTTTATTTTGTTAATATCTTCTTTTTTGCTTAAGTGCACTAATTTACTTATTTTATATTCTGGTCTATTGGTTTCAATATTTCTGCTTCAGATGGAATGAATTGTATGATTTGTTATCTTTCTTTAGAGATTTTTTTTCCGGTGTCTAGTTATTTTGGTATGAGCTCGTTATTGCCCTTGGAGAAATCACCTATTCTATACATGGGACATATTTTTCAGTCCAGGCTCAAATCTGTGTCTATCTTAGTGAATTTAAACATGTGGGAGCAGAGAGGCATAGACATCACACATATAAGACAGAACATTTGCTATCACTCTACCAAGTAATTTCTACAATTAGGTTTTCACCTTTAAACCTTAGGAGTGAGATAGATAGCTAGGTAGACATGAGCGGGGGATCATAGTTGGAGACCTTGCTGCATCAGTGGAGCATCATACTGGCATCCAGACATCAGCAGGGAATCACAGTTGGAGAGCTCACTACATCAAAGAAGCGTCTTGCTGGCATCCTACAAGATGCAGATAAAGGGGAACTGAGACCTGCCTGGCACCACCACAGGAGTTTGAGGCCATCAACCACGACAATAAAAATAATGAGTGCACAAGCAGCACATACAAAACCTGCTGCTATACACCTCTAGGGGACATTGATATTTCTTTAATTTACATAAAAAATTCCATATGCATTAGCCCCCCTTTCAGGGGGGATGACTGCGACGACAGTTCCCAGTTCCAGAGATTCCCCTAGGAGGTCAAGGACTCCCCCTCCCAACCTGTGGATGGAGGCAATACCATTATTGGTGGATAACCAGATAATGCTAATTCTCTTCTAAACAGCCCAAATAAAAATAAAACTAACCCAGGGCAGATGCATTCTCTGGCACCACTCACTCCTCACTTGGAGTGTATCTGACCTTTCCTCTGATAAATCTTTGCTTGCTTGCTGTTGCTGTTGTGTTAGTGTCTCATTCCTCTCTTACACTGACCAAGAACCTGGGCGATTGCACTCTTCAGTCCAGTTACAGAAGCAACAGTTTTTTATAATCTAAAAATCCTTGGAGATTAGAGTGAGAAAGGTAAAGATGAGAATTCAGAAGGTAGCTAGGTAGTCATGTGTATTTTCATCAATTCTTCCCCCTTTTAGGGCTGCCTGGTATATTTAGTTAGCTTGCAATTTGGGCTATTGCTGTTGATTTCAGCAGTGAAGGTGCATGAAATGATTTTCTGAGAGCAGTGTAAGGCAATATCAAAACTCAACAAGGCTCATTTCAACGTACGCAATCCTTCACCCACTGGTTGTGCTCTGTAAGAAACTGCAGCTCTCTGCCTACATAATCCATACAAGTACATAATACTTACAGGTACATAATACATGCAGGTACATGATCCATACAGATGCAACACATACGTAATACATAAGACATATGCAATACCTACAGGAGCATGATACATACAGGTACAAGACATACTGGATGCATACATAGACGTAAATAATAGATAAGACACATATAATACATTCAGGTGCATAATACATACAGGTACAGGACACACACCATACAGGAGACATGCATAATCTGTCCAGGTACATAATACATATAGATACAAGGCAGACTTAAGACATACATAATACATAAGGCATTCATAATGCATACAGGTACATAATACATTACAGGTATTAGACAGCCTTAAACTATCTCAGGGAGATCTTGGTCTTTTTTTCTTAATTATTTTCTGAAATGCTTGTTTCTTATTACTCTTTCAGTTTCCTTTTGAGGAGTGATTAAGCAGCCAATAGCAATTAACTATGCTGGCAGGAGTCAGAAATATCCAAGAATCGGAGTTAGGAAATTTACTACTACTTAATTTACTACTTCCAATAATATAACTTGGATAAAAATATCTTAATGGAAAATAAGGTGAAATGTTAGGAGAAAATATGAGATAATATACACAGACCAGCTTTCCAAACTATAAAAAATGCATGGCATGCCTGAATAAATTGTTAAAATACCTTATAATAAACTATTCCTTAGATTTTAATAACTTCAAAAATGTCTTGCCTACCATGTTCTTTTTTTTTTTTTTTTTTTTTGTGGGAAAGACCAGCCTGAGCTAACATCAGATGCCAATCTTCCTCTTTTTGCTGAGGAAGATTTGGCCCTGGGCTAACATCCACATCCATGCCCATCTTCCTCTACTCTATATGGGACGCTGCCACAGAATAGCTTGACAAGTGGTGCATCAGTGCGTGCCCGGGATCCGAACCTGCAAACCCCGTGCCGCCAAAGCAGAGCACGCGCACTTAACCGCTACGCCACCAGGCCAGCCCCTATATTCTACCTTTTAGACAAACTACTATACCATTCATTTCTTGTTCGAACTGGGCTTTTTTTGATCTTCATGCCTATTTAGATGTTGTTCCTTCTTCTAGAGTATCTCCTCAGCATGTATAATAAACAGTTTACCAGGTGAAATATCACCCTTTTGAGAAGATTTTACTAATTATATGAGGTGATTTTATTCACAACCTCCCCTATTTTCATAAAACACTGTTTATATAAACTCCCCTCCTAGAACCTGTCTTCTCTGTTATTCAGAACAGTGTAGCTCAGTGGCACATATTAGCATCTTTGCTTAACTTTGCCTAGCTAATGTTTGTGATGCTCTCTCCTGAACAGTGTACCATCAACCTTGGGTCCTTCATTTAGCATCACAAAACCAGCAGAGGCTTTGAAATCCACATCTTTCAATTCTCATCCCACTGGCATGCAATATGTTTCCCTTCCTAGAAGGGAGAAAGTGCTACAATTAGCAGGTCCACCCCTAAAGTTTGCCGAGTAAATGGCAAGAGTAAAAATGGAGGCCCATGGAAGCTATGTCCAAAGATTTAACATTTATAAATAAAGCTAACCAACTGTTAAGTGAAATATCTTCTATCCTCTTTCCTTGAAAGCTATAGCTTCATAAATCTATGCGTAAAGATATTTTTATGTGATTTAAAGTTACAAAATATCAAAGAAGTTTGAATTTAATATTTCTTGTGCACATGTGTGTATTTTGCTGATTGGCTAGTGATGTTTGGATGAGTAATAAATAATTCATAAAGTATGATGTTCTTATTCTGTGCATATTATTTTCTTGCCCTTGTTTTAACAATGTCAGAAATTGTTTTGTTACAATAAAGATTCTCACATAAGTTGTATTCAATTGATAGTAATGATATAAAAGTTTAAAAAATTAAATGTAATTTTATTAAAAGTATACAAATATTTAATAATTTTAACAAAAAAGCAAATTAAAGTCAATGTTAAAATATTAAAAATGATTTCATGTTTTCAAAGTGTTTTGTTCTAAAATTTAAAAAAATTTTTTTAAAATTTAATTATAATTATAGTATGTCCAGCTTTCAAGTAAATTACTTAAACTAAATTGTTTTACTTATTTATGAATGTTTAATTAAATCTTGAGTATTTACAAAAATAAAATTATTAACAATGTTAGTTCAATATCTCTTTACTTGACAATGCAAACATTTGGTATAATGTTTCACACATATTTTGTCTAGAAAAATATAAATGCATATTTTTAAAAATTATGATTTACTCAGTGTTATAAAATTTCTCAGTGTCCTGTGAAACAGTTGCAAAAATGAAGTTAACTTGTTATTTCCCTCTGGAACCATGAATTAAAACACAAAAGGAAGGAGGAGGAGGGAAGGGGAAGAGGAAAACAAGAACAAAAAGCCTGCCATTACTGGGAAGTGATTTTTTCTTGTTATGTAAAAATAAATGCATTAATTAAATTGTCTTTTCTCTGATGTAAGTGGTTTTTCCCTTCAATCCTTCCTACACTCTGAAACAGTTTGCATCTTCCATTTTAACAGCAACATACTCCAAACACCTTCATAGATTTTGAAACAGTCATTCTTTTGTTCGAAGATACAGGATAAGGGCTATGGAGAATCGTTTCACTAAGGCCTAATGAGTGTTAATGATAAGAGTGGCTGTGTAAGATGATAGGTGTTTTCTGCACCATAGCTGAGCTCCAGATTACAAGTCAAAAAGTCAACCATTTGTTCTTTAATACATTTATTTATATTTGTGACATGCAAGGACCTCTAGGAGACCTAGTGCTCTTGTCTGAATCTAAAGGCAATACTGAAAAGATATTTTCAAACATCAATTTCAACCTGACGCATTTGTAGCAATGCTCAGCACATGGTAATTAACCAAAATATATTTCTGAATCAATGTTATTATTATCATAATGTGATTTTAGGTAGAATATCTAATAGATAGGCTATATTATACCTAATTCAGATTTTAAACTTTGCGTTATTAATATTCATACTGTTTTATGTTGAGAGAAAATTCTCCATGGGTCTCTCACATGTTTGCATTTTTTTGAACAAAAGCACTGAGTGTCTTTTGTTCTGACTACATTTTCAGAAACGTTAGTACAAAAAATAGCCTTAGAAAATAGACAGCATCTCCCTCTGGAGCAAAAAGTAGATTTACTTACTCTCCAGTCATAATAAAGATAGTATCTCCTTCTAGAGCAAAGGATAGACATGCTAACTTCCATTATAAAAGATTTAAGTTCCCTAATATTCAGACTCTTCCTGTAATGCAACACATTTTGTGTGTAGAAGACCTAGCCCTCTTCCCGTTTTCCTGTGGGTAATGGTGCACAGGGAACTGACAAAGATTCCCTCTTTGACTAAGCTCTAGTTGGGCTCTTCTGAACTCTCTTCTCAACGAGGCCCTGACTTTTGGGCTACTGTGTTCATCTCTGCATTGTCCAACTTTAGCAAAATCCTGCTAAGTTGGTTTAGCTAGAATGCCCCATCCTCAATATCTGATCACCTTCAGTGTTTGATCAGGTTCCTTATCCTCTGTAATCCCCCAGGTAATGTCTGATCACCCTAGTCTGCCTTCTGCAAGAATCCTGTTAGATCAGTTTAGCCAGAATCTTCCCTTATCACTGATGTTTCCTCTTAGTAATTTTCCATCCAGGTACCACCACTTCCCTGCTCTTTAACTATAAATTTCCACTTTTCCTTGTATTTGGAGTCAAGCCCAAGCTCTCTCCACTACAAAACCCCATTGCAGTGGTCCCTACACCTATCACGATGGTCCTGAATCAATTCAGCCTTACTGTTCTTTAACAAATTCCATTGAATGAATAATTTTTTTCTTTAACGGAACCAGCACAACAAAAATATAATATTCTGATTACTATTACCATTGTTGTGAATAATAAAGTCCTTTGACTCAGAAATCTCATTTAGTGCCAGCACCCACGAAACTATGGCAGGCTAACTTGGTAGCTGGGAAGTGGGAGAAGATCTCAGACCATTCACAGTTCTTTACAGTTTTGGTGATGAGGATGGGATACTGACAGACGCTTGGCTTTCTAGAAGAGGAAAGGTAAGGTCCTCACATGCTGATGAATGGAATTTGAGGGAATCTCATGGGAATCATTATAGAAAAAGCTGACAAAATTGTATGTTCAACTGGGCATAAATTGTCCTCCACTTGACTGCATGCTAAAGAGGAGGAATTGAAGTAGTTTCAGGCTGAGTAACAGGGTAGGTAAAAACAGCTGACCAAATGTTTCCCTGGATGTTACCAATTCTTATCCAGGTAGGAAGATTCCAGTGCCAAGCTTTTGGTGAGACTCAAGATCCTAGGATATCCAACATGGGAAGAAGAAGTATAAAATGTGTGGAAATAGAAAAAGTAGAACTAAAACTATCTTTATTTAAAGAACATGTCATCCTTGTATATATACAATGTATATAATAAATCTTAAAGAAAATAAGCTAGTAGATTTAATAAGTAACTTGAGTAAATTTAAAACAGGATTTACAATATACATCAGTCATAGTTCTACCAGAGAAACAGAACCAGGAGAGAGAGACAGAAACAGAGAATTGGTTTATATAATTGTGGGGCTAGCTAGGCAAGTCCAAAATTTATAGGACTTCCTGTCAAGAAGAGTACACTGCAAACTCTTGGGCAGGAGCTTACAGGTTTGCAGCCCACAGGGAAACAACTGGGTGTTTTTAAGGCCTTTCAACTGCTTGGATCAGGTCCACCCAGCTTATCCAGGATAATTTCCCTTATAAAGGAAATTGTTGTACGTGTTAATCACATCTACAAAATACCTTCACTGCAACGCCTACATTAGTGTTTGATTGAATAACTGGGTACTATAGACTCCCAAGTCGACAAATAAAACTGACCATCACACAGTAGTATCCAAAACTTAATAAGTTTTGGTATATACTTAATAAAATATGTTAAAAGCTACAAGACTTTGTTGAGAGATATTAAAGAAGACAAAGAAATGGAGACATATAGTATGCTCATATCTGAAAGACTCAACATTGTTAAGATGTCAGTTCTTCTCAAATTCGTCTATCACATCAATAAAATTCCAATCAAACTTCAAGCATATTATTTGAAATTGATAGGATGATAAAATTTATGTGAAAATAAAAAGTAACTAGATTAGGCAAAACAGTTTTGGAGAAAAAGTTGGAAAACACTCTAGACTCACATTATCTGATTTGAAGACTTAATTTTTGCTACATTAATCAAGATAGCATGGTACTGATGCAAAAATAGACCTATGAAATAGAATAAAGAGTCCAGAAATAGATTCACACATAGGTGGTCCATTGATAATCAACAAAAGTGCAAAGGTGCTAAACAACAGTATATCTACATGAGAAAACAAAAATGAACCTCTACCCTTACCTGGCACCCACCATACACAAAAATTAAATTCAAGTGGATCTTAGACTGAACAGCATGCAAAACATTGACCTGCTTAGACTAGTTTTGCTTCCTTAAAACAGGTTGTTGATCAATTAAAGCTTGCTCAATAACAGAGACAACACTATGCATGTGCCAGGCAGGAACCCATAGCCCCGGGATGACCCCAGAACCAAGAATCTTCAAAAATGTTGCCACCAGAGCCCTGTATGAAGTAAGAAGTTTCTCAGTAAGGAAACTCTAGCTTCCAGCAGCCCAAGTAGCTTGATTACCATGTATGGACTGATTTGAAACTAGCCAATCAGCTTCTGCCAAATTTGAAATTCTCCTAACTCTTTAAATTTTACCCCAAACCCTGGATTGAGGAGACATATTTGAGCAGCTTGCCTCTTGTCTCACTGCAGATTGACCCTGCAATAAAAACATTTTCTTTTCTCAAAATCTGGTACCATAGCATTGGCTTCTATGTGCATAGGGCAGTGAGCCTTTGCTCAGTAATAAGACCTAAACGTCTATCTTTAGATACACTTAACATACAATTCACCAATTCCACTCTTAGTTATTTACCCAAGAAAACACAAAAATACAAAGACCTGTACAAAAATTCTATCTAGCTAGATAAGTAGGTAGATAAATCTGTTTCCATATATATATATTTCCTAGTTAGAAAACATCTCTCTACTCAAGGTCACAAACATCCTATATTTTTTATATTTTTTAAAAATACATGTGTATCTTACAACTCAACAATAAAAGGACAACCAATTCGATTAAAAATAGGCAAAATCATTGAAGAGATACTTCACAAAGTAAATAAACGGCCCCAAAGCAACTGAAAAGATATTTAAAAGAACATTAAAAATTAGTAAAATGCAAATTAAAATCACAATGAGATATTACTATATACCTGCTAGAATGTTTAAAATTAAAGACTGAAAACACCTAGTATTGACATTTTCATTAGTTGTTGGTGGGAATGTAGAGTACGACCGCTTTAGAAAATAGTCTGGCAATTTCTTATAAACATACACTTAACATACAATCCACCAATTCCACTCTTATTTATTTACACAGGAAAACACAAAAATATGCCTGTACAAAGGCTTGTACAAAAATGTTTATGACAACTTTGTTCATAATAGACAGAAATTGGAAACATCCCAAATGTACGCCAATAAACAAAAGGACAAACAGGTTGTATTACATCCAAACCTGGTTGACTGCCCCAAAATAATTAAGAATGAACTACTGATTCATGCAACAACATGGAAGAATCTCAAAAATTTACTCAGTGAAAAATGCCAATCATAAATAAGTATTCCCTGGATGATTCCATTTGTATGAAATTCTAGGAAAGGCAAAACTAATCTACAGTGACAAAAAACTGATCAATGGTTACCTGGGGCTGGTGGTGTGAGGACTTACTACAAAAGGACATAAGAGGACATTTGGGGTTGATACAAATATTCTATATTTTGATTGTGGTGGTGGTATATATTTGGAAACACTCATTGAACTTTCATGCTTAAAATATGTATTACTACATGTAGATTATACATCAAAATTTTTATTTTTGAATAAAAAATAAACTGAATGAGTTTATGTCAATAAAATGCAAGGTCTAGAAATAAAAAAAAGACAACTGAGGAGTTCAGAGCTTCTTTTCAATAATTTGTTGGTAGTAAATTAAAAAAATTTGCTTTGTGTTTTATTCTAAATACTTAAAACACAATTTAGAATAAATAAAAGACTGTCACTATTTAGCCAAAAAGAGCAGCATTGTGTTAGAGATAGCATACCTTAAAATGTGTTAGAGATAGCATACCTTAAAATGTATATATAGCACATAGAAGAAATGCAGAAAGAAAGAAAGAGGGAGACTACCAAGACATACATTTTCACATTGCCCTATTATTTAATATCTGTTTCCTTTTGTGAGACTTCAACTGTCTAAGGTCAGAGAACTTTGTCTCACATTTGTCCCCAGTGCTTGGCACACTGCTTGACACATAGTAGGAAATCAAATAGTATTTGTCACCTAAATGGATATGTCAATATCGAATTTTACTTCTTCTAGACCAATACTATTTATTGGTGTTACAGCAGAATTTCTTTTTAAACCAATTTTAGGAATAGTGTCAGTTAAATTGTGCAAATTTATCTTCAATATGTGTAGGCCTTCAGCAGGTGCTAAGACCACTTATGGGTCACCGCAGAAGTTCACAGGCATCACCACCTGTCACAGAGTTGTGACGCCATGTATTGACTATCAGCCCAACAGAGTTTCAAAGCAGTGGACGGCATCTACAATAATTGGCTCTCAGACAAGGCTTGCACTGGAGATAAAAAGAAGATGATATGAAAATCAACTATGTATAGTGAATACAATCACAGTATGCATGACTAGAGTTGATGCTATTGTGAAAGGAATGACGCAATAGTGAGGCTTTTCCATTATTTTCCATCTTCCCACCACCATGTCGGTGCTCATTTCACTTTTCACAAGTTATAAAGCTGACAGAGCGTTTGCTACAAATTGTATAGCTTTTCAGGATAGGCAATTTTGAGATAGTTTTCTGAGTGCCTGGCTGAGTTAGTATAGAAGAAGCATATGAGAAGTAATATGTCCAGGTTTGGCAAATTATCAAAATTACCAAATAGACTTCCACTGTGACCAGAAAGTAGCCTCAAATTATGGGTTAAAATATAAAATGTAGAAGAAATGGAAAGAATAATTTTTTCAGTCAGTCTAAAAAAAAAGAACAAAAATTTAATCCTTCACTAATCTTTACATATATATAGGGAACCACCAAAGCTCCTAAAACAATGATGAATGCAGCTGAAGGCACTCATCTTGAAACTTAATTGGGTTCTATCTGTATCATATTATGTCGCATTTGGAACTGAACTGGTAAACCAGGATTCAACAACCCTGATTTAAGGACTCACATTTGAGAATGTAGCTTCCTGAGATAAAAGTAATCTCTTTCAAATAGCTCTTATAGAGGAATGATGCCACTTTTAACAGTCAGATTTTCATCCATTGTCACATCTTACTTAAATCACTTGAATTCTCTAAACAAGTATTTGAGGTTTATTTTAGAATTTTTCTAAAACACTTCAATTTCCATCGAACTTGTCATCTCCTGGTGGGGATAAGCTCGCTCAGAGGGCAAGGCAGGCCACCAGCAAAAATGGAGTGCAAGGAATGTGTATTGTTGCTATCGCCAGTCTCCACTCTCATAGACTTTATCACAGGGAAACAACTGGGTATTTTTAAGGCCTTTCAACTGATTGGATCAGGTCCACCTAGATTATCCAGGATAATTTCCTTTATAAAGTCACTTCTTGTAGATTTTAATCACATCTCCCTCAGTGTCTCTCACTCAAAGATTGCTCTGATCAAAATCTTCTATCGGCAGAGAATCTGAGAAATTCATTCATATGTAGGCATACATGACTATTAGTTTTTAAATGCTGTCCTTAGAATTTATTTTCTGTTAAGGAATGTAAACTTCTGCTGAAGGAATAAGGTTAAAATTGTTTGATTTCAGATACTAGTGAATTTACAAGTTTCTGGCACAATCATACATGTGGCTGCCTAAGTCTTTTCATTACTAAAAGAGCGTCCTGTTTTGAAAATGAGGCTACCAACAAAGGACTCATAACTGTCATACCATGTATATATTCTGGGACAGATGATCAGGTATCCATCTCATTCTCACCGACTCCATTTCATTTACATGAGTCATTTGATATCCTAAACTGACTTTAACCGTAAGAGGGTCGATTTTTATCTATTGAATATGTTTTTAGCATAAAGCTCCACATTTTAAGAGAACAGGATTAGGAGAATAACTGAACAACATTTTGAAGAAAGAAGCACAATAATTTTTCCTTCTGGAGATATATAAGGATAAAGTATAGAATTGCTGATAAGTAGAGAAGCTATGAAGTTGGACTGCCTCGGTGAAATCCTGATGGCATCATTACTACCAGTATTGTGACCTTGGGTATATTATTACATAAACCACCTGTGTCTCAGCTCCTCATTTGTAAAATTCTCATTTACCCTTTTTAGTAAACTGGGATGGCAGTGGAACACACATCACTGAATTCTTTTTTTTTTTTTTTTTTGTGAGGAAGATCAGCTCTGAGCTAACATCCGTGCTAATCCTCCTTTTTTGCTGAGGAAGACCGGCTATGAGCTAACATCTATGCCAATCCTCCTCCTTTTTCCCCAAAGCCACAGTAGATAGTTGCATGTCATAGTTGCACATCCTTCTAGTTGCTGTATGTGGGACGCGGCCTCAGCATGGCCGGAGAAGCGGTGCGTCGGTGCGCACCTGGGATCTGAACCTGGGCTGCCAGTAGAGAAGCGTGCACACTTAACCGCTAAGCCACGGGGCCAGCCCTCACTGAATTCTTATGAGAATGAAATGCGGTAATCCATGTGAAGTGTGTTACAAGTGCCTGAGAGACACAAAACGCCAAATTAATGTGAATTCTCATCTTTCCTGGGCAAGATACTTTTAATACTGAGTGGAATGGACATAGTTACTAGCTCCTGAAAAACTGAGATGACTGATGAAGCAAACCTATGTTGAATTCATTATCCTTTCTAAATATTTACAAAATCATATGACATATAATTGCTTTTCACAGATGAAGAAACTTAGGCTCATGAAAACTACCTAACTCGGAAAAAAGTTGATTGTCTTAATTTCAACATATTTTTGAATTCTCCGGTTTTCCCTCTATTGACTTCTAGTTTCATTCTATTATGATTAGAAAAGATATTTGGTATGATTTCTATCTTTTTAAATTTGTTAAGACTTGTTTTCTGACTTAAAGTGTGATCTTTCCTGGAGAAAGATCTGTGTGTGCTTGAGAAGAATTTTGCTGCTGTTTGGTGGAATGTTCTGTATGTGTCTGGTAGGTCCATTTGGTCAGTAGTGTTGTTCAAGTCCTCTGTTTCTTTATTGATCTTCTTTCTGGGTGTTCTATCTACTATTTAAAGTGAGATATTGAAGTCTCCTACTATTATTGTATTGCTCTCTATTTCTCCCTTCAGTTTTGTCAATGTTTGCTTTATATATTCAGGTGCTCTGATGTTGGGTACATACATATTTATAATCATTATTTTCCTGATGGATTGACTCTTTTATCATAAATGGGCTAAGAACTTGAATAGATATTTCTCCAAACAAGATGTAGAAATAGCCAACAGGTATAAGAAAAAAATGCTTAACAACAGCACTAGTCATCAAGGAGATACAAATCAAAACCACAGTGAAATATCACCTCATATCTCTCAGCATGGCAATTTATTTAAAAAAAAAAAAAGACAAGGATGTGGAGTAATTGGAACGCTCGCACACGGTTGGTGGGAATGCAAAAAGGTGCAGCCACCATGGAAAACAGTATGGAGGTTCCTCAAAAAATTTAAAACAGAACTACCATATGATCCAGCAATCCCACTTCTGGGTATTTATCCAAAAGAATTTAAATCAGCTTCTCGAAGAGATGTTAGCACTCCTATCTTCACTGAAGAACTATTCACAATAACCAAGATGTGGAAACAACCTAAATGTCCATAAAAAGATGAATGGATAAAGAAAATGTAGTAAATACATACAATGGAATACTATCCAGCCTTAAAAAGGAAGGAAATTCTTCAATATGAGACAACGTGGGTGAAACCTTGAGGATGATATGCTGAGTGAGATAAGCCAATCACAGAAGACAAATACTGTATGATTCCACTTATATGAGGTATCTAAAATAGCCAAGTTCACAGAATCGAAGAGTGGAATGGTGGTCACCAGAGACTGAGGGAAGGGGGAACTGCAGGGTTACTGATCAATGGGCATGAATTTTCAGTCAAACAAGATAAATACACTCTAGAGATCAGCTGTATGACATTGTACCTACATTCAACAATAATTTACTATATACTTAAAAATTTGTTAGGAGGGTAAACGTCAAGTTAAGTGAACTTACCACCATAAAATAAAAATTTTAAAAATTGCATGGCTAATGAGCAGCTGAGTTGTGACTTGGACTTGGAATTTCTAGGCCAGGATGCCTTCTTGTAAACCACAGTTGCTACCCCAGAAATTTCTGTCCGCTCAGCTGTGCGTGAAGGGAGGAGTGTTACAAACGAGAGATTTGCTTATGGCATATGAAGGATTCTAAGGTACCAGACATACGAGACTTGATTTAGGCGTACACTTGTCCTCCAAAGCTGATGAGATCGCTGTGGCAATTGCTGGCTGAATGTGTCTGTAAACCTTCAAAGACCTGTGAGACAGTCAGACACCTTTCCATGCTCAGCACTTGTGAGAATCACATTAGATTCTAGATGCAGTCCGAGAAAACTAAGTTAATAAGGCATTACTAACCTCAAAATGTATCCAGGAAATTGAGTTAAACTTTGATGTGAAGGTTAAATTGACCTTTAACAGAACTGTTTTCTAATTTTTCTTCTTTCCCTTTTCTCTTTGTACCTTCTCTCAATCTACCTTTCCGTTTCTCATTGTCTAAGGGCATTATAGTCATCTTTTTTCTAAGCCTTTCTCTCTTTCACCCTCTTTCAACCTAACCTTCATGTATCTCATTTTCTTTAGAACCTTTATTCTAGGAACTATCTTCCTATATTATCTTATACTTTTTGTCTTATATTTCTATTATATTTCACAGCCATGGGAATTTAGTAGGTTTTAAGGAAAGTTTCTTTAAGATTTCACAATTTTAGGCCTTGAGGAGCACTTGGAGATTATTTAGTTCATCTTTTTATTTTACTATTAGGCTACAAAGGTTGAGTAATATTTTTAAGGATAAACAGCTTGTCAGGAGATGAACTACCTAATTCACTTATATTTCTTTTTTTTCTTTAAATATTTTATTTATTTATTTTTTCCCCCCAAAGCCCCAGTAGATAGTTGTATGTCATAGCTGCACATCCTTCTAGTTGCTGTATGTGGGACGCGGCCTCAGCATGGCCGGAGAAGCGGTGCGTTGGTGCGCGCCCGGGATCCGAGCGCACGCACTTAACCGCAAGCCACGGGGCCAGCCCATCACTTATATTTCTTATAATTCCATCAATGTATCTCATTTTGTCAATTTCGTTATCATGTTTACACTCAAACTGCCTGGTTTTCAGTATCTGATTCAATAACTATTGTTGTCTGTCTTTAATTTTTTATTTACATATTTTGCAAATTAGAGAGTGCCTTGCTGATACACTCGCATGCTTCTCTTTTTAAATAAAGTAGTTGTTTTTTGTCGTTCTTTTTTTTTTAATAATTTTATTTATTTATTTATTTTTCCCCCAAAGCCCCAGTAGATAGTTGTGTGTCATAGCTGCACATCCTTCTAGTTGCTGTATGTGGGAAGCGGCCTCAGCATGGCCAGAGAATCGGTGAGTGGGTGTGCGCCCGGGATCCGAACCTGGGACACCAGCAGCGGGAGCGCGCACACTTATCTGCTAAGCCACGGGGCCGGCCCTGTCGTTCTTCTTAAAAAGACATTGTGGTCAGGTTTTTTTTTTTTTTAATGAATAAACATTATTTTTTAGAGCAGTTTTAGGTTCTCAGCAAAATTGAGCAGAAAGTACAGAGACTCCCCATAAAACCCCTACCCCAACACACGCACAGCTTCCCCCACTATTGACATCCCCTACACAGTGGTACATTTGTTACAATTGATGGACCTATATTGACACATCATTATCCTCCAAAGTCCATAGTTCACGTGAGTGTTCATTCTTGATGTTGTGCATTCTATGAGCTTGCACAAATATAGAATGATAAGTATCCACCATTGTAGTGTTGTACAGAGTAGTTTAACTGATGTAAAAATTCTCTGTGCTCCTCCTGTTCATCTCTCCCTCCCACTTAACTCCTGGCAATCACCGATCTTTTTGTGGTCTCCATAGTTTTGCCTTTTTCAGAATGCCATATATTGGACTCATGCATTATATAGCCTTTTCAATTGGTTTCTTTCACTTAGTAATATGCATTTAAGTTTCCTCCATGTCTTTTCATGGCTTGATAGCTCATTTCATTTCAGTGCTGAATAATATTTCATTGTATGGATGTACTACAGTTTATTTTTCCATTCACCTACTAAAGGATGTCTAGGTTACTTCCAAGTTTTGGCAATTATGAATAAAGATTAGTGGGAAAGCTTCAAGTTTCTCACCATTAGCTATGATGTTAGCTGTAGATTTTTTGTTTTGTAAATAGTCTTTATCACTATTTTTTGTAAATAGTCTTTATCAAGTTGAGGAAGTTCCCTTCTATTCCTAGTTTACTTAGAGTTTTTTATCATGGATGGGTGCTGGGTTTTGTCAAATGCTTTTTCTGCATCTATTGGTATGATCATGTGATTTTTCTTCTTTAGCCAGTTGATGTGATGGATTACATGAATTGGTTTCCAAATGTTGAATCAGCCTTGCACACCTGGGATAAATCCCACTTGGTCATGGTGTATAATTCTTTTTACACATTGCTTGACTTGATTTGCTAATATTTTGTTGAGGACCTTTGGATCTATGTCTATGAGAGATATTGGTTTTTAGTTTTCTTTTCTTCTAATGTCTTTGTCTGGTTTTACTATTAGGATAATGCTGGCCTCATAGAACGAGTTAGGGAGTATTCCCTCTGCTACTGTCTTCTGAAAGAGATTGTAGGGAATTGGTATAATTTCTTCCTTAAATGTTTGGTAGAATTCACTAGTGAACCCAACTGTGCCTGGTGCTTTCTGTTTTGGAAGGATTGATTCAATTTCTTTAATAGATGTAGAGCTATTCAGATTGTCTATTTCTTTCTGTGTGAACGATTCTCAAGTTTTATACATGCTTTTTTTTATATTTCTATTCTCTTCTCTCATTATATTTATTAACTCTATTCATTATAAAAAATATAATACACATAGTGAATACCTAGATAAGTATAGATGTTGCATACATTTCTATGTTTGATGAGGGAAAAATACACGTTGCATTTTTCTGTCTTACCATAGAAAAAACAGTTTCGTGGTAGAATATAACAGAAGGATTTTAGTAGTGATAGTGATGTGGTGGTTGTTGTGGTATGGGTGGGGTTATAAGAAAATGAAAGGAGACTCATGGATAAGTATCAATCATACAGGTCAAGAGTGGAGGTATATTGGAAGAGAATTCCACAATTCAGTGGAGGAAATAAACAGTACATCTAAACGTCCTACAAGGCCTGGCATTTTGTAAATATTAAAGGCCACTGTGGCTTTTTTCTTCTATTAGCAAGGTGAGATAGTGCCAGAAATAAAGTCTGAGAGGTCGGCATAGAAAAGATCATTCTAGGCCACAGAGTCCATGTTAAGAATTTTATAGTACATTATAAATTGAATCAGAGGCTGTTTTGATTGGTGGAGTGAAATAATCTGATTTATTCTTTATGAAAAAATAATTGCTCTAGGTGCTGTGTGAAAAATGGAAGGAGATAGGGGACGAGAAAAACCACTAGAGAATTTGAATCTATTTCCATCAATAGGAGCTAAATAATTCCCACGTAGAAGAGCCTTTCCTACCAAAATTTGTTCACTGTTCTTCAGAGGAATTTCAAAAAGCAGCATTTTGTTATTAGCAGAATTCTTTATTACTACAAACAGTAAACAACTGTGCAAATCTGTAGAAATAAAATGTTCACAAGTTGAATGCCTTAGAGATCGGAAACCAGAGTTAAATTAAGGCCAGACTCACCAAAACATAAAATATTTTATCTGATAATATACGTAAATAAATGGCTCAGTTCTCAGAATATAAAACTTATTTGACTTTCAAGAATGATCTTTATAGTAAATTAATCTTTCACGCCACTAGATATTATCCTAGGAATGTGAATATATTAACCGAATGAGTACATTATGATCTTCTCACTGTAAGGACTGAGTTCTTGAATGAAAACAAACAAAAAAAGACTAAAAAGTAATTTTAAATAATTGAGGGGAAGGGGGTCAAATTAGAGTTTTCAAGATGGAACTCATACTTGACAATGATATAAATCACACTGACCAGCCATCTTTGAGATAATATAAGACATGGATAAAATTAACATTTGATATCCGCAGATGTTCATTAACACAATTGTTCACTTATTTGTTTACTATATTAGCATAAGAAAGACTTACCTTAGGAATATTTTATCTATTTTCAGATCATAAAGTTTGTGTCTTGGACTAGGTGAGGTGATGGAGCATGTACCTAAATTATTGCAGGGTATATTTCAGTAAGAAACCTGGTTCCAGTGACTGGTAATTCTGACAGGTATTCTCAAAGGTAATTAATCATCATCCCTTATTTTCAGTAGTGACTAATTTACATTGTCAGAGATAGACTGTAGTTTGGCATGTGATAAAGTGATTTTAAACTATTCTTCCTGAGACTGCAGACAATTTCAAGTAATTATGACATGTTTTGTGAGCCTAATTTTTAGAGAAGATGAAAGGAATGGCCTGTACAAGCATGAGGGACTGCATTATTTTCTTGTCATTTGGATATTATATTGTTTTTATTAATGCTACTTCTGAAATTGCTAAATTAAATCATATTCTAAAGGCTATAGCAGTAGCTGTTTTCCTGCGTGGTATATTTTTAATCTTTAATGTAGCATGGCTAATTTAAGTTTGTTGTAAAATGAAAAAAAAAAAAGTTCAAAAGTAACCCAGCAATAAAATACTAAGTGAGAGCTAGTGTTTATAAATAAAATACTTTCTACTGAATTTTTGTTTTAATCCAAATGTTCTCAATTCCATTTTCCATTGTATAATCTTCTAATTTAGTAACAGGAGCCTCAGAAATGACTGGTTATATTTAAAAAAAGAAAGAAAGAAAAAATGGCATAATGGCGTTGTTTTACACTTGAATGCAAATTCATTTCCAAGTACATAAATCTTTTGCTTTTAATTCAGTGGAATTTTTCCTCTGAGGCATTTGCAGTTTGTCACTTCTTCACTAAAGCAGATATATGTTGTGCAATATAATGTGATTTCCTGACTGGATTTCAAATTAACCTTTTTCTATCAATTCTAAAATGCAACACCTGACCACTAAAGTTACTGTTAACACCTCACAAGTTCAGTGTGTTATTAAACTTAAAGTAAGTCAACGCAGATCATATTAAGATCAGATTAAAGATTTACACTTGGTAAAAGGTTAAGCAAATCTCTATGCTTTTTGGTGCTTTTTAATTTGCATCTTTAATAAGCTGTAGCATCAACAGATCTTCTGGTTTCGTTTCTACATATTTCAAAATAGGAAAACTTGTTCGTTTCCCCACAATGTCAAATTATTCTAGGTCAAGAGTTAAAAGTCTTCACCGTACCAACACTTTTAAGCCACCAAATCTTAATACTTTAAAGAACTTCAGCCTTGAGGATGGTGCTGGAAGAAACTCCATCATTTTTGTGGGCATCTCTTATTATTTAATGTCTCCTCACCCGCCGTTACTCACTGCCCATGCGCATTTTGACCTGGAAACAAAAGTCTCCATTAGGTTCCTTATCCTAAAGAAAATGACTCCACTTAAGCAGAAACTTGAGCATTAACTCCTTCAGGCCACTAGATATTGCTGTGTAAGTTTTTCTACTGAGTTAACGCTGCTTTCAAAATTGTCGTTTGTTCCCTGAGGATGATTTAGACAATGGAGCAGTCTGTGATTTAAATTTTCTTCAGTGACTAAATTACTCCTTCCTCCACTAGGTGTTAAAAGATGCACTTGAACATGGACCGTTTGGGGTCACTAGGGCATCCTAGAGCCAATTTGTTGCTGGAGTGGGTTAGAGCATATTAACTCTTCAGACTATTAGGGTGCCTTTTCATCTGCATAGGTCAATGAATTCTCCAAACTACCTAAGTTTCAACTAGGGAATTTTGTAATCTAGCTGGGATGAAGAGTTAAGTGACTGTTTCACTTTTTAAAGACTCTGCCCCAAGTGATAAAGATGTGATTCCAAATGGAAAATCTTAATAAGAAAGGTATTTTTTTGGTGAGCTGAGGGGTACACTGGGGGGCTTCACGCATATGCGGAATTGCTTGTGTTTGTGTAAATTGTCTGTTCTACAAATTCACCACTAGACTTCTAGTTTCCAGGGCTATTGTAGCGTATATTTGGAGCAACACTTTCTTTTTCTTTCTTTTTAAATGGAATTTGTAATTGTGTATTCAAGGCATGGAAAGAAATAATGATCCAAATGGTTTCTTGGAAGCACTATTCTATTAGACTTGCAGTGAAAAACTAGCCGGAGTACTTGAAGGCAAAATCAGATTAACTATGTTAAGATATACAGTCAAGGGAGTTACTATTGAGTCCAAACATAAAGTGTGCCAGTAGCGAGTAGTCAAAGAACGCTGTCTCCCTCCATGCATCCATTTACAGCACTAGGAACAATGTCAATCCTAGAATCACTTTTTTGGAGCACCAAATATTAACTGGACACCAAGAGGTTAAATATTTGTTTGCGTTTGAATGACGGATTAAAAGATAAATGACCATGGAAGCTGTAAATCCATATTTTAAAAATAGATAAAACAAGGAAAAGTTACACCATCCAAAAGAACTACATTTACTGAAGGCCAAAATAATACATGTGTGCATGGGAGGGGAGAAATTGGTAAAGGAGGGGAAAAAATGCTCATGTCACTTTTCCATATGTCTTCATGATTTTACTGCTTTAGCTGTGGGAATAATAGTTTTAATTCAGCTGCAGTTGCATCCTTAATCTCTGAAGATCTTTTACAAAGAGATCCTCGAAAAAAAAAAACCCTGTGTACCTTTCAGAATTCAAAGTAATCATATTTATTGGATGACAAAGGCATTCTCAAATTGGAAATCATCATGGAGGAAATCCTGAATTCTGGATGTTGGCATGTCTGATTTGGTATGTGGATGTGGACATGTGTGCTTTTGAGAAAGAGAGCACATTGTGTACGGTTAAGGCCTTGGCCTCTGAAACTAAACTAGCAGGATTCAAAGCCCACTTTAGTGACTTAGTAGCTAATGACTTAGTCATTGACTATCTACTCTGTGCTGACGTTTTCTCATTTGCAAAGTGATAATCATACTAGAGCCCTGTGAGAATTAAATGAGTTAATATATGTAAAGCATTTTGAACAATGCCTGTTAATATACGTAAATCATTCAGAACAAAAATCACTTAGATTTATTAGGATGTGAAAAATGATAAATAAATGTTAGTATAAATTCTAAATATTTTCCTATATTTTATTTATTCTCTGATTATTTTGATTTCAGTAACACTCTCAGATAACCTTTTATTACATAATTCAGGTCACATTCTAAGGCCCATAAAAAGTCTTCCTTGTTTGTTCCAATCCAAAGTAATTTTTTTTTCACTAAACTTCTCTACCACATGTAGTCTGTTCCATACTTAGTTACATAATGTCCCTTGCAACATATATCAAGTTTTAATACCTGCTATCAATTCATTCTGTCTTAGATGAAAACTTAGTCCCTCTTGGCTCTACTGAAAGTCCGTTTCTTCTTATACTGAAGCTTGTGAAAATGATGAACAGCAGGACACAAACGTTCATATAATTATACACTTGAAACCTAAACTCAGATACTTTGTGGTTTCTTTTTCTGTAACCTAACTGTAACATCACAAAATGTGTACTGGAAATTTTTCCTCTCCAAGTCCTTTTACTGTGTTCTTCAAATACCGTTCACCCCAGCCCACCTTTGAAATGCCTTTGCTCTTGTTCTCTTGTTCTCTGGGACAACTTTCACCACTTTTTTCCTAGTACTGGAGTAAGCCATCAAGGATTGATATGCTCCATGCAGAGCAACACCTGGTCTACCTTCCTGTCCAGAAGTGGTACCTTGTCTGAATTGCCTATGGATGATGTGTCTATATAGGGGAGTAATACTATCACTTCTTTCATTAATTTCTAGCATTTTAGCAAATGATAGTCTCAAATGATAATAACTTTCATCTCTTTAGATAATATGTCTGGCATCCATAGTCAGACATATTCCTTTATAAGCAGGCAGAAGACAATGTGTACTCAAGCTTTTTCACTTAAAGACTTTTACAGGTATAAGGGAGGAAAAAAAACTTTTTCCTTTACCCTCCTAGATTGTCCATCTGGCGCCCTGGAAATTAAACTGACAAAAGACAAATTAACAGGAAAAAACCCTGGAGTTTATTAACACATGCAGCATGAATACGTGTGGGAGAAACTCAGTGAGGAGTATCTCAAAGGGGTGGTTAGAAATTGGGGCTTATACAGCATCTTCACAAAGAACAATGAATTTTTAGAAAAGTGACAAGACAAAGGAAAAGCATATTATTTAGGTTTTTAGGGGTGGCAAATTGTGGGAAGATAAAAATAGAAGAAACTAATTGACAATAAGGGTTCTTTCAGTAAAGTTTGTTATGTAGATTCCTTTCAGTGCTGTGTCTGGGCTGATCAGAGTCTAGAGTTGTTGCAGGTGATTAAGAGTCTAAGCCTCCTGTTAGGCAAATAGGAGGGGAGGGCAGAGAGCTTTTTTGGTATCTGCTGTTTCTCAATTGTCTTCAGCTCAAAATAATCCTTACACCAAAGTGCCATATTCTGGGGAGGCATATTCTGATCCCCTACAATATTCTGTGCCTATAAGTATTTAATTGATGTTAACTGATAAAATACATTGAATTGGTACACAGGCAAATCTACACTAAGCAAAATTATAAAATCTAGCTTCTTCACTCTCAATTATATTGATTTTACACTATTTATCATTTAAAGAATTAAATGAGCACTAGACTTTACATTTCTCACATAAATGCAGAAATTGTAATAAGACTTAGTTGGTAGTCCGTAGCCTACTAAGGCCCTTGGACCCAAAATATGAATGGATGGCCCCAGTTCAGTCTTTGGTTAGATCACACAGAAGACCAGCTACTCTTGATGGCTACTACCTTCTCTGAATGGAGGGGCACAATTAAAATTAGGATTCCTTAGAATAGCTGCATGAATATCAGCTTTAGAAAATGAGAAGGAGCCTTTGAGTTCAGGCAAAAGAGGAACACTAAAAATAGTTAATAAATTAAGATAAACAGAGCTAGTATTGGACCACTCTGCCAGGATGCTGGCCATTTTACTGGGATGAGTACAGCTGCTGATAACAGATAGTACAATAAACACAAACGTTTTTGAAAACTAAGTAAAAAGCCATTTATCCTTAGCTGTACAATTCGAAAGTAAAGTGAAATATGATTTTTAAAAACATAGACTTTGCAGTTTAAAAAAACAACAGAAGAAACCTGAGTTCTCATTCTGCCTCAGTTAATTAATGTGTGATTTTCTATAAATTATTTCAAAAATTTACATCTCTTTTGAAAACAGTGATAACAGTAAGTTTCTTATTATCTTAAGTGTTTTTTGAAGATTAAATAAAATAAGGTAGGCAAAGCACTTAGAATGCCTACAAAGAAATAAATGCTCAAAATATGGTAGCTAGTAACATCTTTGTAATTATTGTTCGTATTACTGAATTCCTACTTGTATTAAAGCTTCAGCAAATATTTTTATCTAAATTATGGACTCCTGAGAGTAGAAGGAATTCAAATTTTAAAATAATCTTATCTATAATCTGTGGGTAATCTTTTCTCCCCTAAGAATGATAATATATATGAAGGAAACATCTAGGACCTAGGATACAGGAAGAGTTCACTATATTTTAATTCCTTTCCTTTCATTTATTTTGAGTTGATACTCCCTTAACACACACAATATAGTTGTGTTCATAATAATGTTCTAGAAAATATCTGTTATGATTGAGGTCTTAATCTTAAAATTAAGGTTGAAAAATGGGCTGAGTAGTAAGTGCTTCTTGTTTCTGCACCTTCCAATAAGGTGAGGAGACAGAATCCACTCCAGATATACTAACTGAAAATTGAATTTAAAGTAAAGAATTTTTAGCTAGGTGTTGAAGAGCTGAAAAGGAGACAAGGGTAAACTATGGTATTACAGAGGTAGTAGTTGCAGGAAATAGGACTGAAGAAAGAAGAGAAGTGGCTTGGATTATTAACGCTTGAGGAGGAGCCCTGCAAAACAGAGCTTCAGACCCCTCTGAAGAGGGGTGTTGCTCAGCTGGAGCTCCAACCTCAAGTGCTTGAACATCAGGTGCTCACCTGAGGGCCTGTGGAACTCTGGACTCAGCCATACCTCTGAGGAGGAGGAGCTGGCTGGCTGGTAGCTATTAAGAGCGAATAAGATAAGGCAGATTCTAGAAGTATAGGGAAAGCCCACAAACTGAAATTAACTGTTAGTACTGTGACAAATACCCTGCCGAGTTGAAGAAGCAGGATGATGCTACAGGAAGATGAAGCAAACAGAAAGGATCAAGTCCCTTCTTCCTCTAGGCTTCCAGTTTCTCACCACAGCCCCTGCTGCATGGAACCTAACAGCTGGCAAAGAAGAAAGGTGACTTGCAGAGCCCGAGTCCTGCATCACAAAATAGAATATAGAAGAGTGAGTTAGAAAATAAGAGATAATAGAATAAGAAGTTCTGAATTTTAGTGGCTGGTAAATATCTTGTTGTTTTTTTAAGTCTGTAATATAGATGTTTTCCCATAACAGCATTTCTAAATTTTATTACCTTCTAAACAAAAGCAACAATAGAATGGAAAATACTTTGGTTTGATGATTTCAGCATCTTAATAAATGTAGCAGGATTATTCCAAAAGCCAATGGAAAGTCTGTCAGAAGCTTGTTCAAGAGGGATGAAAATAAATGTTCAACCAGCAAAAGACCAATTCCAGTTAAAAAATAAAACACATAGTCATACAACTAAAATTATCTGTTAACTTATTGATAAACAGATTTTACTTTTAACAAGAGAAGTAATATACAGCAATATTCTCATGAACTCTTGTGCATTTCTATAGATTTTACTTTGTTTAGATGTTATTTTTAGTTACCAAAAAATTAGAATCTTTAAATTAGAAAATGCACGCGAAAACAGCATTTTAGGAAGATATTTTTATGTTGCATTTCCAAAACTCTAGTAAGGAATATATCATATTTTTAAAATATGCAAGAAATTTGCATATAATTTTATATTTATCTTATAGCATTATAATTGTATATTTATCTTTGAATACCAAAAAGCTCTTGGAATGGAGAAATTCTATATGCAGTTCATAGCTGACAATAAGTAAAAATGAATTGAAATTTTGAGATTACCTTTGTGACAGTACCAGAATCTAAATCACGTTGATTCTAGCATATTTATAAAGAAATATTATTAAAATTTAATCTTACTGGAAAACTATGAGTATGTTATGTTTCAGGTACTGCACGTAAAATAATTGAGCATTTTTATCTCCTCATCTGCTGTATATTAAAATTGACTTAATGTGTACTACTGCATTTTGTTACACTTGGTACTGACCTTTTCCCCATCTCAGATGAACACTGGTTTCTAAACATTTTAAATAGAAAATATTTGTTTTCCCAGGAGTGAACATTTCTATTTACCTATTGCCATCTTTCAGATCACTGAGAAAAGGAATGGGCTTACTGAAATTCCGGAGCAGGTATCCAAACAAACCTGAAAGCTTATTTGAAAAAGTTGTAAGAAAAGGTTTTAAATAGAAGCAGTACAGAATGAATATACTATCATCTAAATTCAGCTAGACCCCCACACAAGTGCCAGAACAGCACAAGAGATTAATAACTTGTACACCAGCATATTTTATTCATGGTTATAGCCACTACACTTCCAAAATCTGAAATTCAGAGACGATAAATCTCTAAAGAAGTGATAAATGAAAAAAGTGGAGAAAATAGGCCAGAGTTCTAGAGTGATGTCTTGACATTTGCACATGCTACTATGGCATCCATTAGCCATATGTCATCTTTCCTTTGGAGAGTGACGACTTCTTTTCACCTTGTAATCTTCTATATACAATAAATAAATAATGTCCTCTTCTGCTTCTCAGGCTGATGCTCGTCTTCTTATTTGAAATGGCGAGTTTAGGAACGGCATACAAGGATTCACACACAACTTATTATGGATAAGGGAGAATTATTCCCTCTTCCACAAAAAGCTCATGGCCCAGCTTTAACCCTGCAAATTCTCATTCAAATCTTGTTCACAACTTCAAGCTGATGTTACATACCTGGGTATAGCTGTGAGATATACCCCTGAGAGAGATATACCCCTGAGATATTACCCCTGAGAGAGAACTGAAAACTGGATAAGAGGAACTCCTGCAACAAACGACAATCCTAACTGAGGTGGAAGAGGCAGGAATTCCCTTCTGGAGAGGAAAAAATGCACCTTCACTAGCCGTAGTACTTCACGGCCGCCCGGGAGAAGCCCAAAGGTCGGCTGCCCTCCCTGGAGGAGCGGGGCCCTGAGGCAGGTGTTCCAAACCAGTATCTTACACCAATAAAAACAAGGATCTGGAAACAATAAGCCTAGCTAACAAGGTGTGTCAAATTACCTGTCTTGTCAGCAGTAGCATCCAAGAGTAAGCCTAAGGAGACTGACGTCCCACCTCTAGTAAGAGTAGAGTTGAACTATTTTCTCTTTGTTGCAGGACCTGCTTATGTGTGGTTCTCTCTTGGGAAAGCTCTACCCAGCTAATCCTGCTTATCCTTTGGGGTTTTAAAGTAAACTTTGAATTTAACTTTTGCCTTTCAGGGTATAAAACAGACTCAGAGGAACAGATGGAAACTGTGATCAAGAAAAGGAATTATTCTTTATTATGACTGATATGGAGATTCTGCCCAAAAGCCAGAGACTATCATTCACCCCTGATCAGTCTCCAAAATGGAACATATTTCATTATGTCTACTTATTTACCATGTAGGAGATTGATCTGAGACGACTTTAGGGCATGAATGGGAGAGTTGGGCATATCAACTCAAGCTCCATGAAATCCACTGTCCACTGTTCTTTCAGTGTACTTTCATATGTTTGGCAGGAAACTGGCTGTCAAGTTATCTAGGATGACCTTGGCTGGGAAAACTGGGGAATGTCACCTCAATCACATGTGTCTCAACCTGCAACATGCTACACTAGCCATGTCCTGGTAGCTGTGGTGAGGAGCAAGAGTAAGCAGGCCAAATTTTCCAAAAGGGAAAGCAGAAATACATATGTGCTTTTAAGCTTCTGTGATATATGTCAACACGCCATTGAACAAGATGAATCACGTGACCAGGCCTAGTGTCAGAGTGACAGGGGGCTACATATTTTTAGGTGAAGAAAACAGATACAGGGAGGTAATTAATTAGGGTTATTCATGCAATCATTCTACCACTATCAGTGATTCTGATGTTCATTTGCACATAAAATACACATCATCTGAGACTCTTTCTCCAAGAATAGGCCTTCCCTCTCTCTACTACTTATGTCTTTTCTATATTAAAATAATACTTGCAGATACCACAGTAAAAGTATTCTAATAGTCATATAAAGACTAAGAAAGCATTCATTTGCTTTCCTACAGATTGAAATTAAGCTTCCCAGCTTCCTAGGCATGAAGAAGACCTGCACCGTCTACAACAGAGGTCGACTTTTTCTACCTTCTTCCTGCTCATGGTAACTGTGGTCCCTTTGCTGGAAGAGAAAAGATCTGCAGTTACTTTTTATATTGAAAGAGATGCTATGGTTCAGCATTTACAATAGGCATTGAACTCACTGAGTGTCCTATCTACTCACAATCTGGGAAGCAATAGATACTTCATAAATTATTTTGAGTGAATAAATACAGTTTTTAACCTCTAAAAATGTACAATTACAAGTAGACATACTGAATAATTGGGAGATTCAAAAATCAGTATAAATTGAGAAGAGTAGGGGCCGGCCCTGCAGCGTAGTGGTTAAGTGCGTGCGCTCTAATGCTGACGGCCGGGGTTCGGATCCCTGCTGCGCACCAATGCACCACTTGTCAGGCCATGCTGTGGCGGCATCTCATATAAAGTGGAGGAAGATGGGCACAGATGTTAGCCCAGGGCCAGTCTTCCTCAGCAAAAAGAGGAGGATTGGCATGGATGTTAGCTCAGGGCTGATCTTTCTCACAAAAAAATAAATAATAAATAAATAAATTGAGAAGAGTAGAATGCTGTGAACATATCAGTGGTTTTGTGATCAAACTGGGAAATTTAGAGATGATATAAATGTTGGGAGGGAGGTTGTTTGAGAAAAGGACTTCTTGCTGTATGTTCCTGATTTTAAACAGAATTCAAAGTGGAGTAGGGGAAAAAAGTAAAGGGATTTTGTTTTGTCTAAGTGATTAGGTGACCTTCCTGTTGGCTCCCTTATCCATTGCTATAGAGTGAATGTTTGTGTCCCCCAAAATTCATGTATTGAAACCTAACACCCAAGGTGATGATTTAGAGGTGGGTTGGGAAGTGATTACATTCTTCTTATAATCCCATTTATGAGGGTTATTTCTTCATGACTTAATTACCTCTCAAAGGCCCCACCTCCAACTGTCATCACGTTGGGAACTAGATTTCAACATATGAAATTTGGGGTACGCAAATGTTCAGTCCATAACAGTGGCTTATATAATAATTTATTGAACAGAGCTGGCCTATATGGCATAGAGTTAATTTCTTCTTAGTTTTTATGACATCTATTTTAAAGGCAGATAAGTTTATCATGATGAATATTAGGATAGTAGTGGCAAAGACTCTTTCCTTGACCAAACTTTAGTTAGACTTCTCTAAACTCTCTTCTGTAGGCCTTAGACTTTGCCTTCTGTGTCTCTTTGGTGAGCCTAGTGATAGCAAGAATTCTGCTAAGTCATCCCCCCACCCTTGATGTCTCATCACTCTTGATATCTGATCAAGTTCCTCATCCCCCACTTTGGTGTTTAAGTCCTCGGTCTGCCTTTAGCAACAATCCTGTTAGGCCATTTTAGCAAGAATCCCCAACCCTTGATGTCTCCTCTTAGTAATTTTCCACCCACTGACCTC
This sequence comes from Ceratotherium simum simum, assembly GCF_057802395.1. NCBI lineage: Eukaryota > Metazoa > Chordata > Mammalia > Perissodactyla > Rhinocerotidae > Ceratotherium > Ceratotherium simum. Next base: position 28,473,223 of record NC_141907.1, on the reverse strand, counting down.
TGCATTCTGCTCCTCGGTTGTAAATCCCCAAGTGCCTTTGCTGTATTTGGAATTGAGCTGAGCTTTTTCCTCTATTACAATAGTACTGAATAAAATCTGTCCTTAGCACCTTTAGTTAGTGTCTGGTTCTGTTTCTCTTTTGTAATAGCTACCATAGAATGGCATAGTTTTAGTAGGAGAAAACTTTACCAATATTCCTGAATAAATTAAGCATATTTGTTAAATCATCTATTAATCATTCAGTGTCAGGCTGGTTTAGTGTGAATTTAATAGATCAACTATTTGGCAAAATTTAGTAATATTGAGGGTATTTTAAGTATATATAAAATGCATCAATTTCCATACCACTAAGTACCAGCTTAAAAAACAAATTTGTGTTCTACAGAAGAGAGTCCAAGTATTTTAATGTGGGATGGAAACTATGTTCACTAGTTTCTTATCGCTACTATAAAAAACTACCACAAATCTGGCAACTAGAAACCACATACATTTGTGATCTTACAGTTCTGTAGTTCAGAAGTCTGAAATGGGTGATGGCTAAAATCGGAATGTTGGCAGGACTATGTTCCTTTTTAGGGGTTCTAGGAGAGAAATAGTTTCTTTGTTCTTTTCAGCATCTAGAGGCCACTCACATTCCTTAGCTTGTGGCCTGCTTCCTCCATGTTCAAAGCCAGCAATATCAGGCCAAGTGCTTCTCATGCTGCCGTCTCTCTGGTGCTGTCTTCTGATTCACTTTTCTACTTTTAAGGACACAGATAACCCTGGATAATTTTCCTACCTCAAGGTCAGCTGATTTGCACCTTTAATTCCATCTCCAACCTTAATTCTCCTTTGCCATGTAATCTAACATATTCACAGGTTCCAATAATCAGGACATAGACATCTTTGGGTGGTCATTATTCTGCCTATCACACCATGATATTACTTTTATAAATCTATATCAAGAGGAATCCATAGGCAAGTAGAGTAAAATATACTTATTTTCTATCATTTCAAAAGTATTCTATTCAGAGCAAGTTTATTCAAATAAACCTATGACAAATGTCCTACCATAGTTCTGAAGATTGAGTATGTATGGAGTGTAGTGGCATGAGAGAACAAGATATTATGTTTGTTGATGTGGATCAAAATTGACTGTACCAAGAAAGATATTTTGGGGGCCTTGATGTGTAAGAATATATTAACTCATGAAGTGATAACTTTACGCTTCTAACTGTATATGTGAGACCTCTTTATAAAATTATTTTTCTTTTTTCTATACTAAATTATTTTCAGAAATACATTCCTCATCTGAATCTTTAGTGTGACACTCTCTCACATTGCCCCTGTAAAATTTCTTCAAATTGGTTAATTCACAATTTTTAAGACTTACCACCTGTTTTTACCTATCAGAATAATGGATCCTGGCAACACAGTAGTGAATCAGAAGGCCATGGTCTCTGCCATCATTTTTTCTTTTTTAATTTAATCTGTGTCATAAAGACTTCTATACAGATTTCACAGTTTCCAACAGATTTAAAGAGTGACTTGCCTTCGCTCTGCTTCCTGTTCACTTTTTAGTGACATAATCTTATTGTTAGATCAATTCACATGAAAAACACTTGCTATTTCACAAGAAGTAAACTTTAAAATACAACTATAAAAACATAACACCTGACAATTTTAGAAAGCTACAGTCTGTCAATCCATTTTGGGGCATATAATCCTTCTGGTTTTCATAAAAACCATTTTTAATAAATAACAATAATAGTCAAATAATAATAATTATAGCTAAAATTTATTTAGCTTTCATATGGGCTATAAACTTTACATGGATTATTTCAATTACTGTATCATTTGTAAAATAAATACTTAAGACTTAAATATTAAGTAACTGTCCCATAATCACTTAATAAGTAAATAACAGAACCAAGATTTGAATAAAAACAGTATGACTTAAGAGTATACATTCTTAGCAAATACACCATACTGGAAGTACTATTATAGTGATTTAGTCATGATTCTAGAGGCTAGAAGTCCAAGATTAAAATGTGAGCAGAGTTAATTTCATTCTGAGGCTTCTCTTCTTTGCTTGTAGATGGCAGTCTTCTCCCTTTGTCTTTATATGATCTTCCCTTTGTGTGTGTCTGTGTCTTAATCTCTTTTTATAGGCAAACTAGTCATATTGAATTAGGGCCCACACATATAATCTCCTTTTACATTAATTACCTCTTTAAAGGACCTATCTCCAAATATAGTCACATTTTGAGGTACTAGGGGTTAGAACTTCAATATATGAATTTTGAGAGGACACAATTCACCTCATAAGATATAATTTCTCAGACCAAAGGGGAAAACATAGATTCATTGTGCCCAGTGACCAAGAGGATGAAATTGCTCAAACTGAGACCAGAACACGTGATTCTTACTTCTAAATTAAATTTGGAAAGAAGTAGAGAATAGCAAGGATTGGGAGACCAAGAAAAATGATCAAAATTCTTGGAGACAAATACACTGAATTTAAAAATCTCTGCAAGAATAAAGCGTGAAATACATACTGTGTGCTGGAAGTTTAGTAACTTGCTGATGGTGAGGTTTCCTATTGGACTACTGGTAACACTATCACTTAGGAAGAGTTTTCACTGAACTAAGAGATAGAGAACGAATTTACTCTGAGTCCAGCCTAAAGTTTGGTTTGCTCAAAAACACGCAGCAGAGCATGAACAGGAACAGAGAAGGTGGAAAGTTGGGTTGAGTACTGTCAATTGAGCTTACAATGTTAAAACAAGGAAGAACGTGGAGGTGGACGCTGGGGGCAGACTCCTGCTGATATGGAGAGCTTTCTCTTCACCTCTCCCAGGGTTAGCAAAGTGCTAGTTTCTGTGCAGTCCACTTGCATGAAATCTTGAGTGAGACCTTGTTCTGCTGATTTTTCCTCCCACCTATCTTTCTGAGAACACTTATAAGCTTTTTATTCCTTGATAAGTGTCCCATGTGTCTGATCTGTAGTTTTCCTGTTTATTACTATCTTAATGACTTTGTAGCACTATTTCTTTTAGGGATGGTTTGTACTGAAGAGCCCCTTTTATGGCAGATTCCCTTTCTCAACTGCCTGCCTTTCAAATCAAACTCCTGCCGGGACTAAACAGTACTGACACATTTCCTTCAAAGAATTCCTGATAAACCAAGGGGCTGATGCAACACCAATTCGTCTAAATATCTAGAATAAAACCATTAATTATCATCAAGTGTTGGGCATTTTAATGTAAAAATCAACTAGATAAGAAAATTTAAAACACTCTATCCCAAATATGAATTCAAAACATGAGGACAAATCAAAGAGGTATAATCTCCTCACTTCTTGCTAGGTTCCTGTGACCAATGTATATCACCAGGCATTGAATAAAGACAGCGTAAATGGGCAAATGGACCCAGTGCAAACTCCCATGCTCTAAAATTATTATATCATCTTTCTGGACTCTTTCATCTTCTTGAGGAAAATGTTACTGACCATATTAAAGACATATCTTCTATTTACGAATCCTTGATTGTAAGGTATACTCCAGGCATTCTGTCCTATTCTACCTTTTCCTTTATCTAAACATTCTAGATGACTTCATGTTATCTCTTGGCTACAAATATCTGTGTGCTGGTAATTCAAAAATTGTATCCCCATCTCTAGCTCCTCCCCATAAATCCAGATTTACATACCCAATTGTCCACCTGAGGTAAACAGTTGGAAGACTAACAAATATCTCAAAATTAAAATAGACAATGGAGAACTGCTGATTATCTCGTCTAAATTTACTCCCTAAGTTTTATCCATTATACTAAATGAACAACCATTCACCTGGTTGTGCCATTCAGCAACCCTGGTTATAGTTTTTATTCCTCTCTGTAATTCACTCTCATATCCAATTTATTAGTAACTCTAGCTCCAAACAATATTCTAAGTTAATCACATCTCTTCATCTATAGTGTAGGAGAAAATTGCACTGGACCAGTTAAGCAGACAGTAAACACTTTATTCAAAGACTGTTGCAATAGGAGTCAAAACTACTGAAATAGGAGAGAGAGATTGCATTCAACTCTACTGAAGCAAATAGCAGGAGGATTTTTAAATGCTGGGATGACCTGATAGAAAAGTCCTGGAGGACATTAGTGGGGAGGTTGGTCAAGGTGATTAGGTCATCTGTGTTTGTTAATTGTAGCTTATCAAAGAACTTAGATTCCTACCCTCTCACAGAGACTGAAAGATGAAGGCCTTATCTTTTTTGATGATTACATTTAAAAGGGATGGCTCCCATCTCCTTGAGAAAGACATTTCTGAGTTGAGGACAATTTATATCTCAAAGAGACCAAGAAGGGATTTACAATTGCAACTTTTTGAAAGCAAACGTTCTAAGAAAATGAAGGTCAGGGTGTTGTCTTGACATGAGTACAGCCATGTTTGGCCGCTCCATTGACCTAAAGCCACCAACACAAAAAAAATATAAAAGCTACTTTCTGCGTGGTGGAAACTGGCCCTTCTCCCACGGAGGGAGTTGCAAGTTGTAACATTTCAAGGCTCTTGGAGCGTCGTAGCGCGGGATGGACTGGCCATCTGTGCCGGGCTAAGACGATAACCAAAGAAAACAATGCACGTACACAACTACTGGGCTGGGACGTTAGCCAAGGAGCTCAGTGCACGTACGCCACTGATAACCATTTGTACATGGGAACACTGGATGCTTGCTCTGTAAACTCTGTAACTGCTTATATAAACTGCTGGAGACTGAGACCCGGTGAGAGTTCCACCTATGGAAGGGACACCTTGCCCAGGACGTGTGATCCTTGCCCAGCCACGTCGATTGACAGGGCTCTCCCGGCAGTGGGGCGTGGATATTGTAAATAACTAATTTGATGTAAAATAATTAATTTGATATAAAGTAATTAATTTGATATGTTCTCTTTTCGGTCAACCTGATGTTTCTCTTTCCAGTTGATTTGTGTCATTTCTCTTCAGCCAATGTGGATGTTTTCCCTTTCCAGTCAGGCTGATGTTTTTTCCTTCTTAATATTTGACCTATTCGGATCTGTTTGCAGACTATCGCCTTTACTATCCTCTATATAATAAAATATACCTTCAGTCCATTTGTTTGGAATAAAAAATGTCCTTTACATCTCCGATCAAATCCCCAAACCTCTCATAACAGGTGTATAGTCAGGAAGAAGCCTATCTAAAGTTTAGCCAAGGTGAGGAGAAGTTAAGCCCATCTGGTCGATAGTACAATTACTCAAACCAAAGCTATAGTCACCCTTTGCCTGGACTACTGAAATGTTTTTCTAAATAGTCTTCTTTCTTCCTCTTTTACCTTCCTTGTTTATAACAGGTGAATAAAAATAGCCTATTTTTTCTATTTAGAATTTCTTTCTGAGGATATTAATAGGATATTTCTAGTGAATATTCACCTTTATTCACTATATAGTTGTCAAAGTGAGTTTATGAAAACATAAATAAAATTATGTCAAACCCATTTTTAAAGTCTTCCTAATATTTCTCGTAGCATTTAGAGTAAAATACAAACTCCTTAAAATCCCTAGATGATCTATTTCTTGGTCACCCTTGATACATACTTGTTTTTTTTACCTTAAACATGCCAAAGTATCTCGATAGTTGGGCCTTTAAATTAGCTCTTCCCTTGGCTTTAGGTATGTGATGGTTAATTTTATTTATCAACTTGACTGGGCTAAGGGATGCCCAGATAGCTTATTTATGAGTGTGTCTGTGAGAGTTTTTCCGGAAGAGATTAGCTTTTGATTTAGTAGACTGACTAAAGAGATACATCCTCACCAACATGGGTAGGCATCATCTAATCTATTGGGGGCCCACACAGAACAAAATGGCAAAAGAAGGGTGAATTCTCTCTTCTTGAACTGGGACGTCTATCTTTTCCTGCCCTTAGACATTGGAGCTCCTGGTTCCCAGGTCTTTGGCCTCAGACTGGGAATTACGACATTGGCTCCATTCTTGCTCATGCCTTCGGACTCCGACTGAATTACATCACCAACTTTCCTGGTTCTCCAGCTTGTAGATGGCAGATTGTGAGACTTCATGGCCTCCATTACCACATGAATCAATTCCTGTTATAGGAACCAATTCTTATAATATATATAATATAAATTGTCCTATGAAACACTTGACTAATACAAGTTACTTTTCCCCCTTGCACTAGTTGTCAAGCTATTGTTTGTCACCTGCAAACTGATCCTTAGGGTATATCCTATTATGTAATGCTGGACCTGGACAACTGCAAGCTACATTTCTTTTTTTGTCAAGTAGGTCCCTATTATGCTTTTGACAATAGCAAATTCTATATGGATACTAGAATGCTGGAGAAGAAGACATACCTCTTTGGCTTTCAATTCTCATTAGCTATTGCTTCAGAATGGCCATAAAACCTAGTGTTAAAATTGTTTTAGTAGCAGTTTTGTTTTGTTTTTACCCTCCAGTTTCTAGCTTCTTTTCACAGCCCCAGATCCAGTCTCTTCCCTCCTTGTGAGTGGCAGAATTTTTAGGAATCGTCTCTGTTGTGTGTTGAGTGATCACCAAAAATATAAGTTCAAGTTCTAAGCCCTGGTACCTGTGTAATGTGGCCTTATTTGGAAATAAGGTTCTTTGCAGATGTAATTAAGATGCAAGTTAAGATGAGGTCATACTAGAGTAGGTTGGGACCTCAATCAAATTTGATGGGTATTCTTACAAGAAGAAGAGAAAAGACACAAAGATAGACATACACAGAGACAAGACCACCACGTGAAGACACAGACACACAGAGGGAAGACAGCCATTTGACAACAGAGGCAGTGATTGGAGTTATGCAGTTGCACGTCAAGGAACAAGAAAAGATAAGAGAAAGCCATGGAACAGGCTCTCCCTCTGAGCCTTCCAGAAGGACCAACCTTGCCAACACTTCAGATTTGGAATTCTAGCCTCTATAACTGTGAGAGAACAAATTTCTGTTGCTTTAATTCACCCAGTTTTTGGTACTTTGTTACACAATCCTTGGAAACTAATATAGTCCCCAAGGTTCTCTGCCCCCACATTCACAGGTTCCTGAAACTCCCGTGATTGTGTTATGTTGTACGGCACAGTTGACCTTATAAAGGGGAGATTATCTGGGTGGGCATGATCACAGGATCCCTTAAAAGCAGAGAATTTTCTTTGGTTGGTGGTAGAAGAAGGCAGAGGAGAAAGTCAGAGAGATTCAAAGAATAAGAGGGACTTGACATGATATTGTTGGCTTGGAGATTGAGAGGGGGAAGTGATGAGGAATGCAGGAGGCATCTAAAGCTAAAAGTAGTTCTTACATGACAGCCAGCAAGAAAACAGGGACCTCAGACCTACAGCCACAGGGACTGGATTCTACCAACAACTTAAATGAGCTTGGAAGAGATTTTACCTCAGTGCCTCCAGATAAGAGCCAAGCAGGACAATATTTTGATTTTGGACTTGTGAGGCACTGAGCAGAAAATGCAGCTGAGCCTACCCAGATTTCTGACTTACAGGTCTAGGATACAGAAAATGAGTGTTGGTTTAAGCCACTAAGTTTGCTGTAGTTTGTTACGCAGAAAGAGAAAACTAAGACACTACCTTTTGAGACACCAGTAGCAGCCATACATCCTCTCCTCAGAAGTCTGAGTCTCAGCTCCGAAAGTCCCAGCTTTGAGAGTCCTTTCCTCTAAGATCCCATGGTACTAACACCAGCTATACAGTGCTCCCTCTTCAGTGAACTCTCAGTCCCCCTGAATTCCCTCCTCCAAGCTTCTAGATTTGGAGTGTCCCAATATTCCCCTCGTTTCCACTAGCCCTAAGGGTGCGAGTTGCTTCCTGAAATTATATTCTCTTTTAGCTCTGTGTTCCCTTTCTGATTTTACCATTCACTAATGCTTGTTTAACCAATTTCTTTTATTAAATTCTTTCTGTTAAAATAATCGTTATGGTTTCTGTGTACCTGGGTGGACCCTAACTGATACACTTTGATCTTCAAATTCATCCCCTCAGAAAAGAGTGACACCTAATCTAAAGTAAAAACTCAGTCAGTCTCTGCCACAGCAGCTATATTAATTATCTTTATAGTTTATTGTCTTTCAAATAATTATTTGTTTCTTCCTGCACTTGGTTGATTGGTTTTATCAATTCTATCCTCTCACAAGAATGAAGGCTATAGGTGAGATGAAATATTGTTTTGAATGCAGTTACTTGTGTCTGCACATGTTCTAATCATTGGTAGTGGGGGCAAAGGGTTAACGTGTTTCATCTCAACAGCACTTTAAGACAGACCAGATTCAGTGTCTTGAACACAGTTAGTGACCTGCTGAAAGACTAATTTAAATCCCAAGGGCTAAATAGGGACTCTTGAATTGCACTAACATAGCATTTACCAAATAGTTTAGGAAATTATGTGTTTTATTTAATCATTTCGAAATTCAGAATGCACATTATTTTTGTTGTGGTTAGTGCTGTTGAGTTGATTCCAACTCCTAGCGAACCTGTGTACAGCAGAGCGAAACCCTGCTGGGTCTTTTTGCACCATCCTCTCACCTTCCTGCGCTCTGTCAGACAACGCTCTGCTGCTATTCATAGGGTTTTCATGGCCAATTTTTCAGAAGTGGGTGGCCAGGTCCTTCTTCCTCGTCTGTCTTTGTCTGAAAGCTCCACTGAAAGCTGTCCACCATGGGCGACCCTGCTGATATTTGAAATACCGGTAGCATAGCTTTCAGCATCACAGCAACACGCAGCCACCACAGTATGAGAACTGACAGACAGGTGATGTGGTTCGCTGACTGGGAAACAAACCCGGGCTCTGGTGGGGAGACACCCGAATCTTAACCACAATACCGCCAGGGCTGTCAGCACATTGTTTAGCCTATACTAAATGATATTAGAAGATCTATATTATAAATTTTGTAGTTAAAAAGATTTTGATCCCTACTTTAGTCCAGTATCTTCCAAAAACTTATTCAAAAATAGAACCTCATTTTTAAGTAAAATCCTGGAAATTTTTTGGAATAATGTTAGAGCAAATACTAACTTGGATTACTGTCCGCCACTCCTCTCTCTTGATTCTGTTCCTCTCACCTCCAACAAAAGAAGGACTATGCTTCTCTGTCCTTGATCTCATAATATTTTGCCTTAGTAAATGCTGATATATTTTCCTAGAATTGATTGGTATCTATCTCAAACAAATAGCTATTAGTGATTTGGGCCTATAATATGTGACTATGTAGACCTAAGTTGGTGATACTAGCCCTCTGATCCAATAAAATGATGGAAATTTTTGGTAAATAAAACTAAAAGAGTAAAGGGGGATAATTTATCAATATATCAATTTACATTGAAATTTTGTGAACACTAGAGCAGAACACATTCCTTTCTAAAATTTAGTGGTTTTGTCTCTTCCTACAGTACCTAGACTCCTTCGTTATCATTCATATCATTCTGGTATGAATAATAAAGTTGATACATGCTGGGACTTTTTTAGTTTTTTTACCCATATTCTAATACTTAGTACATGGCTGGCACATATTCACTCAATATCTATTTTTGAATGAATTAATATAATGTGTATGTGAATTTCCAGACATTTTTCTCATCTCTCTTAAATCAGAAACAGTGTTTGGGTAAGTCAGAACAAATAGCCTCTCTAAATGTTTTTATATGTTGACATAGGTTGTTTGGCAGAGCACAATGTATAATAGAGCATGGAAGAAATAAACTAGATAATTGCTAAAAAGGTAATTCCATGCAAAGCAATTCAATTTGGGTTTTCTTTTTTCCTCAAATCACTCTAATAAGCTTGGTAAGTATAAAATCTTCATTTCTCTTTGGGTTACATAGACACAGCCTTAACTGACTCTTTATATAATCATCACCAAGTAATTATATTCAAGCTGGATGCTTTGTGACTCTCCTTTGACCACAAATTAGTTTGCACAAAGTGACACAAGCCATATTGTGTGGCCTCTTTTATTACTGCCAGTCACTGACATGGAGCTGAGAACAATGAACATGTTTTGAACAGGAGTGTGCTGTTATCTGGAAGGCCAAATGGAAACCTGCCCAACCAGAAATACCTAATAATTATTTTAGACATATTTTTTCTGACTTCCCCTCCCTCTCCATAGTAATGTAATTAATTACTGGCAGTGTTTTTACATATATAACAAGTTCGTAAGATCTTTTTCCTTTCAGTTTCTTTCCCCTCAACGAAGTAGAGTTTACGTACAAAGTATTAATAATTAAATGAGTAGCTCCACGCTGGGGATCATCATACTGGGCCCTTTCCCTACTTCAGATGGCATGATGCCAATTCAAGTACTTTACAAGGCCACAGAGAATAAGGGGAGTAACTAATGTGCCTTGAGGTGATCACAGCCAGAAGCGCCCCAAAACTTCCACTCAGCTTTACAAAACTAAACATTTTTTTGTGAGTGTGGTGAAATTGTGTGTGTTTGCTTATTTATTTATTTTATTGAGGTAATAGTTTATAACTGTATAAATTTCAGATATATATCATTATATTTCGATTTCTGTATAGACTGTGTTATGTTCACCACCTAAAGACTAATTACTATCCATTGTCATACACATACACATGTGCCTTGTCACCCCTTTTTCCCTTCTCCCTCCCCCTGTCCCCTCCGGTAACCACCAATCTAATCTCTGTATCTATGTGTCTGTTTGTTGTTGTTGTTATCTTCTACTTATGAGTGAAATAATATGATATTTGACTTTCTCCTGATTTATTCTGCTTAGCATAATACCTTTAAGGTCCATCCATGTGACAAATGGCAAGATTTCATCTTTTTTTATAGTTGAGTAGTATTCCATTGTTTAGATATACCATATCTTCTTTATCCATTCGTCCATTGATGGGCAGTTAGGTTGTTTCCAAGTCTTGGCTACTGTGAATAATGCTGCAATGAACATAGGGGTGCATATATCTTTAAGCATTCATGTTTTCGTGTTCTTTGGATAAATACCCAGAAGTGCAATAGCTGGATCATGTGGTAGTTCTATTCTTAATTTTTTGATGACTTGCCATACTGTTCTCCGTAGTAGCTGCTCCAGTTTACATTCCCACCAGCAGTGTATGAGAGTTCCCTTCTCTGTAAATCCTCTCCAACATATGTTGTTTCTTGTCCTGTTAATTATAGCTGTTCTGACAGGAGTGAGACAATATCTCCTTGTAGTTTTGATTTGCATTTCCCTAATAATTAGTGATGTTGAACATCTTTTCATGTGCCTGTTGACCATCTGTATATCTTCTTTAGAAGAATGTCTGTTCATATCTTTTGCCCATTTTTTAGTTGAGTTGTTTGTTTCTTTCTTGTTGAGATGTATATGTTCTTTATATATTTTGGAGATTAACCTCTGATCAGATATATGGTTTGCAAGTATCTTCTCCCAATTGTTAGGTTGTCTTTTCATTTTGTTGATGGTTTCCTTTGCTGTGCATAAGCTTTTGAGTTTGAGATAGTCCCATCTGTTTATTTTTTATTTTGATTCTCTTGCCTGGTGAGATGTTGTATTGGAAAAGATGCTGCTAAGACCGATGTCGAAGAGCGTACTGCCTATGTTTTCTTAGAAGTTCTATGGTTTCAGGTCTTACATTCAAGTGTTGAATCCATTTTGAGTTACTTTTTGTATATGATGTGAGATAATGGTCTACTTTCATTCTTTTGCATGTGGCTGTCCAGTTTTCCCAGCACCATTTATTGAAGAGACTTTCCTTTCTCCATTGTATGTTCTTGGCTCCCTTGTTGAAAATTAGCTGTGCATCGAAGTGTGGGTTTATTTCTGGGCTCTCAATTCTATTCCATTGATCTTTGTGTCTGTTTTTGTGCCAGTACCATACTAGTCTGATTAGTATAGCTTTCTAGTATATTTTAAAATCAGGGAGTGTGATACCTCCAGCTTTGTTCTTTTTTCTCAGAATTCCTTTGGCTATTCAGGGTCTTTTGTTGTTCCATATAAATTTTAGGATTCTTTGTTCTATTTCTGTGAAAAATGTCATTGGGACTTTGATAGGGATTGCATTGAATCTTTAGATTGCTTTAGGAAGTATGGATATTTTAACTATGTCAATTTGTCCAATCCAAGAGCACCAAATATCTTTCCATTTCTTTCTGTCTTCTTCAATTTCTTTCAACAGTGTTTGATTGTTTTCAGTGTACAGGTCTTTCACTTCTTTGGTTAAATTTATTTCTAGGTATTATATTCTTTTTGTTGAGCTTGTAAATGGGATTGTATTCTTTTTTCTTTTTTTTGTGAGCAAGATTAGCCCTGAGCTAACATCTGTTGCCAATCCTCCTCTTTTTGGTGGGGGAGATTGGCCCTGGGCTAACATCCATGCCTATCTTCCTCTACTTTATATGGGATGATGCCACAGCATGGCTTTACAAGCAGTGCCTCAGTCCACTCCAAGGATCTGAACCCATATACTCCGGGCCGCTGAAGCAGAGAGAGCGAACTTAACCCCTACACCACTGGGCCAGACCTGGGATTGTATTCTTAGTTTCTCATTCTGCTATTTCGTTGTTAGTGTATAGAAACACAACTGCTTTTTGATATGTTGATTTTGTATCCTGCAACTTTACTGTATTCATTTGTTATTTCTAATAGTTTTTTGGTGGTTCTTTAGGGTTTTCTATATATAAAATCATGTCATCTGCAAGTAATGACAGTTTTACTTCTTCCTTTCCAATTTGGATGCCTCTTATTTATTTTTCTTGCCTGACTCCTCTGGCAAGGACTTCTAATACTATGTTAAATAAAAGTGGCAAAAGTGGGCATCTTTGTCTGGTTCTTGTTCTTAAAGGCAAAGGTTTCAGTTTTTCTCCATTGAGAATGATATTAGCTGTGGTTTTGTCATATATAGCCTTTATTGTGCTGTGGTAATTTCCTTCTATACCCATTTTATTCAGAGTTTTTATCATAAATGGATGCTGTATCTTGTTGAATGCTTTCTCTGTATCTATTGAGATGATCACATGACTTTTATTCTTCATATTATTAACGTGGTGTATCACATTGATTGATTTGCAGATGTTGAACCATCCTTGCACCCCTGCAATAAATCCCACTTAATCATAGTGTGTGATCTTTGTAATGTATTGTTGTATTCAATTTGCTAGTATTTTGTTGAGGATTTTTGCACCTATGTTCATCAGCGATATTGGCCTGTAATTTTCTTTTTTCTGTGTTGTCCTTGTCTGGTTTTGGTATCAGGGTAATGTCGGTCTCCTAGAGTTAAAAAGCTTCCCCTCCTCTTCAATTTTTTGGAAAAGTTTGAGGATAGGTACTAAGTCTTCTTTGAATGTTTGGTAGAATTCACTGGGGAAGCCGTCTGGTCCTGGACTTCTGTTTTTTGGGAGGTTTTCGATTACTTTTTCGATCCCCTTACTGGTGATTGAGCTATTCAAATTCTCTGTTTCTTCTTGATTCAGTCAAAATCTAATATTTTATGAATGAGCCCTATTCTTCTTATGTAGAAAAGAAATTCAATTAGCAATTATTTCATAAATGCAAATTTTCAATTATATACTATATAAACACCATATATATATATATATACACACACATATATACCTATACACACACACACACTCTAATAAAGACAAAATAATCATTTTCCAAGTAATTATTTAATTATTATCTCAGGAAAAAGAGAAAACCAGAGAAAATTTTATGTCTAAATATTTCCTAAAATTGAAAAATTAATGAATAAATCACTGTGACAGACTACAAGTATATAAGTACAAGCACACAGCAAGTGCTAAACACAGAGCTATTAAATAAGATAATTAAATGCAAAACATTTTAGAATTATTGCATGGAATATAGACGGAAAAATTTTACATCAATTATCTTATTGTGTGAAGGTATAGCATGAAAAAATAGAACTAATTTTTTTGTTTAAATATATGTTCACTTAAAAATAGCTTATGAAGAAAATGGTGGAAATAAACGGATTCATAATAAAAAATCAAACAAGATAAGGATTGCCAAATATTAAATACACACATTAGAAAATTCACAAGGCAGCTTTAAAATCATATACTTATATCTGTTTCTATATTTTATGCCAAGAATAAAGTATTAATGAACACATTAGCATTATATTTAATGTAGAGTTGTAGAAATTAAAAGTTAGAGAAAGTAAATGCAATATGGAATCAAAATAATATTAAAGAATTCTGTTGTTGTAATAGTGGGCCAAAGTTCACCATTGTTCTCTATGTCCTCAAGATCAAAAGATAAAAATTATCCTCTGAACATTCAATGTATTTTATAACTGCACAGACTTTGCTAAACTGGAGTTCACAAATATTGATGAATCTTTTATAAACATCTATTAAATACATTGCAAATGTGTATTAAATACGTTACATATTTATTCTAAGCGTCTCTTTCCATTTTCTTACAAATTATTTTTCAAACCCCAAGATCTGGTATAACAGAATATGCTGAACAAGACTATATTCCACCTCTGTCTTTTCAAGTGGATGTTACTTTTTTGTTCATTTCTTCTATAGAACTCTGTGCATGTGTGTATCTCTCATAATCTAAATTTTCATTTCTTTCCTTTTTTGAAATTTTTTATACTTGTTCTTTTCATTCCTTGATGCTATGCTTTTTCTATACTCTTTCAATCTCTTGATTATTCCCCCTAATTTCCCTGCAAAGGAGTTGCTTCTTTAAGTCATATAATGAGATAACTTTGAGTTTAAATTCTGTCACTGAATTAATAAGAGGATACAAGTGAAAGAATGCTGTGATTCCATGCCCTAGAATTAGAAAGAATGCTATTCTTTTCTGCAACACTTCGGACCCCCTGATGCTCAGAGAGTAAGAATTTAGGGAGACAATAAAGGAGTTAATTGCAATAGTCAAGATGGGAAGTGATTAAAGCATTTAATGGAACCATTTCTATGATTGTATTCATTGTCACAGCACTGCTAAGTCTTACAGGGATCACAGAAGCACATAATGCATGAACAATAAAAATGTATGGGTCAATATTTTATTTTTAATTGCTTCCAATTCTAATTTCCTAAAATATAACCACATGATAATTATTAATGTCCAGCATACGTACTATATAGACTATATAGATAGTAAACTTTTTTCACTTGTTTTCAAAAATGCCTCTCCAGTGACTGCTATTCTTCCCATTTGTAACTCCCTACTGACCAAGTTATAAGACCATGGTTAACCAATAAATAAGGAAATGAATTCTGTCAGGAAATAGAGTGTACAAGGGAAAGGAAACAACAAGAGATCATTTGATGTGTTTTCTGGGTCAGAGATTTCATATTACTTCACAGTACATAAGTGCATACCCCTATTTCCCCCTTATCCCAGTCTTTATCCTTAATGTGGCATGATGACAGCTGATGGGAATTTTTCCTATGTGAGTATCCAGACATTCCAGAGGTGAGGGACAAGGAAAAATGATATTTTTCTCTTTTTATAAAGAGAAAGACACATCTGTGTATCTCTGCTCCTGAAAGAGTTTCCTCCTTATTCCAGCCTTCTCCAGAAGACTTTTACGACCTGAACTTGTTTTCAAGTTCTGGGACTTCATCTCCTTGGCATTTAAATTCCTAGGGAAGTAATGCTCTACTAGTATCCTAGGCACCTTGGGGCTTAGCCTAGGACCAAGTCCAGGCTGTAACCATTTGACTCTCTGGGGAATACAAGAAAATTTTGTTAGCCTTTTAGATCAGAACAATTAACTAGAAAAATGGCTGCATATATAATTCTCATGATATGTGAAAATGTTTATAAGAGAATTGAAAGCAAACATTCTCTACGTTTATAGTGCATATGTTTCAATGGATTAGGAGGATAGAGCTTTTTATAGGAAGATTGAGAAAAACGAGAAAGTTTTATTTCTCCACAAATAATCAATCCAATTCAGTGCAAAAACAATGGTCATATTCTTGTGACAGCCACTATGGCCAGTTTTCAGGGGCATAAAACATAGTGCTTCCCTTCAACTTTATGATTTCATAGTGTCATTGAAGCCAAAAGACAAACAAACAACTCTAATATGAGACTGAATATACATACTTTAGTAGGAATATATTTGTAGAACTGTATTTTGAGGGTCAATAGGAGGAAGACATAACATCAATTTGTAATAACTCTAAAACAGTTCATAAGAGTGATATTTGAGATGGATCTTAAAGACTTTGTAAAATGCAGAAAGGCAAAATTTCCAAGAGTACATTCCAGGCACAGGAAACTACATAGATAAGTAAATTGTAAAACATTACAGTATAAGACTATTTACATTACCTGGGGTCGAACCCCCTTTATCATCCAATTGACCACTTACTTTTTATTTATTCACTCAACAAATATATATTTTTAATATCTACCATGTAACAGAGATCATTCTAGGTAATCACAAAAATGAGAAAGAATACTGCTAAAATTTAATTGTTAGCTAATAATTACTTAATTACTATACATACTGTATGAATATGTATTATGAAATAAAATAAAGTAGAGTAAGTGAACATAGAAGCTAGGGTGATATATTCCAGATGATTAAAAGGCTCCTCTGCTAGGGTGACATAGATCATTTGATGAAAACCCCGAATGAAATGATTAAGAAAGTCATGCAAGTTTAGGGGAGAAAAAAATATTTTCCTTCCACCCATCTTAGGTTCCTTGGCTGGGGCCCTATAAACTAGACTGACAAAAGTCGGAGCAACAAGAGAAAAATGGTAAGAAGTTTGTTAGCATGTGTATCATGCATATACATAGGAGCACTGGGAGATGAGTAACTCCAAAGGGGTAGTTAGAATTTGGGGTCTATATACCTAACTTAGTAGGGGGAAGGGAGAGGAAGAAAGGGTACTCATGGAAAAACAAATGACTTTTTGCAAAGATAAATGGGCCCTTAGGCAAGTAGATGGGAAATACAGTAGTTTTGTGATCATGTCTGTTTGGATGTGGTGTTGACTTCTCTCTCAGAAGAGAATATTAGAGTTGTTCCTGGGGGAAGGGGGGAATTTATAACACTTGAGTTCTTTGGGGAGCTTCTCGTTTTAGGCAGACAAGGAATTTCAGGAACTGAATGCCTACAGCACAAAATAATTCTTATACTAAAATGGCATATGGAGTGGCATATCCTAATCACCTTCATAAGTAACTAAGAAAATAAATTAATATTGCGTATGTAGATATGCTGGAGACTCCATATATACTAGTAGGCTCTTTTCCTAATAATAGTGGGAAAAGCCAGCTTTTGAACAAACATGATATTCACACTGATGAATCTATACTTAAAGTAGATAGTGATAGTCTCTTGAAGTCATTTTTTTTTTTTTCAATAGGATGGATGAAAACGGAAGAGTTATCAATCGCAAGAGCATCTCTGATGGATAATGAAGACACTAGAGTGATGGCTGTGCAAATGTAAAGCGGATGGATGTGAAATTTATCCCAGAAGGTGAACATTTGCATTTGGCTACTGAGAAAGAAGTCAGTGATGATACCGAGATTTTTAAGTCTACATAGTGAGGTAAACAAGAATTCCATTCTCAGATATTGAAAAATTTAGAGGAAGAGTTGACTTTGAAAGAATAATAGTGGTTTGGGAACTGTTGAGTTTGGGGTTCTGCCTAGTAAAACATCTGACTAAATCAGGAACATGGAATTTAAAGGTAAGAGGTCAGTATTGCGTATGTATATTTGTAGTGATTTGTTGCAAATTGACTTAAGCCGATATGCAGTTCACAAACCCATTTATTTCAGTAGTTATTGGTATCTTCTAACAGTTAGAGACTGGTGTGTGCTATTGGACTCCTCCCCACAACCTGAAGACATGGTGGTATGTTGCAAATTGTGCCACAAAGATGGTACAAATATTTACAACAAGCAGGCCTACAAACAGCCATGCAGGCTTTCTATGATTTCCATGAAGTCTCAGCAACCTGTCACTTTATATGCTCTGGCAACCTTACAGAAAAAGTTCACTTACAGCAAATGCAAACACATTCTTATGGTAAGATTCAGCTAACTTTCTAGGCATGGTCAACAACAAATATCCTCTGATACAGCACTTTAACTTAGAACCATTGGAATCTTAGGTTTAGAACACCATTTCAAAAGAAATGGCTATTAATAGGCTTTTAGGCTTACTAAACCCTTATACTATGTTTATGCAATGATGAGAGTCTCTGTACAATATTTCAGGCCAAGCTACTACCTAGAATAACCTCTGGTGTTGGTCATATTTAATATCATTTGAAGTACTTGGTATTTCAGTTGTAGACTCAGCACTTCTAAATTGCAAATTAAAATAATTAACATACACATATAGTCCTTACTGTCTATATGAAGTGTTTGAAATAAATCCTAAGCAATGTACCATTTATTTTATAATAGTCTAAGAATATATTCCAATCTACCCAAACCAACCACAGCACCATAGATTATGTTCTGCCATCTCTCTCCCGTCTGTGTTGCAAACCCTTTCTCCCACCAGCACTCCTCAATTACATCGAGTTCTACACTGCTCAGTCCCATAATGATCCTCTAGGTAGTGTTAAATTAACACCAGAGCTAATATCCTGGAATTTGATCCAAAACAGAATTCAGCTCAGGATTAAACTAAACTTTGTCCCATTTCTTTGAGTATTTGAAGAAAGAGTCTTTTCTCTTAAAATATTTACTGAGGCAATAGCAGCAATATCTCAAAATTTCAAATTTCTCTGTGCCAAACACCATGCTTAGTATGGCAGGAACAATAAAATCTAAAAATCTTAGTAAAAGAAAACATTATAATATGAACAACCAAGATGATGCATTTATTCTTCTGAAAGAAAGTTTTGGTGCTGTTAATATAACACACTCTATTCTTCATCATTATTCCTGAAAAAATAAAGGGAAATTCTGGACATCTCTAGATTCGTTTTTCAAGTAAAGGAATCTGTTCAAATATATTTAGTCCAGCAATTCTTAAGTGTGTTTAACAGTTATTACTATCCTTTGGAAAAAATATTCCTTGGAATACATAGTGTTAAAACACCAGAAAATGAAAATATGCTAGACCATTCCATAATATTTACTTTAAATCTACTGTGTCTCAGGTACTGGGCAAACAAATAAGCAAATCACCTTGTCCTCAAGGCTTCACCGTCTTTTCAAACTCAAAGGCAAACATCTCCTAATAGATTGAGAAAGATGAAAACTCAATTAAAGGCCAAATAAACCAAAATAGTCTCCTATTTATTAAATCATATCCCTCGGTATTAAATATCTGTGCATTATTTGCCAACTTGAGATTTGTGAATTTTTTCCATTGCTTTTTTTCTCAAATTACTACTATTATTATTATGAACATGAAAACAAAAGTCACAGTTTTTTTTAAAACAAGAAAACCACTGTTATTTAATTATTATCATCCAAGAGGAATCCCAGCGTAGGGGAACAGACTATCCCACCCCAAAATATACCACTTTGGCGTAAGGATTGTTCTGAGCTGAAGACAATAGAAAAACAGCAAACCCCAAACAAAGCTCTCTGCCTTTCCCCATCATTTGCCTAAAAGCAGACTTAGACTCTTTCTTTTTTTTTTTTTGTGAGGAAGATCGGCCCTGAGCTAACATCTGCCAATCCTCCTCTTTTTGTTGAGGAAGACTGGCCCTGGGCTAACATCCACACCTGTCTTCCTCTACTTTATATGGGACACCGCCACAGCATGGCTCGACAAGCGGTGCGTTGGTGCTCGCCTGGGATCCGAACGGGCGAACCCTGGGCCGCCGTAGCGGAACACTTGCACTTAACCACTTGCACCACCTGGCCGGCCCCCCAGACTTAGACTCTTCATCACCAGGAACAACTTGAGACTTTTATCAGCCCAGAAACAGCCCTGACAGGAATCTACATAACAAATCTGACTAAAATAACCCTTATCTTCCATTAATTCCTTCTCCCCTATATATTTCCTTTGCAGCCTTAAAAGTTTGCAGCCTTAAAAGCCTAAACCCTTTTCCTTTGTCCTGTCACTTTTCTACAAATTTATTGTTCTTATTAAGATGCTATATATGCCTCAAGTTCTAACCACCTCTTTGAGATACTCATTAGTTACTCCCACTTGTATGTGCACTGCACATGTTAATAAATACTGTTTCTTTTCTGTTGTTAATTTGTCTTTTGTCAGTTTAATTTCCAGGGTCCCAGCTGGAGAACCTAGGAAGGTAGAGGAAAAAATTTTTTTCATCCCTTCCAGTATTTTGCTGGCAACTGTGAATTATACAGCAGAAAAGGAAACAGTGATGGACTCAAGGAACTTACACTCAAATAAGGAATCAAATGTGTCAAATGCACTAGCTAACAATAACCAATGCAACGCATTAACAATGCAAAGCCAATTTTGCCAAATTAAATGCCATAACTTTCCCCAGAGAAATAATCTCTTGATATCACACACCAGTAAGTTATTTTCCTCTTATGATTTGTAAACGTAGGCCTGTTTTTCTAAAACTGTGTTTAGATACATTGTTTTTCCTTGACTAGAATATTTTTGATGTTGTGGATAATCATGCTAAAAACGAACTGAAATCCCTTTTACTTATATATAAGTACACTCAAACAATTGGCTAGGCTGCCTAATTTTTCTATCCAAGACAATAGACACACACGTGCACTTAAAACACATACAAACCCTCTCTCGCACATACCAGACACACACAAAAGTAGTAATATGTAAAGGACGTTAGCAATTCTCCAAATTTCTTTCTTAATTTGAAGTAAGCACATCTTAGGATAGACCATAAATAATACAGGTATCCAAGCAAACTTAATGGCACTACTGTCATAACAACATTATTACCCTAAAGAGAAGAATACAATATACTTTCTCTCCTAATTTGAAAATATAAGAACATGGAAACTTCATGAATGGTTTATTTTTTAATTTGAATTTTCTGGTGTTGTTTGATTCAATAGTCTTTATTTAAAATGATAAAGCCAGCAAAGATAAGGAATAAAATGATTTCAAGATCAGTTTCTCTCAACTGTAAGTAAGAGATTGATGTCAGTCATGCATTTCTCATCAAAGACGATAACATCAGCCATTTTCAGGAGTGTGTGTGTTTTGAGTTTAGTGGTTTTATAAATAACTAACCAAACACTCTTCATCATAGTTAATGCAATATTTATCATAACCAAGCAATGATAAACAGTAAAAGGAGAAAAAACTAACACTGCTTTCTGTACTCTCCCCAGGACCAGACTCTAACACCATTGTAAACTCCTCTTGCCAGCCCACTACCGTCATATTGGGCAGGCTCTTCTGTCTGTGTAGAGCTCCTCTTGTTTGATTAGTGATATCTTAATTGCTTTCCAAGATACAACGCAGGTATCTTCTCTGTAAATAAATTTTTGATTTCCCTGAGCTAAGACTAAAACACTCCCTCTTTTGACCAGCATTGTACCTATGTATACCATGATTCCCATATTGACAACAATGATTTGTTTAAATCTCTCTCTCTGACCAGTTTTTCTACTTTTTTAGGGCAAGGCCTATGTACCTTGTTCCCCAGCACCTAGGACACTGCCCGGCATAGTGTAAAGACCTAAAATATCTGTTGAAAAATGAGTGAATACAAACGCAAATGAATCAGAAAACTTACAACAAGCACATAAGTTGTATAAGATGATTTGAAATATCTTTACAATTCTTAAGAAATATTGTTACATTTTTTAAAATATCAGAAAGGTGCTATAATAAAATGCACTTCCTACAAGTTCATAATATATTTATCTCACTCTTTTTGACACGTTTGAAATTTGCTTTTCCATTTTCCTTCAATAAATTCAATTGGAATACAACGGTTTTGCTTTGATTAACTCATAGTATGTGCATAATTTGGATCTGATTTCACTTAAAGACTCACTGTAATAAATTTTTAACACTTTCTGCTTTTTGGAGATCAGTGAAAAAGAATACCAGGTCAGAAAGTCCTTTTTCTTCCTGAAGAAACAGCAAGGACACATCCTCAGACCATAGATAATATGAAAGGGAAAAGAACGTCCTACACATGAAATGATTTCAGTCCTAGTTCTGGTTTATTTCATCAGTAATAAGAAAATTCTTACCGATATTCCATTATGAGCAGTTCTTCTGTGAGGACTTCACATGAAAGACTGTGAGATTACACCCTGAGATTTGTTCGTCCCCAAACTGTGCAAGGGCACCTGGAGTGCCACACATAATTGAATTGGCCAAGTTTTGAGTTTTCCTGCTAATTGTATAACATTTTCATGATTCCTGTTACCAGTGGAAGGACTGTGGTAGTAGGTTGAGGGTAAACATTGGATGGAGAAAATGTACCAAGAATGACCTAGCAAAAATATGTCTTTCTATAAAGCTGTTCAAATAAAAAAGGTGGGTTCAGGGCCAGCCCCTGGCATAGTGTTAAGTGCACATGCTCCACTGCTGGTGGCCCAGGTTCGATCCCGGGCGCTCACCCATGCACCACTTGTCAGGCCATGCTGTGGCGGCCTCCCATATAAAGCGGAGGAAGATGGGCACAGATGTTAGCCCAGGGCCAGTCTTCCTCAGTAAAAAGAGGAGGATTGGCATGGATGTTAGCTCAGGGCTGATCTTCCTCACAAAAAAAAAAAAAAAATGGTGGGTTCACTGTCTTTAGTTAACCCTTGCCCTCTCACTTTCCCTCTCTCCCAAATCCTAATTATCTGTGACACATTTTGGTAACTAGACTATGACAGATTCAACCTATTGACAATTTCCTTCAAAGCAGAGGTCTAGGGGTAAGAATACAATATCTAGGAGACATGCACTGAATTACTTTTTCCCCTGCCTCATTTTTTTGACCACTTACATTAGATACGTTTTAAATTTGTTTTGTTTACACAAATTAGAAGGTAGGAAATAAATGGTAAAGAGGAGAATTTTGGTGCCAGTGAGTTCTTATGAAGGGGTCCTGACCCCTATCCCAGGCAGAGTCAAGTGTAGGAACAGAATTCCCATACAGTTTTTTGGATCAGACAGTAGAAGGGAGCCTGCATCCTTTCCAAAGTTTCCAGTAATGCAGAAAATCTTCAGAATTCCCTGAACCTTTCACCATCACAAAAGGAATATTTGTGTAGGATGTGGGACTGTGTAGACAGAGGAGCTCTTCTCTATTTGAGTCAGTGGAACTAAAATTTTATCTTCTAGTAGGGTGCAAAAATCTTATCTTTGACTCTTTCCTGATTCTCTCATCCAAACCGTCACAGCTCCTAGTGAATCCTCCTATCTCAAATCTGGTTCAGCCTTACCTTCCCCATTGTCATCATTGTGACCCAGGCAATTATGAACACTTGCTTCTTGCTATTGACTGAATGTTTGTGTCCACTCAAAATTTAAATGCTGAAATCCTAACCCCCAATGTGATGGCAGTAGGTGGTGGGGCCTTTGGGGGGTGGTGATTAAGTCATGAGGGTGGAGCCCTCATGAATGGGATTAGTGCCCTTATATAAGAGACCCCAGAGAGTTCCCTCACCCCTTGCCATGTGACGATGCAATGTCTGTGAATCAGGAAGTGGGCACTCATAGACACTGAATATGCCAGTGCCTTGATCTTGGACTTCTAGCCTCCAGAACTGTGAGAAATACATGTTTTATTGTTTAAGCCACCCAGGCCATGGTATTATATTATAGTAGCCCAAAGGGACTAAGATGCCTCTTTTATCTCTAAGGCTGCTAATAGTGTCTTGCATATCTTAGCCTCTCCCCATCACTATCAATACTGCTCATTATTTTCCATTATTAATATTTCCGTTACTAATATTTCTATTTCACAACCCTATAGAAAAGCCTTTATGTATCCTGAATAAAATCTATGCTCCTTGGTATTGTATCTTTTATAATATGCTCCCTACCTACTTCTTCAGTCCTATATTCCAACAATATTTTTTCTAACAACCTAGATTCTGACTGGGTTTAATAAAATCTCTATGAAGCTACCTTCATTCTCTTTCATTGGACAAGTGTTCTCTCCTTCTCTTTTATTGAAATCTAGTTATCTTTAGAGATCTAGATTAAATTCCACTTCTTTTACAAAACAGTTTCCTCAAACACTATCTAGGAACTGATTTCCTTTTGTGTTTCAACTCTTAAGTACATTATTGTGCCAGCTCTTGGCCATTATCATCATCGTCGTCATCATCATCCTCATCATCCTTATTTACCCATTATCTTCCCTATGACATTGTAAAAGTTTTCTCAGCAGAGACTACATTTTGTCACCTTGTAGTAGGTGGTTCATCTCCAAGTGCCTAACCTAGTGTTTTGCATAAAGAAAGTATTCAATATGTTTTCAACGAATCAAGGAAAATCAATTGATTTTTCAGTTTCCTAACAGTTGAAGACTTGCAGAGCTCACAAACTGTTGGCGAACTCTTCCCTTTAAATGTGCACTTAAATAAATAGGCGTATCTTTGCCTTGCCTTTCTTCTCTTGAGGTGCATCTGTGGTCTCCAGGGTTAGCAACAGCAGAAGTAGAAGCAGCAGCAGGTTCCCTGTGTTTAACATTGCAGGCAGCAGGTATGATCTTTGGCAACAAGCAGACTCTAGTAGAGCTTAGAGTGGTGCTACTGTGCTGCTGAAACAGATTACCCATCAAAGTCTCTTCCTCTTTTTTCCATTTGGCTTTTGTCAGCAATTGGCAAAGTGCCACTCAGTAAGAACATACTAAAAGAAGAAGGAGAGTAATGAGAAATAATTAGAGGTGGCTCGTTGCCAACATATGTCTGGATTTGAGGAGAGGAGAAGCTGTTGGACAATATTAGGAAAGTAATTCGATGCCCGAAATCTAAATGAATATTGCTGAGGAGGGTCAATAAGATAATATAGCTAAAACATAAATGCTCTCTAAATTACCATTTACTAATGACTAGAACATATTTTCTAGAAGCCATAATATAGTGGGTTGGTAGCTGAAGAATTGACATATGGAACTGAGAACCGTGAACTCACTCCTTCTTTCCCTCTGACAATTCTCTCATTAATGCACAGCCAGGAAACCTGGAAAATGTATGCTTCCACTGAGTTGGAGAGAGATGACAGTCCTGTCAGCTGCTGAGCCTTTGTTCCTTTGTTCATCCATATGAAAATGACAGAAAGGAAGTGAGGATGAGACTTCTTTTTTCCCAAGCCCAACGGTCTAAAGGATTTATAGGACATCTGCTCACCCATTGTTGGTTTTGAAAGGTTCCTTCTCATGTTTGAAAGAGGAAACACATTGGACTATCACATCAGGCATCAAAGATGTTAGATGATTGGCCAGTTGCTTCTGTGGGTAAAAGATGACTGGAAATGAATGAGACACCAGGAGATACACGTCAAATACTTCTTTCACAGCAGGAAGTTTTTGTTTAATAAATAAGATTTCTCAGAACTCAAGTTACCCCTTCAGTCCGAATCAGGCAGTCATGTTTTGGGACTTGAGTGGAAAGTTCAGTTCTGTTTTAGGAATTCTAAGAGTTTTAGTGAGTTATCTGAAAGAATAAAATATTAAATTAGCAATAGGTGCCCCAAACATGGCTAGACATGGTGTGACTCACATACTCCTATTCCACACTTTTTACTCTCTTGATCTGAAAATAAAATAGTCATTTTAAGTGATGCCTTCAAATGTCTTTGTCTCAGCAAGGTATTTGTAATCTATGAAAATCTACCTAAGGGGTCATAGAAGTGAAATAATTGCAAGTGGTCTTTTTTTTCATATTCCTTTTTGCTTTTTTATATTCATCAGTATAAATACTAAGAAAACAAAGAAAAAGCCTATGTATTGCTCTGTTTATTCCTTGCTCTGGGTCCCTGTGTAAGTAACCTTCATTAGTACAGAGATATATTCAAAGGATGATTTCTTTCCACAGTGTCACTACCTGGGTCATCGACACAATCAAAAACAATTTGTAATTAGCATCTCAAATGGTCTGAGAAATAAAGGCACTAGGTAAATGAGATCAGCTCCTAAGGGACTTATTCCCTCTCCAGTGAATTGCCTTCCCAATCAATTCCCAAATATTTAGAGAGATAAAATTTAATTCATAACTTATCTCCAGTGTATCAGTTGTGTCATTTATGGAATGGGGGTCCAGATGTAGCAAATAAAATTTAAGCTCTAAAAACTCATATGCATGCGTACACACACACACACTCACACAGTACTATCTTCAAATACCAATCAACCTTGAGATCTAGACAGGAGAGTAGACAATATAGGTAGAAGAGATTTAAAACTATTTTTTAACTTAAGTTTTAATAGCATCAAACAATGAAGCATGGAATGCTCCCTGATGAGGATATAATGAGAGACATAAAAAATTAAAAGATAGCAACAGCAGGTGAGAAGATAGACAAATTATGCAAGTAAAATTTTTGGCTTTTTATCTTCTATTTCCTTTTCCCCAGTTAACTCTACCCACCCTAACACACCCTTTTTTCTTTGAATTTCAGTCTTATTGAGTGAGGCCATTTTCAAGGTTGATTAACCAAATCCGGGCTACCCTGGAAAACACTGCCCATTTGTTTTGGATTATTTCACTAAATGCTGGTGAAATCTTCAGTCCAAAGGCTGCTTTATTATAAAGAAAAAAAAATCAGAGGCAAGTTAGGGTGCCCAAACGTCAGAATAATTCAGGTTGGAAATCAAGATGTTAGTTTCATAATAGAATCGGATATTAAAGGAAATTCCTCAGAAATGTCCTGAGATTTATTGCTTTCTCATACTGGAAATAAATAAATATGTGAAGGCAGAGAGGTTATCCACTGTACATGTTATATTCTGAGTAAACTCTTTTGAATTACATTTTAAACCAATGTATCATTTAATTATTTTGTTTTTTTGTCTATACTTTTTGTTTTCTATCATTTTATGTGAGACAGACATTGTGTGAAGTCTTTTACATTTATTATCTCATTTTTTCTACATAGCAAACATGCCACAGCTATTACTATAATCACCATTTTTACAAACAAAAAAATTGAGGCTAAGAGAAGTTACATGTTTTAGTCAAAATTATCTAGCTCATAAGGTTTATTTTGTTTTAATAATAGTAAAAAATACATACCATAAAATTTACTATCTTAACCATTTTTAAGTGTACAGTTCAGTAGTGTTAAGTATATTCACACTGATGCGAAACAGATATCAGACATTTTTCATCTTGCAAAACTCAAAGCTTATACCCATTAAACACCAACTTCCCTTTTCTCCTCCTGTCAGTCCCTGGTAACCACCATCCTATTTTCTGTTTCTGTAAATTTGAAAACTTTAGATACCTCATATAAGCAGAATCATACAGTATTTGTCTTTTTGTGACTGGCTTATTTCACTTAGCATAATGTCCTCAAGGTTCATCCAGGTTGCAGCATGTGATAGGATTTCCTTCCGTTTTAAGGCTGAATAATATTTCATTGTGTTAAAGGGGTCAAGAAGACACCACTGTGGTGTAAAAATTATTTTGAGCTGAAAGCATTTGAGAATAGGACTTTTTTTCTGAACTACTTTGTCTGCCTAAAAACAAAGCCTCCCAATAGAAGACAATTTGTCATACATCTCCTCCCCAGGGAGTTTCCCTCCTGGGGAAGACTGACTCATCACCGGAGAAGTCAGCATGAAACCTAAAGAGACTTCGTCACAAAACCATCACATCTGCAATCTGTTCTCCTAAGAGAGGAGAACAGATTTGCTAAAAGGCATTTGTTTTTCCCTAAGTGCCGCTCTCCCTTGGCCTTCTTCCTCTTTTAAGAAGTCATTTCATTTCCTGTAAGTGTCTCTCTTCAAGTCCCTTTCCCCTATTGAGATAGTATGTAAGCCCCCATTCTAACCACCTCTTTGAGTAACATTTTTCTGTGAAATCCTGCATACATACATGAATAAAAATCTGTCTTTTCTTTTGCTAATTTGTCTTTTGTCAGTTTGTTTTCAGGCCACTCAATCATAAAACATAAGAGGGTAGAGGAAAAGGTTTTCTTCTCCGACAGTATGAATATACTAAATTTTATTTACCCACTCTTCTATCTACGGATATTCAGGTTGCTTCCACCTCTTAGCTATTGTGAATAGTGGTGCTATGAACATGAGTGTGCAAATATTTCTTCCAAACCCTGCTTTCAATTCTTTTGAATATGTAGCCAGAATTGGGATTAGTATTTCATAAAGTATTTCTTTATTTTTAATTTTTTAAGAAATCTGCATACTGTTTTCCATAGGTTGCACCATTTTACAATCCCATCAACAGTGGACAGGGGTTTCAGTTTCTCCACATCCTCACCAACATTTGTTGTTCTGTTTGTTTTTCTATTTGTTTGTTTTTTTGATAGTAGCCATTCTAATGGGTGTGAGGTACTGTCTCATTGTGGTTTGGATATGCATTTCTCTGACAATTAGTGAGATTGAGCATTTTTTCACATACTTGTAGCTGATATGTTTTTAACCCTGAATTAAATTCAGGCAGTCTGACTCAGGAGCCCATAATTTTGAATACTAAATTGTGCTCTGCGTGATTTTACTTTTTCTTACTTTTCTGGATTATTTACTTAGCTGGAAAATTTTTATACATGTATTTCCTAATTTTACATCCTATTTTTTTAGGCTACTTCGATGTTTGATTATCATATTGATTACAGAGAACTTTCATTTTAATTACATAACTTAGTAAGTAAGTCAATAATTTAAAACTTGGAGCTCTTACAGGTTTTAATGATCTAGGACCTGTAATGAATTTTTACCTTACCCTTTTCTTATACTTTTTAGGAGTGTTCACTTATGGGATAATTACCTTCTTTTAATATAATTTTACACATCTCTATGTTTGGGGCCTGTATTTTTTCAAATGAAAGTCATTCACTAAAACTAAAAATTAAATTAAAATTTAAAAAATGCTGTCAAATTTTTAAAAATATAGGTGCCAGCGGGGTGTAGTGGTTATGTTTGCGCTCTCTGCTTTGGTGGCCTGGGGTTCGTGGGGTCGGATCCTGGGCGTGGACCTACATGCTGTTCATCAAGCCATGCTGTGGCAGAATCCCACATGCAAAATAGAAGAAGACTGGCACAGATGTTAGCTCAGCGACAATCTTCCTCACCAAAAAAAAAAATTAATTATAAAATGCTATAAATATTTGGAAAATATGAAAATATCTACTTTTTAAAATTAAATTGATTTTCCTATGTTTTTGAGTTCTCACTCCACTTTGTGGGAATCCAAATCCAAATTTTATGTTATTTTTATGAGTATAGTTTATAAATGAAAGATATCCTAGGACTTCAATTTGTAACTCAACAACAAAGGAAAACAGTTGGCCCTATATCAAAAGATTATCAAATGAATGTTTATTTATGGGTTAATTAAAAGAATAGGAGGCATATATGAATCACTTTTTAGAGTCTTACCTGACATTTTGGTTAATCAACTAAATAATTTTGTTACTTGCTTTGTATAAAAATGATTTTTACTGTAAAAATTTGCTAGAAAAATTGCTTGACTATTATTTCTTATTATAATTAATGTATAAACTGCAAAATTTCTAATTAAATTCAAGAATTAAATTAAATTCAAGAATCAAGCTAGCATTAGCAATAATGTATTCAAAATTATATACTGTAGTTGAATCAATTCTGCTATTACATTAATTCATTATAAAACAATCTGGGGCTGGCCCCGTGATCTAGCGGTTAAGTGCGCGTGCTCTGCTGCTGGCGGCCTGGGTTCAGATCCTGGGCGCACACCAAGGCACCACTAGTCAGACCATGCTGTGGTGGCGTCCCACATAAAATGGAGGAAGATAGGCACAGATATTAGCTCAAGGCCAGTCTTCCTCAGCAAAAAGAGGAGGATTGGCATGAATTGTTAGCTCAGGGCTGATCTTCCTCACAAAAAAGAAAAAAAAAAATCTGGAACAACTTGGAGCTTGATAGGAGCTATAACATTAGATCAAGTGACTTGTTTTTATAGTAAACATTGGCAGCCACTTTTCATAAATATTTTCCGTCAGATAAACATACATGCCTCAGTTTTCTCATCCATAAAATGACATAATCTTACTTCATAGGGCTACTTTGAATACTAAATAAATTAATTATGTAAAGGACTTAGAACTGACATTGGTGCATAGTAAGCACTATATGTGCTAGTTGTTATTATTACAATTATTATTGTTATTTTAATGTAAAAACACAGTACATAAAATCTACCTTAGCAGACATCCACATCAAACTATCAGCAGAGGGAAAAATTTTGATTGAAAAACTTGACCTCCTATGCGTTCAAATATACAGAATTCAAGATCCAAACTCACAGACATGTGCACATGACAAAAATGATGTGTAGAAATGTAAATCTTTATAGAGAACCAAAGTATGTTAAAGGAAGAGAGTCCTAATTTGTATTTGCGGTTTGTCTTCTAAAAAGCTTAGATAAACCTCATTTTTATTCCTCTTACTATGTAAGGTTGGATAAGACACAAGTTTTTATAATTTTCCTCTGGGGATTCCAAAGAAATAATAACAATTTGCATTCTGAAGTGTCTTTCATAACACTTCAAAAGATTGAAAGACAGGCCGGCCCAGTCGCTTAGCAGTTACGTGCTCGTGCTCCACTACTGGCTACCCGGGTTCGGATCCGGGGCACCCACCGACACACCGCTTCTCTGGCCACACTGAGGCCACATCCCACATACAGCAACTAGAAAGATGTGCAGCTATGACATACAACTATCTATTGGGGCTTTTGGGAAAAAAAGGAGGAGGATTGGCAATAGATGTTAGCTCAGAGCCAGTCTTCCTCAGCCAAAAAAAAAAAAGAGGAGGATTAGCATGGATGTTAGCTCAGGGCTGATCTTCCTAACCAAACAAAAAAAAAAGATTGAAAGGCATATTAATCAAAATACTAGGAACAGCTAAATTTTTGTGAACCATGCCTGTGTTTATGGCAGGAACATCAGAATTGTGCTGTTTTCCTTCCAATCAGTTCCTTCCAATTCTGTCCCGAGTGGGATCTGAATTAATGTTTATAAAATATTCTACCAGGTTAGCACTGTTGATGTTGTCTTCATAATTTTTCTCCATAAACTCCTGTAGCTGTAATCATTAGTCTACCCTGGGAGTTGTAAACTGCACTTTCTTCTCATATTTCTCTCTCCAACAAAGCTATATTTTCTCAGTAACAAAGCTCTGGGGATTCCACAGTGCTATTGCACATGCTCCATTGTCACCATCTTTGTTCATTGTTGATATGTCTCTGTCAAATTATCTGCTGAAATTCAGGCAAAAACAAAGGAGTAGCAATTACTTAAAAAGTTAATAACTATTTATAAAAGTGTAAGTGTTAAAGAAATGATTTTTTTGAACTTTTGACAAATGTAGAAAAGAATATTATTATGAATTGTTTAGAAATTAAAAATCTGGGGAGAGGGATTAGATTGACAAACCTTTTAACTTTATTTTTTAATGGTTTCTGAAAATATTTACATTTACTCATTTGTGTGAACCTATTATTTTGCTTGCTTTTTCCACCCAAACTATATGAATTGCTTATTTTTATTGGAGTATTATTTAACAGAACATTACTTATAGATATCTTTCCCATTGTTGGATAATTCACTCATATGAAAATATGCTTGAAACACTAGTTCCCCCTCCCTGAGAAGGGTTGGGTCTTAGAGTTAGAGAACTGTAATTTGGAGTCTTGTGTTCTTCCCACCTCTAACTCCTATTTCCTGATGAAATTATACCAAAACTGTAATATTTTGTTTCAAATATCTGTCCACCAGTTCTATACCACTATCACATTGTTCAATCGGAAGAATGTAGTAGGTGGCAAAAAGATATAGCAAGTCATATATTATTCAAATCATACTGGCCAGGTATCCATTTGTCCTGTGGTTACACATGGTTATGCATGAATGATGTCCTCCCAAAAGATTTCCACGTCCTCATCCCTGGAACTTGTGAATATTACATTATATGGCAAAAGATGTAATTAAGTTAAGGATCTTGAAAAAAAGAGCTTATCCTCGATTATCCTAGTGAGTCTTGCATGCCATCAAATGTGTCCTTACAAGGGAAACACGCAGAAAACATAACACAGAAGAGGAGGTTATAGGAAGCCAGAGGCAGAGATTAGAGTGATACAGCCACCAGAAGCTGGAAGAGGCAGGGAACAGATTCTCTCCTAGAGGCCCTGGAGGGAACGTGGCCCTGCCAACATCTTGATTTTGGCCATTCTGGTGATACTGATTTGGACTTCTTGTCTCCAGAACTGTGAGAGAATGAGTTTATTCTATTTTAAGCTAGTAACTTTGCGGTAATTTGTTATGGCAGCCACAGGAAACTAATACAGTTCCTAATAATTTAGGAAATATAGAACCGGAGCGAGCCAAAGGAAGCCAGAGCAGTGTGTATAGAGATGGCAGTGACAGTAAGAGTCTCTGAAACCTTCTCACCACTGGCAGAGCAGCCTCGCCTTTCCTTCACATCCTCAATGTGCCACTTGTTATCACTGCCACTCTGCCTCCAGTAATTCCCCTCAAAATCTTCACTTTTGGTTTTAGTATTCTTCTGATCCCTCCACGTTTTCTGGGGGCATTTGGTTAAGTGCCTGCTGGTTCCCGCATTATAAGTAATGATGAAAATCCAGGCACAAGTCTGACAAAGATTTATCTAAGGCTGGATCAAAGGATTTTACAGGATCAGCATTCTTGATGTTTCATATCCCCAGCAGGGCAGGTTTAGACCTGGACAAAATCTATTTCTTCACCTGGGTTCAAATTCAAGTCATGCTAATTACTCAATATATGACCTCCAGCAACTTAATTAACCTCTAGAGTTGTGGTTTTCTTATCCATAAATCCAAGACTCTATCGGCTTCACCTGTTAGTTATAAGCATTATAGATTATGTAAGTAAAATTTCAGTTAGCACTTGGAAAGCAGAAAGATTTATTCCTATTCTCCACATTTTGCTCAGCCTTATTCTGCCATCACTCAGGACAAACCACAGGGCCTGGTATACCTGTCTATTTTGCTTAGGTGAAGGGGTGTTTTAAGTGAATGCTTGGTCAGGGACATGTCTTACTACTGGCCAGACTCTAAATTCCTCAATGTGAATTTATATGCTCCTCTTTACAGGGAGCAAATGAGAAGTTCCAGTTTTATGAGAAAGACAGTTGTCAGAATCATTTTTAAGATCTCGTTGTTATTTTCTACTTCAGATGATGTTAAGTAATAAACACATGTGACTTGCATTGGTTTCACAGCTGCTAACTTCCTGTCTTTGAATTGTTTCAAAATTCTGAGTGACTGCAGAATTCAACCCCATCCCCATCACTTTGGTTTGAGTAGGGGGTGACAGAAAAAAAAAAAAGAAAGAAAGAAACCTCCATAAGTATGTTCTATAGACAAAATCTTGTCACTGTTTGTTTTCTCGTTTGGGAACTGTGAGGCTGACTTCTTCAATCCTCCAACAGAGATATTACAAAGTAACAAATATGCAAAAATTCTCAGATAACAAGATTAAAGGTTAGTTTATGCCCTTGTTGAAAGGTAAACGAATTATCTCTCGAGGATGAATCAGGTCTGGTACTGTGTTCTCCCAAGGGAGTTTATCAAGTTCATTTTATTTCCCCCTGTATGAAGACAGAATTTCCACATGGCTAGCAGCCAAGAGCTCTGGTCCCTGAGGCGAGATTTCCAATATCCTTCACGACCTGGACTTCTTGCAAACTTTCGCTGATTCTTACCTTCCCAGAGAAACCTCTGTTGGTTAACAAAAAGTATAGGCCTTCTGCTGCCTTTCCCTGAATTTATTTCCTTGTGATCTGGCTCATCCAGACAGCTTCTATTAGGACTTGAAGATGAGCCACAGACTGCTTTTCTGACTCTAAACATCCTCTGGAGTTTCCCACTTGTATTTGAGGTTGTCTGTTGACATCTTCTTCACCTGGATGTCATGCAAACAGTTTAAGAAAACACGCAAATATGTCCAAAATGGAAATCACACATGCAAAGATAACAATTCAAAAGGGAATAAGAAAAAATTTCCAGATAGAGGGCACAGAGTAACAACTAAAATTTTCAAAGAGGTCGATTTCTGCTGACTGGAGTGGTTGGAGTTGGCTTGATGTGAATGACAATTTTGAAGTAAAACTTCAAGAATACACCTCAAGTCAACGGACAGAAGGTATTTGATTCTTACCAAAAGAGGAGTGGTGGGTGTTAAGATTCAGAGGTAGGGACACTCAAGGGATGTTGGGAGAACAGTGAATAGCCAAATTTGGACAGAAAAAAAAATGAGTTCTTGGAGGATTTATTTAAACAGGAATAAAGCCCCACATGAGCTTAGGATTCAAAATTTTCCATAGTTTTGCACATAATGCTTTGTTTTCTTCATAAAAATATTTGGCATATTCTGTCTTGTTTATTTCCCTGCTCTATCTGCCTGCTGAAATCTCAGTAAATTCTGTCTCACAATATCTTTCTCACAATATTTTGTGAAATTTTATCCTTTTCCAATTTATGTTCAATCACTTTAATTTTAGATCTCCCGGCTTTCGCCAGACATTGTTTTTTTGTTTGTTTAACAACGTTAAGTTCAAAAAAGCTGGCTTATTGCAAAGCTCCTCTTTAGCACTGAATCTGATTGCATCCTCACTATCCATCCCCTTGGGCCTTCAGTTGGCAGCTTTGTAATCTATATTTAAAAGGGCTATGATCAGTCACCTTGGTTTGACCCATCTACCCATTCTGCAAATGTGTAGAATCAGAGAAACCTAAATATATTTTCAAATACACTGAGCTTCTTTTCTCAGAAAAGGACAAACATCAAAATGGCTCTATTGCTGAGCATACAGTCTCTTTGGAGAAGTGAGGTCAGGCCTCTGGCTATCCAAACACTCAGCAGTCTCACCACTTGACGTGATCCCATTAATCAAGCTTCAGTTAGGTTCTCTGGCACTTCAGGGCTGAATTCAGCTGTGTGCTTGAAGCTTGATGGCTCTTCCTCAGTTATTCCGCAGATACCATGACCACTTTGCTTTTGCATCCAGCCAAGAAGCAGTGTATACAGAATTAAGGTTCATAGAGTTAAGTGAAAAAGACAGTCTCTGCACGTCACAATATATCAGACTGTTCCAAAACTGAATTTGAACTAAATATAGACAATTATATTAATGTTTTCATAAGATTGTCAAGGGATAAACAAAAGCAATAGTATTTTTATATAAACAATCCCAAAATTGACCATACAAAACCATATGGTTATATCTATAACCATAGATTTCGTACTGATGGTGTTAAAAGTTGTGTGATATCTTATTATGCTAATTGTGAATATGCTATAGTCCTATATTAAGGAAATTGATGACTTTAGGAATTTTTTGATAAGGTTTTTACATTCTACAATATTAAAAAATAAACATAAAAATTGTAGGGGGAAGTTGACATCAAGTGAACAATTATGATTCTGTCAATAGACATAAATTTTAAGGAATATTGTGACTCCATCTTTATTATTAAAGTAATGCTTCTAGAATTGTTTCCCTTCTGATAATAAGTTTCTCTGCTATGTATGTATATACAATTACCACCTTTTAGTTCATATTTTACTTTAGGCATAAAGTTTCAAATACTTATTATAAAAGAATGACATTTTAAAGGTCTTATTTTCTGTCTTTGAAATATTTAATAGAGATTTAAAGTTTGTCTTGGAAAACTAAAGTTCTGTTGAACCAGCAAAGAGCAGTATGCCTGGGCAAGGTAAAGACAGTGAAGTTTTTCTTGGACTTGCATTTTTCATACTGCCTATCTAAGCATTTATCTATTTCATTCTAATAATGGGAAAAATATTACAGAAAATTTTATTTGTGAAGTCTATTTCTTACTTATGTAGAGAAGTATGAAAATGTATGAGAGAATGACTCCAAAATTTCGTGTGTTGGCTAATTAAAAATTATCTAAATGCACAATTACTAAATGATACTAGTTAATATTGATTACAGTACATTATAAAGCAATCTAAGGTTACTGTTAAAGTGCAGGTATTATTAGACGTATAAACTAAAATCACACAGTAGGTAAATAAGAAGTTTAGACTGAACGTTAAATTAGTGGCTTAATGACTCATTTTCGCCTAGTCAAGCATGTGGGCAAAGACTTTGATCCAACTGAGAAGTGAAGATGTCTAAAAACTATACAGTTATTTTTTAACCTGGTGATTTGACTGGCGTAAATGCAGCCTAATTTTCTGAATTCCCGTTTTTATTATTTAATTATTGAGGTCTGCGTTTCTGTATTCCATATACATTTTAAACAGATTCTATTCTAATTAATTGCAAATATCTACTGTGAGGCTTATAGAATTTGTTCTGTGTCCAAGATGGAAAAAATAAATTATTCAATAAGATAACATCACTTTCAGAAAATTCAGTGGAATTTCTGTACAATTATATGCAAGTAAGATATGCAGGAACTTTTCATGGAAATGTTGACAACCTAGAAGTCATTCCTTTATTGTTGTTTGCTTTGATTTGGCTTTTTATTTATTTTTTTTTGTTTTCTTTTTTTTTTTGTGAGGAAGATCAGCCCTGAGCTAACATCCATGCCAACACCTCCTCTTTTTGCTGAGGAAGACTGGCCCTGGGCTAACATCCATGCCCATCTTCCTCTACTTTATATGGGATGCCGCCACAGCATGGCTTGACAAGCGGTGCCTCAGTGCGCGCCTGAGATCCGAACCCGGGCCACCAGCAGCAGAGCACGCGCACTTAACCGCTATGCCATGGGGCCGGCCCCTGGCTTTTTATTTTTGTTAATTTTTAAGCTCCTACCCAAATATGTTAATGGTTTATCTCAATTGATTCATTTGGCAAGAATAGGCTAGCTTGTCAATTAAGGTACAGAAGACAAGAGGCTTTGTAGCAATAGGATTGGAGGTGGTAAATATTTTTTATAGTATCAATATCCAAGTGCCATTATCTGGATAAGCAACCAAGACTTTATTTCTTCTCTTACATGACAATTATCTTACTTTGCTTTGTGTTATTTTATTTTAATTTATTGTTTCTTTTTCTAAAAAATACAGTTTGTTTTGTGCTCCCCTTTTGCTTCATCTGTCTATGACAATCAGAAAGGAAATATACCAGAAGTATCCCTGCTATTTCTTTTGCAAATGTCCTTTGTTCGTGCTGTGTGTTTTCTAGTTTTGCAGGCTGTGAAGGTGGATGAATGTGGATAATGCTTACTATGGCTCTATGCTTCATGTTGCTTACCTAACTTGCAAATGTATTGTGAGGATTAATGCCTATTTAAAGTACCTTACTATTGCACTTTCCATTAGAGAGAATGGCTCATACACATTACAAAAATCACCCAGTGGAAATAAAATTATACATACACTTACAATCCTCTGAACTTGCAGTAGGGTAAATTTTAATGAGACAAACATTTTCTATAGCTATGCTACAGCATTCTTAGTGATCAAAAGGAAGCTGTTGAAATGCCGTGAAGTGAAGAATTTAAGAGGAAATGTAGGAAGCTTTTCATAATCATGAGTATTAGTCAAATAGCATTTGGAGAACACTAAGTTATCTGCATTTGGATTGTATAGTCAGTCAACCTTATAAAAACAGACAATTTATTTTTTAAATAACAAGCCTATATAGCTAATTTCTCCAGACAATACTATCTTTCCATTATGAACAACAAATCTAATAGATCATAAAACTGCACTAATAATCGGATACTGTGCCTTTTGGCCCCAGCATTGCCACCTAGTGACTATTAAAAATAAACAAATCTCATATGTAAAAAAGTGAAAATCCTAGCAAACCCAACACTCACTTATGTATATTTGATAGTTGCCATTAGGTACAAAATGAAATACATTTTCTCTATCTGTTACTTTCTATCACAGGAATAATATTATTTTATTAATACCAATTTCTAAAATGGTGTGGCCATTTTTTGGAATGAAATGTTGAAATTCAATGCTCCCACAGTTTTCTACTTAGTTCCTGGCTTATACGACCCTTCTCATGGATCCTCTGAGTTATACCATGAGCTAGGAACTAGAGTAAAATCGTGGCATGGCAGGGCTTCTCCAGGCACTTCTCTAACGCTATCTGAATCCATTCTGACTGGCCAGAGAACCAGCTCTGGAACAAGTTGATTAATCTGTGATTGAATTTGATTAGTCATGGATATAAACCCGAGTCAAGCTGTGACACTATCCCTCTTCCCAAGATCTCTGGACTTGGACAAAAGAGAAAAGGATGTCATATATCAGTCTCTCTCCAGTGGCTTGAACATTAAGATGTATAATTCATCAGCCCCCGATAGTCAGGTTTTCTTTCTTGTGTAGTAAACCAGATGCAGAGAGAAGGATGCCAAAATACGGGATGAAGAAGAGATGGTGAACAGAATAAGAACCTACTAATAGTCGCTCCTGAACTGTAAACCACCTTTTCACAGCCGTTTTTAAAGAGTTTACAGAACCACATTTCCACTCTTAGCCTGAGCAATTCTAGTTCTTTTGTTTCTTAAACAAGTCACAACTCTCAAGGGCACTTGCCACAATTTTGAGTCATTTGTGTGAGAGTGGTTTGAGAATAGGGCACCTCTCTCTCATAAACTAATGTACCATCAGTATAAAATACAAATGTTAACTCACAGTAGGTATTCAAAATATTTGTTGCACGGCAATGCAATAAGAAATGGCTCACTTTCTGGGGCCGGCCTGTGGCGTAGCGATTAAGTGCACGAGCTCCGCTGCTGGCAGCCTGGGTCCAGATCCAGGTGCGCACCACTGCACCACTTGTCAGGCCATGCTGTGGCAGCGCCACATATAAAGTGGGGGAAGACGGGCACGGATGTTAGCTCAGGGCCAGTCCTCCTCAGCAAAAAGAGGAGGATTGGCATGGATGTTAGCTCAGGGCTGATCATCCTCACACACACAAAAAAAGAATATCTCACTTTCTACATATATTCTTATTGGCCCACCGTAGTCTTAGTTACCTAGAATAAGCATAATAATCATTGACGTCATTGATTTGATTTAAAGTTCTTTCAAGAGTTTCTGAACGCAATCAATACTTTTATAGCAGGTAGCTACATTGATACAGGAAAAGCCTTGTGATCTTTGACGATCAGCTGTGTACTCTATCATACTGTTCCAAATAAGGCTACTTAATTAATATTGACTATCACAATGTTAGAAGTGGAAGAGGCCTTTCAATTTATATAGTTCAACTCATTAATTTTATTAATTAATGAGAAAACTAAGAACCAGAGAAGTTAGGTGCCTTCTGCAAGGTCTCATTATTATTTACTAGCTAAGTCAAGAAGAGAATTGAGAATGCAGTTCAAATCCCCTGATATGATCCATTATATTGTGTTAAAATTTTATTTTAAATATTGGTATATGAAATAAATACCTATCACACCTTAATTAATACTTTATTCATATCATTAATTAGGCTCAATTACATAACAATCTGACAAAAATTGTGAGTTCTGTGATAACTACTTTTATCTTATGCCATTTTTTCACAATTGAATATTATATCTGACGTAAATTATCACATATGTGATATGATGTCAGATGATATGATGTCAGATTTTAACAGCAAATCACATAACTGCCATATTACTATGGTGGTGCAAGCTTAAACTTCTTCATAACTCAAAGTGAAAACCAAACCTGAGCTGATATTACATCCCTATCATGGTCAATCTCCCCTAATACGGACAGAGATTCCTTCCCAAACAACGGTTAGTTTCATAAGAGTTTACAGCACAGGGACTTAATGTCACCTCGTTATAGTCTGAGTTTATTGTTGTAAATGTCTTAGCCAAGGTTTATTAGAAAATAAAGCCTAAGACAAAGCTTATCTGCTTAAGCTTTATTGTGTGATGCAATACGAAGACAGCAAGACAGAAAAGAAGTTTTGGTTTTATGAAGCTAGACTCAGTTTCCAAAGAAAGCACAGCTGGTTGCTTGGTCCAGCAGGATGTCTTCCAGAATAACCATGTAGGTTACTATTGCACCTTGGAAGAACATCTCAGGATGAGGGAGGAAGGGGGATTAATCTTCCAGTTCCTTTTTTTTTCCTCTTACCCGTTACATAGAGTTCACCCCGTGGGGTAGTAACTTCTCCACTCTTCTAGAATGTGCACCTCTGAGTAACGCCTGAGAAATCCAGGTCTCACATCCCACATTATTATCTGAGCCCAGAAGTGGTGGAAGAAACTCTGGCTTCCATAGGTTGGGTTGCATTGGACACAGGTGCTGTGTTGTTGGCACAAAGAGGTAAGCAAAGCTAAAATCTTAGCTCTGGGGAGGCTAAGAAAGCTGAATTTCAGAGACAGGGCAAATGTGGTGAGCAGGATGAATGTGGTGACCAGACTTTCCAAAGAATAAGTGGCTAAGGACCAAAGAGCAGACTAGGCCAAGAGAATCTGGAGAGGAGAATAATTTGGGTGTGGTACAGTGGATAGCTTGAGTAAATAATAGGTTGAAGTAATTACATAACCTTTGGGTTTCTGATGTCTGGTCTTCTGGATTCTTAATCTACTTATATATAAACAACCAAAATTATATATAGCAAATAATCTTTACAAAAAACATTTAACAAATTGTTAAAGGAAGAATAACAATTCTAATTCCTTTCCTGCTGTTATATTATAAGGTAAAATATAATTTTGGCCTCTCAAAGTTTGTAAGTAGTTGATGAATTGGAAGCCTATGATTAATTTTCAAAAAGATAAAATATCTTTCATATCCCTAAATACATAAAGGTACATAGACACTTGACTACTCAAAACAGAGATTATAGTATGGTCTAGTCCAGTCTAGATCTTGTCCTCAAATGTTGTCTTTTGAATTTTTAATATTAAGTTCTTATTGATAATCCAGAATCAGTTTTTCAAGAATTCTTTGAAATTAGCTATAGTTAGAAATTTCCATAGTTAGAAAATTTCATTTGATGCTTATTAAAAATGCATGAATGAACAAAATAGTTGTTGATATAATTGCTCCCACTAAAAACAAAAAGAAGATAAAA
This sequence comes from Ceratotherium simum simum, assembly GCF_057802395.1. NCBI lineage: Eukaryota > Metazoa > Chordata > Mammalia > Perissodactyla > Rhinocerotidae > Ceratotherium > Ceratotherium simum. The sequence continues at coordinate 28,432,111 of NC_141907.1, read as the reverse complement.
ATATTCTCTTTATGTTACATCCTTCTCCAGACGCTCTCTAATTTCTCTATACTTTCTTAAAGCAAACTCCTGAAGTAATTTATTTTTAGTTTCCAATACACTTCCTCTCTCCTCTCTCTTTCTCTCTCTATTCTTCTCTTTCTCAACATTTTAGTATTTATAATTTTACTGATTTATACAATAGCCCATGTTATCTGGTCCTGAGTCCATCTACAAGAGAGGGCTGAATAGAGAATCAGGTGTTAGATCAAAGGGGTAGAAGGAAGCCCTTTGCAAAACTGAACAAGCAAATAACAATAAAAAAATTAAACTCTAAGGGCACGGAATAATCAGATACATCTACTTTTCTCTATACATGTCTTCTAGTGAGCTCTTACATTCTCTATCTAGCAGTGAAAGATAAAAATCTTACTTTCATTCATCTAATATGTGCTTCAAATTTATAGTTATAAATATATGTGTGTGTATATGTGCATATATATTTATAATTATAAATATATAAATATTGAAGTTTCTTCACACAAAAATTTAGGAAATAGCAAAAATTTAGAAGAAAGAAATGGAAACTTAGTGATATTAAACCAGACAACCATTTTGTTACATTTCTTTCCAGTCTTTTATATATATGTACTTGTACAATAACCTGCAGGCACCTTAAGTTTTCAGTTGGAGTTTTGATAATTGAATATGCCTGTGCAACCATAACAGGAAATAAAAGTTTTCCGTCAAGCCAGAAAATTCACCCATATTCCTTTTTAGTCAAATCCTCAATCCCTTCCAGAGGTAGCTACTTTTTAACTTCTACAATAGATTACTTTTGAGTCTGGCTTCTTTCATTCAACACGATTTTGAGTTTTATCCATACTGTTTCATGTCAGTGATTTCATTCCTTTTTATTGCCGGGGAGTATTCAATAATATGATTATATTTCCATGTGTTTATCTTTTTTCTGACTATGGACCTGTGGATAATTTCTCTAATCTCATATGAAATGTCCATAGAAAATAACTAGAATACTTATTTGAGGCTATACTCAAATGCATAAAATATAAGCCTAACGATTTTCAAATGAAAGTTATGTGTTTCCAAACATAAGTCTGCATTCACCAACTTCTTAAAACAAGAAAGATATGTGTTTGTATGTGTATTTCACTTTTAAGAATAAATTAACTATTAGCCTTGGAAATCAAAGAATAAAGGGAAGATAATTTATTCTTTATTAGCCTCAAACATTTTTTTTTAATATAAAGACTTTTACTGAGGAAGCAACTTCCTTTAATTAACAAACTATTAATTAGGGAACTGAATTTATACATAAAAACAATTTTTTAAAAATAATCTGATCATCAACTTTACTTATGTTTACATATTTTAGCATCCGTTAATTTTAACCCCCTAGATCCCAATCCCAATGCTCCTTACCATCCCACACACCCACATATGCACCTTTCTCTTCCCTATGGCCAAATACGTTGATATTTTGAGTTTTTCTTGTATAGCTTTTTGATCCACATCAAAATGATATTGCCTTAATGATGTATATATTTGACTATAAAAATAATGGTATTCTATGACTAAATAGGAATTTATTCAATTTGACAAGAACAGCTTGTGTGTCTGTGTGTTCTGTTATAATTATAACATGATCTACTGACTCGCAGGACATCCCAGGTTGACTGCCTTGCTATTCTAGGTGTTCTATATTTGTTGCTACGTCGCAAAACTCATTGATGTAAATATTTCTGTAATGCTGGATCACAGCCAGGAGGAGGATGAGAGTTTTGTTCACTGCTGTTTGCATCTCAATGTCTCCAAAGAAAGGAGATACCCACAAACATTTTCTATAAGTCCTCTTCTATAGATTTTCTCTGACTTAGAGTTGTCAATTAAAATTTCTGCTTCTTTTGAGAAACTGATATATTTAATCTACCATTGCCAGTAAATGGAGAGGGAGCAGTATATCTGATATAAAGTGAGTTTCAAACAGCTTCAGAAGTTGGGAGAGTATGAGATTGGTGCTGCCAGAGAAGTCCGGATAGTGAGAGAATTTGAGACCAGTACAGGATGTGGATGAACCAACAATAGGAAACCCTGTTATCTGGTGACATACAGAGTGAATGTGTGATATGGGACTCACGTAAAAGCCAGTTTGCTTGTTAGTTGAGCAGGAGGGAGGGTGGGCCACTTCTAATATATGCTGAGAATTCTCTTTCCTTTCTTATTTCCCTGATTACATAAGCTATGCTTTATGATCAGGTATTAATGTTATGTAAAAGAGTAATGACTAAACTTTTTCTCTAAAAGGCCCGAGAGTAAATATTTTCAGATGGCCGTATGATCTCTGTTGCAACTCGATTCCACTGTAGTACCTGGAAGAGATCATAGGCAATACACAAACAAATGAGCGTGACCCTGTTCTAATGACATTTTATTAAAGGACACGCAAATTTGAATTTCTCATGATTTTCATGTGTCATGAAATATTATTCTTGATTTGCTGTTTTTTCAAATATCTAAAATGTAAAAACCAATTTTAGCTCATGGGTCAGATTTAGCCCATGGGGCATATAGTTTGCTGATCTCTGTATTAGAACAGTCTATTTATGTCAAATTTCAGTTCAGACTCCCTTTTTCTCTAGGAAACTTTCAATGACAATTCCAAAACTCATCCTCCTTTGAAAAGGGTCATCATTTTTTTAAAAAAAAGGTATTGGTTATTTTGTGTATATTCATGTTTTTTTCTTGACATTCTTGTATTTTTTTTTTTTTTTTTTGAGATCTCTAACACTTTCTAGTCCATGAATGTGTGACTAAATTCTTATGATTGGCAGTCTTATACATTATTCTGGCCAAAAGGTCATGATAACTGAATGCTCGACACTATTTTAAACACTGGATAATGTAATATAAAACTCTGGATTTATAGCATCAATCAAATATTTGGAACACCTGGCTTTGATTACCATGCTGCCATAACTGGCTGGAGCTGAGTAGCAACTGTCAATCTGGAAAGGGCATTTGACTTCATATTTATCACTGTCTCCTCCACTACCTCTCTGTTGTAGAATTCTACGTGGCTCCCTTGAGTATGAGTAGAACCTGTGAATATAATGGAATAGCCACTCCCATGATTACATTATGTGATATAGGACTGTGTTATAGCAGGCTGAAAAGAGAATCTCTTGCTGACTTTGAAGAAGTAAGCTGCCATGTTGTCAGAGGACCGTGTGGCAAGGGACTCCGGCGGCATCTAGGACCTGAGAGCAGCCCTGGCCAACAAGCCAGCAAGAAAATAAACACCTCAGTCCTACAACTCCAAGAAACTGAATTCTGGGAACATCCTGAATGAGTTTGGAAGAGGACACTGGGCCTCAGATAAGATGACAGCCCGGTCACCTTGATTTCAGCCTGGTGAGACCTAAGCAGAGGATTCAGCTAATCTGTGCCTGAAATCCTGAGAAAATCTTGAGATAATTTATGTTATTTTAAATTGCTAAGTTTGTGGTCATTTGTTATGCAGCAATGGAAAACATACTTTGCACCAGCACATTTTGCTAATTTATATTACCCATCTAGCCTAAGAATGGCGAAAAGGCTGGACTTGACCCATTTCACCTGCCACAAAGTTCTCTACTTTACAGAGAATGAGAAATGACATGGAATCTTCCGAAGATTTTTCTTTTACTTCAAAATTGGTAGAATTTAAGATACCTGGCTTTTCTGCGCTGAAGAGCAGAAATTCTAGGTATATCCGGAAAGCTATTAAGTAATAGCCTTTTTCCTTCTGAGTAAAACTGTTAAATTGTTCTAGACTCAGATCTGCTTTACATCCCCATTGATTACTCTCAAAGCAGAGGAAGATGAATACAATCAGAAAAGAGGAAAAAGGCTGCTTTTTACTCCCACTAAGAAGGTTGGTGCCTATTTGCTTGCTATACAGCTTCCAGTCCTTCCATTCACAGATGGGTCACATGACCCAGATCCGACCCTCCTATTGTCACCTCTCTATCCCTCCCAAGACTAGGCCCTACTCTACCCAACTCAGCATGTGTGAATCTGGCCCTGACTGGATCTCAGACTGCAGCTCTGGAATCGTCCTTTCAGAATGCAGCTATGTCCTCTTGCTCTCACACATAACTGCTTGCTGATTCCTTCCCTCAGTATTTCACTTCTACCATGTTTTATCTCCTCCCTCTTGGTTTCATATTAATGTTCCTCCTCAATGCTACTAGAATGCTACAGAAATAACGTGATCTGTAAACCGTATATTTTAGTGTTTCTTCTACGTGACTGTCCTGATAAGCAACTATACAAACATTTCCAGTTTTTAGGGTATGCCATTTAGTTTGATTTCATTGGCCAACATACTTCTTTAATACCCTCTAAAATTTAAAAAAAGTTAATGATTCAGTGAAATATCTGAGATATAAAGTTATATGAGATATAAAATATGAATTATAAATGAAGAGTATGTTAAAAAACAACAAGAAAAAGTTACACACTTCCATTCAACCTTAACAAAAAAACCCTTTCATTTAACAAACTTTTTTGTTTCTTGCTTATTATGTACTAGGTGCTGTTTTAAGAGCTCATAAACAACAACTCACTTAATGCTTATCACAACTCTATGAGTTATAGCTATTATTACCTCCACTGTGCACATGAAGAAACTAGAGCACAAAGAGCTTAGATGACTTCTTCAAGGGCACAAAGATAGAAACTGGCTGAGTCAAAATTCAAGCTCAGACCACGCAGCTCCAAAGTCTATTCTTTGAAACACTATGATATGCTGCTTCCAGCCGTCTTTTTCCATTTTCAATACTCCAAATTGAATAATAATAATTCATTCATAATATCAGCAACAGGTAAAAATGGATAGTGTGATCACATCCAAAAAGAAAGAATATAAGGAAAGTCACTTTAAAGCTAGTTTAAATAGTACAAATTTCTCAAATAACCTCACGCAAGGGGGTGATGAGAGGATCCTAATATATTATTTCAGCATAGAATACTTAAGTACCTTCTACTACAGCGTACACATATAAAAAGCGTGCCCATTCTTTCCTTTTTTCTTTTTTTTTTTTTTTATAATACACAAAAAGGCAGTACATTTCTATGTGTATTAAATTCGTCTAAAGCAATTTAGGTAAAAAAAAAAGTCAATCTAAATTGAATCATTTTACTTACAGAAGAAAATGAGCAAAACAAATCTAGAAGGAATTTTCATAAAGCCTCCATTTATTTTGAAAATACAAAGCAATCTGAAATATCAAGTGTTATCAAGTAAACTTAAGCCTTAGGACTTAAATTTTCTCTGATCTTTTCTACCTGTGTCCCTGACCCCCATAAATAGTAGAAGATAATTCTATTTCCTATTTAAAAATTTATGGAAAAGCTTGATCCAGAATATAGTCTCAGATAAAAAGTGGCATAGCTAAAGTACTCTGTATACTTCTCCAGAAGAATTGAACTGTTTATTAAAGTATTAACAAGAATGAAAAAGTATATATACAACTACACAGATATACATATATGCATACTCATACATATGTATGCATATTTATAAATACCTGAACAAAAATGGTGCACTATATGGTGTTGTAGTTAAGAGCGTGAATTCTGAAGCCAGAAGGCCTGCATCTTAATTGTGCCTCTCCCCTTTTCCAGCTATGTGAACTTTTACAAGTGATTTAATCACTCCGGTATTCAATTTTCTAATCTATAAAATGGGAATAATAATAATAAGATATAATACGCACCTCATGACATTTGGGGAATTAAATATGTTAATATAGATAAAGTGCAAAGTTACTTAGAACAATGCTGGCACTTAATTTGCTCTATATATCCATTAGGAATATATTTGTGTATATACATAGGTGTGTGTGTTTATGTGTGCACATGTGTGTGTATTTGTATTCATGCAGAGGAGACTCAGGTACAACAGAAAACAACTTGATTTATTCCTCCTACTTCCTGTTCAAACTACTTTGTAGATCTGTTCTTCTGTCCTTGGATAAAATTTAAGATATATTCCTTGGCTTGTCTTGTGGTCCTCATATGCTAAAAAAAGTTCACCTGACTTTGAGTCCAAACACAGCCTCATTTTTATAAAATGACCAGATCCTTGGAAGTTCCAAAAACCAAGGTAAGTCCTTCTCATTCCATAGCTCTTGACTACTTTAATTTTGGGGAACCTGCAAGAGGGAGAGCCCAAAGTAAATTTCTTCCCTATTTCCCCAACAATGGTCTTCTCTTCTTCTTCCCTTCATGAGATGGCCTCTGGACCACCAGGACAGAGTAGTAAGGTGAGATAAGCAGTGGTCAGAGGGGGTAGACAGGGATATTGTAAAGAGCAGCCATGGTTGACAGCCAAGTTCATTTTGGTGGGAGCAATTCTATGATGTCTTCAGAGAAAACCTCTCTGCTCATTCCAGATCTCTCACACATAGTGACCATCCTCGGTACCTTCTGCTGTGTCACTTAGGAGGATCCTTGCTCAACTTCTGAGGATTCAATTATATTGTTTCCTCTATATTTCAAGGTCTTTTTGCCTTTCCAGGTGGCTTTTACGATGTGTTGGTTAAGTAATCCGGGTTTACTGCATCAATGATACGCATGCTACTTTAATCCTGATCATTCTGAGTGGAGTTACGTTTGATCAACGTTCTCTATTTCACTGTCCTTTGGAATGATAAGGTGCGAATCACTTACCAAATACTGTGTTCTCCAGGTTCCAGGAAACATACACAAACTCTCTGTGTTGTCCCCACCAGGCTTGCTGTAATATAAGGAGAAAGTCCCCTTTCCCCACCCTATAGAGGCTTAGTAAGACCTGAAGCTCATCAACAACTCTCTAAATTTCCAGCCTCTTTCATGATTGCTTAAGAGTATTTACTGGACTGTATTTGGGGGAGAGTGTAGTTAGCTATGGTTCTCGCAAGTGATTATCACGTTGTGCCTTTGCAAATATTCCTTAGATGGTCTATCTCTCTTTTTGGAAGTTGGTATAACTTGTCCTCTATGCTTTTGCTCTTGTACTTTGTGTGTCACTGAATATCAGCCAGAAAATGTTCCAATTCACTGTCCTATTACATGTTCTTATATTTATATACACACAAACACTCACATATATGTGTACAAAACAGAAGTATTAAAGTATCAGTAATCTTAAAAATATAGATTGGATAAGGAGAGAAGAGGTTGATAAAATATATAGAAAATTGGGTTATTCTCAATAGATTTTTTTCATTATAAGAAACAATGGTATATAGATTGGAAGGAAAAAAATGTCAAATGAGTTGTGAAGATACAACTAACATTCCCTTAAATCAGTAAATACCAACCAGATTCTAAAACTGTGGTCAACCAGTTCTTCCTGATACTGGGCAACTGTTTGGGGACGATTTAAGTTTTGTCGATATTAAATTGAATTTTCAACTTTCCAATTGAGGATTACGAGGGAATTTTTTTTTTTTTTAATTTATTTTTTTGTGAGGAAGATTAGCCCTGAGCTAACATCCATGCTAATCCTCCTCTTTTTGCTGAGGAAGACCGGCTCTGAGCTAACATCTATTGCCAATCCTCCTCCTTTTTTTTAACCCCCCAAAGCCCCTGTAAATAGTTGTACGTCATAGTTGCACGTCCTTCTAGTTGCTGTATGTGGGACGCGGCCTCAGCATGGCCCGAGAATCGGTGCGTCAGTGCGCGTTCGGGATCCGAACCCGGGCCGCCAGCAGCGGAGCGCGCACACTTAACCGCTAAGCCACGGGGCCGGCCTGGAATTTTTTTTTTTTTTTTTTTTTTTTTTTTTTTTTAAAGATTTTATTTATTTTATTTTTCCCCCCAAAGCCCCAGTGGATAGTTGTGTGTCGTAGCTGCACATCCTTCTAGTTGCTGTATGTGGGATTCGGCCTCAGGATGAACGGAGAAGTGGTGCCTCGATGCGCACCCGGGATCCGAACCCGGGCCACCAGCATCGCAGCGCGCGCACTTAACCACCAAGCCACAGGGCCGGCCCTGGAATTTTTTTTTAATAAACACTTTTTCTAAATGAAAATTACTGTATATGTACCAAGAAAGCTATATAACTTGGATTTGGTTGGTTTTCTTTGGTTTTCTATTTTTTTGGAATGCTTTGTTAATTTTTCTAACTTTCCCAAAGTTTGGGAAACTTTATATCTCAATAGAACAGGGATATTTTAAATCGCATAACTGCAGACAAACTGGAGCAATATTCTTTTAAAAGTTTCTTTTTTTCTCCTTCTTATTAAATTGTTAATGTATTAGGAAGAAACAACAACAAAAATACAAAAAAGAAAGCAACTAGCTGTCAAATACAGGGTGTTTGCATATGTTTGAAAATACCTGTGGTCAGGAAGTCAAAAAGATACTTGCATTAAAATTTCAAAACCAATAATTTCTACTATCATTTTTATTCCGGTTTTTCTCTGTCTTTCTCCCACCTTCTCTCCCATCTGCCTACCTATCCACTTATCTATCTGTCATCTCTTCTATCACCATGCTGGAAGCCGTTCAGAAAAATAGATAGGACCCACCCACAGGGATAAAATACTCATTTTATAGCACTATTTAAAGCCTTCTAGAGCTTTATACATATTACTTCACTAATTTTCACAATATCCTGTGAGGTATGTAGGTGGAAATTATCTCTCATTTTATGGATGAATAAAGTAAAGTACTGTAAACTTACCAAAGAGATGTACATAGGAATAAAATACAGGAAACCAAATGAGATATGCTTTTGCAAAGTCTAGATTAATAGTTTGTCTCTCTTTATTCTAGAAGTTAATTTTCTGTGTGTCAGCATACTCAGAAGTTGCTGAAAGGTTGATAAAATTAGAGCCATTCTCTCAATATTCTTGGAATATGCTAATAAATGGGGGGATCTCATAAAATATAATAAATGTTAATAAAAATAGCAATTGATAATGCAGATTGAGCACTTATACTGTGGCAGAGGCTTCCCACATTATCTAGTTTTACACTCACAGCAACCCTACAGTTCTGTTGCAGTGTAATAAATTATCCCCAAATTTTGCTGCTTAAAACCACAAACGTTTATTATTGCACTCAACTTCTGAGTTCACAACACCAGTAGGGGGTTAGCTGGGTGGTTCTACTTGTGTCTTACAAGGCTGCAGTAAAACTGTTGACTGGGGCTGCAGTTTCATCTGAAGGCTCAACTGGAGGAGGATCCATTTCTAAATTAACTCATTTTATTGGCAAAATTCAGTTCCTGAAAGGTTGTTGAACTAAGGGCCTCAGGTCCTTCCTTGCTGTTAGTCAGAGGTCTCCCTCAGTTCCTTGTATATGTTGCTTCCACACAGGAAACACTGCCTTTCACCTTTCTTAGATTTTACAAGGGATTTTAAGGTCACAACCTCAGCCTTATCTTTGGACCAAGTTTTGTTGGCATTTATATAAATTTGAAATTTTCTCAGAAGTCATTTCTTAGTTTTATCATTGGTTACCATCCGGAGAGGTTGAGAATTTCCAAAAGCATCAAATTCTGGCTCCACCATTTTCAACAGTCTTTCTTTTAGTTCATCTCCCTACTCTCACATTTTAGTATAATCAACAAGAAGAGAGTAGGCGGCGCCTTCAACATTGCGGCTGAAAATATCCTTAGATAGGTCACCCAGTACCTTAGGCACATTTTTTACTTTCCATATGTTTTAATTTGCTAGAGCTACCACAACATATTACAACAGATTGGGTAGCTTAAAAAGAAGAAATTTATTTTCTCACACTTCTGGAGGCTAGAGATCTGAGACCAAGGTATTAGTAAAGCTGGTTTTTTCTGTGGTTCCTGTCCTTGGCTAGTAGACGGCCATCTTCTTCTAGTGTCTTTCCCATAATCCTTCCTCTGTGTCTGTCTATGTTTTTATCTCCTCTTCTTATAAGGACACCAGTCATGTTGGATTAGGGCCCGCTGGTATGACCACCTTTTACCTAAATTACCCCTTTAAAGGCCCTGTCTCCAAATACAGTTACATTCTAAGTACTGGGGATTTGGACTTCAACAAATGAATTTTGAGGGGACATAATTTAGCCCATAACATTCTGCCTTCTGCCATCCCCCCCAAATTCATATCCTTCTTACATGCAAAATACATTCATCCCATCCTAACAACCCAAAAAGTCTTAATCCATTCTAGCATCAGCTCTAAGTTAAAAATCTCATCTAAATCAGGTGTGGGTGATTCATCCTGAGGCAAAATTCCTTTTAGGCTTTGAAACTGTTAAATCAGAGGAGTGATCTGTTTCCAAAATACAATGGTGAAACAGCCATAGGACACACATTCGCATTCCAAAATGGAGAAATTGGAAAGAAGAAAGGGGCAATGTGTCCCAAGCAAGTTTGAAATCTAGCAAGGCAAATTTCATTAGATTTTAATGCTCCAGAATAATCCTCTTGCTTTGTCTTCTGTGCCCACTGGGTAGGCAGCCTTTTCTTTCATGTCCACCTGTACGGTCGCCCCGCACCATCAACCCTGGACAGCTGTCTCTCCCCCTTGGGCCTGAGCAATGGCCCTGTCCCCTTAAGAACCAAGGAGGAGAGCCCCATCTGCCAGGTCTGTGCCCACTGGGCCTGTGGTAGCAGTGAAAGCCCTGCCAACCTCTGTATGACCCTCAGGGTCATTCTCCTCTTTTCTTGAAGGATAAGACATTTTTACAGCTGGATTGCTTTATTAGCGCGTTCTATAGAATCCTGGAAATGTGACATATTTCTTTCTTTTATTTCATCTTGTCTCTCTCCCCTTCAATCCAAGCAGGCAACTTTTTCTGCTGATATAACCCCATCTTTATTCCTGGCTTCTGCTAAGATCACTGATTGGATCCACAAACCACATGCCTATAATCTCTTTAACAAGCATTCTCTGGCCATGCCCTTAGTGTTCTCTCTAGAGCATGCTTTCTCATTTTTCGCAATATGAGTAGGCTGAGAATTTTCCAAATCTTTGAGTTTTGGTTCCCTTTTTGCTTAACAATTCTTCTTCAATTTATTTCTTTCCTCTCACAATTTATTTAAGCAGCCAGGAGAAAACAGGCCACAACTTCTACACTTTGCTTAGATATCTCTTCAGCTAAAGTTACAACTTCATTTCTCACAAGTTCTACTTTCCATAAAACACTAGAACACAATTTGGCTAAGTTCTTTCCCTCTTTATAAGGAATGTCTTTTTTCCAGTTTTCAATAACGTGTTCCTCATTTCCAACTGAGACCTCACCAGAAGCACCTTTGAAGTTCATATTTCTACCAGCATTCAATTCATGATGATAGCTGTATAACTTTAAGATGATAGAAGCTTCCTTCACAGCTGTCCTCTTTTCTTTCTGAGGTCTCACCAGAATCACCTTCAATATCCATATTTCTACCAACAATCTCTTCAAAGTGATCTAGGCTTTTTATAACATGCACCTCAATACTCTTCCAGCCTCTACCCACTACCCTGTTTCAAAGTCACTCCTACATTTTTAGATATTTCTTACAGAAGCACTCTACTTCATGGTACCAAAATTAGTGTTAGTTTGCTAGGGCTGCCATAACAAAGTACTGATACTGAGTCAAGTGGGCTCACCTCCTGGTGAGTTAAATGAGACTCTACACCAATGGAAGTTGTCTCACGAAGTAAAGTGTATTTGTAGCAAACAGGAGGCCATGAGGAATCATTTCCAAAGTCATGGCATCCCCAAACAAAGGGAAGCAGGAATTTTTATTTCAGTTGGGGAAGGAATATTCAAAAGGGAGAAGCGGGTACACTGCAGATTATGGTAAGGAGGCTAAATCTCCTCCTGAAGAGATCTTCGTATTAAAAATAAGGCAAAGTTATGGGCATACCTCTTGTAGGGAGGCTTGGTTAGCTTCAGGGTTGTTGCTGGTTGTGTCTCCTTAACATAAAAAAACAATTTGGAGAGAACTGAAGTCAAGATGGCTGCGTAGGCAGACTCTGAACTCACCTCCTCCTGTGGACACAGCCAATTTACAACTACTCGTGGAAAAATTACCCCTGAGACAGAACTGAAAACTGGATAAGAGGAACTCCTGCAACAAAGGACAATCCAAATCGAGGTGGAAGAGGCAGAAACTCCCTTCTAGAGAGGAAAAAGACCGCCTTCACAACCGCAGTGCCTCATGGCTGCGTGGGAGCAGCCCACAGGTCCACAGCCCTCCCTGGAGGAGCGGGGCACTGAGCCAGGGAGCGCCCCCGCTGTGGGCATTTTGTGGACCCAGCACAGTCGAGAGGTGTGGCATAATATCTGACTTTGCCTGCTACTAAAACTTTGGGGAGTGCCCCCAGAAAAGCTGGCTCACACAGAAATTAAAACCGGCTCTGAAAGGGCCCACGTGCAAACTCACCCATTTCAGAAAGCAACCAAAAATCACCAGAAAGAAAAGTGCACAGTGCTTTGGTGAAAAGAGACTCACCTGATAGGCTCTGAGTGCATCTTGGTGAGAGGTGAGACCTCTCCAGGGACTGGGACATTGGCAGCGGCCATTGTTGTGGCCTGGTGTGGGTGTGCTGACACAGACGCCATTGGAGTTCTCCCTGGGGCCTGCTAGCCCAGGATCTGCCCCATCCACTAGAGCATCAATTTAAGCCAGCTCAGCCAGGGCGGGCAGCCCACCCTAGAGACTGACCCCACCCAACAACAAGCCTTCAGGCAACATGTGGGCCTGTATAGATTGGTAACTGGATTGTCTGCAGCCTGGCAACTGAGCCCACTTCAGTGGGGCAGGGTGTGCACAAGGAGCAGGTGGAGAGTGTGGGGCAGTGGTGAAGTGCGTGGGGCTCCTGCTGTGGAGAGACTGGGTCCACTTCAGGAGGTCAGGGCACACACACGGGGCAGGACTGTGTTGATTGTGTGTGTGGACATGTGGGTGGCCGGGTTTGTCAGCTGCAGAAAACTTGTGCTTCTCAAAGACCCACATAGGGGGTTTGCCCCACCTTCCGATGCCTGAAACAATTGGGTGCTCCTTGCCTGAGGCAAGCCCCACCTGACTACAATCCTCAGAGAGCTGACAAGAGACCTAAAGGATGGAGGCTTATAGCAATTGTAAGCCCCTGAGCCTAACAACCTGCCACGCTGGGGGCCTACTCACTTAAAAGAAATACTACAACACAAATGTGGTATTAGAACTTGCAGCCAACTGTGCTGGGGCTCCCCACACCTGATAAAGAGACAGAAGGGCCCACAACAACTACAAGCAGCTGAGCATTACAACAGCTGGTCAGGAGCATAACTCAGCCTCCCTGGGCGCCTACAGGGAGAGCAAACAGGCCACAACAGAAGGACACACGTAGCCCACATAGGGGTCATCCCTGGAACATTGAGAACTGAGGGAAGCACACTGCAGGCCTCCTAAGGCATCATTTACATAAGGTCACCTATCCAAGAGCAGGAGACGTAGCTGACTTACCTAAGCACAGGGAAAGAGGCAAAATGAGGAGGCAAAGGAATACATTTCAAGTAAGGGAACAGGACAAAACCCCAGAAAAGGAACTAAGTGAAACAGAAATGAGCAACCTACCCGACAGAGAGTTCAAACTAAGAGTGTTAAGGATGCTCACTGATCTGGGGAGAAGAATAGATGAACTCAGTGAGAATGTCAACAAAGAAATGGAAGATATAAAAAAGAACCAATCAGAAATGAAGAATACAATACTGGAAATGAAAAATTCACTAAAGGGATTCAAAAGCAGAGTAGATGATACAGAAGAACGGATCTGCGAGCTGGACGAAAGACGAGAAGAAATTACCCAAGCTGAACAGGTAAAAGAGAAAAGAATTAAAAAGAATGAGGACAGTCTAAGGGACCTCTGGGACCACATCAAGTGCACTAACATCCATGTTATAGGTGTCCCGGAAGGAGAAGAGCGAGACAAAGGGGCAGAGAATCTATTTCAAGAAATAATAGATGAAAACTTCCCTAACCTAAGGAAGGAAACAGACATCCAGGTACAGGAAGCACAGAGAGCACCAAACAAGATAAACCCAAAGAGGCCACACCAAGACACATCATAATCAAAAAGTCCAGAATTAAAGATAAAAAGAGAATCCTAAAAGCAGCAAGAGAAAGTCAAGTTACGTACAAAGGAAACCCCATAAGGCTATCAGCTGACTTCTCATCAGAAACCTTACAGGATAGAAGAGAGTGGCACGATATATTTAATGTGCTAAAGGGAAAAAACTTACAGCCAAGAATACTCAACCCATCAAGGTTATCATTCAAAATGGAAGGAGAGATAAAAAATTTCCCAGACAAGCAAAAATTAAAGGAGTTTGTCACCAAGAAACCAGTGCTACAAGAAATGTTAAAGGGACTGATTTAAGAGGAAAAGAGAGGACCACAAATAGGGAAAATTATCTATTTCCATGATAAGAGGGTAATGGATACAAATGCACAAAAAAGAGGTTAGATATGATATCAAAAACATAAAAGGAAGGAGGAGAGGAGTTAAAGAGTAGAGCTTTCAGACAGAGGTCAAACTAAAGAGACTATCAATTCTGTATAGAAGGAGAAAGGAACAGAGAAGGACTACTAACACAGTGAGAAAAAAAAAAGTTAAAAAATGTCAGTAAGTACATACTTATCAATAGCTACTTTAAATGTCAATGGACTAAATGCTCCAATTAAAAAGCGTAGGGTGGCTGATTGGATAAAACAACAAGACCCATATATATGGTGCACACAAGAGACACACTTCAGACCTAAAGACACTCACAAACTGAAAGTGAAGGGATCAAAAAGATACTCCACGCAAATGACGATGAAAAGAAAGCTGGGGTAGCAATACTCATATCAGACAAAATAGACTTTAAAACAAAAACTGTAAAAAGAGACAAAGAAGGGGATTACATAATGCTCAAGGGAATAATCCAACAAGAGGGTATAACACTTGTAAATATCTACTCACCCAATGTAGGTGCACCTAAATATATAAAGCAATTATTAACAGACATAAAAACAGAAATAGACAGTAACACGATAATAGTAGGGGACTTTAACACTCCACTTACACCGACGGATAGATCATCCAAACAGAAGATCAATAAGGAAACATTGGCCTTAAATGACACACTAGAACAGATGGACCTCATAGATATATACAGAACATTCCATCCAAAAACCAAAGAATACCACAAAAGAAAAGGCTGCCTACCCAGTGGGCACAGAGGATAAAGCAAGAGGATTATTGGGGGACTACATCAAACTAAAAAGCTTCTGCACAGCAAAGGAAACCATCAACAAGACGAAAAGACAACCTAACAATTGGGAGAAGATATTTGCAAACCATACATCTGATAAGGGCTTAATCTCCAAAATATATAAAGAACTCATGCATCTCAACAAGAAAAAACTAACAACCCAATTAAAAAATGGGCAAATACCTGAACAGACATTTTGCCAAAGAAGATATACAGATGGCCAACAGGCACATGAAAAGATGTTCAACATCATTAACTATCAGGGAAATGCAAATCAAAACTACAATGAGATATCACCTCACGCCTGTCAGAGTGGCTATAATTAATGAGACAGGAAACACGTGTTGGAGAGGATGTGGAGAGAAGGGAACTCTCATACACTGCTGGTGGGAGTGCAAACTGGTGCAGCCACTATGGAAAAGGGTGTGGAGATTCCTCAAAAAGTTAAGGATAGAACTACCATATGATCCAGCTATTCCACTGCTGGGTATTTATCCAAAGAACTTGAAAACACCAATGCGTAAAGACACATGCACCCCTGTGTTCATTGCAGCATTATTCACAATAGCCAAGACTTGGAAGCAACCTAAGTGCCCATCAATGGATGAATGGATAAAGAAACTGTGGTATATATACACAATGGAATACTACTCAGCAATAAGAAGGATGAAATCCAGCCATTTGTGACAACATGGATGGACATTGAGGGTATTATGCAAAGTGAAATAAATCAGAGGGAGAAGGTCAAATACCGTATGATTTCCTTCATTAAGTAGTAGATAATAACAACAATAACCAAACACATGGAGACAGAGATTAGACTGGTGGTTACCAGAGAGGAAGCGGGGAGGGAGGAGGGCGAAATGGATGATTTGGCACATGTGTGTGGTGATGGGTTGCAATTAGTATTTGGGTGGTGAACATGGTGTAGTCTATGCAGAAATAGAAGTATAATGATGTACACCTGAAATTTATACATTGTTATAAACCAATGTTACTGCAATAAACAAAAAATTAAAAAAAAAAAAAAAAACAACTTGGAGAAATAGTTAAACGCTTCCAAACCCACCCTTGAGTTCCTCAGGGCACTAGTCGGTGGAAGTACCACAGACTGGGTGGCTTAAAGGAAGAAAATGATTTTTCTCACAATTCCAGAGGCTAGAAATCCAAGATAAGCGTTGCAGGTTTGGTTTCTTCTAAAGCCTCTCTCCTTGGCTTGTAGATGGGCATCTTCTCTCTGAGAGAAGAAGTTAGTTCAAATAAGTCAGGTCTGGAGTCAGAGAGCTTTGGAATTCTTTGTTCTTATATACTGCATCACCTCAATAAAAAAAAAAATAAACAACAATCTCTGAGCCACTACTCAGGTAACTGGGCAGGGTGATTGTCTCTATTTCTTCAGTCTTGCCTCTATCTTTAAAGACTCTCTGCCTTATTAGCAAGCTGATATGAGGGAGATTGGGGCCTCATACCTGGGATATATTTATATTGAAGCCAGGTACCTGAGGGTTACTGTAAATATTCAATAAGATTACCTTTCGACCTTGTTATGAAAAAAAGTTAATCTTGTCAATTTGCTATTTTCCTGTTTAACCTAATGGGTAACTCAAGGGCCACGAGGACTTATGAGCTTGTTTTACAGAAGAAAGAGAATGCCTTCAAGGATCACCAGATAACCAACTCTCAGCTGCCATTGACGCCCAGAAATCAGATTGCCCAGGGGCTTATCAGGAGTGAAAGAAACACGATTACCCCTTTGTTTCTCTGAAACTCCTCCTGCAACACCCCTCAGCTCTATAAAACCCCCTGCTTTCTTCTCTTGTTAAGGTGGATTTGAGAGAACCCATGCTCCCACCTTGTCATTTTGCCCAATTCAAATAAACCTTCCTCCATCTCCAAGCACCAATGTCTCAGTGTTTGGCTTACTGAGCATTGGGCACATGAACTTGAGATTAAGAGGTTCAGTATCAATATCCTATGAGTGGGACTGGGTGGAGGAAGAGAATACCTGACTTTTTATCACACTCACCAGTGATTGAGCCTCTTCAACTTTGGATTGGAAAGAATTATAAATTCTTGCATCTTGCCTCTCCCCAATGTGAGACAGTGTTTTCCTTGATTGGGAGCTGAGCAGAAAAGGAGCCTTATCTTCTTGGTCACACCTACCCAGATTGAAGTGTTCCTTAAGCTGAGCTGTGGGTAGGGTGGGAAGAGGGAAAGAGGAGATCTCGGCTAGAAGGCCACAGACTCTGTTCTTATCAAATTTTAGTAGGTTTTCTTGAATAAATGTTTCTTTATTTGCTCTATACCTTTAGGACAGATTCTAGAGACTTTAAATGGATGTTTCCTTATATTTTTCATTGGTTGTACTAGTTTCACTGGGAGTGGGCCCATGGAGCTCTTCACACTCTCATTCCAGAAGTGAAACTATAAGTGAGCATAAACGAGGCCATCTTGTTACACTAAATGGCCCCAGCCCCTCTGTGTGGCTATTTGCTGCTCTGCACGTACTCCAAAAAATTCACATGCTTTCCTGATTTACGGCCTCTGCTTAGGTATGTACTCCTCCACAGTTTGATAAATTAAAAACTTTGTTCTATGAGTTTCTCTCCAGGAACAGGCTGACCACAGGCAGGAAACAAACCTACAAGGTATCCATCACAGCTGACAGAAGAACGGAACAATGTGATGCCTGGAGCCTGTCATGCCTGGAGACCAACATCCCTTGACCCCCTCCTTACTGCCCATTTTCCCTGTATAACTGCCTCAAGATTCTGTAATATTTGAAGATGGGTCTTTCAGACATTAGTCACCTGTCTTCCAATTTGTCAGGTAATCTAATTAAACTTCATTTCTCAATCTCTAACTCGTTGTGATTAATTGATTCAGATCACAGCCAAGCAGAGTGAGCCCATTTCTTGGTATCAAAACCACAACTATGATTCTTAACTGTCGAAAAGGAAGGAAAACTTGTTCCCTCATTGCAGATATTTGCTTTCATATGAAGGGAGATGCTTTAGCATAGCATTCCCCTGGGAGAGGCAATGTGAATAGGAGCAGAAAACATGCTTGTCACCTACGCCTTGTCTCTTTCTCTTGGGAGGAACCTACTTGCAAAAAGTGCATATTTCCTTCTACACCCACATGCCATAGTGTTAAAAGGGCCATCTATGCTCAATTGAATTAGCTGCAAACCCTCAAGATCCCCAATTTTAAGTTGTTGGGTTGTAAACTCAGAGAAATAGGAAAAGTAAAATTTTAAGATAGAAAAATAATACTGATTGAAACTTCTGGCTCTGCTAGAGTGAATGTATTTAAATTTGGGATACACTTAAAGAAAGATACAATACACAGATCTTAGCCTTGCTTATCTTTTTTTTGGTACGGATTTAGTGGTTTACAGATAAATTCTCCAGCCTTTTGGCCTTAGTAACAATAGAGGGCAGCATGGGCTAAGCAGAAGCACAGGCTCCAAGGAGATAGAGTGTCTTGGGATGTTGAAGTTCAAGCTTAACCTTGAATTGTGTAGTTGCCACTGAGTTCTACAAGCACTACAGAACAGAAGTAAGAGTCTAGGTTCAAATTTTTTGGTAGCAAACGTTGATGGGCAGTGCAAAGTGGAAAGAGTTATTCACAGATTTTGAATACACAGGAAGGAAAAGAAGGGATTTAAATGGGATCTGATGCCCAAGGTTAAGACCATTCCATACTTCTAAGTTTGTGATATAGGAGAAATGTCATACAAGCCACTGAGAGGAAAGAACAGGAAGAGATGTTTTCCCCCTTCCAGCTAATGTCATCCATCTTACCAAATCATGTTTCTCCTGTGGAATTTCTTCCAGTTGAATCAAGTTCAGTGGCCATGGATTCTGGATAACTAGCCTAAACTCTGTGGCTTCTAGATGAGAAACAAATCAGGAATATTTTCTCTTTCTCCCCTCTTTTTCTCAGATAAAATTGAGTTTTCCTTCCCTAAGTTGTGGATCAAGTTATACAGGGTTCTAAAGAAATATTTAAGAAAGAAAACAGAATTATAACTTAAAATGAATGGAAACTATTAATATTTTCCTGGGTTATGATTTATGTGTAGACACTCATTTTCTAAGGAAATTTAAAGTACTGTTCTGAAAATTTGGAGTATTATTCTTGAGAGAACATACAAGTTAAAGCAAGATTAGAATGAGCAAGAGTAAAATTTTCTATCATTATGTCCTTTATTCATAGTATTCTGACACCCTACTTTCAGTCTGCAATTTGAACTCATGTGCATCATGGACACTATATATGCACTTGCCTCTCCTCCTGGCCAGACGGTTCTTTCTCCAGACTTGGTTTTAACATCTGCATCTTAACACAGATGCCACCACTTCAGAGAGACCTTCCATTACTACCTTATCTAAATTTGTCCCTATGGTCATATACTGTCTATTACATTACCCTATTTTAGTTTCTCCACAGCTCATCTATCTTAACTTTTTTTATTGACATCACATTTTTCTATTGTCTATTTCACTTCACTAAAATACATATTCCATGTCAGGGGTGTTTTTTTCCCATCATTTTAAAGGTGTATTTTCAGCTTCTAGCACAGCCAAAATATTGGAAAATATTAGATACAATAAATATTTATTGAATTAGTTAAAAAATAGGTTAAAGATTGAATGAAGTCAATGGAGTATTTTTACATATATTAGAAAGTAGGCTTTGTTATTATCATTATTTTTCACAAATTGAAAAAATAATACTTAGAAAGATTGTGCCAGACACCACGCTGGGCCCTGAGATACACAATAAGAATGAGTAAGATAAATCCAATGTCCTCAGGTGCTTACATTATAGTGGAAAGTATAGACAAATATTCAGACTCTTGTGGTCCAGGGAGATGTACTCTATGAGATAATGCACAAAATGCTATGCAAGCCCTTCGGAGTGTAACTAAAGCCAGCTCAGAAATTTAGAGATAGCATCTCAGAGGATGTTATATCAGAGCTGACTCAGGAGAAACGATAGGCCAGCACAGGACGGCTGGGGTCCAGAGAAAGCAAAATGAGCAAGGATTGGAAATGAGAGAGTGTGAAGAAATTGGTGTAATGCAAGTAGCTGAACATGGCCTGGAGTGCAAGAGGCCAGAAAGAGAGAGGAGTTAGGGAGGTATCAAGTGTGAAGGTATTTGCATGCAGTCCCGAGGAACTTAGCCTTTGTTTATTGCTTAATTATAGGCTTTTAAATTATAAATTTATAAATTTATTATTATTCATTTATTTGTGTTTATATATTTGTTCATATTTTTATTATGTATTTTTATAATAATGGTCAACTCAATCATTAAATCAATCAATCAATAAGGTATTTATAAAAGGCTTTATTCTTATAACTGCAATGTGATTATGTGGCTTATTAAATTAATATGAACTAAAAAATGTATCCCTCAAATTATGTGTTTATGTGTGTGTTTATGAATGTGTATAAATATATACATATATATGAATATATATGATTCTGATTATATATGTATGTTTATCTCTCAGAAGAGAAGAAAATAAAAATCTAGGATTAAATGAAAAGAATTAAACAGTGACGGAACATTGTAAAATGCTAATCCTAAACTTGTCGTAATAGTATTTTCACTATGTTCAGAAAAATGTCAAGAAGAATTCATTAGAAAACAACTTCAAATGACGTGTTGTTTACTGTTGTGGCATCAAAAAGTTATATAATCCCAAACTAAACTGTAGGAAACATTTCCAACAATAAAATTTTAACTTTGAGCCTAATGAATATGTAACTTCATTGCTTTTAGTCTAAGAAGGAAAAAGTGAATGATACAGCATTTGGTAACAAGGTAACACATAGGACTACTACAGAATATCAGAATAAAGACTCAGTCTCCTTATGAAATAACCATAACTTCAGTTCATATTGGCATCACACAAGAGAAAAAAAGAGAAATTTGAAAACTGAATCACACATATTAAAATTTATCAACATTGACAGCTTACAGTTTAATATTCATTATTAATAAGGCCAAAAGTTTGTATATATCATTGGTTAAACAGAAGAAAGAGAGAGAGAGAATGGCAGAGCCTGAAGATAGCCATAAAATTAATAAAAATAAAATAATCAAATAGAATAAAATTCATAATTTTAGCAGAACTTTATAAAAATTTTTATAACTTACTTTTTAATGGTGGCTGTAATGTGTAAGAATTTGGTCAACATCAAATTAGGAAAGAAAATTATGACTTCAGATATTTTCTCTGATATATCAATTTTTTAACAAAATGTTATATTTTCCAAGGCTCTAAGGCAATGCTTCTTAGCCAATCTTGTTTCAGAATTATCTTGGGGGTTTTGAGAAATACACAGCCTGAGCCGCACCTTAACCTAGTGAACCAGGTTATCCTGGGTCATTACCTTCATGTTCAATATTCAAAAAATCCACCAGTTTTCTTTTGGTTAGGGTCGTGTTGAGAACTACTGTTCTAAGGATTCCATTTCTTATTTTCAAGAGAAAGTATAAAAATACCTAGTGAAGAAACTCATTCTATAATTTAAAAAAAAATCTGAATGATTGATTTGTTGATATTGACAGTGTCGATGGTTAAAATAGTTGCATTATTTTGCCTTTGCGTGCTTACATGATTCCTTGAAACAGCTAACTTTCCACTTACATAATCATTTAAATAATTATTACAATAACTCCAAATTAAGACAATTTAGATTGAAGAAAAGTAATTTCAATTAGATTAATTTAATCAAACTGTCTGCCTCCAGGTCAGCATATACAGTTGTGCCATCACCCTTTTCCACCAATTATAGAAAATACTTCATGGTAGTCTTTGCTGAACTCCAAAACTTTCCTTGACACAGTGCACTATGTAACCATTAGGAATATATTGACATTAACACCTGAGATGAAAGCTATATGCCATCCTAGTTCTGTAATTTTCATCTTCCCCAACAGAATGAATTGTGGTGGTTGTATGTTAGTCTCTGAACTAAGCTGTCAGAGAAATGTACAATAAAATAGTAGCTACCACAGCTCTTTTCCAGACTCTCTTTAAATGTTTTACTTTCATTTTCTCAATTCGTCTTCATAGCAACAATGCAAGCCATTTCTTATCATCATCATTTTACAGGTAGTAAAACTGAAGCTTAGAGGTGTAGAATAAACAGCTCAGGGTCATTCAATTAGTAAGTGGCAGAGACGTGATTCAAACCAAAGTCTGTTCTTAAAGTCAGTGATATCCTTCGTACAGTTCTAACTGGATGACACAATATAGATTGGAAAATATTGGATTAGCATTTTTAAAGATGACGCTGAAAAAATCTCCAAGGAACATTGAATGTTACACAAAATGTAATTCTACAAAAATGTCCTCCTTAAATAGGATGAGATAGAGTATTTCAAACACCTGAGATAGATTGACAGATTGTCACTTACTATCACAAGATATCACACTCCTCTCTAAAGAATTTATAAAAATGGGTTTTCATTGGTTGTGTGGAACTGAATCATAGAGCTCCGGCCTTGTCTTTGCCACATGAGTTGCCTATAACCTGATGGATTGATTTTAATTTGACCTTGGCAGCTTTTGTTACCCTCTGAGGTATTTGTCTTGCTCTATTCCAGACCTTTTCCTTGAACTCTGCTTTTGGACACTACCCTTCTTCTAAAGATTTCTCCCTGGGGCCCTAGGCCAGCTGTCAGTCATAACTTTGTTGGCTATGACCAATATGGTGTGTCAAATCCTTTAGTAATATCGCCAGTTCTATTTTTTAAGAAAAGGTGCCTTAGTTTTTTAAAAGAATAATCTTTAAGTATTTAATTTGATAAAAGGAACTACTGATTGCAAATAATACTTTTAGTGCTTAAAATAATAACTATATTATATTATAGTGTTTTTTATACAGAAAAACTAGATTTTTGGACACACGATTCCGCATTCTACATCATTTACCTAAGTATTGTTACATGTACCTGCTCAAAAATGGATAGATATTTCAGAAATATTAACCATAAACAAACAAACCAATTGTCAATGAATTAGGAGAGATATTCTCAATTTCATGAAGTCTGATGCCACAATACATTTGTCTAGCTATTCTCATCATCATTTCTATTAACAATAGCATTACATGTGTATCTATATACTAAATTTGACCAATATAATAAAGTTCCTGTTTTATTTTTCTTTCAGATAGTTCTTCTGCTATATCTCTTTCTCCTTCTTTCACTTGCCTTATTGTTTTAACAAACTCCATTTACCTCCATAATCCAATCAAAATGATTGCTCTAAATAGCTATACCAAGAAAAAATGAAGATTTATATTTTTCAATAGGTTATATATATATATATATTATGGGATTTTGGCTGGTGTTCTGAAATAGAATATTTTTATGTATATTGGAAATATTTGAGATTAAAATAATTTGAAATTTTTTTATGTCTTTAATTATTTCAAGGTGTTGTATTTCAGGTATTATTTGATAACATTTTATTACATAAGCAGTGCCTTTAAACAATACCGGACACAAAATTATAAAGTGAATGCTGAATTAATTTTAGATGATGAATAGATACAATTATCAGGTAATTGTATAACTGTAGCAGTTGTTTCACTCTTTATATATAAAAAAACTTTAAAAAAATTACTGTAGATTAGTTTTCCCATTAATTTCCAGCAATTCAGAAAAAACTAACCCTCCATTTAACTTTACTCATAAGTATATAACCCCAGTCAAATTCTAGCAAGTGCAGTGTCACTGACAAGTACATGTCTCTAACAAATAAATAGTATTAAAGATTATGCAGGCGCAGTGATCTTTTCCATAATCCAATATTAATATCGTACATAGTTAATCATTCATACAATAGGAGAGATTAAAATAATATTAGAAACAGTACGATCTACACTCCCACATTGGGTAGATTTACTTTTGTACATACTATATTTGTTTCACCATCCTATTGAAACAGAAAATCTTTTCAATATTTTATTTCAAAGAAAGACATAATAATATTTCTCTTTATGGATGTGTGTATATGCACAGCTAGGAAACATGAAGGCTCATAGATCTATTCCTAGTGAAATGGACTTGAATTTCTAGCAAGTATTGACACTTCACTCCATGAAATAGTAAGTTCATCCTTAGGAAAGAATAAAATGCTAAAAAGGGAGCAAGATTATTGCAAACAGTCGAGTATAGAAAATAGATTTCCTATCATAAAGATCTTGACAGTAAATGTTGAAGCAGTAGAAATCATAAATATCATAAAAATGGTTTTTATGTTACACATTCTGAGAATTTTTATAGAACTCAACTTGATTATAATACAATAACAATAAAACTCTCCCTAAGATACTGTATATATGTTGTAACTTTTATTTTGTGTGAACAGTAAAACAACTGTCTTTCTCTCTCTCTCTCTCCACACACACAGACACACACACACGTAAGCACATTTTTGCAACATGGGCTTATATTTTACCTATTTTTTTCCACATTTTGCCAACTCAAAAAATTTTTAATATAATATCCCATCTATAAGATAGAGAAGATCATATTGAGGGTACTAGACCACTTCATTGCCCTTTAATTTAGGTAATCACAAATGTTGCAAAGCATTTCAATTACATGACATTATAAAGCTGTGTATGTTCAAATGCTTAAGCTACAGGACTTAAAAAATAAAGAATACAAAATAACATAAAAATATAAATCTATTTTAATATTATTATTGCCTTTACAAACTATAGGAAATACCTATAGTTGATCAAAAATTATTTTTCCTTTTAAGTTCTGGAATTCTTTTGAGATAATTATATCTCTTATTTCATGACTTAGATAAAGGAATCTAGAGGCATATTTATTCCATTGAACATTAGGCTGTAGTGGTGCATATTTAATTTTAGTTTATTTGTGTAGACACAGAAACATATTTCTTTACAATGAATGAAACGTGGAATATAAAGATATTTATTTCATTTAAATGGTTTCATGTAAACATGCCATTCTTACTTGAAATTGCATAGAAAGCTTTCAAATTAGAATCATTTAAATAAAAAGCAAAGATTCTTACACTTTTCAATTACAAAGATTTTTAAACATTCAAGAAATATTCATTAATCACCTACACTTTCCAAGCCATCCTTCTAGACTTTGGCTATATAGAAGTGAACAAAACCACATTCCTTTCCTGACAGAGGTTCTATTGTAGGGAGGGGCAGGTACCAAGTAAAAACATTAAAAAAAATTAAAAATATAAATAAGGAAATGTGATAAGGCAAACAGTAATACATGAATGATGGCAAATAAATGTGGACGAGAACATAAATAGTGTAGAGGGAATGCTATTTTATTTATTTATTTATTTTTTACTGTATATATATATATTTTTTTTGTGAGGAAGATCAGCCCTGAGTTAACATCCATGCCAAGCCTCTTTTTGCTGAGGAAGACTGGCCTTGGGCTAACATCCATGCCCATCTTCCTCACTTTATATGGGACGCAGTTACAGCGTGGCCCGACAAGCGGTGCATCCCGGCGTGTGTGGGATCCGAACCCGGGCCACCAGCAGCGAAGCGTGCACTTAACCACTACGCCACAGGGCTGGCCCGGGAATTCTATTTCATATAACTTGGTTCAAGAAGGCCTTTCGGATAATATGACATTTAAATACAGACAGAAAGAAATGAAGGAGCCAACCATGTGACCTTCTAGAAGAAGGGTGTTTTAGAAAGCATGCTTGGAGCCTGGGATCCATACTGTGGAGACCAGTGTGGTTGAGACGGGAGGATTGATCAAGATGACCTCAGAGATACAGTAGGGGACAGGGGCAGCATAGATTTTACTCTGAATGAGATGAGAAGCCATGCAGGGTTTGGAGCAATAGAGTGACACCACTACTCATGCTAAAAGGATTTGTTAATGGGTTGGAATAAGCAGTGTGAGAGAAAGAAAGCACTTAGAAATGATTTCAAGGTCAAAATAACCGAAATATTATCTCTCCTCCTCCGAGCAAGTTGATATTAATGATGAGAATTACTTACCCTGACATGTTGAGATTTACTGAGCCATGGGCTGTTGTATTTTTCAAAGACCATTAATATCAGAGAGACAATTCAGTAGTTACAATTGATAGACTAATAGAAGCAGATGACAATTTTTTTTGCCATTTCAGCATCTGTGTTAAAATTTTTAATACCAGTCAACCTGAGTTTAGAAAACACAAATGGCCTCTGGAAACGTTCCTTTATTTATTCAAATGGTAACTGTTCTTGAGCTCAGGAAATGTTTGGTCAACATAAACCCTGAGAATTCGAAAATCTTGAACAAGATTTTTTTCCTTTTAAATGAGTCTAAAAGAGAGAAAAAAGGTAGAATACTCATTTCAAGTAAAATAGTTTGTTCTTATAAAGAACAGCAGTGAACTGGACATCAAACTAATTTACAAATAATTGCATAGATTATGATGCTTGTATTTAAGTATTTCATGCCTGGTGTTCACAAATTCTGTATTTACTGAGTGTCTACTATGTGAAAAACTCTGTGATTAGTGGTGCATCTCCAGGGGAGAGGGAAAAGAGAAATAACATCTGCCCTCGGGATGTAGACATTATGTAGAGATAGAGAATAAAAGATGTAGAGATATTTTAATAAAATAAAACAGTATAATATGATAATATAATATTTTATAGATATTAATCAACAAATATAATTGCAAAATTAGCTAAATGTTGAAAACAGTATATAATTTATTGAAAGCAGGGTCTCTTTTTTCCCCCGCTGCTATTTCCTCAGCCTTTAAAAGGATACTGGATACTCTAAATCTTTCAATCATTTTTTGTATAATTGATTATTGATGACATAAAAGCATAAAACAGGAGCTTTCATTTAAAATTATTTTATTAAGGTCATATTGGCTTATACCATTGTGTAAATTTCAGATGTATATTATTATACATCAGTTTCTGTCTAGACTGCATCGTGTTCACCACTAAAAGTCTAGTTTTTAGTCTTTCACATGTATGTGCCCCTTTACCCCTTTTGCCCTCCCTCTACCTCCTTCTCCTCCGGGAACCGCTAATGTGTTCTCCTTATCTGTGTATTTGTTTATCTTCCACATATGAGTGAAATCGTACAGTGTTTGTCTTTCTCTGTCTGGTTTATTTCACTTAGCATAATACACTCAAGGTCCATGTAGTCTTGGAAGGCTTTCTTGAATCATTAGACAGGACCAAATTAAAAAATTCTGCCCAGAGCCTTGCCTTTATAGAACATGCCTCCCTAGTTAGGTAATCAAGTAACAACACAATATTGAACATGTTTTATTTGGAAGATTTATGGAGAATAATAAAAATGAAGAGGAGGAGGAGTATGACATGTTCTTCAACCTTAGGAAATGATCACCTAGCTGAGGAAGGCCCAAGTAGCCGGGATAACGTGGTGAATGGTATTCTAGTTTCCTTGTGGCAAATCTCCAACCATAGCATCCATTTAACTGTGACTTTATTTATTGCTTATATAACTTCCTCTTTCACACAACTGAGCACTCCATGGAGTGATTAAGCAGAACTTCTCATTGAAAATTTGACATTAAATGATCCTTGAAAAAAGAAGTAAAAATTCTTAATAGAGGGAAGTGAACAATGAATTCCAGGGAAAAACATAAACAGGCACATAGAAACAAGAATGTGAAGATATACCTGAGAGACAGTGAGCAATTCATTCTGAGGGAAGTCAATGTCTCTTGAAATCCATGAGAAATAAGAATGGAAAGGGTCATTCAGGCTAGACTTCAGAGAACTTTCAATGTCTAACAAAGAAGGTTAGGCTATAAGCAGGGGTCACAAACTGAAGGGTTTTAAAAAGTGAGAGATGTGTTCAACGTTGTATTTCTGAAAGTGAGACTGATGTTGGATGGTTTTGATTGATTATAAAGGCAGGTCCTCAAATGCTAGAACAGCAGGAGCCCGTTGCTCGAATCCAGTAGTCGGTTCCTAAATATCTGAGTGGGCAGAGAGGGGGGATAAAAGAGAAATTGTGATGGCTCAAATTGCAGAGAAAAAACCCACAAGTCTTAAAGAAGACATCGAGGTTTAAGAGTGTTGGTTGGAAATACTGAATAAATATATGAATAAAAATACCAAATCGAAACGAATAAAAATAAGTAAATGAAGACTTCTCTGTGTGTTTGTGAAATATCTCGATAGAGTGAAGCTGAAAATATAATTAGCTTCAAATACATTTAAGAGAAAAAGTTTCCAAATGGTTGGTTAGATTAATGACAGATCTGCTCAATAATCAAATGATGCCGTGGGGCAATAATGAAGCGGTCTCAGACGGTAATTAACTTAGTTCGAGTGTAGGTGGCATTGGCCAAGAACCAAAATGTTGCAAGTCAGAGCAATGGAACAAGCATATAAATCCGGGTAGCGAGGAACATGTCAAGGACTGACCTCAGTTAGCTAAGGCATCCACGATGTAATGGAGTCCACGATGGAAGAAGATGAATATGTGCAAGGTGTTAAAAGATGTGCAACTTTTATGTCGAAGGAAAAAACTAGAAGCTAGAATGGCAAAAAACCAAAATTTGATTCTTAGGCTTTTCATGAAGTCTCTTTGATTGTTTTATAGTTACACTAAAAATAGAAAATAACAAAATAGACACTGCTTGATATCTTTGACTGACTGTGTTAAATAACTCAAAGGAAATGTTGTGTGGCTTCATAACAAGTTGCTGCTGTCCCACTTTTAATCTTCACTTCTCAAAAATATATCCAACATTTTCCACTTTCTTGTGATGTTGGTTAGTTGTCCGTTTATATAAGAACAACAGTTATGATCCTCTACAATCAAAAAGGAATGTGAACCTCACTAAATTTTTATCTGATTTCTAAAATGGGCAGTTTATATCTGTAAGAGCCTACTCAAGCATTTGTCAGAGATTACTGTGTGGTATCTTCCCTAGCAAAAATATAGTACTAGAATTTTGAAATATAATGATGAGATTCTGAGGGATATGTGATGGGGAAAGAGAAATATGAGGTAAGTTGGATGAGGTAGGCTGGGGCCAGATTGTGCAAAGCTTGGAGAACAAAGTATTTGGGGTGTCATTCTAAAGGTATTTGTATACCATTTTTAGATTTCTAAAGTGATTGAGGAATAAAATGATTTGCATTTCAAATTTATTCTTGTTGCTAAAAACTGTCTTGGTCTAATAAAAGGATATTGTCTTCTAAACCAAGTAAAACCTTCTATGTATTTCCTTTAAGGCAATTAACCATATTCAACATGATTTCATACGACTCTTATTTTTGTTTACAATTCATAATACATTAATTGCGAGGATATTTAGTCACACATCATAGCTGCTCAATAAATGGTTGAATGACTTAAAGAGTGATTGAATGAAAGAGTGAATACCAATACTATTTTCTCATGGGCTTTGTTGGATCAAAGTTGAAGATTATAATTACGGATATTTTTAATTGGATATTCTCAAAATTCTGGTGAAGATTTAAACAATGCTACCATAAGTTATTATTTAAAATATGTTTAATTTGATTTCTAAAACAGCCTTGCTAGGAAGAAAGAGTAAATTTTACTGCCCTGCCCCCAGCTTATAGGTGAGGTAATTAAAGCCCCTTGGAAAAGTTCCTTGACAGTGTGAGAGGCTGAAATCTGGACAGGCTTAACCATATAGAGCAATTCTTCACTTCCAATTTTGCTATTATCCACTGAACCATGATTATCCCATGCAATGGAAACATTGAGTTGGACAATACTCTTAAATTTGACTTATTCTGAAAGGCATTTACTTAGCCTGCAAATCCCCAAATATAAAGGGGAACTTGAATAACAACCTGGAAGACTCAGAATTGCCTGACAGTTCCGGGGTTGACAGTGATTTGGTTGGCTTTCAGCAGACGTTTTTCTTTTTAAGTGTTACTTCACTGAACGAGACAATATATGATAATGCTGTTTCACTGACCTTAACCTGCTTCCTGCCATGGGCTTAAATTATCCAGGATTTTTGTCAAAACAGTGCAAATCTCTATGGTATAGGAGCTGAAAAGGACTATCCTTAAAAAAAAATACAGTAATTTGAGGAAACTTGGTTAAGAAAAATCCCATGCTTTCAACTTCACTCCTTAAATAGAAGAATGGAAGTGTTTTGGGATACCTTTTGTTCTAATGGCAACAAGGAAATCAATTTAACATTTAAATTTTAATCAGTGAATGATCTTACCAGTCTAAATCCTGTTCAACATATCATTTTTATGCCGAAATTCAGCTTAAGTGTCATGTAGCGATATCTTAGTACTGGTGATCAAAAATTTACTTTTCAATCACTGGATTTTATTGGATTTAGGCAATGGCCTGTAGTTCTTCATTTGAAATTGTAAGACAGTACAGAGGCAACAGTCTACGTTGGTGAGGAAGGCATAAAACTGTTTTTTAAATTTGAAGATTATTACTATGGTGGTAATCTCTCTCCTTCTCTCTGTCTCTGTCTCTCTCTGGCTCCCCGTCTCTTTCTGTGTCTGTCTCTAATTCATTTTCCTTGTTAATTGTGAAATACTTAGATAACTATTCCGTCTAGGAGCACATCTGTAAATATAACTTATTTGTTGTACAAAGAAACATATTTTCAAAGAAATATATAGTAGTATTGTAATAGATAATTTTAGACTAAGTATGTAGAACATTTTTCTTAATGTAAAATTGGAGACGTTTTCAAAACTAGACTTCAAACATGCAGATTTTATAAACTCAAAGAAACAGCATTCATCCATTTAAGACGGAACTCATTTTTTTATTCAAAGATTTTGCTATCAGTTTGTCTGTTTATTGAAGTATCATGTGTATTTAGCCTCATGATCTAATTGCCTTCCTAAGGAGAAGTGAAAACATTTAAACCCGATGCATACGTGCACATTTTAAAACCCGACTTCAATTTTGACTTGCCTTGTATGGATCTCTTTGTACGTGGGTGGCAGCTACACAGCACATCCTGTTTTTGTTGCCGCAGGACATTTTCCCTAGTTACTTGTTGCAGCAAATTGATGTCTTACAGGCAGTGCAGTTAGTATTGAGATTCCGACGATGTTAATGTTAATAATCAGGTCCTAATATGAGTCACCCACCACCTCCACGTCTTGAACACTGTTTATTATTTATTATTATTATTATTATTATTTATTGGGACATATTTTGGTTCAAGATTAGACTACACGGGTCTTCTCTATGCTGTGGAGTTTTTAGAATGCGAATTAACCCGACAGTGGATAAAATTGTTAAAAAGGCTTCCATCCTTTTTGTTAGTGTTGAAAATAAAACAATCATTTAAGATTTTAAATACAGTACATTGAAAATAGCAGAGGTCTATTGTATAGTCATGAGAATTTACCTTGATTTTACACGTAGTTTGTGGAAAAAAATCAGAATTAAGCTGATTTGTGCCTACCTCAAAATATTTCAACTCTCAACGCAGTTAAAAAGGTGCAATTAATGTTTCATTGTTGTTGCTTGTTAATTTAAGTAATTATACACCTGTCTTTCATTGAGATTAAGTTCAAATGAGTTCACATTTCAAACTGAAACTCCTTTATAAAAATCTTGCTTGATTTTAATCTTAAACCTTGTAGTCAGTATTTCTCAGATTTACAAAACCAATATTATTCCTTGGTTATCTTCAGCAAAAATGAGAACCACCATAATGTGTAATAACAGAGAAAGAGAAGCTTATGTCATTTATATATTCTTTATTTTTCTACAATTAATTTAAAAAATTTTTTCTTAATCCCATCATACTTTTTTTAAGCTAAATACATGCATTCACTTTGAAGGGGGATATACATATATATAGATATCATATATATTATAATTCAAATTTTAACTTTATTAGCTTATAAACAAATTCATATGATAAATAAATATATAAATACAAAAACAGTATGCTTATGCAAGGCATGTCCTTAAAGGATGTCATTCTTCTTTGTGATTTTATCAAACCATCAATTGAATATCTAAGATGTTAGGCTTTTACAAAAATAATTGTCATATAGAGCTTCTTTGTGATATGTAATGTTACCTTATATTGTATTTTATTTGTACAATATACCTAACTATCTTAACCAATATTCTGTAAGCCATGTACCTAAAATGCATTGCCCAGTTAAGTCACTCTACTAGACATAGTAGATGATTATTAAATAAAAAAAGTTTGAGCATTGCTTGGAAGTAGCAAAAACCCTCCTTTTGCTACCTTTGCACCACCTACCATATTCTCTGACTCTCACTTACTAAAATTTAACTTATTACTATAAAGATATCTATTCTTGCTTTCTCATTTAAAATACCACATATGTAATATTTATTTTGAATGTACTTAACAGAATGTTCTCATCTAATGCTACTCATGGACAAAAGTACTAAAGATGCTGTTGATAGGATGTAAAAGTAAAGGGTGAACAAGGGTGGTGGAATTTTTCACAAAAAGGAAGAGGATATAGGAGGCAGCAGGATGGGGAGGAAGAAAGAGGGTTACATACAGTCCACTTTGCAGACCACAAGCCTCTTCAATAAAATGTAACCCACTTAGTTTGATATCAACAGCCCTTGATGATATCTCCCATCTAACCTTTCAGCCATATGTTCTTTCAACTTTATTTCTGTACCCAACATACATTTAATTGCAACGCAATACTATTCTTGAGATTCCCATGTATCCTTGACATTTCCAAAGGCCCTCCCCTCAGTCTGTTATATTTTTTCCCTCTCCAGCTAGTGAATTTCCATTCATTCTTGAAGATCCAATTCAAAGGCTGACTCTGACACGTTTCTGTATTCCTCCAAGCAGAATTACCTGCTCCTCCCTCTGACCTCTCTCAGTATAATTTATGGAATATAATAAAGCACTTAATCTCACTGAATTGCTGCTACTGCCTTGCTGTCTTACCAACCAAAACAAGGGCAATTTGGGGAATGTGAAATCGAAATGGAATAATAACTACAAGACAAAAACTCTGGGCGTTGTACAATCTTACATTTAACCATCAGAGGCAAGTATATTTGTAAAAAGATAAAAACTACATAAAATTGGATGATTTCTAATATTAATTTTTATTTTACAATTTTTTGTTTTACAACATTTTGATGAAAAGAGGATTACATACAAATTGCATTCCTTGTGACTCCCTCTTTTGATGCTGTAACAGCATGCTATCTGGCTAGCTAAAGTGTTTATGAGTGCAGAAAAAACTTTAAAAAAGGACTCTGAAATTTAGCTTCACAAACAACTATGTAGATTGGAATGCTACATTAAACGCATTATAATTTTGTATTGAGTTTGGGGTGGAGGAACGAAAAGGTTTGGAGACCATATGTTGATATTCTTTTGATATGTTAAGAAATATGCCAGTTTTGTTTCCCATTTCTTCTTAAATGTTTTTAGAGGTTACCCTGTACACTAGTTGACAAAAGCCTGCAATGTTGATGTTTAAGCGCTGTTGATTGCTGGCAGCAAAGAATTCCAACTGTGCTGGCGCCCGAGATAGCATCTCCACATTTTCCTCCAGGATCATCACCTTTGTTCTAAATAGCTCTCTTATAGTGTGAACAGAAGTTATATGTTTTAGATTTTCTGCCTTGGCACCCAGGAAATCAGTATGATTGAGTAAACATATTAAGCTTTCCTTGCATTTCCAGCCTGAACAGATGTTAAGTACAAGC
The DNA here is from genome assembly GCF_057802395.1 of Ceratotherium simum simum. Classification (NCBI taxonomy): domain Eukaryota; kingdom Metazoa; phylum Chordata; class Mammalia; order Perissodactyla; family Rhinocerotidae; genus Ceratotherium; species Ceratotherium simum. The sequence goes on along the minus strand of NC_141907.1, from coordinate 28,398,135 downwards.
TGATCCACCTACATTCAACCCGAGAGACTCTACATCCACAGACTGTTTCATTTTCCTTTTTCAATTTATACAGAAGCATAGAATCTTGCTGGCATGTATAAATGTGCCATTTAAGGCAATCAAAAATGGCTCCACATCTCACTTGATTTCTACAATTGTTGCTATAACTATGGACTACCGAAGAGAGAAACTTAATTTCCTGGCAGACCATCCTACGTTGAAGCAACATGCTCGTGGAGAGCCAATATCCAGTAATTACAGCACAATTCCTCACAATTTCACAATTCACTAACAGTATGCATTTTCACAATGTAAAGCTGATTTTCCTTTAAGCAAATAAAACATGAAAAGAGAGCTGGAAGCAATGGGCAATCTAGATCATTAGATGATTGATGTAAAATTAAAGAACATTTAGACTGGAGTAGATTGCAAACATCAGGGAGCTCAGCAAACTTGTAAGCTCTATATTTTGAGGAAATATTTTGTTGATGCTCTTGCAGCTCTTGGTAGCAACCTCCCAATTAAAAAAAATGCTCAAAATAATTTACCTACTAGTTACTTCAAGTTATTATACTTGTCTCCCCTTAGCCACAGTTTCACCTTCCAAGGTTTCAGTTACCTGTGATCAACTGCTATCCAAAAATATTAAGTGGAAAATGCCAGAAATAAACAATTCATAAGTTTTAAACCGTGCAATGTTCTGAATAGCATGATGAAGTCTTGCACTTACCTACTCCATGCTGCCTGGGATGTGAACCATCCCTTTGTCCAGCGTATCCACACTATACCCACCAGTTAGTCACTTAGCAGCCACCTCACTTATCAGATTCGCTGTCCTTGGTATCCCAGTGCTTGTGTTCAAGCAACCCTTACTTTACTTACTAATAGCCCCAAAGCGCAAAAATAGCAATACTGGCAATTTGGAAATGCCAAAGGGAAGTTAAGTGCTTCCTTTAGGTGAGAAGGTGAAAGTTCTCGACTTAATAAGAAAAGAAAAAATTCTATGCTGAGGTTGCTAAGATCTATGGTAACTTCTTACAGTCTATTGTTACAATTGTTCTATTTCATTACTAGTTATTGTTGTTAGTCTCTTACTGTGCCTAGTTTATAAGTTCAACTTTATCAAAGGTGTGTATATATAGGAAAAAACATAGTATATACAGTGTTCGGTACTATCCATGGTTTCAGGCATTCACTGAGGGTCTTGAGACATATCCCTTGTGGATAAGCAGTGACAACTGTATTTGCAAATATTTCTCATCACACAGCTTTTTCCCGAAAGTTCTCAATTTGTTCACCAGAAAAGAATTTTCAGTTCTAATCCCATATCTCCATTCATACTATTTATCTCACCTGCTAGACAAAGAATTGGAACCAAGTACTCACAAGACAGAATTTTGTATTTGTTATGTTTAATATTTTAATGTTGCAAGAATTGTCCAATCAAATGCACTATGGTATTTGAAAGTTAGTCCCAATGAATAAGTGCAGACATCCAAAAGTGATATACCAAGTCTGTACCATTGTAAGTTATAATGTCTTCTATTTCCAAATACTAATATTTTCTTTTAATGATAATGAAAGCTAGCATTTATGGGCACTTAAATATGCATAAACACTATGCTCAACACTTTAGCTATCACAACAATCTATGGGGTAAGTACTATATCCTACATTCTCTCTGAAGCACAGGTAGTCTTCAAATTCTATGTTCTTTATAGCAGAGGAAGGTTAAAGAAAAAGGGGAAGAGAGAGAGAGAGGGATATCAGAGTAAAAGTGAAAATAATGCAATATGATAAATTATATCATAAAGCTTCACATAGCACATGGCATTAAGGCAGCATAGACAAGGGACTGGTGAGCAAGAAGAATCTTTCTATTTAAGTGGAACTGAAACAAAACACTGACTGAATTTTTAAAAGGGCATGGATTTGTTAGCCCAAAAAAGGGAAATCTAAGCTGCTGGAAGAACATAGCTTGCAGAAATTCAAAGTTATGTATCAAAATGATATATTCCATTTCAAGGAATATGGGAAAAATAGAACTAGAAAAAAATTATAAAATTGTTTCCATTGGGGAGATTTGATGATTTATGAACCAACAACAAGGGAGTGTTAGATATTGGACATATTCAAATATATATATATATGGACAAGATATTGAAAACTCAGAGACCCTGAAAACTTAATTTTCATTGTGCATTGCCTATTACCACACAATGCAAAGAAATCACTCAACAACAACGAGAATTGAGATGATACTTGTAACGATAATGGTATTAGGAAGAAACATAGAGCCTTGGATTAGAGACCAGGAAACTAGAAAGCACTGATTCTTTCACCAAGTAACTAACTAGTGCAATGTTTCTCTTAATTATTCATTCATATGTAGCATTCTAAAAATTATTATTATTATTTTTTTTTGTGAGGAAGTTCAGCCCTGTGCCAACATCTGCCAATCCTCCTCTTTTTTGCTGTGGAAGACTGGCCCTGGGCTAACATCCGTGCCCATCTTCCTCTACTTTATATGGGACGCCACCACAGCATGGCTTGCCAAGTGGTGCATCAGTGCACACCTGGGATCCTAACCAGTGAACCCCAGGCCGCCGCAGCGGAGCGCGCACACTTAACCACTTGCGCCACTGGGCTGGTCCCCAAAAAAAATTCATATTATTTTTATAATTTCAAAAGATTGAATTCAGATAATGGCATTTACAGGTTTTAGACTAGTACAGTAAAATATTGGCTCTAGTCTATGATTGATGAGGTGGGTATTGCAGACTCAAGAGTGTGGTAGATCAAAGGGAGAGGCTTGTTGGAGGTTAAGAAAGAAAAAAAAGAATACACTCATGGTGTGAAGGTACGAAGGGAGTAAGTGAATAATTTTACTTGTATGATAGATGTGGGATGGTTGCTAATACTTGGCAAATATAATCAGTACCTCCTTATTTGTCCTAGCCCTCTTGCAGTTAGGGCCAAGAAACAAGTTGTAGCCAAAGGGCTGAGAGCAGAAATGACCTGTGGCCCTTTGGGCCAGTGCCAAACCCTCCAGCATTCACATTCTCTGCCAGGGCTGCCATGAGGCTTTGTGTTGGGATGACACAACCATAGAACAGCAGCCTCAATCACTGAAGTACTGCATGGCAGTCAGATATCCTGGAGAATATGGACCCTCTGTGATTTTGTGAAAGAGAGAAATAAATGTTTGATGCTTTATGCCACTGCAATGTTAGAGTCAATTGGTACAACTACAAAGCCTATCTTATCTTGACTAATACAGTTTATCAGAAAGTAAGAGAAATAGGAAAATGAAATAGTCCTTGCACCGTAGTAAATGGCTGTGAAGCAGAACATTATCTGTAACATGATATTACTGAGAATTTGTTATTTGCACATGTTTAGAGTCACAGTAGTGTATTTACATGGATTCAATTGGATTAACCAGTATATATTCATTTTCTTTAGGTGTATTTAATTTAAGCAACAAGCCTACCAATGTCATTAAATAAATGGAGAAAATGAACAATGGAACATTTTATGCTTCTTATCAAAAAATGAACAAATATTATTTCACTAATGAAAGCTACCAGTGTAATATGATGTTAAGACTGAAGTGGTTCTTTCCTACCATTTAAAGGACAAGATCTAGAAAAGACATGTTCTGTAAACAAAACACTATCTCCATGGCAACACATACTTCAGCTTTTAACCTTTCATCACACAGAAAGGATTTTAAAACATTTTTATATTTTCATAGTTTGTAATAACAGTGCTGACCTCTGAAGGTGGCATTTTCTGGAAGCTGGTAATTGGCAAATCCTCATGCCCTCAACTTTTTGACCAATCTACTAGGACAGCTTTACCTAGGTTTCTCATTACTACTAAAATTCAATTTATTTTCTGAGCTCAGAAACTTAAGGATAAAATCAGTCCAACCACGCATTATTTGAATAATGCATATTTTAAAAACAAATATTTTACTTAAGTGTTATATTTACCTCTCTTTGAGTCAAATATTTTTATAGGGGCAATGCTGTGTGTTTGTGTGGATGTGTGCACACACGTGTATATGATTGTGTGTGTATGTGTGTAAATCACTAATTTTTTAATTAAAATTTCTGGTAAGTCAGAAAGCAAGTCATAAGGTGTAAATAAGATAAGTGAGAGTATATTAGTTATCTATTGACATAACAATAATACCGCAACTTTTCAGCTTCAACAAGATGAATTTGTGACTTCAGTTTCTGTAGGCCAGGAGCCTGGACAGGGTTTAGTTGAGTCTTCTGCTTCAGGGTCTTACAAGGCGGCAATTACTGTGTCTGCAAGGACTGTGGTCTCATCTGAGGCTCAACGGGGGAAGTATCCTTGCCCAAGTTCATGCGGTTCTCAGGGCCTCAGTTTCTTGCTGGCTGTTAGCTGGTGGCCACTCTCTGTTCCTTGCTGTGTGGTTTTCTCCACATGGCAGCTCAGAACACAGCAGTTTACTTCTTCAAAGTCAGTAAGAAAAAGTCTCCTAGCAAGATGGGTTCCAATCTCATGTAACGTAATTATGTACACATAATCACATGGTCCCCTATTCACCACTTAAGGGAGAGCACAAAGGTTTTCTCACTAGAAGGTGAGGATTGTGAAAACCACGCTAGAGTCTTACACCATGGAGATTTTCACCTTACTCTACATGATTAGAAGTTATATGAAGACAATTTTGTGTATTTCAAAATATATATATATATTTGTCTTGCTTATTTAGCAACATAAATTGTAATTAAATGGTATGTGGCAATTAAAAATTTTGCAAAATTATGTTATAATTACTACTTGCTTCATTTTTCACAGAAGGCATTTATAAAACTTTCAGTCTATACCTAAAATACTCTTTTCATATTATTAATTTTTACCTTAGGCTGTGTTTTTATAGGCAGTGTCTCAGAGGGAAAGGAGTATAGATACAAGTGACCAAAAAGACTTAGGTTCAGGGCTGGTACAATCATTTGACAGCTAATATAACCCTTTATAAAGATTTAATATGTCTGATTATCAATTTTACTATCCATAAAATGGATATAATACCATCTATTTGATATGTTATTATAGTTATTGAATATTATAAGGTTTGAAAAGATATAGTAGCATCTCCTTAAATGACTATTATCAAAACCATACTTAAGTTTTTATACATGAAAGAATATTTAGGTCTACATAGTATTATATTTCCATACACTCATTTGAAATGCCAGATCACACAGGTATTCATTTAATCATTCAATTAATTTAAAAATATCCTGCATATCTATATGCTCAGCATTACTCTAAGTAGTGCTAGAGTAAGTGAACCCATGTACTCACAGAGCTCATAGTCTAGAATGGGATACAGTGATTAAAGAAAGCACAAACAAAGCTGTACAAAATATCAGAGGTCAGAGTGCAGTGGAGAAAAATAAATAAAGCAAGGAAGAGCATGCACAATCATTTTTCATTTATTGATCATTTACCAGCACTGGGAATTAAAGAGACTCAAGAAAAATAGTGCTAAGCATTTTCCTTGAAACTATGCTATACTTGGCGAGACTGCCATGGGAAGGGATAGATGTAGCACACAGTGGGTATTATGAAAGCATAGAAGGACGTGGTCTAATGTAGTTGGCTTTATTCTGAGTTTATCTGTACTGTAGAAGCAGAAAGACACTGACCAGGATGTGGTAGCCAGCAGTGACTATTTACATCCTACTATGATGTGAAATTCATTAGGCTTCCTTTTGCACTTTCTTCCTTAAAAAGATGAAGGAAATTCAGTGCTGGCATGGTGGTCGACTGATTATCTCAATCCGCGTTGGTGACTCTTAATGAAAGAAAAAAACAAGCAGCCTTTCTGGAGACCAATTTGAAAATATGTATTACAATTCAAATATGATTTTTCTTTGGTTTATTAATACCATTTCCAAATTTACCTAAAGAGATAGAATAAAATAATTATAATAGAATTACTTGTATAGCAAAAATTGAAAATAATCTAAATTTTCCCAAATGAGTTGGTTATATAAGCCATGGCACATCCTTTAATAGCTACTCAGCATCTAAAAAGCATATTAAAAGTGACAATGTCCCCTATAGTAATGATATGGAAATATATTCATAAGTGTTAAATTGAAATTTTGGATAAATACTAAAATGAATAATGCTATATAATTTTAAACTGCATATAAACAAAAACTATATTAAATAAGCAGATAAGACTGAAGTACATAAGAGCAAAAGTTAATAATAATTTGTTTGAGATAATAGATTATAGCTGATTTTTAAATATTTTAATTAGCTGCTTCTGATTTTTTTTGAAGTGGAATATATGTGTATATATATATATACACATATACTGAAATAAAAATCTAACAATTCAATATAGTAAAAAATTGCTATGTCTTATATAAACTAAATTATGGGAAGCAATATCTATTAAATATGGTTTTTAATATATTAGGTGGAATAATGCTTATAAAAGTGTATGGCATAGTTCTACTATTTATTAGGTGTTAAATGTTCTGAAATATGTGTATAGTAAAATTTGACAACTTGAAAATGGCTCATTATTTGATTAATAATCATTTGAACTTTTTATATTACCTGAAAGCCATGCCTTAGTCTATTAGAAGTCAATTAATTTCTATTCGGGAAAAACGCAAAGCAATAATATTATCAGAATTATATTTCTGCATATCATGCTCAGAAGGATACAACTCATGGGAAAGGTGAAAAGATTCTGCCACAACTGTAAAATTATATATAGTGCATCTCATATATTTGACTTTCTCATGCATGTCAAATAAGAACTTACAGAAAATATTAATTAAAATACAAGTAAAATGTTTTGCTTGTGAAAAAGAGAATGTCATATTTTGGCATCCTTCTAGCTCTGGATGGGATCCTTCATTCTCTGGAGTAGATGTGGGACTCTGCTTAAAATGTGGACCCTGCTTCTCTCAGAAACCACACCTGAGCACCCTTGTTTAAGGCATTAATAAATATACAGCTCGGAAGTCTAGCTTGTCTGAATTACAGTTTACTGGCAGCTCTGTAAACCATATGGCAGCTCCAAAAATAGGGGGAGTGTCATTTTAAAATTCTCTCATATCTCCTTTTAGGGGGATGCTCTATGATTACCCCCTATAAAAATACTACTACATGAGTTCTGTGCTACACTACACTAGGGATGCTTCTCATGTCCATCTTTACTAAGTTGGGAGTAGTTATTGAGGACGAATGTTAATTGGAGTTCAGAAGGAGAGCATACCCTTATAAGCTCACTCTCTCTGGCATGGGGATCACTTTGGCTTATATGCTTTGGATCTAACAAAGTGGTAGCTAGTCATTTGTGTGGACCCTAGAATATCAAATTACAACTTCCACATGCTTTACCTTAATCTGGCATTTGATATGTGCTGTGTACTGAATTGTGTCTTCCCAAAATTCACACATTGGAGCTCTAACCCCCATTATAACTATATTTGGAGATAGGGTCTTTTGGACGTAACTAAGGTTAAATGAGGTCACAAGTGTGGGGCCCTAATCTGATAGGATTAGTGTCCTTAAAGAAGAGACACCAGAAAGCTCTTTCTCTCTCTCCAGGTGCACAGAAATAACAGGTCATATGAGCACACAGAGAGGTGGAAGCCTCCTACAAGCCAAGAGAAGAGGCCTACCTTGCCAGAAGCTTGATCTTGGACATTCCAGCCTCCAGAACTGTGAGAAATAATTTTTGTTGTTTAAGGCACCCTGTCTATGATATTTTGTAAGGTAGCTCAAGCTGACTAAAACAATATGTGATGTTTTACCATAGAAATTCCAAATTATATGCTCTTTGCTTGAAATTCAAAATTCAAGTTCTTCTGTTGATAATTGAAGATCCTCTTTTTATGAGTTTATTCCTAGCAATTTTTTGTGTTTTGTTTTGTTTTGGTGAGGAAGATTGGCCCTGAGCTAACACCTGTTGCCAATCTTCCTCTTTTTGCTTGAGGAAGAGTAGCCCTGAGCTAACATCTGTCTAGCATGTTTCATATACTTCCTCTTATATGCCTTTCTTCACACTCAGCTTATCACTTGGGGTGACATTGTCTCTAACTGGAAGTTTAGGTAAAGCCCTTAATTCAAGCTGTATGTGAAATTTTGTACCATGTGGCAATTTAAAATTGTGAATGTGCAAAATATTTTACAATTCTAAGATGAATTCTCTCTGACAATATCATTAAGTGTCTACATCTTTTCACAGGCACTCTAGTGAAGTGTTATTTACTCTTTTATGAAAAAGCTAGATTTAGAAGAGTAGGATATTTAGTGCATTTTCTTCAAAATTTTCAAAGAAAATATCTATTATTACAATGGCAGAACTTCTGACTTCCTGTATGTTTTCTTAAACAATATGTGTATATGTATGTGTAGGTATACATATATATATACACATATATATTTTAATTACTTCAAAGAAAAAGTTGAGTAAGAAGAGTTTTTCCACACATTTTGATTTCAATTGTAGCAAAATGACTGAGCTCCAAAAAATAAGAATACTTCTTACTCAAAGGATGAATGAAATGTGATTTGTTTAAAAAACAAACACACGCACACATTTCATTTGCAACATAGAGAGAAGGAATTCCCAGATCTGGCCAAGATTTTATAAACGTAGCAATATAAAAAAAAGTAGTAAAAAATATAAATGTATAAACAATGTAGATTGTTCTGTGTACAGTTGTGTTCCATATATAAATAATAAAGAAGATAGAAGTGAATTGCAAGGAAAATGCAAAATCATGCAGCCAACTTGAAAGACAGTTTGGAAGTTTCTTACAAAACTAAACATACTCTTACTATAAGATCGAGTAATTGTGTTCCTTGGTATTGACCCAAAAGAGTTGAAAACTTACATCCACACAAACCTGTACATGAATGGTTATAGCATCTTTATTCATAATTGCTTGAAACTAGAAGCAACCAAGAAGTCCTTCAATAGGTGATCAGATGAACAAACTGTAGTATGTCTTTCCAATGGAATGTTATTTAGCAATAAAAAGAACTGAGCTATCAAGCCATACACACACCCACAAAAAAAGCATCGAGGAAACTTAAATGCACATTACTAAGGGAAAGAAGTCAATCTGAAAAAGGCTACATACTGTATGATTCCAACTATGAGACATTCCAGAAAAGGCAAAACTATGAAGACAGAGGAATTGAGAGATGGGAGGCAAAGATGAATATGTGGAGCACAGGGGATTTTTAGGGGAGTGAAACTATTCTGTCTAACACCTTAATGGCAGATACATGTCGTTATACATTTTTCAGACCCATAGAAGGTACAAAACAAAGAGTGAACCCTAACGTAAACTGTGGACTTTCTTTAATAATATTTCAATACTGGTCCATCAATTTTAACAAATATAGCACACTAAAGCAAGATATTAATAATAGGGAAAAATAGGGGTGGGGGCAAGAGGAGAGGGTATATGGGAACTTTCTCTACTTTCTGTTCAATTCTTCTATAAACCTAAAACTTCTTAAAAACTAAAGTCTATTAATTTAAAAATAAAAAGTAATACATATCACAAATTCATTCTTTGTTTTTTGTTTTTTTCATTAAATCAAGAAACATATTGAATTCCTACTGTGTTTTAGGCCTGTTAAAATTAGCAGGGGAAACAAAATTAAGTTCCTGGACTGTCATGTAAAATTCTCCAACAGAAAAGAAAAGCAAACTGCATAGTTTTAAAAATAGTCATTTGCTTAAAATTTCATATTTCCAATCAAATAACGTATTTTAATTTTACATCAAGTTCCACTTTTTGTCAAAACTAAGCTTATGTTGCAAATTATTGTTCTTAGTAAATCTTTTAAAAATGTTCTCTTGGCATTATGTTTGATTTGAATAGTAGAAAACTTTTTAAGGCAAAATTTCCAAAATATATTGAGCAATCCATGTCTCGTTATGTTTTGCATATGTTTAAAATTGTTAGTCTAAACTAAGAAAACAAAATCAGGATTATGTAAATTATTTCATTAAATTAGAAGTTTTTAATCTGTGTATTGGAACCCAACAAAGGCTATACTTTAAGAATACTTAAATGCGCATTTTAAAAAGAAATAGACTTTTGTCAGAATATCTAGTTGAAATATTTTGTCATTAATGAAGAAAACCAAAGAGATATAGCTGATATGATAAAACACAAAAAGCAATTTTAGCTTATTATTCCATTTTTATTTCTGAAACAACAGCAGGAAAGTAAAATGTCCAAATGAAATAAGAATTTTACTCAACCTCTGAAGAAAATGCTATGTTTTATATAAGAGAAAACTAAAAGGCTGACTTTACTAAAAGAGGAAAATAACTCAGCAGTTGTTTAGCTTAAGAAATTTTTACAGCCCACATAAAGACATTTTCTAGTGAAAACTGAAAAGGGTAATTAAGTCCTACAGCCTCTAAAGTAATATACAAGCCATACTTTTTTAAACTAAGAATTTAGTTCAAAATGCTCTGACTATATAAAGAAAATTATCACTAGAAAGTGGTTCTTTGCTACCAAATGTAAACTATTTTTTTTTAATGATTGGCTACATGAAATTGGTTTCTAAACCATCCAATAGTATCAAATTCCAAGGCTAATAATGGGGTGTATGTGTGTGTATATATTCATGGGTTATTGGTTATCGAGGCTGTGTTATTAAACAGCCACCTTAAAACCCTTGGTTATTCTTTATGTATCTGAATCGATAGAGAGAGGAGTCAGAATGCATACTTTTACAATATTGACCAATATTATAAATATATAATATTTATATATTTATAAACTATTTATAATAATTGGAGAACAGGGAAAGGAGAACTGGTAAAAAAAGAAAACAAAATTGCTCGTTGTTAATAGTAACAAACAAATCTATGCCTTAATCTATTTGGATATGAGAAGGTTCTACATCAGTTATCCATTTATATATACATCAATTAATAAGATGAACTCTTCTAAATCCTTTAAAAAGTACAAAATCACTCAACTTCAAATGATATCTCTATAGTATAGCCTTTCTGAATTTTCGCACACCCAGATCTTAGCTTATTTTCTGAGGCTCCTATATTGTATAAACATAGTGCAATTTAAAAAATCAACACATATCTGTATCTGTGCGAAGGTGTACATCTTTCTTTCCCAAACTGTATTGTGTGTCCCTGAACACAGAATATGTATTACATGCTTATTTATTTTGAAAGTTTCTTTCAATATTTCTAACACATAGCTGGCACTAGGACATGTTACTAAGACTGGCCCTAAGAAAAATGATAATTAAAAAAATAATTGTACTGAGAGGGAATTGGGACAAGTGTTAGACGATTTGAGTTACGTGCACTGTGGAGTTACTCTAAATCTGTCTAACTGTGGCATATCATTAAGGAGAGATTTAAACTCTCAATCTTTAACTTAAAATGTTAATGCTACAGAGCTCCTTAATGAGTGTGTTGTAGATTGTACTCTCTTTCCAAATTATATCTTTTAAAAATTGATAAAATTTAAAATGATAGTTTCAAGATGGGAAACTTGAAGTATTTCAGAATAATAGGGGAATAAAAAAAAGAAAGAATATTATTCACGTTCCTCCTTCTGCACAATACAGTAAGGTTAGGATGAGTTCTACCGTCCTCAGAATTTGACAATGGCAGGCCTAAGGAACACTCTACCAAGAATCGCTGTGATCTCCATGTTTGCATTCCAATGGTCATATGTGAGATTATTTCGTAATATTTTAGTTAATTGTCTTGCTCTTCTTTCTTAGATTTAGAAACAAGAATGATTTGAGTACAAACTATCAGAAAAACACAACGGTTTGTTCTTTACGCTTCTCAAGGTTTTGTTATCTTCTCTGTGAAATCTGAAGATGCAAATCAGATTCAACCAGCGTTATTAACAACACTAGAAGGTATTAGTAAGGGTCCATTTAGAGGTGGAAAAGGATAGGGTTATTTTCAGGGTGTTTGTTTAAAGAGAGTGAGGTACTACTGCTTTCATGAGCTCTTGTCATGTTGAATAGAGCCAACTCTGTTCTGCTTTTTCCCTCTTAGAATTCCTATTCCTTTCATCTGTATTGGGATATCAAAGTTTTTACTAGTTTAATGCCATTTTCTCCACACTTCAAAATTTCACATAAATTTTTTTTACAGTTATCATTGTAAAGTTCCTATAAATGCATGGCAAATTTAAAACAAAAGTGAGAAATCTACATATACCCAAAATAACGCATATATTCCTAAAGAAAACAGATTAAACCTTTCTTTCTCACAAAGTTAAACTGCATGTCATTTGTTGGTAATTCCTGATTACTAAATATTTCTTTGGAGAGATAAACTCTGTTCTGTTTTACTATTTAATGCGATCATCTAGCACTGCAATTTAATGTGAGTTGCTTTAATTGCTTTTGCACATAGATGAAGGGCAAATTTTAAATAAGAAATAAATCACTAAAGTATGTCATTGCCTTAATACTAATCTTTATTAGTATTTAAAACAACAGTAAGAGTCTTATGAAAGTAAATTATAGTATAAGCAATATTTACTGGAAATAATTTCCAAGCAATGAGATTGGCATCACAAAACATTGAAAATTTGAAGAACTTTAGGGGCTTGTGCCATTCAATAGTTTGTGACAAAGTTAAAAATAGTCATTCACAATGAATTGTAGTTGGTTAAGAAAATGATTTATCATGGAAAAGAAAAAAATTATTGTCTCTTTGCAAGAATCACACAATCACACACAAACATGCAAATTCACACCCCCCCACACACGGTGTTCAATGATTATATTTTAATTTCTTAGTAAAAGAATGAAAAGGGGAATAGATGACTACATAAAATATTTGTATATCAAGAGTTATCTTTTAATACAGCTCAGACTTTGAAATACCAAAATTATAACAATGAGCAATATTTTTTATCTGGGTTAATCCATTATCCTCTCAGGAATGAAACAAAACCATTAGATGTCTTCCCGTATAAGACATACAAGCACATTTAAATAATAGCACTGCCTACTTGTCAAATGCGATTAAATTTTATTGGAATGACTTGGGTTTTTTCCTACCAGTTGATATTAGCTGTGTGAAATAGTGATACCTTCATGTAAAAAAAGTTTAGTATTCAGAACATGGTTTAAATCATACAAATCTTGTTTGAGTTTTGGTAGCAACATTTTTCATATTTTAACTGCTAAAAATATAGTTATATTATTCTTATTAAAGAAACCCAGCTCATTCTATAGATATGTAATTGTCAATGAATGACTTTTTAAGGAATTCAAATGCAATTATATACAATTAAAGTAAAATTGAAATATTAAGGAAAGAGCATACAATTTGCCTAGAGCAGTTTCTATCGCTAGTGCAGTTGGATTGCTTAAGATGCCGAATTGAGGTCATTTTCTTAGTCATCTTTATGCTCCACTGACAAAAATCTGTGCTTTCAGCTCTTCTCTGTAGTGATCCTGTCTCAAGGACTTTCAGGATATGTTTCCTAAACTGTATCGGCTTTTTAATTTTTATTTTAACTCGGTAAACACTCTAGCAAAAAAAAAAAATCTCTGAACAATATCAATTTCTCAAACTACCCAGTATGTCATATACAAAAAATTGGCAACACTGAAAGATGGACACGCTGCTTATAAAGATCCACTGTCAAGACCAATTTTGTTTTAAAAGGATGAATAAAAAGAGAAAGACTTAGTGTCATCTACAGCTGCAGACCCAGCAGCTGGCCAGCATAATGCACTGCCGATGGTGCTTGTCACTCATGAACTGGGAGGAGAGGAGACACAGTCAAGGTTATGGCAGTGTTGCAATGAGAAGCCGTTTACCAGCGAGCCTGACTGAAAGAACAGCACATGCATCGCACACTAGTTGCAGCTCCCATCTGGCTCTTATTAACATTTGTTCAGAATATTTGTCGGAGCATTTACATTTACCCCACCTTGCCATCGTTCAGTGTCCTCAAATAGCAGAAATATAATTACCCCGCTCAGAGAAAAAAGGAAATGATTTTAAACAACTTCATGACACAAGATGGAGCTGTAGAATGCAGAATTGTGCTACAATTCTGCAGTGAAGGAAAACTGACGGAATCTGTGGGAAAGGAAGACCCTTAATGAGTAGATTGGATGTGTATATTCCCTAACAAGTTCCTTTGGCTCTGGTTTCATTTGAGAGATGCCTTATTGATGTAAATCAATCATAAGGGTAAAATATGATTCAGGAAAAAAAATGTTGGTACATATGAGACATGTAATCAAATATTGTAAGTGAAGTTGCCATGCAGCTAAAAATATTACTTTTGTATTTAATAAATTCACACCACAGTGAAGAAAACAACTTGTGTTCTCTCAAATTCATAACACTTCAATCCATTGTTTGCATTCTCTTTGAGCTGCTTTATGGAAAAGCATAATTGTTGGATTTTTAACTCTGCTGATTTGGAAACAGTTCTAGTTGTTTGAAAAGGGAAATAAGAGAGTAAAGATTTTGTTTTGCCTGATAAACACCAAATGACCCAATTCAGTGACTAATGTTTCTAAAGTTCTGTTAATTTTCCTTTACTTTTTACTTATTTTGGCTGAAATCCTTTTAAAAATATGAATAGTTTAATTAGTCATATGTACACTTTTATGAAATTATTTAGTCAATTAGGAAGCCCTTTCTAGAAGTGTAGCCCCATCAGAGGCACTATCATAATTCATGATACTGGTAATGATATAAAAAAGTATAATAACTTTCTTTAAAAACTTCTGAGGAGAAATTAAATTCAAATAAAATCATATTTTGCACTCATTTACTTATGATTTATCAAGTTGCTGCATTTTTGTTAAAGGTAAAATAATTGTTTAACTTGGAATTGCATATGCTGCTGTCAGCAGAAAAATCATTTAGGTTAGAAAACACTACCTTTGCAAAGTTAGAACAGTATTAACAGAGAAGTTGTCAGTACATTTTGTAAGTGGAAAAACATATCAGCAATTCTACTTTTTTATTTTATAAAGGATATTATTAAAGATAAGAATGTGACAGATATTTAGAAAAAAAATTTTTCACAAAACTATT
This sequence comes from Ceratotherium simum simum, assembly GCF_057802395.1. Classification (NCBI taxonomy): domain Eukaryota; kingdom Metazoa; phylum Chordata; class Mammalia; order Perissodactyla; family Rhinocerotidae; genus Ceratotherium; species Ceratotherium simum. The sequence continues at coordinate 28,383,023 of NC_141907.1, read as the reverse complement.
AGAAAGAAATATTTTCTCTCTCTCTTTTTTTTAAAGTTCATGTTTGCGAAGCAAATGTGCTTGTGAAATTTCATTACTAGAAAGTTAAATGTTATATTTTCTATATTGTGGGTAGTAGTGCCTGCTGTACTGATTGATTCTAGATCCTCATAAAAGAAAGATAAATTGTGAAACATCTGTGAATAAAAATTGACAAATAAATATTACCAGTATGGTAGCAACTACTTTACTAACAAAATAACCTTTGCATCTTAAATTTATGAGTAGATATAAAATAAAATATAGACTTTGTCCATTGCATCTATTATATTTTACAGATTTTTAAGATATAATTTTAGACATAATTAATAAAACTATAAAGACAATAAACAAATAATGTAAAATAACCTGTATATATTTAAAATGAATATTAACATTAGTGAATATTAATGTACATATACAACCTAAACACATCAAGGAAATTAGGATAATAAACAATTCCATCACCCCTAAGTTTCCTAATGACTTTATTCTTCCCACCTTCAAAATCCAACCTTTAGACAACCAATGATTGTTTTCTATTACTATCAATTAGTTCACATTTTCTGGAAGTTCATATTAATGAAATCTTATAGTTTGTACTCTGGCTTCTTTCGTTCAGGATAATGAATTTAAGTTTCACCCATATCGTACTGTGTATCAGTATTTTGTTCATTTTTGTGGTGAATAGTATTCTATTTTATGGATACATCACAATTTTTTATCTATTCACCTATTGATGGGCATTGGAATACTTCCTGTTTGGGGCTATTAGAAAAAAAAGGCTATCAATATTTGAGTATAAGTCTTTATGTGAGCATATATTTTCATTTTTCTTGGAGTGTCTTTCCAGTCTGGCTGGCAGAATTGCAAACTATTCCAGGCCTTGGGTGAACTCTAGGGATTGTTCCACTGTACCCTTCTGTTGGTTCTTTCCTTGGCATTGGTAGTTGTTCATAGAATTCAGTAAAATTCTTTCTGCAGGTCTGTTCTCTCCAGAACTCTGCCCCATGAACTCTAGCTGCCTCTACCTCCTCAAACTCTTGTCTCCTCAACATAGGGAGGCTTCCGGGCTCTATTTGGTTCCAACTCTCTGTGCTGCAGCCTGGAAACTCTCCATGGGGCATAGGCTGGTGCAATTGTAGGGCTCACCTTCTTTGTTTCTTTTCTTTCAGGGATCACTCTCCTGTTCTGAAATATCTGAAAACCACTTTTTCATATATTCATACATTTTGTCCAGTGTTTTTTTTTTTTGTTTTTTTTTTGGTTGTTTAAGAAGAAAGGATGAGGGGTAACTTTGGTCCCTGTTACTCTGTCAGGGCCAGAAGGATGTACCCCCTGTAAACTTGAATTAAAAGTCAGCACTGGAAAGTGGCATTCTTTCCAGCTTCTAATCTACTAGCCTTAGGAATTTGGCGAGGTGGAGTTGGACTGGTTTTCACTACTCATTGCTGAGTTGCCAGTCCAAAATATTTTCATCAACTTCTGTTTTTATTACGGCCCTTTCAGTACTCTGAAACCCACTGAAATCTGTGGTCTGGTTCTTCCTGACTTCACTGCCTTCTCACGTGATAATTATGAAAATATGCATAGAATTTATGTTTCCTCCAGTACATTACCATTGCCACCTTCTAACTCAGGCTACATCCGCAAGAGTTAATGTTTACTCTCAGTGTCCCTAAGGATTTCTCAGTTTGTTATGTTTCTTCTGGCCAAGGGTAGATTTTGGGAAAGAAAGCAAGGGCAATTCTACTTTACCATTTTGACAGTAAACATAAGCTAGTCCTTTTTCTTTTCACAACACACATTTTTGTTTTTTTTGAGGCAGTCTCTTACCCATGGCCTTCCCCCAACACCATTAACTCATTTTAACAAGCATTGATTTAAGTTTTATTGAGTGCACGCAATCTACACACTCTCATTGTGAAAGAGGATTGTTATAAAGGTGAGTGTGAGATGCTTCAAGTCTCATGGAACTCATACTCTGGTTTGGGAGACTGGCCTTGATGAAAAAGGGCCAAGTTACACAATGAGAAGTGTTAGAAGCCATCAGAGCAGAGAGGCAGGATATTCACTGTGTTTACCTGAGGCAACATGACTTCAGTCCAAATGTATCTGCTGAACAGCAATGAAATTTTTAAATAATAACCACATTTTCATCACTAGTAAATCATTTTTGTTCTGGTACAGTCTCATAGATATACATTCAACCTCACCTAGCTTTTGTCTGTAAATGGTACATTTCAGGAATAGTAATAATTTTTTGAGAGAATGGAAAATGTGTGAAATCTACGTTACAATTATCAACTTTACCACTGAATTTTAATATTTTGAAATTTGGGTTAATTCAGCTTTTTAAAAAATAAACAAATGGAGAAATACGAAGATTTAGGCTGTCATTGGCAACCTGAACCCAAATGTTAGATATTTTGATAAGCCTCTAGTTTCCTCAACTTTAGAATAAATATATCATAGAAAATAGTGATAGATTTTGTGTACAAATACTAACAGAAATTTGTTATCTCACTTTTAATTAATTAATAATTTTGTAAAATGTCTTGATTGATATTAATTGTAAACTGCTTAGAAACCTACTTAAAATTGTATTTTACTTTAATATCAGTTGAATGTGAGCATGTGATCTGAAATCTGAATGTCTATAAATGGGATTATAATTGAAGATGTGAGAAAATTGCTATCATTAGAAAAAATGCTGCCGCCTTGATTATTTATATTGCCTTCAACTTATTCAAATTCGTATGCTTTATTACTAACAGAAAAGAACGATCATGTGGTAATCAAGGAGATGAAGTGGAAATGGCACAAAATGGTCCAAAAAAGTAACTCAAAAAGAGATCCTACTGACAGATGAAACAATTTCAATATTAACATTTCTTCCAATGAAAAAGTTTTATTGGAGAGAAACTTTAGTAATTTAATAAAATAAAATATAAATATATAGAGATAAAAATAAAAATATTTCAGTTATATATAATTTGATTTTAATATAAAGTCATCTTGAAATTATAGAAAAATAGCAATATAATTTTTCTAATATGTTAGTTATTAGTAGTGAAATAGTTCATGTTTTTACAAAATATTGAATAGCCAATAGAATCCTTTAAAATACTTAGATTTGTAAGATATATTGCAGCAGGTATATAATGCCTGACATTTTAATTTCAAACATTTGCAATTTTTTTAACTTTTCATACAGGGCATAATAAATTTTAGAAGATTTAGTCATTAATTATGTTAAAAATATTAGATGATCAACAGTGCTTATATGAAATAAAAAAATAGTAATATATTACTTAGTATTGATTTATTAAGAGATTTTTACAGAGCTTTAGTTTAGTTTAGCAAATTTCTGTAATCTCTCTGACGATTTGACAGCAAATAAATCTATCATTTTATTCTATCAAAATGGTTATAGTGTTGGACCCAGAAGGAAAACAGAAGCCTTGTACAAGAATCTAGGGCCCTCAAAGAATAAAATCTGATCGTAAAACCCTTTAAGGACCTATAAGATGTGAAATATTTTGAGCAACGTCAAATGAATTCCCCTGCAAAGATGGCAGAATAAAAGCTTAACTTCTGCTATTTCAATCCGCTGTCCTTTTAGACTCCTCCAGTCTCAGTAGCTCAGCAGCAGTCCCTCAAATCTGAAACGTTACTTTCCTTTTTGATCAGGTCCACACGCGTGCTATGTTTGGGGACCTCAAGCTGGCATTCGCCTTCTCTGAATTTCTTCCTTCAAAGCAGGTCACTATGCAGTTAAATGGGCAGTGCCAGCAGTAGTAGATTGGGGAAAGCAGGCTTCAAAAGCTACAAAAGTAATGCCCATTCTCCTAGCATTTCTCCAGGGACTGGCTGGGATGGTTCTTTTCTGGAACTTGACAGACTTCTGTTCTTTTTTCTCTGCCACTCTTGGAAAATTGAGTCAAAAGTTCCCCTGGGAACTTGGCTGTATTTGTAGTCATTGCATTTTATCTCTTGGGACTCCTCCACAAGCTAGTGACTTTTTATCTAGAGAACAGAATAAGTGTTCATTGTGTCTATGTGGTATTTTAATGAAAATCAAAGTAAAAGCAAAGTATAAATGTGAGAAGAAACTTTCTGTGCTATTATGTAATATGTGGGACTCATGTTTAAATAATGCAATCAACAAGTATTTGTTAAATACCTAGTCTGAGACAAAGTTGTTCTCAGTCCTGGAGGTAGAGCAGGAAATAAAACATTGTCCTGTTCTCAGGGAGCCCGTGTCATAATTATCTTCAGTACTGTCATTATCAGCATTTGTGTTATACCAATAGACTTTGTATGTGTGTGTGTTTTAATTAAGCCTACATGAAGAATTCAACTGTAAAAACAAGGAAATTTCTCACTGTCCCACTCTTAACACCTTTAAACGCTTTGATATAAATTGCTTTCTTCACTGAACAAACCATCAAGGAAATGTTCCTATGTCATTAAACAGCCACTTAAATTCCAACATAGGTGGACCAGGTGTACAAAACTTCATGTTGGGTATTTAGTATTGTCTTTTCATTTTTACTATTTACAAATTGTGCTACAATTACATTCTCGTAGGTAAATTTTGAGACTTGTGTTTCAGGTCAAAGTCATAAACAAAATTGTAGCCTCAAAGAAAATATCCTTATTTATAATTTTGATTCATATTATTACTCATTCATTCATTCAATAAAGTAATCATTAAATATTTACTGTATACTAGGTACTGCTGTAGCCACTGGGGATACAGCAACAAACAGTAGACAATGTCCACACTTTTGTGGAGTTTTCATTCTAGTTAGACAAAAAATAAATAAGTAAATAAATAGACATAGCACTTGTAAAACGGAGATAAATGCTATGGAGAAAAAGGAATGATGGCAGAATTTCTATTTTGTACAAGTGCTCAGAGAAGGCCTCCCAGATAGATGACATTTGAGCTGTCACTTGAAGGATGGCAGAGAGGGAGCCATGAGGATGAGTATCCGGGAGAACTGTGCTCCAGAGATAAGGAGACATCAAATGCAAAGGCTCTGAGCCAGGGAAGAAGATGAAGGGAGTCATTACGACTGGGGCTGATGTAGAGTAGGGAAGTGTGGTAGGAGGTTAGGCGAGAGAGGTAGTGGGGAATCAGATCAGGTAGGGTCTTGTAGGTCACTGTGAGGACTTGTACTCTGAGTGGAAAAGAGTAATGTGATTTGCCTTATATTTTAAAAAATTGTACCAATTAAATATCCTACTAACATTGTGCAAGAAGTCCCATATATGTGAACCATTTATAATGTTGATTTGTTGATTATATCATTTGGGGTTCAACTAGAGAAGCAGAACTGAAAGGATATGTGTGTGTGTGTGTGTGTGTGTGTATATAATAGATAGATTTGTTATAAGGAAGAGAGGATTAATAGCATGTGGGAACCCCATGGGCACCACCTGGGATCCTAAAAGGATAGATAGAAATTCATATCTGTTCTTGGTGCCTCTAACCTTGGTGAAAGATATTCTGTGGAAGCAGGGCCCCTTTGTCAAGTTGATCAACACACACATCTGGTCCAGGAATTAGAAAAAACTGAAAAAGAACTCAGAAAAGTTATGGCAATTGCAATTCCAGATGCTGCTTCAAGCTAGCAAGATGTGTCAGCAAATCAGGAGCAACATGTGTCCACTATAAAATGACTACTTCCTTCCTTCTGCCTTCCCCAAGAATGTCTTGTGGTCCACCCTAACTGGAAACAGACAAGAAAGAGAATTCTGATCATGTAGTTTAGTCTAGCTATGTTGACACATTATAAAATCATTATATCTATTCACTAATGTACCCATTTGTTTATTTAAATAATACTTATTAAAAATCTATGTTTTTTGTCACACATAATAGATTATCGTCACAGATTGAAGTTTTGAAATGTGAATGCTGAGACAGAGTTGGCAGCGTAAGATGTTTATTAGTGATGGACTCCTGTGGTTTTCCCACTGGAGCTTAGTATAAACTGCACACGGCATCTTTTCCCACAGTTTAGGGTCTGCCAGATCTTATGGTCCAAGCAGTAGGGCTAGTCTACTTGCACCACAGCCTGGACATATGACCGAGCCCTCTCCTGCTCTGGGCTCCTCTCAAACCCAACTGCCTTTCACATCTCCTGGTTTCTGAGTCAGAGAATTTCTCCCTGCGGAGTATGCTGCTTTCAGAATCCAAATTGTCCTCCAGCCTTTGTGTTTCCTTCTTTGGTTAGGAATTAAAAAATGGAAACATTTATCTTTAACTTTGGAGAGTATATCCCTATATGTACCTGATCACTAGAACCCTAGCGATTTTACAGATGTGGCCAGCCCCTGAATTGTTCTAGAGTTAATTTCTCACCTTCTGGAACTGAGGTGTCTTACAAAGGCCTCCCACATCTTAACCACTTCTTGTTCATTCAGCTTGATAAATATAATATCATTAATACAGGGGATCAATGTCATATCTTGAGGGTATTCAGACAGTCCAAATCTCTACAGACTATGTTATGACAGAGGGCAAGAGAGTTAACATAACCCTGAAATAAACAAGTTCGGGAGTTTTTACCAGTTTTGTTTACTGATATATCCTCAGACCCTACAAGAGGACCTGACACATAGTAGTTGTTCAATAACTAGCTACTGAAAGAAGGAATAAATTTGCAAATTATATGAACAATGAGTAATGTGAACAATGAATGAAAAATTTCATAAACATATGAAGAGATATTAAAACCTATTTATTATAAGGTAAATGCAAGTTAAATTAGAGTTACTATACAATTTTTTTTACTTATGAGATTAGCAAAGATAAAAAAGATTGAAAATACATTGGACTGAAGGTGATTCTCATAACAAAGAACTCTCATATTTGGATGTGTACATGTGTGCATTCATTTTATTAGCTAACAAAATATTGGAAATATTTTAAATGTACCAATTAAAACGTCCAAATATATAGATATATAGGGAACTAGTTTATTAAATTTAGATACATCAGTCAATGGGATATTATTCAACCATCAATGCAAAAAGCATGTGTATGTGTGTGTGTTCATGTGTACAAGTGTGTGTATATATGTATGTATTATCTGCATATAAATATGTCCAAAATGAATATTCAAGTAAATAAACTACAGTGCAGAACAATATATATAGTATTCCTTGAATTGTATAAATATGTTAACTATAAAAATAGTAAAATTATTTAATTATGATATGTCACATAATCTTATAATAACATAACCTCTATTCTAAGTTATCCTAAAAGAATTAATGTTGAATTTATAAAATATTTTCCTGACATTAATTGAAATTATAGTAAATTGTACGAATGTCCATTTCTACTTAACTTATTTAAATATATTTAAATTTAATTTTTAGCTATTAGTCATATTAATTCTTTCGTCCTTTTTTGGGGAGTGTTTACCATGTGCCAGATATACTACAAAGTTCTTTATATGAAATAACTCAGTTAATTCAAGCAAGAGCAATAATTTTTCTATTATTATCACTTTTATTTTATAGGTGAGGAAACTAAGAGACGAGAGAATTGGAGAAATTTGCTGATCTAATGAGTCATTGAGTCAGAAATGGAACTGGATAGCCTGTGCTCCTCACCCACTACTAGTGAGATTTCTCCCACTCTTCAACATGATCGAGTTGGGGCCATCAGAGCTTTTCTTTCTCTTCTTTTTGCTAACCTATTGCTTGTTGAACTTCTAAGAATCCACCTACAATCAGAAGCTGAGTTACTTCTGCAACATATGGCAGAGCTAACTGGCTGCAAATTCACCTTTTTTTCCTGCGAGTTACAAATTATTGAGAAAAATGATTACCATTCCCTTCTTTTTCCTTATCTTGACCTTTATGTATGATACTTTTCCAATAGGTAATAAAAGAAAAAATTGATTCACTCAGATTTCATTTGATTTGTGCTCATATTTCTCAGTTCATTTCTATGAAAGTCTATTTCTTAAACAATATTTTCATTATTCAAATAATTACCAATTCTTTGAGGTTTCTTTCCTAAATTTGACAAGCTCCTGCATTCAACCATAAGAGGGGCCACTAAATGAATCAAAAACTTTAGGTAAATTACAACTTAAAGTCAAACCAAAAATTGTCTTACTCTAGTGTATATCTACTTAAAAAATAAATAACAAAAAACATTTTGTGAGCAAAATATTTTCATTCAATTACATTGGTAAGCCAAAACTTTAGAGAGGAGTTGTGCAATTCTTGGTAAGCATAGAGGGAGCTAAATATTAATCACTTAGGTAAAAGTTTTTTTCTTATCGTTGGGCAAGAATTAAAAAATCATGATTTCAATCAAACTGAAGTTTCACCTATTTGATTTAAAGAGTCTGTCAACTGTGAGTTGTAAAAAGTCTGTAAGTATTATTAAAGTACACGTGTATGGGAGGACCAAACTTCCTGAAAAGTAACTGTTTATTTCTGCCAGTGTCTGACATAAAAAAAGAAAGAAAAATTTGAGTCCATCTCTGTATGTTATTGGAATAAAACATACAAATCTCTCTGGCAAGAATGTTTATATTTGATCTCAAGTGCTGTCATATAAAAAAAAGAAAAAGGGATATCTAAATGTTTTATACCTGAAGGGAGACAGAAAATCTACTTTCATAAACACATATGTGACTGATTTCCAAGAGGACAATCTTTAGACATTTCTTGTGCTAATACATGAACATGTATTATAAGAGGACATGAAGAAAGAGAAATAACTCCCATAATAGAAGTACAATTTATCCTTTTATAGGAAAATTTAACATGATAAATATTTTTTATTAGTTATAAGATAATGATAGCTATAAAGGAGAGAAGAAAAATTCAACATATACTTTGGAGTGAAAAATCACAAGATTTTCTTCTGTGAGAGTTAAGGGAAAGAAGTCAAAGCTGACTTCCAAGTTTCTGTCTTCTATAACTGAGTAGATGCAGTTCTATCTATTGAGGTGGGAAAGCCTAGATTAGGTGTTTCAGTAGGGAGAGTCTCAAGAATCCATTTTGATTATGTTATGTTTAAAATACCTCTGAAATATCCACTTAAAGATGTGAAGAATGTAGTTGTATATATGAATCCAATTCTAAGAAGCAAGTTCTTTTTTTCTGGAGATAAAAAGCTTCGAGTCATCAGCAGAAATATGATATATAAAATAACTATAAGGGATAAGATTAACTTTGCAGAATTCAAAAGAAAAGATTTCCCGAGCCAGCCCTGATAGCCTAGTGGTTCAAGTTTTGTGCTCATTGCATTGGCCGCCCAGGTTCACTTCCCGGTCGCGGAACTACACTACCCCTCAGTCAGTTGCCATGCTGTAGTTCTGGGTCACATAGAAGAACTAAAATGACTTACAACTAGGATATACAACCACGTACTGGGGCTTTGGGGAGGAAAAAAAAAAGTAAAAAACAAAAAATTTCTCAGGATTAAATTTAGGGAATTATATCATAGAAAGACTAGAAGAGGAGGCAACTAGAAAGGAGGCTTAAAAGAAAATGCCAGAGAAGTAAAGGGAAAACCAAGAGAGTGAATTGTCGGGCAAAGGAGCCTCTGGTTCTCTTGGCTTACCTATGATTTCAGTCCCCGGCTCTGGTGGACATTTCTGACTCAACTCCAACACAAGCTTCCCACCTCTAACACACTGTGCATGTCTTTCACAAGGTCTCCTTGGAAAGCACAGAGGATTAGCTGGCCCTTATAAAACATAAGTCAGAAATGTAAACATTATTGCACTCAGGGTATCCCACAACCAATGCATAGACTCATTGAGCTCCAGTCTTTCAGGTGGGCAGTTCTGGGAGGCATTCTGTGCACTTCTCAGAGATCCCAGCGAAACCTGGCCGCCATTCCTGATTGCAGTGACCTCCTTAACAGACTTTTACATTGCCCACCTTTCTGCCCTACCTCATATCCTCCAGTCTTGCTCTTTGAGAACCACCTCTGACGTAAACTAACTTGATACAATCCATTGTCTCAGTTTTTAATTTCAACAGAACTCAAACTAAAACTCTGCCACCAAAACTAAGAAAGGAAAGTGGTTTGAGAATGAGAGAGTGACCAATTGTCTTAAAGGCTGCTGAGAGGCCAAATAAAAGGAGCTGGAGAATTGATCATTAATTTTATGAACACGGTGATTTTGATGACTTTTAACAGAATAATGAGGCAGAAATTCAAATTTTAGTGCATTGTGGTTTAATTCTAAGCCGAGGGAGTGTGTTACACATGTATAAACAATTCTTCGAAATGTTTAGTTGTAAAAGATGACAGATGAATGAAGCATAAGTTGGAGGAAGATATGATGTCATGGGAAAGTTATGATGTTTTTTTTTAATGAAGATACTAGAACATATATTTTGTGCTCTGGTAACAAATGATCACGAACTTAGTGACTTAAAACAATATAAATGCATTATCTTACAAGTCTGTATGTCAGCAGTCTAGCTCTAGGGGATGATCCATTTACTTAAGGTTTCCGGCTTCTACAGGCTGCCCACCTTCCTTGGCTCACTGCCCTCCCCCTCCATCTTGAAAGGCAGCAATGACAGGTTGAGTCCTCTTATTTCATTCCAATATCCTTTTCTGCCCCTCTCTACTTTAAGACCCTTGTGATTAATTGGCCACATTGATTAGCACACTTAATTCCATCTCCAACCATAATTTCCCTTTGTCATATAACCTAACACATTCACAGGTTCCAGGGATTAGGAAGGGCACATTTTGGGGGGACCATTTTTATGCCTTCTACAATAATTAACTGCCATAATTTTTTTTTGGATTAAGAGAATGATTATCTCAAAGAGCTTTAACAAAATGTGAAATATCTTCATATTTTGTATAGACTTTCTTTTTTTAATGTTTCCAGTTCTGCTCTCTGATTTATTATCTTTCAGAGAGAATTTTCCTCCAAATTAAAAAGGTATAATTAAATAATGAGTCAAATAACCTCAATGTGTCATATCCTAAGCTACATTATTATTATCAGTGACCTGGAATATAGGATTGAAGAATTTATAGATAAAGCATTATCTGAATAAAGAGCCCTTGATTAAATACTGACCTTTCATAAACTTCTCTGGACAAAAGTCATTAACAAGATTGGGTGTACATATATTTATTGTTGAATGAGCGTTTTTTTTACTAGAACACTAATACACACTAGGAGGAATTGTAGAAATGTGTGGATGGCATTTTGATAAATGATTAGAGGGCTCCATTGGAAAATTTGTAGGCAAGGTCCAGGTGACACACAATGCCCAGAAGAATCTTACACAATGAAGAATTTTCCAGAAGCCTGGGGGTTTCAAGTGACCTACTCAAAATATAAATCAAAAGGAGTTTATCACCAAAGAGATTGATTTTTTAACATAAACCTGCATAAGAGAGCCCAGTAATTTAGCAGAATATTATTGAAGAGGAATTTAAAAAGATTAAATAAATATTACCATGAATTTATTGAATAATCGACTTTCCACATTTTGTCTACTTAACGTATTATAAACATTCAAAGTATCTGTTTGGAATATGCTTAATGTACTATCATAATTACAGAAAAAATATGAAAATAATTATAAATATGAAAAAGATGAAGGCAACTGTATTTAGCACATATTATTAAGTGTGTGGAGTCTTACAAAATTTAGGGATTTCCCTAAATGTCACTTTTAAGGGTTTTTAAAAAAATATTTTTTATTGTTTTTATTTTAAAAGTATACAGTACAATGATAAGGAATCTACGTTATTAAAATTACAAGTTAAAATTTTATATAGTCTTTTGTGGTGTTTGTTATTTTTCCCACCCGGTGCTGTTCGGACCTCCACCACCTCCTTACAGCCTCATGATTCACACTTGATTTTCACAACTATTCTCTGCTCACCTTTGCCTGTTGGAGGATCTGTCCTCCAAGTTCTTTTTAAGGACCTGAGACTGAATCTCTTTCTCAGATATGGAGAGATTTCAAGATAGGTGGTATGTTTTCTGTAATAATTTGTTTCTGCTCTGTTCTCTATCATAATCACAACATTTATAATAAGCCCTATTTCCAAGAATAGCATATTTTCTCATTTTCTATATTTCCTTTGTTTGTAATTTGTCTTGGCATGATTTCCCCATTTCTCTTTTCCTCTTATTACTATAGTACTCCCTTCTTCTTACTTTATACAAAAAAGTCTCATTGAAATGATTTATCCTAAACTTACATTTTATTCTAATTTCTACCACTATATCCTACCCTTTCTTTTTCAATATCTTATGAATGAATACCTATTAATTTCTCCTAATTGCAAATTTTTTCATCATAAATAGCTGAAAGCACATCACTACTTCATTATCATTGTATCTTTTATTTTAGTCATGCACAATAATTAATATGAATAATTTTTTGGTTTTATTTTACATTTATATACTATGGTATTATATTGATTATTTTGAAATTATGTTTATAGGAAGTTACAATTACCTATTCATTTCATTACAATTTTGTGAAGAGGCTAACAAAATGTGCTATTAATTGGAGCAAGTGTTCTGATAGGACTGAAAACTCTAGTCTCACTAGAACATAGTGATTAGTCAGTATATTTGAAAAACTAGTATATAATGGAACATGGTTTTATTGAACTTTTTAAGACTTTATTCGTATAGAGCTGTTTTTGGTTTACAAAACCTTAAGAGGGAGGCACAGAGATTTCCCGCATACTTCCTGCCCTCATACGTGTATAGCCTCCTATATTATTAACATCACTCACCAGAATGGTACATTTTTTACTAAGTATGAATCTACATGAACACATCATAATCACCCAAGTCCATACCTTAGGGTGCATTCTATGAGTTTTCACAAATGTATAATGACATATATCCCTCATAATGTTATACAGAATATTTTCCCTTTCCTAAAAAACCCTCTGGACTTTGCTTGTTCATCTCTCCCTCGCCTCCACCATCCCCACCCCTGGAAACCACTGATCTTTTTACTGTCTCCAGTTTTATCGTTTCCAGAATGTCATATAGTTGTAATCATACAATATGTAGCCTTTTCAGATTGGCTTCTATCACTTAATAATATGTATTTAAGATTCCTCCATATCTTTTAATGGCTTAATATCTTATTTCATTATAGCAGTGAATAATATTTCGTTGTCCGGATGTAGCAAAATTTCTTTATCCACTCACCTACTGAGGGACATCTGGATTGCTTCCAAGTTTTGGCAATTATGAATGAAGCTGCTATAAACATTAATGTGAATGTTTTTGTGTGGACATACTTCACAACTCTTTTGGGTAAATACCAAAGAGCATGATTGCTCGTTCGTATGGTAAGTGTATGTTTAGTTTTGCAAGAAACGGCCAAGCTGTCTTCCAAAGTGGTTGTACCATTTGCATTCCCACCAACGATGTAAGAGAGTTCCTGTTGATCCACATCCTCATCAGTATTTGGTGTTGTCAGTGTTCTAGATTTTGGCCATTCTAAAAGGTGTGTAGTGGTATCATTGTTTTATTTTGCTTTTCCCTAATGACATATATGTGGAGCATCTTTTCATATGCTTATTTGTTTGCAATCTGTATATCTTCTTTGTTGAGATGTCTGTTAAGGTCTTTAACCCGTTTTTCACTCAGGTTGTTTGTTTTCTTATTGTTGAGTTTTAAGAGTTCTTCGAGTATTTTAGATGAGTCTTTATCAGATGTGTCTTTTGCAAATATTTTCTCCTAGTCTGTAGCTTGTGGTCTAATTCTCTTGATACTGTCTTTCACAGGGCAACAGTTTTTAATTTTAATGAAGTCCAGCTTATCCATTATTTCTTTCATTAATCATGTCTTTGGTGTTGTATTTAGAAGGGCATCATCACGCCTAAGATCATCTAGGCTTTCTCCTATGTTACCTTCTAGGACTTTTATAGTTTTGCATTTTACATTTAGGTCTGTGATTCATTTTGAGTTGATTTTGGTGAAGGGTGTAAAGTCTGTGTCTAGAATCATTTTTTTTTTAACGTATGGATGTCCAGTTGTTCCAGCACCATTAATTGAAGAGATTGTCTTTACTCCATTGTATTGCATTTGCTCCTTTATCAAACATCCGTTGGCTATATTTATGGGGGTCTATTTTTGGGCTGTCTCTTCTTTTCCCTTGTTCTATATGTCTACTCTTTTGCCAATACCACCTTGTCTTAATTATTATAGCTTTATAGTAAAGCTTGAAGTTAGATACTGTCAGTCCTCCAACTTTGTTCTTATCCTTCAATATCGTGTTGGCTGTTCTGGGTCTTTTGCATCTCCATAAAACTTTAAATTCTTTAAATTTAAAAACTCGAAAACAAAATAACTTGCTGGGATTTTAATTGGGATTGCATTGAATCTATAGATTAAGTTGGATCAAACTGACAATAGAGATATAGAAAGAATTGTCAAGTTGGAATGTTGACACTGTTGAGTCTTCTTTCCATGAACATAGAGTATCTATCCATTTATTTAATTCTTCTTTGGTTTTGTTTATCAGAGTTTTATATTTTGTGTCATATAGATCTTGTAAATATTTAGTTAGATTTATACCTAAGTATTTCATTTTTGGTGTGCTAATGTAAATTGTATTGATTTTTTAATTTCAAATTCACTTCTTTGTTGTTAGCATATAGGAAAGCGGTTGACTTTTGTATATTAATCTTGCATCCTTCAACCTCACTATGATTGCTTATTAGTTCTATGAGTTTTTTGGTCAGTTCTTTAGGATATTTTACATAGATGGACATGTCTTTTGCAAAAAAAGACAGTTTAATGCTTTCCTTCCTAATCTGTATTCCTTTTATTTCCTTTTCTTGACTTATTACATTAGCAAGGACTTCCACTAAATTGATTTTTTTTTTAGTGAAATTCTATTGCTTTGGGTGATTCTATTATAAATGAAAAATTGACTGCATGAGGATACAATGAGAGAAGGAAACATTAAGGGAAGATATTTTTAATGCTTTTATATTCTGTAATATTTAACATGTATAAATTAGTAAATATAATATATGCTGGTTATGATGCATAATAATAAATGGACATGCATGTATCGCTACATCTTAAGATTAGAATCCTCCTCAATACCACTGCATCTTTCTGTATGCTCCTTTTCAATCTCATCTATTTCCCCTCTCTCTCACAATTGACCACTAACATAAATTTTGTGATATTCATTTCATTGCCTTTCAAAAATAGTTTTATCTAAGTGTGTTCTTAAGGGATAAATCTCTGTGTATACTAGCTTCTTCATATGTAAAGTTGGGATATTAAAATACTCTTAATAAAGAGGTGGAAAAAGACTAAATGAAATAATGCACATAGTCCTAAATTACATTTTAATTGTTTTTTGTTTTTAAGCTTTGTAAACGTGGTAGCATACTATTTGTCCTTTTCTGAAACTTGCTTTTTTTTTGCTGTGTTTGATTTATCTAATCTTCGCTCACTTTTTAAGTAGGATTGTAGTTTATTCTTTTGTACTCATATATGCCATCAATTGTGTGACTATATCACAACATATTTATCTATCCACATATCAATAAGTATTTGGGTTATTTACATCGTTGGCTACTTATTTATTATCTAGCTATTCAGAAATATGTATTGAGCAGCTAATTATACGAGACTGTCTTCTAGTTAAATGAATTTAAGCAATGGAAATAATTAGCTTACATTCTAATGAACAGACTGCCATGAACAATACTATTTATGAATATTTTTGAGTATATCTTCTGTGCCATCAATGGACACAAATCATCCAAGGGTTCTTTACATACGCCATGGATCCTTAAAATGTATGGATAGTCTTCCGAGAGCATATGGAATTGTATATTTTAAAATTTATTTTTATTTCTTGTTCTACTGGCTATCATTTCTACTACAGTGCTGGTAGACTCTGCTCTAATGGATAGCTTTCTCTAAAAGTCATCTTATGCTTACTCTATTGCTCATAGCATGTAAAAATTTATGATATCACCAAAAGTATTACTCTGCCTTAATCATTTTTTTTTATTTTATATGTACAGTAAAATTCCCAGTAACTTATAAAATAAATAAAATATATATACACTTTTTAATTACTCAATACTGGATCATAGGATTTAAGAGAGGGATGAGATCTAAAAGATTAACTATTTTAAGCTTCTCACTTAATAAATATGAGAATTGAGTCTCAATATATGTTTGAGATTACGATTAAGATTTGGCTTTGGAGTCCAAAGAGCTGTATTAGAACATGGACTCAGTCACTTATTAGATTTCTCCTTGGACTACTAATCATAGTTGATACTAGTTATTTCATGTATAAACTTCACGTCATAAGTTACCTAAAAATGCTGACATGGTTACTTAACATGTGTGTGTGTCTGGAGGTGTATGATATATAGTATACACATTTATATATTTGCATCCTTTTATAAATTTTATTAATAGGAATGGCTTAATAATCAATCTCACAAACGATGGTAGAATAAACCACAAGGGGAAATGGATGACAAGCAAAATATAAAATTTTAGGGTGAATGGATGAAACTATTTGATTCCTTAAAAAAAGTTTAGGATAACTAGAAATGAAATAAAAATCTATGAAAAAAAAATGTTTGCTTATGTCTAAACTAAAATTTTAAGAAGGAATCCTTTTCTGTATTAAAAAAAAAAAATCTCTGCTTTCATGGGTACTTATATTTATGACCAGTATGCTGGTCCTGTGGCAAAGATAGATAACAGCATAATCGTTAAAGTTGAAACAACTCAAATCACTTGGGCTAAACTTCTGGCCTCTGCATACAACCCCCTCCTAACTCCTCTAATTCAAACTAGTCCATGGAAATAAAAAAATCTTGTGGATTCTGTGAAATGAAGAACAGTATTTTGGACAGAGAGGCAAGAAGGATTCTTATGAAATATATAGATATGAGAATCTGTTTAAATATAATTCAAATTTTAAAATGTTAATAAATGCTGTTTGCTCTCTTCTTATCATGCTGTATTAAACATGTTCAAATACCTTGACACAATTCGTGCGGTTTATCATTGACTTAAATGTATTTATTAATATTTCTGTCTCAATGTAGCAGTATATTATATGAATAATTCTACTAACATTATTTTTCCAATTATCTGTAGATTTATTGTATTAGCACCAAAGGGAATGACCAGGAAGCTGTCACTAATTTTTTAAAAATCGTATAAATGATGTTAAACATAAATCAATTAAATTGTGGCATAAATCTCATATATTACTGACATTCTGTTACCTAGAGAAGGATATTCACTGTTATCACAGTGCAGGGGTTGAGATTCCCGGGCTTATTTAATCTGTCTATTCAACTCTCTTTAATCAATAACAAGACTTTTATGTGTGTGACTTTTGCTCAAGAAAAAGCAATAACATTCACAAAATACAGGCAAGGAATTCATAACTACTGAAATTCATTTCTATATGACTGCCTCCACATATAAATGGAAGTAGACGTTGATCTTTGTTTCACATCTACAAATATACATAATTTGAGAAAAAATGAGTTATCTGCTTAGTTTCCTTTCCTTGGTTCAACTGAGATTTTAAAAACAAAATAATTGCTACTGCATATTCCGCCTATAGACAGATGCAAAGAGATGCACAGAGAGAGGATTGGTGTTTCCAGAAAAAAATTTGTTTATTAGACATTCTATGCAAGGCACTTTAGCTCACATTCCAAAGATTGGACTACAGCAAGAGTATTTATCCTTAAAACGGAAGAGTATTTATCCTTAAAATTGTTTATAGTTACCCTATCTCATCATAAATGTAAAATATTACCATACTTCTTTGCCAATTAAATTAACAGTGAAGTGATATTCTGTGGTGTACCTAAGGAAATATTTTCCAAGTCAGCAAGAGCATTAATGTTATGTTTAGAAATCAGCTAAAATTAGTGTGCTTGCCAAAATACTTTCAGAAATATGTAGAAATAAAGGAAATCACTTCAAGCGCTTAGCACCTAAAATTTCAATAATTCTTTCAAATTCAAAGAGAAATAAATAAGGGGATTAATTGTCACGGAAGAATCTCACTTGTGAAATATTGATTTTCTCACACCAGTAAGGGGTTGGACATGTATGTGCACAAGTCATGCACGAGAATAGGGATTACAAACATGGTTCGTACAGTGATTTGTATGCGTTTACACAATTTTGGCCCTATGTGATCTCTGAGATGCAAATTTTGTCATTCAAAATATGAGAGATTTAAGCTCGTTATTGTTTAATATCTCTTCACTAGTGATGGCATCTCTAGACCTTAGAGAAATGCCAAAGATACACTGATGCCATGAAAACAAATTTGCCTTGTATTTTCATTCTTTTTTTGCAGAGGAGGTGACTTTGGCAATAACATCTAATGGCTCAGCTTTTGCAATTTATGGGGACCAAGAAGAGATCTTTGCACACGGTGTTTTAGAAATTTTAACACTCCATTTGTCTGTGAATTATGTAAGCTGAAAAGAACATTGTAATTAAGATCAAAGTAGTTATTATTATTGTACTTGATTGGAAAGGGGCAAGGAGACAACTGATTTTAGATTTGTCTTGACTTTATATATCATTAGACTACAGCCTGCGACCCCCTCGCTAAGGTGAGGGCAGTGGGAGACCAATAAAATTGCTTTAATGTTATTACAATCATTGAAGTGTATCATAAATATATTTGAACAACTTTTATTGAAAAAGCATTTCAGGCATCAGAAATGTGAGTGAAAACTATCAACACATCTTTATAAAATATGTTCTATAAAAACAGTATGTTTGATGGATTTCTTTTTGTTCTGATTGTGTGTGCTGAATTGATACTTTTAAATAGTAGATATTTAAAAAGCATATATTGAATTTACATTCATTTCTAATCACAAGAAGAAATTGTCTTATTTTCCTCTGCTCTGGTGAGAAAGCATTGTGTTCAATTTTGGCGCAGCCCATTTTAAATACTGAAAAATTATTTCCCATTGACCATGAGCTTTTAATGACTTCTAATAAGGACATATCTTGAGTAGATTCTGAGTAGTAGCTCTCTAGAGAATCTGAGAAAAGGGTGTATTATAAAGAAAAGGGTGTATTATAAATACTAGATGTGAAGGACCCTGGAAATCTGACACTCAGAAACAGAAAAGAAAAAGGACCACATTTATTAAAGACTAAATAAATCTCAAATGTATTTATTTACTTACTTTAAAGTTCTACTACTCTCTTTTCAAGGAATGTTTAATCCAGCTTCTGTGGTTTATAAGTAACAGTTTATATAGGCAGCTTCTAAAATTTATATTCTTGACAGTTCTATATTAACACATTGTTATTGCTCAGTGATACCTGGATATCCCAATTGATTAGTGTTACTGAAATAGCAAGAACTCTTTGCTTCTAAATTCACCATCATACTGTTTACTCTCAACATACCAACCAGAATGATCCTTTTGGCACGTAAACCACATAACACTTCTCTGATCAAAATTCCTCAATCCTTCTATTTCACTCAGAATAAAACAGAGTTCATTCTCTGGCCTCTGGAGCCCACATGATTTGCACCCTCTCCTCACCACTTTGGTCACATCTTCACCATCTGTCCCTTCCTGTCTCTACTCTACACTTTGCTCTTCATGGAATCTTCCTTTCCCTAAGGTGACTGTACTTTCAGCTTGGAATTTCTTTCCCCCTTCTATCCTCATGGTTAACTCCTTTACCTGTAAGACTTTGCTTAATTGTTTCCTTCTTAATATATTCTGCTGTGATCACCATATTGAAAACTACTACTTCTGTCACCCCTTTTCCTAGCCAATAACTCCTGGTTTCTTTTGTCCTTGTCATGCTCTTTCCTTTCAATAGTACTCATCATCTTTTAACATTCTATATAATTTAGTTAATTTTATGACTATTGTTCATTGGCTATGTGGCTTTCTCCACCCCATAGACTATAAATTCCACAAGGATCTTGGTTTGTTTTCTTCACAGATACATCTCAAGAACCCAGAACAGTGACTGACATATACTAGGCACTCCATCAATCCATTCATTCAGCAGAAAGTGCCAGGCACTCATGCATATGTTTGGGTTACATCAGTGAGAAAACAGGACAAAACTTTCTGTTCTAAAGGACCTTTTCTTCTATTTAGGGAGAGACAACAATAAACAGTATAAGAAGTAGGGCAGAGTTTGTCTACAATTGCTGGTAGAGAGGTAGATATGGTGACAAGTGTGTGGACTTAATAAATAGTTATTGAATAATGGACAAATAAATAAGTAATGAAGAAATAAGCAGCCCTTCTTCCTTGGTATAAATCTTTGGGAATGTATTCAGGCATATGAATTTTTAAGTTTAACAAAAACAAGAAAATAAATATAAAATACAAGAGAGTAGGTTGGAAAAAAAATCAAAAACGAAAAACAAAAATGATTTCTTTCTTGAAATAATTCGATGTTATACTCTAAATCAGGTCCTGTTTTCTGATAATAATCTGATAAAAATGGAAATTCACATTCTCTTGACACAGCTGAGATTTTAAATGAAAACAGACAATTTTAACTATATTCCTTATATAGAACAGACTTATAATACATGAGCTATATACCCCTTTTAAGGAAACACAAAAATATGCCAAAATAAATCTATTGAATATAGAAACGCCAAATCAATAGTAAAATTGAAATTAATGAAATAGTCTCGTCAGGGATTCTAGGTGCAAATGAGTCTAGGAAATGTAGTTCTGAAGCTTTCCAGCCTTTGGAGAAAAAAGAAGGGAAACTGGGAGGAGACTGAGACAGACATTCAACTATTTGACTTTACACGTATACCACAATGTATATAGAGTTTGCTTTAGAAATATTACTTCTAAAAGTAACTTACTGACATGTATGCAGAAATGTTTATTGCCATATTATTTGTGATTTTTTTATAATATCTAAGAAAAATTTAATTTCCATCAAATAGAGATGTTTCATGCCATAAATTGATTTATATCTATATTTTCCTGGTGATTGTTTCATCATACCTAGAAAAACTGGGGGAAAAGTGTTCTACAGAATGTAGAGCGAAGTGTAAAGTAGCATAAAGCAGGGTGAAATATTTACATGAAAGAATACCATATCAACCACTGCTATCGATGTATCATGGAATCCTCTTTGCACTGAGGTGGTTTTATACCCCTTTTACGTGTTTGTTTAAGCACAGAAACATGTGTAAAAGTATATACTCTCCATTTGCAATTGCTTACTTAAGAGTCACCAAATTAGAAGGTGGCAGGGGAAACTACTAGCATTGTGCTATAGATAATATACATAATTAGAGCAAAATTACCATTCTCAAGCTATTGAGCTATGTTTTCATAAAAATAGAATTTAGAAAATAACTTGAGGTAGGCAAAAGAATGGCTCCCAAAGATGTACACATCCTAATCCACAGAATCTGGGGATGTTTTATCTTACATGGCAATAGGCACTTTGCAAGTGTGCTGAAATTAACGACCTTGAGATGGAGAAATTTATTCTGAATTACCCAGGTAGGCCCAACCTAATCATATGACTCCTTAAAACAAGAAGCCCTTTCTTGACTAAATTCACAGAGAGATTCAACATTGTTGGTTTTGATGATGGAGGAAGGAAGCCCCTAGCCAAGGAATGTGGGCAGCCTATAGAATCTGGAATAGACAGTGAAATGGACCTCATAGAGCCTCCAGGAAGGAATTCTGCCTTATTGACACAATGATTTTAATCCAGAAGTCAGTCTTCTAACTAACAGAACTGTAGGATAATAATTGATTTGTGTTGCTTTAAGCCACTGAAGTTGTGTTAATTTGTTAGCAGCGATAGAAATCAAATATATAACTGCAATAATATTTTTCCTTGTTCTTTTAATTGTTATGTTTTTTAGCACAATGTGCTTATACTGGAGATGTGCAAGAATCAGATGGGAGAGTGGGCTGTATTTACAAATCACCTTCAACTTTTTCTTATACTCAAACACAATGCTGTTATAAAGTTTCACAGTTTTTCTTACCTTAACTGAAGTTAAAACTTATTTTTTACTTGTTTATATGTTTAACTTTGAACTTATTCCCTAAGGATTAAACTAAAACATGCCGAGTGAAATAGGAAAACATATGGCATAACTGGAATCATATGTGCATGCCTATTTCTGGGATGAGTAAGTTTTTGTAATTAGAGAAGCTTAAAATTTTAAATTATAATCTTTTTACAAATATATAATTTCTTACAAAGCCTTTCTAAAACTAATTACAAATTTTCTGCAGTGTCATCGTGATATACTGAAGTTCATCTTTTCCCAAATATAAATAATTGTCTTTGAAAAATATTCAGAGTTGCTCTCTCTGTGAACTAACTACACTCAACAACTCCAAACCTGTGTTTTCTGACTGTTTGATTCTCATCGTCCATTTTTATCAACTCCGTTTCATAAGCTGACATTTTATAGAGCTGAATGGAGAAACTAACTAGCAAGTGATAGCAGTGAGCTTGATTCTTAAAATATGTAATATTTCAATACTACTTGGTCTGAGGGCAGGTACATTTCTCCCTTGTCATGAAAAGAGCGTTAGTTTGACTCCAGATGCAGGAAAAATATTTCTTTTTTTTCCAAATTGTACTTTACATTAAATAATTGAGGATTCTATAAAAGGGATATGTTGTTAGTCATCAAAGTATGCGATACCTATATATAAAAATGAATTAGTCAATCAAAATCACTTTTGCTGACTTGAATTTCCTAAGACATTACTCTGTGTGTATGCATGTGTATGTGTTCATGCATGGGTGTGCATGTGTGCACAGGCATGTACATCTTTTTGCCTGAGTAGTTTAAGAATTGTTTTGGAAAAGCAGAATTTATAAAATAGTGAAAAACATGACAACAAAATAAATGAAAATAACTAAATTATACATGTATTTTGATACATAAATTCAGAACGTAGAGAAAGAAATTGAAATAGTTAAACTCACAGAATCACTGAGTAAAACAGTGGTTGCCAGAGGCTGGGGGAGGAAGAAACAAGAAGGTATTAGTCAGAAAAGGGAACTCGCATACACTGCTAGAGGGAATGCAAACTGGTGCAGCCACTATGGAAACGGTATGGATATTTCTCAAAAAATTAAAAATAGAAATACCATACGATCCAGCTATCCCATTACTGGGTATTTATCCAAAGAACATGAAATTAACAATTCAAAGAGACTTATGCACCCCTATGTCCATTGCAGCATTATTCACAGTAGTCAATACGTGGAAGCAACCCAAGTGCCCACCAATAGATGAATGGATAAAGAAGATGTGGTATACATATACAAAATGGTGGTATATATATACAATGGAATACTACTCAGCCTTGGAAAAATACAAAATTGTCCCATTTATAACAACATGGATGGACTTTCAGGGTACTATGCTAAGTGACATAAGTCAGATAGGGAAAGACAGATAGCATATGATTTCACTCATATGTGGAAGATAAACAAACACGTAGATAATGAGAACGCATTAGTGGTTACCAGAGGAGAAGGGGGTGGGGGGAAAGCGAAAGGAATAAATGGGCACATATGCATGGTGATGGATAAAAACTAGACTATTGGTGGTGAACACAATGCAGTCTATACAGAAACTGAAATATAATAATGTACACCTGAAATTTACACAATGTTATAAGCCAATATGACCTCAATAAAATAAATTTTAAAAAAAGTAGTACAAAGGGTACAAAGAGTACAAAGTACAAAGGGTACAAATTAGTCAAAGGGTACAAAGTTTCAGCTATGCAAGATTAATAGGTCCTAGAGATCTACTGTACAGTATAGGGCCTATAGTTAGTAATACTCAATTGTATACTTAAAAATTTGCTAAGAGAGTAGATCTTAAGTGTCCTTATCATACCCACCCATACACAAATAATAATAATAACAAATAAAGAGGGTGGGAGAAAACTTTTGGAGGTGATGGATATGTATATGGCGTAGATTGTGATTATGGTTTTAGTGATGTATACTTATATCCAAAGTCACCAAATTGTATATATTAAACATGTACAGCTTTTTGTATGTCAATCATACCTCAATAAAGTGTTTTTTTTTTAAAAGGAGAAATTTTGAGATTTTTCAGAGAAGTTCTTCTGAAAATTTTGACTTATGAAAAATTACTTAGAAGTAAGGAATGTAATATATGTTGCTCCCATTTTTAAAAATTATGATTAAATATACATAACATGAAATTTATCATTTTAACAATTTTTAAGTGTATAGTTCTGTGGCATTAAGTACATTCATTATTGTGTAACCATAACCCCCATCCATCTCCAGAACTTTTTCATCTTTCTCAACTGAAACTGTACTCATTAAGTACTAACTCCCCATTCTCCCTTCCAAAGCCCAGGCAACCAGCATTCTACAATTTGTCTTTATGAATTTATCTACTCTAGTTATCTCATATAAGTGCAATCACATAACATCTGTCCTTTTGTGACTGGCTTTTTCCACTTAACATAACATCTTCAAGGTTCATCCATATTGTAGTATGTGTCAGATTTTTTTTCTTTTTAAGGCAGAACAATATTTCATTACCTGTATACCACATTTTGTTTACCCATTCATCTGTCAATTGACACTTGGGTTGCTTCTACCTTTCGGCTATTATGAATAATGCTGCTATAACATGGGTGTACAAATATCTGTTTGTGTCTCTGCTTTCAATTCTTTGGGGTATATACCTGGAAGTGCAATTGCTGCATCATATAGTAGCTATATGTTTAAATTTTTGAGGAAATGCTTTAAAGTTTTCCACTGCAACATCTTACATTCCCACCAGCAATGTACCAGGGTCCCAATTTATCCACACCTTGTCAATGCTTGTTATTATCTATCTTTTTTATGATAGACATTCCAAGGGGCTTGAGGTGATATCTCACTGTGGTTTTGATTTGTGTTTACCTAGAGATTTGTGATGTGGAGCATCTCTTCATTTGCTTATTGGCCATTTGTATATCTTTTTTGAAAAATGTCTATTCAAGACCTTTGTTCATTTTTTAATGGGGTTGTTTCCCATATATTTTCTTCTAAGAGTTTTATAGTTTTAGCTCTTACATTTAGGTTTTTGCTCCATTTTGAGTTAATTTTTGTATACGGTGAATAGTAAGGGTATAACTTCATGTTTTTACATGTGGATATGCAGTTTTCCTAGCACTATTTGTTGAAACGACTATCCCTTCTCCCCTGAATGGTCTTCACATCCTTGTTAAAAATCATTTGGTCATTTGCAACAGTTTATTTCTGGGCTCTCTATTCTATTCCATTGGTCCATATGTCTGGCTTAATGTCAGCGCCACATTGTTTGGGATCACTGTGCTTTTGTATTAAATTTTGAAATCAGGAAGTGTGAGACATCCAGCTTCGTTCTTTTTCAAGATTATTCTGGCTATTTGGCATACCTTAGATTCTATGTAAATTTTAAAATTGATTTTTCTATTTCTGCAAAAAACCTGCAAAAATGTTGGGATTGTGATAGGGATTGTATTGAATTTGTAGATCACTTTGGAAAGTATTGACATCTTACTGATATTAAGTCTTCCAACCCATGAACATGGGATGTTTTTGCATTTACTTGTGTCTTCTTTACTTTCTTTCAGCAGTTTTGCTATTTTCAATGTACGTCTTTTGCCTCCTTCATTAAGTTTCTTCCTAAGTATTTTATTCTTTTTGTCAGTATTGTAGGCTTCAATAGCTTCGTTTTCCTTTTAAGACAGAGACAAAAACCCCTAACATGATTTCCATTTTGATATTCTCTTTTTGCCTCACAGCCACTCTTGATTTCTTTTTCTCCAATGTAGCATGTTTCTTCCTTCTCACAGGCTTTGCAAATTTTATTCCTTTTTGAAATACTCTTCTCACTTTTTTCTTCTGTTAGTTAAAATATTGTTTTCAAATACCAATTTATTTATGACTTCTTCATAGAAACCTTCTCTGACTTTCCTTCTGAGATATTATTATTATTATTATCATCATCATCAAGATACCTGATCGGCATTAAAGCTGTTCTCAAACATTCCAGTTATCCCTTCTTTCTGGGCTCATACTTGAATTGCACTTACTTGTTCTTTGTAGGTTAGGTGTGATAATGTTTTCTGTGGTTTCAGTTAACGAAATGGTAGCAGAAGTGACATTTTTCAACTCTAGATAGAAGCTTTTAGGAATTGTTTACAATTAACTGCACTTTTCCCCCCTTCTATGATAATTATGGAAGTATCACTGATGCATGGTATCTGCATCAGCTTTGATTCCTTGGGTTAAGCAGAGCCCTTTTGCTACTGCTGGGCATATAGAGTGAGGGACAGGAATAATTGTTGTTTTAGCCACAATTATTTGAGATTGTATATCAATGCAGCATAATCTACATTAACCTGACTGATACAGAATTTTGTAACTAGGATTGGTGTGCTGCCATAATCTAAATGTGTAACCTAAAATATGAGATATTGGCAAAGTAGCCAGTTGGTAACCAGGGAAAATGGTTGCCATTTTAGAGAGTGACAAAATATTTGGTGAAATTGGAGCTTGCAGTCATTTGAACAAATGAACTTCCAGCTCTAGAGGCAGTAGTCAGAAAACAATGATGATTCTGTGTGCTGAATGCAGTTGGATGTCCTTGTAATAACAGGAAAACTACAAGCTAGAAAATAACTGACCAGTTTATAAACAAGAA
Organism: Ceratotherium simum simum; assembly: GCF_057802395.1. Lineage (NCBI taxonomy): Eukaryota > Metazoa > Chordata > Mammalia > Perissodactyla > Rhinocerotidae > Ceratotherium > Ceratotherium simum. Next base: position 28,356,251 of record NC_141907.1, on the reverse strand, counting down.
GCAAAAGGAATAGACCGTGTTCACTAATTTAGGGACATGTAGAGTTGAAAGGGAATGAGTTGCAAGGTCTTTGTGATGTGCATTACGATATTTACTACAACACCCAAAGAAATTAGGAGAAGGTAAATTAATGAAAATACTACTTAATAACAAAATAATACAGCTTATGTTTAGTAAGCCACTAATACTTTACTATCTTACATGAAGAACTCTGCAGTATCATGTTTAAATAGTGAAAGACAGGTTATAAAGATATCCCCTTATTTGAGGATTTTATAGGGATAAATATAAATTAAAATATACTTTCTTCATGTACCTATGTTTGTTTTTGAGAGCTTCAATCAGCAGCTATGGCAAGTAACTAGATAATTCAGAGATCTTTCGGTTCACCAAGTTTGGAGAAATTTTAGTATAGTTTATCATTTTCTCATTGAGTTACTTTTTCAACTTTGAAGTTATTGCAATTTGTTTCATTGATATTTTTATTGACCTTTTCTACTTACTTTATTATTTTTCCTGAAATTTTATAGTGCCAAATATCAGCACTGTAGATATGTTATGAAATGCAAATTTAAAGTTAATTTGACCTTTTAAATAATAATAGAAAATCAGAAGTCTTTAAAATAGATTGAAAATTGAAGCTGTGATTTTAAATTTCTATTAAACACTCATATCTTTATGAAGTAGGTTGCTGTTGCATGCAGATTATGAATAAGATCAATAGTAAGAAGCAAAAGCAGTTAGATTATAAGGTTACAAATGAAAATACTGTATATAGTTACAAATCCTTCTTGAAAATGAAACACGAATTACAACAAAGGGCTTGAAAAGTCCTAAATATCACCAGATAGAGTTTCCATGTTAGATTTTCAATTCTAGGAAAAAATATATTTGTTTCCAATGCCTCTGATTGAAAAGACATACATTGTACTTTAACATACAGTGAGTTTAGGTAAAATGTTGATTATATATTCACAGGGATGCTTGAAAAAAAAAGTTAGAGGAGAAATCTGTTTGTTTTACTATCACCCCTTGTTTCTGTTCGTACTTTTACAAGTTCTGAAATGATTTTCCTTGACTTTAAGAGATTTCATTCAGACACAGATAGGGTAACTTTTACTAAAAATGTGTATGGTGTTATTTAGTAACACATATTTGAATCAACACGGGCATCCTCATATGAACCAATTTATATGTGTGTTTGAGAAAAATTATTTTCCTGACTACAACTGATTTTTGTAGTTTTGTGGAATTTAATAATCTTCCAAGAGATCATAAGGCCAGAAACAGGGAATAATTTCTCCTGATGGAAATAGAAAGCCGTAACTGAGAAGATAGCACTTCCCATATATAATGATATACTGTACATGGTGTTGAGAATACAGAGGGAGTGGGAATATCTGAACTCTGTGACCAAGTACATAAAATCATAAAAATAAAAACACAAACTAATCTGTGCTTCCAATATCCTGATATGTAGACCAAAGTTGGTGCAGATAATATAAATTGAGACTCTACATTATACATTCTCAATTAATCATATGCTTCTGCACATGGGTCTAAAAAAGTAAGATTGTCTCAGAGTCGTTTTCTGCCATAAAGAAGCTTGACATGAAAATAATTTTAATAAACACATTCACTCATTCAAAAGTAGTAAAATATTCTAATATTTATTGAGCATATACTATGTTACTTTAAAAAAAATAAGAAAAAGAAAAAAAATCCTATACATGAATCATGCACTTAGAAATCCCATTTACAATCTAATATCTTGAAGTGGAAAATCTTTATGATCTCCAGAAACCTGAAAGGTAGGGGCCCAACCAATCAGATTGGACTCTGACTCAATTAACAAAGATATTGGCTGTGACACCCAGTACAAGCCAACTGGTAAGTACCAGTCAAATTGAAGCTCTGCATATATGTTGAATATGCACATTTAAATAAAAGTCTCAAAAGCTAGACCAGATATCTAAGAAACAAAAGTTCATATATATAAAATGGTTATAGCCATATATTTAAAATGAGAGAAAACAGGCAAGCTGGTTTGGTTGCTATATTTACAGTCTGATCCTCAGTTCTGTCAGTCCAGAAGTGATTTACATTTTTTTTGCCCAGATGTGTCTCTGGTAGCAGGAGTCACAAAATCAAATTCACAAAAGTTTGAAATATATAAAAGAATTTTGACTTTATTTACAATGAGAGATATCTTTTTCAAATAGACTATTAATATCTGAAATCCAAGACACCTCTGTCTTAGATATTAAGATTTCTGAAAAATCAAAATAGTAAATAAATAAATACGTATATACATACATATATACACACATACATACAAATGATTTCATGAGATGAAAGAATCAGGGCATAAATAGGGATTGTGTTTGAGTAGCATACTATAAGAACTGTGGAAATGGGAGTTTAACTAGCCAAAGTCTCAAAGAGTATGCCTTTCCAGGAACTAAAATAAGAAAATCCGTCAAATACTATGTGACTTAGAACTGAATAAAACAGAATAAATAATGGCAAATGCTAATTTTTTGGCTTTTTTTCCTGAATTTTATGTAAAATATAATTTTACTATCAACAAAAGAGTACTTGAGGGATATTCAGATACCAAAATGTAGTGTAGGGTTCATTTCCCACATCACCTTCCAGTGAAGTCTTGCTGTGAATGTACTCCACTTTTTTTTTTTTAAGAGCCTTGGGAAGTATGTTTGCTTCACAAACATTCATTACTTTACAAATAACACTTCAAATATCCAATCTCATCTGTAATTTTATTCACATTCTCTGAAAATTACTACTTCTGGAAAAAGATTTCTATTTCTATAGTTTGGTTTATTTTACCCAGTTATCTACTAACTACATTTGTAGATAAATAAAGTCAGTAATATTAGTAAATTAGACCATGTTTTAGGAGGAGAAATTATTATATTGTGTGCCAGAAATCATTTTCTGATGGTAATAGTAACCAAAGTGTGTGCCTGCAAGCATACGAGTTTCTTAGCCATCGATTCCAAATTTCTCATTTTCAGATGCAGAAACTGAGCCTTAAAATTGCATAAGGAAACACAGCACAGATTTGGCATTATTAGGATGCCAGCCCACCTATGTCTTCAAACGTTAAGTTCAACCTCTACACCGTTATTTGGTGTAAAATTATGCAAGAGGTTTCTATACTTGGTGCTACTACACCAAGTGCATCATCTGAAGAGCCAACCAGGCCCTGGACTCTCTTTAAAATATACCTTACTGCCCAGCAACTCTCCATGTTGTCTCCAGAGCATAGTATGATCCATCTAGACTCTTCTTCCACAACTCTTTGCTCAATTTGTTGAGGTTCTATTGTGTCCTTTTCTCTATTTTTCTTGTCTTTGCTAAGATATTTAGGCTCCCATTTTCTTTCCTGTTACAGTTTTCCCTCAGCCTCTCACCAGACTTTTTTTGCTCTTTCCACCATCTACGTATATTTTTTAAAGTCCATTTTTAGGAATTTTATTCCAAGGGATTTATATAAATTTGAATTTGTAGATCAAGAACGGGACAAAACTTAGTGCTCTACTGTATCACTGAAGCCCGTTTGAAAGAAAGCATACTATTTCATAATTATTTTTATATATGACTTGACATTTAAGACCTTAAAATTATCTCTTAATCTTATAATACAGCTGATATTCTGCTTCCTTTGACAAAACACCATAGTCACTGAAAGCCTTCCTCAGAAATGATGTATTGATTTTATTGAGTATTTTGAAAGATGGGGAAATAGGTAAAAGTAGTTAGATTCTCTAGGTATTTTTTCCCTCAATATTGTCTAAATTTGTCATCATCACAGGTAAATGACTAAAGTATAATTCTCAATTTAAGGGATTCCAATATCTTCATATTTATTTAGTGAGCTCAAAGCTGTACATGGGAAGCCCAATTAATGTTTTTGATGGCTGAATAAACACAACTTATTTTCATTTATCCACTTATTTATTCCTATAAGAATCATGTTAAAACCTGCTGTTTCTCCAGTAAATTAGAAGACTTTCCTTCCCAGGTGAACTTAACTTGTGAATTGCTATTTTCTTTATCATTCTGTTAATACACCTTTGTGAGTTGATCACTTAATTCCCACTCTTTGATTCCTTGATCCTAAAATAATTCTCTGTTCTCTTAGTGGTTTAGATTGTGCCATAATTGTTTCAATATCTCAAAGGAACTCTCATTTCTATGGGGCTATTATTTCTCTCCTTCCTTATTGTTTACTAGCCAGGCACTGATTGACTAGAAAAAAATTTTTTTCCAGGGGAAGTTTGCATATTTTAACAGCAGTTGAACAGCTGTCTTAGGAAGTAATGTTTCTATATTTCACAGCTTGCAGCCACACTATTAATACCATTTTACTTGTCTAATGGAGGTAATTCTTAAACACCACAAATCCTAATTATTTGAACAGCAGTGGGCCTTAATTCATAACCGCTTCTTCTGAAAACAAAAGAACTTTATAGCTTGGAATAGACTGCTTGTGAGGGGCTCTCCCCTTTTATCTGTGATGAACACCATTTCTGCAAATACTGCTCCCTCAGAGGTGATAATTATCCCTGGGTGCAGCCGGGGAGCTTCCCCGCTGCGACGTGGTGGTGCAGTTAGCAAACTCAAACTGTCTAGAGGCGCTCCTGTACCCCCCAACCTCAATGTTCCCAAATGATCTAATCATTACTTTATTTTGGGAGGGGAGATTAAGAGGGTATGAATCATGCTTATCCTTTTAAACTTTCTGTTTTAAATGAAAACATCCCCCTGGCATGTGCACTTTCATTTCTCCTCCAGCTACTGTAGTTCTGAAATAAAAGTGATCCTATTGATCTAATTATTCAAACAGTTATACCGTCCATGAGTTCCAAAAAGTCTGTAAATAGGAAAAAATACTATTAAAATGTGATATTTAATATCTCTGTGTACCAGTATGAATATCATTTTATATAGTTTAGTATGCTCACACTTGGTACATATCTCTACTTAGCACTTATTCTTGTGTATCTGTGTGTGTGTGTGTGTGTGTGTGTGGTGTGTGCCTGGTAAATTGCATCAATAAATTGTGAAGGTCTTAAAAGAGCCATTTGATTATAAATTGTAGGTGGTATACATAATAATAATAATTGTAGAATTATCACTAGATCCTACCATAATAGAATGTAGGAACATTCTAGATATTCGTATTGAATGAATAAATGAAACTTAAAAATACATGAATAGAGTATTACTAACCGTGAGAATGCTAATACTATCTATCTATCTGTCTATCTATCTATCTATCAATCATCTATCATCTATCATCTATCTATTCATGTGTAAATGTATGTGTGTATATATATGTATATTTCTGTGTAAATATATATATAGTATATAAACATTTGCATACATTCTGGGGATTTTGATAAATTACAAAAATCTAACAAAATATCTATTTCTATGCTCCTATCTCTACTATATTTTCTGAAGTAAAATGAAAAAGATAAAGGAGAACTGAGAGGCACACAGTGACATTCAAATATTATATACTGAATAAACAAATACTGAATGAATGGAAAATGGGTTGGAGGACTAATGTGTTAAGACCTATCAAAGATAAGAAGATATATTACAAAGACCCTTCATCTTGGATTCAGAAAGAGCTATTTCTATCTCAGAGTCTGCCATGATTAGCTGTGTGATAATGGAGAATTCACTTAACTTCTCTTGTCCTTATTTTCCCCATCTTTATAGTGAAGGAAATGTCTAAATTACCAACTGTGGGCTAAGTGGTTTAAGAATTCTATAAATCCACACAACGCAAGCTGCAAGGTGCATACTACCAGAAGCAATCCTGAACTGATTTCCCACCTCGGGAAAATTCAGTGCCAGAACTGACCAACAGTTATATTTCTGGATCCTTGAGAAGTCCTTGCTCTCCTGGTTCCCCTAACACCAGTAACATCACAGCTGCAATGCAGCTGGTAATAATTAGCTCCTTGCTTCGTTATAGGCATGGTTTAATAAAAGGATTTATTGATGGGGAAAAGAAGGTGTTCTACAAGTAGTTAATGATTTATTGAAGCTCACACTGTGCCCATTATAGCTAATAACTTGTCCCTTTAAAAGAGGTGTGAATACAACCCTCTAGTCAGTGATTATTTGCTAGAAAAGTACAATTAGACCGACTTTTCAAATTCTTTATGCAATTTACATCCTCTAATTAGATTTTCATGTTTGTATTCCTTGAGACCTGGCGTGTATTTGACTCTCTTTACATAATTTCTCCATCCTCAAGACCTCAGAGAATATCGAGTGCAGGTTTCCAGGATGTGCGAACTCTGAATTTATCATCAGTCTTTCCAAGTGTGATTTATGTGCTCTGTGCGTCTGATTATTTGACCATTTCAACATACATTCCTTGAATATGTCCTTTATAACATGCCTTTAGGAAATACCCCCTACAATATGTTTTTTAAAATGATCTCATTATTAAGTGTGTTTTATTTAATATTTTTGCTGTTAGAATGTATGGTGGTAATTATGCAATCAAGAACGTGACATTTCAAAATTAATAGAGGTTCTTCAATGAGGAATAAGGAAAATAAGGTATATGTGTGTATATATATGTGTGTATATGTATATATGCACACACATATGTGTGTGTGTGTTTATCACCAACAAGGACCTTATTGTCCCTGTCCTTCATTGAAGAATCTCTATTAATTTTGAAATGTCACATTCTAGATTGCATAATTACCACCATACACATTACACACACACAGATATATATATTTCCTAAATCTGATAATTAAAGGATAACAAAAGATAATATTAAAATCCAAGGTAAGAATATTCAATAGGTAAATTTATCTCGAGAGAGATGCTACCAGTTAAATTGAAGATACATTTGGGCTTGATCAAAGTAACATCTCTTCTGAGTTTAAACTTTCGAACTAAAAGGAATGAACTTTTATTTCATAATATAAACTTATTCCCCTACTACACTTACATGGACACACACACACCCCAAATTTGCAATTATCCTTTCCAAAATCAAGATAACTAAATCTTAGTTGGAGAACAACTCAGGTACAATTATATCTGAAACATAATACGATTTTTCTTTCTGGAAAATAAAATAAAAATTCTTTATTTGGTTCAAAGTGTCTCTTGGAAGGTTTCATTTCACCACACAGGAGAGTGAGGGAGGAAAGAAATCAATTGAATTCAGATTTACCAGGTTCAGGTTATTGAATACTTCTATTTTCAAGCAATAAACTCCTAGTCAACTGGGAACGAGTTATCCTTTTATTCATAGGATCTTAGCTGAAATCTACATGGAACTGGTGATGTTATTCTCTCTAAAAAAAGAGAAGTTCTCAAATTATAATACAATTATAAATACAGTTGGATTTCTTTATCTCGTTTAACTTGTTTCACCCTTTTGGCAATCACAATCTTATAAATGGCAAATTCAGTGATTTCTGTTTCAATAAAATGTATTTTCAAAAGCTCTATTTGATGGTGCACTTTTAATAAAATATTTCAATAAAAAAAATTCTAGAGATCCTGTCTTTGGGCCTGGCTATAATAATACTGATTTATGATTTTGTTAACTTGCCCAATCTCCTTTTTTCCTTGTCATACGAATATTTAAACATCAATTGCAGTTTCAAACATTTCCGTAGCTTCTCTGAGTAGCCACACAGTATTCTATTCTAAATTTAATAGGAAATGATAAAAACATGAAATTTGCTGATTAAGTACCTAAACAGTTAAATAAAAAATATGCAGAAAACATAGAAATCATTGAAAATGTAATACCATGGCCTTTTGTGCATACAATTTTGTAATTCTTTGGTATCAGTGACATAATCAGAACTGGAACTGCCTGAGGGAAATGGAAACTCACTAATTTACATAAGCAAAGATGCTTTCAAATTGCAGGAAAGGCAGGCTGCACTAGTCTTGAAGAAGAACTGGGACAAGGGCTTGAGAACCACTAGAGTTTTCTCTCCATTTCTCACGTCTGGTATTTTCTTCACAACGTCCTCCATCTGTCTCCTTAAAGTCAGGTTTTCTCAACCAGAGGGAAGTTCAGCTGCAAATAGGTCTATATTACTTTTGCCTCTGAAGAATGATTTATTAATCATTCCAATTTTTAAAAAACAAAAGCGTGGGGAGGACACTGATTGTCCCCAAAATATACCTCTGGAATACAGCAGGGCAAGAATATGAAAGGATGATTTTCCTTGCTTGGATTTGAAGTCTACCCATTGACAAAAGAACTGTGGCCAATGACAGTTTTCACAACAGTATGATTGGAGCAGGAGACGGGCCTTTAGAATGAATAAGAGATGTATGGTATTAGATTGTTGCATTCAAGGTATTTAAGATGATTAGATATGTCTCAAAGTGCAGTAAGTTAAAAGCAAAAAAAAGTGCATTTTAGAAGCAGACAAAAGTTCCCAAAGCAGTTCTATATGTGTAGTAGCTAGATGACTGAGTAACCTTAGGCAAATCAAATAGTCTCTCTAACCTTTGTTTCTTTGTTGTAATGTGGGAAATAATGCCATTATGAACCTGTCAGTAGAAATAGTGAAGATGCATTTAAAAACACACCTCAATGACTCAAACCCACAGAGCTTAGTTCTCACACATTATGGGGCAATTGGGGATTGTCATGAAGTGTGCTATGCTTAATTTAGTTATTTATAGACTCAAATTGATACAAGTGTGTCAAATGGTTGTCACTATGCCAGGAGGAAAGGGAGATGTAAAAAGTGTTGATCTAGCAATTAAAGGATGTCTTCTGGAGTTGACACCTGATATTTTTCTGCTCACAACTCATTGAACAGAACTTGTCACTTGGTTTCATTCAACTACAAATGGGCCTGGAAGTATAATACCACCTATTTCCAGATTTGAGACTATTGATATGTGAACAGAATGACGATTTTAACACTCTGCTTTCTGATCACCAAACATTTGGTTCTCGTTTCACTCTTCACACAAAAGGCACTTATCCCCTTCCAAGGGAGATATCACTGAATTGCCAACTGCTCTTGGCAACAAGCTTAAAATCAAAGATCTATGTATTGCTTTTTGACATCTATATCAGGATATTGTTTGTATAATTCCCCTTATCAAAAATCCCTATATAGTTTTTCTTGATCCAGACAGTTATGAACTAAATAGACAAATTATGCAGTACATCCAGGGAACTGGGTAATTTCAGCAAACACCCTCATTCAGAAAGAGAAAAAATTGCAGGTTTGTGTGTCAATTTTGAAATCTACCTAGACAGTTATTGTGAGAGGATCTTCAGCTGATTGTTCTCTGTGCTTCTTGGTTCTGTTCTCTGGGTAATTCTTTCCTCTCCTTTTTTTCTACTAAGCCTCAGATGAAAGGAGCGGTGGAAAATATACTCTCCTTGGAAAACTAGCAGATTTTTCTCTGCCTGATTTCTGTCCTTAGAAGATTGGGGATCTTGAGCAGCCACAGTTCTGGCATTTCTGGTATGTTCTGGTCTTGAACAGTCACAGATATTTTTTAGTCTACGCCATGATTTTATTAACGGTACCAGTCTCCTCAAAATATAGTAGGCTTTCCATCAATTCGATTTAATCAGTAATGTGCTGATAGCTTCACCCACATTTCTTTTCTGCACATACTTCTTAGATTTGTGACAAATCTTTGCTTTTTTGACTCTGTTTGTTCTCCCTTCTTAATAGCTAGTATCTTAAATATATCAGGTTTCTTTGGAGAAACATATTTTACTCTACTTTTTCTGAGTCATTATGTCCCATAGAGAGAATTTATTGGGATTCAAACCTGAATTGAGTCTTCGATCTGAGATGACTAAATCGAGTCAGAGCTTTTAAGGATGAATGTGACAGCTGTGCCCTGACTTGATTCTTGCTGCAAGAGTGAGTTTAATCGGCCTTTATTGCTCAGAGGTCTTCTCAATTTGATTTTTTTTTCCTGACTGCAGATGAGAAGCAGTTACTTCTTCCAAACTTGCGAGTCTCCAAATTTCTGGACTCTTTTACTCTATTTTTGTTGTTTCATTCCTCCTTATTATAAGATAGTTCTTGAAGTAACTTGACAAATGCAGTCAAAAGTAAGTAATACAATCAATTAACTTTTTGTTCAACTTCTTCCTCCGGACCTATAAGCTCACTTGGTAGCAGCGAGTCAGCCGTTTTCAATACACCCCCCTCACTATTTAGGTCAGCTGCGGGCACCACTGGGTTCCACTTCCATTCTGGCTGTCACTAGCTCATGTCTGCTGCTTGCAGCAGCAATGGGTAGAGGTTTACAATGGCAGCATCTAGTCAAAAATGTTGTGAATGCTCATACACACACACACACACACAATGTCTAATAGAGGCTATAACTATGCATAGTAAAAGTCTATATTTTCCATAAGATCTCTCTCTCTCTCTTTCTTTATCCTTCCATCTTCTTCTCTAGAGGAAGAAGGAGAAGGGTATAAGTATCTCCTTCTCTCTCTATATATAAATAACAAATATATAGAGAGAAAGAAAGAGAGGAAACGAGAGAGAGAGAGGTAGAGACAGAGAGAAAGAGTATGAAAAGCTAAAGGCTGTGTTTTACACCTACTAAATATTTAATTTAAAAGCAATGACAAAGTTAATAAAGTTTTAATTACACAAGAGAAAATGAAGGCTATGGCTTTATTTCAAGATATGATTTAGTTCTGCCTCTAGAATAAGAGCACACTAGAATATTTTCATAACCAAAATTTTCTTTGGCTACTGGTCCAGGAAATTTCTCTTTATAGGATTTCTTCTTTGAAGAACATTTCTTCTGGCATTCAGTTCTAATCTGAAGGTCAATTATGCCTCTTGTGTTATTCTCAGCCACATGCACTGCTGGTGAAAATCGAATCATGTTTTATACTCTGTCAAAGTCTGTGGATATTTTAAAGTAACTGCTCAATATCACAGAAAATAAAGGGAAAGTTTGACCATATTGAAATTTATCCAAGTTCTTTGCTTTTCTCCTTTATGACATTGCCAAGTAATACACTATCATAATAGAAACATTGGAGAATAATTAAGGAATACTTGATACAAATTTAATCACCCTAAATTCCATTGTAGAAAGAAAACTACTGATACAATTTTAGTGTATCTTTCCAGCATATGATCTCTATTAGTATCATTATTGTTGAAATGAGGTCAAACTTTGGCATTATTTTTTCTCTTTTTATTCAGTTAGGAGTATACAAGAAACACGTTTCTCCGTACACCTTTCCAGTTAATTCCTGATCCTCTAGCTGCAGTGGCAATCTACGTTCTGATTTCTACCACCATAGAGAAATTTTCTGCACTACTAGCCAATAAAATCTTAGACTTCAAAATATCCTAATCCATTTTTATTCTTGGGGCAAGACTAACTCATATCTATAACTAAAGTTATAACTTTGATTTTCTCTTGTGTAATTAAAACCTTACTAACATTTGAGTTAGGTACTTGGTGGGCATGCCTTATGAGTAGGTGGACCTTATAGTTAATGACTTGATGTATGTATTTCTTTGTTTTTACTTTGACATTTCTTAAACTGTGTACAATGTTCAAGTAACAAATATTACGATCACATCTTATAGACCTAAGAGTTACAAATATTTTTACCCTACACTATAATAACCAAACTTGTTCTAAATAAAAATGTGATTCATGTAGAATAATTTATCACTGGCCATACTTATTTTATGGAGTGTTAAATATTTTACAGTAATTCAATTAATTAATCAAAATAATACTTCCTTTGAAATTTCTATCAAATCATGTAGTATTTTATTACATACCTAACCTATCTAAAGCAGGGTTTTTCATATACATTGACACACAGTAGGAGGTAATTGTTAGAGCGTTCTCTATTCCAGTCATATTTCACAAATAAAATTTAATTTTTCTTTTCCTACATTTGGGTGTTAAAGAGCATTGGATCAGGTCTTGTGTCATTCTCCTATTGTAAAGAAACTTCATGACTTTAGGTCAGTAATACCATTCTCTTTGACTATTAGGCATCATAAATGTAAAAATGGGAGATGGACCATGTTTTTCTAATGTCTATGCCAACTCTACAAGCAATGTGTAATGTCTACAAATTACCAGAATAGTTACATAGCAATTTATTTTTTAAGAAATTCTTTGAGGACAAACTACAGCTTTCGATTTGTGAAAAGATTTTACCAGTTTAGATAGATAGATCTTTTTTTTTTTGAATAATTTTATTTATTTATTTATTTTTTTCTCCCCAAAGCCCCAGTAGATAGTTGTATGTCATAGCTGCACATCCTTCTAGTTGCCGTATGTGGGACGTGGCCTCAGCATGGCGGGAGAAGCGGTGCGTCGGTGCACGCCCGGGATCTGAACCACGGCCGCCGGCAGTGGAGCGCACACTCAACTGGCCCCTAGATAGATCTTCAGGTGTGCTTGTGTGCTTATTTGGCAAGGATTGGTTATTGATCTAATGATCTAGTCATTGGTCTAATGGTCTAATAAAATGTTAATTTTATGATGATTAATTTCCTTCCTATACTTTGAGGAAACATTTTAGTGTGATAAATCATGATTGGATTAATGGACATATTATGTATAACTCATAGACATCTTGAAGGATATTAGTACAAATTAATGTCCATTTTTAGATGATAATTTAAATTCAATTAATCACTTTTTATGTATAATCTAAAGTCAAAAATTCACTATTTTAAGATGTTTTCTTATTTTTACACTAATCCTTGCATTGTGTTTTAATAAATACAGAGAATAAATAAGATAATTTTTGTCTCTTCAATTAGTATTTATTTTGTTAAGTTCACATAAAATTAATAAACTCTATCAAATGGGAAAATACTATCTTGTGTTTCTTTGAATGACTATAGTCTGGTCTCCCTTAGCAAAGCAGAATACCAGGATGGGGAGAAAGGACACTCACACCCCAGGGTTTTAGGGCATATCTTACTTATTGGATCTGAGCTAACACAACTTAGGGATAAATTGAAACGAAAATCAGTCCATTTGTAGGATTTATCTGAGTCAAAAATAAATCCATGTAAGACGCAGCTGAAAACTACTGTATAACTAATGCTCCTAAATATCAAGAACAACAGACAATTAGAATCTAGAGAAATCCTCTGAGCAAGGAGTGTGGACACTGTCTTTTACGGTGCTTGTCCTGTGATATCCTGTTCAAAAATGAGGAACTTAAAAGCAGTAAGCAGGGCTCTTGATTTATCAACTTATTTTTGGTGCTTACTATTAATTTTCCTCGCATGATTAAATCTACAATGAAATTAGCTAGCAGTGCTTTCTTTAATGTATATTACCTCAGCCTTTCTAGTGGTTGTATGAATACCCAATTCTGGGAATTAAATCATTTCCTGCTCGAAATACGTAGAGTGGCTTCTGTCTGACTGAAACAGACATCAAGTAGTAGACAGTGGAGGCAGAATTAAAATCTCAAATCTAACCTCAATACCCACCCTTATTGCATCAAATGGGGAAAATCCAGGAACTAAATTGTAGCCTCCCTGACTTGAGGTCCAATGATCTTTTTACTGGACCACATTAGCATAAAATAAATTGACGGGCTTTTCATACAGAATTTCTTATAGAGATGACCATATCTATGCAAATTTAATTTTTGAGAAGATATTTATCATTTTGGGGGAGGATATTATAGCATATCGTTCTAGGATTTAAAGTGCAGCTGCCTATTTCTTCATAGTAAAAATTGATCTACTTGATTTTCAATAAATTACTGTAGTATTTCCTCTGCATTTAAGTATTTTCTTTCAAATGCTCACAGATGTCATTTATCACTTTGTAACTATGTTTGTCAATGAGAGTTTTCTTAGGAGAGCAAGCAGCAGAACACTTCAAACTGAGAGAGCAGCTTCAGGCGTGGATGCCTTTCACTAATCCAGAGTGTCCCCTTTGGCTGTAGTTGCAGTATCATCTCTGCCCTCTCCGTTGCCATCAATCATTTGCTCTCTGGAAGTCTGACCTGATCCTTACACTTCCTGCTTCCCTCTTATATCTTTTGTCTTCTTTTTCTCAACTTAAAAATGCCAGAGCACAGATCAATTGAGAATAGAATAGTTTTTAATATGACAAAAAATGGGTTTTACTACATGAAAATATTGATAAATATTGAAAATTCTAGACACTTTGAGACTTTTTTTCAGTTAATAATCACACTATTCCCACATTCTACGGGATCATCCTTATATGAGTAAGGATCCAGAGTTGTTTGTGGAATATTGTGTGAACCAAGACAAAGTATATTGGCTATTTTCCTAAATACACCCTCATTTCACATACAACTCCTTTGCTAATTTGTTGATTTTTACTATACACTTATTAAATGTTAACAGGCAATATATATTCATTGTAAAACTTTTGAAAGGCACAACAGGAAATGAAGTAAAAACTTAATCTCTCCCCCACTTTTTGCCCTAACCAGCCAGTTCTTTTTCTCAGAGGTAATCACTGTTACTTGTTATCTGTGTGGTCTTTTAATCTGTGCATACATAATCATCATCATGTCTATCTATTTTATATAAACAGCAGCATACTCTATATTCTGGTCTGAATTTTTCCTCCTTTTTTATTTTTTAACTTAGTCTTGCATTGCTTTTTGGAGTATATTCTTTTAGGAAATTCTTGTATTTTTGTTCTAGTGGTTACTTCACAGCTATGTTTTTATATAATATTCTTGCTTATTTATTTCTTCAATGTCTACTGACTTCCCAACTGTGAACGATGAGAAAGTTGGTTTTATCCTTTCCCTACTTTTCCTCTCCAGGTTTTCACTGGTGCTATTATTTTATTACTGATTAGCTTTATAACTTTAAATTACATATACTTCTCTTAATTTATTATCTTTAAATATTTTGACTCTGTATGTACAAGAGAAAACTGCTTTCCCATCCCTTCAAGTTTCTATATAATATCCATTCTATACTGTCATATTTTGTGATGTTACATTCTTGTCCGTATTTATAATGCTCACATTTGTTTTAGTTTAAGCCATACAAATAAATGGATTTGTTGCTTAATAATAGTTCTTTTGCCAAGTTTCCCCATTAATCTCTGAATTAGCAGACACTTGTCCTCCAATAGTTTCATCGAGAAAGGCTCATATATACCTTGAATTGATTTTTCATGTTAAAATTGGCTTTCATTAGGGGCCAGCCCCATGACATAGTGGTTAATTTTGCATTCTCCGCTTCTGCAGCCCAGGGTATGCAGGTTCGGATCTCGGGCACAGACCTACGCATCACTTACTAAGCCTGCTGTGGCAGGTGTCCCACATATAAAGTAGAAGAAGATGGACATGGATGTTAGCCCAGGGCCAATCTTCCTCAACAAAAACAGGAGGATTGGCAACAGATGTTAGCTCAGGGCCAGTCTTCCTCACCAAAAGAAAAATTTTAAAAATTGGCTTTCATCCCAAAACTGATTTGAGCGTCAGCTTGCTTGGATATAGAATTTTGGAGTCATGCTTGATTTCATGAAAAAGTTATATGCATTGTTCCACTGTCGTGAAAGAGATATGGGAAGACTGATATTTATTTCCTTTAAAGATGACTTGATATTTTTGTCTAGATAACCAATGGGAATTATTTCTTTGTCTTTAAGATTTATTATCTTTACTAGGATATCTACTTGAAATATATTTTATCATTTTATATCAACTTTCGTGGAATATCTTGTGCTCTTTAAATCTGCAAACTCGAGTTTCTCTATTCCTGCCAATTTTTCTTAAATTTCATTTTCCTTTTTTTTTCTATTCTTTTATATTGCTATTCTTCTTCAAGGAAATCAGTTATATATTTATTGCCTCTCCTTTGTCTTTCAAAGGTATTATTTTTCCTTAATACTTTTTTCAGTAAACCTTATACTATTTGGAATAATTTTAGGTTTATAGAAATGTTGCATGACCATCAGTGTGGCCAGAGGTTGATTCAATCCCATTTCAG
Source organism: Ceratotherium simum simum (assembly GCF_057802395.1). Taxonomy (NCBI): domain Eukaryota; kingdom Metazoa; phylum Chordata; class Mammalia; order Perissodactyla; family Rhinocerotidae; genus Ceratotherium; species Ceratotherium simum. The sequence continues at coordinate 28,340,223 of NC_141907.1, read as the reverse complement.
TTATGTGGATTAGCTATCCCACATTAAAATGGGTGCAGTCACTAAAAGAAAGTGGAGTTAAACAGTCTGTTTTAAACAGGGTTTGGAAAGAGAGAGTGTGACCAATTCACTATTTTGTCTTGATGAACCAGGGGTGCTTAAAGCTGAGTGAAATTGTGTTCAATAGTTTTAAGGATTCTCTTTGTTTGTTTTAGCTGAGATTGACATGATTATTACTCTCCCACTATCATCTCAGTTTTCTGCCTTGTGTCACTGCCAAACAAATAATAACACTTTGCTGTTTTGAGGATTTCCTAATCAAAGGCATATTGTGAAAAATTATGAAATAAATAGTGAAATGAAGCTAACAGTACAAATTTAAAGAGTAAATGGGTTTTCACCAAAGCCATCAGCAAATGAGTAAGCAAAAGAATTACAGAAATATCAAGAAGTATGTAGATGGCTGATAATGGCCCTCAAATATATCACATACTAATCCCTGGAACATGTAAATGTTACTTTATTTGGAAAAAGTGTCTTTGCAAATGTAATTAAATTCAGGATCTTAAAATGCAGAGATTATCCTGCATTATCTGGATGGACCCAAAATGCCATCACATGAATCTTCATAAGTAGGAGGCAGAGGGAGATTTGACACATAAACACACTCACACACACATACACACATTCACACACACTCACACACACAAACACAGAAGAGAAGGTGATGTGAAACCAGAGGCAGAGATTAGATCGATGTGGCGACAAGCCAAAGAGTGCCATTAGCCACCAGACACTGGAAGAAACAAGGAACAGATTCTCCCCTAGAGCCCCCCGAGGTAGTGCAGCCTTGCCAATACCTTGATTTTGGCCCAGTGATACAAAATTGGACTTCCAGCCTACAGAACTGTGAGAGAGAATACATTTTTGTTGTTTTAAGTCACTGAGATTATAGTAATTTGTTACATCAGTCACAGAAAAGTAATACAAAGTACCTGCTTATTAAAAAGGAATCTTGGCAGTTGTCATACATCTGCTAAAATTGGAAGATTTAGGTCAAATGCGAGCTTCCCTCTTCTGTCTAAAATGACTAATAAATGAATTATGTGGAGTGTTTTTAATCATTGGAGGTGCATAAATTCTCCACTCATTTTGAAGATATATAAACTCCCTGCATGCAATCTCAAGTGGATATGTGTGTGGATGTATAGATACATATACATTATATATTATATTTTTATACAAAATTTGTGTTCCTGTGGAAAAACGGTTTGGTGTTTTCATTAAGATTATTCTTGTTGGCAGGAGAGTAACGTGATCTGAGTTGAAAGCCACATAGCAGTTATGTGAACCTGCAAAATTGCCCTTTCTGAGGAGTCTGTCTCTGCAGGAGCAAATGGGGATAGCACCATCCAATTCATGCGTTATTGTGGGGATGTACCAGATAGTAAAATTAAAATGCATAGCACAGTGTGGCACAGGGATTGAAACATAGTAGGTACTCAATAAACACTAAGGAGTTATATTTCCTTCTCCCCCAAACAAACTTAACATACTCCTAAGAGAATTACTCTGGCAGCAGACCAGAATTGTGAAGATTGCTGTTTTGAGAAGTAAAATTGCTTCAGTATCCATTTTCCTTATAAATGGTTAGGTTTGGATATTTTGGAGGTTGAATCTAATCTATCATTTCTGTGAAGTTGTCATGTAATACTGTACAGAAAACTGGCTTTTGTGAGTGCAAGGATGTTATAGTTTCCAATAAAATTACAAAATATTTACTGCATCCAAGCCAGAGACTGTGTCTGATTTCAATAGCAGGTAAATAAAGACCTGTTCTCACAGCCTTAAATCACTGTCATCTCTACACAGGCATGTTATTCATTTCTAGACTAAAAGGTCCAATACCGCCAGTTCTATTGAACGTGAATTTTCTTCTTACTGAATTTTACAATCAGAAGCAAATAACAGTGGCTCAAAAGGAACAGTCAAGGAATTATTAAAACTCAAGTAAAATTCATTTTAATAATGTATTTTAAAAGCTCTGAAGTTGAAGTATTAATCAAATTTCTAAAATTCAATTAATCATACCATAAATGTTTTTAAAGCAATCTTTCCCTAGGGGGTAAAATCAAATTAATCATAGAAAAGTTTGCTGACAAATGTTTGTTCAATGCATAATGTAAAGGCATGATGAGGATTCTATTTTCTGCTCTAAATGATGTGACTGCCAATTTTAAGGTTGTATAAAGAAACAGTGCCTCCAGTGAGCTCAGAGCTAAATCTCCATGTTTTGTATCCAGCTCCTGATCTAAGGCTCTGGCTTTTTTGTTATAGAGGAGCAATCATGGACCAGCTGTATAACCCATGATTAAAAATGACAGTTCCATTTATACATGGCATATTGACCATGTCAAAGTAAAACCCAATGACCGAATGGGTTAGAACAATACATGGGTAGCTATTTCATAAATACAATCACATAATACTGCTCCCCAAATCATAGATGCACCATAATCAAATGCCATCATTTAATAGTTCCCATAAGTCTGCCATTTACACATATATCACGATACTCTAAATAAATAAAATATTTAAACACAAAAAATGGCACCAAAAAAGTAGTTGAGGAAAGCTTGACTGAATTCCTTTATACTTTGGAATGAGAAAGACCATTCTTACTATAACTCAACATTCAGAAGTCATAAAAGGAAAGACTGATAAAATTACCTGCATAAGCAAACAGATAAAAAACCTATTTGAACAGTAGCGGCAATATATTATGCTCCTACTCAGTTGTCACTCATTGTTGCCCATTTTCTTTAACACAAGATAAAAAAAAAGATATCATATCATTCAAAAATCTCTTAATTCCAACTTGGCCACTTCTCAAAATATTCTGACTGGACCTTAGTTCCTGTCAAGGATTTATAATCATTATTGTCCTGAGGATAGCATAGACATCATTCTGCTTCATGTGTGTCTCTATGTGTGTGTGTGTGTTTCTAATTTAACTCATTTTTTTAATATAATTATTTGTGAGCATGATTGGGCAAGATATTTACCCACTCTTTCTCAACCCCAAGTTCACTTGTCTTTGTGATCCTGAGCCTGACAGACTATACCCTGAATTTCCCAATGTCTTTTGCCAGATGGTTTTCTCTTAATTGGTGTCAATGGGAGGTGCTCGTTGGAGACTGCAAAGAGAAAGGACTGAAGAAAGGATTCTCTTCTGATTTCCAGAGTCTGTCTGCATCCCTCTGAAAGCAAAAGGCAGATATGGTCCAGTCTCAGTGTCTCCCATCACTCCACTCCCAGCCATCTGCACCATATCAGAGATGTCAGCATGGGCTGCATGGTGACTCCTCCTCTCCTCACACACACACAAGAAGTCCAAGCACTTACTATGAATCAGGATCCTTACGGAATGCTTTTCCTAGTCTTCAGAGATTAACTGACAAATGTTTAGCCACCTCCCCACCCCAAGCTCCTAGATTTTGTGACAGCATCTCTTCCCTTATGTTCCCAAGCCCAAGGAGTGGTAGCTTCTCAAAAACTCTGCAACCCATTTCTTGTATTTAATTATCTCTGGTGCAATACAAACCATGATTTCTATTTTCTTGTCATGACTCTAACTGATGCTATAAGTGGTGCCAGGAGTGGTTACAGGAAGGGACCATCTTGGAATTAGTTTTGATGATGAAAAAAAGTATTGGAAACTGACCATCTGTAGCATGGAGTGGTATCAAAATTACTTAAATTAACACTTGTGATTCCTTTGGATTAAACAGTCTGTTTTGGGCCAGGCTGCAGGATATTAAGCAAATGTAGTAATTCACCATTATCATATCAATGATGATATTAAGAACCAAGGGTGAGAGGCCAGCTTCTGATTATCCTAAAATGCTTAGAGAAAGAAAACGACAAGCTCAGGGCTATAAACTCTGACCTATCACAGTCAGGTAAGCAGAGGTACTATTGAGGTCTTAAAATAGTCACTTGTATTTTATAATGGCTGAGCAGATAGCAGTGAAAACTATATCCCCAATTTAATTATGCTGGATACAAGTTAATCATGTAAGTTGAAGTCCCACTTTCCATATCTCTTATGTGGAAATAAGGGAGTATAATGAGGAGTAGGATTCGGATAACGGAATATGGAAATTTGTGTGTACTTGATAGAAGTTGAAATCCTTGAATATTCAACTCTGTCTGAGATTCTCTGACCAGTGGCAGCAGCACCTCCACCTTTGAGTGAGAAGACGTCTTGCTGGATAACTTTACTCAGGGCTATTGTCTTCTAAGAGGACACCATTTCTCCTCCAGACCCAACCCCACCACATCTTATTGCTCAAGACTTATTAAGTACAATCATATTTTAGCATGCTTTAGAGAGACAAGAGCAAATTCAGGCCTAGAAGAACAGTTTTTACTTGAAAATATTGGTAAGATTTGCAATTTTATCAAAGTATACAAGTTTATTGTATTTAGGAATAGATCCAAGGAAGTTAAGTCAAAGAAAGAAGCCAATATATCAAAAGACTGGGATAATATATTGATATGGAGACAATTTTAACTGAATATGTCAGCCCAGGCAGCTGGGAGTGGCTCTACTAGTTTTTGGTTGGTTGACTGAAATCTAGCCTTGACAACGTCAAGTATTCAATGAAGTTGAGATGTGTTGCAGGTTGGGTTTTCTGGAAACAGAAGCTGAGATGGAGTTTGAGGTGCAGTATATTTCTTCAGGATCAATCCTTGTGAAAAGAAAGAGAAGAAAATGGATTGCACAGAGAGAAGAGCTAAAATACAATTTTCACCTGACAAATCCTCAGTGAAGTCAATGGCGGAAGAATTCCATTCTCAGTTTTCCTACATTGGGTTGAAATAGTTGGAGCTCTATAAACCCTCACTTAGTTGCAGAATGTGGGCTGCCTCTGGAAGGATGTGACCGTGGGTGAAGCTGCTCCCTGTAACCAAGGTAGACCACGAAGGAGCTGACAGCAGGAGGCTGTCTATTGACCTCTCCTTAAATGTGCAGCAATTCCTGCCTTGAAGCGTGATCTGAGTGGCACAGAAGGGGAATCAGGGTCCCATGATCTATCTACCACAAGATGTCAGAATATCCCTGGCTTAATCTACAGGAAGGAATTCAATGTCTTAGGGAGATAGGAAGGTTGAAATGGATTCTTCACGCATGATGTGAACATCACTCCGTATTCCCTGAGAGCTTAAAGAACTCTGGTCCCATCAACTCTTCAAACTGTGGTACATTTGGAGCCTCCTTTCCTGCAGTATTCTATTCAGAAGATCCATTCCATTATGACTTTTTAAAAACGGCCAACTTGAGCTGAACAACCTTCCATACTGATTCCCTAAATATAACCAGAAGTATTCATCTTTACCCAAAAACACCTGCCTTGTATACCACCATGCTTTTGTTCATGACACTGTTTTGCTGAGATTCTTTTCCCTCCCTCTTGTTTAGAAATGAGTTCATACTCACTCTCTAAGTTGTGTTTCAAATATTATCTTTCTTTAAAACTTCTTGGACTCCTGCAGGCAGAATTGGTTGGAGTATCTCATCACTTGTAAATATCAAGACATTAATGTATTACTACATTTTGTTTGCAAAGTGATCTTCTACAATGTGACTTCAATATCCATGAGAGACTGCGCTGAATCTTAATCACCTTTTCATGTTCAATTCTTGCATTAACTATGCCCCCTCATTAAGATTTGCTGGGAAAAAAAGCAGCTTTTATGGCAAATGGTGAAGTAATGGTGCAATTAACTGAAATTAAGAAGCTGTGAAAAAGAGAAGGCTGGGGAAGCTCCTGGGAAAATGATAACATGCTGAATTAAGAGAATTTGAGTTTGAAGTATCTGAGAGCAAGCCTAACGTATAAAGATATAAATAAACATGGGTTTATGAGATAATAAACGAAAGAATAAATGACCAAATGAATGTGAAATGCTTCAATGGAAAATTTCTTTAGCCAGTTGAGATTAGAGATTAAATAAAGAGATTGTTTAGCAAGGTAAACACATTTTTCTGTGGCTGCTTTATCTTTGCACTGCAGAGAATGGGATACTGCAGCTTCTCCAAAAGTCTCAGAATCACCCCATGAGTAAAAAGTCTCATAATTACTTTTTAAACAGGATTATTAAGGTATAATTGATATTCGATGAACTGCACATATTTAACATTTTTTTTTTTAGAACTTTTATCGTCAATTCTTACAACTAAATTTCAATCCACTTAATTTATAATTCTAGAAGAAAGAAAGTAAACTTTATTTATAATTTGAAATTTTTAGGAATTTTTTTAATGACAAAAGACTGTATTTAAATACATCATGATCAATAAATGTTATGGGTATTTGAATGGAAAAATTCACCTCTATGTATTCATTAAAATTAAAAGTGTACAATTCAACATATGTATACACAGTAGAAATAATCACTACAATCAAGAAAGACTATACCCCTCACCTGCAGAAATTTCCTCATGCTCCTTGTAACCCTTCCCTCACACTTCTCCCTAACTCGTTTCTCCAACAAACCACTGATTCATTTTCTTTTACCATATATTAGTATTCATTTTCTTGAGATTCGTATAAAGTTAATTAATACAGTATATACCCTTTTTTGTCTGACTTATTTCACACAGTGTAATTATTTTGAGATTCATCCATCTTATCACATGTGTCAATAGTTCTTTCCTTTTTTTTTTTGCTGAGGAAGATTCACCTTGAGCTAACATCTGTGCCAATCTTCCTCTATTTTGTACTCGGGTTGCCACCACAGTGTGGTCACCAACAATTGGTGTAGGTCCGTGCCCGGGAACTGAACTCAGGCTGCTGAAGTGGAGTGCACCAAATTTAACCACTAGGCCACGGGTCTGGCCGCAATATAGTTCTTTTCTTTTATTGATTAATAGTATTCCATTTGATGGACATACCCCAATTGTTTATCCGTTAATAAACACTTGGTTATCATTTGAAAAATTTGGATATCATGATTATCATTTGGATAACCATCATTTTGATATCCATTGGATAACCAACAGATGAAAATTGGTTATCAATTATCTTGAGATACACATTTGAGCTGTTTCCAGTTTTTGCTATTACACACAAAGCTACAATGAACATTTGTGTACAAGTCTTTAAATGGACATTTATTTCCTTTTTCTTTTTGGTAAAAACCTAGGAGTGTAATGGTTAGGTCATATGATAGGTCTGTGTTTAATTTTTTAAGAAACTGATAAATATTTCCCAAGAGGTTATACACTTCACATTCATACCAGCAGTTTATGAGAGTCCCAGGGTGCAATTTTTCCAAAACTCTTAGAATCACCACATGAAGAAAGAACCACCTAGATATTATTTATCCAGTATTGTAGAATTTTTTCTCCCATTTGTCATCTTTTTCACATTCCTATCCAGAGCCACCCATGCTTGAATTTCCTTTGAACTCTTGAGCATCTTGTAATTCCTGTTTCACTTTTCTTAGCATTTCTTTCTTTCTATTTAGGAGCCATTTGTTTTGTCTTCTAAGCTGGTATATAGAGTGGTTGTTCTCAAGTCTCTCCCTTTCCAAAGCATAGAAAGCAACATGCATGAGCTTCACAGAGAGCTGGCACTTAATTCTGTCAGTCAATCAGGGAATATCTTTGGAACAGAATCTTCAATTTCCAAACCTTTTTATTACAAATCCAACTTTCCTCCTTTGTGACTCCTTAGAGTAGCTACCTTGGATGTCTGCCTGTGTCTCTTCAGGCTTCTTTTGCAACTTTTTTCCTATCATCTCATAATTTTTCTCTATTACTTAGATCCACAAAATTTTGTTAGTAACAACCACCACTAATCACCAATAACAATAACTGATGATAGCTACCAACCTGAGAAGTAGCCAGGAATTTTTAGAACTTCACTTATATTCCTCCTCCCAATTTTTTTTGGCCAAAATCCTGTATATTTTTTACCTATTTTGTCAATAATCAACATTACCATGAACATGCATGGGAATTTTATGTCTTAGCTTAGTGCAATGAAGTCTTTTTTTTTTTTTTTTTGTGAGGAAGATCAGCCCTGAGCTAACATCCATGCTAAGCCTCCTCTTTTTTTGCTGAGGAAGACCGGCTCTGAGCTAACATCTGCAATGAAGTCTTTAAAGAGAAAATGTTCCACCATCCCATTCCTTCACCCTGGAAAGCTAGCTGTGATTGTGTCTCCCCTTTAACTCCCTGTGTGGGTGGTACACTTTTCTATTATAGCACCTCTTGTATTATTGGACTTATATCTTTATACGTTTGCTCTCCATTATTATAGTGAGCCTCATAATGGCAGATCAAGTCTTCTTAGATTTTTTATTTTCATACTAGGTACTGTGTTCACATATAGTCTTCAGCTGTCACATGTATGGTTTCCGCTTTCGTAATTCTAGAATTTATAAGACCAAGGCATCTAACAGGCAATATTTAAAAATTTATAGATTGATGGATCAATAAGGAAATTTTTCAGAACCATTAAGCAATATCTTCATTGATTCTGAACTAATATGCACTCAGCGTGTCATGACCTCTTTAAAATGATGTCTTGACGGAGAACCAAACATAGCAATCTTTTCTTTTTTTGTTAGCCAAAAATGTTTATGATCTCCAGTAGTTTATGACTATGAATGAAAGACACACTTCTGTGTTATCATTTATGTATTTCAAGTGTACATTCCACCTTGAGGACAAATACTAAGTTCAAAAATCAATATCATATTTCACTTTATAACAACTGAGACATTTCACATATCGTATCCTGTTTGATCCATACCAAGCTTGTGAGGCAGATAAGGCAGGTTGGAAAAGCCACCTACGGTTACAACCACCAGGGCTACGATTTATACAAAACGTTGTCAGAGACTTATTACACTCAGCATAAGTCAGACAGAGAAAGATAAATACCATATAAGTTCAGTTATACGTGGAACCTGAAAAACAAGACGAATGAATAAACATAACAAAACAGAAACAGACACAGAGAAAAAACGAGTGGTTGCCAGAGGGGAGAAGGGTGAGGCGACTGGTGAAATAGATGAAGGAGATCAAGAGGTAAAAACTTCCATTTATAAAATAAATATGTCACAGGGATGGAATGTACAGCATAGAGAATATAGTCAATAATATTGTGATAATGTTGTATGGTGACAGATGGTAACTAGAGAGTGTGGTGATCATTTTGTAATGTATAAAAATATCAAATCACTATGTTGTACACCTGAAACTAATATTGCATGTCAATTACACTTCAACAAAAAAATAAATAAAGAAACCCACGAGAGAAATTTTAAAAAATTTAAAAAGCTACGAGAACATGAAAACAAAGACAACCAAAGGTGGGCAATCAGCAAATAAGAATTTTCAATGAATTTTCAGGAGATAACATGGGATGACTAGTGAAATTGGCCAGAAAAAAGTCACAGCCCATAATATGTTGATTTTCAACTCTTAAAATCAACCTGTATATACATCAGACAGGTGTTAATTATGAATGCAGAACACAGTGTAAATGCTTTTAAACTTGGCACGTATAAACAAAAGAATAAATGATGTAATTTAGGGGATGGGAACAAGAAAGAGAGTTTAAATCAAGAGTAGGGGCACTAATGTCCTTTTATGAAGTGAAGAGTCTAGAGAAACTGTCTGTAAGTGGTAGATACGAATATCCAATTGGAGTCATAAAATAGCACTGTAACAAAACTGGTAGGTGGTGGAGGTGGTGGTGGCAAGGATCTGGAGGGGATAACCTAGCTAAATCTTCATCTATCAGAAAGTCAATACATACTATCTCTGTGGAAAATTAAGAAATAGTGACACAGTATACATAGTATGTAGATATATGAAGTTACCTTGCAAAGAAGTTTAAGATGGAAGCTTGAAAAAGAAAAAAAACACTTTTACCTCAGGGGAACAAAATCGTGCATAGGAAAAGATTGGGCGGGCTGATACTTTTAACTATAAATTCTTCTATATGTTATTTTTAAACATGGGCATGTGTTATGTTTATAAGAATTTGAAATGTATGTAAGAAAAAATAACAGCTTTTGAATATCTCTAAAAAAACAAAGCAAAACAAACCAAAAAAACCCCCAAAAAAGTTGCCAAGAGAGAGACATATCCATTAACGATGAAAATCAACAGGGAGGCTATAAAGGTAAAGACATGCCTGTGAACAATAAAAAAATTAAATAATGACAGGGCAGTTAACGTCTTTTTTTCTGCCCTCACCATCAACACCTACTTGTAAAACCCAAAGCCACCTCAGCAGGATAGACCGGGTCTTTTAAATATTCAGAGGGGAAGTAAAACCAGACCATTCAGAATCGAAGAGATGCATTTGAATGGCAGTGCGGATTCTGTTCTTAGTCATGGGTTATCTCCTTTAAAGAGAAGCAGTACATTGGCAAAGAACACAGGAAATGTGTTCTTCCCTAATATGCCTTCCTTCGCCTCCAACACATTCTACCAGTAATAGATGTGTTTGTTCTAAAATTCCTCTTTTATGTTGCTTGTGTCCCCTAGAGAGTTAATTTTCGTTGTTGTCTTCTACTGGGAGTGACTAAATCAGATAATGGGAGTCTCCTTAGGTTAACCGACCACAGGGAGGATAAGCAGAGTGGGATGGGGTTATGACGAGTGTAATGAATGTCCAGTATCCAGAAAAGAGAGAGCTGCCTGGAGGTGGGAGCACAAAATTGTCAAACTTTACTTACTTTGTTAAGAAATCGACAAAAGACTAACCCTAATCTATCCAGCTCTGTATGAGCCTGGCTCTGTAGCCCGTAACGCTAACCCTAAGGAGTCCATCAATTGAACCCTTTTGCCTCTTGACTTCTGGTTGGGTTAAATCACTGGAAGGCAACAGTAGCTAGATTCAAGGGCAGAAAGAAACAAAGGCAGAGAAATTTCCCCCTTTTCTCTCCCTGCTTTACTTCTGCAGTTACGGAAAAAGCTGCATTCCTCAATGAATACAGTTTCCGCCAAGTGGACACTTTTCGATGACTCCAGCTTTCATTGGGCTCTAGTAACATCATATCTTCTCTGCACCATTGGCCTGAGGGTGGTGTTGTTAGTCCTTGAGTACCTCAACAGCCCTTACTGGTTCTCCTTTTGATTTTCTTAATCCTGCTCCCACCTCATTAAAGAGTCACATCATTAAAATCTTGGTTCCTCCATCTGATTACAAAACTTCAGTCTGTCCTGTCATTTGTTGCCACTTTGATTTCTGCCAAATGCCTTTTCTCAGGATGGAGTGTGTGTATATATGTAGAGTTGATGGATGCAGAAGGATCTGTTTGAGAAGAATGTGAGGCAACTATCTCAGGTCCCCTATTTTCTAGAAAGCTTGTGGGTCCCTTTGGACCACAACTTACCTTACTCACTGTTCCTTCAACCATCTTCACCCACTTCCTTTCTCATTTTCATTCGCTCTTCCCCTCATCTTTTATCCTTTATTAACATTAGTCATAGGCTGTTTATTTCTTCATAATTCCATTGCCACTGTCTCCACTGGCTGTCTGACGAATATACTATTCTCTGTTTAACAACAGCCTGATGTGGTAGAAGTAGGATTCAGAAGACACACCTTCAAAAGTTGACTTGGCCCTTTACTGGCTCTGTGACCTCAATAAATTGATTAACCTAGAGGAACTGTTCTCATTCCTGTATCATGACAGTACTGAAAATAGTCCTGCTCACCTCACAGAGTTACTTTGAGGACCAAGTGAAGTAACGTAAATGCAAGTGCTTTGAAAATTCCAAGGCAATGTTGGAGCATAAGGTATTATTATTTTATTTGATCATTTAGGGGTCTAAAATGAGCCACTTTATCATGGTTTGTGATCTATTGCACTTACAAATGTCAGTAAATGGTACTTGGAAAGTTGTAATAACGTTTCATGCATAATCATTTGAAATTTAAATAGAGAAACATTTTCTCGTAGAAAGAAGGAGAAAAGAGAGGTTTCTGAAATTATGAACAATTCCTTACATACTCAGATCCCATTAGGGTGTAGTAAATGGAAAGTAATTTTAACAGAATAAAATAAAATCTAATGTGAATAGTAACACCTAACCTCATCTCCACCTAAATTCTATTATATTACATTTCATGTTTGGTCAGCTTCCAATTAATCTCTGTTTTTTTATATTTTTTTTTCCTCAATATTTTGGCCAAGCAGTGTTGGAGCAGAGCAGTTTTCAGGAACTTTTATAAAGAGAAAAAACGCTAAAGATATTTGCCAGGATTTTCTAGTTTTAATTATGTACTTTACCCTTATTTTTTTAGAAGAGGTCAAGTTAGTCGACATGCATTTTTTTTCCTTCAATTTCAGTATGTGGATTATGAAATGGTAAGAAAAGGATATTCATTTCTTTTCACTGAATGCACAAGTCTGCCATGTGGAAATATACTCCCTTTATACATCTTTGAATAAAATATGACAAGGACTGTCTCTCTCTCTCTCTCTTTGTGTATATATATATTTATATATTTTATATATATTTTATATATTTTATATATATATTTATATATTTTATATATATTTTATATATTTATATATTTATATATTTTATATATATTTTATATATTTATATATTTTATATATACATTTCGTATATATTTTATATATATATTTCGTATATATTTTATATATATATTTCGTATATATTTTATATATATATATATATATATATCATGCCAGACCTACACAAAGCTCTCTTGATAGAAAGAAATGTTCTCCGAACTTTCATTCAGTATACCTCCATTGATAACCAGATTGCACATTGAAGTGACATTGTAATTCCCATTTACTAAGCCATCTTTATTTGAAATAAGAAATGATCTGTCCTCCTTCTTTTCTAAGGAGGTATTATATAGTTTCTCCTATCATGTCTCGGCCACCCTATTTCCCTGTTTCAACATTTAGTGATACATAATCAAGTTGAAAACATCTTTCCTGCAATGTCGTTAACAAAGAAGAAAGGTAGCCTTCAATAAGTATCCATTAAAATGTTCTAGCTCAGTATGTCACAAAAAGATCAATTTGAAAGTTAAATCTTTCTAAAATGGGAACACAGTTATAAAATTCCATGAATGTCCTCTGGAATCAGTAGTAGTATGGACACAATTAGTTAAAAAAAAAAAAAAAAAAGAGAGAGATAATAGTCGCTAGACAGTTAAAAACATTGAGCAAAGTTTCAGGCAGGCATTAACAAAGCATAAAGATGCCACCTGATTGTACTTGTAGCGGTATCTTTTTCATATCAAAAGCAGCGTTTCCGACCTCATAACAGAGCAAGTATTCTATTTAGTATTCATCATCTGAAAGAAATAGTGATAATTAACTGTATCCACTGAGATAGCTGCTAATGATATATGCCGAGACCAGGCTGCTGATGTTGAAACATGTTAAACTAAAGACGGATATTTCTAAAATCCAATTGTGAGGTGTTTTGCTTCCTTAGAAAATTGTTGATAAGCCCTGTGATATAATAGGAATTACTAATTACTTGATGGAGAATTGTATCTCAGTGATGATTCATTGTTTAAGAAATGGTATTTTGTTCTTTAAAATTTTAACTTTATTTCTGAGAACCGCCAAGTTATCTGTAAGCTTTTGATCTATAATGATGTAGCTAGAAAGCTTCAAAAATATAATCATGATAGCATAACATTATTGTTTTACATTTACTTAAACTATCATTTTGAGCAAAATGTCATTGAGATATACGAGGTTATGTTCACTTTGTGGTTAATGAACTAAAAAATAAAATTCAAGGGATATTTGAAAGTTCCCTGAGAAGAACTTGAGATAATGCTACTATCAGTGACTAAAAATAGTAATTTCTGAAAAAAACACACTGTGTGAAATAGAACCATCAGTCATCCAGAAACGGTCCTTATTTAACAATCATCAAAAAATTTATATAATATATCTTTTTTTAAATATACTTAATTTTTTAGAGCAGTTTTAGGTTCATGGCAATAGTGAGCAGAAGGTATAGAGATTTCCCCTATACCCTCTGCCCCAAAACATGTACAGCCTTCTCCATTATCAACATCCTCCAGCAGAGTGTTAACGTTTGTTATAATTGATGAATCTACTTCGGCACATTATTATTACCCAAAGTCCACAGCTTATACTAGGCTTCACTCTTGATGTTGCACATTCCATGGGTTTAGACAAATTTATAATGACATATATCCATCATTATGGTACCATACAGAGTATTTTCACTGCCTTAAAAACCCTCTGTGCTTTGCCTATTTCTCTTTCCCTCTCCCCTAACCTATGGCAACCAATGACACTTTTTATTCTCCCCATAGTTTTGCCTTTTCCAGAATGTTGGAATCATACAGTATGTAGCTTTTTCAACTTGGCTTCTTTCACTTAATAATAGGCATTTAAGTTTTCTCTATGACTTTTCATGGCTTGATAGCTCCTTTCTTTTTAGTACTGATAATATTCCATTGCCTGGAAGTGCCACAATTTATTTATCCATTCACCTACTGAAGGACATCTTAGTTACTTCCAAGTTTTGGCAAATATGAATAAAGCTGTTATAAACTTCTGTGTGCAAGTTTTTGTGTGGACAGATGTTTTCACCTTCTTTAGGTAAATACCAAGGAGTGCAATTGTTGGATTGTATGGTAAGAGTATGTTTAGTTTTGTAAGAAGATTCTGAATTGTCTTCCTAAGTTGTTGTACCATTTTGCATTCCCATTAGCAATGAATGAGAGTTCCTGTTGCTCCACATCCTCAGCAGCATTTGAAGTTGTCAGTGTTGTGGATTTTAGCCATTCTAATAGCTGTGTAGTGGTATCTCACTGCTGTTTTCATTTGCGGTTCGCTGATGACATATAAAAACGCGGACCATCTTTTCATATGCTTATTTGTCATCTATATATCTTCTTCAGTGAGGTGTCTGTTAAAGTCTTTGGCCCATTTTTTAATGGGGTTTTTTGTTGTCTTATTGTTGAGTTTTAAGTCTTCTTTGTGTATTTTGGATAGCAGTCCTTTATCAGATATGTCTTTTGCAAATATTTCCTCCTAGCCTGTGGCTTGTCTCTTCATTCTCTTGACAGTGTCTTTCCCAGAGCAGAAGTTTTTCATTTTAAGAAAGTCCAGCTTATCCATTAATTTTTTCATGAATTTTGTCTTTGGTGTATCTAAAAAGTTATTGCCAACCCCAAGGTCATATAGATTTTCTCCTACATTATTGTCTAGGAGTTTTATAGTTTTGCATTTTACGTTTAGGTCTATGATTCATTTTGAGTTAATTATGCTGAAGAGTGTAAGATCTCTGTCTAGATTTATTGTTTTTGCATGTGGAAGTACACATGTTCCAATACCATTGGTTGAAAAGACGGTCTTTGCTCTATTGTATTACTTTTGCACCTTTGCCAAGTAGCAATTGACTGTATTTATGGAGGTCTATTTCTGGGTTCTCTATTCTGTTCCATTGATCTATTTGTCTAGTCTTTCACCAATATCACACTTTCTTGATTAGTGTAGCATTATAGTAAGACTTGAAGTTGGATAGCATCAGTCCTCCAACTTTCTTCTTGTCCTTCAGTATTGTGTTGGCTATTCTGTGTCTTTTGCCTCTCCATATAAACTTTAGAATAAGCTTGTCAACATCCATAAAATAACATACTATGATTTTGATTGGGGTTGCATTAAATATATACATTAAGTTTGGAAGAACTGACATTTTGACAATATTGAGTCTTCCTGTCTATAAATATGAAATATATCTCCATTTGTTTAGATTTCAATTTTCTTTGATTTCTTTCATTAGAATTTTATAGTTTTCATTATATGGATTTTGTGCATATTTTCTTAGATTCAAACCTAAGTATTTCATTTTTTTTGGTTGCTCATGTAAATAGTATTGTCTTTTTAATTTCAAATTCCACCTGTTCTGTGCTGGCATATAGGAAAACAATTGACTTTTGTATATTAATCTTGTATCTTATAAACTTGCTATAATCGCTCTCAGTTCCAGGAAGGTTTTTGTTGAATATTTCAGATTTTTTACATGTTCAGTCGTGTCATTTGCAAACAAAGACAGTTTTATTTCTTCTTTCCCATTCTGTATACTTTTTATTTCCTTTTCTAGTTTTATTGCAATAATGTTGACTTCCAGTGCAATGTTGAAAAGCAGTGATGAGAGAGGGTATCTCTGCCTTGTTACTGATTTTAGTGGGAAAGATTTGAGTTCCTCACAATTAAGTATGATGTCAGCTGCAGGTTTTTTTAGATATTCTTTATCAAGTTGAGGAAGTTTCCTTCTATTTCTAGTTTACTGAGAGTTTTTATCACGAATGAGTGTTGGATTTTTCAAATGTTTTTTCTGTATCTATTGATAAGATCGTGTGATTTTTCTTCTTTAGCTTTTTGATATGATAGATTACCTTAATTGATTTTTGAATGTTGAACTAGCCTTGCATCTGGGATAAACCCCCCTGTCGTGGTGTATAAAGCCTTTTATACATTGTTGGATTTGATATACTAGCATTTTATTGAGAATTTTTGCATCTATATTCATGAGAGAGATTGGTTTTCAATTTTCATTTCTTATAATATTTTTGTCTGGTTTTGGTATTAGGGTAATGCTGGCCTTATGGAATGAATTAGGAAGTATTTCCTCCGCTTCTATCTTCTGAAAGAGATTGTAGAAAATTGGCAAAATTTCTTCCTTAACTGGTAGAATTCACCAGTGATTCTATTTGGGACTGGTGTTTTCGGTTTTCGGAGGTTATTAAGTATTGATTTGATTCCTTTATTTGATATAGGCCTATATTTGATATACTCAGATTGTCTATTTATTCTTATGTGAGTTTTGGAAGATTGTGTCTTTCAAGGAATTAGTCCATTTCAATCTAGGTTATCAAAAATGTGGGCATATATTTGTCCATAATATTCCTTTATTTTCCTTTTAATGTCGATGGATCTATAATGATGTCTCCGCTTTCATTTCTGATATTAGTAATCTGTTTCCATTCTCTTTTTTCTTAGTTAGCTTAACTTATACTAATCCTTTTAGAATTATGTTTTCTTTTTGCTGGTGAGGTGCTAATTTGCAACAAATGACAGTGTGCGCTATGCATTATTTTAATATAATTTACACAAAAGTTATTTTCTATAATATTTATACATTGTTTTGATTAGTATTAACTGAAAGAAAAATGAGGGAAACATACCTAAATAACTTTATAATCAATGTTTCACTGTAAATTTAATTTCCTATACAATTAAGTACATTTGTCAAAAAAATAGGTCCAGAACATAACTATATTTTAAGAGATTATTATTCCTATGACAAAGCTTTTCTTTTAGAAAGATGATAATTTCTTCAAGGCTGAGTTTATTTTATTCATTCATTTAATGATTTTTTCTCCTAGTAAGTATTTAGTGAACACCTATTATAGTTCAGGTATAGTGATAGACACCAGGAATACCTGGATAAGTGAGGCATGATTTGTGCCCTGAAGGATGCACGTTGAAGAGGAAAGACAGACATGCTAGCATGTGCCACATTGCCATGCATTTACCAAGAGTGATATCTGGATGCTCTTATTTTAACTTAATTTCCATAGTGACGCTGACATGTAGCCACACTAGTAAAGCTATGTTTCTATCTCAACAAGATGTTCGCAAACCAGTGTAGAAAAATATATATAGCTCAGTCAGAAACAGAAACAGAGGAGCCATAGCTTATAGTCTACACAGGAAGGAATACCAATTCACTTTGACAAAAATAAAATGAAATTAAACAAATCAATCTATCACCCTCCAAAAAAAGAACAGAAAAAAAATAGGAAAGTGTTATTTCTCTAGATCAGCTTTTAGTTTAGATTACTGAAAGCAAAGTTTTCATGTTTATTTTCAAATGGTCTAGTTATGCCTTAAACTATTTCTTTTTGATTTCTACATGTTATACTGAGCCTGGCTAAATCGTGTATTTTTAGTCAATAATTTTCATTCAAGAAAGTTTTATTGTAACAATTATTGGGAGATAAAGATGTTTAAGAAGAAAAAATTCCATAGTAGTGCATTAAGTTATCATCTTTCGTATCTTTTATATTGATGTCTTCTTTTCTAACTACATTTGGCAAAACACAGGAGTGATAAGTCAAGGACTTCTAGCATGTGCGTGTGTTTTAAAAAATTTAATCTCCTCTCTTATAGACTCGCAATCAATAAATACAAGGCTTTTTAGAACTTAACTGATATAATGGGTCCACTTTATGTTTTTGTGTACCCTTCTAAGTTTGAGTAGGGAAAAAATGTATTCTATCTTTGGAAAATATGTGTATTTTTATTCATAACCAGACTTCAGTCTGCTTTAAATATAAAGATAAGACATATAAGTAAAATATATAAAATTTCACATGAAAGTACAGAAAACAATATCTTATTTGTTTTGAAATGGGCTAGGACCAAGTATTCTTGTTGTTCTTTTACTTGTTCCTATGGACTAGTAACACTAAGAGTTGAAATGATTCTCCTGCTTTTGGAAAATAACGGAATAGTGAACCGTCATAGCTTTGTTTCCCTCTTTTCCAACAAACTATAAAAAGCCATGTTAAGGATATAATAAAGGATCATAAGGATCTTTCACATATTCATAATTTTCATTTCATAAAAAATGTAATTGTATTAAAATTGCATCAATTAAATGGGAGGTTTCTTCTAAGGAGAGTAACATTATAGTGCTCAATGTAAATTGACTGAACAACAGAATGATAATCAATAATTCTTTATCTTTCTCCAAAAAAAATCTTAGCCCTATAGATACTTTGCAATCAGTAAAAATAATCTTCTGCTTTGCTTATTTAGTATGAGAAAAAAACAATTGTAAATGTTTATTATGTTCCAGACATTTTTCTAAATTCTATACATATGCTATTTCATGTTTTCCTCTCATTAACCTGATCTCCATTTTAGAGTCACGGAAGTTGTTGTTTTCTCCTCCCCCTCTGCCAATTTCAGGCACCCAATTAATTTAACTGTCTGCTCATTAAGATAATGAGGAAACCAAGCTAAATCCAAAGGCACAAAACATAATTTTATAAATCAGAGAATGAAGTTAATGCTAAAGTTGTGAAATCAGAATACATCTATTTCAAAACTCTTACTAATAAATATTTGATACATGTATGGGACTGAACAGTTTCTCTCAAATGCTCATATCCACATGAACCTATGCATATGACCTCATTTAGAAATAGATTTTGCAAAAGTAATCAAGCTAAAAAGAAGTCATGCAGGGTTACAGTGAGCCCTAATCCAGTGACTGGTGTCCTCATAAGAAGATGGATAATTTGGACAAAGAACTACACAGGGAGAACATCATGTGGGGGTGGAGGCAGAGATTGGAGTTATGCTGCCACAAGCCAAGGAATGCCAAGGATTGCTGGCAACCACCAGAAGCTGGGAGAGGGGCATGGAACAGATTCTCCTACTGAACCCCCAAGAAGGACTAAACCTGCTGATACTTTGATTCTGGACTTCTGGCCTCCAGAACTGTGAGAGAATTAATTTCTGTTGTTTTAAGCCACCAAGTTTATGGTAATTTGTTATGGAAGCCACACAAAACTAAGACACCATGCAACTGTTAAATTGAACAGGCTGACTTTTCTCCATCTGGCGTTTACCATTGATTTGTGGTCTAGTTCCTTCTGTGTCCATAGATGGTATTTTAGCCAGGTTCTTCTTAAAAATACAAATGATCTCATTTTCATTAATTAAAGCTCAACCCAAGCTATTGTAAGAATAAAATATTTAAAATTTAATACAAAGGTAGATTGTCTCCCCATCCTGCCCTCTTAAGTTGGCTGTGGGCTGGGAAGCTTGCACTGGGATGCTGGACAGTTAGCTTCTATTCTCCCTCATACTCTTCTACTCCTTCTCCTCCATTCATTATCCAATTTACAGATACCTCAATGAGACAGGAAAAAACAGAAAATACAGGAAACTGAATGTACTGTGCTTTGTTAGATGTAGAATCCTCAACCCTGTCCCTGCTGGTATGCTGTTATGTGTTAACTGGATACCCACTCCTTCCACCCCTACTCCTTGCTGGGAAATTACAAATGCAGTTCTTAATGTGGGAGAGATATCTCTTCCAGCTGGTATTTTATGACTCGATCGCTAAGTCATTGTCTCTCTATGGTCCCTGCAATGCTGAGTCAATTTACAATTCCTGGCAGGACTCTTGAGTAGATTCTGTCTTAAGAAAGCTCCAACCAACTTCCTCCGGCATGGCCCTCTTTTGACCCATAGAATAAAAGTTTTTTCAAATTGCCCTTATATGTGAAAACATGGGTCACAGCTAGTAACCACTATGACTCTGTGATCTCCTTACCATTCTGATCTAATAACCATCTAGCCACAGCCACTCGTAGAATCCTCACGCTTCCCAAACTCAATGGGATGTACGTTAATCTCTCTGAGTGATCATCTTGAAACCCCGTCTTGTCCATTAGCTTAAAATAAGTTGGTAGTACACAAAAGTACTGACAAGTCCCTCCAAAGACATAGTTTCTACTTGACTCTTCTAAATTATTATAGCTGAGTAATTTCCAAATGCTGAGATAATCAGTACCACAGTCTCTTAACAGGTCATGCATGGGTAGTACAGTACCACACATTAGAATCTGGTGTTCTTGGTGCCTGTTGGATTCATTTGTCTACCCAGGACCTCTGTTGAAACTGAGATAACATGAAAGTATCACATTAAATATCTTGATATATAAGGATTCTAGAAAGTTGTCTTCCTTGCCTCTTCCCTGTTGAACTCACAGCCAGAATAAAAACATTAAGATTTCTATGTTTGAATCACTCATAAAAACTACAGATGTTTACGCACTTGTAGCTTAATTTAACTAAAAGCCTAATATAAAAAATATATAATTTCTACTCTGTTATCTTCACTTCTCTCATATGGGTGGTTACAAAGTTGAGTTGTCATGTGTGTAGGTTAGGGTGTTACCTTTTGTTCCTCTTTAAGATGACTAAAATAGATCACTACTTATTCCAGTAATAGCCGAGTTACAAAAGTTGTCTAAGCTTTGTGAGATTATTAACTGCACAGCATTCTGTTTTCCTCTTCAAACATATATAAAATCTAACTATAAATGGCCTTGGGTATTCCTTTGATTGTAAGTTCAGGGCACTAAATGTCTTGAATCCCTAGTGCCTCACCCACTCTAGAACACAGAAGGCAAACAGTAATTATCACCCAATGTTGAGAACCTGGGGAGAGAGCGGAGTTCTTCTCTTCTTGCCAAAATGTGAATAGTCTATGAGGAGTCTAATGGAATCAGAGACCTATTAGATTAGTCAAAATTCTTAACTAATGAAAAATGAACAAACGTAGAGAGGCTCTAGTCTGAATCTGGCATGGTGTGTGGAGAGGCAATGTCAACTTGAATGCCACATAAAATATCTTTCATGGTTAAGTTTCAAATTGATTGCAATTTAGATTTTCATAATAAAGCATGTAGTCAAGATTCTGTGGGGTTTGACTAGATTCCCTAGTGTGAGCGTACATCATATGCTATTGACTAGACACCAAGATCACAAACAGCAGAGTTCTGTTTGATGTGTCATTTTCCTGTCCCTCATTAACTACATATCCTCTCCCTGGAACAAAACTGTGATACCAAAAAAATATACGTATATAAAATATATAAAAATATAAATATAATTAAAGAATAATTTTAATAATTATATAATATTTAAATTTTATAACATCTTAATTAAATTATGTGTATTAAATAAATATATTAATATAATTAAAAATATATAATATTGTAATATACATTTTTCATGCTTATATATATACATTTATATATAAATTTTAAAAAAAATGTGTGTATATATGTATATACACACACACATATATATATAAAGAGGGCCAAATGCTTTGTACTTTGGTTATTGTAACAATCATATCAGTAATAATAATTATAACTAAAGTTTACAGAATCCGTTTTTCTGGGCTGGACTGTTCTGAGAACATTATATAGATGAACTCATTTAACATCCACAGAAAATCACTATTATTTCTGTCTTGCCAATGAGCAAACTGAGGCACAGAGACGATATATTTCTTGCCCAAGGTCAATCCTGGCCCAAGTGATAGGGCCAGGATTTGAATTTTACAAAATTGACTTCGGAGTTGATGCTTTTACCCACCATACTGTACTGCCTCTGTAGAAACATCATAACAAAACTTACAAAACAAAAATTGAATTCTATAAATTTAAAGCTGTAAAGTAACAGTAAACATTCCCGTATACAAGACACATTCTTTCATTTGTGTATTTCTATATGGACTATTTAAAACCACTGAATTCCATTATATGAAGAGAAGTTTATTCTTATATATAATGTAGATATATCTCTCTGCAAAAAACGTTACTGTTTTAAAATATCAGATGGAAAATAAAAACAACAGAACTTAGTAGGCATCGAAAGACATTTTTGAAAATATTTGGTCCTTTTACAGCAGATTTCATATAGAGTTATGTTTATGGAGAAAATTGGTCTTGGTTCAATAAATCTACAAGGAAATATGGTAGTAGATATTTCTTTTAAATTCAAAGTAGCCTCTAAGTTATGTGGATGCCCTGAAGAAAAATAGAATTAATTATATTATATAATTAGCCTGCTCTGTTTTCCTGATACAGCTAAGAAAAATTCCTTTTACCTGTATGTAAATGCAATCAGAGCTATAGAAAAGGCCAGAACCACAGGCACTTTATATTTCCTTTTTGGGGGGAGTTACCATATTTGAGCAGGAACAGCCACAAGACCAGGATTTTGGAGACGTGGATTCTCGTGTTTGTCGTGTTCCTGACAAGCAATTTCACTAAAGTTTTTAGACTCCAGTTTCTTCATCTGGACAACAAAAGCAATGAAGCATTTTACCTCTATGTCCTCTTCCAATTTAAATATTCCAAAATCAACTAAATGTTTGAGATAATGGAAAAGACATAGAAGAACGTGGTTTTCAAAGTATATAAGAATCCTGGCTATATCTAGTTGTGTGTGGGTGATATTTTATCTCCTCAGTTTCTTATATCTCATCAAAACAGGAAAACCTAGAAATAGTAATCACTCTAAGGAAATGTTAAGAAATGTGGTCTTATTCCTTTGTTTTATGTCTGTTACAGAAGATTTTAAGAAAAAGGTGTGGTACTTCAAAATGCATTCTAACATTAAATAGAAATGATAGGTAACTTTATAAAATGCAAATTGAGGTTAATTAGTTTACTGGTTTACCTAAAACATATTGTTTACATAAAAGCGTTTAGTATCCTGTCATGATGTATAAATCTTTGTTCTAGTTTGAAATCTTATTTTAATTTTATACTTGGATAAAGTGTGAAGTTGTTTGCAGATGCCTGAGGGCTTAATGAATGAAGACGAATATTATCCAGGCTGCAGTAAAAGAAAATCTGTTGTACATTTTATATAGTCATGCTTTCTGTGCGTCCATATCCAAGAACATCTCTTCTAAACATATGCTATAAGTTTTGATTTCTGTTTCACAATTGTAATTATTGAGAGAGGAGATAATTTAAATAATGTATCCAGACAATTTTATAAATCCCAGCTACAGCATACAGTTGCAGTCTCTGTGAACGGCGTTCCCCAGAATTGTACAGTGCCCAACATGTGCAGTCATACCCTGTATCACTGAACATATAAGAAGTTTGCAAATAAAGGAATTCTTGAAAATAAACGCTAAGTGTACTAACTCTGTCTATTTTCTAGACGTACTGGCTGATGGGCAGGCTAAGGTTTATTCAAGTAAGTAAGATATCTTACTTAAAGAAAAAGTAAGATATCTGGGGAAATAATTCTTGAGACTTCTCAACACAACAGACAGATTGGTGAGTGGGGACAAAGGATTAATCAAGATTAATCATTAATTTGTTTTCTTCATCATTTAAAATCTCTAAGATTAAAATATTTTGATAATCATATACATCCATTATAAAGATAAAGCATGGAAACATAGAAGCGAGGCATGTTGGCCAGGGTCATACACGTAACCAATGAAGTGGTTATGATTGTGTTGAAGCAGGGGAGATGGAGTTCAAACCTTTTCCTCCAACTTCAAACTCCACAGTTATTTCACCCTTCCGTGCTTCCTGCACTGACAGAGCTTCTAACCATTTTAGGGTTGGCTAGAGTATCTTACTCTGTTCCTGCCTCAGTTTTCTCAATGAGAGATAAAAATAATAATAATAACATCCATATCAGAAGGTTGTTGTAAGGATTACATGTGCTAATTGTGTAAAGACCGTAGGGTAGCACTTGGTGCAAGTTACTGATACATGTAAATTTGCTAATTTAATTATAAATATTATTTTTATTACTACTCTTTTGATGTCTATTATCTTTGGCTAAAGAGTCTTTTTATTGTGAACAGTTCAATTTTTTTTTGTAGTAAATTCCAAGCTTCCTCCTAGTGAAGATTAAAACAGCAAAAACTGTTATTTTTCTTCCTGTGGATTTGGGAACAGAATAGCTGGCGTATAAACAAAATTAGTTTTCCTAGAGTAGATAGAGCTTAATAAATAAAATTATTTCTAATTCAGTAGTGAAAAAATGCACAGTTTCACTTTTATTTTTCAGTAATATTGAATTTTAACTATATAAGTACAAAATATGCTTTAATCTACAACATGCTTTAATTCAAAAATAGACAATATAGGGAAGTCAAACCGGACGCTGACACGTAGATGAAGACTATTTTGAGAGAAGTCTAAGGGGGAGTATAAAAAAAGAAAACACCTACTACATCAGAAAATGATTCTTTGTATAACAGCAAAAAAGTATAGAGAAAGAAGAAACATGTTGACTAAAATTTGGTGAAAACATTCAAGTTTTTCTTCAATTCTCTAAAGAGCTTTGGAAGGATTCATTAATCTGCACTCATACCAGAAAAAAAGAAAAAAGTTTATAGAATTATGAGATAATACCCTGATCTCTTGGCACATATATTATAGAATAGCACTTTCCAATAAAACTGTCTGCAGCGATGGAGATATTCTGTGTATGCTGTGTCTAATATGGTAACCATAATCACTTGTGACTAGTGAGCGCTTGAAATCGGGCTAGGGTTTCTAAGGAAATAATATTTAATATTATTTATGTTAATTAATTTGAATTTAAACTTAATGAGCCTTGTGTGGCTGGTAGCTGCCATATTGGACAGTGCAGTTTAGAAATAGGCAGTCACCGCATATTTTATCTTAAGCATCAAGATACACAGCAGGGGCAAAGAGTGACGGCCGTTCCACCAAGAACACTGCAGCCAGCATATTTAGTCAGGTGCCGCTGTTGAGGGGCTAGAAAATGTGCGGCTAGACTCTTAAGTTGGGTGAGGGCTGGTATGATGTCTCTTTTTCTTGCCAATATTTTGCAATTTCTTAGCATAATGCCTAATATAGAACAGGAAAACAAAAATATTTCTAAATGAAGAACAAAAAGAGAAAAATATTAATTAAGTGATAAAATAATTTATCTTAAATGAGAAAAACATCTTTAGCAAAGGAGAAAAAATATGTATACATACATATTTTAATACATATTTTTCCTATGGAAAAGAACCTTCTTATTGGAGTCAGAATAGTATAAAGTAGACAAAAGAGAAGGTGTGTATAAAATGGGAAAAAGGAAATTGAAATATACACGTGGTCTTACGCAGGAGCAGGGGTTACCCGAATAGGAAGTATCTAGTGAGAAATTCCCAGCTGGGAGGGCTAGCCAGAAGATTTGGACAAGAGATGCTGGAGTTAACAAGAAAAAAAAATTAGAGTATAATGTGTGTATTTATGACACTTTTTGTACCGAAATTCCCCAAAATGTGTCTGAATATTGAATGCATGTGTGCATGTGAGTCATTTCCCTATATTGTTGTTTTTTCTCATGTCTGTAGGTTTGGCCTGTTGCTCTTTACTAGATTAATGAGACACAGTATCCCTCCCACCACACACACACCCCTACCTATAAAAGAGAGGGAGGTTTTGATAAAGAGGGAGAAAGAGAGAAGAAAAATATATATATATACATGAAAAGTATATAATAGATAGAAAGTTTATGATATAATAGCACATTATAGATATTAGCACCAGGCCTGACACTGGGGCAATGAAATTTCCCTAAAATGTCCAACGTCTTCCCTTAATTTTGTTCTAAATTCCATTGTGCTGGTATTCATGGTCAGTAGTTTGGGGCTATTGCTGCCTTCTAGTTTCATGATAGAATGTATTGATATCATGATATTGATCATGATAGAATGTCATATACTCTATCGTATATTCTATTTGCCTTCTAGTTTCATGATAGAATATATATTGATATCATGATATTGATCATGACAGAATATATATGTATATACGTATACTCTATCATATACTATATCTGCCTTCCAGTTTCATGGTAGAATGAAAATGCATTCTATGGGATAGAGATACACGTGAGATACACAGCAACCCCAAACTACCGACCATGAATACCAGTACAGTGGAATTTAGACCAAAATGAAGAAAGGACATGGGACATTTTAGGAAAAAAAGAATTCACTGCCCCAGAGGTGAGGCTCAGTGCTGATTCATCATGTGAAACTAAGAGAGACTCTAGCAGATTACCTTTCCTCTTTACTTCCATGAAGCATTTATGTCACGTAGATCATCTTTGAAATTAAACAGGGAACCTATTTTACCCCATAATTAAAGCAATATCCATTTACTTTCACATAAGGAACATGAAGACAAAGTAAAACTCTAATTGTAATCCATTTAAAATCTGTTGCCAAATAATTCGTGCATTCTATAATTCTAAACATATACTGTGGAGACTAAAATCTGCTCTTTTATTTAAGTCGCAGAATTGATATCTATTTTGTAATTGCCCTTTTCAGAACGTGGAAAATGTTGGAATAAGATTCAATCTGACACAAATGAAAATTCATTGCGTTGGGCTCTACTGTCTAGTATGTATTCATGAGTTTATTATCTTCAGGGTAAATTTATACCTATGTAATATCCCCAGCAAGACTTTTTGCATTAATTTGGAAATAAAAAATAGGCGTATTTAAAGGCATGCATCATCTCCTTGTTAAACAAAAATTTTATAGAATTTTAAAAAAGCAATTTAGTCTGTTCAGGACAAAACTAGGTCATTAGAAATTGCCAACTATTTTATATATGCCTGACGGATTTTATTTATTTAAAAATTCACCACCTCTATATGCAGACATGCACTTTCTTTACCATTCATCGACATATATGAAAGGCATGAATCATGGTACATATAACTTCGTTTTTTGCTTCTCGCACAGAGTATGTCTGAACACTTCTTGTTTGTTGCCCTTGTTCAAGTTCTTCATTCTGGCATTTAAGATGTACGTCGCTCTAACCTTATTACCCCCCTTTCCTCATCTAATCGTATTAGAATCACTTAGCTGTCTCCAGCAGAGTATATCTCTTTGCTCTTCTTCCACATTTTTTAACCTCTGTCTGGAATATCCATTCTACTTTGGTCTAACTAACTTAGACACATTCTGCTGTGTGAAATTTCCCTATTATTCACCCACTAACAGCTTTGATGATTTCTTCTTTCTAACACTGTCATATACACATGATGTCTTCTTACATATGATTATCTCCTTAAATATCTATAAGATTTTTGAGGCCCTTATTCTGTGGATCTCAAGCCTGATATAAAGATTTGCAGATAATATAAACATAATAAATATTGTGGAAGAATGAAGAATATGGGTATATTTCTACCATAAAACTAGTTGGAAGATTTTTCTAAATGCTACTAAACTAGTATCGATTCCTGCCTGGCCCCAGAAAAGAGTAAAAAAGCTCATTACCTCGTGTGTACTTGGAAAAAGCTTTTTGGTCCTGTGGGATGGGTTGACTTTTAAGAGAGAGAAATAACCCACAACTTCACAAAATCTATATGGTGGACAAATGAATAGTCGTGTTATACACTGAAAGAGAGGAATACGCATTCAGCATTGAAGCTAACTTGCCTGAACATCTTACTTGCATATGAAGCTAACTTGCATTTACATGGACATCCTTATAGTTACAGCATGTCAGAGCAGACGGTGTGCTTCTTATCTATGCAGAATTATATCTAACCCACTAAGAAAACTTTTTAAATGCTAAACAATAGTGGCAAAATGAAAGCGGAAAAACTTTCAAAACAGAAGGAAAATGATAAATTGGTTCTATATATTCTGCAATCATATTATCTACACAATTGTAAGTTTGTGATTTCTACTCTTGACAGGCAGTCTTGGGTGTCCTTGCTGAGCCAAGATAATGATTATTAATAGTTAAAAATTTTTTCTTATTCTCTCCAAGATGGGAAGAATTTCAGAATATTCTATATCTTTGCTTTAAAGTAGGTGAAAAGTTTTAAATTGCTATCTTTCCATATCCTCCTACACAGTCACACAATGGAAATCACTTGCCCTTCCTCTGTCTTAGGAGTTAACTTTACCATGAATAGAAAATATAACAATCTTCCACTCCTCTTGAAGCATCTGTTGTTTTGTGAGTTTCTTACTACCTTCCAAGTAAGTCAGTATTTTAGAAAATGCTGTTGCCATTCATATCTTTGCCCCCGTACATGGGAAAAGACTGGATCCAAAGAGAAAATGGGCCACAAAGTTGTTTTTATGATGTATGAGATTTATAGAAAGAGAGACTCCACATAATTGTAACAAAGCTTAATTTTAAACTTTTTTCAAAGAAGAAAATATATAATACAATTGTAGATGAAAAAAATCAGAACTCAGACATATTTAAGGGGAGAATATATTTATACAATTTTTATGGAGGGCAGTTTGAATAAAGGAATGTTAGTTTGCATAATCTCAAATCTGAAAATTTATCCTATACCTTAGAATATAATAAAATATGTGTAAAAATATTTTGTTACCAGAATGTTTGGCATGGTGTTATTTCATTACTTCAAAATTTTTAGAACCACCAAGATTAATATAAATAGATAATTGGTTAAGCGAATGAACACGTGCTCTAAGTGCCATGAAGGTGAATTGGTTATGAGAGTGCATATTCTGGAGTCACACGACTTGGGTAGAATACTACTTTTCTTACTTTCTAAACAGGAGACTTCCACTTAGTTATGTGTTCTCTCTGTGTCTCACTTCCCTAAAATGAGGAATAGCAACAATAATAGTATCTGTCTCTGTAGTTTGTTGGTAGCATTAAACAGGTTAACATATGTTAACTTTTTTGGAATAATGTCCAGCAAGTAATAAGCACTGCATTACTGTTAACTTTGGTTATATAGCCAAATACATTAATTTTGTAGAAAATATAATGATGTGGAAAGATTTTCTGAGGAAAAGGAATACATATTATTTCCTTGTATTTTTTTTTTATTTTTTGTTTATTGCAGTAACATTGGTTTATAACATTGTGTAAATTTCAGGTGTACATCATTATACTTCTATTTCTGCATAGATTACATCATGTTCACCACCCAAGTACTAATATTTTAAGTCAGACAATCATCTTTACAGACCTATCTCCCATCATTTCAAAAACAAAAACATAATTGATGAAAAATAGTGTATAAAAACAAATATTCAACATATTGCTTTTAATAATATGTGATTTATAAATGGAGATTATAGATAAAAGTTTGGTGTGAAGGACTCAAAGAAATTCAGTGATTTTGGTTTATGACTGTAGAGTGAATTTTAATGCTACCAGCTCTTCAAATATAAATAAGAAGATAAAGGTGCATTCTGAACACGTAGGGGAAGCCCTCATGATCTTAAAGTCAGAAATATCTGTATCAGAGATCTAGTGTTGTGAATAATGATCCACTACTCCAGTGGTTTGGTGTACTATCTAGAAAATTGAGGAAAATCTTTTCTCTAAACAGTTCAGTAGGCTATCAACAACTGACAGTTTTAAAGAATGCAGGCTGCAATATAACAAAAAGCAAACGCAGTCAATCAAAAAGTAAAGGACTCTAACCATCAATTGGTATTATCATCAGTTCTCGAATTCAGAGATTCAACTTTCATATAGTTCAAAAATCTCACCACTTTTCTCTGAGCATGACTTATTATTATGTTATAATTTCATTATTCAAGTTTTGCACATATTACATTCGTATACATTTTCTGGAAGCATTGTGCATAAGTAAAGAAGCCTAACTGTATTTTCAAAAATTAAAGTAGTAGAAGCCAAACAACATTACAAAATGAACTTTTCTAGTTCTTGGTCTCCAGATCCTGAGGTCTTTAAAAAAACAATAGCCAAGCACAATATCCTCTGGCTGGTCTTCAATATTTTCTGCAGAATTCCAAGCTGACTGATTTCTTCTAGTTAAAAGCTTCTCCAAAAATTTCACTTTCTTCCTTAAAATATTTCTAAAGGCAAACTTTCTCTTTTGAATAACATTCCAACTTTCTCCCCTGAATCACTTTATAAATTGCTGACAAAGTAGTTCTCCTAAATCACAAATATGATCAATGTGACTTTCTAACTGTCTACTTGTTTACACCTTCAACATACATCCTGAGCACTTCGTATTCCCTTTCTGCGGTTTACTTTTCTCCACACACTTGTCGTGATCTAAAATTGAATATATTTTACTTGCTAATTATATATTGATTCACTTCTAAAAATAAAAGTTAGGATCAATGAAGCAGGGTTATTTGTTTGTTTATTTTCATTTTTTTGCATAATTCCTCTTATTCACTACCTATTTCCATGGCCTCATACAGTAATTGGCACATAGTAAGTGGCATAAGTTGAATGAATAAATGGATCCTAGCAGGAAGATTAGTTTAATGGTTAAAATCACGTTGCCTAGAGTCAAAGTACTTACGTTTGTCTCTCTTTCTCTGTGTCATTTATTACCTGTAGTCCCCTGGCCAATTTAGGCCTCTTTTCGGTGTCTTTTTTTTCTTTATTATAAAATGTTGTAGATAATGGATGTGAGAAAACTAATGAGATAACATATGTAAATCACCTAAAACTTAAATCTAAATTTTTTGACAATCAATATTGTCTTTGGTCAGTGGATTTAACACCTCTTTATTCTATACACTTTCCTTCTCTCAAGAACTGGAGGAAAACATTCCATACATAAGAAGGCTTCTCCTTGCCTTTTTAAATTAAGAATGCTAATTTCTCATTGTGGAATATTGGTTGTTATGGTGACAGGAGGGAAGACAGAATTAGGTGGGCTTTGGAGAAGATATGATCATGATAGTTAAGGTTAAATTTAAACAATTTTGGTGATAATTTCCTGCTTTGAGTTGACCTTGACTGGAGTTTAATTTGGTACTAGTTTGACACGAGTAAATACAACATGATTAAAATCTCTTACTATTTTTAAGCCGAAACTTGTTTTTCTCTTCTTTACTTTAAGACTTTAAGTGGCCACAGGAACAGAGGAAGAGTCCTGGTTCTGGTATTACCTTCGAGAGGCCAGTAAGATTGTGTTGTAATACAATAGAGTCCACTGAGATTGATGCTATCAGGAGCTTGTTTTTTAAAATTTTCTTTGTCATCTGTGGACGGGACCTTGTGGGCTTGTTATTGGGTTCTTGCTCTGTGTGGGCTTGTGCAGGTCTGGACGTATGAAACTCATGACTGTTTAACGAGGTACTCAGAGCCACCTAGAAGCTGTTGAGGTCCTCGTAAGAGATTTGAGGTTGTCTGCTGAATTAACTCTTGACAGTTTGTCCAGTGTGGGAATCTTCACGAATAGAAATGGGACAGAAGGGGGCAATTACATGGAGCAGCTGAGGGAATGTCACTTAAATAAAGCCTCATCACTAGAATAAAATATCAGATGGAAAAATAAAATTATAAGCATGTGAGGATAATTATGTTTTTTAAATTTATTTTAAAGAAGTAAAACTTGTGCTCATAATAAGAAGAATCAAACGATCCATTGGAAAAAGTGGAATAAATATGAAGGATTAATATTAGACATTGTTGCTTTTTCCTTAGAATTTGAATTGTATCATAAATTCTTTCAGGGAACAATTTTCTTCTTCGGATTGGAAGAAGAAATGTTATAATGGAAATGTTATAGGTTGACAGGATTAAAAAAATCAGTATCCAAAAGTTTTTATACTGACACAGGGTGGTGTTGAAATGGTTGTCTTTTTCACAATTCAGAACATTAGGTTAAAAATTTACCATCCTAAGACGCTTCCTATCCAAATGTGTTAAAGAAATAATCAATCTGGGAAACTAAAAGGCCTCCCCAAATTAGATAACTTGTATTGTTAACTTTTTTTAAAATCAACCAAAAGGGTGAAAATGATGAAGTATGATCCAGTTTTATTAGAGAACTAGGGGATTTTAACATATAAAGTGGGATTATAATTTCAACTGTTTTCATACAATTACACTTGAATATGTTCCTTACTTTCATATTTTCTGATTTGATAACCATATTGTTAATGATAGATTTTCTTTTGTAAGTGAATTAGGCGATTTGGAGGCAATAATGATAAAACTAAAATTTTGGCTGGGCTTTCTTTTTTTATGATAGTATGAATTAACAAATAATGAAAATTAGACTGATATTTATATCACACAGGTCCTGACATGTGTACTAAAACTGTAATGAATTGAATCAAGGAACTGATATATACACTAAAACTTTTGCAAAAGTACAGCTTATCCCAGCTCTGCTGCATGTTACCAGGCTTTCTTCATGTATGACTGTGGGTATGTGTTAATTTTTATAGAAAAATTTTGTTCCATTTCCAAGAATAATGATGAAGTAATTTAAGAGTGTTGAGAAATATAAAAAGGCAATATATATGTATAAAATTTATATGATATAGTTTTACTTGAGCTGAGAAGAAATTAGTGGACAGTACAGGTTCTGTCCTTCATAATTTGATTATGATGGTCTTAAACAAACTTGTGATAGAGACAAGGGCAGGGTCCTTAAAATTTTTTTAGCCTAAAGCATCCACTTGGATTTCTATTTACTTTAAATGTTTGACATACTTTATTCGATGATGTTTAATAAATAATTTGTCTATGTTTTCCAAAATTTTATTGTTACATCTTATCTCTATCTTTTATTAGAAAAGATAAAGGAATAAACCATGCTATATAGCCTAGTGTCTCTGAGACATTGGGTTTACAATATATATTTGAGTACATGCAGCCTGATTAGAGCATCATTGTCAAGGGATTTGGTCTGAGCCACTTGGTTATCTCAAGACATTGTGGATGACATGAGTCCTCTGTGGCTTTCATTTTCTCTATCTTATTTTTTTATGTATAATATTCTCTAAGTACAAGAAGTTTTATTTTTTGTCTCTTTATTCTTGACCTAGATGTATAATTTCATAACTATTGGAGTTTTGTGCTTCCAGAGAAATAATTATTGGGAGATTTAAGCAAAGTGTAAGACTTACCCCGGAACATCCTAGTACTATTAGATGTTACTGGTGGCAGGGGGAGAGGGAAAGGGAGAAAGGTGTCTTTGAATAGGAAATGGTGGAGGACAAACACTAGCTCCCAAATTCTAAATTAATGTTATAGATTTTATATCCTGGATTCTGCTTTCAGTACACATAAGGGTGAATATTAGACAAAGTCAAAATAATAGATATCAGTTATACATTGTCTGATTAAATATAATAGGATGTGATATATCTATTTATAAATAAAGGTTAAATCTTTTTATATAGAGATATGTAATAGATTTATATACAAATAGATTTAACATATAATGTATTCCATTTTGAGAGTTAGGTAGTATATAAACCTTAAAGTAATGTTACTATTGATAAAATATTTAAGACATATATTTTCGTGCAATCTTTGGGGAAAAATAGGCAGATATTTGGATCATACCAATAGTGCCAAGATGAATTAGGACTTTAAAATTAATTTTCTTTAATCTCTAAAATGTTCTGGATATTAATTTAAAATGTTAGGTCACCACTTTTTCTTTGACATAACTTTATGTCTATATTTTATCAAGTTGCCAGGGCTAGAGGATAAGTATGCATCACATCCATAAGTTTATGGTCCCTTTTTTCAACGGCTTATTAAAAAAAATCATAAACATATTAAGTAAAATGCAATCCTTAGTGTATTTTTATTTTCTTGGAATTTAAGCAGAAAATTATTTTTAAGAAGAATTCTCATCTCTATATTACTATAAAAATTAACATGATAGCAATTGCTTTTCTGGTAATTATCTTAAGTATTTGAAGAAGATGATGCCTGCGAAAAACACGCAAAATATGGTGAATAATTAAGGCAATTATCTAGATGTTGAAGGAAGAAGAATACTCTAAAGCATAGATATGAGCTCAGAGATGAGCTGTTACATGAGGAACACAGATGGTTTTTTGATTAATCAGTTTGGTAACATCTTTAGTCCCATTTGAAAGGATTGAGTCTGTGCAACAAAATCACTGAATCAAACCAAACCAAAAAAACATCCCCATCTCTATTGTTCAACCAATAGTGAGATGATTAAGTATCCAACGTATCCCTTGGCTTGGTTAATAATGATTTGTATGAATATCCAGATTATGGAGATATTCACTCATGAGGCATTTAAAATGCAATTAGAATACATATATAACTAAAATATTTTTTTGGAAAGGATTCCAATTATTCATATTTATCAGAATAAATTATAACAATGAAGAACTTTTTACTCTGAAGCATTCAAAAGAGTAGTTTTTGACACTGCTCAACAGATCCCAATTGATGTAGCTATAGGTAAAACTAAAAAAAAAAAGGAAAATATTACATTTAAAAGAAAAAAACTTCTGAGGTCTTCTGAGATCCTGCTGGAAAATATTTAAGGAAAATGCAAATTACTTATACTTCTCTGTGCAGATTTACAGGAGTTAATAATGTATATTTTTTCATTTGTTTCTGTCTTTAAACATCTACTACAGACATTGAACAAAACAAATGGGAGCTAACAGATAATTTCCTAGTAGTCGGAGATCAGTGAAAGATGACCCTAACCGTTCTGGGCAGACAGCGATGAAAAATCCATGGCCTTCTGCTCATTTCCCTACCCTTTAATCATATATGAGTCTTTCAAAAAATGAGCTTGATTAACTCAACCTTCTTGGATCGTATATACGTTAGTAAGTTAAACCCCTTTTTCTCTTGTTTGTTCAACTAAACTAAGTAACAAATACAGTTTATTATATTTTAATTTTATGACTAAATATTACTATAAGTATTTTACTAATACTGTAATATAGATACATTTTTCTTCCTAATCAAACTGAGACTGTACACACAGTAGGTGTGTGAGCCTTTCCAAATGTTGGATCTATTATTTTCTCCCTTGATTCTGTCGATACTTTTTGTATACAAACCACACTAAATTGATAATTCACTTTTTATTAATAAAAAGCACATTTTATAGTTCCCATTTTCATGTCAAATCTTAGTGTATATTATTTTTCTAAATGATAATTGAATACATGAAGCTTAGGTATAAATTTTATACACACATAAACACACACACATATATGTATGTATTTCCACTATATTTCAATAATACTTTAATCAAATGCAAATGTTGACACAATTAAACATACTTTTGAATATATGATCTGTAATATGAGCTTTTTGTACATGTAAAGCATTAGTTTCTCCCCTTGGCATGGGCTCTAAAATTATAAAGAAACTGGTCGACTCAAATTAGAAAGCTCTACTGGATTGTTTTCCAAACTCTTCCCCACTTTTAAATAGTATTGATCTGTTCTAGCCTCTCTCCCCAAACACGTATAAAATTATCAACACCAAATTTTGATATGCTTTTTAAATTACAGTAGGTTAACATTTTTCATGAACATAAATATGGATTCTCTCTTAGGATAATATTTTCATTGAATACATTAATTCCTGTTTGTGGGCATGTGTGTTAAAACACGTCTAACTCTATGATATCCATATGATCTCAAGTTTAAAAATTATTGCCAGAATTCAAGTGCATTCTGTGTGACTTTTATTCTCAGGCTCCATTACCTCTATGCACAGAAATACATAAAAAGTAACACAGTACGTTAAAATAATTCTAATAAATTATCTTGTAACTAAACTTTCAAATCAGAAAAATAACATGCACAACTGTTTTGTGACACTAAAATTAAAATGTGCAAAACTGTGCATTATAAACATGTGAATTTTGATGTCATTTCACCCATAAATGATCACATAGCAAAACACCGACGTCTCTAATCATAAGTGAATTGTCAACGTATTTTGCACATTGTGGTTGCCTGCCACAATTTCTTGTGTTCAAAAATTTTCAGAGAATTAAAATGTGTTATTATTGTCCAGGTCATTTCAGTTTCTGAAGAGATGAAGGAAAACTACTGCCATGACACAGAAAAAAATACTTTGCTCTTATTTGTTTTCTTTCCAAGTCAGAAGTTTCATTTTGTAATAATAAATTACTAAACCAAAGCCAAACATATGCAGAATAGCACTATTTTTCCAAAGAGAGATGATATACAAATAAAATAAGAACACTTTGAAACATACTCCTAAGAGATATTGCAGAACATATGCTGTATGTTTGTGAGCCAGTGGTTTTAATAGTCCTCTAGTAATTTTTAGCCAATCTTGGCTCATTTTAGATGTATTATTCATAGAAATATATTTGCAAAATTGTATACCATTTTATTTAAACAAGAAAAAAATGTGGAATGCATAATTCAGTTGGGGCACATTTATTATTTCTCTCATCATCTAGTATTTGGAAATTCTCTTTATTAACCTTCCTCATTCTTCTCAAAAAAGCCAAAGGCAGTTGATCCCAGAGATCACATGTCACTAGTTCTATGTTAATAGAAGTTAATCAGTGAGAAGACCTAAAGGTTCTAAATGAACAAAGTTATAGTTTACTATGAGCTTTCTCCTGAATCTCTGAGACAAATAGGGCTACAACATAATTTTCTTCTTTAAAACTTAAACTTGAATTATTTATGAAAAAAGGTTAGAAGTGTCATATCATTACATATTTAACATAATCTTTTTCAAGCCTTTCTAATTCCCTAAAGATAAAGGTAGAACATTTGTTAGTATTACTTTCTTAAAGAATGCACTTTTGCAAGCTACTGTAAACAATATTTCTACATCACTGTTTATGGCTGGTTGACAGGCGCAATGGAGACAAATGATAATAACTATTAAATACCTGCTGCATGACAGGATCATTGTCTTTATTCCTCACCCAGCTGTCTAAGATGGGCATTCCTATTATCTTATAGATGATGATTACGAGCTTGAGAGAGTTTACTTGCCTTACCCAAGGTCATGAAATTAGTATGTAGTAGTAGCTTCAGGTCTGTCTGGCTTAAAAGCCTATCTTCTTTCCATTAATATGCCTATGAATGTTGAGTATTAGTTTGTGAAAGGGGTCAAGACGTGTCATTAAGACCTTGGTCTTAGCTGATGTGCTGCTCATTAGATAGTAAAACTATTGGACATCATATCGGGGTGTATATCGGCACCATGATCTTGGTAAGTTTTTAATTTTATAGATACCTGCAAGATAAAAATAAATGACAAGATTATTATAAGGATGCTTGTTTTGTCCAGCTCTAAATTCTTTATTGCCTTACATAACTATATTTTTTAAATGTTTCAACAGTCATCACAAAGTATGGCTTCATGAGTAGATAGCCATATTATCCTATGTCTCCTTGATCTCATTTTGCTATAGCTCATGACATTGTGTTCAATGTGAATAGCTAATAAGTTGATTTTTATTACCAAGAATTTCCCAGATAATATTTGTGGAATTAATAATGTATACTATTTTCCAATGTATCACTTTTACTTTTAATACTTATGTTACTAAAGTTGGTATTTTATAATATGCATAATACAAGCATAATTGAAATTTGTTTTTGGAGGTTAAATTAATGATGTATGATATTCCTATTCTGATATGTAGATTCAGTAGCAACATCAAAAAGCATTAGTTGCATACCTACTACACTTAGGGAACTAGTTTGAGTGTTCTGTTTTCTTCCTTATCAAGATTATAATCAAGGTGCAGAGAGAATATTCACATAAAAAGTCAATGATATAAAATTATGAGGCAATACTTGATAATTGTGAAAGTGGAGATCTAGAGAGGTTCTCCTATAAGAATTCAGAGGAGTGGTGATCAGTTAGGGATGATGTGCTCATAAAAGATATTGTTCTAAAGTAAATTATTAGAAGTCAGACAGAGCCTTCAGACTGTAATGCAGGTCTGAAACTTGAGAAACAAGAGGGGGAAAAAGGGAGAATTGGATAGGAAGTGACTCATATTGCAGTAAAGTTGCCAGAATAATTTAGTCATGCCTGTGGCTAGTCCTCAAGTCAAAATCACATAGTAGAGGACTCTGTGTCTCTGGACAGGGTTGCCACATGGGTCCATTCACAATTACAATAGGGGAAGGGAGTGTCAAGACATGGGAAAGTGGATAACTAGGGCTCCACACATATCCCTCCCTGCTCTCATTATAAAGCAGCCTTACCTCTCTTTGCTCCTCGGAGTCAATTACTCTACCAAAATAGTGGTTCCTATTCTTGCCTGTTGGATTCTGATCACAAGAAGTCCAAAGTGCCCTGACAACAGCCGTAAGTTGTGGTTTAATGGCATCCTTGCTACATCCTCTGGCAAGGGTATAACTAATTTGTGGACTAGAAATTTTAATTCTTCAGATCCCAGAGTTACAGAGACCTGATACAAAAAGTCTTCCAGTTGGCCATTGGGAGAGGTGATAAGTACATTCACCCCTGCTTCCTCCTCTTTGTTCCTGAACCAATGTATTTTTTCCTTTAGGCACACAGTTCCATACACAGGTCTCTGATTTAATGAATAGACTACATAGTGAAGGATGTCACCTTCACTCTTTCAGATTGCTGCATCCCTAGTTGGCACATCAGTTGTACCTTCAGAAGCCCATTCCAATACTCTATGAGGCCAGACGCTTCTGAATGTATGGTATGTGAAATCACAAGTGGATCCCAGGGTTCATTGTGAAGGAAGTCTAATGGTCTGATGCTCTGTTGTGTGGAAGTCTATGTCTGTGGATCAGGTATTCTGTAGGCACATAGATAGTGGTATTGAATGAGGCTCTGTGCGCAGGAAAGTTTAGTCCTTCAGGTATAGATATCTCTCCCTATGAGGATGAATTGCTGGATATTCCAGAATAGAAAGATACCAACACAGTCAACTTACCAAGTAACCAATTAGTCTCCCAAAGAATTTGCCATATTGAAAGATAAATGTTGTTTTCTGTTGAATATTCAGAAGCAGCAGAAGGTAGGTAAGTCTTGAAAAGTAGGAGTTCATGCTGTTGCGCTCATGCATAGCATCTACTTCTACCATCTTGGCCACTTTGTTTTTGTGTCCGTTATGCTGGTTCCAGAGTGGCCAATAATAAGAAATAAGCAAAGACCATTGCCCAAGTTACTTTGTCCACTTAGTTATTCACTGCTCCTTCCATGATAGATGCTTGCAAAGGTCATCTGTATGCTAGCCTCCTCTTGCTCCTCATCCTGTCTAATCAGCAATTTGTCATTGACACAATGTATTAATGTGATGTTCTGTGTGATGAACAGATGGTCTAGATCTGTTCAGACCATGTTTTTACAGGATGGGAGAACTCTGTGGCAAAACCATTAATGAATATTATTGTTCATTCCACATGAATGTGAACTGTTTCTGTTTCTTTTTTCTGATCAGAATAGAATGCATTCACTAAATCAGTGGCTGCATACTATATGCTAGAGGCCTTATTAATTTCTTCTAGCACCAATATCATGTCCAAGGCAGCAAATGTGATTGTGGCTATTACTTGGCTGAGTTTGTGGTGGTCTTCGGTCATTACCCAGAATCCGTCCTGTTTCTGTAGGGTCCACCCTGGTAAATTGAACTGGATAAGTTGGTGTAACCACACCTGCACCCGTTAAGTGTTAAGTAGTTCACAAATCTCTACCAGCCCCACCCTCCCCACTACCAAAACGTGGTATTATTTATTTCTATATTGGCTTGAGAAGGGCAGTTTCAGAAGTTGCTATTTTTCTTTCCCCACTGTGGTATTTCTTACCTCATAGGCTAAGGACCCAATGTGGAAGTTACTCCAAATACAAGTTTATCAACCCCAATTATATACACTACTGGGTGGATCTAATTACCTCATGCAAGCACTATGAGACAAACTGTATCTACAACTCCATTATTACCTAGTCCCCATAAGCCGCCACTCTAATGGTGGCAGAGGAAGAAGGGTGTCAGAATGATGCTTAGGTACTTTGGGTTTCCATGTCAGCACAGATCCTGTGTTCAATAGACTTAAAATTTCCTGGGTGTTTTTCCTTTCCCCAATGTAAATGGCTGTAAATTAATTTGTAGATGTATTTGGGAAACCTCACAGTACTAACCATGGTGCTGTGGGATCTATTTCCTAAGGACCTGGTCTCCTCTTCAGTCAATGGATATGTACCTGAAAATTGTCTGAAGTCCAGAAACTGACCAAGGGATCATGATTTGTTGTTTGAATGATAACTGTCAGACTCTTGAGCCTCCATTTTGTTTTTTTTGGTTAGAGACATTAAACATAAACCTTATTGGCACTCTTTTGCCCCTAAATGTCTCGTACTCTAATAATCATCTTTAAAACTCCCTATCAATCAAGATGCCTTGGCTGCCTCTCTAGCCTTGCCAGTCCCTATGGTTATTGCAGCCTCCTATCGTTTGGCATTTAAACACCTGAACTTGGCTGCTATTACTTGTGGGATAGAGAAGGAGAGAGGGCTATCATTATTCATGGATAAGAATAAGCCAAGGTCTGTGATCTACAGTCATCCCTGGCCTGTAGCAAAGACTCAGTACTGAACTTAGTGATGCTAAGCAGTGGGGTTCCTCTCACCAGCACATTCCCAATGACTTAGGCAAAGGGTGTATTTTAACCTTACATACTATATCCAATCCAGCATTCTCACTTCCTCAGCCTGTTTAGATAGATAGACCTTCCACATCTATTTCAGTTTTCTATTGCTGCACAATAAAATATCCCCAAACTTAGCTGCTTAAAACATCAAATATTTATTATTTCAGATAGTTCTAAGGGTCAAGGATCAAAAAGGGTTAAACTGGCTGGCTTAGGCAGAAGCCTTAGCCTTATGGCTGAGAGCAGAAGGTTGCAGTCAAGATGTTAGCCAAAGCTGAAGTCATCTGAAAGCTTAACTGGGACTGGAGGATCCATCCCCATGGTAGCTCACTTACACTTCTGGCAAAGTTAGTTCTAGTTCTAGTCAGGAGGTGTTCGTGCCTCACTGCATGGATCTTTCCATAGGTTGCTTGAGTGTCCTCACGCCATGGTGGTTGACTTTCACCAAAATGAATGATATATGAGAATGTGTTGCAGAAGCCACAATGTTTTTCGTAACTTAGCCTTGGATGTCATACGTCTCCACTTCTGCCATGTTCTATTGGTCACATAGACCAACTCGGGTACAGTGTGAGATGGGACTACCCAAGGGCATAAATACGAAGAAGAAGGAATAAGTGGGGGCCATCTTGGAGGCTGGCTACCACAATATGCTTTCTGGGCCCCAGCATTAACATTCCTTCCACCTAAAATTGCGGTCTCCTCTTCAAGTGCCCCAGAAGTCTCATCCATTATGGTATCAGTTCAAAGTCTAGAATTGCATCATCTGAATCAGGTCTAGGTGTAGCTAAATTTCCTCCAGGGTAATTTTTTAAATAAAGCTCCTTAAATACAGTTCCTCTCTATCTGCAGACTTTGAACTATCCCATAATGATATATCATGCATTTGAACAGAGGTATACCTTTTCCAAAAATTTTAGCCAAGATTTCCTGTGATTGAAGCAGAGAGGTTTTTATGTTTATTGGAAACTCACAAAAAAATGTTTATAAGTTAAATTGCTTAAAGTATAAACTGAGTTTAAAAGAATGCTCAAGTGAAACCTAATAGATGACTTCAAATATTTAATATGTGACAATATGAATGAGAATTTCCTAAGGGTCACAATAATAGTACAAATAATTCTAGAATATCTTGGCAAGATGTGGAAGAGAGCACAAAGCAGCAAATAGGTGGTTAAATTTGTGACCCTCCAACTCAGATACTGTGTTTTTATAAATATATAATATCAAAAATAATATCTGAGAACCACACTAAAAAATGGCCAAAATTGATGGAGAATCCTAGGAGATTATGAAATGTATGTTTTCATAATACATGGGCAATGATGAAAAGAACAAGCTAAATATAATCCTCATCATCCCAGACAAGTTTTAAAATACACTCAGATTAGGAAAAAATACCCCAAA
Source organism: Ceratotherium simum simum (assembly GCF_057802395.1). NCBI lineage: Eukaryota > Metazoa > Chordata > Mammalia > Perissodactyla > Rhinocerotidae > Ceratotherium > Ceratotherium simum. The sequence goes on along the minus strand of NC_141907.1, from coordinate 28,297,775 downwards.
CTCTTAGTGCATGAGTGTCTTCATTAGACATTTGCAAGCCTTCAAAATTATCTGTTTGTCTGAAATTTTTGGCCATGGAATTTCATATTTTTTTCTCCCTTACTCTCTCGTTTCCATCTTCTTCTTTTTTTCTTCTCTCTTTATCTCTCTCTTTTAGCCTATTTTATTTCTTTAATTTTTTTATTTCTATCCATTTGATGATTTATTATACACAAAATTACATTTGTAGTTATTATGCAGTATAGACTAGAGCATGGGCTTGAAGTCAGGGTAATCGGATTCATTTTTCCATACAGTCAGTTAGAGAGAGAGAGACCTTGGGCAAGGTACCATATAATACTTCTAAATTTCATTCTCTTTATTTGTAAAATACAGACATTTAGAGAACGTAACTCATTTATCTACTAGAAAAGATGTAAAATAATTTACATGAAACACTAGCACATAATCAGATAAATGCGATAAAAAATTATTTATTATTTTTCTCTTTTATGATAGTAAACATCATTTTCCCTGATGCTTGCATCCCTCTATAAATCCTTGCCCAGGAAGAGGTGTTTATTCTGTAAAAAATATACTCTTAATAAGCTCTATAGTAGTATAAATTATCTCCAGTATAGACCCTCAGAGGGCTTTTGTAATATGCAGCAGAACTTTAAGATGTTCATTTTTCTTCTTTGTCTTTATCATGCAAATATCTGAGGTTAATATAAAGGATACAGTTATGGAAGAAAGAAAGGGAAAACATACAAATATTATTTAACACTACTTTGAAACTAGTAATTAAACTACACAGTAAGCTAACAGTCTTTCAAATAATTTCAAAGATTAAGGATAAACCAAACACTTTTTTATTCAATGTCTTCTGGATAGTTTCTCCAAGTACTATCTACATTCAAAATATGCCCCACAAGTTCCAACAGCTAGAAAAATAGCTCCTATGCATGTACTCCTTATAAATTTTACTTTCTAATGGATAGTAACTTAATCTTAAACACTAACACAAAATAACAGTTCAAAATGAGAAAATTCTGAGGCAACAGTTTTGTTCAAAATAAATATTAAGTACTTTAAATATTAGATTAGATATTTAAAACACATGAAGTCAGGTAGAAAATATTTAGTGTAAATGCAAGTGTTCATCATAAATATTATAGAACCGAAAACCATTTCAAAGGAAAATAGTACTTTATAACATGATCAAAGAATAATTATCCACTGGAGTTTAATTTAAGCTTTATTAAAGTAATTTATGAGTGCCTTTATCCATAAATTATTCAAATAGACATATACATCTGTAATAAGAAATAGGATTTATTTATCAAAATAATTTTATATTAACATATAATTGCCAGAGATATAAAATTGGTAAATAATGATAGTAGACAAGCTTGACAGTGGGTCCAAATGCAATAACTCAACAACTTTCAATAGAAAATCTACTAATTCCGATATCTAATGATTCAAATGTCAGTGGAAGCAAGAAAACAATACAGTATTAGACAGAAGAGTTATAACATGTCTGTATTGAAATAGTTATAACTAAGTTAGTTAGGGAAGCATCATTTGTTATGCATCTCTCATACCTGTCAAGGTGGGGCTTCTCCAGAATGCAGACTTTTATCTTTTGTCTCTTTACTTTCAGTACAGTTAGATAAATTTCTGCATTGATCTCCATGCCATGTTGTATGGATCAGCTTTAAACATGTATTCCAGAACAATAATTGTCTCTTTTGATGGAATCTGTGATAGCTGATCAAGCAGAAGATGTTAATTTGAAAGTGTCACAGCTTCTCCCAGAAGTAGGTACTGAGAGGGACAGATGTGTGCAGGAAATTTATTAGTGAGTGCAGCTGTAATCAACATTTGGGGGAAAACAGAAGCAGCAAGATTGAGCAGAAGGGTAAATTGGGCAGCAGTGCAGTCACAACAATACCTCTACCAACCCTGTGAGAACCTCTGAAGCTAGAGGGACCATTTCAGAGCTGCCCCAGGTTTCAGAGAAAAGGCTGAGGCTTTATCCCTTGTGCTGTTCAGTCACAGAATATGGGCTGACGGGGGAAGAAGGCATAAAAAAAGGGGAGATTAAACAAAACGGGAGGCAAAAAGAATTCCTGAAGAGGGCTGAGTTCTCAAATGACAACCTTCTGAGCAGGTGGAGTAACAAATCTCTCAGTCTTATATGGGAGGAGGATGTGCTATCTGACTTGAACAGCAAAACAGGACATGAGAGTTCTCCCCTAATGCTACTTAGACCCACTTTCTTAGTTTGAGTTCTGGGAACAGCTTCTTCAGTAACTTGGGCCCCTTTTACTTGGAAAAAAATATTAAAGAAAGATTGGTAGAACAAATTACAACACCATTTCCTACAGCTGGTCTAGAGACAGCCCATCATCCTTTCTCACCTCACTACATTCCCCTCAACCTTAGCTAGCAGCACTTCTGTGATCATGATGGCTCACCTCGGGAGGAGACCAAGCCCTATCCCTTAGAGGTTCAATTCTCTTTTTACCATGCCTTTTTCAGGCCGTGAGTGCTGTACTTTTTCACTTACCAAGACAATTCGGCAAGGTATTCTATTGAGAAAATAGGAGTGTAAATGGTAACTGATTTAGCATGTATACAGCATTCTGGAAAATGGTGACCATATTCCTACAACATTCTCCCCAAATCGGTGCTTCAGCTGGGCTTTCAAAAGGCCATCATTCTTTTTGGTCATCCATTAATTCCATGGTCATGACCCCCTGAGAGTATCTCCTCTAATGTAAAACGCTTGCCTTGATCTGATGCAATATTGTATGGGATGCTGTTTTGCTGTTTTGGTGAATCAAACATTTTATGAGCCTCAGTGGGTGGTGCTGGTTGAGGCAGTGTGGACAGAAAAGGCAAACTCAAGTAGAGAATAAATGGTGATTGCAGGGAAAATAAATTGCTGCCCATTCCAGTGGAAGAGTTTCAACTTAATCAATTTATCACTAAGGATTGGTTGGTATCCTTGAGGAAAAATGCTATACTAGTTATTCAGTGTTCATTTCTTATTCTGGAATTTGGACATTCAAAAGTGTCAGCCACTTGATCAGAGTTGCTAGGTAGAAACCCATGTATAGCCTACAGCTCTGCCCCTTTGACTACTCCATTCATGTCCCCATTGTGACTGCTCTGGGGTGGTCAGTGACAGAGACTGATATCAACCGGCTGAGTCATTCTGTCTATATGGCAATTTAGTGTCTCTTCCAAGTTGACCAGCTCTGGTAGGCATTAAGAATACAATGAAACAGGGGTTGGCTCCATGGCTTAGCGGTTAAGTGAGCACACTCCGCTGTTGGCTGCCCGGGTTCGGAGCCCGGGCGCACACAGACGCACCACTTCTCCAGCCGCACTGAGGCGGCATCCTACATAGAGCAACTAGAAGGATGTGCAGCTATAACATACAACTATCTACTGGGGCTTTGGGGAAAAGAAGGAGGAGGATTGGCAATAGATGTTAGCTCAGAGCCGGTCTTCCTCAGCAAAAAGAGGAGGATTAGCATGGATGTTAGCTCAGGGCTGATCTTCCTCACAAAAAATAAATAAATAAATAAAATAAGAATACAATAAAACAATCTTCATGTTTTGTGACCACTACTGATCAGTCTTATATACCATATCTTTATCTCTTATCTTCCAATCTTTTTTCTTTCAAATCTCTGACCAATAAGCCAAGCATTTGCAACTGTTTATAAGTCTGCATATATTCTAAACTTGGGCTACTTCATCTTCCACACAAAGTGGATACCAGATGTATTATCCAAAGATCTGTACTTTGAAGGATTTCCCCCTCAACACTGTCTTTCAGTGCTATTTCAGAGTGGAGCTATACTGCAGCCACTCTCCCCTTTCAGCTGTACCCATATACTGAGGTAACCTACCCATGAACTAAGCTCAGATTTTTTTGGAAATGGAGATACAAGAACCTAATTTGCAGATTCTTATCCAAAGAACACCTGGTGCAACTTAGATTCAAATCTAAGGGGTCTAATTCAGAGACTGTTGCTTTTTTTTTTTTAAAGAACTCTACTGTACTGCCTCTCTTAAGATTAAAACATTAACTTTAATAACAAATAGCATAGCTGTGCTTCCAGTATTATGTCTGTGAGGAAATTCCACTTGCAGAAGAAACTCTCCTTGAGTCATCCTTGATCTCACAAATGAAGAGGATGTTGCCAAGGTTGTGCCCTCTCTTAAAATATAAGCTTGAACTACTGCAGTGGGAGCCAAGTTTAGTTCAGACGAGTTCCCTTAAAGTGAGCTGCCAAGAGCAGTACTGCCCTGAGGGCAAAGCCTAAGGCCAGCAGCAAGGTGAAGGATTTTGAGCACATCCACATGAAGTTAGGGACCTCAAGCTGAGCTAAGGGGCTCTTGGGAGGAGCACAGCAGCAATTCTGAAGTATTTTTCTTATTTCTTTGCCTGTATGACAGATATACTGCATACTAAATTAGGGATAATTCATCATATAGAATGTCTCTGATTTGTGTATTTTCTCCTAATAACTTTTGGTTTTTTTACTCCATTAAAAAAGAAAAAAAGTGGGGCTGGTCAGGTGGTGTAGTGGTTAAGTTCGTGTGCTCTGCTTTGGCAGCCCAGGGTTCTCGGGTTCAGATCCCGGATGTGGACCTACACACTGCTCATCAAGTCATGCTGTGGCAGGCGTCCCACATATAAAGTAGAGGAAGATGGGCATGCCTGTCAGCCCAGGGCCAATCTTCCTCAGCAAAAAGGGGAGGATTGGCAACAGATGTTAGCTCAGGGCTAATCTTCCTCACCAAAAAAAGAAAAAAGGGGGACCGGCCACGTGGAGCAGTGGTGAAGTTCGGGGGCTCCGCTTTGGTGGCCCGAGTTAGCAGGTTCAGATCCTGGGCATGGACCTACACCACTTGTCAGCCGTGCTGTGGCGGCAACCCACATATAAAGTGGAGGAAGATTGGCACAGGTGTTAGTCCAGGGCTAGTCTTCCTCAAGGAAAAAACGAGGAAGATTGGCAACAGATGTTAGCTCATGGCTAATCTTCCTCAGCAAAACAAAAAGAGAGAGGGAGAGAGAGAGAAAGAAAGGAATGAAGAGAGCAAGAAAGAAGGGAAATATGTAAAAAGACACAAAAAGAGAAGATTATAAGAGAGGAGTTTAAAAAGTAAAAAATGGTACTTTGAAGACAAAGTATTCAATACTTTAAAAGATTGATAAAGAGAAAAATAGAGAGTGGCAAAACTGTACACAACATAGCTGGAATAAAAATATGCTGGTTTCAAATGTTATTTAGTAAATTAAAGTACTACAAACTCTATACAAATAATTCTTTCAAAAATCTGGAAAAAATTTCAAATCCTAAATAAAATATAAACTAAGTGACTCAAGAAAATAGAAAACCTGAACAATTTCTTAAGTATTAAAAAAATTCCAATACAAATATAATCTATATTTCTAAAACAATAGTCCACAGTTTAAAAATTGTATTTTAAATAACACAAGTAACAATAACAATGAAATTTAAGTTATTGAGAATGAATCTGACAACATAGATGTAAGACCTCTGTGCAGAAATCTGTAAAACTTTATGGAAAACATTAAATAAGGACTGAATAAATGGAGAAATATCCCATGTTCATTCATAGGAAATATCAGTATCATGCAGGTATCCTTTTCAAATTGATCTATAGATTTATTATAATTTCAAACAAAATTTCAATACGGTTATATGAGAATCACGAAAAGCTGAAACTAATACTAAATAAGGAGGGATAATTTTTCCAGCATACAATCAAATCTTATATAAAAATGTAATAAATTTATATGATATAAGCATAAGGATAGAAAAAAAATTGACCAATAGAAACGTATAGAGAGCCCAGAGACCGACCCTTAGATAATTTAAAATGCTGTGTATGTGGCAGAGATGAAATTGAAAACCTGTGGAGGAAAGCAAAATATTAAATAAATGAAAGTGAGAAAATTACGTTCATAAATAAGATAACAGGAAAGAATGATCCTTATAACTTATAAAAACAAATTTCAGATAAATAAATATTTAAATATTTAAAAATATTTTAAACTAAAAGGATATTAATATTTCAACATTAGATGAGGAAACATTTTCTTAAGCGAGCTCCCAAAACCACTATTTGTAAAGAAAAAAATTGATACATTTCACAACATGAAAATTAAGAACGTATGTTAATTTAAAAAAACACCATAACAAAAGTGAATAGACAAGTCTCTTGGCTGAAGATAATTGGATTACAAAAAACTGAGGGTGGATTAGTATACAGATTTATTCTTAAAAATTAAAAAAATAAAAGGAACAAAAATAGAAAATGTAATGAGATGCACAGAAATTTCCCAGAGGATTAAATACATATGGGTAACTAATACAGAAAAGTGTGTTCTGTTTCAGAAGGAAGCAGGAAAAGAAAAATTAAGAACAAAATCAAAAACATTTTACCAATCAGTTGGCAGAAATGTTGGATAGGATGTGGATCAAATGAAACTACTATACTATACATTGCTGATGGTAGTGTCCATTGACAAAATGAAGTTGGAAAACCATTTGGTATTGTCTCAAGGACTGAACAATTAAAATCCTCTGTGATCTAGCCATTCGTCTTCTCTGTATAATCTCGAGAAACTTTGAACTCGAGTGCAAGAATGTACAAGAATGTACAAGAATGTTCATAGCAGTTTTATCTGTTTTAAATTTTTAAAAATGGGCACAAATTGTCTATCTGCATGACAATGGATAAATAAGTTGTGATAAATTCTCCGTGTTGTGTAGCAGGGTAAATGAAAGAATTATAACTACATTCAACAACATGGAGGGACTTGAAAAATTATAATGTTGGAAGTTTCCAGACACTACTTGTATGTTGTTACCATTTTTATGAAACTCAAAAATAAGCAAAACTAAATAATATGTTTTATAACGTGTATATTTTCATATATTCTTCACTTTGTATGAAATATTACTTTAAAAATATAAAACAATGCAAGTAATTTGATTGCATTTTTATTTACATGCTATTTAAAAAGTGAATCCAGAAAGTATTTGCTCTTTTCAAGTCTGACCATTCTGTCTTAACACTTCTCATTGCTGACACCCCACTTCAACTGAACATATCTAGATTACATCCTCTAAAGCTAATCTGTTTTTCTTTTGTAATAGTAATTAAAGTTTATTCTTTTAGACTGAATAAAGCATTTTTTTGTAGTTTGAACGTACTTTAATTAAAAACCATATCTAAATTTTTGTGACTAAAATATAAATGTAAATACAAATATATTTAATACTGATAAATATGAATATACAATATAAATATAACGATAGACTTTGATTTTAATTTCTGAAACATATTCAAGGTAGACATACTTAAGGTAAACATATCTAAGGTAGAAATATGGATTATTCTAGACTAATTCATGTGCATTTAAATAAAAATAAAACAACTAGCTTAAAAAAAAGGAATCTATTGTTTCAGCTCTGAATCCTTCTGGGTTGGCATCATTTTTAGGTAAATATATCCATACAGTATATACGATCTCCATAAGCAGATCCAAAATTACATGGTCTTCACATCTGTTATTGTGGAAATAAAGATTTTTTTAAAAGACTACCATATTCTTTCAATCTGCACGCTCATGGTTGAAACAGTTTTCTGATGTATTTTAAAGACAGTCTCAGAACTGCCTTTGAATTTTTTTTTTTTTTTCCTCTGGATAAAGTCTTGGTTGGAAAGAGATATCATGGAAAATAAAAGAGTCTGGGCAGTAGTATCTGGGGTGAATGGGGGCTGTGCATATGTACAGCCAAGGAGGAGTGAAGGGTATCCTCAAAGGTCATCTCAGAGAAATAGATGCCTTTGCTCTATCCCCATGGATACGTCAAGTGTGATCACAGTCTTTGGCCCCAGCAGGATCTTGCTGAATTATAAAGACTAATTTCTTTAGAGGTATGAAATTGAAATCAGATTCTTTGTAGACCTAAGAGTGCATAGGAGGAAGTAAGGACATAGAGGAAGCAGTAAAGACCACTCTTCAAGGGAAGTGAGAGAGAAGAGAAGTAAAGAGTTAAGTTTAGAGGTGCATATGAGGTTAAAGACATTATTGAAAAAAATAGGGGGCAGTTCAGAGTTCACACTGGAAGTGATATATTTGTTGAGCTATCAAACTACCAAGTTCTGTGGCTATATCCAGGGTTTTTTAGTCAGTTAGAAATTAAGAGAGAGAACTGGATACAGAAAATTGATTTTAGGTTGGGGTCAGCAAGGTGTAAATGACAAAAAAAAAAAAAAAAAGAAAGTTAAGCAGACAATGAATTTAAGCATTTTGTCCAGAGAAGTCAAAGTTATGGATTTCCACTACTTGGTTTAGGTGCTCAACAAAGAGAGAAAGTAAAAATTGAGATACTGAAAGACAATATAAAGTTTAGGAGATGTTATAGTGATTATACAAGAGTGAGTATTCTAGAACAGACATTTCTTTTTTATTTAATTACTAGGTCATGGTAAAAGTGTCTTAGGTGAATGGCACAATCCTCAAAGAAGGAAGAAGTCATGATAAGTAATTAATTGTAGAATGGTTGAAAGATAAATAACCAATTAGTAAATGAGGGAGCTTCCTTTCCCTTGAGTTGCATTTTTCCCCTTCTAATAGAACGTGAGAAAATGAGTAGCCTACAGATAACAAAGATGCAGGTAAATAGTATCCTCAGAGGGAGTTATATGAAGTTACAAAGGTGTGGGTTGGGGAGGGAGGAGTTGTTTTTTCTTCTGATATTTATTCTCTGATATTTTCCCAGCATTCTATCCTAGGTTATCTTCTCACTTTTTCCATCATCTCTATAGATATCATTTCCTCCAGTGGCAATACTTGTAATCCATATATTACAACTCTCAGAGAATTGTCTCAGCCAGATTAGTCTCTTGAAGTCCAGGCCTATGTTTCCAAATATCTTCTTGGTATTTGTACAGATCACATTCATTTGGACAGGTCACTGAAACTTGACCAATGCAACACTGAATTCATAATATTGTATTTTCCCTAAACTTTCCTCCTCTCTTTTATCATAATCATGGTGATTGGTACCATAATCCTTCACTTTGAGTAAATTAGGTATGTGTCCCTGACATCTCCATTTTCCTTACACCTGCTTCCTGTCTCCAAAACTTATCAATTCTATATGATTAATATATTATAAATCATATATTGTCCTCCCATCTCCATCGGCATTGGCTTTGCTAAAGTCAGGATTTTTCACCTACTTTATGATACAGTATGATGGTTAGTGGGTCTTTCTGCTTCCTCTTTCTCTTGGTCTGTGGTCTATCTCTATACTGAAGTTAAAATAATATTGCAAAAACTCAATTGTGATTAAATACCTTTAATCTAAAATCCTACAATGACTTTTGATTATCCTCAAGATAAATCCAAGACTGTAGCATGGCAAAAGAGGAATTCCATTTCTGTTCTCTGCTTCCTTCAATTCTTGAAATTTTTATTCTCATACATTTCATACTCAAGATGCTAGCCATATTATACAAATTGAGTTCTCAGAATGTTTCTTACCTTCAGTTGTTTATACATTCTGCTCCATCTGCCAGAATCCCCTGCAAGCATTTATTCATCATAATAATTCTGATTTCCATATCATAGTATTTCACACTCTACTTTTGCACTCATATTCTTTGTGTGTTCATACATATAGAATATATATTACCACTTAATTATAAACTCTTAAAAAAAAAGTGAGAGGGGCCTGCCTGGTGGTGTAGTGGTTAAGTTCACGTGCTCCACTTTGGTGGCCCAGAGTTCGTGGGTTCGGATCCCGGGCATGGACTTACACACGGCTTATCAAGCCATGCTGTGGCAACATCCTACATACAAAATAGAGGAAGATTGGTGCATACGTTAGCTCAGTGACAATCTTCCTCAAGCAAAAAAGGAAGATTGGCAACAGATGTTAGCTCAAGGCCAATCTTCCTCAGCAAAAAAAGAAGGAAAAAAAAAACCTGAGAAATGTCCTTTGTATTCCCAATGTTTAAGATTTGAAGATTTATTGGCATTTATTTACAGTGGACCTAGATTTTCAAAAAACGAGTGGAAATGTTTAGGATGGGAGGAAAACCAGTAAAGAAGCACAAAGATGTATCAAAATGAGATTATAGATAAAGGGAGAAGATCGGAGACTCTCCAGTCTTGTAATTAAGCCATCATTTAATATACATACCTGGTTTTGTTTCTTGTTTTGTTTCCTGACAGAATCTAAGAAACAAGTCTGATGAAGCCAGGAATTTATACAATCTTTATTTAATATTCAAAAAATAAATTTTGTAAATATTATGGATTTTCATTAAAAATCACACGTCCAGAGTGTTGGAGAGATAGTATTAATAAGCTAGTGATGAAGATATTGACCTCTTAAAGGAAATATACAGCTCAAGTGATAAATATCAAGATTGCCAAGTGAGGAGATAAACTAAGATGAAATGACAAGATTTCCATTTTGAATAACTGGGTGGATGGTGGTGCTGGGGCATAGAGGAAGAGGAGGAGGAGGAGGAAGAGAAAATTTCCAAATGAAAACAGAGTTGAGTGCTATAAAATTGACTTTGAAGTGAAAAGTGTGACAAGTATACAGGAGACTATTGAAAATGCACGGATTTGTCAGAACAAGCCATTACTGAGGATTTATATTTGAAAATCACTTGTTTAAAACGACTGTTGACATCAAGGGACTGTAAAAATTTACTGAGGGAAATTTATAGGTTTCATCTTTCACTTTCATTTAAAAAAAAGTACATAATGGTAGCTTTTCAAATTCTCTTTGGAAGTAGGTAATTCTAGTGCACTCTCTTTCTTGTAATAATTCTAAATATTGTTAGATATAAATGAAATAATTGTATGCACAAAATTTTATCATTATAATATATTTTGATATACGCCATGTGTAGGGCAGGCACTCATTACTTTATATATTTTACCCTCTTTAATCCTTGCAAGTCACAACAATCCTATAGGGTATATAGGCACAGAGAAATTAACTAAACATATGTCCACTGACGTGAAGGTAAGGAGCTGAAAGTGATAATGTGAACTTGGGTAAACTGACTCTCGAGTCACTGAAGTAACCACACAAACAATGAAATGCCGCTTTTGGACTCCCTGTCTACATCCAGGTACATTGCTTCCACTGGACCTTATACCATGAATAATAGGGAACCATAATAATGAAAGCAATGGTATACCCTCTTAGATACTAAGTGTCTGGGAGAAGAATTACCTTGGAGATATAGAACATATTTAATTCAAAGAAATGACAGGAATTCCTGTAGAAGAAAATATTTTAACAGCTAGTAAAACAAATGGTTTCAATTTTTAAGTGCTCTATTAAAATAGAATTGTGTTATTGACTAAGATCCTCAGGAGGAATAGGATGGAGCCTTAAAAGCTTTATTAAAAATAATATTTATCAGATCTGGAGCAAAGTAAACCCAGGGAATGGGTTTTAAAATAATTTCACTGAAACACACACATAGAAATATAGATGTATCTTTTTTTTTTTTACCTCAAATAATCAATGACAGACTCAGGACACTCATATTACTTCCATTAGATGCCCATTTTTCTTAAAAGAATGATTGATTAGGTAGGAATATCTCTATAATAGCGTTTATCACACTGCTTCAAAATTTCTATTTTTAGTTGTAGGGCTGTCCAAATTAGTTATAAACTTTTTGAGGCTAATCTGTGTTTTTTTCGGATTTAGATCACAAACAACACAACTGATAGGCCATATGTCTGTAAATAGGTCTTAATTGGATAAAAAAGGAAGCTACTTTTGCTTGAATATAATTTGTTGGCTAATTCAGGTTGGTGAGGGTTTGACCCTGCATTGCTTGTAATTGCACATTCTTTATTTGCAATTCTTAGAAGTTACTAGTTTCATAAAAGTTTTTGTAATTGAATATTTTATAAATTTAATATTTTCCTTACTAGACCTTCTAGTATATCATTTATGATACAGTGTGCTAAGCTTTGCTAATTTTTCTTCTTTTCCCTTGGTAATACGCAAACTGAACACAATTTTTTTGTTACATTCTTTCCTTAAATCTTATAAAGTACAGTAACACTTCCCGACACAAAAATAGAAATTGTAACAAAAAGTAGTCCTTTTTCAAATGTAGAAAGTGTAATGAAAAGTTAATTTCATTCATAATTCAACTCTAATAATAAATCATAAAATATCTTAGAATAAACCTTAGAAAGAATGCACAAGAGATAATAAAGCCAACAGAAAAATTTTACTGAAAGATGTTTAAAAAATAGCCCAACAAGTAGATGATATTCACCATTTTCCTGAACGAAGTAGCTAACAAATATTTCCTAAATAAATATTTGTTTCATAAATGAATATTAATAATGAAATTAACATCTATTTCTCAAGAGGAAGAAATCACTATCTTGTTCTGATTCTTGGCAGCCTCCTATGGCAGGATCTGAATTCCCTTGTGAACAGGTATGTACACCAGAGAACAGAACTAGGATCTGGGTAGTCCAATATATCAATATACATAATCCAATATATTGATAAGAAAAGGTTTACCACAGGGATAGTCTATGGTATATTATTGATTGACCATTTCATATTTTTCTGCTGTTTTGGGTGTTTGACTTAGGGCATGTCTCCAGGCTTTGACAGATTATGGAGATAGAGCTATCAATGTATTTTTACACATTTTTACACATTTTAGGCATAGACATAGATACAAGTAGACAACCAATGTCTCTCTCTCTATCTATACCTCTCTTTATATATATTAGAATGCTTGTCACAAAGATTACTTGTGGGGATTAAGTTATACCACACACAAATTACTTGTTATATTTCCTATCACGTAGTAAAGTCATGATAAATATTGTTGTTATTGTTAATATTTTAAATTGTGCCTATGTTTGTCACATTGCAACTTCGGATCTGAAAGCCATTAATTTTGCCAACATCTGAAGTCCTTGGTTTGAGTCTAGGCCTCTCCACATACAGATGTTATGGCACTGGCAAAGCACTAATGTCCCTAAGCTTCAGTTTACTCATTCTAAATGGGGAAAAGTTTTTTTTTTTTTTTTTTTTTACCCCTCAGTATTATTAGAAATGCATTTTAATCTAGAAAGCAGTATAAAAGAGTTAAAGCAGCATCATTATTTTATCATCACCACCATTTTTCTAGTAGGGATTCCAGTGAAAGTTAATAGGAGTGCTCTTGTCCAGGGTCTGACACTTCTTAAGTCACACCTGGACGTTCTCAGTAAAGTGAGCACGGTTTTGAAGTAACATGGTGAAAATAAATGCATTTTCCCAATGGTCTTAGAAATCACTTAATTCCTTTTAAAAGTTCAAGAAGAAATGTGTCTAGATTTTGTGTCCTCTCCCTGGATCATCTCTAACAATACTGTTCAGTAATGCCAAATCATGTAAGGTCCTATTACAAAAATTTGTATTATAAAACGTTTTTCCATATTCTACCATCACAGGAATATCTGAAGTTTGTCTGTAGTCCTCTGTAGTTTCAGTTGTGTGGAAGTTGCTGTGATTAAGAATAGTTCATACCAATACTGGTTCCTGGTTTGCATTGTATAAGGCCTATGCACATGTGTGAATGGTAGTATTTGAAGATACTCATAACCTCACCATTGCTCAAATGTCCCTCGTTACCAGAGGAGAAGTTGCTTCATCCTTACTGGTAACAGTCTTAATTTAGGGGAAATATGTAATAATTTTCATCGGTTTTGGATGCTTTGTTTGAATCAAAAATTCAATTATAGACATGGATTTGGAGACCAAGAAAAAGAGGAACATGATCTTCCCTGCCAATGCTTCTTTTACCCTGGGTCCTCAAAACTCAAGTGAAATATTGATATTAAAATCATATTGCAAAGCCCTACCAAAATTTTCCTCTAATAAAAGTGAGAATGAACTCAATTGCATAAACTTTCCTTTAGGAAACACTCTAAAACTTAATTTATTATGATTGAATGAACATTTCTATCATCTATAAAATTATTAGAAATCTTTTATTATTATAATATGTGTAATTTCCCCCAATCTGCCAATCATCCTTACTTAAAAAATTGTTTGTGAGAATATTGTTAAGACAAAAACACAACTTGGAACAAATTCAATGACATCTTCACTGATCAGAAAACTCCTATTATTAGCATGATTGCATTATAGCATCTCTGACTGGAAAGAAATTTCAGAAATCCTAGGCTGATTTTTTTTCTTGGTGATTTTTAAATAGTACGCCTTACTATATGGTAAAACCAGTCCTTCATGTGTGTGTTGCTGCGTTCTTTTCAATAATTAAAGTTTTTGCTACAAATGAGTATGTGTCATTTTATATGTTTGTGTCTGTGTGGCCACATGCCCTGTTGTGTAAGCAGTGCAAGATAGGAAGCGGAGAGACCAAAGAAAACACCCAGAGACATAGTATGAGACATACAGGTTTATTGGAATTTACTTATGGAGAGTGTCCAGCGGTGGCTGGCTGAATGGAACTGCACACTGCTACCTTGGGCAGGGAGTGGGCTTATATACGCTTATATACTTATATATGCTTATAAGCATATACATATATATGCTTATATATGCAGGGGGGCACAAGGTCTACGTGCTTGCTAAGAGGGGCTGTTCTTGGTAAGGCCAGTGTTCCCAGGAACCGTATGTGGAGGGGCTCTGTATTCTTTTAAGATGTGATGTTCTTTAAGTGAGATAAGTTAAGATCCAGGCTGGCCCGGCCCCGAATCCTTACAAATCCCAGCAGCTGGGTGTCCTTCCCAGATGGTTGGCATCCTGCCCAGAAAGGACCCAGAAGGACACAGCGTTGTTAGAGGGCACACAGGCCAGTGCTAGGCAAGCGTGACCCTACAGTGACCCTCAATAGCAGGACTATTGAGACTAGTGGGACGTGCCATGGGAAAAGCTGTAGATAGGGCACGAGTTGATAGAAGTAAGAGGTATGTGGATAAGAGAATACTAAGCTGGATAGAAAATAAGATGGTGGATATATTAGTCAGAGTACTAGCAGAGGACAGAAATCACAACAATAATCTGAACACAAGAATTTTAACATAAAGAACTATCAACTAAAAAGGGATAAAGAGCATGCTAAGGAAAAAAAGAACAATAATAGCAGATATAGGGATCAGCCACTGAGACTGAAGCAGAAAGAACGAACTTGGGATAGCCTTGTCTTCCATCAAGTCCAAGATACAGATTTCATTAGAATGCATGTGTTTTTAGTCCATTGCTTGTTGGAAAAGTTTGCTGATGTGCCACAGTCCAGGGTTGAAAATCAGGAAACTGCCCAAGGGGGCATTGGTAAGTCTTGATGAGGAGCTTTCTAGGGTGCTGGGGAGACTCACTGAGAAACTTCTCACTGATGTGCCAGAAAGACCTACTGGGAAGCTGCCCACTGGCATAATGCTGAAACTCCCAGGAAAGCTGCCTGCTGGAGTGCCACTAGAATTCACTGGAGGGTGAGAACCAGTAGGAGTCCAGCTGTATTCTGGCCATCAAGCACTGCAAGAGCAAAAAAGAAAAGCTTACTGGAACCAGGAAGACAGGCCCCTTCCTTCTGCAGTGTCCCTCCAGTGTTCCCCACTGACAAATTTAACATTGTGTCACTGGCAAGGGAGAAATATTTATAGGTTTACTCAGAAAAAGTGATATCCGGCATGGTGGTATTCCTGCAATTTCAAAAATTTTAACCCATGAAGGTTACAGAGAACTCATTTAAGGCACAAAAACAACATAATGAGTAGAGTTGAAGGGGAATAATAGCGCACTGTATCTTTATCAAAACTCATTGTCTAAATTCAAAATATAAGGTACAATTGACCTTTAACTAATTCTTACATTTACGAGTAAATTGCCACATATGTAGTACCATCTCTCAGGATCCCCATTGAAAAGCTTGCAGTGGTTAACAGACACTTCTGTTGCAGTAGACCTTGAACTCCAGTGTTTATCTACCCATGTAATGAGCCTTTTAATGACTCTGCTCAGCTTCTGCACTTTGTGATCTGGGCAGCTTACGGATTTGCAAAGTCTTTGAGAGAAAGCCAGCTCAGATTGTTGGTTTCATGTTCTACGGGCTTTGCGTCTCTCTAGTGTCTTGACTTCTCAAGTCCTGATGCCTTGGTTATCCAAAATTTCAACTTTTGTCTTCCAGCACTATGGAAGGATCTATTAAGATTCTCTGCCACTCTGAAGATAGTTCTTGCTTAGCATCTCCACGTTAATGTACCCTATATGAGTGTTTTTTCTGTCTGTGATTTGTCCCCTAAGTCCCATAGTCCATATACCTTACTATCTCTCTCATGCCGTTAAAGAGAAAATATCTTTGTTTTATATTTTGGTTTGTTTCTCTTTCCTAGTTGTTCTCAGCAAGAGTATTGCTCTGCTACATGCTAATTCATCATAGCTGGATGTGGAAGTCCATGGAAATATTTTAAAAGAAAATTAATTACTTATATGACTTACATAAAATCTATGATTTACAATAAAAATTATTTGTGAAAATGACAAAATGCAACCTCTAAAAAGTGTTTATTTCTTCCTCCTCTTTATCTCCGTTGATATTAAAGCAGGCTTTTTCATCCATGTGGTTTTATAATTTCTATGAGGAAACGTGTTGTGTAGCATTCAACCCAAAGTCCTAAATTCAAAGATAATATCATTTATCATTCTGTTAACATCTCTTGTGAAGATCCGATTTGTTCATACGCTGAGGCAAAATGTTAGCCTTTACTGAAATATAGCAGTAGTGACTTAAACTACTTTTTTAGTGACTTGAGCCTCAAGAGATTTTAGTAAATCAAGACTATGTAAGTCAGGTTGGTCTTTCATAAGAGTAAAAAGGCAGAAACCACTGCATTTTAATTTTTTTAGAGTTTTTGCTTTCCTGAGTGAAATATTGCTGATCTTCATGATTGCTTTTTAATTAAGTATGACATGTGAAATAAAACTATGCATCCATTTAACAAAGTATTCCTTATGTCATGAGGGTTTCTCCTTTTACCAGATGCGCTGTGGTTTCTAATAAAGAATAGAGAGGATTTTTGTGCTCATGTTGCTACATATTGAGCCAGGGAGGTAAATTCAATGCAAATGAAACATGTAGAGAATGATTAAAGGCAACATGTAAGTGAGGGCCTGACAGTGTAAGTGATACCTTACTTGCACTGAGAATGTGGCCAGAGTGGGCTCCCATGAAGACAGGTTCTTATTGTAAACATATGAATATGGAATCAACTTGTTTTCAAATAGCACATGACAGAAGCAAAATACAGTCCATACTTTGTAAGTTTACTTTTTCCTCTCAAAAACGTGAACTTGGAATTTCCGACTAAAGTATTTTCAAACAAAACAAATAGCAACATTTATTCATTCAACAAATATTTTCATGATTTTACTTGCTGAAAGGCACTGTAGTTGGCCTCTAAGGATACAATGGTAAGAGTATTTACCATACAGTCTAATGGAGGAGATTGATATCCATTAATTTTTCACACAAATATAATATTTCAAACCATAATAAGTGATAAAAGGAGATAAGCAGCATCTTATAAGCATATATAAGAAGAATATCTGATCTTGTTTGGGAATTGGGGAATGCTTTCATGGGTAAATGTTTTGAGCTGAAATATAGAGAAATGCCATGTGTGTACTGGAGGAAATGTGAAATGAAAGTAGTGATGATGGCAATCCAAGCAAGAAGAAGCAGGATCACAGATGAACTGAAAGATGACCACTCTGTCTGGAATGGAGAGAGTGCACACTGAAAGCTGCTTCCTCTGACTCCATACTCTGTTCCCTTTAACCATCTCACATGAGCTGTGGTCAAAGAAAAATAATGGGAGAATGCAGGTTTCAGGGCCATGCAGTCTCATTATTGATAACTAGCTATATGACCTTGATCAACTTTCTCAACTCCCTGAGGGCTCCATTTTTCCATAATGTAAGTGCAGCTTCTTGGCCCCTCCCACCTTGGGATCTAATTATTCCCATTGTATTTAGGTCTACCAATCCAGTGACCACAGCTCCTGTTACTGAGCAATGGGCTCGCTCTGCTCGACACCATCTGAGCCAATTAATCATGAGTTAGGGATTGAGAAAGGAAGTCTTAATTCAATTAGCCAGCATAATCAGGAAGATGGCAGGCTAACGTCTCAAAAAACCATTTTCAAGGATTACAGAATCTTGAGGCAGTTATATAGGGAAAATGGGCGGTAAGGAGGGGGTCCAGGGATGTTGGTCTTCAGATGGGCTCCAGGCATCACATTGTTACATTCTTCTGTCAGCTGTGATGGATACTTTGTAGGTGTGTTTCCCACCTGTGCTCAGCCTGTTCCTGGAGAGAAACTCATAGAACAATGTGTTAATTTATCAAGCTATCAGGGAGTACGTATGTAAATGGAGATCATAAATCAGGAGAGCATGTGAACTTTTTTACAGTACATGCAGAGCAATGAGTAGTCACACAGAGGGGCTGGAGTATTTATCATAACAAGATGGCCTCACTTATGCTCATTTACACTCCCACCGTAAGGTCTGGCCTCCAGTGATTCATTCAGCCTGTTTCATTCAGATTCAAACACAAGCAACATCAGAGGGCACAAACATGCTTCAGGAGTAAATAGTCTGGACTGTCATGTCACTCACAGTGATTGAGTAGTGTCTCTCCCTCACCACATTGAGGACCATTTTTGACCTCGTGACAAAAGAGAAAAAAATCTGAGCTTAGTTCATGGGTAGGTTACCTCAGTATATGGGTACAGCTGAAAGGGGAGAGTGGCTGCACTATAGCTCCACTCTGAAATAGCACTGAAAGACAGTGCTATTTCCTTGTGATTTGGTCCTGGAAAATATTTTCCGTAAAGGTAACTTTAACCTAATGTAACTACTGCAGATGAATAATCCACTACCATAATTATTTTCTTATTTAATTTTTTGATTGACTCACAAATAGATTTTTCCTCTTATAAAAGTGTTATGATTAGATTTATCATCTTTTTGTCAGTGACAGTTTGAAAATGCTGACTCCAGTGCTCATAATTTGTTATTAAAATGTTTTCTTAGAAAAGTATTGTCAGAAATCAGAAAGTTAAAGTAAGACATCTATGACTACATAAGTGACAGTATGGCACAAAATTTTCTTTATAAGACTATCTGCATTTTTTTGATAGTAGTTTGGCTGCTTTTGAAATGCTTAAAATATACCAAACCACTTTTTTCTTTCAGAGAATAAGCTGAAGATAAAATAAATTATACTGTATTTGCTTCATTTCCCTGTAATTTTTTATACTATGTCATTGAATTTTTCAGAAAAGCATAAGAAGTAAGTAAAGACTCAAATAAGGAATAATAGAAACTTTGTTGTTTAACAAAATGATTTATGAAATATAAATTTAAAAAATATGATTTAGAAATTATGTCCTAGTTACCTTGCAAGAGTTGTCTGAGTTGGCTCCCCTAAGTATTTCTGAAATTAAGTGAGTCAGACCCAGTGAGTCAATAGTATCTAGATAATTATGTTTTTGTGTCCTGGATATTTCCAGATGGTGCTTATTATTGCATGGTATACACGATTGCATGTCACACTCCTGGCATGTTTTCTAGAAGTTAATAAGAATTCAAAAAAAGAATCAGAACATTGATACCTTTATTAAATATATAAAATAAATGCAGATGTTCTCCCTTTCTTTGTACAGATATTGAAAAAGTACAATGTATCTAAACGTCTTATCCCTTCTTATTGCTTATTTCACAGAGTCAAAATATTTTTTCATTCTTCTAAAAGTCTGTTAGTAAGGCACATCTAAATCTTGTGGGCCCAGCCTAGAAACCATCAAAAGTGATGATTATTGGGCTTTATATAAAACAAAAAAATGAACTGTTAATTTACTAATAGAGTGTCTTTTGAGCTGTGATGTTTGACTAACAAGAGACGTTTAGTTTTTGTTGGGTGTGTTTGTGTATGTGTGTGTGTGTGTGTTTAAACTAAGCATTATGCATCAGACCATATTGACATCACTGATTTTAATGAAGCAATTTTAGTTTGACTTACAAAGTATGGAATAATCTCAATTAAGTGAGTAGGTAACAGAGCCTAGTGAAAATAGCCTTTGGTCACAATCAAACTAACAATTATGAGTTAGAATTCTTACCATGTTTTACAGTAAATTTTCTAGTGTTTTCATTCATTAATAGCCTCCCAAGAAATCCTACCTCTTTCTTCTAATGGAACACTGTAATAGGGAGTGAGCAGAAGAGTTAGATGGCAGGAAATAAATGAAGTGACCAGAAAGTAAAGGCGAAAAACAGTCTTTATTAATCATATGGGGCTTTTTCCAGGCCAGACTCAATACTTGGGATAACCAAAAAATAAAAGTATAAAATAAAATAAATGACTTAAATCACCATAATTGATATACGAGTCTAAAATTCTGCAAATTTAGCTTAATATTTCCAAATGCAAGATAAATTGTAATGCCATGTTGGAAGATAGTACTAAGGATTGCATGATAAAATGTCATCATTTTATAAGCAATTGCTTTAGTATATGAGCTTTCTTTCAAACATAAAAATAAAATAATAATAGGATAGGTAGCCCTTACTGTAAATAAATATTGAATATGTTGATATCTTACAAACTTTAGCTACTCTGATTTCACATGTAAACTTTTTTTTAAATCTGAAGAGTCTCTCAACGTGAAAGGTTAAGAAAGATTAATTATAGTAATAACATATGACCTTAAAAACCAATCTGGTAATGGGCAAAAAGGTGTCTTAAAAGCCGTTCTTGGTGGCTGGGATGGTGGCGTAGTGAAGCTTGTTCACTCCGGTTCGGCAGCCCGTGTTAGCAGGTTTAGATCCTGGGTGCGGACCTACCCACTGCTCATCAAGTCATGCTGTGGCGGCATCCCATATACAAAATAGAGGAAGATGGGCACAGATGTTAGCTCAGGGCTAATCTTCCTCACCAAAAAAAAAAAAGAAAAAGAAAAAGAAAAAGCAGTTCTTATTTACCGTGTGTCATGTCTGCCTGTCTGTATATATAGGTGTATAGGAGATTATTAGCCAGAAAAATATACGTGGAGAACATCCATGATGAAGATACTTGATTGTAATTAGTTACAGAATAAATGAGAACTTGAGAAATAAGAAACATAAAAGTATCATTCCTAATGCTCAGTGAATAAGGCTTTTTCATTTTCGGGGTAATTCAGTTGATTGGTACCTTCAGAAGACGACACAGAATTACAGTGTTTCTTGAAGTTTACAAGGTTACAGAATTTGAAATAATAAAATAAATTATTTTCTTACTCTTTGGTTTATTCCTAATTATTGGGCTAATAATGTAAATCTGACTGGTGTAAGTGTTCTCTCTGGTGTCTTTCCCTAAAGTAAAAATAGCTACTTAACCATAGCTAAACACTGGAATTTGAAAATGTAAAAACAAAAAAATGATTTATGAGAATCCTCCAAAAAGTGTCATAATTAGCACCTAGCAATTTATATTTAAAACTAATCAGCATCTTCTCTCTAACAGTTACCAGAGATAAAATATTTCACCGGTATAACCAGTGCATATATTTAATTAACTCTTCAATTTTTTTGATTCAAATAAGTTAGATATTTATTTTCCCCAAACTTATTAATGTATGACTTATGTAAAATAAAATTCACTCATTTTAAGAATATTGTTTGATAAATTTTAGCAATCATATAAAATTGTGTAACCTCCACCAAAATGGCATAAAATTTTCCTTTTGGTGATTTTCCATGAATCCCCTCTCTTTTATCTCTTACTAAATTTAATAAATTCCATATAAATGGAATAAAATAGTATGTAGTTTTTGGGGTTGACCGCTTTCACATGGCATAATATTGTTGACATTCAGAAATATTGTTGCTGTATCAATAGTTTATTCATTTATATTGCTGAGAAATATTACATAATATGCATATAGCACAATTTGTTTTGTTTATCCATCAGTATTTGATGAACATTGCATTAATTCCAGTTATTTATAATTATTAATAATGCTTCTACGAGTATTCATGTAAGAGTCTTTGTCTTGAAATAGATTTTCATTTCTCTTGGAAAATGTCCTCAGTGAGAATGCTGAGCTATAAAATAAGTAATTGTTTAACATGAAAAGCCTCTGCCAAATTACTTTCAAAATGGTTGTACAATTTTACATTCCAAACAGCAATGCATGAGAGTACTAGTTGCCTCATATTCAAGAAAGTGAAAAGACAACCTACATATTAGCAGAAAACATTTGCAAATCACATATTTGATAATGACCTAGTATCCAAAATATATAAAGAACTCTTACAATTCAACAAAAAAAGACAAATAAGCCAATTAAAATGTGGGCAGAGAACTTGTGTAGACATTTTTTCAAAGATAGACAAGTAGCTGAAAAGAACATGAAAAAATTCTCAGCATCCTTAGTCATTAGTGAAATGCAAATAAAAATGACAATGACATACCACTTCACATCCACTTGAGTAGCAATAATAATAGTAATAATAGAATTGGAAAATTACAAATGTTGGCAAGGATGTGGAGAGGCTGATTGGAACCCTGATGCATTGCTGGAGGGAACGTACCAGTGTAAAATGGTACAGGCACTGTTGAAACAGTTTAGCGGTTCCTCAAAAAGTTAAACATAATGTTACCATCTAACCCTGCAATTCCACATCTAAGTATATACCAAAAGAATTAAAAACGGGTACTCAAGCAAATACTTGTGCACAAACGTTCATAGCAGCGCTATTCACTATAGCCGAAAGATGGAAACAATCTAAATCTTCATCAGCAGATGAATGGGTAAAGAAAATGTGGTATATGCCTACAATGGAATATTATCCAGCATAAAAAGGAATGAAGCACTAACACATGCAACAATGTACACGAACCTTGAAAACATTTTGCTAATCTCAAAAACAGCCAGACATAAAAGGAAGAATATTGTATTATTTCACTTATACGAATATCCAAAATAGGTAAATCCACAGAGACAGAAAGCTGATTAGTTGTTCCCAGGGGCTCAAGAAAAAAGGAATAAGGAGTGACGTCTTAATGGGTATGAGTTTTCTTTGGAGGTAATAAAAAGTTTTGGAACTAGATAGAAGTGGTGGTTGCACAATTCTGTGAATTTACTAAATGCCACTAATTGTGTACTTAAAATGGCTAGCTGGATTTGTTCACAGAGTGATGGTCTCAGGGTTTGCCTCAGCAAGAGAACTTTTGAATTCTGTGCTATCATTATGTTTGCTCAAGTCGTGTTGGACAAAGCAAGCCGCTTGACCAGCCTAGGTTCAAGAAGTGAAGAAATAGACTCTATATCATTAATGGAAGGAACTGTAAGCTCACTTTGCAAAGGGGCATACATAACAGGGAAGCAAGGACCTATGTGGCCATTTTTTTTTTTAATTTACCCACCGTAGTAAAATGGTTTCCCCAAAAATAAACATTATAATTCAAATACAAATAAAATACAAGTTTATAATTAAAATGCAATGCTATAAAATGTGTCTATAATAATATCTCTTATTTGTATATTATTTTACAAATTACACACAATCAAATTGGACAAATAATTGTGCTATTTGAGCAATTTTATTAACACACGTTACATATGAACAAATCAAACAAATCAAATTTCCTCTTAATTTAAGCAATTTACTCAAGCCAACCCAGTACCAATCTCTTTCCTCAACCTAACATTGTCCCTTCTGCACATCATATGTACCTAACCATGTGGAAGTGGACCAGTAAAGTCTAGAAAATAATCAGAAGCTAGGTTAACAATATAGTAGTTGCGACGATTAACTTTATATAAACTCGACTGGGTCACATGGTGCCCAGATTAAACATTATTTCTGGGTGTGTCTGTAAGGATGTTTCCAAATGCTTCCAGATTAGCGTTTGAATCAGTGGACTCAGGAAAGTAATTTGTCGTCCGCAATATGAGTGAGTATCATCCAATTCCTTGAGAACCTGCATAAAACGAAAAGGGAAGGAAAGGAAGATGCTCCTCCTTCCTGCCTGTCTGCTCGAGCTGGGACATTGGTCTGCGCCTGCCTTTGTGCTGGGGTTTATACCATTGGCTCCCCTGGTTCTCAGACCTCCTGACTTAGACTAGAATTACACCACCAGCCTTCTTGCGTTCCCAGCTTGCAGATGGCAGATCATGGGACTTCTCAGCCTCCGTAATCAACTCCACGATCACGTGAGCCAATTCTTCATAATAAAATCTCTCTCTCTATGTATATATGTCTATATAGCCTTCTATCTATATGTATATCTTATCTTTATATATAATCTTTATCTTTATATATATACTTTCATATATTTTTATCTCCATATATACATACTGAATCATATATATATATATATACACACACACACATACATATTTTTTCTGTTTCTCTGGAAAACCTTGACTAACGCAGTAGTTAAGGCCATCTCTGTCTCTTAGCTCATAAAGTTCAAAAATTTTTCTTAATAACTCTACAAATGAGAGCTGAAGCACCTGAGAATTAACTAAGGACTCAAATATTTTAGGACCTAATGGGTGGAACAGTCTCCTGAGAATCCACGTGTATAAGCCAGTTTATCTTTCTCTCCCAGACTTTTTTATGCTTTGAGTTATTTAAATTTCTCCAGGCTCTTGCAACTTGAGTGAAGCTATCTTTTCCTGGAACCTAGTTTGTTGCCAGAGATCTACTTTCAATCTTGTATCAAACAGCAGTTTGCTTTGGGTTTTTTTTTTGTTGTTTTATTTTTGCACGTGTTTTGGTTTTTTCGGTTTCTTATTTATTTATTTTTTGCTTTCCTGAAAATATTTCAGTGAGTTCTAAAAGGTGTATGCACTGGTCAGACAATTCAGCCTTAATGAGGGGATATCTATATGAATGAGCACCAAAATAACCCCCTCTATGATTTCATGGCCACTTTTGTTTTTCCCAGGAGCTCAATGGAAAACAATAAGATTGTTGTAGAAAGAGGCTGGATGACTTGTATTTTATTTTCTCTTTTCTTCACAGAGATCTTTGAATAAGCATGCAAATGGAAACAAACAAACAATATTAAAAAAAAATTCTCAGATTGTAGACCTTTTTAGAGTACTCTATTACAAAATATGCTCTGTGGAACTCCTTGTCACCAATCTTCCATTTTTTTTTTTAAATATGGAAATCCCTGATCATCCAGCCAAATGCTTAGTCACTGCCCATACATTGACATATATCCACACCTCTCATCTCTCCTTCCAGGCATATACAATGCTTGAAGTTGTAGCAATTGGAAGGATTTCCTTTTCTCCCTCTCCTTCAGGCTACCTCTGAGGGAGCTCTCTACTGCAGCAGTTTGGGTGGGTGCCAACATATCCTGCAGAGCCAACCAAGCTTGAGATTTTCCTATTCATTCAAATTGTTCACTGGGAAGTATGAACAAAGCTATGCACATCAGCTGAGAGGGAGCTGCAATACGGCAGAAGTAAGGTCACTGGAACTATGAATTGTCAGCTCAGGCAAAGTACTTGTGCATTCAGGTGCTCTAGGAGACTTACCCCATATGTACGTGTACCGCTTCTACTTGATAATGAAATGTTGATGGGCACACATAACTTTATAGCTTGAAGGGTCCAAAGAAATGCAGTTTATGAAGAGCAGCTCAGGGTTTCAGCCCTTATGGAGGACCTCAAAGAGGGAGACAGTGATCTTCAAAGCGAGAATAGTCATTAGACAAAAAGGGCATTTGCTCTCCAAAACCATGGAAGTCTTCAGTGTAATTATCCAACTAAGCCTTGTTACTGATTAAACCAGGCAGTCTCACAGTTTTCTACAATAAGTAGGTTGGGGAA
This sequence comes from Ceratotherium simum simum, assembly GCF_057802395.1. Classification (NCBI taxonomy): domain Eukaryota; kingdom Metazoa; phylum Chordata; class Mammalia; order Perissodactyla; family Rhinocerotidae; genus Ceratotherium; species Ceratotherium simum. The sequence goes on along the minus strand of NC_141907.1, from coordinate 28,271,809 downwards.
GTAATTTCTACATGTGCCAAAATATTTCTTTCAAAATCTCAAAGACTCAACATATTTTTACCTTTTACCCAGTACATTGGATTCAAAGTTTAGAAAACTTTCATTACTTTCGTTTTGGAAGGGATGTCACAATGTGCCCCAGACCACTGGATTCCCAGAAACTTCAATAAGGGGAACGTCTATGAATTTTGAAGGAGTTTTGGTCCCACCCTTTGGAATGCATATTTCTTTTAAAATTATTGTGAAAAATATATTAAAAGAGAATTTGTTTAAAGAGTAATAGTAAAACAAACACCTCTGTACTGAACAATGCTAGTACTTCTACCCCCCTGTGTGACCCTCCTTGATCGCATATGCCTTCCTTCTCCCAAAAGAAACAAGTATACTGAATTTTATTAATTATTCACTTTCAGTTTTTGGATGTTATCACTTATGAATCCATCTCATATAGAGTGTTTAATTTTACTCTTTATGCAAGTGGAAACTACTAGATATAAATTCTATGTCTTTCCCATTTATGATATTCATCCATATTAATGAATATAGCTAGAGTTCATTTATTTTAACCATTGTATTTTATTTTATTATGCATGCATACACAATACTTTTATCCATTTTACTGTCCACAAACATTTGGATTTTTTTCCACTTTTTTCTGAACAAGGTTGCTGTCTTCTGTTATATAGTGAAAAAACAACCTAGGAACGTAATTGTTGGATTATAGGATTCAACATTTTCAAATTTACTAGTTATTGCCAAAATATGGATTCAATTTATAGTTACTCTATATCCTATGCATCTTCTGAGATTTTTGGAAATTATAATATTTACCTATTTTACAGATGTGAAATGGCATCTCCTTGTAGATTTAGTTTGCATTTTCTGATTATTAGTAAGTTTTGAGTGAATTTTCAAATATTAATGGGCCATTTGTTTTTTCTCTTCTGTGAAATATCTTATTAATTATTGTGCTTTTGTTCAATTGTTAATTGGAATTTAAATGATTTTAGGAGCTAACTGACAAAACTGTTTAAGGGGTCAATTGAATAACGTGAAAGAAAGGGTTTTATAATTACTTATTATCATGTTATTTTTTTAAGTGACTGGTAATATTTTTGTATAAAAAATATTAAAGTATGTTTGAATCTTATCACCCCTTTCAGGACCAAGGTATGGGATGCTTGGAACTTTATTGCTATTACTTATCAGATTATCACAGAATTTGTAATACTACTTTTTTCAGTTTTGAGTTAAGATAATTAGTGCAGTAATTTTTTAAATCAATAAATGTTTCACATTTTGACTTTACATACTTAAAAAAGCATTGTATAAAGACACAGAGCATATTAAGCGCAAGTTTGAATTCAGGACTTGAAAATAAAGTGATATAATACAGATATGGAATCATGACCAAAAAAAAAAAAGAAAAATTAAACTAAAAAATATATATACTGAATCGGAGAGTCCTTCAGTGTGTTGGTTATTTTCCACATCATGTTCTCACAGCTTACTTTGTATCCAACTGACCGCTAAAACCAGATTCTTAAATTTGCTCTCCCTTGGATTCTCAGGTAGATTCTACTGAAGGGAGGTGCTGGCCAGAGATTGCAAAGCAGCCGAGGGGAGAGAAGAGATTGTTTATCTCACTCTGCCTTCACATACTCACCATGTCTTCCCTTCCCTCGTGGCCTTACTTTTTGGTGTGGCTGTTTTCTTTATCCATGGCCAAGGTTCCTCGTCTGAAGTCCCTCTCCACTGGCTACAGTACTTGCCAGGGACTACTAACACCACTCCTTCAAACTTGGGGGCTACAAATTTGGGGGCTAACAACTTCCTGATATTGCCATTCCCCTCATTTTTGGTTCTCTGAATTCTGCCTATATCTGTTAAAAGATCTTTTCTATTAAACCTTTAAATGTGCCGTCCCTTTCCCATCGGTGTCTTGACTGATACAACCACACTTGGATAGGTGATTCCTAAACATGACTGCCATTTGAAACATTTGGGAAACATTGAAATAATACATATTTTAAAATATATATTAAAAAAAATTACGAACCTTACTCCCAGACCAATTAAATCAGAAACATTAGTAGTGGGGCTTGTACATGGATATATTTTTAAAGTTTCTCTATGTACTATCAGGAGTGAGAAAAGCTACTCTAAAGTCTGAAGTCTAGAGCAGACCTAGACATCCATTTGTGCATTAACTCTGAAGGGAAACATGAAATCTAAACCCTACTTCTCTTGCCACTGATTTTGTCCATGAAAAGGGGGCTGCTTTATTGTCACTTTGAGTAAATATAAATGTGTGAATTGATTATCAACCGACATGCAGGAGATAAGAACATAAGGATATAAAGGTAAGATGTGGCCTCATTTATCATGGAGTATTATAGCTAATTATTGGAATGATGAAAATTTAGCAGATTCTATGCTGCATAAAGTAGAATAGATATTAATATACTAGACAGTGTAGCAGGCACTCAAGTATGTTTTTAAGAATGAGTGAAATCTAAAAGCCATGTGAGTATTAAAGGGGTTAGTCACTATTGGTCTCCTTATTTATTAAGTTTATTGACTCGATTACACAGAATTTTACTATCAAAAGATATATATTTTTAAATACACAAACAATAAAACAATAAAAATACATCCTAGAAAGAAGTATCTTTGAGTAAAATGATAATTAAATTACCAAAGTTTTTTATATGCAGTATTTTAAACATTTTCCTCAAGAAAGAATACAGCAACATTGCATTAGATGTGTCCTTCAGACTGTCTAGTATGCTCTAATGACTGAAGTTTCATATTACAGTCAAAATGCCCTAATAATCAAAGGCAAGATCCATCCTCTCACAAATATTCCAGAAAAAACACTGTGTGAATAGGGATTTTGCCTGGTTTGCTCAAAATTAAATTTCCTGCATCTACAAAAGTGCTTTAAACATTTAAAAACAGGATTGTTTGCTGAAAGATTGATAAAATGAATGAATGAATTAATTGATCGATCAAGAGAACGTGGATACATGACTGAAATCCAGGGTAGCATTTAGGGCTAGAGACACATATATGAGTCACAGGTATATAGATAGATTCATATTTACATCTAGGATGAGATTACCAGGACACAAAATGTGAAAAGTACCAAATTACAAAAAATGAGCCTAGCAATAATTAATCTCTGAGGCAAACTATATTTGAGAAAAGGAGTAGAACCCGAAAAATTGAACTCAGAAGGACACATCAGTAAAGGAGGAGGAAAACCAGGAGGTGATAGTATCACAGAAGTCAAGGGAATACAGTGTTTGAAGAAGAAGTCATTCAATTTTTTTGAATGCTTCTGAGAGAGCATGCAATATGAGGAGACACTCAGGATGTTGTTCTTTGTAATAGAGAGGTCAGTGGTGATATAGACATAAACAGCTTCACTGGAATGCTGGGGCAGAAATTCAGCAAAGAAAAGAAATTCAGAAAGTTGAAATGGATTCTATTGCTATGAAATAGCAAACTATTCGAGTTTCTGTATGAAAAATGACAAAAATGGGGCAGTATTTGAAGGCAGATATAGAGTAAAGAGATTATACATATATATTTATATATATATAACATATATAAAAAACATGTTATATATGTGTATCTATCTATATATGTATCTTTATATATAGAATATGTTGTAAGTTAATAGGAATTATGTCTTAGTTTCAAATTAATTACACATTTTAAGTCACATAAACCTGGAAGAAGTTAATTTTATTTAATCAATGTTAATTAATAAATGACATTAAATTCCTCTACTTTGTTATAAAAAGGGAACTGAGAAGTACATAGCTAGTGGGAAATGCCAGCCATGAATATAGATAGACACGGAAAAGACAAAACAAATGTCACTTCACATATATCAGTTAAAGGATAGACTGAACACTGTCCATTTATTATCTTGTGTAACAACCTATATAAAGGCACTGGAAGCAACAAAGTAATGAATAAGGTGACTAATTCAAAACTATTTTCCCTCTAAATGTGCTGTTGCACCTTCTGTATCTTACCCTAACAGCATATGCATAGTTCCATGTTAGTCTAATTATGGTGCAATCAGCTGTTTATTCCTGACTTTTACCACTAGACTGAGAATTCTCACACCAGAAACCTTATTATTTAGTGATAAACAGCGTAGTCTCTGGAGTTCTAGTGCTTGAATTAAAACTGTACTCTGTTCCTGATAGGTGTCGAACTCTACTTAGGTAGATTATTTTACTTATTTAACCCTCAATTTGCTTTCTTCTACAGTGGGCCTAATATTAGCACTTACCTCACATGATTTTGCAAGCTATATTATGACAAATAAGTGTCAAGCTTTTAACTCAGTGCCTATAGTAAGCACTCATATAAGCTGGCTGCTACTATTATTATTCCCAGGACCATGAGTGTGTTTAGCACATAGTGGCACCGAAAAAGTTTTTCATAATTGAACAAGTAACCAAATGAAGAAATGAATGAATGACATCAGACCTGAAATCCCAACCCAGGAATCATTAAGGCATCAGACACCAAAGGCAAGCATAATGTTTCTGGAAGATACACGTCAGTATGTCTGTGTTCCTGGGAGCAGCATCAAAGGTCTTTTTGTTGCCTCAAGTGGTGATTCTGAATTGGAAATAGATTCGGGAATATCATCATTTTGCTTAACCTGTTCTTTGATACCTTGTTCAGGAGCCAGAAGAAATGTGTGTTCGTGATGGTAACAATAAATATGAAATCTTGATCAAAGGAAGAGTTCCTCTGGCAAGGAAAGGAGGATACTGCTGAGCCTGGGGATCTAGTAATGAGCAGGTGGTTTGTGCAGGTGGCTTTGGTACTTGGTTTAGAATACAGCTGGGCTCCTGGGGTTTAAGACTTAAATACCCTTAGGAGAGATTGCATAAAATTTAGCCACCAAAAAATGCAAGTGCTTATTTATCATTGTGACAGGTTATGTTCTTTTTTAAAGGCAATTATACATTGTCATTTTGTATCTATAACCTAATTATGACTAATCATAAATAGTAAACAGAATATCTGGTTTAAAATGCATTTCAAGTTCCAGAGAAAATTAGAATTAATTTTCTTACAATATAATCTCTTTGTTTTCTTTATAAATATGTGTATGAGTTTGGTGATTCATGATAAAATTACCTGCATTTACCTCCAATAAGTTCAACTTTCTAAGTCTACGGGGAGTTTCAAGTACAGAAAAAACACCATAACTCTCCAATGGTTACAAACTGTTACAGAATGTTGGTATTGTCTTGAGATTTTTGGTCCTCTGACAAGCAAGCAATTAAGAATGGATTTTAATGATAAATTGTGTCAAAGAAGTGAGTACAGAAAGAGAAGTTCTGACAGAATTAAAGAGACGAATCGTGGCAGGAGTGGGGAAGAGGGCTTACATTAAACAATAGATACAAATGGTAGTTAAGAAACTTTAAATACAAACCTACTTTTACTACTTACAGAATATATTTGATAGATTCACCTGAGGATATAAAACTGGTGAATTTCCCTCTGGGCTTATCCTTGATCAACAAAAAAGGAGTAAATTTCCATTCCCACAAGAGACACTACAAAATCTCCTTGTTATTTCCTTTTTTTTTCATATCACAGTAAATTATTCTTTGATCTTAGCTGCATAATATCCTTGTGATTGTCATTAGTTCTTTTTTAAAAGTGCCTCTCCACACATGGGTAATTGAGTCTAAATATTTGGAGCCAGCTTGCACATTTAAACTCTGCCAAAATGCCTCCAGAAATTAGAAAGAAATTGCGTCCTCTCTGAATTAGTGAGAAAAAGCACTACCTTACTGCTATCATTGGGGAGCTCACAGAGCTATCGGCACAAGCTATTTCTAAGTAAATAAGAGCATTCAGGGCACACAGTGTTGATACAGGATATGGCACCGGATAGCATTTGCTGGTTTCTTGGCTTTCTCCTCAAGAGCTATGAAGTCAGTTAGGTTTTGGTAAATGATGGTGGTCTTACACCGAGCAAAGTTACATTCTTTCAGACTCCTGTTCCTCATGTAGTGCTCATATCATTTAGATGGAAATTGCTGTTAAAAAACATCCTACATCATCCAGCGCATCTGGCCCTTCTTTTCATGGTGGTTGTTGTTACTGTTCTTTTTCCTGTTCTTGTTCTTGTTCTTTTGTGGAGGAGGGTGATTGTTGTTTGCTTATTTGAACACGTTTTGAAATATGAGTTTTACGAAAACAAATCAGAAGTGAAATTGGAATAATACAAATATTAATTATGGACCTTACATTTTAATTTCTTATATGAATAAGCTTGTACTATTTTACCGTTAATATTTAATTATGTGGCAGAATATCAACGAGTTATTTAAGTTTTAAAGTAATCAGGCATATCAGATACCATGGGAACTTCTTTTTGAATAATAATTATGTAAAATAGAAGAGTGATTTCAATTATGGCATTTAAAAATCAAATCCATTGTGTACACTATAGTAAGATTTTTAAAATCTATTAAAAATTTACCGAATAAATTAGCACCTTGGATACATATTGAAGAAGGAGCGCCCAAAGACAAAATATGTCTTCGCTTACAGGAGCAGATAAATTGCTTTCATCTCCATGGAATCTCTTTAATTTCTCATCAGCAATCTGGAGCCCTTTAACTACTGCTTTTCCTGTTTACTTTCATATCTCACCTCTGGAGTGTTGACACCTTATTTTGAATCAGCAAATGTTCATTTGATTTTCCCTCTCTATCCTAGTGCTCCATCTTTCTCCTTTAGAATGCAAAGCCCCAGTTCATTCTTCACCTGTCATATTACGTTATTCCTTGCCCTCCACTTCTCCCTATCTCTGACTTGCAGTGCCCTAATTGTTTCCTGACTATCATGCTGCCCTAATTTTTAACAGCTTATTTTACTGTCCTGTTTCTGTGGATCTGAATCCTTTTGCCCTTCATCCATCTTTTCATTTGAATGTAGAGGTGCACGGACAAATGTATTTTGGCATCAAAATTTGAAAGGAACATGAAATGGTTACAAGGACACAAGAAAATATAAGATAATGTGTCCCTTTCCTCTCCTTTTTTTCCTCAACATTTCTCCAATTTTATTATTTAAATGAAATGTACTAAATTTATAGAGCTTTCAAATGAAGTACAGTTATCTTTAGAAATATTTAGGGCCCTGTGGCTTGGTGGTTAAGTGCGCGCGCTGCGATGCTGGTGGCCCGGGTTCGGATCCCGGGTGCGCATCGAGGCACCACTTCTCTGTTCATCCTGAGGCCGAGTCCCACATACAGCAACTAGAAGGATGTGCAGCTATGACATACAACTATCCACTGGGGCTTTGGGGGGAAAAAATAAAATAAATAAAATCTTAAAAAAAAAAAAATTTAGAATATTAAAGGAAATTCTGAAGTACAAAGAACAAAAAAATGTGCTTTTTAATCATTTTCTAGTCCCGAAGGCCACAGTGTCAAAAAAATTAATGCATCATGTTGTCCGTTATTTCCTAAAGTAAACTCTGGCCAACTGAATTTAAAAGCCATAAAATTCACTTTAAAGAGTTCAAAAGTAGGCTTTTCAAAAAATTATTTATATAAATATTAACGTCCTTTTTCTTTTGGCATTAAATAAAATACTAAGTTCAAGAGTGATAAGGGAACTTTTGATAAAGGGTAGTAAGAACCTACTCAATTTAAATTTTAGAATTTCAGATATGACTGAAAGCTAGTGGTTATTTGATCACAAAGAGGAAACTTGTCTTCCAAGGCTAGAAAATGAGTTACAAAAATCATAAGAGAATTTTACTGGCAAAACTATGGTTTTAGAGCCTCCTGACTCCGGAATGTGTTCTTTGGCATAAACTACATGGTTAGACTTTATTCCTTCATCTATATGATTCGCATCCCACAAGCAATAAGCAACAATAAACAAAGTCCATGTGAACACTTTGTTTGGTTCCATATCAAATTTGAATATCTGGGTTGATATACATATATATTTTTTGGTGAGGAAGATTGTCCCTGAGCTCACATCTGTGCCAATATTCCTCTATTTTGTATGAGGGACTCTGCCACAGCATAGCTTGATGAGTGGTGTGTAGGTCCACATCCAGGATCTGGGCCCGTGAATCCCAGGCCACCAAAGTGGAGCATGTGAACTTAACCACTATGCCACCAGGCCAGCCCCTGGGTTGATATTTTTTGAGCAGTGATCTCCTCAGTGAAGTCAGTACTGACGTGATGATACCCATATTCTAGACCATGGGTCTGCAAAGTTTATCTGTAAAGGGCCAGATGATTTATGCTTGGAAGGCTAACTAGTTTCTGTTGCATCTACTCATATGGGCCATTGTGACCCTACAGGAGCCGTGTACAATAAACATATAAGTATATCTGTGTTCCAATTAAATTTTATTTATGAACACTGCAATTTCAATTTAATATAATTTTCATATATCACAAAATATTATTCTCCTTTTTTTTAACCCTACATTTAAAAATGTAAAAATAATTCTCAGCTTGGGGACTATAGAAAAGTAGTTCATGAATCAGATTGGTCCAAAACACTGCTTTTTCCTGAGTGAGAAAATCATCATGATGATGCACACAGGAAGTATGGTTGGAAAACTCAGTAGAGCCTTATACCAAAAATATTAATTTTTAAAAAAAAATTTAAGATTGATTTTGTTCTTAGAAGTATCGGAGTATGGATAAGGGATACTCACTCATTGAGCATGCGCAATGTGCCAGGCACTTTTCAGATACATTGCAGGTGGTGAGCAGATGTAGTTACCACAATCTGGGAGGTGACAATTGAGAGTAATAAGGCTAACAGGAAGGGGCTAACTAAATTGCCCACAAACTGTCAACTGTTAGATGGTTGAACTCAGGGTTCTAATCCAAGTCTGTTGGATTCTGAAGCCTAGGTTCATTCCATTTACTATACTGCAATAAAGTTAATGTTAAATAAAGAAAATGTATGCAGTTTGATTCCCCAGTAACATATGATACTCCTTCAAAAAAGTCTGAGATGGATTAGTGGTGACAGCATTTCAGATATCATTATGCAGAAAAGGCTGCTGAGAAATTCCCCTGCAAAGAAGATAAAAGCTTAGGGAAAAGGATGAAAGTACAAGCTTAGCCAAATCTACTGAATAAAACTTGACTTGCCCTTTTATGTTTAAGCAGCTGAAGGCCACAGGGTGGTCTGAGTTCAAAACTGCTGCTTACCCCAAATGAAAAGCAGTCTTTAGTAGTAAAGGAATCCTTTACATCTCTTTCCCTTGTTTGTGAAAGCAGAGAACCACTGTTTAGGAAACTGGCAAAAACTTACATTTCCTTAGTTTTGCTGGCTCTGCAAAACATTGTGCACAGCTGTACTCAAACCCATTAGCTCAACCTTTCAGAAAATTCTCTCACAGAAATTGCTTAGAGGTACATAGGCTGACAGTTGCTGTGTGTTTTGAGGGCTTTACCTGTCGGAAGCCGGTTCAGCATTCTTTTGCTTAATTGGTCTGTAGAGATTGGTCATTTGAGAGAGAGAAGTTCCACACCTCAGAGGGAATGACATCTACCTCAGCCCATAATCAGCTAATTTAAAGAATGGGAATACGCCTAGCTCCAGGAGACGCCTACTCTCCACTCTATGTTGAGATGGGGTGAGAAGGCTGCAGAAAGCACATCAAGCAATGTAAAACTAAAGGGAAATTGGGAATAGAGAAAAACAGTTTTCAAAATACATGAAGTCCATTTCTTCAAAATCCAGGCATGTATTCACCTCTGAGCACATCAAGATTTTTAAATGTAAAACTAATTATCTGATTTTGATTACAGACAACTGAATTGTGATATTTCACATTTAGTTATAGAATTTTCTATCAGACAAGATTATTTTCCAAAGATCACTGGATTTTAGTAGTGAAAAATGATCAAAAGGATAGAGCAAATTGGACCTTGAATCACCAGGATGTGCCAAATAATGCTCTAGGGAGTGTAGAAGGGAAATGTACACTCACTTCCTGGCAGTCTACTAAAGAGGAAGGTTTCCCTAGTGGTTAGAAGCTTGGACCTTGGTGCATAGACACGATGAGTTAGATCCTTGTTTCACCGACTTCTAACAATGCAACTTTGGGCAAATTACTTAACCTCTCTGTGCTCCTATTTCTTCACCCTAAAAGTCAAACTCAATAGAATTATCTTTCATGAAAAAATACAGTTAAAAATCCTCATCTCCAAGGTTTTATTTGTGATGAGCTTTGTAAAGATGCATCTACAAGAGTTAACAGCCACGGATCAAACTACAGCTAGTTGGTGAATATGAATAAAAAACCAAAACAAAGTCCAGAAAATTACATTAAATAATATATTTTTAATGCTTTAAAATATAACATTTTAAATCTTACTATTTTGAATTAAAAGTAAGAGATAATCCTTAAAACATTCTGGTGGCACATCAGTAAGAATATGCCAGGATGACTGATAAACAATTATAATTTTTCTTGAATATTATAAAAAGATCTTATCATTCACTAGGTGGTTTTTGAAGAGTCCATAAATCATTATATAATTTTATTTTATTTTACAATGAATACTCTTTTTGAAAAATAAAACCAATGAAAATGATAAACTTTGACAAAGAAAAAGAATGTCAACAAGAACTGTGTAAAATATATGACTAATTGTTTTCTTCAATTCTCAGCTTAGGAAATATTATGATAGCAAGTTAAAATTCCAAAAGGACATTCAGAGAGATAGATTTTTATAAATTGAGCCAGGACTATTAAAAATTGATAGCCGAATATGTTTATAAAATTACAGCACATAAGAGAATAATGATGATCATCATTTTGGATGAATCATGTGGCAAAAACTAATGTAATATAACATAGCAAAAAGGAAATGAAAAAAATCAAGACATGCTCTATTACGCTAGACATGTGAGCATTTAAAAGGGAGAATAGGTGCTTAGAAAATATCTAGAATATTGTTTAATTGGCATATAATTTAATTATATTTGTCTTGTGCATAAATAAGAATGGTTTAATGTTATAAAATAAAATTCTATAGTTTGATATAAATTATAAGGACTATGTTTATATTTGTTTAAGTGATGCAAAAGGGCCTGATGTTATCAGATACAAAATAATGTAATAACGCTATAAAATGAACTATGATTTTAAAGAAAATAATATCTTCACATTTATTTAATAATTTTTAAATTACTAGTGGATTATTCTAGTAGTCTCTATTTAGAGTAATATATGATAAAGATATTAGTCCTGTGAAAGCGAAAATTGTGCAGGCAGGACAAAGTTAAACAAGGAAGGGAGACTTTATTCAAGGCTATTGTAATGGAGGGCGGGGGAGCAAAGGCCAGCTGTGTTTGCTAATTAGCCTTACTCAAAGGAAAAATGAATGTTCTTGTGTCTTCTTGACTGGAAGTCATTTTACAACTTGGACCAAGGCACCAGTGAAGTTGAGCTCCTGCCCTCCCACAGAGACTGGGAGATAGGGTGCCATCTTCCTTGGTTACATTTCAAAGAGGATGGCTCAGGGGTCCTTGAGAAAGACTGTCCTGGGTTGTAAAACTGCCAAGAGGCTTTTAAAAAGTTTTGAATCTCAAATGGGCAGAGAAGAATTTGGCAGTTACAAGTTTTCCGAAGTAAGTACTCTAAGGAAAGGGAGCTCAGGGGCCTAGAGACAGGAAGAAGGTTCTCTACAGTCAAGCTGAGGGGAAACTTAAGGCCTTCTTAGTGAGTCCAGATAGTAAGAAAGTGTTACATTTTTCTTCAGGAATCCCTCATTGTTCTATAGATAGATACAGCTTTAGGAAAGCTACAGTCAATTGATAGCAACTCCGAGAGCACGTTAGAGAATCTCGGCAGGCCAGAGGGCAGTTTGTGGCAAAGGCTAGACCAGGGTCAGCATCGTGACTGGCTTCAGAAGTCAGTTTTGATTAGAAAAGTTACCAATAACTCAATAAATCAGAGGCAGACATAGCTAAGAGGCAGAGATTAAGAGCAAGAAAAAAAATTGAAAGCAGTTTACAGGTAGTAGATTAAGCAGAGACAAAAGTGGAACTAGAAGACTGAAAGTTATATGTAGAAGCATTTGATAATCTGCACACATCCTTGGACTGATTTTTATGTTTAAATAATAGTAGCTACCACTAAAATCTCTATGTTCTTTGGAGGAACTCTATGGGCCACACTCATGCCTGTGGTTGCCCAAACTTTGAGAAGTCATTTACATACTGACAGAAGCATTTACTATTCTTGTAATGGCTAAAATGCCACTACTTTTGCTAGATCTGGGCCTCCCAAAAGTTTCTCACCTCCTAAACCCTCTTAGAGAGTATAAGAGCTAGATTGAAAAAGATGGTGCCCTGTGCCACATAATCCTCCTTATCAAAAGGCTTATCCCATGGTGAATTAGTTTCCCAAACTGGCTGCACATCAGAATAGCATTGGGGATTTGTAGTGACACAAAACTCAGCTCTACCTCAGATACCTGAACTAGGATGTTTTAGTGTGAGGCCTGAGGGAAATCTCCCTCAAAAAGTCAGCCAGGTCGCATGCTGCCATCCAGAATTTAGGAACCACTGAGGCAGAACACCTAACTCCTTTGGTTCATGGCAAAGGAACCGGCCAAGGCAAAGGACTGGCTGCTAGAAGTAGATGATTCCTATGTCCAAATCAAATTCTGGCCAGACACTGAGGATTTTGACATTAAGTGAGCTCAGTATTAAGATCTCAGTATCACTATCTTTTAACAGATTCAGCATGCGATGAATTTTTAAGTGAACATCAGAAGTCCTTGAAGAAGATGCTCAAGACATTATTATTATAGTCACTATTCTACCCTTCACCTTAAGTGATCCCTGAACCTCTGCTCTCTCCTGTCAAATCCTTAATCCTTCATGCCCAAAGCCAATTGACATTTCAATAATGAATTAGACCAAAGAAGATTAATAAACTGCAATGCAAGAAGGTCTATCTATAAGTTGCAGCAGGAACAACTACAACAACAAAAGCATGTGCTCTGTTACTTTGCACAAATAAACTTATAGGTAGAAAAAGCCAATCTAAAGGAAAGTGGACTGGAGAAAGGGTATGAAACCAGGTAGACCAGGATTATTTTCCTCTAAATATGGAAAATAACGCATATGATATATCCCAAGTTAGTGGAGTTTATGGAAAACATTTAAAGTTAATAATTTAAATTTTACATTATCAATTATTCTTTAATCTAAATTAATCCAAAGAATCTTCTAGAACACCGGAAACCAATGTTGTCTATAACTATACTAATCAAATTATTACCTATAAACCAGGCTTAGTTTACAAAGAGAAATTAAGCATATTTTGAATTTTCTAGAAACGTGAAAGTATTATTTTATCTCTATTGAAGCTAAAAATGAAAATCTCAGCTTATATTTTTTTAATTCATGTTTATAATGACACATTTTATTCAAGTATTATACCATGATGATTTAGAGAAAAAAAAAAACCTGTTCTTTAACAGAGATACTTTGAAAAGTACTGCTCTAAAAAACACTATTTAAAATGCTGTGGAAACTCGCAGTTAAATATTAAAAAAAACAAATTTATTTTCTGCAGGACTCCTCAGAGCCCTTAAAATTGAAATGTGCAGTGTGGCTCTCCAGATGAAGGTCAAGCAGACAGTTTTCCCCAATGAATTTGAGCACAGATTTTTTTTTCCTACATTGCATCTTATAATCTCCTGAGACTAGGATTCCTCAGAACACATGGGAAATACTTTTTCAAAATTAATTAATAGATGCATGGGAAATGTCATTTTAGTCAGTATGCAGATATGAAGTAAGCATCTTCCAGAAATTCCCTAAGAGTTTTATTTTCTGGAAAGGGAGTCATAGGATACTAGGAAAAAGAAGATTCTATTCAGTTAACTAAACAGTAAGTAAGAAGTAAAAAATACACAAAAGAAACTGAATTTGATTACCCTGTACCTTTAAATTCAATAGTCTTAAAGACTGACTATGTGCTATTTTCTATTCTTAAGTTGCATCTATTCAAAAAGCAACAATTGAAGACATAAAGCAATAGACATATTTATATCTTCCCTAAAGGAAACTTGGTTGCTAATGGAAAATATTCTGAGTTTTACTTTGGGTATAGTTTTATGTACAAAATATTTGAAAATGTAGTTTCTTTGTCTTTTATAACTTTGAAGAGTCCTAGAAGATGATAAACTAGATATATTTTTTTATGAAGAGACTAGAAACAAATTGACTTCAATATATTTCACACATTTAATAGGATAGAAATAACAACAATACATTATGTAAGAGAAGGATGAGCAGCACTATAGCCTACTGAATACGGATATTTTCAGTGCTGCTTGAATGGCCTGAAGGTACTTTTCATCTCAGAACAATTCTCTGATGCTCTAGCTTGTTTATTTCATTCATCTGCCTGGTAACTCCCAGTGAACTAAATCACGTTGCATTTCTACCTCATGGCCCTAGCTCTTCAGAGAGCTTTCTATGAACTATGCCCTTGCCTTACTGAATGTCAAATCTCTAAAACGATGATACTCAACAACCAAGATATTTGTTTTAAACTATTTATCTGCAAAGTAGAGTCTTCAGAGTATCTAAAAGAGTGTGTGATCTCTAATCATGAGATTTTGCATGTCCAATATGGAGAGAAAAAGCAAACAGAAATAAAAACTGTGAAATGACAGTCAATGTCAGGGCAATATTTATTGTGTATTACAAATAAACATTGCCACTGAATCTGTTACCTTTCAAGATTTAGCTAACCCTGTAGATTATACTGCTTTGGGAAAGTTTCATGGAAAAGGAATTTGAAGTGGGAATTAAAAAATGAGCAGATATTATAAACAAGGAGAATATTGATCAGGAATTGAGAAAAATGCATGGCATATTCAAGGCACAGCAAGTGGGCTAGCATGGCTCTTCAGTGATATACACAAATGGTACCTCGACATTAACTAAGATTGGCCAGGCACTTATTGTAAGTAAAAATAAATATTAAGTTAAGGTGACAAGATGTTAAATTATCTGCAATTTCATGTCACTGAAGGTTTTTTTAAATAACAAGGTCAAAGCAGATTTTTAAGAAATTTAATCTGGCTACTATGTGAATGTGAGTTTGAAGAGAACAGTTAAGAAACCACAGAAAAGTTATTTATAAAAATCAGACATCAATTGATAAGAGAGTAAATTATATTCTTGGCCATGAGAACAAAACAGAAAGGTAATTATGGGAGACACTGCGACTATTGTTACTAATACCAACTAAAAACTATAACAGGATGGGGGTGAGGAGTCACCAGAAAGAATAGAGTTAAATTAATTTCTAAAGCATGAAGCCCAACCAAATAATAGAATCCCCAATGGAACTTTTTCAAAACACTATAAGAGGATGCCCACTAGTCTATATTTGGCTATACAGACAAGAATGTGAAGATGGAACAATACCTTATAAATGGGGACTAGTTTGTATGTGAGAGTGGATTGAAATTTAGGAGAAAGTTTGCAATAAAAATTTAATTTTTAAAGAATTTTTTTTTTTTTTTTTTTTTTTTTGTTTATTTTTTCCCCCCAAAGCCCCAGTAGATAGTTGTGTGTCATAGCTGCACATCCTTCTAGTTGCTGTATGTGGGACGCGGCCTCAGCATGGCCGGAGAAGCAGCGCGTCGGTGCGAGCCCGGGATCCGAACCCGGGTCGCCAGCAGTGGAGCGGGCTCACTTAACCACCAAGCCACGGGGCCGGCCCAAAAATTTAATTTTTAAGAGTCAACTGCAAACAGATTATGTTTGAAGATGTGGCAATGGGTGGTGTATCTGAATGAATAAGGGCAGCCTAAAACTTGCAAGAAAGCCTAGCACTGAAGTTTGATATGCATTGAACATGTGGCAACAACATACGTTTATTCCGAAAGGAGATAGAAAAAGTGCAGGTAAGAGGAGCTCTAGAACAATGTAATGCAAAAACACAAATGAAAACTTGAATCAAAATTGAGTCAAGCTGTAATATACAAAAGTAATGATAGTGTAAAAGTAAGAAAGGAATCACGTGTCGAAAGCAAATAAAGCTTTAATAACCAAAAAACAATAATTTTCTATCTCTGTTTTAAACATTATTGGGTCCAGTAATACTTCTTGGTCCCTGAGTTAAACAATTCTTGCAAGAATCACAATTTCCTCTTCTTTGCTAAGCAATACTCATCTCAAGCAAAAATAACTCAGCTGCTTACTGCAGGAAATATCAATTCCTTAGCAAAACAACTAAACAGCTTACTTATCGTGACTCATCTCAAGTCCCTCATCTTGCTGCGCCCATCAATTCAAAACAATTACGTCATCACAGTAATCTATCTACTGTCTAACCCTGTAAGACTCACCTCAAACTCACTCAACTCACGTCCTAAAACCCTGACTGTACCATATCTCAATTTTTCATTTTGACATGCTAATAAGACCTTTATCAAGGTATTGTTCTCCATTGCTGCAATAAGTCACATAAACCACGTTATGTTTCATCCACAGATTTTTCTGGTGGTGTTTTTCAGAGTAAACAGCTAACACTTCTGATGAAAAAATAGGAAGAGGAAGGGCGTTCCTTCCTTAATTCGATAATATTTACAGTGTGCCTTCTAGATGCCAGGAAGGGGGTGACAAGACAAAGTCTGTCCTCTCTCTGACAGACATTGGAACAGAAAATTAATTATAAAATAGTAAATAGATAAATAAATAAGATGATGATTTTAAGTGCTTGGGAAAAGATAAAATAGCGTATAGAGATAGAATTACTTGTTGGGACTAATTTACATTGGTAGTACAGGAAGGTTCCTTCAGGAAGGTGATACTTGAGGATAAGAGCAAAGGTCCAGGGAGATTTTAAAAAAGAGTTGCTACATTTCAGATTCCTAGTTTCATCATAAAATCCTGATATCAAGAAGGAGGAGGAGGAGAGGTGCTAAAATGTATTACATATAACCTTTGTGCTATTTCTTTTATGAGCATTTTCTTTTTATAAACAACCCTAAGAGGTAAGTATTGTTAACATCCCCATTTTATTAAAAAGATTACTGAAGTTAGCAGCATTTAGTCATTAACCAAGTTACATAATTAGTGAATGGTAGAACTCAGACATTACCCGGAGCTGCCTAATTTAAAAAAACCTATATTCTTAAATTAGATACTATAATGCCAAGAATTCGTTGCCACGTGGAGAATTACTCTCCAGTCTATGATTATGTCTTCTATACTAAGCTCCTCCTCTAGCCTTCCTAGATTTTGTTTGATAAGTTAAAGACACTGGAAATTTATTCAATTATTTGTTTTATTATTTAAGCAGTAGATAGAGAAAATCTATACAAATTGGGAATCATTTTTAACCTCTCCTTTATTAGGAGTTTTGTTATCATTCTTGCCTAACCAATCAAATATTTTAAAAAAATACATCAGTCATTCTTTTTTTAAAACTGACACCAAAATATAATTACCAGAGGATATGGAGGACACTGATTCTATTGCCAAGATGCATTTGCCATTCACAATGTGTGGCGGCTGTAGGGTGATTGAAAACTTTTGTCTGAGATACTAGTAAACACGTTCTGGAACATGGTTTCCAGTTTGCTTTTTTCCTACACTGAAAACTGACTATTTATGGCAACATCTGCCTTAGGGTCTGTGTGGAACAGTTGTGTTCATTGATTAAAGAAACTAAAGACATATCAAGGCAGAGTGAAACACAAATAAGGGCTTTCAAAGGCATCTTATGATGCGATTTCTTCAGAGCACACAGTATTTTAAGCTTCTAAACTTCACATAAAAGATCTTTAAATAATCTCAACCTCATTTAATTTTTAGAAGGTACAATCACCCTTTGCAGACTGCAATGATAAAATGGAGGTTTTTCAAACTTAAATTGAACAGAGAAAGAGCGTTCTAGTAAGAATAAAGAAAAGATTTAATTTAGTTTTACAAATACGTATAAATACGGCTAATTGCAGTGCCTTTGTTTTATCTAATACTGTCAGTGACTGAATTCCCTCATTATTAGAGAATATCGGATAAAAATTTCTCATCTTGAAAAACCTCACTTCAAAATTAAGACATCCAACCCCAGTGCCTTATCCAAATCACAGACTTGAATTAAAAATTTCTTCATCAGTCTTGTAGATATTCTATTACCATTGATTTTGGCACAAGATTGCAATGTGTACTGATGGAACAAGAGTTCTCTGGATTTAACTTTATGTCATTGGTTCCTTACTTCTTAGATAACAAAACTGAATCCAGAGAGATTGGGTAACTCATTCGTGGTATATCAGTTAGCTGATGGTAGGTAGCAGTAAAAGTGGCTACCTACCCCGCTAGTTTTTTGTAATAAGCAGTGTCGAGAGGCAGTGATTAGGAGGGATGGTTACTCAAAAACACTAAGTAAAGAAATGACATCAAGAACTGTGATTTAGAAATACTATACAAAATAGTGACATTCGTGAGACAAGGTAAATATTGCTTTCTATAGCATGCTTGTTTTGTGCGATGGTCATACTTCTGATAAGTTACATGGCTTATATGACAGCAGTTGTAGCAATCTGGGTTCTCAAAGAAGGAGTCTGAGACTAAGTGTAACGGGCAAGCAGTTTACTAGAGTACACAACAGACAGGAAGGAAGGAAGCAAAAGTGGGCAGGGAGAGAAGTTGAGTTGCAATATAGACCAAAAGACTCAGTCAACTGGTGTTAAATAGTACCTCAGAGTAGCCCCACATTGAGCTAAAATGTCCAGATATTTTGTCTCCCTGTTCCCTCTATAGGGCAACCCAGAAAGATGTTGCTGTGAGAGAGGCAGATTTTTATATTGAAGCATCTCTGAAAAGGCTAAGAGCTGAAGCTGTCTGCTGCAGCACAAACAGCAATTAAGGCAACAAGTTCGTCATTGAATGGGAATCTCCTGGCCCATCCATCAACCTCTTGTGCCACTCAGATCAACTTCTTTGTTCAGAAAGCAACTCTTCTAGGATTCTGCTAAGTCTTTCTTCTAGGAGAAACTTAGAAAAGGAAAAGTAGAAGGATGAACTACAGCTCTGTAGCTGATCTTTAGACTACAACTTAAATTTACCACTCACCTCTTCCCTCCACTATCCTTTCTAGATTCCCCTCACCATCTGCTAACACCTCTGTTAGTCTTAGCTTACCTGTGGGGATGACAGGGAAATCATCCTCAAGGTGTCTGAGCCTTTTGTCACTGTATTCTTTTTTTTTTTTTTTGTGAGGAGATCAGCCCTGTGCTAACATCCGCCAATCCTCCTCTTTTTTTTTTTTTTTGCTGAGGAAGACGGCCCTGGGCTAACATCTGTGCCCATCTTCCTCCACTTTATATGGGACGCCACCACAGCATGGCTTGCCATGCAGTGCATTGGTGCGCGCCCGGGATCCGAACCAGCGAACCCCGGGCCGCCGCAGTGGAGCGCGCGCACTTAACCGCTTGCGCCACCGGGCCGGCCCCTGTCACTATATTCTTAACGTTGCTTCACTTAAACATTTACCATCATCATCAGGTAAGGGAGTATCAAGAGGAACCCAATGGAGGGCCAGCCCCGTGACTTAGCCGTTAAGTGCATGCGCTCCACTACTGGCGGCCCGAGTTGGGATCCTGGGTGCGCACCGAATCACCGCTTCTCCAGCCATGCTGAGGCGGTGTCCCACATACAGCAACTAGAGGGATGTGCAACTATGACGTACAACTATCTAATGGGGCTTTAGGGAGAAAAGGGGAAAAAAAAAAGGAGGAAGATTGGCAATAGATGTTAGCCCAGGGCCGATCTTCCTCAGCAAAAAGAGGAGGATTGGTGTGGATGTTAGCTCAGGGCTGATCTTCCTCACAAAAAAAAAAAAAAGAAAAGAGGAACCCAATGGGATTATATTTGCATGTCAGCATATACTTCCCTGCTCTCCATCCTGTAACAGCAGCCCTTCCCTCCTCCTGTTATCAGGCCAATTACTCCTGCCACAACAACTTCTTTTCATGCTTGCTGGTCTCTGTACATAAAGCACCTATAGTGACCAGGTGGCAGCCAGAGCTTATAGTTCAATGGAACTCCTGCTTGGTTCTCAGACACAAGCATTTCTCCTTTGAGAACTTTATGGTTCTTTACAGAATGCTTTATGATTCCTATATATGTTCAAACCTTTGTCATACTCCTTTATACACAAAGTAGATGATCAAGTGCACCGCTAAAGCAGTTCCCAAACCCGTTTTGGAAAACCTTCCATCAATGTCTTTCAAGCCTCTGCCTGAATGAGGATGTAATGCAGCTGCTTTCTATTTTCAGCTGACACAGATAACCCATGCTAACCTGTATAAACAACACTTGGCTTTTTCTTCCTCTTTAGTTGGTCGTAAATGATTTTCAGAGAGCCATGAACGTGAGCTAAAGGAGAGGAGCTGGTGCAATATGGTGGATGATAATGGGGTCAGGGCAACTTGCTCATGCAGACTGCTTTTGCTCTCTGGTCTTGCTTGTGCTATCCCAGATGTACTGATTACATCCTATAATGGACGATTGCTTTTCCTGCCCAAACTTAATGACTGGATGAACAGAAAGAATTCAGCTTATCATTAGAATTCCAAAATTCTATGCCTTATGTTTGTGTGTTTCATCTATACCAACACCCAGAACATGCCAAGGGTTGTTTTTCAAAAGATGATATGGCTTTACTCCAGATCTCTGGTGTCCTACCTTATTGTTCTGTCACTAGGGCTTGCCATAAACGCCACCCATCTTTTTCCACTACTGATACATTTACTCTAACAGATTTTGGCAGATCACAAGTCCACGTGGCAGGGCTGCTTGCATCACAACCTGGACCTCCTCAGAGCTCTTTCTTGGTCTGTGTCCCACTTGAAGATTGACAGCTTTAATGTCACTTAAAACATGGGCTTGAACAATATTCTTAGATGTGAAATATACTGCGTTTACAATGTGAAAGTCCTAGGAGGCATTATACTTCCTTCTTTGTAATTATGGGTAAAGATGCAGTAATTTCTTTCATTTTAGATGTCATATGCCAAGATGCTCCTAACCATAGAACTCTAAAAAGGTAACTGAAGTGGTAATGTGATGTAGTGATTTTCATAGGGCTCATCTTCCATCCTTTAGAGTTGGATGTATCAACCAAGGCCTCTAATATGCTAGCCATTTCTTGCTCTTGTAACCCAATTAGCATGATGTCATTGATGTAATGGGTCATTTTAATGTTCTGCAGGATGTCTAGATGGTCTCAATCTCCTTGGACAATATTATTATACAAAACTAAAGAGTTAACGTAGTCTTTTGTGCTAAACAGACAAGCAGAGGAAAGGACTGAGCATGCACAGTTGCCTCTCCCAAGCTAATGTACCCATCTCTCCTCGGGATGCAAGGATTAAAGGTAAGTAGTGAGAAGACAAGCCAGAAATTTTAGTTATGTCTGTACCTACACCATGAAGATCAATCTAATATCAGAATCATTCTGAACAATAACTAGAATCAGGCAGATATGAATTTAGAAGTTAGCACTATCATAACTAACTTTTCTTTTTCCTTTGGTCTAGGTCTCAGTTTCCTCTAACTAAAATGGAGATAATAATAAATGCTATTTACCCCATGAGGTTTTGTTGCATTAAATAACTATAATGCATATAAAAGTCCATGCCAAGAATCCCACTTCTGGGTTTATATCCAGAGGAAATGAAATCTGGATCTCAAAGAGATCCTGCGTTATTCACAATAGCCAAGATAGGGAAACAAGCTAAATGCCTGTCAATGGACCAACAAATAAATAAAATGGAATATTATTCAGCCTTTAAAAACAAGAAAATTCTACCATTTGTGACAAAATGAATGAGCCTTGAAGATACTACGTTAAGTGAAATAAGCCAGACACAGAAAGACAAATAGTGTATGATCTTACTTATACGTGAAATCTAAAATAGTCAAACACATAGAAGCAGAGAGCAGAGTGGTGGTTGCCAGGGGCAGGAGAGGTGGGAGAATGAGGAGGTGTTAGTCAAAGGATACAAAGTTTCAGTTATACAAGATGAATGAGTTCTGAAAATCTAATGTACACCATGGTGGTGACAGTTAATACTGTATTATGTACTTGGAATTTGCTAAAACGATAGATTTTAAACTAAATCTTCTCACCAGTACACACAAAAAGGTAACTCTGTAGAGGTGATGGATGAGTTATTTAGCTTAATTATGGTGATCTTTTCATAATGTATACATATACAAACATCAAGTTGTACACCTTAAATATATATAATTTTTGTATGTCATAGATAGCTCAATAAAATAGTTTTTTTAAAAAAAGAATTCTCAAAAAAAAAAGAATTGTTAAAAAAAAAATCTGGCCCCCTTTGGTTTCTGTAATGATACATTGCTTGCCTCTGGATCCATATCTTGAATGCATCTTCATTTTCTTTCCTTTCTTATCATTATCTTCTCTCTAAATGAGGATGTGGTGAGAGGGACTAGGTATCACATTTTGCTCTTTCTTTCTCAGAGAGCTCAGGTAGTCTGATAGCCTTGATTCTCTCCCCTATAGAGAGAAATCTTAGATAGATTCTGAGCATCTCTGGTCAAACACCAAGTATCTGATCCTGATTGCTTTCTCATCTGAAATCCACCATGCTGAAACCGAATTCTCCATCTTCCTACATAAACCTTGTTTTCCTAGATAGGCCAAAGATCCTGTCATTCTTCCTATCCTCTGTTTCTGAAACTTGAAGTAATCTCTGACCCCACCCGCTTCTCCTCCCATTTCTAGATAACTTTTGTATACAATCTATCATTTTTAATTCTTCTCATCTTCTCAGACTTACTTATATTTTTCTTTTTTTCTCAAAGTCACAGCCACAGTTCATCCCTTCAATAACTCTCTTTTGTGGACTATTGCAAAATTTTCCAACTGGTCAATTTGCCACCCATCTTTTCTTGTTCCAATAGATTCTCTATGGTTGTCAGGATAACATTCTTAAAACACAGTTTAACACTAGTTAAACCATCATGTATGACCATAGAAAATATCCCATTTATAATAAAATAAATTTCATATTCTCATCTGGCATTTGATACTCTTCACGACCCATAATATAATTAATTCCAGTTTATCACCATTTTCCCTTAAGCAAATTCTCCACTAGGTATCACCTTATACAAATTCTAACATATCATACCTTTTCCATCATTCTGCTTCTTTCGTGAAGCCGTTCTGACTCAGGTCAGCCTTTTACAATGGCTGTTCCTTTGAGTTACTATACCATCTGTTGGTATCACATAGCGCACTGTGCACATGTTATTGTATCTTTATTTCCTCATCTGAAAAAATGAGGGAAATAACACTCATCTTAAAAATGGAACAATGTACGTAAATTGCCAAGTACAGTGCCTTTCATACATTAAATACTGAAAAAAAGTGAGTTCTCTTACCTTTTCTTCTATCTTATATACCCCTACTAATGGCAGCAAAGGAAATGATACAAATGACCATAAATTTTAGGAATACAGAATACAAAATGGTAAAACAGAGAGAAAATAAAGAAAAAGGGGAGAAATATATTATTGATTTCTATGTCAACTAAAATAAGTTTTTCTTGCTCTTTATATTTTGTGCATACATTTTCTGTACTAGTAAGACCAATAGATGTTTATTGCTTAAGGACGAATTAAATTCTTTTATATTTAAATGTACTTGGCATTTGCAATATGATGATGAATTAATATGAAGTATCATGATCATTGAATAAAATATGTCTTAGAAGGACAAATGATTTCAATAAGTCAGATGCAGTGTATGGATTAATATGAATACTAAGAATGAAATCATCTATAATATATTTCAGCTTCTTTTTATGGATTCTCAGGTGATAATTTGTGGGAGGTAGCATCATCAGAAATTTAACAGTAGTCATTTATGTTAAAAGGAAGGATTTATGATGGGTATATTTTTATTCATGAAATAAGATAAATTGGAACTATCCATCATTACTGTCTAGAAGAGTTTGGTTTATGATAATTTATTTTATAGAGTATTCTGTAGGAAATAGAGTTGGCTAGCTTACATTTTATTATTAGATTCACATCATTTTTATTTCATAAAGATCAGCTGCCAAAAATGTAATGTTATGAAAAAGAGACTTGGAATCTATTACAAAAAACTTTTATTTTAAGATTTGTTACTTGTTTGTGGTTAAAGTCAAATTTAAAATATCAATTCAGAAAACACAGTTCTGAATTATTCTCTTTATTGTTACAGGTCAGATCATGTAAACATAATATTTAAAATAACAAATAAGAACTGCAGTTACTACATAACAATGGCTAGATGCAAATACACTGATCTTTTCCAGTGGCAATAATTTGCATAGTATTTTGACTTCATAATACCAAACGTCAACATCACACAAAGTGTTACGCGTTTGCTCACTGATTAAAGCAGGCATTTTTGAGCACCTATAGTGTGCCTGAGACTGTGCTAGGAACTGTGAACAAAAAATAAAAAATAGGTGAAAATAAAGACCCTTAACTATATGACTATATTTGAAGAAATTTTAGTCTAGTGGACTAGAAAAATAAAAAACAAACAGACTGCACACAGATATAGACACACACACACACACACACTGCATATATGCTACAGTAAAGATATGTACATTATACAATGAATTGAGAACTCTTCTGGCTCTTCTAACGCAAGGTGAAATCTTCCAAAGAGAGATATTAGAGATGGTCACTCTGAGCAGAAGGAATCTGATGTTCAAAGACACAAAAATGTGAAAGACCATAAGAGATTCTAGGAGATGCAAGATACGGCTAGAGCAAGTACTTTCTTTGGGGAAAAAAGAAGGAAGGAATCAGTGGCAAGAAGATCTGGAATAATCAGTGGTTGAAACAGATTTCGGTGGCCCTCGTTGCCGTGGTCTCACCTGCAAATTGAGTATTATCATCTGTAATTGGAGAGAACATTATGAAACTCATCAGGTTGTTCTGAGAATTAAATTGAGATAACATATTTAATATCTACCAAAAAGTTGGGTATATGCCACTAATAGTTGTATAGTAAATGCTAGCACAATTTACACAGTCGTAAACCAAAGATATCTGTTAGTCAAAAGCAATACAATTATCATTTTAGGAAACTGCAGGATAAATTGTTAGTGATGAAAGATGGGCATGGGGGTTGGTCAGGGAGACAGGTTTAAAAATTATTTATAAAGTTTTGGTGAGGACTAATATAAAATCAATATGAAACTACGACAGTGTGATAAAGATATGATGTATCCAAGAGAGGCAGGAAAAATTGATGGGAACACAAAGAACAAATTACTCTTTTGAGGCTGAGTGAATGACAATGTTCTTTAAGCCTAAATATTTTTATAGCAACAACAATATTACTTGGTTAATACTTTAAAATTATTCATTAAAACAAATGCTGTATTATAATAAGAAGAACAATATTACCTATATCGCTCTTGTTTGCATGTAGTATGTTATTTAACCCTTGCAAAGACCCTGTGAAAGAGGACTTATTATTCACTCTAGTCTAAAAATACAAAAATTAGTGTTTAACTAGCTAGTAAGTGAAGGAACTAGAATTCAAACCCCAGTCTGTCACATTTTCAGAGCCTGAATTTCTAACTCTACTTTACTGTCTCTGCCCTGAACCCCATTCAAAATTTTTTTATGATGAGCTTAAAATTCAAAGGCTAAAAAATTCAATTTCTAATTAATTTCTTTTTGTTATTCACTGATCAATAAAACTATATTGTTATTGGATTAGATTATATTTCTACAGTCTAATTTTTTTTAACACAAATATTTTTTAAAATATAGAAAGTTGTCAAAAATGTCATCAAAAGGATTTTTATGTTTGTTTTTGGTCTATATATTTATAATTCCTTTCCTTGTGGCTTAATGTTGTTTCCTTATGGATTTCTTGGACTATTTATATTTTTAACCTCATTGTTCTAGATCTCATCATTTTTCTACTTTTTAAGATAGAGAGACTTCAAATCACTTTCATCCTTCAGTAGGTGACCCTCCCTCTAATGGGCCTTGCCTTGAAACTTTCTCGGCAGCCCCATGGCATCTTGGAGAACCTGACAACTTTAGAAGCAGTTACATGCCGTGCCAGTGATGATTCATTTGGCTGGAAATTTGGTGTCAGATGTAATTAGGTGCAAGAGGGCAAAAATTCTCTGCCTTTACAGTTTGCGTTTTGGTAGATTAAAGAGCAAGGATGCCAATAAATGATGTGACATATCTATTTTTATAACTATGTCAAATTAGAGAAATATAGGCCACTAATGTGTGATTTATAGAAATATGTTCTTAGGAATATTGTACCTTGAATTTTCCTTGATTTCAGTTTGTTCATAGAACATTTGCATTTGTTTGTTCATACAGCATTTGCATTATCTTATACAGATCCAGATATATCCTGGTAGTATACTAATAGAATGGATTATTAATATACACTAAAAAATATAATAGAAGGACCAAAGAGGAATGGCTACATGAGACAAGATCACTCGTTCTATAGGAAGATACAGATTACTAAATCTTGACTCAACAGAAACAGTTGAATTCGTGAGGTGGTTTCTAATGGTTTGCATTTGGCAAATGGTTACTCTGAGTGTCTTTGCCTCTCATCATATGGATTCTTACATACCAGCCCCCAGCCCCATGCAAACATCATTCCTTCCCCAAAGCCTCCAGATTCTCAAGATAGATATATAGAAAAGGGCTTTGAAAATGCGACTCACAGCAGAGAAGCTGACAAAATTCTTATTAAAATAATGTATAGAAGTAGTGATAACTGGCATGCACTCATCACCATCTAATAGTCTTCTATGAGACCATAGCCTTATGATGACCTCCTCTCTCTTCCTTCCTCCTTAGGATCTTGAATCAGTGTGTCTCATCCAACAGTAGAACATGAAAGAATTGACAGTCTGACATCCTTCTCTGAAGGCTGAGAACAAGATAAGATGGAAACTCGAGTTGAGTGGGGTATGGGAGAAGACAGTTCAAGAGTAGAATAGACTGATAGATCTTAGTGGTGGAAGAGAGGCAGCACATAAACCAAATGGATTTCAGGAGACGCAGAGTCATGCACAGGCCCAATATCTGAATCAGCAGAAGAGTCTCTCTCTCTCTCCCTCTCCCTCTCTCTGTCTTTCTCCATCTCCCTCTTCCTTTCCTGAGAGGAAGTCCAGAATTATGTTTTAGATCATGCAAATTTAGAAGAAAAAAATTATCTGTTTGTAGTCCAGTTTCACTGTTTCTCAATTACTTGGGTAAGTATATAATCTCTCTTTGCTTCAGTTTTCTCACCTATAAAATGGGTAGAATAGTAGTATCAAACTCATAGAGTTGTTGCTGTGATTAAATGAGTTACTATTAGTAACATATTTAGAACAATGCCTGGAATTATAAAAATAAAATTACAATTATTATTTAGTGAAGTTTTTCTGCTTGCTTGTCCAGATTTTAACTTTTATCTTCCTCAACATATTTGGAATTTCTGAGTATGCGTGGCAAGTCTCTCAAATCTGCTGCCTGGACAGCCATCTCAGGTAATAAGTAATGCTGCCTAGTGCCTGATAACTTTAAGACAATTAACCGCCTAAATATTGGATTCACCAGGACCATAAATCATGTAGATGTGAGCAACCCTAGAAAATTTGCCTCATGTTATGATTTTTAAGGCTCCAGAATCTGGCAGTCTTGCTTCTCACAACAATTTGCCTTTATATCTGAAACTTCCATCATTAGAGATATTTTTTGGAGTACATAAGGTGACCATTTACATTTATGTCCAAACTGGGGCATTTTTGAGAGTACAAACGCATATTATGAATAATTATACTGGCATAATTGGGACTATTAACGATACTCAGAAAATCAATATGTAAGGTATGGTTACCTAAGGATTAAGTCTCTCTCTCCAGAGGTTCCTATTAAAACACAAATACGGTACCAGTAACAGCAACTTAATTTGCTCACTTGTTCATGTAACTCATCAGATTGACACCTCAGTGAGCAGAATCAGGAAGGAATGGAATATAGAATAGGAAAGTCTTGGTCTAGAGTAATGAGGCTTGGTGAATACAGAGTGGTGACTTCATGAGGAGGTAAGTTCAGTTAAGGTATTTGTGTGAGAGATCCGGACATAAAGGCTGCAGTCAGGAATCACAGGAGGAGGTAAGGGAATAATTTTGAAATAAGAGAGCCTGAAGTCTACCTCTGTCACTTCACAATTTAGCCTAGAGCAGACCTTGGGTTTGGTTGGCAACTCTCTGTCCAAGATCTGTCTCTGGGGCCAGGCCTCACCTTAAGTACACTTCCAGGCTCAGACCTCTCAGATTCAGCATTTGAGTGAGTTCATTTCTAAGTGGGTTAACTATTTTGTATTTTATGCAACACATTTTAGGTCAAGTCTGAGGAACTCAAATTGCTTTCCTCATTTAAACTGCCTTCAGGCAGGTACTCATATGTGTTTCCTGATAAACTTACACTTCCCATAACCTTATTTAAAGATCAAAAAAAATTTTTTTAAAAAAAGAACTTGGTTTAAAATAATGATGAGGTAAAAAAAAAAATTGTTCCATATATTTTACTTGAAACTGAAATTAGACAATATGAATACTAATCATCCCAAATTAGGAAAATATAAAGTAAGATAATACAAGCGAGAAAAAGAGCAGGAATGGTGACAGAATTTTATACATTTCTTGGACTCCTGCGCCTCCTAAAACCTCTAAAAGAAAGATTACATCAGACTAGTTAAACAGGCAAGGAAGACCTTATTCAAGACTATCACAATCAGGGAGAGAGATTTAATCTATCTCCACTGAACAAAAGGTGAAGTGATTTTTATTTTTTATTTTATTTTAATTTTTTAAAGAACTGAAGCAATTTACTTACTTATTTATTTATTTTGAGGAAGATTGGCCCTGAGGTAACATCTGTTGCTAATCTTCCTCCTTTTTTCCTTTGTTCTCCCCAAAGCCCCAGTAGATAGTTTTATGTCATAGTTGTACATCCTTCTAGTTGCTCTATGTGGGATGCCACCTCAGCATGGCTTGATGAACTGTGCTGGATTTTAACTGGCAAACCCAGGGCCGCCAAAGCAGAGCACGCAAAATTAGCTGCTATGCCCCTGGGTCAGCCCTGGAGTGATTTTTAAAATGTGGAGTGAGATAATGGAAGTGTACTGAAGGATAATTAGGTGGAGGGTAGTCAATGTGCTTAGGCCATCTATGTTTGCTGATTGTCACTTTTTGAAGTTAGGCTCCTACCATCCCACAGAACCTGGGAGATGGGGACCCTGTCTTTCTCTCCTTTTTATTGAAGTAAAATTGGTTTATAACATTATATAAGTTTCAGGTGTACAACACTGTAATTTGACATCTGTATATACTATACAGATAGTATCTGTATATATACCCTGTCTTTCTTGATAATTACATTTCCCAGGTCCTTGAGAAAGACATTTATGGATTGCAGAAGATTTACATCTCAAAAGGACAGAGAAAGAATTTATAGTCGCAAGTTTTCTAAAGCAATTGCTCTATGAAAAGCAAGATCAGGGGCTGATAGTCAAGACAAATCCTGCCAAAAGTTTAGTCAAGCTTTGGGGAGCTGTAAGGCCCTCTTGGTCTGATCTTCTTGTGGTGTGTTTAAATAAAAAACCAAGCACTTTTCTTCTCTGATGGATTGGACAAATAAAAGAGTCAACAAATGGAAATAATCATATAATCGCATATTCGATTAAAGAACTATTAACATTTTATATCATTCTAATTTTCTCCATATTTTGTGACCATCTCCTAAAATAGCTTCCCTTTATAAGCTCCCGAACTATCTTTTGCTCACCCTGCCTGTGTCAACTTCAGCACTATCCTCTCTTCTTTATTACTAGAGTGGCTATGTTTATGAACGGATGTGAAATATAAAGACACACTACAGTGAACCTCTCACTATAAAACCATTTGTTTGTCAAGAAAACACTGTAGGCACATATTTCACCAAAGGACAGAAACTATAGCTTTCATAAATTTTGAAAATAAAGATTTATAATTAAAAGAAATGGTAACATAACATTATAGAAAGACCCTAACATAGCTATCACTTACATAGGAATCTCAAAGACAAATTAGCATGTTGTTCCATATCAGAATAAGATTTAACTCTAAATTAAACCATGATTTTATTTTAATTTTCGGATTTCAGATGATAATTTTAGATCAGAACCATACATTGTCAAATTGAAAAAACTTTAGGCACTCTGAACCCTAACTTTGTATTTTACCTTAGTCAAACAAGCCAGTTTCCCTTATGGCTATCAATAGTCATCTTTAATAAAAGTACCTTCAAATATTTTTAATTTGAAATTTGCAAAGCATCAGATGTAAGGCCTTGCATTTTATATTTTTATACAGAGAGATATCAAATATTTATGCAGTACCTATTTTGTTTCCAGAACGGATATAGGCCATTAGGGAATACCAAATAATGACAAATCTCTATCTTATACTGATCTTCTGTTATAAGCTTTTAATTGTGCTTGAAAAATAAGACTAATATTTACTTATTCAAGACTCATTGAGTATAGAACTACAGAATTTGACAGTGTGATAGATGCAGAAGGGAGTCAAATATGAGATTCTTCAGTCTAAATGGATCTTTATGACAAAAGGAGCATTAGATCTCTCCTTAAGTGATATATACAATTTGGTCTCAATCAATTATTGAGTTTCTACTGCATATCACCCATTATGCTAAGAGTTGGAAATATGAATATGAATACGATCCTTACCTGCAAGAAATCTTTACTCTGGAAGTAAATAATTCAATATAATTTGATAAATATAGTAATAGGCATATAGGGGAACATGGTCTTCCCATAAAGAGTAGGGGTATCTATCACAGGTTATGGGTAGAAAAGTGTGAGAAAAAGTTTCCTGATTGAATTATTTTCTCAGCTAAATTTTGAAAGACATTTATAATTTTTCTCTGTGAAAGAAGACAGCATAAGGAATTGAAGTTTGAAACAGCACTCCTTAGGAGCAACATGAGTTCAGGGTAAGAATCTGTCTTTGTTTATGGCAAAATAGCTGACATCTTCCGTACTGCCAACTACAACATGGATATTCAACTAATGTGTGATGAATGAGGTCCTGCATAGATGGGTGAATAATTGAATGAAGTGATAGCATCTGCGGAAAACTTGAAGCCATGTTTTGATGATAACACATAATTCATGAGGCAGGTTTTGGTAAGGATGAGGCTGGAGAGGAAGATAGGGAGCATACCACTGATACCTCCATGTGCCAGATTAAGGAGTGAATTTAGGTTAGGATCTGCTGGAGAAGGAGAAGCCAACATAGAAGAGGGATATGTGAATAGTCAGTTTTCAGGTGATTAAGTTTCAGTTACATCCATAAAGTGGAGAATGCCTTCTGCAAAATTGTTGAAGGTTTAGACTACTTTATTAATAATGTCATTAAGTTTCCAGATGTCATAGCAGAAGAGATAGGAATGAGCATCAGTGGTCGATGAGCCGGGGCTGAATAGATCATGACAGTCAGATGGTGAGATTAAGATACTGAATCGTAAATGGAAGAAACGGAGATGGTGCTTTCCTTTTCTTAGTGAGGTGGAGTACAACATAGCAGATGAGTTTGGGACTGACCTCAAACATCCCAAAAGTAGTTCAATTCTTTAATGGTCAAGAACTAATAGTTTTCAAGTCACAGAGAATAAGTGCCAGAATGAGGGACTTTGACTCAAACGCCTTTGAATAGGAAATATAGGGTTGGACTTTACAGGGCATTAAAAGAAGAGATTAGACAAACTCTTCTAATAATAATAGCTAAGCTTAGTTGGCATTTACTACATGACATGCATTCAATTATCTTATGCATATTAATTCTTTTAATTCTTGCCACAACTCTAGGGAATAGGTATTATTATTTTTTCCATTTTACTGATTAAAGAATTTAGTACAAAGCTAATGAGGAACTGGCTCAAGGTTATACAGGTAGTAAATTTTAGAGATGGGATTTAAACATGAGTCTGATTGAAAACCTTGTACTTTTGAATACCACCCCTTGCTGCATGTGGAAGAAACTTTAAACTACCTTTGTCTTTGTTAATAAAAGACTCAAAAATATTAAAATTAAAAAAGAAGTTTCACTCCCTTCTATTAAAGTAAAAGTTTTTTTTCTTAAAATTGAAAACTGAAATATACATTTCCATTCACCATGTGAGTCCCACACCTTGGAAGACCTTTTTACTCTAATTATGTCTTAACATCTGGATATACATTCTAAATTATACATACACAAAATTTTTGTTTGATTCCTTGTTAAAATGAATAAATGATAAATAATATAAGCATTGGAAATTATGGCTGCAAAAGGAGGATTTTACAATAGCAATAGAGGGCTGTTTACGAAACCCCATTCTCACATACAATATGGGATATATTGTGCTTTAGGAATTTACTCTCCTCTGTCACATATAGCAGTTGCTTGGGGTTATGTCAGTATATTATTACCAGCATTGCTGCAAAAGCTGTAAGCATAAAGTGTGCCTTGCCTTGCAATAAATTTTCCACACTCTGTGAGGAAGTCAGCAGTATAGTTGAACTCAGAATGGTGGTAAAAAGACTGGCTGTGTCAACTGTGACTATGACAGGCAGTAAAACCAGAGCAAAGCTGCAGCTCATGGTACATGACATTTTCTAAAACAAAGAAAACCAAACATGATATAGTATTCAAAGACAGCACTGAAAATGACATCTGGCATACCCTGCAACCTCAGAGATTATCTTCGCTTCTCTTTTTTCCCTCCTCTTCCTCTTATCTTTCTACTTCTAGTCTCTTTCTTAATGTGGTGCTTAAACCATCAATTTATGTTTGAGCACCATGTCATTAAACCCAAAGGACATACACATACACAAATTTACAATTTTTTAATAAAACATGCATTTCTCCTTGACAAATTACTGTTTATTTTTTTTATTCAATTTACTTATAATTTTGACAGATTTTCTCAGGTTTTTTCTTTTATAATTAATAGACAGCCAAATTATAGATCTTTAAGGTTTTGCTCAGCACTTAAGTACTTTCTAAAACATGCCTTATACTTTCCTTTGTGATTTATTAACTAAGAGCAGGCTAACTTTTCGAAACTGGAAAAAACAATTATATCTATAGCATCCATTGACCTTCATTATCCTAAATAAAGCAAATTTGAGAAAATATTTAATGAAACAATATTAGTCAGTTTTTTAATAAGGTAACTTCTTCTGGTCAGTTTTCATTTGAGAACAATGTGTTATCATTTTTAGGGGTAACAAAATAATAAAGTCAATACTTTAAACTTCCATGTTTACAAAGAAAATGTATTGGAAAGAAGTCTGAATGGCCTCATTCTCTGTCTTTGGAGTAATGGTGTATATTCAAAAGTTTTATAATCCTATTGCATTTTCTTTGTTGTCCAAGTTATAAGATGAAAATAATGTGAATACATTTTAAAATTTAGTTATTTTGTGTATGCTGTATTTAATGCCACACACCAATAATTCACATCCCCCTCTCCTCCTGGGCACAAGGCAGTATTACATGTTTCGATACTCTGGAAGTAAGTATTGCCACATATTTTCCTTTGGGCAATGGAATCTGCCTACAAGTTACAGCCTTCCCTCTCTCCCTTTTGTGCTGGTCATGGTAGAACATCTTGATAGCAAGTGGCCACAAGGTTAAAGCAGTCCAGAGCTGCCGTAAAATGGAAGTCAGCTTTCCTGGAGAGTCACTCAAACTTGACATGGCATAGCATGAGCAAGAAAGAAACTTTGGTTGTAAAACCACTGAGGTTCTGGTGTTTCTTGTTACCAAAATATAACATAGCCTCTTCTGAGAGAAAAAATAAACCATTTCAAACTCAATTAAATGTTGCATGATAACCTAAAGTATAACAGCTACATCTCTTTAGGTAGTTGTGTATGACTGGCATCAACAAATGAGCTAAGTAAAATACTGTATACACATGCATACTTGGAAAACACTTTAAGATACAGCCAATAATGATTAACATTATGTATGAATATTCTTATTTAAGATAAAAGAAGAAAACTACAGAATCAAATTGCACTAATTTGAAACTTAATGAACTAAAACACATACACACATGTGCATGTGCACATGCACACACACACGTTTTTTCACCACTAGTACCTAAACAAAGAAAGGGTCACATCAACTTTAGCTAGTGATGGTAACTGAGAGATAGAGAGAGAGAGAAATGAAATGGGACAATATTAACACTGCGAAAAGGCCCCTAATCATATTCCCATAGCTAGAAGCTACATTGGTGTGTAGAACAAAATTCTCATCAAGAGCCTCAAATCTGAAAATCAATAATCTTCATGGATATCCTCAGGCAGTTGAAGAAACAGCTGTGTGGAAGAAACTGGTGCAACATGGAAAGTGAATGAGTGGGACAACTCTCCTGTAAGTCAAAGCTCCAGTACCATTCATTGACTTACATTATAAATCCAGAGACATGAAATGCATGTTGGAACAGGATACACACAGTCCTAACTAAATAAATATCTCCTTGGCCTAAAGTATGTAACAAATCCTCAAAATCAAAAGCAAATCATTGATAATATAATGAAGAGTGTACTGTAGGTGACAATAGAGAGCTCTTCCTGCATTTCCGAAATTCAAAGCAAAGTTCTAAACACCAGAATATATGATTGCTAAGATTTTACCAAACACAAACAAAAAAATTGACAGACATCCAGAGGGAAAAAAGAAAGAAAGAAAAAAAGTAAGCTAGACACTTGATTTCTCTAGGTTTCTTTGTAGAAACCCAATTACAAAAAACAATAGAAAAGACAACAAATTTCTAAAGACACAAAAAGTCCAAGAAAGCTATGCCTTAAAAATTATCATTCAAATGAAAAGACAAACATTCTCAAATTTGAAAACACTCAGAAATGAAAAATCTATAAGCTCTTCTTTAAACGACACCAAAAAGCAGTATTTGCCAATTAAATATAGTCAAATATGAAAAAAATAAGAAAATAAAATATTTTTAAAAATTCTGCAATGGTAAAGCTATAGTAGAAAAAATTGTGGTGAATGAAGAAAGAATGAAATACTAATAGAGAAAAATAAAGGAATTTTGGTAGAGGGAAGCAGCATGAATAAATATTGAAAGGTAGGAATGAATGTCAAGTTCAGGAAGGACATTGCAATGTCCATGTCTAAGATCCGTGCTTGGGAGTACTGCTATATAAACTTGGAAAGCTGTAGGTATAAAATATATTAAGAAAGAAGATTTCGGAGCAAGGATGTAAAATAAAAATTTTTGTTTATCGGAACATATTCTAAAAAATTATACAGAGTTGCTTAGAAAAAGGAAGAAATAGAATCAAGGAAACTATGAGTTTATTATAGTATTCTTAGCAAGGGGAGTAGACGATGAATGGAATACATTGATGGATACAGTTGACATCTTGAATTGAAAAAAAAAGGTAGAAGGAGTGTTGTGCTAATGAAGGAGAGAGGACGCTAATTTGCTTCCTTTCATAGTATTGTGTTAGAATTGTGGGACATCCAAGAGATAATGTTTAGAAGAGAGTTTGAAATATGAAACTGGAGCTCATTTCGATTTGAAAATCATCAACACAAAGTTGAAACTTGACACCAGGGGAATCGATGAGTTCTTTGAGGAAGAAAATATAAAGATGAACAACAAGCCAAAGATTCATTACACTCAGAGGGAATAAAGAGGAAGAGATATAGGCAATTAATGAGAGTAAAACTTGCTAAAGAGGATACCAAAGAAAAAAATCAAAAAGGAAAAACAGTACAGTTTAGTGTTACATAGGCCAAGGATAGAGATTATCTAATTAACATATTGATTGACAGTTAACACTGTCAAATGCTGTATGTCAAAGGGCTCGATTAAGGAAGCAGAACCTCTATGAGTAATTTCGTAAGGGATTTTTTGCTCTCTCTCTCTTTTTTTTTTTTAAAGATTGGGCTTGGGCTAGCATCCGCGCCCATCCTCCTCTACCTTATATGCGGGACGCCTGCCGCAGCATATGGCGTGACAACTGATGTGCAGGTCTGTGCCTGGGATCTGAACCTGCGAACCCTGGGCTGCTGAAGTGGAGCTCCCGAACTTAACCACTACGCCACCAGGCTGACTATTTTTTTTTAAAAAAAAATAGGAATTAGATCGTGCACAATCATGAGAGAGGGAGAAGCAATGCCCCGGAAGGGAAGTTGGAGGATTAAAAGAATCACCAAGCACTCATTCTGAGAAGCCAACTATGACCACCACAAAAGTGGAGCCACAAACCTTCTAGATAAATCTTTAGGAGCAGTCCATGGGTCCAGAGTCCAGTGCTTGGTTGGAGCCACTGTCAGTCATTAGGGTCAGCAATCAGGAGAAGAGCTGGATGTGGAGTGGATGTGCTCTCTGTCTATCTGTTTACAACTATCTGTCTACACCTTTATGAGGCAATGGCTACTGCTTCATTTCTATTTTCCAAGTCTCTTACAAGTATCTCTGTAGACTAATGTTCACCAGGAACTATTCAGGGAGGAGAATTCCGGGAAACAGAGTTCCAGGCTAACCAAATTTACAATATACAGCTCTGGCACATGCATAAAGATACCAAAGCTTAGGAACCTGGAAAAATTTCCATTTGGTTTCATAATTAAGAAATGACCCTCTTGATTGCTCCTTATGTAGAGATGTGACAAACTAAGATTTCAAGGAATTAGAATAGAGTTTACTACATATTAGAGTTTGCTATATATTATTGTAAACAGAAACTTTGTATTGACAAAAGAGATAAGATAGTTAAATGTGGTAGCAGAGTCCAGGAGAAAACTGATGGTGGGGTTGATAAAGGAGACAAATTTATGTCTAGAGAAAAGGGAAATTAATTAGGAAATGTTATTTTATCACTTTTAAAACAAGGCTTGGCATAACAATAAAGTGCCTTCACTTTAGAGTCAGGTGAATTTCAGATGAATAATATATATTCTCTAAACTTCAGGCTTTCTAATATTTAAAGTGAAGATAATCATGTTGTCCGTTCATATGGTGGTTGAGGATAATAAAACATGTTCCTAGTCTTGGTACATAATAATAGTACAATATTACTGACATTTTTATTGGTACTGATATTCATACTATACTTTTTACATTCAAATTGATGCAGAGGTGATGATATTTGTGTTTGTATATATCACAGAAATTGATTGCAATGACACTCAGACTTGATATGTCAGCAATGGATACATTTTTCTATCAATGCCTTCTGAATGGACTTCTATTTGTAGATGTGCATAGCTTGTTTTGTTATAACTGAGAATTTATCAGATTTCAGAAAAGACATGTGGTCTGGATCTGTAAATGTTCACTGAATCTATCATGTAACTATATCTGAAAATTAGAGGTAAATAGTAGCAATGACTTGAATCAACCAAATGATAACCAATTAATTTGTGAGAAAACCTAAAAATATTGGTGATCATCACTCTAAGTTTTATTATAGTTAGCAGACACATGATAGTTACTTGCCTACTTTGGAAAAAATCCTGTTTTCCATATAATGAAAATTTAATATGACATATATTATATCCCTGGATTTTATTTTCCTCCAGTAAGTTCGTGGGATATTCTTATAGGTAACTTCAAAATCTGGAAAGATTAAGAAATTCGTTTGGTATAATAGTATGTGGTCTTCCTTCTTGGCAATTATTTTTCAATGCCTTTTCTTTTGTTTACATTCATTTGATAATAGCTCTAGAAGATTTTGGAAAAATGGTGATATATCATTATTAGCAATATTAGCCAAAACCAATTATATTTATCTAGTACTCTATGATTTCAAAATTTCTTTCACCTACCTTATTTCAGTTAATCGCCACATATGTTCTGTGATGCAGCCAGAGTACATATTTTCCCATTTTTATTGATGACGAAAATGAGGATCAAGAAAGTATAGTCCTTAATAAAGAATATGCAGATATTCAGTAACAGAATTATAATTAAAATGTCATTCTGGATCCAGAATAGCCAAAACAATCTTGAAAAGGAAGAAGGAAATTGAAAGACTCACAGTTCCTGATTCCAGATCTTACTACACAGATACAATAATCAAGACAGTGTAGTACTTGTGTAAAGATGAACACATAGGTAAATGGATTAGAATTGAGAGTCAAGAAATTAACCAGGTAAATGGATTAGAATTGAGAGTCAAGAAATTAACCTTCACATTTATGGTGAGTTGACTTTCAGTAAGGGCACCAAGACTATTCAATGAGGAAGGAGCAGTCTCATTAACAAATAGTGCTGAGACAAGCAAAACAATAGAGTTGGACTCCTTCTTTACATTATCCACAAAAATTAACTCAAAATGGATCATAAGCCTAAATATAAGTGCTAAAACAATGAAATATCTAGAAGAAACCATAGGAATATGTCTTCCTGACCTTGGGTTAGGCAATTGTTTCTTGGATATGATACCAAAACAACAAGCAATGAAAAAATAGATAATTTGGACTTCGCAGAAGTTGAAAACTTTAGTGCACAAAATGCCACCATCAAAAAAGTGAAAAAAATTCCACAGAGTAGGAGAAAATATTTGCAAATCATCTATCTAACAAAGGACTTATATTGAGAATTTACAAAAAACACTGACAACACAACAAAGAAAGACAAATAACCCAACTAAAAAATGAGGAAATTATTTAAATAGAATTTTTCTCCAGAGAAGATATATTATATATATATTATATATATATAAATGGCCAATAAGCGCATGAACAGATGTTCAACATCATTAGTCAGATAAATGCAAATCTAAACCACAATGAGATACTACACTCACTAGGAGGGTTATAATAAAAAATACAGACAATAACAAGTTTGGGAAACCTTATAAATTATTGGTGACCTTATAAATTACTATTGGGAATTTAAAATGGTTTAGACACTTTGCGAAACAGTTCAACAGTTCCTCAAAATGCTAAACATGGGGTTACTATATGACCCAGCAATTCAGTTACTAGGTATGTACCCAAGAGACGTAAAAACATATGTCTACTCAAAAACTTGTACACAGATATTTATAACAGCATTATTCAAAATAGACAAAAATAGAGACAATCTAAATGTCTATCAACTGATCAATGGATAAACAAAATTTAGTATATGCATATAAGAGAATTTTATTTGGCCATAAAAAAGAGTAAAGTATCAATAAAAGCTACTTCATAGATGAACCTTGAAAACATTCTACTAAGTGAAAGAAGCTAATCACAAATGATCACATACTGTGTTATGCCATTGGTGTGAAATTTCCAGGATAGGTAAATGCATAGAGATAAAAAGTCCATTAGTGTTTGCCTGGAGCTGGTGGTGGGTGGGAGGAGGTGTTGGAGTGGAGAATGAGAATGGGGAATCACCGCTAATATGTATAAGATTTCTTCTGAGGGAGTTGAAATATTCTAAAATTAGATTGTGGTGATAGTGGCACATTTCTGTGAATATACTAAAAGCCATTCATCTGTCTGCACCCTTTATCAGGTAAATTTTATGGTAAGAAAAATATATCCCAATAAAACTATAACGTCAATATGTCATTCTGTTACAATTATTCAAAAAAATAAAAAATGGCCTATTTTATTTTAGTGCTTTTAATCTATACACCCCTTTGTTCCCTCGGTGTGTATTTGTATATAAAATAGAACTTTACATTTAACTGACTTAGTTACTTGCACCTTAATATTAATTCCTATCCTTAACACTGTTCCTTATAAACTTTGTAGATAAGATGCTTTAGCCTTCTTAGGTGAAATATTTCTGCTCTGTGTTTTTATTTTATGCTTGTATATAATCACATTCTTTTTCTTTAATTAGAAGTTATATGGAAATAGAAGGACATACAAAAAAGAAAACATATCCAGTCACCATTGCTCTGAAATTCTATGTATAACTTCTATGACCATGTAGAGACCAGATCTTCTGATCAAGGCTCACAAGTAGCAAATTTCAGATATGCATACTAATAGTATTCAAATAAAGCTGATCTTAGAATATGGAAGTTAGTACTAGAAGTGTTAAAACAGATTGTTTATAACAAAATTGCAAAATTAACATTGTGTACCTGGTAGAAAAAGAAGGTAACATTTAGAGAAGCTTGATTTAACAAGTTATGATTTATGAAGAGACTCTAATTAATTAACAAATGCTGACTATTTTCTGTTATTCACACATGGTATAAAAAATATGAAATTACATCTATTTCTTGTATAATGAAGAGACTATGTTCTGAGAAATGCATCGTTAGGCAATTTCATCATTGTGCAAAACATCATAGAGGGTACTTAAACCTAGATGATATAGCCTAGTACACACCTAAGCTATATGATACTAATCTTGTGGGGCCGCCATCATATATGTGGTCCATCGTTGACCAAAACGTCATTTTGCAGCTGTGGAGCATGACTGTCATTGATTCTTAAATTTAAGATAGTAACATAGTTTGTAAGCTATAAGACTTCACGAAAAAATTAGAATAAAACACCACGACGGTACCTCTATGCACATATATAGACATTTCTAAAGACAACTGAGTTGACTCATTACTTTTATATCTAGTAAGTTTTTCATAATTATAAGTTCACCAAAATAGGTAAAATGGAATAATTAACCTAGCATCCTTTAAATAACATTGCTTTTTTAACTGTTTATTTTCTTGCCTTCACATTCCCTCCATTTTCTCAGCTAATCAGCTCCCACTGTTTTTTTATTCAGTTTGAATGGCCTACCATTTAGAATTTAAACATAATTTATAACCTTTCCAAAGTAGCCATCTTACAATCATGTGATGGCAATTAATCTGCAGATTATTAATGACTCTGGATGCATATAACCTTAATTAAAAATGTTCTTTGGCATAGAGAAATGAGAGTAATAAGAAACAGTAGAATTTCAACGAAGTTATAAAAATGAGTATTTTGGACTACTTGAAATTGTTCTTTCATTAAAATAAAGGAAAAGCACATCTTAAAGAAAACAAAGAGTAATATTTAACATATACATAGGTTTAATATATATGTATATATGCATGTACACATATAATGCATGTATATGCATGTATATATACATATATGCACATACATACATTCATATGTATTTATGTATAACAAGAAGTTAGATTTCAATTTTTTAATGTTGTATAGGAATGAATGTATGCATGGGATTAAGTAGGCTTTCTTGATTGAGGAAGGCTGCTCTCTTTGGATTCTTGACCTAGCATTTAAGGGGAAATTGAAAAGTAGGAAGACTAAAATAGATCAGATTGCCACCCACCCCTCTAAAAAGTATAATCTTGGGGCCGGCCCAGTGGCGCAAGTGGTTAAGTGCACGTGCTCCACTGCAGCAGCCCAGGGGTCGCCAGTTCGGATCCCAGGGACGCACTGGAGCACCGCTTGTCGGGCCATGCTGTAGCGGCGTCCCATATAAAGTAGAGGAAGATGGGCACGGATGTTAGCCCAGGGACAGTCTTCCTCAGCAAAGAGAGGAGGATTGGCTGATGTTAGCTCAGGGCCGATCTTCCTCACAAAAAAATAAAAAAATAAAAAGTATAATCTTAAGAGCTCATCCTTGAAATGAACTGTGTGACTTGCTTTGATAAAATTTATTTACAACTGTACTACACTTTCTCACAATGTCCACAGTTTTGAACAAAAAGCTCAGGGTTTTTTGAAAAGTCCAGTGCATCTATGTTGGTTAAATGATTGCAATGGAAACAGATCAGTCCTAGGTTCTTCATTAAGTCCATGAGGAATGAAGACAAACTTCCTTCTTGAAAAGTGCTTATAACCTTATAGAACGACACCCAAAACACACACATACATGTGAATCAAGCAGGAGGAAACAATTCTAAACAGTTCTGGATTTTCTTCCTTTAATCCAAGTTTTGAAACACAAGAGTAGTTTTTTTCCTTTAGTTATCTAAACACAGTAGAGACAGTACTAAAAAAATTCATTTTTAAAAACTCAACAGAAATATTAACTAACCTTAAGTTGACATTTTTATAGAAACTAAAATCAAAGTACATCTAAGATTCTGCTAACACAATTTTAAGCATGTTAATATTTAAATATTTTGCGTTATAGTTTATTCAAAGCCAAATTTTCCTTTCCTGATGTAGTGCCCTGGACAACTATTTAAACACCAAAAACAAAAATTAAGACAACAAAATGTTCCTTAGTCAATCTCTTACTTTACGAATGGATAAATATTTTGTATTTTATAGGACACCCAATATAGCTTTAGAGATGACATCTATAACGTTATCAAAGAGTAATAAATACAAGTTCTTATTAGCACTAGCTCTACTCACATATATTCATTGTGATAATTACTCATAGAATAAATTGTGATATTGCAAGCTGTAACTTTTTACCTCTTCATGACCAGAATTTCAACAGAATCTTCAAATCAAATTTTATTGTGTTTACACTGCCCATATCTAAATGGTAGATCTAAGAAACCAACTGGAATAAATTATGAAAATACCTTATTTCCAAGTCACTTATCCACATACAAATGTTTATAAAGTAAGCTTTATTATCACAAGAAGCAATTAAGACCACTGAATTTCTAATATTTCAGCATGCTTAAGGTCTCTCCCTTCCCTTAGCAGAAGAGCTGAAGACCAATATCTCATTTACCTTTCTAATTTTGTAGGTATTTTTATATCTGTCACTTGCATATGCATTACAGAAGCATACGCATATTCACTTTTTTTACCTGAATTGTCAGTTCTGTCATCAGATTACTTTTCTTTACTATCGATATTCACCAGCATGCTTAGAATGACCTTCTCTTCTTGATCTCCACATAATGACTTTCTGATTGTGTGTGTTTGTGTGTGTGTATGGTGTTCTTTATATCCTAACATGCCAACTCTGTCATGGCAATCTGGTCTGTTTTCCTCTTCCTACTTTTCAGTTTCCCATTAAACGCTAGGTCCAGAATCCAAAGAAAGCAGGCTTCCTCAAAAATCTTGGTGTTTCAGCAAATTTAGGAAATCAATTTTGATTAGAGACCCGAGTGAAAAACATCTTCTTCTTGGGTAGGTCATCAATTAAAACTGAAGATGCATTAGCCTTGACTTTGATAAAAGAATATTCTTCTACAGAAAGGCCTCTTTATATATTCATTAATTTGATTTTTTTATTCATTTTAAAAACTAATATTTTTAAATCTTTCCATGTGTCAGATACAGTTGAATCACAACAGAATATGATCTGTGGGCTTTTTCCCTTTCTGAGAGATGTGAGGGAGAAACCTTTCAACAGATGTCTCATGAAACTTGGCTCAGTAAGCCTGATGTTTCTCAAGAGACTGCAGTATTAATAGAAAGCAGAATAT
This sequence comes from Ceratotherium simum simum, assembly GCF_057802395.1. Lineage (NCBI taxonomy): Eukaryota > Metazoa > Chordata > Mammalia > Perissodactyla > Rhinocerotidae > Ceratotherium > Ceratotherium simum. The sequence continues at coordinate 28,228,240 of NC_141907.1, read as the reverse complement.
CAGTGGAGGAAAGAGGAAGAGACGGGAGAAAGACTAGGACTTGTCCTTATACGTCTGTCAGCTCTCATAATGGAAATAACAGCTTGACAATACATTTGATAAGACAGAAAACTTAAGAGTACTATGGACCTTTAATGTACTTATTTTTAATTGAGTTGTTTTGCATGATAATTCATTCATAAAAGGTAAAATAAATAAGAAAAATACGCATACGTATTGTCCCCCTCATTGTTAAAGTAGAATGGAGGACTAACTTTCCCCACTTCCTCTCCTATACAATTATTAGGTTAAATGGCTCATATATATCGTTACCCCTGGGGAAGATCCATTTTTATAGAATCATCTTCATCTTGACCCACTCAGTAAAAGTTGAATTTTACTGTATTAGCATTCACATTTTATAGATGCAGGAATTAAAAAGCAATGACATCAAGCAGCTTATAGCAACTGCTAGAAATATGACTAGAAATCAGGTCATTTTACCATAATGTATAATTTGGAATTATAAAGAGAGAATATGTAGCATGAATGTTCATAATATATTATAGATATATAAAATATGCTAATTGGCCATGGAGGAACTGCTCATCATGATGTAGAACCACAACGCAAACTTATAATGGCTCATGGAGTGAAGCTATGTATTCACTGTTTCCATCAGAGTCCAGCTTTGGGGCTAGATTAGGGAGAAATGCTGCTTAAAAAAGCTTTAGTTGTGCTGATGGGAAAATCTAATCTTTATGAGACAGAGTGATTTTTCTTTTTTTTTTTTTTTTGGTATATTCCTAGTGCTTAAACCTATGCTTCCTCTACATTTGGAACTCAGTATGCATTGGTTAAATAAATATAATAAGGGACAGAGACTACATCATCCTTCTGTTTTGTTCTTGCTAGAGTAATGAGCAACAGAGTAGAAAGCACGGTCAATAGTGCTTATCTCTCTTCAGCAGTATCCCCCTTACCCCTCCCCTGCAGTACTTCCCTTGGCACACTAGTTCTCATCATCTAGCCCAGGTTGTGCTTGAAGATTAGCTTTGACTGCCAGACACAAGCTAAGGAAAGAATTAGACAGAACTGTGTATGTTTTTTTATCCCCTCCACATCCCATCACACACTATTTTACTTTGAGGTATTTTCAAACGAGCAAAGCAGATATTATGCAGGATTTTTTTTTTTAAATAAAATCTGGACATGACTGTATTGGACAAGGTAATTGAGAGGATGTGACCACCAGCTGACCCTAGAGTTGGACCCCGGCAATTGGAGGCTCCTCATCCCCTCCCTTGTCCTTGAAATGTGCACTCCACATGCCTTTCCCACACTAGAAGCTGCCCCAAGGACACAGCATTGAGACAGTAATGTGTTGTTCAGACCATCTAGATGGTAAATGTGACTGAACCCAGTTAAGCGGTCTATGTAAACTTTTAAGATTCTGGCGGGCAGGGACGGAGATCTACTCATCTTGTGGCCATCCAAGACAAGCCTTGGATGTAAGTTCTCTTGCTTGTTCAACCTGACACCTACCATCTGAAGTGATGTGCCTCTTTCTTCGGTCTCTCCTTGCCCTGCACGTATGGGGGCCAGTTTGTGAACCAATAGGCTGATATATAGGTTAAGAGGAAAGAAAGAAAAAAATATTAATAATACCAATAATTAGTGTTTATAACATGATGCATTATGGTAAACCCAGATCATAAAAATATTTCATACTAAACACAAATAATCACATTTCTTTGTGAGAAGATTGTTTTTTCCCAAGATAACAGTAACAACAACAAAAATATAGCAAAAGCCTGTTAGAACAAAACAAAGCTCATGGTAAGAATTTAACTTCTGACAATATTCATAAGTCTATTTTAAAATTACACTCTCTCTTAGAATTTCATTATTGCTCTATAGTTTGGATTTATTTTTTAATAATATTTTAATGTTAATTTCCACAAAATAAATTACAGTTCATTAAATATAACAGTGAGCACATATCTACAGTCATTCTTTTGAAAAAACTTTTAAAGGTCATTATATTAATGCTTTATACGTATTATTTTTCAATGAAATAAACAAACCTTTTGAGATTTTTTTCCTTTCTGAAATCATATCCTATTTGTCCTCGTCAGAAGAATCACGTACTGAGGCAATTAAATGAGGCAATTGTTAGCTGACTAAATAGATGAAACACACACCGATGTTAATGAACTTGGTAAGACAGGTGGCCCAGTTTAATCAGCTTAAAGAACTCATCCAAAACCTTTTGCCAATCTTACCATTATGTAGCTTTGCAATCTGCATTATTTTGATATTGTAATAAAAGCAGTCTTTTGGGTGGTGAAGTCCATTAAAAGATTATAAGTTTTTATTCAGGAGGTTAAAATTTCAGAATGTTTCCCAGCACTAGCTCTCTGTTAAACTAATTTAGAACAGACGAAGGCACGGTCTGAGGATTCCATTGAAGTAGGAAAAAATAAATACCATAAGGATTGAGAACTGTTCACAAATTTTTGAATCGATCAAAGGTAAATGGAAAACTAGAGAGAAGGAAACAGAAAATTAAAATGAACAGGCATCAAAGAGCATTAGAGTGGGATTCAGGTTGGTGAAAGCGGCATGAAACACAATGTTAAGTCGCTAATGAATGTAAGCAGGACTGAACTTTCTGGTCTCTGTGCCTTCCTCTGACTTGCTCATCTCCTATTACCACCCTGACTTGCGGAATTAAAGCTCTGCTTAGTTTCTAAGCCGGGATTAACCTGGGCAGTGACTGCTCACATGGCCTCAGCAAATCACATTATAGGGTTTATCTCAACACAGTCTTGTTGCTGTGGACCTTTAAGCACTGCACTGGGTTATTTTGGGGGCATTCCCTGGCCACTGAAAAACAAGTTTTTCATATACAATTTGTCTTCTGCTTTGGTTAATGGACATGCCTGTTCCCTAGTGAATGGGGGGTCCTAGGCATTCATTATATTATTTATTTGGTAATTTGTTAAGCAAATATGGATGAGCAACTACTCTGCTGTATGCTCTGTGCTAGGTGCTGGGAGATAATGATGAACAAGCCAATGACCTGGCCCTTAAGGAGATGAGGAGGGCAGACGGAAGGAAACAGGCATTTGTATTGCAGTGTGGAAAGAACCACAGTAGGGCTACGCATACAAAGCTTTGGTAACAATGAAAACAACAAACGGGATATCTAATTCAATCTCATGCATCAGAGGACTCTTTCTGGAGTATATAAGCTGAGATTTGGTGTAGGATGAATTTTCTAGGAAAAAAGGAGATATGAATTTGAGAGCTTTCCAGGCAGAGTTACGGAATGTGCAATAATAGGCCAGATCTAAGAGAAATCATTTTATTCCTGGATTTGCCACTCATTTAGAGTGGCTACGGAATAGCACAAGCAGGCAAGCGACACAAGAGTAGGGAGAAGGAAAGATGAGGCAGACCCATCGTTGGCACCGTCAAAGAGAAATAAATCTAGACTAAGGTAAGGAGAGGCTTTCTTCCAAAAGACTATTGCAATGGGGAGAACGCTACAATCTCAGCATCTGCAAGCATCTCAAAAAAAAACCAGAAAGACTTTTCCTCTATAGGGAAGGATGAACAGGGATACCAGGAACTTTGAGAGGAAATTGGGCAAGTGGGCACGGGCCAGCAGACAGCCTGACTGCGGCAGCTCAACAGGCAATGTCTCTGTGCTCAGCCCATCCTTGGAATGAGCATGTGCTGCACCTTAGGCTTGCTTCAAAGCCAACGTTTGGAGGTTAGCCAAAGTTTAGAGGCCTGTGAGAAGAGAGGCCTGACTAAAGTTTGATCAAGCCAAGTCAGTGGCTAAGGAACGGACAATTGTGAACATTGTCAGGACTCAAAAACTTGCCTGCTCGGTATTTGCCAGCCGGTTCTCCTTGGGGACTGAATCCTATTTTCCAGATTTGCAATAGAGAGCTTTCCAACTCTGAATGGACTGACTCCTCAGGCTCAGAGTGCCACCACCCTCAGGACTTTGATCATGGTGCTGCCGAGCTCTACAATAATTGGTTTGACAAGTTCACATGCCCTTGTAACACAGTGCACTGGAAATTGTGCCACCCCCAGTGGCAGCCTGCCTTGCATACACCACCTGGCGTGACAGCATCTTCCTTCAGCTCCAGGCCAGCCTTCACTGCTAAATTAACAGCCTGACTTGAGTCATGTCAGGAATTTCATGCTCAGATCGGTTTCGTATGCTTCTCTGTAGCTCTTTATTATCAAATCACTGTATTCTGCACACTTTTGGAAGACTCTAGCAAGATTCTTTCTGGCTGCCAAGATTGTTGCAGGATCAGCAACTATGATGGCAGAAAAGAAATTATTGTGTGCATTGAAATGTGATGACTTCATATTTTTATATATGTTTTGCAGATAGGTCTGGATTATAGCTGAAAAGAAGATCTAGGAAAATGCATGTTAGGCCAGAGTTCCATTTCTTTACATTATCTGTTTAGGTAAAACTACATTTAAATCTTAATTATTCAGACCAGGTATGTATCTTGAAGTCACATTTTGCTCAAACCTGAGGCTATACCCCAGGACAAGACATTCAAATTTTTAAGTACTCCACAAAACTTGCAACTTGCAATTTTATTCTGAGTTGTTTTAAAAAGAAATAGCATTTTGCAAAAAGTCAGGTAATTTTTTAAATTCTAATTTATTTTTTATAATTTTAGCAAGGTTCATCCAGAGTAGAAAAACAGTGACAGAATAATAGGCCATATTTTTAAAAATTCAGTTTTATTACTGCACACTATGGCTAAACTAGGTTAACAAAATATTGCCTAGCCAAGGGAAACTACTTTAATGATCAACTAAGAAAGAATTGTAATTAGCTCTGAAAAACTTTTGTATTATTAATTTGCTTAGTAAATTATTTCTTCCTAAGGAAAAAAAAGTCTCTTCTCAGTCTTTCACACTCCTTATCCCTGTAATTAGGAGTTCCAGATATTCTGCTAATTCAGTTAATAAACTGGTACACTGATATATTAGACAAATAAAGAGATGCAAACTAAATATCGATTTGTTGCAATTATGATTAAGAATAGCTGATATTTTTCTTGCCTTTTTATTTGAAGTTTGCTCAGGGTAAAAAGTAAAACTTGAGTTTATCAAATTTTTTTTCTTGAAGTTTGCAGAAGCAGTTGTTGCAGAACATCCAGCAAGAACAGTCGTTTCAAGGACAGAAACCAGGACAGAGGTATCGCTTCTAAGGCAAAGAAGAGGCCAGCTCTCAAGGGCAAGGGCAGAGCAGGGGACTGACCCATAGCAAAGGAGCCAAATAGACTCACAGGAAGTAGCTGCTGCTACCTGCGTCTCTCCTGCAGCTTCTGTCTTCTTTTAAAAACCTCGTGATCAGGGATAAAAGGATAGGACGAAGGAAGAAACATGACTGGAGGTGCTGTTACTATCATTTCAAGTTAACATAAAGGGGACTAATTTCTGCATGATTCTTATAGAGTCACTGCTCAATAGAAATGTAATGCAAGCCACATATGGAACTTTATGTTGTCTAGTGGCCATATTTAAAAAAAATAAAAGAAACAGAATAAAATAATTTTAAAGGGGCCGGCCCAGTGGCATAGTGGTTAAGTTTGTGTGCCCCACTTCAGTGGCCGGGGGTTTGTGGGTTGGGATCCTGGGCGCACACAGACTCACCGCTTATCAAGCCATGCTGTGGCGGTGTCCCATCGAGTAGAGGAAGATGGGCACAGATGTTAGCCCGGGGCCAGTCTTCCCCAGCAAAAAGAGGAGGGATGGCAACGGATGTTAGCTCAGGGTTATCTTCCTCACACACACACAAAAAATTTTAAAAATGTATTTTACTTAATCCAATATATCCACAAATATTATCTTTACAGCATGTATTAAAAATGATTAATGACATGCTGCATATTCTTTTTTTTTTTTAATTAGTCTTCCAAAGCTTGTGTGTATTATATACTTGGAGCACATCTCAGTTTGGACTAGCCACATCTCCTTTGCTCAGTTAGCCACATGACTACAAAGAGAAATTATAGACAGATTTCCCACAGTTATGCACTACCTTGTGGGTCATTTCTGGGATACTAGTTGGTCAACTGGTAAGAAATAAAGCCACGGTGGGACTGAAATTTGCTAAGAAGTTACTACAGCAAACTAATTAGCTGACCTAAAATTATCTAGAGTACTCTACATTGTTTGATGACTGTCTTTTTTTTTGGCTTTTTTTTAATTAAGGAAATGTCTCATCGTATTTGCAAAGAAGCACTTTTCAAACCCTTTTATTTTTGCTCCCTGTAGATTCGTTTCCTACATTCTCTTAATCTCTTCTCAAGTTTAATTTTCTGCTAAAAATGTCTCAAAGAGTCTAATATTATCTTTGCAAGTGTCAGTTATTTTGTGTGAGGGAAAGATCCTGTTCTTATGAAATTTTTCTTTGACGGTGGTGGGATTATTGAGATTGTTCAAACTATACAAATAATCACATAAATTATAAATTCTCTAATTGAATTATACGGTAAGGATTTTATAATATGAAGGAATACTATGGTTTAGGATGTTTCAGAACCTAGCTCTGCTGAGAAATTCTATACCTATTTTATGGGTTTGTCTTCAAAGAAAGGACATTGACGTGTAATTGTAACCCAGATGATATTGGGCAGGGAGTCATTGAACTGTGTGGTCCATTTGCTGCTGCTTCTTTGGGGTTGTTTAACAGTATAACACATAAAATGTTATTTTAGACATTGTTCTCCTCAATAGGGTATCCAGCTTTAGTTCAGAATCAAATTAGAGTATCTATCTGCCAAAAGATGTTCATAATATTCCTCGTATTATCACTGCAAGAGAATAAAGAATTTGCCAGAGACAATGCAGCTGCCAAAAAAAGTACAAAAGCATAACAGAGATCCAGTTCGTTTGTTTGTTTGTTCCCAAAACATGTTGTCTTCAATCCACCTGAAAAAATATAGTGGCTTGTTGAGAGAGGGAATGAGCGAGATACCGATTGATTCCTGAGTTATGGGGGCAGAATTACTGAATCAGAATCTCTTGAGATGGGACTCTGCAATTTGCATTTTAAATAAGATCCCCAATTGATTCTTATGTGCTTTAATGTTTGAGAACCTCTTGTTAAAGAGAATATTCAGGGCATCATTCAGCCATTTTTTTTGCAGGTCCAGAGAGGGGGTTTAATTTAAGTAGGCAGCTGTAATTTGCAGAACACATTCGAGTTAACAAAGACTGATAATTGATTCTGTACTTACAGTACTTTAAGCACTTGCATAATCAAAGACTAAAGAATTGAATGGAGACACCACGGCACAAGGGTATGTGGGGCTTCACAAAAAAATCTCCAAAGCTCTAAGGTAAATATTTTGGTCAATATAATATTCTTTTATAATATTGTTTTACTCCCCCTATCCCTCATCCCCTAAAATTACTAGTAACCAGAAAGATCTTAATATATGAACAGAAAATCATGCCTGCTTAATCAGTACTAGCTGTCATGAGAGAACAGTGCTCCATCTCTTCAGGGAGTGCAGTATGGGAGGCCTGGGAAGTTAAAATATATTCCACGTAAAGTCCTTCAATGATACCCATTGCCTGTGGAATTTAAAACCAACTTTTCTAACATCGACACGCATTTCACACAAGAAGGCCCCAAACTGTCTTCCTAGGTTTTGTCCTCATTATTCTTTTCATAAACCCTGTGTCTGCCTAGAAACACAGCCCTTGACCAGTCCGTTACATATCTTTATGCCCTGTTTTTCTTTTCCTTTCTTAAAAAAATGTAGGATACATTTTTAACAACATTATAGATGCATACAATTTAAAGAATCAAATAATTCTACAAAGATTTAATGGGAAAAAGCAATCTCCTGTGATCCTCCCCATTTCCTGCTCTCCAGAAGCAGCCACTTTGAACAGTTTTTAGGTTTTTTCTTGTATGTTATGTCTCTATTGTAGAATAACATGATTATTATTTTTTCACTTTTATAACTGTAAAAACAATGATTTAGCACTCCTTCACAACCCTTATTCCACTCCCATCATTATTCAACATACTTCTACTCACCCATTTCCACAAAAATAGCTATACGTAATTTATGATTATACACATATTCTCTATATTATGAAAGTTTACAGCAGAGGCATGTACTACATTAAGAGAACGTTTCTTTTCTTCCACAAGTAACACAAATTAGTTCAATGTAACTATAAACAACATATTCAAAAATCAAGAATTACTACCTCTATAACCTTGTAGATATATCTAGAAACTTCTGACCTGTTGGACAGGTTGCTCTCTAGGTTTGTTTCACAGTTCTCATTCTCCTAACTCCCTTTACCATCAACTTGGGGATTGCTTCTGTTTGTCTCTTATATTTCATCCCCTGATTCTATAACCCATGTGGCTTCCTTTTATATTTTCTCATTTTGTTGCACATATTCTCCTGTAACTTCCTGAAAACAGAAAATGTTTTGATATCTTACATGTCTGAAAATGCCTTTATTCTGCCTGTATTTCATTGATAGCCTACATGGGTATATGTTTTAGGTTGGAAATAATTTCCCTTTTGAGTTTTGAATGCATTGCTTGTCTTTCAACTTCTTACTTAGTTTCTGTTATCAATATGATTCCCCCAAACTCAGGTGTTTCTAGTGTTCCCAAAACAAAATGTCTCTAATTTATCCTCTCTGAAAGATGAGTGTTCAGTCTCCTTCAAAGTGGAGAAGATCAGTCGTGTAGCTGAAGAGAATGGGGCAGGAAATTTGGCATTCTAATGCTTTTAAACTGCTTTGGCTGGCCTTTCTGTTCTGAGCACTGCACTTCTATACTGTCAGAGACAAAAGTTCACCACGCCTCATCTGCTGATCCAAAAGGTGCAGATTTTTCATTTGTTTGTTTCCTTTTGTAATTAGTTTGGTGCAAAATATGACCGTACCAGACTATGTATGATCTTTTTTTTAATTCTGTGATTACTTATATGTTTCATTGCAATATTAAGGTGTATATTACATATTATATAGTATATGCACCATATTACCTTTCTAATAAGTAAGTTTTGAATTTTGAAACTCATGTGTTACCAAGGAATTTATATAAGCGATGTGAATTTAGCACTACAAAACTTTGAAACTGTATGTTTCTATATAAGAAATCAAATTGCATCTTGGTTTCCTATTCAGAGGGTTCATGTTTCAAAATTGTTCAGGTATGCTAGGTCAGTATTGTCTATCTCTCTGTTTTCAACCTCCATAATTTTTATTATTTTCTTTCCTCCTGTTTTTTTAGTCCATCTGTGTGTGTGTGTTCACTTAATGACATAAAAGGGTATCATTTCATAGTTGTTCTAGTGAGTTGTCTGAAGGGAGATTGATTTAAGCTCTCCCAAAGCAGAGAAGAATGGTTTCTCTTTACAACAGAAGAGCTGGTGGATATCTTTTGGGGTGAAAGCCCTGAAAATATGCCTTACTAAGTTTAGATAAGTCTAGATAGATAGATAGACAGACAGGTAGATAGGTAGATAGATACATAGAATAGCTCTTATTTCTGTATTTTTTCTCTCAACAATAACAAATGGTACAAATCAGTAGTTAAAGCAAACCTTTATTCTAATTTCCATTAAATATAGACACGGGGTCTGAGAGTTTCCTCCATGATTGTTGGATTAGTATCCTGTTGCTCAGAGAGAGAACATAATCCATTAAATAATATCCAAATACAATTTTGCCTCATTTTAACTTACGTCTATTTACACAATATTTTTCATTAAAAGCACACAATGCCCAGGCTGTATACCTTAAGTTCTAGATAAACAGTGAAGCACCTCATCTGTAGCTCTCTCTACCACTAAAGAAAGTGAGTTGACAATTTTTTGAAATTGTCAAAAATAAGTTCACAAATGATTTTACTAGCAAAATATTGTGATAGATGTTTTGTGAGTTTGCACACTTCTAACACAAAAACTCTAGTGCTGAATCACCAGTGTCCTCTTACTCCCCATGTTGTATTTGTAGTAATTATTTAACTTGTTACAAAACAAACTTTTGTTATGAAAAAGACTATGTATTCTAGATTATGCATATATACTACCTCTCAGGAGAAAGTAGTAATAACCCTTAAACTATGTGACGAAGAGAAAAACTCTGTTTTAGCTGTTTCATAATCATTTATGTTTAACCAACTCTTTTGATATCATATGGAATTTTCTCCACCTTATTCCACAGTTTATCCCATAGTCTGCTGCTAGATAGTCAAAACCCTTACTACCATTTACACAGTGTTTTTGTATACATATCGTGTTTATATTATTGCTCAAAGGTACTTTTAGCATATTCCTGATAATATGGTGTACAAAATTGTATTTGCTCCAAAATCTATTTTTATTGTTAATCCCAGGGCTATATTAGACTATTTTTAAGGTATTTTTGATATTATTTCTTAGTATTGCCATGCGGGATAATGTCCATGTGACAGCCATTTTTATGCTTTGTATGTTGCCTCCCATGTTGCAGGATTTGAAGGATAAAAAGGACGTTTCCCTAACACCCTTGGGGCTAGGTTTTTTGATGCAAGATGGGATTAACCAAAGAGATTCACTTACAAAGCACAAAGGAGGTTGACCATTTTTGCCATAGCAATGATGGCTAATGAGCAGATTTCCACTTGCGTGAACATTTGTAGGGATCGGACCTTATGTTTCACGGTGTGTCAGCAGTTTTGAGGGAGAAGGGTGTTTGTGATAGCAGGGACAGTGATAGTAATGACAACAGTAGTTTCCTGAGCTTTAGATTGCAGCCAATGAGTGAAGGAATTAACACCCAGGACTACTCCCCAGAATAGATGCATTAATAGGAGCTCAAATAGTAAGGTAGAAAGAGTATCAGAATAAAAAAAAAAAGATTGTTGAATACTAGTGCTGGCTGTGCTACAACATGCCCTGGTAACCAACAAATACCTATATATCCTTTATATCCTTATGTATCCCTTGTATCCTCTGAACCTTGAACAATTCACAATATACAAAAATGCTTTTTCTTAGTTACCTCCAAACTTTCCGCCAAAATCTATGGGATGATATAGCATTTTTGCAAGTGAAGTGAAATTGATGATGTGAATGTGGATCCATGATCGCCTCCCAAGATGTAAAGGATATTTGTCATCTTGTGTCCTTTGCATTAAAATTAATTTAAATCTGGCTTCTCCCTCCTGATTTTCTGGGATTCCTTTAAACACAATGTGATTCCAGTTGTACACAACACCAAGTCCTTATGTATTAAAGGAACATTAGTTCCCCGGGAATAAGTAGCATGATCTTCCAAGGGGTCTGTGTGTGTCTTGGCACACCATCCCATATCCCTGGAAGTAGTGCATCTAAGGTGGTTTCTAAACAACAAAATAACTTGATATTCAAAATTAATATACATACTAATTGCTACTTCAAGGTAGCTATTCCTTTTAATCAATTTTTAGTACTGTTATAATTATTGTTAATAATACTACGTTTTAAATGACATATTTCTACAAAACGTAGTCATATTTCCTTTTGTTATTGCCAGTATTATTAGAGGATAATAATTCTTTTAATTATTAGTTATAATAACTATGATATCATACCATAAAATAAAACACAAAAATGCTAAAATGTCTTCATGTTACTTGCTTTCATCCATATTTTACATTAAAGAAACCTAAGTGTCATAAAAAGAGCAACCATGTATGTAGCTTACACTAAACACACATAAACAATAGGTAGCAGAATGACTCAGAGCAAAACCCTGGATCACACTGATGGTGTTTATGTCCTGGACCCACCACACAGTAGCTATCTGATCTTACACAAATTGCTTAATGTTCTGTTCCCTAGTTCTCTCATCGGTAAAATGGAAATGATAGGACCTGGCAGGTAGGGTTGTTCTGAGGATTAATTCACAGAACATGCTTGAAACAGTGCCTGGGAGACAGTAAACTGCAATATATTTAACTGCTATTGGTATTATATAAACTTGGATGAGTTGTACAAATATTTATGTCTTTGGGGAAGTGATATTAGCTTATATGTTAATATAATAATATCAGCACTTAATCTTTTTTTTAAGGAAGATCAGCCCTGAGCTAACATCCATGCCAATCCTCCTCTTTTTGCTGAGGAAGACCAGCCCTGAGCTAACATCTATTCCCAATCCTCCTTCTTTTTTCCCCTTTTTCTCCCCAAAGCCCCAGTAGATAGTTGTATGTCATAGTTGCACATCTTTCTAGTTGCTGTATGTGGGACGCTGCCTCAGCATGGCTGGACAAGCTGTGCGTCGGTGTGCGCCTGGGATCCGAACCCAGGCTGCCAGTAGTGAAGTACACGCACTTAACCACTAAGCCACGTTGCCAACCCCTTAAATAATCTTTAAGAGGTCATGATTTATAAACCAAAGAGTATTCACTAATTTCCTGCAGATTTAACACTTGTATTCAACATTTTTGTTTTTATAAAGCAACTTCTAATCACACATAAGTGGATGCACCACAACAATTGTTTAGAGAGCTTTGGAAAATTTTCTGCAGTGAAGTCAATAAATCCAGTAAGAGACATGAGTAAAAGAGTTGAATGGTTTTATTTAAATGACCTGAATGCAAATTTAATAGACTTTTATTAATATACCTAACTTGAGAATCACAGAAATGTTAACATATAATAAATTTGTATATAAATTTACATGTTTAAAATATATAAATACTAAAGGAATGAGACGTAAGAATGATACGTATTCTTTGGTCATTTTCATTTCATTGCAATTTCTAACTTTGTAAAGAACAGAAAATACTTGTATGGCTTTATGCAGCTTAATTAAAATATATACCTGTATAGCTTTTGTGATCTGATTTTTAAAATTCTAGACTCTAGATCATATGCCTTTAGCTTTCACCCATGTTACATTCTAGTGATTAAAGGAAAACAGGTTTAAATAAAGAAGGATGAAGAAATGCAATAATGGAATATTAGAACTTACAACAATGTTAGAGATCATTTAACTGATATTCAACTGAAAAACTAAGTAGGCACATGAGACATTCTCAGCAGCCACACAATCAGGCCTCATGGTGAACTGGACCATCTCTATAAGTGTCTGGGTTTAATATCAACTTATGTAGGATATCCAACATTCTTTGAACTTATTGCCAGATTAGTGGCATTGTTAACGTGCTATTCTTTCAGAAGCAGCATCTAATGCTACCTGCCCATGTTTATGACTTAGCGTCTCTCTCTAACCTTCTTTAATAGTACTCTTTCTACTGCTTGCTATTATTGTCCTCTCTGTGATTTCTTCTTTAAAGACCCCTGAGTAAGGATCTGGAAGTTCTAGCACTATTTAATGTCACTTTTGTGCAGAATTCTCATGCCTGCCACATTAATTTATTTATACTCTGCTGAATGTTGAATAAGGGATAGCTCCAGATGTGGCCTGAATGCAAACAACTGTGGTTTTTAAAATTATTTATAATTTACACCCATTAACGTCTATGGCTGCTTCCCATAAAAAAGGTGATAGGCATGAGAGAAACTAAGAATCTCATGGATAATCTCACTCAGTATATTATGCACCTTCTTTTCCAAACATAACCCCCTTAATACCACTAATAATCTCAGCAGTTTTACAAAACTGCTATTTTTTTAACATAGAAAAAATACTCAGAACATGGGATCTAGGATAACATTGTCGAAGTTGCAATACCAGTTGTATCACTTGTTATCTAAGTTACATTGTTCAAATTACTTGGCTTCTCAAAGTCCTGCTCCTTCTTTGAAAAATAAGGAAAACAAGAGCAAATACCTGTTATTGTTAATTGAGATAATACAGGAAATATTTAACAGGAAAATAGTAAGAACTCAATAAATGTTTATTATTATTATTAATTATTTTTATTATTATTATTTTATTTTCCATGATGCTCATTTCACTTTATATACCCTATATCCATATATATAAGTAAAAGAATTCCTTGCCTCTTAAAGATATTTTAAATAATCAACCTGAAATTTAGTATGGAATGATAAATAAGGAAGCAAAAGTCAGATAGGTAATATAGTGTAATATTTAAGAGTGTAGATTTTGGTGACACATATGTATGAGGTCAAGTCCTGGATCCTCCACTTGTGATTTGTCTGACAAGTGACACTTTCTTTATGACTGTGCTACAAGAATTATGAGAGGTCCATAAAATTCACTCAGTGATTGAGAAAATATTATAGTTAAGAGACATTTATATACAGAATCCATGAGACAGGGTAAATGGATATGAAAAGCATAGAAGAATAAAGAATTCCAGGGGGGCCGGCCCGTGGCGTAGTGATTAAGTGTGGGTGCTCCACTGCTGGCGGCCCGGGTTTGGTTCCCAGGCGTGCAGTGATGCACCGCTTGTCAGGCAATGCTGTAGCGGCGTCCCATATAAAGTGGAGGAAGATGGGCACAGATGTTAGCCCAGGGCCAGTCTTCCTCAGCAAAAAAAGAGGAGGATTGGCATGGATGTTAGCTCAGGGCTGATCTTCCTCACACACACACACACACACACACACACACATACACAAAAGAATTCCAAAAGACTGAATCTAATGTGTCTTTTTTGTGTGTGTGTGTGAGGAAGATCAGCCCTGAGCTAACATCCATGCCAATCCTCCTCTTTTTTTTGCTGAGGAAGACTGGCTCTGGGCTAACATCCTTGCCCATATTCCTCTACTTTATATGGGACACTGCTATAGCATGGCTTGACAAGCAGTGTATAGGTGTGCATCCGGGATCCGGGCCTGCGAACCTGGGGCTGCCGAAGTGGAGCTCACACACTTAACTGCTACGCCACTGGGCTGGCCCCTCTAATATGTCTTTTTAAACTGAACTGGTAGTAAAGCAAGGATAGGCAAACTGCAACCTGTGTGTGAAATCTGGCCAGAGTCTATTTTTGTAAATAAAGTATTATTGGAACACAGACAGTCCATTCATTTACGTATTGCCTATGGCTGCTTTCTCCCTGCGGTGGCTGACTTGAGTACTGATGGCAGGATCACATAGGCCACAAAGCCCAAAATGTTGACCTTTACAGAAATGTATTGCCAACTGTGGAATAAAGGAAGGTGTGGTAAGCTTGGTTTTGTTCACATACAAAATAAGATACGTGAAGAACAACAAGGAAAGACTTGTGTACAGTCAAATGGACTAGAGAAGTGAAGTTGAATGAGCACTGAGGTAAGTCATTATTTTTGACAATGAGTTAATTATAATTTCACTTTTGAAAGTATAAGGGTATATTATTAATAAATAAGGCAAATAAATATAGAGTTTAAAATTGTGGATCCTAACACCAGATTGCCTTGGTCCAGTCCTGATTGGAACTTATCCTGAAACCTTGGTCAAATTAGTTAATATCCTGTGCCTGAAGTTCCTCATTTGTAAAATTGAAATAGTAATAGTATCTCTCTCATAACATGTTTGTGAGAATTGAATGAGTTTATATAGATAAAGCAAAAACTTCTGGCAAACATATTATGCCAGAAGTTTCAAGCTTTATTTATATAAGTGCATTTAATGATATTCGGTGATAATAAAGCTATTATCAATGATATTTTCAATTATATTTAAATAATAATAAATCTCATTCAAGAGATTCAATGATAATAGTTTTCTAGCAGGAGCAGGAACCCAGTAGATTAGGGCACTGACTAGTCCTAAGAATAGGTAACTAAAGTTTTTTTTGCTAAGTTCTGAGGTTACTTTAAATAACACTCAATTAGTCCTATTCTTATCACAAGCATCTTAAGGAAAGAGACAAGAAAAAGAAAATTACTGATAGTATCCATTTTGTTTTTGTAAGAGGGCATAGGAAAGGTCAGGGGTGCAATATTTCTCAAAAAGGTCAAGATGAAATCTCGGCTAAAGAAGAATAACGAAAAAAGAGCAAGAGCTTACAGAAGAAAATTATTTTAATTCAGAATAGGGGAAATAATTGAGAGATGCCACTCTTTTTACCTTTGAAATTACATGTTCCGAAATACTGTTGAACTACAACGCAAAAATTAAAATGATATATAAAGAGATACCTGCATCTGGTTGGAGTGTAGGAAGTCACAAGAAGCCATTTATCATCCTACCACACCCCTAAAAACAATAAGCTGAATAAAGTACAAAGTCATAGTTTTTGATATTTAAGCAAAAACGGAGCAGAAGATGTTATATCAATAACAAAAATAAAATAAAACCTAAATGAAAATAAGTCCAGAGAGTGACATGTGCTTACTAGGAGAGAGAATAGCCACAGCTGCTTCCATTCCTGGCCAAGTAGTGGAAGAAGAAGCAACCCAATCTAAACAGGTGATGAAGAAACCAACCAAACTCTTCACAAACCTTTAGCAGTTTTGTGTGGACAGATGTGATGGCTTGGAAACCCAAGGGGCCCAGTCACGGAGAGTCTACATGACCCACCCCTGCAGACTGTTTCTCATGGGCCTGGCCTTCACGGGTGTGTGGGTGTAGTGTGCAGAATGTTGGAGTTAGGGAAAGGTTGTTGAGGTTGCATGGTCTCCCCAAGTGGAAGATAGTAGCCCTCTGAAATCCTAGGGGCCAGGGAGCAGAGAAGAGAAATCCCTCCACAGTAATGGAGCCTTTAAAGGACGCAAGGCAGCTGCTGCAAAATGCTGAGATTGGGGCATTAGTGCTGAGGAAGGCTTTCTCAGGCACGATGGCCTTTGACTGAGTGCAAGGTAATGTTTGCCGAAGGCTGAGTGAAGGGCAGGAGGGATGATAGAAATTCTTTTGAGGAATTCTGGTCTTTGATTTTAAGGTGGCTGCTAAAGACTGGAGCAAGGCAGGAAAGCTCAGAGACACTCCTACAAGGCATCTGGGTCTTCACTGAGTGCAAGCAGAAAATCTGAGAGACCTTTCATATTATTTCCAACTCTTTTCTCTTTGGATTTTTGAAAAATATTATTAAGATGGGATTGGGACTTCCCCTCCAGCAGAGCTTGGGGCATGAGCATGAGGAAGATTCTGGATATCCCTTTGTGATGTCCAGCCTTGATGTCAGCTTGTAGAATTGTTGGCGAGTTCTCTTTTCTCTCTCGCTCTGCTCCCAGGTTTTGGTGCTTCAGTCAGTTTCTCTCCTTCCTTTTATCCTGACCAGCCTGCAGCAGCCATTCCATTGCCCTAGCTGAAAGCCTCAAGAATTTCAGAGGGACTTGTTTAACGTGTCTTGCATTTTATTATATATTGTTGAATTCAAACAGTACCTCAAAGCCCACATCATAAACAATAGTTGTGAAAGCAAACATTCTGATTTGAAAATACCAAGGTTTGATGATAGAGAGAATGGTTCTTAAGAATCAGAAGTCCTCCAAAGTAATATAGCATAGAGTTTATAGTGCCCAAAGTATTTGACAAGGCTTATAGACCTAACCTCCAAGCAATACAGATGAAAGAAGAATTAAATTAGGCATGAGGAGGGTTAGGAATTAGAGGAGGATTGATGTGGAGGGAAAACACATGCAGACAAGCAGAGAAAGCATCAAAAAGCTGCCAAGAATATACTAAGAATGCCTTAGAGGATGATGGGGGACTCAAGTTATATACTTGAGCGTATATTCACAAGTCACATCTCTTGCTCTCAAGAGCAGATTCTGACCCCATCCTAGAATGGTTAAGCAGATGGGGATTTATTATAGGATATTCATAAGCTTTCAAAATATTTGAGATGGCTGAGCAACAGACCTGAAGCTGAGCTTTTAGTAATGACTTCCAAAGCCCACATTATACATCTGGGCCCTTACGGGAGCCACTGCTTCTGCCACGATCGGGAAATCACCTGCCCAACCAGAAAGCTACTGCAACTCTGGCCAGATCCAGAACCTACTATCTCTGCTTTTGTCTGAAGCAACTAACATTTCTCAGAAGTGAAATGGACTTGATAAACCAAAATTGCATCCAAATACTTCAAGGGAATCTGGAAAACTGTTTTTGTTTTGTTTTGTTTTAGATATTTAGCCTCTGCAATATAAGAAAGCATACAATAAGCAGTTTGAAATAGATGTTGAGCAAGCCAACCTGAATATATCATCACTCACACACTTTTTTTTTCCATACGTAAACTTCCAAACAACAATGGCAAAAGAACAAAAATTCTCCTTTCTAACACAGCACAGCTTTTCTAATAGAAACAACACGCTCATCCTCTCTTAAAAGCAAGGAACAAAACTCTCAAGTACTGCATCCATTTCTGGGTGATGTTCTTTCCTCTTCAGGTACAATCCCTTCTTGAACTTATGTAATCTATGGAATGAATTACCATTTTAATTGCCATCAACATTCTCTGTAAAAGAGTAGAAAAAGGGGAGAGATAAAGGGAAATTGAATAATGTTTATAAGTATATAGAAATAAAACAGGAAAAATATAAAGTAGATAGACCAATCCTTATTTCTACAACTGAACACTAGTTCATAGTCAACATTTATAATCTGACCTTCAGGGATGGTGATAACGTAGTGTTTGGAATTCAGCAACCTTTATAATTAATCTTGCATTTGATTTTGGAGTTTTGCTTTTGTGGCTCTAAGAAATAAGATGTAATTTTAGAGCTGTCACGGAAGCTCTCTGGTTCCTAGACTATGACTTGAGTTAAAGTTCCTGAGTTTGTCATTTCTTTCTGTAAGCTCTCCAAAGCACTCAAGAAATTCTGGCACAGTCTTTATAGTCACTATTATTGACATACATTGAAGCATAGCAGCCAATGGGTTCCTAAGGGACTTGACTCAGTTGTCACTTTATCACAAACATACAGAAGATAACTTGACTAATTGTTATGCCACTACATGCCACAGATTACTAGTATCTTGTTTCCTTTTAGTGAGAGTCTCCCCAATATGCTCAAGCCCAAGGGTATGACTAAACTAATTTCCAAATTCTGTCTTTTCAGATCTATCTCTGGGGATCACCTCACTTCCTCATAGCGCTTCTGTATCAGTCGACATCCAATCAAGAGACAGAAAACCACATACTAACTTGAACAAGGAAAGTTTATAAACTCCAATAAGGTGTTAGCTATTATGGGGAAAAGAGGTCTCTAAAGAATTCAAGAATAGCGTATGGAATGAGCAACCACATCCTTTAGGGCTGAAGCAGAGCATCTAAAGAAGGAAGAGATCTGGAAGACTTCCCTACCTGCCCAGAAATGATATGCAGACCTTCTTGTAGAAGGTTTAACTATGGCTTACCAGAGTACAGAGAAGCTCGTTTAGATGATACACAGTGGAAATAACTTAGAAGATTCCCTCTAGGGTACTGGGAGAAACTGTCTACAGGGAGGTGCCATGCATTTTGGGCAGCCTTACAATGCTCACCACCACATACTGTTGGCTGCTCTGCACTGCAGTGACATGCCCAGAGGATGCTAGAGCCAGGAAGACTAGACCCTTTCATCCACAGTGTCCCTCCAGCGCCCTCTATTGACAGTTTAACATTATGCCACCTGATAATGTTTTACAGATTCAGCTCGATTATTGTAGATCAGGCAATAAAGGACAGATTTAGGGCTGAGAGGCAATAAATTGATACTCTATCATTAAGTAGATAAGTATGATGTTGAAATATCCATGTCCTAGAAATGCACCAGGAATGTCAGCAGTGGTTGGAAAGAATAATCACCTTTTCAAAGTACTAATGTTTCCATCAGGCAGGTACTAGACATCTCAAATATAGAGTCATTAATTACAAAAAGATACAAATGGAATAGAAGTCCATATATCTCCTCTGATTTCTTCTGTTAAAAAAAAAAGAGTTCACCAATGCAGTCCTCCAAATTAAAATGTGAGAATTTTGATTTTGGAGATTCTTTAATAGCAAAGTAGTGGAAGAAGAAGTGAGGTGGGAAATTTAAGACCAAGAGTCATTACTTTCCTCCCAGTATATGATAACTGGATATGACTCTTTTTGAACATTATACAATTAACCATATGGTTCCTACCTTTTCTTGGAAGATTCTAGGAAAATTGCATTTTCTCAAATTAAAATATTGGGACAACTTACTGAAGAATTACTAATAAATGATAAAACTTTTAGTTCCCCTTATCAAAGAAACATGAACGAACTCTGGGAAAATAGGGATGAATTTGAATTCTCACATTCTAAATAGCTGAATTAAAATAGATAGGTACCATGTGCCCTCAGTTCAACAAACCTTGAACTATTTGAAAAATATTTTTTTCAGTATTGAGTTAAAGAATGAATATTATGAAAAACCTATCTACGGTTGATGTGGAAAAGTGTTAACTGCCTTCACATGCCCTGTGGGTTTTCATTCATCTGAAAGCGTGTCCAGCATTGGGATCCCGATAATCTTTTAGTGGATGATAATAACCATTAACATTTATTGAGCAAAAACTGTGTGCCAGGCAGTTATTAGAGTTTTCCATATATTAATGCATTTAATAGTCACAAGAAGTCAGTGAGATAAAAAACCATTATTATCATCACTATTTTACAGTTGAGGAAAATTGCCCAAGTCTAACTTACGGAAGTCAATGAGATACTTAATAACAGAGAAATTTTATTAAATCTAGTTCCAAAATTTGGTATATCGATCATACTCTCTTTGTAATAATAAAGTAACTGAAAACATGAAGAACTTGGAAGTATACTTGTATTTTGATTACAAATTCTTTCTTCAGAATCCTGGAGGACAAATCAATGACCCCTTAAAGCCTTCAGCATCATCGGTTTAGAAGGACAAGGTTTTGCAATCTGTGATGTTATATTTTAGGCACATGAAAATAAACTTCTTTTGTCTATTGGCACCTATTTTTGAGAATTAAAATTTTTGTGTGTAATAACTGGGAAGAAATCTGTGATTAGTGTTTGAAGCATTGATAAATTGTCTAATTGCAAACTCTTGATTTAGCCTTTGCTGATTCTGTTAAATTCCTTTAATTTCCTGCATGTAGAAGAATATTTTCTACTAGTTTGAGTCATTTAAAGGGAAATTCCAGATATCAATGTTGGGATTTTAGGATATCAGTAAAAAATATCCTTTTAATTCCCTTTGAATTTTGAAACAGATTGAAGATACAGGTTCCTCACCAGTAGCGGTATCTATATGGAATACCAAAATATATTTGTCTTAAAGGTAGATGGACTCTGAATGAGAGTGCTCAGAGATACTGAATTCAGCATGCTCTGTTTATTCTCCCAAACTCACCAGGGTGAAAATTCACTTCTACTCTTCTTGGAAGGAGTAACTAAGGGATTAGAGTAGAGTATATATGGAAGAGTTCCTGCAATAATTTACCTCATGGAGTGTACATTTCCTTCCCTCAATAGAAGCATGATGATCAGGCGATAAGCCTGTGATGACAAGGGGAAGAACCAAGATTCCTTATGTTTAAGTGAGCCATATTTTGCTGTGAATCTGTAGGAAATTATGTTTCATGCATGAGGTGCAGTACTGAGGACTGGCAATGCCCAGTTCAAGGAGAGCAGAGATAATTGGCATTTTCAAGAAAGTCTTTGGTCAGTGGAGAAAGAATAGATCTTAGTACAAACTGAACCTAGTTTTTATGGCCTAGAATGGCAGAGATGTCCAGTCCAAGTGTGAGATCTGTGTGCATTCCATCCAAAGGATAAACCTGCCCACATGGCAGTTTACTTGGAGAATATTCAAGACAGCAAATCACTACTGTCAGTATGTCTAGACTCTTTGCTTGTGGAACCTGATAGCCTGAAGCTTGGGACACAAGTACTTCATCTAAGTTCAGAACAAATAACAGAATTGCTTGAGATTATTGGGAATTAATGAGAATTTTCTTAGAATTTACTTAGATTGGACTGGACGTGAGTTTTGGAATGTCACCAACTTCAGGATACACTCCACCTAACTATTGAAATCCAAATCTATCCCCTGGCATCTACAGGAAATATGGCTGGCTATGTTGGCAACAATTTCTCCAGTGCAGAAGGACCAGTACAGAAAGGAGTGAAGAACTCCTAATTCACACCTATAATGTTATGAAGACAGATAATACAGGTTTTGCTCATTTTTTCATGATGTTTAGGTTGTCTATTGTATTTCTATTCAGTGGTTAAGGGAGGTAAAATATCAAGGATGACGATTGTTCTTGGATATTATGCTTTGTACTGTTTCTCTCTAT
Source organism: Ceratotherium simum simum (assembly GCF_057802395.1). Classification (NCBI taxonomy): domain Eukaryota; kingdom Metazoa; phylum Chordata; class Mammalia; order Perissodactyla; family Rhinocerotidae; genus Ceratotherium; species Ceratotherium simum. The sequence goes on along the minus strand of NC_141907.1, from coordinate 28,206,052 downwards.
AGCAACCTATTCTGTTAGATGATGCAATTTCATATTGGAATTACAAGAATTTGGGGGTGGTAAAATACTATTTGTCTTCTTCACATTGACTTTTAATTAATCCTGTGGCTATACCATCATATTGTGCAAGTGAAAGGAATACTTTTAATATAGGAATTGGGAAATTTCAGGAGGAAATTATAAATTAGAAGTTCAACATTTTCAGTATATATAATTTGAGCTTTTGCTTCCTCCTCTCTTCCTATGTGGATGGTTACTAATTAGTTAGTCGCCTTTCAAGAAATGCTTCCTTGATCACACTAAATTTTTAACTTGCTTTCCTTGTTCTTAGGTGTATGTTCTTCCTAATCTCCAAGGGAAACATTACTATTATAGACATGGCAGAGATGTTTGTTTAAGCATTCAGGGTCTAAAGCGTTCAGTCTGAATTAATGTCGGGGGTTCTCAACAGTGATAGTAATTGATGCCAAGTCTAGTGTAATCATTGCTGGAGAAGAGTTCTAGCACTATAGATTTCTCCTTCTGTATAGTTATGGTTCTTTCAAGTCAGATTTCCTTTTCAGTACTCCCAGCGTGAGATTCAAGCACAATAGTAAAAAAAGTTCTTTTATCTTAAAGATACTAAAGCAAACACACACAAATCTCCCAGGGATAAGCAATAATTAGGGTGAGATGGTGGGGAAATGCAGTCTAAACTCATTGATAAAATATATTTTTCCTTAATATGAGTTAATATTGCTCATCCATATAACAATATTCTATATGGCCACATGTTAGAGTAGTGATAAGAAAAACTAAGCAATAAAATCATTATTTAAAAAATGGCATTTGTATTTCAGAATCTCAAGCACCTTATTTGATTGCTTGTTGTTGTTCTTGAAGATTCAGAGTTTTGAAAAGGCTAATAATTATTAACAGAGGGTCAGATACTAAACGTCATTTCCCAGCCCAGATGGAAAAACAGGAATTTAAACAACACCCTTTCTTTAAAGCTGAAGTTGACAGCCATGAAGCTATTGATACAGCTACAAAAACCTGGAGCATCTGAAGGGAAATTCCTCAGATACATCACAGTGGAAATATCTTTACTTTCTGCATTAGGTGTTGACATTTCTGAAAATTGAAATAGTGACGTGCAAGAACAACAAAGAATGAGGCTACAACTTCAGAGTACAGATAGGTGAGTGGTTGAATCAGGAAGACAATTTTTATACTCGTTAAGAATATACTCTCTGGAGTCAAACTGCCTGGACATAAAGACCTGGTTGTTCTATTTACTATGTGTAAGATATTAGAAAAGGTAATTAATCCCCTCTATTTCAGTTTCTTCAACAGTAGGATAGATATTCTAATGCTTCCTACTTCATAGCTATGTTTTGAGTATTAAATGAGATACTATATGTATAATATAAGCTGGGACTGTGTTCAGCAGAGCGTGATAGAAATCCAGATTAACAGTAATTTAACAAGCAAACACGCAATGATGCTCATTTATCTTTTATGTAGAAGTTTGGAATCAGGCAGTCCAGTGTTGATGTGGCAGTACTGCTTCAGAAAGTACTTGTACACCCAGGCTTTTCTCTCAAGAACGAATCATGATCCAACACATCTGCCTACCATTGTGTCTGCATATCAGTTTACAGGAAGAAGTAAGATGAAGAAAGGGAACAAAGGGTTCACAATTGCTGTCTTTTAAGAAAGATTCCCAAAGGTTCTGTGTGACTTCTGCCCAACTATATCCCATTGACCAAAATTTGGTCGCATGGTACACTTGTCTCCAAGGAAGCTAGCCAGTGTGATCCTTGTCTGGTCGCTTCTGTGCCCAGCTAAATTTCAGGAGTTCAAATACCATGGACTACTGCCATACAATATTTCCCAGCACATAATAAGTCTTCAATAAGTGTAAGACACTGGTATAATAAGTATAAATTACCAACACATTATTTTAGACTAATGTGTAGTTATTTAAACTATTTGAATTAATCTATTTTGCTAGTTACATTAATTAAACTTGCTAAATAATGTAAAGAAAGTCCCTCTTTCTCTCTCTCTCTCTTTCTTTCTTCCTTTTTTTGCCTTAAGGATGTTAACAAAGAAGAGTTTTCTCCTACCTTTACTGATGAGCATATCCTCAATTTTAGTACTGACAAAATGTTTGGGAAAGTAGAATCTATTAAAGTAACAAACAGATGTATATGTGGGAACTGCATTGCTCTCTGGAAGTCAGACTCCAAAGGGGACTTCGTTTAGAAAAAAGAACTGAAAGTATATTCAATCAGACTTTTCAAGAAGACCATGATGAGCAGAACCATATATTAGTATAAAGATCTAGGCAGTCATTATTGGAGAAAATTGAGTTTAGAGGAATAGTCCATTAAAATGGATACTGATTTCCCCAGGTGCATATATCCTCACGTCTCTTTATATCTGTGACAATGGTCTGTAGCCTACACTAATATAATACACTTCTGTCAGAGTGCTATCCTTATCACAAAAATTTGATAATCACATTTTATTACCCAGAATACTTTGGTATATTTCACATTGTGGATTCAAATGACTAGCCCTCATTTGATACTTCTTTATTGTCCTCAACCACTGCCAAGGAGGACAGAAAGAGAGGTGTGATTAATGCTTTAGTCAATGAACTGTCAAATAGCAAAGCAAAGCACAAGGATTGTAAAGCAAACTGTTATTCCTGTCTCAGGTTTTCCACTTATTACTGGTGTATAATATTGGTATGCTGTTGGCTTATTGTGACTCAGAATTATTAAATATTGCAAATAGTGAAAGTCAATGAAACCAAGCTACAGTATAGTTGTGGATGTTGTTTAATACATAACTTGTCAAATATGCATCCCCGTATTTTGAAATAGTATAAAGAATAAAAAGACAAAGAAAACAAAAAGCTTGCTAGCAGCAACTAATTTTCTGAAATTCAAATTTGAAAGTCAAGGGTTTTTCTTTCAAAAATTTAGCAACCAATCTTCCGCTGCTAGAAAATGGAAGAATGGGAATGTTTCTAAAAAGTCATCACAAAAAATTAGAGGCTTTTTATATCAAAAGAAAAAAGAAGTAGCCGATTTCTGCATTTCCATATAGTACCCTGTAAACTTTCAAGAACTCATTTTGGGCAAAAATCTGCTTCCGTAATTAAGGATACAGATAACATGAGAATAAATGGTAACACTTTCAAACCATGGGATAAATAACGTTGATCACCTATTTTAACCCAGTCTCAAAAGGACAAAAGAGAAGAACATCTGCCAGGATATCAGTTAAAGTCTAGATTCCAGTCAAGAAAATTTTATTAGACAAGTAGGATCAGGGATGACTTAACTCCAAGCAATATTTTTTTTTTCTTTTTTGTGAGGAAGAACAGCCCTGAGCTGATGTCCGATGCCAATCGTCCTTTTTTTGCTGAGGAAGATTTGCCCTGGGCTAACATCCGTGCCCATCTTCCTCTACTTTATATGGGACGCCGTCACAGCATGACTCGACAAGCAGTGCATCGGCGCGCAACTGAGATCTGAACCTGCAAACCCTGGGCCACCAAAGCTGAGCACACGCACTTAACTGCTATGCCACTGGGCTGGCCCCCCAAGCAATATTTTAAGTGAAGCTGCCCTTAGATATTCCAAATTAATCAAAATATACTAGGTTCACTTTTGTGAAACCAAATGCTTACTCAAACAACAATAAAAGGAGAACCAAGTGCACATTCACCTCAAATATATATTTGCCCAACAAATAAAATGTTTCAAGACTATGAAGACAAATGGTATGATTTTTAAATGCATTTTTATATTTTGCTGACTTAGTATGAATGTGTTTAGCTAAACAATTTTACTGGGATTGATGAGGGTAATATTTTAAATAAATAGATTACTAATCCCCAAGCCAGATCAAATAAATCATATTCTCTAGGGGAATAGGCTATTAAATGTAGATTTTAGTAAGTTTTCAAGGAGATTCTCATGTTCGTTCAAGTCTAAGACCCCTCTCTATACCATAGTATATTCCACTATCATCTGATATTATGTAACTATAATTAAATTTCTACTCTTCATTACAAATCACTACCATGCATAGTCGTCATTTATATTAGAGAATTATTGCTGCAGTAATCCATGTAACAAACTACCTCCAGTCTCAGTGACTTACGAAAACAAAACTACATTATTTATTGCTTATTGGTGTACAAATTTGTTTCAAGATATGGGTCAGCTGAGCTTGGTGCCAGGCTTCAGACCTGGTTGAAAGGTCTTCCACATGCCCGTTCTGGGGCCCATACTGAAGGGGCAGCAGATCTCTAGCATATGTTCTAGAGAGCACAGGTATGCAAGAATAAGTGTGCATGCCCACACACCTCGAGTGCCTCTTCTTGCTTCACCAGTTGGTTTTCTTGTGTGTTCCATTAGACTTTTGCATCTGTTGTTCTAATTATCTAGAATGATCCGCCTCCATATTTTTTTTCCTGCTGTCTCCTTTCCCACCCCCTAGTTCTTAAATCATATGCCATCTCCTGAGAGAAACCTCCCTTGACTAACTCCACCCTTCCAATTCACTCTTTATCATATCTTCCAATTCAGTTTTCTTCCTATGACTTATAATTATTTGAACTTTTCTTATTTATTTTTTTATCTTAAACCTAACATTATTTTATTGAAGTGTAATTTACATATGTGGGGATAAGTTGTTTAAGGGTACAAACTTGGAACTAATAGATAAAGAAGTCCTGGAGATCTGATGCACATCATAGAGATTATAGACAATACTGTATTGTACACTCCAAAGTTGCTAAGAGATTAGATCTTAACCATTCCCTCCACAAAAAGAAATAATTATGAGACATGATAGATATATTAACTAACATCATGGTGGTAATCATATTGCAGTATATAAATGCATCAAATCAACACATTGTACACCTTAAACCTACACAATGTTATATATCAATTGTATCTCAGACTAAACCTTAAAAAAAAAAGTGAATAAATACAAGATGTACTATGAAAAAAAAAAGCACAAATCTCGAGGATATACTTTGCTTAACTTTGAGAAATGTAAAAGCACATGTAAGAATCACAAATATCAAGATAACATTTCCATGACCCTAGAAAGTTTCTTGTGCCCCTTCTAAGAAATCTACGCCTCCATAGGCATCTGCATATCTGATTTCTATCACCATGGATCAATTTTGTCTATTCTTTAATTTCATATAATTGGAATCACACAGTACATACTCTTTTGTATTTGACTTTTTCTCAGTGTAATGCTTTTGAAATTCATGTATGTCATTGTGTGCCTCAGGAGTTCTTGTTTTTACTGCTAAGAAGTATTTCATTGTATGGATGTACCACAGTCTGTTCATTCACTCTTTTATGGATACTTGTATTTTATTCCAGTGTCCGGTTATTGTGAATAAAGCTGCTATGGACATATTTCATGCCTTTTTGTGGACACACAACTTTTCTTTTCTTGAGTATGTAACTAGGAGCGGAAGTGCTATGGGTAAAGATTGATATTTTTATAACTTTATTAGAAAACGCCAAAGAGATTTCCAAAGTAATTATCTCATTTCCTTCTTCCACCAGCAATGTCTAAGAGTTCTGATTGCTCTACATTCTTGCTAATCCTTACTATCGTTAGCCTTTTTAGTTTTAGTCATGTGTGGTTTTGCACCCGTACTTGAGATTTTTATTGGCTTTTTGTTAAAAACTATGTGTTTACCACATTTCCATATATTTCCCACCATTCAGCTTTCTTCTTTTATGACATTCCTGTTCAAGCATTCTATACAAATTTTAATGAAAATATTTGTCATTTTAATACTGATGTGGAAGTGTTCTTTTTATGAGTCCTTTGATAGAATAGCTATTACTAATGTGTTTTTCCAGTCTATTATGTGACTTTTCACTGCCTTGATGTTTTCAGTGAATAAAAGGTTTTAATTTTGTCAAAATCCAAATTAAGATTTTTTTCCTTTTGAGTCCCATCTAATAAATCTTTACAAATGAAGATAATAAAGTTCTTACTTTATATATTCTACCGTTAACTGATGTAGATTTAGTTTTTAAAATTATGTCTATTATCTGTATCAGGTTAAAATTTCTGCACACAGTGACATGGGGCAGGGACAAGATTATTTTCTTTTTAATGCATGTATCCACTTAGTTAAGCATAACATTTTGCAAAGGTGTTCTTTTCCTATTGAATTGGCTTGACTTTCATTAAATGTTTATTACCCATCAATATACAGTTCAACTCTGGCCTCTATTTGGTCCCATTGAATCCATTTGTCTATTCTTATTTAAATGCCACACAGTCTGAATTACTGTAGTTTTGTAGCAAATAATGAAGATAATTCTTCATGATTGGTATTTTTATATAAATTTTAGATTCAAGTTGTCAATTACTAAAACAAATTTTGACTTTGAGCAGGAATATGTTAACTCTATAGTTTAATTTAGAAAAAATTTACAGATTGACGGTATTGAGTATTCCTATCCATGAGCATTTGTCTACATCTTCTTTAATTTAGCTCAGCAATGATTTTAGATTTTTTGCAAAGGCATTATACTTCTTTCAATTATATTTTTTTCTGGCGATTTCATGTATTTTATGCTATACAAAATTATTTTTTCTAGCTGTTTTTGACAGTATGTAAAAATGCAATTGGTTTTTAAAAGTTTACCTTGTATCCTACTAAATTTGTCTACTATTTGATTAGTGCATATTTTTTTATTGTTTATGTTACTGTTTACACATGCTAAATAGTCAATAAAACATTTTAACTTCTTTTCCAATTTTTATGTCCTGTATATTTTTTTCTTTTTTTATTGCACTAGCTAGGATGTCCAGTACAGGGTTGTGTAGAAATGGGGAGAGGAAATATTTTGCTTTAATATGAAAATTAGGGGAAAACATTATTTTGTCACATAATATGATTTACCAAGAGAAATTATGTGGGTATCCTATAACAGATAAAGGATGTGCCCTTCTATTTCTAGGTTCTGAGAGTTTTTCTTATAAATGAATATTAAATTTTATCTAATGCTGCTTCTTCATCAATTGAAATTATTATATATTTTATTTATTTTGTTAATATGGTGAATTGTAATATTTTGACTATTAGGCCAATCTACAATTACTGAAATAAATCTCATGTGGTCATGATGTGCTACACTTTTTATATATTTCTGTAAATGACTTGCTGATTTTTTCTTCTGGGGATTTTTCTGTCTATGTTATGATGAAAAGTGATCTAAAATTTTCTCTTATTATTATATTCTCATTAGATTTTAATATAAGAGTATAGTAATCTGCTAGGGCTGCCAAAACAGAATACTACAGACTGGGCAGCTTAAACAACAGAAATTTATTTCCTCACAGTTCTGGAGGCTGGAAATTCAAAATCAAAGCGTCAGCAGGAATATCTACGGGCAGCTTCATTTAGAATATTGCTTGGACTTAGTCATCCCTGATCCTGCTTGTCTAACAAAGTTTTCATGACTGGAACCTAGAATTTAACTGATATCCTAGCAGATGTTCTTCTCTTTTGTCCTTTTGAGACTGGGTTAAAACATTCTCATGGATCTTCTCTCCTTGGCTTGCAGACAGCTGCCTTCTCCCTGTATCTTTACAGGACCTTTCCTCCCTCTGTACACACTCCTGGTGCCCCTTCCTCTTCTTATAAGGACACTAGTTGTATTGGGTTAGGGCCCCACCCTTATGACATTATTGAACGTTACTTTCTCCTTAAAGGCCCTATTTCCAAAAATAGCCACATTGGGGGTTAGGGCTTCAACCTATGAATTTGGGAGGATGCAATTCAGTCCATAACAAAGAGTTATGGTCTCATAAAATTTATATTCTTCTATTCCTTGAAATAGTTCATATAAAATTGACACATTTCTTTAAATATATATTAAATTTCACCTGTAAAACAATCAGGGGCTGTAATTGTGAAAAAACCTTTTGATGAATTCAATTTCTTTAACAAACATAGGGCTATTTATATTTTTTATTTCTTGTGTCAAATATAGAAGGCTACATTTTTCATAAAATGTGTCCATTTTCTTTCGTCGACTTATTTGTATAAATTTATTACTATATTGCCTTGTTGTCTTATCAAATTTTGTAGGATCTAGAGTAATATCCTCTTTTGTATTCCTGGAATTAGTCATTTATATATGCTGTCTCATTTTCTTGGTTGATCGTATTATGGCCTTATTAAGTTTAATAATCTTTTCAAATGCAATCTCTTGGCTCTGTGTTTTTTAATCTACTATTCTGTTATTTTTTTTTTATTGATTTCTCTTCTCATGTTCATCTTTCTACTTTATTTCTTTTCTTTTGCTTCTCTTTTTCCAGCTTTTTGTGGCAGAGACAGAGATAATTGATTTTAAAACTGTCTCTTTTTTCTCCCTGATCTATACACTTTGAGATATAAAAATTCCTTATAAGCACTGCTTTAATCGCATTCAAAAATTTTGTTAGGTTTTGTTTTCACTAACATTCAGCATAAAATATTTTCTAATTTTCGCTGATTTCTTTTTTGCCCCACAGGTGTTTAGAAGAGAGTTGTTTATTTTTGAGTATCTGTGAAACTTCTAGTTATTTGTTATAGCTTTCTAATTAGTGTCCATTGGATTCAGATTACAATCTCTATATGATTTTAATTATTTGAAACTTATTGAAACTCATTTTATGGTCCAGACTGTAGTTTAGTTTGGTGAATATTCTGTATGTGCTTTAAAAGAAGGCACATTCTGCACTTGTTGAATATAGTGCTCCATAAATATCAATTAGGTCAAATTACATAGTTTAAATCTTCTACTTCCTTAACAATTTTTGTTTACTTATTCAATAAATTACTGAGAAATTAGTGTTAAAATATTCAATTTGGTTATTTCTTTTTCTTTTAGCTCATTTAATTTTTGTTACATGTATTTTAAAGTTATGCTATGGGATGCATACACATTTAGGACTATTGTCTTCCTGATGAATTGACCCTTTTGTTGTTGTAAAATATCTCTATCTTTGAGAATATCTACCTTATTGGATATTAATGTGAGTTAGGCCAATATCATTATTGTTTGTATGCACATCATTTCTCATCCTTTAACTTTCAATTTCTCTGTGTCCTTATAATTAAATTTTGTCTCTTGTAAACGTCATACAGTTGGATGTTGTCTTTATATCCATTCTGGCAATCTCTGTCTTTTAAAGGTAATGTTTACTGCACTTGAATTCAATTTAGTTAGTGATGTGATTGGTATTAAGTCTATCATTTTGCAATTTATTTCCTGTATGAACCCTTTACACTTTTATCTTTTCCAGTCTTCACATGGATTAACCAAGTATTTATGTGTTTATTTTTTTTATATTCCATTTTAACTCTTATATGAGACTTTTAGCTATACATCTTTGTATTACATTTTTAGTGGTTGCTGAATGAATTACAGCACAGATTCTTAACTTATCACAATCTATCATAAACGCATATTCTTTCACTCTATGTACAACATGAGAATCTTATAAGACATGGCAATATAAGAAATAAGAGCATACAGGCAGTCTTTGCTTTGCACTGCTCTGATTTCTAAAGAATTTCTGTTACTATGATTTAAATAACATGAGATCCAAATTCACAGTTTAAAGATTTTATTTATTTATTTTCCCCCAAAGCCCCAGTACATAGTTGTCTGTCATAGCTGCACATCCTTCTAGTTGCTGTATGTGGGACGCGGCCTCAGCATGGCTGGAGGAGTGGTGCCTCGGTGCGCACCCGGGATCCGAACCCAGGCCGCCGGCAGTGAAGCGCACGCACTTAACCGCTAAGCCACGGGGCCGGCCCAAATTCACAGTTTAAATTTCAGATACCACAGTATATTAACTTCAGTAAACAATCAAGTTAGCTACCTTTTCAGTCCACAAAGCGCTATGTAAATAACAGATGTGTTTCATGATCAGTAACCACTGCACATCTGCTTTACAGTTCACGCACAGACAGGAAAGCACGTAGTTGTGTTACTTTCTTGTCTTCCAGTGATAAACCCATGTGTCATTTTACAACACGGATGACTGAAGGAGGGAATTGACTAATAACATTGAAAGTGCAGCAAAAAATAAAAAGTTATAATGTTGCAATTAAATTTGAATAAAACAAAAATGAAGTTGTAGAAGAAACAACTGACCATGGAAATATTGACACTGCTGCCATTTGAGAGATGCTCAACATGCAGAGAAACTTAACAATGATGAATTGTTGACATAAATGAGCAAAGTGTTATGACAAAAAGGATGAAGCTGTCCCAGAGTTAAATGACTCTGGCAAGAAACTTTACTTTAAAGGAACTCTTGGAGATATTTCATGACATTAGAAGTACAAAGTTAAAATGTAGAAAACTGATTCATGCTTAGAAAGGATTATAACAATTCGCCAAGACAGAAAAAGTTGCTCACTCCATATTTTAAGTCACATGACAAGAACATGGCAAGAGTTTGAACAGTTGTCCAAACTATATTTATATTTTTTTACAAAATAATAAAATATTGTTTTAAATCACAGTGTACTAAATAAAAATTGGCTTTATTTTTTTTCATTTCCTTAATATATTTATAACTAACAGAGAGTTTTAATGTTTTGACAAAATATTTGAAGGTCACAGAACAAGTGTAATTTTTCCCACTGATTTTTAAGACCACTTTGTACAGTTTCAGCTTGCAACATCAGGACTGCCTTTGATTATTTTACAGTACCCCTTCCCACATCCTGTGCTATTGTTTTTATATACTTTACTTCTACGTATATTACATACACAAGATTGCATTGCTATTATATTTTAAAATATTTAATACTATTTTAAAGAAAAAAATTGTAATAGGATTTTATATTTACTCACATATTTACTATTTGGAGTTCTCTTCATTTTTTTTCTTGAGATCTCAACTTTCACGTTGATCATTTTCCTTTAACTCTTAAACCTAAAATTTTTTCTATACTTTTTAAAAATTTAACTACTGCCTCAACTCTTATTGATCAAAAATATATATTTATTTCTACTTAAATTTTGAAGGAAATTTTGACAGAATATGGATTTCTAAGTTGACTTACTTTTTTCTTTTGTCACTTTAAAGATGCTATTTATTGTCTTCCGGCCTCCACTGTTTTTGATGAGGTGAGAGTTATTGTTCATAACACTTTTTCCCTTGAATATAATATGAATTTTAGGGGAAGAGTTTTCTTAGAAGATTGTTTCTTTATGTTTTAGCAATTTAACTATGTGCCCTACTTGGATCTCCATGTTTATCCTTCTTGGACTATAATGAGCCTCTTGAATCTGTGGGATTATATCTTTCATTAATTTGGAAAAAAATGGCTAAATGGCCATTATCTCTTCAAATATTTATTCTGATTCAACTATTTCCTCTACTCATTTTTCAAGTCCATTGTCCAATGCCTAAAAATAGTTGCTTTGTATATTTTGCCCATTGTTACAAGTGTTTATGTAGGATACGTCTGATACAAACTATTCCATCATGGCCAGAAATAGCATTTATTATATTTTAATGGGTTTATTTTCCTACTCTCCTACCAGAGGAAAGAGTTCATGTATCTTGTTTTTATCTATTTTCTTGGCATCAGTATAAGTGAATGTATTAGTTGAAAAAGAGATTATAAGCTATTAGTTGAACATATTGTTTCATGATTCTATCATCAGATGCTTCAAGGTATTATCAGTTCAGGTGTTGGAAAATATATTAAAATTCTCTAAATCCCAGTGCTGAAGTTCAGTTAGTACACACTGATACATATATGATCTTTAAAGTCCTATTATCATTTAAAGTTCTTTCCCCTTTATATTGTTTATGTAAGAACAATGAATTCAATGTAAATTGGTATTAATTTATTTACTCCTTATTTCTAATTTTTAATGTAAGGGATGTATTTTTAAATAGTGTAAACTTATGAGTTTACACCAAGTTAATTTTATTATATTCACTCATCATCCACAGAAAAATAAATTCCAATTAATTAATTCTAGTTTCCTATTGTATACCAATTATTTCTAGCCCCATAAACTTTGTGTTATATAGCATGTATGATTTTAAATTAAAGACCTTTTCACATGGATTTAGGCTACATTTTTTGTTTATTTCCTAGCTTTAGGAAAAACACTTTTTAAATTTATTGCAAATTAAATTAAAAACATAATATTTTTGAACTGCAAATTTGAGAAAATGTTACTAAAACTTAGGATAATATAATTACCAAGTTTAACTGCTGAGAAGATAACAATTAAAGCTTTATATATGGGTTTTAATAAAATAAATATACAAAATATTTTAAATTTCTCCATACTGCATTGTAAAATTGCCAATTGACTTAAGAGTCACTATTCCCTTTATTATTAAAATTTTGAAGGATTCCAAATTTTCTCGTGCTAGTTCTGATTTATTTGTTCGTTCTCAAATTGTAGGTGACTTTATATTTGTTTTTCTGGTTATAAAACTGCTATATTATTTAAAACCAACAAATATTACACGGTCCAGAAAGAGTGAAAGAAGAAAGAGAAAAATACCATTTATCTCGTTCTTTTTATTGGTCCATAATATCCTTTTTTTTTCTTTGTTTTTAGAAAGTTTTGAAATCAGAGTTATACCAACTTGGTAAGTAGAAAAGCTGTCATTTTTCTGTTCAAAAAGCCCAGAAAAATATCTTTTCTTTAAGGTTTGAAAGTACTCAAGTGCCTTTAAATGGTCTTTTTTGTTATCTTTTAAGCGTATCTGTAGTAGTTTAAAAATATCTTGTAAATTTTTATTCAGAGAAGCCAACTCAGCCCTGACTGACATGTAATAGGTGCTCAGTAATAAATTAATGCAATAAATTAGGAGTTTAATCAATAATTATCTCAGTAACATTCATTATCTCATTCTTCTTATCTTTAACTTAATATAGAGCCAGAAACACATTATTAGAATTTTGTCTTATTAATGCATATATGTTAATCATTTTTGTAAAATATATTCTGTAATTCAGACTTTTCATCATTTTAACACTAGTTCCCTTTTCTCTTCTCCTACTCACAGCTTTCTTGGAAACATTACTGAGTTTTTACAGTAAATAAATGTGGTAATGTCTATTTTGGACTTTCTGAATGCAATCATCACAGCTGTGTTTTATTTCTGGGAGGGTTTCATTTTTCAGCTTATGAAATTGTAGGGAAGATGATGAGATAAGTAGAAAGCAAGTAAAAGCTCCAACTTAAGGATAGGAAACATTTTTCTCCTGCTCTCTAAAGATAATGATAAAGAAAATTTGTTTTACCCCTGATGGAATGGAATCTTAAGATAGAAACAGTAACAAAGGTATTCAACAATGATCTTCTTCATGCATACTACTAACTTGAAATTATTGAAATTATTTCAATAACTATCCTCTAACCATGATGTTCAGGGATGTGTGGATCCCTGTAGCTTCATATATATATATATATAATCTTTTTAACAACTTTGTGTATTTTGGAACAACAAACTATGACTTGTATGTAACTCTAAGTTAATTAATTTAAGTCAAAGTGGTATGGAATATATAGATTGAATACTCAAGCACAGAGGATTTATGAATATTATTCTCCAGAAGCAAAAGTAAACTATATGCTGAGAAACTATATTTGTAAAGATGTTCCCACATCTACCTTACGTCTTTCACATCTAAGTTTATTTTTATTATGGGATCTCTAAGTTTTTAACCATAAAATCTCCTATCAAATTTTTTGGAACACAATTATGTTTATTTATGCTTGATTTATTATTTATAAAATTAGTCATAAAAATGTTTTTGGTTTCATATGATCTTTTGGAAACTTGCCATTCCATAATCAAGAGCTGGAGCATATGTTCCTTCCCTTGAACCTGAGCTGACGTTTGTGATTATCCCAATAAGAGTCTGACAGAAGTGAAGATATATAACTTCCAAGGCTAGGTCGTTAAAGTCAATAGAGTTCCCAGTCTTTCTCTCTCTTGGGATAATTGCCTCTGGAATACAGCCATTGTACTCCAAAGAAGACCAAGGTACGTGGATTGGAACCAAAGCCCCAGTCCTTCAGCCCCATCTGAGATCCCAGATAATAGCCAAGAGCAAGTTGCTAGCCCTGTGAGTAAGCCATCTTGGAAGTGGATCTTCCAATCCTCAGTCAAATTGCCTCAGCTGACACTGCGAGGAATAGACAAGCCCTTCCCCCACGTTGTGTTCAAATTGCAGATTTGTGAGCAAAATAATTAATTGCTGTTGTTTTAAGCCACTAAACATTGAGGACGTTTGTTTTTCAGCAACAGATAACCGGAATAATTGAAAGGAGAAAATAATAGTTGTTAATTTTCTGCAAGATATGCAAATAAAGCCATAGAAATAAATTCAAAAGTTGTTTTCACTTCCACCATCTGTACATTAAATCTCAGCGTTCTCTTCTAGAATCTGCTCATCTCTTATCCTTTTCTTGAAGAGTCCACCACCGACCTGGTTGACGTGTAAAAAATGTGAGATATGTGAGACGTTTTATATAAAGTTTGGGGTATCAAACTCTGTAAATCAACAAGAAAAATTTTGACTTCACTTAAAATTAGCAAAAATGCAATTGACAATGTTGAATTTTACCTGAGCCCCGTGCTCCTGTCAAACAGATATAGTCACTAAATCTGCCCCTCCCCAATGGTTTTTCACTACAAAAATTTTTACTGCAAAGAATCACCCTCTCTATATGACTTAGATAAGACATTCCTGAATGACTTCCTCTGTTTACCTGTGATAAGGCCAGATACAGACCCTCCAAATATTCATTTGGCATCTAATAAATGATTAACTGAACTGTTTGAGTCCACCAAGTGATCTGGACAAAATTCTTGTGGTGGCACGCGAACAACCCTTACTCGAAGGTGCCCTCCTGAGAATCTGCTGACAGCAGAAAAAAATATTCCCCAGTAAGCTGTCCAATCACGCCACTCCACTCCCACTACTCCACATCTAGTTCTTTATAGCTTGGCTTACGCCTCCTCATAAAATAAAAGCTTTTTTCTGCCTCACCTTTGATACTCCTGCAGATCTGCAGGTAAGCTGGAGCTTTCTCCGTTACAATAGCCCTTCTCCCCATATTGCAAAAAAAAAAAAAAATGATCAATTCTATCTAATACCACATTCTATCTGATTCTATCTGATATCTACATCTGCAATAGATTGTGATCTTCTTCAGGCAGAAAAGTTGATATTTTTATCCCTCTAACTAAATTGTGTGATCAGTAATTTCAAATTGAACCATTCTTATGAGACTGAGGGAAAAAAATAGGTAGAAACGATAACAGTGGCAGTTCTCTAGATTTTCTCTGCACCACTGATCTGGAAAGATCCTATCCATGGTTAAAACTGCTCTGTGCATTCAGTAGAGTAATTTTTCCTGAAAAAAAAAAAAAACACCAAAAACATAAAAAAAAAAGTAATTGTGTGTACCAGGAATAACCTTGTGAGGACCCAAATATCCTAATGAGAAAAAGAGAGTTAATGCCTGGAATAATTTCTGTGGTATTTGAACTCTGCCGACACACAATGAACTCCTCCGAAAGAACGCCTGATGAAAGACCAATATCCCCTGACAAGTGGGTTGGGGATGGTTAATGTTACTATACAACAGGAGGCAACTCAGCATAGGCGAAGTTGTGCTGCCTACTACCTGCCACATGCAAGATTTGAGCCCACATCCTGGAGCCACTACTTGCTTGATATTTGAAGTCAGAAACGTACCAAATTCCCTAATCATTTTATGCAACATGTAAATTACATGATCAGAAATATACATATTCATTTCAAATGAGTTCAAACACACATAATTCAATATGTTACAGGGGTATGCTGGTAATGTTTAACTACCAGGCTCTCTGAGAAAAAAAAGAAAAAAATCAAAAGCCCCACAGAACTCTGATTTTTAATGTTTGCTAATTTCTATAATGTAAATACTCTTAACATTGACAGTTTTAAACTATCAACTGGAGGTCAGTCAGACCCAGCCCACCACTCGCTACATATGTGCATTTATATGTATATGCATATATGTGTGTGTGTGTGTACGTGCATGCGTGTGTATATTTACCAACACAAACCCATATATTTACATCTATTCATATAAATATTCAGTGTATATATTCTATATTCCACATATATATTTATATATGTGTGTGTTTTATATATGCTGAAGAGCAATAAAAGAAGAAAGTCTGTCTTAAATTGGAAATACAGTGATACATTTCAGATGAAGGATTAGGCGTGACATTAAGATACAGAACCTCAAGGAACTAACAGCCTTTAAGAGAACAACCAATATGAAAAGCTTTATAAATGCCATACTTCTGTAATACTTAACATATATACATTAATGCTGAAAAGTGTATTTGAATATTTTGGTATTTATATTTCTAAATACATAGCTGCATTAGTTTGATCTCTTGCTCGAATGTCTCATAAATTTCATATCTTATTTAAATCCATTGTATGTTTTTGTATTGTTTTAGTCTAGATTACTGTGGTAACTTTAGCTACATATAATGCCAACATAATCAGACAGTGATAAAAAATGGATCTTTGGCATTTGCCTTCCAGACAAATACATGAAGCGCTTACAAAAAGCCAGCAACAGGTTGTGGCCAATAGAACTTTACTACATATAATTAAGTCAGCATTGCTGTTACTATAGCCAAGTGCTTTGGAAAATTCAGTAGACTTTTTTTTTTTTTTTTGAGAGGGGGAAATCAATAATTCTGTGGGAGAAATATGGTAATCTGTGCTATTATATAACATATTCATCCAGATGATTGATTTTAAATGGATTTACAAAAAATGGCTAAAATTCCATTGCACAAAATGAGTAGAAGATGTATATAGAATTAAGATGGCTCATGAAAAAGTGACACTTATCATGCAAAAATCAAGGAAACACTTTCTTCTATGGTCCATCTTCAAATAAATTAGGAAAAGCTTATTATGTCTTTTTGTCTCTTTCAGTCTAAGTACACTTTCAAAGGACGAACAGTTGAAATCAATCTTTATCTAAAAAATGTTATCTGAAATAAAATAATTTCAATCAGAAAAGCACAAGGAGAAAGTGAGAGTAAACAGAAGTTCTTCAGAGTCTACCTTTTGGAAGAAATGATCACTGAACATAATGAATGGGGAGGGAAATGTCCCTTTGTAAGATTTCTTGGTTTGAATATTTGTGTTTTAAAGGAGTGGGATGGGGCAGGTCATGTTAGAGTCCTACTAATGTGTAGCTCTTACTGTTTCATTTTATTTAATTTTCTTCTTTAAGGTGTTTATAAATTGATAAATAAAAGAGTCTTTTAAAATGTGTATCATCAAAAAGGAGAAAAATTCAAAAGAAAAAGGAAAAAAAGACACTTGAGTGCCTCTGCAAAATTTTTTTTTCTATCTGATAATGTGAGAATGTCCCAATATAAAACTGATCACATAAAAAGGGAACATGCTAGAGGTAATAATCCCTGAAAAATAGTTTTGAGTCCGTAGGACTCAACTCTTCCTGAGAAATCTCACTCTGTGCCGCGCTCAAGCCTTCTACTTCTTTAATACTGTTTGGTTTCTACTGGAAAGCCATCATTTCTCTTTCATTATGAGGCAGCAATTGTGAGTTCTGGACATATCTGGGAGTAGGGCCCTTAGTAAGTCATATCAGAATCACTTGGACTGCTTAGTAATCTTGTGGTCTCCTTGGAACTGCCTAGATCAACTACTTCAGTCTTTATTTGAACTGGACTTGAGAATCTCTCATTTTAACAAATGCTTCAATGATTTTATGCCTACGGTCATGCGTTGCATAATGATCTTCTGGTCAACGATGGATTGCATATACAACAGTGGTCACATAATATTAGCACCACATAGCCTAGGTGTGTAGTAGGTTGTATGTACCCTCTAGGTTTGTGTAAATACGCTCCATGATGTTCACACAGCAACAAAATTGCCTAATGACGCATTTCTCAAAACCTATTCTTGTCGATAAGCAACACGTGACTGTATTAACTTTTGAAAACCTCTGGTCTAGAGGAAGATTGAAATTACTTGTCCTGTGCTCGTTACAAATTTCTGGGAATGCCTCATTAGCCTTCTTCCGAAAACCAGCTTTAATGATAGCAAAACCATTTAATTAATACAAAATATGGCATAGATGGAAGACTGTGTTTTCACCTCATTTTAACTTGGATGTAATTAATATTTAATTTTTTCTTATTGAAATGCTTAATGAAAATTGGTCATTTGATAGAATGTAGCATAAGAAAATTAGTGAACATCATAAGTGTCAGAATTCCTAGGTTTTAATCTTGACTTGGGCACTAATTAGCTTTTTCACCTTGGGCAATTCACTTAAATTTTCTCTTATTTAAAAATTAATTTGGATTATATGAATCGTACAAGAACATGTTATCCTCTTAAAAAGAGAAAATTCAAGTATTATATAGATCTTCCTTGACTTACAATGAGGTTACATCCTAATAAAGTTGGGTGTTAAAATACCATGAGTTGAAAATATCAAGTTGAAAATGTATTTAATACACCTAACCTACCAAACATCATAGCTTAGCCTTGTCTACTTTACATATGCTCAGAACACTTGTATTAGTCTACAGTTGGGCAAAATCATCTAACGCAGACCCTGTATTATAATAAAGTGTTAGGTATCTCATGAAGTTTATTGAATAATGTACTGAAAGTGAAAAACAGAATGGTTGTAAGTGCATCGGTCATTTATCCTCATGATCGCATGGCTGACTGGGAGCTGCTGCCGCTGCTCAGCACCAAAAGAGAGTATTGTACCGCATATCATTAGCCCAGGAAAAGATCGAAATGGAAAATATGGTTTCTACTGAATGCTTATTGCTTTCGCACTATACTGAAGCTGAAAAATCGTTAACTCGAACAATCGTTAAGTTGGAGACAGTCTGTATATGAAGCTAAATTTTCCTTTGACAACCACCCTCAATTTCAGTTTCTTCCCAGAATTAGCCACAGTAATTACTTTAGTTTATATCCATCCAGATAAATATAAGTGGATAGATAGATGGATATTGATATAGATACAGATAAGATATATATGCATATATACAAATGCATAATAGCATTGTATGCTTTACTTTACAGAGGGTATGTTACTGTACACTTTGGTTTTTTTTTTAATTTTTTGTTTATTGCAGTAACATTGGTTTATAACATTGTAAAAATTTCAGGTGTACATCATTATACTTCTATTTCTGCATAGATTACATCATGTTCATCACCAAAATTGTACACTTTGTTTATAACTTGATTGTTCCATTAAAACTATGTCTTCTAAATTTTTCTATATTAGTCAATTGAAAGCATACTTATTTTCCTTAACTGCTGTATAATATGCTATAATGTGGATATCATATAAGTTATTTGTCCATTTCATTATTGATGGCATTTAGGATCTTTCTTTATATTTTTGCTTTGTTTCATTTTTACTTTTTGTTGTTATTATTAGTACAACTAGTATTTCATAATGTCCTTGTATGAACTTCCTTGTTAACATATATAATGTTTCTCCAAAGTATATATCACAATACAGAATCACTGGGGCAAAGAGTATATGTATTTTATTTTTTTCCCAACCTTATTGAGATTATAATTGACATATACAATTGTGTAAATTTAAGGTGTACAATGTGTTGATTTGACACATTTATATATGGCAAAATGATTACCACAGTAGCATTAAACACCTCCATCACCTTATGTGATTACAATTACATGGTGAGAACATTTAAGACGTACACTCCCAGCAAAATTCAAGTATATAATACAGTAGAGTTAACTATATTCACCACGCTGTACATTAAATGCCCAAAACCTATTCATCTTACAACTGGTAGCTTGTACCCTTTGTCCAACATCTCCCCACTTCCTCCAGCCCTCAAGTCCCTAGCAACCATCATTCTTACTCTCTGTTTCTATGAGTTCAGCTTTTTTAGGTCCCACATATAAGTGAGACCATATGGTATTTGTCCACCTTTCTCTGACTTATTTCACCTAGCATGACACATTCAAGGTCCATCCATGTTTTCCCAAATGGCAGGATTTCCTTCTTTCTCATGGCTGAATAATATTCCATTGTATATATATGCCATATCTTCTTTATCCAATCGTCCACTGGTGGACACTTAGGTTGTTTCCATATTTTGGCTATTATGAATAATGTTGCAATGAACATGGGAATGAACATATCTTTTCAATATCCTGTTTTCATCTCCTTTAAACATATACCCAGAGGTGGGATTGTTGGATTATATGGTAGTTCTATTTTAATTCTTTTAGGAAACTCCATACTGTTTTCCATTATGGCTGCACAAATTTACATTCCCACCAACAGTGCATAAGCGTTCTCACTTCTCCATATCCTCGCCAATGGTTGTTATTTCTTGTCTTCTTGATAATACCTGTTCTAACAGGTGTGAGGTGATATCTGTGGTGGTTTTGATTTGCGTTTCCCCGATGATTAGTGATGCTGAACATCTCTTCATGTACTTGTTGGCATTTGTATGTCTTCTTTGGAAAAATATTTATTCAGTTCCTCTGTCCATTTTTTAACCAGATTGTTTTTTTTTCATTATTGAGTTGTATGTGTTCTTTATATATTTTGGATATTAACCCCTTATTGAGTATATGGTTTGCACATATTTTCTAACATTCTGTAGGTTCCCTTTTCACTTTGTTGATTGTTTCTTTTGATTTTTTGTTGTTGTTGTTGATTTCACATAGTTCCACTTACTGATTTTTTGTTTTGTGGGTTGTGATTTTTGTCATATCCAAAAAATCATTGTCAATACCAATGTCAAAGAGTTTTTCCCTATGTTTTCTCCTATGAGTTTTATGGTTTCAGGACTTAGGCTTAAGTCTTTAATCCATTTTAAGTAAATTTGTTTGAGAGGTATAAGTTAAGGGTCCAATTTCATTCTTCTGAATGTGATTATCCAGTTTCCCCATTTATTGAAGGGAATATCCTTCTCCCATTGAATATGCTTGATTCCCTTATCAAATATCAGTTGACAATATATGTGAGGGATTTATTTTTGGGTTCTTTATTCTGATTCGTTATTCTATTTGCCTATTTTTTTTTGCCAATCCCATACTATTTTGATAACTATGGCTTTGTAGTACAGTTTGAAATCAAGAAGTGTGATACCTCCAGCTTTGTTCTTCTAATTCATGATTGTTTTGGCTTTTGGGGGTCTTTTGTGTTCCATATAAATTTTAGGATTGTCTTTTCTATTTCTGTGCAAAATGCCATTGGAATTTTGATAGAGATAGCATTGAATCTATAGTTGGCTTTAGGTAGCATGGGATAACAATAACAATATGTTTTAACAATATTAATTCTTCCAATCTATGAACATAAGATATCTTTCCACTTCTGTGTATCTTCTCACTTTCTTTCATCAAAGTCTTATAGTTTTCAGTGTGCAGATCTTTCACTTCCTTGGTTAAATTCACTCCTAAGTATTTTATTGTTTTTCATGCTGTTGTGAATGGGATCCTTTTCTTTATTTGTTTTTCAGATTATTTCATTGTTAGAGTATAGAAATGCAACTGATTTCTGTATGTTGATTTGTATCCTGCAACTTTATTGAATTTGTTGATTAGTTCTAACAGTTGTTTGGTGGAATCTTTAGGATTTTTTATATATAAGATCATATCTTCTGCAAACAAAGACAATTTTACTTCTGCCTTAATAAAAAGAGTCAAATTTTCTCCCGATGTTACTTTAGCTAATTAAGCTCTCAGAATCTTAACTGTATGACTACATCACTCAAGCTTATTCTTAACTGGATCAGCAGCAAAAATGATTTCAAAACAATCAAACATTTACTCAGAAATTTCACTGGTAGCTCCTGAACTTTTTGTGGGATTAATTTTCAATTGGCTGCCATATGTCTTACTATGACAAGTAGTGTGCCTGCTATTTCATACTTTCCATATCCAATATTAAGCACTCTGTCATCAATTCAGTGGACCAGTATGATATCTTTTGAAATTGAGAAATATTTATGGTCCTTCTGGACTAAATTATAGCAGAGAGTTAGAGAGTTCACATATGTCTAAGGCAACATATTTAAGGTATAACTATCTCTGCCAGACGAAAACACAATTATTTAGAATATTTTCAGTTTAGCTAAATATAGGAGGAAAAATTATTTTCCTATTCACTATCCCCATTTCAATTGTCATAAACCGAATTGATTGACTATAATAAAGAGACCATATTTGGAATAACAGCAAGTTATTCTTACTGTATTTACTCCTCCATCTGCCATTTATTTGCATTGGACAAATTAGAGAGTTAAAGGTGGATGTGATAGGAATCACCTTCTCAGCATTGTTCAAAATTTTGAGTGTGGCATTAACCTAATCATGTTACTATTTCTATTCTTGCAAGCCTCACTCAAAATTCAGAGTCCCATAAAAGTGTGTTGTTTTGGTTGAGTTTAAGTTATACAATGAACTACCAGGAGAACTGAGGAGGCAAGAACAAGAATCTGTCCCATTTTCTAACATATTTGAAAGTACACACCTGCATATGTCATCTCAAAAGGAAAAGTGATGTGCTATTAAAGGGAGGAATGGGGGCTTTTGGCCATGAAGTAAACAAGGCCAACTACTAATTTTTCCTTTTCATGGCATTCTCTTTGCTCAAACATTTGTGAAATCTTGATTATATATCTATTTTTGTAATTTAAAGCCCATGTTATATTATCAAGCATATCTTGGTTTTGACGATTACTGAGATATGTACAGTTAAGTATTGTTTTCTGATCCATTTTTATGAAAAGGAGAAGAAATGGATGGGGATCCAATCATTTAGAGAATAAAAACCTTTTTGAAGAACTATTTCAAATCAAATTTTGACCTATATCTATCTACTGAATATTTGACATGTCTGCAAGTACAGATAGCAATAATGTGCTGTCATCTCAGATGCTAGAGCGATGAAATTTGTTAACTCTAAAGCCAACAGAAGAACAATCTTTTTTTTTCATTAGAGCACCCATCCATCCACTGACACCCATGGGTGGCAAGAAGGTTGTTTTTCTAGGTGAATAGTGGCTATCCTTCATATGTATATTGGCCTATATTCTTCTATCCATTTTACACATCTGCATTTTTATACCAAATTAAGTAAGGTATGTTATGGGCCGGCCCCGTGGCTTAGCGGTTAAGTGCGCGTGCTCTGATACTGGCGGCCGGTGTTCGGATCCCAGGCGCGCACCGACGCACCACTTCTCTGGCCATGCTGAGGCCACGTCCCACATACAGCAACTAGAAGGATGTGCAATTATGACATACAACTATCTACTGGGGCTTTGGGGGAAAAAAAAGGAGGAGGATTGGCAATAGATGTTAGCTCAGAGCCGGTCTTCCTCAGCAAAAAGAGGAGGATTAGCATGGATGTTAGCTCAGGGCTGATCATCCTCACAAAAAAAATAAATAAATAAGGTATGTTATGTATTTCTGGAGAATAAAATTCTGTGTCAGCATTCAATTTTCTGCTTTCCCTTGTGAGTTCAAACACTGGAAGTTATTTCATTAGAATACACTGAAAAGATTCTTGAGATCAAGGAATCTATACCAATTATAATCGATGCATAAAATTAAGCATATTGAAGACCTTAAACATATTTTTATAATAATAAAGATTTCCTTAAGTAATTAAACAAGTGAATCTGATTTGAGGAAAAAGCTCCCCTTAATTCCATGTAAAGATATGTATTGCAGCTGTAAATAAAAATATAATTTTTAATACATAATATATTGTGGAAAAATTATGAAACTGAGATAAAAATTAAATTTAAAAAATTAAGTTTAAAAATTAAATTAAAGAAACCCTAGAATCCTGAATAATAGTCTAAATGATTAACATCTTGTAGAGTATGGATCCTGTCAATCATAATGGACACAGTCTGTAAATAACATCATACCAGTGTGATCTGGCTAGAGTCAGCTGTGTCCAAAATATCATTCTCCAGGCATAGTTGCTTTTAAACTTCAGGCGCAAACCTTATGAGACTCGTAGATTTTATGTTATTTTGATTCTTACATTGTTTTAGAATATGTTAAAAGCCCTCAAATATGTTTCTTTTTTTATACAGGGAGATTCTAAGGGATATAAAACAACAAATATTATAAAAAATTTAACAACTTGTTTTTTCTTTCGTGTAAATAACATACAGATATATAAATAACATAGGGATTTATTAATATTTCTATCATAATATCACTTCGTATAGAATTATTTAACCAATCCCCCATTCTTGAAATTTTAATTTTTTCAAAAATTTTGCTCTTCTGATCATTGTTTTATGAACATCCTGTATAGATACATTCACACGCTCATATACATATTTTCATAGGGACATTTCACCACAGTAGATTTGCTTTGTCAAAGAGAATTGAGTTCTCCATTGTGAACAGAGTTAGTTGCATCTACATCAAAGCACGTGATGCTTTAGTGTCTTTTCTAGCATATTTCCAAATGTCCCTCCAGAAATGTTGTACCATTTCCTGCCGTAATTGCAAAAAAATTGTCATTTCTCTAAATCCTTGCTTCATTAGTGATGTTATGGGTGCCCTGCACGGACTCTCATCAACAGATTGTCAGATGCACACATTCCCCAGCTGCTAAGAATATTGGCTGCTAAAGATTCATAACGACCACCTTCTCTGGAGAATGCAGCAAAACAGGAGCTGCTTCACCTGGACATTATCATTACCCTCTTTCTGAGACAGTCAGGCCAATGAGTGACCAAACTGGGGGTTAGTAAAAAAGTTCAGCTCTCTTGCTTTAAGGTGAGGCTTACTCTGTAGCGCAGTTTGTGTAGCAGAGCTTCCCATGAAACGAGGCTGAAGCTAGTCTCCAGCCAAGATCACTTACTACCTTAGCTTTTGTCCCTTGTCCTGTCCTGCTTCCCTTAATCTCCTTTTTATGAGAGAATTTCCTCATCAAATCACTTCCTCCAAGAACTCATGTCTTAAGCTCTGCATTTGGGAACTTAACTTCAGACATCTGGGGCCAGAATAGTCTTAGAAAGCAGACTCGAGCAATGGGATTCTGGAAGGGGACCACTCAGTGACCACATGGCAATGAAGACCCCATCATTGACGGTAGGTGGATTATCGATAGTCCTAGGACTTCTAAGTTGTAGCAGTGGGACATCTAAGATTTTTCCCTGTGGTGAATGGAGAGGGGAAGTAGAGGGAAGTAATGTATATTCTGGTATATTGTTGTTAGCATTTGAGAGTTAAAGGGAAATAGTCACCAAAAGGACTATGAAATTGGGTGGCTCTTGCCAGGTAACATTGATGTATGAAGCTATCTGTTAATTAGGGAAGTGCAAGAGACAGAGAGCCTCTTAGGCAACATTTAAGGAGGCACTCATCTTCAACAGACAGACAGGAGTGAAGACTTAATTGTAAGTGTGGTGGGCACAACTTCAAATAAGGCAGAATTCTCAGAGAAGAGCGCCTCCTAAGTCAAAGTCAAAACCCTCATAGGGGTTATGAATGAAGTTTTTTTTTTTTTTTTTAATTTGGCTTATCTCAGTTTCATAATTTTTCCACGGTGTATTGTTATGTAATAAAACATTTTTTTTATACAGTTTATACAGTTGCAATATGTATCTTTACACGGAAATAAGGGAGAGCTTTTTCCTCAAATCAGACTCTTGTTTAATTATGTAATAAAATCATTACTGTTATAAAACAAAGTCATAATTCTACCAAATACAATACAACTATCCTGCATAGAATCAAAATTGTACTAATGTTTCCTCAGTAAAGGAGGTAAATTTCACAAAAGATGTTTATACTTCTGGATATCCTGTAGCTTAAACACTATGGTGTAAAATTAACTATACTTAAATACTAAATATAAAGTAAATACATCTTTATTACACGATAAGGGAAAAAGAGAAAAGAAAATAGTATTTGCTATATGCACACACGTGCGTGCACAAACATATTCATAGCAAAACAAGGAGGAAATAGTGATGACAATTACTGTCTTTGTTTCTGTAACTGGTCATGTGGTCACAGCTAGTATTTATAAGTACTTTCTTCAACTCCCCATTCTGTGTTACCTTTGTCTTCAACACACACCTCAGTTGGTCGTGAATTTTTACCTGGTGGAGCTACCCAAACCTTCATTCCTGTAGAGTCTGGGTCATTAGTAGTGGTGCCTGGATTGGGTTGTTGTAGTTTTTCATTGACCTTAATCTTAGGGCATGGTAATACTAAGAGACACCTCAAGGGATCTTCTGTATTCTAGACATACTCTTCCTTACCTACATTGTAAAGTAGTAGTCCAATTTCTCCTCAGTATTCAGGATCAATCACCCCAACCAACACTACAATGCCCTTCTTAGCCTGTTGATTCAGAGGCATGAAGACTCCAAAGTGGCCAGGTAGCAGCCTTAACTTACAGTTCAATGGAATCATTGTTCTGTCTCCTAGTGTAAGCATTCCTCCCACTGGAAGTAAGACATCTAGGCCAGTGGATGATAAGGTAGCAGGAACAGGAAACAAAAATTTTGCTAGTGGATCTGTAAGGGTAATAGCGAGTGGTGCCACTCCGACTTCCACCTCTTGATTCCTGCACCTGTGAGTCCTGGCTATTGGAGAAATAGTACCATATATTAGACACTTATTCAGAATGTATACAGTTTTCTGGAGAAACTTGCCCCAGCCCTGCAAGGTATTGCCACCTCGTTGACACTGTAACTGAGTCTTCAAAAAGCCATTCAAAGGTTATCATTCCAAATGGAAGGAGAGATCAAAAGTTTCCCAGACAAGCAAAAATTAAAGGAGTTTGTCACCAAGAAACCAGTGATACAAGAAATGTTAAAGGGACTGATTTAAGGTGAAAAGAGAAGAGCACAAATAGGAAAAATTATCTATTTACATTATAAGAGGGTAATGGATACAAATGCACAAAAAAGAGGTTAGATATGATATCAAAAACATAAAATGAGGGAGGAGGGGAGTTAAAGAGTAGAGCTTTCAGACAGAGGTCAAACTAAAGAGACTATCAATTCTGTATAGAAGGAGAAAGGAACAGAGAAGGACTACTAAAACACTGAGAAAAAAAGTTAAAAAATGTCAGTAAGTACATATTTATCAGTAGCTACTTTAAACATCAATGGACTAAATGCTCCAATTAAAAGGCAAAGGGTGGCTGATTGGATAAAACAAGACCCATATATATGCTGCATACAAGAGACATACTTCAGACCTAAAGACACTCTCAAACTGAAAGTGAAGGGATGGAAAAAGATACTCCATGCAAATGACAATGAAAAGAAAGCTGGGGTAGCAATACTCATATCAGACAAAATAGACTTTAAAACAAAAACTGTAAAAAGAGACAAAGAAGGGCATTACATAACGATCAAGGGAACAATCCAACAAGAGGATATAACACTTGTAAATATCTACGCACTCAATGCAGGAGTACTTAAATATATAAAGCAATTATTAACAGACATAAAAAGAGAAATAGACAGTAACACAATAATAATAAGGGACTTTAACACTCCACTGACACCAACGGATAGATCATCCAAACAGAAGATCAATAAGGAAACATTGGCCTTATGACGCACTAGAACAGATGGACCTAGTAGATATACACAGAGCATTCCATCCAAAAACCGAAGAATACACATTCTTTTCAAATGCACATGGAACATTCTCCAGGATTGATCACATATTAGGCCATAAAACAAGTCTCCATAAATTTAAGAAGATTGAAATAATACCAAGCATCTTTTCTGACCGCAACGGTATGAAAATAGAAATCAACTACAGGAAGAAAATCAGAAAAGCCACAAATACATGGAGATTAAACAAAATTCTACTGAACAATGATTGGGTCAATGAAGAAATCAAAGGATAAATCAAAAAGTACCTGAAGACATATGAAAATGAAAATATGACATGCCAGAGTTTATGGGATACAGCAAAAGCGGTTCTAAGAGGGAAGTTTATAGCAATAGAGGCCTATCTCAACAAACAAGAGAAATCTCAAATAAACAATCTAACAATGCACCTAAAGGAACTGGAAAAAGAACAAACCAAGCCCAAAATCAGTAGAAGAAGGGAAGTAATAAAAATCAGAGCAGAAATAAATGAAATGGAGACTAAAAAAAATAGAAAAAATTAATAAAACCAACAGCTGGTTCTTTGAAAAGATAAACAAAATTGACAAACCTTTAGCTAGACTCTCCAAGAAAAAAAGAGAGATGGCTCAAATAAGTAAAATCAGAAATGAAAGAGGAGAAATTACAACAGATACCTCAGAAATACAAAAGATTATAAGAGAATACTATGAAAAGCTATATGCCAACAAATTCGGCAATCTGGAAGAAATGGATAAATTCTTAGAATCATACAACCTTCCAAAACTGGATCAAGAAGAAGTAGAGATTTGAATAGACAAATCACCAGTAAGGAGATCGAAACAGTAATCAAAAACCTCCCCCAAAATAAAAGTCCAGGACCAGACGACTTCCCTGGTGAATTCTACCAAACGTTCAACGAAGACTTAATACCTATCCTTCTCGAACTCTTCCAAAAAATTGAGGAGGGGGAGAAGCTCCCTAACTCATTCTACTAAGCCGACATTACCCTGATACCAAAACCAGACAAGGACAACACAAAAAAAGAAAATTACAGGCCAACATCACTGATGAACCTCAACGCAAAAATCCTCAACAAAATACTAGCAAATCGCATACAACAATACATTAAAAATATTATACACCATGATCAAGTGGTATTTATTCCAGGTATGCAGGGATGGTTCAACATTCGCAAATCAATCAAGGTCATACACCACATTAATAAAATGAAGAATAAAAATCACATAATCATCTCAAGAGATGCAGAGAAAGCATTTGACAAGATACAGCATCCATTTATGATAAAAACTCTGAATAAAATGAGTATAGAAGGAAAGTACCTCAACATAATGAAGGCCATATATGACAAACCCACAGCTAATATCATCTTCAATGGTGAAAAACTGAAAGCTATCCCTCTAAGAACAAGAACCAGACAAGGATGCCCACTCTCACCACTCCTATTTAACACAGTACTGGAAGTCCTAGCCAGAGCAATCAAGCAAGAAAAAGAAATAAAAGGGATCCAAATTGGAAAGGAAGAAGTGAAACTGTCACTATTTGCAGATGACATGATTTTATATATAGAAAACCCTAAAGAATCCACCAGAAAACTTTTAGAAGTAATAAACGAATACAGTAAAGTTGCAGGATACAAAATCAACATACAAAAATCAGTTGCATTTCTATACACTAACAACAAAGTAGCAGAAAGAGAAATTAAGAATACCATCCCATTTACAATTGCAACAAAAAGAATAAAATACCTAGGAATAAACTTAACCAAAGAGGTGAAAGATCTGTCCACTGAAAACTATAAAACATTACTGAAAGAAATTGAAGAAGACACAAAGAAATGGAAAGATATTCCGTGCTCTTGGATTGGAAGAATTAACATAGTTAAGATGTCCATACCTCCTAAAGCAATCTATAGATTCAATGCAATCCCTATCAAAGGTCCCACAACATTTTTCACAGAAATAGAACAAAGAATCCTAAAATTTATATGGAACAACAAAAGACCCCAAATAGCTAAAGGAATCTTGAGAAAAAAGAACAAAGCTGGAGGTATCACACTGCCTGACTTCAAAATATACTACAAAGCTATAGTAACCAAAACAGCATGGTACTGGCACAAAAACAGACACATACGTCAATGGAATAGAATCGAAAGCCCAGAAATAAACCCACACATTTATGGACAGCTACTCTTCGACAAAGGAGCCAAGAACATACAATGGAGAAAAGAAAGTCTCTTCAACCAACTGTGTTGGGAAAACTGGATAGCCACATGCAAAAAATGAAAGTAGACCCTTACCTTACACCATACACAAAAATTAACTCAAAATGGCTTAAAGACTTGAATGTGATTCCTGAAACTATGAAACTTGTAGAAGAAAACATCGGCAGTACGCTCTTTGACATCGGTCTTAGCAACATATTTTCAAGCACCATGTCTGACCGGGCAAGAGAAACAATAGAAAAAATAAACAAATGGGACTACATCAAGCTAAAAACTTCTGCACAGCAAAGGAAACCGTCAACAAAAGAAAAGACAACCTAACAATTGGGAGAAGATATTTGCAAACCATACATCTGATAAGGTGTTAATCTCCAAAATATATAAAGAACACATGCATCTCAACAACAAAAAAACTAACAACCCAATTAAAAAATGGACAAAAGACCTGAACAGACATTTTTCCAAAGAAGATATACAGATGGCCAACAAGCACATGAAAAAATGTTCAAAATCATTAACTATCAGGGAAATGCAAATCAAAACTACAATGAGATATCACCTCACGCCTGTCAGAATGGCTATAATTAACAAGATAGGAAACAACATGTGTTGGAGAGGATGTGGAGAGAAGGGAACTCTCATACACTGCTGGTGGGAGTGCAAACTGGTGCAGCCACTATGGAAAACGGTATGGAGATTCCTCAAAAAATTAAGGATAGAACTACCATATGATCCAGCTATTCCACTGCTGGGTATTTATCCAAAGAACTTGAAAACACCAATGCGTAAAGATTCATGCACCCCTGTGTTCATTGCAGCGTTATTCACAATAGTCAAGACTTGGAAGCAACCTAAGTGCCCACCAAGGGACGAGTGGATAAGGAAGATGTGGTATATATACACAATGGAATACTACTCAGCCATAAGAAACAATGAAATCGAGCCATTTGTGACAACATGGATGGACATTGAGGGTATCATACAAAGTGAAATAAGTCAGAGGGACAAGGTCAAATACCGTATGATCTCACTCATTAAGTAGTAGATAATAACAACAACAAACAAACACATAGAGACAGAGATTGGATTGGTGGTTACCAGAGGGGAAGGAGGGAGGGAGGTGGGCAAAAGGGATAATTCGGCACACGTGTGTGGTGATGGGTTGTAATTAGTATTTGAGTGGTTAACATGATGTAATCTATGCAGAAATAGAAGTATAATGATGTACACCCGAAATTTACACAATGTTATAAACCGATGTTACTGCAATAAACAAAAAATTAAAAAATAATAATAAAAATAAAAATAAATAAATAAATAGGAATATAATAAATGGAAAAAAAAAAAAAAAAGCCATTCAATTGTCCTATCCAAACTGCTGGCTCTGAATAGTGGAGAAAATGATTAAGACCAGTGAATTCCTTGAGCATGGGCCCATTGCTGCACTTCTTTCACTGTGAAGTTTTGAGAGAAGCATTTTGTGCAGGGGAGGAAAATGCGTATCCAGATTGTCTATTCCAGTAAGAACAAAATGCTGTCCTTTCCATGATGGAAGCAATCTAATGCATTCTATCTGCTAGCAGGTAGCTGGCTGATCATCCTAGGAATGGTGCCATATTGGGGGCTCAGTGTTGGGCTCTGACCCTGGCAGGTTGGGCACTCAGCAGTGGCTGTAGCCAGGTCAGCCTTGGTGAGTGAAAGTCCATGTTGCCGAGCCCATGCATAAGCTCTTTCTCTGCCACTGTGACCACTTTGTTTATGAGCTAATTGGACAATGACAGGGGTGGCTGGGGAAAGAGGGTGACTAGCATCCACAGAACAGGTCATTCTATCCATTCGATTATTAAAATACACCTCTGCTGAGGTCACCTTTTTATGAGCTCTTATATGGGACACAAATTTATTCATGTTCTTTGTTCATTCAGAGATCTATCCATATACTTCTTACCCAAACTTCATTGTTACCAATTTTCTAATCATGTTGCTTGCAAGTCTCTGACTATCCAGTCAAACTATTAGCCACAGCCCATTAATCAATACATAATCTCATGTCTGTCTATTTCACCTTTCAAGCAAAGTGAATAATCAGAAATACTGCTAGAACTTCTGCCTCTGGGAAGGTTTTCCTTCATTATTGTCCTTCAAGGATGTCCTAGAGAGGAGCTGTAACGCTGTATCTGTCCACTTTCAGGTAATGTCTACATATTGTGCAGAACTTCTGTAAACTAGACTTTAGTCTTCTCTTCCTCTGTCACTTGATCATAGAGAACTCCCCTTGAGGACATAGGCACAGGCTGGGAGAGAGAAAGCAGTGTAGCAGGACTGGGGACCATGAGCCTTTGGGCCACTCCTTCAGATAACTTGCTTGTGCCTTCAGGAACTGTTTGGGCCCAAGCATGCATATACCACTTCCATTTGATGATGGAGTGTTTCTGTGTATGCCCAACTTTATGGCTTGATGGGTCAGATAACACCCGTGATGGGCCACTCAGTGTGCATGGTCACTTGGTGGCTCATGGTTAAGCGTTCAGTCTCTACTAAGGCATAGAAGCAGGCCCAGAGCTTTTTCTCAAAAGGAGAGTAGTTATGTGTGGAGGAGCACAGAATTTTTCCCATGCTGTGATTCATGTATACGATCCTGCAAAAATCTCCAAAAAGAATCTTTGTCTGCCACTGACACTTCAAGCACTATTGCATCTGCTGGATAATGTGGATCAAGTGGCAGAGGAGCTTACACAGCAGACTGACCCTATTGCAGAGCCTTCTCTTGCTCATGACCCCACTCAAATTTAGCAGCTTTTCAAATCAGCCTGTGAATGGGCTAGAGTAACACACTTAAGTGAAGAATATGTTGCCTCTAAAATCCAAAGAGGCCCACTAGGTGTTACACCTCTTTTTTGGTTGTTTAAGGGGCCAGATGCAATAAATTATCCTTTATCTTAGAAGGGGTATCTCAATATGAGCCATATTATTTGACACCTGGAAATATCACCGAGGTAGAAAGCCCCTGATTTACTCATATTTATTTCTTACATTCTGGCATGTAAATGTCTTACCAATAAGTCTAGAGTAAGTATTGCTTCTTGCTCATTTGGTCTAATCATGATAATGTCATGAATGTAGTGGACCAATGTGATTTCTTGTGGAAGTGAAAGATGATCAAAATCCCTGAAAACTGAATTATGACATAGGGCTGAAGAGTGAATATACCCCTGAGGTAGGACAGTGAAATTATATTGTTGGCCTTGCCAGCTGAAAGCAAACTGCTTCTGGTGGATCTTATTGACAGGCATGGAAAAAAAGGCAATCGCAAGATCAATAGCTGCATACCAGTTACCAGGGGATATGTTAATTCACTCGTCAATAAAACTACATCCTTTATAGCAGCTGCAATTGGAATCACCACCTGGTTAAGCTGGTGATAATCCACTGTCGTCCTCCAAAATCAGCCATCTTCTACACAGGCCAAATAGGCAAGTTCAACGGGATTGTGATGGGAGTTACATTCCTGCATCTTTCAAGTCCTTGATGGTGGTAGTAATTTTTGCAATCCCTTCAGGAATGTGGTGTTGCTTCTAGTTTACTATTTTCCTAGGTAGAAGTAGTTCTGATGGTTTCCACTTGGCCTTTTCCACCATAATCTCCCTCACTCCACAGGTCAGGGGACCAATGTGGGGATTTTATTAGCTACTGAGTGAGTCTATTCCAATTATGCTTTCTAAAACTGGGGAAATTACAATACGATAGGTTCAGGAAATCATTGGACCCACTGTGAGAGGGACTTGAGCAAAAATTCCGTTCATCACCTGACCTCCATAAGTCCCTATTCTGACTGTGGACACAGTGGCATTTTGGGTCTCCTGGAAGTGGTGTCAGTTCAGAGCCAGTGTTCTGTAGTCCCTGAAAGGTCTGATTATTTCCTTTTCCTCAATGAACAATTACTCTGGCTAAAGGTCATAGTTCCCTTTGGGGAAAGCTGGGGGAAGGATTAACAGTGTAAAGTTTCAGAAGTGTATCAGGGTCCTTCCTCAAGGGAACCCAGCCTTCCTTTCATTTAAGGGGTTTCGAGTCTCTAAATCAGCTCAAGTCTAGGAATTAATTGAGGGGTGATGACTGATTTAAGTCCCAGACAAAGTCCAAAAGCCCAAGAACCAAGGGAGCTGAAGGTACAAGTCCCAATCCAAGTTCAGAAGACTGATGTCCCAGCTCAATCAGTCAAAAAGAGAGCAAATTCTTTCTTCCTCCACCTTTTTGTTCTATTCAGAACCTCAACAGATTGGATGATGCCTAGACGTGTTGAGAAGGGCAATCTGCTTTACTCAGTCTACCAATTAAAATGCTAATTTCATCTGGAAACATCCACACAAACATTCCCAGAAAGAATGTTTAGCCAAATATCTGGGCACCACTTCTTCTGGTCAAGTTGACACATAAAATTAACCATCACAGAATACTCTGAAAAAGTCCGTGATGAAGCAGCCCAACTTAATCATGTACCTGAGAAAATTAAGAAATGAGAGATTCTGGATTTCCTTTAAGAAAATATACCTAAATGTTTAATTAAATTAAAACTAAATGATTAATTAATTTCACACTAAAAAAGCCAAATATTTTTGTGCAATGTTTCTTCATTATTTAAATGGAAATTCTATAATGATACATTATTTGGCTTGCAAAATATTTATAATTTTTGATTCAATGCTTTATCCCATAGCTTCTTAACTTTGGGCTATTTTACAAATCATCATCATCTTCAGCATGAAGAAAGTGCAAAAAAAAGAAAGAAAACCTCGCATTAGTTGATATTGCTGTGTTTTTGAAGATAAGGTAAGTTAACAAGTCTTACATAACTGATGGATTATTTATCCGTGCCTTCCTTCTTCTCAATCGAGTTATCTCGATTAATCACTAAATTTTACAATTATATTTTTTAATGCAGCAAAACTTCATTGGAGAAGGAAAATTTAAGCTGCATCAGAGAAAGATACAACTTTGTTTAAACTCTATTGTCAAAATATACAAGCTTCAGGGCTGGTCTTCCTCAGCAAAAAGAGGAGGATTGGCATGGATGTTAGCTCAGGGCTGATCTTCCTCACAATAAAAAAAAAAAAAATACAAGCTACAGGTCACTGATGTCAACAGGCTAAGTCAATAAGGTTGCTTGCCCTGTGTTATAGCTCATGTTGGTAGACTGCCAACAACAGCCTCCATGAAGTTCATCTAAATAAGAGTGTACCAGTAACCAGAGTACAATGAATTTTGTTAAGCATTTTTATATGGTATGTACGTAAATATTTATTTATTATATACCAATATTTATCAGAATAGTACATTAAAAAATGTTGCAAAAACATAAAACAGGACATGATTATCCAATTAAATGCCCTTGGATTTGTGTATTTAAATTTCTCTTTAAGAATAGTGGACCAAATCTTCATCTATATGGTACTTCTAAATTTTTTTTATTATGATTTAAAAATTATTGAATACATAAAACTCTATATACAAGTTAGAGAGATCTAATGTGTGATTTAAAATGTTCTATGACTATCACATGTCTTTTTAATTTCCAGATATAGGAAATGATTAAAACATAAAATACTTAATACCAATTAAATCAGATAATTTTGTACATAAATTTCCCCATTTTATTTTTTTCTCCTTTTCTACATTGTTTTTTAGGTAAGATGTAGTTGAATATTAATTTCGGTAGCTTTTATTTAGTAAAGAGTTATATTGGAAAATCATTTTCAAAGTATAGATGTTCCCAGAGACAATAAACATATTCACTGTATTGGAACCAAGATTTGTACCTCCCCAGATTTGCTCAGTTCTACAGCTCCCTAGGCCTCAGACCCTTTCTGGCTTCCTGGAGTGGCTGGGGTGATCCTAGTGATGGATCACACTCTCACAGCAACTGTTTCCTCTTCATAAAGTCCAGGCCACCTTCTGTACAAATTTAAGAAGTTCTATACTCCAAAAAACTTGCAAAAAAGACTGCTAACCCTGCACAACGGCAACACTGTACCTGCTGGAACTGTGGCTTCCCAGTGGTGCCCAGAGAAACAGGTAACACAATCTAGAAATGTAAGTTATTGCCTCATTGGGTAGTCTTTAACCAATAAAAAACACAAGTCAAGCAAAAGCTGTCAGATAAGTTGTTTGTCCTCCCTGCCCCTAGGGACGGTCTGCAAATGGATTAGTGTGCTATTGACATCACTAGAGACATCCCACCTGACACAGCCCCCAACTATATTTGTTGCAAACTTGTGATGGGCTCTGTAACTCCCTTGTATTTGCTCTCCCTATCTCCATGCCTCACTTCCTTTCTGCTTTGACTGTTGGTTCCCGGAATTGTACTTTTATTAAAGTATTAGCTCACAAGCTTTTGCCTCAGACTCTGCTCTCCAGGAACTCAGTGTAAGATATCTCTCTATTGGGGTATGCTATCTCGCTTCTTCATCTCCCAACTGAGAACCATTGTTTTATAAAATTGTATTCCACACATTGATTTCAGTAAGAATTATAATTTGATAATATATTTATGTGACTTTAACAATAAGGACTTTTTCTTTCTAATTCCATAATAACTAGGAAGCAAGAGCTTAAAATTACAGTATATTTAATGTATTCTTATTCAAATCACATATACAATAATGATGATACAAATAGCAATGTATTAGACACTCTGGTAGGAGTATATGACTTTGAGATAACTGAAGGAAAGTACATCTACATAAGGAGAGATAAAACCATGTTATGTGAAGTAATTATTGAACAATTAAACATTAAACTTTGAGGTATTCGCTATAAGTATTGTGAGGATTAAGAGAAAGTAGTGATCACTTAGCACGTTGGAAGTGACTTTAAAGAGAGCAGAATGATTCAAATCTTTCTAAATTAATAGTTGCAAGGCAACCAGGATGAGACTAGTTGAATCACTTCGCCTCTAATGATAAGAGGCATGGCCAAGGAAGAATGGATTAAAACTAAAAGGAAACAAGAGCTTACATGCAAGAATCACTTAAGTATATGTAGTAACAATAATCATTTAATTAAAATAGACAGTGAAAATTTAAATTCTAATAAAGTAGTTTAGGTAAGCTAACATCTTCAAGCCATTGTTTAATGTGATGTATCATTCCTCATTGATTCTGAAACATCTCAAATTGATTTATACTTAGTTCTGACATCCATTATCATAATAGCCTTAGATTCTCTGTTTCTTACTCAAAACATCTAATTAATTAGTCTTAAACAATAAAAATACATGTCAATTATTTTTCATTAATAATAATTATAGTACCATTATTTGAGTTGCGATTATAGGCTTTTATTTAAACTAATAATTCAAAAAGTTAACATTGTACTTAATTTAAAAATACTATTTAAAGATACTATTATTCTTATCAAATGAAAAAACTGAAGATGAGAAAAGTAAACTACTGTTTACATAAAAAGGTTAAGTCTAGTTTCTATTTTCAGATTTATTTAATTTCAAAGCCCAAGCATTTCATCAACATACTATAGGTTAGTATGTACCAAAGGGTGAAGGTTAGTAAAGGTAACCACAAATAGCTTGGAAATAAGAATGCCTAATTGAGTTAAATTTTAACATCAATAAATTATGGGTTAGAGCAGATGTATGCAATGCTACTCTAAAGAGACAAAAGTGGGAGATATTTTCTAAGATATTTTCCAAAAATGAGAATTATTCTCAACACAGTAAATTAAATTGGTTCCCTTAATTTTAACTCTCATTATAAAATTATGTGTCTCTTGAGATAAATCGTTATAGGTAGTTGGGTGTTACTGAGCCTCAGTCTTTTTTGATGATGGTTCAACATAACGCAAATCAATCAATGTGATATACCACATTATCCTTCATTTCAGAGAATGAAGGATAAAAAATCATATGATCATCTCCATAGAAGCAGAAAAAAACATTTGACAAAATACAGGATCCTCTCATGATAAAAACTCTCAATAAATTAGGTATAGAAGAAATGTATCTCAACATAATAAAGGCCATGTAAATCAAGCCAACAGCTAGCTCATATCATACTCAATGGTGAGAAGTTAAAAGCCCTTCTCTAAGATCAGGAGCAAGACAAGGGCGCCTATTCTTACCATTTCCATTCAACATAGTATCTAAAGTCCTGACCAGAGTAGTTAGGAAAGAAAAAGATATACAAGGGGTCCAAATCAGAAAGGAAGAAATAAAGTTATCTCTATTTGCAGATGACACGATCTTACATATAGAAAATCCTAAAGACTCCATTAAAAAACTATTAGAAGTAATCAGTAAAGTTTCTGGATACAAAATCAACATGCAAAAATTAGCTGTATTTCTTTTTTTATTGAGATATACTGACATATAACATTGGTTTCAGATGTACAACATAAAGATCTTATATTTATACATTGTGAAATGATCACCACAATAAGTCCAGCTAATATCCATCACGATACAGTTACAAAATTTTTTTCTTGTGATGAGAACTTTTAAAACCTATTCTCTTAGCAATTTTCAAATCTACAATACATTGCCAATAACTATAGTCACTATGCTATACATTACATCTCCAGGACTTATTTATTTTATAACTGGAAGTTTGTACCTTTTGGTCACTTTCACGCACTTTGCCCAACCCACATCCCCTGCCTCTGGCAACTACCAATCTGTTCTCTGTATCTATGAGTTTGGGGGTTTTTTTTCTTGTTTTTTTAGATTCCACATATAAGTGATATCACATAGTATTTGTCTTTCTCTGTCTGACTTATTTCACTTAGCATGATGCCCTTAAAGTCTATCTATGTTGTTGAAAATGGCAAGATTACATTCTTTTTTATGGCTGAATATTCCATTTTTGGTTGAATCTCCTATATACATTCAGGTTGCTTCCATGTCTTGGCTATCGCAAATAATGTTGCAATGAACATGGGGGTGAGATATCTTTTTGAGTTTGTGTTTTCATTTCCTTCAGATAAATTCCCAGAAGTGGAGTTGCTGGATCATATGGTAGTTCTATTTTTAATTATTTGTAGAACCTCCATACTGTTTTCCATGGTGACTGTATCAATTTACATTCCCACAAACAGTGCACAAGCATTTTCTTTCTCCACATTCTCACCGATACTAGTTATTTCCTGTATTTTGATAATAGCCATTCTAACAGGTGTGAGTTGACATCTCATTGTGGCCTCGATTTGCATTTCCCTGATGATTAGTGATGTAGAGCACCTTTTCATTACCTCTTGGCCATCTGTAAGTCTTCTTTGGAAAAATGGTTATTCGGATCCTCCACCCCTTTTTAAATTGGATTGTTTGGTTTTTTGCTATTGATTTGTATGAGTTCTTCATATATTTTGGATGTTAAACCCTTATCAGATATAAGGTTTTCAAATATTTTCTTCCATTTGGTAAGTAGCCTTTTCATTTTGTTGATGGTTTCCTTTGCTAAGCAAAAGCTTTTTAGTTTGTTTATTTTTGCTTTTGTTGACTTTGTTTTTGGTGTCAAATCTAAAAAATCATCACCAAGACTGACATCAAGGAGGTTACCACCTATGTTTTCTTCAGGGAGTTTTATGGTTTCCAGTCTTACATTCAAATCTTTAATCCATTTTGAGTTGATTTTTGTGTATGGTGTAAGAGAGTGGTCCACTTTTATTCTTGTGCATGTGGCTGTCCAGTTTTCCCAACACCATTTATCGAAGAGACTATCAATGCTTGACCAGACTTTTACAATGCATTTCTACCAGATCTCTGTGCTTCCTCTCTTGTCCTACAACAAATGCTGCTGAGAGGTTGAGGATGACAACAGAGAAACAACCATTAGATTTGGCAACACAGAAGTGTTTGATATTCTGGCAAAAGTTATTCCAGGGGAATTGATTGGTCAATGTAGAAAATCTCAGTTAGCTTGGTAGTAGAAAATGCTTTAATTTTTTTTAAATAAACAATTATGAGTTTAAATTCTACTCTGAAAATGAAAGGAAATACAGAAAGAAGTAAAGTTGCAATGTTTATTACTTTCTCACTGCGAATCCACCTTGGTTGCTGAGTCTATTGACCCAAAGCCAAAAGTGCTCTCATATGGTCATTCTGAACACCTACCACTTCTGTTATGATGATCATTTCTACTCTACTCTTTGCGCCTTCAGACTCAGAGGTGATCAGTGCTCAAGCTAGACTAGTCCTGTTACACTTCACTATCCTTTGTTGGTTTCCTGAAACACAAACTTTTTTTAAATTGTTCATTTAGAATGTGCCATCTATCTCCCAGGACCCTGACTGATTTAAGACAATTAAAACAAAATAATAGCTTCAGTGGATTAGTTTCAGCATGGCCGGATGAATGATAAACTCAGGAGCAAATGAACTTGGTAGCATTTCAAATAGTATTACGTATCAAGAAGAGAATAAGGCATAACAAAAGGGATAAGCAGTGACTGTATTGGGTGGGATTTATTCGGGATGAGGTAGTCAAGGATGGTCTTTCTGAGTGACATATGGGAAGAATGCTACCTTTTGAGGAGGAATGAGCCATTAGAAGATCTGGGCCAAAGTATTCCAAATAAACAGAGTGACAAATTGTTCCCCCAAAATTAATAATCTGTAAATTTAACAGGAAGCGTTGAAAGATCAGAGAGGAAGAAGCTTAGTGAGAAGCATATCAGTCAGGCTCATGTTGACCATAATAAAGTTTTGGAATTCTAAGAGTAATGGGAAACTATTAGAGGTATTTAATTAAGGAAGGACTGATCAGCATTTTAAACAGATAGCTGGCTGCCATTTGGAGAAGGGATTGCAAGAGGGAAAGACCAGAAGTGCAAAGATTAGCTAGGATGCTACTTCTGTAGTACAAGTGAGGGATGATGTTAAAAATAGGATGATAGTGGTGGAGTAAGGATTTTAAAATTTATTTTGACAGTAGAGCCACAGGACTTTCTCATTACAATATATGTGGTGATAAGAAATAAAGGCTTGATCACCTGGACATGTGATGGTACCATTTCCAGAACAGGAAAGATCAGGGAAAAAATAAATTTGATTAGAGAAACATAATTAGGGCTTATACTTTGGTCATGTTAATTTTTATAAAATCAGACTAGAATAAGTAGAAGGAATCAATGATGTGTCGTTGCTGCATCTGAAAGAATTTCTTGGCATGGGAAGTGGAAGACATTCCAGAAGAAATCTATTTAGAGTTTTTAAATGGACTAAAGTTCAGACTAAAATACCAGTATGTTACAAATGAGTCAAATTCTGCATCCCTCCAGCACTTCTGACAACCACACTACACGTGTTGCTTAGGGTATATTATCTTGGTTTCAGGATGCCCTAGAAAGGAGCCTTTAGTAAGCATCACTACAGCTTCCTTCTAATGAGGGGAATGTGAAAGACAAAAAGCACAGCTAACACGGGGTGGCCACAGCAAACAACGAAAAGTTTTCAAGCTCGGTGTCAAATCTCTGATGGGAATGCCTCTATCTCTAGCCTCTTTTTAGTAACCCCTCAGGCTTCCAATTTGCGGAACTACACGAGAAAACTATGGTAAACTCTCTGTTCAGATGTTCTTTGGGCCTCAATGATTCAGACTCCCATTACCAATCCTGATCCATCATTTTGCCTGTTTTCATTTACACTCCTTTCCCTTCTGATGCCAAAAGTGTCCTCGGTGTTTTCAATACTGTTCTCTGCACCTTAGGTTTCAGATAACTCTATTCTCACCTGCACCTTTGGACTGAATATACCAGCTAGAGAGCAGTCCAGTCCACCAGTACATCCAGCCTCAGAGCAAGCTTATTTGCAGGGAAAGGTAGTTATAATACAGCCGTGAACTCTAACATTCTATGATTCTGTGACCTGAGCTACTGCCTCTAGCATGCTATGTATGATAACTAGGATTTTTGCTATTGCTTTTTACTCCTACCAATGAAGTTCACTACATCTTTCTTGGAAAGAAAAAGTTGATTTTAAATTTCACACACTAAAACTCTGTGTTCTCTATAGAGAGGTACAATTTTATCCTCAATTAAATACAATTTTATATATATAAGAATTTTGACTTAGGTAATGTATTTCTCTTAACTCCAGCCAGTGACAAGACTGAAAATTTGTTTTGCTCCAAAGTCAGAAATTATCCTCAACAAAACAACTTTCACTTTTCAATGTGAGAATCAGAAGAATATTTGCATTATGCAATGTCTGGTGCCAGGATATTTTTTTTCTTTTTCACGTGGAATATAAAACATAGTCTGAAAAGATTGATTCCCACAACCATATATATACTGAATATGCGAACACAGACACAATCCCAAAGGTCGTTACTCAGTCATAGCTTAGCATTTTATCAAC
The DNA here is from genome assembly GCF_057802395.1 of Ceratotherium simum simum. Classification (NCBI taxonomy): domain Eukaryota; kingdom Metazoa; phylum Chordata; class Mammalia; order Perissodactyla; family Rhinocerotidae; genus Ceratotherium; species Ceratotherium simum. The sequence goes on along the minus strand of NC_141907.1, from coordinate 28,163,696 downwards.
ATCAGGACACATTTCAAAGTTCCTGAATCTTATGCTTCCATTTGCCAGCATTAATATATGGCACTATTCTTGTTAATACTCCAAAGAGATGTAGAAAATAGGAAGGTAGGTTTCAGGGGGGAAAAAATGAAAAGAGGAAAAAGGAAGCTAATAGAGAGTTAAAATAAATGGGAGACATTGGAAGAATGAAATAAGACAAGCAAAGTTAACGTAAAAAAGACTGAAGGCTCCATGACTCCTAAGTGAATAATGCATATATTCTCTTTCACACTGAGATTGAATTCAATGACTTTTTTATACTGTGTGTTGTCTTTCTCTCCCAATTCTCACGTAGAATATTTCAGGGTGACAAATTGCTCCACTGAGTAACATTTTAAATAGGTATATGACTTTCAGATATAGGCAAGGTTGATTCTAGGAAATATTGTGGTGTGATTGAAATCTGTTTGAGAGAAATTCTTGCCTCTCCTTCTTAAGCTCTTCCCCAGCAGCCCTGCATGTTTTCATTTCCTGATCTATAACCCTCACAGCTTTCTCCTGCCTCAATCTTACCACGCAAGTCACTGAATAGCCTCAAGCAGAGACGCATGGGGAGTCCACGAAATTAAATACAAAACGTGAAAGCACGTATGTGACAGCTGTGGAAATGTGCCACTGAGATCTGCTGTGGGGATTTGACTTTACCAAAGCTTCCAAGGGCTGCACCTCTGGATCCACCACTGCATTCCCACTGAGGTTATGCTTCCCCCAGGCTTCGCTGAGACAATGACTGGTCACAACATGGATACTTAGGCAAACTTATTACAATGAGATATAAGAGTTTCCCAACAGGAGACTACGGTTCAAGTATTTCGTTTTAGTTTGGACAAACTTTTGTTGGAACCATGCTGCATCCAAGAATCTTTCTCCCCAATCCTCCTTCCCTCCTTCTCTCCTGCCACAGGGGTCAGACCAGTGTTATGGTCTGCGGTTTATGGTATATACACTCTTACAGTAAATGTCTTAAATATCTAATTCTTTCTTGGTATTTACCCCTTGGTGGTCCTAAACTAATACAAATGGTACTAAGATATTTGAGAAAACAGATGGCAAAATGAAGACTCAGGCATTTTAAATAATTGCAGGGGTGATAAGACCTAACAAAATAGCAATATTGGTTGGTTACTAAGTTGAATTAACTCACTGAAGAGGGATAATGAGAAACTGATGGTGGTTAACAAGCAGTTAAAGGCTGATTGTAAGAGCGAAAGAGTCTCTTTGGTTAAGAGCAGAAACTTCTAGCTTCAGGTTAAAAATCTGATAGCATCACAGATATCCAGAAGTATTTTAATGCTCATCCAAAGCAGATCTGTTGTGTTAAAGTCCGGGCCCTAATACAGGGGATCGGGATATTTGCATGGAGCCCCTGAGGATATTGCAAATTCCTTTGAACCTTCAGAGCTTGCAGAAGTACCCCATCACTCACCAGTAAGCCTTAACAGTACACTGTGCTGAAGAGCTCTCTCTACCACTGGGAAACTGTTGCCTCCCTCAGAAGCTACACCTACGAAAACTAGAGTTAATTTCAATATAATCTGTCTCAGGGCATGCTGAACCTAATAAGGGAGGGAAGAGATTATAAGCAAAAGGAGATGAGATGTAGGAATTACTTAGCAAGTAATGGCAGGGGCCAAGGCAATTATTCTGGGCTTGGATTTTTAGTGTTTGATCAAGGGGACCAGAATGTAAAACTGAATAAAAAAGAATTAGTTGATTTTGAGGTACTTTATCAAAGCAAGAACTCCAGATGCTGGCACAAATTCAATACCAGGCGTCAGTTAGAGAGGCTGAGTGAAGTCGAGTTGTCCAAGATGTTCTGGCAGACAAGCGAAGCAGGAATAAAGAGGCCAAAGGAAGTGAACATGCTGAAATGGTATATAATGTAAGGCCAGAAGAGGCATCAGATGATTATGTTTTACAAGATAGGCACTTCACTAGAGTCATCAGCAAGGTACTTAAAGAAGGGTAACAGCATCACTAAGAATTTCAGTGGTGGGCCGGCCCGGTGGCTTAGCGGTTAAGTGCGCGCACTCCGCTGTTGGCGGCCCGGGTTCGGATCCCAGGTGCGCACCAATATACTGCTTCTCCGGCCATGCTGAGGCTGTGTCCTGCATACAGCAACTAGAAGGATGTGCAACTATGACATACAACTATCTACTGGGGCTTTGGGGGAAAAAATAAATAAATAAATAAAAATTAAAAAAAAACAGAATTTCAGTGGTGACTGCCATCTGCAGGTCAGGTATGAAGATGAGAAATACAGTCACAAAATGAAGCTAATTAATATCCATTGTGAGTGTTGGGCCTGAATTAACAAAGGCCAGGTGACAACACTTAATTTCCAGAAGACTAGAGGCTATAATTACTGAAACCACCAGTCAAATTGGAGGAATAATGAAGAGACATAACTCATGAGGGGTTGTGGAGATGTTAATAGAGTATGCCATCCCTAGAGACAAAAATAGATTGGCAGTCATCAAGGGTGCCACCTAACACGCAATCAAATAAAGTTGAGAATGGAGAAAAAGGAGGCTGAATCAGTTGCCCCAAGAAAAACCCACAATCCTTTGCTCAGTACTTGGACTCGAGCTATTTTTCAGATCTGGAATTCAAACATTGAAGAAGTGGTTGGATCTCTTGAGGGAAGGAGCCTGCAACACCATAACAATTATATACTGAAAATGACTTCATCCATCTGCTCCAGTAAAGTTCAACATCAAGGAGAGGGAAACACCCAGACATTTCAAGGACTATGTATACAGGGTCAGAGCTGACACTGATAACCTGAGACTCACAGTATCATCGTGTCTTCTATTAGAATGGTGACAAGAAGGGCCAGATTAATAAATGGATATCTGGTTAAAGTCAGGTTCCAAAAGTGGAATCTCTGGTCTTTAAGCCCATCCAAAGTTTATAATGCAACTGATATACTGAGATATTGAAGTAACCTGAGCATTGGCTCTTTGGAATGATCTATCATAGTGGGGAACACCAAACAGAAACCTCTGACATGTGCTGCCTTCCTCTAGCCAATAAAAAATCATATTTCATTCAATGGATGATGGCATTGATTAGTGCCACCATGAAAATCCTAATAATTGCAGAGTTGATTCTATCTATCATATTTTGATTTATTTTACTAGTCTGACTCCTGAAAAACTCAGATGACTCCTGGAGAAAAACTGTTGATTAGCATAAGCTCAACCATGCAGTAGCCATAATTGCAGCTACTGTGCCAGATGTTTTACGTGTTATGGATCAATTTAATAGGAAATACTTTCTTCTCCATTCCAATAAAAAAGAGGATCAGAAATAGTTTATATTCATATGAGAATGGACAGGAATATTCATTTCCAGTTTTGCTTCAAGTCATATTAACTCCAATAACATCTGTGATGATATAGCCTAAAGAGATCTGAACCACTTGAACATACCACAGAACATCACAATGATCTCCTACCATCTGATCATCTCTTGGTCAATGTATCTTAAGGGTCCTGCATCGCATATTGCCTTAGAATTAAGGCAATATGCAATGTACTTTTAGTTGGAGAGGGTCCATCTTTTTTTCCCTGATTGAAAAAAAAAAAATCAAAATATTCCATTGTTCAAAAATGGTCTAGGATCACTGGTCTAAATCAGATGTTCTTCAAAGATTTTATTTATGACTCAACTCTTCAGTTAAAAAATAAATCACTAAATAAGAAAGAAATCAGAAAAGCATATTGGAGACAAAATAGCCAAAATAGCAACATGTTGCTAACATTTATAATATCAGTGCTATAACTATATCACTTATATCATGAGGTTTACTAAATTGAATATATCTCATTAATTTTCTTAATTTTACTATGATAGCCTGTTGCAACTTACACAATTAAGTCAAATTTATAGGAAGCATATTACATATTAAGTCAAATTTATAGGGAGCATATAGGGAATTGTGGGTTCACAAATTGGCCCCTTACAGAGAAGGATAAGAGAGACCAAAGAAAATGGCAGACCACTCCAGATTGGTAGATGGCAGGTTTAATAAGCAAGAGAACTTACTTATGAGACTTGCCTAGTACAGCCACAAGACAAGTAGATCTCCGTACCTGCCCACCAGAATCTTACAAGTTTATATAGAGGCCTTAACTGGGTTCAGTCACCTATACCATCCAGATGGTCTCAACAATGCCTACTCTCTCAAGACTGTGTCCTTGACGCAGCTTCTAGTGTAGGAACAATGGGCAGAATGTATATTCCAAGGACAGGGGATGGGGTAAAGAGCCTCCAATCGCCTGGGTCCAGCTCAAGGGTCAATCAGTGGTGACGTCCTCTAGATGACCTCCTCCAACAGGAGTGTCACTGTTCAGGAAACTTGGAGGGTCTGCATTATATGTCTGCATATATATCTATATGCTTTTATGAATATGAATGTAAATAAAGCAGTCTTATTGCAAAAGTAACATAAAGATATTTTGATGTTTTTGGAAAAGCATAGGCCTAAAGTTTTATGATATAAATACATACCTGCAATTAAAATATTTGGTAAAAATGGCTAATCTTTATTGAGGACTTTTAACAGTCTTGAGACACAGTCTTGTGAGAGTAGGCATTGTTGAGACCATCTGGATGGTATAGGTGACTGAACCCAGTTAAGGCCTCTATATAAACTTGTAAGATTCTGGTGGGCAGGTACGGAGATCTACTTGTCTTGTGGCTGTACTAGGCAAGTCTCATAAGCATAAGCACTATTCTCAGTACTGTGTACATCTTGATGCATTTACTCTTCAAAAAAATCTTATGAAGTAAATACTGTTATTGTGTTAATCAGACTCCTGGCAGGAAAAAGATGCCAAACTCAAGGTAAATAATTAGTAAAATACATATTAAAAGTTATGGAAGGAGGCTATTTAAAAAGCCATGGTTGTAGTAAAACCATAAGGGATGGTGCTGTATCCTGGAGATTCATGACCATAGGTTACATATTTGGGAAATTTCTGGAAGCTAAAACTGATAAAGTGTTGGTGAGGTCTTAGATATTGAGGATGAGTAAAAGGAAATGGCTCCCAACTATTTGGCTTCTGCAATGGGAGGGATGGACATCCCATTTACTTGAGGTAACACTAGACAATAATCAGATTTAAGAAAATTTTGATTAAGGCAAGAGAGAGGAGAGATATTAACACCCAGTCACACGAAAGGTTTGGGATTCATAGAAGTCTATGAAGTCTAGAAGTCTAGTCAGAGATATAATTTTGGGAGTTAGCACACTTTTAAAAAATGGAATAAAAGTTAAAATAAGGTTTGAGCATATACTCTATGCTATCCTAAGAAAAATAGGAAATAATACTCATAAGATTTTTAAAAAGATATTTCAACTAATCACTGAAGTTGACTTTAAAAATATTATACAAAATAATCTGAATTCTTATCAGACATTATGTTCTTCAAACTTCTGAATCCAAACTTATGGAAATACTTAGGGATAAATTCATAATGCGTAGTTTTATAAACTATGTAGTAATATCATAATCTACAGATTTTTTCTTTAATACTGTGATTAAGATTTAGCAATACACAATTTAAAATTTGACATGGTAGAAATAATGGTTCTGGTAGTTATGGAAATTATAATGGCATTTGAGAGATGATTAGGCTATAGATTAACAAATATTCCAACTCTTTATGACACAAAATGAAATGTATCATCACCTTGGTTTCATGATTTTCCCACTAGTTTCAATCACTTTTTTATATAGATTGAGATAAATTATGTCTATTTCTTTAAAGAATAAATGACTTTCTTCTATACTAGTGGTTATTTATGTAACACACCAGGATCTTTTAATTCAGCATCAGCACAAGCATTTCAGATATATATCCAATGTGATAAAGAAATTGACACTGAGATTGTCACTGAGATGCTCCAAGATTGATGATCCTTCTTAAACATAAGATACCATTATCAAGTCAGGGTCACTCAAAAGGAAATCAAGGAACTGTCAAAAGTATCACACTACTACTTTTCTCAAAAGAGACATTACCTAAGTTTTGTTGTAGTTAGTAAGTCTTTTGTTTTGTATGTAAAAATAAAGTGAAACCTATGTAATATTAATATTTTTAAAAATAACTAAACTCACTGATAAGATAAGTCTTAAGAAAGAAATTATATCTTTTCACTCTTCCTCTTACATTTAAACTGACAACTCAAAATGGAATACATTTTTTTATTATTGCACTTTAGTTGTGTAGGGAATATATTAGATCTGAACTTTGATAATAAAATAATACCTGTTACACAGTAGGTACTTTCTAAAAAACAGTTCATCTTTTTACTGCTGTAAATACTTGCATGTACGTATTAGATTTAATAAATTTCTAAAAATATTTGGATCATTAAATAACAAAATTAAAAATTCAGTAGACAGTATGCTTACAGAATATTTCATATAAATATGTATGTGTGTATATTTATATATATGTGTATTTATGTTAATTTGACGTTACAAATAACCTGGATTTATTAATTCAGAATATAACATAGGGATCGTTTATGCATATCCATGCTGTACGGAAATAGTTTTTAATCCTCTTATGGAGAAGATGCTAAATTCTCTCTGGCTTTACTTATTTTCAGCCAATAGAAATAATATATCGTGTGTGTGTGTGCGCGTGTGTGTGTGTGGTGTTTCCCAAACAGGGTGGAGTTAAATTAATTCCAAGAAGAATTTGAAGAATTTACAACATAATACCATTTCTCACCACACTGAGTATAAGTTGCATACTCGAAGAGGTCCTTTCAAGTCATTTTTGACTATATTATTGATAAAGTTCAAGTGCAGAGTAAAGTGATAAAAAAAGATGATGTTCAGTCCTAGGCATTTGCAAGGAGTTTCTTAAAATTTCTATGAAATAGAATCATGCCTTGGAATGTTCTTTTAATTATAAGGCAATTGTGTCTTTCATCAGCAAGCAGTTACAAAAATGTTCTACTTGTTACATTATAAATGCTGCCACTTGGATGTGCTAAATTGTATCCTAGGGACTTAAAATTTCTGGACCTCCCAAATTTAACACCCTACTTTATCTAAAAAGATGTTAGAAATGGAAACGCTTTTCATGCTATGAAATAAATTGAAGAGCAGATGGCTATAATCAGATTTTTTTGATGGAGAGACATCCCAAAGAATAATCTGATGATTTGGGTCCACAAAGGTTTGCTTATTTTTTATTTAATCGATACATTGAGAATATTAAAATTGAAATTTAGCAAAAATGATTTTGCTTAAAAATAATCAAACAATGGATTTATTTATTTAATTATCTCATTACAATATTGAAAACTAAATTCTGAACGACTGTATACCAAACAACTGAATAGGTACAGAATACTCAATGCTTTACCAGCAGAATAGGCTTCTGTACTTGTAATGTCAGGCCTAAATTACTGAATCACATACATCAGATTCTAAGCAAACAAAAGGAATTACTACCCAAATTTGTTACCAACAATCTTCAATATTCCCAAGGCTCTTAGGTTACTATGACTGCGAACTCAAAGCTATCCTACCCCATTTTGGAAACAGAAGAATATTGTATACATCATTACAGCTTGGTATTTCACTGATCATCATATATTTACCCGGATTTTGCATTACATTTTAAAAACATTATGAACAATACTTATCATCTCAATAACATCTAATTCTTTCTCCACTTACATTCACATTTGATCACCGTCTTGATAACATCTCTGTGCTATGTCCCATTTAATGAAAAGGAAACTAACACTATTAAAATAGACTGACAGTGACTCCCCTAAGGTTCAACTCATTATAAGTGTTATATCCAAAACATGAAACGACTTCTCTGATCCTTGATCCTGGATTTTTTTTATACCACCAAAAGAATATTCTACTAATAGCCATAAAATTTTAAATCCATTCTTGTTTGATTAACCATGTTCTATTTAATTGTAAAGACCATGGTTTCTTAAACTATAATACAGTTGTGTTTTTATACCTAGAAATATTTTCATATGAGATTAAAATTTTGAACCACTTATATTTAGGTATATATTTTTCTGTGATTAAAGTTTTAAATAAAATAGGCTTGTATTAACTAAAGGTGGGAAAGTGTTGGATGAATGTACCAGAATTAAACTTAACAGCATCATCTTCACTTAGGCTTTAATTATTAGTTATCTAGCCCCAGCAGCTTAGCTCGGAAACCATTGAGAGCTTTTACTCATGTAGTGAATGTCCCATCATACGTACAGTCGGTCCTCCGTATCTGCAAGTTTCGCATCTGCGGATTCAACCAGCTGTGGATCGTGTACTAAGTTTACAGTCCTGGGTTGGTCGAATCCGCGGATACGGAGGGCGAGCTAAGAGACTTGAGCGTCCGCCGATTTTGGTATCCGCAGGGGTTCCTGGAACCAATTCCCCAAGGATACTGACGGACGACTGTATACATTTTTGTGGTTTATAACGCAGTGAATTTTCTTCTCTTTTTGGGGGGCGAAGGGTGAGTTTTCTGCTTGAGGCTGAACCCAATTGCAGTTATGGAGATCACTATTTTCCCAAGAGCGTGTGGACTGGTCATATTGCCTTTCTTGAGTCTTAACCTGCTTTCTATTTGGGCCAAACAGATAAATTCTGTTTAATTTATAACAACAGCCTCTCTCTCTCTCTCATCAATGTTTCGTGTTTCTGAAGCAATATAGGGTCTATTGTGGAGAATTGAGAGCAGAATAATGAATTCAAGTGGCACTGGCACTGTAATATACTTCGTAATATGCTTGGGTAAGGGATCCCAAGCATATTTTATCTCTTTTATCTCTTTCTCTTCCTTTTCCTCTTCTTCCAACAAATTTCAGACGACAGGATGAGTAAAATCTGCTGTAAGCAGAATGAATGGAGTCAGCCGATGTTTTGAAAGGACAATGAACTCTGATTCTCCATTGCTTCTTGTCCTTTCTTCTCTCCTACAACTCCCCTTCTTGCTTTGTCACCTCTCTACTACTTTGTCTTAGTTGTTATACTGTATCTTTGTATTGCGATATCCTTGTCTGAACTAGGAGTCCTCCTAACAGAAGGGGATTGAAGAGATGACCTTCACGAGTCACTATCGGTCCTGAGATGCTGTGGCACCATGTCAGAAAATATGTGAAGAGAGTAACTGTCAAGTAAAAAGAAGAGTATCTTTTTATATTATGTTTTGAAGATACATTAATCCCTTTTTAAGATCTCTTTGTTCAATATTTATTGTTACCAAAGCCTCCTGTTGTTCTTATCTTAGAAATCATCTATCAGATCATTAATAATACACATATTAATGATTTATGTGTACTAAGAGTAAGAGAAATTATTTAGTGAAATTTGATGCGAAGCCTTGCTGGTTTGAATTTTGCAGAGATTGTTGAAAGTCAAGTGCCTTCTCTCTAAATATCATTTGTATATTAACCACTTAAAACCAATGTATGTAGGTTTATTTACTCTGCATGAAAGTCTTAGATCTATTTTTTAAATAACACTGAAGAAGCAACATGCATTTATTTTTCATCTGTTGGAAGTCAATTGTGAATGGATTAAAAGACAGAGAAAGTGCAGAGGAAGAGAAAGAGACAGAGCCAGTGAGCAGGAAACAGGAATTTAATGGCGATTTGCCATCCTGCTCAGCGAGTAGATATCTCCTAATGAACATGATATGGTAAAAGTTCACCTGCTTATTCCTTCAGTCAGTTTCAGTACTCAATTTCCACTATCAACACTGACGAGTGGTGTTTGAAGGTAATATATCTTCTTCTTACCCCTTGGTCCTCAAATACGGGCAAGCCAACTGCTTCATTTAGTGTTCAACTAGAAAAATAGAAAAAGTGGCTGTGTTGATTTAATTAAGAATTATGATTGCAATGCCCAAAGTGATGCCCTTCTAACAGATTTCCAAAAGTAATTTTCAATTTATGAGATACTGTCTTTTGTTGTCTATAGATACAAACTTCCACCAAAATGCAACTCTATTTCTCCCTTGATGTCCCTGAGTTCTTTATTTTGTTTTTGTTTTTGTTTTGTTTTGTTTAGACCATAAGTCATTTGAAATAGATCTTATATTTTCTTTACCTTTATTAGTTCTACAGAACATAACATTATCATGAACATAGGTTGTGCTCAACAAAAATGTATAGATTAACTTTTAAATTAGCTTTTTAGTGAGTAGATAGAGTTATCAATGGATTAAAATACTTATCTTGCAAGTTGTTGTGAGGATAAATAATATTTCATTTTTTAATAGAAAAAAGGAATAAAAATGGAAAATCAAAGTAAATTTTATGCATATATCCCAATTGCACATATTATAACTAGTTACATATATAAATGCTGTAATTAAGTTATTACTAAATGGGAAATATATAGAATGTGTATTTCCTGAAGTTAAAATAGTCTAAGTACACATTTACTGTGGGTATCTATAGTACATAAATCATATTTCCTTGACTCCATGGATTGGATTGCAGGAGCATCAGTTCCATTGTCTGGGTCAAATAAAAGTTACTTTCTTATCAGTGTCTTGCACATTCTACCTTGTCTCCTCACTCAGCTCCTTGGCTTTCATTTTTGCAGCCACCTGTATGGAGTGCCACAAGCTGGGGACTGGAGTACTGGAAACTGAGGAGAACTCAAAGGCCTCTGTACAATATTATGTCTGAAGGAATAAGAGGGTACCAGGCCTTGCTGTATTGCTTCTTCAGTTGTATATCGGCTGTCACCACCCAAACTTGTCAGCAGCCAAACCACTTCCATGGTTGTCATTGCAGTGTTCTTTGAATAATGATGCTTCTCTAAGGCTACTATAAGATTTTATCAATATTGACCCTGGAATGAATAAATAAATATTATTTGTCATGTATGTACAAATATGTTGAAAAAACTTGGGAAATAACTTAAAAATAAAATTTCATAGTAAAAATATCTTCTGTAATATTTGCTAATATTACTTTAAATTCCAAATTTGCTATTAATAACATTTTCCGTGGGCTGAAGCTAATGTAATAACTTTTGTTTCAGTGGTACAGTGAACATTACAAATATACAGGATTCTTGTGAGAAGTAAAACTCATTCTCACCACACAATATTAAATTAATAATATTGCACACATTTTAAGACAATCTTAAAATTAATCCAGGATCTGCACTCATTGTTTTCTCCTTTGTGCCTTTCTCACTGATAAATTGCCTTTCCTCCTCTCCATAACTCATTCTTTCTCATGAGTTTGTATTCCATCTGCTTCTTCAAGAACCTTATTAGGTAGGAAAGATAACAGCAGGCCTGAAATCCATAACTTCTCTTGTGGTTGCTAGTGAAAAAGAGTGCTTAATGTTGAAAGACTGAATGCAGAATTTTTTGTAGAAATTTATAGGCTTATTCTAAAATTTATATAGGCTTATTTAAATTTATTTATTTAAAATTAACAGGATCTATAATGGTCAAACTAATTTTGAAAAAAGAAGAATAAAAGTCAAAGATTCACACCCTCTATTTTCAAGACTTACTGTGTAACTACAATAATCAAGAGAGTGTGGTACTGGAAAAAATATAGACACAAAAATCAGTGGAAGAGATTAGAGTGTCAAGATATAGATGCATACATGTAAGGTCAATTGATTTTTAATAAAGGCAATAAAGCAATTCAATAAAGAAATAATAAATCGTGCTGGAAAAATTGGTGCTGGAAGAAACGATGCTGAGACAACTGGATATCTATATGAAAAGAAAAATGAATCTTGATCTACATCTCAAATCTTAATCAGCAATTAACTCAAAATGGATCACAGACCTAAATGTAAAATTGAAACTGTGAAACTTCTAGAAGAAAATATCTATGACTTTGGATTAGGTAAAATTTTTTTAGCATTTTGAGGGGTGGTGGAACTGTTCTATATGTCTTATATATCTAATGTAAGTAACAACTGTACTCTTTACAGGTTGAATTTTATAATATATAAATTACACGGCAATTAAAAATTACTGACATCCTGGTTGTTTTCATAATAAAAAAAATTAAAAATACTACAAACCACTCAAATGTCCATAAACATGAAAATGGATATGCAAATTATAGTATATTCATTAAAGAGAATACTCTTGGGGCCGGCCCAGTGGCTTAGCAGTTAAGTGTGCACGCTCTGCTGCTGGCTGCCCGGGTTCGGAACCCCGGGCGTGCACAGACAACACCACTTGTCGGGCCATGCTGAGGCAGTGTCCCACATACAGCAACTAGAAGGATGTGCAACTATGACATACAACTATCTGCTGGGGCTTTGGGGAAAAAAAGAGAAAAAAGGAGGAAGATTGGCAATAGATGTTAGCTCAGGGATGGTCTTCCTCAGCAAAAAGAGGAGGATTTGCATGGATGTTAGCTCAGGGCTGATCTTCCTCACAAAATAAATAAATAAATAAAGAGAATGCTCTTTAACAGTAGAAATTGGTGAACTACATGTATGAAAGAGTACAAAATCTGGCCCTAATGTTGATCCAATCAAATATTTTTTAAAAATATGTGACTATATAAGTATTTATTACATCTCTTGGATGAGTGTTTGATGAATTCATAATTTCTTTGCAGAAACCGTATTACAGGGTTCCTACTGAAAAAAGTGCTATGATGTATCATCAACCAGAGTCCTTGAATGAGCCCTAGAACTAAATCAGATGTTAAACTTAGCTTTTGAGACAATATAAACACAAGTGTTATAAAAAAAGTTTGAATTCCTCTTTTTCATTACTCTAAGACATAACCTCAGTTCTTGCTAATGCGCAAGCTAATTAAGTTGTAGGAAGACTTAAAATAAAACAAAACAAAATTAAAAGACCAAAATAAACATCCTTCAAAATAAATAATTGTAAATAGTCTTTTGTTATTTTATTATTTTCAGTCATTAAAAGTGACAATGGTAACATCAGTATGTAAATTCTGCTATAGAGTGACTGTTTGTGTCCCCTCAAAATTCATGTGTTGAAATCATGACCCCCAAGATGATCGTATTTGGAGGTGGGGCCTTTGAGAGATGATTATGTCATGAGGGTAGAGCCTTCACAAATGGAATTAGTGCCCTTATAAAAGAGGCTCCAGAGAAAACCTTGCCCCTTCTGCCATGTGAGTTTACAGCAAAAAAAAGGCAACTATCTATGAACCAGAAAGCAGGCTCTCACTAGACACCAAACCTGCCAGTGCCTTGATCTTGGACTTCCCAGCCTCCAGAACTATAAGGAATACATTTCTGTTCTTTATAAGCCACCCAATCTATGGCATTTTGTTATAGCAGCCTGAAATAAGACAAATTCTAATCTGTTAAACATATAGCACTTATGCTAGATGGTCCCTCTGCCATATTTACAATGGCATTTATTTCCTATCATAAATTGCCTATGGTAGATTTGACAGCTGTTTTTTCTTCCTCCATGTATTCAATATATAAAGGACTACTATTTAGTTGACAGACCTCAACACAGGAAGAGTTAACTTAAATAAAAACAAATGAGAAATTAAAGTTAATGTAACTAGTAACAATAAATAGCAACTTTTTTTTTTCTTAGCCTGATATTGTTTATTCTGGGCCTTTTAGATAACGCAGAAGTCACAGGGTTTCTAACTGGGACGCAACAGGTAGCTGTGCTGCTGCTCCTGTTTCCCAGCATTCCACAGCTATACCATATGGTCTGAAGTAGATCAGAGCCTTTTAAAGCACGTCCTCTAGCTATTCTTCCTGTGGAGGGCTCACCACAGCCCTGCAGTCTGCAAATGACTAAGAGGCCTGTTGTCTCACTTCTTCACATGCCCCCAGTACAGCAGATTTGCAATGCAGGAATCATTGCTGTAAACCTAGAGAACTGGCTGCTTTCCAAATCTTCTAATTTACTCTTTGGTCTGCATCATTTATGGAAATTGATTCTCTTATTTATGTCTGGGAGGTGCTAGCAACTCTCTGTGGAATGTAGCCATAGGAATTGCGTAGGAGAGGTAACAAGAGAGGCAGAACACTTACATATGTATGGAGAAGTACAAGGAAAGGGGCAATTTTCTATGCAAATGCCAAGCAGTCTCTTCATTTTGTTCAATACTCACAACTAGTCAGTATCAGACCAAGGTTTACTGATTATACATATAATGTTTTTTCCAATATACTACAACCTTGTTATCTAAAGATATTTCTGTTAACCGTTACCATTATTATTATTTGAGTCAAACTCTCTCCAAACATGAGCTTTCAAGAGTCATGATTTCCTAAATCAATTTGACTTCAGCTATTCATATGGCTACATAAAATCATAGGTTCTCATTTCCTGTGCACTCACACACAGATTTGTTCTGGCAAACAGGAAAAACAAGGGAGAAGGCGAGTTTTAGGAGCACCCAGAAAGTCAAAGGTCACCTGGAGTTTCTGAAATGCCTTTCTCCCCCCAAAATTGTTTACATTTATCTAACGAAAAATAGTTTAGACACTGTATTTGACATTGAAAATACATGGATGAAAGAAGGATACATTTTTGCTCTCAATAGCTTCTATGCTCAGAAAAAGAAAAATGAATACTGACAATAAAATTCGGCCACTCCTAAGTCTGAGGTAAACCCAGAACGTATATAAATGATCACCAACCTAGACTAGAGGGATCCAGTAAATGTTCTGGAGGAAATAACATTTGATTTCCTCTCTCTTATCTCCACTATCAAATAAAATATAAGATTCTATTAAAATATTCAGCCAGCCCCATCTTTCTATTTCCACTCCCAATATCTTAGTTCTACTCATCATCATTTCTTATCTGAAGTCCATAATAACCTCCTAATCAGTCTCCCTATACACATTCTTGCATATCTGCAATCTATCTATGTGTCTCCAGGCAACATCTCAAATTATATTTTAAAAATTTATATCTGGTCATGTCACACATTTGCTTAAAAGTATATAGAAAATTTTCCTCTGATCTTAAAGAACAACCTTATTTTATTTTTTATCATGACTTATAAACTCCTGCATAATTCTGTCCTGGTTTCTGTCTCTAGTCTAAGTTCATGCTAGTCTTTCTCCCTATTAAGTTTCTTTCTAAGAACTCAGGCCTTCATTACATTTCTCTAATGTTCAAAGGTCTAATCTCATTTTTGAAGTGTATAGTTTCTTCTCTTGAAGTGCTTTTTCTAAATGCTTCCCACTTTGATTCTGCTTCTCAATCATCAAGTTTCATATTAACTACTATTTATTCCTAGATGCCTTTTATGAACCTTCCCAAAGAGCTAAGGCACTTTGCTATACATTTTTATGGTATCCTGTAATTTTCCTTCATTTTATTAATGCTTGTTGTATTTTTATATTTATTTTATAATTATTGGTTTATAAATGTTGACGTTAGTAGAATATCAGCAATAAGGAGGGATATATGCCTCCTTATTCTAGTCCCTTCTTCTTGCTAATATCTAGTAAAATAAACATATTAAACCAATAATTATAAAATAAATATGATTAAATATAATATAAATAAATATAGTTATATCTATATAACCTATATCTTTCTTCTTTGTGTCACCAACACGAATTACGGTGCTTCATAATTTCACAATTATTTGTTGAATAAATGAATGATCTGAATTCTCAAGAATTAATTCACCTGGTGATTTGGGAAGAAAAGGTGTTTCAGGTAGAATAAAGAGCTTATATCAATGTTCCTGAAGCCTACACATATAATCATCTATAATCGTCTACAGATAGAGTCCAGAAGGCTGCCTGAAGGCAAGATGGTAAAATGCAGCTTTGAAGTGTTAGTAAGGGGCTCATTAGTGAAGTATTTTTTATTTCATGATAAGGAATTTGAATTTTATTCTAAAGTCAATGAGGACTTAGTGACAGATTTTACAAGTTGGTTAGTTTTATGTTTTAGATAATAAAGTACTAAGTGTATAAGAAAGTAGCAAGATTTTAGCCATTGATTGGTATTAGAAACCAAAAGGTGGTGGATAGTAAAGGAAAGTAGGAAGTTCATGTCCTTCTGAATTGGAATGTCTAGCTCATTTCTCCTTTCAGGGATTTAAGCGTTCCAAATTGATCCAATCATAAAACGGTAAGTACCAACACACAAAAACATATATGAAAATAAAAATTAAAAAAAAAAACTTCCTTTCACCCTAAATATCCATTGTGTACAGTCCTATTTACCTTCTCCAATTAATAGTCAATTTCATGAAATAGATCCATATATTCTTATCTTGTATTCACCCCTCAAATGATTTCAGTGTAATTTCCACTCACCACTAATAAAAATGCAGCTGTCAAGACATTAACATCATCTTTATAACAAATCCAATGAACATTTTAAATCTCTTATCCTACTTTATCATCCAAGATATTTTGAAATTCTCAGAATCTTCACCACTGGAAATTAAAATGAAAAAGATTTTTCGGAGGCAATTAGTAGTGAGTCATCAAAGAGAATGAAGCCACCCAAGGAAAGAGAACGTTTCAAGTCGTGAAAGGTCAGCAGTTAGAGTGGCTACAAATGCCAAATAATGACTGAAAGATTTGGCTAAAAATATGCCATTGTTAAACAATGCAGCTTAGTTTCAGGGAACCACTAGAATAGGTAAGTGAGAGATAAGTTAGTAAATACACTGATTTGGAAGCTCAGCTCAAAAACGAAGATTCATACGGATAATAGCTAGATATTGAAACCAGAGTTAATGAAGTATAGGTATTCATTATGGCTTTTATTGTAGCTATTACTATATCTTGTCCAACTGAGAAGATAAGATAGAGGGTGAAGAAACTCTTTGAGGCAATAGAAGCCAATAGAGTCAGAGAATAAGTACATTAACAGGCCTTCAATAAGAGGAGGAATTCTGCTTTCACTGGACTCTAAGCAAGGAAACACGGCTATAGACTTAGCATTTTACGGTGTACAGGGAAGTGACATGTAGTTTCTCAATATGCTAATTTCCAAGAGAAATTGAACATGGATATATGTTGTGAGAGATGTGTTAGAGTTGAATTATAAGGATAAGGATGAAAGCTAGAAATAGTTGCTGTGGGGAAAGGAAATTTATTAGGAATACCTGAAAATTTCAAGGCGGCATTAAGATCTCATTGCAGTTCAGAGCGTATTTTTGTGTGTTTTTTAATAGTAGTACTCAGCCTTTTGTGTGCAAAAGTGAAGTCAATAGTAGTGTTGAATTCAGGTTCATGTTTTTCTACAGAGAAATAATAACAGAGAAAGTATGGTGTCTTAGTCTGTCCAGGCTGTTATAACAGAACACCATAAACTGGGTGACTTATAAACAACACAAATTTACTTTTCACAGTCTGGATGCTGGGAGGTCCAAGATCAAGGCATCTGCAGATATGGTATCTGATGAGGTCCCATCTGCTGGTTCATGGACAACCGTCTTCTTATTGTGTCTTCAGATGGGAAAGAGGTGAGGGAGATCTCTGGGGTCTTTTTTATAAGTGCACAATCCCATGAAGTGTTCCACCTTCATGATTTAAACACATCCCAAAGACTCCATCTTCAAATACCATCACTTTGGGCATTAGAATTTAATGTATGAATTTGGGGGGACGTAAACATTCAGGTTATAGTTATAGCTTAAATGATGGAAATGAGTAGATGGGATAAAGAAGGAGGAGAATAAAATGATTCATTTTTTCCAAGGAAAAATAAGAAAAAAGAAATTATAATTTTGTCTGTAGTCAGAGATTATCCAGAAAAGTGGGTTGGAATGGAGAAAATATGAAAAATTATGATCAAGAGTTAGACACTGAAGTATATAATATCTAAATTTAAGCAATTTCTAGAGATGACAAGGTAGGAGATATTTTAGCCATCTAGAAAATTTGTGCTGCAATTGAGATCAGTCAGTCCTGTGTTTTATAGGAAGTTAACTATTTCTGCTGCAGAGGTTTGTCATTTATGAAATGTTATAAATATACAAGATTGTCATTGTCATTGTCATTTGAAAATATTACCAAGTGTTTTGGTAATACTCCTTTGGTAACACTCATTTGGTAACACTTTTTAAATTTTGTAATAAATACTTTTAGGGGCAATTAGCTCAAAATAATGACAAAGCACATTTAATGAACAATTTAAGACTGAATTTCTCTTCCCAATTAACTGTGTAATAAATATGTCAATTAAGCAAGTATTTGTCAATAATTTACCATCAACTATAGCAACTGTAATGATATTGCTGACAACATAAAAATAGGAATATGTGTATCTGTTGAAGAAACACCGGCAATATTTCAAAAGTTAGTAGTTTGAAAACAAAGATTATAAACAAGTCTAGCTTCAACAGTTGTATGTTTTTAAAAAACTATTAAGATATGATTGACAAGTAAAAAGCTGTACATCACCTCTCAAAGTTTAAGCTGTGTTTATATATGACTCTGTTATGCATGACTTTTCATTCAGATCAAATGATTCTTCTAAATTAATTTTGCCCATTTTCGGTTTCAAGTTTTCTGGTGCAAATAGGAAAAGTGAACTAATAGATATTAATATGTAGAATCTGTTAACAGAAGAAGAAAGTCAAGATAGTTAAATGGTGCTATCGGCTATAATCACTACTTTCACTTAATTCAAGTTTTTCATTTAATTCATAAGTTAAAATAAAGATTTTGCATGGACTAGCATGGATGTTAGCTCAGGGCTGATCTTCCTCACACAAAAAAAATATATTTTAGAAGTTCATTCTCTCAAAAACGAAACATCTGATTCTGTGAAAATTGTTAAAATTCAGTTTCATAGGTCAATGCTGAAAATGAAATTACTTTTTTTGTAGATTATGATAAATATAAACTTTACTGAAGCATAGTACACAATGAAAACAATATTCTTAACTAAATTAAGCATCTGTGGAGCAGGAATGTACTTGGAATTGGTTTTGATGAAAATATGTCATAATTAAAATCCACAGTTACCAAATTTTTCAAGTGTTTTTAAACATTCACAAAATAAACTATATATAGTATATATGTCACATATAATATATACAAATCTGATATTAAAAACAAAAAAATAATTCAGCAAGGCAATATGCAATTTCTCTCTTCACTGTTTGTCAATTAAAAATGTTTTACACGTTAGATAAAGAGAACAGATTAGTGGTTACTACAGGGGAAGGGGGTGGGGGGCCGGTGAAAGTGGTAAAGGGGCATACATATATGGTGACGGATAAAAACTAGTCTATTGATGGTTAGCATGATGCAATCTATACAGAAACTGATATATAATAATGTACACCTGAAATTACACAGTGTTATAAACCAATATACCTCAATGAAATAGTTGAAAAGAAATGTTTTAGCTTTTGAGGAACTATTTAGTAAATCAACGTTAAGTACTCTACTATGAAACCGAAGCTTTTTGCAAATGAGTCTCATAAAGTGCAGTTACATTTCCAAAGTAGTTGGGAATCGTTAATCATTGCAATAATGAATGAAATACCAACAACAACAACAAATCAGTTTTGAAGTTCTCAGAAAATTGGAATTATTTAAAATAACTGTTACAAAATACAAAGACTTAGAAATCTATCCTATCAAATAAGAGAGGATCTCAACAAATTAATGATATGGACCAAATATTATACAATATTTAATTTTGAAATATTATAAGGGTTTTTTAAAGTACCTTAACTTGTGGAAACAATCTTCTGATGGATTTCTTGTTTTAAGGTGATAAATTTATACCCAGCACTACACTGAAAAATATTTTCTTCAGAAAAATATTAGTGAGTTAGTATTAGAAATAGATACAGTTAAGAAATTGGTTAAATTATGTGAATATATAGCAGAAATATTTTCTTCTTATATTAATTTTTAGAAATCAATATAAAAAAGATTTATATTTAATGTATGTATATATGTTTTTACTTTCAGAATTTTTTTTAAAATTTATTTTAGAATATAATTATTTTTAGTTCTTCCAGTATACTGTAACCAATTTGTTATTTAGGAAATGAATATTCAAAAATTATATATTTTCATTATTTTTACTATTTTTCATAGTGAATAGTATCCCTATTTGGACAATAAATCCTATAATCACACCACTCATTGGTGATACTAAAAATATTGGACCAAAACATAAGATTTAGACAGGATGGAACATTCCGGAACAGGACAGATGGAGCCTGTTACAAGCTTGGGGCACCAAGGAAGAGCAGATTCTGCTGTAGTTGACCTGTCAACAGATACTTGCTATTGTGGCATTACTGAATGTTCTAGCAGGCTGTCCAAGGGATGCTAGATCTCTATCACATATTCTGTAAGGACTCACACTCAACAAAATAGGAATAAATTATTACTGTGTATCAATAATGTATCCAGAATCTTGTCAGCTATTTTCATATATCCCTTTTTAGTAGGAACAATAAATTTTTGCTGCATGAACAGAGCAATAAATAAATGAATTGTAGAATCAACTCAGCTAGATAATTGACTAGATGTTATTTGAGCAGAGAAGATTAGAGTTGTGAAAGCATTAGCAGAAAAAAAGAAGTAATAAGGATTTATTGGTTTGAGAATTGGGGAAATTCTATATTAGGTTATTAATAGCATCATAGGGAGGGATTTTAATGTCTTTAAATGAAGGGCATGGGAAACACTTGAAAGATTTAGTGCAGATTATAGAAGAACAAGAGATAGAAATTTAGATAAAACTTAGGTAGAGAAAATTTATGCCATAGAAGTAAATGAGAAAAACTGAGGGGGAATGAAAAATGAGAGGGAGAAAGGCAACTGAAACCAGCTTAGGGTGGTACGTGAAGTACACAATAAAGTGCATGTCTATTCCCATACAAATCCAGATGGTGTCTCCCCATGGGCTTAATGACTTGTAAACTAGTCACATTACTTGTAAACTAGTTCATATTACTTGTAAACTAGTTCATACTACCATTAAATCAGTTAATTGTCTAATTTATATTGCATTTATTTATTTTACACTGGCACGCATTCTTTTGTGAAGTAAACTGAACTTCAGCAAAAAAAAAAAAAATTCCAAATATTTAGACCTCATTCATCTCATAAATACATGCCATAAAAATCATAATTTTTTAAAACAGAAAATATAAGACAAGGCTATAATGAATTAGCAATTACTTAGAAAACAATAAATCACTAATATTTGGTAACTGATTAAAAATTCTTACTTTGAATTGCTTAAAAATTCTTATTTTGAATAGTTTCAAGAAAGTAGAAATTTCTGCATCCTAATAAAAAGCTTTTTAGTGTTCTCAGAAAATATGTTTGCTCTATTTCAGTGATTCAAAATGAAAGAAAAGCCATTTTCTCTGGATATGTGAAACAATTTAAAGTCCTGCAAATAAGCTGTGGAATGAAGAAAAATACATTAGCACATGATGTTTGAGCTGAACATTGTACTGTGTGTTAATAGAAAATAGTTATTTTATAATATAAAATTATTGTCATCTATTCAGTATTGAAGACACTATAAAACTAGCTTATATTTTATTTTGATCCAGATTTTGCTTTCATTTTCTCCCATAAATGTGAAGTGGCTGGTACTCATTTCCATTACTTTTTTTTAGAGTTCATTATTTTCAGCTTCAGCAATACCACCCAAAGACTAATGACCAAAGGTTATGAATTTAACAAGTATTTTCTCTGCCAAAATTATCATTTGAACACATTAAAATGCACCATGAAAACATTATAAGTACTATATCACTGATTTATATGAAATAATTATTAAATTCCTGCTATAAACATGAGACTTAAATAGTTATTTTTAGAGAAAGATGGGTGTAAAGATGGATTTTTATGGAGTTTAAAATTTAAGGAAATAACGAGTAAAGAAAAATTAACAATGGTAATTCAATAGAATTTCAAGGTAATATAAAAGATATTTTTTCAGGAGAAATGATTAAAATAAAATTATTGGTTAGGTGTTCAGGAGAATAGAGTTTGGAGAGATTGCTACAGTCACTTATGGTTTGAAAATACATCTTAGGATTTATACATTTATTAACTTTCTGTTCTAACTTGTACTGAAAACACTCTCATTGATTGAGGATGCACAGTTAAAGCAAATGGCAAAAATATAATGTATATTTCATCCAATATTTATAGTTCTGGAAAGCAAGTATTATTATTATTGCAAGTAATGTAAAAAGAAAATGACATATAAATGAGCTTACCAATATCATTGCTCTTAAGAAACTTAACTAGGATTAGAACCCAGATTTATCTGATTTCAAAGCTCATATTTGTTTTCTTATACTATGACCTGTTTAAGACTTTCTTTCCTTAATTAAAATTATCTTTTTACTCTGACATTGATTTATAAAGAAAGGAATTAGAAGAGTCTGGAAATTAAGAATTAGAAAACATACTGAGAGGGGCCAGCCCGGGGGCGCAAGCGGTTAAGTGCGAGCGCTCTACTTCGGCTGCTGGGGGGTTCGCTGGTTCGGATCCCGGGCGCGCACCAACGCACTGCTTGTTAAGCCATGCTGTGGCGGTGTCCCATATAGAGGAAGATGGGCACGGATGTCAGCTCAGGGCTAGTCCTCCTCACAAAAAAGAAAATAAAAAGAAAACATACTGATAAAGTGGCTCAAGGTTTTAGAAATACTTTTTTTTTTTTGAGGAAGATGAGCCGTGTGCTAACATCCACGCCAATCCTCCTCATTTTGCTGAGGAAGACTGGCCTTGGGCTAACATCTGTGCCCATCTTCCTCCACTTTATATGGGACGCCGCCACAGCACGGCCTGACAAGCGGTGCATCTGTGTGTACCTAGGATCTGAATGTGGGCCGCCAGCAGCAGAGTGCACACACTTAACTGCTATGCCGTGGGGCCAGCCCATAAATACATATTTTTTATTATTTTTCATGACTATTATAATTGGCATAATTTTTTTGTTTACCATATAAGATCTATTCCAATATTAAATACTTTCATAGATAATCTAAGATTTTTCAGCATGTAATCTTTTTGGCAATTGTTCTCATTTTTTGACTCACAATTCACTGACAAGTAAAAAAATTATTACCTGATTAATTGTTCTGTCGGGTTCTTCCTAAGCTACTAGTGCTGACCAAATTCCAGGGATAAAGTTTAACAGAAAAAAAAATCTGTAACCATCTAACTCAAATGCCCTCCCACCTAATTCAATCTAAAAGTAGTATATTCTATTGGGTGATTACTACACAAATAACTTACTTTTTGTCTACTCCCAGGCTAGGGTCTGGGTGACTATAGAATAAGCAAAGCTTGCTTAATTTCTCTCTTCCTAGACAGAGATTACTGAAATCTAGAATTTGAGAGCCAGATGAAAAGAACATCATTCCAGGGCCTCTACGTGACATTTTTTAAGAGATTGAGTGGCAATCACAGAAACTTGATTAAGCTCATTCTGGGTGTGTAAGAGAAAAGGGCGTAAAGAGTAGTAGAGTATCACAGCATTGTCTGAACATTTTGAGATATTGTCTTAATTTGAACACAAGAGCTTAATTTTGTTCTTATTTAGAACACGAGGGCTGAGGTTGTTCTATCCTTTTGTTACTTTGGATTGAAGAAATATCAGGAATATTTATGTCCATTTTTTTTCTTTTCCAATACCCATAAAATTTCCCAAATTATGCAAAATGTTCGTTTGTGTATTTTTGCATTTGTAAATAATTTTAGTAAATATAGTAATACATGTATATTTTTATTAAAAGTATTTTGCTACTCTTTTCAGTATAGAGTGGAAAAGCAAATGAGCAGGTCTCATTTCCCACAAAAATGTGTTGATTATATTAAAGTTCACAGGGTGTTGTTCTTTCTAATTTTTTTTTTTTTTTTGTGAGGAGATCAGCCCTGTGCTAACATCCGCCAATCCTCCTCTTTTTTTGCTGAGGAAGACGGCCCTGGGCTAACATCTGTGCCATCTTCCTCCACTTTATATGGGACGCCGCCACAGCATGGCTTGCCAAGCAGTGCGTCGGTGCGCGCCTGGGATCTGAACCAGCGAACCCCGGGCCGCCTCAGCGGAGCGCGTGCACCCAACCGCTTGCGCCACCGGGCCGGCCCCCTTTCTAATATTTTAATGAAAGGAATATATCTTAGGTTCCACTAGCGAACAGAGAGTGGTAATCTAATGATGCTTTGTATTATGTCCATTTTTGTATTGTTTTATGTTTAAAACATAGATACCATCATCAGAGTATTTTAATTATAAAAGCATGCAGTTTTCAAGAATAAAGTACATATCAGCAATTCTTAATACATTCATTAAAATACCAAGAGAAAATATTGTCATGTTTATATGCTCACAATACAGGGATAAATTTCTATCTGAAATCTCTATTTATTATTTATTCTCTCTAATTTTTATGATATTATTTCAATGCATATATAACTTTCAAAGTGGTAGAATTATGCTTTTAATACCTAAGATTAATATTTCTCATGGATAACTTTTTGGAAAGTAAGTATAACAATAATGCTTATTTTAGTCTCTTCCATCTTTGATCTAAAATACAGGTGGAATGTATCAAATATACCAACCAAAGAAAACAGAAAAATACTAAGCTTTCAATAATTCCTCAGGTAGCAACTAAAATGGAATACTGGTTTAAACATTTTCTCTAAATATTTCCTCAAGTGGCAGGCCTTTGCCCAACATTGTGCTGATAATGTTATCCTCTTCATGCATGCTGGTATCACACTTTCATAGCTGGATACAAAGCCATATAATCTTTCAAATAGATTTGATTTAAATCTGCTATTTAGAATCAGACAGAAATAGAGTCAAGTAATATGACTGAAAAATAGGACGTCTCTAGCTTCCAGTATCTGTTTATCTTTGTAATCCTTATCTTTGCGATACTGTATTCTTTAGCTCTTCCTCTTTAAAAGTTGTTATCTTAAAATAAGCCAATCCCAGACCCTATAAGTCAGGGAATTATAAATTCACTAAGATATCCCCTAGCTCCCAGCCACCATTTTGTTTCCCAAGAATTAAACCTTCATCTTTCATAGATAAATTTCTGTTCTGTATAACTGCTTATGACATAGAAATGATATTTTTTCCTATAGGGCTATGCTTACAATAAATAGATCCTCAAATATTACAATAAAATATATACATATATTAACATTTCAATGAGGCAATAATGAATCATAATTATAAAACATCTATGTTAGAATTATGTTGTTAACAATGGTACTAATAGGCAAGACAGATATCAAAGATATTGCATTCCTGAATTTCTAAGTTCTAAAAGTAGGATAATATTTTCTTCAATCCGTATTTTGATATAGTAAATAAAAACAGGTATTTAATGTCTTTTAGCCTTAAGCTATATCAAGGAAGTTCATGAAACTAACCCTATTCTTTAACTTGTGTTCTTTACCTAATTATAATCTACCAAGTATCAAGTTATATTCCTTAAGCTAGGTTTTCAGATCTAGTGAACTCAAACTTGGTCAACTTATTCATAGTTCTCGTGGTTTTATAGACTGAATATTTCTCTTCTTAGGCTTTTTATTTCATGCCTAAGGATTCTGATCATTTTATCTTGATTTCCTTAGGACAACTTCCTAAAAGGTTTTTAAAAGACGTAGTTATCTTTTGTTGAGTTACTTTTATTATTATACATTTAAGATATTGCAATTATACAAAGTATGCCTCATGTGCCCACTCTATAGTATCATCTAAGAATAAGTTAGCTTTGTTCTTCTTTCCATTGCCCTTTTTCATCATGACAAACTTTTAGAATGACTTTTTGTGCAGGGTAAGTCATCATAATTTTGCCTTCTTTAATAATTTATAGTAGTTCCTAGATTAGAATTTTTAGCTTGCAAATGATAACCCAGAGACCATAATCATATAAACTGTTTATTGGTAGTTGATTGGCAGCCACTAGTTTTAATTCCAATATAATCCATTGGAATGGATATATTAATTCTATTTTGTTAGCTGAGTGTAATATATGATGGAATAAATATCCACCATTAACTGCTTTCGTTACTTCCCTCCTTGAAATGTAAAATTTTATAGCTAATTCCCAAGAAAACCTTAAAAATCTTGTTTGTGATGTATCTCATGCTTTAGGCACAGTCAAAAACTATATTATAAAATTTGTGCTCTAGAAATATGACTCACATTGGACAGCAAGGCTACTAAAGTATGACAAAATATATTAAAAGGAATGTGGCTATTCTTACAAGTCAATGATAAATCCCCAGGTTCCCGAAGTTAAACAGAAGCCATGATCCAGAGGAATGAGTACAATAAAGTATTGAGCTTGCTTTAAAAAGAAACATGGATATAAATACTCATTCATGAACAAGAAGCATGTTATCAGAGACAGGTATCACTACTATAGGGTGGTCTGGATAAGCTCCATCGAATCAACAACGTTTGAGCAAAGATTAGATGGTGAAGGAATTATCAAGAAGATATCTTGAGGAAAAGTATTACAGGCAGAAGGAAATCATATGCAAATGTTGGCATTAGAGGGTGATGAAGTCATAAAAAATGAGGATTGGGAAGATTATACATAAGATAATGAAAGCCATTATAAAAACACATAGATGAGTCACATCCCCAGCAAGAGACACACGAGCTTCTCTCTTATAGAGTTTTGAGTAGGGAAAATGTTTCTTTTAAGAATGAACATTCTGATTCAGTATTACATGCTTATTTAGAGTTCAGTTTATTTTACTTACATGACTTAATAACTCCAAGGTAAGATTAATTTTTAACAATATCACAGGCAGAGAGGGACTTTTGGTATGGTAGAATGTGGAAATCCTCTCCCCAAAAGACAATTATAAAACTGAAGAAAAACATCTCAAAAAGCCACCACACGTTGCATGCATGTGGGCATTAACCAAATGTATACAATAAATTGAGAAGCCTTTATTTATGCAAGAGATTGAGCTTTGGGTCCAAACAATGGGAATCTGTGAGATTTTACCCGGACTGCTCCTATCACTCCCAACTTGGTCAACATGGTAGTTTATATGATGGGTTCAGACTGTGAAAGTCACCCACTCTACTTATGCGGAGTATTCACTTAATTTGGACCAGAAAACAAAGTATCCATGCCCAGCAGTGATGTCAGTAAAAGTAACATTTCCAGTGTCAAGCAAAGAGAGAAGTCCAGCAGACGAGCTAGTTAGATCTTGTGTCCTAGTTGGGAGGCCCAATGCACCACTAAAATAGCCAAAATTGTCAAAGGGAGATCTATATTTGAGGCAATCACAGAGGGACTAGATACATCTAGTCTCTACACATCACTGACTTTCTTGATGGCTGTGTGCACATGCAGAGCAAAACAGAGGACCCAAGCTATCAAGCTGTCCATGTATTATTTTGGCTAACAAGGAGGCTGTGAGCATGTGCAGAGGAGAGACAAAAGGAAAAACCAGGGGAAATATGAAAACTGCCCTAATTTTGGAAGCACTGCGTAACCCCCACACATATCTATCAACAGAGGGTAGAAGCCTTACTGGCACAAGATGTTTGAACATAACCTCTGAATAATCACTGGCTGACCACTAAGCTATGCAGACATAGGAACAACCCCTAGGAATAAGGCTTAAGAAAATAATAAAACTAAGCCGAGACATCAGCAGTCACACGCCAAAATGGAGTTGGATTCTACAGATTTAGTCTAACAGGTTACTAAACAGATAATAAAACAAACAAAACAAAAAAGTAATAACAACTCAGGAGGAAAAATCAGAAACTAGAATTGCTACAATATAATATGTAAAATTTCTGGACTTTTTGAAAAAAATTAAGAGCAAAGAAAGATAAAAGTGATTCACAGCTGGAATGGAAAACCATCAATAAAAAATATTTCTGAGTGTGCTCAGTTGTTGCATTTAGTAGGCAGCAACTTTAAAGAAGACATTAAAATATTTTCACAGTACTTAAGAAAACCATGTTTAAACAATTAAAGGAAAGCATGATGCTAATAATCCATCAAATAGAAAATATCAACAAATCAATAGAAATTATATAAAATAAAGACAAAGATATTTGAAAGCTGAAAAAACTGAAAACTGAAATTAAGTTCACTAGCAGTACTCAACAATATATTTGATTGTGCAGATGAAAGAATAAGCAAATTTGAAAATAAATCAATAAAAGTTATCCAATTTGAAGAATGAGAGAAAAAACTTAGAAGAAAACATACAGAAGCACAGAAACTCGAGGCCAACATCGAGTATACCAACATATATGTAATGTGAATTCCAGTAGAAGAAGAGACATGAAGAGATAAACTATATAAAGATATAATGATTAAAACTTTCCAAATTTTATAAAAAAACAATTATTGACATATGCAACAAGTTCAATAAATCACAAAGAGGATAAAAATAAAGAGATCCAACTAGACACATCACAGTCAAACTTTTGAAAACAAAGATGATGAGACAATCTTGAAAACAGTAAGAGAAAAATTACTCATTATGTAGAGAGGGTGAGCTATACAATTAATACTGACTTCTGATATGAAACAGTGGAAACCAAAATGCAGTGAAATGGCATATATTCAAAGTGCTGAAAGGAAAAAAAAAAAAGAACTACAAACAAGAATTCTATTTCCAGCAAAACTATCCTTTAAAAAAATCAGGTGAAACAAAAGCATTCCCAGAAACATTTAGATGGAGGTAATCAGTTACTAGCATATATACCTTAAAGAAATTCTTAAAAGAAATCCTTAAAGCTGAAAGAAAATGATACCAGAAGTTAACTGGAATCCATAAGAAACAATAAAAATAACCAAAATTTTGGTGAATGTAAAGCACTGTCTAAATATTTTTTTTCTCTTAGCTTCTTACTAAGTTATAAGAGGGTATAAGGCAGATATTATAACACTGAATTGTTGAATCTCTATATATATATGTAATATATATGAAAATCATAAGACAAAGTAGGAGTGAAGAAATTGAACTTCACTGGAACAAAGTTTCTATATTTTACAAGAACTGACTTAGTAACAATCAATATCCATAAACACACATACACATGCATGCACATACTACATACAGAAACAAGGGAAAAAAGATAATATTAGATACTCTTCTTATTACATTTAATTTTAATTTCTGACATATTAAAGACCTAAATATGAAAAAAATAACTTTAAGCTGCTATTAATTAGTTGAAATATTTCTTAATGAATATAAGATAAGGAAAAATCTGATTAAAATTTTAATTGGACACATTTTTTTCAATTCTATTTGCTGTAAATTCTTCTAGGTGCCAAGGAAACCAAAATGAACACTACTGACAAATATCCCTCTGTTGTGCAGCTTACATTCTCACGGGTTTAAGAATATTTACACAATCACACAAAAAAAATGTTGATCAAGTTTCCCACAGTAAAATTAAAATTTTAAATGATAAAAGATAGTGTAAACAAAATAGAATGACAAAACATAGACTGAAAAATGATAAATGGTATGTATATAGCAACAAAGGATTTTACTCTAGAATGTATAAAACATATCAATGAGAATAAGAAACTATGCCAAGATAAAAATGGGAAAGTCTGTAGAGAGAAATATTAAATAACCAATAAGCAAATGAAAGATTCTCAAGCTAATCATGAATTTTAAAAAAGTTATTTAAAATGATACAGAAAAATAATTTCACATCTATGGGGTTATACAGTTTAAAAAGTTGGCTAATGAAGGTGTTGGTGACAAGTGGGAAAAAAAACACAGTCCATTATTATTGAGAGGATAATTTGAGGAGAAATTGGCAATTTGTAATGAAGTTAAGGATGTCCAAAACTTATGCTCAGAAATTTACCCTAGAGAAACTCTTGTCCACGTGCAGAAGGAAGCAGGGCCATTAGTGTCTGTGGCAGCACCTGTGTGTAATTATGAACACACTAAAAGAGCCTAAAAGTTCAATTTATTGGTAAAAGAAAAATAAATGTGGTTCATTCATACAAAAGAATATTACACCATATTGGATTAATGAGCCAGAGCTAGATCAATAAATAGTTCTCAAAATCATCATGCTAAAGGAAAAAAAATGTTTTCTAAAGGTAAGGAAATGCCATTATTTGACTTTTGTAAATATGGAAAACCAATCCCACATATTGTTTTGTATGCATACGTAAGCAGTTATGTATAAATATCAAATTTTAGATATCAAATATCTAAATAATCACACTAACTTGAGATTACTCATGAGAGAGTGGGAGAAGTAAGCTATAGGGGCTTGGCTGTTAGCTGTGCTTTTCACAATTAAAAAATAAGCTGTGAAGCTGAGTCAAATTGTGAACATCTTTTAAAGCTGTGTGGTCAAAATATTGTTTTGTATTATTTTGTGTAATTTTATGTGTTTTTGAATAATGTTATCATAATTTTAGTGTAAAAAATTGGGGTCAGCCCTGTGGCACAGTGGTTAAGTACGTGTACTCCGCTTCAGCTACCTGGGTTCATGGGTTCAGATCCTGGGTGTGGACCTACACCACTCAGCAGCCATGCTGTGGCCGTGACCCACATACAAAGTAGAGGAAGATTGGCACAGATGTTAGCTCAGGGCTAATCTTCCTCAGAAAAAAAAAATAGTAGAAAATTAAGTTAGCTTTTGATTTAAATCTTGAAAATATATGATCAGAATGTCACAGTTAATAAAAATAATGATACATAAAACTAAAGCTGAAAAAATCAGTTAAGACGGTTTTCTCTCTAAATACTTCCACTGTCAGCCCACCAGTGCACTGCATTGTTTATTTAAAGATGAGTTACTACTTGACAGAAACCAAGGATAAAAGAAAAATCATCTTGTATTTCTGTTCAAGAGTCCATTAATTAGCAGCTTGGGATCTGAGAAACTTTAATCAAAATATAGAGAGACATCAACAATTAAAGAACAATCATAAAAGAAAATAAAGCCTTTTCAAAACTAGGCCAATATAAGAATAGATATATGATTTTTAAACATCTAATTTACATGTTGTTTTTTTTCCTTCCCCCCTTGAAAATAGCTAGAAACCTAATAAAAACCTTAGCAGTGTTTTAGCATATGTAAACCAACTCTCTTGGAGTCAGATAACCTTCCGGGGATAGGAGCATGAATGCATAATTTGTAACTGCATGTGTATGTATGCACACACACACACATACAGATATGTACAGATACATGCACATATGTACACATGCATGTATATGTTAATTTTACTATGAAAAATGTTTTAGTAAGTCTTTAATTTTTAAATATAAAAATTTGGTAAACATAAGTGTTTCTTCTTATTCAAACAACTCTTTCTTAACTCTTTTGTCCTCTCAGCCCTGTGCGCTTAATCCAAAATACTTTCATATATGCCAACACTGCTTTTGGAAAAGAAGGCATGTGGAGTGTTATTGAAACCACATTATTTTGTATTTAGTGTTGCTGAATTATTTTGATGAATACAAAGCCAAAATTCTCTGAGTCTATATTATAACAAGATTCTAAGGGTCCGATAATGATAAGCATGTTGTGAATTTTAGTCACCTATAGTGAAAATCACACA
This sequence comes from Ceratotherium simum simum, assembly GCF_057802395.1. Taxonomy (NCBI): domain Eukaryota; kingdom Metazoa; phylum Chordata; class Mammalia; order Perissodactyla; family Rhinocerotidae; genus Ceratotherium; species Ceratotherium simum. The sequence continues at coordinate 28,132,120 of NC_141907.1, read as the reverse complement.
AAATAATTTGTTTATAATATGTACATGAAAAATAGTTTCCAAAATTGTCCCTTTAAATAAAACTGAGGTTGATAAGCAAGGCCCCAGGAATAATACATTTCAATTGCTCCTTCTAGTAATACTAGGGGTTATGGAACATTTATGTATTCTATCAGTACAGAGGAACCTACTAGAAAAAAATAGGGTAAATAGCTAATAAAGACCAATATAAGATTTTAATCCAGTGTTCTTATTTAGTATACTTTAAAAATGGCAAAATATTTAATGTGACATTCTTTGGAGAACATATTTCATTCTATTTAGGAAATATAGTTTAGTGTTTCTCCATAATAATTTTGCTTGTTAACATTAGAAAACTTCCTGAGGCAGCCATTCTATCATGTGCCCTTCTGAACTCTATTCAAGGGGAAACCTGATGCAAGAAGGGAGGTTGGTGGACAGTCTCCAGCTGCAGGTGCTTTCAGGATCTGCCTCAGCTGTTGCGCCACGGCACACGACAGAAGGACGATACCCACCCAATGACTGAGCATCATGGTGATACAAGGGTTCAACATTTCAGACCACAGGGGACTGTTTGAAAGACATCTCAGCATTGTAGTTCCTTTTTGGGCTAGCCAGGATTTTCTCAAGGCTGCACCACTATCTGGGGCTGTTCCTAGTCAATCTTGTCACCTTCATACTCTCCTTTCACAGATGTCAGACCTGTATCACAGTCAGAAGTCTTCCCTTGCCTACTCCTACATACTTTATCATTTATCCTTCACAGATATTGTACCAATAAATCTAAATAAATCCATTGTACTTCTTGGTACATATTTGTGTTTGCTTATTAGAAGACCCAAATGACAAATGAGAGATTACAGCAACTAAATTTTATATGAATTTTCTATATAATTAGCTAAAATTTGTCTTAAGTCTCCAAATCTTTTAATGAATATTTGAGCAATTTTCTTAGAAAAAAATCGATGAATAGTTGGCATATAGTATGCTTAATAATAATATATTAGTAAATACTTATTGAATTAATGTCCTGCTTTCTTCAAAAGAAAATACTAATACAACTTATTTATTTATTAATGACTAATCCAATTCATCACCAACTTTTGACAGGATAGAGGTATCTAGTCTCCCTGCTTCAACTTTTGTTCCCTTTGAGTCACTATATTTTCTATAATACCTAAAATAATACAGGAAAATTATGAATAATTTTATGCCAATGAATTCAACAAATTACATGAAATAGAAAAATGTCTTAAACTATACAAACTACAAAAACTCACTCAAGAAGAAATAACCTGAACGGCCTAACATCTGTTTATTAGATATTAGATGTTGAATTTATAGGGAAAAAAAAATCTAAACAGGAAGAAAACTCCAGGCCCTGACGGCTTCACTGATAAATTATACCAAACATATAAGGAAGAAAGAATTCCAATTCTGCGCAAATTCTTCCAAATAAATAAAAAAAATAGAGAATACCTCCGATTGAGTCTATGAAGCCAGCATTATTCTCATAATAAAACCAGAAAAAAAAAAGATGTTACAGAAAAAGAAAACTACAGATCAATATCTCTTGTGAGCACAGATGCAAAAATTTTGACTCTTTTCTCAAATTGGATGCAACAATATATAAAAAGGTGATCTAACATTTGAAAATTAAAAAGGGCACAAAAAAACATTGAAGGTGATAGATATGTTTATTTTTCTTAATTATGATGCTTTTACATAATATACATATGTCAAAACATATCAAATTGTATATTTAAAATGTATGCTGTTTATTGTATGTCAGCTAAATCTCAATAAGTCTGTTAAAATAAAATGGTTGCGTTAAGGCACTATGTTTTGGGGTAGATTGTTACCCAGCAGTGGGTGACTAGAACAGTGTAATAGTCCCCACGCTCCCTTTCCCTTGGGTTGGGTAGCTTTGAGCCTAAGCTCTACACTGGCTCTTGGAGTTCCCCTAAGCAATAACTCGGTTGATAACTAATGTTTTTGCCCACTTGTGAATGGGTCAGTCAGGCTTTGGTGAAACTCCAGTCAGTTAGTCTCTGGTAGAATAGATTCCCTTTAGGGCAGGGCTTGTTAAGGAGAGCTATAGGCATATTTCAAAATGGTTACTTCTCTCCAATCTCTGCTGGAAGCACGGGGGATTTTTCTCTATCTTCACAGTGAGAGTCTGGTAGAGCTCCTATAGGTAAAACTCACGAAAATATTTGGTATTCTCTAAGACTGAACCCTCTTGGAATTTTTAATGCTTATATTAGGACACACTGAGGTTCCAGCAATTCATCAATTACAGTTTAAAATGTTGCTACCAATACTGGCTGCGCTACAGCCCCTGCTTCTGGACTTCTGCTGCCAGTAAGTTATAATTCTCTGTTTCTGCCTGTCTTTCTCTCCAGTTTTCAAGGCAGCTAGTATTTTACCCTGGGTTCTCGATTCTTTGATGTATGTACTAAGCGTTATTGACTTTTAGTTTATTCATCTGTTTATTTATGTAAGGACAGGAGTGACAACTTCCAAGCTCTTTACATGTCAAAACGGAAACCAGAAGTCTAATGTATTTTACAAAATACTCCGCCTAACAACAGCAAATTATGCAATCTTCCCACACTCACATGGAACCTTCACTAAAATAGACCACATTCTGGGCCATAAAACACACTTTAACAAACTTAAAATGATAGAAATCATATGGTTACTTCTCAGATTATAATGGAAATAAAGGGGTTCATAACCATTAGAACTACCTTACAAGAAATGCTAAAGGAAATTCTTCAGGATGAAATGAAAGGATGCTAAGTAATAACATGAAAATATATACAAGTGTAAAACTCACTGGTAAAGAGAATTATACAGTCAAATTCAGAATATCCTAATACTGCAGTGGTGGTGCATAAATCACTTTTATCTCTAGTATAAAAGTTGAAAAACAATAATATTAAAAATAACTATAACTACAATAGTTTTTTAATGCTGCACTATATAAAAAGATGTAAAGTGTGAGGTCAATAGCATAAAATGTGGGAGGAGGAGAAAGAAAAGTCTAGAGTTTTTCGTGCAATTGAAGGTAAGATATCAGCTTAAAATAGACTGTCCTATATCTACAATGGTTTATGTAAGCCTCATGGTAACAACAAAGCAAAACCTATAGGAGTCACAAAAAAGATAAAGAGAAAGGAATTAAAGCATATAATTACAAAAAATAAATTACATAGCAAGAGAGTAAGCGAGGAAGAAAGGAACAAGGGAACTTAAAAAAAAAACAGTCAGAAAACAGCTAATGAAATTAACTGTAACTGTAGTAGAAAGTCCTTGCCTATCAATAATGACTTTAAGTGGAAATGAACTAAATTTTCTAATCAAAAGACACAAAGTGGCTGAATGGATACAAAAACAAGATCCAACAATATGCTGCCTACAAGAGATTCACTTCCACTTTAAGGACACCCATAGGTTGAAAGTAAGGGGATGGAAAAAGATATTCCAAGCAAATGGTAACCAAAAGACAGCAGGGATGGCTATACTTATATCAGATAAAATAGGCTTTCAGTCAAAATCAGTCACAAAAGACAAAGAAAGTCACTACATAGTAATAAAGGAGTCAATTCAACAAGAGGCTATAACAATTGTAAATACAGTTATGGGCTGCTTAACTACTGGGATACATTCTGAAAATGTGGTGTTAGAATTTCATATTGTGCGAACATCATAGAGTGTACTTACACAAATCTAGGTGTTATAGCCTACTCCATATCTAGGCTATATGGTACTAATCCTATGGGACCACCATTGTATATGTGGTCCATCATTGACTGAAACGTCATTATGAGGCTCATGACTATATACATGCACCCAGCATTGGAACACCTAAATATTTAAAGCAAATATTAACAGACCTGAAATGAGAAATGGACAGTAACAAAATAATAGTAAAAAACTTCAATATGCCACTTTCAACATTGGATAGATCATTCAGGCAGAAGATTAATAAGAAAACAGTAGATCTACCCGAAGCCATTTATCAATTCAATGCAATCCGTATCAAAATTCCAATGGCATTTTCACACAAATAGAAAAAACAATCATAAAATTTGGATGAAACCACAAAGATCCTGAATAGCCAAACCAATATTGAGAAAGAAAAACAAAGCTAGAAGCATCACACTTCTTGATTTCAAACTATACTACAGAGCCATAGTAATTAAAAGAGTATGGTACTGACAGAAAAATACACACACAGACCAGTAGAATAAAATAGAAAGCCCAGAAATAAATTCATGCATATATGATCAACTGATATTTGACAAGGAAGCCATGAATACTCAATGGGGAAAAGATATCTTTTCAATAAATGATGTTAGGAAAACCGGATATTCGCATGCAAAAGAATGTGAATTCTCACCTATGTTACACTACTCACCAAATTAACTTGAAACAAATTAAAGATTTAAATATACGGTCTGAAACTATAAAAATCCTAGAAGAAAATATAGGAAAAATCTCCTTGACATTGATTTTGGTAACGATTGTTTTGGATATGACACCAAAAGCACAAGAAAAATCAATATGGGGCTGGCCCGGTGGCGCAAGCAGTTAAGTGCCTGCGCTCTGCTGTGGCGGCCCGTGGTTCCCCGGTTCGGATCCCAGGCGCGCACCGACGCACCGCTTGGCAAGCCATGCTGTGGTGGCGTCCTATATAAAGTGGAGGAAGATGGGCACACTGTTAGCCCAGGGCCAGTCTTCCTCAGCAAAAAAAGAGGAAGATTGGCAGATGTTAGCACAAGGCTGATCTTCCTCACAAAATAAAAAAAAAAAAGAAAGAAAAATCAGTGCAAAAGCTAAAACAAACAAGTGGGACTACATCAAACTTAAAAGCTTTTACACAGCAAAAACAACAATCAACAGAATGGAGAGGCAGCCTGCAGAATGGGAGAATATATTTGCAAACCACATACTGACGAGGGGTTAATATCCAAAATATATAAGGAACGTGTACAACTAAATAGCAAAAAACCCAAATAATTAAATTAAAAAATCAGAAGAGAACTTGAATAGACATTTTTTTTAAAAGAAGACATATAGATGACCAACAGGAACACTAAATTGCTCATCATCGGGCCGGCCTGATGGCGTAGAGGTTAAGTTTGCACGCTCCACTTTGGCGGCCTGGGGTTCGATCACGAGCACGGACTGATCCACCACTTGTCAAACCATGCTGTGGCTGCGTCTCATATAAAGTAGAGGAAGATGGGCGCGGGCCCAGCAATCTTCCTCAGCAGAAAGAGGAGGATGGCAAGAGGAGGGTTGGCAACAGATGCTAGCTCAGGGCTGATCTTCCTTAAAAAAAAAAAAAAAAGAATGCTCAACATCACTAATCATCAAGGACGTGCAAATGAATACCACAATGATACATCACCTCAATATTATCATACAATATAAAATTCTTCTATGTAATTTTCCATTTTAAAAGCAAACCACAAACATTTATCTATTTCTCTACTGAAGGACAATGATTTTTTTCCCACTTTTTAAATATTTTAAACAGTACATTTATGAACATATTTTCTTTGCTCTTATGTTAGAGTTTCTCTGCAAGTTGTATTACTGGAATATTTGTGCTTGGTGTTAAAAGACCTTCATTTTCATTAACCTTATGGCCACTTTAATTTGCATTTTTCTGAATAGTAGTGAGGTCCAGCATTTATTTATTTGCCACCCAGATTTCTTCTTCCATAAAATGTTTATATTATTTATTCTGTTGTTGTTACCTTTTTATTCTTGATTTTTAAGTGTTCTTTGTACGTTTGTGACATAAAACCTGTGTAATTTATTTCCTTGCAATTATCTTCTACCTGTCTGTGCTTTCTTGTTTTCAGGATGATTTTACTGCTTACTTTGTCTGAGAAAGTCTGCCACACAGTGGGTAATAAATAATTGGAAAAGCAAAAATGGAGTTGTTTGGCTGAGTCTGTCCCAGAGACGAGTCCTGTAAGTACAGATCTTTGATATCAGATTGACCCACAGTTAAGTTCAAAGTTAGCAGTTTCTTGAATTGAACTCAAATGCCATCACCTTTCCAATTTTACAATTCAGTTATCCAGATTTGAGACAGTGTTATAATCAATCAGACTCCCTCATTCTTAGCAAACAAAGCATTTGCTGTTTTCTTTTCTTTTTCAATAGAGACAGATGGAATGATTATTTATCTTACACTTATTCAAATAAATGCATTATGCCTATCTTAGGCAAAGTTTCTGGCATTCCTTAAGGAAAGTACAGTGTCTCTGAATACTGCTCCTGTGGGCTGCCTCGCGGTGCATTCTCCCTCAGGCAACTGGAACACCCAGGCATGAGGGGCTACTTACCCCTGTTCAGTAGACTATTTTTCAACTATTTTGCCAAGTGGTTTTCCAAATATGACTATGCTCAGGTACTAAGATGATTTATTTTATATTAGTCTATAATTAATCACATTACAACAGGTATTATTTTGCATATTTTGTTGCCTTCAATATTTACTAAATGTGTCATTTAATTTAGACATGTCACTTAACTTCTCTAAATCTTTTTTCTCACCTCAAGAAGGCTTTGAAATATTTCTTCTAAAACAAAGCCTTTTTAATGCTTGGAACTTCAAATTGGACCAAAAAAAAAGTTGTTTCAAAGAGCAGCAGCTTTAAAAAATTATTTCAGCTTTATAGACTAAAGAAAATCCTCAAAAGGAGCAGTTATGATCCAAGCAATCATATTTAACTGCCAAGAACACATGTACACCATTTGATGATGTGCTATTTCACAAGGAAATAGAACACCTTATTCATCAGGAAAAAATAATTTAGTGAGTTATTTGAAGTGGTGAAAGTAATCGGAATGAGAGCTTAAATTGAAAGGAAAAATTTGCTAAATTGCTTAGCATACTAAAGAGGAAAATAATTTGGTATGAGATGGACAAATAGTAGGGGAGGCCCAGGAATTTAAGGGCTAATTATTGTAGAATGAGTAGTAATAGGGAGAATTGCCAATACTATAGTGCACAAGAAAGAGGGAAATTGGCATGAGAGATGACATTTTCGGTTGGAATATTGTTCTCTGCAAAACATAAATCCTTCGTGTAATACATAAAAAACAAATGAAGTTATACCAATTGTGGTGTCCATCTATGGAAAAATGGATGATACATATTTGACAAAGTCATTTCCTGACTTTCTCCAGTATATATCCAACCATCTAAATATTTTGTGAATATTTTAGTCTTCCTCAAGCACTTTGACAGCCTAGTTGAAAATAAACCCTGGAACTGCAAGAAACTGCCTAAAGACACTTTAAAACACCATACAAAGACGGAAGTGAAAATATTACAAACAGTGCATAAGGACAGAGAATGAGTATAGCAAAGAAATGATCAGAGTATGATTTAATGACCAAAGCTTCTTAAAAGAGAGGTTTTGATTGGCAAATAGCCTAAATACGAGCCAAAGTGAGCAGACAGAGATGCTTGAATATTGGCAATAAAGTGGTGGAGGCTAATAAAATGAAGGCTGTTAGAAATGTCTATTTTCCTGAGTATTTCTGTCTGAAAAATATTTCTGCTAGAGTTAAAGTTTGTGGGCCGTGTTAGTAGTAGGATCCTTAAGCGTTGGCAGTCAAGTGAACAGACGGGACACGACTTTCATCAGGTTATGCAGAAGAAATGTTTTAAAGATGCATTGAAGCACAAATTCAAATGACACAGCACAACTGTGTGCTACAGGAGAGCAACAGCTGCAGCCAGGCCTCTTGGCAGTTACTTATGGCTCCTGTCAAGCAGCTCTATCAGACAAATTTGATTTGTTGCAGTTAAATGATGGTGTCAAAAAGAAAGCAAAGGTGGCTCTTGAGCTAACAAGGCAAAAGGCAAAGTTCATTCAGACACAGAGCTGATTTTTTTCCTCTACATAGTCCCTTTTATATAAACTTCTTTAAAGTTTTGGCCCTTGTTACTTCTACATCTCTTCTCTATTTAGATGTCTTTCATAAGTAAAAATTACTTATTTTATTATCAGGCACTAACCATTGCTGACTCATTTTTTCAATTGATCTACCTTGAACATCGTTTCTGAAATGGCCTATCTACTGTTTGAATTCTCCTGTGGTCTGATTAGTCCAAACGACTGTTCACAAGGCATTTTTACAAGAATGTGAATTGAAGTATCCTCTCTTGTAGTGAAATAGTACATTTTGTGTTTTATACTTTAAATGGTCTATAACAATTGTTGATGTTTTTCTAAGTAAACATTTGAAAGTAAAGTATCTTAAGGATTCTGCAAGTGACATGTCAAAATATAAAGAAATATAATATCCGCACATTTATATTGCATAATTTACACTAAGCATGTCTATTGTAGTGAAGCAGATGTGTTTGCATACAATATCTCAGTGGTCTACATTCTCATATAAGCCTGGGATTTATGTTTTGTAGTCTGGGCCAGTATTTGTCTGTGCAAGACTCTTGTGATAGTGCTGTGTTTGCTTTATGGTAACTCTGCCTCCAAAAAGGACATCATCAATTCTCAAAAAAGCGTCCAGAGTGATGATTTCAAAACTTAAGTCAAAGGATTTTATTCCTCTACTCAGAACCTCAGAACCAATGGCTCCCATCTCATTCATTTATAAGACCTCACTCCTGTTCTCTGAATTTAGGTCTTGCTACTCCCTGCCTCCTTCCACTCTAACTGCACTGGCTTTCTCAGTGTTCCTGAAACACACGATAGATACTCCTGCCTGGGGAAGTTTGACTTCTTCTTCCCTCTACTACATGCTTCTCTTCCAGATATTTTCCTTGTCTTGCTTCCTTACCTCCTTCAAATTTATCCTCAGATAGAACCTTCACAGTTCAGCCTTCCCTAGCCACACTATTTAAAATTGTAGCCCTCATCCTCACCCCACACTTCTTCATCTGTTCTCTGCCTTATTTTCCACTACTAAATTTAACAACTTCTAGCAAATGAAAATTCATGGTTAATACTCTTGATATATATTGGCCATATCAATATGGGTATATATGGCTATGCGAATGTGTAGAACATATAGAGATTTTGTTGGCAGATTTAGTCATTGGCATAGCTTATTGCATGATTAGAGAGATTTCTATGTTTCTGAACTCTAAAATCTTGTAAGAGAAGGAAACCTTGTACAGTATCCAATTTAATCCCCTTATTTGGCTGATTAAATCAAGATCCGATAGGCTGTACGGCTCACCCAAGGTAACTACAGATCAATCCATTAGAGACAGTACCAAAACTTGAGCGAGCCCTCTGATTCCAGGATGGAGGACCAACAAAGCACCGTAATATGGGGCTAAGAACCTGGCTCTGGTGAGAGAATGCCACATTTCAACCCTCTCTCCTTCACTTATTAGCTTTCACTTAGTCTTTAAGGCAAAGTACTTAAACTTTCTGAGTCGCAGTCATCTTCTCTACAAAACTGGGAAATGATAGTATTCACTTCATAGATTTGGGTTGAAGATTAATCAAGTTAATTTATATAAAATATAAATTATATAGTTTAGGGCTTTGTAAGCATTTCAATGAATTGTAAACATTTTAATGAATGCTAGTTGCTGTTACTTTTTAGATAAACTTAATGTATTACATTACTAAGATTCTTGTGTTGCTATGCTGTAGATGCAGGATATATTATATGTGACTGTGTGTGCCTATAAATTAATGACGTTCATTTCCAACGTATGCACTAATATCGTTCTTATGAAGGTCAATCCAAATTGCACATATATTGGTTGATTGATATTAGCAACTACAACATTGCTGACAAGGAAACTATAACTGATGTAATTATGTCATGGTGGTATCCCCTCTAAGGAAATGCAGTCACAAGAATCAAACTCAGCATTAAAACAAGGACAATTATTTATGTAAGTATTGTGTAAAAGGCCAATGATAGTGCAGTCGTATGTTTTATCTTCTCTACAAATAAAAAGAGTAAAGCTTTCAACAACATCATTTTATTCCAGCGACAATGATACATGCAGTATTTTCTTAGGATACGTAGCTAAACGTGACATGATGTAAAACATAATTTTAACTACTAGAGAGTGTTTAAAATGTTACAAGACTTTTGGGGAGGTTGTTATTTATTCACTTTTTAGCATAATGATATCAAATAAAATGTGACCTGTAAATTAAGGTTCCAAAATTGATTGATTTCAGGGAGCAGTTAATGAGTATTTTAGAAATTGTGTTCACTGTACTGCTTGACTAATGAAGATGTTCCTTTGAAGCTGAACTTGGATCAGAGAAATTGGCTATTTTATGAGTTTTATGCATCTTGCTATAAACTTGCAGCCCAGTGCTGCAGTGTCTTTGATGGAGGGGTGAAGCACTATTGCACGCACAGTTCTATTTAAGTGGGTCTTGAAAGGTAGCTCTTTAATCATCTTTGACCTATACAACCATTGCACAAGGCTACAATTCTATAAACAGGGATTCCCATCATGATTGCCAGTGAATACCACTTTGATCTTAGCATGTGGCTTGATAGATCAGTGCCCTCAAGCCAGAATCATGCTGTCAGCAAGAAACACAACATATGGGGTTTCAATAGCTCAAATTATTACCTTATTGAGTTTACCTAGTTGTTATCAAATATAACAAGGAAATATCTTGAATCGACTCTGGGTAAAATTCTGCAAAAAAAAAAAAAAAGCTTAGTTTAAAGGCCTAGAAATATTCTAAAGACTTTCTATTAGAGTTAGTTGAAGCACAACTGACATACTTTCTGTTATACACAGTATTTCAAATAACAGACATTCCAGCTCTTTCAACAACCACAAAAGATCCAATGACACATAAAAACCTAGATTGCAGTGCCACTGATTCCTACTGTTTACAAAGTGCAGCTTAGATGCTTAGAATCAAAAGAATGATACTTCTCATCTCCAGGACATACAGATTTACAGTATTTTATATTCAATACCAGGAAATACACATTCTTAAGCTACAAAATATGTGTACCTTTTATGTGCATATATTTAATATACAACATGGGATACTATTTATAAGCCCATGTTTCAATGTCAAATAGTTTTCTCCTTTTATATTGTTCCTGGTTTCTTTTATATTTTTGGTCTATGTTAAAGATATTGAAGCAAACTTATTTATGAGAGCACATTGAAATGTTGGGGGTCTAAAGATTGCATGAAATGGACGTATATAAATTTGTCAGTCCCTATGAAATATCTACTTTGATCTGTAAAGTTTAGAATAGGAGGAAATGTGGTAAAAGGAAAATGTCTTGGACTTTGAATCAGACAAGTATGGAATCATATTCTTCAGTATGGAATCTTTATGACCTTTGGTTAAGGTTAGTTACTTAGTCACTGTTTGTGGGCTTTCTTCAGAAAGGGGTTTTACTTGGGGCAAGGCAGCTCTCTTCAGATATGGGCAGTTTCTGAGGAGGGAGATGACCCCCAACCTTCAGCAGGCAGCATGCTCAGCAGTGGAAGGTGGAATGAATACCTCTGTTCTGAAGAGGGATCTAAGCAGAACACCACAGCACCCATGATTGTCAGTTATTTTGTTCATCCTTCTCTATTTTCAAAACCAAATGTTTCAACCTCAAATAATAAGGCCCTCCTCTCTAAATCTTATAGATCATGTCTCTACAAAAAATGTCCCCCTTTACTACTAGTTTAGTAACAAATTTTACAAAATATTAGTAATTTTATTAGGATTATTTTACACTGCTTTCTAATCACTGACCTCTTACATAAATAATACAGTAAAATAGTGGTTCAGCAGGTAGAAGTGTATGATTTGGAGTTAAGCTGTTTGGATTCATGCCTTAGTTCCACCAATTATTAGCCATAAGAAATTAGGGAAGGTTTATCTCTCTGTTTCTTGGTTTTCTTGTCCGCAAATGGTCATAATAATAGTACTTACTTCATAGGTGGGAAGGATTTGATGAGTTTAATTACACATGTAAAGCCCTTCTTGGTACCTGGCATAAAATAATCAATTTTTATTACTCTGTCCTGTGCTGTGTTGTGGAATCCTCCTCAACATGACTCAGTATTTATTACTATAATTCGCATGTTTTATTGTGACAGAAGAAAATGAATTCAAACTCCACCATTGTCATTGAAGAGTTTTAAAACATTCACATCCCTCCCAGAATTGTCATTTTATTACATGAAAAATGGGTTAAAAAAACCCACAAACAAACCACTCTTTCTACCTGGTGAGTTCATTTTGAAAACCACATAAGATAATATATGTGAAAACATTCCATTCTTCAGCCAAAAAATTCATTCTAAATGTTCCTAACATACTATACTTTCTCACGTTCCAGATCTTTTGCATACAGGCTGTTCTGACTAGAGTTTTTCCTTGTCTCTCTCCTATCTTTTGACTTCTACTTGCTCATTAAGCTTCAGCTCTATCCTTTCCCATCGAAGTTTTCTATAGGCCTTCAGTTAATGCCACACACCCACCCCATGCTCCCATGACACCCTGTAGACAACAATGAGATCATATTTATCTCACTTTTTCCTAATTATCTGTTTTGTGGGAGGGTTTTTCGTTCTTGTTGTTTAGATGGCTTGACAAGATTTTTCTTCTAAAGGAATGCCTTCTTCATTGCTTTGGTATTCCCAAACTTCACCCAGCATCTGGATCACTTACTAATGAGCGGAGTGAGACAGGATGGGGTGGGATGGGATGGCTTTATGGTGTGAGTGGAATTTTTCACAAACAGTTGGATCTCAGGAAATGACTTAGGGTAACTAGTAAAATAATCATTTTTACTTTACAAGTAGAAATTTATCTTACTTTCTGCCAAAATTATCAAAACTAATTTTTCTATGATTGCATTTCTCCACACTACTTCAAAATTATATCTATTGTTTTGCTTAATAGCTCAGCACACATTTAGGCAAACTTCGTTCTGTGTCTCTAATGACCTTCTTTAAAGTATGTTCACAGTGCAGGTGATTTTTGAATGTTTCTTAGTAAACATAACAGGAAAAATACTTAAAAGGACGAAGAAGACTACCTGAAGTGACTTGGTGTTTTACGTAAATGATATCACCCTAGCTGGAGGTAGACACACACACACACACACACACACACACACACAGATGATAATGTTAATGGTGATTGGAATTCATGTTTCTATGAGTAGTTGTAAGGGCTCCTGAAAATTTCTAGCAGATCCCATATTTTTACATTTTATTTGCATTTATAATTGGAATTGTGGAATTTGCTCAATGTCATTTTTCTGAGGACTGCAACAGAGTGAAAATAGAGACTAGGACGTGGAAGCATCAAAAGTGTCATAACACCTAAGGAACCATTATCATACTTAGGAATGGCTATATTATTTGACTAATATTTGCAATGAAATAATTTTTTTTTTTAAGAAATAGGTTGTTTCTATTGTAACCACTATGTCTTCTCCTTTTGGTTTCTTTCTCCTAACTTTATGGTGGTCCTTTTATGAGATCTGGCAACCACAATGTCTTTTAATTAGCAATAATTTTGACATTACATCTTTCGTCAAAAGAAGATGGAATAGGAGAACATAAACTGCAAAACAATAATGGACTAAACTTTGTTTAGTAATTCATTCCTTCCCACACTCATGCCTTTCGTTGACTTTGCAGAATTAGGAGAAGTAAAGTTTCACATGCAAGGTTTGGTAAGTTTCATTCCCATTTAAACCTTCATTAAACCCCCACATTTAGCTATGCTCTTCTAGATACCAGTGGTTCATCCTTTAATAAGTAAGGGTAGCAATACTGCTAAGTGACCCATGCATATTTTCGCAGGAGTATAGGGATAATGATGTTGCCCCTTACTTTAACAGTGATATGGAGTTCCCTCTCAATTATCTAGGAGTGATTGTCTGTTTTGCTCATTATTTCTGACCTTTACTTCTTTTTCCTTTTCTCCTGTCCTAATGTTTTTGGACTTTGCATTGTGCCAGCAGAAAATGGAGAGGAAAAATGATGAAATACAGAATATAAATGAATTATTGTTGTCATTTCTAGTTTTTAAAAATGAAACTCTATTGAAATAATTACATCAATTTTTGATCACTTGGCTTGTCTTTTGTAGATTTTTCTTTGCATTGCCACTGAAAAAAATGGCTAAGTAAACTAACAGAATAAAGAGTCCAAAGGAGACAATTAAAACTACCTAGTAGGAGAAACTTACAATAATTTCAGCACATCAGTTATTTATATGAAACAATGGATTTCTAAGAATTACAAATTAGATACGTATCAGTTAAAGCTACTCCCTACAGAGTCTCTACATGAAGTCATTTATTAGACTAAGTTACTATGTAAAGCCAAAATTAATTAAATGTATATGTTCTACAGTTATGACATGTTCCTATTTTATATTTGAATTCATTTCCAATTATTTTGAATTTATGATGCCTTCTTTTATTTTTCCAATACAACTTAGGCATTATTAACTATTCACTGAATATCCTTTATCTAGATACAGCAAAAAAGCAATTCTTTTTTTACCTCATGCCAAAACATCCTACATATTGATGCGAAGCTAAACTCTCCCAAAAATGCTCTTTCAAAAGTCATATGCACTTCATTCTCACTGTCAGTATAATCTGGTCCCCACATGTCTGTCAACCATGTTTCCCACTCTTCTCCAATTCTTACACTCCATACTATTTAGGTTACCTTCCTCACTTTCTCACAAATACACCATGAGGTTTTTAAATCCATTTTCTGATATAGTTTTCATCATTGGTTATACACTTGCTTCAATTCTGTGTCTTTTCTCAGGAAGTAGCTGTATTGTGAGGTCAGACAGACGTGGTTTCATATAATAAAATGTCATTGTAATAATAACAATTACAATGATAGTAATAAGAAGTAAACACATAGCCATTACATGTGCAGTGTTTTTTGTACTTTACATATATTATCTCATTTATTTCTTCACAATAACCCTACTTATGAAGTAGATATTATTATTGTTGTTGTTATATAGATATATAGAAATTGAAGTTTAGTGGTTGACAGATTTGCCCAAGGTCACAAAACTGATAAGTGAAGGATGTTGGGATCTTAACCCAGACAGTCTTGCCCGGTGTCTACTCTTTCAAGCAGAAATCCATGCTCTCGTCGACACTTATTTGCTCGTGACTTTACGTAAGTGACATAACCTCTCTGATCCTTTATTTCTTCCTTTTAAAAATGAATTTATATTTGTTTGTGTGCATGTTTCATGGCCGCCATTTCTGCAAGGATACCTGGAAAATGGTATATAGAAACCAAGATCTGTGGGCTAGGTATGCTCATTGTATCAGAGTTTCTTTATTTCCGAGTGTTCTTAGCAGATAGAGCTAGAAAACAACACATACACGTACATTTCTATATCTGCTTCAATATCTATCAATTATATTACAACCTACAAGTTTGTACCGATCCCTTCAATGTGTATCACACATCAGAGTTTATTCTTATTGTCTCTCGTTCTGTATTTGTAACTTCCTTCTCCAATGTTCGTTAACCCCAATTTAAATATATGTCAGCCTATTAATAGTTTATGAAGACTGATCTATAATCAAATTTTATTCCAATAGCAATGAGATTAATACCCACTTTGACCTGGTATGCTTAACTTCACATTTTGGGAAAGATAATCATTTAGACTGGTTTTGAATATTTCCTCTTGATTTTTAGATTTGTGCTGGCTTTTGGTCAATGTGACCTTGCAACAATTTCACTATTATAATATTTAAATTAAAGTTGAAAAGAGAAGGACAATATACAGAAAAAAGTTGATGGCATGTTAAATACTTGAACTTAATTCTGGGATTTTTCTTGGGAGATTCAAGATTTCAGCCAAATGTATTTTCCAACTCAGCCAAATTTCCAATTTCAACCAAATGAATGTCTTTAAAGACAATATTCCTAGTCTTTATGCTTAATTAGGATCAGATAAATGTGTAATTGGCTTATCAAACCTGGAGCTTACATATTTCATTTTAGAATCATAGTAGAACGCATATGTGTGATCCATGTTTGAAATACGGGACAATATCAATTAGGCCCATCAGATAAACAAGAACCATTCACATGTCTATGTCCTTCTGTTAACTGGGTGATCCAAGGTTTTTCTACACTCAGGCCTGGAATTCTCAAGTGTCTTAAATGTAGAGATTATTGAATTTAAACACCTCCACAGATGCAGGCTAACCTTAACTAATAGAACTTATGAAACGGCTCCAGAATATAGGGCTGAGCACCTGAGGAGAACTGATTTACAGCTGGAGTGGTAAAGCTCTATCTTTGCCTCTGGAGATGCCCGGACGTCTGCTTTTTTGACTCTTGACTAAGATAAAGGCAATGGATTTATGATGTGCTGTTTAAAGTTGGAAACTTTCCTGGTGATTCTGTCCCACTGAGGGTTAGCTTCTTTACTGATGGCTCAGCTGTCTCAAACAGTTTGACAAGCTTGGCTTGACCCCTTAAAGAACTACTTAGTTCTTTCCAGGTTGTTCCCCTGAAGCTGAGATTCCTCACAAAAACTTGGCAGTTCACCCAGAGACTCAGTACAATTTAGGTGCGCAGATTGTCTCTCAGACCTTTGATGCTTGCCTCAATTCTGCTTCTCTTGCTGTTCCGTTTGTTTTACATTTAAATAAAATCCTCACATGAATATACTCTGTGGAGTCTGCTAGGTCTCTCAAATATCCAAACAGGGGAAACAGTACAGCACCATACCAACTACTCTAGATAATACTGAAATGCAGATCTTCCCCTACTTAACAATGGGGTTACGTCCTGATAAACTCATCATAAGTTGAAAACATCAGAAGTCAAAAAATGCACTCAATACACCTAACCTACCAAGCATCATAGCTCAGCCCAGCCTAACTTAAACATGCTCAAAATACTTCCATTAGTCTACAGTTGGGCAAAATCATGTAACACAAAGCGTATTTTATAAGAAAGTGTTGAATATCTCATGTTATTTATTGAATACTGTACTGAAAGTGAAAAACAGAATGGTTGTGTGGGTACAACCAAAATGGTTGTTTACCCTTGTGATCGCATGGCTGACTGGGAGCTGCGGTCACTGCCGCTGCCCAGCATCACAGGAGAGTGGCTTACCGCATATCGTTAGCCCAGGAGAAGATCAAAATTCAATGTACCGTTTCTACTGAATGCATATTGCTTTTCACCTTATTGTAAAGTTGGAAAATTGTAAGTTGAACCATCATAAATCGGGGACTATCTGTATAATTTCAGGCAAGACTGATACGGAGAGAAGGTACGGGAAGGTTGGTAAGCAACTACAACCTGGTAGAATGAAACTCCAAAAGATAAGACCCAATATTGAATAAGTAATTCAGAACAGACCAAACACATGGCTCTGTTCCTCCCTGGAGGTGTAAGTCTTTACAAGGTTCAAGGATCTATTCTGATCCAGCTAAAGGGAAATCTCATGTATCTTCATTCTATGTTTTAATTGGGAGACATTATATTCTTCCTCTGTACCTGCAGAAGGAAAATTGATCCGTGCAGGGAATATTTGCTTCAGGAGTGATCTTGTTAAATGGGATCAAAACATATCCCTAGACTTTCTCTTATTTGTTGCTTCTCACAAATGTGCTTATTGTAGTAGTTCCAAGCATGTTCTTAAAAGAGAGATGATCCAGAGTTCAAATTCCAGCGCTAACACAACCTAAATGGTCTTTTGTTACATTACAGTCCTTACCCATAAGATGAGGATAATAACACTACTTCCCTCATGGAATTTTGTGTGTTAATGAAACAATGCATGAAAAACACTAATATAGTGCTGGCTTATAAGTGCTCAATAAATATTATTAGTTTATTTGATATTTCTAGTCATGTGGTTAGATAGTCTAAATCTTCTCCACTAAGGCTGGCTTGACAGAATTAATTTAGCACTAAGTTAATGCTAAGAATATGTATCCCATGTGCTGAAAATATCTAGTCCAAAGTAATATTTAACTGGCTAAATTTAATATATATAGCACCATCATATTCAATCTAGATATAAAATGACTGCTTACATTAAAAATCAACGTGACCACGGCCACTTGTGTATGTGGTCCCAGGAAATATCTTTATGATCACCCAGTTTCCTTTTTTTGGAGGATGTTATTGTTCTTTGCCCTGGACGTTACATGGTAAAATATAGCGATCCAAGTCGAAGGCAACATCTTTGGTTGCTCTTTCTGAACTGTAGAATGCAGTATTTGCTTTGTGTTCATAATCTTTTCTATATTTGAGCTCAAATTTTTAAAATTCAAATTTCGAAGTGTTCTCTTTTGCTTAGGTGAACACCCGAATAATGACTTGTGTTTTATATTTTATCACTATCATATCTCTTGAAGATTTCTTGGAAAAAAGAGATAAAGATAAAACTATTTATAGAATGAATAACAAATATAGAGGTTCAAATCTTGAAATGTTCACTAAGAGTTTCCATTTGATTTTGAAATCAGACATTGAGACTTTACAAATGTTCAGTTGATATAACGAAATAAATAAAATAGTAGCATTTGCTTTAGAGTTAGAAAACATACATGCACAGTGAAAGATTTAAGTATAGCTGAACTGTGTTATTCTTTTGAAATACTTCTTTGTATGAAGAGAGGAGGGCATTCTACATTATTATTAGCTTAAGAGCCACGCAAAGTATTTGAAAGAAAATGCATTATTTGAGAATAGCACATAAAAGGGGACTGTCAGGACTTGGTGAAATTTTATTAATGACTCAGGTAATTTAATAAAACATCCTACCCACTGAAAGCTCAAATCTGTTTGGTAAGATGTATATTTTTGAATTGAAAATTAGGTATTTCTGGAGTGGTTCTTCCCTTTTGAAAGAAACAGTGACTAGAAAGAATCTACCTTCTTTTCAACATTAAATTAAATGTCACCAAATTCACTAGTTCCTTCAGTTTATTTTTAGAAAATCCAAGTAAATAGAATTACAAGAACTCTGTAAACTTTTAAAAATAAATAAAATGATTGGATTTCTGTATGAGATATCAAATGTAAGAGAAATCTGATCATCACAAAAAGTATAGTTTGATAGGCATATCTTAAAATTAATAACTGTTTTTTTCCCTAGGTTGAATAAATACTTTGTTTCATCACCTATATATTCTATAACAATGATAAAACTTTAAGAGAAGTGAG
Source organism: Ceratotherium simum simum (assembly GCF_057802395.1). Classification (NCBI taxonomy): domain Eukaryota; kingdom Metazoa; phylum Chordata; class Mammalia; order Perissodactyla; family Rhinocerotidae; genus Ceratotherium; species Ceratotherium simum. The sequence goes on along the minus strand of NC_141907.1, from coordinate 28,112,907 downwards.
GTAGGCAGGATTCTAACATGGCTGCCAAGATTCCCACCCCCTGGTGAATATACCCTATATAATTCCCCACTCTTGAGCATGGGCACACCTGTGATTATGATACGATATCACTCTTATGATTATATCGCTGATTAACATCCCTAATCAGTTGACTTTGAGTGGGCCTGAGTGGGCCTGACTTAATTAGGTGAGCCCTAAAAGATATAAGAACCATCAGTGGACACCCTTCTTCTGAAAACTGCAGTGTTGTAAAGATGACCATGTTGCAAGGACCCAACAAGACACCCAGGAGCTGAGAGCATTCCCAGGCCAACAGCTTGCAAGACATACCCTCTTTTTACTCTTTTATTTCTCTCTCTCTTTTTTTATTTTGTGAGGAAGATCGGCCCTGAGATAACATCCAGTGCCAATCCTCCTCTTTTTGCTGAGGAGGATTGGCCCTGGGCTAACATCCCTGCCCATCTTCCTCTACTTTATATGGGATGCCACCATAGCATGGCTTGACAAGTGGCCCATCAGTGCAGGCCCGGGATCCGAACCTGCGAACCCTCAGGCTGCCGAAGCGGAGTGCGTGCACTTAACCGCTGCGCCACTGGGCCAGCACCTTATTTCTCTTTTTAGAATATGAACATGATAGTGAGCCGTTCTTGACCAAGACTGATGACTCAATGAAGGATTAATATAGGAGGGATTTCATTCCCTTATATATCTTATAATCTGCTGGACAGATAAATTAAGAACAGAACAAACAACCCAAGCTGGCATCTATCAAAATTCTATAGAATATGCACATACTGAGTGACAGAATATCAGTAGTAAATTATCAGAAAGTAAATCATCAATCATAATGCATGCACACTAAAACATCAAAATGAATTATATGTATTTTAGAAATATCTTCATTAAAAAGCCTGCAACAATGTGTTGTTTAGTTAACCTCAGTTTACCAGACAGTTGAATTAATAGAAAATTTTGGTTAATTATGGTTTTGTAACAATGTATTTATTTCCATTCCATATGCTGAAAGGTATTGGCTAGACTAATGTCTCACAATCAATCAATTTATTTCCATTCTGAGTCACTTATTAGGTAGCTACTATGCATAGGATTATACCAAGATGAATAAGAAGTGCTCCCCATCCAAATGAAGTCTATGTTCCTGTATTAGAGACACGTAAGGAGGTGAATTTAATATACTGTCGTAAAAACTATTGTAAGAGAGGATAGAGAAAGGACACTTGACACAGTCTAAGAGGTCAAGTAAAAATCTTAGAGGAGATGATGTCTGACAATTGAGGCAGACAATGAAGGGGAAAGTGAAAGACTTCCCAGTGAGAGCAAAATGGATCAGTAAATAGGAAACATGATGGAATCTTTAAGAAACATATGTACTTTAGGCTTATTTGATTATAATGTAAGTCAGAAGATGGCAAAGATAGGATGGAAAGGAAGATAGGGAACAGATAATGAATGGCATTATATGTTACACTGGAAGGTGGGATTTTATTCTGCAGTCATTGGGTATAGCGGGAAGCACATAAAATAAAAATAGAGAGGAGAGTAGTAATTAATCTTCTTTAACTATGGTCTTGTTTACACTTTATATTAAGTCTGATAGTAGCACACAGCATCAATTTGATATTAAAAAGCAGTTTGGGCAACCTGTATTGAGGATGAGAGTCAACTTCTAATATAGGTACACTATATAAGAAGATAAAAAATTCTGAAAATTTTAGCTGTGTTTTTTTTTTTTTTAATAATTTTATTTATTTATTTATTTTACCCCGAAAGCCCCAGTAGATAGTTGTAGGTCATAGCTGCATATCCTTCTAGTTGCTGTATGTGGGACACGGCCTCAGCATGGCTGGAGAAGCAGCACGTCGGTGCGCGCCCGGGATCCGAACCCGGGCCGCCAGCAGCGGAGCGCACGCACTTAACTGCTAAGCCACAGGGCCGGCCCTTAGCTGTGTTTTTAAATGCATATTCATGATCATAAAAATGAAATTACTAGTGAAATGTTAAAAATGATATAATTACTAAATTATGTGTTAAACTTGGAAATTTGTAAGGTGTATGCTATGTGCTAAAGAATAGTATATGATGGGTAATCTAAGTGGGAAAGGAAAAAAGTCTGTCCACTTTAAACAAACCCAAACTACTAACTTATTTGAGAAGTGCACATATCACAGTCTCTTGATTCACAAAGTGTTGGATTTCAATTCTTCCCTTTGTAATTTGCTACCTATGAGACCATGGGAAGAACATGTAAGTGCTTCTTTTTCTTTTCTTTATAAGAAAAACAGAACAATATGGTTTTTGATGTTTAAACTATTAATCTAATACTTGACAAAAATTTACAGGTAATCAGTACTAGTTTTCATCCAACCATCAAAATAATATGTAAAAGCCTATATTTTTTAATAAGGTTAATATTTTTCAAAGGAAATCACTTATAGACTAAAGTCATGATATTTACTAAGCAAGCTTCTCCTTATTACTTGGATTTATTTAAGTACGGGCTAGAAACTATACAAATTTCTATCAGAAGTATTACGTTAGTGTTAAATATTATATTCCAAAGATGATGTGGTGACTCCATCATCACCTTCAAATGTACATATAGCATATAAATGCATCCATAAGATCAATTCCATTCTACAGCTGTGAATGTTCAAGTAAGTGTAGATTGTGATCTGACCTGAAGTATACAAAGAGCAAGAATGACACATCCAGGATGAAGGACAGAGCAGCTTCAAACTTAATGCACTACTCTGTATAGTGAATCATGTGACTTTTGAAGAACCTGGTTAATTCCGTGGGAGCTTATGTTATACTAGTTCATGTAATTGATCTTGTATAAAAGACAAAAAGACTGATGGCTCAGCACTCTAGAGAGTTGTGAGCATTGTATCTTCCTGGATAATTGCATGAGCAAAGAGAAAAAGACAGTTTCTTCCTCCATCTCTCTTTAAACATCAAAGAAAAGAAAAAAGAAAGAAAAAATAAATCTAGTCTTTTGATAAATAAAACTAAAGATATTAGTGAAAGACAGCATTTTTCAAGTTTACTTTTATAATTGAACTTATAAATTCAAATAAACAGATTATTAAATTATTGCATTTTAATAATTGCAAACTAATTGCATTTAAGTAATGAAATATATTTGCCTCCTAGAAAAAACATCCGACTACACACACATGTATATTTGGAAGTTATTCTATATGTCTTCACTGCTCTTTGCAGCAAATTCCTTCTGACATCTAATGGGAATGTACATGCTCCTAAATTATACTAAGAGCATAGTGTTTGGAAATAAAATTTTGGCAGCTGTAGTTATCTATTTATTTGTGTACATATAGTGTTCATAAAACACAGTCATATTTAAGGAATTAGGGATATTAATAAGTAAAGACAAAAATCTGAAAGTTTTGATATGTACAAGAAGGTAGATTAGTTAAAACATATGGAATTGTAAATGAAAGGCATGTAACTAAAAATAGTTTATAGATTTTTAGAAAACAAATGTAAATGACACTGATATTCAATAGAGTTGGGAATGTTAAAAGGAATCATTACTACATATAATTGCATCAAATTTATAGGAGAAGTGTGAGAGTCATTATCACAATTATTTTTAGGAAAATGAGGAAACCAAAGGGAAAGGATAGGAATTTCATTTGTGTCAATCTGATTTTTACAATGCAGAGATCCCCTTAAACAATTTGGTTTCCAAAGCTATTAGACATAGTAATTAACTATCATGACTCCATTGGTAAACACAGTGCTTACCAGTGTGAGTGTGCAATGTTTTCAAATATTTTTTCAATAGTTGTATTTAGTAGATCATTTACACTAGCTCTTTTGACCAAACAAGTTCAAATAGAATGAGACTATATTTAGCACTGAACCATCCAGTTGTTTCACAACGATAAACACGTAAAACTAGTTATGCCGGCATCACAAGTATATGAAGTATCTTTTAAAAATTTAATTTTGTAAAACGTCTTTGGGTGCTACAAACTACACTAATTTAATATATGTTTAGTCACTCTACAAGAGTCTCTGAAACAGCGTAAGGAATCAGATAGGTATAAATTTAGTGAAATCTTTGTAAATTTACATTGAATTATTTAATATGATGTAAAAATCTAAAGAAGTACAGTTACCTGCGTATTTTTAAGTGAGGTTTTTTTTTAGATTAATTAATAGCTTTCTTGTGGTAGCCTACATTTTGTTTTTTAGGAGGAGATCATCCAAGAGGATTGGTATTCATCACAGGAAAGTTCAAAATTTTAAGGGAAAAAAAAGAACAAAATTCCAGACTTAGGAGGGCTACTCACCTTCCCTTTGTCCCAGGCACAGGACATGTCAGCCATCAAATGTGCCAAGAATTGTCTTGCCTTGAGGCATTTTATATGCTGTTATTACTGGTTAACTACTGCCATCTAATCATGAAGGTCTTAAATTAATTGTCTCTTCCAAAATGAGGACTAATCTAAATGTCTCATGTGTTTCTTACCTCCTATACTTCAACTTTATAGCACTTACTATTCTTTTGTAATTATGTAATTTGATGAGATTATTTAATATCTTTCCACCCATTATCTGTAAGATCCATGAAGGCAGTATTCTTGCCATTTACTCTTCACTGGATGTCCCAGAATAGCCATAGGTTTAGTATATAATAGTCTATTAAATAAATATTTGTTACATGAATAAATAAACGTGGAAAGTTTTCCACATAAAATTGAATTAAATTTACTTATCATAATGGTAATCAATGACACAATTTGTATTTAAACCTGCTGTCTTACTAAAAATTCACAATTTGTCTCTATGCCCATGTACCTACGTCACATGTAGCAGGGTTTAGTTGGGTAAAACTCTTGTTGTGAAAAGGTTGAAATGGGAGGAGGGTGGACAATAAAGTCAGAGATGATTTTAAAAGTCTCTGTAAGGGAGAAAGTCAGAGTTAGCACTGAGATTTTGATCCATAGGCACTGTCCCCATTAACAGAAACAGAAAGACACAAGCTTAGGGATAGACTCAGGAATATTTTAAAAAGAGTTTCAATTTAGATTGTTTGGAAGTTGTGCCAAGTTTGTAGGGCATCCTGTTATAAATCTCCAACATGCACCTGCAGATGTGGAACTATAATTCATAGAATGAAAGAATGAGAGAAGGAGAGATAGGAAGAGAGAGAGAGAGAGAAAGCCAATTTCCAGGGACTTAGCAAAAGCACAAACAATAATAGCGTATTCCTGTTGCGTTAGAGTCATTCTCCTTTGGTTACAAGAGCAGAAAGCTGGAGAGTGGCTGTTGTTCCTTAGCAAAAACGCTGGGAGGGTGAATGGCTGTGCATTTTCAGAATAACAGAAAGTAATTCTAGTTTATTAAAAAATTACATAAAATTGAAAATCCAAGTGGGAGTGGCACAACTTCTTGTGATTTGTCACCTGCGCCTAGATCTTAAAAATACATACAGTCAGAAGTTAAAAAATGAAACTGAACAGTTTAGATATGGATCAGGGAACTCTACTGAATAGGTGCCTTTTATAAATATCAAAATTATAAAAATGGAGCAAATGAATAAAATAAAAGCAGTGACCGTGTAGTCTTTAATAAAACTCTAGTTTGACTTGGCATGTCATAAATGTCAAAGGGAGCATCAGCCAAGGATATTTTATTAGTAAGACCCTACAGCTCAAATAAAACCTGCTAACTATTGGCCTTTGAACAAGAGTAAAGAGAGAAAAAAATAGTAAATACAACCCCATCTATACCAGAGTCGTAGATTATAACCAAACAACACAAAAGCCTTCCCTAGCCATTGTTTTGCAAGTGGAAATGTGGGGGTGAAAGAGATCTTTGTTATTTCTCTGTACTCTGAAGAATGACAGTGTCTGCAATATGCTATAGTTTATTGTGTTTGTAGTTCAATACCTGTGGGGTGTAAAGAATGTATAATCTGGAATGACATAAATAGGAATCCCTCTTTGTATACATTAACAGTGAGTTGCTCTTTGTTAAGCTTCCCAATCATTACACAGGGTGATTTTACTTTTGGACTTGGCAATGAGAACGTAGAGAAATGAGGAGTTTTGATAAATCTCCATATAAGTGTGACACAGTTTTCATCTCTACTTTCTGTCATGCCTGTGAGTAAAATAAAATGGAGGATGGGTGTGCCCCAACAACAAAATCACATACTTCAGAATTCTTCCAAAGACCTTATGAAGGCTGTACCAAATGTGCTTCTAGCAAATGGGTATTTGAAATGAAGAGTAAATGCAGACAGTGTGAATGAAAGTCACTTTCAGCTTCTCTATGCGTGAATCTATTTTTCAGCCATTCCAATAGAACACATTAGTTACTGTTTCGCTTATAGTTGTATTCAGCTAAATAATTAGAGAAATATATTTTTCTTCCTATTTTCTTTTGTATTATTTTCTTCAGAAGGTATTATGTCAATATTGACTTATCAATCTCTACCTGATTATTACTAAGAATGATAGTATTATTTTACATAGAACACTTAGTTTAAATACTACCATGATTAAAATAGTAGACAAGGCCTACAATTTTCTGAATATAATACTATGTGACTTTCCCAAATGCAATAATTATGCTAAATTTATACTCTGAAAAAGAAAATATGGCTTCATTTCTTCAAAATTACATTTTTATAAAGTGCTGTCATTCACCAAAAACATTATCCGCCAATGTTAATGCATCCTCCTTTCCCAGTAGTACAGTGAATGAACTTACATCCCCCCTATATTAAGTGCTAGAATTTGTTTCACTGGAAATGTTCGAACCACAGATAAAAATGTCTGTAACTATCCTGTTTGAAATTCCACCGTAGGGTGTTAAGTGTTTATTGCTTAGCTTGAAAGTTACTATGTAAGATCTACAACTTACTTTTGGAAAGTATGTGGCTAAAGTTGGTAATCTTAAAATAACATGAGACAGACACTGCTTTTTGACAGAGAAACACCCATTATCCTCTATAATCTTAATAATAGTACTCTAATATTTGGAAGGCAGCTTTGTGCCCAGCTGAAAATTTTGATCTTCCTAGATTCCGTAGAAGCTTATGGTGACCATGAGACTCAGTTCTGGTCAATAAAATGTAATTGAATATAAAAGGAAATATTTCTTGAACAACTTTTCCAAAAGTCATGCTCTATGCTCTTTTTCTTTCACATTTTTTACAACATAAAAATGAAACTATTTCTCAAAGATAATTGAGTATAAATACACAAGGCATTTTAATATCATGTGGCACTGTGAATCAGTTACACTAACATTGAATTGCCAAACAATATGATATTTTATCATAAGAAAAACAAAATTATTATTTACTTCAAGTGATATAGTGGTTACATAAAATGGAACTCAAATCAAACTGATGGATCTCAATTATTTCATTTGAATCTCAAAGCAATCCTTTGAGGAAGGATTATATCACTGTTACATCAATGAATTGCCCTAACTTCTAGGAAAGTTGAATATCTATTGGCTATCCACATTTGCTTTTCTGTAAATTCTTTATTTCTGTTCTTTCCTCAGTTTTTTTTTTTTTTACTATCGAGTTGCATGTCTTTCAGATTAGTTTACAAATTCTCTTTGGACATTAAAGATATCAATTATTTATAATTTATCTGCAGGGCTAAATTTTTTTTCCCCTATCTGTCTCATTTGATAATGTTATCTTTTGCTACTACGGAAGCAAAGTAATAAAAGCTCCTTTTTTGAGGAAGGAAACCATGAAATCAGATACATATGAATCCTCTTTAAGACGGAAAATTTGTTTTGATAAAAAGAATAGTGCAAAAAAAATGCTTATATCTAAAAAAACTTTTAAAAGTTGTGTTTCTCCTTGTACATACAAGCCTATCTAGAAGATATGGAAGTTTAGTATTCCAGGATCGATAAAAAGAATTTTCCAGTTAAACTGATTGATATTTGAAATTATCTAAGTAAAATGAAAACTTCACTTTGTTTTAGAATAAGCATTGATTTTTTCCATATTTTCCCACTATTTAATATAAAAATAAAAAGAATTGTCTTTCTATCTAATTTGAATTTGAATTGTCTTTCTATCTAAAATGAAAGCTTTCAAATGTGCTAGAAATAGTGAAATCCATTAGATGATTATGAGGTATCAAAAAGCATGGCTAGTGTAGATAAATGAATTTTCATAAATTATTTAATTTTACATATAGATAAACTAAATATAAATGTACTTAGTTTGGATTTCTTTTAAATCATGCATGGCCAAAGTCAAAACTTTTTCGTAATATCTGAAAATAACAACTTAATATATTTTATCCTTGTTGCAGAAATTCTATAAAAAGTTGGCATGCTATAATGTGATTTTGACAGTTTCATGAACTAAACTTAGAAAAAAGTTTTAAAATTAATTCTATTTATATATATTATTTACATAGATTCTCTCTATATATATATATAAAATAGATGATAGAGAGATAGATAGATAGATAGATAGATAGATAGATAGATAGATACAAACACACATTTTAATTTCTGGGTTCCCATCTTGTTAAGAATTTCTTCCTAATCCTTTGCATATACATATAATATTCTAAATTTTATTCTAAGACTTTTAATTGTTAGTGGTTGTTGCTAATGTGATTTTAACTCATTAATCCATCAAGAATTTATTTTTAGTATATGTGCTGCCGAAGCGAGCATTGAGGGCATGATGCAAAGTGAAATAAGTCAGAGGGAGAAGGTCAAATACCGTATGATTTCCTTCATTAAGTAGTAGATAATAACAACAATAAAGAAACACATAGGGACAGAGATTGGATTGGTGGTTACCAGAGGGGAAGGGGGGAGGGAGGAGGGTGAAAGGGATAATTGGGTACATGTGTGTGGTGATGGGTTGTAATTAGTATTTTGGTGGTGAACATGATGTAATCTATGCAGAAATAGAAGTACAATGATGTACACCTGAAATTTTTACAATGTTATAAACCAATGTTACTGCAATAAACAAAAAATTTTAAAAAAATAAAAAAATAAAAAAAAAAAGAATTTATTTTTAATGTACAGTGTAAAGTACAGACCTAATTTTATTTTTTCAAGATTCATAATTAGTTGTACCAACATAGTTTATTAAATAAAACTTCATTTTTCCATTGAATTAAAGTAATCAACTTTATCATGCATGTTATATGTGGGCATATATTTTGGGGATTTCTATTCTATTCCCTGAGTATATTTGTCAATTTCTATGACAATATTGCATGGTTTTCTCTGGAATGGCTTTATATTTTAACATATGGTAAATCTGGTAACCTTTGACTAGTCTATTTTTCTATACTTTTAATGGCTCTTCTGTAACTTTTGATTTATTTTTTGAATGAAAAATTTAGGATATATTATAAATTCCTATTGGAATTTAACTGCAGTTCCATTAAATTTACATATTACTTTTCTTCGGTTTTATGCTATCTATTCCTCTCATTCAAGAACAAACTTCTTCTTTCCATTTGTTCAAATAATTTTATGTTCTATAGTAAAATTATGTTTCATCATTTAGCTGTGGTGATTTTTATGTTAAATTTGTTATTAATGATTTAATAGATTGTATTGACATTATAAATAGCATTTTTTATCCTACCTCACGTTTAGAGCGTTTTAAATAAATCTTACCTATTTCTTTAGCTTATATGGTACACAGTTTGCTAAAATCTCTTATTAATTCATATAGAAGAGTAAGATCCTATTTATGATCCATTTCTAGTCTTGAAATAAATTATTGTTATTGCTACAATTATTTTTTTTTATTATTATCATTTTGCTTTCTCAAGAACCTCCAAAAAATGTTGAGTCTAGACACTGTGAATCTTCAGAATTGGTCAACTGTGACTCTCTTTCCTAACAGGGCCCCACAATAGAGAGAAACTTCTGGTAAAAGAATAAAAATTGGTCAGGATAAGGGTAATAAGAACGGAAGAATTTTCAGGTCTAAATAAAAGGAGAGAAGAAGAAAAAAAGGAAGAACAGAAGAAGTAGGAGAGGAAATAGAATCAAGAAAACTCAGAAAGCAAAGCAAATTGCCATATTTGTGAAAACAACAAAAGAGAAGACTCTAGAAAGAAGAAAAAGAAGGAGGAGGAGGAGAAGGAGCAGAAGGAAGTAGCTATCCTGAATGTTTGCTGTCTCTATAAGTTTAAGAAAAATACTTTCACATAAAAAATAAGCAACCGAGACATATAGACGTCAAATATTGTACAAAATATTATAGAATGAGAAGAAGGAGCAGAAGAGCATCCTGATGGATAATGAAAGCACATCAGAAAGACAAATGCACATAACATATCAAAACCATTACCTACTATTTCACCACAATCAACAATTTGTCATAAAATGTACAAGATATGAAAGATTAACATAAATAGAAGTGAGACAAACTTATAGTGCTCACAGAAGGTCACATAACTTGAATAAGAACTATATTTTTTAAAAAATATCAGAAATGAAGAATAACTAGGAATAATATGAGTGAATAAACATATCAGATAATCTCTTAAATAAGAGAGTGAAGGAAGCAACAGTTTAAAAATCAAAAAGAATAAAGAAAGAAATGAGTATTCCAGAGAAACTGGCACATATTGAAGATAGGCAAAGAATACCCAATATGCAGATAATAGGAGTCCCTGAAAAAGAAATTCAAAAGAGGAAAACAAAGCAAATAAAAAATAAAATAAAATAAATTCCTGAAATTAGAAAAAAATAATTTGAATCTCTGGTTTGAATAGCTCACCATGTACTTGAGAATATCAACCCTGAATTACCAGTATCAAGACATAGTCAAGTATAGGAAAAAGCAAAAAAATTAACCATATACAGAAGAACAAGTGACTAAGGAGATGAAAATCAAATTATCATCAGACGTTTAAAATGCACTATAGTATTTTATATCAAATATACTATACAGAATAAAATGAAGCACACATTTAAGATACTTATAGAATAATACATGCAACAACGTGGTGAATATTTTTCCTATGAATCCTTTCTGAGAAATCTATAAGTACAAGGATCAGACAATCCAAATACTAGAGAAACATGGTCACAAAGATTGAGATAAACCTAAAGAGGACATAAAGTGATAATATATTATGGAAATGGCTGTTTTCTCTATCAACACAGATATAGTAAGACTACTTAAAAACAGAAAGAGAGGGGCCAGCCCCATGGACTAATGGTTAAAGTTCTACACACTCCACTTTGGTGGCCCAGGTTTGCAGGTTTGGATCCCGGGTGCGGACATAACCACTTGTCAGCCATGTTGTCACAGCTACCCACATACCAAGTAGAGGAAGACTGGCACAGATATTAGCACAGGGCTAATCTTCCTCAAGCAAAAAAAAAAAAAAAAAGAAAAAAGAAATAGAATAGGAGAACATATGCAAAAAACATCATTAACTATTTTCAGGACGTTTATTGAGTCAATAACACATTATTGGTATTCTGAGATTAGTCTGTGTCTATTGTTAATAAAACAAATGAGTAATTATGACATATAGTTATTCTGTCATCCTCTGTGTACTTGAGAACCAACATTTTCAATATAGAAGAAAAAATAGATTATAAACATATAAAATTATAGAATTATTGTAATTATAATTATTCTAATTGTACAGATTATAGAATTACAGAATTATAGAAGAGGTTAGTAAAAATCTTTTGACAAGTTTAATTGGAGGTAAATTATATCTATATATTTTATATAATATAAATTTATAAATATGAATATATATTATATGTAAATAGAAATGTTTATGTATTTTTCCATCTGTCCACTGCAAAGACCTATAAACAAGATCTATCCAGTAGAAATAAGTAACTCTAGCACATACTCTCTGATTTTAAAATTTATTTCACATCACAACAAACCAAGAGTTCTTGGAAAAATGTTGGACTTCAATCCTGGGGTGGAAATGTGCAAGATGAGCCTGAAACTTCATGTCGTAATAGATGGCAAGGAAGCTATAGTGATGATTAGGGTCATGTAGAAAGAATTTCTGTATTAAAGAACCTCTCACTGACTGAAGACTCACAATAAAAATAATGGTTACAATGGATTAAAACTAATCTAATATGCTTAATTCTGTTATTTCACAGTGATATTTAAAAATAATCTACAGATGAAGAATAATAAAAATCAGTTACTTTAGGAGCTGGAGAATAAAGAAAATCAATCAAACATTTAATCTGTATTCCTTTTTCATTTTCTAATCAGATAGTGCAGAAGGAGTTGTATCTATTTAGAAATAGATAAATAAGTAATGGGATGGAGAGAGAATATATAGAATAAAGAGACTTAAAAGACAAATCAATTTTTTAAAAGGCAAGCCTAAACTACCATGTCTATGTGTGCACAGTTGGATAATAAAATCATTTTTTAGAACGAAAGGAGGTACTATTTATACAGTTCAGGATAGGGATCAATAGTGGGGGAGGGAGCTCGTTGTGGGATGGCCAGCAATATCCTATTTCTATTTTTGTGGTAATTACAAGGGTGTCCACTGTAAGATAATTTACATGAAAGATGTTCAAAATCATTTGTCATTAGAGAATTTCAAATTAAAACAACAGTGAGATACTACTACACACGCATTAGAATGGCTAAAATCCAGAAACTAACAATACCAAATGCTGTTTAGGATGTGAAGTGACAGGAACTTCCATACATTGCTAGTGGGAATGCAAAATGGTACAGCCACTTTGGAAGACAGTTTGGTAGTTTCTTACAAAGTTAAATACTGTCTTAAGATATGATCCAACTATCGCAATCCTAGATATTTATCCAATTGAGTTGAAAACTTTGTCTACAGAAAAACATGCACACAAATGTTTATAGTAGCTTTATTTATAATTACCAAAAACTGGAAGCAACCGCATTGTCCTTCAATAGGTGAATGGATAAAATGTAGTACATTGACACAATGGAATAACATTCAGCAATAAGATAAAATGAGCTATCACGTTACAAAAGAACTGGCGGAAACTTAAAATTTATATTGTTAAGTGAAACATGCCAGTCAAAAAAAGAATTACATGATATGCTGGAAAAGGCAAAACTATGGAGACAGTGGAAAGATCAATGGTTGCCATGGGTATCGGGAAGGAGGGGGGTGACTAGGTGAAGCACAGGGAAGTTTTAGGGAGATGATACTATTCTATGATACTAAAGTGGTAGATACATGACATTATGCCTTTGTCAAGGCTATAGAATGTTATAACACAAAAAGTGAACTGTTATGTATGCAAATTTAAAAATAAATCTTTTCAGGTGGTCAGGGAATCCCAAGAAAGAATGCAGACTGTAACAAGTGACTCTAACTGTATTAGAAATGTATGAAACAACTTCGCTATATGTGTTGAGGGATACCGTATTCTAGCAGATAAAATTAGAAATAGGAACTCAAAGAATCAAAACAATGAAGGAAGTTTCTTCTTCAATTCACAAATTTTTGATGATTTTCCAGCAATATTTCTGTTATTGATTTCTACTTTCATTCCATTGTGGTCTAAGAATCTGCTTTGTAAAATTTCTATTCTTTTAAAGAAGTTTCATTGTGTTTTATGGCTTGCAATGTCTTTTATCTTGGTGAATATTCCATAAGAGGTTGAGAAGATTGTGTATTCTGCTTTGTTGGATGAAGTATTTTATCAGTGTCAATAAGATCTAATTGATTAACAATGCTGATAAGATAAGGATAAGATCAGGTTGTTTCCCATGGGAGTACAGGCTAAAAATTCTGATACTGCTATTCAAGTAAACAGGAATTGAATAATTAAGTAAATGGATGGTGTATAATGGGAGCCAGTTTTCTCATTGTTGGAATGGAAATTTATAGGTCAGCAAAAGTGAGAGGCTAAAATGATTCATGTTATAATGGATTAGAATTACAGACATTAATAAGAACTTATGTTTAACCTAATATAGATACACATGTGTACATATAGAAATAATTATAGATATGTGTATATGCACATATTAGTATAATTACATTATGTATTTCTTTGCTTTGTCAGTTGAGAGTGCCTAAAAGAAATGACACTCTAGCAGCAATGGTCAGGTCTAGCACTCCAATCTTTGTTTCAATTTTCCGATAAAAGAAACCAAGATTCCTTGGGAAATGGCTGATACTATGACTGGGACAGGAAATATACAGGATGAGCCTGGAGCATCTTGTAATCTCAGAAAGGAAGGAAGTTCTCAAATAAATAAATAAAAAACACTTAGATGGGGTATAGCAAAGGGACACAGTAGACAACTAAAAGAACTCCCAATGGCCAAACTAACTTTTTCAACAACCATAAATAAAGTTGTGGATTGTAACCCAAAGAATAAAATAAATACCATGAGTCCATATTTACATAAATAAATAAAGAGAGGAGAAGATACAAATCTCTTCTGCAGATGAATTTCAAATAAATTATGTGGATATTTCACTCTATAGAGGGAGAGCATAACTCCCACTCCTTAAATCTCGGCTCCGTAGACTGGGTTCCTTCCACAGAGTAGAGTATGCAAAGAGGGAATAAAGAGTAACTTTGCAGCGGAGAAACCTGACAAACACTGCCTCAGTAGATGATCAAGGTCCACATAAACAGTGACAAGTCAGTTTGATTATATGTACCCTTGATATGATGTAATGAATGTAGCACTTTACTTCTGTGTTCTTCCTCCTAAAAACCCATAACTCCAGTCTAATCATGAGAAAACCAGTAGCCAAATTCCAATTGAGGGATTTTCTATAATACACCTATCTAATAATACTCAAAACTTTCAAGGTCATCAACAATAAGGAAAGTCTGAGAAAGTGCCACAGGCCAGAGGAGCCTAAGGAGACATTACAACTAAACGGAATACGGTAACATGGGTAGACTCCTGGAACAAAAAAAGAGACATTAGATAAAAACTAAGGAATTCCGAATAAACACTGTAGTTTTTTAAATAATAATATATCAACATTTGTTCATTAATTGTAACAAATATGCCACACTAAGGTAAGATGTTATTAATAGTAGAAACTATAATAGGGGGGTGGTGGTTATATGGGATCTCTCTTTAGTATCTGCTCAATTTTTCTGGAAATCTAAAACTGTTCTAAAAATAAACTCTATATCTCAAAAAACCACATAACTAAAAATCCTATAACACTAAAATTATACCAGAAGTACCTAAGGAAACTAAACTGATAAGTGTTCCCGATCAGTTATGGCCCTTAAAAAAAATAACTTGAAATTTTCAGAAGAAGCTGGAACGTGCTAATAATTTCAGATTAATCATTTTTCTTTATTACTTCTTATAAATAAAAGTAAGAAAACTTAACATTTTTGCAGCCATGATTTACTTCCTGGTAATAGGCATCTCCCAGTAGACTCAAAGAAAATTTCCTACATAGCCAATAATTTAACCTATCCATAAGGATGAAATTCCAAGTATTATGTAGAAAGTTTCCAATACCTGGCATAACAAGGAAATGAACACTTCCAACCTTTTATCTGCTTCAACTCTATAATTTTAGGCTCTAGGTACATACCTAATATTTCCCAACATGCTCTGTGGCCTGAAGACAGAATAAAGGAAAGAATGTATCTTTTCCTTCCCCCTGAGTAATTTACAATAAAAAAGGCATTGCAAATATATAGAAAGAACTCTACAATAAATTGTAAAAGAGTTTCATTGAATTTCATCAGTTTCAAATTTTGAGACCATTTGAAAGTTGCATCTTACATGCATTATTGAAAACACTGTTAATAAAATTTCTTGCATTAAAAATTTACTTGAAACTTTTTCCTTGACATGGCTGAAAAATAATGTCATATAAGTAGCTGGTAGACTTTCTCATGTTAGATAAACCTACCATTTTTTCATCTTAACTGGTATACCAGGAAGCTCAAAATAAAGCTTTTTATCTTAGTTTCCTGTTTTCTCCTTCAGACTTATTTTTTATAAAGCTGTTTTTTTCAAGTTTATCTTGCCCCCAATCATTTTCAGAAATAAATAGATAAGTTAGAAACAAATACACAGGCAAAATAAGTAAACAAACAATTATCAAATGGCAGGATTTCTAGAAAACCCTGTATTACATTCACTTCTGGTGCTGACATAGCACATTAGGTCAGACAGTTATCTGTGATTAGGAAAAGGTCTCAATACTTAGTAAGGAAAGATGTCTCTGATTATCTTGCAATTTCCTGTTGCCACTGATAACCAAACAGTGAGAAATTCCGGTATTAAAAGGACCTAAAACTTGATCCAATAGTTTAAAACAGGGCTCCTAGAAGCAAAATGCCCAGGCCATTGCCCACAATTTTGATATGATTCCTCTTAAGGAGATAAAATTGCAATGCATTATTTAGTTTCATTGTCTTAGCCAATATCTTAGCCAATATCTAAGAAAATGTCCACATATTTTTCTTTAACTTCACAACAGACAAATACAATAATTGATTATTCTGTCTTAAATGTTTTCTATTTATATAACCTAATTGACTCTTTCATTAGTCAACTTTGTCTGAAAGTGCAATGTTTATTACAATTTGTAGAAACCCAGAATGTTCCTGCAACAAAAGCCTATCCATCTAGCGTTAATCCTATGTAGACTTTTACAAAAATTTAAATGTCTTTCAATCAACTTGATTTCTGAAATTTTTTTTAAAGTTGAATTTGTATAATCTCAAAGAAAAGAATTGTTGTGAACACTGTGTTTTTTTCCCAAAATTAAACTCAGAAATATGGTACTCAAAATTATCTGATCTCAGAAGAATTGAACTTAAAGTGCCTTAAAAGACATACACTATAAGTTTATATGAATTTGTCTATATTTCTTTGTGTCAAATAATACTGAATAAACCTATTCATTCTGATCTATCTAGCCAAATGAGTTCCAACCAATCAATATGCTGGCAGTAATCCCTAAGTTTCCTAAGATTTCTCAGAACATCTGGTAGAGTTGAAAACATATATATGCCAATTTCAATTTATGTACATCCTGGATTAATATCTAAATCTGGGAATTGGTAAATGCTTAATCCTCATATTTAATTGTGTAAAATCTTTAATGATTAGGGATTAGCACAGCAACTAACAACAGTTACCCTGAAAATACAAAAGGAATATAAAAATAAAGAACATTTCCAAAATTCTAAGACCAGTGTCTATTCTTTTCAGAATCCATTTCACAAAATAATGAATGAATTCAAATGTATCTACACTACATTCTCTCTTCCTAGAAAAAGAATCCTTTCTGTGAACTTAAATTCCACTTATCATAGATGCTTGATTATTTTAACATCATCCATTCCATGATTAAACATAAGATAAAATGTCTTTAGGAGTGACAGCATTTTGAAATAAATTCACTTGAAGGCACTATCAAATATTTAACAAAAACCAAATGAGTGGAATAGAATTCAAGAAAAGTGGAAACTATTTCACCCTTGAATTGTGGAGAAAGGGGCAAAGAAAGAGGAGACAGGGCTGTTGACTTCAATTTATTGATAGTTTATACTTTTGCCTAGACTTGGTTTTCTTCTTCTTTTTTTTTGTTTTTCTCTTGCTGAGGAAGATTTGCCCTGCCACTGCCAATCTTCCTCTTTTTGTATGTGAGCTGCTGCCACAGCATGGCCCCCTACAGATGAGTGGTGTTGTAGGTCCATGCCTGGGAACTGAACCCGGGCCACAGAAGCAGAGCGTGCCGAACTTAACCACCAGGCCACCAGAGCTAGCCCGTGATTTTCTTCTTTTTGTCATTTGTACATTTATGTCCCTGTGCTGGTCCCCTAGAAGGAGGATGTTTATGTGCAGATGTATATGATTATGGAAATGTCTGAAAAGACCACAGAAGTAAAGGAGAGGTCTACTTCATTCCATCCTTGCCCTTAATTTATACATATTTTTGTCAAGTAGTCAACATATGATGAAAGAATTATGCGCAAGGATACACAAGTGCAAATGGACAAGGCTCTAAGTAATTCATTCATTAATTTATTCAGTCAACCAGTTGTTCAACAAATACATGTTTTGTGCCTCCTCTGCATAGAAGCTAGAGATAAAATGGTGAGTTAAAATATTTCTTGCTTTTGTAAAATTTAATGGAGGAGGTAATTATAATAAAGCAGCCATATGCACACTGTAGATTTATAATTCCAGTCAGTGATCATTACTACAAAGAGAAAGTAGAGAATGAAAGATTTTATGAATGTGCCTGATTTAGGCCAGGGGGCAGTGGAAAACAGAGGCTTACCCAGAGAACTGAAGTTTCAGCCGACACTTGAAAGATTAGGAATTATTTCTTTTGTCTGAAATACAGAAGAGCTGAACATGCAGAGGTTTCATGCCAGAATTTCTTTTCAGTGTCAGAGGAGATTCAGATTAACTTATTTCATTGCAATATGGGGAAGCTATGGCACTGGTGCACTGAACACATGTAGGGTTAATTTCTTTGGGCAAGCTGCCATAAGTCCATCAGAGAGGATTTGTCTTTCCTCCTTTCCTTCTCTTTTTCTTTTCTTTTATGTTTTGTTCTCTCTGTAGCCTAGCTCTTAAGACTTTTGTCTACCTTTAATCTCCCAGCTTTGGCTGTTATCCCTACATGACTGATTCTTAAAACTATCATTTCAGCCCAAACCAATCTCTGTGATTTCAGCCTTAAATTTACAACTTCCTGATGGATGTTTTTATTTGAATATCCTCATCTTCTCGGAAATATAATATGTCTGATGAAAGCTTCTCATTTCTCCCTTCATCCTTATTCCAGATGGTTGTCTTATAGCTCTAAACCTGGAAAATTTAGGATAATATTGATCCCTCCCATAATCATTCATTCATTCTTTTAGTCTCCCTCCCTTTCCTCTATGTATGAGATGTGCATGTACGATCATATCTAGGTGTGTCATTTCCTTGAATTTCGTTAGAATTTTCTATCTGTGTGTGTCACCCCAATCACTACAATACAATTTTGGTTTTTGGTTGACTTTTATATAAATGGAATCATATTAAGTGTATTCATTTAATATTTATCTAGTGTCTTAGGTGTGGCTCTAATTCGTTCCTTTTCTTTGCAGGATAGAATTATATGAATATATTACAACTATTTTATCCATTCTAAAATTGCTGGACCTTTAAGTTATGACTATCATAAATAATATTGCAAAAATTATTTTTGTAAATGTGTTTTGGTGTACATATGATGGAAATGTCCTGATCTGTGCAGTCCAAACTGATAGCCACTAGTCATATATGGATATATAGCACTTGAAATGTGGCTAATGTAACTAACTAATTGAATTCTTAGTTTGATTTTATTTAAATTTGAATTTAAATTGCCACACGCAGCTACTGGCTACTGTATTGGACAGTGCACGTCTATGGCATATACCTAGGAGTGGAATTTCTGGATCATATTGTATGTTCATCTTCAAATTTTCTAGGTAATGCCGCACAATTTTCCAAAATTGTTGCAAAAATTCCCACAATAGTGTAGAAAATTTCTTATTAGTTAACATCTTTGCCAGCACTTGGCGTTATCAGGCTTTTATATTTTTCTCAATCTGATCAGTGTAAAATAGTATTTCATTAAAGTTTAGTTTGCATTTTCCTAATTATTAATGAATTGAATATCTTTCAAATTGTTATTGATTTTCTTAAATGTGTGTGTGTATGTATGCTCTTGTGCATGTGTATACACGGGTTGTCTGTTAAGTATTTTGCTTATCTTTCTCTTTGGTTGCCCAACATTTTCTTCATAAAAGAGATGTTTCTATATATTCTAGGTGATAGTTTTTTCTTTCTTTTTTTTTTTGGTAACATATTTACAAATACCATTTTCTTTCTCTCTTTGGAGTCTCTCTCCATTCTTCATATGTGTGTTTAGTGAATAAAAGTCATTTTTAATGTAAGCAAGTATATAAATAAGTGCCTATTAAGTAAATATATGTTTATGTTGAGTTTCTTTAGATCTCTAAAAACTATCAGTTTGCACAAGTTCCCAGAAATCTAGTCAATGTCATCCCAACTTATCCTCATTTCTCATTTGAACTGTCTTCTGTTAATTGGACATCCTCATTTATTCCCTGTCTCTCCCACTCTCTCATTCAACCAATACTCTCATTCTCTGCAAGGTATGCTCTGTTAAGCTAATTGAAACGTGAGTAAATTTAAAGCACACAGAAGCAGACTATTAGCACACCCCAAATATAGGCTGGTCTCCACGGCTCTGGGATTTACTAGAACCAAGAAATCCAAGAATTACTAGTCTTGAGCACACTCATTTATTAATATTATCAGTGGCCTTGTATTGCTCGTATCTGAAACTCTGTTTTCCAAGTTAATGTGACTCAAACTTGAAATTAATCACTCTTTAACCTATTATTGTCCTATAATAGTTTAGACTATTGCTTAGTAAATATTCATTCATCTCCTTCTCCCACTGAGAGTAGAGTGTAAATCCCTGTTCCATTGATATTGGACTTGGATATTTGACTTGCTTCGACTAACGCAATGTTAATACATGTTTTCCTAGCAGAGTCCTTAAATAGATCTGTGATCTAATTTTATGCTATGAGAAGCATACGTTCAAGGTAGCCGCATTCCCTTTAGTCTAGAAGCCAGAACAAAACCATTTGCAGTCTAGTGCAAGGCAATTGATCCACAACATAAAGCAGAGTCATCCAGTCAAACCAATCCTAGGTCAACTGAACTACAGTTAACCTGCAGATCTGTAGCCATAAGAATGAATGATTGTGTTGTAAACCACTGAGATTTGGAATGGTTTGTTATACAGCATTATTGTGGCAACAACTGACTAATACTTGCTGTAGTGGTTGATTTTATGTGTCAACTTGACTGATCATGGGTTGCCCAGATCGAACATTATTTCTCAGTGTGTCTGCGGGGGTGTTTCTAGAGGGGATTATAATTTCAACCAGTGACTCAGTAAAATAGATTGCTTCTCCAATGTGGGTGGGAATCATCCAATCTTTTGAGGGCCTAAATAGAACAAAAAGCAGAGGAAGGAGGAATTCACCCCTTTTTTTGTTTCCTGCCTATCTGCTTGAGCGGGGACATCGCATCTCACTTTCTTTGGCCTTCAGACTGGAATGTGAATCATTGGCTCCACTGGTTCTCAGGCCTTCAGACTTGGATTGAATTACATCACCAGCTTTCCCGGGTCTCCAGCTTTCTTGGCAGATTGTGAGACTTCTCAGTCACCATAATTGCATGTGCCAATTTGTTATAATAAATCTCCTTTAATATAGCTATTATGGATGTATTTATGTATATATATGATATAGTAGGATACGTATATATCCTACTGATTCTGTTTCTTTGGAGAACTCTAAGACACCTGTCTTGAGTAGAACAGTTACCTCTGATAGTTTTTGAGTCTCTATTATCTATATTCTTTTATCAGATTCCTTTGATCTAGTCTTCCTCTCTGAGTACTGCCCTCTTCTCCCTTAGACCCTCTTCAGTCTATATATTTGCACATTATACAAACCTTCGAAGATGAAGATACTTTGATTTTCTTAATGCTTTAAGAGAAAAAAGAAAAACACAAGCTTTGTTAGCATACTACATCAAAAACAGCCTAACGAATTCTTCTTCAACTTAAAATATAAAGTAAAAGCCAGTACAAAATGTCTATTACTCAAACAAATGCTAATGTTGTAATCAGCCTCTATAGGATATTTCGACATTGGGAACATCCTTCCATCAATCCAAATTTTAACTTTGTTTTGAACTCACTTGTTATCTACTTGCCTAGTTTGCCTTATGTTTTTTAAATCTGAGTCTCTTACAACAACTTTTGTGTTCACTGATTGCTGTCTGAGATATTCTAACTGGAATTCCCAGTCTTCCCTCCACAGATCCATTCAGAGCTGATAGAAGTACTAAATGTAACTACCTTGGTCATGTAGTAGAATTTCTCTAGTTGCTTGCTCTGTTATTGACTTCCTATCTTAACTTTAAGAAACAGTCTGTCAATAACTTTTTGGAGAGTTTCCCTCTAGGGAAACATTTTGTTTACTCTCTGAGACCTTCCTTTTTCCCTCTGTTAGAGTACTCTGAGCCCTAGCAGTCCTCACTGATTTTGTCATGAATAAAATATCTTCCTCTTTCCTAGCTCCACATTTCAAGCTGTTAGTTCCAGATATACTGTTCTGGTTCCATTTCTCTTTCCTTTCACGTAAGACTAGTTTGGCCTTCAAGTTCTCAAAGTAGCTTCCTGCCTTCTCCCATTCTCTGATATTTCTCTGGTTTTCTCACTCTCATTTCTAAAGCTAAGATCTATTGTGCTACAGTTCTCTGTTCACGAGACTTTCTAAAGATTCATATTCTATAGCAGAGCCTTTGGCATCAGAACATCTTAGAAATAAAAGCTGTGTAATCTTTGGCAATTTACTTAATATTCTATGCCTCAGTGTTCCATCTGTGAAATGGAGATAACAGTATTTACTTCACAGAGTTTTTCTGAGAACTACATGCAGTAGTTGATACATATCACTTAGAATAGTCTTAGGACATTTGAAACAGCCATTAAAATGTTGCCATCAATATTATTATACTTACTCAGGTGTTGTGAGGAGTAGATGAAATATTCCATGTAAAGCATTTAGCATAGAACCTGACCTACTGTTAGCACTCTATGAATATTAATTCTTATTATCATTATAATTAAAAATACTTTGCCTGCCCCTCAAAGTCTGTAATCATTTCCAGATATTTCTGGTTCTCAAAGCTGGAACTCTTCAGTAAAAATCTTTACTTAAAACAATAGACACACACATTACATTTTACCTTCCCCCTCTCCGATTTGTCCCCTAGTATGTTGTAATTTGTGATACAAATCAATCATTCTCTCTTCTTTTTTTTTTTTGAGATATAAATGGCATATAATGTTATATTAGTTTCAAGTGTACAACATAATGATTCGATATTTGTATACATTGAGAAATGATCACCACAATAACTCTAGTTAACATCCATCACCGCATAGTTAAAATTTTTTCCCTCATGACTCTTGCTCCCTTCTAACTAATCAAGTATAAAGAGGAAAAGAAGATGAAGCCCAATAAGACTCAAACTATCAGCTTTTTTATTATACAGGTAAAATTTCAATAACTCCTAAACTACAGTGCTTCTTAATAAAACAGGTCAAAGACCATAGCATGTTAAAGCCTCTTACTCTGTGCCTAAATGTAGACCATAAGAAGGGGAGTGAGTTCAATCTGCATGGTAGATTCAGTCCAATTAACTGTTATCCAGCTCCTTGGAGTATTGAACACTTGATTAGCATCCAGTTTCTGGCAGAAGAATTAATGTAATAGAACCCATGGCCACACAAATCAGTTACCTTATCTCCTGATAAACGCATATCCCAGTGAACATCCTAGATTCTAACCATTAAGATTAGTGTTGCTCCTATTATATGGAAGAGTGAACAGGTGGAAAGGGTATGGTTATGTTCGTTTCAAAACTGCCCTTATTTAGACTGAAGTAGATTATATTTCTTGTATAACATAGGAAGAAAATAAGCATTCCTTTCAGCATTCACCAGATTATATTACAATCCTTTATTTATATAACATATCTCATTGTATCCTTTACTGCTGTATTCTTAGTAATGACTAAAGTATCTAGCATGTAGTAGAGAATCAATAATTGTTGAGGAATAAATAAATATATTGATGTTAAACTAGTCACAGTGTACCGAAACCCTCTGTGTCAATTAATCAGGTTTTATCTTTTAAGTTTCTTTTGTTCAAAAATCTTTTTGCTTTTTAAAGGTGAGGCACTATACATCGTTCTTCTTAACACTAAAATCTGCGGTCATGAACAAAGGCCAGCACATGGCCCGCTGACATTCATTTAAATTTTAATCTGCTTATAGGTGAGAGAAGTGGTTTGTAATCTCCTTTAAGAATACTGTGCATTAACATAATTAACACTAAAAAGGGACAGCAAGATATTATATGGTTCATGAAGTAATAATATATACAAGCATGTGTTTTCTTATAAAGCCCTCTTGATTAGGCTATATCAAACCACATTAATAAGAAATTTTGAAACAAAGTGGAGAACATTGAGAACACTGGGAGTAGTTTTATGTCTATAAAAATACATGCATATAGATACACACAAACACATACAATTATACTTGACTCCTCGTGTTCCATGGAAAGAAACTTCCTTGGAATCAAACTCTTTGCCTTTCCTCAACTTTTACTCTATTCTTTCAGTAGAGGAGATGTGAGCTACCTGGTTAATGTCACTAGATGAAGAGAATGAGCGCGCTCAGATCGGTTAGCTTCTCCCTCATTTTCCTTAAGAAACTTGACCTGTGTGAAATAGGCACTCGGGTCTGCTGTCCACCAGTTATTGGGTTAGAAAGTCCATTTGGTGTACATCTGAGCCGTGTATTTCAATCTAACATTTATCACTAATAAAGCTGATAATCTGATCTCCTCTCTCGTGCTTTTGTATCTATCAATAGACTCCATAATCATGTGGAAAAAATTGATCTCTTTTGAAAATCCCTAGTATCTTGAACATATATATATATGTGTATATATGTGTGTGTATGTGTGTATGCACGTGTATATTTTGCGTGTGTATGTGTTTGTGTGGTGTGAATATGTGTGTGTGTGTGCATATGCACGCAAATATTTGGATTGAATAGTTTTTATTCTTTTTTAATCAGTAAGACATATTCTACACAAAATTAAATGTCCCTCTCTGGTTTTATAATTTATTCTGGGAACTTAAATCTTCAAATTTTGCAATCCTAAATATGTGCGTGTGTCTTCAATTCTAGAGTATTTTATGCTGAATTCTACTGTGATTTAAATTGTTTAAGCTGTTTGATTTCAAAGTTTCTCAGAAATACCTTACACTTTAATTTTATAAAACTGGGAAATGCAAGCAAAACACTGGGTCCTAGGGGAAAGTTGGTGGTTGCACTGGCTGGTTGCGCATTTCGGTCCTTCTCCCTGAGCTTTCTCTCAGATCAGTGCTATTCTCTTTGATTGGCCCCAGATGAGCTTTCAAGTTCTCCTTCATGGTCTCTTCTGCTTGGGCAGATTCTGCTTTACTTGTTCTTTCCAGGTACATCTCTTGTTTTTGATAGATTATTAATATTAATATTCCACTATAAAAATACTTTGCTCTGTTCAGTAGATTAAACATACCAGCTAAGATTCCTTCCCAGAGGGACATAAAATCTAGCAGAATAGTTTTGCTGTGAGAACAAAAAATTGAGCAAAATAGTTTTACTGCAAATTCTGTGTCTAACTAAATAACACAAAGTTGTATCCATGGCTAAAAACATTTCTCTGTTTGTTTATTTAAAATATCAATTCCTTAATTCTGTTAAGGATGACATATGTCAAAGAGAGTGATAGACATACAGATGATATTTTAATGTTTAAACGGAAACTTTTTATACCCTTCAAATCTGTAGGCTTTTTTGACACTTTCAAAGAAGTTGTGTTTTAAGCACTTGGGGAATTGGTAGATCATCTAACAAATATTGAGCATTTATATGTATACTGCTAGTTTAAAAAAATTTCTGAGTTGACTCCAGTTCCATCTTGATTCCTCAATATATCATAGCGTTTATTCTAGCCCAGATATTTGCTAACTGGATGATCTGCAAGAAATGTTTTAAATTCTCTACAACTCTCCAAAATAAAAATAATAAAAAAAAAAGAAAATATACGTAATAATATGGATATTAGCATTAAATTTGAAAGAATGCATGCCTGGCTGTAACTAATAGAGAAGCTTATATTAAGCCATCAGGGTCTGTTAAAAGATAATTTCACTCTAGCTTTCAAAGAGCTTGTATTGATCTCAGAAGAAAGCCATGGAACACTACAGGAGAAGGACATGGAACTCTACAGGGAAACCACACATTAATATATACACACCATAAGTGATGTGATAGTATTTTAACTCCATTAGTTGAAATGCATTGATCTTATGGATTGGTAATGATGGCAAGAGAGTAGGCGTATGTTGGAGTACCTGAAAAGACAAAGTATAGATTGCCGATGTGATCGACACCTGTGGAAGGGAGAAGACGGAGGCAAGATTTGTCCAGATGGAGAAAGTGACAGCAATGTGGGCCCCATGACAGCCTCAGCCAACCCCTAGAAGAGCTCTGAAGCTAAAATGGCTCTTCAGAGTTATCTCGAGTAGAGGCAAGAGGGCCAGACTTTAGTTTTTATTGTTTATTAGTTGTGGCCACCACAGGAAGGCGGTGTAGCATTGGCTAAGGCTGCTCTCTTCACTGAGACAAATCTTGAAACGGCTAACAGTTGAAGGTTGTCCATCAAGAGCACGCCCAGCAGAGAGAGAAAATTTCTTCTCAATAGGAATCTTGGTATGTTATATATTCATCGCAGGGTGGATATAAGATGCTAGTTTGTTATGAAAATTCTATAGAGTAGAATTTCCCTTAAAACAAATTAGCATGATTCTTAGGAAATCACAGGAACAGTGTCACTTTATTTGTGTATGACAACAATGGACTTTTTTGAGTGAAAGTGTCAATTAGCATAAAGGACCAATGTTAAATAAGCAACTCTTATCACATTATCTAAACTTAATTTAAAATGTTTCAATATAAAGGGTACATGTGTATATACAAAAATATAGATAAAGATATAGATAATGATAAATGATATATAGGTGATCTTCACACTGGTCTGATTTAGCATTTTAAAAGATCTAATTACAAACTCTACTCTAGAAATAACCACGAGAACTGTTTTTACATCCACTCAGCATTACAGAGCTTGTGAATTAACATAATGAATATTAAAAATGATTTTTCCTTGGTAAAATAAGTGGTAGTAAAAATATTCATGAAGAAATACTTGTAGGAAGCACCACTCTGATAAGAAAAGTGAAAGAATCTAGTAAACCCAGCAGTCCTGTTCAGAATGGAGTCCTAGGCTGATGACCCTGCCCCTCCTTTGTTCAAATAACAGATGATTTTGTCTTCTGATCCTTTTCAAAGGATAACTAAATCCTGAAAAGAGACTTTCCATGCAAGTGACTTACCCTATTGCCGAACATAGAGAATAGAGGCTTCTCCAGTTTGGCAGAAAAGGTTGTATGCTCGTGTGTGCACTTGTTCAGGTACACACCTGCTTGCTTACTACTAAATGTAACAGAATTTGATCTGAGACTTGTTTTTATTGTAAATTCCCTTGTGGTGGTAAGTGTTTTGGAGAGAAAATTTACAGTTCCAATTTATCTGCAACTATTGTAAGCTACCGATGGTTACTCAAAAAGTCTCATAAATCTGAAAAGCAAATTAGTTTAGGTCAGAAACTGACTGATTTGGTTTTCAGATTTATAAGACTTTTTGAGTAACTAGATCTTTAACACACTGAGTTAATATTTAAATACTAAAATGAACAGTTATTTTTTTTAATGTATGAATCGATGTTAGCACTTCCATTATACAAACACCAGCAGAAATCACTGCCTTCCAATAAGGATTACAAGGGACAGTTACAACAAAGTTAAGCTCCTTATAAAAAAGACTAGTTGGTTAAAAATAAGTAAAACAATCTGAATTCAAACTGTAGCTAGAGACTGATGCCATTTTTTATAAAACACAGAAAAAAAAGTGCTCATGTCTTTCTGCTTAATAGAAATACCTGCCAAGGAGCAAGCACCAAAATGCAAATGGAGATTATATTTTAGGGACGGGATTACAGCTATTTTTTATTCTTGTCTTCATGCTTTTTACTTCAGAAATCTCTTATGTGAGAAAATATTACTTCCATATTTTAAAAAAGTTATTGACTTTGAATGAAAAAATGTATTTGAATTTGTTTTATTAATTAAACCAGTATCAGCTCTTGCTCTCTACTTTGACTTTATTTCTTATAGTTCTTACAGACTTCTTCTAAAGTTCTTCATCTATTTTGTAGACTCAAACTATATTTATCCTCCAAGCTTTACACCCACTTTAATCATCTTCTTCTCCTTCATATGAACCTCTCTTATCAAAGCTGACCAATACCTTTTATTTCTTTATTCCTTCCCTACCTCCAATTCATATAAAACTGTAAAATCCTTCAAAGCACATCAATCAATCTTCTTCCATTGTTCAAAGCATTCTAGAAACTACACATTAAATCATTCACAGTGAATTTGAGGATATTTACTCCTACAGCTTTCACTATTATTACTATTAACTCTGGAAAAGGAAATTGGGAAGTTGCTGAATCTTTTATTCAAATAAAAGTGACAATATCATTTAAAACTACATGTTGGTCTTTTATTTCTTACAGGAGAGCAAACTGAATGTCAAAGAAATTGTATTAATTACTCATGTAGTGCTCCCAAGAAGCAGATTTTCTATTGAAAATATTTATTACCAACACTAAAATATACATTTTCATCTGGCACCCCAAATACAAGATGTTACAAGATGCTATATCGAGATTAACAATATACAATTGTTGAATTAATCAGGGCCAAACTATAAGATATTAACAAAGCAAATATTGAAAGTCATGTCCATTTTTTTAGCCTTTCTGTATAGCATTTTTGACTGTAATGGATTTATTTGATTTCAGAGGGTATCTCTGTTCCCCTCTTGTACCTATTCAACCCCAAACCTAGTATAATAATTTCCAGTAAAGGATTAGGTAAATATTGAAAGATGGAGTAAATGAAAAGTTGAATGAATGACTACATAGAGTAAATTCTCTAATAAACTATGTAGAGTAAACTCACAAATATTCAGGGTTGACTTTCACTTCTATAAATCCATCTTTAAGGGACCGAACTGACATCAAATTTCAAGATATTTCTAAAATCGTTATACCACAAAATTCTAATGACTTTCATATTTGGTCTAAGAAAAAAGTATTAAGTGAGTGACAAGGATTATTTTTTCATCTTTCTTCCTATATCATGAACACAGCTGTTATTGTGTTTAATTGTATATCTGCTCAGTGTTCCTTATTCAACAGTCTAAACACTGAATATGTGAGTGGTTCCAACGCATGTTGTCTGTCTCATGATATCTCTTTTTGATTATAATCCCCAGGGGCAATTATGGGAAACAGCATAACACTATTGGAAAGAAGAAATTTTATCTGAGACAAAATGACAAGTGAAACATATTTGCAAATGAGAAAAATAATTGGATGAATAATGGTTTATAGAACATGTAGAAGGCACTTGAAGTTGTGTTAACATATTCACATTAATTTGACTACCATTTTCCTTGCTTTGGAAAAATCCTACTTGCTGACCAATTGATGGGAACTGACAGATAAATGCAAAAGCATCAACAGAGTGATGCTTTATAATTCAACCAGAAAATAAGACTTTTTTGAATTTAGAAAAGCTCACCACACAAATTTTGGTTGAATATACTTATTACTATGAAGAACAGTCTAAACAAAATGTTTGAATCACTGTCTCATATACACACAGTCTAATAATTTAAATTAATTATGTGATAATTTTTAATAATTCCAATAAAGATACAAATAGTTTTTACTTCTTCCATTTCTAGAAAGCACATTTTTTTCTGTATTTCAACAATATCTGAAATACCTTAGGATGGTAGATAGAAATTATATTATCAACACATAGTAACCTAATTTATTACTGAATGACCTGTTTCTTTTTAAGTATTTATGAGGACAATTGTTTTATTTTTATTGTTATTGTGTGAATCACCTCAAACTTACAGGTCACGCAAATCATAGTTGCATGTATAAACTAGCAAATCAAGCATTTTTCTCTACAATATTATAAAAGCATCCCTAATACTTCTTGAGTTATTACTAGGTGTTATTCATTTTAACATCATTTTAGAAAGTAAAACAGTTGAACACTGAGGGGGAAAACTCATTCCAAAAACCTTTTACAAATCATAGTCATATGTAATTTCATATTGTTTTACTTTTTTTATGATCTTAACCTTTGGACATTAAATGGCTATGTATACTATGGAAGAATGCTTCAAATTGTGGTTGATCATAATGGTTGACTGTCTGCTCTCTCTACAGTAATGTTTCTCTAGTGGGTAGCAGTAAAGATTGCATCCTTTTATTACACATATCACCACTATCTGTGCTACAATTCATGTTTATAATCTCTTAAACGAGTTGCGTAGAACACTAATGTCTCAGATATTCCACAGCATTCAGCCTAGTGTCATTTATGTATTGGAACTCAGAAAATATTTATTGAATGAGTAATTGACCAAATAGAGTCATTAAATAATTGAATAATATGATTTTGCAGTATTTTCATTGATTGGTTGTTTTATTTATTTGTGTATTTATTCATGTTTTTATTTTTGAAGATAGGGAGAAGCAATACTATAAACTCTTAAAAAGAGAAAGTTTTTCTCTTTTTCGTCACAAATTTGATCCTTCAGTCCTTTTGAAGGATTTATGCCTTGGAACACAGGAAGTTATTACTTCTCAAGCATATAGTGTGAATTTGTATTCTAAACTCTACATTTATTCCTCAGAAGACATACTATTAGATACATAAAAGACTCTATAACCCTTTCAACACTATTGATGTACAAGATCTTCCATGACAAAAGGAAAGATCACATTGAGAGATGCTGAAGTTCAGGCTGATAAGAATTAGTTCTGGCAGAGTGTTTCCGTGGTCCTATTGCTCTAAACTATCCTCAAATTCCAGAAATGGAAGAGTACAAAGGGCAGAAACATTCAGAATAAGAAATAATACTTAATCTGCTAAGAAAGCAATATTTAGAGTCTAAGCAAGTGAAAGTGGACTGTGTGCAGAAATGCAGACTGGGCAGAAACTGTAAACTGAGATGGTTCTCGAGAATCAGATTGATACACACCTCTCAATTTTCGAACTTGTAAAGTTTTGTTACTAAGGGTAATTTATCTAAACTCCTTGAAACTCAGGTTCTTTCTCTGTAAGATGGGATAAATGATAGCAGTTGCCTCTAGGGTTTGTTATTTGTTTTTATTTTCTTTACAGGATTGCATAAAGTGATGCATTATTAACATAGTATTCATTATTGAAACAGTGTTCATTAAATAAAAACTTCACTGTGATCCACTAAGTCTCTCAGTAGGCCAAATTTTAGTTTAAGTACAAACATAGACCTCGTGAGCATCAATTGAAAATTTATATAATCAGGCAGAAATGGTTGAATCTATACAATGGTGGAGAAAACATAGGAAGTGGAATAAAAACTGAAATGGAATTCAAAAAACCATGTTGTGGTCCTGGATCTGATTATAACTAACTTTGTGACCTTGAGCTAGTTATACAATGTTTCTGGGCCTCATGGTTCTCAATGAAAAAAATGAGAAGATTGGCCTAGATGGCTTCTGATGACGTACACACTTTCCATATGCTAGGCTTCATAAACATTATTCTTGGAGCATTTTCCCATGATGTCACTTGACATGATAGCAGCACTGTGCTGCTTCCATGAATCCAGGAGGAGTGTACATAAACCATAAACCTGTGGGTAGGTTAGAACACAAAGTGAATGCTAGGTCTCCTGAAATTCGTCAGAGTATTAATAAGTCTCTGAATTCCCTGGGCTGGTTCACATTGGTAAGTTTCATTCTGCTCTTTGCTTTCACATTGCTTTTTGCCTCATTCACCAAAAGAGCTATTCTTCCTTTTTGCCCTGAAGAAGAGATGAGGTTCAATAATACTCCCTTATAATGGCTCTCCATGTTGTTCCTTTCTCCAACAAGAACAGACCTGAAATTTCAGCAAGAATACCAAATTCTAGGAGAAACATGAAATGGATGATGGATATAAAGTTCTACACTTTTTCTGTGAATAAAACTATCTGGTGATGAGAAATTGATAATTGCCTGTCCCTTCCTTTGTGAAAATTTTGAAAACTGGGGTCTCTGTAACCTCTCAAAAAAACCTTTAAAGCTCTTTCTAGAAACAGAAAGAATGAGGAACATAAGATATGTGATCTATAATCATTTTAGGATGAAAGGAGAATGATGTGTATTGCTTAATAAATTTTTTTGTACATATTTACATATATATGTATTTTTAAGTATGTACATTCCTATTGTGTTAATTTGACTCATATCAAGCAACAAGAATATGTTTAGCTTACCT
Organism: Ceratotherium simum simum; assembly: GCF_057802395.1. NCBI lineage: Eukaryota > Metazoa > Chordata > Mammalia > Perissodactyla > Rhinocerotidae > Ceratotherium > Ceratotherium simum. The sequence goes on along the minus strand of NC_141907.1, from coordinate 28,080,719 downwards.
CTACTTAAGTGGATTTTTTATTGTAAAACTGTGCATGAAAGATAGGAAATGCAAGAAAATGCTTCAGCAAATGAAACGAGAGCATCCAGGTCAGGTGAAATGCCATTTAGGGTTCTATATCAGGTCTAAGTACCAAAATAACTCAAGATTCAACTCATGCAATTTGGTTGTTGTGGTGTCTACCGCATCTGTTTCTCATTTTCTACTTTCTTTTTTCTATCTTACCTTTACCCTTACTCTTCTCTTTATTCTTGATTTCTGCTGTGAAGTGGTTTGTTCTGAATACTTTCTCTTTGTGTCACTTGGGTTTTGCTCCACTCAACCGCCTGCAAAAATTCCTTGTATGTCTCATGATAATCAATTCCCAAGAAGAGAGATTTGATTGAGTAGGTTAACAGAGTTTCCAAATCAGTCCTCTTCATCAAGCCACTGGCTTCCCTTATATTTAATGTAACCTTTGGTCAGGCAACAACCTGTAGTAGAATCAGATCTGAGGAAATCCTTCTAGTCATGAGACCCAAGGCATGGTGACCCGTATACAAGGAACTGCCTCTGGGCCCCTGACTCAAAAGTGAGCCGTGGGTGTAACAAGAACTTAAAGGGTCATTCATCACACAATACTGACGTAAAATCTATTTTTTTAATAAGAAAGCACAAATAATTACTTTTAAAATATATATGTGGACATATATATGAACATATATACAAATATATATATAATATGAATATTTATTTATGTAATTCATGTAATGACAATTGCTTCTATTTAAAGCATAACCACGGAACTCAGTGCTATTGTTAATTATGCCATATAAACTTTAAAAAATATATTTTTCCCTGATTAAGACCTATATAAATGATATATTTAATTAATGTAATTAATACATGAAACTGGTAACCTTCTGAATTCATAGAACTTGGGCTTAATCTTGGTTCCACTGCTCAATGAGAACTGTGTGTCTTTGCAGCTTCCCTGGTGAATTCTACAAAACGTTCAAAGAAGACTTAATATCTATCCTTCTCAAACTCTTCCAAAAAATTGAGGAAGGGGGAAGCTCCCTAACTCATTCTACGAAACTGACATTACCCTGATACCAAAACCAGACAAGGACAACACAAAAAAAGAAAATTACAGGCCAATATTACTGATGAACATCGATGCAAAAATCCTCAGCAAAATACTAGCAAATCACATACAACAATACATTAAAAAGATTATACACCATGTTCAGGTGGGATTTATTCCCAGGATGCAGGTATGGTTCAACATTCTTAAATCAATCAACGTGATACACCACATTAATAAAATGAAGAATAAAAATCACATGATCATCTCAATAGATGCAGAGAAAGAATTGGACAAGATACAGCATCCATTTATGATAAAAACTCTGAAAAAAATGGATGTAGAAACAAAGTATCTCAACAGATACTTTGATTTGATCATGCTAAAGGGACTTATTAAGTGGAAAAGAGAAGACTACAAATGGGAATAAGAAAATTATCAAAAGAAAAAATCAATAAAATTACTGGTCAAGGCAAATATACAATAAAGTTGGCAGATCAACCACCTATGAAGCTAATATAATGGTCAAAAGACAAAAGTACTATAATTATCTATTTCCATGATAAGAGAGGAATGGAAATACATGCACAAAATAGAGAGGTTAGATATGATATCAAAAACATAAAATGTGGGAGAAGGAGAGTAAAAGAGTAGAGTTTTAGCAAGAGGTCAAACTAAAGAGCCCATCAACTTAATATAGATGGCTATATATGTAGGTTAATATATATGAGCCTCGTGGCAATCACAAACTAGAAACCTATAATAAATACATAAAAAATTAAGAGAAAGGAACCCAAACATAATACTAAAAAAAGGCATGAAACCACAAGGGAAGAGAGCAAGAGACGAAGAAAGGAACAGAGAAGAATTACTAAAACACCCAGAAAAAAGGTAACAAATGTCAGTAAGTAAATTCTTATCAATAGCTACTTTAAATGGCAATGGACTAAATGCTCCAACCAAAAGGCATGGGGTGGCTGATTGCATAAAAATACAAGACCCATATGTATGCTGCATACAAGAGACATACTTCAGACATAAAGACAGTCACAAATTGAAAGTGAAGGGATGGAAAAAGGTACTCCACGCAAATCGCAATGAAAAGAAAGTTGGGGTAGTAATACTTACATTAGACAAAATAGACTTTAAAACAAAATCTCTGACAAGAGACAAAGAAGGGCACTACATAATGATAAAGGGAACAATTCAACAAGAGGATCTAACTTGGAAATTTCTATGCATCCAACGTAAGAGTACCTAAATATATAAAGAAATTATTAACAGACATAGAAAGAGGACTAGACAGTAACACAATAATAGTAGGGGACTTTAACACTCCACTTATACCAATAGATACCTCATTCAACCAGAAGATCAACAAGTAAACATTGGCCTTAAATGACACATTGGACCAGCTGGACTTAGTAGAAATATACAGAACATTCCATATAAAAACCCCAGAATACACATTCTTTTCAAAAGCACATGGAACGTTCTCCAGGATAGATCACATATTAGGCCACAAAAACAAGTCTCAATAAATTTAAGAAGATTGAAATAATACCAAGCATCTTTTCTGACCACAATGGTATGAAACTAGACATCAACTACAGGAAGAAAATCAGAAAATCCACAAATATGTAGAGATTAAACAAAAGGCTACTAGACTATGATTGGGCCAATAAGAAATCAAAGGATAAATCAAAAAATAACTAGAGACAAATGAAAATGAAAATACGACAAGCCAGAATTTATGGGATACAGCAAAAGCAATTCTAAGGGGGAAGTTTATAGCAATACAGGTCTACCACAACAAACAAGAAAAATCTCAAACAAACAATCTAACAGTGCACCTAAAGGAACTGGAAAAAGAAGAACAAACAAAGCCCAAAATCAGTAGAAGAAAGGAAATAATAAAAATCAGAGCAAAAATAAATGAAATAGAGACTAAAAAAAAATAGAAAAAAATCAACAAAACTACAAGCTGGTTCTTTGAAAAGATAAACAATACTGACAAGCTTTTAGCTAGACTCACCAAGAAAAAAAGAGAAAAGGCTGAAATAAATAAAATCAGAAATGAAAAAAGAGAAATTATAATGGATACCTCAGAAATATAAAAGATTATAAGAGAATACTATGAAAAAGTATATGTCAACAAATTGGAAAATCTAGAAGAAATAGATAGATTCTTAGAATTATACAACTTTCTAAAACTGAATCCAGAAGAAATAAACAATTTGAACAAACCAAAAACCAGTAAGGAGATCAGAAGAGTAATCAAATCCTCCCCAAAAAGTAAAAGTCCAGGACCAGACGGCTTCCCTGGTGAATTCTACCAAACATTGAAAGAAGACTTAATACCTATCCTTCTCAAACTCTTCCAAAAAATTGAAGAGGAGGGTAAACTTCCTAACTCATTCTAAGAAGCCAGCATTACCCTGATACCAAAACCAGACAAGGACAAGAGAAAAAATAAAATTACAGGCCAATATCACTGATGAACATCAATCCAAAAATACTCAACAAAATACTAGCAAATCAAATACAATACATTAAAAAGATCATATACCATGATCAAGTGGGATTTATTCCAAGGACACAGGAGTGGTTCAACATCCACAAATCAATCAATGTGATACACTACCTTAACAAAATGAAGAATAAAAATCACATGATCATCTCTTAGATGGACGGAAAGCATTTGACAAGATACAGCATCCATTTATGATAAAAACTCTGAATAAAACTGGTGTAGAAGCAAAGTATCTCAACATAATAAAGGCCATATATGACAAACTCACAGCTAATATCATCCTCAATTGTGAAAAACTGAAAGCTATCCCTTTAAGAACAGGAACCAGACAAGGATGCCTACGCTCACCACTCCTATTTAACATAGTACTGGAAGTCCTAGCCAGAGCAATCAGGCAAGAAAAAGAAATAAGAGGGATCCAAATTGGAAAGGAAGGATCCAAATTGTCACTATTTGCAGAGGACATGATTTTATATACAGAAAACCCTAAAGAATCTACCAAAAAACTTTTAGAAGTAATAAACGAATACAGTAAAGTTACAGGATACAAAATCAACATACAAAAATCAGTTGCATTTCTATACACTAACAACAAAGTAGCAGAAAGAAAAATTAAGAATACAATCCCATTTACAATTGCAACAAAAAGAATAAAATACCTAGGAATAAACTTAAATAAAGAGGTGAAAGATCTGTCCACCAAAAACTATAAAACATTACTGAAAGAAATTGAAGAAGACACAAAGAAATGGAAAGATATTCCATGCTCTTGGATTGGAAGAATTAACATAGTTAAGATGTCCATACTTCCTAAAGCAATCTATAGATTCAATGCAATCCCTATCAAAGTTCTGACAACAGTTTTCATAGAAATAGAACAAAGAATCCTAAAATTTATATGGAACAACAAAAGACCCTGAATAACTAAAGGAATCCTGAGAAAAAAGAACAAAGCTGGAGGTATCACACTCCTTGATTTCAAAATATTCCGCAAAGCTATAGTAACCAAAACAGCATGGTACTGGCACAAAAACAGACACATACATCAGTGGAATAGAATCAAAAGCCCAGAAATAAACCCACACATCTATGGACAGCTAATCTTCCACAAAAGTGCCAAGAACATACAATGGAGAAAGGAAAGTCTCTTCAACAAATGGTGTTGGGAAAACTGGACAGCCACATGCAAAAAAAATGAAAGTAGACCTTACACCATACCTTACACCATACCTTACACCATACACAAAAATTAACTCCAAATGGATTAAAGACTTTATTGTAAGAACTGAAAGTATGAAGCTTCTAGAAGAAAACATAGGCAGTACACTCTTCGACATCGGTCTTAGCAACATAGTTTCAAGCACCATGTCTGACCGGGCAAGAGAAACAATAGAAAAAATAAACAAATGGGACTACATCAAACTAAAAAGCTTCTGCACAGTAAAGGAAACGATCAAAAAAACGAAAAGACAACCTAACAATTGGGGGAAGATATTTGCAAACCATACATCTGATAAGGGCTTAATCTCCAAAATATATAAAGAACTCATGTATCTCAACAAGAAAAAAACTAACAACCCAATTAAAAAATGGACAAAAGACCTGAACAGACATTTCTCCAAAGAAGATATACTGATGGCCAACAGACACATGAAAAGATGCTCAACATCATTAACTATCAGGGTAATGCAAATCAAAACTACAATGAGATATCACCTCACGCCTGTCAGAATGACTATAATTAACAAGACAGGAAACAACAAGTGTTGGAGAGGACGTGGAGAGAAGGAAACTCTCATACACTGCTAGTGGGAGTGCAAACTGGTGCAGTCACTATGGAAAACAGTATGGAGATTCCTCAAAAAATTAAGGATAGAACTACCATACGGTCCAGCTATTCCACTGCTGGGTATTTATCCAAAGAACTTGAAAACACCAATGTGTAAAGATCCATGCACCCCTGTGTTCATTGCAGCGTTATTCACAATAGTCAAGACTTGGAAGCAACCTAAGTGCCCATCAAGGGACGAATGGATAAAGAAGATGTGGTATATATACACAATGCAATACTACTCAGCCATAAGAACCAATGAAATCCAGCCATTTGTGACAACTTGGATGGACGTTGAGGGTATCATGCAAAGTGAAATAAGTGAGAGGGAAAAGGTTAAATACCGTATGATCTCACTCATTAAGTAGTAGATAATAACAACAACAAACAAACACATAGAGACAGAGATTGGATTGGTGGTTACCAGAGGTGAAGAGGGGAGGGAGGAAGGCAAAATGGATAATTAGGCACATATGTGTTGTGATGGATTGTAATTAATATTTGGGTGGTGAACATGAGAACATGATGTAATCTATGCAGAAATAGAAGTATAATGATGTACACCTGAAATTTATATAGTGTTATAGTCCAATGTTACCGCAATAAACAAAAAATTAAAAAAATAAAATAAAGAACTGTGTGTCTTTGGACAATCTGCTTAACATTTTGTTGCCTCCATTTCCTCATATGCAAATGTGGATAATAGTATAACCTTCTTTGTGAGAATGCATGTATAGTGCTTTACGCAATTCTTGTTAGTTGTTTAATTAATGTGAGCTCTTACAGTGTCAGAGAGATCAGATAAGATGACTAACATTTATCATGCCCATTACCCAGGCCACATCCTGGCTGCCTTTTTCTCTGACTCACCGGCTGCAAATGTCCTCCACTACCACCACTAAGAGGTAAGTAGAGAGGGTATAAAGTTAAAAAGTTATAATAATCATATGAGTGACACCTTGAATTAGGAAGAAAAAGCGATAAATCATGCATTTTTTGGAAAAAATTTTAGTGTTTAGATCAGACTCCCTTAGAGGTCATCTCTATTCTAGAAGATAAATCTCAGAAACTTAGCTACATAGAGGAATTCACAAAGCGCCTTTAGCATGGCTTATAGCTTGTTAGTCTTCCAACATAGGTGGCCAATTGAGGAAAGCTCAAATTAACGTACTGCATTTAAATTTAATATGGGTCATATATTCATTGAGTCTGATGGTGGGAGGCAATAGTTTCCTCTAGCCAGCTTGTAATAATTGAAAATGCCAATTTTTAAATATTCAGAAAATTTGTGTGCCAAGTTTTAGACACAGCTATGTTTAAAAATTAAATTATGGTTACAATTAAAATTATATTTTAAAGTGTATTAAATACTCAAAACTCATCACTTCACAATTGTTTTACTACATTTTCCTCTTATTTGTGCTCTTGAATTTATAACATCTCTTGCATTTTTGTCATTGTGTGCTATGCATATATCTTCCCAGCTCTGTGTTAGGCAACATTACATTGGAAGCTTAAAATTGGCTATGGTAGAAACATATATACCATGGAAATCTGCAAACACCACAAATCAAGGCTTGATTTTTTAAAATTAACTAGACAAGAAAAATGGAGAATGTTAATGGAGGATCAACTTAAGAGTATTGCATCTTTAGCTGTTAACGCTCCTCACACAATAATGTGATGTACTGTAAGACCTGGCTTCTTGTTTTTATTTGCATCTAACCCTGAAAGGTCATCCTTGCTCCATAGCTACCTGTAGGGTTGGCTTAAGTCTCTGTTGTGAAAGCATCACAGTTCAACTTGTCCTGCCAGTATCTGCTTCCTCACTCTTTTAGAGATGTTGTTCCCAAGAATGTTTCCAAATAAACTTATTGTATGCAAATCTTTATCTAAAAGTCTATTTCCTGAAAATCTCAAACTAAGACAGTTGGATCCTGGAGTGATTGAGGAAGCAAATTATAAAATGGAATTTTGTAGCGGGCTGGTGATGAGGACCCTGTCATTGATCATAACTAGAATATGGATAGCTCCAAGTAGAATTGTCACGGTGCAAATGTTAAAGTTGTAACTGGGGATAAACCAGGATGAGATACCAGTGTAAGTTTATGCACTGTCAGGTGTAGTATTTCAGGATATTGAGAGGTACAGGAGAATTAGCGACTATAAGGGCTATGTAATAATATAGCAGTAGTTGATAGATTTATTAGAAAAAGACAATAAAAGGCTGAAGGTAAACAACCATCAGTTTATGGCAAAATGTGAAAACCGGAGGGGCTAACTAGCAGCATATAAAAAGATAATCGTCTCCCTCAGCAGGAGGGCAGAACAAAAAACAGTCCTAGGATTTAGTTAAAAGAATAGCAGAATGTCAAAGCAGTTTAAATTCTCAAATCCAGCAAATCTGTTATGCCACGAATAGGCGTTTTACAGGGAAAAGTGGAAACTGTAAGTTGAAATAGGGGCATGGGGATCGATGCACTGAAAAATCATGAGTCCTTAGATTCCCCAGAATACTTTGGGTCTTCCAAAGTGGCCAATTCCTCCATGTTAGTGCCCCCCCTTAATTAAAAACAATACAAAGTCTCTATTTTATTTTATTTTTCTATTTCTCTCTCTCTTTTTTTTTTTTGTGAGGAAGATCAGCCCTGAGCTAACATCCATGCTAATCCTCCTCTTTTTGCTGAGGAAGACTGGCTCTGAGCTAACATCTATTGGCAATCCTCCTCCTTTTTTTCCCCCAAAGCCCCAGTAGATAGTTGTATGTCATAGTTGCACATCCTTCTAGTTGCTGTGTGTGGGACACGGCCTCAGCATGGCTGGAGAAGCGGTGCGTCGGTGCGCGCCCAGGATCCGAACTGAGCCGCCAGTAGTGGAGCGTGTGCACTTAACCACTAAGCCACGGGGCCGGCCCCAAAGTCTCTATTTTAAAATAAAGCATGCGCTACCCCATTCCCACCTGCCCTCCTGGCTACCAGAGAAGGAACTTGGGTGAAGACACAACAGAATCTGGATGAGCAAGTGCTCAGTCCGATAAAAGCTAAAAGGGACTCTATGCTGAAGAAGCTGCAAGACCTAGCCAAGATGTTCTGGCAAGAGCTAGGGGACCATACATGAGCTTAGATCTTGAGGATGCTGGGAAGTAGTATAAAATCGAATAAGTCCTTTGATCTGGCAGCACTCTCTCAGAACACAGGATTTAACACCCTGACAAGGATTTCGGGAGATGTGCTAACATGCTGCTACGATGACTCTTGGAAACTTGGAGAAGCAATATTCCACAGTAAAATTGATAAGCCAGAAATGCATGGCAGATGGTAGAAGAAAGGATCATAAGGATCAGAAAAGTGGGAATATTATAATAAATATACGAATAAAAACCACCCACTTATTCTTTTTGTGTGTGTGTGAGGAAGATTGGCCCTGAGCTAACATCCTTTGCCAATCTTCCTCTTTTTTTGCTTGAGGATGGTTAGCCCTGAGCTGACATCTCTGCCAATCTTTCTCTATTTTGTATGTGGGCCACCTCCACAGCATGGTTGATGAGCAGAGGACATCTGTGCCCAGGATCCGAACCCAGGCCGCTGGAGCGGAGCACACAGAACTTTAACCACTCAGCCACAGGGCCAGCCCTCACTTATTCTTTTTGATGGGAGGACTAAGAAGACATTCTATTCACCAAAGTAATAAGGAATGCAATGTGGGAAAAAGAGCTAGCACGGCATATATGTTTGTTACGTCTTTTGAAATTGTCCCAGAGTTTCTGGATGTTCTATTGTTTTTTTTTAATTTTCATTTTTCTCCCTTAGCATTTCAGTTTCGGGAGTTTCTATTGACCTTGTTGATTCTGTCCTTGGCTATGTCCAGTCTACTGATGTGTACATCAAAGGCATTCTTCATGTCTGTTAAGACATTTTTTTATTTCTCTCATTTCCTTTTGAATTTTTTACTTAGAAACTGCATCTCTTTGCTTACATTACCAGTCTCTTCTTGGGTATTGTCTACTTTTTTCATCAGAGCCCTTAATATTGACCATTGTTATCTTAAAATCTCTATCTGATAATTCCAAAATCTATCATATGTGAGTCCAATTCTGATGCTTACTTTGCTTCTTCAGACTGTGGTTTTTCCTTGCCCTTTTAGCATTACTTGTAATTTTTTGTTGAAAACCAGTCATGATGTATTGGGTAATAAGAATGGAGGTGTAAAGGGAAAATGCACTCCTGTCTGTCTCCTCTACTCTCAATACTACTCTACTGCAACACCACTTCACTTCTGACACCAGATATGTGGGTTTTCCACACATCAAGAAATTCTGTGACACCAGTTGGATGCCCTACAATTTAACTCAATTCTGACATTATCTACCTGGATATAGCAACAGATCCCACAGGTTAAGGGCTCAGTTCCACAAGACTGACCCCTCTACTCCGCTACAGTTGCCAATCACAAATACAGGTTGTTACCTGTGCTTCCAACCCACCGGAAGTTCCCACAACCCCCTCCTTGGGTTTAATTAAATTTGCTACAGTGGCTCACAGAACTCAGGAAAACAATTTATTTACTAGATTACTGGGTGTATTACAAAGACATCCTTAGAGGATATGAAATAGCGGCCAGAAGAAGAGATACATAGGGAAAGTTATAAGGAAAGGAGCACACAGCTTCCATGCTCTTTCCAAGCACGCTACCCTCTCCTCATCTCCACGTCTTCACCAACCCAGAAGCTCAGTGAACCTGGTCCTTTTGGGTTTTTATAGAGGCTTCGTTGCACAGGCATGCTTGATTAATTCATTGGTCCTTGGTGATTGATTCAACATCCAGCCAGTCTCCCTCCTCTAAGGTCAGGGAGTGGCACTGAAAGTTCCAACCCTCTAATCTTGCCTGGTTTCCCAACTAGCGCTCATCCTTAGGGGCTTTCCAAAAGTCATCTAATTAACATAAAGTCAGGTGTGGTTGAAAGGGGCTTGTTATGAATAACAACACACCCATTTCATCTTTTTGGCTCTGGAACTATTGAGAAACAGATGACCAAAGACCAAATGTAACAAAAGATGCTCCCATTGCTCTTATCACCCAGGAAATGCCAAGAGTTAGGAGCTCTGTGCCAGAAATGAGAATGAAGACCAAATATATACATATTTCTTATTATAAATGGGAATATCACCAGAGGTAAATATGTATTTAGTGTGAGGTTTTATATTAATAGGAATAGGAATTCCGCTGTGTTTAATGTTTGCTGTAGCTGTGGGTGACTGAGGTTTCAATTTCCTCTAGGGTCCTTGTTTATGTCGACTGTGCGTCCTTATGTACTACTCCACTGAGAGATTTTGCCTCTTGCAGCTATTTCTGTTGTAATTCACTGTTATTATACCAGAGCCCTGCTGCTTTAGTGTTAAGGTTCGAGGAAACAGAAGCCTTCTCTAATCTTATGACTAAATGTCAGTATTTTAATGGGCCTTGGTCACTGAGATGTGAACTTCACAACTGTCTCTTAGCTTCCATCCTTCCCCTCCCCACCTTAATTGAGAAAGGAAGTCTAGATGGGGCTCGAGTATGAGAAATGCCCTTCCCCCAGGTGGGATAAGCTCTAGTAACATGTTTTTCTGGAGAGTAAGCCAGCCATGGTGGTCTAGTGGTTAAGATTCAGTCACTGTGTGACCTGGGTTTGTTTTCCAGTCAGGGAACCGCACCACCCATCTGTATGTCGGTTGTCATACTGTGGTGGCTGCACGTTGCTGTGATGTGGAAAGCTGTGCTACTGGTATTTCAGATACCTGCAGGGTTACCCATGGTGGACTGGTTTCAGCAGATCTTCCGGATTAAGAGAGACTAGGAAGAAGAAACTGGTCACCCACTTATGAAAACATTGACCATGAAAACCTTATGAATAGCAGTAAAGTACTGTCTGATATAGTGCAGGAAGGCGAGAAGATGGCGCACAAGACCAGGCAAGGGTTCTGCTCTGCTACACATAGCATCACTGGGAGTTGGACAACAAAGGCCTTTGTTATGGAGAATGCTCTGGATTTATTTCACAATGATTACTCTTCCCCTTCCCTTGTGAGAGCCAAGAGTTGATCTTTCTTAGCTCTTCACTGTGAGAACTTGGTCAGGTTCCTGGATGTAAAACCCACAAAAATAGGAGGCCCCCGAAGAGGAGCTCCAGAAGTTTCTCACTCTCATATTAGTCCATACTCAGCCTCCAGCAAGTCATCAGGATTACCATCCAATTGTTCCTACCAGTTTCTGGCTTTAGTAGCGTCCTCTCCAGGTAAGCTGAGGTGGCAATTTCTCCCTGTGGTCTCTTCTATGATGGATTAAAAAAAGTCATTGATTTTGAGTTGTTCAGCTTTTATTTGTTGTAAAGATGGGTGTGATGACTACTAAACTCTTTATGTGTTGCAGCTGAAACCAGAAGTCTTTTCATATCTCTTTAATATCCAATGCTTCGGTTAAGAGCTGAAGAGATATATTTTTTTATTTTTTCTTAATTACACTCATCTTCTTTGCGCTCATCACTGTCCTATTAGCTAACATTCCAGTATGCCACCTAAGCATAATTTTTCAGATTTAGCATTCTTCCAAAACCAAATTTTTCAAATGGAAGGTGGTAGATATTTCCTCTCCCTGGTTAGCCAGGTCACAGGTATACATTCTAGGCTTGACCAATAGGATGCTCCTGTTAGGTACATAAATTTTTAGAAGGTGATTCAAATACCCAGAAACAATAGAGAAATCACAAGGCCATCGTAGAAGGATCCAGTCTGGAAGGAAATGGAGAGTAATTAGTGGCGTCTGTGCCATATGCAGAGGCCTTACCAATTACTTTGATTTGACTACCTCTTTGTCTTCCTGCAGCCAACTTTCCCTTAGTCCCTGACTATTTTTCAAGCCTATGAATTTTTGAACTAGCCCATATCTTTCCAAAAAATTCATTCTTTTCTCAAGCTAAAGAGAGTTAGTTTTTCTTGCACACAACCATGAAAACCACCTAATGTAAGAGACCTGTATTCAAAACACTAAAATTACATATTTGTTTGCCCATTATAATAATATCTTCCTTATGGTATCATAAGTATTGTTTTTACCTTTTATTTTACTTTTATGATAGGAATAAGACAAATAAAATACCTAAAATCTAATACTTACTGAGTACTTTAAAGCACTGTGACCTAATAGAAGTTAATTTACAATTTAGGTTACTCATTATTCATGCTGTGTATAGTAAGAAAGTTTTTTAGTGCCGAAAATTTAAGTGCTGTACTGAAAGTTATAACTAGAATTAGTTATTAAAATGCATTATTAAAATATTCACTAACAGAATACATCTGTCAGTGAAATATGAACTTCTAAAATATATATTAATTTCAAGGTGAAGCTATTTCTTGTGAGATTAATTTCATATATATGCCATAGACACACAAAGATTGACTTTTCTGTATATATTCTACAAATAAAAAATACCTAATTGATAGGTTCACAGATAGTAGAAACTAATGAGGGAAGAAAACATTTTGAATAAAAATCTCTGCACTCCAGTTAAAATACATTTATATTATTAAAGTTTTAAATTAGTTTTGTTGGTTTTTCAATGTCTGTGAACAGGAATATGTATTAAACACTTAGTGATATTTAGCTTAAAATAAGGAAATGAAATGAAGTAATGTCAAAAGGCAATGGTTTTAGGGGCGGGCCCGGTGGCGCAAGTGGTTAAGTGCACGCGCTCCGTTGCAGCGTCCTGGGGTTCGCCAGTACAGATCCCCGGCATGCACCCACGCACTGCTTGGCAAGCCATGCTGTGGCAGCATCCCATATAAAGTGGAGAAAGATGGGTACGGATGTTAGCCCAGGGCCAGTCTTCCTCGGCAAAAAAAAAAAAGGAAAAGAGGAGGATTGGCAAATGTTAGCATAGGGCTGATCTCCTCCCAAAAAAAAAATGGCAATGGTTTTAAAATAAAATATCTGTGAGCACTATTTTACAAATCACAATTTATTAATTATTAGGTTTTACATTTGGTTTAAATTTGCCTATGAGCTCAATTAATTTACAGAAATAGAGATTATTTGAAAGATCTAGGGAGATGATGAGGAACTAACTAGGGCTATACAGAAAAAAGGTATTCTGTTATAGATATTCTGCTAAACTAAAACATTCAAATGTGTGTGAAGTGACCAGTTATTTCTTCACTTTCTTCAGTCATTCTTTCCTGTGTCATCCCACTTCGATTTTAAGTATGCACATACCCACACATACGTGTGATACAGCATGTGCCTAAATCTACATGTATATAGATTTCACTTGTCATCCATGTATTCATTTTCAAAAGTATAGTTCCTTACATAATTTGACCACAATAAGATTATCAAATGAAATTAGAAATGATGATTAAGAAATAGACACTCGGGGCCAGCCCCATAGCATAGTGGTTGGATTCAGCATGCTCTGCTTCGGCGGCCCAAGTTCGCAGGTTCGGATCCCAGGCGTGGACCTACACCACTCGTTGGTCATGCTGTGGCGGCGACCCAGATACAAAGTGGAGGAAGATTGACGCAGATATTAGCTCAGGGCTAATCTTCCTTAAGAAAAAAAAAGAAAAGAAATAGACATTCAATAGATAGTGAGTTATGAAACTATATGTCACTAATGCATGATTAGTATTGGGACTCAGAGCAAACCACTCCAAGATGTGCCACAGTGGCATTTTGTTTATTTGGAATTAATTTGAGAAAACAGCTGGTGCAAAAAAGCCATTCTGACCCTCCTCTCTGTCTCCCCTGAAAGCAGGAAATAAATATCCCATGTGAAAGGTACCCTCCCTGCACCAGAAGTTAGAGAGACATCCTTATTACCAGAGATGGGGAATTCAGGCCGAAGAAGGCTGTGCACACAAACTCTATTTAGATTCCTCCCTAATTAAGTACCCAAAGCCTAAGTTTCTTTGTCTTGTCAATTCCTCACAAATTTATTGTTTCTTTGTGTAAAAAGTAGAAAAGCTGCTTGTTTTGGTCATTTCTTTAGGTCCCGCTTCTGTGAGACCTCGGTACATATGAATTAAATTTGTTCTTTTCTCCTGTTAACCTATCTTGTGTCAATTTAATTATTAGACCAGCCATAAAAACTCAAGAGGAGGGCCGGCCCCGTGGCTTAGCGGTTAAGTGCGTGCTCTCCGCTGCTGGCGGCCCGGGTTCGGATCCCGGGTGCGCACCGAGGCACCACTCCTCCAGCCATGCTGAGGCCGTGTCCCACATACAGCAACTAGAAGGATGTGCAGCTATGACAGACAACTATGTACTGGGGCTTTGGGGGAAAAATAAATAAATAAAATCTTTAAAAAAAAAAAAAAAAAAACTCAAGAGGAGTAGGGGGGAAATTTCCCCCTCCCTGACATTAGAAGGGAATAAGATTCAGAGTCACCTGGAAATTAAAGTTGTACAACACAGCAATCGTGCAATAGGATTGGGGGTCATTTTGAAGATGAGAAAATTTGTTATAAGTTACAATTCACAGACATGTTGAGCATTTCTGCAAAGTTAGTTGAGCTGGCTTCAATGTTAAGAAATCCTCTTTAGAAGGTGTAAAACTTCACACAATCTTGATGTTGGTGTTCTCAGAGGTAGCTCTTAAGTTGTTACTGGTAGTGGTGATAATGTGTTAATGAGTAGGGAAACTTGAGAGAGAAAGTTAGGTTATGGGAAAAATAGTTACTGTTTTTTGCATCTCCACATTCGCGACTTGTGAAAGGTCATACATGTTATATAAATTTTTGTGCTTTTTTAATTTAATGCTCAAATCATAATCGTCAATCAGAACAGTTTATTACAAGAAAAATAATTAAGGATTTTGGATTTTTAAATTTAAGCCAATGCCATACCTAATTTAATTTGTATTGTTTTCTAAACCATCAACAGATCTTTCTAGTTA
Source organism: Ceratotherium simum simum (assembly GCF_057802395.1). NCBI lineage: Eukaryota > Metazoa > Chordata > Mammalia > Perissodactyla > Rhinocerotidae > Ceratotherium > Ceratotherium simum. The sequence goes on along the minus strand of NC_141907.1, from coordinate 28,065,364 downwards.
ATTATTTCTTTACACGCTTTCCAATTTTCAAATCTTATATTCAAGTCTCACAGTCAACACCTACAGCAGCCAGTAAGCCTTACAGTCAATGCCCCACCTCCATCATTAAGTAACGATGAATTTTAGCAAAATTTACCCCAAGTGATTTCCTTGCCTCCATTTTCTAACTCTTGTAATATACCCAGATACTACATCTTCATTAATTTTATGACACTTTTTTTAATGCAGTGTTCTTGTTAAACCTTTCCAGTTACTTTCATTGCCAAAAGAATAAAGTCTTCTACAATTTTATATCGACCTATCATTCTCAGTCTAAAGTTACTCCAAAAGTTATTATAATCCTGAAACCCAATTGCTGTTTTCTTTTTTCTTTTGTGCCTTTATGCTATTCCTTCACTCCTAGGATAAGCCATCCCCCCATATCTGTTCATAAAGTTATAGAAATTTGACTTGGAGTGATCGAATATTATTTTTCTGTTTCTAGTTGAAATCTTTGGTATGTTTTGTCTTGTCTGAGTATTCTCACCTTCTACGGAGATCCCTCTAGATCCTTGTAAGCATCTTCATGTGAATCAGTACTTAGCAAAATAGTAAAATTTTTCATATAATAGCTGTCAATTACATATTTAGAGAGTGATTATCAAATAAATAAAGAGACAAAGAAGAAGCAACAGAAAAATAGTAATCAGGATCGTAAGGAAAACAAATAAGTCCTGCAAGTTGAAATAAAACAATTTTTTTCTTTTCCATATTCTGTTAGCATTGTTCTCTTGTATCTTTAAATGATGCTGTCTTTGATTTCTCTTAAGAGCCAGATTTTCTTCAGACTGCCCAAAGTTAAGGACATCTGTCTCAACTTCCACGCTCATGCTTTGAAGTGAGATGATTATTATGTGATATAAACTCTGGGCCTCACATGCAAACTTCCCTAAAAGCTGGAACTTTGTAGAACTTTGAAAATACAATGCATCGTTGGCCTGATTGTCTAATACCCAACAGATTACTTTTTCTAGGGCTTAGTTCCCACATTCTCTTTTGATGTTCCTGTGGAAGAGGTGAGTACTCGCAACACCAGCAGCCTAATTAGGAACATTCCTGTCACTAGGGGATATCTCAGACCTTCTTCACGCTCAATCATCATGTCCCGAAATAGACAGGGTGGGGTAATGCATCTTATAAATGCCAATTTATTTAGGTTCTAATCACAGATACTTCATCAACTGACAAAAGAAAAACCTCAGTAGGTACACCACTTCAAAATCTGGGACAACTTACATGTAATTTCAAGAATCAGCAGGGACACACAGCTGGAGAAAAATAAAAAGCTTTGCTGTAACTGAAAACCGCCTTGCAGTTTGTTTGTGATTAGAATGAAGTTCAGTTCCTTGAAATCTTGTTTAGCAATTAAATCTGTTTTACTTAGGCAATGAAATATTGTCTATTGTCCTGGAATGATCAAACTGGTACAGACATATCTTAGCATTGGATGTTAGATGAAAATGTGAACTTGAGAAAATGTAGCTGAATTGAACACCACAAGCAGAAGGTTGGCCTTTAAAGCGATGAGAGAAATAACTAGCTCAGTTAAATTATCCAACTAACTTGAAAATTCTAAATAAAATTGGATCGTCATATTAGCAAGCAAGTTAATAATGACAAAGCTGAGTATAATACCTAGAAATGAACCATCTCGAGGCCGTACAGTCTATACACACACTTCTTTTGTTCAAGCTTTTCTAGTTCACTAATTTACCTTGTGAGTCTGTTATGCTGGTATATGCAAATAAATTTGTGGTTAATAAAACCTATTATCTTCAACTAGGCTCCAAATTTCATTGTTTCCCAACAGCTGTTTCAGATAAATAAAATGAAGATAACATTTACAAACGGAAGGAAATATTTCCTGATCTTCTAGAAGGACTTCATTCTCAGCAACTAAATAACAAAATGAAATTTATTTGATTCACTTTGCAGCTTTGGGAACCTGCAATCATCCTCGAAGTTCTTGGGAATATGACTTTGACCATTTTTAGTTAATATTTTTCACTGTTGAAAGGCTTATGTACATTTTCCTCCACTTTAATCTGTTTTCCCATAGAGAATGTAATAAATTCCCCTGCAAATATTTGCATGTCTGTGTATCTCTCTTGGTAGGCTTATTTACATTAAGGCTCTCATATAAGTTAGAAGAGTTCACCTCAGTAGCTACAGCTTCATTATTAACACAGCCTGCATGGCATAGTTCAAAATCTTTCAAAGAGAAATTCTATATAATCACTGTTACTCTATGTCCACATCACTGAGTGAACATGATCAATGCATTTCAGAAAGAAATAGAAGGATTCATTTAGGTTGGGTCTCTTAATAGGTGGAATGGTGTGGTCTCCTTTCATGGAAACCTTGTGAATCATTCTCCCCCTCCCCAAAGGAAGTTTTCTACCTGATATTTGATTATGATTCTTGATATACTTGATTATAAATTACAAATGGGCTAGCTCTGCCGTCTGAACTATAATTGTCTGGCTGAGCTTACTAGGATGTTTATCTCAAAGTTTTAATCTTTTTTTATTGTTTTTTTTTGCTGAGCAAGATTAGCTCTGAGCTAACTTCTGTGCCAATCTTCCTCTACTTTGTATGTGGGTTGCCACCAGGGCATGACTGACAAGTGGTGTAGGTCCACTCCTGGGATTTGAACCCACAAACCCAGGCTGCCAGCATAGAGCATGCAGAAATTAACAACTATGCCACGGGGCTGGCCCCAGTTTTAATTTTTTTTTAAAGGAAAAATATAAATATATAAAATATAAAGATATCCAGGAAATGGGCATTTCACTGTGGTTCCTAAACTTGAAAAGGATCACATGCATTGAGAGAGATAAAGCAGAGTCTCAGGGTTCAAAATATTTATTACATTTCTATCTCTTCCTCAGTGTAAAAGATATTAGGATGTTCTTATCCACTCCTTCTCTGGCTAATGTAATAACAGTTGCATTAATATTAGAAGGAACTGGATATTGTGGTTTTTTAACATTTTTGTTTATGTACCCTTTAAAATAATTCTGGGAAAATATACAGCCGTAGCACATTTTAAGTAGAAATCTAAATATTTTATCATAAGTTTAAATATTTGCAAAAAGCATAATGTACATTTTTATATGCTTTAAATATATTTTCATCAAATCTTAGAAATGCAGAGTTAGCTGTTTCTTTTTATAGACAATGACCACTATAATCTAATTAGAAAAACCAACTCTTGGGTCAAACTTTATGTCAGAAAAAAGTCTCATTTGATTTTTTTATTTCTAAAAAATGTGTTAATATATACTCTCGTGACAGCCACTTCACTTCTTCTGAATGAACTTTCATGATAGAATACCAGATAGATTATATGGAAAATTTATTAAGAGTTTATTTTTTGGGTGAAATAAGGCACTGACCCCTGCAACATGTCTTATTTTGCTCTTACTAGACCCTCAATCAGATGCAAGACACTCACAAATTGTCCTTTTCCTTTAACAGTCCTCAAGGTTTTGCCATTGCTAGGATGGTTCTGTAATGTGATTCAAGATGGAAAATTTGCCTTCATTTTGTGAAGTGGGAGCAGACAGCTGATTGTAAAAAGAATTATTGGAAAGGAGAGCCAAGAGACTGCAGGTTTTTTTGAGGTAGGAAGTTGAATATCTGAAAAATAATTTCCTAAAAATTGTCTATGCCTGTGTATCTCCTAGAGAGACCGTGAGTATTCGCAGGGGTATATACGCCCCAGTTTGACTTTGAAGACTCTTGCTTGGGACAGCACGTAATCAGATACCTCTACTTTTAGGTGAGAAAATAAGGCTGAAAATCAATGAATCACCTGCATCAAAAATTGTGTGTCCCTTTACAGTCTGCAAAGCTAGTCCTTGTATTGGTTTCTTCTTGTAATCCTCCTTATTGGACTCTACCATATGCATATGGTTTGTTGTTTATGGACCCATTGTTTGCTTTGTTCAGAAATCAAGGGACCAGTATAATTAGAGACTGAGAATGTGGGCTCTCAAATCTAGGTTTAGAAAGTTTTCCTGTATATCATTCAAGGTGGAATAAGGTCTAGTATCATGTGATCCTCAGGGATATTAAAAGTATATGATGGCTCTATTGTTCACTCTGTCTCAACTCACACTGAGTAAATTGTCTACTTTGATTATCTTTTGTATATATAACTGTACTTAAATTTCTTTAAGTAAGGAATAAGCAATTTTTCCCTCTGATTATCTCATCAAATAGCTTAGCATAATGGTTTGCAGATAAAAGACACTTAATAAATATGGACTGATTTGATTTAGCAATCTTGATTTTAAAGTCATAGGTTGAAAAATAAGTGTCAACAGGGAAATCTTGCTCCAAGCTACTCAGTTAAAATGATGACTATAATTCATGTAAACAAAGCATGTGGTCAAAATTAAATCAGAGGTAGATACTACAAAGCAAAAGTAAACAATAAACTATGTTTGCATGCATTTCTCTCATTTATAAAATTCCTTTATTTGAAACTGAGTAGGGAATCCTGGGACCTCAAAGTAGTTGCATAAAACTGTGCAAATTCCTAAAGTCTTCTCTTCTACATTTCAACATCCATAAAATAAAAAAGTTCACCTGAATGACATGCAAGATTATTTCTCTTTGTATAGTGCATGGTTTTACACAGAAAAAGTCACTTCTGTGACTTTTTCTACAAAAGATCCACTCACCTCCATGTTTTGCTAAAACATGTTTTGATCTTTGTACAATTTCCCTTAATGACCTTTTCCTATAGCAATTAATACTTTTTAGCTTCTAATTTACAAAAGAGAAGTGATTATTTTCTGCCATTTCCATGTCTCTATGACTATCACTTATTCAGTCAATTAGTCGTTCAAAATAACAAAATTGAGTGACTACCATGTACCAGACACTGAAGGTACATCACTTACCAAGACAGACCTGGTTCCTGATGCTTATGAAGACATAGTCTATCCAGGGTAAATAAACAAATATGGAACAAATTGTGATAAATGTACACATAACTGAAGAAATAAGTGTCTTGGACGGCTTAAAAGATACCATGTTTTTTTTTGTTTTAAGTCAATACCATCTGTGACATACTCTCCTTATCCTTATTATTATTCTTAAATTTCCCGGGCACTTATACTATCTTCAGAGATTGAAACATTTATAATTTACTTCTTCAATTCATGACCTTCGCTCAGTGATATGTACATCAAAGACTATCTTGATCTGTGTTCCACTCAGTTTTCTGACAAACTAACACATAATATGCCTCAAGTACTCTTGGATTTATTCTAATTGTAATATTTCAATTATAAATTATTTCCTATTTGCCAAGTATTGTGCAAATAGGAATATTTATAGAGCTAACCAAGTTAAAATGAGGTCATTAAGTTGGGCCCTAATCCAATATATCTGGTGTCCTTAAAAAAGGGGGAAATTTGAATATAGCAACATGCAAGAAAGGAAGATGACATGAAGAAATGCAAGGAGAACATGGCCATCTATAAATCAAAGCATGCCTGAGACTACCAGAATCTAGGAGAGACGCATGGAACTGATTCTCTCCTAGTGCCTTCAGAGGGAGCATGGTCCTGCCAACATCTTGATCTTAGACTCCCAGCCTTCAGAACTGTATCAAAATAAATTTACGTTGTTCTAAGCCACCCAATTAGCAGTAATTTGTTATGACAGCCCTTGGAAACTATTACAAAGTAGTGTGCGGTAAAGAGTTATCCTTGCCCAAGGAGAGGTCTGTCCTTTGCCTTCAGTTCCTGGAAGGTGATCTCTAAACTCTTGAATATTCTACCTGATAAAAGTATCTTTGTCTATTTAGGGGCCTTAGGCAATGTCGGATAGTTTACGCCAGTAATTGATTTATCTTAGGACCTTTGGGCCCCACAGAATCAGCTCAACCTCTGGAAGTTCTGGAAACCAAAATCAGCTACACGAGCAGTCAACCATGTCTATGCAACTGAGCCCCAATAAAAACTCTGGACATCAAGACTCAGATGAGCTTCCCTGAGAGTATTGACAATACTCTGTGCGTATCGTCACACATCAGGACTGGGAGGTTAGTACTCTCTATGATTCCACTGAGAGAGGACAACAGGGAGCTTCACACTTGGAACTCTTCCGGGCTCTGCCACATGTGCCTCTTCCCTTAGCTGATGTAAATTTGTATCCTTTTGCTGTAAAAAACCATAAATGTGTGTATAACAGCTTTCAGTGAGTTTTGTTAGTCCTTCTAGTGAACTGTTGAACCTGAAGGTGGTCTTGGGAACCCCCAAACTTACAATAGTTTCAGAAGTGAGGGTAGTCTTGGAGATTTCCTGAAATCTACAGGTAGACATTATATTATATCGGCCTCTCTGTAAGACTGAGTGAAGAAAAATGCTAGAGGATATTTTCATTGGATTAAATCAAATTATTATTATAATTATAATAGTAATGACAAATTATAATTACCAAATTAGGCCAGCAAATTATGGACTACAGGCTAAATAAGACCTTCTGAGTGTTTTTGTAAATAAAATTTTATTGACCAAATCACACCCATTTATTTACATATTGACTAGGCTGCTTTTGCTCTACAATAACAGAGTAGTAATGACAGATGACTTACCGCTCTCAAAGCCTAAAATATACATTGTCTGACTCCTTATATATAAAAGCTTGCTGGCCATGGCAATAAAACATGGTATTCTGCATGGTTGTGTCCAGATCTATGAAGGACCTGACACATTGGGACAGAAATTCAGGACAGCATCCCTTAGTACCACAACTGGTTTTCTGATGTCGTTATCATTTGCAGTAGTACCTACCCTTATATTTATTTGTTAATCCTATGTGCCTTGGTCGACAGAAAATACTTAATAAATATTACATTGATTTCAAGAAAATCTTATTAGGCTTACTTTTACCTACAGAATAAAGTTCAAAATTATTTCCGTGTCATACAAAGCTCTCTATATAATTTGGGCCCAAACTTCCTTTCCAATATCATTTACAGCTACTTTCATTCAGATATCCTCTGATTCCATCACATGGAACATGGCACGAACTTTCAAGACAATTTCTGTCCCTTTGTCCATATTGATCCCTTATCCTAGAATTTCCTTTTCCTCTTCTCTTTCTAATTATAACTCATCTTTCAAGGCTGAGCTGAAATGCCCTTCTTCTTGAATTTTTTACATCTCCTCAGTGTGAATAATTCACTGCTTGCTTCAAACTTTTACAACTTTTATTTGTCAACAAAACTCACAACAGTATTTTTTTAATAGTATTATAGATGCTTAAAATGCATGATGAATGAATGAATAACACTCAGGGAAGATTTCCTGAAAGATATGCAGTAACTATTTATCTAAGTCTCATATCCTATGACTTAACAAATTTAATGGACGATTAAAATTTATTCCTTTCAGCTCAGAATCCCAGTCATTTGTGTTACCTCTCCTCTAATACGAACGCTCCATGATTGTTGTGACCCTGTCTTATTTTTTTATATGTCACAAGACATATCAGAGTACTTGATAATATTGTAGTTGCTTAAATTCATGATGAATAAATGAGTAATAGTCATGATTATCTTAGTGTACTTATATCATGACCACTATTGTTTGTGATGAAACCATTGGCTATCATCCTTTATCCCAATGCATCAATCTTCATTTTCTCACTATTTCCTTTAGACCAATTTCACCATAAAATGTCTGATGCTATTGTTATTTTGCCTATGTTGTAGCACACCTAGCAGAGAGACAGAGTTGGTTCTTTTATGACCAACCAGTCTTCTTTAACTAGAAGGAGGTGACAAAATTATAGGCAGTGGGTAGATCATATTTATTTGGTATTTGTAATAGCTAGGGCTTTAAATTGTTTGGCACTTCATTCTTCTTTTATTAATTCTAAGTCCTAATTTCTAATGCAGCAGGAACAAACTTCCCACTAGCCTAAAACCGCCCACCTCTTCCCCATCACCCCATCATACATACATACATACACGCTTACAAGACTGATCACCTATTGTTGAAAATATTTAGGTTAAATAAATTAATTTCCTCATCTGATTATTATTCCAAGCTATTAGTCTTTAAGAGTCAAGTATATAAATAAAGTTAATGTGATAATTTTACAAATTAGAAAACTTACCCAGGTAAGTTTCCCTGTGGGGAAGCAGACAAAGGACAAATCCTATGTATGCTTGTTTCTCTATATTATGCAAGCTTTCTTGAGGAGACAAGGCCTAATAAATTTTCTATTAAATTTCAGAAATAGGTCTGATAATGTTATGAAGCAATAGTGGTAGATGGTAGAGTATATACACCTGATCCTGTTTTAAAAATTCTGCTAGACGTGCTTTCAATACAAGACAGTATCTCGTTATGCACCATAAAATGAAAAGAGAACTGAAGAAATTCAGACAAGCATAAAGTTCCTCCCATATTACTGATAAAATAAGAATTTGATAAAGAAACGAATCAATATTTTGCAATAAGGTTGATACAGCCAAGTAGCTACAATTCTCTGCTCTGTTTTTCTCCTACAAAAGTCTGGTAGGGAGGTGCAACACCACCTATTATAAGTCAAACCAAGGCCATCTTAAGGTTATCCTCCTTCACTGAACCACTGGGCTAATGGATTTGAATGAATTTATTTATTCAATAAAATTTATTATATACTCATTTTTTACTGCACATAAGTTTCTGTCACTTAAAGGAATATAAAATAAAATATGGAACTTACATTGTCATGGCAGAAAGGACAAACCTCCCATTAGTTCTAATTGCAGTTCTTCCGCAGAAACTAGAACTTGCCACAGTAACACACACATAAAAGGTACTAAAAATGTCTCTTTAATAAACAAATAACATCATCATTGCAATGCATAACAAAGTGAATAAATGTAATTAAAGAAATAAAAACATTGCAATCTGGAAATGAAGACAGAAACGTTAATTGTGATTTTTAGAAGACAGTGCCAAAGAAACTTTCTAGAAGAGATGGCTCTTGATTTGAACCATAAAAGATGGACAAGTTGATTTTGAAAAGGTAGAAAAGAACATACCATTCCCTATAATTTGAAAGGAACCAATGTCTGTAATTTTAAATAAGCCTATAGCTGAAACAGCATATTTGAAGAGTAGTGTGTATTGTGGTTAACAACCTGACCAATTAAAATCCTGCCACATTTATTTACTTAATAGTTTGTAAATTTGAACAGGCTGTTTAACTCCTACCTCTAGGCCTCAGTTTCCTCATCTATAAAATGTGGATAATCATGGTATCTGCCCCATTGTATTTTTCCAGGGTTAAGGTAGTTAATACAAGAAAAGCATTTATAGTAGGTTCTAGCTCGTGGCTAGTGCTCAGTACATTGAAGCTCTTGCTAAGAAAACTTCTTGCCGTGAATCACCTACATGGCACAATTACATACTGAGAATCTATAGAACAAGTGCTATCATTCACGTACTCTTGGAATGTCCCTGCTGTTACACAGCATGCTTTTTCAAAACAAAAAAACAAAAACAAAAATCCCTGATATTTCAAAGTTAATCCCTGAGAGCAAGCAGAGGATGCTAATATAATTTCCGTTCTTGCACCAGCTGTCTAAGTGTTGTACCGTCTCATGTGCTGTACTCATTCTAGATACTATCTCATTTCCCTTAGAACGACCTATATAAAGGTACATTTTCCCATGTTCTCTACTGATAAAACATGATAATGACTCTGTTTTCCCAAAGTAAAAATTTCAAACTCCTCAACATATGCTCAGTGTTCCTGTCCCAGCTCACCTCTCTAGCTTAATCTTCTCTGCTTCTCTGACATACTATTATCTAACAATATCCAACTAATAGCTATTTTTGTCTCTTCTAACCTGGACTGTTTGCTCCACCTGAAAACTCTGGCCCACTTTGCCTACCTGAAAAAAATAATTATCTTTCAAAACTGTGCCAAAGCATTGCTATTTTTTGAAACCTTCTTTGTCCCTTTTCTGTTCCATTCCCATGTAGAGTTAACACTTCCCTACACTTTTATGTACTTGTATCATGGCGTATCAGCTTCCTTTTCAAATTTTGTTTCCTTGATCTATCTTTGCCACAATGACCTGAGCTCCTGTGCTCAGCCAAGTCTGGGTAAAATTAAGTGTCCAATAAGTATTGGTTCATCAAATTGGTCAATGTTTTAAAGAATAGTAAAGAATAATGTCACAGTATAGTGTTTTTTAGGTGAAATACGTTGGCTATGACTATAATTTAGATATAGGTAGAAGATATTTTAGAAATTTAATCACAGATCGTAAAGTTAGCAAAGGAATGCCTTGAATGCCTTTAAGACAGAGGATGACATTGAATTAGCCCTTCTGTGTAGTGGAATTGTTAAAGTGAATTTAGATCCAGTGAGCAATTAGAAGCTGAAAATGTTTAATGGTTTACAGAAGCATAACCTTGACCAATAGCTCGGGAGATGACTGCAGTGAGCTCCAGCAGTGAAGGACTTAGGTTTTATTCCAGTGATAGCCACAGAGCTCCTCCTTGCCCAGTGCAGTGGAAGAGGCTATCACCCACCAGAAGGGGCTAGCATCCCTGGCCATGTACATTATCGGAGGAGAGCTTATGAGTGGATCAGGAAAAATACATCATCAATTGCATAAAAAATAAAAATAGAAAAACCTGTTCTTGTTGGTTCAGCTTTCTCAACTGCATTCCCTAAGAACAATGACTTTGTAAGGATTTGAATGCTAAGTCAACATCAGAGAAGTGTTCTTTGCAGTTGGCATTGTATATCAGAAACTGGTTTTAAAAGGCCTGTGAAACTAGAGAAAAACTTGCAAATGAAAAATTAACTTGCAATAGTATTTCTTCTGCACAGTGTTATGGGAAAAACAACAGAGTGATCGCCAATGGTGCTTGCTTTCAAATTTTCTTGATAAACATGAATAAGCTGTAGCTCCTTTTCATACATTTATGCCTATTAAAGATGCTTGGGAGATTTTAACAAGTTTTGAATAATCATGAAAATATGTGAATTAAAAATGAAAAGAAAAATATTCTTTAGTAGAAAAATGCTACTACTCAGAAGCCTCAAAAACAAGTCACACCGTTGTTAAAATGCTAATATCAAAATTCTGCCTCTAACTTCAGAGGTAAAGCTACTTCAGTAAGGTGCTAAGTGGGCTGCAGAGTCCACTCCTGGAAAGTCAGGAGGCAAATCTGTTATAATGTTGTTCATCAGAAAACACTCCAGCATGTGTTAATTCCATAATAGAAGTCTGAACAATTCACTAGGAAATGAAAATAGACATAAAGGTACATCAGAGATTTTCATATTTTTTCAACTTCCAACATTGTAATGAATACCTAAAGTAAGGCAGCAAATAAACCAGCTCAAATTTTGAAGACAGTTGTTCGTAGATTTCCTTTGAATAGTCAATTGGTATATACATGTATGGATGCATTTTTCAATTTAATGCTTGAGAAATTCTTGGCCATCACTGATGATATGAGTAAGGCACTTCTTAAAAACCTTAAGCCTGTAATATTTAATCTTATAATTCAGAATGAAAAAAAATCATGACATTGCTGTCCAAGATAAACAGAGGTATGAGGGACAAATCGTTATTCACTCAGCTAATAATTACTCACTATGTTAGTTAAGTTATGGTAAACAAATATGACTAGTATATAAACCATTTTTACTGAAAATCTTTGCATAGTACCTATCATATTCCCCACAGTATGAAAGAGGAGGAATATGTGTTGCAGTTAATTTAAGTATGGGAAACACTGGATTGAACCAAATTTGTGGAAGAACTTCTCAGAACGCTAATATGTTAATGATTACTGTGAGTCTTCAGGGAGAGATATATCATGCAACAATTTGACTTATTTATTTTGTCAATAAGAATCTCCCAAGACTAATATTCTAAAAATGATGAGATGAAGAATACATATTTGGAAGTTCAGACACACTGAGCCTGCTGCATTCCTTTCGTCCAACAACAGGTAGAGCCATCCATTGTAAAAACAAATAGCAACTTCATAATGCAAGTCTCTCTCACCTCTCCATTTATTTTTTCTTTATTTTTAACAATTCAATTCAACCATTTATTGAATGTTAACTGCTAGGCATTACGCTAACCCTTAGTGGGAAATAAAGAAAAATTAATAAGATGTTTCTTTTCTCCAAGAATGCCCTATCAATACAATGGCTAAGATTCATAGATAAATACATCTTTCTATGTGCAATACTAATATAATAAAGATAAATTAAACCTAAAATCACATACCTAGTGTCCTCCAGTACCCAAAGGGACTAAATAATGCCCATAATTATAACTGAAATCATTTATAGAAGTCAAGCTTCTGAAGAAATATCTCTTCCAGTAATGATCTTTAAACACATAATTAAACTTTTCATTATTTAGATTCCATATGAGATATATTATACTAATTAGACTGCCTATGAAAAAAAGAAGCTATAAAATATGTGGCCTTGAGAGTTAGTGCAGCATGGTGTAAAGAACAGCACTTCTTGTCATACTGAACTGGGGTTTGAATTTTAACAGTGGGACTTTGGATAAATTATCTCTTCATCTTCAAATTGGGATGATTAATAGCATCTATCCCCTAACAGTGCTGAGGACATCAATTACAATTGCTGGTATATAAATATGCTTAATAACTACTAGCAATTGTTTATCTTCTTGACTTAATAAAATAATAAATTTATTTTGTATCCATTATATAATGTTAATAATATAACTTACTTATATTGTGAATATTTTATTACAATTTACTCTTTCCTGAAAGGTTGACAAAAATCATGTTAAATGTCATCTGAAAATTACATTAGTGTGTACCATCATGTTTAATATAAAAATCAATTATATCAGGGCAGGAAGATCTCTCAACTTCCTAATTTTATAGATACTTATAAATAAATTTATAAAAATGCTTGATTTTGTTTAAGGGAGATCTGTTTATGAAATGTCTACAAAATAAATGCTATTGTCAATATAAATGTCATTCAGAGTCCATGTATTGAAAAATAATTACAAAATTTGAAACATTATTTTACACTTGACTGGTTCCTCTAGGCCATTCTATATAAATTTTAGCCTGAATGTGGGATATATTACCATTTCTGATTACTGGTTTTTTTTCAAGTTACTTGGGACACCAGTAATGTAAATTTTCATTAAATGTATACGAATAAGGCATGGCTCTCCAATTACAACTATTGATAATCAGTTTTTGTTGCACTCCCGGTACATATCAAATGTTCCATGGAGTGCCTGAGAGTGTCCTAGCAATCATTTTCACATGTTGTTTCCTTGTTTGTTAAAGGGCCAAACAGGCAGAGAATAAATTATACAAGGCCATAGGGAAACTTATTTTCTTAATCACTGTGCCATATCAAATTGGATATTTCATGAGAAAAAATATAATTATATTTAATGCAGAAAATTTCCTGATGTTATATATGCCTACTTTCTATACTGCCTAATTGATGGTTCCGAGGAAATAATTCTATCACAGCTTCATTAGTATTGCCATCATCCCAAGGCAATTAACAACACATGAAACAATTATGGAAATGCAATTAAGCTACTAATTTAATAATCCAGTACCGAGGGCTCTGTTTTTCATTCTCTTGATCATGGGACAGTGTCGAAATAGATATGACCACACTTAAGCAGATTGTTGTTGTTGTTGTTGTTTTCAATCATTCTAACCAATCGTTTTCCGATGAGGTATTGAATTACAACTTCAAACTTGTTCAATAACTTGTTAATATTACACCTTGATTTTTTATTTTAAAATTAAAAAGAATTAGTTATTAAAAAGTCTTTGTTGTAATTTCTTGATGTCTGAAAGTAGTGAAGTAGTCATTGTCGTTGTGCATAAAGGGAAATAGAAGTAATAAGAAACTGTCTATTGCAATAGCCTACCAGTTTTACACGTATATATCCAGCTATTAATTAAGTTATATATTTACTATCTTTTTCTCCAATAAGAATAGGGTTTTTCTGTTACACAAATAAGTAGATTTATTGGAGAGTTTTTAAAATATGTGAAAATATACTGAAGAAAGTAGAAGGCTCCTAAAACTCCACTTCATAATATAAACAACAGAAGTTTTCCCTTGACTGTACTTCATATATCTCATTATGCACCCATACATACACAACTTTACTCCGATGAATTCAGATTGTGCAGTTTTCCTTCCTTCCTCCCCATTCACACATCCATCAGTTTTAACAGTCTTAACAACCAGTATATCCGATACATTGTATTCCTTCAATGTATCCAATAGCATTCATCACACTCATATAATCATATATAAATATATTTGCATATACAAATACAAAACTGAAGAATTGTTATTGCTTAAGAAAAAATTAATAATATTACATATTTTATTCTAATCTTATATTTTGCAACTGCCCCAAGTCAAGTTACAGTTCACAGCTGCCTGCCAGTTTATATTGTAATATATCCACAGGTGATTCAACCATTTTTGTATTGGTGAACTTCTTCTTTCCTTTTCTTTTTCTTTCAAATGGTTTTTAAAATAATATTTGTTTAATGCCTTAGATTGTGGTATTATTTGCTATGCAATAATTAAATAAATGAAGAAGATACAATTGGCTATCTAGAATAAAATAAAATTTGATCCCATAACCCCAAATAAATTCCATATTGATTTAAAACTGTAAGTGTAAAATTATATATATATAATTTTAAGTGTAAATATATATATAAATATATATATAACAGAGGATTAGAGAGACTTTTAAAAATATTTTTAAAAAGACCTTGAAACTATGCAAAGAGACATAAATTACTATGTAAAAATAGTCACATATTTTTTATTATAAAAAATATCATCTCTGTTATTAAATTAAACTTTGTTATTATTGTGACTAGTGTTGGTAAAGCGTGTGTGTGTGAGTCTTTGTGCTTTGCTAAGAGGGTAATATATAGCTATAAATGTTACATTAAAACAAAGAAAGAACTTGGAGCTAACCCCGTGGCGTAGCGGTTAAGTTTGGCATGCTCTGCTTCAACAGCCCGGGTTTGTGGGTTCAGATCTCAGGTGTGGACTTACACCACTCACCAGCCATGCTGTGGCAGTGACCCACATGTACAATAGAAGAAGATTGGCACAGATGTTTGCTCAGGGCTAATCTTCCTCAAGCAAAAAAAGAGGAAAGTTCAGGGTGAAACTCCCTCAGCAAAAAAAAGAACGCCAAATCAGTAACCTAACCTAACAACTTAAGGAACTAGAGAAAGAAGAACAAACTAAACCCAAAGCTAGCAGATAGAAGAAAATAATAAAGATTAGAGCATATATAAAGAAAATAGAGAATAAAGAAAATTAACAAAACCAAAAGTTGGATCTTCAAAAATAACATCAAAATTAACAAACCTTTAGCTAGTTGGACTAAGAAAACAAGAGAGAAGACTCAAATTACTAAAATCAGAAATGAAAGTGGAGACAGTACTACTGATTTCACAGAAATAAAAGGATTATAAAAGGGTGCTATGAAAAATTGTATACCAAGAAATTGGATAACCTAGAGGAAATGGACAAATTCCTAGAAATGCAAAACCTACTAGGATTGAGTCATGAAGAAACAGAAAATTTGAATAAATCTATAACTAGTAAGGAGATTTTATCGGTAATCAAAAATCTCCTGACAATTAAAAGCTCTGGATCTGATAGCTTCACTGGTGAATTCTACCCAACATTTAAAGAACTAACATTAATTCTTCTCAAATTTTTCCAAAAAATTAAAGAGGGAATTCTTCCAAACTCATTCTATGAGGTTGGCATATCCTGATACCAAAGCCAGAAAGAGACACCACAAAAAAAAAGAAACTACAGACCAATATCTTTTATGAATGTTGAAGAAAAATCCTCAAGAAAATACTAGCATATTGAATTCAAAAGCATATTAAAAGGACTATACACCACAAAAAAGTGGGATTTATCTCTGGGGTGTAAGGATGGCTCAACACATGCAAATCAATGTGTGAAAAACCACATTAACAAAATGAAGGATAAAAATCAGATGATCATCTCAATAGATGCAGAAAAAGCATTTGACAAAATACAACATCCTTTCATGATAAAAACCCTCAACAGATTGGGACCGGCCCGGTGGCGCAAGTGGTTAAGAGCGCGCGCTCCGCTGCAGCAGCCCGGGTTTGCCGGTTCGGATCCTGGGCTCGCACGGACGCACTGCTTGTTGAGCCATGCCATGGCGGCGTCCCATATAAAGTAGAGGAAGGTGGGCACGGATGTTAGCTCAGGGCCAGTCTTCCTCAGCAAAAAGAGGAGGATTGGCATCAGATGTTAGCTCAAGGCTGACCTTCCTTTCCCCCCCCAAAAAAACCGTCAACAGATTGAGTATAGAAGGAACATACTTTAGCATAATAAAGGCCATATGTGACAAACCCGGAGCTAACATCATATTCAAGAGTAAAAATTTGAAAATGTTTCCTCTAAGATCAGGAACAAGACAAGAATGTCCACACTCATCACTCTCATTCAATATAATACTGGAAGTACTAGCTAGAGCAATTAGGCAAGAAACAAAAGGCATCCAAATTGGTAAGGAAGACATAAAATTGTCATTATTTGCAGATGATATGATTTTATATATAGAAAATCCCAAAGACTCAACCAAAAAACTGTTGGAGCTAATCAACAAATTCAATAATGTTGCAGGATAGAAAATCAATATGCAGAAATCAGTTGCATTTCTATACACTAACAATAAAACATCTGAAAAAGAAATAAAACTAGCCCATTCACAATAGCATCAAAAACAATAAAATATTTAAGAAAATATTTAACCAAGAAAGTGAAAGATCTGTACAACAAAACTATAAGACTTTGTTGGAAGCAATTCAAGAAGACACAAACAAATGGAAAGATACCTCATGTTCATGAACAGGAAGAATTAGTGTTGTTAAAATGTCCATACTACCAAAAGCCATCTATACTTTCAATGCAATCTCTATCAAAAAATTCCTATGGCATTTTTCACAGAAATAGAAAAAACAATCCTAAAATTTGTATGGAAACACAAAAGACCCTGAATAGCCAAAAAAATCATGAGAAAGAAGAACAAACCCAGAGGCATCACACTTTCTGATTATACTACAAAGCTATTAATAGTTATTAATACAGTAAGGTACTGGCACAAAAATAGACACATAGACCAGTGAAACAGAATAGAAGGCACAGAATTAATCTCCCACATATATGGTCAACTAATATTTGACAAGGGAACCAAGAACACCCAATGGGGAAAGCATAGTCTCTTCAACAAACGGTGTTGGGAAAACTGAATGACCACATGCAGCAAGATAAAATTGGACCTCTATCTTACAACGCTTACATAAATTAAGTTGAAATGGATCAAAGACTTAAACATAAGACATGATAATGTAAAACTCCTAGAAGAAAACAGGGAGGAAGCTCCTCAACATTGGTCTTAGCAATGATTTTTTTAGATAGGACACCAAAAGCAAATAAACAAAAGCAAAAATCAAGAAGTGGGACTATACCAACCTACAGCTTCTGTACAGCAAAAGAAATAATCAACATAATTAAAGGCAACCTACAGCATGGGAGAAAATGTTTGCAAACTATATATATGATAAGGGATTAATATCTAAAACATATAAAGAACTCATGCAACTTAATAACAAAAAAACCAAACAATCCAATTAAAAAATGGGCAGAGGAACTAAATAGATACTTTTCCAAAGAAGACATTCAAATGGCCAACAGGTACATGAAAAGATGTTCAACATTGCTAAAGGAAATACAAATCAAAACCACAATGAGATATTACCTCACACTTGTTAGAATGGCTATTATTAAGAAGACAAGAGATAACAAATTCTGTCAAGGATGGAGAGAAAAGGAGATCTTTGTACCTTGTTGGTGGGACTGTAAATTGATGAAATCACTATGGAAAACAGTATGGAGGTTCCTCAAAAAATTAAAAATAGAATTATCATGTGATCCAGCAATACTACTTCTGGGTATATATCCAAAGAAAATGAGAACAGGATATCAAAGAGATATATGCACTCTCATATTTATTGCAGCGTTATTCATAATAGCCAAGATATGGAAACAACTTAAGTGTCTGTCGACAGATGAATGGACAAAGAAGATGTCACACACACACACACATACACACACACACACTGGAATACTATTTAGCCATGAGAAAGAAGGAAATCCTGCCATTTATGACAACATGGATAGAATTTGAGGACATTATGCTAAGTGAGATTAGTCAGAGACAGAGAAAGATAACTACTGCATGATATCACTTACATCACTTACAAAAAGCTGAACTCATAAAAACAGAGTAGAATGGTGGTTACCAGAGGCTAGGGGATGAGGGAATATGAGCAACGTTGTTGTAGGGACAAACGTGCGCAATGTTATATATCAAATATATTTCAATTAAAAAAACTCCTGAATTAGAAAGAAAACCTCATCAAACTGAACATTTAAAATGTATGCATTTGTTTTATGCAAATTATCCCTCAATAAAATTGGTAAAATTGTTGGATGTGGGAGAAGCAGTCAAAAGAATAAGAAAGTAAAGTAAAGGGAAAATAATGTCACTCCATGAGAAGTACCTTTGATGACATCAAGTATAGCCTGGTCTTCTCTTCATTCTGTCTTAAATTAATATAGATTTCCCATTCCTTTAAATTTCCTCCTCCACATATCTTATATTCTTATATATTTTAATTCAGGGCTATATAAGATAGGGTTATTAGATAGCCAGACTGGAGGAGCTTGACACTTATCTCTGGAGATGCACTGGAAGTGATGTACTGACCCTTAAGCAAGATAAGAATGACATGTGATTCATAATATGCTGTATAAAGCTTGATGACAGCTTGTTCTACGTTGTTTGGGAATGTTCAATTTGATGGTTTGCACAACTTGGCTTGAGTTATGTAACCAGCTGTGTATGAACTACCCTGCTCTAAGTATCCACCTGGGCTTCCCTGAAATCACCATATCTGGCTCAAATCTTGCGAGTTTGTAACCTGAAGATGAAGTCCTACAAAGTCTTGTGAGACTGAAAAGGGATCCTGGGGGAGAGGCAGTGCTGTGCCTGAAAGAGTTGGACCCTAAATGATCTCTTGTATGTTGTCCTGTTGCACTATGCATTTTACCTTTATTTAACACTAATGAGACTTAACTCTATGGATCCTTCTGAGTCTTTTCAATTTTTCTACTCTTTGTAATCAGTGCAAGGATTCTTAAGTCATTGCCATAATTTTAAATAATACAATTTATTGGGGCCGACCCTGTGGTGTAGTGGTTAAGTTTGGTGAGCTCTGCTTCAGCAGCCCGGGTTCACAGGTTTGGATCCTGGGCGTGGACCTACTCTGCTCATCAACCATGCTGTGGAGGTGCTCCACATACAAAATCGAGGAAGACTGGCACAGATGTTAGCTCAGGGCGAATCTTCCTCAGCCAAAAAAAAAAAAAATACAATTTATTATTTTTAATTATAGTATTCAGTTGTTACACTGAGGTTAGGCCTCAAAATAGTGAAACACTTTTTTTGAACCATACTACATTTAGTTTTCCCATGTCCTTCCTCCTCATCCACCACCCCAGATATCTACCAAGAATAAAGGCAATCTTAAAAAGGTAACATCTCCAGGAGGGATGTTTTTACCACTTGTAAAAGCCAGGGAGAAATAATAAAAAAGGATCTGTGATTAAAATGGCATCATTTGGGGTTGACCTCTGGTGCTCCAAATATAAGTCTAGCTTCAGAGCAATACATTTGAAAGGATAAGGGAGATACTTTTGTGATCATTCAATTCTACTTAAGTATATTGTTTGATTAGTGATTAGTACTCTTATTTACACCTTGATTCCAGTTCAGAGTTCAGAAGCCTAATGCGAACTAACTAAGCAAAAAGGGAAGGTTTTACCAGTACAGAAAATCAAACAGCAGAAGAGACATTTGTAGGTTTGACCTCAGGAAAGACCTCAGGAAAGTACTCTAGGGCAGTCAATAGCATCTGTAACTCTTATCTCTTCCACTCTCTAAGCATCAGTTTCATTCTCATTCCAGTTGATTTCATGTGGCACTCACAGATATGGATTCATTCTTCTCATCTTTACCATCAGAAATAAAACACTCTCCAACTCCTTTGAAAAAATCTCAGAGATGCACTTTAATTGGCTATCCTCAGATCATGGATATATTACTTGGATCAAAAATTACTGCACATGGAAGCAGATACTATAATCTTCTCTGATATTGGAATCTCAAGGTTGGAGTGAGAAAAGAGTAGCTCCCCAGTGAGGGCATATCAAAGACATGATGTTTCCATGTGCATACTTTTGAGAATTAAGCAGTCATCCCTTCACATCAACTACATATCTGCTCTCCTTTCCTTTGAAAAGAAAAAAATTTTATGCATATACAGAATTATACAGTAATATATGTACGGCTTTTCACTGAAATTTTAACGAAAGTATTTCATTTAAATGAATAGGTACTGCTACTTTATAGGAAATATCGGTGCTGAATGATCCTGACCATTCTAAAGACGTAAATAAAATAAAAGAATATCACACTTTAAAAACTGTGAAATGACTATCTAGCATATTTATAAGTAAACACTCATAGTAAACTTTTTTAACATCTAAAATATGCAAAAAAGCCAGTAATTTTCCTTTAATTAATATCTTATTCTAATATGCAGAATAAATATAAGAGAATAGCTCAAAATGACATTATGCCAGCACATAGACATAGTTCCAGTGAAAATTCACTCCTAAATAAAGAGGACTTATAGGCAAAATCATAATTGAAAATAATAGTTGATTATCTTACATGCAAATATTGTCTGATCAGGGACATCCAAATCACCTTACAGCCAAATATTTTACAATTAGTCTTTGATATATTCTGTGAACTACACTAATGTCATGCCTTCAGAAATATAAAAAAAAACGAAGCCAGGACTGCAGATAACCGTTCATACCTTTCCCTAAGTTAGGTACAATGGTTACCGCATTTTCAAACTTATCAAGGCCATGCAGACTTTGGACCTTAAGGATAACATCCAATTTTATAACAATCCGTTAAACTATAAGCCATTCTAATGACACAAATGTCCACCATAGTAATTAGCAGCTTGAGCGATGGTGCTATGAATACAAAGAAACACTGCATACCTAAAATAAAACATTTATATGACATGAGACAAGTGCGATGAAAAGAGGCAAACTGTGAATGAAAATTTAGGGTTTTTTTTAAATTTGGTTTTACTGTGTGTACCCGTATTTGTGAATACCATTTAATTATAAATGTGATCATGACAGAAAATAAAATAATAAGATTGAAACTGTTGACTTTTTATATTTAATGCTTGTTGACATAAGTAAGCCTTTCACTGATGATCTATTACTCTAAAATCTTAGAAGCTAGGATAATGCTTTGCAAAACAGGAGCTGTGAATACCTGACTACCAAGAAACGCAAAGAATCATTTCTTCAGTTATTTTACCACTAGTAGATCCTGAGTCTAAGCATTCCTGCTCAGATACCTGAGCATCAATTCAGTTTTTGTTAGGGGAAACTGACATTAACAAACACAGGGATTTATATTTAAACCTGTTTAACAAGGATAACTGTCACAGAAATTGAAATATTCACTTGAAATTGAAAAAATATTCTCTCTATACATGCATACTTCAGAAATATTGAGGGTTCCATTCCAGATCACTGCAATAAAGCAAATTTAGTATAAAGCAAATCACACAAATTTTTTGGTTTCCCAGTACATATAAAAGTTATGTTTACACTATACTGTTGTCTGTTAAGTGTGCAATAGCATTATGTCTAAAAAGAATGCACATACCTTAATTAAAAAATACTTTATTGCTAAAAAATGCTTACCATCATCTGAGGCTTCAGTGAGTCATAATCTTTTTGCTGGTGGAGAGTATTGTATAAAAATGCAACAACTGCAAAGTGCCATAAAGTGAAGTGCAATAAAACAAGGTATGCCTGTATAGACAAAGCTACATGAGAACTCAAATTCTTACCAGAAAATTATTTGATGAATATGAAATCAATGAAAGGAAGTTTAGGAGGAATGATGTCAGCAAGATGATATTATATGAGTGTCCAGCACTTATACCCTGACAGAAATACCAATTTTAACAACAACCCACAGAAGAGAACACCTTTATAGGAGTCTAGAAGTCTAGCTGAGAGGTTCCATTACTCTAGTGTAGGAAAAATCCGAGAATAGATACATTGAAGAGAGGAAAAGAACAATTTCATTTTACCTGCATCATGCCTTTCTCCAGGTAGCGTAGGTCAATGCCAAAAGAGACCCCTTGGCCCATGACTTCTCCCAAGGAGGAAAGAGAGAGTCAGACTCAATCATGGAGAAGAATAATCAGCAAACTCAAAGAGAGGTCGTTTAAAATTATTGAGTCAAAAGAACAAAAAGAAAAAAATAATGAAAAAGGGTAAAGAAAGCCTGCAATGATTATGGAATACCATTAAGGAAATCAATATATGAATTACGGGAATTCCAGAAGGAGCAGAGAAAAGGAAAGGACTAGAAAGCTTATTTAAAGAAAAAATAACAGAAATATTCACACATTTGGGGAGGAAAATGAACATCCAGATCAAATAAGCCCAAAGAACTCCAAATAAATTGAACATAAAGAGGTCTCCACCAAGACACATTACAATCAAATTGTCAAAAGTGAATAACAAAAAAGAATTTTGAAAGCTGCAAGACAAAAAAAAACTTGCCACATACAAGGGAAACTCCAAAAAATTAGCAGTGGATTTCTCAGCAGAAACCCTGCAGGCAAGGAAAGAGTAGAAGATATATTCAAACTTCTGAAAGAAAAAATGTGTTCAACTAAAAATACTATAATCAGCATACATGTTCTTTGGAAATGAAGGAGAGAAAAAACTTTCCCAGACCAAAAAAAAAAAGCTGAGAGAGTTTATCACCAGTAGACCCTTACATAAAATGCTAATGGGTTATCTATAAGTCAAAATAAAAGGATGCTAATTAGAAATCTGAAAGTATAAAACGCACTGCTAAATGTAAGTATACAGTCAAATTCAAAACACTCTCATGCTCTAATAGTGGTGTGTACATCACTTTTAACTCTAGTATAAAAGTTAAAAGACTAAAGTATTAAATATTTATACCTGCAATAATTTATTAGTGAATATGCAATATAAAAAGATGTAAATTGTGACATGAATAACATAAAATGTGAGGGAGAGAAGTAAAAGTGAAAATTTTTTGTATGCGATCAAAGTTAAGATATTTTTTAAGCTATTTTTTTTAGAGCAGTTTTAGGTTCACAACAAATTAAGAGAAAAGTACAGAGATTTCCTATATACTCCCTGCTTCCACAAATGCATAGCTTCCCCTATTATCAATACCACTCATCAGAATGGTATATTTCTTACCAAGGATGAAACTATGTTGACACATCATAATCACCCAAAGTCAATAATTTACATTAGGGTTAACTCTTGATATTATACATTCTATGGGTTTGAACAAATGTATAATGACATATATCCATCATTATAATATCATACAGAGTACTTTTACTGCCCTAAAGATCCCACGTGCTCTGCCTATTTATCTCTACCTCCCGACCCTGGCAACTGCTGATCTTTTTAATGCCTTAGTTTTGCCTTTTCCAGATGTCGTATAGTTGGAATCGTACAGTATGTAGCCTTTTCAGATTGGCATCTTTCACTTAGTAATATGCAGTTAAAGTTCCTCTATGTATTTTCATGGCTTGGTAACTCATTTCTTTTTAGGGCTGAATAATATTCAATTGTCTGGATGTACCACAGTTCATTTATCATTCACCTACTTAAGAACATCTTGGTTGCTTACAAGTTTGGGCACTTATAACGAAAGATGCTATAAGCATTCATGTGCAGGCTTTTCTGTGGACACAAGCGTTCAACACCTTTGAGTTAATACCAAGGTGTTCAGTTGCTGGACCATATGGTAGGAGCATGGTTAGTTTTGTAAGAAATCACCAAGCTGTCTTCCAAAGTGGCTGTACCATTTTGCATTCCCACCAATAATGTATGAGTGTTCCTGTTACTCCACATCCTCACTTGTACTGGGTATTGTCAGTGTTCCAGATTTTGGCCTCTCTAAAAGATACGTGTCAGCCCTGGTGGTCTAGTGCTTGAGATTTGGTGCTCTCACCACCATGGCGTGAATCGGTTTCCTGGCCAGGGCATCACACCACTCGTCTATTGGTTGTCGTACTGTGGTGGCTGTGTGTTGTTGTGATGTTGAAAACAATGCCACCAATAATTCGAATACCAGCAGGGTCTCCATGGTGGACAGGTTTCAGCAGAGTTTCCAGATTAAGAAAGACTAGTGAGAAGGACCTGACCACCCACTTCCGAAAAAATTAGCCATGAAAATTCTATGGATAGCAGTAGAGCATTGTCTGATATAGTGCTGGAAGATGAGAAGATGGAGCAAAAAACACAGGGCAGGGTTCCTCTACGCTGTACACAAGGTCGCTAGGAATCAGAATCAACTGTATGGCACAATTGCCTTTGTTCTTTTGTCAAAGATCTGTTGACTATATTTATAGGGATCTATTTATGGGCTCTCTATTCTGTTCCATTAATCTATGTCTATACTTTCACCAACACCACACTGTCTTGATTACTATTACCTTATCGTAAATCTTGAAGTAGGATAGTGTCAGTCCTCCAACATTGTTCTTTTCCTTCAATATTGTGTTGGCTATTCTGGGTCTTTGGCCTTCCCATATATACTTGAGAATCACCTTGTCAATATCCACAAAATTACTTGCTGAGATTTTGATTGAGATTTCAATAAATCTATAGATCAAATTGGGAAGAACTTACATCTTGAAAATATTGATTCATCCTATCCATGATCATGTAATATCTCTCCATTTATTTAGTTTTCCTTTGATTTTATTCTTTAGAGTTCTATAGTTTTCCTCATATACATCTTGTGCATATTTTGTACATTGATTTTGTATCTGCAACTTTACTGAATTTATTTATTAGTTCTAACAGTTTTTGGTGAAGTCTTTAGCATTTTCTAGATATAAAATCACGTCATCTGCAAACAGAAATAATTTTACTTCTTTCTTTAAAATTTAGATGGTAGTGTTGTTCAATTCTGTTGTTTCCTTATGGATTATGGATTTTCCGTCTGGATGACCTACCCGTTGTTGAAAGCAGGGTATTGAAGTCCCCTACCATTATTGTATTGCTGTATATTTCTACTCTCAGTTCTGTTAATATTTACTTTATGTATTTAGGTGCTCCAATATTAGGGATTCATTAACCCCTTTATCTTTATATATTGCCCTTCTTTGTCTCTTGTGACAATTTTTGACTTAGAGTCTATTTTGTCTATTATGAGGATAGCCACCCTGCTCTCTTGGTTACCATTTGGATGAAATATTTTTCTATCCCTTCACTTTCAGCCTGTGTGTGTCCTTAAAATTGAAGTGAGTCTCTTTCAGGAAGCATATAGTTTAGCTTGTTTATAAACCATTCAGCCATTCTACATCTTTTGACTGAAGAATTTAATCCATGAACACGTAAAGCAATTATTGATAGGTAAGGACTTATTATTACCATTTTGCCAATTATTTTCTGACTGTTTTGTAGTTCCTTTGTACCTTTCTTCCTTTCTTGCTGTGTTCCTTTGTGATTTGATGACTTTCGTAAGGATACGCCTTGTTTCCATTCTCTTTATGTTTTGTGTATCTGCTATAAATTTTTCTTTGTGATCATCATGAGGCTTACACAAAACATATTAGAGTTATAACTGTCTATTTTAAGCTGAAAACAACTAACTTCAATCACATACAAATACTCAACAGTTTTATTCCCCCCCAACATTTTGTTATTGATGTTACAATTTACGTCTTGTTTATTATGTATCCATTAACAAATTTTTCTAGCTATAGTTATTTTTAATACTTTTGTGCTTAATTTTTTATACTAGAGTTATAAGAATCAATTTTAAGCTGATAAAAACTTAACTTTGGGGGCTGGCCCCATGTCATAGCGATTAAGTTCAGTGCAGTGGCCCCGGTTCATGGGTTCAGATCCTGGGCACAGACCTCCACTACTCGGCAGCCACACTGTGGCAGCAACCCGAATATAAAAAGTAGAGTAAGATTGGCAGAGATGTTAGCTCAGCGCTAATCTTCCTCAAGCAAAAAAATGAGGAAGATTGGCAATAGATGTTAGTTCAGGGCTAATCTTCCTCAGGATAAAAAAAAAAAAAAAACCTTAACTTTGGGATTTCTTGTTCCTGGTTCCAAATGTAAGGAGCTTGGAAGTTGCCACTCTGATCTAACAACAAGTGAAAAACTGAACAGATTGAAAAGCAAACAACTGTTCATTGATTCTTAAGAGAGGGGAGGACAAAGGGCAAACCACTGCCCTCAAGATTGAAGCAAGAGGTGAACATAGGAAGTCAAGGCTCACTGCAGCAGAGACCTGTGAGCAGAAACCACCATGAGAACAAGTGCTGGGGTAGGAAAACCAGAACTGTAATTGACAAATTGCTGGAAGCTCAGGGTGGAAAAGTCTGCGAGTTAAAAACTCCAGGGGGACCTAGTCATAGGAGGTGACTTTTTGTGAGATTTATCCAGGAGCTTGTCCAGGTTCTCACAGTAAATATCAGAGAGAAATCCCCCCATGCTTCTGGCAGGGGAAAATGAAAAGGAACCATTTTGAAATACAGTCTTGTGCTACATAATGCCATTCAGTCAGCAACAAACCTATATATGACAGCAGTCTCATAAGATTAGTACAATACAGCCAACAGGTATGTATAGTGTAAACTCTGACAGCCAGGCTTTTCTTTTTGTAATGCAAGTGCCTGACTTAACCTTTGATTGCCAAAGCATCCACTTCAAAGAGGCATCCACTTCAAAGATGGCTGTCTTCTATGTGAACACATTGCCAGATAAAGAGCCAGACCATGCTCCCTCCCTACTCCCCCAGGATCCTTTGTTTTAGAGATCTGGGATGATTTCAATAATGACCACTTGAGCTGATTATTTTTCTCTTCCCATGCTTTAAATTCCAGATCTTATGTTTTAAATTCACCAATAAAGAATGAGCGTGTAAAACTCTAGGCCCCCACCCTTAACTCCAATAAAAGCAGAACCCCAGGCCCTTGCTCATGTGCGCTTTCTCTCTCTCTCTCTACCTATGACCTGGTTGTGTGGCCCCAAGTGTGCAATAAAATTTCCAGAACCTGTAAGTAATAAACTTTTTATTATTTTTTTTTTCAAAATTTCCAATGGTTATTGCTGAGGGTGTCTTGCAATCATAAGAACCACAAGGGCTGGTCCAGCGACAGTATTGATTATCAATAGGCTGAGGCTAGCACAAAACAGTATATAAAAAGATGCTCAACATCATCATGAAAACAAAAATCATCAGGAATCCAATTGAAGCCAGGTACCTGAGGGTTACAGTAGATATTCAATAAGAACATGATTACTTTTTGACCTTGTTCCCAACACAGACATAAATTAATCTCGTCAATTTGCTGTTTTCTTGTTTAATTTGAGGGGTGACTCAGGGGTCTCAAGGATTTGTGAGCTTTTTTGCAGCATAAAGAGAATGCCTTTGGGGGTTTGCAATCACTGGATGACCAGGCCCGCAGCTGCTGTTGATGCCCAGAAGTCAGATTGCCCAGGGGCTTATTGGGAGTGACCACTTTGTTTCTCCAAAGTTCCTCCTGCCAAGCCCCTTAGCTCTATAAAACCCCCTCTTTTCTGCTCTCGTGAAGGCAGATTTGAGTGAACTCATGCTCCCACCTTCTCGTTTTGGGCAATTTGAATAAACCTTTCTCCATCTCCAAGCACCGATGTCTCAGTGTTTGGCTTACTGCACATCAGGCACACAAAATTGAGATTAAGAGTTTCGGTATCACAATTATCAGGGAAATGCAAATCATTAGGAATCCAGTCTTCAGGGAATTGCAAATCAAAACTACAAGGAAACATTACCTCTCATGTGTTAGGATGACTATTATTTAAAAAATTGATAAACGTTGGCTAGCGTGTGGAAAAAAGGGAACCCTGGTACACTGTATGAATATAAATTGTTACAGCCATTATGGAAAATAGTATGGAGGTTCCTCAAAAAATTAAAAATCAAATTACCATGTGATCCAGCAATCCTACTTCTGGGTATTTATCCAAAGGAATTGAAATCAGGATCTCAAAGAGATACTTGCAGTCTTATGATTATTGCAGCAATACTAACCATGGCTAAGGAATAGAAATAACCTACATGTCCATCAATGGGTGAATAAATAAAAAAATGTGACATATATAGATACAATGGGGCATTATTCAGCCTTAAAAAAGGAAATCCTGTCATTTATAACATGGATGGACCTGTAGGACATTATGCTAAGTGAAATAAACCAGACACAGAAAGAGAAATACCACTGATTTCAATTATATGTAGAACTCAGTTAGTTACACTCAGAAGCAAATAATAGAATGGTGGTTGCCAGGGGCTGTAGGGATGGGGAAATGAAAGGGAATTGTCAGAGGGTACAAAGTTTTAGTTATGCAAGATAATTGTCTATAGCTAACTATTTTACTGTATAAAATTTGCTTAGAGGGTAGATATCACATCAAGTTACTACACAAAGATATAATAATAGCAAAGGGTATGGGAGGAAACATTAGAAGGTGAATGGATATGTTGACAACCTTAATGGTGGAGATGGTTTCACAGGTGTATAGTTATCCCCAAACTCATTGAGTTGTACACATTAAATATGTACAGCTTTTTACACGTTAATCATACCTCAATAAAGTATTTTAAAAAAATAAAAAGAAGTTTGATTGTATGAATTTAGTATTTTGTTGGCATCAGGTCACTCACATTTAGGCTAACATTACAAAAGAAAATTTAATTATTGACCTCCTTCAACAGAAATCCAATAATTATGTCAGTGACTGAATTTTCTAATATTCACTTCCCCCACCCCATAACTCCTTTCTGATTGATGATATAATCTTGTTCCTCTTGGCCTGGAATTCACTTTCCCTAAAAAGACTTTTTGACTGTATGTTTATGTATCTGACCTAAAATTCAATGGGTGGTATCGTTTCTCTATTTTGAAGATCATCCTTCTGTGTTCCTCAAAATCAATATTATGTAATAGCTCCAGATATGATTCAAGGAATTTTGGTACCAACTAGTATAAAACTGGAAGCATTTCAACTCATTAGGTCATCAATAGAGAAAATGAATCTCAATATAATTTACTGTTGTTAGTTAATGTAATGATGCATTTTATTTCATATATTTCACATAAATATCATATTTCAAAGTTAAATATATGTAATATCTGGCATTAATTACTAACTTGCAATCTACTATCTTTTAGTCATAACATTGCATGTTGGATTCAGTTCTTTCAAACTTCTTTAAGGTATTTTGTGTTTCAGTACACTAGCAGATGTGTTTGTCTAATTATTTCTTATCTTTTTCTCTGCCTCATAATTTCGTTCACATTTGCTGTGGAGACTTTAGAAATCATCTAGATTGTCTGATACAGGAAGGAAATCAACCCTGGACTGCCTAATTACTTGCAATCTTCCTGTTTTTCCTTGGATACATTTTCATTCTTACACACATTGAGAATTTTTGTTAACTCTTTCTACATACAGCTCTACTATACTTCCCACCATAGCTTGCTGCATATTAAGTCAAACTGTTTTTATATTAAAAGTGGGTAAAGTAAGCCACAGTGTTCCAGAAGGAAATACATTTGATTTGGCATTTTAAAAATAAATTATAACTTGAAAGTTTTACATGCAGTCATAACAGGAAGAGAATTGGAAGAAAGAGTAGAGATATATAGGAAAAAATATATTTATATATCTATATTTACATATAGATAAGATAAATATATCTATATTTATCTTAATCAATTGCTTATACATCTCAGTTGTGGTTTTTTTTTGTACTTAAAATTATCTTGGCATTTGGCTACACTCACTTCTGTTTGATTCACTTCTAAAAATAGAACAGGAAAGTGGCCCGCCAGATGGCGCAAGCGGTTAAGTGGCCACGCTCTGCTGCAGCGGCCCGGGGTTCACCGGTTCGGATCCTGGGCTCGCACCGACGCACCGCTTGACAAGCCATGCTGTGGCAGCATTCCATATAAAGTGGAGGAAGATGGGCACCAATGTTAGCCCAGGGCCAGTCTTCCTCAGCAAAAAATGAGGAGGATTGGCAGATGTTAGCACAGGGCTGATCTTCCTCACAAAAAAAAAAAAAAATAGAACAAGAAAGGCAAAGACAAAAAAATAGGATAGGAATTTAGAGAACAAAAGTCCTTGCAAAAATGAGGAAGCACAAAACGGGAGGAGTAATTGGGTGTGGAGATATTAAACCTTGACAAAATAATTAATCACTAATTTGGGTCAAAACCCAATATTCATTTCCCTTTGTTTTTCATGTCTTCATGACTCGACCTCTCAGAGCAGAGTCTTGTAGGGCATGATGGCAAAGGGTATGAGAGTATATGCCTCTCAGGGCGTATACTGATATATGTGAACTGGCGATTTGGTGGAGTGAAAGATTTTGACATTCAGATTGAATAAAAAGAACTTGATAAACTAATTAGACCACATAGACTGTATAGTTATGTTCACACAAGTGTTTTTTACTTTTTTCTTTGATTTTTTTTCTTATTCTGAATTCAAAGCTAATGGAAGAATGTGTGATAGAAATAATAATTGAGCCACTTAAATTTCTAGGTAGGAAAACTTCTGATACATACTACTAACATATGTTTTCTCCTTTTCCCTTTATCACCAATCTTATTTATAAATTTTATTTCTTTACTTTCAATTTATGCCCTCTATCTTCTTTTATTAGCTGAGATATGCCATATGAATAACTGTCAGGGAAACCTGAATTAGTCTTATATCTAGGCAACATTCAACATTTTTCAGTTCCTCCATAATATTCCAGTTAAGCATAGACATGCCATTAACCTCTTTCTCCTCTGTATTTCTGTGCTCAGACTTCTCTCATTAATCCTCTCTACACCTAGAGATTCTGTTCTTTTCTAAAACTCACACCACACTAAAGCTTTAGAGATTTGACAGACGTTAGATACATTTTTACTTCCAAAAGAAGAATCAAAATGTCTCATAACTATCAAAATGAGGCTTATGGAGAATATGTTTTAGACAGACTTTGACTAAGAGGAAAAAAAATCATAAGATCCCAGTACTCCAATGACAAATTTCAAGTAATAAAGTCTTTTCATTTGAGTAAGTTACTTATCCTAATTTAAATAGATAATGCATGGATAGCAGACATTTTGGTATTTTATGTATAATTGGTAGAATTAATAATAGATTTCACAGAAAATTAGCTCATTTATCTCTGGGGTGACATGAGGTGCTAAAATTAACTCTAGAAAACAGAAAATACTTTGATTTTACTTGAATATTTCAAGTATATCTTTGAGGGATGTCACTTTTAAGGAACTCATGTTTATGAAACTTAAGCACATGATAGAAGGATCCAGAAAACCAGCAAATGCACTCTTAAAATTTGTGAAATGGCTCATTGGCTTACGGATTGAAACATTTACAATGTTACTATATCCCTCATTAAGAAAACATGTTAGTTCCTCACCGACTACACTATTTTGGCTTTTTATTTTTTTTCAAAAACTCAGAGACCATATTAACTTATTGGTGGAAAATGATATCCTTTTCCCAAAATGAATTTTATTGACATATGAATAATTTTATTTGAAACTCTTAGTGAGTTTTTGCTATTTGGTTTATTTTGGTAACTTCTTTCCCCCTTCTAGCCACATTATCCCCCATAACTTTTTTCATTCATTTATTGACAGTCCATCTATTCATTCATTCTTTCATATATAAGTACATATTGAGTTGAATCAGTAGATGTAGATTCAAAAATGAATTAAATAATCTTGTTCTCAAGCATAATCAAGAAGGCAGACATATAAAAATATTTGATGTTATCATTGTTATACTGAAGTCACTCCTAAATATTAAAGTGGCCCAAATTGAGCTTGTGTGATAAGCTCCAGCTAGAGAGCAGAGAAAGACTTTACAAGAGTGGAGGAATGGAGTAGATTTTGAATGCTGAGGACGTTGACTTAAGGAGGCCAGCAGGGATTGGCAGTCATGTAAAGTAATCCATGTAGAGTAATTGCAGAAATTGGCATAATTAATACACTTAATATGGCTTTAACATTGGACAGAAGTGGCTAAAAATAAAGCTTGATATGCTAGAACAGTGTCGGGTTTGTATGCAGATAAGACAGTTCGACATTATTTCTTGAGGAATGGGCAGTCATTTTAAAGAAAAGGAATCATATTGATAGGTTTCTGCTTTAGTGAAATTATCCAAGTAACAGTGAAAATGACTGAGTGATGTAGGTGAAACTAGAGGCAGAGAGCCAACATTAGAGTTGTTCAGTAGTGTAGATGGGGAAGGATGCAAACTCCTCTAAGAGAGGAATGGTGTGAATGATGAGGAAAGGATAAACATGAGAGATTATAATAATCATAAGAGATTATAAACCCTATGTCAATAGGTATTAGTCAACAAATAGAAGTGTCAGATAAAGGAGAGGAAGCAGTTTTGATAAAAAAAATTTCTATGAAAGGAGAAGTACTGTGTGTATTTTTACTTTAAGGTACCTGTGAGTTCTTCAGATGAAGATGTATAACATTCAGCAAAATATACAGCCTTAGAAGCTTCTATGCTATAAGTATAGAATTAGCAATTGTCATTGCATAAGTAGTAGTGGAACTCATTTCTAGTAGAGGAGTACCTGGTACAGATTGTATACTAAAGTTAGGATTAGGAAAGTGTTCAAAACAGTACACTGCAGGACACAAGTTAATCAATAGTTCACTGGAGAAGTAGCTGTTTTGCGTTTAACCAGAAATGAATTTCTGGAGAAATAGATTTTTAATGAAAGTTATCCTTAGGTAAGAAAAAGTGAATGAGAGGGTGATTATCTAGAATCTGAAGAAAAAAATTCTTCCTCTATGCACTAATATTGCCATCTGTCAAGCAAGGAACACTTTCATAATGGGGGTTATATTGCCCCCAAGGGGTCAAAAATTGGCTATGTGGAGGGTGTGTAGAAAAAAACGTTACTCGTTTTATGTTTAAAGCACAAGTGTACGTATAGTAAATAGGTGAATATATGGTACATCTGTAGTATTAAATTTCAAGGGGGACAATGATTTGGAAAAAATATGTTTAAGAATTTCTCCGGGGAGGAGGGCAATAAAAAAAACAAAAACATTGAGAAACACTGGTCTAGTAGTGGGTGGTGTCTTCTATTATTTTATAAAGATATTTCTGTGTGTCATATGTGATTTGTGAACCCGTTAATGTCAACTCTCATACCAAATGTGATGTAATGGCCACAAAATCACAAGGACTGGCAATTTCTTTCTCTTATGGTTTTACTCCAATTTCGCAGTCTGACATTTTGACATATTTTGCCCGCTCAGCTGTTGTGGGGATGAACGTCTCTCTGCTTAGTGCATGTCCCTGAGGGACCATATGCTTTTAATTTTGAGGAAGCCAGAAACTTAATGCCAAAATAATTAATGTTAGTTATAGGAAGATCATGAACGGCATCATCATCAAAAGTCACTCCAATTGTGAGAGCTTCCTTTGTTTTGTGATGCTTTCATTTAGTTTACCATGTTTGTCCTTTACATGATCGTTCAAATGAGTTGTATTTTAAAAGTTCTTTTTTTATTTTGAATTTATGTACATTTGATCTGACTATAGATCTTATAGAGAGGATGTTTTTAGTTGCATGTTAAATTTTGGATATATTTCTTAGCACCTATGGTATTCTGCATAAAGAAGCAGAGAGTAAGCTAGTAATGATGCAACTTCTTCCCCTCTGGTACTATCACATAAATAATGGGTTGTAAACAAGTTTAAAGAAAAAGAGTGTTTCTCTGGATACATTGCGTGGCATAAGCAGGTGGCCTCTCTGCCTAATGTATGCATGAGGCAAGCATATGAGATTTGTAATCTAATTCCTCTTAAGCAGAAAGGCAGTTTGGATAGATCAGCTAAGAGTAGCCTAAATCCTGGTGAGGAACATGGAAACGGGTTTGCACATTTAATTCCTAAATTCTAACAAAGTATCCTAAAAATAAGGTATCTGAAAATAACATTCTGATTTTAGCTTGTACTCTTGCTGAATTACTTTATAAACAAATGAATGTAAAGATTCTTTAAGAGAATTTATGAGCTAATATTGTCATCAAAATATCAATTGACTGTGACTCAGTGAGAAAAATCTCTTCCAAGAAAGTTCTTTTTATCTTTCAGTCTTTTCTTATGTTCTCACTAGAGATCTAGGTCTGGGGAAGAAAATGCAAGATTTTCCTTTCTAACATTTTACTTTCCTATATGAGTACAGTTTTAACTTAGAATCCATGAATTGCTGCTGGGGAAGAGGAGGGTCTACAAAAATGCTGGAACAATTATGAATGTGTGTTCTTTCACTTATTTTCCCCCCTTTAGGAGAGACTTTTCAAAGGAGTTCTTGACCTGCAGAAATTAACAACATTTCGTCTGGTGCTTTTTCAACTTGACTCTTCCCTTCATGTTTGGAGGGAGCTAGTAACATTTTTTCACTTGGCAAGAAAAGGAGAAAAGTCCCCTCCATTGCATATTTCCATGGTTCCCCTTTAGCCAGGCTTATGCTTGGCACAGTGACAGTCAATTTCACCTGCTAGGCTCAAGAAGATGTAGGCTGACTTTTCTTGGCTTGGCTTTCTCTTTCCAAATCCACTTTCTCCTCATCATGCCTGGCCCCTGCTGAAGTCTCCTCTTCGCCTGAGGAATTCATGATGTCTCACATAACTGAGCAAGTTGTACGTAATCTTAGGTAGGCTTTATATTATTAACAAAACAGTTTCACCATACGTGCATTACAATGAATTTCACTAGAATGTTTGTGATAGAAGGACTGAAACTTACCTATGGTCCAATTATTTTTGCTTAAATGTAAATTAGTAGAATTACTTCATGATGTTATCAGAAGTTATTAAGGAAAATAAAAATAGGACACAAAGTGTAATGCCAGAACATTATTCCTATGCATATTTCAATATGAATTGAATGCAGTAAATATGTTTAAAAATTTTTTTCCTTAATTGGTAGAAGTTATCTTTGGAGAGGAAGAAAGTATACACTTTTGCCAAAGGGCATAATAAATTTGCCTCATAATAGCACAATATCTGTCCCTTATAAGCCAGAGAAGTTGAATATTTGTGTGATGTCACTTTATAATAAAGAGTAAATAGTCTGAGTGCAGAAAGTTCACCTTGAGAATGAATAGTAGCTAGAGCTGAGTAAATTAACTGAAGGAAAGAACAAAAATACGTGAATAGACAACAGCACGTTTTCGCTTGAGGAGAGGAGCAATAGAATACTCACAGAAAAGCAATTACTATGAAACTTTGTGATGCATGCAGAAAAAGTGAAAGGAAAGTTAATGAGTTAAATAAAAAGAAGAAAGACGGCAATAAGAAAAATAAGTTGTTAAAATGTTAAAATTATAAACAAATATGTATCTATATATAGCATCTGTCTGCTATATGCTTCTTGAGTACACTTAATTATAAGCATATTTTATCACCTCTACTTGATTGCACACTACATGAGAAAAGAATGTGTGATATGTTCATTTTAAAATTACCGACATCTATTCGAATGCCCAGAGTGGAGGTAGGA
The DNA here is from genome assembly GCF_057802395.1 of Ceratotherium simum simum. NCBI lineage: Eukaryota > Metazoa > Chordata > Mammalia > Perissodactyla > Rhinocerotidae > Ceratotherium > Ceratotherium simum. Next base: position 28,029,418 of record NC_141907.1, on the reverse strand, counting down.
GCCCAGAAGCACATTATTGGACAAGAGAAACCTCATTATACAACTAGAGGCTGTCTGGACATCCAGATTTCACAAGTATAAAGTGTCTGGGAATGCTTTCTGAACTCAGCCTCAGTTTTCACTTAGAAGTTCTCTGAATTTAAGAATCCAGCTGAGCAACGGCTTTCCTACTTCTTTCTCAACGTTTCATCATGTTCAGACATGAGTCCCAAAGCCTGATGATCATTCAAATAGAAACACACATCGAAAGATTTAGCAAAATATTTGTCTCTACACCATCTTGCGGCAGAGCCTCCCAGACTACTCCCAAGAAGTAAGTCTACACCCTTATCTAATCTAAGTTTTAAGGACATATCACATTCCTCCATTGTAAAGCTAAATGCTTTACTAGATTGGCTTAATTTCTTTAAAGTATTGCATTTATATTTGTGGCTGAAGTGATTATTGAAGGTGATTACCAGGGCCTTAGGCTTGACTGAACTTTAGACTGGCTTTTTCCTGATTCTAGGCCCCTGACCTCCCTTTTCTTAGAGTATTTACATTTGAAAATTTATAATTCTAAATTCTTTCTCTGTTCCTTTGAGAGGTCAATCTTTCTGGAAAGTCTTTTGTCACTTTACTACCCAGAAATGTCTTCTTAATGGACTGGGAACCATTTCTTTGAAATAGAAACATTGAAGAAGATAGTAGCCCTACTTCACAGTCTCCATGGGACAGTAGGAGCCTAATTTCAATGAGTGCCAATTAGCAAACAAAAATGGCTTAATCTCAGAGAAAAATATTTGCAAACTCAGGAATAACTCAATCTGCTCCACACATCCCATTGATCAACCTTGCTCCTGATGTCCTCCAGCACTTTTTCCATTAGCTCAACTCAGTGCTTAAAAACTCATCGACTTTTGTTTCGTTGGAGCTGAGATGAGTCTGAGTTATGGTGTCTCTCACCTATAACCTTGAGTCAAGTCTTCCTTGCCTTTGTCAGATGCAATTTTTGCTTTGGCAAAGGTCATCAGAAAAAGTAGTCTTATGAAACTGGATTTTCATTTGCTCTGTAATTTGTTAAAAATCTGTTATCTGTTTTATTATTCAAGGTCCCAGATAATTTCTTTCATAAAATGGTAATAGTAAATTTTATTTTATTTTATTTATTTTTTTAATTTAATTTTATTTTTTTCTCCCCCAAAGCCCCAGTAGATAGTTGTATGTCATAGCTGCACATCCTTCTAGTTGCTGTATGTGGGACGTGGCCTCAGCATGGCCGGAGAAGCGGTGCGTTGGTGTGCGCCCGGGATCCGAACCCGGGCCTCCAGCAGCGGAGCACGTGCACCTAACCGCTAAGCCACGGGGCCGGCCCATTTTATTTTTTATTTATTGTTTTTTCAACGGCAAAACTGAATATGGTCGGGCTGGCCCCGTGGTTTAGCAGTTAAGTGCGTGCGGTCTGCTGCTGGCGGCCCGGGTTTGGATCCTGGGTGCGCACCGACACACTGCTTCTCTGGCCATGCTGAGGCCGCATCCCACATACAAAAAAGGAGGAGGATTGGCAATAGATGTTAGCTCAGAGCCGGTCTTCCTCAGCAAAAAGAGGTGGTTTAGCATGGATGTTAGCTCAGGGCTGATCGTCCTCACAAAAAAAAAAAAAAAAGAAAACTGAATATGGTCGAGTTATGGATGATATATTGGAATGGTTTTTATCTAAAAACATTGGTGAGAGTGTAAATTGTTTCTATTTTTTGTGGAGAGCCATTTAGTAATAAGTATCAAGAATTTTAACACATTCACTCTTTTTAACCAAGTAATTCCAGTCCTAAGAATTTACACTAAGGGAATAATCAGAGATTTGCACAGTTATTTACAAAAATATTCCTAAAGGCTAAACAATGAAATAATGGTTAAGTAAATTATGGCATATCTAGAAGAAAAATCATTATAAAGATATCAAATAACACTGGTGAACAATATATAATAGTATACATTCATTATCCTTTTGTGTTTTTAGCACCACTTGGGGGTAGAAAGAGATTTGTTATGGCCATATTCTAACCATGTTGAAAGAATTTATCTAAGCAGAGAATGATTTTGAAGAATCAAGAAGAGTAAAGCCTGGATATGAAATACCAGTGAACTAGAGACATGATAATAAACAGCTTTGTTCACGAGGTAGCTTTTTGAACAGGCATCTTTACCTGGAATCTGTCAACTCTCACAAAGGGCTTTAGGAAGTCCATGCACCTCTAAAATAACATGTAAATTTGTGTCTATATATACTTTTCTGCTCAACTAGTTCTTAGACTTAATCATGTTCTCAAAAGATTTGACAATCTCCAAAATCTCAAGCATGAACACATTTGAATTAATAGAAGAATATCTCATATTGGAACAGGGTGATTTTTCAGCTATTCCAATAATGATATGGGTAGTATTTTAAGCCATTCCTTTGTGTATGCACAGCTTCTGGTAAATGCAGGCCCATCATCTAAATGTCATCAGCTAAAACTGTAAATGGAAACAAGAAAAATGATTTTGTTAAACAGGTGTTTGCCATTCCACCAACCAATCTTGCTTTCCTCACTTAATTTTACACAATACCTACAATGTTGCTAAGAGTGACAGAGACTAATGGAATCAAAAGTTATCTCTCACTCATGCAGGTGCAAGCTAGATTTCAAATTATGTAGTCATTTGCTTTGTTCTAGGGGAACCTGTTTCTTCAGTAACAGCATTTTACTTTCTATGGTAATTGAACTTTCCGGAAGCAAACTGCTTCTTCTATTATATTTCCTTGAGTGAAATTTCTACAGAATGTATTAAGAATTCTGTTTCTTTAAACACTTTAAAACATTAGCTTATATTTTTTTCATATACTGCACAAGTGCAATAAGCTGAACTCATTAAATAATCCTTATTTGATTGTAGTGCATAAAGCTAAAATATTATATTATAAGAAATATTAGCGGTCATCTTTTCAGCATTTTAAAGGTATTAAGAGCAATATTCATGCATCAAATCATTCATTTATTTTAAACACATGCATTAAAAACTTAGCATGTCTAAAAGCATAAGGTAAATCTGGTCCTATGCACTTCAGTTACATGAAACAAAATGTGCAAAGGTAAAGTTAGTAGGGAAAAATACAACATATTTGATGAACTTCAAGGAGTTCGATAACACTTGAATGTACAATCACAAATGATTCTTTGGAAAACAAATGGAATACAAATGAATATAATTATAAAGTCTTAAAACAAGAAAAATATAAGATTTGTTATAAGATTGCTCTGAATTTTATTATGTTAAATATATGCTTCATAATCTTTTTAAAAACATTAGTCATCTGTTGTATTTTGCATTTCTTTTTTCTTATTGTTTCCCTCTCTCTGAGTCTGGGCCATTAGTTTCTAGAATTGTTTATATCACATAGATATACGTGTAAATGCTGCAAGTTGACTCCAAGTCTATGTTAGACATCAGTGTGCTTGTATTTCAATTCTTGTAATTATAAGTGGTCCCTCTCCAGATTATTTTGTTTTCTACGAAACACAATAGAAAGCATCAAATTAGGGGAAAAGAGTGGCTCAGGCTGCCCTAAACAATTAAGAGAATTAAAGAAAATTGCTAGTGGATGCTTTATGTACAGCAGGGGCTCTGTGGATGAAGAAATATAACTGCTAGTCACACCTGTGCTGATTTGCACTGTGGAATTGAAATTATCATGAGTAAATATAATTACTTAGCAAATTTAATAAATGTTGTTCAGGGTTCTGAAAACAGCACTTGGATCTAAAAATTACATAGTGATAAATGTGGCAGCACACATTCAATGGTACCTTAAAACATTAAAATATGTAGAACATTCTGGAATGTAGCAAGATGGTTGTGGATAAGTAAAGACGATAAATTACCACAAACATTGGGTATTAAGACACTCTTAGTTACCCATGTTCTCATGTTCTTTATTTGATTATGTAATTTTGTCAAAACTATTTTTTTTCTAAACTTCCAATAGCTTAGATATCCAGGCTGTCCTTCTGTATTACAAAAAAGTTTTTTTATTCTTAGTAGGAAATTAGTAAATATTTGTTAACTCTTGAAATGAAGTGCCCTAAACAAATATTTAATTGACAAATAAAGCAGTTACTGCTCTTGAGCTGTGATGATTGGCAATAATTGCTTTATAGAATTTAATAGTTATGAAATTAACAGAGATAAGTAATAAAAAGAGGAAATTAAGCTACTCTTTTCATCATAACTTTAATTTCTGTGCTCTTAAGAATCATAAAAAATGATTGATCTTTAATTAAATGAACATTAAAATAAACATTCATATATCCTATTTTATCTTTGGAGAACTGTGTTGACCTACTAAGTCATAAATGATAATTAAAATGCAATACAATTTATTTCTATTAAAGGAGAATAAAGTATTTATGTATTTTGTAAAATGCCATACGGTACAAGCGGATTCAGAGTATAAGGCTTCTGCTATAACACTAATAACCATTAGTCTTCTACTTTAAACCAGTAAAATGTTACAACAAAATTTCAATAGTTTAAGTATGTTTAAGCATTTTATCAAAATGGTTTAAAACACTGTATTAGTTTCCTAGGGCTGCTGTAACAAAGTAGCACAAACCAGGTAGCCTAAAACAACAGAAACTTATTCTTTCACAGTTCTGGAGGCTGGAAGTTTGAAATGAGGGTTTCTGCCAAACCAAAGACTCTAGGGAAGAATCCTTCTTCGCTTCTTCTAGCTTCTGGTGTTTGCCAATCCTTAGCATTACTTGGTTTATAGACGCATCGGTCCAATCTCTGCCCACTTTGTCACGTGGCCTTCTTCCCTGTGTATCTGTGTCTCTGTATCTTCACATCATCTTTCCTCTGTGTATGTGCCTGTGCCCAAATTTCCCTCTTCTTTTCAGGATACCAATCATACTGGATTTGTGGCCACCTTAATCCAGTACGTCTACATCTTAATTTGATTACATCTGCAAAGACCCTATTTACAAATAAGGTCACTGTCTTGGTCTTTTTGGGCTGCTATTACAAAAATACAATAGACTGGGTGGTTTAAACAGCAGACATTTATTTCTCACAGTTCTGGAGGCTGTGAAGTTCAAGATCAAGGCACCAGCAGATTCAGTGTCTGGCAAAAGTTCACTTCCTGGTTCACAGATGGCCATCTTTTCACTGCATCTTCACATGGCAGAAGGAGTGAGAGAGCTCTCTGGGGTCCCTTTTACAAGGGCACTAATCCCATCATGAAGGCTCCACCCTCACAACATAATCACCTCCCAAATATCTCCTAACACCATCATATTGGGGGTTAAGATCTCAACATACCAATTTTGCGGGGATAGCAACATTCAGTCCGTAATAATCATATTCACAGGTTCTGGGTGAATGTGAATTTCTGTTCAACCCAGTACAAACATGAAATATCAGTGTTCTTGTAAGTTTTAGGACTGACTTCCCCAGTTCTGTGAGTGTCCTACAATAAACAAAACTCCCACTGGAATATTCACCAACATACAAGAGATAACATTTCTCATGTTTAGTATGGGGACTGGCAAAGTTTTTCTGCATAGGCCCGGATCGTAAATATTTAGGCTTTGCAGGCCAGATATTCTCTGTCACAACTACTCACATCTGCTGTTGTGGCACAAAGCAGCCATAAACAATAGATAACTGGATGGGCATACTTGAATTTGATCCCAAGCCACAATTTTGTCCACCCCTCCTATAGTGGAAAGAAGTTATTTTATTTTATTTTATAGGGTACATTTAAAAAATAAATATATAAAAAAATCTGTTCACAGAAAGCATTGTCCATGATTTTTCAAAACTCCATCCTTATTTTTAAAGCAATTTCAAGACCTAGAAAACAAAATGCATCTTAAAAATCAAACATATAGGAAGAACCCAAGAATTCTAGATTTAAAATTGTGAATTTAGGGTAAATTTTAAAGTTCCAACACATGGACCTTCTGAGTGCAGGGTCCTGTGTGACTGCACAGATCTTATGTCCTTGAAGCTAACTCTATCTGAAAGTATTTTTGATATTTTATTTTTCCAATAACTCAGTCTTACCAAATGAAATTTTTTAAGCCTCACTAATGATAACTCACAAATGGATCAAATGAATAATATATTACTTAAAGTGCCTAATATTTTGGACATTGAGTGATGTCCCAGTATAGACGTTTTTAGATGAATTTACTTGCATCCTTAATAAAGTTAACATTGAGTGGTGAGTGTTGCCCCCAAACGGTTATTTTAAAAGGAATTTATTATATACTTAATAATATTATTTTTCTTATTTTGGTAACATTTTAGTCAAATATCAATAAAAAAGTTGTTGCTAAGTTATAAGGTTTTGTAGAAATACTCAAAGTTTCAGCTATGAATGCTGAAAAATCAACACAATCAATATTTTGAATCACTGAAAAAAAATAAAGAACAATCAGTATTGTAGAATTTTTGCAAATCTCATCCATTTAAGTTTGGTTAACAAAACAGGTTAAATTCCAAATAGCATACAATTTGCTATTTCTTCTAACATAAGAACTTTCTCTGGAATGAAAAATTTAATTTCATCTACTTGTCATTTTAAATATACATATAAATATATCTCCTTGTTACAAAATGAGATGTCCTGAAACTTATGAATTGCACAAAAAATAGATTATAACAGAAGAGTCTCAGATTCTTTGAGTGAGCTCCTCATGGCCTGAGCAAATTGTACCTGTGAATTATATTAGACTTCTTCCTCTGAATAACATGCATCATCCTATCATGTCTAATAAGTCACCAAATCTTGTTGCATCTATGCAACATTTTTTGTTAGATTGTTTTGACTCTGACTAGGATCTCCATTTCTAACATCCTACTTTAATGAAGCTTCTAATATTTCCTCCTAAAATACTAAACATGCTATCTCTGCTCCCTATATTACTCTGCGCCCTTTCCAGACTATCGTCTGCACTCTCCTGAGAGTACTTTTTAAGATACAAATCTTGTCACAAACTCCCTACTTAAAGTCCTTCAAAGATTTTATTTAAGAATTAGAATAAATTTCAAATTTTTCTTGAAACAGCTTTATTGAGGTATAATTGATATACAAGAAACTGCACATATTTAATGTATACTATTTGATAAGATTTGTCATATGTATACATCTATGAAACCATTACTACAATCAAGGTAATAAATGTATTAATCACTTCCAGAAGTTTCATCCTGCCCCTTTGTGTTTTTGTTTCTTTTATTTCGTGATAAGAACACTTAACAGGAGATTCCATCTTAACAAATTTTTAAGTGCACAATACAGTATTGTTAACTATAGGCATAATGTTGTACAGTAGATCTCTAAAACTTATTCATCTTGCATAACTGAAACTTTATACCTGTTGAACAGCAACTCCCCATCAATGTGATACACTTCATTAATGGAATAAAAGATAAAAATTCCACGATCATCTCAATAGATGCAGAAATAGCACTTGACAAAATTCAACACATTTTCACTATAAACACCCTCAACAAACTAGGTATAGAAGGAATTAACCTCAACATAATAAAGGTCATATATGACAAGCCCACAGCTAACATCATACGCAATGGTGAAAAACTGAAAGCTTTTCTTCTAAGATATGGAACAAGGCAAAAATGCCCACTCTCGCCACTTCTATTCGACATTGTCCTGGAAGTCCTAGCCTGAGAAATTAGGCAAGAAAAAGGAATAAAAGGCATCCAAATTAGAAAGGAAGAGGTAAAATGATCTCTGTTTGCATATGACATGATCTTATATGTAGAAAATCCTAAAGATTCCTCAAACTCCTTAAATTAACACAAAACATCCTTCAAGAACATACTCATGTATACAAATATGTATATATGAAGCTCCTCTGTGTGTTTATCTACATCTATATCTATATCAATATCTATATCTATACCTATATCTATATCTATATCTATATCTGTCTATAAACTATATCTATCTTCAGCTCCTATTAAGGCCATCCTGTCCTTTATACAAAGCATCTCTTTACCTGAAATACCATTCTTCCCTGCCTTCTTTATTTAGCTAGATTCTAATTGCCCCTTAGGAGCACTTAGTTCAACTATCACTCCTATGAGGCCATTCTTGATCCTGCCAATCTGATTTAGAAGATCATCTTCTCTGAATTTAATGGAACCCATGTTTAACTGTGTACACTGTACATAGTCTATTGCAACTGATGAGTGATATGATTTTATCACCCAATAGACTGTAAAGGTTGCTGAAGATAAGCAATGTGATTACATATTCTCATGAACCAGCACAGTGTCAGGCATATTTTGAACACTCTATAAGCTTTTGCTGGCTCAATGAATAAATTAATGAGTGAAGAACAAAACGAAGGAAATCATTTTTTTGAAATGGAAGGAGTTAGATTAGCTGGATCATAGTGTGTATGGGGGGTAGAGGGTTGAGAAATATTGCAGAAGGAAGTAGAGATCATGTGATAAAGGATGTGGCACACCAGGGATAGAGAATTTTAATTGCCTGTGCAAGTGATGGGGTATAATTGATGATTTTCTGAACAGAATTATGAATTAAGTATTTCAGTTAGGCAATAATGGCTAAAATGAAATGGAGAAGAGAAAAACTGTAAATGAAAGCAGTCAGGAGATAACAGCATTAGTCTATTCTGGCTGGAACATACTTGAACTAGAAAAGTGTCCATTGGAAAAGTGATCAGTTGAGCTGTTTTGTTTTGCTTTGCCTTGCTTTTCGTGTGTTAACTCTTCTCACCAGCCCTGTATACCCTTGCGACTTTCAAAAGTGTTCTAATAAGCTATACTTCACAAGAGTTAAGAACTCTTCCCGCTATGTAGTAAAATTGGATTTTGAACACTTTTCAAAAGATTTTTACTACTTCCCTTTCCTGGTCCTATTCCCTCAAATATTTATCTAATGAACCTATTTTCAGATTCCTGAGCCCAAATCTTCTTATTAACTTTGTAGCATGTCAAAGTTTAACTAGAATTTCAAAATTGCAGCCTTTGGAAGATTTCATAACCCCAGAGTTTGCTATGCCAATGATCTAATTATAATTTTTACTAATATTTATTTAAGACTTACTATCAGCCAATCATTAAGCTAAGTATTTTCAATGCAGTATCTCTTTTATTTATCACCACAGAACTGAATTATAAGTCTTATTTTCAAAAATGAGTAAATTAATGCTTCAATAAGTGGTACAACTTGCCGAGGCCATATGAATAACAAGGACTAGAGGAGAAATTCAAACTTAAGTCAAACAATAAACCCTGTGGTCTTAATTACAAAGAAACTACCATCTGATGACTCCTCATATTCCAGAGCTAAGATCTCTCTGTATATTTTGATTACGTGTTAAAGTGAATTGTGAGAGGTAGAGGAAGAGTATAAGAAAGGCCAGGGTTTTACATTTGCCGTAATAGAGATAAAAACAGTATGACTGATTTTAAAATCTGTACATTAAAGTGGATCTAATGAATTTTATATGGAGGCAGATAAATAGACTATGGAAAATATTAATAACATTAACATAATGAGAATATGGTTGTCCCTAAGTGGCTAGAGGAAATTATTTTTTAAGCATTAATGCAAATAAATAGTGTTTCATTTTCTATTATTTGATTATTGTAAATAATGTGCCTGGGTAGTAAATAGAGGGTATTTTCCTACAAAAGATCATGGTAATATTTGGTTTTTTTAGTTCAGCAAAACCTTCCAAGTTAGCTCATTTTTTGGGGTCTTGTAGGCAAAACAGACATTTAACTCTTCAAATTTTCACTTTTGGGGGAATTATTTTTGCATTTTGCATTTACATTTAAACAATGTAAAATACAGTACTAGTTAATATATATTAATAAGATAATCCAGAATTCTGTTAGGTAACACAATAAAATGCAAACATTTTCTTTATATTTTAAATTTTAAAAATACAAGGGATCATTTTAAACTCAAAAATTATACTCTCTAAGATTACATAACCTCAAAATACCATCATATTAAACAATATGGAGAAGAGCATTTTTTTTAAGATTACAGAAATTCAAGCTGCCGTTCTTTCAGTGAAATAATTTACAATAACCAGTGGGGATGCTGAGTAAGAGCAAGTGAGGGAAGACAATTCACTTGATTCAAACACATCGATGCAAAGCTTTGTAAAATTTACTTTGAAATATTTGGCTCTCAACGTTCATTCTAATCCTTTATTCTGAGTATAATGAATTGATTGTATTTTTAACTTAATTTTATAAAGATTTTTCTGAAGTCTGAGTATGATCCCTCACATATTTTCTAGATAATTTAGAAAGATATTTATAGATTGAAATTTCAGATACCTTTTTTGAAGGTATGGAAAATAGACTCTATCCATAGCATCCTCCCTACCTTTTTTGAGTCCAAGCCACATTCTGTGATCAAACTTAACATTAAGAAAATGATATTAACTAATGTCAAACAAGATTTCTGATTCTTAGAGGAGAATTTAACTTCATTGTCATTTTTGACCATGCATTTTGCTATATATGGAATGGTTATTGGTTTACTTGTTAAACTTCTAGTTTCTATATATTTAAGTTTAGTTGTTCTATATTTCCATACTTTATGTTCCTGAAATTATATTTCACATTTATATTTTACCTGCTTTACCCAAACAAATGTTTGAAAACAAATATACAGAGACTGTAGACTTAGTCTGTTACTTCAAAATCAATAGCAATGTTAAAGTATGTTGAATATCTATAGTAATAATAACTGTTCTTTCTGAAAAAACATTACTGTTCTGTTTCTTATTCACTGAGTAAATCATTCAACATTTTTAAGCACTTATTATATCCCATGCAGTGTGATAAGCTGTGAAGGATATAAAAATGACACAAGGTCCTACCATTAAAGACATGGGAAATATACTCATCACAAAATAACTAGTGATAACTCACGACTCAAAGAAGGAAGAAAATATTCTCTGTCAGAGTTCAAGAGTGGAGAAATAGTCACAGTCTTGATGAGTGGTATTTGAGTTAGGCCTCAAAGATTAGTAGAACTTGGTTAAGCATTTATGGGGAGATCAAAGAGAAATTTGGCTAAAGAGAATAGTATGAAGAAAGGCATAGAGGATAAAAATACAAAACTACAAGACTATGAAACTTCAGAATTCCTTAATAACCAGTCTAGAAAACAACTTGAGACTCTTCCTTCTCTCTAAGTTCATATGCTCAGTCTTTGATCTCATTGAATCTTACTCCAAAACGCCTCTTAATTTCATTACTTCTTCATTTTCACTGGTGCTGTCCTAATACAGATCTTTATCATCTTGACTAGTGGTTCTCAACTGAGGGTGGTTTTATTCCCAAGGGGATATTTGGCAATGTCTAGAGTCATTTATGGCAGAACCGGGAGCAGGGTACCACTGGAATCTAGCATCAAGGATGATGTTAAATATCCTACAATACAGGGCAAGCCCTCACAACAAAGAATTATCTGGCCCAAACTGTCAGCAGTGCCAAGGAAGAGAAATCCTAATCTAGACTATGGCCATAACTCCCTAACATTATCCCTGCTTCAAGGATTGCCCAAATCTAGATTAGAAATCGTCTAGTCATGTCATACCACTTACTGGCTGATTTGAGTTGTCTAAGAAATATCCAAGAAGAGACATTTATTAGCCATTTAAAAAATATAATGTTTGGGGCTGGCTCAGTGGTGCAAGCAGTTAGGTGCAGGCGCTCCACTGCGGCGGCTTGGGGTTCGCTGGTTCGGATCCCGGGCATGCACCGACACACCGCTTGGCAAGCCATGCTGTGGCGTCCCACATAAAGTGGAGGGAGCTGGGCACAGATGTTAGCCCAGGGCCAGTCTTCCTTAGCAAAAAAAGAGGAGGATTGGCAGATGTTAGCACTGGGCTGATCTTCCTCACACAAAAAAATTGAAAAATATATATATAATGTTTGGGGTCAAGAGAGAATCATTTCTGGAGATACAAATTAGATACGAATAAAGTAAAAAGATGATAGTTCAAAATACAGAATTGGCTAAATTTTCTTGAGAAAATCTTTAGAAGAAAAAAAGGAGGAAGTAAACCATAAAATATTCATATTGAAGCGGTGAATGAAGATAGACCAGCCAATAAAAAACAAAAAAACAAACAAAAAACTCAGAAAGAAACATCAGAAAGGTAGAAGGAGAAGAAGAATTCTTAGTGAGGCACATGACTTTAGTCAGTTCCATCAACTTGGCTGCCAGCCTCAGCACGCCCTTGCTTCCTATTATGATCAATAGTAATCCCACTTTTCCCAAACATGCATTTGTTGTTTATCTTCGTAATATCTCTAAGCCCTCTGTTCATTCTCACTCTTAGAAAATCTTTATAAAATAATAGAACCAAAGGAGGAACAAACAAATTCTTTCAAAATGTGAAAATACAGGGTTTACAGATTAGAAGGCGGAAGACACTCCAATGGGCACATAATCCCAGCTGACTACTAACCCTTCTTTAACTTTGACTCTTTCAACCCACCTCTTCATGTACCAAGGATGATCAGGGAAGTGAAATAGCACTATTTCATCAATCGTTTCCAGGAAATCTTTAAAATGCTGTCCATTTCAGGACAGAGGGGCATCTTTTCTTACATGAAAAAAAATTGCCTTGGCAGAAGTTGGGCTTAAACATTTTGCCCAACACAGTAATTTTGGCATTTTTAAATTACCAGATGGTCACATTACACATGCTTATAATTAATTGGATTTTTAAAAATCTTGAAGTGGCTATGTTGGGTGAACATCCTATTTCAATATTTGGCCCAACTTTTCCCAGGTGGGAGGGAAAAGTCTTTATTTGTATTAGATTCTGCCTGCATTAAAACACCATTTAAATATTTTGACTTCATTGATTTGTTAAAACTATCAAATAGTTTACTTAGTAAAATAAATATTCAATTCAGACAATAAAATAAGCCAATTACAGTGTGTAGATTCAGCCATATAATTGGAAGGCATTAGATCACTCATGTAATTGCTCAAACAGAGGTGAAGGCTTTTCTTTTCACTCTCATCATCACATTCTCTTTTATATTCCTAAGGCTGTGCACCATAAATATAGGCAATGAGAAGGAGGAAAAAAAGCAAGAGAGATGGTTGCAAATTTTAAAATAATAAGAAAGAAAAAATCTAAAATTGAGAAAATATTGCCATTTTGTTTATTTGTTTCTCCTGTTTATATTCCTCAGTGCATTTATTTGAGGAATAACAATTACGCTGTACAGGTTTATGGCTGAAAATGTGAAATGAGAATGAATTAAACATTATACTGTATATTCATTTACTTATTCATCATATATTTACTGACCACCTACTGCATGCAAGGTGCTAACCTTGTCACTGCATTTATAGCTATGAACAAGACAAAAAAGCACTTTTTGAGCTTGAAGTTTAGAATAACAGACAGAAATCAAAGAACCAATTACACAATTAATTATTTTATTAAAATGCCAGTAAATGATGTTTGAGAAAATTACAAGTTGCTATGAGAGCATATACCACAAGGCGTGATTTAAATCTAGAGATTTGGATAAAGCTTTCTCAATGAGATTAGGAATGAATTGAACTCTGAAGGGTTTGTGATAATTGGGTAGGTGAGGAAAAGAGAAAAAAGTTTATTCCAGGAAGAGGAAAAGACATGGCAAAATGGCCTTGGAAGAAGGGGGCACGAATCATTTGAGGAACAGTGAAAAATGTCAGGAAGAATGTAGGGTGGATAATGGACTGGGGCAGTATTAGAGATAATGTAAAAAATATAGTGAGCAGGGGTCAAATCATGCATATTCTTCTAATTCATGTTAAGATGACAGTCTTTATCCTTTATCAATGGAAAGCTGTTAAAATTTTGAAAGAGTGTGCTAGTGGAGGGCATTTGTATTTCCCCTGTGTACATGCTACTTTGGCTGCAGTATGGGAAGCAAACTGAATGAGGGAAGAATGCATTTAGAGAAACAACTAAGAATGCATCTCTTCAGGTAGAAACTAGGTAGAATTATCTGTGTTGTTCACTGGAGATGCAGACAAAGAGATTCAAATTATTTAGGAGTAAAAACAGGCAGAACTTTATAATGCATAGAACATAGGCTGTGATGAAAGAAAGGTGGGGAGTTATGACTTCAGGTTTATAGCTTGGAAAACTAGGTATTTGGGAGTATCATTCTGAAAAACGATGACAATGTTTCACCTTAAAAATTAATATTAGAGAGGGAGCGGGTTTACTATAAATTCTGGATAGTTCGAATTTGAGTTTCCAATTAGATGCTTAAATGGAGATGAGAAAGTATGCAGGACAACATGTGGATTTACTACGCATTTAATACATATTAGCTTAAAAATGAATCCAGGAATGAATGAATGAAGAAAACATTTAGCATAATGTTTGTTTGCTATCAAGAGAAACAGAAAATACTTACTAGACAAAAGCGGCAAATGCACAGAAAATTGAATTACTTGCCAAAGGTCATCCGGAAACATCAAAGAAAGAATTAAACTGAAATGGAAAAGCACAAGCTTATATTAAATTATGCTGAGACCAGTAGCTATTTATTTTCAAAATAGGAACACTTTTCTCTGAACTTATGATGCATTGAAATTATTGGAAATATTATTCATATACATATCTAAGTCAAATATATAATCTACCAAATGGTTTTTGGCATATATTTTCCTTTCAGTGTTTCTTTAAAACATACCACGAAAATACATGAGATAAATGGGATTTATAAGGAGAGACATAGCAATTTTTGGGATAAGTAAATAAGAAATGAAAATCTAATTTAAAAACATATCACAAGACTAACTTATTTGTTATATACACAAAGTATATTTTAATAGATCAAATACAGAGATTGTAAAAGAATATTTCTTTACATTTCAATTGCATTTGTTAACAATGTTGTCCTTTAGCCACTATTATTTCTTATTAGTTGTGTCTTACTTTTGTTCAGTTCTTACTATTGGATTTGCTATAAGACATTATGTTTCGTTATAAGCTTTTAAGTATAACAATATTATATTGGGATATATATATATTTTTCAATTCAAATGAAATCTTTTTCCAAGTTTACAATCAACCGTGTCCCTCTATAATTTAATTTATTGGAAATAGGGAGCATACTGATAGTACATTTCGGTGACTTTAAATCTTTTAATAAAGGAAAATTTTTTTTATCTTTGTGAAATATTTTTATGAATAAAAGCATTCTTATATTTATAGATAATAAGGTAGTCATTCTGTGATACACATTTTAGATTTACAGCTATTTTTGAGTGGAAGATGAATGAAAAATCTAAATCCCCAATTTTAGTGATGGAATGAACATCAGAGTAGTTACCTTTGATATCTTTTTAATATTTACATTGTGTTGAGGAAATATAATTAAAAACAAAATCTCCCAACTTTAAAAACCTCTCCAAAATGTTAGAAGAGAAAGAAAACAATTTTATGATTGAATAAGTATTAAACCAGAATGTGATGTGCATCACAGGCAATCTACTAAAGAGATTGTAGAAAGACAGAAATTGCACCTTTTTACATAGCCAATCAGATACTACCCATTATACAAATGTTCTCAGGATAAACAATAACTAGTCCTCAGGTAGAGCACCTGACAACACCATTTGTCACACCAGGTTCATCCTAAACTCACTTAGTTATTGGGATGACTATTTGTGTTAGCTAATTGGTGTTATCCAGAGGACAAATAAACTTCTCATGTCTTTACAAGATAGTTTCTCAACTTGGAGTGAGGCACCCACGGAAGTCAGGTTCCTACCCTCCCACAGAAACTAGGAGAGAGAGCTGCTATCTTCCTTGATGGTATATCTCAAGGAGATGATTCCTAGGTCCTTGAGGGAGATATTCCTGGGAATAAAGCTGGCAAGAAGCTTAATTAGTTTAAAAATGATTTATATACATTTCAAAGAGGCCCAGAAAAAACTTATAATTACAGTTTTTCTCAAAAAATGCTCTAAGAAGAGGAAAGTGGTGGTTGGAGGAGTCTCTTCTATTTTCAACAGGGAGAATTAAGCCTCTTATTTTTAATTCTTATTTGCCTTTATAGTCTCCCTATATTACCATAAAATATTAACAATTTTATGATTATGTCCATTTCTACCTTTCTCTGGGCAAATTGCAGCCATCTAAATATCCAACAACTCTATAGTAAAATACAAAGCAAAGCAATTATCAGAATTATGATGGAATAACAAAATTACCATTTTTTTTAAAGTCAGTACATTACAGTCATGCACTACATGACAACGTTTCAGTCAACAAAACCATGTATACTATGGTGGTCTCATAAGATCATAGTAAAGCTGAAAAATTCCTATTGCTTAGTGACATCGTAGCCTATTGCTTAGTGACATCGTAACGTTGTAGTGCGTTACTCACGTGTTTGGGGTGATGCTGGTGTAAACAAACTTGCACTGCTGGTCATATAAAAATATAGCATATACAATTAAGTACAGTACATAATACTTGAAAATGATAATAAATGACTATGTTACTGGCTTATGTATTTACTATACTATGCTTTTTATTGTTATTTTAGAGTATACTCTTTCTACTTATAAAAAAAGTTTACTGTAAAACAGTATACCATGTTATGCTGGCAGCGGCCTCATACATCTCCTGTTTACTGAGTCTCTTGATTGCATCATTTTCTCTGGTGCTTGATTTAATGTGTGGTTGTTTTGTTCATCATGGACCCTATGCATACAAAATTCACTGCTAATCTTGTCAGTAAGAGGCCACATTGAGAGATTGACCTGGAAACAAAATTAAAAGTGATTAGGGACTAGAAAGATGGGAAATCAGTGATGATTATTGCTTCCAGTCAGGCGCGTCCCATTCCACCATAGCTATGATCTTGAGGAACAAGAACAAAGTGATGGAAGCTATTAAAGGATCTGCTTCATTGAAGGCAATGGGACTAACAAAAATTTAAGAAGGGCCTATGTCAGACGTGGAGAAACTTCTAATGACCTGGATTGAAGACCAAACACAATATCGTATCCCTCTCAGCACCATGACAATAACAACCAAAGCAAAAAGTGTGTGATGTTGAAAGAAAATGCTGGACCCAAGTATAACGACACATTTATTGCTAGCTCTGGGTGGTTTAAACAATTCAAGAATCATTATTTATTACATATTGTGAAAGCGAGTGGTGAGTCTGCAAGTGCTGATGTGAAAACAGCTGAAGAATTTTTGGAAACTCTAGGTAAGCTGATTGTGGAGGAAAATTACTTACCAGAGTAAATATTCAATACGGATGAAATATCCCTATTCTGGAAATAAATACATGAAAGAACTTTCATCCATAAGGAGGCTACAAACCCCTTGTGAAACCCTTTGTGATCCAGCACAGTGAGAACCTTGGGCCTTGAATCATATCGGTAAGCACACACCACCAGTGTAATACAGGAGCAATGAGAAGTCATGGATGACTCAGCTCCTCTTCCAAGATGCCCTGCTGAATCGCAATGCCAGCGAAATGGAGAAGTACTGTTTGGAGAATAGCACGCCTTTCAAGATTTTGCTTATTGTTGATAATGTTCCTGGACATCCTCCTTTTAGTGGTGATCTTCATCCCAATATCAAAGCAGTGTTTCTCCCTCCAAACACCACCTCTTTGATGCAACCAATGGATCAAAGAGTTAAAGCAGCTTTTAAGGCCTACTACCTGAGGACATTTGCCCAGGCTATTGCTGCAACTGAGGAAGACACTGAGAAGACACTGATCCAATCCTGGAAGGATTACAACATTCATGACTGTATCAACAACCTTGCTTGAGCCTAGAGTGATGTCACCAAGGAATGTATGAATGGTATCAGGAAGTAGACACTCAAAAGGTTTATCCGTGATTTCAAAGGATTTGCCAATGATGAGGAGGTTACAAAAATCAACAAGGCTGTGGCTGAAATGGCAAACAACTTTAACCTGGGTGTGGATGAGGATGTAATTGAGGATATCCTAGAGGTAGTTGCTGAGGAACTGACTAAAGAGGAGTTGTTGAAACTGGAACAGGAATGCATAGCAGAAGAATAGGCAAGAAAAAGGAAACTGCAGAAGAAAAAGAAGAAGAACCCCCAAGAAAATTCACAGTGAAGGGTTTAGCAGAAGCTTTTACAGACCTCAATGCAATCCTTAAAATGTTTGAAAACATGGAACCCAACACCAAAAGGTTTTCATTAATAGAGAGCAATGTTCATGGTGCATTATCTGCTTATAATGAAAAAAAGAAACAAACCAAACTGACTACCATGGACATATTTCGAAAAGAGTGATGCCTCCTCAAGAAAAGCCTCACGCAGGTCCTTCAGGAGGTATTCCAGAAGAAGGCATTGTTATTGTAGGAGATGACAGCTCCATGCACGTTATTGCCCCTGAAGACCTGCCAGTGGGACAAGACGTGAAGGTGGAAGACAGTGATATTGATGATCCTGACACTGTGTAGGCCTAGGCTAATGTGTGTGTTTGTGTCTTAGTTTTTAACAAAAAAGTTTAAAAAGTAAGAAAAATAATTTTAATAAAAGAAGGCTTATAGAATAAGGATATAAAGAAAAAAACTATTTTTGTACAGCTGTACCATGTGTTTGTGTTTTAAGCTAAGTTTCACAAAAGAGTCAAAAGTTAAAAAATTAACAAGTTTATAAAGTAAAAAAGTTACAGTAAACTAAAATTAATTTATTGAAGAAAGAAAAGTGTTTTTTAATAAATTTAGTGTAGTCTAAGTATACAGTGTTTATAAAGCCTACAGTAGTGTACTGTAATGTCCTAGGCCTTCATATTCACTCACCACTCTCTGGCTCACTTAGAGCAGCTTCCAGTCCTGCAAGCTCCAGGCATAGTAAGTGCTCTATACAGATATACCATTTTTTAATCTTTTATACTGTATTTCTACTATACCTTTCTATGTTAGATATGTTTATATACACAAATACTTATCATTGTGTTACAATTACATACAGTATTCACTACAGTAACATGCCAGGCAGATTTGTAGCCTAGGAGCAATGGTCCATACCATATAGCCTAGGTGACAAGTAGGTTGTACCGTCTAGGTTTATGAAAGTACACTCTATTATGTTTGCACAATGACAAAATTGCCTAATGACTCATTCCTCAGAATGTATCCCCATCATTAAGCAATGCACAACTGTATTTGCCTTTGGGGAATAACCTTCGAATATATCACACCAATGGTGAATGGTTAAATAAGATTCTTAGCAATGCACAATGATTTTTTTCAGTCATACATGAATTTTACAAATTGTTGTGATTATCTCTGTTGCTTGTGTTTTCAAAGATTAACTATCTAAATATTGTTTGGCACATCCTTATGAAGGCTTTCCCCATCTAAGCCCAAGGAATAACTCAACTCTGCATCCTGTTAATCTAAATTTTTAATTAGGACTTTTTCTTGCAAGGCCCAATAAATTTCTCCTGGGTTTTAAAGAATTATATAAGTACCATCACATATATATGACACTCTAGACCCTTTACTAATTGTTCTATCTTTGCAAATAATTTTTCGCAAATATGGAACATAATGATATCCATAGCCATCATCTAGTATAAAAATCTTATTATGAGGCACACATTGAAAGGTACACACTGAAATTCCAGTGTTTAATGTATATGACTCTAATTGTTTTAAGTCTTGAGGACAAACCTCTGCTGTGGGAATTTTTTTATTTTCATTTAGTCTAAATAAATAGTTATACTACTGTAACAGTTAACTAAATCTCCGTGAATAACAGGCATTCATTTTTATTTATGAACCTATACTGGGACTGGAGAGAAATTGCATCCCAAAGTTAATCAAATAACTATCTTTTGCAGTATCTATCTTAAAATGCCAGATTTCTGTTTTTCTATTAATTAGAATTTTTACATCACCCTTCCAATCAAACCAGTTAAAATATTCTAGTTTCACATTTCAGGCTTGAGGATCTGGAGGCATATTAATTACTTTGACATTGTTATTACCAAAAATTACTAATAAAGATGGTTTCTCTTTTACTCAGTCATTTATCTGACTGTTGGACTTATCAATCCAGACACCGTTTACACCAATAGGACAATTTAGAGCTGATGTGAAATGAGATTTTGGGAGCCATTACTGGGAGGACAGAAAGAAAACATAACGTAACAAATTAATGTTTGTTTTCTAGTAAAACGTGATTCTTAAAGTAATCAAAATAACCTCACTGTGAATATGAGAGCAAGATAGTCTAGGAGACAAGTAATACGTTCTCTAAAACACTTTTTATTTGAGTTCAGTACCTGTGTTAGTTACCCTTGTAAACTTAAATTTCAAGTCTTTTGTGGGTACCACAGCCCAGTCCAGTGGTGCTGGCTTCACATGGGAAGCATGAATCCATCTGAGTTATGCCTAATTCTGATAGCTGAATGGCTGATCAGGAAACTTGAAAGAGTCCTTTCCAACACGATGACAGTCTGTCTTTCTTACAGAACACCTATATATAGATGAAATTTCTCGGTCCGCAGTAGCAAGTCCTTCCAGATCCTTATGACTTTTTTTTTTTTTAATTTTTTGTTTATTGCAGTAACATTGGTTTATAACATTGTAAAAATTTCAGGTGTTCATCATTATACTTCTATTTCTGCATAGATTACATCATGTTCACCACTCAAATACTAATTACAACCCATCACCACACACATGTACCCAATTATCCCTTTCACCCTCCTCCCTCCCCCCTTCCCCTCTGGTAACCACCAATCCAATCTCTGTCCCTATGTGTTTGTTTATTGTTGTTATTATCTACTATTTAATGAAGGAAATCATACGGTATTTGTCCTTCTCCCTCTGACTTATTTCACTTTGCATTATACCCTCAATGTCCATCCATGTTGTCACAAATGGCTGGATTTCACCATTTCTTATGGCTGAGTAGTATTCCATTGCGTATATATACAACATCTTCTTTATCCATTCGTCCCTTGATGGGCACTTAGGTTGCTTCCAAGTGCAGATCCTTATGACTTTAATTCTCACGGTTGCTAGGGAAGAGAGAGCCTTTTCAAGTAGGATTATGAGAGGATTCACTTAAATCTTGCATAGGACATAATCTCAGACCCAAATTCATGGGGCCTGCCAAACATAAGTTCAAAGAGTGAGATTCTTTACTCACATGCAGGCTAACGATAAAGCTCTGGGCCATTTCAACCTGTCATATAGTTGCATCTTAGCTAACAAAACTTTTTTTAAAGAATTCAGTTTGTTCATTCTACTTGTCTAGAGAACTGAGGAGGAGAGGGTGTATGATAACTTATAGGAATCTGCAAATATTTGCATAACTCCTGAACAACAGTAGAAATAACATGACTTTCTCTGTCTGATTCAAATGCAGTGATATCCCCAAAGTGAAAATTATGTTTATTAAGAGAGTCTTTATCATTGCCTGAACATCTGTTTTTCATTTTATTTTGTCTTGTTTTGGAAGAGAGAAAGCCTTCAGGCCATTCAGACCTCATAAACACCTACATAGGCAAACTCTCTTACCTTTTTCATGCATTAGTTCTATGAAATTCAACTGCCACCAGGTTCCTCATAAAGTTAGTCAGGGAGAACCACCTGTTCTTATCATGGAGTAGGCTATAAAGAATTCTACTGACAAATAGTACATTTCTTTAATATGCTTTGAATAATTTTTATCTTTTTCATAGGCACAGTAGGAGTCTTAGTGACTTAAAAATTCATCTTTTATTTGGATAATTTTGCTGATGATACAACAGCACTAACGAAGCAAATAAGGGCTGTGATATAAGAATTTTTTTGTTAGGCCATTCTCATAGTCCAGCCCAATTTCTTTTAGCTTCTTTTATAATCCATTTGTCTACTTTCTTTTGTGAAACATTTTTGAAAATGAAACAACCTTTCTTATTGTATTAAAAGTGAATCTTCTACGTTTGGAGTCTGCCATGTTTTAACAACAGCTTTTGCAGCTCTGTGTGGAAAATGAATTACTGATTATTAGCAGGCAGTTGTAAAGCCCCTGACAAATCAGTTTCCTGTTAGATTTTTTTAGTTACCACTGAAGTCAGAATCTTTTTTTTTAATTTACTCTGAAGCATGACAGATACCATAACTAATAACTGTATGCTTATATACATATATATTAGTTATATATATAGCTAATTCATGGAAATTCATAACTATTCATGGAAAATGAATATATATTCTCATTTATATATTAACAAATATTTAAAATGAATATATTAATGTACATATATATTTATTTTAAATCCAGATCCAAGAATTGTAGCTCTCCTAGCTGCTATTAATTTGTCTGCTTGTGCAGACTTAATTCCAGACAACATACAAGCTTCCAAATTTTTTGATGTTACCACAGCATAAAAGATTTGAGAGCCACTTGTATCCTGAGCATGTGACTCATAAGTAAACATTGGTAAATATGCAATATGAATCCAGGCATCAGATAAATCAGGTCAAAATTTGGAATATCCAAATGTTAGAGTCCCCCAAATTTGGAATTCTTAAAACTGGGAGAGAGATGATAGCCAATTTTAGGTTTCAAAAGCTACTTCAGATTCTAGGGACCAATTCTAGGGACTAAATAAGAAGATCTGGAGAATTATCATGTAAATCAGAGGTTTCGTCCACTCTGCAAAAACTAGAATCCACTGTCTATATTATTGTACTAGTCCCCAAAATTCTCCAAGTGTTTTGTTGTTAGTAGTCCATTTTATCTGCAAAGTGAGTTGACTTCTAGATTGTAACATTCTGTGGCCTGTAGCTGACAACAGATGCCCTCAGTTAAGCAATATTGCAATTTGTCTAATGGGGCTTTGCTTCTGTGAAGCAAAGAATTGTAACAAAGCTAAAGTATCAATTTTGCATTTCTCTCTAATTTCTGAGGCTACCATAAAATCATCTAAATTTGAATGATTATGGATCCCTGTAAGGAAAACATTTCTCTAGGTTTTTGTTTGTTTGTTTTGTTGTAAATGACTAGAGAAAATAGGACGAGAGTCCTAAAACCTTTAAGGAATGCAGTATCATAAATATTGGACTCTTTCATAAGCAAAAGAAAACAAGAATTTAGAATCATATGCTAGAGGAACAGAAAAAAGAAGGAAGGAATGAAAAAAGAGAGGGAGGAAGGAAGGAAGGAAATGCAGAACACAGACCAATTACAGAGAAAAACTTGGCATAGTACTGAATACTATAGTACTGAAAACTTTGAATAGGACTGAAGTCAAAAGAATTGCAGGATTAGGAACTATAGGGATTAACAGAACAACACATGTACTTACTTCCCTAAGATCTTGTACAAATCTATATAGTGGTCAATCAGCTTTATTAAATTTATTTTCATTCCTTATTGGAAATATGGGAGTACTAAAGAGAGAGTGTCCTTTAAAAAATTATACCTTGTTTTTCTCTTTTATAGCTGATTTTATTACTTTTAATTAAGCCCTTAACAAAGGATACTGTTTTACATATGGCCATGACTTGTCCTTTTGGTAAAATATTTTTAATAGTTCTATATCTCAAATGAAATCAGTATCCTTATTCCCTAGGACCCAGTGATAACATCGATTTGCTTCAGCCTGGGATGCTTTTCCAGTGTGGTGTGAGGCTGCCACTCTCAGCTATAGCCTTTTTCTTTCAGAAGACACATAGTAGACAAATAAAATGCCCTTTTCCCAAGATGCTCCACAGACTCTCCTTTCAAAGCACGGAATACGGTAGCCTTTCTAACAGCGGGTCTCTCCCCAGTAGATTTACAGGAGAGTTCAAAGAAAGTAAGGATGCATGTTCCTCAGTCAGATGACCTATCTGTACTGGAACCGTGGAGGAAAAGGAACAAGTACGAAAAGGAATACGGCTAACGTGAAGTCCAACAACCTGCATTGGTCCTTCACCACATGGAAAGTGACAAATCTCTGAGAAAACTGCACATCCAGTAGCACCAGTATTACCAGTTCCCACCTCTGAGATTCCTTAAATCTGTCTACTTAAATGGTTACTCCCTGGCCTTCTGGGCTTTCCTGATTTCCTTGCTCCTGCATCCTCCAGCGTCTCTTTCTGCAATCCCTCTTCCACTATCCTGGTTTCTTGTAAAAATGATGCATAGGCCCCCTTCCTTTCTTCCCTTTATATGTTGGCCAGAGTAGAAATTATTCCCTTTAGTAAAGAGTTCTAACTGAGCAGCCAATCCAGCAGTCTTTGATTTCTTCTTTGTCTTCCTCTAGATTATCCCCAAATTGAGTAGCTGCTGCTCAGATCTGAGTAACAGTTGATCCTGGACAACCTACTACCTTTTTCTTAACCTAGGTTTGGAAAGTCTGCAAGAAAGCCAAGATAAAGGGGGCTAGGGTCAGATGGCTATTTTGATCTGCCCTTGGATCCATGCCAGTAAGTTTTGTGAAAGCCACAACAAACCACTGATGGAAGTCAACTGGGGACAGACTCACCTTCTGGGTACAGCACTATAACTTCTCCCACCTCACCTTTAGCAGTGAGGCTTCCAGATCAGCTGGCAGAGACAGGCGGAGGAGGCTTCTGTGAAAGGTAAGGTGCCTTTAATTCTTGCATTCCCTCTTCCAATTCCTTCAATATTTTCTCTGGCTACCCAAATTATTTTTACCTTTGTTTTTTTAGAATGATATGTAGCCCCCAAAATACCAGTAATTTATTTGTTTGGGATGAGGACTATGTTAGTTTTCTAGGACCACCATAAAGAAATACCACAGACTGGGTGGACTAAAGAACAGCCCATCCCTATTGCCAGAATTGTTGTGGGAATTAATTTAAAACAAAATCTCCTCCCAAGTCTGAAAACTCCTCCACAAAGGAAAAAAAGATTTAAAAATATATATATATTATTGGGTAAACATTATACTAGAATGTGATACATGTCACAGGCAATCTGCTGGAAAGATTGCAGACAGAAAGAAATCTCACACTTTTATACAGTCAACCGGGACAACCCATTACATACATCTTCTCAAGATAAACCATAACTGGTCCTCAAGTAAGAGGACTTGATAACACCATTGGTCACAGAATTCATCTGAAATTCACTTGTTAATTAGGGTGACCATCTGTGTTAGTTAATTGGCTTTATCCAAAGGAAAAATAAAATTTTCATATCTTTACAACCAGTTAGTTTTACAACATGGAGTGAAGCACACCTCCCAAGTTAGGCTCTTACCTTCCCAAAGAAACTGGGAGATTGGGGTGCTATCTTCCTTGATAATTACTTTTTGAAGAGATGGTTCCCAGGTCCTTGAAAAGGCATTCCCGGGTTTGGATCATACGTACCTAATAATAATAGATATTCATTTATTCAATGATAGTTCTTTAGCACTACTTCGCCAGACACTATAGTAGGCACTGACTCATTATCATCACCATTTTATATTTTCTGAGCAGTACGTACCTTTTGTGGCTTCCCTCATGCCTCAAACCTTTTATGGCTTTGCATCTATGGGAATGATAATAGATATACTATTACTCTTATATTAAAGGTGAAGAAACAGAAATACTGTTTAAATTATTTACCCAATATTACAAACCAGTTGTTGGTAGGGTAGATATTATAATTTTTCTGGGTTTAAGATTACAGAAATCATCGGGATGTGAATGTTTTATTCACAGATTTTTTTTGTGTATATATTCTTCAAGTACATAGATAAAATATTAGTGGATGACAACTAGTATAATTTGGAGATATTTCTAATATATTCTTTTAATTATATGACCTCTTCTCTCAAACTACAATCAAAATAGGACATAATTTGTACTCTTTTCGATAGTATTGAAACTTTATTCATGCTAAAAAATTAACTTTCCCAGATATTTTTATTTGAACAACTCTTATATCTTACTCTAGCTCCAAGGGTGAGATAGAAGATTTTCTCTTACTAAAAGAATTTTAAAAGAGGAAAAGCAACAATTTAGAAAATGTTTTTCAATAAATGAAACTTCTTCCTTCTCACTGCCCTCAAACCAGAGACAGATGAGCCTCTCTCTGGGCTTATTCTTTAGAAGCCTCCACACATGACAGCCCTCAAATTATTTCAGAGCACATCAGCATCCTTTCTTGCAGGATTCAGTGCTCAGTGCTGACACAGCACCTCTCGAGTGACTAACGTGCTCTATGCTCCAGGGAAGCCCTTCTTCACAACTTTTGCCCTATGTTCTCAAAATGGGGACAACTACATTCAAGGGTCATGAAGGTTGTAGATTGCATTCCTCCTGATGTCAGAGAAGGACACTGCTTTACAGAAAGATTGAACTACTTGAAGAGAAGAACACACATTTGGGATGTAATGCACAGCTTTGTGATTATAGTTAATAATACTGTATTATATACTTGAAAGTTGCTAAGAGACTAGATCTTAAATGTTCTCACCCCAAAAAAGAAATGATAATTATGTGACATGATGGAGGTGTTAGCTAACGCTAGGGTGGTAATCATATTGCAATGTATAAGTGTATCAAATCAACAAATTGTACACCTTAATCTTACACAATGTTATATGTCAATTATATTTCAATGAAAAAAAGAGAATACAAAAAGAGAAATAGGCAAAAATAAAAAAAGGAAAAGCACAAATTTAATGCACTTTTCAGATCCTCCTCTTTGGGAGCCTGAATGCAATAGGTTCTTGCATAGTAAAATATAATTTTCCAAAACCACCAAGAACCCCTTTCTTAGTTTTTGTTCATCTTCCAATTTGTATTTTTGCAGGCACCCATGATTTAGTGAGGGTTTTGTGAGAGTGGCACTGATCACTAATGAATATTTTTGATATTAAATAATTCATATAACCACCAAATTTATATATCTATAGGGCTTGCATGTGTGAGTGATAATATTTTTTTACATTGGCACATTGACCATTAGAATTGTGAATGGTTTCATTCTTATAATATGTAATAGGATATAATTTTAAAAATTAATTAAAAAATTCAACTCAATTGTTTTATTTTCAATATTTATGAATTATAATGTAGATTTTATGTTTTAACTTAGATAATTGTAGCATTTTAGAGGAAACTCTATATGAAACTAATTTTATTTTTATCTTAATTTAATTTACATTGCTCAAAAACATTTTCAAATTTTTTTCACTTTGAATAAGATTGCATTTTTTTATGTTAACAACAATTAACATGAAACCTATACTCAACAAATTTTGAAATGCATAATACAGTATTATTAACTATAGGCATAATGTTGTACATCAGATCTCTAGAACTTTTTCATCTTGCGTAATGAAACTTTGTAGTTTTTGACCAACATCTTCCCGTTTCCCTCACTCTCCAGCCCTGACAACTACCATTCTACTCATTGTTTCTATGTATTTGACTATTTTAGATACTTTATTTAAGTGGAATTATGAAGAATTTGTCTTTCTCTGACTGGCTTATTTCATTTAGCATAACGTCCTCCATGTTTTCTTTTAAATTCTATGGATATCTGGGACCAAGTATGAGAGAATTGTGATATATTTAGAATAGACAAATGGGGAGAGGGGAGAGAAAGTAAAGGCTAAAAGAGAAACAAGAAAATCTTAAAAAAAGGTTCTATTTACATTTCTAAAAATTGTAAACAATAAAAGTGCATAAAATTTTATCAAATCTGACTATTATGTGATACATAGACAGAAAATTACAAATTTTCACAATGTAATTAATAATGAAAACCATAAAAATGAGCAAAAAAGTTATTCTCATCAAATCTTCATCTTGAAGGTATCAAATAAATGCCTGCAACTTCATCATTTTTTCTTAAAGAGATTTAACTGCTGACAAAAACAATGAAAGCGAGAAAGATAATTTTTCATATCATAGTCATAACTCAAGTAGTAAATGCAATTGTGACCTGCCCATTAGAAGATAAAGAATATTATATTCATTAAACTGAGAAATTAGTTAAGAATGTTGGAAAACTGAAACTTTTCTATGTTTATTGTTCATAGTTACAGTGTTTACACAAAAGGGGATTGAAATCTGAAGACCCAAGCAGACCCCACTGATATTCTTATATTACTTACGGATTATTTCAATGGAAGGGAGAGGTTTTGAGAAATATGAAATAATATGATTGATTAAGTCTCAGTTGAAGGATATGGTTATTAGAAAACCTAATTTACTTGGCATAAAAACAAAACCACAAAAATTAGTCACACTACCATTCTCTGGTATAGTCATGGTTGTCACATCCAAGTCCTATGTTGCTTTTGTTCTTGAGTCACTTTTATCCATAGGCCGTGCAGTGGCAATTATCTAACCAATTAACTTCACCCATATCCCTGTTCTATTTCTGAGTTATGATCAAGTGATCTTGGTGGCTCTGGAATTACCCCTTCAGTGTGTGAATAGGTTTATAACCATAGGGTTGTTAGAACAAAAACACTTTTACTTAAGTTATGATATTCAGGAGAATTAACAACAATGTTTAACCTTTATGTGATCTCATGTGCATTTTTTTAGTTGTTTGAACATTTGAGCTACTAGATTTATCTCTGAGTAAGCATATTTGTTCTCATGGGCTTAGTAAGATTCTGGGTTTTAAATGAGTAACTCTGCTTTCTTAGTTGCTTAAAATGTTTGAGACAATTAGCTATATTAAATTGTAATTATAGTTTGAGAGGCTAAAATAATTTGATAAATTAAATATGCAAATATGGTTAACTATTTAAGGAAATTTATGTGAAAATTATCAGTTAATTGAATATTAATCAATAAACGTATAAAAAGTGATTTCATTTTATATATAAATTATTTAAATATACAATTGATATATAGATGCTACCTGTTGAAATAAAAGGAAGTAAGAAATAGAATTTTCAAATTTGTCAACTTTTTGCATGTAGAATTGATAAAATAAGAATAAATGCCCCATTGAACATTAAAACTTCACTGAACATAGATATTAATATGTGTAATCAGTATGTCAGGACGTTTACTAATACATGAGTTGTACCAGATATTTTTTTTCCTTCCATTAAAGAGCATTCTGTCTTCACCCCAGCATGGACTTTTTTGTTTGTTACTTTCCCCCATATCAGACAGTCTCTTTGTGTTTCATGATGGCTATTTGAGAGAATGGGTAAAGGGAGACAAAAATGGAGACACAAAATGAAAGTAGAAAATGAGAAAACATTCAGACCAACGTTATGGGGTAAACTTTTGATGGATTTTGAGAGAGCACTGTACAGAAGCATCTGTGGGATATGATGAAAGTAGATTTTAAAGAAGATAAAGAGTTTAATTTTTTTTCCTGTATTCTCTTTAGAATATTTGGCAAATGTATAAAAATTTAAATTAAAATTACTTTCTATTTGCTAGATTTTTTTTTTTTTAACTACACAATTGCTGAGGGCCAGAACCATATCAATCACACAATAGATTACGATAAAATTGTTTAGGATATATTGGAACATCAATCTGGGTTTCATAGAGTTGGGATCTGGATCAGAACAAAGACTAAAATAGCATAAAGTAAAATTTGTTGCCTAAGGTACATGTTGCCTCAGTCAACTCTCAGTTTTGTTAGAGACTTGGGGGTCCTTTCATCTTCTGTGCCGAGACTCAGAAATAAAATATTTCAGGTTTTGTCTATATGTAAGAATATTGATCCCCCTATTGATACGTTAGGTAATTCTATTTTAGTTGTACTCTATTTTATTGCCTTTTCTTCATTAACTTCTATATAAAAAGTAAAGTTGAAATGCATATTTATTTCAAAAATATGCCTGCAGGAATGAGGCTATTACTAAAGTAAAATCCAAACAGATTCATAGGTAGTTCGTTAGATCACCCAAATGAAAAAGTAGTCAGCTATTAGTCCGTGTAAGACTATGCATTCTATTTGCTACATGAGCACTAAAACACGATGTGAAGAAGCTGCATAGACTCTATCTAGACATAAAAGACAGCAACACAGAAAGGCACACACCCACAAGCATAACACAAAAGACATCTTGAGCATTTTAAACATTGAGATTAGAAGCATGTTTATTCCTACTTTTTGTGGTTTCTACCAACTTGTTTGTGTTTGATATTAGCAATCAATCATCCTGCATTCTGTCATATTTGTACTGCTAATGTGAACCAGAATTGTTGAGCAGAGTTCCTTGCACCGGTTGTCAATCCCAAGGAAGGACTCAAACTACGTGGAGGCTAGCAAAGGTCATCACAATGCCAGCTACTAGGAATAGAAGTCCGAGCACTTCTGCCCACTGCATCTCAGAGTCAAAAAGAAGAACATAACACAGCCAAGCACTGGATGGAATGACACTTTACTTACACAGAGAAGAGACAGAGTAAGATCAGCTCCAATAGTGGGCATCGGTCCCCCATGGGCAGCAAGTCCCTCCCAGTGGCTGACACTGGGCAATTTGCCTACACGCACTCTTCTTGTGCCACAACAGAAAGGACATGCCCCCTCCCCACAGAAGACAAATATAACAGTGGGGTTGGCCAGGTGCATATGAGGCACACGCTTCAAATAGAAACAAATAAGCATTAATTCAGCCTGAAAGATATTCCCACCCAAGGTGATAAGCCCAATTCAGGCTGTGTGAGCATGTTATCTCGTTAAGGAAGTGTTCCAGGCCTAAGGCCCATTCTTACGCAGCCCAGTGGGGGCCTGCTAACTGCATGCACAAGACTGCCTTTCCCAATAATGATAATCAGACTTAGTATGTCTCTAATAAGTCCAAATTGATACAATTGACACATAAATTCTAAATATTTCAAATATAGCCCGCTATTTGTCTGTTTCCCTGAAAATGAAAATCCTTGCCCCCGTTATCGCTACTCATCGGAAAATAGATATCTATATTTCCGGAAACCCTCACTCAATACAAATGCATATGGATGGCTAAAATTGAGAATTAGCTTGGGTTTTTGTTATTATTCCATAGGCTTAGTGTATATTTTCAATTTCTGTTTTTGTTTTTATGTAGTACTATATTATAAAACAAAGAACAATTACCAACAAAAACACAGAGCATAGAATATTTGTTTGCTGTAAATCTGAGAGATAAATAATTAAAAAGCTATATGCAGGGGCCGGCCTGGTGGCGCAAGCAGTTAAATGCGCGAGCTCTGCTTCGGCGGCCTGGAGTTCACCGGTTCGGATCCCGGGTGCACACCAACGCACCATCTGTCGGGCCATGCTATGGCGGCGTCCCATATAAAGTGGAGAAAGATGGGCATGGATGTTAGCCCAGGGCCAGTCTTCCTCAACAAAAAAGAGGAGGATTGGCAGATGTTAGCTCAGGGCCGATCTTCCTCACAAAAAAATAAATAAATAAAAATAAAAAGCTAGATGCAAAAACAAATAATTCAAAAATGAAAAAATCAAGTAATGAAAATCATTTGGATAATCAGCAGTAATCAGATAAATAACCAGGTGCCATACTGACAAATTAGAAAAAGAAAAATGATTGTGAGCAAACCTACAAACATGTCGTGTGTGTGTGTTCATGTATATGTGTATGTGTGTGCAACGATATAGGCTAGATCAGTACAACAAGAGAATGAAAAATATAGTGGCCACCAAGATACACACACACACACACACACCACATACACCACACACACACACCTACACATACCCATGTAACTCTTTAGTTTAGGGCTGGGTGCCAAGTTGAAGGTATCAGGAACTCAAGAATTTTCCATCTGATTGTTCTGTCATCTCTAGGGATTGCTTTTGTCCAATGATTAAAGATGGCTCACCATTACTTTAGAATTCCAACCCACAGATTGGTGAAAAAAGAAAGGGATGCTTCTTTCTTTTTAGAAGCTTGGGCCCCGAGTTTCAGAGATGTGCTTACAGGGGCTAGCCTGGTGGCGTAGTGGTCAAGTTTGGTGCACTCTGCTTCAGCGGCTTGGATTTGTGGGTTCAGATCTGGGGCGTGGACCTACACCACTCATCAAGCTGTGCTGTGGCAGTGAGCCACATGAAAAACAGAGGAAGATTGGCACAGATGTTAGCTCAGGGCCAATCTTCCCCACCAAAAAAAAAAAAAAGTGCTTACAACCCATTGGCCAGAACCTTGTCATGTGGCCACACCTAGCTTCAAGAGAGGCTAGGAAATGAACATTTTAGCTGGCCAGCCATGTATCATTTAAACCTTTAATTACTATAGGAGAAAGCAGTAAAGGATGTTGGGAGGACAGCTTGCTGCCTATCTCTCTATAAAATGGCCCCTCTTGCAAGTTGTTACTTGTAGTGTCACAGGGACACTACCTTTCTGGAATGCACGAACCAATAAAAAAAAGAGCCATAAAGAAGTTATACAATTTAGCAATTCTCATTCTATGAATCTATCCTAAGAAAAATTATGAAAAGAGAAAATATTAAAAGAGATTCATAACATCTGTAACACAGGATTGGAAGCAATCAAACATCCAACAATAAGGAGTTTTCATATGTCACCTAATACATCATAGGGAGGCAGTGTGCTGATGTGGAAGGGTTAAAATTTAAGTTATATAGGCCACTGTAGAATTACAGTTTATTCAACTTTGTGACTTTGTCAATTCAGTCTTCTCCCTGAGCCTCAATTTTCTCATTTGTAAAAAGAAGATAATAGTTTTGGTGTGAAGATTAATAATGTTGATGAATGTCAAGAATCTGAAGAAGTGTATGTACGGAATACACTTTCAATTGAATTCAATAGTTAAACAAAAATAAAAATAATATAACGTTGAGAGAAAAATATTTTAAATGAGGACTCATTTTGAGTTAAGCTTTCTAAATAATGCACAGAATATGAGAGAAAAGGAAATATATATATATAATATATACAAAAGGCAAATTATATTGCTTCTAGATAATTGGTTCTAAGTAATAAATAAAACAGTAAACATGGTATTAATTTTAGATTATTGGTTCCAGATAGTGAGATATGGGTAATTAATTTTCCTTCCCTCATTTTCTACATTTTTTGAATAAGAGGAAACTAATCTCTTATAAAATTATAGAACAGAAAATGATTTCCTTTTACTAATTGTTTATGCTTTTCTAATATAGACTTCTTCCAATTTTCTTGGATTAACCATGATACTTATTGCTATTTAGAAATAACTTCTCAGAACATAAAATTCTTAGATTTCATTGTTATGTTTTTAATATAGAGACATAACATTTGACATATCTTATAAATGAAATTGTAGAAAAAGAAAAGACTAGATGAAATGCACCAGATTTTTTTTTACATCATATTTGCCTGGTGAATATTTTCTCTACATTCTAGTATTCTATATATTCTGCATGTTCTATAATAAGCATGTATTACTTTACAATTTAAGAATAATCAAAATAAACTTTTTTTTAAGTAAGGAAAGAAAAAGAAAAAAGTTTAAAAAAACGATTAGGACCATCAATGGTGTGTGTTTCTCTATTTCTAGTAGTTTAGGTTAACCACCTCATTACAGTTCATATTTGAATTCATCACTATCCAAGCTGAGTAAAGCTTTACATTTAAGGCCATGAAATTTTAAACTATAGGTAGTAAAAATTCATATTATAGAAATAAACTTCTAAAACTGGTAAGTTTCCATAAAGCAATGTGTGAAGGAAGTTCAGTTTCTTTTGCTTCTGTTAACGTTGGCGAGAGTGTTCGTAGGGGCAGAAGAACGAAGGCTGGCTGCACCTCAAGTATCATGCATACTCTTATTTTACTATCACAGAGCACCTGACTTGGGTAGAGGTGTAGACATATAAAATATCCACAGTTATGGAAACGGGCATTACTCTTTTCTAATCAAACTTTAATTTTAAAACATTAAAAATATATATGCTCTAATTATGTATAATACATGATTCTCATAAAAATGCATTAAAAAAAGAGAACGATTTCCCTAAAGTTGTGGTCCACATTCAAAGCATCCTTTCACTCAATTATTGTAATCCTAAAGCTCTTTGGAGTCTTATTTGACTGAATTCTTAATATGCTGAATCCTGAAATTTCTAAGATTCTGAAGCATGGTTGCTTCTGATTTTTCTTTAGTGCCAATACAAAGTTCTTCTCATCAGAGCCCATGAGACTTGATCAGTACTAATCTACTCTTTCTTTCCTGATGCTTCCAGACTACTGAAAGCTCCTAATTTGCAGTAATTAACCTCCTGAGAATAGCATTTCTCATTTATCCCAGGAAGCAGCCGCATTTCTCATTTATCCCACGAAGCAGCCACATGTCCCTACGTTCAGCTTTGCAACCTCACGGACAGGTTAGTTTTGGGCCGTATTTCAGGGATCAGGTAAATTGTATGGTAATAAAACTGAGGGCTTTTGTAGTACAAGCCAAAATTATATGGACAGCACATGTCATGTGGAGAGACGGTTTGCTGTGGAGGTCAGGAGCTGATGGCAAAGTGTTGTATCTGATTCTACTTAATGGCTTGTGCGATAAGAAAGTTCTATAATCTTTCTTGCTTTAGTTTCTCTGCAACAACCTCATCAGGTTGTTGTGCAAACTAAAGGAGTCAGTATCTATGAGGGCCTTAGAATAACATATGAAACACACACATAGTAAGCTCTAGATAACAGTGGCTATCATTATGACAACAAAACTTCATTTTGAAAGTGTAGATGTGGATAAAATTGGTGTAGAGGAGAAAAGAGGGAAGTAATTAATATAATAACTGAACAACTTATTTCTCAATATAGGAAGTATATTTTTGAAAAGAGGAAGACCCAAAGTGTACTGAAAGGGCCAGGGACAAAGAAAAGAAATTTTGTATTCATTCCCTTAAAGATAATATAGAATATCCAACATGATTTAATATGAACATTATGGTGCACCATATTTTTTTGAAATTATCCATCCTTCCAATGAGAACAAATTTTCAAATAGATATAATGGGCATAAAAATATCAAATGGTACATATGTATATGTTATGATATATATCATTTATTTATTTTATAGTAAAAATATATATTATAATCAATGATATAATTACTATTTCTTTGAAGTGTAGATTTCACGAAGTTTAAGAAAAGGTATATGTCAATTAGTATGATAAATTTATAACATTTTTCCAGCTTTAGTGACATATAATTGGTAATTGATGTAACAATGTGTAAGTGTAAAGAATACAACATGATGATTTCATACACTTACATATTGCAAAATGATTACATAGTAGGGTTAGTTAATACCTCCATCACCTCACATAATTACAATTTCTTTTTTCTTGTGAGAACATTTAAGATCTACTCTATAGCAACTTCTAAGTACATAATGCAGTATTGTAACTGTAATCACCATACTTGACATTAGATTCCCAGAACTTATTTCTCTCTTACAACTCTCCATTTCCTTCACCCCTCGGCACCTGGCAACCACAGTTCTACTCCGTTTCAATGAGTTTGACTTTTTTTTTTTGCATATAAGTGATACCATACAGTATTTCACTTAGCATAATGCCCTCCAGGTTCATTCATGTCGTCATAAATGGCAAGATTTTTCTTTTTTATGATTGAATAATATTCCAATATATCTATATCACATTTTCTTTATCCATTTTTCTGTCAACTGACACTTAGGTTATTGTCATATTTTGGCTATTGTGAGCAATGCCACAATGAAAATAGGAGTGCAAATATCTCTTTGAGATCCTGATTTCATTTCCTTTGGATATATACCCAGAAGTGGGATCATTGGATAATATGGTAGTTCTATTTTTAATTTTTGAAGAAACTCCATACTGTTTCTCATAGTGGCTGTACAAATTTACATTCCCATAACAGTGAACAAGAGTTACCTTTTCTCCACATGTTTGCCAACACTTGTTATCTCTTGTCTTTTTGATAATAGCCATTCTAATACGTGGAAGGTGATATCCCACTGTAGTTTTGATTTGCGTTTCCCTGATAATTAGTTATGTTGAGTATTTTCCCATGTACCTGTTGGCCATTTGGATGTTTTCTTTGGAAAAATGTCTATTCAGTTCCTCTGCCAATTTTTAAATCAGATTGTTTGATTTTTTGCTATGGAGTTGTATGAGTTCCTTATGTATTTTGGATATTAAACTCATCAGACGTTATCGTTTGCAAATATTTTCTCCCATCCTGTAGGTTGCCTTTTCATTTTATAGACAGTTTCCTTCGCTGGGCAGAAGCTTTTTAGTTTGAAGTAGTCCCACTTGTTTATTTTTGCTTTTGTGGCTTATGATACAGGTTAAATCAAACTGTTCCTTTTACCCTCTCCAAGGTATCCAAATTCATTTTTTTGCTCCAACCGTGTACTGGAACTTCTTTGTTAGAAACCTGGACTTCCACAAAGACTCTCTCAGCTGTGGGTGATTGTCTGAGACAGTGCTCTCCAGATGCTCTGGACTATGGCTGAGAGGGGCTGGAACTGGTTAACAGGTCACTACAGGGTCCACAGCTGGGGCTGAGATCGGTGTGCCTAGTACCTGACACACGGGTGGGCAATACTGCTCCCAGATTCCTTGGTGTATGGTGCGGGATTCACAGCTCCCACAAAGGCTCTTTTGTCCATGGATGAATGCTGAATTGTTGTTATTGATGTGGGCTACGATGAGGAATGTTTTATTCAGCCATGCCACAGTACTAGTAGATAACTTTTTGCGAACAATAAATATAGATATTTCCACCAAGGTATCTTATCAAATGTCTTAAATTCATATGACAAACTGAAGTATAAATCAAAATTAATAATTCTTTTTAAATGATCCAAGCTTTTTAAAGGTATCTCAAGAGAAAATTGCTATAGAATTAAAATTAATGAAAAGATTTAGAGAGAGTGTTTAGAATAGGAAGGAGTAGGATCTGTGATCTTGGGAAACCCAACATTTGGAGGATTCTCAGCGGAGGAGTCTATAAAGAAGACCTGGAAAGACTAAGTAGAGGGAGTAAGCACTTAAAATAGAGACTCAGGTGGAGGAGTCTACAATGAAGGCATTGGAATGATGGTTGTAGATTCATTCTTTCATCACACGTATTTTAAGTACCTATTATGTTCCATTTGTATGCTCAGGATTCAATAGTAAACAAGATAAGATTACCGTGCCAAAGGAACCTATAATCTGGACGACGAAATATCCACTAAAGTAGGTAATTATGTATGTATACTTAAATTTGGATCAATGAATGAATGAGTAATATTTAAATTTTGATTGATGAATAAATCAGTTAAGTCATTAATTCAGGAAAATTTTTCATTGAGTGCCTGTTATTTGCCAGGCAGTGCTCTAGGTACTGGGAATACTGCAATAAACAAAATAGAGTTGCTTCCTTAATGGAATATTCATTAGATGAGCAATACAGACAATAAAACAAATGCATAAGTACATAATGTGCTTGACAGATTTAAGAACTTTTAAAAATAACGATGCAGGATGAGAATAAAGGCAGGAATATGGTGGAGGAAGTTGATTTTCTGTTATATAGGGCCATCAGGGAAGGACTTTCTAAAACGGTAATAAATGAGCAGAGATCTACAGGAACTGAAAGATAGATGGACGAAGAACATTACAGAAAAAGAAAATAATAAATACAAAGATCCTAAGCATGGCCTTGCTAGACTAGCCCAACTTAATTTTTTTTCCGTGGCCCATCATATCACACTATGCACTGTATACTCCAGAAATACCAGAGTTTATGTTGTATGCATGTTCTTGTCTTTGTATGTCTTTTCAGGATGTTCTTCCTATCTAAAATGGTCTTCTTCTTAGTTCCCAAACCATTTTCTCCAGGAAGCCTTCCTAGAATTCAAACAAGATAATAATATTTAAAATACCATTTAGAAATCAATCTCCCTTACTAAATAAGTTTCTTAAGATACACAATTATTCATCTTTACATCCATGTTATTCCCATGATGCGATACAGTATCTTAGGTATGCATGGCACCTTGCACCAATAGGTACTTAATATATCACTGACCAAAACTGTATGCTAAAATCATGAGATATCAAAAACTATATATTTTTAAATTATAAAATTAAAACACATTAATGATTAATGCAGTTCTTTATAACAATAATATCTAAGAACTACTGAATGTTTATTATATTGTAATTCAATGTTTTGTATTCTTTACATATATTAGCCTTTTTAAGCCTCAAAAGAAATAGAAAGGAAAGAACAAAAGATACTTGTTCTTCTATAGCACAGTAGGAAAGAAATATGAAAAGAAGAAAGAGAGCAATACTAAAGCTCAAACTTTAATCAACAAAACTTCTGTCTTTAATCTAACTGTACAAAATTTTTAATCAAGAACTTATCTTAGTACTTCATAAACATACTAAATTAGGAATGAGATGAATGTATATCTGAAAACAAAATAATGCATCATTTCACTGCGAGAGTTTACACAGCTTCAAAGAGCAGATGTTTTGGTTCTACCAAACTGTGGTTGACAAATTTGCTAGCAGTGGGAGTGGAAAATTAGTTTTCATTTTTAGAAATTATTTGATAGCATTTACAGACCTTTGCTATTTATCACATTGATTAAAAGCTGTCATTTGCAGCATTTATAATCTTCAAGTACATGTTAAAATGGTTTCTAGCCAATTCAAATGCTTTTCTGAAAAGGCATGTTAAACAAAACTGGGGTATATATATCTTTCCTTTTCTTAGGCAATACATCAAAACTATCCAGTAAGGTACATTCTAATATAATATTGAGAATTTCACTGATTAAATTTGGAAAGATTCTTATCTATCCCTTACAAACTTGGAAAGATCTTTAGAACCAAAGATGAATATGAATAGGTAAGAAATACCGCCTTGAAGTGTCATGTTAAAATGGCTGTAATTTTCATAAAAGCAACAATATCTCAAACCCATTTATCCCACAAGAACGCATCTTCATTTCAGAAAAAAACAAGATAATTTATTGAAGCTTGTGAATTGGTAGATGAATTCCCATAAGGATTTCTTGTGATCACCAGGAGTTTCTTATATGGATACTGGAAAAAAACAAGGAAAGAAGGGCTTCACTCCCCCTCAAACATTTACTCTCAGGATTTGCCATGAGCTGATTCATGTATGCACTTTTATTATAGGTCAAAACTTTTGAACACATTGTATATTTTCAAAGTCTTTTTTTAATTAACTAAAGAGTTCTTATTTTAAAGGAGTTTGTATCTAGATATCTTTTGATGAACTCCTAAATAATAATAGCTTTTGAATAGTTGTTTAAAAATGTCAACTTCCTGTGATCAGTTTGCATTGTGTATTAACAGTATTTTAATATGCTATAATATTATGTAGCATATATGCTATAGTATTATATAGCATATGTGTTTTTTCTCATGGCTTTATTTTTTCACTTAATGTAGATTTCATTGATCCTAAGAACTAAGAAACCAATGATCAAGTTTGGTTTTTGACAGTTGTAGGTATTCAATGAATGTTTGCTAAGTGGGTTTATTAATGAAGAGTGTGTGCTGAGTGACTATATATTTACGTATACTTTTTATGAGTGCTAGCTAAATCAAACTCAAAAGGGGAAAGTAAAAAGAGTAAATATAAAAGATAGGTCCCTACAGAAACATTATCTAAAAGATCAAAGCTATAAAATGAGAGGGAAGGGGGAATTAGTGTAGAATTGGACAAGCTTCCCAAGATAAGTTATTCTTGTGTTGGGGTTCCTGATTATTTTAAGTATCAAAATATATTACGGGAAAGACAATCTGTTTTTATGTAAAATGATATTAAAATTAGATATTATATACATGTGTAAACATTACAAAATATGTTTTAAATCAATATAAAATATAATGGATGTCAATATTATAACTAAATGTTAATCTTAA
The DNA here is from genome assembly GCF_057802395.1 of Ceratotherium simum simum. Lineage (NCBI taxonomy): Eukaryota > Metazoa > Chordata > Mammalia > Perissodactyla > Rhinocerotidae > Ceratotherium > Ceratotherium simum. The sequence continues at coordinate 27,989,521 of NC_141907.1, read as the reverse complement.
CTCAGGGAATGTTATTAAAGACACTACTTGTAATGTTACGGATCACTATACATTATCCCTGGCATATACAAACGTGTACATAGGTATGGTATGTGTGTGTATATTTATGTGTATGTGTGTACATAATCTTGTTACAAGATTCAGGCTTGTGTTAGTTGGTTTGGGGAAGAGTTCACAAAGTATAGTGGTTTGCTTTGAATTGAGGACTGTCAGTGGGAAATATATGATTGGATATCAATTTTATTTGGAATATAATATAACGAACAGCATATTATTATTTGTTGTTATCCTTCAGAAAGATATTTATGCTCAAGTATTTTTTAAAATACCAACCTATTTTAGAATCTGCATCATGATACTAAGCAACATTCACTCAAAGACAGTATTGGATACTTGGTACAGGCTGACTGAAAACAACTTCTTGTTTAGTCCAATAATTAGTCTGAGTTAGACTAAGCAAATAAATGAATGCAAAGAGCCAAATGTGGCATATCAATTAAGCTCTGACTCTTAGGAAATTAACATCCCTGAGTAATGCTGAGTCCAGAGACACAGTCATGTCTATAAATGTCTTTAGGATAGGTGCACATATGCGAACTGCATAAACAAGTGCTCGTGTGACTTCTTTGCTTTTCCTTTATAATTTTTCTATTTATTTGTTCTCTCCGGGAGCTAATGAAAGCAATTCTCTCTTCTTCCCTACCCTGATTTTCCAACGTCCTTATAAATAAACTTGCTTATTAATAACCTCTTTATACCACTGGCCTACAGAATAGGAGGATTATAAGTATATATACATATTGCCACCAAGGGCTCTTTTCCTTTTAACTCTGTCTATTGGTGTCTCTCCTTCAGTCAGAGTCAACCTTGTGACCACTATAAAGAAATACACAGAGAAACCAGACCCTTTCAGCATATAATGGAGGAATTTGTTATGTAAAAGCCAGAAACACCTTTTTTATAAGGATAACAGACCAAATCAGACAGCCATCTTTATGACACGTGATAGTATAGCTACCCACAGTGCAAGGCACTATACAGACCTATATGATATGCAAATTCAGATTCAGCTATAAAACTGATAAATTTTCCTGAATATACTGCTGCCCTCCAGACTAGCACCACTACTATAATGAAATCCAAATTATTTTACTTACATTTTCCAAGTGGGATGATAGATAGATAAATAGATAGATAGATAGAAAGATAGATAGATGATAGATAGATACATAGATACACAGATGATAGATAGATAGATAGATAGATAATAGATGATATATATATGTATACACATATATACATGTGTTTTGTGGTACATAAGATTTATTGATTAATTCATTTAAGAAATATAAAATTATTTATTTTATGTAAGGCACTCTTCCAGGCACCTCATACTCAGCAGTAGACAAGACATAGCTTTTACTCTCATGAAGAAAATATCCTAGTGGAACAAATATCTACCTAATTATTACTATAACATTTTGGGGAGGGGAGACCATTTTAGTTGGGATGACCGAAGACTATCTTGCAGGGCAGGTAACACTTGCTTATAGGCCTAAAAGAAGTCAAAGAGTGATACTTGTGATTTAGTAAATGAGGAGTCTGTTAGCTGTTCTCCAATCTATGGGCCCTAGTGAATGCTTCTAGTATGCATGCCCTTGAATCGACTCTAGGCTGGCCTATGACTGCATTAACCAACTGAACACAGTAACAGCAACAATTCTGGCACTTTTAAGAAACCAGATAGCTTCCCCTTTCTCGTCCTTTGAAAGTTTGTCATTGGAAGCCCTGAGCTGTCATGTGAGAAGTCCTTTGAACTTGCTGGAGAGACCAGATGGGAAGACTATGTGTAGAGGCTATGTGAAGAAGAGAAGCCCCGGACGACGGAAAGGAGCGACTGGGTTCAACAGTCCTAGCATCCCAGTGTAGCCTCAAGATGACATGACACCAGCCCCTGCCAATATCCAGGGCTGGTTTCACAGGCACTTGACCTGTGCAGTAGCACAAGGCCCAATGCTTAGAAGGGCCTGCACTTAGGTGAATGCTGCACTTGGTTGACTGCTCGGCTATTGCTGTCATGAAATTCTTAATAATTTTTTAACCCACATTTTCAGTTTTGCAGCTGGCTTTTCCAACAACTGACTACCACTGCCTGAGACATCAAGTGAGACCAGCAGAAGGACTATAGAGTTCAATCCAGTCAACCCGTAGAACTCTGAGAGACAAGAAAGTTTTTTTTAAAACCATTAGGTTTAGCACAACAGGAAATTTTATAAAAATAGCAAAAAATATGAAGATCTTTGCTTGGAAGAAATTAAGTTTTGGAAACATTGCCTTAATCTCAGCATTGTGCAGGCAATGTTGCAAGCCTATAGACAGGACATGATGAGTGAAGGAGTCTTACCAAATTTACCATTTATTAAGAATTAAAATATACAATACCTTTCAAAGAGTAGGAACGGAGCTATAAAGATAGTAAGGAGTTAGTTTTATAGTGTCAAAGTTAAGGCATCATAATCTAGGATAACAGTAAACAAATTTAATAAGTTATAAATTTACTAAAACATCTGTGATTTTTTTTCCCTAATGCAAAGATTGGCATACAGTCAGAATTCACTAGCACTTACTGAAGAGACTGTATCATGTTAATTAATCTGGATTGTTCCTGATTCCTTCAAGAAGCAGAAACAGTTGATCATATTATTTATCAGGATTCAATCTAGCCCTAAGTACCATAATCTTTCATAAGAGGTAGAATGTTCATGGTCACCTTTCCTTCTTAATTAAGGTAATTTATTATTTGCTTCCTCTTTCTCTACCCCTTCTTTATTATCATCTGAAGTTGGATTATCTAAAAATACTCAGATTTGTAAGTCTTTCAAAAGAATTTATGTTTCCTTTTACTCCACTGTCAAATCACTTAATCTTTGTTACCATTTTTGGAGGACATCTAGTTTATATTTCTGCCAAGTAAACCTGTCCACCTATAGAAATCATGAAAGAATCTTTATGTCTTGTCAACAGCACTGTAATACACAGTGAACCCTTTACGTTCAGTGCATTTTGATTAAACAAATGCTCAACCCCTGAGTTGTAGTGTTTCAATTCCCCGATACATTGTCCTATATATTATTGTAAAAATTTCACCTCTCATCTGTCCACTTTAATAATAGCATTCTGTATGGATCATTAGCTGTATTTTAATTACTTATTTTCAAACTGATTCCTGGGTATTTTCAACATCATAACGTTAATTATTAATTCAAGATAGACTGTGAGAACTCTCTAATAAAGAAATTGTATTAACATATTTGGGCTTCAGTTTCTTCAAATGTACAATGAAGATAAATATATATATTTTTATATCTAGAGAAGGATAAATACTGTGCATCCATAGAGTTGTCTGATAAAAATTTAAATTTGCCTTACTTTCAATGTTCAAATGACTTATTAACACGCCCCAAATAAATCCGTAGTCCTCACCCAGGGCTCTAGTGCCCCAGTTATGTGACCTCATCAGCCCTCTTGCCTCTTGTGCTTGCTCTGCCTTCCTCTCTTGCTGCACTACAGTCAGACTGACTTGCTAAGGTTGGAAAATGTTCACATTCTTGTTCTCACCCCAGATGCCTCACACATGTTCTTCCTTCTGTCTGGAAGTCACTTTCCCCAAACCTTTGCATTGCTCTATTCCTTTACTTTAGTCTTTCTTCATATTTCACTCCCCCAGAAATCACGTCCTTACCACGTACTCATTTCACCCTTCTGTATCCCCTCACCCAGGTTTATTGCTCATATCACTCCTTAAAATGTGAATTTATATGCGTTTTAGTGACTTACTGACTCTCTCCTTCGCTAGAAAGTAAGGACTGGGATTTTGTTTTAACTATTGATGAACTCACAGAATCTAGAACTAAGGTTGAATACAAATTTGTCAGGTGGATAAAACAGAGAGGTGAGAATGTAGAATACAGTTAAATGGTTCTTTTAAGATGATTGCATTCATGCCTTCAATTCTTCTCTCTCCCTGTATCCACTCCCTTTGCCATGTAACTTGGAATGTTCTGTCTCATTCCTTGACCCTGGGCTCAGCCTTGTGACTTTATTGGCAAATAGGATGCTCACAAATGTGAACAAGCAGAGGCAAGAAGAAGCACTTGCCTATTTCTGCTTACACTCTTACTCTACAGACTTTATCATGAGAACAGGCTAATGTGGACTAACCTGCTAGGATATATGATGTGGAGCAGAGATGAGCCCTTTCTGTCACCTCAGCTGAGACCATCCTGAATCAGTCAACTTGTGGCTAACGCCAAATGTGTGTGTGAGCCCAGCCAGGATGAGAACTGCCTGGACTAGCTCGCTTGCTGAACTGCAGACTCATGAGCTCAATAAAAGATTTTTGTTATACTTTATTGAAGTTTGGTGGTTGTACACAGCGTTATTGTGGCAGTAGATAACAGTTAGATAAAATAGCCAACAGATTTTAAAAGTTTCTTTTAATTCCTTTATAATTTTGCTACAAAAATAGTGCATTCCCCTTAGAATAAGTGAAACAATACAAAGAAAACACTAATTATCTTGGCCTACTCCCACCTCTTTCATTCAATTCCATGTAAGGAAACTTATGTTAACAGCCTAATGAGAATATTTCAATATTTTCCCCAATAATAAATGTATCTAAAAATCAACAAGGATGAGAAATGTGTAGTATATTCTACCTATATTGGGGATCTATTGAAAATGTTTTGCAAGAAAGAAAGCTGATCCAGTGTCTTCTTTAAAAAGCTTATTCTGATCGCAGGAATATGGTGACAGGAATCTATACAGAGATAGTAGATAAGAAGTGATTCTAATAGACCATGAAAAGGTAATGAGGGTTGATATTAAGGTAGGAAGACTAGAATTAACAAGTGTGGAAGATGAATAAAGCTAGGACTCCATTTTTCAGAATTTAGACATGAGCGGGTGAGATGAAGCGCAGAGAGAAAGATATGCCAATATATGGATAGTGCTATGGAAGTTGAAGAGTAAACTGCATCTTAAATGAATCTCTTCTTTACTAGTCCCCTCATTTGATATCCATTCTGTATTTGTGATGTCAGTGAATCTATCCACCCAAACATACTAAGAAATATTAAAGGCATCCTTAACTCTCCCCCCCCCATTTCCCAAAATTCACTCATCCAGCCCTCCACAACCTAATTCTTGATTTTTCTTCCTAAATATATCTTAAACTTATCCTGTTTTATCTGCTCCTACCACCATCTTCTGATATCTTACAATCAGATATTTTTGCCTCTTGACTTCCTTAATTCTGGTGCGTTATCCACATCACAATGAAACTTATCTTTCTAAAATATAAACCTAATAGTATTACGAAACTGAAACCTTCAGAGATTCCCATCTACAAAGCAAGAAATTCAAAATCCTTATCTGGGCACATAAGGCTCTTATCGATGTGGCTCCTGCCTACTTCTACAGCCTCCTGGGTAACTGTCCTTACCTGTTGCTGTGAGAGCCTAAAATATTTCCTGGCACACAATAGTATTTATTCCCTCCATGTCTTTGTAGATGCTATGGCCCTGTTTAGATGTCATCCATAATATTAACTTTGAAAACTCTTATTCTTCCTGTGATACCATTGTTTAATAAATAGTTGTTTTAAAAAAGTGAAGTCTTGCCAAGACAGAGTGATCTCATATATCTCAGGTCCTCCATCTCATAACTAAAACTCCCTGGACACAACACAACAAACAAGCATAGAAAAACTTCAAAGGTGGAAAGAATTCAGATTGCCTATGGACCATAGAACTCGAGGAACAAGATGGTGGTGAGATCTCTGAGTTTCCTTATTTTATCTCGTATATTCTGAACAAGGTGCTGCAGAAACCTCCAACCCAAAACCACCAACCACAGAAATGAAAAAATAGCTTAAGTAAAACTTATTTCCTCAGTCAAAGGACAGGAAAAGATCTAGCCTAATGACAGAAAACCTTTGTCAATACTCAGTTGTCTAACTTTAGGCTGCTATAACAAATTACCATACATTGGATGGTTTAAACAACAGTAATTTATTTCTCACAGTTCTGGAGGGTGGGAAGTCTGAGATCAGAGCACCAGCATGGTTGGGTTCTGGTGAGGACCCTCTTCCTGGTTTGCAGATGGCAATCTTCTTGCTGTGTCCTCACATGAGAAAGAGCAGAGAGGGAGGAAGTTCTCTGGTGTTTCTTCTTATAAGGGAATTAATCCAACCACAGGGGCTCCACTCTCATGACCTAATTGCTTCCCAAAGGCCACACCTCCAAATAACATGACATTGCAGATTAGGGCTTCAACATATGAATTTGGTGGGGGGACACAAACATTGAGTCCATAGCACCACACTTATCCAAACAAACACAAACAGAAAAAAAACACCCCCCCCACACACATACACTCACACAGTTTCTGTGGGGCAGAGTAGAGAGTTATCTTCCACCCTACCTTCCAAGCCATGGGTGAATAGACAATCATGCTCTAATTCCCCCATCTGTTAGTGTCAGCTGGGATTAGCAGAGAGAAACCTTCCCTCCCTGCCCTGTGGAAGTAGGTGGTAGTGATGCAATTTTCCTTCCACCATAGTGTTGGTTGGCTAAGTATTGAGCTGCTCTTCTTCCCCACCTGGCAGAAGCAGACAGTCCTTTGATTCCCTCAACCAGGGTAGTTTTAAAGGGTTCAGTGGCAGGCTGAGCATCTACCTCATCCACTCAGCATCAATGAGACTGAGCAAGACAGTGGCATTGGGACTAGTAAGCACTCTATTCCATCCCTGACCCTTGGTATCAATGAGGCTCAGTGGTGAGCTGAACCTCTTTATCCGTCTGACAGAAACAAGACTGAAGGATGCAGTGCAAATCACAGCCAGTCAGATCTCCCATTCTCCCTGTCCCTTGGTGTCAGCAAGACCCAATGGGGAACAGAGCCTCTACTCCCACCAGGTATCACTGAGGTAGAACAAGGTGATGGAAGTTGGGGTAGCTGACACGGCACTTTCTTCCTACCTTGGTGTCCGTGGGGCCCAGTGGGGAGCTGAGCTTGTACACTTAATCAGAGGCAATAAGGCAGTGATTGTCAATGAGCTGCTTTCACTGAGAAAGAGGCTGCATTTCCACTCTACTCATCCGAAATGAGGAGGTGTGCATGAGTGCTCCACGTCTGCCAGGGTGGTGTTGGTGCAGCCCAGTGGAATGCTGAACGTACACACCTACCCAGCTCTGGTGGTGTACCTCAACAGGGGACTACCTGTTGGGAAAGATTAAATAGGATCCAGAGACTCATAATATAAAATCCAAAATGTTGAGTATAGCATCTGTCTTACCAAGAGCCAGAAAATCACAACATGAATGAGAAAGGGCAATCAACAGATCCAACCCTGAGGTGAATCAGATGTTGGAATAATCTGACAAGCATTTTAAAGCAGTCATCATGAAAATGCTTTAACAATCAACTAGGAATTCTTTTAAAACAAATAAAAAATGGAAAATCTTAGTAATCTCAGTAAAAGAAATAGCATTCATAAAAGTGAATTCAAAAAAGTGGAAGTTACAGAACTGAAAACCAGAGTTCAGGAGCCTGTGAGACAGTAACAAAAGAGCTAACACTCATATCATGCAAGTCACAGGAGGAAAAGATAAAGAATGGGGTGAAAAAAGTATTCAAAGAAATAATTGCTGAAAACTTCCCAAACTGTTAAAAAGCCAAAAACCTACAAAAGAAATCCACACTAAGACAACTCATAATTAAACTTCTAAAATCTAAAGACAAGGAAAAATCTGAAAGCATCCAGAGAGAAACAGCGCATTACTTGTAGGGGAACACCACTTTATTATTTTTTTAAATTTTTTGTTTATTGCAGTAACATTGGTTTATAACATTGTATAAATTTCAGGTGTACATCATTATACTTCTATTTCTGCATAGATTACATCATGTTCACCACTCAAATACTAATTACAACCCATCACCACACACATGTGCCAAATTATCCCTTTTGCCCTCCTCCCTCCCCCCTTCCCCTCTGGTAACCACCAATCCAATCTCTGTCTCTATGCGTTTGTCTATTGTTGTTATTATCTACTACTTAATGAAGGAAATCATACAGTATTTGACCTTCTCCCTCTGACTTATTTCACTTTGCATAATACCCTCAATGTCCATCCATGTTGTCACAAATGGCTGGATTTCATCGTTTCTTATGGCTGAGTAGTATTCTTTTGTAGGAACACCACTTTAAATGACAGCAGATTTCTCATTTGAAACCACAAAGGCCAGAAGGAAATGGCTCAATAATTGTCGAGTAGTAGAATTGTCAACCAGAAATTCTGTATTCAGTGAAAATATTTTTCAGGAATGAAGGGAAAATAAAGCCATTGTCAGATAAAGTAAAACTAAGAGAATTTGTTGTTAGCAAAACTAACCTTAAGAATTGCTAAAAGAAGTTCTCTTAAAGGAAAGGAAATGATAACAGAAGAATGCTTGAAATTTCAGAGAAGAAAAAAAATGAGAATGAGTAAAAATAGAGGTACATATAATAGACAGTTCTAATTCCCATGAGTTTTGTAAGCCATATTTGAAGGTGGAAGTAACATCATCTGATGTAGTTCTCCATGTATATAGAAAAATAATTAAGACAATTAAATTTTAAAAGTGGGGAGAAGGGTAAAGGGGCCTAATGGAAATTAAGGTTTCTACACTTCACTCAAAGTAGCAAAATTTCAATACCGACAGTGATAAGTTACATAAGTGTATTTTAATACCTAGAGCAACTACTAAGAAATTACACAAAGGAATATGCTAAAAAACTCTAGAAACAAATCAGGATGGAATCCTAAAAAATTTTTGAATATCTGCAGGAAATTAAGCAAAGAGCAACAAAGGAATGAGCAACAGGGAAAATTCAGTAAAGAAATATTAAAAATGCAGGCTTTCCTAATAACCCAGGACCATTTGATTTGAAGCTATTGTACTTTACGCATTTTTACAAGGAGTAATTTTCATGTTATTTTGAAATACTCTATTTCACTCCAAGTTACTAAGCATCTAGAAAACAGAAGCCACTTATTTTCATCTCCTTATTGCAAATGCATACCACAGAATGCCATTTGATCTATGTGTCTAGCATTGTGGTCCTGCCAACGGCGGGTACCAGGGGGAAAGATTTAGTCCTCTCACATCTTCATCATCCATTCACTCCCAAACCAATTAAATTAATCTAAGTAAAAATGTTGTGCATGATATTCAAATGTAGCTTCAGGAGAATTCCCCTAGCTTCTCTCTAACAACAAAGTGCGATCTTCTCAGCTTTTCACACATAGAAATTCACATACAGGAACTCTTAACAGGTCAATGAGAACATGTTTTCTTTCTGTTTACCAGAGTATATGCTTTGGAGTGCTTTGTCTTACTACAAAGTGAAATATTTTTTTAATTTAGTTAAAGATTTTTATATGAGATTTACAATTCAAATGATAATCTTCTGTATTATCTGCTGCAAATCAGTACGTATGCATGATATACGAAGATACTTGAGTATATTACCCAGCTTTGTTTTTCACTTCGTTAGTCTATCAGTATTTTTTTTTATTTGTTCCCATGGATTTAATGAAGTATATTTTATTTATTTATGGTGTTTTTCCTGAGGTTTTCATATAGGTGATTAGGTGAAATAAAAATAGACATTTTGAAGAAGAAAAAATGGCCAATGCAGCAGATGTTTGCATAAATTTGGCATGATTGCTCTTAAATTTGTGTGTGTGTCTACTGGATCCTTCTAAGAGTTTGGAAAATGCTTTTCGATATCCTCTATCAAATATTATTTAACGGGAATAGCGTGATGTGCTATTTTTCATCATTATGTTCAAGACATTTCTTTCTTTGTTTTTTCATAGCATCACTGTTTGTTTGATTTTTCTTTTCTTGAAACAAATTTCTACATTTTGTTACATGTGTTGACCGCTGATACGTGGTTTGAATCTGAATTAGATTCTTCTTAAGCTAAATTTACTATCACGGTTCAGTATTTAAATATGTCAGGTTAAGGTTTTTCTATCTTCTTAAAACATCTGAAAGTTACCTGTCCTCAAAATCGATATCTCTATTTGAAGTTAAAGTTTATTCAATTTTTGTCAACATGTCTAACAGTTTCTTCTGTACGTGTACATATTTTCAAACTTTTCAAAATTCATTAAACAAGTCAAAAGAATTTTAATTTATTATATCAACAGAATTGATAGTAGCAAAAACAAAGTTTGAGGTTAAAATACTTTTGCAAAATAAAAAATTAAAAGTAGAATCATTAAATATTTTATGGCATTTCAAAAAACATGTCATATTTTATATAGTGTGGCTACATGTGGTGTATAGTTGTTAAGAAAAAGGGATGAGAGGTACAAACTTCCAGTCATAAAATAAATAAGCCATGTGGATGTAATACACAGCACAGGGAATATAGTCAACAATATTGTAATAACTTTGTATGATGACAGATGGTTACTAGTCTTATCAGGGTCATCATTTTGTAATGTAAATAAATGTTGAATTACTATGTTGCACACCTGAAACTAATACAATATTAGTTTCAACTACACTTCAATAAAAAAATTTTTTAATTTTAAAAAAGTATCCCAAACTTGAAGATAAGGCCCTTTCAACGTTATAGTGGGGCATTGTATAATAGTACAAGTAAGAGAATGTACTTGTATTTGCCTTCACTATTTACAGTTTTATTAGAGCCGAGGCATTGTGCTAAGAGACACAGCAAATCCAGTTGTCCCGGGACTCTATCCACACTGCCTTTCCTCTTTCCATTCCTTAACTTTCCAACATGCTCTCAACTCAGGGCCTTTGCACTTACTATTCTCTCCCAAATATCCAATTGCTCCTTCTCTTGCTTCTGTCAGTTTTCTGGTCATATGTCACAACTTCATAGGTGCCCTCACTGATTACTTAATTTAAAACATAAATAAACCATGAATATCTCTTTCTTCTCTCTACTTGCTTTATTTTATTTCTTAGCCATATCTGAAATGTAATATATTTATGTACCATATTTTTTGCCCAGTAAAATATAAGCTCCTTGAGGTTAGAGATTGTCTTCTTGATTCACTCCAGCACATAAAATAACTGTCTGGAAGGTTTTTGAGAAAAAAAATTGGTCTTACTGGCACTATGCCTTTACTTGCAACCATACACAGTGGCTGCAAATCATTCACAAGTTCTCTCTATCTTGTCTCCCTGTTTGGTCTTTTTCTTTTCACAAGATTTGGTTAATTTCTGTCATTTCTGATGCATAACTAATTGATCTTTCTAAAGATTTCTTCTGGTTAAACTTGCTGCCACTTTCTGCCTTTCTCAATTTCCTCTTCAATGTAATACTTTCCACTGAATAATCTAAACATTGCTCTATCCACACAATCAAATTATTGCAGTTTGTGAATGTGACTGCTCACTCTTGAACAAATGTATACATTTATTAATTCATACATACATACATGCATTCCTCAATTATATATGGAATGTATACCATGTGACAGGATTTGTGCTCATGCAATTATTTAAACTTGGATTTTTTTTTCTTTTACTTTGCCAGGTTAATGACTATGAATAAAGACACAGTTCATGTCGTATCTTCTTCTAAACAGAGACCCTTAGTATAGCCTTCTTGGTTGTACTCTGCAGAACTGAAGGGGGCGTTTGTCATCTACCTACAATGTGTGCAACCATGCACAGTGGCTGAACCTTCCTTGGTTTCTCCAATTTCATTTTGATACCACACCTCTGTAATCCCATGGCTCTTAATCTAGACTTCATCATAAAATTTACACACATGGTATAGAACTATTTATCCACTTTCACCAATATGATATGAATATTATATGGACATGAATTTGGTCTTTCATATCTGATTCCCATTATCTACCAAAGTGTATAGTAGGTAGTTTAACAATACTTGTGAAACAAATGAATGATGTGTACAATTAAATTATCTTTGACCAGGAAATATATTTATTTGAAAAAAATGAATAATATTCCTAGAAACAGAATATATCTATGTCCGTACTTGGATTGAACGTAAGCATAAGTAAAAAGAAGATCTCATTTTTGTACTTGAAGCATCTTAACAACTTAAATCCACTTTCATTCTAAATCTCTGAGCTTCTAAAAGTCAGTAGTCACATATCCACGGTAGCATTGATTTCTGTTCCTTTTCTCTTTTGTAGAGGTACTCCAGAGAAGCAGTATATTTCTCAGTAGTCTTGCATCTACATGTAGTCACGAGACTAGTTATAACTATTGCAGTGTGAATGAAAGTGATATGTGTGGCTTCTAGGCCAGGCATTTTAAGAAACTGGGGTGTGCCTTCCACAGTTTCTCTTTCTTCTCTTATAATTTACTTCCTAAGGAGACAGACGTGTTTGCATACAGGCTGTTTATTTGGGAGAATATTCAGGAACAGTACTTGTAGGGAAGTGAAGGAAACAGGATTGGACAGGGAGAGAAGGCGAACGTTTCTGCAATAGAGGGATGCATCTGCAATAGAGGCCTTGGCCAGCCACATGGTGAGTTCTAAGGCAGGAATGGCCTTTCGGAGATAGCAACACTTGAAGCAATGGGATAGATCTTTGTAACTCTGTATTGGCCAGTTATTGGTTGTGGACAGTCTCTGAGGAGAAGAGTAACTTTGGGAAAAACAGCTTCTTCTGCCAAGGGCAATTCCTAGGAGGCACTCAGCTTTGAGCCCTCAACAGCGAACATTCGAACATTCATGTCAGCTGGAGATATGAGTACTCCGGTCCTAAAAGGGCAGCACAACATAGCATTCATTATACTTCTCCAAAAAGACGCAGGTTGCGCTAGGGCTCAAATGAATGGTGAAGTCCTGACACAGGAGGAGCCTGAGAACCTGATTACTTTGTGAAGAGAAGCTACCCAGGAATATCTACTTATGAGCAGAAAATCAAGTCTAATGTGTCTTAGCTACTGAAAGTACAGACTCTAATTGTTAACCTGATATATACGTTACAGGTAAGTTTTGTCAATTTTGTTCAGAGTAATCTGCTTCTAATATTCTCCTGCCCACCCCCACCCCCACCCCCACCCCCCTGCCTTGTAAGTTAAAGGAATGAAAACCACATAGAGATTATTATACAGATTACACAGATGGCGTAATGTTTACCAGTGTTGCCGGGAAACTCCTGAGAGAAGCTGTATTTCAGAAGCATAATATCTGAAGTCATTAATTTAAAATTATTCACCCCTGAGGGATCTTAAACTACACAGCATTCTCTGCCACAACTGTTTTCATGTGAGGTATTAAAATCCAGCAATTCCACATATGTATTCACTATTCGAGTAGTATCCACTTGCAGAAATAAATGTTTATTACTATACACAACTTTTTAAGTTTAAAGGTATAATTTAGGCTAAAATTGCTCTAAGCCTCAAAGGGAAACAATACAGGCAGGTATATATAAATGGTCGTTCCTGAGAAATATAATCCTAAATTCTTATATTTTTTAGTTGGAGCTCCAGAATAAATGTCTATGACTAAAAGAACGAACAATGTTTACTACACAAATACAATTCAAGTATCTGAGATAAATAATCATCTTGCTCATGCTGCTGGATATAACTCTGAATATAAAATGTTTCTGCTTTCCAGGCCAAGTTAATGAAATGATTTGGAGCTGAGTATCCAGTATATTGAAATGTTGGGGGAAGGTACTAACATTTATGCCAACACAGATTTTCTTTACGACATAAATTATATGGTTTAGAGGCCTAAAATGTGTCAATACACTTAGAAATTTGGAGAAATTTAGAGATTTAACTAAATCTTCCAAACCTAATTGAAACCCCGCTTGTAAAAGAGCCATAGGAAACGGTAAATACTAGATAGCATTGAGGTTAAACATGTGACTTTTGAAATCAATGTGATCCTGGGCTGGAATCCTTAATACAACCCCTATTAGCTGTGTGTGGCTGTGGGTTAGTCACTCAGCCTTAATTTCTTATTAAAAAATGGAGTAAATTATGTCTATGTCCTTTTGGACTTGTAAAGATTAAATGATATACATGAAGTGCTTTTAATGTAGTAGATCATAGTGAACAAGCTTTCAAAGTGTAATTCGTATTTTTACTTTTATTATAATTCCTATTTAAGCACATACTAAAGCAAAACTTCATTTGAGATAGCTGTTCAAAAAATAGCGTGTGTTTCTTTGACTTCACTGATTTCCATGGTTTCACTATAGTGTACCACACATTACCAAACATGAGGCAGCTAAATGATTCAATCATCCGGTACCAAGGAATAAACAATTGTTGACACTGGAAAAAAATTATGAGTGATTAAAAATTGTTGTCTCATTTGCATAATTCAAAAATAGAATTTAATTTGAAATGCATCTTAGTAATAGTGTAAGAGCCAAATGATTAAAGGTATCTGATATTCACGAAAGGATAGGTTTAGAGTTCAGTTTCCTAAGAAACAAATATCCTGAGACCCAGATCTAAGTATAAAAATAGTTGAATATAATTAAAGTGGGAATGGATAGATTAGTTAGTCATTAGTTCTGGAAATATTATTTACTATTTGAAAGAAAAATAATTTTAAATTTCTACTTCACCTCTTAAATAATTGGAATTCCTTCAGTTCCTTGAATGCTAAGTGTTCCTTTTTGATGTTAATTAAGTCTTTGAATAAATATTTCTCCCTGTTGGAATGTTCCCCTAAATCCTCAGACTTAGTTAATTCCTATACGTTCTTCAGATTTTAGTTTGTTGACGTCTTCTGTAGAAATAACCTTTCTGATCCCTCTTTAAAGCCTAATCTATCCTTTATATAAGTCTTGATTCCTCTCCTTTGTAGCATATGGCTGCTAGGATGTTCCACGTACTTTGTGATTATGTGATTACTGTTTCTCCTAATTAGAGTGTAAATTCACAAGGAATGATATCATTTCTATTTTTACACATGATATTTTCCCTGGCCCCTAGTATAGTGCCTGGTATTTATTTCATTATCAATAAGTATTTATGGAATAGTAGATGAATGAATAAAAGCTTAAAAAGTTCAAATATTTGTCAAATGAATGACTATATTAATCAATAAGAGAATGGTTTACTTCTATTAAGGCAAATTCATGTGATGGAATGCAATGCAATCTTTATCAAAATATTTGTTGAAAATGAACAGGGAAGAGAATCATTTTACAAAATATTATCACAATTATAGAAAATTTTTATTTTCAACCTTCATGCTTTTTGTATTTTCCAATTTCCTAGTAAACATATATTACTTTTGTAATAATATGTGTACTTTATTTTTTTTTTCCTCCCCGAAGCTGCAGTACATAACTGTATATCCTAGTTGTAGGCTCTTCTAGTTCTTTTATGTGAGCTGCCGCCACAGCATGGCTACTGACAGGTGAGTGGTGTGGTTCTGCACCCAGGAACCAAACTCCGGCTGCCAAAGCAGAGTGCACTGAACTTTAACCACTAGGCCATCAGGGCTGGCTCATAATATGTGTACTTTAGATTACTAAATTACTCAAAATATTTGTCTTAACGTTTATAACCAGAGTCTTGTAATATCAAGACACTCAATACTTTGTAATTAGTCTGCTGCAAAGATAGGATACTTTCTTATTATTCTTTAAGTAAAACAAAGCAGAAATATATCTGATTTTTCTTCATATCATATATCTAGTTTAATTATTTATATTTTAATTATGCTATTTTCTAGTATTTGTTAATTTTAGAATGTGCTCTATCCAGTTCAAGATTTGGATGAGTATCTGTATTTCAGCATGTGACTTTTGCTGTCTTGACTCTATTTAAGCAATAGTGACAAAGTTAGACTACAGCCAGAGTTAGAGTAAATCAAAAAGATTCAACGCAATTTGAGGATAGTACAGTTATACAACTGGAGCCCTGTCATTGGTGCGGTCTTTTTTTAGTTTATGTGTTTCTATCTTAATTCAAAAATCACAATCATTTCTTTTTTCTTGTTTTCTTTACTCCCTATTATATTATAAAATTTAATACATTTAGCTTACAAAACCCATACTTTAAGTGAAAAGGTTGGTGGGGTAATATTTAGTTAATCTAAGTCAGGGTTTCTCAGCCTCAGCATTAGTGATATTTTGGGCTGGATAACTCTTTGTTATGGGGGAGGCTGTCCTGTGGATTTTTTGGCAGCATCCTAGGCTTCTATCCAATAGATGCCACCAGCAACACCCCTCCCCTGCCCCCTGCTCATTTGTGAGGAACACAAATACCTCTAGACATTGCCAAATGTTCCCTGGGAGGCAAAAGACTGATCTGAGTAGAGGGCAAACACACTAAATCCGGTCAAAGTTATATTTCAGAAGAACTGAAATAAGTACTAGCTTATAAATATCTTATGTGTAATTTACAGTCACGTAAATTGAAATTATTAGCATTGAAGTATTTTACTGACATTCCAATGTTTATGATTTACTCATTTATAATTCACGCGTACGTAGACATGCTCATTCCACTTAAAATGGCCTTCAACTCATGGAACAGTATATTTCAGTTCTATTATTGAGCTTTTCTTCAATTAAAAATGATGCCTGAAATTTACTAGTTTCCTTTAGAGTCAATATATCCCATAAATTAGACATATTTTATTTTCCATTTTTTCAAATAAAGTGCCAATAAAATTAGAAGTTTAATTATGCAGTGCTCTGATATCTGTCCAATTAATCATTTTGTTTGCTGGCAGTTTATTTAATTTAGTTTTTCTATAGAAGACTGCAATCTGTACTTCAGCAAGAAATGAGTTCCAGTTTCTCAGAGGCACTTTATTCCTCTCTTATTGTAAGCCTGTCACATTCATTTGTACACCAAATGCTTATTTAGGATAGAGGATTTTGCTTCCTACGTTTTGGGCTAAGCTGATAAGAAATGAATATATTTTTTGCCTGCTAGCTTTCAAGGAAGATTAAGAACATAGAACACATGGTTAATGTATTTTAGTTGAACTCAGGGCTCAAGTCCACTTGATATATCTCCGATATATCCTGTGTCTAAAGATGGCCTTACTCCATAACAAGTATTCATTCAGTCAGAGCAAGATCTCCTTCTGACCAGTTTTGAAACACTTGTGAAGAATGCAAGAGAATACTTAAGATGAGGAAAAGAATTGTAGAATTTTACTACTGGAAGAGAATCTGAATGATTTTATAGAATTCCATCTCACTTTTCAATTTTAATGTGAGGCTCAGAATGATTAAATGGCTAAAGTAATGACCCACACAGCTAATTAATTGTACAGTTGGAATTTGAACAAAAATCATAGGTTAGCACCAATTCCCACTGACCCAAAAAGGAGGCTGGAGTAAAATTTGTTGTAATATAGTTTTAATGTCAATGCTTAGATACTTAGGCAAACACTTGGAAAGAAATTTCCAGATTAATTTGAGCAACGTTAAGAGATCAAGCTATTTACTAGCTGTTGACATGACTTAGTAAAATTACAGTCATGTCACAAATCTACTGTTGTCTGACACAGTGACAGGCCTCGTAAATCAAGCATAAGGAATATATTTGTTTATGCATGTTCATGTATAAATACATATATAGATATATATATGTATATATACACATATACACACATATCTATATGTCTATGTCTATATCTGTATCTCCACCTATATCTATCTCTTTATATATTCTGTTATGAATGTAGCAAGACACTGATTCCACCATGCATGAGTGTGGTCCAGAGAGCAGAATTAACTAGGAGGAAACATGCAAATACATCCTATAATTTATAAATCAAAGGCAAAATTGCAATCTGAAATTTTAAAAAAACCATGAATTGTGCAAAAAAATGTGTTGAAATAATCTTTTCATTTTGTTGTGTTACATTTTGTGTATCTCGTATAATAAACAATAAAATATATATTGCATGTCAACATATTATAATGAATGAAGTAAACAACTGATGTAGAGATTTGGAGATTGGACATCATTTTGTGTTGTTCAGGTTATATCATGTATATTTATACCTTTTTTTATAAGCAACCTGGTTCACAAAATTTTCGACAGACCTGCAGATTCAATATACAAATTTAAACATTTTATCTGCTATTAAGAAGTCATGGACTGATTGGCAAGTCTGTTTAATAAAATATAGTTGGAGAATCATTAAAAACCTAGGAGCCTGACACCACAGATACCCCTCTCCCCCTGCAGACTAGACATCCGCTACTAAACCTTCTGTAACACTCCACACTTCTGCTTTGTAGTCTTCATCATAATTAAACTCTATTTATTTTGTACTTTTTATTTATGTCTTGTTTATTTACTAGCATGTAAGTTCCATAGGACAGAGATCAGGTCTGCATTGAACCTGCAGTACCTGAACTGAGTAGATCTATAATAACGTAGAAAAAAATGAGTAAATAACCTGATCCAATTCTAAGCGAAAATAAACTAAGCCTTAAATGACTAGAAAATATACTTAGGGGGCTGGCCCCATGGCTTAGCGGTTAAGTGCACGCGCTCTGCTACTGATGGCCCAGGTTCCGATCCCGGGCGTGCACGGATGCACACACTGATGCACCGCTTGCCCAGCCATGCTGAGGCCGCGTCCCACATGCAGCTACTAGAAGGATGTGCAACTATGACTTACAACTATCTACTGGGGCTTTGGGGAGAAAAAGGGAAAGAAAAAAGGAGGAGGATTGGCAATAGATGTTAGCTCAGAGCCGGTCTTCCTCAGCAAAAAGAGGAGGATTGGCATGGATGTTAGCTCAGGGCTGATCTTCCTCACAAAAGAAAGAAAAATAAAGAAAAGAAAAGAAAATATACTTAGAAGAATGGTGAAGTTACCAATCTGTTTATTTCCATTGACAAATAAAAATAAGTGGTAGAAAGCATTGGCATACAAGTACAGATGAAGAGTATCATTACATACAATCTATCCTACAAAATAATGAGACTGCTTTTCCACAAGAGTGCTCACAAGTAGACTTACTTAGGGTTTTGGTTTTGGTTTTGCAGTTACAGAGATTTTTACAGGGCAGGGATTTCTAGTGCTGACGTAATTTCTGATTTTTCTATTGAAATCTCCAGAGACCATTCCTTGAAGATTCCTACCCCAGAAAATGTTGCATCCCTGATTCTTTAGACTCTATTGTTCTGCTTTTTACATTCCTAATTACCTTTCATGTCTTGCCTCCAATTATTCTTTTGTGTAGCTACATTTGTCTCCCCAAATCCGAATATAAACAGCAACATTTCTAACTGTATGCCTTCCCAAATCTCTCCACATTAATCCCTTGATGCATAATTGATTCCTTTAAGAGACTACATCTTCTTTCCTCTCACAGTGCTTAACTGAATAATTATTACAAATATCACTGAATTGTAATAACCAATAGGACATGAGAAGGAAAAGTTAAACTCCTGTGGTGTAAACTCACATTGGCAACACATACGTATTCTTAATTAGCATAAAAATCTCTTCTCCATAACACTGAGGATTTAAAAAATGCCTTTAAACTCCTTTAAATTAATTAAATTCTGATATATGTTACAAATTTACATAATTTACTTCAGATAAAGTTCTCATCTGGAATAAAAAAGTACAAAGAAATCACATTTAACTCCTTCATGCCTCAGTTTCTTCATTTATAGATGAGAGAGTTGAATTACATTATGTTCACTGAATTCCAGTTCTATAATACTATGAATATCTGTATTTAAAAGTGATCTCTTGGGGCCGGCCCAGTGGTGTAGTGATTAAGTTTGAGTGCTCCGCTTCGGTGACCAGAGTTCACAGGTTTGGATCCCAGGTGCAGACCTATGTACCACTCGTCGGGCCATGCTGTGGCGGCATCCCATATACAAAAAGAGGAAGATGGGCACAGATGTTAGCTCAGTGCTAATCTTCCTCAGCAAAAAGAGGAAGATTGGCAATGGATATTGGCTCAGAGCCAGTCTTCCTCACCCCTCCCCCAAAAGTGATGTTTTTCTACACTAAAACTCTATAGTTATCGCTGTCAAGTTTTATTCTAACGAATTTCAGTTAATCTGGATAATATTTTATTGTCTCGCTTTGTAGTGAGAGGAAATTGAAACTTTTAGAATATCTGGATGTGCTCTGTTTCCTCTTAGTCTCTAATTGCTTGTAACTTTGTCACTTTGCTATGAGAAAATTGGGTTTGGAATAAAACGTAAAACCCTCATCTTCATCTGTGTGATTACTTTGTTGGCCAGTTTTCGAAGCCGATGCCTCATCATTCCATCTCACTCGGTGTCCTTCATTTGTGATGGCTTCCTTTGTGCATTTCTGTACCAAGCCCTTTCTACTTCTAATATGCACTTGCTCCTTTATCTCATTATCATCTTTCAGGTCTTAATGTAAATGTCACCTACTCAGGGAGCATTTCCTTTATCAACAAAAAATAATTAGTGAGAAAATGAGAAGTTTATTTTGGTTTGTGAACTACAAATTTCATGATTACTCCGTGAATGACTTTGTTTCTTGAACTGAATGTCAATGACTTTGATGACTTTAGTCCAAATAATTCTCAACAATTTTGGATAATAAATTACAATGCATGAGGGAATTTGATGTGCTACCAAAAACTGATCCAGTTGAGACCTCGCCTTTGTTGGAATGGAAGCTGTAGCTTCTGTAAATCATGATTACATAGATGCAATTTGCTTTTAAATAATTCAGATAAAATCATTATTCTTTAACAAAATACTATCATAGCTCAGTAGAGACTAAACACTATTCCTGAGAAAAGTGCCATGTGAATCTATGATAGCTGCTCAAAAACACTATTTCCTGTTGATATCAGAAATTATGAGCTCCATAAATATTTATTGTGAGTGGAAACCTTCCTATATGTACAGATGACTTTTATGACTCAGTTTCCTTTTCTGATTTTCCTTTCAAGTAATACACTTATGTTTGCTTAATGCATTTTAATTAAACAATAAGATCCAAGCTATTACTAGATACATAAAAAACCTAAAATATTGAAAAGAAATATTTTACTTTTAAATTCATATATATATGCATATGTATTCCCATATATTCATATTCATATATATAATATGAATTCTAGCTGGTATTTTAGGTAAACATTTCTAATAATGATTTATTAACTTACACTTACTGCCTTAAAATAATTTATAATTTAGTAATTACCATAAAATAATAATGGTAGTAATAATACTAATGTTAATTTGTAAACTGCTACGTATATCAGTAGGTGCGCTTGAGAGGGCTACCTCTTCATGTCACTTGAGAGCTGTGATACTTTGCCCCTCAATGTTTTCTCCACTGTTCAGGCACCTTACCTGAAATTTTGGCCATTGAAAAGTATTTAAGATTATTATTATACCTGACAATGACTCTTTATCAAATGCATATATGTGACTCCAAAGTTTTTATATTTATAATTAACCAATATATCTTGAGAATCTACTATGCATCAGCTATT
This sequence comes from Ceratotherium simum simum, assembly GCF_057802395.1. Lineage (NCBI taxonomy): Eukaryota > Metazoa > Chordata > Mammalia > Perissodactyla > Rhinocerotidae > Ceratotherium > Ceratotherium simum. The sequence goes on along the minus strand of NC_141907.1, from coordinate 27,967,991 downwards.
ATATTTGATGCTCTTTCAAGTAAATTATCACAATAATATTATCATACTTTAAAACAACCCATTGTGCATTATTTTTCACATTTATGGAGCTTACGAGGTCACACAGACCATCAATGGAAAACCAGAAACTAAAATCAGTGCTCCTGATTGCAAGATCATCGCTCATTGTATAATACTAAATATTGAGAAATGAGACAACACATGAAACAACTATTACTGGTTAGACTAGAAAGACTTAGATTATTTCTAACATGGAATGCCACAAAGGAGGGGAGGCACAAGTGGAGTGCAAAACTGTGGAGATCTGGCAGGTGTTTTATTGGAATTAGAGATGCTCAGACATACTTGGCCACTCTCAGACCTTCCTCAACTTCCAGTTAATAACATGTTGTTCTCCTATTGGTAGCCACCAGAATGCCAGGTGATACAACTAGACAACAACTCCACAAGAAGTTAAAGAACACTTCTCCTATATTACATTATCAAAAGAAAAATTCATTTTTATCCAAAGTATACAGTTTAAATCTATAAATTAGAAATTATCATTTGACTATCACTACTTAGTTTAACATTTATCTTTTTATTTCTAAATCTGAACTTTACATTGAAACTCTTACATGTCATTTACCTGGAAATAGATATGACACTAATTCTTCTAGTGACCTTCTTGATACATAGTTATTAAAATATCTATTTATTTTAATCTACTGGCATGGTTATAAATTGTTGCTATTTATTCCAAAATTTACCTTTTTTCCCTGCCAGATTGACCCTTTCACCTGAAGGAGTAGGGAACAGTCTAATAGCACTGGTATTCTCAGGTTCATTTTCATTGACTTTGCAAAGAAGCAAAGCAAAGCACCACTTTAGAATATGAAAAGGAATGACCTCATAAATGCACTTGTTAGGCTTAACCATGTTAATCCATCTTAAGCCTTACAAGGTTAATAAGTTAATTTTAAATTATTTCTCCCCGTTTGAACCAAATGATTTCTTCACCTTTCCTTTAACATCGTATGAATAATCCTTTTAAACTGAAGAAAATTTTATATATCCTTTGAATTAAATCTTTAGTAATTAGATTTTTACAGCTAGTATACCCATCAGTCATAGCCAGAAAACTGACCCCAACATACTTGGCTCAATAATTTCTTCACCTTTTCAATCCATTCAGAATCACTATGAGATGGTTTGTCAAGATAAATTTGCATTTTCTTAAATCAAAATTACAGTAACATCATTATAATGTTTTATGTCACAAAACACAAAGAACGTTGCAAATGGCTCCCAATACGCTCTTGTCTTTTTACACATTCTATTTTGTCTTAGGTCATTGTCACCAAAACAGTTTTGGTGACCAATACTAAAATACAGGCCTAATGGGCAGGAGACACCAGGTTTATATAATTAATACTTAAAATAACATCTCCCAAGAAACTCTGAAGTTGGGAAAAAAAAATAAATGTTGATAAAATAAAAAATTAAAATAAAAGAGAAAGAATTATTATGGAGAAGTAAACACAGACCACTTTTCCAGAATAAAACAGATGAAATACAAAACGGTGCCTGGATCTATTGGGATATTGCACCAGTTGATTTTATCCATTTCTTTTGCTGACTTTAAAAATAAAACAGATCATTGTTTTACCAGCAAGATGGGTTTATTTGGGAGTAGTAGAGGAATTGCAATTCGGAACAAGCAAGCTATAGCAAAATCTATGGGAAAATCCAGCAAACAAAGGAGAGGAACATTACTTTATGGAGAAAAAGGAAGTTGGGAAGGGTTGTTTTGGAAAGCAGCTATGCTCACCAGGATACCACCAACGCATGGCAAGGGTTGTTTTGAACAAAAAGTCCATCGGTGGCAAGTGAGAGTCAAGTTTCTCATTGGCTGAGTTGCTGGGGTAGTGATTTCTTGCAGGAGACACAATGTGCATCTTTTCCTGTTGGGGGCTATAATTGCTGATTCTTTCCTGTTAAACGTTCTTCTACTGGGGTCTGTAATTGACAATTCTTCCTGTAATTGACATCCAGTGGTACTGCATGAGAGCTCCCCCTTCTGGTCTCCCGACTCCAGTTTAGTAAGGTTTCCCTTTATTAATTTTCACACTTCATCCCAACAAGTCTTAGATTTACCCTAAGATTCTTTTTGAGTTAGCCGTGAGTTTAGCATGCCCTCCATGGTTCCCTGTATGCCCCCATTTACATTATCCTATTTGTTTACCTCTGTCGGGGGAAGAGGGAGAATCTCCCTCTGTCCTTTCCCTTAAGGTTCTTATGGCTGGCCAAATAATCAACAAGACAGGTTAGCAGGAGAAAATAATGCCAAGTTTAATAACATGTATACATGGGAGAAAGCAGGGACACTGCGTTTCTCAACACAATAGCAGAAATTCTCATCTTAAATACCATGTTCAGCCAATGACAAAGGAGGATTTGGGGAGTGGGGGGAGTCAGTTACAGGAGATTACCACTAAAGCACAGTAAACAAGAGTAAGGTTTATTATGCAGCCCCAAGGCCTCACCTTCCACATTGATAAGTCACTAGAGATGAGCTCATCCCCCTCTCTTCTCAAAACAGAGAGGGAGATACCTTTACAAATGGAGATTTCCCTTATAAATGTAAATGATTGTCTGGCAACTCCTCACAGGGTCATCCAGAGAATGTGGCCAGAGAGACAGAACTTCTGATAAGAGGGGCTTGTTGGTGCCTTTCCTATTCTAACATTTACCCTACGTTATCTTTACAGCCATCATGATAGATCTGTTCCAGGAAGGAGTTACTATGTCAAATTCTTTAGGCAGTTAGTGGGGGAGGTCAAATGTCCCTAGAGAAAACAACCAAGGTAAAGAGATATATTTCAGGGTGGCCAAATCTTGATCTCCCACACCTCATTCAAAAGAGAAATTTGGCTTTTACTCCTCACTGATCTTCACCTTCTGACAGATCAGATTGCATTCTTTTGCCAGATTGATCTCTCTCCTTAAAAGGAAGGGAAATTTTCACAATTATTTTTCTGATATTGCCCTCCTCCACTTTCTGCCATTTATACCATAACCTTGAAATAAATTACATGTAATATGCATGGACCTTGCCACAACTGTGCCACTCTTAGCAGTACTTGTAATTGAACTGGAAATGTTGCATCAAGTTTGATATTTTACCTGCAAAGCAATACATTTATAGCACTAGCAAATATGAGTATTTTCCCCAATGTATACTTCAAAACTCAGCATCAGTGTGCATGCCTGGATTCTCAGTTTAATTTCTGGAGAGCAAGTGAGGTGAGGCATTTTTAGTCATTTAGAGATATTTAAAAGAGGATAGATGATATACTTCAGCAATTTTTTTCTAATTAATGCACTACACGCAGTAAATTATTGCAATCATATTAGCTAAAAATGGCATCAAAAGTAAATGCCAAATTGACCATATGCCTTTCTCTTGTGTAGTAAAGTTTTTTCACATTTTCTAATCATCTGATAGAGATTTTTCTACTGAGCCCAAGAAATTATTTGTTTTTAGAACTAATAGAAATTGGTTGACTGGTGTCATGTACATCCTTGTCAAGTATATGATCCCACCGTAGATTATATCTCTGCTCTAGGTTTCTTACTAAAATCGTCCTTTTTCTTTTTGACTCTTTGAAAGCAGTAATTCTCAACCTTATTTCTTTCTTTAAGCATTTTTCTTCTTGAATGCTTTAAAAAAATTCTCTTGCAATCAAAACAGATAATACTCTGGTTGAAGAACTATAAATAAGATCAAAACAAATTAACAATTAGATAATTGTTTGCGTCCTAATGAGCATTTCCTTTTAAGAAAGGAAACATGAAGTCAAAAATATGAGATTAACCTTTATATAAAGAATGGTATTCAAAATGCTATTAAGTCATTAACTTCGGTAAATAGGCATTTAACCTTTGTCAAAACGCAACAGTGTTTTTAACCTTTGTGTTTAAAATAGTGCTTCTATTAGGTATGCTTCAGCTGCTGCAGATCAAATAGGAAGTAAGTTGCCTCCTGACCTGAAATTTAAACTAATCCTGATGCGACCTTTGCAGGAAGTTAAACCAAAGTTTGTTGAACTTTATTTTAAAACAGCAGTATTTTTTTTTTTTCAGTTTTGCAGACCTTTGCATATATCCCACTTCCTGCCGGGTGGGGATGGCTCCAAAATGCTGCAATGAAAAGCTGTTGCTGTTGTATTTGCAGTTTTTTTTGGAGGCTGGAAGCAAAGAACATTCTCTTGAGAAAGTATGTTTTAACAGGATTTCCAGCCAAATTTTGCAAACTCAGGAGATTCAGATTAACATTTATACTTTTGCTTATGGAAAAGTACAATTCTAATGTCTTGCCATTTACTCCCTGTTAATTTACAGTCATAGAGGAGAAAAGGCATAATTTGATTTACGTATTATGGGCATACCAATTGTGTAGAAAGCAGAATTTCAAATCAGAAAGAGCTATTTTCCTCCAACCATTTGCACCAGTCATTCTTAGTGATCCACTGATACATTTCAAGTAATTTTCCTCTCTAATTAGAGCACATAGCTCTGTCTTCTGTGTGTTCCACAACAGATGTGATATTTGCAAGCATCTCAGGGGAAGATATGTTTTTCTAAGAGATGCTTACCTGTACAACCAAGAGGTTTTCAGGAGCCTCTGAAAATGTAAACTAAAAAGCACAACTTTTCCATAAATAGACACAAGTGGAAGGCGAGTGGACTGGGTCCTGCTATCCTTAATTGCCTCCTTCCCTCTGGTGAACAGACCTTCAAATAGACGTTAGGAGTTAGAGATAAAATTGGCCTTCCGAGGTAAAATCATGAAGGACAACTCATAGAAGAATATGTTCACATTTTAAAAGAAAATATGTCTCCCTTTCAGAATATGTCTCTGTAATATAGTTTTTGGAATTGTGTTGAGACCCATTATTATATTTACACTTACATATTCTATGAATTTTAGATGCAAAAGGTTCTCAACCCCTCAGTTTCCAGGGAGGGAAAGCAAAGCCTTAGAAGAGAAGTCATAGTGCAGCACTAAGACACGTGCACCACGCAGCACCAGCTCTGAAAGCTTCAAATGGGTGAAGTTAGTTTTGAGCATTTAGTGATCTGCACCTTCTAGAGGTCTGCTTCTCTCAGTCTCTGGTTTGCATATGTCTATTAGCATCCATCTGCACCTTCTCTTGGACTGTTAGCTACTTAAACACTATAAATTCCAAAAAAAGTTGGCCTTTGGTCCCACTTTGTTCAGATCTGTGTCCCCAACTCCCAGAGCAGTGCCTGGGTGAGAGCAGTGGCTTAGTAAAAGCTTATTGAAGAAATAAAGAAATATATTCAACAATTAATGAAATATTGACTCATAATGTTACCTTTTCAAAATACATTCACATTATAATAGGCCAAGGAATCCCCAAAGCTAAAGAAATAAAGCATTTGTTTAAGGAAATTTGAAGAATTAAAGAACTTATTTGAAGGTAGATTTGGTGTGAAGAGGAGATTCAAGCAGAGAAAATTGCAAGAAAGTGCATTTCTAATGCTTGGATTTAGAAAAACAAAGCAGGTGACCTACTTTGTCTTGGAGTAAAATCTACTTTGCAGAGACCCATTTCCTCCTAAGTAACTGGTGTAGGAGAGGAAAAAGTTTTCCTTGACCAGCTCAGGGTCCCTGGTTGGGTCTAAAAATTAAACTGAGAATGACAGATTAACAGAAGAAGAACAAATACATTTATTTAATGTAAGTTTTATGTGACACAGGAGGCTTCTTAAGGAAATGAAGACCTGAAGAAACTGTTAGACCTGAATATTTTTATGATTAGTTTGATGGACAGTGGACAGTTGTATAGAAATATAAGAAATCAAATACTGTAAGTGTAGTAAACGAGGGGAAACTTAGCAAGTCCTGTTTGTTCAGATTCTTGGTATCCCTTTGTCTTCAAAGATAAGGATGTTCCTTTCCTCTGGATATAGGAAGGACATCTCTCACATGAGGGTTTTATGACCTATTTCAGAGAAGAATGGTAGGGGAAGGTCAGAGTGACTTTCCTATTTCTGCCATTTTTTCAAACTCCTTCAGTTTAAAACAGTCAGTACGCAAAGTTGGCATACTTTGAGGTTGTGTGTCCTGAACCCCATCACTGGCAAATGGTAGTTTATGAAAGGAAAACAACCCAATTTTTGCACACTTATTTTGAGGATCAGCTAGAGTTTGTTTTCCCAAAGACATTTATTTTTCAGAAGCTTCTTTGGAAAGCTGTTTGAAGACCACACTTTTTCTAAATTTCTAGTATCTGGGATGGACTCTGTCTTAGTCAGCTCATGATTCCACAACAAAATACCACAGATGGGGGGGCTTAAACAGCAGAAACTTATCTTCTCCAAGTTCTGGAGGCTGGAAGTCCAAGATTAAGGAGCCAGCATGGTCAGGTTCTGGTGAGAGCTCTCTTCCTGGATTGTAGACGGCCACCTTCTAGCTGAGTCCTCATGTGGCAGAGGGAGAGTTCTGGTGTCTCTTCCTCTTGTTATAAGGGCGCTAATATCATCTTGAGGGCTCCACTCTCATGACTTCATCTAAACCTAATTATGTCGCAAAGATTTCATCTCAAATATCATTATACTGGGGATTAGGGCTTCAACATATACATTTTGAAGGTACACAATTCAGTCCATAGCAGCCCCCAAATGCAAGATTTTATAAGGATCTACTTTGTATCCAGGCAGAAAAAAAAAGTTCATTTATGATTCTTACCTGTAGCATCAATAGAAAAAGTAAAAAATTATAGCCCATTTGATCCATATCATTTAGCTTATTTTTCTGCTTTAGCTATGCTCTCTTGACTCATACCAAAATTTTACCTTTCTTTGCAAGAAATCCCTGTCTCCGTATTTGAACTCTGTGTTCCAGAATGTTACCTGTTTTTTGTGGAGCTGGCAAACAAGGCCAGAGAAATTAGGTAAATGCAGTGTATCTGGCAGCTCTGTCAAAACAGAGCCAACTTGCCAGATCCAAGGGGGAGGCTACAGACGTCCTGTCCTCTGTTAAATCTCCTTCAGAGAGTTTTTGCAAGTCTTTACTATTTACGACCCAAGGATTATACTTTTCCCCACAAATACAGTAAATGATAATACACAAATATTTATTGAGTTCATTCTATGAGCATACTCCATTCATTTAGACCCTTTACAAAAATGATCACATTATACTTCCTAAAAGTTCTACAAGGTAAATATGACCTTAATTTTTCATGTAAGAAACCTGACACTAAGAGAAATTCCCCCAACCAGCAAAGCTAGTATTTCAGTAGGGATTTGAACACAAGTCTAATTTTCACCCATGTCATTGTCACCCATACTGCTTCTCCCATAACTGGTGAATTCATACAATTCTGTGAGGAAAAAAATAACACCAAAACTTAAGAGTTATGGACTTGCTTTTTAATCCTAACTCATGCATTTAACATCTTTTAACACATTTTGAAAACAAAAAAATGTGTTGACATTACTTTAAAAGATGGTATTCAATAAGAATTAGCACAAGCTAAATAAGAATGAATCAGGAAAAGTTAAAAGTATTTTTATTTACTTAGGATTTGACCAAGATGAACTTAATGTTTCCTTCAGCTTGACATCTTCCTGACTCTAGGCCCTGATCTCCTTTTACTTAGAGCATTTACTTTAGAGATTTTGCCATTGTAAACTCTTTCTCTGATTCTTTGTGATATATGTAAATCTTTTCAAAGCCTCTTGCCAGTTGTACAATCCAGCAATGTCTTTCTCAAGGACTGAGAGTCATCTCTTTGAAATATATTTATTGGGAAAGATAGGCCACTATCTCCCAGTTTCTGTGGGAGGATAGGAGTCTAGCTTCAATGGGTGCCAATTAACAAACACAGGTGGCGTAATCATAGAGAAAAACATTTGCAAGCTCAGCAATAACTCAATATGTTTCACACCTTGCATTGATCAACCTCCCTCCTAATGTTCCGGTACTTTTCCACTAGCTCACCCCAGCAATGAAAAAACTTCCCACCCATTGTTTCAGTCAGAGTTCAGTTCAGACTGAATTCTGGTCTTTCTCTCCTATTGCAATAGCCTTAAATAAAGTCTTTCTTGCCTGTTTAACTTTATCTGGTGCAATACTTGCTTTGAAAGAATATATATATAATTAAGGGATACAATTTTCATTAAGATAATGAAGCATCAAAAGATGCTTTTGAATTTGGGGTTGATTGATAATGTATTAGTTGAAGTGCCTAAACTACCTTAAATGAAGTTGATTGATTTTAGTAAAAAAGTTCTGGAATGTATATCAATTTCCCAATAATTAAAGTTTGTTTTTGTTTACTTTTTCCCTAAGAACGGCTCCTCACCTAGAAATATGGCCCTTCCAAACATGGTTGTAGATGACTTCACCATATGGAAATCATGGTTGCTTGGACTTGAGGATATTTAACCTGAGACAGACCAAACAGATTCTCTCTTCCAAAGAATTTTAAGAATATAGTAGAATATCAATCTCTACTGGAACTAGAGTAAGGTCCATAAATTATAGAACAAAGTTCATAACTAGCAGCTAAATACAATATACCATGGACCAAATAGAAAAAATTTGGAACAAGTCATGGAGAATGAGCACAAAGTTCCTTTGCTGCAGAGAACTCTTCAGTGATGGGTTAAGTCAGAGGTATACATTTTTAAGCACACTGCTAGTAGCCTCCACCTAGAAAAGCAAGAGTTAGAGGCCAAAATAAGCTATGGAAAGACCTGATGTTACCCCAACTGGCTCAATCATGCTGGCCAGATTGGATGTGAAACAATTTGGTCATACAATTATACTTTCTTTATCTCAACACAGGTTTTGGACTAAGAAGGCAAAGTCCTTTAAGGAAGACAACTTCACATTTGTAATCAGAAGTGACATGGCAATGCAGAAAAAAATATGTGCTGAGCAATCAATGAAAACTTCCTGTAGTTGTAGGGCCTCAGTGTGACCAGTGTTCTCCGTGAATTACATGGGAACACCCAAAGCTGGAGTATAAACACAAATCTAAGGTTAGGATAATCCTTATGATAATATTGGACTCTGGTAAAATAGTTTCAACAAAATCAGAAGGAAAATATATTAAAGCAACATGCCCTGACAGCTGACTACTGGATCAAGTCTTCAGTTCCTTTCTTCACTCTCCTCAGGGAGAAAATCACTTGCTCATAAAAATAAAGCATGTACACCCTGTCCTCTCACTCAGGTGCCAAGAAGATTAAAATAGTGTCCAGGTAAGCAGAGAAGAGATGCTTTTTGAGGCAAATAGTAGCTGAAGTGAAATTATTCTCATCCAAAGACAAGTTGGCAACAAAACAAAACAAAAAAAACAAAGCAAAGAAGAATGCTATTGTTACCGCCCCAAAATATATATTGTATATATATAATATATATCCACATACATACTATATATGTTATATGTATGGAGAGAAAGATTGACATACAGATATAAATATAGATATCAAAAATAATGCAAGCCTAAAGTGTGAAAAAGAATAGATAGAGAGAACATATTGAAATTAAAAAAAATAAACTATAAATATCTTTTCAATAAAAGCATATTCTTCCATCTTATAGATTTGCCATAATTTACTTACCCATTCTCCTGTATACTATACTTCTCAGACTGTACTGGCTTTTGTTTTTTTATTCTATTATAAACATTACTATATTGAATTTACTTATGCATACATCTTTGCACTGTTCTGATTGTTTCCTTTGGATAAAGTTCCAAAAGATAAATTAGTAGATAAAAGATGTAAATAATTTGAATTACTGATACATATTGCTAAATTGCCCCTCAGAAATTATTATCCACCACCAGTATAGCAAAGTAGCTCTTTCATTGAACTCTTTCCAGAATTGGCCATTTAAAAAAATTATTCGATATTTATTAAGCACCAAGTTTATTTCAGACACCATGCTAGGTTCTGGGTTAGGATACAGAGATGATCAAGAACAAGACAGAGTAGGGTGCCCTGAAATAATAGGTTCAGGTACCATATCCAGCCGTGAGTAAACATGACATTTACAGCATAGAGAAAAAGTATTAAAATAAAATGGAGAGTGCAGTTTAGCATAAGAGAAAGAGAAAACATCTCTCTGTACAGGTCTTTACTAAGTAATTCCGAAGATCGTGTACACCTTCTTCTCTGTGTGGGGTAATGACTAACAAACTTCCATTGCTGTTCTCTTTAGGAGACAATGTCATTTTCACAGGGAAATTGACCCAAAGCAATTCAATCCAGAGTGAACAAACAAGGAATCTCAATGGACATTGCACTTTCCTTGAATTCACAGAAGGAAAGGGCTATCGTTTACTTCAGTGGGCAGGGATTTTTCTTTTGAAGGGCTGTTAAGATTACAGGCATCATTTGAGAGTTTCTTCTCTTGTCAGAAAGTAGCCTTTCTATATATAAAATTTGGAATTAATTCATTCAAGCAATCTTTTTTTAACTATGACGAACTAGCAATAATTTAATAAAATTATAAATGAATTTGGAAGAAGTAAAAACAAAAAAATTATTTTTAAATCTATTAAAGTGAACCCAATTACTCAGTATGTTCATACCAGAATAGGTTCTTACATAATATCTGGGTATGGATTCTCATTCTCTGCTGTGCATTTACTAAATTTATGCATCTCAGCCATAACGCATGGGTAAATCAGGCCTAAAATTAATGAGGAACATTAAGAAATCTTCTAGACTGAAATGTTTCCATTGCCTCCCTTAGAAATCTAATAGGAATTAAAATTAAGCAAAATAAATAGATTATTAATGAATTTTCTGAAAAACAGATGAGAGTAACAGAAGATGTAGAAAGAAACTAATGGTATTATATATGCAGAAACTGGGTGATTCTGAGGGGAAAAAGTAGTTAAACAACAGTTATTTTGCTTTTTAATGTCTTAATTGAGATATGATTACATGGAATAAATTGCATATATTTAAAGTATATAGTTTAAGTTTTGACATTAATATATACCTGTGAAATAATTACCGCAGTCAAGTAAATTAATGTATCTATCGCCCACAAAAATTCTTTCTGCCCCTTCATAATTTCTCCCTCTTGCCCCTGCTTGCTCCCCTTCACCTGCCCCAGTGCAAGTACTGGTCTGCTTTCCAATATTATAAATTAGTTTCCATTTCCTAGAAATTTATACAAAGGGAATCATACAGTATGCTCTCTTCCTTTTGTGGCTTTTTTCACTCAGTCTAATTATTTTAAGATTTATCCATATTGTTGAATATATCAAAAGCTGATTCTTTTGCATTGCTAAGTAGTATTCCATTGTATGGATATATAATAATTTGTTTATTTAAAAAACTCTTGAGGGATATCTGGGTTATTAAAGTTTTGTCTATTACGTACATACCAGCTATTAACAATTGTGTACAAGTCTTTATATGGAAAGAGGCTATCATTTCTCTTTGGTAAATAACTAGTTGTGGAATGACTGGATCATATGGTAGGTGGATGTTTATACACTGTTTCCCAGAAACTATCAAACTGTTTTACAGAGCAGTTGTAGCACCGTGCATTCCTACCTGCCATTCCAGTTTCTCTTCATCTTGGCTAACTTTGTGTGGTCAGTCCTTTTAATTTTAGTCATTGTAATAAATGTGTGTAGTATTACCTCATTGTTGTTTAATATTCATTTACCTAAAGAGTAACAATTTTGGGGTATTTTTAATGTACATATTTGCCATCAGCATATCTTCTTTAGAGGTGTGCCTGTTCAAATCCTTTGCCCATTCTTATGTTTTTTCTTCATTATTAAGTTTTGATAGATCTTCATATATTCTAGATTCAATCCTGTACGAGATATATGATTTGCAAATGTTTTTTCCTAGTCAGTGGCTGGTCTTTTCATTCTCTTAACAGTGTCTTTTGGGGCTAATTCATATTTTCACTTTTATAAATTGCACTTTATCAATTTGTTCTTCAAATGATTGCGTTTTTGGGTTTTACCAAAGAATTCGTTGGCTAATCCAACATCACAAATTATTTTCCTATATTTTCTTACAACTATTTAAAATTTTAAGGTTTATATTTATGTCTATGATCCATTTGAGGGTTAATATTCGAATATAGTTCAAGGTATAAATCAAAGTTTGTTTTCTTATAGTTTTGTTCTGTTTTGGTTTTGCTGATGGATTTCTAATAGTTTTAGCACCATTCATTTAAAAGACTATCCATTGTCCATCAAACTGCCTTTGCATCTTTCTTTAAAATCAATTGTCTATATATATGTGTACCTATTTTTGGACTATATTTTGCTCCACTGATGTATTTGCTTATCTTTATGCCAATGCCATAGTGTATTATTCACTAAAGATTGACCAATTCTTGAATTCGGGTAGTATAAGAACTTTAAATTTATATTTTAAAAAAATTGGTTATTTTAGGTTATTTGTCTATTCCTATAAGTTTTAAAATCAGCTTGTCAATTTCTACAATATTGTTCCACATTAAAGAAATTAGCTTTCCAGCCATGAAAAGACAAGGAGCAAACTTAAATGCACGTTGCTAAGTGAAAGGAGTCAATCTGGAAAGTCTACATATTGTATGACATTCTGGAAAAGGCAAAAACTATGGAGACAGTAACACAATTGTGGTAGCTAGGGAGTTAAGTGGGAGGGAGGGATGAATAGGCAAAGCCCAGAAAATTTTTAGTGCGGTGAAAGTATTCTGTATGATGTTATAACGGCAGACGCATGTCATTATAAATTTGTCCAAACTCATTGGGCATAGAACAGCAAGAATGAACCCTCATGTAGTTATGGATTGGAGTGATAATGATGTTTCAATGAAGGTTCATCAATTGTAATACATGTACCACTCTGGCGGGGTATGTTGACAATGGGGGAGGCTGTGCGTGTGTGTTCATCACATCCACTTCCTCATTTAGTTTTTAAAGACGTCATGAAGTAGGTGCTATTTTTACCAACATATGTTTCTGGCACATAATACCGACTCAATAATTATACATTCAATTGAATCAGTAATATTATTGTGTGTGTGTATGTGTGTGTTTGGTTCTTTGTATATCTTCCATTTCTGTTTTATTTAGAAAATGGGTAGATAATTGAAATTATTATGCAGGCTTACTTGGCTTGTATTCTATATGTAATTGTTCTAGAATGTGAGTTCCTGTATATAAAGATGAGGAGTTTCTTAATCAAGATCTCTGGAGATGGTAAAAGCAGAGGAACAAAAATGGAAGAGTGAGCTAAATTAAGACTAAACCAGGAAACCAGATTCAAAGAAGCCACCATGTATATGTATATCAAATTATCACACTGTACACTTTAAATATATACAGTTATATTTGTGAATTATTCCTCAATAAAGCTGAGAAACAATAATTTTTGGTTTTAGAAAATGTAGTCACTTTTTCAAAAAATCATGTTACTTATGTTAACATATAATCAGTTTATGATTGTCATTTTTCAAAGAATCAATAATTATTTTAAACTTTAGAACAAACAAACCGAAAAAAGAAGCCACATGGCTCAGAGAACTAGGATGAGATCAACGTTCACTGAAATAAGAAAAGAATAGCAAAATGATATGATAAAGAGTGAACAGGAAGATAATTGAAGGCATTTTGCTCATGGTTTGAAAAGTGATAGTAATAATGAAACCAAAGACGAAGGAATTCAAGTTTCCCTGGATTAGAATGAAACTGTGCCTGTACCCACAATGTTAACGTGGGAAACAAAGTAACCAAAGTTTCTGACTTTGCTTGCAGAACAGCAGGAGGACCACTGATAAGACAGTAACTTGCTGACAGTCCTTCTCCCGACTAAGCATCATGCAGGAGCATTGAGAAACTGACCGATTGTAAGCTTCACATATCATAAGAAATATGAAAGACAGTCACTCTTGCGCAAAGAATTCTTAGAATTTCAGCCCGCAAGGCCACCTTCTCCCCTCCCCATCTAATTCTCACAATGTGCTTTGGAGAAATGCTTAGAACTGCATGTAGGCAAGGTAATCTGTGACCAGTAGAAAGAATAACTTCACCAAAAATGTATGTCCTCTGCCGAAACTGTCCCTTCTGCCCCAGACAAAGAAGTAACTGAGGTTTTCTTGGATTCCTCAGGAATGTTGCATTCAGCAGATCTGCTATGGAGAAGTGCCCAACGTTCTACGGTCATCTATTACCTGACATTTCTGAGCCCCCCCTGCCAATCCCGTTTGCCTTATATATGTCATTTCCAAATCAGTTCCCCTTTAAGATGGGTTTTTTAGGATGATAGTCCACCATCTTCCAATATACTAGTTTATCACTTATTAAAGTTCTTTCTTTACTGCCGCCTGCTTGGCCTTTCATCTTGTGGAGAGCAGATCGAGCCCTTGCTCGGTATCAATAATACCAGAAAACATTTATGGAGCGCTTATTATGTTCCAGGAATTTTTTTCAAGTTCATTTAATTCTCTCAACAGTTTTGTGTAGCAAGTACTATGATTATCTCCATGGAAGAAAATAGGACAACACAGAGGAAGTATGGATGACTGATGATTAATAATTACACTAGAATCTTCCACAGAGTGAAATATTGTCTATAAACAAACAAAGGTATTTGAGTTACTGATAAAATTCAATAACTTCAGTGTTATGCAGTGTCTTTATGTAGGAAAATAGATAATTCTATAATTAAATAAGATCCATTTTAGTGCTTTATAACAAGAAGTTTTACTCAAAAAATTAATACAACACCATAATGGCCAAGTACAACTACCATTGCAGATTAGCAAGAACTAATAAATGCAGAAAAATTACACTCTTACCTATATACACTGGTTTACTACTTTCCAGAAAGTTTAACTTTATATAAACATTTTACCTCTTTATGAATATGAATTTTCAATCAAATATTTGATAGAAATATTAGATTTTCTATTTGCTGCTGTATAGGGAAATTAGTCACTGACTGGCATAGAAAAAGAAAAACTCTATTTTAAAGCTAACCACTATGTCTGTCTCTTCAGAAAACTTTTACTACTATATTGAGGCACAGATTAACTTCCTTGGTGGGAGAGAAGGGTTAGGGGGAGAATCACAAAGATTTTCCAAAGCAAGTTGTTATATATTGTTTCTTTTCTGGATTCGCATAGATTCTATTAGAAAAGCAAGGTTCAAACATGCTTTTTGAAATTTAAGTTTTCCATGATAGTTGGAAAGTTTCCAGCATTGCTTCATAAACATATCCTCCTAAGTCTGATGGATCTTTACTGGACTCGGAAACAATACTCTTTCACACTCTTCTATGCTAAGAATTTAGGCTACAGGAATCATTTAAAGGCTAAATCTTTATATGAGGTTACTTATTCCAAATAATTATTAGACCTCAATTCTTCTGCTGTTATTGGTCATTTAATAAAACCAGTTGGAGCAATAATTCTCTTTTTCTCTCTAGTTTTCCATGCCATTTTAGTTTACACACAATAAAAAGAAAAAATACATAAATAATATTTATCACAGTACTTCATTAAGTCTAACATATGCTAGCAGAGCACACTGAAATTTGTGTGTGTACGTGTGTATAGAATCGATGCTGATCCCTTCACTAAAATATATCTAGTAAGTGAAATTATAGCTCAAGAAATGGTCTTGGTTTAGCTTTACATTGGAAGGAAATAAGCCTGCAGATTCTCAATTCACAGCTCTCTGGCTAAAAAGCCCAGACTTCACAATCAATGCATTATTTTTGTTTATGTTGCTCTTTCTTCAGTTATTGAAGGTCTGATTTTCACAGCACATAAAGAAGATATTTTGTTAATTTAAAGCTAAGAAACTGATGTACTACCTTAGCAGTTTATAAGGTAAGAAACACAGTATGTTAGGCTTTGGAAAGTTGTGGCCATCTGGAGTATCAGCATGACATTTGGTCTTCATATTTGCATCAACGCAAAGGTTAGCCACATTTTCTGTTTCCAAACTTCCTCTCACAGGGAATCAGACATACACATTTTCCATAATCTTTTCACCTCTTGTGGTATGCATACAGTGTAATAACATATGGGAGAAAACATGATAGTCAAAGCAATTATTTGTGGTTTCTGTCTTCCTGGGCAATTCAAGTGGGAGTGAGAGACATTCAAGATCGAGCCATATCCACAGCGTACATTTCTTAAGCTACCTGGTTATTTCTGGGAGGTTATTGGGCTGGTATACTGCTATAAGCCAAACACTTTGATTTTCAATTCCTTAGAGCAATGCTTCTCAAAATATCTGTGGTAAAGGACCATTAATAAAAAACTCCAATCTCTCAGAAACTGATCCATTTATGAATTACAATAAAAACAAATTATCATACTTAAGTGGAAAAACTCTACAAAGGCATACAAATACAAGCTCTGTTTTGTTAGTCTTAGATTCAATAGACATGAAATTACTTTGTCAAAGTGCTCTAAATATCTCCAGATGCTTACTCTCAATGTAGGCCTTTACTTCAATCTGTTTGGTGTGTACATGTATCTCACTGTAGTTTTTTCTTTTCCTTTTTTTTTTTGTGAGGAGTATCGGCCCTGAGCTAACATCTGCCAATCCTCCTCTTTTTGCTGAGGAAGACTGGCCCTGAGCTAACATCCATGCCCATCTTCCTCCACTTTTTATGGGACACCGCCACAGCATGGCTTGACAAGCGGTGCGTCGGTGGGCGCCCGGGATGCAAACCTGTGAACCCCGGGCCGCTGCAGCGGAGTGTGAGCACTTCAACACTTGCGCCACCGGCCGGCTTCTGTCACGGTGGTTTTAAACTGTATTTTCCTGACGACACATTGTTAAGCATCTTTACACGTGCTTATTGGACATTTGTGAATCTTTTATTGTGAAAATCTATTCAAGTTGTTTGCATATTTTTAAAAAATTTGATTGTTTTATCATTGAATTGGAAGAGTTATTTATATATTCTGGATAAAAGTTCTATGTCAGATACTTATCTTGTAAATAATTTTTCCCTATCCATGGCTTGTCTTTTTACTTTCTTAATGGTGTCTTTCAGAGAGCAGAAGTTTTTTAATTGTGTTGAAGTCCAATTTATCAAGGTTCAATTTTAGGTTTCTATTTTTTGTGTCCTAAGAAATGCTTGCCAAACTCAAGGTCAAAAAGATTTTCTCTTATGTTTTCATCTAGGCATTTTATAGTTTTAGGGTTTGTGTTTAGGATTAAAACTCATTTCAATTTAAATTTTGTGAGATAAAGGTTGGGATTCATTTTTCTCCATATCTATATCTAACTCTTCCAGCACTATTTGCAGAAGCAACTATCATTTCCCCATTTTATTATGTCAGCATTTTTGTCAAAATTCAACTACTATATGTGTATGGGTCTATTTCTAATTCTTTATTCTATTCTACTTTTCTATATGTCTCTTCTTATGCCAAGACTAGATGCTCTTGATTACTGTAGCTTTAAGGTAAGTCTTTAAATCAGGCATTGTAAGTCTTCCAAATTTATTGTTCTTTTTCGGAATTGTTTTGATTATTCTATATTGTTTCAATTGCTATATAAATTTCAAACTCATTTGTGAAATTCTACAAAATAAAGTCAGCTGAGATTTTGATTGTACTGGTACTGAATTTATAAATTCTTGTACTGAATTTATAAGTCATTTGGGAGAACTGACAACTTAATATTGTCTTTTAATCTACGCACATAATATGTTTCTCCATTTAATAGTAGTTCTTTAATTTCTCCCAACAAAGACACATAGTTTCAAGGTAGAGGTCTTACACATACTTTGCTAAATTAATACCTAAGTATTCCTTATTTTGGTTGGTACTGTAAATTTTATTTTTAATTTTAGTTTCTAATAGTTCATTGCTTGTATTTAGTAACACACTTGATTATTGTATATAGATCATGTATCCTTTGACCTAGCTAAATTCATATTTGTTAGTTCCAGTAATTTTTAAATAGATTCTTCTAAATGATCTATATGCTTCATTTCTGTGGAGACTGTGTATTGCTGTCATACCATGCTTCAGCGAAAAACTTTCTACCCAGATGCTGAGAATGCTCTTGGTAGTCAGTGTGCAGCTATCAGCTTCTTCAGAGATTGCCTCAGCTGGAGGTAGACAATTTGCACAAAGGTAAATCCCTTTCTAGAGCAGTATAAACATTTGCCCACCTTGTCACAACTCTAAAGTTGCCTTCCAAATTCACAGATCCAATGGGGTTACTTGAGGCTTTGTTAATTTGTATCTCAGCATGGGCATGGCTTCTCCCTCTACTCATTACTGTTTCCTTACCCTCTCCTCCACAGATATTGATCCCAGAGATGTTTCTAAATAAAATTCCTACATGCTAACCTCCATCTCAGAGTCTGCTTCTTAGGAAACCCAACCTGAGACAATGATCTTGTTTTCTATGAATTGAGGGTTTTCCCCTTCCTTTCTAAACCATATGCATTATATTTCTAGGGCAGCTAATGCTGACTTGAAGTTGTGAGAGGGAATATATTTGTCTTGTTCCAAGTCTTAGGGGGAAAGTGTTAAGTTATTCAATTAGGAATGATGGTAGCTATAGATTTTTAGCAGATTCCCTTTACTAAGTCCCCTTATGTAGTTTATTTGCCAAGACATTTTATCATACATGAATTATTCAAAATATATTGTTTAATTTCTAAATATTTGGAATTTTCTAGACACCTTTTTATAATTTATTGAGGGCTGGACTTGGTGAATGCTTTGTTGTTGAATGCCTGGAATGCATTTTCTTTCTTTAAAGTGTGTTGAGTTTTGTTTTGACAGCCAGTTAAGTTACTTGTGGATCAGCATCAGCCCTTCAAAGCTTTGTTTTTGAGGTTTGTTTTAGTGGGGCCGTAGCTTTTCCTCTTGGGATAGTTTAACCTTACTATGAGATTATAACTTTTCTACAGGCTCTACTGAATTCCCTTGGTATTCAATATGTTTTTTCCAGTCTGCTTAGTTGGAACTCAAATGCCTACCCCATTCTGTGTAAGCTTTGGGCATTGCTCAGCTTAAAACTCAATTTTTCATTGACTGGAAATGTAGAGATTCTCCCTCTTGATTCACAGCCTAGTAGTCAACAAAAAACTCAAGGCTATTTCATTCAGATTTTGGGACTTCATTTTCTGCTTTGCTCCATTTTCTTGGTACTGTGATCTGCAAATTCTAGCCACCTCAGCCTCCTTCAACTTCAATTTCTGTTTCCCCAACTCAATGAGATCACAATATTATTTATTCTCTCCTCTATATTTGGGTTCCCCCTCCCTGTGCTATAGACTAGAAATACCTCCAGGCAAAAGCCAGTGATATTGTAGAACTTTCCCTACTCTCAAGAATCACAGTTGCATTATGCCTGTTATCCACTGTCTGAAAGCACTTGTTTAGATGCGCTGTTCAGTTTCCTAGTTGATAAAGCAAATATGAGTCTGATGTTAACCATTCCACTATGGCAAAAATGGCAAGTCTCTTTACATATTTCTAAAAATATATTTCTATGGGAGCTAAACACAGACACACATCACTCACACACACAATGCTTGAAAACTTCCTGGAACTCAAAAAAGAATCAACAAAGAGAAAAGTATGAACATATGGCATTGCTAGAAAATCCTTGTTGAGGAAGAGTTCTCGAGACACTCAGACTTGAAAATATAAGTTGAGATTTGGAAGAAACACAAAATTGTATCTGAGACTAGGGAAATAATTTAATTTCTGGGAAGTAGTCTCAGATATAACTGTCAATATGTGATAAAGTTTATGTATGTTTCTAACAGCATGAAGAAATGTCACGTGTATGGTACAATGTTTGATAGGGATTTAGAAAATGAAGAGATTGTTGGGATTTTTGTAGATATCCAAAATCAATTCTTAAGTCAATTCTTAATTATTCTTAATGCTATCACTTTACTCAAAATCTGAATGTTAATTTTTATAATAGTTATTCTTATTGAAACTTAAGTTACATACAATTTGAATCCCTAGGGGAATTGTGGGAAGCAAAGAAGATGAAAAGGAAGCTTTCATTTTTATTGTTGTTGTTGTTATTGCTCTTACCTAAAAGTATTACCTTTGTCCTTTTTACTTTTTTCTCACCCTTCTTATAATCCTCATAGAGCCTCCATGCTTATTTTATTTTTAACGCCTTTGACAAACTCTAATTCTACAAAGAGAGAGCGATACAAGAGTTATGACCCTTAGTTCTAGAGTTTAAAATATAGTCTACTTGAAAGAACACATAAAATACCTGGAATGTTGGATTTTTTTTAAAGCTGGCTTTGTTTGCTTTCCAGCTGAGTTCTTCGAGTGGATCAGAGAGCAGACAAATTAATTGGTGCTTCTCTGAAGCAAATAACAGTGCCTATGGTTAGTTGCCCTTCCCAGATCATTGTAGCATTGAGTCTTATGAAGCTATTATGTGAGTGTTCTCTGGTGTTGGCTGTCCTGGGTCATAACCTGATTTTGATAGCAACAATCACTGATTCTTCAAAAGTCAAGTTTCAGACCTCATGTATTTTCTGACATTGATGTACTACTGAAGAAAAGCTTCAGAGAACAGTCATGAAGGAATTTTTGTTTTTAATAGTATATTTAGAGGCTTGATTATATTTGAAATATAATTAAAATAATAATTGCCAAACTGAGGAGGTGGATATTAGAAAAAGTTTTGCATATTTTACATTAAACTAAACAGAAAAACCAGGAGAAATTTATTTAACAGGCTACCCAAGTCTGAAGGTAAGTCTAGGATAATACTAACACCTACAGAATAGTATTTTTATGGCTTCTCCATAACCAACCCTTCAAAAATCCTAGCCATTTCTCAGACATGTGCTGCAAAATCTCTGAAAGCCTTTTGAGTTTCTTGAGAATGGGGCAGCAGAAGGAAGGGACAGTTATGTCACATCTGCTCTAGAAACTGCTTTCAGAAAACTACTCCATTCCTCATGAGAATTGGCCTGTGGCACAAATTCCAATTCTTCCTCAGATAAAAATACCACAGACTAATAAAATACATAAAAATTAAAATTAGGAGGTTTGGGAGTTTGAGCAGAATTACACCATCATTAAGAATATATGA
Source organism: Ceratotherium simum simum (assembly GCF_057802395.1). NCBI lineage: Eukaryota > Metazoa > Chordata > Mammalia > Perissodactyla > Rhinocerotidae > Ceratotherium > Ceratotherium simum. The sequence goes on along the minus strand of NC_141907.1, from coordinate 27,946,881 downwards.
TGCCATTTTATATTCAACTGGTGGTAGGCTTTGAATAAAACACATTGGAGAATAAGTACACTAAATTTACTCTCTAAAATTGTCTGAGAAGTCATTACTTGATGTGGTACCCAGAGAATTTTATCTTCACCCTCTTTTCAACTCTAAAAGTGTTAGGACTCTAAATTTGGTTGTCCTCATTCCTTTCCTTCTTCAGAAACCTCCTGCTTCACTTTGGCTGCTGATTTTCACTGTGGTAGACTTGCTGCAATGAAAATGTTCTTTCTGTTCATTATTCCCTCATCCACTTCAGTTTTGTCCCTAATATGCTGTAACCTGGTAATATTCTATATATATCCAATATTTTTTTAATAATCTTATGCAATCCACCCCCATTTTAGATGAGATTGGGCATGTTCAGGGTGGTATGGCTGTAGACCAATCCACCCCAATTTTAAATGAATTGGCTAATTTCTGATCACTTCTAGCATTTCTAAATAGAAAAATGTTTATGTTAAGAAGGGGTACTTACCACCTGTTGTTTCAAATCATATAGATCAACCATTAGATATTTAAATATTTTTTTGTCCTGTCTCCACAACTCTGTTGTGCTCTTTAGAGAAGGAAAAAAATAGCCCCTTAACTCTTTCACCCGTACTGTATACTTTGAAAAATCATTTTGATTCGATCTCTAAAATATCTTAGGTATTTTCATTTCACTGCCACAACACTAAGGCAGACTTTCTTTAATTAATTATTGAATTATAAAGAAATTTAGGGTTTTGTTATAGTTGTGTCTAAATGAAATAATATGTAATAGGCCAAGAATTAAGGATACCTGGTCTCTGCCCTCTAACATTTAACTTTGTTTCCTGAGCTACTTGTAGAAATTCAATCAAGAAACAAGGCAAAACAGTGCAGACGGGTATTGTATTACCCACAAGGCTTTGAATCCAAACACATATAGAGGTTTAGTGAGGCTGGTGGGTTACATGAAGAGGCCCTTTCTTCTTGAACTGTCATGCCCAAATAGACTAGAATCAAAGCCAGCAGAAAGGTTCAGTTTTCCACTTCCAATCCAGTCTCAAAGGTAATGTGGCATTTTAACAATTCAAGGTAAGAAGTGGTATTCAAGAATAAGAGTGAAAATGAGAAGTCAAGGGAGAAGTGGGAGGGTTGGTCCCAATGCTTCAATATAATTGGTTTAGGCCACTTACTCCAGATATTTTTGAGGTAAGTGTCATGGCAAAAATTACACCAGACAAAGTTAAACAGGGAAGGGAGACTCAAGGCTATTGCAATGGGGGAGAGAGAACAGAATATGGTCTGTGCTTAGCTCTGCTGAAACAAAGAGTGGGAGAATTTTTAAGAGCTGGAGTTGGGGGAATTGCAGACCATCTGCATTTCCTAACTGGCCTTACCCAAAGAGAAAGTAAGTATTCTCCTATCTTCGTGACAGGAGATAATTTTACAGCTTGGAGCAAAGCCTCACGGAAGGTAGGCTTCTTACCTCTCATAGAGGCTGGGAGATAGGGGCACTATCTTCATTGGTGATTACATTTCAAAGGGATGTCTCCCAAGTTCCTGAGAAAGAAGGTTCTAGGTTGTCAAATTGGCAAGAGACTTTTAAAAATTTACATCTCAAAGGGGCAGAGAAAGAATTTACAATGAAGTAAATGCTCTCAGTTTTTTAAAGTAAATGCTCTAAGAGAAGGAAACAGAGGGATCTCTGTGGTTAGGTTATCTGGATACTGTAAGGACGGGAGTGAGAGGGAGGTTGGAGACCTATAGGCAGGAAGAAGCCTATCTAATAATGTTTAGTCAACCCAGGGGAAATATTAAAGCCATCTTGGTCAAAAGGATTGGCTACCTCAGACCTGCTTCTGAAACTGTCATCTTAGCCAAATAAAAGTGGAAAGAACTTCCAAAAAGTGATAATTAGATATGACATTAGCCTCACATTCCAAATTAGAACTGTAGAGAGATAGATCGAACAACATATACAGTTTTTTCTTGCCTGGTTATAGACAGAGGAAAGAGCAAACTATAAAACTGTCCGTTAGAGGTTTGATCTAAACTGGAGAACAGCAAAAGTTACCATCCTAGAGAAAAATACTTTTTCTTCTTCCCATTCTTTTGCACTTCTCTTGGGTTTAATATCTATCTCACATATAAATAAATTATTTAATTTAATTAAAATATATTGAATTCTGAAATATGCTAGGTGCTGTGTTAGGTACATGGAAGTCAGAGATAAGTAAAAATTAGTCTTTGCCTTTGAGTACTTTAAAGTTCAGTGGTAGAATACCATTGGTAAACAGGTAATTATAGTACATGGGTAAATATTGTAACAGATCTAAGCATATATTGTGAAGGGGTTCAGAAGAGCCTCTCCAAAATATGCCACTTTAGCATGTGAACTATTTTGAGCTGAAGGCAATCAAGACCCAGCAGATTCAAAAAAAACTTTTACCTTTCCCTTAACTACCTAAAATAATTTAGATAAGGGACTGGCTCAGAGAGAGAGCTATTACCGGAGATCATTCTATCTGAATGACCTGTCTGCATGGCAGGATAAACACCTGATTACCAAACATCTACCCTTCTTATTATCCCTCCTCCCCTTTGAAGCCCCAGACCCTTATCCCATTTCTCAGCTCAGGATAGCATACAAGCCTCAACTGATTTGTCCTTGTGTCTCACATTCTTATGGGGTTCCTGTACATATGTACTAAATTTTTTTTCCTGTTAATCTGTCTTATGTCAATTTGATGATTCTACCAGCCAAAGAACCTAGAAAGGTAGAAGACTAATTTTTCCTCCCCTACAGTTGGCGTAGCTGGCAGGATACCTCACTGGCTGGACACTGCTCACTTCGGGCTGCTGCAGTGAGGGTTCCTAAGGCCTCTGACAAGAACTGGCCGAAGGTAACAATTCTTAATACGTCAGTTTCTCCGATCTCTACCTGAGGAGTCCAGTGGAAGCGAGTGGTGAGAGTGTTTTTTCCTCTTTTAAATTTAGATTAGCAGGAGAAAATATTTGTGGAATTTTTTCCTTGGGTATAGTGATTCTAGTAAAGATTTGTGTATCCGTGGTTAAGTCATAAAACGCTATTGATTTGAGTCATTATTGAGAATAATATGAGATCCTAGTTGTCAATGGACAGACAACGGATCCTTTGAATGAAAAAAAAAAATTAGAGTTCTCATCCTAAATAATTGTCTTCAAAAGAATATAATGGCTAGCCTTGTGGACTCCCTTAATAAGATGGAAAAACAGAAATTAGATTTAGAAAAAAAATCAAATTTCACTCAGACTCTTTCCTATTTACCTTCAGACATTTGCAGATATTGTAAAACATCAGGACATTGGAAGTATAATTGTCCTGCATTTAAGACAAAGCAGGAAAAGAAAAGGAATTATTTGGAAATTAAACAAATGAAAAAAAATCTTAAATACCTAAGAACTATCGTCCTGGAAGCTATAAATATCTACAAAAATGGAAAAATCTTACTAAGCTTGTTTTGCATCCTGAGAACTTGGCTTGGTAAGGCTAAAGTTGGGGGCCCCAAAATATGGCCTGGACAGAATTGTGAGTTGCAGACCATCTGCAGCTATTCATGGAAGGACAGAGATATAGCCAAACTCCATTTGCAGCTCAGAGTTCTACCAAACTGCTGCCAGCCCTCAGAAAAACTACAACGGCCATTTCAGAAATGTTCCAATTAGATAAGCTCATTTAAGAAGTGCACTTGAAACCAAGGGCTCCCAAATAAAATAGAATAGGATACATATTTTAATTGACATGCAGAAGCCTCCAAAAGGCTTCAAAATTCCAAAATAGCTTCATTAAAATTTCATTGCAAAAAGCTAATGAAAAATTAAAGATATAAGAGGTAACTAAAACAAAAAACTATGAGACTTATGTAATTCTTACTCTCCCCCCTTCCTTTATTCAAGTGCTCATTCTGGTACCCCTCTATGTGAATTGTCTTTCCACTCTGAAGAGACTATTAAATGGTTACCTTTTAAAATAAAACCACTTGAGCTTGCAAGTGATCTTCCTCAAATATCTTTCACTCCTTGGTCAAAGGCTGAACTAAGGGCCATAGCTAAAGAATTTCTTAAACCCAAGGAGGATCCTCAAAAGTTTTTGTAAATGGATTTCCTCCTTAGATTAGTGGATAGATAAAAAAGACAGAAAATAAGATGGGAGGCTACTGGTCTGACTGAACTTGTGATCATAGCTGATATTCAGAGCTTGATAGCAATTTATTTTTGGCCTCCTCCCCTAAGCCAAAATAAAACTGTGTACCCAGAGGGAAAGAAAACCCTTCTAAAGCCCGGATTTATGGATGGATCACCCTATGATGTCATTTAAGTGTCAACCAAATTCTTTGAGGAATTGAGAACAGCTGTCTTTGTCTTGCAGATCTTTGCAAAACTGGAAATGCAGTTCTAGGGCAGTTCAAAATTCCCCTGTTCATTTTTATCAATTCCAAACCCTCCTTTATTTTTATCTTAAAGAGCTTGTAACTTGTATTCTTTCTCTGTGCCTTTGAGATGTAAAAGTTAAAGATGTAAAGCTAAAGTGCAAACATTGGGAGAACTTTCTTATCAGAAGGAGAGAAAAAGAAGGAAGGTCATTTGAAACTTGGATGAATAAAAAATCATTTAAGTGCTCCTCCACAGATATTAGTGAAAGGTTTTAGCCCTCTGAGCAGTAACTGTAACTTATTCCATCTCCCAGAAAAACAACTTAGATCCAACTCCTTTTATAACTAATCAGTTTTACATTATCATACCTGTCTCATGGCTAATATTTTATAACAAAACTATAAGGTCTCTATTTGCATTTGTCTCTGTGTTCATGTGTGTCTATATATACGTGTGGTACATGTGTGGTACTTCTGTACTTCTGGACGGTATTGCTAAAATTAATTTCTAAAAGAGGTCTATTTAATTGGCTTAAAAACAAAGTGCTTACATGAATTGAAGACATAACAAAAACTAATCCAAATGCTTTTCAAGTTCATGCAATTTAGGATAATTTTTGGTACATAAAAGGTAGTTTAAATTTGTTGGTTTAATTAATACAGACATGTCTTTAGAATTATCAGCATTAAATATAATACACTTTTATTCTACTTGGGTTTAAAGGTCAAGTAAGTTCATTTTATCTCTCTTACAAAATTTGTCACCAAAAAAAAAAGTAATAGCTTGGGATGATGGCTGACTTTGTCTAATGTCTCATGAAATTTTCTTTGTGAGTAGTCCAAACCTATTTGTTGGGAATAAATGGTTTAGATATATATAAGTTAAATAAAAATTTTATAAGAATAAAAAAAGATAAAAATTTTTGGATGCAATAATTATGTTTTATGGTTATGTACTTAAAAACAGCTTTCAAAATCTTTTGGTAATTCAAAACTTTACAGCTTTGCTAAGTTAAATGATGAAAATTCATTGAATATCTAGATCATTTCCAAATAAGATAAAATACTGAAACATTAATTACTTAACATATGTTTACTTAATTTTTTCTTCTAATTACAGAGAAACTAAAAATATTTCAATCTATTAGTAAACATATTCTGGGCCACACTGAAAGACTGTACTATGAAAAAGCATATGTTTCTAGAAAATATGAAATGTACTCATAAATTTAAATATCTAAAGAAGACTGGTGTAACAGACAGTTCATAATTGCTTATTTCTTTATTTTCACTAAAAATTAAGGCTTCTAAGGGTTAAAATTCTAATATATGTAATTAAAACTACTAGAAATAATAAGGGAAAGAAATTTTATGTGCAGTAAGGACTGGTTAAAATTGGAACAAATTTAATGAAGTAAATGAGATTTGATATCAAAAGTAAGCTGGTGCAAAATTATAATTTGTTTTTCTCTTAAACGGACAACGTTTTCTTAGACTATTGGTGTTCCTTTGGGAAGAGTTTGTAAAAGATTTTTCTTTACCTTTGAGAAATCTACCTAGAACGTAAAGAATTTGTGTCTTGTCAAAATAATCACCTATGTTCTATGTTGTTTTTATCAGGTCTTTGATTACTTGAGAAAACTGAGTATTCTCTATTAAAAGAGCTATTTGCTTCAAACTATGTAAACTTATATATTTTCCTGTGAAATCTTTAATTGTCACTATGGTTAAATGGATAACTAAGTATCATTTCACAGTGATCCACAATCCTATTTGACCAAGTGTGTTAAAATCCTTAAATATTTTTGGCAAACTTTTCAAAATAAAATCCTAAATGAAGTCTTTTTTGACCTCAAACTAACATTGAAATTTTCCAGGGTGTCCCTGGAACATCTCAAAGGATTTGTTCTCTTATAAAAAAGGAGATATTAGGGGCCGGCCCAATGGCGCATGTGGTTAAGTGTGCGCGCTCTGCTGCGGAGGCCCGGGGTTTGCCGGTTTGGATTCTAGGCACACACCGATGCACTGCTTGGCAAGCCATGCTGTGATGGCGTACCATATGAAGTGAAGGAAGATGGGCACAGATGTCAGCGCAGGGCCAGTCTTCTTCAGCAAAAAAAGAGGAGGATTAGCAGATGTTAGCACAGGGCTGATCGCCTCACAAAAAAAAAAAAAAAAGGAGATCTTAAACTAATTAGGTGTATTTGATATGCTAAATTACATGAAAAACATTGTCAAATAAGTCTTCTTTATGTTGTATTTATATAGGCATATGTTATAAATATTCCAGAAATCATGTGAAATTCCTGGAAATCTGGTAAGTCTTGGTATAATGTTATGAGTCATAATTCTAGTTATCTTAAAATGTTGCATGTTACAGAAACCAAATTCCATTGTAATAAATTTTCATTGGATCTTTAATAATGAGTATATTTAAGTCTTTTCACAGACAGTTATTGTTTTACTATGATGCTTTATAAAAGCATTCCTGTAAAAGTGCTTCATCTTCGAGAAGATGCATGACAAAGGACTCTTTGACAAGTATAGGTTGCTGATAACTTTAAGATCATATAACTTAACTGTATAAGACTTTCCAGAACCAGTGTCAAAACCAGATTCAAGCAGAACAAGCATTAGTTACATGGGACTGAATGAACTGAAGAGGATAATTATAATTATTTTCCTTATTGCTTTGTTTTTACCAGATCTAAGGAAACCATTTTTTCTTAAGCTATCTGTGACTAACAGAAATTTGGTAAATTATACCTTTGTAAGCAGAATTAAAACATTTATCTTTTTTCCCCACCTGATCCTATCAGAATTTAAAAACTCATAGTGAGTATTCTTATTTTTATGGCAATATAGTTATTTACATAAATTCAATAAGAATCTGTTCTTCTTGTTACAGGATGTATTAGGGAACTTTGGTTATGTTACCAAAGTTTTGACTGGAATGTCATGTTTGAGAGAGATGTGTATAGACTCACATATGACCAGACAACTTTAAGGAAATAAGGTTGACTTTAAGGAACTAAGGAGGTAAGGTCAGCCTGGTACATTGCTTACAGAGTTTCCAGTTGCCTTACTAGGTGAGTAAGGAAGGTCACTTCCTGGCAGGTGCAGAAACCTTAGGATATTTGGGGGACCTTGAAAAGAGAGGAATTCACCTAAATCTATAGGTATTGCAGGCAAAGTCTGATGGTGAGACCTTAGCTTGGCTTCTTAGCCTTGAGAGGTTTTTAAAAATTCCAATCTGAGATTCCCTATGAAAAGTTTCAGCAGAGTAGATTAAAAGATTCTATATGGTCAAGCATTATTCTTGCTTCACTTATGTAAAAAATCAGGCCAAGTTTACTGAAACTAGACTTAATTTGCAAACAAATTAGTCTTACTATGGTTATCCTTGATAGAAATGGGAGTGATTGTAGAGAAAAAAATTGTTTCAGTAATACACTTTTGTGGATATTAGTTTCTAATACTGTAAATTGTCTATGAGGTTTTATTATATACCTGTAACTACACTAGTTCTTGTATTCGTCTAGTTTCCGCAAATGTCTGGCTATACTTCTCTAACTAATATTTCCAATTTTTCTCCTTCTGACTTGGAATAAGTGAGAACTAAATCTGCCCTTTTTCCAAAGCTATGCAAGCTCAAGTTGGGCAACTTAATATAAACTTTAGAGAAATCACCACAACAGCTCATGTATGGATAATCTTTGTGCCTGTTGCTGTGTGGCCACTCAGAAAGATCATCATAGACCTTCAAACTGCAAACTAGGAAAATCTATCAGATTGCCACTGCCTGCCCTCACTTCATCTACAGATGTTTTGAGCTAGACATCTAAAAATCTTTTCAACTAGCTACCTTGAAAACTCAGACACTAGGATTATAATCTGCTCCTATTATCAACATTTGTTTTTCTTTTGTTTCTATAGAAATGCCTCTTACTAAAAGCCTGATTGTTTGCACCATGGCATAACTTTGGGAGCCCACCTTCATCACCATCTCCTGAAATGAGATACAACTGTTTAACTGAACTGACCTATTTTCAGGACTAAGAGACTGGTTCAGTGAGATGGAGCAGTCTACCAACTCAGCCTCTGGACTGTGAAACTACTTGGGGAAGTTTCAAAGGCAGGACTGAAGGGGTTCAGTATTAGCTTCCCCAAAATGTGCCACTTTGGTATATGAACTATTTTGAGCTGAAGTAATACCTAGGAGATTAAAAAGAAAGAAAGAAAAAAAAACTTTATCTCTTCTTTAACTACCTGAAAGAATTTAAATAGGGGTCCTGGCTCAGAGATCTATTACAGAGATAATTTATCTCAATGATCTATTTTAATGGCAGGGCAAACACCTAATTACCAAACATCTGCCTTTCCTATTGTCCTGTAACTTACCCTCCTCCCCTTTGAAGCCCCAGGCCCTTATTCCATTTCTTAGCTCAGGATGGCATATAAGCCTCAACTGCCCACCTTATTCTTGGGTCTCATATTCTTATAGGGCTCCTGTACATACAAAATTAAATTTGTTTTTCTCCTGTTAATCGATTTTATGTCAATTTGATTATTAGAGCAGTCAAAAATCCTAGAAGGAGTGAAGAAAAATTTTTCCTCCCTGACAACTACTAAAATGATCATTTAACTTAGCTTTACTTTTGGAGAAGGTAGATCAGAAAAGTCACTCAGTAACAGGTAACACTTGAAGCATACTTCTAATGCTATCACATTTTGCTCAAAAGTCCATTATAGCTCATAGTCTAAAATGTCCAAACTCCTCAACATATCTTTCAATCTGGCATCAACTTACCTTCTCAGCATAACTGAACTGCACAAAATCAACTCTATCGGCCTAATAATTTTCCACAACTCTAACTTTATGACATTTCCTCCAACTAGAATATTTTACCTCCATCTATACATCCAAATTCAGCCTCTCCTTCAAGGCCTAAGCTCACATATTCCACAAAATGGACTAAAGAGTAACCTTCAGGGCCGGCTCCATGGCTTAGCGGTTAAGTGCGCGCGCTCTGATGCTGGCGGCCCGGGTTTGGATCCCGGGCGCGCCCCAAGGCACCACTTCTCCGTCCAGCGCGAGGCCGAGTCCCACGTACAGCAACTAGAAGGATGTGAACCTATGACATACAACTATCTGCTGGGGCTTTGGGGGGAAAAAAATGAATAAATAAAATCTTTAAAAAAAAAAAAAAAAAAGAGTAACCTTCAAATTATGCATGGTAGAAAGTCATTCCTCTATTTTTGCTTTCCTCTGACCTTGGTTTTGTGCTTACTTTTTGGAGAAAATGCCCTATAACACATTCTTTGACTATTTCAGCATCTAGGTAGCCTCTTTCTCTGTGACTTAAGTTGAAAAAGAAACCTCTTTTATATTAAAATCTGCATTAATTTAATACTATTATCAATAGTGTTGATTTGCTCCAATCTAAAATGTGAATGAATGAATAAATAGTTAAAAATTGCAGTCCACTTGAAGGCAAAGTCATTGTTTTATTAATTTTTGTAACTTCCAAGATGCTGTCAAAGTAGATTCTATACTGTAGCTTTTCAATAAACAGGTGCTAAGTTAAAGTTTTCTCTCTTTATATCTCTATTTACCACAGATTTTTTAGAACTGCCGTATCAATAGGTGTTAAATACGTGATTACTGTATACTTTAATCAGTTTTATCCAGCACTGAATTCCTTGAGTATTACTTTGAGGATACATCTAAGTTTTTTCTCACTTTTTCAATACCCTGCTCTCAGCTTTGTCACTGCTTTGCTGTCTGATTTTCATAATTATATGATATTCTAATCCATACTGTGTTATAAACTTTTCCTCAAGTATTTTGCTTCCTACCATCAGTTCTAATACAAAGCTGGGAAATTTAAATACATGAGATCTGAAGTAAAAGATCTTTGCCTGCACTAAACAATGAGATGCACAAATTAAACTCTACTCCCCATCCCTATCTTAAGTTCATCCTCAGCAGCGGACTGAGCCTACTTCCCCGAGGGAGCAGAAGCATTTGAGTGTGAAATTCTCTCTTAGCAGCTTTACGCTTCCCCACCCTCTTTTCTTTTTATCTCCCTTTTTGCTGACTCTGAGAAAGAACTGTTTGAATTTTTTTCCCTCCAAAGACCTTTTCTATGTACTTCTTGAAAGATCTCTGTCTTAAAATTTCCTTCCAACTTAGTTACTTTCTTTTAGACTACCTCCATCTTAAGAAGAAAAAACAAACCAAATGCCGTACAATTAGCCCTGATATACTATATCACTTCTTTCCTTCCCTTGTCCAGATGGAGATCTTAAATACATAAGATTTTCCCTGTGTTCTTCTTCCCTCTTCGTTTGCTAGTCAACTAACTTTAAAATCCTTCCTTCTCAGTTTCATTAATGAAACTTACTCCAAAGCCACCAATGGTTTCTAATTACCAGACCTTTGAGATCACGTCCTATTTGAAAACTGTAGCATTTGACATTGCCGTTCACTATCTGTTCTTGGAATTTCCTTTTTTATGTTTTATGACAAAATTGCATATTTCTATTTTCCTCTGACCCTTCCAACCTAATATTTTACTTTGTTGCTTACTCTTATCTTTTACAGACAGAATCTCTAAATAAATGAACTTTGGCAATGGCAATGAGTATGTAAAACGACTTGATGCTAGCCTTTGTTTAGTCAGCCTTGACAGGAGGCAGCACTATGAGTGCTAATAGCATGTATTATAGACTCAGCTTATTAACTCTTTTAACTTACCAGTTACTTACCAGTAAGTACCAGTTTAACTCTTTTAACTTACCAGTAACTACCAGAACTTACCAGTTCTGTGACCTTGAGCCAATTGAACTTTCTCTTCTTCATCTGTAAAATGGCCATAATAGTAACAATAATAACATATGACTCAAAGAGCTATTGCAAGAATTACAAAGTAAACCATGTAATGTGTTAAGAATGATGGTTGGAACACAGTAAATACTCAATACATTTTGGCTAGTATTAGAAGTAATAAGACTTGAAAACTGGAACGGAAGATAAGTGAGTGTGTGCATAAAATAAGACAACGATTTCAGATATTTAGAGCAGATTGTTATTTCAGTTCTCTTCCTACTAGACAATCTGCCCAAATCCTTTCATATCTTGGATTAAGCAGATGCTTTAGAGAGTCATCTAGTTGAAGTCTCCCATTTTAAAAAAGATGAAGCTGAGGTAAAAAGAGTAAAAATGTCACGTCAAGATCCCATAAGTAGTTCTGGAAGTTTTCTATATGTAATATTTCATTAGATGGACAATGTGTGCCAGTCTGCTCACATTTAGATACTATTTTAAAAGTAAACGAATAAATATATTTAGAGTGCTTTTATTTCGGCTCAATTTATACATCTATGCTTATGCTCTAATGAACTCTCTAGCTTGTACTAAAATCCCATCACTTCAGAGATTTGGGTAGAGTGTGAGGGGGAAAATGAAGAAGCTTTGATTTACCAATACATATTGAAAGAAAATGAAAAATATTAAAAGAACTTATGTTAATGTCTTTTATTTCTAGTCTTCAATTTTCACTTTCATTCCATACCCATGCGAGTTAGAGAGATTAAAAAAAAATCAAATGATTCACCTGAGAGTAACCTTAGAAGCAGGCCTCATTCTTAGAAATTTCTGAAGACCTGTGCATTTGCATATGCTTGGAAACAGTGAGACCAAGGCCAGGTTCACTTCCTGTGGTGGTGGTTCTTGTAGATGCCATTGACAGCCCAGATAGTGCCAGCCAAACACGACAAAAACCTCGGGATGTCCGATCACAAGACAGGAGCAAAGACAGTGAGTTTTTAAGTGTTTCTTTTTCGTTTGCACTTTCTAATGAAAAGGTTTGTCTTTGGCTTTTTTCTGGGAGGGTGATATCCTTAGGGCCAGGACCAGCTGCCTGCCTCTACCGCCACTGACAATTATGTTTTCCTCTGCTGGGGTGAGATACCATTGAACCTAGTGCTTCATATTCCTCTTATCTCGCATGTCTATGCCTTAAAGATAGTGCAGCACCATTAGTAGTAAAATTATCTTAAAAGAAGTTAGTAAAATGCAGAAAGGAGAAAACAAAAGGAGTTTATCTTCGGAGTCCTGGCTTTCATGACGTAATCTGAATATATTCCCAACTAAATTGTATGTTGTTAGTTTGAGTTATTTTCTTTCTTTTTCTATTTATTTACAGGAGTGGATGAGACAGTTATTATGGCACTCTGATCTCCCAGTAAGGGTTAACACTAACCTTACAGAAAATAGAAGGTAAAATATAGTTGTTTAGGACTATAAATTGTGAAAAGGTACAGGGGTTTTGCTAAGAATATTATGCAAATATTGCATTTTATCGTTGTCAAATAAATAAAAAATTATAGCCAAATCCTATTGGAAGAGAAAATTATATTGCAACTGAGCCAGCCTCATGTTAAATTAAAGAGTAATAAAATTAAAATTAGTTAAAAAATTTTATATGCTAATGTTATACTAATATAAATCTATAATTAATTGGGTAAACTTTTACTGACTAATATGAAAGTTGTGACGCTAGCTGCCAAATACTACAATCCATTAAGAATGAGTCTTGACACATATATTTAATTAATGGGCATAAGAATGAAAGAATTACGGTTTATATAGACAATGTCAGTTTTAATAATGAGTCTCCTGGATATTTGATGGATCAAACAGGTTTTGTCACAATACTTCTTGGAATTTAACATAATAAACTGTGCTTTATTTTCTGTTGAAAGCACATCAATAATCTTTGAGAATTCAAATATTTTATCTATCTTTGTGACTAATGCTGAATAATTTGCCTCTTTGACCTACATTGACAATAGAGAGAATAAAAGCATGATACAAATGATTATTTATTAATAATATAAGTTAAATTAAGCACAGTGACTATTTTCCCCAAAGATGTCTTTCTTAATCTTTGATGCTTTTGCCTTCCATCATAATTACAAAAGAGATTTTCCCATTATATTCATTTGCCTCTCTCCAACCTATAATTTTCCAGTCATTAGTGTTCATTATCAACACTACAACTGAGGGATAGATTAAAAATGTGGCATTGATATCACAAAATTAATTTGATTTTCATTGTATCATGATAAATTCAATGGAAGTATTAAAAGTATTTATGTCCTACGAAATCTGTTTCTGCAATAAGACTGTAGAGCTAATTTTACTTCTCATACTTTAGTCATAACTAGTCCCCAGTTCTTTAAAATTCTCCCAATAAAATGATTTTCCAGTTTTCAGTGGATATCAGCATAACTAAAGTGGTGATATTTTTGTATACATACAGTAATATTGAGTTTAAATATATTTTAAAACAATAGGTTGTAAGCATTAGTTATATTGTTAAATCATAAAGCAGAGTCTATAACACTGAGGACATGGTGTTATAGGGAATATTGATCAGCACATTCAAGGACATCACGATACTTGAGTCTGATTGTGCTGAATCAACAACTTCTTCACAACACTGATTCAATTTTTTGGAGGAGTTTGAAATAATAAGGATTATGAAGAAAAATTGATATCATTTCAAAAAGAGCTAAATTTGAATGCTTAGAAAGAAAAAGGAATGAAAAGCAACTGAGGCCAAGCCTTCTTTTCTAATCCTGTCATCATCACCAATCCTGCACCGAAGTTACAGAAAGGATTTGGATTTAGATTTATCATAAAAGGGAAGGGAAGGGGAGAGAAAGGGAGGGAAGGGGAGGGAAGGGAGGAAGGAAGGAAGGAAGCAAGAAAGGAAGGAAGGAAAAGAAAGAAAGAAAGAAAGAAAAGTAAAGGAAAGAGAGAAGGAAAGAAGGAAAGAAGGAAAGGAAGGAAGGAAGGAAGGAAGGAAGGAAGGAATGAAGGAAGAAAGAAAGGAAGAAAAAGAAAGAAAGAAAAGAAAAGAAAAAAGAAAGGAAAAAAGAGGGGTGTCGAGTTGCCAGGCTAAAGTCTAGAAACATGAAAGAAGACTTGTAATTTTGGGGAGTCTTAGAAATGTCTGTTTCCATGAGTTTTAAAAGAGGACAAAAACAACTGAGTGAAACAACACATATTCGGTGATAAAATTCAAATAGATAGAAAAGAGTACTTTGTAATGCATTTGAATAAAGCAAATAATTTGAAATTCATATAGACTTTTCCTTAGAAATCAGATGTAATAGCTATTTAAAAATTTCACTGATAGAAAATAAATAGCTCTGACTTACCACAAGAGAAGTTCACAAATGTTAGGAGTCAACTTGACCATGAGGAGCAAAGGAGTAAAGATAGCTAGGTGGGGTAACAACAAGCCTTAGTTGAGACTGAGGCAATTTCCGGCATAATCACAGAGTTAGAGCACTGTAAGGATTACTGAAGCATAGGCACAGTTGTATATAAACTTTACAAACCTGTCACGTACTAAGAAGAAGAAGCACAGTTGTACAAGTGCTAAATGCATTTTTCTTGAAACATTCTAGATACCTGAATTACAATAAAAAGACTAAATCTCAGTTCTTGGCACAGTGCTAGTGCAATCTCTCCTCTAACCAACTCATGCTATTTCTTTATTGGATTTTTATTCATTAGGAGGATGAACCAAATACAATCTCTTTACTCACAATGAAACATATAGATTTTATTAGGCTTAATACTCTCTAAAGTGCAGGAAACATTTTGTTCTTTTCTAATCCACCAAGGTTTTAACCAATGAAGAAGATTTGCATTCCAACCATGTTTTTCCCTTGTCACAGAAGACGACTTCTTTGATAAAGAAATATCAGTTACTTTTATTTCTTACATTGCATTTTTGCGGTGTACTTTGGTTTTGCAATATCCATGTTGAGACAAAAGGTGAGAAATTTCTCACTTAAAAAATAAGCCATAGATCCAAGAAAACTACATAAATAAACATAGCATTATTCTTTCATCCCTTCAAAAATTATTCGGTTTATACCATATACAAGGCTATGGGCTTAGTGTAGTATCAGGCAGTACATCACCCAGCATATGTTCTGTTATCAAATAACCAAACAGTCTCAGTGGTTTAAAACAACATTAGTTTATTGCTTACTCTCACTGCACGTCCATCAGAAGCAGCCAGAGAGGGACAACTCATCATAGTATTGTAGGAAATCAGGCTGACAGAGCAGCCTTCATCTCAAATGGTGCGCATTGTGGTGCCAGAGGGAAAAGTGCTCGACAGAGTCTCACATTGGCAATTAGGCACTTGGTCACAGAAGTGACACACATCATTTCTGCTCACGGGGCATTGGTTACAATTAATCACATGGCCATAATGATCACAAAGGGTCCAGGAAACGCAATATTACTGTGGGCCTGGAAGACAGAGAGCTGGGAATATTTGGTAACAGTGCTTATGATTAGCACAATAGGAGTGAATGAAATAGGTTTGGTCTCTGTCTTCTGGAAATTCACGGTCTACTAGGGAATTCAGAAATAAATAGGTAATCAAATAAATCTATAATTTTAAATTATTATGGGTACTATGAAGCTAAAGAAGAGGGTTTACTGTTAGAAAATGGTGGAGAAGGGGCCACTTTATCAAATATCTTTAAGAAAGTGGCATTTAATCTGAAATCTAAAGCATAAGAAGGAGTGGCAAGAGTATATTGAATGTAAATAAAAAATAGAATGTGTGTGGCATAAGGCAGTAATTCATATAAGATGTTAAAATCAGTGGTGAATAGTTGAGATTTAAAATAAATTTAAAATACTTAAGATTTAAAATAAAATCAAATGGAAGAATTTTAAGCAAGTATATTAGATATACAGATTGCGGATAACAATACGTAAGAAAATATAGCATAAAAAAGATTTATGGGTTGAAGAATTAAGAAGTTCAATGATGTCAGTGTTCTGGATGGAGAAATTTATATTTTTCCTGGATTTTCCCTGATAGTAGAGTCTGCACTGTACCATCCAGCATCTCCCTATGGGACTGAATGACTTATTCCTCCAGCAGGTCAGCTATCTGCCCTCTCTGGAAATGGGCATTACCATCAGCTGAAGAGACCACATTACTTAAGGTCGTAACACGTTCCTGGGGCAACTTGTGTCCAATGAGTAGTCAACACATGAGTATGAAGTTCTGGCCCCTTCTCTCCAACTGGGAAAAGTATGCATGGCTGTCCTAGCTGAAAAGATCTCAGTGGGGTTGACTGAGGCCTTATTGTGACTGCAACACATCCCACTCTCCCTCTGACCAATCATACTTCCTCTTCCTCTGTCACAGTGCTGATCCTGAGAAGATTTTTCCAAATTTTATTTCCCAATAAAATCCCTGCATGCTTCTCTATCTCAGAATGTATAGTCCTGGGAACTCGAACTTCAACAATTGTTAAGTGTTAGGAGCTATGAAGGTTCTGTGATTTCTACCCCACCTGCAAACCAACAGTTTAGCTTGCCAAGGTTTCACGGAAGTTGGCAGAAGACACAAGACCACTAGGACATGAAGGGCAGTTTATTAGTTAGAGTAATAACAATAGACAGATAAACATTTGTGCTCATTCCCCAAGCTCCGTTCCCACAGGGCTACACAATGAATGCCAGATGATATGTTGCACTCACAGTGGAGTGCATTACAGGAAAGAAAATCCAAGCTTTGGGTACCCAACACTTATAATGGACAGTTAGCCTGCCTAAGCTTTGCCAGACAAAGACATTATCTTTATTACACCGAAAAGTAAATGACATCCCCTTTGCTCCAGAGACACTATCTCTATCTTCCAAGGATATTTTATATGCAAGCATTCTAGAAAATATACTCCGAAATACAAGCAGTCATTGGAGAATTGTATCTGCACAAGAAGGAGAAGTTCCCAAAAGATGGTAAAAATGAAATTTTGGAATTGCATTGGCCTCCAGTTTGTTGGCAATGATGAAAACAACACTAGGCATAAGATAACAGTACAACTGTTAAAATATTCATCAGTCATGAACTAGGATGTTATACTGGTGAAAGGAATTGTATTAGCAAGTGCAGTGTATTAGGTGTTATAGAAATGTGGGTGAGAGAATAATTATAAGATGTTTTTGCTCAGAGTACTTGATGCTCTGGGTAAGTACAATGAAAGACTGACCATAATAAATTATCAGTTAAAAATTAAATGTATAAAAATAAGAAAATAAACAACTTGATTGAAAAATAGGCCAAAGACCTTAATAGACACCTCACCAAAGAAGATACACATGTGACATATAAGCATATGAAAAAAAATGCTCTACATTGTATGTCATCAGGGAGATGCAAATCAAAACAATGAGATACTATTATACACCTGTTAGAATGGCCAAAATCTGGAACACTGATAACACCAAATGTTGGCAAGGATGTGGAACAACAGAAACTCTCATACATTGCTGGTGGGAATGCAAAACGGTACATTCACTTTGGAAAGTAGTTTACTTTTCTTAACAAAACTAAGTATACTCTTACCATATAGCGATCACCCTCCTTAGTATTTACCCAAAGGAGAAAAAATTTGTGTCTATACAAAAACATGCACGTGGATGTTTATAGCAGTTTTGCTCATAATTGCCAAAACTTGGAAGCAACCAAAATGTCCTTCAAGAGGTGAATGGATAAATAAACTGTGGTACATCCAGACAATGGAATTTTATTCAGCACTAAAAAAAAAAAAAAAGAGCTATCAAGCCATGAAAAGACCTGGAAAAATCTTAAGTGCATATTACTAAGTGAAAGAAGCCAATCTGCAATGAACGATTCCAATTGTATGACATTCTGGAAAAGGCAAAGCTATGGAAAAAATAGAATGATCAGTGGTTGCCAGGGATGGGAGGGAGGAGAGTGGGATGAATGGGCAGAACACAGAGGATTTTTAGGGCTGTGAGAATGCTCTGTATGATATTATGATGATGGATATACATCATTATACATTTGTTCAAACCCGTAGAATGAACAACACCAAGAGTGAACTCTAAGGTAAATTATGGACTTTGGGTGATAATGATGTGTCAATGTAGATTCATCCTTAGTAACAAATGTACCACTCTGGTGAGTGATGTTGATAATGGGGGAGGCTGTGTGAGGGAAGCAGGTATAAGGGTAGTCTCTGTACCTTCCTCTCAATTTTGTTGTGAATCTAAAACTGCTCCAAAAAGAAAGCCTTTAAAAAATTAATTGTGAATATCAGAGGACCTACTTAGCAGCATCTAAAGAAACTCTTATCTCCTGCACTCAGCAAGCAGAGAAAACTGAGCCCTAATATTTAATCATAAGGATGATGGAGCTCCTAGGCAGATCTGCTATGCCGAGGTCAGGGACTTGATTAGGAAAGAATGAATACTGTGATATATCATTGGGATATCTGAGTTGATACACTTAAAAATCTTGAACTTCCAGATTCTCCTAAACCTGAAAAGGTAACCCACCATATCTATTAAGATATGGTACTCCTCCTTGGTTGAAGATGATGCAAAACAATACATACCCTGACCCCTACAAGCTGTCCCTACCTCCATTTCTGGCATTTAAGCCCATAGCTAAGGTTAAGTCACAGCCAGGAAAGTGTGGAGACTCTTAAGGGAAGAATGAAAAGAAAGGTACTGTACCCTGAAAAAAGTGAAATGTATAACCTACATGTACTAGCAGAAGCCAGGAGAACACAGCATATGGGACTATATTCTGAGGATGCTGAATCAAGTGGGCAGTGGCAGGGGGTAGAAGATATGGTTGGGTAAGGGAGAGTTTATTGATACAAGAGCAGTTTCCTGAAATTCATGATTTGTCACTCTGGTAAGACCACTGGGAAGTGGGACAAATATGATACTCGGATGTCTTCTAGAAGATTGGAAATTTTTATGAGCTAAATTAAGTGAATTAGAGATTCCAGGACTGCTGTGGCAGAAAGAACAAAAGACTGAGAGAAGTGAGCATGGCAGATCATACATACTACGTAAGGTTGGAAAACTTGCCAGAAAAATAATTTCACTGGAGGACTTGGTGGACAATCCTTTTACCAAAGCAATAAAGAATGAACTGTTGAGAGGGACATCAACATCACTGAGAATCTAAGTTGTGGCTGTCTTCTACAAGCCAAGGCTGAAGGTAAGAAATGCTATTACAGAAATGGGCTCCCTTATTACAATATATAAGACTGGATCCCCCAAAAAGTAGAAACCAAGACATGATACTAACAATCGGAAGCCATGTGAGCAGAGTTATCATAATGAGATGCAAAGTTGGTCTGACAGCTGATTCTCAAAGGGAAAAATCTTCCATTATGGGATACAGCAAGAGTCATGTGCAACTTTAAGCTCTGGCAGACATCTGGGCACTTTGGACTCCTCATACTGAAGGTCTTGCAGGCAAGAGAAAAAGTCTTCATCCTGGCAAGGATAATTAACCCTAATTAGCAGGAGAAAGTAGGCTGCTGTTAATCAATATGGATTAGGGAGAAATATATTTGTCAACAAAGTGATCCACTTTAGTATATCTTGGGATACTCCGGCCCAAGTTTGGTATAATTCCACAAGTTCAGTTGCCGCAGCCTGAGAATGAGACAGTGACCAGGAGTCCAGACACTTCAGGGATGAGATTCTTGGTCATCCCGCCAGGTAAACCATCCAAACGAAGAGAGGACCTGAGACTGAAGGAGGATGTAGATGGAGCAGTAGGAGAAGGAAAAATTGCTTATCAGTTGTGGCCCTCAGAATAGAGATTGCTGTGTGCTGAAGAGAGTCATGTCTCCCAAAGTCACGGTCCTTTCCAGAGAGAAGCCTGCATCCAATGATTTGTTGAGGTAGGGTTATTTATTAAGGGCAAGCCTGTGCACCCCAACTATGGACAGCTCTCAAGTGCCATCTCAGCTTCACAACTGAGGCCTTTTTGTAATGGCGTTGCTGCCCAACGTCTCCATCTGACCAATAACAAGGTTGGTATTTCCTTCTACTAAAATGTTATTCCTGAGATCACTTCCCAGTAATTTTTTCTACATGTTAATCTCAATTTCAGAGTCTGCTTTCCAATGAATCCAACCTCTAACAGCCCTCATGGACAAAAGATGGCTAAGACAACTCCAAAGATCGTGTCCTCATACAATCACTTTCAAAGGCAGGAAAAATAGAGGAGTGATGGAGACAGTGGGAGGATCAGTTAGAAGGCTATTGCAATAATCCACATGAGAAAAAATTGTGGCTTGAAGCAAAGACTGTGTAGATGGAACTGAAGATGGAGATTTAAGGTTTAATTTGGAGGGATATTCAACAGGTATCATCGGTAGATCAGAAATTGTGTATAAAAGTGATAGAGTAGTAAGGATAATGCATTTATTTTCAATCAAAGCCGAACATTTTCTTGAAACAGTTCAGTTCATATTTTTTGCCATTTCTTTTGCTGATAAAAATATTTTCTTGGGCCGGCCCTGTGGCTTGGTGGTTAAGTGCGCGCGCTGCGATGCTGGTGGCCCGGGTTCGGATCCCGGGTGCGCATTGAGGCACCACTTCTCCGTTCATCCTGAGGCCGAGTCCCACATACAGCAACTAGAAGGATGTGCAGCTACGACACACAACTATCCACTGGGGCTTTGGGGGGAAAAATAAAATAAATAAAATCTTTAAAAAAAAAATATATTTTCTTGTCATAAGAACAACAATAGTAGTAATAATGTATAGATTCATACAGGAAGATATACCTGTGTGTTAGGAATTTACATCATGCCTATGTCAGGGTTTTCTTTTATGAGTTCTCCAGGTAATTAGTTTTATGGAATATTGCCCTGTTGGCATATCACTCTTTTCCTGTACTCCTGACATTATGTGACAGACATGCCTATCAATTATTTTACAAGCAAACATCTCATTCATATTTTTTAAAGAAATTCAATTAACAGGAAGCAATACAAATTAAGCAGAGAGCCTGGAAATTCAAATAAAGACTAAATTCTCTTTGCTTATCAAACCTCAAACTGTTTATGCCATTCAGCTCACTTCTCGTGACTGAAAAGATCAGAGACCTAGGTTAGGATCACAGCTGGTAGTCCTTTATATCTACTACTGTAATTCCTTCTTTATGTGAAAGTTCATTCTAATGTTTACAACAAACTGTGACTTTTCAGATTGGTGTCCATTTATGATCTATTTAAATTTATCTGTAGACTTTACCTTTTTGCAGGGTGAATGCACCCTGCAAATCACAGTATCTGTGAAACCTCAAAAATAGTCCATGCAGTGTTGGTTCTACTTCATTATAGCAATTAAGATTCATGATTAACTGGGCCATAATTCTGCTAGCTCCTAGGTCTTGAATCTTTGAAATCCAAGTCATTTGATGGCTGTAGCATGCAAATAAAACAAAATCAAATTACCAAGTAAATATCTTTTGTGTTTGACTTCAGCAAAGTCCCATTTACTCAAATAATTGATCAATTAACCAATGAAAATGCACTTTTTGGTTTTGATAATGAACGTAAAATGAATGCACTATCAGAAGATGATGCTTTAGGAAATGCATCATACAATTTTATGGCTGTGGTACACTGGCACACTGGCCTAGACACTGTGATTCTATTAATTAAGAAAAAGAAAGAAAAGTAGCTGCCAGAGTTGTTAGCAGAACTATGAAAAATAAATCATTATTTTGAACTAGGATTTAAAAACTGTTTAAATATTTCTTTTCTAAAAGATGTAGGGAAGTTCCTGGAGCCTTAACATGTTATGCTTTAATTCATAAGATTATGAGTTTATGGAAAAATTAAAAAATCAGATTGGGAAGTCCAGAAAACAAACTTTATTTTCTAAAAGATGGTTATATTGGCATCTTAAATTAAGAAACTATAACAAAGAAATTTCTGGAAAATTCTTTAACATTTTTATTAATTTAGACCTTTTATCAATATGTAGCTATATATATATCCCTATATATGTGTGTATGTGTGTATGTATGTATATATATACAATATCATAGTGGATTTTGGGGAATGCAAAGACCTTTATTCTCATGTGTAGGGAAATGAATATTTTAGCATTTGTATTTTTCTTTGCTTCCTCATGCATCTCAGCTCTGGGAAAAAGGAGTGAATTAGTATCTGAAGATCTTCAGAAGGAATATTGTACTTTTTCTCCGTTGCAGAGGAAACTTGGCATTCAGCCAGCTCTGCCTGGACGAGAGCAAGGAAACTTCTCTACTTTTACGGCTTAGTATTAAGATGTCCATGTTTGGCAAATATCTAAATAATGGTCTCCAAAAGTTCTCTCAATAACAAAATTGACACAGTAATTTGATCTTTATCTGCATATCTCTTGAATCTTTTACTCAGAGTTCATATTCTGGAAGAAGATGTGCTACAGATCAAGTCCTATAATGGTTACTAGGAATACGGCTGTTAAACTCAGATGGCCAGGTCCAAATCCTAGCTCCACCACTTAACTAGACCTGTGAATTTGGTCAACTCACTTATATAATTCCTATTATTTCCTCAATATGCAAAATGAGATTTGAATAGTACCTGACATTCCCAAGCACATAACAAACACTAAATAAGTGTTATCTATATCTATATTTAGATCAATAAAGTATGTTTTATAATGTCAAGTATACAACATCTTTAATATTCACAAATTAAATTAAATTTTGTTGTGCTTAATACAGCAGGGAAATGGACTAAACTCTTAAAAACGTGATTAACATATATTGGGATTAAAAATAATTTCTAGATGTTTTACAATTTATTGGAAAGTATGAGTTGAAACTGTATTCTCAGTAATCTTCAGTTGTTTTCATGGTATTTAAAAGGTAGGTAAATATAACTGTCTGGGATTAGATAAAGACATATAAATGAATAATGCTTTCTAGTTAAAAGCATTGCAATATGACCAAATGCAATTTACCTCATCACTTTGTGGATATTTTGAATAAGAGGAAATGTAAATTGATTTTTTCTCCAAAAATAACAAAAATGCTTTAACAAATGGAATGTGTAAAAAGTTTTGTGGTTTTAAATAGAACATTTTCACAGTAAAATCTAATTTCATTATCAATTTCACACAGCAGAAGGTAGTTAAAATATATGCTAATCATGCTTAAAATGGCATTCCTAGGAATTAATATCAATGTCTTCCAAAATATTTTTTTTCCAATTTTGGATGTTTTCATGGAGGGCTTATTGTATTTGCTAAATTATAAAATACAAGTTCATGCAAAAGAATTGTATAAAACAATTTAAAAATAAATACATTCCAAAAGAGCTAATCTATTTTTCCAAATGCTATATTTAATTTACACTTCATGCTTTGTGAAAAATTTCCATATTTAAATATGATTAAATTGAATTCTTTTTCATTCACTATGACATGAAAGAGAAAATGTTTCTTTTTTTTAATTAAATTTTTATTTCCTGGGAATGTGTAAGGTATTTTCTCCTCACGCCCTTTTAAACGTATACTCAATTTATTTGGAGGAATATGTAAGGCATTTTTTCCCCCTCTGGCTGGCGTCACTTTAAACAAGTACTCAACTACTTTTTCTCAGTTTCAAAATTATAGCAAATGTTTCTATAACCATATTGTAAAAGTTAATAAATTAACATAACAGGTTCTCTACCTTAAAAGTAAGAATAAGTCATATTCTCTAATATAGTTGTCTAATGGCAAAAGAGCCTTTAAAAATTCTACACTACCTTCTCTTTAATTGAATGATGTGATTGTATCATTCATAAATTTTTGTCATTAAGATATATATCTGTATCTATATCTACACACAATATATGTAATGTGTTCCTAATATATATGTTGGAAATCTCCAGTATAACTTTTGTCACATGGTTGCTATAGAAATGTTTGCTAGTTCAACAACTACTCACACAGTTTTGCTTCTGATGTAGAAGCTATTAGCAAGTCAGCACTTCTACTAAGTCCATATAAAAAGTCAGATCAACCAGAAAAATGATCTTTTTTGAGAGCAGAAAAAGCAGGAATGGGCTAAAACTGCAGAGAAATGTGAGCCACGGAGAGGTAATCTGAATTTAGCAAGTGATAATGCCCTGAAGGCATTTCAGATACTAGACAAGGAGGAGTCAAAGAACCAAAGTTGGCAGTGCTGGAGACGGAAAAAACAGCAGAACCTTTGAGGGACACTTGGGGTGAGGCAGTACACAGTATGTTTCTTCCCTAGGATATCTGCCGAAATTTTGGGCTGCACAACTTGAGCAGGAAGCTAAATTCCTAAGTGAAAAGACATTGAAAACCAAAGCAGAGTTATTTGCATTTTTATGAAACAAAAACCAGAGGGACCATGAAGAACACTCAGGACTCTCATTTGAGAACACTTAAGAGCTAATGGAAATCCAGAGGTAGAGTAAGCATTACTAGTGCAGCAACCCAGCTGAGTGTAAGCACAGTCCTTGACTGGACAAAAGATATCAACCACCACTTTCTCTCTCTAATAGACGGAAAATTATATTCTCTCCAGAAGAATGTAACATCATTTTGGGCCTTTAAATATGGTATACATAATATACTACATCCAACAAAACATCTTTAGACATACCACATAACCAAAAATCGTGACAAAACTAGGTCCCAAAGAAAAATATTTCCAAAGATTACCCAGATGTTAGAGATTGGTGACAAAGTTAAAAGATCTATTATTAATATATTCAAGAAAATAGACAAAAAGATGGAAAGAGTTGAAAAATGAATATTTTACCATAAAATTGGAATGAATGACAAAGAATTCAATAGACATACTGGAAATGAAAAATCAAATGTTCGTAATGAACAATCTAATAATAGGTTTTGGCAAAGTAGGGCAAATTAGACACCATTGAAATCAAAAACAGCTAACTAGAAGATACATCAATATCGATTATATAAACTGAAGCACAGAGGAGTGAATGAAAAAATACGTAAAAGTGTGGTAAACACTTCTGGGTCACAAGGAAAAGTTTGAACATAAGTGTAATTGGAGTCTCAGAGGGAAAGAAGAGAGTGAATGGAACCAAACATTTGAAGATAGATTATCTTGAAGAATTTTCAAAAACTGTTGAAACACAGTAACTAACAGGTTCAGGATGTTCTATAAATTGCTAATGAGAGGAGGAGGAGAAATAAAGGCAGGAAGGAAGGAAGAAAAACATAAAACAGTGAAACAATAATACCGTCATTTGACTTCTCAGTAGAAATAACAGAAGACATGGACAATGGAATGATATACGTAAAGTGCTGAAAAAAATAATTATTAAACAATAATTACATACCCAATGAAAATACTCTCAAAAATAATGACAGTAAATAAATTTTCACACAAACTGAGAAAATACATTGTAAGAAAGGAATGAAGAATGACAGACATGTAACTACCAGTAAAGTGTTAAAAATGAGAAAATTCTGGGAAAGTGCCAGAGTAGATAGCACCAGAAATCTGTCTCCCTACCTCGACAACAATTGCATTGGCACAATCTCTTTGCTGTTTTAGAGTTCTGGAGCCTGTTGAAAGCTTACAACTTCCAGGTCATGGCTTGGATGGTAAAGCACAGTTAATTTTCATAAATTTCAGATCTTAGAACAGTAGTGCCTACCCATCCCTCACTTCTCAGCCCTCTGACAGGCACTTGTGTGTATGTTCCTGGAGCAGTTTTCATACAGCTTGGAGAAGCCAGGTGGGCAAAAATGAGCCTGTCCTCCAAATATGGGGGATATGTGTTGTGATCACTGATTGCTGCTTCTGATCACAGAGGTGAAGACACAGAAGTGGCCAGCCATTGTTGTTACACCTCCACCCGGGTTTCAAGCCCCTTCTCTGGCTGAAATGACTTTCAGGGGATTTAAAAGGCTGGCACCTTTTGTTCTCCTCCCCCTTTTTTTCTTATTTTCCCTTTTTGGGAGCCATATATTGAAGACTAGGACATTCAAAAGGAACTGCATATTAGGAGGAAATTAGAGACAAACTACACATTCCCAAAGGAAGGTGCAGGTTCATAAAAGACCTGAGAAGATGTTAAGATTATACCTCAGACTTATCCTCAGTATAGAGACAGCCTACAACAATCAAAACAGCAAAAACAAAAAAAAATCCAGCAAACTGTGGGGAAAGGAGAGACTCTGATTTCCAGAGTTGCCACATTATTTGGTTCAAGTGTCCAATTCTCAACCAAAATATCACAAGGTATACAAAGAAACAGGAAAGCATGGCCCATTCAAAGGAAAAAATAAATCAACGGAAACTATCTCAAAAAAAGACCTGATGGTGAATCTACTAGGCAAAGGCTTTAAAACAATTATCTTAAAGATGCTCGAAGAATTAAAGAAAGACATAGAGAAAGTCAAGAAAACAATGTATGAATAAGATGCAAACATCAATAAAGAGATAGAAAACCTAAAAAGAAACCCCCCCAAAAAAATTCTGGAGCTGAAAAAGCATAATAATGGAAAAGAAAAATTCACTAGAGTATTCAAAGCCAGATTTGAACAGACAGAAGAAAGAATCAGTGAACATGAAGAGAGAACAATGGAAATTATCAAGTCTAAGGAACAAAAAGAAAAAAGATTGAAGAAATATGAACAGAGCCTGAGGGACCTGTGGGACAACAAGAAGGAGACCAACCCACACATTGTGGAAGTTCCAAAAATAGAAGAGAGAGAGATAGGGGCAGAGAGAATATTTGAAGAAACAATGGCTGAAAACTTCCCAAATTTGATGAAAGACATGAATATAAACATCTAAGCATTTCTGTGAGAGTGTTTTTGGATGAGTAACATTTAAATTGGTAGACTGAATAAAGCATAGTGGCCTCCATAACATAGGTGGGTCTCATCCAATCATTTTAAGGCCAGAATAGAACAAAAGGTTGATGCTCCCCCAAGGAAGAGAGAGTTCTCTCGCCTAACAGCCTTCACACTGGATCATTGGCTCTTCCCGGTTCCACAGCAGCCTGCTGGCCTTTGGACAGGAACTGGGACATCAACTCTAGATTTCGGGCTTGCCAGCATCCATAATAACAGTGAGCCAATTTCTTATTATATATTGTATTGGTTGTGTTTCTCTGGTGAGCCCTGCCCCTAATAAATGGATAGTAAATGAGTCATTTTTTTGAAGGTTGTGGAGAGTCTGAGGACTAGCAATCAAATCAGGCATTCAAAATCAGAATCAGAAGTACATGATGATTAATTTTCTTTGCTTTCAGAATAAGCAGATAATCCTTAACCCATTATTTTAACCCTATACATCGTGTGCTTCTTACTTAGTCAAACCAGACGTGATTTGCCTTAAATTCTCAATTACTTCTCTCACTCTTTCTGTGTTCCATTGGCATATTGAGAGTTCATGGTATCTTACTTTAAAATTATACTTATATCTATAAGTATAGCATAGAAAAAATGCTTCTAGGGCAAAATAAAATTATCATGTGAGTTCTTTGAAACATGAAAATAGCTCACGAGTACAACAGACTGAAGAATCATAGAGAGATATTTACTTTTTATCTCAATTTTGGTTTATGTAATCATGGAGGATATTTCAAATATTTTTTCCAATGTAATATTCTTTGTCTAGAAACTGCTGTGTTGAGAGAATTGGTGGATGTTTTTTTTGCCTGAAGCTGAAATGATAGATATTACTTTTTATAGTGTTTTTATATGAAAATGACATTAAAGATATCATTCAAAGTATAGTATAACTACTCAAAATCTGTTAGTGTGAAAAGTTTTTAATTGAACAATCCTCGTGTCGGATACACATAAATTTGTAGGCAAAAGATGCATAAAAATGAAAAGCAAACGGAGAAAGGGGGTAAATGGAATTTAAAAGTTCCAACAATCTAGCATTATCAGGGGAGTGGTAACAGTAATAATTTTGTAATTTGTACGGGAATAAATAATTTGTAAAGGAAGCATATAGTAATATCTAGGATAATTGTTAGATGAATAATAAAATAATTCATAATTAACAATAGAGAGAAAGTGGAATAATAAAAATATTTGATTAATCCAAAAGAGGCCAAGAAAGGATAGAAAAATGAATGTAAAAGAATAGCAAGCCAATAGTAGTATGGCAGATATAAAATTAAACATATTAATTACTTAAAGTGAATAGATAAAAATCTTCCAATTAAAAAATAATTTTATGCTGTTATCTCAACTTCTTTTTTAATATCCTCATTCCTCTTTTTGCAACTCAGCTGTCAGGTATCTAGGGACTTGAATACAACTCTGTGGGTATCAAAGACAGCTCTGCAGATATCACAGAGGCTTCTTCCATTTGTAGAATTCCATTTTTGTCATCTCCTTCTAATAGCCTTCCCATGAGCCCAAATTCTGAGGTTCCACCAGCCCAGAAATGACATATACGTAAGAAAAAAAGGCTTAAATAAGTAGTTACTTTTTCATATTGATATAAAAAATAGAATTAGTACAATTAATTAATGTACTTTAATTTTTAAGCTATGAACTCATCAAAAACAAATAAAGATGACTTTCTATAACCCCATACAACATTCTATGCATGGTAGTCAGGAATTTCTGAGTGTTAGCTCTGGTATTCCCGGCCTTAGGAAAGAATTGACCTATTTTTCATATTTTAGGACATGAGAATAAAAGGGAAGATGTCTGGGGATTTGGAGACAACCTCAAATAGACTTTGATTTTGAAGACCTAGGAGTAACAAATAAATCATTGACAATTGAAACATTACACACAGACTTTTTTTCCTCACTAATTGCTTTTATTTATGTGTCTGTTTGTTTTTGAAATAGGTATCACCTCTTAAACATTTGGATTTATCTCATGAAATATTTTAAGAATTGCCTTCTCTTGAAAAATTCTGAATATCCAGCAATTCTTTACAGTTGCCTAAAGAGGAGTGTCTTGCTTCTTTAGAGGGTCAATGTGGGTTAGAGGGTTGCCATTAGCCACAACCCTCACGAACTGCCAGTGTTCTCCGATAATGAGACCAGTCAAGTGTAAGCTATAATTTATCATTTTGATTACTGTTGTCTTAAAGTTAAGTTAAAAATTATGTAAGGCACTTTTTTCTTTTTAGATATGACTACAAAACATGGGAAAATAAAATTTAGCTTAATAGTGGCACAGATTTCAAGAATAATCCAGTCCAATTTAACATGAATTTTACCTTATCAGAGATACTTGAGTTTGTTTATTAATATAATATCCACTTGGTTTTCTGAATATTTTTAAAAATTTAATAATTTGGCTGTTGATTCTTTTGTCTTTATATTTGTATGATCATATTTTCTATAAATAAGCGATCTTTATACACTTTCTTTTCCTTCTCATACTACATCATGATTATTATTTTAATGATGAATAAATGCATTTAATTGAGGTTAGTGACCAATCTTTAAAAGAGTGTAGTGAAAGGAATAAGGGATTTACCTCCTTAGGATAAATCATCTCTTCGGTAAGCTAGGTGATTTGAAAAAATTATCAATTTTCTTTGAAAATTTAATATTATGTCTGAGATAAGACAGTAAATAGTAAATAGACATATGGAATTGGTCACAGTGATCATTTGTTATTTAAAACACTACAAAGCAATCACAAATTGGACAAGAGTAGAATGACAGGCAAGTTCAGGTCCTTATGGTCTTGGTTGGCTTATATAAAGTAGGTAGATGCTTCATTAAACATTATTGATTATTCCAGAAGAATGCAAACGGTCATGTATATTTTTGTGTGTGTGTGTGTGAGGAACATCAGCCCTGAGCTAACATCCGTAGCCAATTCTCCTCCTTTTGCTGAGGAAGATTGGCCCTGGGCTAACATCTTTGTCCATCTTCCTCTACTTTATATGGGATGCCACCACAGCATGGCTTGACAAGTGGTGTGTTGGTGCGCGCCCAGGATCCGAACCTGCAAACCCAAGCCACGGAAGCAGAGTGCGTGCACTTAACTGCTACGCCACCGGGCCTGCCCCCAAAGGGTTAGATTTTATTCAGAAAAATGAAGAGATAGAATATTGCTTATATCTTAAATGCTATTGGAAAAATATGTTTGTCAATAAAATCTGAAATTGTTTTCAATTACACATACACACCCTACATAATATATATTAAACTTTTAAAAGTAGATTTTTGTGTCAGATGATGAATAATATAAATGAGAATTCATCTGATTATAAAAAGCACTGAAGTCAATTGTGAATATATTTATTTCCAATAACCTGTCATTTTTGTTGACATAAAAAATGGTAATGAGAGACTTGTACTATGGTACAATTATACAGGTAATTATGATTCTATCATACTACAGCTCCAAATAGTAATTCTTTTTCCATTCTATATAGTCCAGAGTATTGGGGTCCTACAAGTTCACTCTTTAAATTATTTAGTCAAAAGAAGAAATCTTTGTAAGAATCCTTTGTAAGGATATTATTTAATCAATAAATATCCATATAAGTGCATGTCTATTGTATTTTAAAGCTATGACTTGAACTAAAATGTTCAGTGGAATGGACAAAACAACTATTTCACTTGAAGCAATTAAAGTATTTGTCACATGAAAAATTTATTACAATACTAATTTGCTTAAAACGTTATATGAAAGAGGCCAAAATTCAGGCTGTCATTTAATTAAGGTCTTTATTCTCAGAAATAGTAGAGCTGACAACCTGAAAAGTAAAGCAAAAATATATTTTAAAGGCCTGTTTTTAAGAGTGAAACAGGATTATTTTTGTCATGAATTAGGATGAATAGTCTTCTCTCAATGGAATTAGCATTTCTAATTTGGTACATAAGAAAAAGTACTGTTAATATTTCTCTGTGCCTATCATGATTCCATATTCTTTCTTTTCGTTTTTCCATAACTGGAAAGTGGTAACTGCCACATATCAGTAGCAAAGTTTAGATTTAACACACCAGCTATCTGAATTATAAGTAAGTAATTAAAGCAGTTGTTCAGTCATTCTTAAACTTTATATGTGTGCATTTGTATAGGTAAATCATCCATGGATATTAGCAAATACTTAGGTTTTGCATTGTGGGTAAGAGGTAAGAATTTGCAGAAATGTGGGATTTTTTTCTTAATCTACCTGAATACTTTCCATTATCCTATTAAGTAGTGATTGCATTGCTTGGACTCAGTCAAGGGAAAAAACATTACATTTATTCCCTTTGAAATCCATATTTCCTTTTATAAAGGGGGTAATTCACCATAACATCAATTCAATTAAATACCAATTATTTTTTCTGTTAAAAATTTACACTTTAAAGAAGAGTCTTTACCACTACCAAGTCCACTCTCTTCTTAATTCTTACTTTTAGGATCCATTTGTAAGCATAGGGAGTCTCAAAACCAGAGTATCCTCATCTTCTCAACATTGCTTAATGAGCTATTTGTGTGAGTAAATAAAACTCCTGCTTCCGAGAAAGTGTTCTTTGTGAGCCTAAGATACGTTTTCAGAGGAGTTGCAT
The DNA here is from genome assembly GCF_057802395.1 of Ceratotherium simum simum. Taxonomy (NCBI): domain Eukaryota; kingdom Metazoa; phylum Chordata; class Mammalia; order Perissodactyla; family Rhinocerotidae; genus Ceratotherium; species Ceratotherium simum. The sequence goes on along the minus strand of NC_141907.1, from coordinate 27,915,058 downwards.
GATTTCCTTCTCTGGACACTTAAAAAATGAGATAAATTCTCCAGTTTCTGAGTGACTGGAATATTTCTGCCCAAGGGCAAGAAAATGAACTCTATGCTTTTTAAACTCCTAGCGATTCTAACTTTTGAAAAAATACAATCAACTGCATTCATTAAATCAATGGTTATGCCATAGCCTGCAGCACTCCATGCTAATTAGTCATTTTAAAGGGCTTGTTCTCTGAAAGAGCAGATATATTTTCACATTAGTTCAATTAATTGCTTTCATGATTTTGTTCCTTCTACTCCTTTCTCCCTCCTTTCTTCCCTCCATCAATTTCTCCCTTCCTCCCTCCAGGCTTTTATCCTATTTTCATCCCTTTTCGTTTCTTTCTTTCTTAACTAACTTATGGTTCTACTTCATTTAAAATTAATGAGATCAGAAGTTTTATTAATCTGAAACATAACTGAATATTTTAGAGTGTTTTGAAAATATGTAAATGGAGTTTGAAATATCTAGTTATATTTTTAATGTTTCATTCACATTTAAATCTAGTTAAGGAGAAAAATTTTAAAATTTCAAGTATCTTGTGTCAATCTTGGGTTGATGAGATTTTCAAAAATGATTTTAAGGATTACATACATGGTGTAAAGCTATTCGTATTCAGAATGGTGGTAGAAAAAATACATACAGTCATGCACACAAATTTTTTCATTTCCCAGTGTGTATAAAAGCTGTGTTTTCACTATACTATAGTCCATTAAGTGTGCAATAACATTATGTCTAAAAAAATAATGTACAAACCTTAATTAAATACTCCATTGCTAAAAAATGCTAACCATTATCTCAGCCTTCAGAGAGTCATAATCTTTTTTGCTGGTGGAGAGTCTTGTAAAAAACACAATATCTGTGAAGCACAATAAAGCAAAGTGCAACAAAATGAGGTATGCCTGTAAAGACTTTTGAGTCAACCAGGGACTCCATATATGATGCTGATCCCGTGAGATTAGTACCATATAGCCTAGATGTGTAGTAGGCTATACCATCTAGGTTTGTGTAAGTACACTCTATGATGTTCACATGATGAAATCATGTAATGACTCATTTCTCAGAACGTGATCTCCATCGTTAAGCAATGCATGACCGTATGTACATATACCCTCTGAATTTATGGATTAGCATTCAACATAAATTGAGATAAGACCATTGTCACTTGAGCTTATCCTACCTGATATTTAAATAAAATTGTGTTTATTCTCCGTCCAGTAGTGTATTGTTTGGGAGGTCAAATGCCCATTCCAGGATTTCTGCAGACCCATGTGTGCTTTACTTTTATATGGTCACTTTCTATCAAGTTGCTGTGTTCCATTCCATCTCAACACCCAAGATTATTATTTTTTCTCTTTCTCATTTTGACTCAGAAACAATCATCTATCTGCCTCTTTTCACTGATTAACATCCTTCCCCCAAAAACCCACTGTTATGGTCACTAAAGAAGTGGAGTGGACTCACCACCCAAAATTTTATTTTGATGTCAAGATTGATAATCTCACACACACACACACGCACACACACACACACACACACCAAGAGAGCATGAAAAGATTTACTTTTCATATGATGAGGCTTTCTGGAAGGCTTCCAAGCAAGACTGAAAACGGCTTGAGAGTGCAGGAGGAGGGCAATGTTTCACTGGGGCTAGGAGATGTATCCTGAATGAGTGTCCCCATAGGGCTTGCATGGTTTGAACTTGCCAGACCCAAGTTCATAAATTTATACCTATATTTTCTACTAAAGTAGATCCATTTTGAGTTAATTTTTATCTATGGTGTGAAGTAGGGGTCCAACTTCACTCTTTTGTATGTGACAGCAGTCGTCCTTCTACTGTTTGTTGAAAATACTATTCTTCCCCCATTGACTGGTCTTGGCACCCTTGTCAAAAATCAATTTACCCTAGATATATGCATATATTTCTGGACTTTCGATTCTATGCATTGGTCTATACGTCTATCCTTATGTCAGTACCAAACTGTCTTGATTACTATTCCTTGGTAGTAAGTTTTGAAATTGGGAACTACATGTCCTCCCAACACATTCTTCACTTTAGTATTATTTTGGCTTGTCTAGGTCCCTTAAATTCCATCTGGATTTTAAAATCAGCTTGTCAATTTCTACAAAAAAGGCACCTAAGATTCTGATAAAAATTAAGTCGAATCTGTAAATCACCTGGGAGTATTGCCACATTAATTACATTAAATATTCTGATTCATGGTTATAGCATGTCTTTCCACTTATTTAGATCTTCCTTAATTTTTCTCAACAATATTTTTGTTTTCAGAGTATAAGTTTTTTACTCCTTTTGCTAAATTTATTTATAATCATTTTCTTCTTTTTGATACTATTATACATGGAATTGTGTCCTTAATTTCATTTTCAGATAGTTCATTGAAATTATAGAAATACAATTGATTTTTATATATCGGTCTTGTACCTTGCAACCTTGCTGAACTCATTTTTAAGTTGTAATAATAGATTTTTAGTAAATTCTTTAGGACTATCTACATATGAGATTATGTCATCTGTAAATAGATATATTTGCTTCTTACTTTATAATCTGGAATATTTTCTTTCATTTTCTTGCCTAATTATCCTGACTAGAACTTCTAGCACAATGTTAAATAGGAGTGGCAAGAGTAAATATATTTGTCTTGCTCCTGTTCTTAGGGTCTCTTAGTTCATTTGGGCTGCTATAACCAAAATTCCATAAACTGGTTGGCTTATAAACAACGCAAACTTATTTCTCACGATTCTGGAGGCTGGGAAGCCCTAGATATATTCATCCATCGGCAGATTCAGTGTCTGATGAGGGCTGTCTTTTCACTGAGTCCTCGCATGGCAGAAGGAGCAAGGGATCTCTCTTGGGACTCTTTTATATAGGAAATAATCCCATTTATGAGGGCTCCTCCCTCATGACCTAATCATCTCCAAAAGTCTCCACCTCCAAATACCATCACATTGGGGATTAGATTTCAACATATGAATTTGGGGGAGCATAAAACTTGAGTCTATAGCATTCCATTCCTGGCCCCCAAAATTCATGTGTCAGTCCGTTAGGGCTGCTATAACAAAACACCACAGACTGGGTAGCTTATAAACAGCAGAAATTTATTTCTCACAGTTCTGGAGGCTGGGAGTCTAAGATCAGGTGCCAGCATGGTCAGATGAGGGTCCTCTTCTGGGTCACAGACTTATCATTGTATCTTCACATGGTGGAAAGAGCTAGGGAATTCTGTGGGATCTCTTTTATAAGAGCACTAATCCCGTTCATGAGGGCTCCACTCTCATGACCTAATCACCTTCCAAATACTCCACCTACTAATACCACCACTTTTGTGGGTTAGGATTTCAACATATGAATTTGAGGGTGGATGGGGGGAGGGGAGGAGGAAGGATGCAAACATTCAGATCATAGCAGTGTCCTCCTCTCACGCAAAATATATTCATTCCATCTGAATAGACATAAAAGACTGAACTTATTCCAGCATCAACTCAAAAATCTAAAGTCCAAAGTCTCATCTAAATATCATCTAAAACAGATATGGATGAAACTCAAGGTATGATTCATCCTGAGGCAAAATTCCTCTCCAGCTGTGACCCTGTGAAACTAAACAAATGTGCTTTCAAAATAGAATGGTGGGATAGGTGTAGGATAGACATTCCTACTCACAAAGGAAGAAATAGGAAAGAAGAAAGGAGTGACAGGTCTCAGGTAAGTCCAAAACCTAATGGGGTAAATAACATTAAACCCTAAGTCTCAAGAACAATCTTCTTTGACTCAGTGTTCCACCTTCTGGACCTGCTAGGGCTGCAGGCCACCTCCAAAGCTCTCATGGGTTAGAGTGTTGTACCTGTGGCTCTCCTGGGCTAGAATCATGCTCTGGTGGCTCTGCTGGTCTGGAGCCCCCAAGGCTCCAATGAGCATTGCCCTGGTGGGGACTTTCTATGGGATTCTACTTGTTAGTATTTTGTTGAGGACTTTTTTCAATCTATATTTATAAAAGATATTGATCTGTAGTTTTCTTTTCTTGTGGTGATTTTGTTTGGTTTGGTATTAGAGTAATACTGACCACATAGCATGAGTTAAGAAGTTGTATCTCTTCCATTTCTTAGAAGAGTTTATGAAGGATTGTATTAATTCATCTTGAAATGTTTGGTAGAAATCAACAATGATGTATTCTGGGCTAGACTTTTTTTTTAGAGTGTAGTTTTTGTGTGTGTGTGTGTGTGTGTGTGGAAGATTAGCCCTGAGCTAACACTTGCCACCAATCCTCCTCTTATTTGCTGAGGAAGATTGACCTGGGGCTAACATCTGTGCCCATCTTCCTCTACTTTGTGTGAGACGCCTGCCATAGCGCGGCTTGATGAGCGATCTGTATGTCTGTGCCTGAGATCCGAACCTGTGAACACCTGGCTACCAGAAGTGCAGCACGCGAACGTAACCACTATGCCACAGCGCTGGCCCCTAGGTGTAGTTTTTGATTACCAATTTCATCTCTTTACTTTATAGGTTTACTCAGAATTTATATTTCTCTATTTATTTTTAGTAGTCTGTATCTTTCTAGAAACTTGTCTATTTCATCTAACCTAATGCAATTGTTTATAGTATTCCTTTATAATCCTTTTTATTCCTGTACATTTGCTAAATTATTTTGGTAAAGAAGCAGTGTCCCTTTTTTCACTTTTGATTAATAATTTGCATATTTTCTCTTTTTTTCTTGGTCAGTGTAGCTAAAGCTTAGTCATTGTTGCTCATTAGTTCAAAGAACAAACTTTTGATTTTGTTGAGTTTTTCAGTTGTTTTTCTATTTTGTATTTCATTGATTTCTGCTCTGATCTTTGTTATTTCTTTTCTTCTGCTTGCTTTGTTTTAATTTGCTCTTCATTTTACAGTGTAGCAGGTTAGGTTATTGTTTTGAGATCTTTCTTCTTTTTTAATTCTGTTTGAATATAGGCATTTACTATGATCAATTTCCATTTAGGCATAAGTGCTCCTTTAGCTGCATCCCATAGGGATGTTACATTGTGTCTTCATTTTCTGTCTTCTCAAGATATTTCATAATTTTTCTTATTATTTCTTCTATTTATTCATTGGTTATTTAGGAGTATGCTGTTTAATTTCCACATATTTATGAGTTTCCCACATCCTTCTGTTGTTTCTTATTTTATTCCATTCTAGCCTGAGAACATACTTTGTGTAATTTCAATCCTTTTAAATTCATTGAAGTTTATTTTATGGCCTAAGATACTGTTTTCCAGGAGAATGTTCCATGTGTACTTGAGAAGAATGTATATTCTACTGTTGTTACGTTGAATCTTCTGTAAATGTCTGTTAAGTCTACTTGGTTTACAGTGTTGTCCAAGTCTTCCATTTTTTTTTTGTTGATATTCTGCCTAGTTATTCTATCCAGTCTTGAAAGTGAGGCATTGTAGTCTTTAACAAATATTGTTGAGTTGTCTAATTCTCTCTTCATCTCTTAAAGATTTTGCTTTACGTATTTTGGTGTCCAGTCATCAGGTACATAAATGTTTATAATTGTTATGTCTTGCTGATGGATTGACCATTTTAGTACTATAAAATATTCCTCTTTATCTCTGTAACATTTTTTTGTTTTAAAATCTATTTTGGGGCCGGCCCAGTGGCTTAGTGGTTAAGTGCACGCACTCTGCTACTGGCAGCCCGGGTTCGGATCCTGGGCGCACACCGACGCACCGCTTTTCCGGCCATGCTGAGGCCGCATCCCACATACAGCAACTAGAAGGATGTGCAACTATGACATACAACTATCCACTGGGGCTTTGGGGAAGGAAAAAAAGGAGGAGATTGGCAGTAGATGATAGCTCAGAGCTGGTCTTCCTCAGCAAAAAGAGGAGGATTAGCATGGATGTTAGCTCAGGGCTGATCTTCCTCACAAAAAAAAAAAATCTGTTTTGTCTGATATTTGTATAGCCACTCAAGCTTTCTCGTGGTTGCTGTTTTCGTATTATATCTTTTCCATCATTTTTCTTTCAATCTATTTTTATCTTTGGATAAAGTGTGTCTCCTGTGGACAGAATGTAGATGTATCTCATGTTTTTTTTTTGTGAGGAAGATGGGCCCTGAGCTAACATCTGCCAATCCTCCTCTTTTTTCTTTGCTGAGGAAGACTGGCCCTGGGCTAACATCCATGCCCATCTTCCTCCACTTTGTGTGGGATGCCGCCACAGCATGGCTTGACAAGTGGTGCCTCGGTACATGCCCAGGATCCAAACTGGTGGACCCCGGGCCGCCGCAGCAGAGCTCGCACCCTTAACCGCTTGTGCCACCGGGCCGGCCCCTCGTTTTTTATCCAATCTGATAATCTCTGACTTTTGATTAGATTGTGATTTATCTTTATATGTAAATTAACATTTATATTTAATGATATTATTGATATAGTTGGATTTACATCTGTCCTTTCACTTTTCTTCCTACACGCCTTACATCTTTTTCATCCCTCTGTCCCTCCTTCACCATTTTCTTTTGAATAAATTATTTTCTAATGTAACATTTTAATTTCATTGATAATATTTTCTCTATATTTTTCTGAGTTTTTTCCTTAATTGTTGCTCCAGGGCTTACTATATACATAGTACTGTGTACATATATACTCTTTGTTTATTTTTGTGTGTGGGTGAATTCTATTTAGTGTCAGGAGTCACTTGCTTTCAGCCTAAAGAAATTCCTTTATTATTTGTTATAAGATAGTCTGCTGGAAATAGATTCTCTAGGTTTTTATTTATCTGAATGTCTTCATTTTTGAAAGATAGTTTTGCTGGATATAGGATTCTTATTTGATCTTCTCCCTTTGAGTACTTTAAATATATTATCATACTGCTTTATGGTCTCCGTGGTTTCCAATGAGAAGTCAGTTGTTAATCTTATTGGGGATCTCTTGTAAGTGACTAGTAATTTTTCTCTTGCTGCTTTCAAGATTTTCTCCTTGCCATTGACTTTCAACATTTTTAGTATGATGAGCCTGTTTGTGAGTTGCTTTCCTTCTATTCCACTTGGAGCTCACTGTTGTACTTGGATGTGCAGTTTAATGCTTTTCACCAAACTGGGGAAATTTCCAACTATGCCTTAAATTTTTTGTGTGCTCCCTTCTCTCCTTTCCTTCTGACATTTCTCCAACATGTATATTGGTGCACTAAATTATATCCTAAATTTCTCTGTGTCTCTGTTCACTATTTTTCTTTTATTTTCAATCTCTGTTCTTCAAATTACATAATTTCTAGCAATCTGTTTTGAAGTTTGCCAATTCCTTCTTCTGGCAGTTGAAATCTATGGTTGAGACCCTTTTATAAAATTTTCACTTCAGTTACTGCACTTTTCCACTGAAGAATTTCAACTTAGTTCTTTTTTATAATTTCTCTTTATTGGTATTCTCTTTTTGATGAAACGTTGCCACCATACTTCCTTTCTTTCTTTAAACATGTTTCTTTTACTTTTTGAACGTCTTTATAATGGCTACTTTGAAATCTTTGTTAATTCCAGCATCTGATTTCTCTTATAGGATGTTTCTGTTGCGTACTTTTTTTTTCCTGGTGTATGGTTCATGCTTTCCTGCTTATTTGCATGTCTCATAGTTTTTGATGGAGACTGGACATTTTTGATAAGATATTATAGCAAATCTGGGTTCTAGTCCTCCCTGTACTTCTCTGGAGCTTGTTATTGTTGTTTGTTTGTTTATTGACTGGCTGGATTATTTTATTGAAGTATCTTTCCTCTGTAGTGTGAAATCTCTGATACTGTTCTCCAGAGGGTGCGGTTTGGGCATGTGCAAAGCCACTTTGGGATGACAATGGCTTTAGCTGGGTTCCCTTTGTCTGTCTCTTTCTCTGATTATACCCAGATGATAAGCTCCACTGATTGCTGACTGATTGCTCTTTAATTTTAAACAATGCCCAGGGGCATAAATTGCTTCATAGACTGATCCCATTAATTTTGGGCTCCTTTGGAAGGATAGTTATTGATATCAGTGTTTGAGATTTGTTCTGACTTTAGGAGAACTCTTCTTAGTTGTCTTTTTCCTTGGTTCTCTCTGATAAATTAACTGGTCTGAGGTTCAGCTTATACCTCTAAAAGTACCAGTTTCTTATTTGCTTTTCACCACACCTTCATTGTTTTCGAGAATACTCTTATGCTTTAACTTCCCTGAAACTCTCCTTTGGAAAGAGCTTTTAAGCTCTGTGTTGTATGGCCTGCCTCTCCCTTTGGGTAAAACCTCTGAGCCTTAGCTCTGGTGCTCAGGGTGGAGACAGTAACATGCTTCTCTCTGAGTAACACCCCTGCTTTGGGAGCTAGGCACTGGTAAGTTGGAGTGGGGATATCCTCTGGTACTCTCAGATTGCTTCTCTTGGTATGAAAACTTTGCCAGCAGATCCATGGAGCTTTTCACATTACCATTCCAGAAGTGAAACTTCTATGCTTATTTTTTATGCACAGAAATTCAAGATATTTTGTTTGTTTGTTTCGTTTTTGCTTTCTCCTTCTAAACCATGCTTTTAGAGTCTCATTTGCTAGAGCAAATTGGTGTCGCAAGATATTTCCTGCTCTAAGAGAATTTTCTGCTAGATATTCAAATACATTTTTCTCTGTCTATATTGTTAAGTTTGAAACTTTGCTCCCATTGTTGAAAAATAAACAATATGAAGATCAGCATGAAATCCTCATATACATTTTATGAAAATTATCTTTTAGTTCAGAAAGATTCACAATATATTTGAGTGCACACAATGCTATAAAAAGAGTAGGTTAGAAAATCAATCTCCTTAGACAGATAAAAGTACATAACTTAGGTTTTCCCCAATTTTAATCATTGGAGTTTCATGTACAAGCAAATGATGCTAAACATTTGCCACCTTACTTGACCATTCATTCATATTTTTGTGTTATTAATTCCATTATCTATGTATATGTATATATGTATTGAATGGACTTTGCTTTAATATATAGGGTGTGCATTCACAAATCATAATTCTTAACAAAGTGCAAAATTACTTTGGAACCTATATTTTTCTTTTTAAACAAGAATCTGAAGTTCTCATTTTTCTCTCTTAAAACCTTAGCATACAGAAAATATTTTTACTCATTATTAAATATGAAATAACCCAGAACACAGCAAATATTAATTGGCTGTAAAGCCAACTTTAAAAACAAAAAAACTTTATAAAAAATATAAGCATTCTTGGCTGTATGTAAAATCTCATATTGTCAACTTGACATTTTTTTTCAGACTTATATCCAGACTTAAAACTTTAATTTCTATTGTCTAATGAAAGGATATAACTCTATGACTAAAAGTAGGAGATAGTTAAGTTGTTCCTGAGATCCAACTCTCATGATAGTAGTAGGAGACACCCCTCTGAGAAAATAACTTGAATATTTTCTGGTAAATGTTATTTTTGTGTGTGAGTGCAGGTTTAATTTTCAAAACAAGTTTCACATATCAAAGGCAAATATTTTAATTATTCTATAAAATTGTGTCTTTGGAAGCTATACTGTATTTCAATACTTATATATGTTGAATACACTTAACTTTCATTTAAGTCACATAGCCAATATGTTTATGTTTAACCATAGATTCTGCACTAATTCTGATGGATTTTGGCAGTAAGTGTGCTGAAAAGAAAGGATAATGTCAGGGGCTGGCCCCGTGGCTTGGCGGTTAAGTGCACGCGCTCCACTATGGGCGGCCCAGGTTCGGATCCTGGGTGAGCACCGACGCACTGGCTTGTCCAGCCATGCTGAGGCGGCATCCCACATACAGCAACTAGAAGGATGTGCAACTATGACATACAACTATCTACTGGAGCTTTGGGGGGAAAAAAAAAGGAGGAAGACTGGCAATAGATGTTAGCTCAGGGCTGGTCTTCCTCAGCAAAAAGAGGAGGATTGGCATGGATGTTAGCTCAGGGCTGGATCTTCCTCACAAAAAAAAAAAAAAAAAAAAAAGAAAGGATAATGTCAGAATAAGTTAGAACAGAGAATAAAAAGAAAGAATTGGCACCAGGTACCATGGGAAGAGGTGCTATACTGTAGTTCCAAGTACTGGTTTAAAAGCTCTTATGAATCGAGAACCAGCAAATTAAATTGAGAAGACAAGGAACTGAGACAGCAGAGTGAGGGGTAAGTGGATGTTGTTGTTGTTGTTGTTTTCAGGAAGAAATATTATATTCATGGGAAGTACACCAGGGATATAAATAAGTTCTAATGATGGGGCCAGAAAGAGGTAGAACATCTGATTCCTGGATATAGGATGGGTATTTATTATATTGAGTATCCTGGAGGTAACTTTTATGGAACAGAGGTAAGATTTATGTGAATTGAAGTCCACAATAGCGCCTAGGCCCAGTAGACAAACGTCCACTAGACAGCAAGCAAGACTGAGACTTTTAGACTTTCAGATGTTATGACTAAAAGCAGTATGAGAGGTTATATCATAACATATGTATTTCATTGAATGTTTCCTTCAAAGTAGTTGTCATGTGAAGCTATATTCGTAGTGTATACACTACTTTTTTCAAAAGTGATCGGAATCTCTTTGAATATAATGTTCCTATGGAATTTCCTGTTACACTTTGGACACAGTTTTAGGGTACAAGCTCACTTTTTAGAATTTTTTTTTTTTTATTCATGAAACCACATGGTGATACATTTAAATAGTGTGACCCATTGAATTGTGTGTGATAAAATGATTTTTTACTTTTTAAGCTCTTAATTGGGGCATGAAAGTACTAGTCGTGAAACCAATATCGTACGTCTATTGTATAATTGTAAAAGGATAAGGCCCAAATATTTTGAATGAGGGAGCATGATGAGTATCAAAAGGAAAAAACTGATGATAATTTCCAAGATTTCTACTCTGGACAGTAGTATGGATTACGAGTCTTTAGGCTAATAATGTAGAACAAAAATCTGAAGTCATTTGCTTGCTTCCCAACTTTCCAATGATTTTCCATTGTCTCGAAGAGAAATTCCCAAATTCTTAAAATTATATTTAACGTCCTTCATCATATGGATCCTGCCGCCCTCTCCAGTCACATTCCCTTATTGGTCTACATGACCCAGACACACTAGTCCTCTCTCAATTTCTCTAAGACATTCTGCATTCTCTCTCCTCAGGGCTTTTACCCATGTTGTTTCTTCTTCTTAGAACACTCCTCCAATATTTATAGCTATCATCTATTCCTCTTTCAAATCAGCTTAATTAATTTTTCAAGGCGGCCATCTGTGATCTTAGACTAGGGTAAATTTTGCTGTTATATATTCTCATAGCAATGTGGACTTCTCTTTATTTAACACTTATCATGTTAAAAATTGTTTGTAATTCCTATTACCCGCTAGACTCTAAATTCCATGAGGACTGGAAAAGCAGCTCTTTTATTCACTGTTGTATCTCAAACTATATATTCCTCCCATCATATAGCCATGTATTTGTTAAACTGAATTGAAACTTTTATTATATCTATATAGTGCATTACAAATACCTCCTGCTCCATGAAATTTTCCTTAATTCCCGTAAACAGAAATTATTTCTTTCTAATTTATATAGTTTGAACTTCTCTCATGGCAATAATGCTACTTCTTTAATAAGGCAGAGTGAAATATCTTTAATAATAAGGGGAAGGAAAAGAAGAACTTTACAGTTTCTTTTAGTGCACACATATGTCAGATACTTTATGTTGTTTCATTTAATCTTCCATAAAAGCCCATGATATGACAATATCATCCATGATTTTTGTAGTGACTGCCAAAGAGCACAGCTATTAAATGGCACTGAGGTTTGTGTAAAGCCACATTTTCTCTTCTTTCCCCTTCATGACAAGTCCGCCAAATTGTGGAGGAAGAAAACATTTTCATTTTCCATTATTTCTGTTATCTATTGCTGCATAATAAATTGTTCACACTTAGTGACATAAAACAACAACCATTTTATTATCCTTACAAATTTTGTAGATCAGGAATTTGAACATGACAGTGACTTTTCTGTGGTCTGCAATATTTGGGGCCTCTGCAAAGTCCTGGATGGCTAGGAATGAGTTGAACATCAGGAAACAGAATCATCTGGAGGATTCTTCACTTACATATTTGGCACCAGGGCTGGGATGACTCAATGTTGTTGACCAAGAGTGTCTGAATATGGCCTCTCCATCTAGCTTGGGCTTCCTAACAGCATGAAAACACAAAGGTAGTTGGGCCCCTACATGGCAGCTGAGGGCACCAAGAGTGAGTTTTCCAGTAAGTAGGTATATGGCCTTTTATGACCTATCCTCAGAATTCACTTAGAATTACTTTGGCCACACTATATTGTTTGAAGCAATTATAAGGCAGTCTGACTTCAGGGGGAAGTGATATGGTGCCTACCTCTTGATATGAGGACTTTCAAAGTATTTGTGGCCATATTTAAAAATAGTCAGAGGTATCTTCCTCTTTAAGAGGTACCAAAATTATTGTCAGCAGTGGAATCAAGATCTGAACACAGCTTGTTAATGCTACTTATGCAGTTTTCTCATCTTCCTTGTCATTATAATCTTTTTGAGAAAGGATGAAAAGGTAAGGGTTATGTTTTACTCCTCAAATTTCCTGTCATATACGACATAACTTTTTTTGGTCAATAAATAGGATATGGTGCACAGAAAACTCAAAAATTAGTTTGTAGAAAGCAGAAAAAATACAAATTTTCATGTCCAAGCTATAGATAAGACATTCAAATATGAATAACATTTTGAGCAATTGTTTAAAAAATTGTCTTCTAATTTTATAAAAGGAACCAAGATAATTGTCCACCAATCACCCATTAAATCCCCTCCTTAGGTCTACTCTCATAGAAGACATAGCCATCTTTATGATTACTTTGGATTTCAGAGGGAAAATGAAAAAAGAAAAAGAGTTTGGGGAGATGGATGGTACACCAATTTTAAAGTTAACTACTATAAAAATAGATCATTCATTACTTCAAAATGAGGATATGGCTCAAATTACTAGTCCATTGGTAACAAGACTAGGATTTGAGTGACTTTAAATATGGCATATTTAGAATGATCTTGTAGGGATGTTATATGCAGAGATGTTATATGTTATTGGTTTCTTGGTTCAGAAAAATATCTAACTGGAGCATGCTTAAGTTGGGTAATTGTAGTATTTCTAATCCTTTTAATACACTGTAAAAACAGCTTCTGTTGAAAATCAGAGTTTTAATATTGAGTTAGATTTTATTTATATTTTGAAAATTTAAGGACTCTTGAATCTCCTTAAGTAAATTGTAATTTAATGGAATTTTAGTTACACTCAGCAGTGGAGTTACATTTTGATTAAAGTCATTATAAAGGAAATATAATCACACCCTGATGATCTTCCTCACATTTCTTTGGGCTAAGGATCAGCTGATTTTATTGTGATTACCCTTCAGGAGAAGAAGTATCACCTACATGCTCCTATATGATTATCTAAGCAACACCTAGGAGTTTGGTTTGCATGTTTATTATCTTTGAGAGTAATGAAGTGTATTTAAAATTGTAACAGTAAATTTTTTTCTGTTTTACAATACTGTCTTTCCTTGGAGTTGACCCTACTTAGCTGTATAAAAAAATACGTCTAGTTCTTTATGGAAAAGCACAACCTAGAATTATTGTTTTTCTGAAATTTTGTGAATAGCAATGATCTCTTACAGACTTGGTGGGAGTCTAGATACTTCTACCTTAAATTGAAATTGGTTTAAAAGTTATTTGAAGAATGTTAATTGTACACTCACCAAGTCTTTTATATTATAATTACTACTGACCATTCTGGTGTTTTCAAGCAAGAAAATACTTAAAAGTCAGATAAGGGTAAAATAGCCTTTCCCGGAGCTATCACTGTTTATATCTTCCCAGTCCCCTACTTCCTCTTCTCTCTTTTAGGTCACATCTCCTGGGTTTCCACTACAGCTCTATATATTTCCTTCCTCTTCTGCTGTCTTTGGAAATGTATTCTGACTGTCTTACTGACCTCTGTTACCACCAAGCACTTCTTATCCCTAAATAGCCATTCTTGATTTCATGACCACCCAGGCAACTCTAAGTAAGACACTAACTTATACTAATTTCCCCTATTTTGCGCTCAGAAACTTCAAATAATACATTTTCTTCTGTCTCCATGTCCCAATGAGAATATGGACTTGAGACTTTTAAAAACTAAGGGCAACTACACTTTACTGTAAGTATAAAAAACCATAGTGCACAATGATTGTGGGCAAGATAACATGGTCAGAATGGACAACTTTCACATACAATATGTCATATAACTACCCAATAGCCACTCTACTAGTAGTTTCTCTACTTGATGGAGAAAAGTGTTCAAAGAAAATCTAACAGCTTCATTCTCATTTCTTGTATGCCATCATAAATATAAAGTCCTTCATTTCTGTTAAATAGGAAACCAATGATGATACTGCTTACTGAAAACCATCTGTCCTTGTTCATCTATATCAACAAATTCTGGCCAATTTGCATTAGCACAAGCTGTTATTTCTGTCTTTGCCAATGTTTAACAATGTCAGGTGAATTTACCTCTTCTCAGGCAGCATATTATATGAAATTCTCAGTCACATATCTGATTTTTTGGGAAGATAATATTTCTATTCTTCTCAGGGTCAAAAATGTATTACAAATTCTGTGATCAGTAAAATATATGCACTAAAATTGTTTCATTTCAGATATGAATAATTTTTATGATGGTTATCTAACAATCTAAAATATTTATATTTCAATTAACATTTTACTTAATACTCTGCATTCCTTCCTTTTAATCAATCAAAAAGGAGGTATTATCTGTCCAAAGGAAGCTTAACCATATATTATGCATATGGTGTCTACATGAAAGAATTCACTAAGCAATGAGTTTTAGATGTTGAAAAGGGACATTAAAAAAAAAATAAAAACAATGGAATATTTAAAATGAGAAATGTTTAAAACCTCGATCATTTATTTCAGGATTGGTACTGGCAAACTAGAAGATATGTGAGTGAAAACTGTCTGCAAGGATACCAACTGAAACTATGATTTAAAGCAGAAAATACAGTGTTGGGTGAAAAATAAGACTTAGTTTCCCCCAAAAAGGTAATCTTTCAAATCAGGGACTAAAAATGTGGAACCACATGACTTAATTTTAAATTAACTAGTCTGTTGAAATTTATATTTTTCTAGTTGATGAGAGTTCCATTCTAAAAAAAACATTGAGTTGCAAAGCCAGAAAAGAAAATATCAAATCTCTTTTTCTTATTTGTTCAAGCAGAATTTACCCGTCACTCATATAATTTGTGTTATAATTATGTACAGATATATTCTGATACCTTAAACCACCTAAAAATTGCCTAAATGGAAATCATTTTAGATGAAACAAATTTCAATGATCAGGGTAGCTTTATATTTACAAGCAAGCCAGATTATATTTCACCAAGTAGCCTTCCATAAGTCAGTTTTCTATATTTTTATTCCACGAATCACACAGAAATAGATGCTAGACAATGAAAAGAGATACCACTTTCTCTCTCCCGTTTGTCTTATAACCATTTTCTTCTGTGCTTAATTCCACCATTGCTATAAGCTTTGGAAACATAGAGAATTACAGGAAGAATTATTGAGATACCTTTTCCTAACCTCCAGTTTGATGATATATTCACCTCACCACTCTTCTGAGTCCCACACATTCCTTTATAATCTCACTTAGCTGTGTGGTAATGTGAAGTCTAATGTACCACCTACCTATGGTTTGTAGAACATCATACTATGTTCTGGCTCACAAGGTTGTGAACATGTTGTTGGTTCAAAATATATTTAAAATTTTTGATTTTTCAAGAAATAGCAAAGGTAGAAATATATATTATACATATTTGAGATATAACTATGACTTTAAAAAAAATGCACAGTAAAACATAATGTAATTTTTTTTTATTGCACCCACCAAATATTTATTGTAGTGTGATTACTCACTGTCCACCACCCTTCCAGACCACCTTCCTCCCACCTGTTCCAGAATCAAGACACAGGTGGCTGATTGTGAATGCGGTTGGAACTCTGGGATGCTCAATTTGATGAAATCAGATTACCGCAGGCACATACTTCTATTGATCACTGGTACACTCTCTTTTAAAATGAGATGTGAAATCATACAAATATATATCTAAATTCTATATGACATGTTCTTTTCCTAGGAATGCAAATCCTTAAAACAGCATTTTACAGGAAGCAGAGGACGTTGCAAATGGGTAGATAAACCAAAAAACAAAAATACTTCTTACTTCCTAGCCGTACATTTTACTACATAACAAATACCATGAATCTATTTATTTCTTTATATTTTATTTTTGTACTCTAAAAATAAGTTAAAATTGATTATTATCAATGTTTCCTTGTTCTTTTTTCTTAATAATGTCATTTTCTTCATTATCAGTACTGAAAAAGGCATTCTTGGTTCCTAATACCTTTCCAGGAAAATTAAATGGGAGCTATAACAATATGATATTCCAAATAATTATTGATAATAATGAAAAAGATGAAATGTGTATTTAGTATAAGAAAGTTGCATGTTGATGGTATATCATTGCATAAATATTTTCATAAAGAAAATATTCATATTTCTTTATGAAGTAATTATCATCCAGGTTGAAACTATCAAGTACTTTTTTTTTTAAGTTTTATTTATTTATTTTTTTTCCCCCAAAGCCCCAGTAGATAGTTGTATGTCATAGCTGCACATCCTTCTAGTTGCTGTATGTGGGACGTGGCCTCAGCATGGCCGGAGAAGCGGTGCATCAGTGTGCACCCGGGATCCGAACCCGGGCCGCCAGCAGCGGAGCACACGCACTTAACCGCTAAGCCGCGGGGCTGGCCCTCAAGTACATTTTAACTGTACTATTTTGAATAAAATATATCTGTATTGCTCTAAGATAAGCAGACATTTGCAATGACACTGGCCCTGGAGATGTTATGTTCATATTATTTTCATTCTGTCTGATAAATGTAGATAGGCAAATCAATGCACACTCTTCCTTCCCCTCCTCACCTCAGACACAATTTTATGATGCTAGATATTAACATTTATGGTAAATTAGTCTTATAAAGTTATTTTTCATTTATTTCTAAAGAAAACACACACAAACACAACAGTTTTTTCTCCAAAGCACCAGGAGTTTCTTAAATATACATAAACATGTATTTATACTTTTAATCAACTTCTAGAACTTTTTTAGGAAATAAAAAAGAAATATTTGTGTTAAAGCCTTTATTCTCTTTAGTCGTTAGAGGATTCTGTTTGACCGGCTTTAATAACGTTAATTGTTTCATTTTCGGTGCCATTAGACGTGAGTTTTAGCAGAGGTCCTGGAGCAACTATTGCCTTTGAGGGGGTGAAATCAATGGCATGGGACATTGTAGGAATCAGCCATTGCTGTTTGCCCCGTCAAAGCTCCTTAACATTGAAAAAAACTTTTTGGTGGGGGGGCTCTGATTTGAAATCCACACAAGAAGTACATAAGAGAACAGCGAGCACCAAAAATTTGAGTACAAAAACAAAACAGCTGGGGCCGGCCTGGTGGCGTAGTGGTTAAGTTCGCGTGCTCTGTTGCAGTGGCTCGGGGTTCACAGGTTCAGATCCTGGGCATGGACCTACGCATCACTTATCAAGCCATGCTGTGGCAGGTGTCCCACATAAAATAGAGGAAGATGGGCACACATGTTAGCTCAAGGCCAATCTTCCTCAACAAAAAGAAGAGGCTTGGCAACAGATGTTAGCTCAGGGCTAATCTTCCTCACCAAAAAAAAAAAAAATTGGATTTACACCTCCGTTAACAATGTTAACAAGCAGAGTTTGTGTCTCATAACAATCTCTACACAGCCTGCAGCTTCAGAGTCCCTTTAATTTATTAAAGTTTTCTTTTGAAAAAAGGGACCTTGATGCTCCTATTTATGCATTCTTATTGCAAAAAATTTTGCAAACGTAGGAAGAGGAAAGGAACAAATTTTTTCTTTTTTTTCCCACTGAGGAAGATTTGCGCTGAGCTAACATCTGTTGCCAATCTCCCTCTTTTTGCTTGAGGAAGACTAGCCTTGAGCTAACATCTGTGCCAGTCTTCCTCTATTTTGTACATGGGTCACCACCACAGCATGGCTGATGAGTGGTGTAGGTCCACGCACAGGATCCAAACCTGCGAATGCAGGCCACTTGAGCAGAGTGTGCCGAACTCAACCATTACGCCATGGGGCCAGCCCCAGGAACAAATATTTTTTGAGCGTCTGCTGCAAGCCAGACATTGTCCAAGGCACTTCAGAGAGACCATCCTATCTATATTTTTGGAAAACTTACACATATAAGAGCTAATGTTTTTAAACTGTGAAAGATGCCTTCTATTCGCCCCTTCGAATCCATGTCCTATATTTCTCTATACTGCCCTATTTACCCAGGAAGCTGACTTTTATGAATATTATGGCTTCTGCGTTCTCTGACTTCTGATTGGCCCTCAGCCCATGGAGTGATCCAGTAGGAGACCTGAAGGATGAAGCATGAGGTCAGGATATTAATTCTCCTTCCTTTTTCCCTAAAAATAGCTGTGTCTTTCAACCGCTGATCCAAACAAAGCACAGTCTCTACAGGATGTTTTACTTCTGATTTTGAGTAATGCTCCCTCTCCTCTCTCAGATGTAATGGTGGTAAGGAAGTGGCTGCTAGAAAGTGACAGGTTATTTCACTATCTTTTGTGGTCTCTCTCCCCCATCCACCATACCCACACATTTGTAAATAAGCTTTCCTTGAATTATCCTATTCTTAGTGTAACGTTGGTTTCTGTTGGGGCCTGACTTATGTGCAAAGTATTGAGAGTTAGAAAAACTTAAACGTTGTTTCCACATCTTGTGGAATAGAAAAATTGTCCCCAAATTTCTGTGAACATTAAGAGTCTTGATTTTTTGTCTCTGTCTCTGGCCTCCTCCTTTTGATAAATTAATTCATTTCACTTATCATATTACTATTAACTTTTCCCAGGTGTTATAGCTCACTATGTTGACGGAGTATAGTTTCTTACTCAATTGATATATACTCATTCACACACATACGTAGATGCGCAGGCACACACACAAGACATATGTGGTTATAAAACTTACTATATATCAGAGAGATGAAGGCATAGGAAAGATGTCATATTTACAGCAACAACTACAATTAAAATATCAGAGATTCCTCTTTTTGTAAGCTTCTTTTTTTCACCCCATTACTGGAACTTTTTACTCTTGTAGAGTCTCAAACTCATACTACCCTTGTACAGCCGCTCTTTCTTCTTCCTTCTTATTCTCTGTGCTCTTATCAGACATTATTCCAGATCTCTTCCTGCTCCTATCCCCAGAACTTCAAAATATCTTCTCTCTCTTATACAGAAAAATTCAATATTCCCACTTTGCATATCTGTATTTATCAAGTTTTTCAGCAAACTGAAGATACTGTCTGTGCAACAGAATCTACTTCCTAAAAAAAGACTGTGTATATTGTTTGTATGTAATATTCTATGATACATGTATGATATGCGTATGTGTGATACATAAGTGTGAGTGTGCCTGTATGTATGTGTGTGGTTCTCCTCTATCAACTGATTACTTAATCCTATGATAAAGACTTTTACTTTGAGACAATAGGTAAAATTACCTATTTTGAAAATGTGTCTGTTTTACCTTGCTTTACTTGAATTCTATCTAAATTTCCAATAGAAAATATTAAAACACTTGAAAGGGGGAGAAGCACAAAATAGTCTTTCAAGAAGTACAAATTTAATTCCTAGAAAGGATGGAGGCTTTATCTGGCAATAAGATCCTCAAAGAACAAGGAGAAAATATTGAGCCCTGTGCTCTCAGTCTCCCACCAACTCCCCTGGACTGGTTCTGTTCTCTTCAAAGTGTGGAATGTATGGCGTCTTCATCTGCTTGGGCTGCCATAACAACATGAGTAGCATGAAAGACTGAATGGCTTAAATGACAGAAATTTATTTTCTTACAGTTCTAGTGGCTGGAAGTCCAAGATCAAGGTGTCAGTAGGTTTGGTTTCTTCTGAGACCTTTCTCCTTGGCTTGTAGATGGCCACCTTCTTGCTACGTCCTCACATGGCCTTATCTCTGTGCGTGCCCATCCCTGTTGTCTCTTCTTTTTATAAGGACACCAGTCAGATTGGATTAGGGCTCACCCTAATGGCCTCATTTTAACTTAATTTCCTTGTTGTGTCCTCACATAGTCATTCCTCAGTCTGAGGCACAGGAGGTTAGAACTGCAACATGTGAATTCTAGGGGGACACAATCCAGCTCATGGCAAATGCCTTCTAGCAACTCAGCCTTGCAGATATTGGTGTTTTCTGGTCATTTTGACTCAAGCCTTGATGATAAATTCTATTAGCCTAGTTTGGTTTAAATGCTCATCTTTGAATCAGTTACTATGGTTGGGAGATTAAATACAATATTGACAAGGTCTTGACCATATGCCAACCTCAATAATCAGAGAATGGATATTCTCCTATTGAACAACATAGACGAAAGTAGGGGAGAAGATTTAAAAGGGAAAATCATGAGATTCTTATAAAATGCTTGAATTAAAGTAGGCTAGGTAGACATAAAGAGCAGAATGACTATTAAAATCCATCCTAATCATTGCTCAAAATCAATATATATTCTGACTCCCATAACATACTCTCAAAAATCCTCTGCTCCAATGCAAGGCAGTTATTTCACATACGTTTTATAACATTGTCTACCTTCATCTCCACAGCAGAACATTCACAATTTCATCCAGACTTTCAGATGCAGTTACTCATGTCCAGAAACCCAAAATTAGATGATAAATGTAATCCTATCACATTCAATATTCAAAGGCTGATTTCAAAATAAGCTATCTGAAATGAAGTCTCCTATTTGGCAAACGGAAGAAGGGGAAAACACACAGATTGATAACTTTTTCATAGTGCAGGCTATATCTTGCTTGAATAGATTAATAACTCCTTACCTAATAGAGAAATTCATTTTTTGGTTGGCCAACATGGCAGCCCTGGAAACTACTCCCTGAGGAGATTCATCTTGTCTTTGGTTTTCAGTGATTATATTTTGCAAAGGTAAAGGGAAGGCTTTTCTTTCTGAGATCTGCCATACTTTAGTAACCAACAACCTTAGGTTTCTGATTCTAGTCCTGGAATTTGTCTTAGAAGTTGAGCAATAAGGCTTTTTTTGACCAGACTTGTGGTATCTCTTAAAATTCAACATCTTAAAATTTAGAAGTTCTGACCATTTGATTTCTGTTTGCCCATTGTATAACACCAAAACCAAAGATTTTATTGATGTCTTATTTATAGTTTCTGAAAATAAACTACATCCTGGATGTTCCTGTCTTTTAAAAACATGACTAGGTACTCAGTACGTCTCTTTATCCTTCATTTAAATTATCTTCATTTTTCTCTGTCCTAGAATAATGTGAATCATTAGGCCAAAGGAAGGGGTACAACTAATCTGTCCTCTTCCCCCACTGCTGCTTCCCAGAAGCTAGTTCCTTAAAGTTTGTGTAATTGTCATTTTGTCAGGCACAGGTATAAATTTATCAGAAAGGACTAGTAAGAAGTATGAATACCAGATTTGCCTAGATCCCGATCTTCTTTTGGGCTGTGTCTACATCCTGTCTGAATTTTCTTATACAATCTTTAGTTTAAAATGGAGAATTCAGCTTTCCCGACCTTGTGAGTTAGATGGTTATCAGACTTTTACCTCTCTTGGTTTGCTATAAGCTCTCTTGGCAAATGTATATTTTCTTCCCTTTCTTTTACAAATAGTCTGATATTTTATAACAAGACACATTAGAACATTTTTACAATATCAGATGTTTAGATCTGATATCTAAAATTTAGCAGCAGCAGGTGACTGTTTAATAAATGATTTACACCACTTAATAGGTACTGTCAACTTCCTAGTTGGAAACAGAAGACTATTTCCTGCCTCACATCCCACCTCCATTAATTAATTAAACTCTACATGTGAGGATTTATCACTTGCAATACCGATTACTAGGTACAACTGACTCGTTCAGGAATATGTGGTAGAAATCCTGCTCAGATAACTTAATAACTAGCCTATAATCAGTGTGTGCTAGTAAGTATTTAATAACCAGCTGTCAAAAAAAAAAAGTGTATATATATATGTATGTAGTATATTTATGTATATACTACATAAATCAATTATAAGTTTTACTAATATAACAATGCATAGTACACAACTGACAAATAAGGACAAATTATATATGCCCTTTTATTGTTATTCCATATGGCCAGTTGATTTTGAGAGAGCACTTTTGTTCATTTTTGCCAAACTATTAAATCCATAACTAAATGGTTACAATTAATGAACAATTGTAGCTCCAATATGAACATTGGTTGCTACTGTAATTTATGTTAATGGGCAAGATGAACATGAAGTAAAAAAAACTATTTAGGACATTTAATCATTCACCAATGACACAAATAAGTATCATGCTGAATCTTAATAATTTCTGAACACTAGAATAATATTCCTGTAATACACTGAGGCTATTCACAATGCAATGATTACAGGCACAACACAATTTTGAGTATAATCTGCATTATTAATATATTCTTCATTATTTTATTAACCTAGACAATCAACAAAATAATAAATCAAGCCCTGATAGGCAGTGTTTGTTTTTCTGTAGCGTAAATACCTTCTTCCTGACTGAATTACAAGCTACAACCTGAGGCCATTAAACATGAAGTTGGAAAGAAACGCCCATTTGCTCACCACTATATAGTGTTATCACGTTACAAATACAATAGGTGTAAATAATTTCAATAACATAGATAATAGTAAACTGTAGTATAATAACTAGGAAGTGATAAGGTTTGATAATATATTACCTTTTAAAAATATAATTTATTTAATTATGAATTAAATAAATTTTACTTATAATAATAACTGTGTTTAACAACTACATCACAAAATTCCTGAAAATTTAATAGTTGGATCTCATAAGCCAATATGAGACAGCTCCAGATCATATAACTAAAAAGTCTAGAAGTGCTTCTAGTTTTAGAGACAAACTAATCTGATCAGCAATTTATTTCTCTCATTTAGGACACAGATAAGATTAATCAGTCAGGTTCACCCAAACTTCATTGGCTAAGACTCAGAAATATGTTATTCCCCACAAGAAAATTGGGGATAAGAAATACTGAACATTTACAGCATGCACTTTCCAAAAATATAGTATATCCACAGAGTGAAATACTGATTAGTGATGAGAATAATATTTAATGACCCTTTACTATATTTCAAACACTGTGCTAAATACTCCTTATACATTATGTTATTGGATAAAACAACAATACTTTGGCATTCATATTGTTATTTTTCCCCATTTTTAGGTAAGACTAAAATCTCTAGGATTATCTTTACATTTAAGATCATGTAGCAAGTATGCATTAGAATCTGGATTCCAATCTTGAATTTACTATGAAACTTACATTTTATTTACAGAATCTAAGATACTTAGTGAACCCCATATTCTCAATGGTAAAAATCCATTTATTTCTTCCCTGGTTCTTTTGTTTACGATGCAATAAGGCATTTTAGCTGCTGGACAAGGCTGTTGATTGTCTTGAATTTGAGAATAGGTGGGAGAGACTATCAATATAGGATAAAAAGAAGTAAAAAGTGGTTCTAATGTAGGATGCCTTTACAAGACAATGACCTTGGACAATAAATAAAAAGTTAAACAAAAATGTGCCGATAATTACATTTGGATAGTGAAACAAGGAGGAGATGACTAGAGCAGCACATTGCAAGTAATGGGACACATGCAAAAACGAGTAGAAAAAAACTTCAAGGAAGAAGAATTTAAAGAAAGCCACCAGGGCCGCCTGTTGGTGCAATGGTTAAGTGCACGTGCTCTGCTGCAGTGGCCCGGGGTTCGCAGGTTCGGATCCCGGGTGCGCACCGACAAACCGCTTGTCAAGACATACTGTGGCGGTGTCACATATAAAGTACAGGAAGATGGGCATGGATTTTTTTTTTTTTTTTAAAGATTTTGTTTATTTTCCCCCCAAGGCCCCGGTAGATAGTTGTATGTCATAGCTGCACATCCTTCTAGTTGCTGTATGTGGGACGCGGCCTCAGCATCGTCGGAGAAGCAGCGCATAGGTGTGCACCTGGGATCTGAACCTGGGCCGCCAGCAGCGGAGCACGCGCAGTTAACCGCTAAGCCACGGGGCTGGCCCAGGCATGGATGTTAATCCAGGGCCAGTCTTCCTCAAGAATAAAGGGGAGGATTGGCATCGGATGTTAGCTCAGGGTTAGTCCTCCTCACAAAAAAAGTAAAAAATAAAGGGGCTGGCCCCATGGCTTAGTGGTTAAGTGCACACGCTCCGCTACTGGCGGCCCCGGTTCCGATCCCAGGCGCGCACAGACACACCGCTTCTCCGGCCATGCTGAGGCCACATCCCACATACAGCAACTAGAAGGATGTGCCACTATGACATACAGCTATCTACTGGGGCTTTGGGGAAAAAAAGGAGGAGTATTCGCAATAGATGTTAGCTCAGGCTTGATCTTCCTCACAAAAAAAAAAAAAAAAGAAAAAGAAGATAAATAAATAAAAAATAAAGAAAGCCACTTTTCTCTTTCTTTATTTTAGGTCTATTTGGCTTGATTAAGCTTTTCTTCCCAAGCCCATATACTCTGGGACGACAGTGAACTTAATTAGATTTGCTTCTGATCTTTTAGAATCCCTCTTTAACCAGGGACTTCCCTGCTACTTTACATATCGTATGGAATCTCAGTCATCTATTAAAGCCTGGATTTTTTTAAAAGAATTTTCCAATATTTTATAAGTAATGTAAGTTCAGAAGAGTAAAAACCATTCAAGAAAGGTGAGAAAATTAATAAATTGATAAAATCAATTAATCCCAAAACAAAATAATAATCCAGCATCCTACTATCTAGGGATTAACCACTGTTAAACATTAGGACCACACACCATTATGGGGCCAATTAGCTTCTATGCCCAAAAGTTTCTACTACTCTCAAATTGTGACACTCTTACATGTAGCTTTTGGCCTGATCTGCAAGTCTTTTCTTTATTGTACTACTCTCTCAAATTTTAATATAATGCTCAATATGGTCTGAAGAAAGAGCCTGAGGGCTAGCTAGGACTCAGGATGCTTACATTACTGTCCCTGTTTACCAATCACAATTACATAATCTTAGGTCACTGGGTGGGTTTAGATGTATATTACCATGGATGAAATATAGCTAACAATATATTTCAAAGTATGAGATATTATGGAAAGAAAATCAGATGAAGATGAAAGGCATCTAAAAATAGGAAAAAAAAAATCAAAGGGCAACAGAAGAGAGCCTGGGGGAGCAAAGGTTCCTATATTCTTTTTAATAACTACTTTTTTAAAAATTATAAGCCTAGATATTAAAATTCATGATAGGAGTCTTGAGAGTTTTCTCAGATTATACCTACTCAATGGAGAGTCCTACATCTATCTTTTTTAATTTCCAGTTTAGGAAATTTTCTTTACTTCTCCCTGCTTGTGTGTATATTCACTTCACTACAAAATAAATTAATAAAATGATATAGTGAACTCAATGCTTTTTAAACTCTCCTCTAGTTCTAATATTCTATCATTTTTCCAGATCTAATTTTTAATACCTGGTAATTAATATTTCAATTAATAGCATCGATAGGGTAAATTTATTTTTAAAACTGTCCTCCAGTAGAAACAGTTGGAGTGTTTTATTTTTCAACATGTAAAATCAGTTTAGACATAAAAATAGCCTTGTTACTGGCAGATATTCCAACAGATGATCTAACCACTAATTTTCTGCTCTGATTTATAGCAATCTTTTATTTGAATTTGTAGCACATAAGATGCTTTTTTACACTGAACATGTCACCAAAGAGTACAACAGTTTAAGTTAAAAGTAGTTAGGAAATGCAGGGTGACTCACAATGTGTTTGAAACAAAAATTTTATGAAGCTTAGCCCCTGGCTAATAAAAACATTTCTTCTCTTCTGATAATGTCAGAAGAGATAGGCAATTCTTGCACACATACTGAGTCTGACTATAAGAATGAATTATCCCAAGTAAAAATCCTCTAAATGCTTACTTAACTATATATATGGTGAAAATTCTCAAGCAAGAAAAATGGCAAAGAAAGCCTTGGGGGAAAGAACCAAGTATCAACATCACAGTGAATTCTATATAGTTTACCACTTCTAAGTCAGATCAGGCAGCAGGCCCTTCACAAGCCTGTTATGTGTAAAATGATTCCTTGAACTTGCTTGTCTATTTTTAACATTGAAATAATCAGTCCTCCTACATCTATCATTTGTTGACACAATTAAACTAACCAAATAGCACAACTTTATGATGGAAGCTTTCCCTTTTCCTGTGCTCTTAGGATTTTTTCACTTGTATTTGATAACCCCACCACTTGACTTAAATTCCCTGCTGGATATTGTAAAGAATTTACTTGGATTTACATTTTTTAAGACTTAAAATGTTCCAAACTGCCACCTCTAATTATGGTAACATGTAGACAATGAAGCATAATAGGACATCCAACTAAACAAGGTATGACATACCAGTCCCATAATACATCAAATTTGATATACCTCCTTTTACTTTATATTATAAAATATTTTATTTCACTTTTTTAATAATTTTTCTTTTCTTTTCTTTCTAGCTTCAGTAATACATAAGAAATATCATGCTCTAAAATTAGTGGTGAAAATCTAAGGACTCTAAACAATTAACAAACAGGACAATATGTCCTTAAATGTGCAGATGCATTTAAATATATTTATTAATACAACCATTCAGGAGGGCTGGATTTAAAAAGAATCTGCAAGGTATGGAGAGCTGCTACTTTGCAGTATCCTAAGCTTTTGACCTTGATTAACAATGTTCGGCAAGCCAGTCATTAGATCCTACTGGAATAATAAGATTAAAACAATTCAAGTATGAGATTGTGTTCATATACACATCCCCTCCACCCCCAAGTCTCTGGTAAAGAAATTTTTGCTTATATTCTCCAAATTCCATATATAGATCTGATCTATTACTATGTGTTTACCAATGTCTGTATAGTGTAGTGACTAATTGCCTATCTGACACTTCTCCACAGAGATGCTTCTGTAAAATTCCAGAGTAAATGTCTTCAGGATGTGTTCCTCCATTGTGATTGCAGTTTCTGTTTGGCCCTTTTGATTTTGAGATTTGAATCTGTCATTCACAGCCCTGAGAGACAAACATGATAGTTATTTTCTTTTAGATAAAGTAGTTAAGATCAATTCTATATAGATGCTTGGGAAAAAGGCAGACATTGTATTTATTAGGCCCAATTTAAGAGTTTATTGATTTTGTTTAAAAAAAATCATTAAAAACTTTGGAAAAAAGCTAAGACATCATGGAAGGAACTTTCAATGTTGCCCTGGGGCATTGCCTTATAAACACACCCACAGAGAAATTATTATCTATGTAAATTTTGAAATGTGAAGTTACATGTGAATTTGTAGATTTCTCTCCATTGAAAAGAAAACCCCAAAGATTAGTTTATTGCCCTGTAGAACATTGATCAGTTTTGTATTTTACCTAGAAATCTTATTTTAACTTTTTTCCCCCAAAATGTCTTTATATGAAGTTCCACAAAATATTTTTTGAACCAGTTTTACCTTCTTTTTGGTTCCCTCATTAATTAATGACTTGAATACAGTCTTTAAGTGTGCTCATAGTATGTTTGTGGAAGAGTCATATTTTTAACTTTCTGAAAATAATACCTTGATAATTCTGCTAATTATGATAACTGGGATGACCTGAAGCTTTTATCTTGTTTCTTATTTTATATATAAAGGCAAGGAGATCAGGTCTACTACTGTGAAAGAAAATGAATATACAAAATTAAGATTGAGTGCAAAAATTATTAAGTACTGTAGGAGATCAAAATTGGCCACCTCAAAATATGTCTCTTTACCTTGATTATTTTCTCTGATGGACATCTGACCTCCTCCACTAACTGCCTAAACAAATTTAACTCTAGGTATGGATAGACTGGGAGGGTCCTTGCTAAGCCCATTCTTATCAAAGTTCTGTTTACCAAACATTTACATTTGTAAGGGAAATCTCCATTTATAAAGGTATCTCCCTCTCTGTACTGGGAAGTGGGGGGGGCCCGGGGGGGGGGATGACCTCATCTCTAGAAACTTATCAATGTGGAATTTGAGGCTGTATAATAACCTTACTGTGCTTTACTGGTAATCTCCAATAGCTGACTCCCCCCCACCCCCAACATCCTCCTTTGTCTTTACCTCGATCTATTTAAGAAGAGGACCTCTGCCATTTTGCTGAGAAAGTCAGTTTTCCTGGTTTCTCCTATGTATACATGTTATAAAGCTTTGTTTGATTTTCTCCTGTGATTCAGTCTTATGTCAATTTAATTTGTAGCCCAGCCAGAAAGGGCCCAGAGTGGGTAGAGGATAGTGTTCCTCCCCCTCAGTACATACAATATGTGGACTAGGACTAAGCATTTTGGTATTTGTTATTTAATTTTTTAATTTTGAGGAAGTTTATGCATAGAGACAAAGAGTTAAGTGATCAGGTACAAGCACCATATCAATAATAATTAACAAGAGCTTAAAGACAAATGCGAGCAATGAAGAATACGCTTGACCTAAGGGATGCTGGAGGAAAACAAAAACACCTGGAGCGTGCAAACGTGGGATAGATTTATAGAAATGCAACAAACCTGAATACGCATATAAAGTAGATTAATGCCCATTATTTATACATAAGTAAATGTTTAGGAAAATGTTTCTTAACTGTGTCTTATATTCACTGTCTGCCATCTGTATGAAGATAAGACAGAAAGAAAATAAAATATAGGCTAGAAGATTAAAGTATTTTAATAACCCAACCAATTTCACACATAAATATGTGATAAATATGCCATGCTTTCTGTCTTGAGAATTTTTTGTTAGATTCAAGTTATTGATTAATGTCCTGTTAAAATAACAGAAAACTTCTAACTTTTGGTTTTGCCTCAAATAACAGATAAAGAGAAGTGATCAAAACTAAAGCATTTTTTATTCTAATTAAACTTTGTAATACATCTAATTAATTTAGTTCAAGAGATGTTTGTGGAGCAACTGCTTGGGCAGGTAAAGCGAGGGGAGCTAGTCATAAAAATGCCTAAAATCTGGTCACTTTATTCAAGTAACTCCATAAAATATAAATTAAAAAATAAGAGATAAAAGATGATAAATAATAAAGAAACGTTTATAGATAGAAAGTTTCATGTGAAATGTGAAATGCTATTGAAGCTGATTAAATGAAAATGGCTTTATCTACAAAATAACTCTAAGAGAATATACCATTCCTACTAAAAATTAAGTAAATATTAAATTTATATTAAAATGATACTGTATAACATTCCTCACTACCCATAATTCTCAACTTCTTTCTTTCTATTTCTAAAACTAACAGCCATTTAATTTTCTCCATGTTCTTGGCCAATGCCTCTCATTTAAAGCAATAAGTACTCAAGAAACAGCTATTAGAATATACTACTGATACAGAGGATACAGATATGGCCACTGCCTTTAAAGATCTCAAGTCTAACTGAATAGAAACCACAGACAAAAAGCTTTATGAGTAAATGACCAGTTCTCAACACCATACCACTCTCAGTAAAAGCCCGGTATGATTTCATAAGTGTAACATCTTTTATTTTGGTGTAAATATGGAAATCAGTTACTAGTATATTTCTTGTAAATCTTCTTTTACTCATAAAAAATAATTTTGCTAGAAATTCTCACCACTCTGACTGCTTCACTTTTCTATTGGGAGTAACTTCAGATCCAAAATGTTTCCTCAATGAGGTTTTATATTTATCTCCCAATATACATCTCAAGCATTTTCAAACATAAATACCTCACAAACACAGTAGTAAGTTTTTGGATAGCAGGTTTATAATTTTGATTTTCAACAGAAAATGCTTTACACTAACTCACCTGGAAAAGAATAGCATATTTAGAGACGAAAAAAGTTTTCAAGGGGCCGGCCTGGTGGCATAGTGGTTAAGTTCGTGTGCTCCCCTTCGGCAGCCTGGGGTTCACAGGTTCAAATCCTGGATGCGGACCAACGTACCGCTTATCAAGCAATGCTGTGACAGGTGTGCCACATATAAAGTAGAGGAAGATGGACATGGATGTTAGCCCAGGGCCAATCTTCCTCAGCAAAAATAGGAGGATTGGCAACAGATATTAGCTCAGGGCTAATCTTCCTCACACAAAAAAAAAAGGTTTTCATTTTTTATTCAACAAGTTAAAAATAATTAACTGACTCTCATAATGTAACAAGTATTATACTCATAATACTTGTTATTATGTAACAAGTAACAACAATAATTAAATTTATTATATACTGTATTTAAGTAAAAGGTATTTTTGCAATTTATAAGATCAAAATGATATACATGTCAATACTACAGATAGGTCAAAAGCTTACAAAATAGTCTTATTAGCCAGTTTAAAGTTATAATCTGTTAAAGCCAAAATTATGCCACTGTAGAGGACCCAATACACTAGGTCTAATCAGATAGTCACAAGGGTTTATAGCAAACACTATAAGTTGAAGCAGATCAAGTATGAAGTCCAAGGAAATGATCCAATGCCCTGAAATGTTGGGAAATTCCAAAGACTTAGAGTTTACAAAATTAGAAAGGGTCTAATGAGTAGTGTGAGAGGCAGTGGGCCCCTCAAAAGAGTCAGGACTTGGATAACAGAATTACTTTACAAAAGGAAAAATGGAAATTTCCCAGAGATTATCATGCCATCCATAATTGCTTTAACTAGTGCACAAATGACTTCCTAAGGAACAGATATCAACCTTTCCTCAATCTTTCTCTGCAGTGACACATATAATTGATAGTATTTATGTATCCAACCAAGGTGGCAGGGTAAAGGAACTAGACTTTTAAGGATATGAAATTTCGAGAATACTTGTTCCACTGCAAGAAAAAAGCATAACAAATAAAAACCAGGTTGCTGGTGTTGAAGTTGAGCATGACCATGCAAAGGGCCTCTCACTCACTCATTTCCACTTGTATTTATTAAGCCACAACCATGTTCACATACTGGACTAGGTGTTGGAGATAAAATGATGCAAAAGATAGATGTGGTCCCTGCTGTCACACAGTTTACTCAAGTAAAATGTACTCAAGTAAACAAGCAACCCAACAAAGAGCAATAGTGTTTCAATGGGAAAAATATAGGTTAACTGTGGCAGCATATTTAGGAGAAAATAGTTTTCCATGAAGGATTTTGGGAGACATATTTGTTACATAAATAATCACCCATCATGTTAAACACATTTAATTATAGATTTATAATAGGCTGTACATTTATATACTACAATTCAAATATCATACAAACTTATTTTCTTTATTCTCTGCAATATAAGTTTATCTTACAATAGAGTCCCATTGCTCTCATTATGAAAAAGAAAAGAAAAATACGTATATACATATACAAATACATATTTATAGTTATATATAACTTAGTTTCAATCAGTTTAAAAACAATTAATGTTACAGTCAACTCCAGTGTTTTCTCAAAGTCAGCCAAAATTAATAGCTGCTGTTCAAAAATCATAAGTAGATTTAAAGTCTTAAGCATGCTTAGGCAGTACTTTCATGAATTTTTGTTTAAGAAAATCAATATTGTATGCTAAAAATAGAATGCATCTTGGAAAATAATTGAAAGAAGGAAATTCATTGTGTAACAGAAAATCAGCAGTTGATTGAGACAAAGCAATTGTAATATGCATGAGTTAAAATACTTAATTGTGTTTGGATCCTATATCAGAACTAATTTCCTCTTGTTTGGGGTATCATTCGGGTAAGCTCCTTGAATGACAAAGGCATATTACACACATGCTTTACAGTGACCAAAGAAATTTATAAATTGTTGTAAATCTGATTACATTTCCTAACATTATGAAGGATTGGTATGTAAAATCCTTATTAATTTCCCCAGGGCTTTTAATGTCAACTCAAGTAAAATTAATTAGAAGAAGCACATTTTAGGAAAATTGAGTCAACGGACAAAGACGACTACATATTTAAAGGAAAGAAGATCAGATGAAAGCTGTTCCTGAATGGAGTAAGGAGAGTTTGAGTTAGTGGCAGAGGGAGGAAGAGGAAAAAATGAGATAAAATTGTGACATCTGCTAAAACAGTTTTGCAAGAGTCATTTACACACCCTGGATGAACAATAATTTATTCCTGGAAAGCGCTTGCTGCCTAGGTTGTGCTAACTCTTGGTTATGAATAGATTTAGTCATTGATTAATCAGATTGCTTTTGGAAATCTTATTTCATTTGGATGGGTAAAAAACACCCTATTTATACAAGCAAAGTCCTTTTGCTTGATGGCGTTACATCAGCCTCAGGGCACTTGGAGGCCCAGGATCCCTGGAGACAAAGGCATCCTGGAAGTCAGATGTTTTTAGGGCAATCATCTCACCTAACGGGAGGGGTTGTGTGTATTTCTTTTATTGTGGCTTACTCTTGATATTTATTTATATTTCTTTCAGATCTGAAAAGATCCTAGGAACATACCAAATTAATTAACATGATCTTCATTCTTATATTAATGTATCTGAATGGATGTTCTATTTTACCTCAAATAAGGTATCTTATTTATTATCTGTACTTATCCAATCAAGAGTTCTTACCACCACATGTTTGAAAAGAGATTCTGCAATTCCCCTGACTCTGTCCCCAAGGTTTAAAGGGATCTTTGCTCACCTGTTGAATAATCCTCAGGTTTCTTTGAGTAGGGTATTTTCATTTTCTCATTCTTCTCATTAAAGTTCTATCCTCTTCATTTACAAAGGTGGGCATATTTGGAAATATCTTCTCCAATAAAACAGAAAATAATCAGAAACCTTAGAAACAAAAAGTAAAATAATGATTACAAAGCATTTTATGATTTTTCAATTTTTCTGGACTCATATAGGAAAAAACCAAATGTAAATAAGAAAGAGAAAAGAAACAGACTTTCATACATTTTCCAGTCTGAGCTGATTTCAAGAGTTGAGAGAGAAGTAGTGGCAAAGAAGAAAAAATAAATTTTTTACAAAAAGGAGGACAATAAATGTAGAAAAATTATCAAAGATCAAAATTTTTAAAAAAGCTCAAGGTTTTTGTTTAAAAAGATTCCCATAAAAAGAATCTGTACCAGAATGGAAATGAAGAAAGCTGAAATTAAATCATAATCAATAATCAAATATTAGAGCTGGAAAGACCTTAGGGAACCTTTAGTGCAAATCCCATTATACAGATGAAAAACAAATCAAAGCTCAAAAAGCTTAACGATTTGCCTAAGGCCACATCACTACTGAAATTAAGATCCAGGCTCATTTCTAAGACCAGTGCTTCTCTAACCAGAGATTTATAAAAGGAAGAAAGAGAAAGAAAAATTAAAAGAATAAAAAGCAGACCTCAGGTCTTTGCTTCACCTGGAGGCTCTGAGTCAGCTGGTTTGGGATGAAGCCCCTAAATATCTTATTTCCTTGACTAACAATGGGAACCCATAAAAAGGAAGAAGATAAGATGTGAACTGAAGTGGTAGAAAAAAGAAAGGACAAAGAAAGAGAGGAGAACATGTTTTTGATAGTTTTCCTTTATATGTATGTCTCTTTCAGCAGCCACATGAGGAAGGATGGCTAGGTCTGCATCAGAGTTCAGGTATTTCTCTATTTTTGGGTAAATCTATCTCAAAATATGTTTAAGAGACAATCATATCAAAATCACCAGAAAGGTGATCACATCTATTCCCAGGATTGTCACAATACATCTTAATCAAAATCTCTGTGGATGGGGCCCTGAATTCTGCATTTTTAACAAGCTGCACTGTGATTCTTCACTCTACCCCTTGTGTAACTGTCTCCTCGCGTGCAGGGAGGGCATGCTGCTTTACTTCGTACCCAAGATAGTGCAGACCCTGGCTCTTAGGAGGTACTCAGCAAATATGTGCTTGGTAAATGATTAAATTGAAGAACAATTATGCACAGCAAAACTTACTAAATTTTAGTGTTTAAAAAAGTAATTTACCAAACGTTCTTCTACAAAGAATGGATAAATAAATTGGGATATTCATACAAAGGAGAACCACATACCCATAAAAATAGATGCAGCACAAATGGCTCTCAAACGGTGTTGAACACAAGATATAAGACAAAAGAATACAAACGATATGATTTCCATTTATATAAAATTTAAAAACAGGTGAAATCAAACCATGTGGTTTATGGAGACATGCCAAAGAGCTAAAACTATCAAGGAAAGCCAAAAAAGAATTATCACAAAAATGAGAAGAGCAGTTTCTTCTAGGGTAGAAGGAGAGGGATATGATTGGGGAAGGGGGTTGCCCGAGGAGCTTCCAGACTGTGGGCAATATTCTAATTCATGATCCAGGTGGTGGTTACAATAGCTTCATTTTATTATTATTTGTTAAACTGTACACACATATTTAAAATCTTTTGCTGAATAAATATTACATATCACAAAAAAAAAAAGTAATTTACACATGTCAACTACTGGATCTGAATGTTTCGTTGTTGTTCCTTTTTTAACAACGGATTGACTTTTGCATTTTTCTAAAAATTCCAGTTGCTCTTCTGGACTCTATAGAATCAGAAGGAAGTCAGTTTGGCATATAAAAATGACATAATGTTTTTAAAATATCAAGAATACATGGTTAGAAACCTTTTATTTTTAAAAGGTATTAATCAAATCAAAAATCTCCAACAAAAGTAACTAAAAATGTTTAATAATCAAAATAAAGATACTAAGAATACTATGAATAAAGGTGTAATGTATCTGAAGGTTGAAATAAACTTGAAACAGCCCAGTTTCTGTATACCTTTTGCTTTCTCCAAGAACAATTTTTGCAAAATAGTCAGTAGGCTGTGGAGATAACCCACATAGACGATGTTATTAATATGCAATCTTCTTTCCTGAAACAGTTTACATATGCAATATACAGCATCTGGACCTTGTAATTGAATTTTTGAAGTTCTCTGTGGTTTGGGAGCTGCATAGGGGTCAGTAATCATTATCCAGACACCATCGTTCATAGTGCACATATAATTAATCAACTCATTAATTATGGAAAAAGAGTCTCAGGGAAGTCTAGCACACCTATTTCTTAAGCAAATATTTTACCCTTGAGCTGTAAAAGTAGCATCTCCATTAGCTATTGCCTTAGATTACTGCTAGTGATTTATTTAGGGAGCTTTTAGAACAAGGTCTATAAGAAGAGTCAATATAAAAATCTTTCAGACACAGGAGCCATCATATACATTCACAGAATTTAATCATTTTCTGGTTAAATCACTGCTTTGGATCTTTATCTTCTGAAGCTAATGTCAATAGCACTTTATTTTTAATTTAACTAAATCCAGCCAACTGTAGGAGAAACAAATCATGCTCTTTTTTATTATTAGTTTTAGTAGATGGATGCCAGGGTAAAATTGGTAATTAGGGAAAGTAAAATATTCTTCAGAATTTTTTTTCTTGTTACACATTAGCAAGCCCAGGTCGTTTAACAGAGATACTTTATAGATGCATAAAGGAAAAAAAAAGTCTGTAAATATATTTTCTCACTTCCTTGGCTCATTAGCTAACCTGACCTAAACATTTTCCTTCCCTATTCATCAATCCCACTTTTTGCTATTTTTTTCCTACTCCCAGTAATTCATCTTCATGTTCCACTGACTTACACTACGACCTACAAAACTCCTTGTAGAGAGACATACAACATTAATATGAAAAAGAGGCTAATTGTGTAAGATAAATGCCAATCCTAAAATAATAATGAAATATAATTGGATATCAGCTCAAGGTAGAGACAGGAAGGACGGTTTAATAGAGTAGTTGTGAAATGTACGGAGAGCTTAAGGAAGATGAACAGCTGTTTGCTATCTTCACTGAAGCTAGAAATAACTTAGGCTTAAAACGAGAGACATGAAGAAGAGATTTCTGACTCCAGATTTCTAATGAGATTTCTAGTCAGAGAACAATGCAACCCATAGCATTTTACTTCTTGTTAGATGCAGAGAAATATGAGATAATTTAGGGACTATTCAATTTAGAGGTAGGAAGAAACATCAATAGACATGTTAGGGTGCCTCTTTGTCTAATATCACATTGTCTTGACTTCTCTGAGCCTCAGTTTTCCATCTCTGAGCCCCTCTGCTTTGAAGTTATAAAATACCACACAGATCAAGTCTTAAACTTCTATCTCTTCAGGCCAAGGTCCTGCAGAGGGTAAGCAACAGCCAAGACAAAGCTGAGCTCTTGACGTTTTAGAACTGTCACTTCTATCTCACAGTTTAATCCAGTTTTGAGTGATTTTAGTGGAGAACTGGCCATGGAAGACACATTGGTTTCTTATCTACACATTAAAAATCTTTTTGATATCAATAAGGTACACTCCCAACTATCAGAATTGTCCCTGTGTCCTTGTTCCGTGGTCATTTGTGACTTTTTGTTCTCCATACCATCAAGTAAACGAATGTAGGACAGTGTGATAAATGGTGTGATGTAAAGTGTAGAGGATGTGAGGGGAAGAAAGCATCTAGGCAAAGGGAACATTTCAAACAAAATCAACAAAATGGTTCAAGATTGTTTTAGATAGCTATAAGGAGAAAGCGGACAGAGGCCACAAAAATCCCGTATATTAAGCTCAAGAGTTTCATGGATAGTTTTCAAACACATTTTAGCTATGGATAACTTTTTTCAAAAGAAAGCTTTTGAGAAATTTAATACGGAAATCAGATAAAGAGAGGCAATTCCATCTGGAAAAGCAGGAGGGAATCTGGAGATTCTACTAAACGTCGGTGGATGCTAATAGTTTCATAAAGCCATTTCTGTTCACATAGCCAGTTTTAAAACCATAGCTCTCAATGCTAGA
This sequence comes from Ceratotherium simum simum, assembly GCF_057802395.1. Classification (NCBI taxonomy): domain Eukaryota; kingdom Metazoa; phylum Chordata; class Mammalia; order Perissodactyla; family Rhinocerotidae; genus Ceratotherium; species Ceratotherium simum. Next base: position 27,877,951 of record NC_141907.1, on the reverse strand, counting down.
AGCACATTTTGAAATAGCAAAAGAGCACAATCAGATTTACATCCTCACATTTATATATATCAATATATGGTTATTCAGACCGTAAAAATATAGACCATTAGTGACCCCATTATGCCCCCTGACTTAAACCAGCTACCATCACAACACCACAGGATGCCAATAAGGCCAGAAGGAAAAGAAAAGAAATGATACTCTGGTCCTCTAATTAAGGTGGGGGAGGAAGGAGAGAAGGAAGTACCAGTCATCTCTCGCCCTGCCAAGTATTTGCAGGGCTGAATTAAAACAGTATAAGATTTTTTTAAATGGAGTAGTTAATAACACTCTACTACTTCTACTTAAGTGAATACAAAATTTCTTAAGATTTATTTTAGTTTTCATTGTCATTTTCTTCTTGAAATACCCATCTTGACAGTCTCTGAAGATCTACTATCCTACCTATCCCTTAAGTTTCCAGTTTTATTATTCCATCTTCTTAATTTAAAGTATTTTTTTCCTCCACTTCTGTCTCTCCTTCAAGGTTAAACCTTCCTTGAAGGACAAGGGCCACAAATGACTGATATTTATATACCTGTGTTAAGTAACAGGCAACAGCACATTAAGTGTTAAATATAAACATAACATACAAGACTCTTTGATATTGGAGACACTATGCATCAGTTCAAACAAAGATGCATCTACAACTTACATCTTCACAGCTAATATCCCATATCAATACATACAGATATGAATGTTTTAAATAATTTTCCTTTTGGATCACTAAGAGTATAATTTTTCAGTTTTCATTTTTAAGAGTCTTTTTTGTTTTGTTTTGTTTTAATCATTTTTAGTCCATTAAAAAGCTCACAGATACTAGGGGCTTGGAACTTTGTGAAACTAGTTGAAATAATAAATACTGGTCAGAATTAAAACACTAGATCAAATGAAAACTAGAACCAAGTTTAAAATTGTTTTCATGTCTGTTTACTATTAATCTGCAATGAACCTGTGCTGGACAGCATTGTTGTTTACAATGAGTGCTGTTCTCCACTAAAGTAGTTCATATATTCCTGCCTAATACCGTGTGGCACTCACTGGCTCCCTGTGGGAAGAATATACTTCCGTGTTCCACTGCTGTCTGGCTTGAGCTTGTTATGTACTTGGTGCATTAAACTGCTTAGGCTGCCATAGCAAAATACCACAGACTGGGAGGCTAAAACAATGGAAATTTATTTTCTCACAGTTTCTGGAGGCTAGAAGTCCAAGATCAAGGTGTGGGAAGGTTTGAATTCTAGTAAGGCTTCTCTTCCTGGCTTACAGACATCCAACTGCTTGCTGTGCCCTCATATGGCCTTTCCTCTGTGTGTGTGCATCCTTGGTGTCTCTCTCTCTCCTTATAAGGATGCCAGTCATAGTGGATTAGAGCCCCACATTTATGACCTCATTAACCTTAGTTATCTCTGTAAAGGTCCTATCTCCAAATACAATCACACTGGAAGTTAGAGATTCAATATTTTGGGGAGACACAATTCAGTCCATAACATTTTGGCTAATGCAACATGAGTGAAAGTAATATATGCAAATTCTGAGTACAAGATTGAAGAGCCATTTCCTGGTTCTACTCTAGCTCTCTCTTCTCTGCCACGAGGCCACTGGGCACTCAGAAGGCGCTGCCTCTTCACCCTGGGCTCTGGATTAAACATGACATGGAACAGAGCAGTAGCCTATTTGTAACTAACATGTAACAAGAAAAAGAAGTAAACATTTTTTCCCCATTAATATTTTAAGACTTTCAGGTTCTTCGATACCATGGCCTATGCAGCAAAAGCTAACTAACAAAGAAATTAGTATCTAGAAAGAGAAAAGTTTTATTAAACAATGGGGCTTTTGTTTTGGGATCATGTTCCAGGCAGCAAGGAATTTATTATTAGAGGCTGAATGAAATACAGAGACAAACCATTTGGGAAAATTATTACCTGTAGATACTTAAAAGGCAATTGATTAAAGAATGGGCTCATGGGCTTATTACTAGCATACTACTCCCTACCTCAACTGGCATTACCTGCATTTGAAAAGGTGCTACACGAAAGAGATGAGGCAGAAAGGAATTGGCCAGTTAACAAGCAGAATTAAAAAGAAGACAGAAAATCCAGAAATTCTGGACTTGCAGGTTCAAAATCATATGTCTTTCTTATATCCAATTTGTAAGAGATAAATTAAGAAATCTTTTCAGTGACCAAGTCCAATTAGGACTCAGTCTTTGATAAAAACAAAATTAAGAGTGTAGCCTTGGGGCCGGCCCCGTGACTTAGTGGTTAAGTGCGCACGCTCTGCTGCTGACTGCCCGGGTTCGGATCCTGGGCGCGCACCGATGCACTGCTTGTCCGGCCATGCTGGGGCAGCCTCCCACATACAGCAACTGGAGGGATGTGTAACTATGACATACAACTATCTACTGGGGCTTTGGGGAGAAAAAGGGAGAGAAAAAAAAAGGAGGAGGATTGGCAATATATGTTAGCTCAGGGTCGGCCGGTCTTCCTCAGCAAAAGGAGTGTAGCCTTTATAGCCTTGTTGAAACCCATCAATTAAATAAGCAACACGGAATAATTCCTTTCTGTTGGACAAAAGGGCTCAGAGAGACGAGACTAAGGATGTGCTGCTTACTTGAAAGCCTCATAATGTAAAGAACCTATAATTTAATTTAGAGATAGACTTGCATATGAAAAAGGATCACAAATGCCGCTACAGGCACATTAAGTTGACTGTAATAAAATTAATTTTTTTACAAGTCCATTATAGTTTTAGAGAATTATTATACTGCCAATGGAGGCACCATCTTGAGTTAAAAAAAGATCAGGATAATTTGAGATTTAAAATGACTTTTGGCCCTCCAATGTTATATGGACAGAACAGAGGCTGGGAAATATGTCTTAGCCGCCAGTGGAGGACATATTCCTCAATGCCCTCTTAAGATTTCTTTAAGGAAGATAAAGGGAAAGGAATAACCTCCTAGGGGTTGTAATCAAGAGCTGTGGAAAACAATGGATGGGGAGATACCACTGGGGACTTTGAAGAAACACTAAAACCTCCAGCAAGATATCAGAATGATCAGATCTGCTGTGGGCATTCCATTCTACTATTTTGTGAATGGAACTTTGTGAGTGGTGCGTGTATGAGAAAGACAGAGAAAACAGCAATTATTTAAAAATACTTTTTTATTATTTCACAATTTCACAATATATATATTTTCTAGTATGTACTAGTTTTCTGAATTATTTCAACTTTACCTGGGTCAGTGTAGATTTTGTTAAAATTGTTCTCCCTTTTTTTCTCTTCCTTTTCTCTTTCCCTCTCCAAATTCATCTCTCTCTCTCTCTCTCTCTCTCAGTCTCTGTCTTTCTCTCTCTCATACACATGCCTGCACGCATATACACGTCATTTGGTAATAAGGAAGGAAGCACATCTATGGGTTTCCAATGGTTTGAAGAGTGCAGCTGAGCAGTTTAATTAATAAATGGGCTCAAAAGACAGTGACCTCCATGGAGAAATCTAAAGGAGAGGCCAGGTAGATTTCTCTGTCTATACACAGTGAAACCCTTGATAATCCTTCCATAGTACGTCATTTTGTTGTTGTTTTGTTTTTGTTTTTTGTAATATTTAATACCTATTTGACTTTCAATTGTATCAAACTAATATTTAAATGGCCTTGGAAAAAAATTAAGATTTTTATTACACCTTTAAATCTTTGTTAGTCCTGAGTGTAAGACTCTTCAAGAACAGGAGGAAGGACAGTGTGTGGAGTGTAGGGCACGGAATGCAAAAAGGAAAAAGGAAGGCAAGAGACAGAATGGGCAAGTCTAGGTACACCTTCATCCTCATCTTTTTTCCTGGAATGGGTTTACACACAGAAATTCCTAAATCCCCTTGTTCTTAGAAGTGTGTTTATTTGGAACCTAGTTTTCAGCTTCTTATCCTCTAAAACCACTTACAATTTAAGGGGACATTTATCTCAATACATTATATAAATACTCAAATCAAAGTCTAACATTTTTCTGGTCATCTCATATTTTAAGTGTTTGGTTTTTGTTTATTTATTTATGTTGACATTATAGTGGTGTTTGTGCTATTGAAGTAGTTTCTTAGTATATATGATGGAATATATTTAATATTGCAGAACATTGCTTTGCTAGATATCACACTGCTGAAGTTATTACACTTGTGGGGCAATATTAACCAGTCTATTCCTCTACAACGAGGAGACTAATGGAAATTCAAAGAGTAAAACCCATATTACATCCCAGTTCTCTGTTACACTAAGCTCATCTGAGAATCATTCTTCAACTGCCTATTGAGTAAGTTGTTTATTGTTAGGGGCCTCTGGTGAAGAGGTGAGGAGTGATTGTAATTGAAGGTCTTTATCTTGGAAGGTTCTGGGAGCTGGGGAAAGAAGAGGTCCCAGCACTGAGCCAGTGAGAATGGAATTTAGTTATTAGAAGGTAGCATAATGGGAAATAAGATATAATGAAGGAGAAAAAGCCAACAGAAATAGGGACATGGAACAAGCTTTGAACAATTGCTGTGAGAAAGAAGCTAGGCTACTGTACTGATGTGCCTATGCAGTATTGTTGCAAAATTACAAAAGGTAAGCAGTTCGTTTAGAGATCACACAGGGACTTTAAGTAATAAGTAGCGGAATCAAATTCAATAAGGCAAAAATAAAAACTGCATTTTATCTGACAATTAGTTTCAAGATTGAATAAGACACCCATCCTATATTATAAGGCAGAATAATCACATACTTTAATTCAAATTAAGGAATATTTATTGATAATTTGTTATTTACATGTAGGAAATTATAGTAAAAGAAAGAATAAGTAAGACAGACTCTGACTTTCAGGAATTTACATCCTCATTTCTAAGGAGAGATTTGTATGACTGAAGAAACAAGGTAAGCCAAGTGCCACAGTAGAGCTACAAAGAGAGCATTAGAAGGATCCAATGGAGGAAGCCAACATATCTAGTAGGAACCCAAAGTTTTTCTTGGAAGATATGTTATTTGATATAGTCAATAAAAGAAGAAAAAATATTGAAAAGTAGAAATGGTGTATACATATTCTGTAAAATGAAAAATATTTAAAGTCCCCAGAACTAGAAAAGCATAGGATATATTCCTTCCAATTTGTCAAACACACACGAACAAACTGAAAAAAGACTGATAAAAAATAGATTGAGATTTTTTTCCCTCTCATTACCCTTTCCCAAACCAATAATAATAAACTCTACTCTCCTGAACACGTAAAACAGGATGGATCAATAAAAATTCACTGCACTCATTACAGCGATTATACATTTATCTTTTATTTATTCAACTAAGCAAAAGACGTTAACTACTGGCTGTATCATAGTAAATACTTAAAGTGTTGGCAAGAACAAGATAAAGTCCTCAGCTTCACCGAGTTTATATTCTAATTAGGGAAATAGAATAACTGGGGCTGGAGAGACCAGGGCTGCTTGAGAAGTGATAGAGAAAGTCTTTCTGAGGAAATAACATTTAAATGGCAAATTTAAAAATGAAATGAATCGGGGTCGGCCCAATGGCATAGCGGTTAAGTTCATGCATTCTGCTTCGGTGGCCCAGGGTCCGCCAGTTCCGATCGTGGGCACAGACCTACTCACCAGTCATCAAGCCATGCTGAGGTGGATCCCACGTAGAAGAACTAGAAGGACCTACAACTAGGATATACAACTATGTACCGGGGCTATGGGGAGAAGAAAAAAAAAAAGAGAAAGATTGGCAACAGGTGTTAGCTCAGGGCAAATCTTCCCCCAAAGTAAAAAAAAGTAATGCATCAGTTACGGCAAGAGCCAAAGAAAGTATACTCCAGAAACAAGGAAGAAATACAAAGTTGCTAGTGTAAGGACATATTCTGTGGCAGGTCACAAGCAACAATAATCCTGGTAAATGATGACAAAAGTGGCTGCGATACTCTACCCTCTCTGTCTGCATATGTTGTGATATAATATTCCAACTCTTTCCATCAAGTGACAGAGTCTGTTTACCCTCCATATGAATCTGGACTGGCTTTGTGACTTTCACTGGCCAGAAGAATATGGTGGAGGTGACTTTGTGCCAGTTCTGAGTCTAGGCATTGACATTACAACTCCCATTTTTGGGAATGCTACTGCCATGAGAACAAGCCTGAGCTAGCCTGATGGAGAATAAAAAATTTTGTGGAACTTAGTTGATTCAGCCTATTTGTCATAGCTAAGGGCCAAGATCAGCCAAGCTGAACTGCAGCTGATTTGTTAGATGACCATGGAGGCTTGATGGCGCCCAGCCAAGACCAATCAAGACTGACCCAGATCAACAGCAGCACAGAGCCGTAGAATCTTAAGGAATAACAAATTGTGTGTCATTAAATTTCAGGGTGATTTATTATTCAGTGGTAAATATTTGAAACAATATCTTAAGTAATAAAAAATATTTAATTTTGCATTACAAGATATTTTAAATTGGTTCAGATGCTTACCATTGTCAAGGACCCAGGTGTTTTCTGCCAGCTTCAGCATATTGCTTTTTGTTATTATTTTTGTTTTCTTGTCCTTAGACTGATATTCTTATAGCTGCTATATTTCAGAACATTACTTCTTTATATAATGGTATTCAAGACAGGAAGAAAGAATATTTCTTCTCCTTATACCTCAGGGAGAAAAAAAAATCCTGCCCAGAAGTCCCTCAGCATACTTTTTACACCTTGTTGGCCAAAATTGGGTTACCCACTCCAAATGCATTATATAGAAAAGAAATTGAAAGGAAATTGACAGGCTTGCCTTATTATGATTTATTCCATGGACATTTTGCCCCCCAAACAAAAGGGAACAGCTAAAAACTAAAGAAGAAGGTGAGAAAAGCTGATAGCTAAACAAAAGAAGAATACTAAAGATTAACATTTTTTTTTAAAAAGTTTCTGTTAATTAACAGCATGTCTGAAAAAGCTTAATGAATCAAGGGGAAAGTGGTTTAAGGTGAGCTTGGAGAAAAGGGCAGGGTCCATTTACATGGTAAAGATTTTGGATTTTTTGTTAAGTGTGAGAGAAAGTTATAGCAGCATTTAAGGTGAGTGGAGCAGTGATCTTAGGTGTATAAGTATAGGCAAGTAGGAATAAGGAAACCAATTAGGAGGATACTTTCCTAAGTTCAAAGGAAAGAACATGACAAGTGTGACTTGACTAGACTAGTAGCAGTATAAACAGAGGAAGCGCATGGAGTCAGAATGAGTTTGAGCATAAGTGGATGAATTCCTGATGAATTTTAGGGACAGACTTACTGATGAAGCATCTTTTGTGAAGGTCACAGAGCACTTAAGATTTAGTCCAATAATTGTATCACTGGAGTTCATGGCCTGGCCATTTCCTAACACAGACTATTCTGGGACAAGTTTTGGAAGAGGGAAGAAATGTTTCAAATATGTTCATTTTAAAATATCTATTAGATATTCAAATAGAGATGGTCAGAAAGCATTTAGATGCATAAATTTATATCCACGGAGGATTTAGGTCTGGAAATAGAGATATGGTCCAGCAATTTCATCCTAGGTATATACCCAAAAGAGTTGAAAGCAGGGACTTGAACAGATATTTGTACACCAATACCCATAGCAGCATTATTCACAATAACCAAGGTGAAAACAACCCAAATGCACATCAGTAGATGAGTGGTGTGTATATACACCACAAAATGTGGTGTGTATATACAATAGAATATTATTCAGCTTTAAAAATTAATGAAATTCTGATACATGCTACAAAATGGATGAACCTTGAAGTCATTATGCTAAGTGAAGTAAACCCGAACCAAAAGGATATATATTGTATGATTCCACTTATGCGAGGTGCCGAGAATAATCAAATTCATAGAGACAGAAAGTAGAGTAGTGCTTCCCAGGTTCTAGGATGAATGGGGTGTTATTGTTTAATGGATACAGAGTTTCAGTTTGGGAAAATGAAAAAGTCTTGGAGATGGATGGTGGTGACAGTTTCACAACAAAGTGAATGTACTTAATGCCACTGAACTATACACTTAAAAATGATTAAAATGATAAATTTTATGTACTGCATACTTTAGCACAAAAAAGGTAGCAGCACAAAATGACATGGGACAATTGTAATTGACATTGTTTTTCCCCCTTACTCTTTCTAAGCTGAAGTGGGCTATACGACCAGTAAATGCCCATTACAAAATAGACTTAGCTTATTTTCTTTTTTAAATGAGCCCCATATTAAAGTTCAATATTATTAATATTATTAAAACTAAAACATGCTTGATATATCATGGATTCAAATAACGCACCAGACAAGATATAACTGTCAGAGTTCTTGAAATCTAAGAATTTCCCGGACAAAAATAGAGTTTGGACTTTTTCTCTCTTGCTGTATTCCTTTAGTGTTAATTCATCCTATTACCCAGTCTTATTGATTCTATTTCCACAATATATGTTTCATTCTATATTTCTTTTCTAAACTCATTTGAATTACAGATCTCCATGAAACCATTGCTCTTATCTCATAGAACCACTCACTGTTGAGAATCACTAGTTTATAAATCCTAAAGTGCCTGGAACCACAAATGTGTAGGGCACCATTGTATCTGCATTGCCTAACATACCTCCAGTTGCATAATAGTTGCTTAATGAATACCTGTTTAAATAAATGAGCTAACACATCAATCTATGGTCCTACTTCCTTGTCCTTTTTTATTGTTTTCTCACCACAAAACATATTTCTTCACCCTTTCAAATTGAGTTTTTGTGGTAGAAAAGAAAATAACACGAGGGGATGCAAAATGTTACAAAAAAGTAATGAGAAGCCAATTGAGAGGTGGTAATAAACATGATCTTGCTGAAAAATACTTAGAGCACTTCAGTGAATTGTACTTTATAAAAAGAGAACAAAACCTAAGACAAAATTAAGAGAAGCACATTTTCATAACTATGAAACGTAACAGTTCCACTTCGTTCTACTCTGTCCTAATAAAATTATCCAGCCTTTCGCTCAATTCTGGGCACCATGTTTGAAGAGAGGCATTGACACAATTCCTGAATTGGATGGAGTTGAATGTATTTGCGCAGCTCCAATTGAGTTTGACAAGCGGGAAAGGGATGTTTGCAGAGCAGAGAAAGAATATTTGAAGTCCAGAGGAGTTGATTACACAGATGACCCCAAGAACCAAGGTGAATGAGGCTGTGCATATGAGATGCACCTTTCCTTTGAACTTTCAAAGCTGGAATATTGCTTTGATTATTCTGACAAAGTACAATCATCCCCAATGGTCTTAAACATTCCTATTAGGATTCATCAGGTCTAGAAGGCTGTTAAGCAATTACTGGCATCTTGTGATCATTTCCCTGACAATTCTGCAACCCTTACTCACCTGCCCAGCCATGTGTTCCCATTCAGAATCTCATGCTTCTCTCCTGCATAATCAGTTAATTAGTTGCCTTCCTGCATACAGCCATTTGTAAACTTCCTCATCCAATATTATTTATAATTCAGTGGCACAGAAATGGTAAAGTATCTGGACATTTTCTAGAGTTAAGAGAATTTCAGTAATCTTATCAAGGGAAGTAACAGTCTTAGGCTTTCTGATGGTCAGATAGGATCTGATATATTATGGTTGACTCGGGATATAAATTTAAGAGACACATTGACAAATTAGAATATGTCTGGAGGAAAAAAATAAAAAGATGTTAAAAGTGCCTGGAAGAAAAGACATAAAAGAAATGACGGATAGGTTGGGAATATTAACCTTGAAAAAGGCCAAACTTAAGTGGCATTAATAGCAGTATTCAAATATTTGAATGGATCTCCCATAGAAGACACAGGGATACTTCCAAGTATCATACTAAGAACAATAGTTGAAAGTTATAAAAGGAGTTGAATTTGGAGTAGAATAAGGAAGATGTTTTTAACAGTTATGATTTTCCAAAAGTAGAACATTCAGTCTTATGAAGGAGTTAGCTCAACAAAAGTTCAAAATTTTACCCATTCACCAGATTACAGTATGTACAAGATTATGAGGAATAGATTCCAAAGGATTATAAGAGGGATATTGGAGCATGCTTTATTATGTATTTTATTCTTACTATAACTCCATGAAGTAGGTATTATTATTTCTATTTCATGAAGAGAAAGTGAGATGGAGAGTTTAAGTAACTAGACAATTCTATACAGGTAACGAGTGGTAGAATTTGGTTTCCAGTTGAGTTGTCTGCGACCACAAAGCCTTTCTTTTAAACCCCTTGTATGCAACCCTGGAAAACACCAGAAAGTACAGAAACAAAATGTCAATAGTAGTTTTCTCTAGATGGTAAAATTTTTAAAAAATGATCTTTCCTTACCTGTATTTTCAAAAACTTTCCATAACAAACATTTATTATGTTAAATAAAATAATGACTATTTTGTGTTTTAAAGTAGAAATGGGAAGGACACCATATTTTCAATTCATCTCTCCTAATTCCACAGCTTTTTTATTTCAGGAACCTCTCCTCCAAATAAATTATTTTTAACTTTTTATTTTGAAATAATTTAAACTGAGAGAAAAACGACAAGATTCAAAGAACTCTGTATAACAGGAGCATCCCTGGTATCATTTTATCACATTTATCTTTTCTCTCTCTCCTCTCTCTATATGCATATGTACGTGTACATGTGTGTCTATCTTCATACCACTGCCTCTCAAATTCTACTCCAACACCATAGGACTTATTCTAGCTTTCCATTTTTCTGTATTTGTAACTCCCTTCTGCAACATTGAAAAATATGGTTAACATTTTCCTCAAACTATTCATTTATTTGCTTGATCATTCTGTATATGACCAATATCCCAACCACAAGTGCTGCTTCCTTAGTCGTAGCCCACTGGCCATGACCAGGCCAGTTTCCACTTCAGTCAGGGCCCTGCTCCATCCACCCCACCAACCATGAGAGCAGTACCTGCCAAACTCTCAACCCAGCCAAGAGCCAGGAAAAGGTGAAGAAGAAAGGGAGGCTACTCCTGGTATACATTAGACTTTTTAAAATATTTCTTATATTCTCTTCCTTTAAAAATCTTCTTTCAGGAATGTATATTATTCGGATGTTGGTTCTTTGCTATTCAGGCTTTAAAATGATCACCTCCTTTACGATTCTCATCTCTTTGTACTTTTCTTTTGCATTCTTATAGAACTTTTCAAATGTATACTCCACACCAATTATTTGATTTTCTGAATTTTCAATTGTGTTCTTTTTGGCTTCAATATTAGGTTTTAATTTGGCTATTACATTGCAGTTACCTTGCAGAACTACCTTACATCTATCCTGGTTTTAATAAGAATGAAGCTTTTGCCATGGATGTTATTCTATTCTTCTCCAATAGTGTTTTGATTTTATTTTAATTGAAGTTATGGGTCCATTTCACTGTTTAGAGATGCAAGTAGATGTTTTCCTTTTTTATTTACAATCATAATCAAAAGCATACTTTTCTTTTGGTATTCTTCTTTTTTCTTGTATTTAATGAATTTTATATATCCCGTGTCCTATTTATTTCTTTGCTTATCATTTATTGAGGAGTTTTCTCTAAATGTAATGTGTTTTTAAGAGACAAGATGAGGATTACTTATCTCTGTTTATGATGCACTTGGGAATTCTAACATTTTCCCTTTCACGTACCCTTCAAGAGAGTAGAGCAATTTGTAGAGCCTCACTCCCAATTTCCAGTGACAGGCAGGCATTCTTCTCATGAAGATCTGCTATTTTGATAGTAGAAAAAGAAACTTCATCTACTTCTATTGCTTGGAAGTGACATTTAGCTCAGCTGTAGTAAGAGAAAAGTCACATTTTATTGCAGGCACTGCTTTTTGCATTCTTCCTGCCTCTGCTCCTGACTACTTGTCTAGAGGCAGCAGTGGTGAGACGGTGATGGCCCCCACAGGGTTTTGAGATCTCAATGAGCACACCTCTTCCCAACTCCATGTTCATGGATGACACACTGGTGGCTTGAAAGGGAACATTCTGGGAATATTTACAATATGGAAATAGGTAAACACTACAAAGGAGTGCTTGTATTTCTGGAAAGCAAGTTAAACACTCACCAAGGCACTACTTAGTCAATGCCTGTTCTTACCTCCTATTAAGCCAAATGAATGGCTATGTGTAAGATAGTTTATCTTCTGAAATACACAGGGCGTAGTTTTCATTTAATCTCCTTACAAATGATAGAACTGAAAATTCCTTACCAATTCAATAGATTGACTGTGTATCTTAGTTGATGTGCTGTTATAATCATGAAGACTTTCCTCTTAAGAAAAAGCTGAGAGGGTAGAGAGTGGGAGCAGATTTAAAGAATTTTTTTCCTGATATTTCTAGTCTAGTGTCATTTTTAACCTGAAAGTTTCAATAAAGAACAAATTTTTTAAGGTTTTTTCCTATAATTTTTTTCCCAACAGGAAATGATTTTTTTATAATTGTCTTTGGTCAAAACTTAAACGTAAAAGTGTTACTATGTTGGGGTCAGCCCAGTGGCATAGTGGTTAAGTTTGGCACGTTCCACTTCGCTGGCGCAGGGTCATGGGTTTGGATCCTGGGCACAGACCTACACCACTCATCAAGCTATGCTGTGGTGGTGACCCATATATAAAAATAGAAGAAGATTGGCACAGATGTTAGCTCATGGCCAATCTTCCTCACCAAAACAAAACAAAAAAAATGTTACTATGTAATTAAGCATCCATTTGTAGGTGTGAATATTACATTATGTTATTTGTTTTCTCCCTTTTACTTTTTAATAGTCATAAGTTTTGTTGGGTATTGAAGACTACTTAAAGTGTATTTATTTTTTAACTTTAAAGACATGATTAAAACCCACAATCCTATTCCTTTTAAATAATACAAGAATCCCTTCATTATAAAATATTTATTGAGTGTCTAATGTAATTTAGACACTCTCTTAGTGATAGGATGAGCTATAGCAAACATTCTGGCCTTCATAGAGCTATCATTCTGTTCAGGAGTTTTAAGTTTAGATCATTACTTAACTTGTTTCATTTCGTGAAAATGGCTTTACTTCGCTTTTTTATCTACCTTTTTCCAAAAGCTGATTCTGCCCATGGCGTTTTGTTATTGACAATATTTTTCAGCATTTACATCCTGCCTTGCTTTAGGCAAAGGCAATAAAGAAAGCATCAGCTGAATCATCTTAAAAATATGAAGGAGCATCTCTCCCCAAACCTTTCTGCCATGCAACTTACTTTTACATAAACATCCCTCTTGTAAATAAATGTACTGGGTAACATATATACACATATTCATTTTTTCATTTTTGTTTATATCAAAAAGGACAAGAATATATGTAGAGTATAAATATTTAGCAGTTTCCTCTCTATCTTACTGTTTTGCAAAGATCTTTGGTTGGTGCCACTGAGCTCTGAGTCCTTTTCTGAGGCCAGGAATGTTACTGGTTATGATGCAGAATTCTTCATGCAGGTATTCTCATTTCTGGAGTAATTTGTGTGTGTAATAGGAACAATAATGTTAATTTTTCTGTTATACTGTATTCAAAAGATAGACATATGTAAAATAAAACTACTCTCTGATGCCACTCTGATCTGAGGACACTTTAAAACCTTTCCTTATAAACATCAGAAAATCTAGTAAAAATATAGCATATCAAAAATGTATAAGTGATCCTACCAAAAAAATTTATACATAGAAAAAGAAAAAGAAATCCCTAGCTGTCATAGAAGAAGAGTGAACCCAACAACAGTTCTGTGGGCTTATGGCCTGACAGTGCAGGGCCACTGGTCAGTGTGCGAGATGGTAGAGGAGAGTGCAATGGGATCTAAGCTCTAAGGAAACAGATGAGGCTTTGTGACTGTGATGTGTATCGGAAACCAAAACCTTCGCATAGAAGTGGGACCTTTGAAATATTGCACCTTCAAGAAAAGGAGAATTGGCAAAGCCTTACTTGTTGCCTCAGGGAGGTGGCACAATATTTGTCTCTGCCCAAGTTCTGGATATACAAATAAAAATCTGTTGTGAAAAACAAAGAAATAAACAAAAACTTTTTTTTTGTTTTTGCTAAGTATGGGATTTAAGTCTAAGTTACAAAGCATCTTGAGGGATGAAACTACCAGGCGAAAATTTAACATAAAATTCAACCAGACAGTGATACCTCTAAGACTTTTGGCTGAAAAAACAAAACAACAACAACAACAAAATCTGTGAAAGGACATATCCACAACCTGAGTCACATGTTGTTCCCTCAGGGAAAGGAAATATCTGTCAAAAATGAGTTCATATAAAAATGTACAAACCAACATGACCCAGAATCAGTAAGGGCAGCAAGTAGGAAAATTAGCACTGTAATTCTCACAATCATAAGGTAACAGAACAATATGAAAATGATTATAAAATAGATCTTGTATCTGACCTCTTCTTATAACCACCACTACTACAATCCATTCTAAGAAATTACCATCTCCTACCTCAATTTTAGAGACAAAACCTAAATCACATTACTGCTTCCATCAGTATCCACTATGAAGTGTTCTCATCATGGCAGGCAAAAGGAACAAGCCAAAACTTAAGTCATTCAGCCCCTTTGCTCAGAATCTCCCATTAGTTTTCTCACACACAAACAGTAAAAATCAAAATCTTCTTAATGGCTGTTCAACATGTTCAACATGGTATGCCCCACACCTCTTGCCTTCCTGATCTCATCTCCTGTTTGTCTTCCCTTTGCTTGAATCCCTCAAGGCACAAAGGCCTCCTTGCTGTTCCTTGAATATGTGAGGCACCATCTCCCCTCAGGACCCTTGAATTTGCTGTTCTTTCTGCTTGGACCACTCTTCCACAGGATCTCTCTTAATTCCTTCAAAGATTTACTCAAATTCCTCTTCTCAGTGAGGATTTTGTTGCTACCTAACCCAAAACAGTAACCCAACTGTCAACTCCCTCTTTCTCTTTTGAGATTTATTTTTCTCTTAATATGTACCACTATATAATGTACAATATCTTACATGTATTTATTTTCTTTATTGTCTGCTTCCTGGAATCTAAAGTTAATGAAGGCAGTTTTTTTATATCTGTTTTCTTCACTGCTGTTTGGCAGCACAGAGAACAAAGCCTAAAGTATTTGTGCTCAATATACTCAGTAAATACACATTGAAACTGTAATTAAGCAAAAACGTATAAACATACAAAGTAAATATGTATGCCAACAGCAAACAATTAAAAACAGTCATAAAACAGATATAATAGCAAAATAAAACCACTGAAGAAAACTTAAGAATAATCTATTAAGACAGGGAAATGATCTCTACGGAGAAAGTTATACAATTTTATTAAAGGAGATAAAATATTCAAATAAATGGAAATATAGATAATTTCCATGAGTTGGAAGGGTCCACACAGTCAGGATAAAATTTTTTTCACCAATTAATTGGTGTAAATTCCAATCACTATTTAGACAGGATTTTCCCAGAGTTATTAAATCAAACCTAAAATTTATATGGATGATAATTATACAAGAATGTCAAGAAATGTTTAAATTAGACAAAAAAAAAATAGAGGGGAGATCATGTGGGCCTGCTCTACCAAATAGCCTCTTACAAATAAACAGTATTTAAGAAGTTGGTATTTGGGCAGAGATAGAAAAATAAAGCCATAGAAGAGAAGAGTGAACATAAAAATATACTCATGTAATTTTTGGACATTATTATTTGTAGTAGGCAGGAAAATGGCCCCTCAAATATTTCCACATCCTAATTCCTGCAATCTGTGAATATGCTTCCATAAATGGCAGAGCAGACTTTATAGATGTGATTAAGTTAAGGATCTTGGGATAAGGAGATTGTCCTAGATTATCTGGAGGGGTCGATGTAATCATAAGGGACCTGGCAAGTGAGAGAGGGAGGCAGAAGAGTCAGAGTTGGAAATGTGATGATGGAAGCAGAAGCCAGAGTGATACAATTGGTGGCTAGAAGGAGGCCACAAGCCAAGGAATGGAGGCAGCCTCTACAACCTGGAAAAGTCAAAGAAACAGATTCTACCCTAGAGTCTCCAGAAGGAACATAGTTCTGCTGACATATTGATTTTAACCCACTGAAACCCATTTTGGACTCCTTAACTCCAGAACTGTAAGATAATAAATTGTTGTTTTAAGCCACTAAGTTTATGGTAATTTGTTACAGGAGCAATAGGAAACTAATATAGTATATGATAAAAAGACATAATAAATCAGTAGAAAAGCGATGATATTCAATAAATTAAAGACTTTTTTTGTGAAAAGCAAAATTTAAAAATTTTTAGAATATCATAAAATATCTTCATGGCATCTGGGCAGGGAAGGGTTTCTTAAACAAGATGCAGAAAGTGCAGTACAAAACACTAGATATTGATAATCGCAACTGTATTATACAAATATAACATCTGTATGTCAAAAGCCACCATTTAGAAACACAAATGAAAGCCACAATGGGCTAGAATAAAATGTATAAGTAGATTTAACAAATTATTATTTTGATACTATTGCACACAGTTCCTGATTCTATGCCTGTGCGGTATTTTTAACGTATACTAAAAATTTATAGACTCTGGATACTGGAATTATTGTAGACTTCAAACTCTGTCTCACCTGCAGATTCTTGTAAAGGCTTGGTTTTGGACTATGTTAGGGCAGATTTAGAGTAATCCTTCTCTAGGGTATGTTCCTTACTCCTCAGGCATGAATTTTTGGTGTCTCAGCTGAACCCCAAGGATGTTAACAAGGTCTCTGTTCTCTGGTGGCGCTGGAACTCCAGTATCTTCCAGCGATGCTCAACACTTAGGATTTCTTTATCACTCTCAGTCTTATAGCAGTCACTCTTCCCTAAGACCTGCAAATACAAGCCAGCCTTTAGGCAAGACATATCATAGAACATCCCCCAACTCCCACAAAACTCTTTCTAACATCACACTTCTCTCCAGTGCCATGTGCCCCAGATTCCATGCATGACAGCAGCCGTGAATGCTGATCTCTGCCTCCCTTGGTCTGTGGGCCCGCCTTGCTCTGTTAGACTCCAGCTCCCTGCCCTGAAGTTCTCAGACAAAGAGGCAGGCATATGGAGGGCTCATTTCATGAGGTTTCTTTCATCTGGGGATCATAGTCCTACACTGCCTTTGTCCAATGACTAAAAACACTTGCCTCATATATTTGTTCAATTGTTATAGTTGTTGATGGCAGGAGGGCCAACTTCCTGACAGAAATTGTCAGAAGCCAATTTATTCACTTATGAAAATATTTTATACAAATTATGAGCAAATATTTGTTTCTATTTAATATATATGAAGCTGAGTATTAAGCATGTGGAGATATAGCAGTGAAAAACACCAGCATGCTTCTTTCTCTAATGGAATTTGCTAACTAGTAAATTCAACACAATTATATAGACATATTCACATAAATTTAGCCTCAATGAATGACTTTGCCATTCAATGAGAAACAATGTCAGTGGTTCATATGATTATCTTTTTATTCTTTTTTTTTTTTTTTTTTTATTTTATTTTTTCCCCCCAAAGCCCCAGCAGATAGTTGTATGTCATAGCTGCACATCCTTCTAGTTGCGGCATGTGGGACTCGGCCTCAGGATGGACGGAGAAGTGGTGCCTCGATGCGCACCCGGGATCCGAACCCGGGCCGCCAGCATTGCAGCGCGCGCACTTAACCACCAAGCCACAGGGCCGGCCCTATCTTTTTATTCTTGAAGAGAATGATGCCAAACATTCACCTGTCATGCTCCCCATCTAACAAAAGCACTTAAAAGAAATAGGTCCAGAAAGAAGTGTTATTTTGTGATTAGTCAATTTATATATATATATATATATAATATATATATAATATATATAATAATATAAAAATAGCATATATATATATGCTATTTTTCTAAATGGCTGTTAGTTATACATCAGCAAGTGGAGAATATAGCACATTTTTAATAAAAGTATTTCAGTTTTCAAATTATTATCTATTCCACCATAAATAACAAACAACACTATTTCACCAATACTGATAATCACATACACAACCTTCTCAAAATGTTAAATTTATTTAATTAAATCCATAGCCTTTGTTTAGGAATGCAAGTTTCATTTCATAAGCCTGGCATGCTGTTTGTTTATTTCAATGAATTGAAGTATATTATGGGCTTTTCAATGAAAGAAAAAATATTCAATGTAATGCAGAAGAAATTAATCATAACCATGATTTCTATATAAAGTGTTCCCACAAGAAATCCTGTAAGACTTGCAACTTTTGAAAAATAATATACATATTTCATCTAGGGAACAAGATCAAGATTAATTGAATGGGAATATCCAAGTTTAGGTCTGCAACAGAATCATGACTTAATTAAAATCAAAATCTCCTTGTGTCCTTCAAGCGACACCATAAAGACATATCAGTAGAGAAGAGTTTGAAATTAATTAAACATCACAGTGAATAATAACTCACATATGTCTTTAGTAAAATAAACCGCAGGTTAAGTTAAACAGGAAGAAATCAAGGATTTTGCTTACCTATGGGTAAAACAGGCATTTGATATTTGGTATATATCGTGGGAACATTTTTATTGAAACATACATAATTGTTTCTTTGTAATTCATGCCTAATTATTTTACTGATGGATCTAGGAATTTTATATTCCAGCATTAGCCTTAGTTATCTCCATATTTTACACTGAGGAATACTTGAGGTGAAAGGCATTAGAAAACACTCAAAATCATATTATGATCTTATTTCCAAGTCTTGGTCTTGTACAAGATTATGTGGCTAAATATGAATGCCCTTCAAAATTTCCAACAAAAGAATCTAATTAAGAATCTTAATCAACGTTTGACCTTGGAAAATTGGCTATTCGACTTATCAGCTACATGAACTTTAGCAAGTTAATCTTTCTGTGTTTTCTTTTCCTCATCAATACAAAATAAATAATATATTTACATCATAGAAATAATGAAAGCATCAAATAAGAGAAATAATTAAAATATCTCGCGTATTTTTCTAGTTGATAAACATTCTCTACACTATTCTTCCTTTTCTTTGCAATCTATCTCTTTTGTGAAAAGCAAGAGATTTGGACTAGAATCTCTCTCGATCTCTCAATTTCTCTTTTTATCTCTCTGATGCACAAATCTCCCTACACACACACCTACAACACCATCACACACAACATATTTAGACATATTTGGATATATTTCATATCTAATTTTAATTTTTTTATTGCTAGCCTAAAGATCTGTATTGCTGCCTATGTCTATATTGAGCCAATGATTTAAATGTAGACATGTTTTTGGCTGCAATCTTTCTTGGCATTCAAATGTCATCCTTGATACTCCAAAAGAGTTTTTGCCCTATTGTCTTGGCAACTTCTCAAAGGGAATCCTCTGCTTTACTGAGTCTTTTCTCTTTAGTTCTCAAACCTGCCATTCTCCATTCTCACTGGGCATCCCCTGTTTTCCGCATCTGTAATATTCACCCATCTCCACTCAAAGGAATTCAATTCTACCTTGCCTGAGGGTCCACCTCAAATTCCATTTCAACTGACTGCTAGTACCTACCGATAGAGAAGCTCATTTAGACATTTTCCGATTATATGACCCATTTCTCTAGGACTGAAGTATAAGTGCCTTGAAATTAGTCTATGATTTAGGGTCCTTTGGTCTCAAGCAACAAAAATTAAACTCTATCCAATTTTAGTAAAAAAAAAAAATTATTGAAAATATATTGGGAGGCATGTAGGACTTATTGGATAGGTTTCTAACTTGGAAACAGGTTGGAAAACAGAGCATGCACTGCCTGACTCCCTTCCTGGTATGAGTGCAGCACTACTGCCACTAAAAAATTAGTGTCAGTGTGGGGAGAGGGGGGCAGTGTGGGGAGAGAGGGTGTGGGAATAGTTCATTTAGCTGAGCTTGGAATAAATTTTCTCTCTATTCCTGTACCAGGAGGATAAGAAGACATTTCTGGCCAATGGAGCCTCCCTATCCTTTTAGATTTCTGAAAGGGTAGGGTAGAGTCACTTCATTTACTGTTTCACCAAGACTGCATAAAATATTGGAGAGAAAATTCCCCCAAAAGAAATCCAGACGCTCTTAGGTAAAGGAAACCCATGTCAACTATGTAAAACAAAACAAAACAAAACATCTACTAAATGTAAGAGACAGATTCTTCTGGTTTCATGTATTGAGTATTTCATCTGTGCTATAATCCGAATAAGATCTCTGCACCGTTATTGGTGAATCCGCTATTTAATCTTAATTGCACAGAATGTGATATGCTAAGGGAACCCAGAAGAGAGGTGTTACAGCAGGCAGGGATGGCAAGCAACACTTCCTGGTGTTATGGCATGTTAACTAAAGAAATTATTACCTAATACTCAACCAATTTGTTCTGCACAAGTCAATGGACCTATCCATTTGGAAAGTGTTGATTAGAAAGCTTATAGGGTCATGTGCCGCAAAACGATGTTTCGGTCAACAACAAACCACATATAAGATGGTGGTCCCATAAGACTAGTACTATATAACCTAGGTGTGTAGTAGGCTATAGCATCTAGGTTTGTGTAAGTACACTCTATGATATTCTCATGAGGAAATCACCTAATGATGCAGTTCTCAGAATGTATACCTTCAACCTCATTAAGTGACATATGATTGTAATTAGTTCAGTTCACATCAACCTATGTTAGAGTCAGATCAGTATTCAATAAGACCCTACCAATCTAAGAAGATATACTGACTTCTACCACATCAATTTGTCTACTACTACCAATACTCATATAAGCTGCTTTTGCACCTGTTATTATAGATGAACTATTTCAATTTCTATTTAACGCCAAACATTTCACTTGGGTACTAGCATGATGCAACCTCTAGCCAACTCCAGACATGGCTCCGGAAATTCTCTCCTCTTCTTTCTTTACCAAAAATTATCCTCCCTACTGAATCATTTTTATCAGTGTATGGGGTAGGCTGAAAAAAGGCCACACCAAGATGTCCAAGTCTTAATTCCTGACAATTGTGAATGTGTCACCTTAGACAGCAAAAGAGACTTTGCCTGTGTGAACAAGGTAAGAATCGTGAAATGGGGAAATATCCTGGATGAGCCATGTGGGCCCCATGTAATCACAGGGGTCCTTACAAGAGGGAGGCCAGAGATCAGAGGGAAAGAAAGAGATGTGCTGATGAATGCAGAGAGAAATTTGAAGATGTTATGCTACTGGTTTTGAAGGTGCAAGAAGAGGCCAGGAGACAAAGAGTGCAAGGGATACAGCTCCAAAATTTGGAAAAGGGAAGCAAATGGATTCTTACTCACAGATTTCAGAAAGAACCAATCCTGCCAACACCTTGGTTTTAGCCCTGTTAAGACTCATTTCAGAATTCTGACTTCCGTAACTGTAAGAGAGTAAGTTTGTGCTGTTTTATGTCACTAAATTTATAATAATTTGTTGTAGAAGAAATAGGAAACTAATACAGTGCACAAACATGCTATTATCACCACATATTTAAAAACAAGCAAATAAACAAAAGTTTTATGTAGATTAAATTTCCCCCACTAGCTACTGCCCAATTTTTATGTGCTTCTTAGTAGCAACAACAACAAAATCTCCTCAAAAGAAATGTCTGTTCTTGCTGTCTTCAATTCCTCTCCTCTCATTTGCTCCTAAACACACTCCAGCCAGATTTTCACATGCATTACTCTTGTTAAGGTCAACATTGGCTTACATATTGCTAAATCCAGTACTCACACTTCAGTTCTCATCTTACATGATCTGTCTCCAGAATTTGACAGTTAATTTTGATATATTTTCTTTAATTGGGTTTGAGGAAAAAAATAATCTCCTCATTTTCTTTATTATCTCACTGGTCAATTCTTGATATCATTTGCTGGCTCTCTCCAACGTCTTAATATTGGAGTGTTCTACAACTAGTGTTTTCGTTTTTGGTATACTTCTCTGGATACTCTTTCTCTTTTGATGATTGTATGGAGTCCACTGGCTTCAAATGCCATCACTATGCCTATGACTCATGATTTTATGGCTCTCCTTGGACCTCTCCTCTAAATTTCAGCTTCAGTTATATAATTTCCTACTTAAATATTGAGCCGTTATCTCAAACTCAACACGTACAAACCTGAACTGATCTTCCATTCCCTACACCCCAATGGACTTCTAGCAGTCTTCCTGGTCTGTTGATAACAAATCTAACCAAACCCTTGCTTAGCCCAAAAACCTTAAATTACCCTTATGTCTTCTCTTTCTCTCATATTCCACATCCAATTTGATAGAATACCACTTCTCAATCCTTTATCACCTTTGTTCAGGTCCTCGAGTTTTCTCTCCTGTATTGTTTGTAATAACTAGTCTTTCTACCTCTACTCTTCTGTCCCTACAGTTTATTTTCAGCAGCACAGAATCTTGTGTCCTAAATTTTGTAATGTCTCCCTCTTCCACCAGAGCAAAAGCCAGAATAGCCAAAAAGGTGCCCAAAGTGTCCTTTGGCCCCCACATCCTTACCTCTCTGAGTTTATCTCCTTCTACACCTCCACTTACTTATTCTAATTCAGCCCCATTGGCCTCCTAGAACTTTGATGAGCATACAGCATGCTTCTGCCTTAGGAGATTTACGCTGACGGCCAGTTTTTCTTCCTGGAATAATAACCTTACCCACAGATATCTACATTGCTAAATTTCTTACTTCTTTTAAGCCTTTTGTCAGAGCTTATCTTGTCAATAAAATTCATTCCGGCCATGGTATTTTACACTGCTATCTGCCTTCTCAGTTTCTACCCAGGTAGTCTTCATTAAAATATTTGTTGTATTAAATAATGCATACATCCAGAAACAAATCTTACCATGGAAGTTGTTACTTTAGAGAAAAATTATAGTTTAATCAATTGGAGCAGATACCAAGTATGGTAATGGTGGAATGATGCAGAGGTACCTAATCTCGAAAGCTCTTTATAACTCAAGCAGATTCATAGCAGGCAAAGTAAGTTAACCTATACATAATCATCTCTACCCAGAAGGCAGTGAGATGCATGTGTAGGAAGAGGCAAGGGAATAAGAGCATTTCCACGGTGGAAAATTTCCAGTTTAAGTAGGCAATGGAGAGTGAAATTAAAAAGCTAAAACCTGCTAGTAGGTAGGAAAATCAGTTATTTCCATGTCTATGTGACTTCAAAAGGACATCTAGTTACAATTGATGAAATGTAGCATTTTATAATAATGTTGATTTGAGGTATGCATATCATACACACATAAGCAGAATCATATATGATTTTCATAGTTAGGTCTTAAAGTCTAAAAGGTAGTTCTGCTATATACCTACTTGGAAAATCCATTACTAACTATCAAGTAAATAATAACCATTTTAAATTGCCTGCAATTAGACATTTATACAATAATCCATAATGACTCCAATGGAGTCTTGATGTAGATAGAGTAGTAATGCACAGTGTGTCAGTGATTAGGTATTTACATAATAGCATATAACAACTCTGAAGAAACCATCACAGACTATCAACTAAATAAAGCAGGTGTTTGGAATTTGTAATTTACTATTTACTAAATTTTGTCAGCTCTTGTAAATACATGTAATAAGCATCCTTATCTTTTTTCTTTTGATATTAAATACTATGAAAATCTTCCAAAAGTCAATACAACAACTTTATTCCCAAATCTCTGCTCCTCCTTACAAAAACACTTCTTAAAACAGTTGTCTAAATTCACTTTCTTCACGTCTTCATTCTAATTCTTTTATTTAACAGACTGAGGACATATTATTGTACCTATTGGTCCACTGAAACCAGTCTTAGCAAGATCTCCTCTTGCCAAATCCAACGCTTTATTCTCAGTTCTGTTCTTACTTGAACTATCAGCAGTTAACACATTTGATTCTGTCTCGATTCATTTTCATAATCGGTCCTTTACGATTACATATTCTCCTATTTCATTGTCATTTCCTTCCATATACCATTTGCAGACTTGTCCTCTCACTTGACAGTGTTGCAGAGCACTGAGGTTAATTGTGAACTCTTCTCTATCTTCAGGAACACAAAATACCTCATTAAATCCTTTGGATTTACATACTATTTATACTTTTGTAACCCAAATTTTTATGTCTGAGTTCCAGATGAATGTAATAACTGTTTACATGAAA
Organism: Ceratotherium simum simum; assembly: GCF_057802395.1. Taxonomy (NCBI): domain Eukaryota; kingdom Metazoa; phylum Chordata; class Mammalia; order Perissodactyla; family Rhinocerotidae; genus Ceratotherium; species Ceratotherium simum. The sequence continues at coordinate 27,853,743 of NC_141907.1, read as the reverse complement.
TCTCCACATGAATGTTTATTAGGCAGTATGGTATAGGAATTAGGGATAATTTCTGCCACAAAGAAGCCTAGTAATAGAAATTAGATATGCTCTGGGAACTACATGAAGGCCCTATTTGTGAGACATGGTGAGTTTAGAAGGAATTTGAATTTCCTTTCTTAAACATTATGTTCACGTTAAGCCCAACTATCCATGACCTCTTGAAACCATGGACTTTCTCATTTCTGACACTTCACTCATGTCCTTCTCTCTGCCTAAGATGTTCGTTCCATGCTCATCTTACCAGCCAGGTTTGCAATGACTCTGCGTCTTTGAAGGTGAAAGAGGAATGTGCAAAGATCTGTTCATGGCCTAGAAGCCAATGCTGCTTAAAATGTGCAACGATGCAGAGGTAGCATGTGTGGAACAGAGAGTGAGAATACTAATTATTTCCCTCAAATTATGTATATTTGTCTTTTTTTAATCTTTCTTTTTCATTTTTTAGAATTATTTAAAGTCAACTTAGTAATCAAATTAAATTCAATTAGATGTATTGTCTAAGAAATTTACTGACATACTTGAGACATGGGGAATTGATATTTAGTATTCTGAAAGCCTGATTCTGATTTCAAGTAAGACTCGTCTAGATTAAATACAGAACTAAAAAGCTAAAAACACTACACCTGGGAATCACATTTTCGTATTCATAAATTAATCCAAGCTTTGATGTATTTGATGTTCTTTAGATTTTTTCTATTTTTATTTCTTTTTTAACACTGGATGGATATTCATATGCAACCATATGGTTTTAAATACTTGTAATGCTTTTCTGATTATTCAACTTCTGAATATATCTATACTTAGGAGAAATATTTTGAATAATTTTCTTCATATTTTCAACCATATAATGTTGGCTTTCAAAATAGTTTATTAGGTTAAAATTGATACTCTCTTAGGTTCAATATGCACAAACCCCTAAGGATTTAACGACATTTGCTTATTAACTGACTAGAAAAATCGCAGCTGTTTTTTAAAGGTGATGAAATCTATATTGAATTTAGTTAAAATTTATTAAAATAATTATAGATAATTGTAAGAACTTATTTCACACTGCTTTATTAAAGAAGTTACTGTTAAAATGTATAAAATACAAATGTTTTCATTGTACCAAAACGCTACAGTTAAAGTATGTTATCATGTCTCCCTTGTTTTTGATTATCTAAAATATTGCGGCTATTTTGCCTTTAACATGTATTGATATCTTTGTTAAAATGCTTGTACTGTTACCATGTCAATAATGTTCAGGAATAGGACAATTTAAGAAAACTTAGATCATGAAATATTTAATTAATGCTTTGATGATAGTGACCAGAAAAAAAGGCTGGTTAAAAAATCACAAGAACCATAAATATTTGATTGGCTGCTTGAGAATTACTGAATGATGCTAAAATACCTCTGTGTTTTTCTTATTCTGAGTCATTATACGTTAGCCCCATAAAATATACTTACTCAGTTATTCCCAGCATTAAACCATAAATAAATACAATAGAATAGGGAAGAGTAGAATGGCAAACATCCTAGTGTATTGGTAAGGGTAAACATTATTTTGTATCACTTTTGTTTCGTGTGCATGTGTATGTCTATCTCTGTAATATGACCTTATATAAATATTTTTCCTTGCTTCAAGTTAACGTAGTTTGAGAAATATGTCCTTAATTTGTATGTATATGGTTACAATTCCTGCCTTTTTAAGAATTGCCGGTTAACTTTAGTTCATATGACATAAGGAACGAACAAAATTGGTGTTTCGTTACAAAAGAAGAAAGATGGTCAATGTTTGTTGAATAGACAAAAGACAGAGTCTGATAAAAAGATTTCAGCTTGATAATAGACTTTTTTGAGGCTTATAAGATATAATTTACATGCAATAAAATTTATTAATTGCAAATATGCAATTCGATAAGCTTTCAGATATATATATATATGCATATATACATGCACAACATTTTCATCAATCAAAAAAGTTCCCTTCTGCATTTTGCAGTCACTACTTTTTCCTCATCCTTGTCTCCAGGCAGCCATTAATATAATTTCTAGATTTTCATGTAAATAAAGTCACACAATATGTACTCTTTTGTGTCTGGCTTCTTCATTTAGCATGGTTTTGAGATTTATTGATGCTGTTGCATTTATACGTAGTTTGCTCTGTTTTACTGGTCAGTAGTATTCCATTGTATGGATATACCACAAATAATTTATCCATTTACTAGTTGATGGCCATTTGTGTTATTTCCCGGTTCCTTCTAATAAATAAATCTATGATGAACATATGGGTACGTATATTTTTGTGGGCATGTTTTTGTTTATTTTGGAAAAATACCTAAAAGTGTTATTGTTGGATCATATGATAAGTGTGTATTTAACTTTATAAGAAACTGCTAGACTGTTTTCCAAAGGAGCTGCATCATTTTGCATTCTGACAAATAATGTATGAGTGTTCAAATTGCTAGACACTTTTCACAATATTTGGTGTTGTCAGTCTTCTTAATTTGAGGCTTTCTATCGAATGTGTAGTGGTTTTTATTTACATTTCCTTAAGGACTAAAGATATATATATATATATGTTGTGTGTGTGTGTGTGTGTGTATGTATATGTGTGTGCATACATATATAGCTTTAAATAGTCAATTACACTTTAAAGAGCTTAAATAAATGATTAAATGTATTTTCTATTCATCTAAATATTTGCCATTTCCAGAGGTCAACCTACCCTTCTGTAAATCCTGATTTCTATCTGCTATCACTTTCCTTCTTCCTGAAGGAATATTTTAAAATTTCCTGTAGTATATCTGCTGATGATAAGTTCTCTGAGACTTTGTTTATCTAAAAAAAAAAAAAATCTCTTCTGGCATGTTAATGATTTTGTCCTATTGGCTTCTGGATTGAATAGTTTCTGAGAGGAAGTATGCTGTCATTCATACACATCTTTGTTTCTCTGTGCATTGGTACATTGTGTCCATTTTCTTTTTACTTTGGCTGTAATTTAGATTTTTTCTCTTTTTGCTGTTTTCTTAGCAATAGGATTATAATGTACCTGGATGTGGTTTTCTTTATGGTTCTTCAGCTTGAAATTTGTAGAGTAAAATTTCAGAATGTACACTACTTGATTTCAAGTCTTACTTTCAAGCTGCTGTAAACAAGATGTTATCATACTGGGAAAAAGAGACACATAGATCAATGGAACGAAGAAGAAAACCAGAAGTAAACGCCTACATATATGGTGAATTGAATATCAACATGTAGGAGGAAGAATAGCCTTTTCAACAAATGGTGCTGAAAAATTTGGATATTCATATGCGGAATAAAGAACCTCAATTCAGAACTTACATTAATTCAAATGGATCATTGGTCCAAATAAAAATCTAAAACTATGCAACTTCTTGAAGGAAACATATGAAAATATCTTTTCAATCTTGTATTACTCAAATATTTCTATATTTTAACACTACAAGCATGAGCCATAAAAGAAAAAGTTGACAAATTGGACTTCATCAAGATTAAAAAACTTCTGCTCTTTAAAAGATACTGTTAAAATGATGAAAATAGAAGATAGAGACTGAGAGAAAAAAATTACACAACAAAAATATAATAAATGACACATATAGAATATAATATATGTACATATATATTTATGTTCTCAATAATAAGCAAAGAAAAACTAAATAAAAATGGACAAAAGTTTTGAACAGATGCCTTCACAAAGAATATATACAGATGGAAAGTAAGAACATGAAAATATACTCTCCTCTAAACTAAATGATTAGTCATTAGGAAAATGAAAATTCAAACCAAAATTAGATACACACCTATTAGATGGTCAGAAGGAAAAATTATATAATGTCAAAGCTGACAAGCATGCTAATCAACTGAAACTCTCATACATTATTGGAGGGAATGCAAAATGGTCAATCAGTTTGAAAAACAGTTTGGCAGTTTCTTATAAAGTTATACATACATTTTCCATACAGCCAATCCAACCTACTCCTTGGCATTTAACCAAGATAAATGAAAAATTATGCTCACACAAAAACCTCTACACAAATGTTTACTGCCACATTGTATATAATAACTAATACCTGGGAACAACCCAAATGTCAGTCATTTATTGAATGATTAAACTAACTGGGGTATACTCATAAAATGCAACACTTCTCAGTCGTAAAGGGAAAGAAAGTACTGATACATGCAACAGCATGGATGCATGTCAAATGCATTATGCTAAGTGAAAGAAGCCAGATTCGAAAGGACACAAACTATATGATACTCCTATAACACTCTGGGAGAAGGCAAAATTATATACAGAGAAAACACATCAGAGATTGCCAGGTACTGATGACAACTGGAGAGAATTGATTAAGAGAGACAAGAGAGAATATCTTGGGGGTGATGAATCTGTTCTATGTCTTCAATGTTACATGATTCATGTAACGGGTTACATGAATTCATAATTAGGTTACATGATTCTGTTCATTTGCCCAAATTCATAAATGTACCCTAAAAATGGTGAATTTCACTGTATATAAATTATACCTCGGTAAAAATGACCAAAAAATGCAATAAACATTTGGCCTACTGGGTAATTTACTAAATGATGATAAGAAATATGGGTGATTTCAATTACAAAAGTAAGTGTTTACCAAGTTCCCTTTATTTGCTGCATAATTGTGAGGAACAGGTAGTGAGCTACAGTATGGTAGAGATGGGGAGGAAACAGTGATTGTGATGAATGCAGGATCAAGAAGAGGACATCAAACGTCAGGCTGAGGAAAATCTATCAGAAAAAGGAGCGATGCTACCATGGTTTAGGGGTCATATCACAAATTAATATGGCCACACTAAATGCTTTTTTTCATATTCTATCCCTAACTTGTCTTCTTTATTTTTCTTTTGCTGGATGAGGTCTATGACCCTTCTAAAATCTTATTTCTAGTTAGCCTGCCCTCCAAACATACTGGGATGTTTGTCTCTTGTTCTATTTCTCACCATCAGGATCAGGAGGTACCTGAATCAGTCTGTTGTAGCCTATAGTGTCTAAGAATGGCAAAGTGATGGATGAGCAGAGTGTTCTTTCTATCTACATGCATTGCATACTCTACCCCAGAAATCATATTGTTTCCCCACCTCTTCCCCTCTCAATTTTTCTCTCTCTCTTTTGTTTTAATTCAGAGATCGAGGAGCTATTTCTAGCCAGGATGAAGTGGCCACCACTATATATCTAAAACAGCTTACACAATATATATGGGACAGTAGGAGGAGTTATAATTCTAGAAGTTTGTATGTGATCCTTTAATCCTTTCTAACTCTGACATTTTCCTACTGGCAAGGCTTTGGGGGCAGCTAGCTTATGCCTTGGTATTGGAGAATGTTGTTGATATCTCTGTTATATATGCTGGCTGAGCTGATTTCCTTCTGTATCCTTTAGATAAATAAATACTCTTGGATGTAGCCATATATTGTCTCTGCCTGTTTATTCTAAAAAATCCATATTTGCCATTGGCATTTGTCTCAAATGGATGTACAATTTTCTTCTGGAAATTATAAGACCTCCTAAATCTATATCTCACCATAATTACTGGAAATTTTGCGGTGAATTAAGTTGGTCAAACAAAGATCAGAGGTTTTTCCTTCCTGGATTTTTTGAGGATAGGCAATAAAATATGAAAGACACCTGTCACACTGACTCTTGCTAAATAAACCTTTTTTGTTGTTTTGAATGAACACTGTGAAACATCACAAAAGCACAAAATTGTGAGTCAGATGGCTCTAAAGTTGAATATCAGCTCCTCAAGTTACTCGTACATTATACTTTTTGAATTTGTGCATTCTCCTCTAAACTAAAGATCTAATAATTATGTTCCCTTAAAGAATGAAATTTGATTTAAACAGAATTGAGATAACATACGCAAAATGCATGATGGAGTCCCCGGCATGTGCTATGTACAGGCAAGTATTTCCCTGACCTTTACAGCAAGCAATGCTGTTTTCAGCAATCAAACTCTTGTGAAGAGAAGCTTAACAAGAAGCTGAATTTGAATTCATCAAAATTTAAAAAATGGCCTTTTCACATATTGCATTTTAATAAAACTTTTTTATTTTTATTCTTGTTCTGTAGTTTTCATAGCTAATATTTTTATTAAAATTATCTTTGTTAAGGGCCGGCTCAGTGGCATAGTGGTTAAGTTCAGCGTGCTCTGCTTTGGCGGCCCGGATTTTGCAGGTTCAGATCCCAGGCATGGACCTACACACTGCTCATCAAGCCATGCTGTGGCAGCATCCCACATACAAAACAGAGGTAGATCAGCACAGATGTTAGCTCAGGGACAACCTTCCTCAAGCAAAAAAAGGAAGATTGGCAACAGGTGTTAGCTCAGGGCCAGTCTTCCTCACCACACAAACAAAAAAAAATTATCTTTGTTAATTTATTTATTCTTTAATTCCATTTAGTTTTGCAACAGTAGGTGTCAAATGTCCTGACATTATTGGAAGAGGAAATGTCACAGGAAGGCAAAAACAACAGTGACCTGGGGCATCCAGTGAAGGTATACATGGTATTAAAAAAGATTTTTATTGCACGGATTTGAAGGGTTGATCTGATTTTTGTAAGAACTCTACTCAGCTGAGAAATGCCAGGTTTATAGTACACACTTAAAAACATAATTACTCATCTCCTCCTCTCCAATCCTACTAGAATCTATGTGACATTCATTAAGGTTAGAACAGCATCGCATAGTCATCAGCTATAGATATATTATTTCCCACAAAATCATTTCTTCATTTAAATATATGGGCACAAGAACAAATTCATTTCATTTATGCTGACCTAAATGTAAAATGGGGTTTATGAAAATGTAGCTCATATTCCCTGATGTTAGCTCAGAGAATCTAGTTAACTGAACAGCAACTGCAACCATATTCCCGTTCCAATACAATGATTTGAATTTGTTGCAATATTTTAACATCTTCTTTTCTAATGTTAAAAACTTTTAAAAAATTATTTTGAAGACTCTGTGATAAATGTGGCAAATCTTATTGTCTATATAACCCAAACTGTTTACACATTTTGTGTCAACAAGGATGAAATTTACTTATGTGATAAGAAAGTGGCTAATGAAATGAAGGTGGCACTAATAAGATTTATGAATCCTATCTTGCATACTGAAGAATAGGCTTAAGCTTGAAAATAAATGACCTTCAAAGTAGCTTTTAATTACTAAAATTTTAAAACTTGTCATCCTAATTAGATAAAATTATTTTGGATTTGTGATAAAATTATTTTCTAAAAAAAAAAACATTTTGCTGATATTTTAACTTTCAAAATAGAATTTATCATGATATATGCATTTTTATAATACTTACCACTATTTTATATAAATATTATAAATTGGTTCAGCACAGATATTTTCCATAAAGATATTGTCAAATCAACCATAATATGCCTTGCAGAATTCAATTTTTCAGAAAATTTCCAAACTGGAGGGTTAAAAAATGAAAATATCTACGGGAATATTAAGACATTAACCCACCCATAGGCTTATGTAAGATGTTATTTAAGTTAAGACAGATTTGCTGTCTTGAGATGATTATATTTCTTACGGTATGTACAGTTAAAATTTTTAAATACTATATATTCTAGGCCTTTACATCTGATAAAAGATGTGTGGATAACAATTTAATCTCAAAGCAAATTCTTGAGAAGGTTTAAGATATACCGTAGATAATTCTAAAAGCTAAAACTATCTTCCAACGTTTACACACTAAATTAATAAAAGTATGACATATTTTACTCACCTTTATAAAAAACATTACTGAGTAACTCATATAGTACGTGAGTTGAATTGAAAAGGCAAGCAAATTCATACTATGAACTTCCAAGAGTAGACTTTTCCATGATGACAATGCACATCCCCACTGCCAATTATTCTGGAAACCAGTCTAGAAAAGGGAATGCAGCCACAGGAATCAGTCATCAAGGCAGAGGAAAGGACCAGAGTAGAGATTTCATGGAGAATATGAAGGTTGACCAGTACTGAGCACTGATGCCAGTCAGAGGATGCTACAGACAGCTCTAGTCCCTGCAATATGGAGGAGGTGTGTTGAGTGGTGAGCTCCGAGGCTTCCATAGTTACACCGAGCATATGTCTGGACTTGTGCAAACACATTAGTACTTGTGAACTATTTTTGATTTGTTACTTTTTTCCATTATCTCTGAACATTGAGTCAGGTCATTTTCTTCTTTTTATTTCATTCCAAGCCTTTCTTTAGTTGAACCAAGGGGAATTGAGGTACAAACCCTACCCAAGGCTTTTATGGGAGTGGTGGTGGGGGAGATCCAGGATTCCTTATTTGAGTCTAGAATAGAAGTAACAGTGTCAGAAAATTTGTGGAGATGAATATGTTCAGTGGAGTAATGCTCTCATGAGGGTATTGGGAACAGAAAACCTGCCCTATGGCTTCAGGACGCATCTGTAGGGGAAGCCACAGAGACCGTATGCATAGACCACGAAAAAGCACCCTAAGTAGCGAACTGGGATGTTTGAAAGGGAGGCTTGTTTATTCGTGTTGAGGGACAACTCTTTATCATGTACAGGTTGATTGCATTCTATTGATTATATTGCATATGAATAGAAATGTGGGCTATATTTGAAGACTATATTGTAGGCACAGGATCCCGAAACTCTACAAACTTGTCATGTCAAGTTTGAAGTGTTCTTGGTTTGTACTCAGTGCAAACCTTAATTCTTCCAAAGTCTATTAGTGGATTTGCAGATTTTTATTTCAAAGCACTCTGTTAGTTTTCACCTTAAAAATTTTAACTTTTGGTTTTTCTCACTGCAGTTAATTTGCAAGAGAAGGATCCAGATCCCACATACATTTCTCTGTTTTATTTTCTCATCATGCGAATTAAGCCTAAAATATCTCAATTTTTTGTAGGGTTTATTTATCTATCAGATTTAGACTGTGTTACTTCCTTTGGGTGCAATAACGGAACAGTGGTACGTAGAAGAGGATGGCTAATGGTCATTTCTTCTGTTCACTAGAATGACACTTAAATATCGCACTCTATTGTAAGGACTATACTTTGAAAGTAATGGAAGTAAGTTCACATATTCAGAGGGAATTGACAAGGTTTGTAAGAGAATTAAAAATTTTCCCATATGGGGAATAACTGAAGGAATAGGATAGTAAACTAAATAAAAGGGTATTCCTGAGGAGTCATAAAAAATGCACCAAATATGTAAAATGTATTTACCTTTCTGTCTTTTCTTCATGGTTCCAATATAACTATACCTGTGAGATAAATTGTCAAACTTCAATTTGAGAGAGTTAGGCACTTCATTTTCTATTTGCCTCTAGAAGTTTGCACATAAATCTGTAGTATTAGATTTTTGTATTTATTTGCGTGTGTATGTGTGGGACTCATTGAATTATGAATTATGACCTTATTGAGTTTGGGAACCTCATCTTGCACAGGTATATAAGTGACTAAGTGCTAGAGGCTGACATAGTATCCTCCTCCTCCTTGCCCTCCACACCATCATTATCATCAGCATCAACCTCATCATCATCATCATCATAACAAACACTAATACATAAACAAACACGTTCCTTGCATGATAAGTATTGATGGTAGTCCTTCACATGGAGTACATCTAATGCTTAGACAATCCTGCAAGGAAATACCATTATGCCTATTTTTCCAATAAATAAATTGATCAGGGGCTGGCCCTGTGGCCTAGTGGTTGGGTTTGGTGCCCTCTGCCTCAGCGCCTGGGTTCACGGGTTCAGATTCCAGGCACAGACCTACACCACTCATCAGTCATGCTGTGGTGGCAACCCACATACAAAGTAGAGGAAGATTGGTACAGATGTTAGCTCAGAGCAAATCTTCCTCAGGAAAAAAAAAAAGAAAGAAAGAAGTTGAGTATAGGTGTGTTTATGCAAGTTTTCTAAAGCCACATGACCATAGGTTTAAGCATAAGGCAGTGATAGGGTAAGTATTCCAAACCAAATCTGGCATACAAAGCTGTAGCTTTGATGGATGGTAAGTCCAGGTATTTCATTAAAAATTAATGAGTAAAAGATTTAATAAATTAAAAAATCATGCGTATTGTTTCAATTGTGTGCTTTACCCAAGGAGACTTTCACTCGATGATGATATTAACCACTATATCCTTCTTTGTGATTTTTCTCCAAAACTTTTGTTAATTTTGTTATCCTATATGTGGCTCTGTGTTCTTCACTGCTGTGTATTGCCCCTCAAAATGTATTGATGTTAGTGATAGATTCTCCCTTTCTATACCATCTAAATATAAATTAATTGAACAAATGTAGAATCAATATATTTGTTGTTTTAATACTTTCAAACTACTAGAGTTAACTTGCACTCCCTCAAAAGACCTAGCTGTACACAGAAGTAAATATGCACCAGCCATGAAATAAACAGAGATCCTGTCCCTGAATCCAAGGATATTTTATGGCACACTTTTCCTATTTGTCTTTTTCTCTCCATTTCAGAGTCAAATTTGTGCTTGAAATTAAATGTCTTTGTAATTAAAAATTACATATCTTTATCTCCCTCCTTTACCTACTCTCAATGCCTGGACAGATGACAGAGTTAAAATACCTTACGTAAAGTAACTCAGATGGGGTACTGAGATTCAGACCCTCTTCTCAAAGATCCTCAAGTCCACGTTCTTTTCTTTACATCATAGTATGTTGAAAGCTTACAAAAAGGTTATAAAATGGATCATGTCGTGGTTCTCATCAATGACAAGAAAACATTATTTTGTTTAGTTGTAAAATCCTATTGATTGGTCAAGTTCTCAAGTATGTGTATTGAAATAGTACTGGGTCTGGCCAGTGCTTCCTTTAAAACAGCCCTGTGGGTATGTGCTAGCCTCATTTCTTTTCCTTTTAAGCCAATAGACTCCACTATCTGAAACCCAGGTATCTTTAGCATATTATCAATATCGACAAGGTAAAGAGCTGCTCTCTCTATGTCTCTGTTCTTCAGTTCTGTCACTCTTTCTCTGTGTAAGACATTCTTAGGAAGTTTACATTGTATGAACAGATTTAAGAGATTTTTTTCTTGTTTTATACATTTAAGATAAACGTCAAAGTTTCATGTGTCTATAATGATATCAGAATAGAAAAATGATGACAGACACCTGGTTTACATTTTCAGTTATAAACTATTGCTTCCATTTTAATGTGAGGATAATTTCGTATGGGATTTGGCTGTTTCAAATATCAGGTCCAACTTTTTTTCCCCCTGCAGATAACACAACAACAACATTTATATTTTTATTTCCTAGGAGAGATATAATGAAAAGTCAAAAAAAAAATATGGTCTTATTTGAACAGTAAGTACACACTACACCAGCTGGGACTGTCTGTGGGGAGACAAAGTGGGTCAGCACATTGTCTCATCAGCACCTCTCTTCTCCTGCAAACCCACCTGGCTTGGCTGCAAAGGAAACAGACTAGATGGGCCTTTGGTAACAAATTCCATTACTAGGAAGACAACTGTTTAATTTTGTGGCCTAGTTAAGTTTTATTTTCAAATTTAATATTACCACCTTCAGCTAACATCTTTTAGGGGACTCTTTCACTGATGAGCTATTTATTCAGGAGGCAATATTATAGAGAGGGGAGATAATGGGATTTAGAATCAGGCAGGTCCAGTTGTGAATCCTAACTGGTTCACTCATATTCTCAGGGTGGCTACCAAGTTAATTGACAATAATTGCCATTTACTGAATGACAGGCATTGTGTAAATGTTTTACATGCATTATCTCATTTATCTTACATCCATAATATAATAAAAGCTTTAGGATCTCTGTTATTTTACAGACGAAACAAACAAAAAACTGGAAGTGATTGAATTGGTTGTCTAAAAACCCACTGTTGTCAAAGACCTAAGGAGTGATTTAAATTCTGACATTCTGACTCCATTTTCCTCATTAATAGAAGTAACATTAGCATATATACAACTTCACTGGTTTCTTTAACAGCATCGGAAATAGAAACTGGTTTGACATGAAGGCATGAATGACAGTCAGATAGATAGATAGATAGGGATTTAAATATTCTAAATCTTTCTTTCCCTTAAGATAATTAAAAACAGATAGACAAACACACGATAAAAGAATTATTTACATTGAAGCAACCTTAGTATTCTGTGACCTTCAAGAAACCAGTAGTTTATTTCAGCAAAATTTTTCCAATTGATCAATATTACAAATAAAGACATATATTAATGAAGTATAAGAGAATATTTGAAAAAAATTTTTCAAAGGACATCTCTTTTCTGCCTTTATATTAAAATTATAAAATATTAATATATCAAGCCAATCAAAGTTATAAAATATTTTCTAACATCTAACATAATAAAGTAGACAATAAAATGTTCACAGGAGTGAAGGAGAAATGTCCACTTAGGAATCTGAAATTCAAAGCTTGGGTTGCTGAACTATACCACTGGATTAACCTTTAAGTATAGCTCTTGAGGTTGAGAAGGCTAACTCGAGTTCGGTGTCTCATGGAATTAATCAACATATTCATATTCCAGAAAGTTCTACCAAGAATGATGTTAGCTGTTCATAATTTTATGAGAAGACTTATTACTGCTTCTTAGGAAACCAGTTTTCCATTGAAACAATATCCTGTTTAAATTTTCATGAACAAATTTGTATCTATTGAAATAGTTCCAGTCTTTAAAAAAAGTTATGATTTTTACTTGCAGTTGGATTTGTATTTTGAAATGCATGCTGATTGATATTATTAAGATTCATCATTCCGGAACTCTTTTCAAAATAAGTACGTTTGACTACAATTCTATATAATTTTTGGCTGGGTAACAAATTTATGTCATTGAATTTTTTTCCAGATTTATACTATTATATGCTTGGTTTCATTGCTGACATTTTTGGCAATGGAAATGATTATTCTTCCTTTAGTATTTTACGAAAAAATGAAAATAATTGTCCTTATTTTTGTGCTCCAAGTGTGATGCAGAGTTATTTCCTAAAAGCACCTGATTTGTTTTTATCTATGGAATAGCTCTATGAGGAGAATGGGGAATTGAAGTAAATCTTTTGACCAGAATGACAAAGATTCCATATACCTGAGATTTCAGATAATTAAAAGCTTTGTTTTTCTAACTTTTTACGTATAATACCATCAATTGTATAATTATTTGTCTTTGTAAAATGCCATCTCAATTTACAGTTTATGTGAAATACAACTCAGGAATTATGTTTTAAAGCATAAATATTATTTATTTATTTTTATTTATTTATTTTTTTTGTGAGGAAGATCAGCCCTGAGCTAACATCCATGCCAATCCTCCTCTTTTTGCTGAAGAAGACCGGCTCTGAGCTAACATCTATTGCCAATCTTCCTCCTTCTTTTTCCCAAAGCCCCAGCAGATAGTTGTATGCCATAGTTGCACATCCTTCTAGTTGCTGTATGTGGGACGCAGCCTCAGCATGGCCGGAGAAGTGGTGTGTCGATGCCTGCCCGGGATGCGTGCCCAGGATCCGAACCCGGGCCGCCAGTAGCGGAGTGCGTGCACTTAACCACCAAGCCACTGGGCCGGCCCGCATAAATACTACTTAAATCTTTGATAACAGGTGGCTTAATATTTTTGGTCATCACCTTGTACATATCTTTTATGGTGAGTCACATAATGTTTTCTTAAAGTTCTCATGACAATTGAATTATTTATTTGTTAATTTATTTAAGATACAGTTATATTTTATATATTTGAAAGAAATTTACATGTTAGCAATATCATTTATGAATAACACTAATTGTAATAATATAATATGACCCTGACCTCATTCTAAAGTCTCCACTCCTCTATTAATCTTATGATGGTAAAAAAAAAAATTGACAGGTAGCAATTGATCTGGACAGCAATTAGTCTTCGCAGATACAGTCTCTTGAAAATTTTTCATCATAATTTTAGTTGCCACAACTAAGTAAAAGATTGAGTCTCTAACTCTGGTGGGTATGTAATACTAACATCACTACCTTCAGACTTCTACCTTAGTTCTTTTAAGACATCATTGTTAGTTCTATCTTCCTAAATTTCTGTTTGCCTTGAGCTCTTTCGTTGCTCAAAAGTCTGCAATTCAATAGATTTTCATCTCTATAACACTGGATTTCAAGGCACTCTTGTAGGGCCAGAGAGATTCTAACATTTGACTTGAGTATGAGTCTAAAGGCCAACCCCCAGATATCTTTATGTCTCTTTGCCACAGAGAATGTCTCTGATAAGACAAAGGAAACGAGGCTATAAGATCAACTACTGGAAAAATATTTAGAGATTCATTGATATAAGAAGAAGAGATAACGAAAGACAAAATTTGAAAACATTTTGAGCCTACAAAGACATTATCTGCGCAGAGAAATGAAGTAGGGATTCAATAATATAGACTAGTTTTAGAAATATATTTAAAGTAGAATGGCTACTGTGTGTGAGACTAAAATGAGGATACGATTTTCCTAAATCTGAAGGCTCCTGTATGTCTTTGCTGAATTTTAGTTATTCAGCAAATTGCCAGGGTTTGGCAGCTTGGAGAGCTCCAGTTGGTGATTGTTGCTACAGTAAATTAGCATCATCCAACAGACATCCCTATCACCTGGAGGGCCGTAGCTATCATTTCATTTCCAGATACTCCCCTCATCTCTCATATGTCTTTTGGTCCTGGAAACTTAGTATAAATACTACCTCTCACAAAGACTGCCTTAACTTACTTTGACTTCCTAGAATTTGATTGCCTTTTTCCGTGTATCACTTACCTATTGTAATAGATTGTATTATTTTTTGCCCTATTTCAGTGCCTTATTGAAATCAGACTCATTTTAACTTGTTTCAGCCAATGAAATATGAATGGAAGTGACAGATACCAGATTTAAGAGCTACTGCTGATTATTATCCCTTGTTTTTTTCCCTTACGCATTGTAGCTGGCAACACTTTTGATAGGGTTTACTCCTTTAGCCTAGATCCTGGAACGAAGAACCCATGAAGCAAAAACAGTTTTTTCATAGTGACATATGGTATGAGCGAATTAAACTTTTGTGGTTATAATCCTCTGAAATTCTAGGACTGTTTGTTACTGCAGTATAATTTAACTAAAGCTGACTGATAGATCCCTTGCCTCAATTTATTAATTTTAGTTCTCATTGGATTTTTATTGCTAAGAACTAACCCACATTAGTATTTAACTCATAATTTTAGCTATACTTAGCTTGTAATTGTTGAGTTTTGTGTACTATTTAATTGTCACAACAATGTGATCTGTTTTGTGTATTCAAAACTGTCTTAGGTACATAATGTGATATTCCAAAGGTCACAAAATCACTACTTTTACAGACCTAGGATTTGAATCCAAATCTGGGTAATGCTCACAGTTTGAGATTTGTTCTATCATACATATAGAAGATGTTCAAGCATTTGTTGAAGGACAGAGTTAATGAGAGAATGAGTGAATGTATCATTTAAATGCTGTTGCACTAGGAACACAGAGAAGAATATACTGCCCATGTCATTAAATAGCTCATAATCTATGGGGGAAGACAGAAATTAAATTTGCATTTATGGTAAAATGCTAGGAGGAATGACAGGAATATGAACAGGGTTCTAAGGGAAGCCTGCTCCAGATAGCTGAATGATTTCACACATTATCTCATTTCTTTAGTCTTCCCAATAATCTCAACAAGTAAGGCATACATAATTTTTCCTTAAGAATTCAAGCTAATAAAAGTTTTGTTTGTATTTTTTTAAGAGTTCAGCCGTAAATTTGACCAAATCCAAATTTAATTTACTAAAAAAATTCATATTCAGCTTTTCACTACATATAGCCTGCTAGAGTCCTTTGATGAATAGATTCTGAGCTTTGGGTGATTCAAAATGTTTTATATACTCAGTTCATTTTTCCATGGTAACTTTCAACATAGTCGGAGGAAAATTAGGTGAACTGCTTGCTCTTTGCCCTGGCAACTTGCATTCTGAGTCAATTCATGATAAAGGCCAGCCAGAAAAGTCAGAGCCTACTCCAAGTAGATGTGAAAGTACTTTGTAAACTGTCAAGTAGGATTCTGTGGTCACTTTGTATTTTTATGAGCCTTAGTTTGAGAGACCAGAATCATGAACAACTCATAATATGGTAGAAGACGGCAGAGTAGAATAAAATAGATTTGCTTCTCTTGCAAGGTCTGACTAGTCCCAGTTAGAAAGATTCTTCAATCTCACTCATCACAATTTTAAGGACAAAATGTAACAAAAATATAGTATCATTTTAGTCTTTTTACGTGTTTTAGTAATACTGACAGTATAAATATTAAATAGTATTTTATTGTAAAAATGGTATAAAACTATGCTCTTATTTGCATAAATGATAAATATTAATAATTCAACCAATGAATTGATTTATCATGCCCTTAATTTACTTCAGTGAGTGAATGACAACCTTTTCCCCTTAGGACAATTCAAGTAGCAAATTGATGGTGTGCAATGTATTTCATGGATCAAGAGATAGTATGAGTAATATAAGCACTACTGTCAGAAAACCTTCCCTGGAGAGTTAATTTATATTCACTGCACCAGTGTTCATATTGCTTTGAGTTGGCATGTAGACTCTCACATTTTCCTCCAATATATTCTACCACTATGAATTCTAAGTTGAAAGTGATTTCTAACTGTATGCAGATATTTGTCTATGAAAGGTACATTTAGAAAAAACCAACATAGTAGACAATATGAAATTTAGTAAAATTAAAATATTGATTCAGTCTTAGAAGTTATACCATTTCAAATCAGCAATACTTTATGAAATCATTGGATTAAAAAAAGAACTCTCTCTTAAAATGAATCTCTCTCTTAAAATGATTGATGATACAAATTCAAGTAACTTTTGCAAGTTTATAAATTACTCTAGGAACTAAAATATATGCTTTTTTTTGGGAAGACACTAACTCTTAAAGCCTTTTATTATGCTGCAAAGGATGTTTGCTAACTGGAATACTAATTGCAACGCTTGTACAAGAGCCTGGTAATATCAGTAATCATCTCTCATATTTACACAGAACTTTATAGTTTAGAAAGATCTTACGCCTGTGTTACTTCGGTTAATCTTGATTGAAACTTTAGGTATGGATAGATGTTTAACATACATTTCAACATGAATTAAAGTCTTTTTTAATGAAGAGAAAACTACTAGTTTGTTTGTCTGGATTCTCTGTGCCTGAAAACTAATTCACTCTTGGTTCCTGGAGTATTTGCAGGAGACTTAGCTAATACATTTATTTGAGTTTCCAGTATGGGAAAACTACAGGAAATAGGAAATAATAATAGTAATCACAATAATAACAATAATAATGAAAATGACTTCCTTTCTTCCAGATACAGTACTAAGAACTATACAAGAATTAGAACATTGACAAGCACATTAAAAATGCATGAGACAGAGCTAGTAACTATTATTTATCCATTTAATGAATGTGGACTCTGAAAGTGGGAGACTACAAATAACTCATTCAAAATCTCATGGCTAAGATAAACAGAAATGCAATTGGAAACCCATTCCTCCTATCAGTAAATGATTAAATTATTACATTCTGACCTGTAAATTACTAAAAATGAAAAACTACAAAACCAAAATAAAGCAATAATCAAGATACCCTGAAACTCTGTAACATAGTTTTAAAAGGTATTTTCTTTTAAAATTTCTAATGAGCACCTTAGGCTTTTCCTTGCATCAGCACTCTCCCAATGTTTAGGATGCCAGATCATCTCTTAGTAGTCAGTTCTTTTGACTTTTGCATAGTCTCTGATCCATTCCTTATCAAATTTAAATGGCCTCAATGGGTCTGTGGTGACAGTGTTACAATTTTAATGGTATTCGAGTTCAGCCAGAGCTTTCCAAGCAAGTTAGACTGGGCTTAATTATTTATAAAACTTTTCAAGGAAAAACCCTAAGTTTAGATGACTTCAAAGAAACAAGTATTTTATCAAAGTTTCTTGCTTTTATAACATTTTATCAGAACATTGTATAGAAAAGACCTTCTTATGCAGTTAATAATTTAGTTCATCAATAAATAGATTGCTTTTCCTCAGTTTAAAGCAAGTTTGAAGCACTAAAAGCATAAGAGACTGATGTGGCATCTTGGTTGTACCAATAGCAAAATATTAAAAGATCTAAGAATATATTTTTTCAATAAATTACTTGTTTCTTATGACAAAAGCAATACCTATTGTAAAAAAGTTAGAAATCTTAGAAAGATAGAGTAAATTATTGAAAATGTCACTCCTGAAATACACATGGTTATCAACACATGGTTGATTGCTTCTAGTTTTTTTCATTGTGCTTTAAACAAAATGATTAATGTAAAATAAATAATAATCTGTCTTGCACTTTTCAAGTGTGCATTTTTATACCAGATTTTCCTATTTTATTAAATGTTTTTTAAAAATATATTAAAGGCTTCATGCTAGTGTATTCTATGAGTAAATCATCATATATTTAGTACAGTTCCTTACTATTGGACATTTGAGTTGTTTTCAAACAACTGTATACTTAAACTTTTGTTTCTTTTTATTTTCTTGCGATATGATCCACTTCCTAGGTTAAAAATTATTCATTTTTAAGCCTCCCAATACATACTAGAAAAGGACTTCTTAGAAAGATGGTGTTCATTTACAAATAACTTTTTAATATTTTAAGTAATATTGTACAAATTACGTAAAACATTTTAACTTCTCATAAGCTTCTGAGAAAATACAGACTTGTCCCTTTCAATCAATGCAACTCCCACCCACAAAATCTAGAACCTCCATTAAATTCATATTTCTTATTGAGATCTGTATTTTACCTTGCTCCAAGCTGTGCAAACTTGCACATATATTCTTCACAACCAGCATGGAAAGAAGATATTATTGTTAGCATGATTGCTCTCAATAAAGAAACTGAGGCTCAGTTTCATTAACTTTTCCTAAGCCACACAGTTAGCCGTATATAATCTGGAATTGGATCTGACATTGTCCTCTCTGATATTTGGGCTATCCCAAATTGCGTCTTCTGACAACTAGGAATATGAACATAGGTGCATGCACGCACACAGACACTACTAAAAATACATTTCTACGTGGGCCTGTTTTATTCTTATTGTTGAGGGTATATTTTTCCATTTGTATGGTAATCTCATTAAGTCTCATGTAATCAAGAACATCTAAATGGTCCCTATTCCTTAACCTTTCTTGTAAACTTCAGACTGTCATATCTTACTTAATCAACCTACCCTCTTGAACATCTTATACTCGTTTTAAATTTCATGTGTCAAAAACTGAGTTCCTGATCTTCTGTTCAGAAACCTCTCCCACTCCATCTTCTTCATCTTAACTAACAATTACTTTATTCTTCTAGTTGTTCAGGCCAAAAACTTTAGTCACCCTTGACTCCTCTTTTTCCTTTCACATCGAATATCCAATTTATCACTAAATTCTGTTGGCTTTATTTTCAAAATACATCCATAATCCAACCACTTCTTACCACCTTCCTGCCTATCATTCTGGCCCAAGCCTCTGTTGGTTCTTACCCACATCACTCTCATAGCCCCCTGAGTGGTATATCTATATTGACCTATCTTCGGCATATTCTCAGCAGCCCAAGTGATTCTTATAAAATAGAATAAAACATTTTGTGGCACAAAACTTTACAATGACTCATAGTAAATCCATGAGTGGCTATAAATTCTGATTCTCTTTAACCTGACTTCTCTCCTGTGACTTATCCCCTTCATCTTGTGTTAAAGTCAAATGGACTGCTTTTCTCTTCCCATGTGAAGAGCAAGAGACTTTTAACTAAAAGGGATCTTAGCGAACACCTAAACTGTTCTCCTTCCTTTACTCTCCAATTACCCTGCTTTATTTCATTTGTAGAACATATAATCCTCTGAAATTACCATGTTTTTTCATTCATTGGTTTGTTTATAATTTTCTTTCCATCTTGAACAGCCAATATTTTAGCTCTTACTCAAAGTGTGTTTCAACCTTCCTTATCAGTATAAGTTAAAGAGAGGGCAGTTGAGTCAGCAGATTTCCATAAAACCTATAATTCTGATCCACTTCTCCAATCCCAAAGAATTATCTCCTCATCCTGGAATCTAGGCACACATGAATGCTAATGGGACAAGTTGAGGTAATATAAATCTGCTGATATGTACTTATTTTCAATGTCCATAAATGCTGAAAAAACTATATATACGTGTATTTAGGTTCAGTCTTACTTATTTATATAAAATATAAAACTAGATTTCCACCTAGCAGCTCCATTGAGCATTTTATAGTGCTACCTCCTCGAGGGACTACATTAGGTCATCCTTCCTTACCATGCCATTTTATTATTAGTAAAATATATATACTATGTACTTTTCCCATGATGACTCGCTGATGCCCGGCAAGTTTAATTAGACCTACCTGTTTCTAAACTGTGCTTATACTTTTTGTTCTGCTTTTGGGCAGAGGCTTGTTTTGCTTTGATTTATTTTACTGATATCTACTCATCTATAGGGTACTGTAAGATCTACTTTAATAGAGTTTTTCTGACCTATATCCCTAAATAAAATGTAAGCCAAAATGGCACATATTTTGTCTGTATGGTTTACTGATTTATTCCCAGTGCATAACACATTATCTGGCACATTACAGGTACTCATTGATTTCATTTGTTCAACAAACATTTAGTGAATATCTATGCTGTGCCAGGAATTGTCTTAGATTTTGGGGACACAATAGTCAATAAAACAGAAAAAATAGTCTAGTGTCATAGACCTTAAGTTGTGGTAGAGGAGATAAAAAAATAACAAGTGAAAAAACATAATGGTATAACATTAAATAATGAGAAATATTAAGGAGAAAAATATAGCAGGAATGAGCATATGGAGTGTTGGGGGAGGGATTCAATTTAAAATTAGGTCTCACTCTCCCTGACAAAGTGATAGTTGAATAAAGACTTGAAAAAAGTGAGCAAGCAAGCCAAAAGAACATTTGGAGTGGGGTTGGGTGGCGTGAGGGAGAGTACGCCAGACACACCTAGTACGGTGGGTGTGTGCAGTCAATGGCCATGGAGCTGGATGTGACTCATAGTCTAGAGTAGCAGTGAGGCCACTGGGGCTAGAGCAAGGAGAGAGCAGTGAAAGATGCCATTTTCAAAACTTTGGCTTTTATTCTAGAAGTGATGGGCAACCGTTGGAGGGATTTGAGCAAGGGTGACATAACTTGACTACAGGATCACATAGATTTGCATTGACTGGATAAATAGATTGAATCAATTAATTTAAATTAAATAAAGGACTATTGAAGCACATAATAGATAAAGGACTAGTTAAGGATAATAAACTCATTAACAGCAAGCCAGTACTAGAACCTAAATCTGGTTCCTATTCTTATCCTTATGCCAAATTGACTAGTATTTTCTTTTATCTCCCTTTAATAAACCTCACTTCCCCAAATCTCCAAGGACAAAACGAATTATTTTATAGTTTATTGTGTAAATATCACACCCTTCCAAAGCATGAGCATTTATAGACACAGAGATTTTCATCTTTTGAAAAATCCCAATGTCTTCTTTAAATAAATAATATTCCTGAATATTGCTATTTGCCCTTTAAAAATAGATTTACTTTTATGTAAGAAAGATTTCAGATTTATGTACATTATGATAAGAAGAAAGTGTCGTAGAATTCAAAATAAGGAAAATCCTCTTGCCTAAGGCTGCCAGAAAACCCCAGTGCCATACCAGCCTTGAAAACTAGCCTTTGGAGACTAGAAATTATTGACCCCTATTTCTGAGAAGCAGCATTTAATTGAACTCCTCTTACTAACTCCATTTCCTGGAACGAACAGAGGCCCTTGTCCTTGGCTCTAAATGAACATTATCAAAATGAAATGTTATTACTTAGGCACCTCTTGCAAGCATTTTCTTCGCCTTTATTGGTACTGCAGTTCATATTTAAATCTTTTTATCTGTCATTTTCATTTCTTGGACAGGGCAATCTATGTGTTTGCTCCTCCTCTACAAGCAGCAGAAAGCAAGTTTAGTAAGAAGTAAAACTATATTGCCAAGACAGATATTGGATGAGGATGCTGAGTCCTATTTGCATGCACTATGCATGCCAGGACACATGGTCCAGAAGATAAAAGTAAATTCTATTGTACCTAAATCATTAAATCCCACGTTTGTCACTGAGCATGCAGGGCAAAATGCACTGGAAACCCTTGGGTCATTGCAAATGGAAAGATTCCTAAAACTGTAATTCTACCTTTTTGAACAACAGAATCATAGATTTTAGCCTCACTTTAAATGGATTTGTAAACCTGGGATTTTTCAGTCTAATCTAGTTTCTTTCTTGATTATCAGTTGTTGTGGCCTGAATGTTTGTGTTTCCAAAATTCATACATTGAAAATCCTAATCCTCAATGTGATGGTATTAGGAGTTAGGGGCTTTGGGAGGTCATTAGGTCATTACGGTAGAGACCTCATCATGAGATTAGCACCCTTATGAAAGAGACTCCAGAGTGCTTCCCTGCCCTTTCTGCCATGTGAGGACACAATAAGAAGACGGCAGCCTATGAACCAGGAAGTGCATTCTCACCAGCCACTGAATCTGCTGACACCTTGATTTTGAACTCCCCAGCTTCCAGAACTATGCGAACTAAATGTTGGTTGTTTATAAACCACCCAGTCTACAGTATCTTCTTATGGCGGCCTGAACAGAATAACACATCAGTCTCAAATTTGTGTTCATTTATTCAATCATTCTTTCATTCAAAAACGTGTATAGAATATGATGATATAAAGATAATCATTAGGATATTGAGTTGATCATATCATATATCTCTTTTATTTTGCTAATGTGCAAATTGCTTTGATGTTCAGATTTTAAACCAAATTTACACATTATATTTTGGTTTTTTAATCCTCTTTATTTGCATGTACATATTCTGTTTTATTAACATCCCTCCTAACTCTAAAATACCTTATCATATTTTATTATTTTAACATAATTCTGGATTTGATTTGCTAATTTTTAAAGGATTTTTGCATCTGTTTTCCTTAATGATATTGACAGTTTTTTTTCTTTTTTCTTGTTAGAAGAAAATACTTTTTACTTGTTAGATTTTCCAGAAAAAAGATTATGGTAGTCTCTCAAAATGAGATGCAGCATACACACTCTTTTTCTTTTCTCTGGAAGTATTTGTTTAATATTAGAATTTTTTTCTCTTTGGATGTTTGGTAGAATTTATCAATAACGTTATTTTGGCTTGGATTTTTCTTCTTAGAATGTTTTTAATTAAAGATTGAACTGCTCTGTTAGCTCTACATATGTTGAAACTAAATGCTACTATTTATGTCAGATTTGGTAAATGAAATTTGTCCATTTCATTTGAAGATTTCAAATTTATTGGTATAAGCGTTTTTAAAAGTAATACCTTTTTATTTTCTTTTTAACATCTAAAGCATCTTAGTGTCTTCTATTTTATTCTTGACATTGGGTTTTTGAAGAGTTTTCTTTATTTTCATTGATCAGTTTTGGGAGAACTCTTTCAGTCTCTTGGTTTTATCTGTAAAATGGGGAAAAATAGTAATCATTTCATAGGAATGGTGTAATGATTAAATATTATTTCACATGGAAAGAACTTAGACTACTTCTTGGAACTTAGCAATTTCTCAATATAGGTTAACTGGTGACTACTACTTCCATGACTATTAATTCTGCACATTTTTATAATCTTATTGGGACCTGCTGCAGCATAAGACAAAGAAGAACACACATTAAAAGAATGCAGAATATCGGTGCTAGCTGCAAATCGGAAAGAAGATGAAGCCTATTCACAAAGGAGCACAAGTGCCTTAGAAGGTTGTTTGTTAGAAAGCTCTTTGACTACTGGACAATTATTCCGTATTGAGCCCATAGACGGTGAGGTGAGGCAGCAGAGTTTTAAAGATTTTATTTATTTATTTTTTTCCCCAAAGCCCCAGTAGATAGTTGTGTGTCACAGCTGCACATCCTTCTAGTTGCTGTATGTGGGACGCGGCCTCAGCGTGGCCGGAGAAGCAGCGCGTCGGTGCGAGCCCGGGATCTGAACCCGGGTCGCCAGCAGTGGAGCGCGCTCACTCAACCACCAAGCCACGGGGCCGGCCCGGCAGCAGAGTTTTGATAAGCCAGGGAAGTACAACAACCTCACCGTAGACAGTTATTGATGAAGAGTATCTGCCTCCCCTCTACTTCTTTCCCTCTATAGAGTTGTAGGGAGCAGAAAAGAGAGGGAAAGGTGTGTGCAAACAGTTGCTTCCTTCCACTCCCAATAATTCAATCCATACAAAACTATAGTGCTAGCCTGGGCTATTGGGAGAGGTGGATAGTTTTTAAAATAAATATGATTTAGCTTTAAAAACCAACCAAAATACAGAGGATGGGAGTTTTGTCCTTAATAAAAACTAAGTAAAGAGTTATAGAATCTAATTAAGACAATGTAGGGGCAATGCAGATTTTAACATGTTTTAGCAGATGCAGTTAATTAGCTAAATAGAAAGATAGAGGATAAACAGACATATATAAATGCACACACAAATGAGTACACATATATGTACATATGTATTTGGGGAGATTAGGACAACAGTGTGGGAGGTAGAGACAAATGTATTAGTTAATGTTGGTTGCTATGACAAAAAAAAATCTATAAAATAATAAAGATTATCATTATTTAATTTCAAAATGGGTGTTTCAACCTTCCAAGCAGGAATTGATATTCCAAATATCTTCCATATAATGGCTCCCCCATTCCTAGGAAATAATTTTTTCTTCTGATCATCAAATGTTCATTTCACTCCTCATATATTAAAAATATATCCTTGTCCCATTGGTGTCAACCCAAAATCCTCTAGCTCAAAGTCCTAAGTTATTATGTGGTATATAGTCCTTTCCTCTTCCATATGTTTATATCCTAAAATTTCTGAATTCTCTCCTTTTTCTTTTTAGCTGCTTGCAAATTGTCTAATCTTGGTCTATGCACATAAACTTCTTATAAAATATGTCTAAGAGCAAAAGTAAAACCAATGTCCATTATCCAACTACTTCTCTTAAAGGTGTAGGTTCTGTGTACCATCTTCAAGTCATGATGGGTAATAGTTTCAATAAATGTTGTATCAGTGCATACAATGGTTTTCCATCTCTTGAGCCTCCAATATATTTCCTTGCTGTTCTGTATTGCAAAGTCAATGTCACATATTTTAGGAGTTATTTTTATAGCCTCATATCACCTATTTCTGTATTAGTTAAAGTAAAATCAGAACAGTAAAACATAAACCCTGTCATCACTATGGCTTAAGTCAGTAAAAGTGTATTTTCCACTCACTGAAAGAGCAAAAGGATGTTTCTCGTTAACAGGTTGCTCTCTTCTGAGCAAGGATTCAGGATCTCTGGTTACTTTCCCATTAAGGCTCTGCATTTCATAGGTGTAGTGGTTTTCGGTGAAAGGGCAAGTGACAGGAAACCATACATGGAAGGTAACAGTGGGCTATGCTAGATATGGCACACATCACTTCCACTCACATTCCATTGGCTAGAACTCAGTCATGTGGCCACTCAGCCACAGGACCATATTTAAAGACAAAAGAGGGTGAGAAGCAGATTTGTTATTTGTGCAAGGTAAAGACAAGAAATGTTTAGTGACCCACTAGCTGATCTCCTCCACAATAGGCTAATAAGTTAGGTTCTAGATATTTATTTGTAATGTGTAAGTTTTACACTGGTGGTGAAATCAGCTAGAACGTAATTTTTATAAAGGCAGAAATCATACCTGAGTTTTACATAATCATAATCCTAGCATTTAGTTTGTGCCATAAAATGTGATAAAAATCATTTATTTAATTAACGATTATCCAATACGTAGTTGGATATAGGTGACATTTTAAATGGTAATTAGTGAGGAACCTTAAGAATAGTGGCTATTATTTGAAATAACTGCTTGAGAGGAAAAGGGCAGGGAATCAAGGCTTTGTGAAAATAGATAGGTTCATGGAACTAGAGATATCATTAACAGTATGATGATAGATGGATCATTGACATGGAATTAAGAATTTGCCTAGATGAGGAGAGATGTTCATAAAGAGAGGAGGGGAGAAAAGGAGTGAACAGTAATTAATATTAAGGCAAACCAAATATCAATTTTTTTACTTCTATATAGAATTCTGTGTACATGCTAATAACTATTCATGTTTATGTTACATTTCTTCTTTTTTTTAAATTTTTTGTTTATTTCAGTAACATTGGTTTATAACATTGTATAAATTTCAGGTGTACATCATTATACTTCTATTTCTGCCTAGACTACATCATGTTCACCACCCAAATACTAATTACAGCCCATCACCACACAATGTGCCGAATTATCCCTTTCACCCTCCTCCCTCCCCCCTTCCCCTCTGGTAACCACCAATCCAATCTCTGTCTCTATGTGTTTGTTTATTGTTGTTATTATATACTACTTAATGAAGGAAATCATATGGTATTTGACCTTCTCCCTCTGATTATTTCACTTTGCATAATACCCTCAATGTCCATCCATGTTGTCACAAATGGCTGGATTTCATCGTTTCTTATGGCTGAGTAGTATTCCATTGTGTATATATACCACAGCTTTTTTATCCATTCGTCCCTTGATGGGCACTTAGGTCGCTTCCAAGTCTTGGCTATCGTGAATAAGGCTGCAATAAACACAGGGGTGCATGTACCTTTGCAAATTGGTGTTTTCAAGTTCTTTGGATAAATACCCAGCAGTGGAATAGCTGGATCATATGGTAGTTCTATCCTTGATTTGTTGAGGAATCTCCATATTGTTTTCCATAGTGGCTGCACCAGTTTGCACTCCCACCAGCAGTGTATGAGAGTTCCCTTTTCTCCACATCCTCTCCAACACATATTGTTTCCTGTCTTGTTAATTATAGCCATTCTGATGGGCATGAGGTGATATCTCATTGTAGTTTTGATTTGCATTTCCCTGATAGTTAGTGATTTTGAACATCTTTTCATGTGTCTGTTGGCCATTTGTATATCTTCTTTGGAGAAATGTCTCTTCAGGTCTTTTGCCCATTTTTTGCATTTCTTCTTAACTATTTTCTTTGTTTTGTATACTTTCTTCCAATACATTATTAACATCTTTGGAAGTTATGATAGTCATTTAAAAAATATCACCGTCTCATAAAGGCTATTTTAGTGTGTATTCAGTGAATACCTTGACTGAATATTTTTAAAAATATCTCTTTAAAATGGAAAAGAAATTTTTTAAATGTAAAGGTTGAATTCATATTTTGTTAGCACAAACACTTAAAGAATGAGAGGGTTAGTTTAATAGTCATTAGTGCTATTATTTTATTATATTTTGGAAAAAGCATTTTTCTAAATATTAAAAAATGCAAAAACTGCATTATACAACATGAACTCGACATTGTTCTACACTCCAAAGTTCGGAAAATTAGTCTCGCTGAAAAACACAATCACCTGCACGTGATGAATGATAAAGTATCACAATGAACAAGGATACTGTAATGCACTAATGGGGAATGAGTCCCCTTATTAATGGGAGAGGAAGCAGTAATTTCATAGCTTTGCGAATTTTTATTACGTGGAGAGTCTGGTATTACATTTTTGTTCGATATATTTTAGTGCCTCGTGGCAGCAAACACATTGTTTTATATAGCAAATTCTTTAGAAGACGACTTCAACTGAGGTGAAATGAAAAATGTACCTGAAGTCCGTAGCGTCTGCCACATAATTAGTTCCCTTGCTGCTGGCATTGTAGCATGTGAAATTACGGCTCTGATATCTGCTGAATCAGCCTTCCTAGTCCAATCTTAGTATTATTACTACTAATCCTTTTCTCCTTCCTTGGCTGTTCACGGTCCCATGAGGCTTCTCAATCAAAAGTTTCAATAAAAGACTGAGCAGCTCCATATGGCCGTGAGGTGGAGAATATAGAATGGGTTATCAGTAAGAACATTCAGGGAGAGGAGGACTAATAGATTCTGTGCCTTCAAATACTATAATTTCGAGTAATAATTAGAAGAAACTACAAAACAGAGTCTGTTTTCAGTGGTATAATGTATTCTATGTTTGAAATTTCCCCTAAAAAAGAGGATAAATATCATCCAGGTTTTGGGGAAAAGAAAACAACACACCATAAATCATCTTGACTTTATTTGCATCTTAATGTCAAAACCTTGCCAGCAACTAAAACCAAGTTTTTCATATAGATGTTTCAAAAATCAGAACCTAAAAAATGTTCTAATTGTGTTCTGTAAAAGTTTTATGGCAGCCTGGCCCGGTGAAAAGTTTATAGCTGTGAAAGCAAACAGACGTGGGTTTAAATTCTGTCACCTACTTGGTATGTGAACTTGTACAAAACACTTGTTATTTATATCTTTACTTTTCTCACCTGTAAAATAGAAGTGTAGTAAATAATTTGCAGTATTTTAAACTATTAGAATAATGTAATATTTGTAAAACTTTCATACATACTACTCAGCATATTGTAGTTGCTCAACGTATTGCAACTGTACTGTTTTGGATATTTGAAAATTCAAATGAGACTGGAAATTATTCAGTAAATTCTAGATGTCATGAAATAATTTCTTGTCATTTGTGGGTGGGACTGTTTGTTGTCAGCTCCTTTGCTCCTAAGAACATCTAATTTGGAATCTCTTTTTGTGGGCACTGATCTGACAGTGGTGTAAGTATTTTGTGGATATATGAATTATGAGTTGAGGACCTATTTGATATAGACCCAATTACTTGAATCCTAAGACAAAAATAAGAATTTGAGTTTGAAATCCTCTAATTCTGTTAATTGCAATTTGGAAAGGAAAGTGTTGGAAGAGATTAAAAGATTTTCCTAAGAACAAGTAAAATGAGACAAGAAATAAATTGTGAAACCACCTGTGACAAAAAGAACAAAAGAAAGCAAAAAAACTCCCACGGTAAATATGTACATGCAACATATCTCAACTCATATTAATAAGCTAGAACAGCATCTTTAAACAGTCTAGGCCAATGTTTTTGAGTTCTATCTATCCTTACCATTTTCTGTTTTTTTGTTCTTCTGATCCAGGTCTTCCTTCTAAAAACACATCTGTTTTTTCCACCTTATTTTAGAGTATCTGTTCAATTTTGTCTTCCTAGTTTACTAATGGGAACCAGCTTATTCTCATTTGTACTTGAATCACAGATGATATTTAAGGGTCAAGAGGAAGACCCTTATGTAATTTGTATATATACTTGTATAATTTCTATATTTGTATTTATGATTTTAAATGGCATCCAGAAGTCTTGAGTGTAGTCTTTCTCAATATTTCACCAAAATATCAAGAGAAAAAACGATGGAAATTGAAAACACCCTCACCATAAATAGTAGTGTGTAACCCATCACCAGAATTTTTTGAAAGTTTAATTTTGAGGAAATTGAGGAGATGCACTAGGAGAGAAAATGAGTGGTAGTCATACTTGCATTTTCTCTGTCCTCACCAAACAAAATATTCTCCCTTGCGTTATAGAATGTATAATATTTAAACCTTATCCCATGTCTAGTTCATCTTTAGAAATGCAGTTTTCCTTTTGCTTATATTAATGCTTTTAAAGGAATTATCTTCCTTTTTCCCATTTCCCTTCAAGTCTTTTTCCCCTGATGTTATTCTATTCCTCCTGGAGACTACTGGCAAACATCAACCATCTAAAAATAATCTAAAAATCTGTTGAAAAAGCTAAGTTTATAAGACCTTTATAAGAAGGAACAGAGAACTATCTTGACAGTCTTAGTCGTGTCTCATTCTGGAGAAATTAGGGAAGAATATTTGCTGGGTTTTAAGACCAGAGAGGTTCTTAAAAATTAGGGAATTGTAAGAATGTTCTTACAAATTCTTACAAATTGTAAGAAGAGGTTATTACAAAATGGTTGAGCAATATGAAATTTTATGGCACAATAGTTTTGGATTGGTCAATTCAGTGAGGTGAGGGTCCTGAACTGAGCTGTCATGATCAAACTATTAGTATTGAGAAGGCTATTTTAGTCACTTCACTATCTTACCTTCTAGGAGGAAGAATTTTCTGGAGAGAGTAGCTAAGGTTTTCTTGGTCTCAGTATTGTTTAGCACATGAAAAGGAAAGTGTATTTGGTTCTTACGTTAGTCTGTTTGGGTTGCTATAACAAGATACCATAAATTGTGTGGCTTATAGAAAACAAACATTTATTTTTCACAATTCTGGAGGCTGAGAAGTCCTAGATCATGGCTCTTATAGATTTGGTGTCTGGTAAGAATCCACTTCCTAGAAGGCTTTTCAAATATTTCATTGGTCGAATGATTGAGAACCAAGGAATTGGAATAAATTGTTAGTCAAAATGTTTTATAGACTGGGAATTGGGAGAAACATTTATTCAGAATTTTTCTCTTTTGAAAGTGATAAAACCTCTATCCAGCTAGCTCATTATGATGATTAATTTTATGTCAACTTGACTGGACCATGGGGTGCCCTGATATTTGGTTAAAGATTACTCTGAGTGTGTCTCTGCGGGTGTTTCTGGATGAGATTAACATCTGAATCAATAGACTGAATAAAGCAGATAGCCCTCCCCAATGTGGGTAAGCCCCACTCAATCCACTAAAGGACCGAACAGAACAAAAAGGCTGAGTAAGGGAGAATTAATTCTCTCTACCTCACTGCCTTGAGTTGTGACATCAGCCTTCTGCCTTCAAACTCTGACTGGACTAAAAGTTATACCATTGGTTCTTCTGCTTCTCAGACCTTTGGACTCAGACTGGAACTATATCATCAACTCTCCTGGGTCTCCAGCTTGCCAACAGCAGATCTTGGGACTTCTTAGCTTCCATAATTGCGTGAGCTATTTCCTTACACAAATCAATCTCTCTCTCTCTCTTTATGTGTACACATATACACTATATATATATATATATATATATATATATATATATACATATATATATATATATATACACACACACAGATTTTGGTAACAAGAGTGAGGTAAAATCGGTCATAGACAACATGGACTTCCCTAAAAAAAATACCATAGATTGAGTAGTTTAAACAGGAATGTATTTCCCCCAGTTCTGGAGGCTGGGAAGTACAAGATGAAAGTGTTGGCAGATTCTATTCCTGGTGATAACTCTCTTTGGTGGTTTGCAGAAGGCCACTTCTCACTGTGTGCTCATGTGATAGGGAGAGAGAGAGAAAAAGAGAGCAAGATCTCTGTTGTTTCTTCTTTTAAGGGCACTAATCCCATCATGAGTCCCCCACCCTCATTACCTCATCTGAGCCTAACTATCTCTGAGAGGCCCCACCTCCAAATACCATCACACTGCAGGGGGGAGTGTGCGGGTGGGAGAGTGGGTAAGGTTTCAACATAGAACTTAGGGAGGACACAATTAAGTCCATAGCACTCATACAAGGAAGTTTATAGAAAGTAAAGGTACAGAATGTTTTCATGGAATCCAAAGTAAATAAATTAAGCAGACATGCTTCTTCTAAACCTGAAAGCTATGAAAAAGGGAGATATTCTCTTGTCTCACAGGGATTCACGTCCTCTCACTTTTATTTCTCTTATTTTGCCTCTTCCATCACCTTCTTACTCAACATCATTTTCTTTTGTTTCCCATGACAGCTTGCATATGACTCCCAAGAAACATAATCCATGAAGAAAATAGTTTCCTTGTTGTAATTATCAGAGGAATGAAATAGATTTCTCAAATTAATGTTAGCTACAAGTGTTAAGAAGCTGGGCATCCTGCAGACTGAATGCATTTGGATCTGGTGGCACCCTTAGTCAAGTCACTGATGGTTGTGGATATAAGGTCAGATATTTCACTTAGACGAAGGAATTTAAGATCTAAGAAATTACTGATATTATGTGTCTAGTATAGATAACATGCACATTAGTTTTCCCTCTAGCTGACAGATGTGAGATTGAATTTTAACTATCAGAAGGGTATAGATTTTGAGGTTCTTGCAGAGATCAGGGCCACACACAGCATGCACAAACTGTCAGAACTGAGGCAAAACTCTTCAAAAGGATTCAATTCCTGTCTAGTAAATTCTTAGGTTCCTTAGATACAGTCTTTTCAAATCAACTCATTTCACAGATGAAGTAACAGACCAAAGATATAAAGTGACTTGCTTGAAGTTTAACAACAAAGTAGTGAATAAAATGAGATTAGAAACAAGATCATGTGACATCAAGAACAACTCTTGTCGGGGAAGACAGAGAATCCCCCTCTGCCCTTTCCCTTAAGGTTCTTCTGGCTGGCCAAATAATTAAAAAGACAGGTTAGCAGGAGAAAATTATACCAAGTTTAATAACATGTATACATGGGAGAAACCAGGGAAACTGAGTTTCTCAACACCGTAGCAGAGATTCTCATCTTAAATACCATCTTCAGCCAAACACAAAGGAGGATGTTGGGGGTTGGGGGAGTCAGTTACCGGAGATTACCAGGAAAGCACGGTAAACAAGAGTAAAGTTATTATGCAGATTTAAGGCCTCATCTTCCACATTGATAAGTTTCTAGAAATGAGGTCATCCCCCCTCTTCCCAATACAGAGAGGGAAATACCTTTACAAATGGAGATTTCCCTTATAAATGTAAATGTTTGTCTGGCAACTCCTAGCAGGGCCACCTAGAGAATGTGGCCGGGAAGAGACAGAATTTTTGATAAGATGGGCTCATTGGTGCCTTTCCTATTGTGACATCTATTTTACATTATATTATAGCCATCAGATAGTAACTGCTTCCTGGAACAGGTCTTCTAAGTTAAATTCTTTAGGCAGTTAGTGGGGAAGGTCAAATGTTCATCAGAGAAAACAATCAAGGTAAAGAGACATATTTCAGGGTGGCCAAATCTTGATCTCCCACACTCTCATTCCAGAACACCATGTGTGATGCTTAAGATGTTTTAGCCAAAGCTAATATGATACACACACTCACACACACATAAAATTCAGATAGATTAGAGATTTAGATATTAAAAAACTTTTGTATACTAAACAAAGTTTAGAAACTTATTCTTATCACTCTGTAATTGGGAGAGTGCTCTAGTCATGATGGAAACTTTGGAACCATTTATGATATGATTAAATAAATCATATGTTTTAAAAGCTTTTATGGCAAAAATAAAATAAATGTAAATAAACAATCAGAAATATAACATGATAAAATTTTAAAGAAATACAACAAATGTAACTGGGTAAAAAAGGATTTCTAAATAGTTGCTGAAGAAAGGGTTAATAATTATGCAAGAATTTTGATAACACCAACAGAAAAACCAGAACAAATCCCATTTTTAAAACTGGACAAATGGTATTACTATCAAACCTCACTAGAATGTCAAATGGCCAGTAACCATACGCAAAAATGTTCTCACCTGATAATAATTTTGGAAATGCAAAAAAAATAAAAAAGGCCACAACAAATATATGATATTATTATCTCTCAGATTGGGAAAAATGTAATATATTTAATATATTCAGTATTGAAAGCATTACAACTTCTTTCTTTCTTTCCCATGATGAGCACTATCCTGATTTTAACAAGAAGTGTTTTGTTTTTTGCCTGTTTTTTATCTTTAATATGTAAATGAAACCATTTCTTTGTGTATAGCTTTTGATAAACATTATGTTAATTAGATGTATCCATGTTAATATATGTGCTATATGATATCCTATCACCATTTTTAATCTATTTTAATTTTTGATCTATCTTAATAATAATAGTTATTTGGATTACTTCCAATTTTTTGTTCTAAGAATAATTGCTATGAACTTTTTTGTGCTTGTCTTTTGGTGCAGAAGTGTGTAGATTTCTGTTGGGCATATTCACATGAGTGAAACTGATGAGTCATGGCTTATGCATACATTGAGATTTAATGTTTTCTAAAGTGATTATACCAATTTTAACTCGCAAGAACTATGTATGAAATTTCTTGATGTGTCATATCCTTTCCAAATCTTGGTGTTTTTAAAAGTATTAGCAATTCTGTTGCTAATACTTAATTTTTATTTTAATTTACATTTTACTAATTACTAGAGAGACCAATCATGATTTCATAATTTTACTGATCATTTGGTTAGATTCTCTTGTAAAATGCTTGTTCAAGTCTTTTAGTGATCTTTCTATTGAATTTTATCTTTTCTTATTTGTTCAATATATTTATATTCCTATCCATCAGTCTATCAACTTATCTACCTATCTATATCCCTATCAACCTATCTACTTATCTACCTATCTACCTATCAGTCTATGTATATATCTATCTTTTTGTTTATACATCTATAAGTCTATACATATTTATATATACAATTTTTACTCATATTTAAAAATATTTTATTTTTCTTGTATGTGTATTTTCATTGCATCTTTAAATAAACTTGTATTTGTTTTTTGCTATTAAAATAAGTTGTTTGATCTGTCAAAGTTTGTATTTGTAATGTGCTATAGCCTAAATGTATCCCTTACTCAACTTCCCCTTAGTTGGAAGCAAAGAATGCTCTAGCCAAGACATCAAAAAGTGTGACAGGTAGGAAAGTTCAAGCAGAAATAAGTAACAGTCTTAACTAATTGTCATGAAAATGGCTTAATTTGCAAATTTTACAAAATAATATGACCATGTGAAATATTGCTAGTGCCCCTCCAATGTCTTTGAATGTGTCCATGTAAGTGAGGGGTCCTGAGGTTTATGCTCCCTTAGCTCATGGTTAATCTGCCTCTTCTTCTGTACAATTAGTTAATGTATTTGTTACTGTTTGTCTCCCCTACCAGAGTATAACCTCCAGATTTTAAGGAATATTTCCTTTTTTTCGCACCATTGTATCCCCAAAGCCCAGAACAGTATCTGGCACAGAAGAGGCCCTCATGAATGTTGGTTGGGGAATAAGTGAATATAATAAAAAATAAAAATGTGTATCAGGAACGGAGAGATCCCAATGGTTACAGAGATTAACATCATGAAGAATTTTGTATCCAAGATTGATCTTAGAGAAACTTGTTACGCTTTAAGTTCTTTTGATAATTTATTTCACTTTTTAAGCTATTTATTTAACCATTTTTCTACTTGGTAAAAATGAGTGAATTTCACTGAAAGCTAGGCACTCCTTTAACACTACATTTCATTTCTCAATTCTTTGTCCCATCATCTAGAAGCTATGATACTCTGATTCTCCATCTCTTCTGGTAGTAAAATATTTTAAGGACCCCTGAAAGGTTTTATAGGGCATTGTAATGGAAATTAAAAGACATTCATGCAAGTGAGTGTATCATCTAAAAAAGTAGCGATAATTGCCTGGTACACGTTGAGTTTTCAGTAAACGGTATTTAACTGGGAATGTTACTGGACAAATGAGCCAAGGACAATCAAATGGTGATTGATGCCCATCTCAAAATAAAGTTTGAAGTCAGTGGGGAAGTTTAAAGCCCTTCAATTTGAAGTAATATTGCAGGAAGGTTTTCCTTAAGGATTAAAGAAAAAAAAAGAAGATAAGTTTACTTCAGGTTTGATAATTCATTTCCTGAAGCAGCCAGAAATAAAATACCACAAGTTAACTTAATACACTCTCTGATCTATTTTTAGGCAGGTAGAGTCAGGCCATAGGAGAGTGAGGGAAAAGGGAAAAAAATCATTCGAGCCAACTTGTCTTTCCTTTCTGCCTGAGGGATTGTGTTTGGGAACACCAGCTAAGCGTATGTTTCTCTATATATAGTACTTCGGGAAAGGAATAGGAATGGGGAAAAGGCATGAATTATTTAATGAGGGTTTTACTGCAACATGATATTAGCCCTAACTACAAATTAAATACTGTTTGGAAGTGACATATTGCCCTATTGATCCGGAAGTGGGAGCAAAATGATATGCTTCATGGGAAAATAAATTCTGTATTAAAACCATCAGTCATAAATACCATTCAGGCATTCAGTTTCAAATAATGCTAACTTTTTAGAGGTTGCCTTTATTAGGGGAATAAACATTTCTATAATAAATTCAATAGTTTTTACTGACTTCATTTAAATAACAATATGATTTACTTTAAAAGCTCTCTTGAATAAAATTGAGATACTCTTTCTATTGAGATAATATTTCTTACACCTACTGTATGGAGTTGTCAATACCTTCTTTTTAGACTCCATAAAGATGCTGTTAACAGGCAGGATATTGGCATAAATTGGAAAGTACATAAAAGCGTGTAATGGTCAGATACACTGTTCTTATAGCAAGTATAAAGGCAGAGCCTTTATGAACCTATCTCAGACCCTCAGTTAACTTCCTATAGCACTCATAATCATTCTGAAACATTCTGAGTATGATAGTGTTTTGTTTTGTTTTAAATTATGTTTTTTTATGATCCAAGAACTGCATCATATGTCTTTGAATCACTCATTGGCAAAATAAAATAAATATGGCAATTCACTGTATATCTTTTCCACTTTGTTTAACAAATAATTTTTGAATGTCTACTATTTTCAAGTTTTGGTCTAGGAATCCCATTCTATGTATGTTACGCTGTTTCATTCTGTCTTCTATATCTCTTAAACTTACTCTCCAGCCTCATTATTTTGTCTCTCCATTCTTCATTTTATCTATCGTTTTTCCAGTACTAGAATTCACATTTCAGCTATGTGTAAGCTGCATATAAATCCACCCACTGAGATCTTAATGTTTTTATTGAATTTCAATTGGGTCTAGCATTTCTATTTTGTATTTTTTATTTTGAGTTTTTTCAGATATTCTCAAATCATATTATTTCCCTCAATAAGCTAAAGCTTTCAAAAATTATAGCTGGACATTAGTATATTGGAGCAGGGGAGAACAGAAGCCAAGTATATGTTATAAAGCACATCTCTCTTGTGTTCTAGGCTTCTACAGCCATACAGACACAATATGATTTAATTTCTCAATAGCTTACTTTTTCATACCCTTTTATTTGTGAACAATGGGTCTTGAAAAAAAAAATGACCTCCATTCTAGTTTCTGTGTCACTATGCCCTCTCCTAACCATGGAGTAGGCACGTGCCCAATTACCCAGGTGTTTATTTTGAGCCAGATTTCCACAAGACAATAAATTTCCTTGCAGACAGCAGTTCTGCTGTGCACATATCCAGTTTGGACATAAGTATTTTTGCCTTGGATAAAAGATATAGTACCTAGTTTTCAGTCTCCAGAGATGACACCATAGATTCCTACTATTTCAGGAGCTGGCAGAAATCTAATCTTCTCCCTGGGCTCTCAGAAGGAACAGAAATTTATCCTCCGGTATTTCTGCCATTAACCACATTGCACCCCTCCCACCTTACAAGCAACCAGCCCCATATCTCTCACTTCTTCCCAGCATAATTCCCCTCAAGAAACCTAGAATTCACTAACTCCTTCTAGCAACAGTGCTCTGAGGCAAAGAACCATAGGAATGTGAGGACAGAAAAAGC
The DNA here is from genome assembly GCF_057802395.1 of Ceratotherium simum simum. Classification (NCBI taxonomy): domain Eukaryota; kingdom Metazoa; phylum Chordata; class Mammalia; order Perissodactyla; family Rhinocerotidae; genus Ceratotherium; species Ceratotherium simum. Next base: position 27,816,159 of record NC_141907.1, on the reverse strand, counting down.
TACCATTCATTTTGTCCTTGTCTAGAGTATCTGGGATGGAAATACAATCTTTTAACAGATTTTACCATTTTCTTACTATATTGGTTTGCTATAAAAAGTTTTCTGTAATTCACCTTAGTTCAATCCCCACTAACCATTCTCACTATTAGTTACCATTTAAATGCTCACCACCACCATTAATACAATGCTTGCTATGTGCCTCTCACATTACCAATCACTTTTTATTATTTCTTTTACTCTTCATAACAACTCTATGAAATAAATATGACTGTTATTCCCATTATAAAGGTAAAGAAACTGAAGACAGGGGATTTTTAGTAGCTTATTTAAGATTGACTAATAAGTGATGGCGATGGAAACCTCTGCTCTTAATCATTGTACTAGATTGCAATACTTCACTCTAATTTTTACCAAGTCACTAGTAGAGATTTGAACCAAACCCTGAATTAAAGAACAAGACAAACCACAATCATGTGAACCTTGGAATGAATATACATGTTCTTTTTGTTACTGAACCATGATGGAAACACCCACTGAAACAGATGCAGACTAAATACTTCCTAACATTATAGAGCTGGAATAACAAGCATCAAATTAAACCAACCCTTATTTGGTCTGTTTCTTTGTACCCAAGCCCTAAGAGAAAGATCATTCTCAGCTGTATTCAGAGGAAAATAATTCTCTAGGATCTTGCCAGTTCTAAAGCTGAGAGCCAAGGAGAATCACGAAAGAGGGTTCCTCTCCCTCCTTAGCCTAGGAACATACCTTGTTGCCCTCTACAAGTTATAACCAGGAACACAGGCTCGTTAAGCTCCCTGTTACTTTTGTTTCTTTAGATGTAAGTATTTATTTAAAAAGTTTAAAGAACTTTGGACACAAACACAGAAGATTTTCATGTAAATGTTCTGTTATTAAGTTTTCCCAGCTGCATATTAAAACCTTTATGGTCCACAGAGGTATATCTGTGCTCCAGCTGCACTATGTAACAACAGTGGCAAATTTTGAGATTTAATTAAAGAATACTTATCACGGCTGCATGGCAGGGGAATGTTGGATGACAAAACCCTGGTGTTGTGAAATTAATTACATCACCATAATGGACTCTCTACATGTGGAAAACTTGAACCCAAAGAAACAACTCATTAATCTTCACAAGCTCTCCTAAGGTAGGAGAGTTATTTTTTGTGTTCACAACAAGCCTTCAAGACGTAAACTCTGAGGGATTCTTTTTCCTCGTTGCAACAATTGTTCATGTTGCAGAAATAAATTAAACCTAAGAAATACTAAATCTTAACGAATGCAAACAATTTTGGTAAGCCTCATTCTTTAAATCTCTGCAAAAAGACCTTTCAAAAAAGTCTTATTTATAGCTTTTAGTTATTATTTATTTGATACCTGCTATGGACCATGCGCACACTGAGAGCCTTAACTTTTTTAAGAGCAAAACATTTCTAATTTTGGATTCCACTATCCCTATTTTGTAGATGGAGAAACTGAAGCACATACTGGTCAAGCAACGTACTTAATCAGTTGATGATGGTGGAGGCAGGTTATGAATCCAAGCTTCATTAGTTAAAGCCACTGTCTATGTTATCAAGCAAAGCCAACAAGAAAACAAACCAGCAAAGTTTCCGGGAGATGGAAGATGCAAGAGAAACCTGGTGAGGTATTAGTGATTAGATATTTAAATTGCTTGTGTCTCAGATGATTGACGTGTGGCTGAAAATATTTCATATTTTATTTCCTTAGAAATCCCTCAATCACGTTTAAATTAGATAGTAAATGCAACAAAATTTATTGAAAAATCTATGCACTGAAAAAAGTGTAATTCAAATTTTATAATTATTATGATTTATAACGTTATCTCTGGACTATTAATAACTCATGAAGAATAGATGAAAAGGGTAAGCCAGTATGTTTTGCCAATGATTATGCTTTTTCACCTGAGTAGTAAGTTACAGGAGTTTACCTACAATGGAAACCTCAGCTTCACACAGCATTGAAGACACTGCTATGGGGGGGTCAGCATCACCATTTTATACTTATCTTTCACAGTTGATGGATATTTGCCTATCACTTTCTTAGTGCTCAGCACTTCCTTTAGTTACGGTATATAGAATAGTTACTGAGCTCACCAGTATTGGGCTCAAGATCTTATTCTTTCCGGCAAAAAGTGATTATTGTGGCCCATGGCTCATGGTTAGGGTTGATATGCATCAGGTTTGCCCTAGGAAGTTCTTAGTGATTGTCTACAGGTCTGTTCTGATTGGTCAATGCTTATACCTTACCTGTGGTTAAATAGTCACACTACCTCTCCTTATAATTATAATAATTTAGAAAGTACTATGCGTACTTAAGATTCTCTGTGCTAGCATCCTCTGCAGACCTCTATCATAATATTTAACATATTGTTAGAAATTTTGTGTCTGCTTTTTCCCTCCACATCGTACTCTGAGCTCCTTGAGGCCACATGAAATGTCTTATAGTGTTATGTTCTTAGAGACTTCTACAGTACTTGTCAGATGGTAGGTTCTCCATAGATATTCCTTTGATTGGACTCCACAAAATGTAAGCCTGATATAACCCAGTCTATAGGGATAATGGTAACACCAATTCTATATTTTTTGGAATGCTGGCATTTTCAGAGTAAATCAAAATATTTTTAAATGGTAGTCTGCCACTATTTTTTTTTCCTGTGAATACAATTTGAGAGTACTGTGAGCTTAAGGGAAGGTGCACCTAGAGAAGTAGCAGCCTGATGACCAGTTTCCCACACAGTGATGGGCCCTTAGTTTGCTTTTACAAATGTTTACCAGGAGATTGACTTTGACCCCACAATCCAATCTCTTTTACCATTTGTTTTCATTTTCCTTTTGTCAACAGCCTTTTATCGGTTACATTTCCATTAAAGGTCCCATTTATGATTTTTCAAAACCCCATCCTATTTAACTATGGAGTTAATACATGAGAATATAAAATCCTTAAGGATAGGACCTTTGTCTGTCCTCATTACTGTATAACTGAGAGCTTAGGGACATGCTAAACATGTAAGATACCTAATGAATAATTTATTGCAGGGTGTTTAGTCTTCTACTAAGTTTTCTTTTTAAGATATTTCTGATATTCCCAAGAAAACAATAACATTTCAAAAATTCAAACTTAGTCTTCCTGGTCAGGAATGTTGCTCTACACTTCCCACAGCTACTGTTCACTTCTCCCCAAGACACTGTCTGTTATCTTGAGACTAACATCCCTTAACTTGATGCTACCCCTCCTCTTTCCCCCAATCATGGGCATAGACACTTCCCTCAAACCTGTTTCCTAGATTTAGAGAACCTCAAGTTGTTAAAGGCTTTCAAAATTGCTTTTTTATTTAGCCTTTAAATTTTAAATAAAATTTATAGAGTTGCTTCTGTATATTTACCCAAGAAAGGGCGTATATCCTTTATATCAAGAACTCCATTCTTCTGAAATTGTTGATTCATTAAATACACTGCTCTTGCATCCATGGAACCAACGTGTATCACAAAAATACCAAGCCATAGTGAAGGCAAAAATAATTAAATTTCACAGTCATCTTGAGATAATATAGTAAGATGATGCCTCTGGAGCTGAAGGATAAGACACATTAATCTCCCTAGAATTTTCTCTCTTGATTCTTAAGGCACTTCAAAATGATATTTAAAAAAAGAACCAGAATTTGTGTAGCTGATGTAGCACCGACCACCTATGCCTGGCACAGACAATACGAAGCTAGAAGCTTTATAATCATGCATAGAACTTAACAAATACAATTTAAAGTCAAGGCTGGGACTTAGCTGAAGAATATTGGAAAAGGAGTACACATTTGTTTTGCTTTTCTCATGCCTACAGGGCTGTACATGAAGAGACATTATTTTCTATGTAATTGAATCATTGCCACAACTAGGAAAAGCTGAACCTGCGAAGGTCAAATATGAGCTGCAGCAGCCTGCACCCTGAGTTCCTCAGGGTGATAGCTTTTACTGAGTCCCTCCGGGAATGTGTGTCTGTCTCTAAGGTGGACTCAGCTAGCATGGCCAGCATCTTTCTTGCTGAGGTCAAGCTGCAACCACCAGCATCCTGAGGCCCACTTTTGCTAAACCCCTACACTTTATTGAAACCTATGTATTTTTTGAGGTCCATGCACTTGGCGTCAGGTCTACACAACCCATGTTAAAACAGACATCAGCCCACAAATAAAGTTTTCGTAATTAGTAGAAAGTTGACAAAATCAGATTTCATATGATTTTAGTTTTAGAGCCACATGCCAAAGCCTCAGAAATTAAAAATAATAAAATAATCTTATTGTATAACTTAGAAAGCTGCAGAATATACAGATCAAAGACTCTCAAGGACAACATTCACTATGGGACCAATTATGTCCACACTATCTATCCTGGCTACACCAGAAGGAAGCCTCAAGCCTTCCATCTATGTTTTGTTCCCCCAATTACTTCTCAATATTCCCAACTAACGTGACAGATGTTGGGTCATGACTTGACTCAATTACCAGCATGCTCTTCCCTCACCTAAGTTCTTAACCAATTGAGAGAGATACAGAAGCCGTGTTGACAAAGCTCCAAATATCAACTTTGTTTATCTCTAGATCTTTATATATGTACAGAAGTTGGATTCTTAATACTTTGTCCAGGAAACAGGCTGATTTACTATCCAGTCACAGGCTATGCTAAACAATGCTGAGAAATGGGAAAGAAGGAAAAGCAAGACAAACGCAACCTACATTTAGAAGAAGAAACAAAGCACGATTATCTAAGTTTGCGCAAAGTAGAGCTCCATATTTAAAGTTGGCTGGAGTGTGGGTGGTGACCAGGGGATTCTTTGGCTCAGCAGTCCTCAAACATTTTGTCTCAGGAGAAAGATTTACTCTCTGAAAACTTACATTGTTACACATATATTTATGTGGACTGCATCTATTGATATTTACTGATGTAAAATTAAAACTAAGAACATTTAAAATTATGTATTCATTTTACAATAATAATAAACCCATTTGGTTAGCATTTTTAATAAAAAATCATCATATTTTACAAACCAAAAAAATAGTTAGAAGAGTGACATTGTTTCACATTTTTGCAAATTTTTGTCTGGTTTAATAGAAGACAACCAAATTCTCATATGTGCTTCCGCATTCAACCTGCAGTATGTGGCTTGGATTGAAGTACAGGAGAAAAAAAATCCATTCACACATACTGTATATGTAGCTGGGAAGGAAAGAGATATTGTAATTGCTTTTTTAGATAAAAGATATTCTTCTTTGATATTACACTAAATATCAACAAGTGGCAGCTCCTTAAAACTTAGATTTAATGCAGAGTCTAGAACCTTATCAATGAACTTTTCAAGCTTTTATATGTTAAAATCTATTGGCCTATCTTGCACTTGGAATGGGTCTTACGTCCATTATCATTTTGTAATATCATGTATTAGTCATTTGGAAAATATTTGTTCAGTGAGTTATGCAGATCTTTTAAATGTCGACACATTTAATTATGTAAAATCAAAATATCACTTTTATTAATATGCCACTGACCTCAACAGAAAAATCTTTATGTGTAGGAAGATGTCAAGTTCACATTGGTTGATACAAAACTTTAATTTTATCGTTGGCAACAAATTCTCAGTTGTTTATTGAAAGTGTAGGCTCATTTCATTAATTTTTGATATAATATCTGTTCAATATCCAAGCCTGAGTAACTATAATTTGTTAATAATGTTTTCAGAAAAAATTCTATTCTATGAAAACAGCAAGTAGTTCAGCTGAAATAACTGCACAAGTGATTTTCTTTATGACAACCATCATACTTCAAGGTGTAGGAAGAATGCTACATGTATCCTTCCCATTTCATCACCCAGATCTTATACTTATGTACTCAAGGGTTAGGACGTAATCAAAGTAATACTTCTTAATAATTCATTAAGAATGTTCCTAAGTAAAACTGCCATTTTATTTTTGTGAGTACGTGATGGTGAAGAACACAATGGCTTCTAGTGCAACTTGATGTCTCTGCTGTGATTCACGCTAAGATGCCAGTAGTTTTAAATACTATTGCTTTTGTCTCGTGAATGTAAATCGCAACACAGTATGAAAGCGGAAAAAAAAGGCAAAAAAGGTCTTATGAAAAAGCTACAGGTATGAAAAAAGTTTTAACCTTGAGGTCTTCTAAGAGTCTCTGGGAACCCTGGGGTCCACAGACCACACTGAAAACCTCTGCTATAGGGTATATATTGATGGTGGTTTTGTAAAGAGGACAGTCTGCTTCAAAGTGAAATAAAATTTTAAGATAGAAGCTATTAGTGAGTGTATTTTTAATCTCAATTTATCAAGGATTCAACAGAGTTTGAGACCGAGAATGAAAATTATTTATTTTGAAAAGGTGAGTCAATGAAAATTCCTGGATCACGTTTAGCAGGTAATTAGGGTAGGAGGCCAGGAGGATCTTGGAAGGAACCTGCTGGATTTGAAAGCTGAAAAACAAAAGCCAAGGCCCAGAATAATCTAGGTACTTTCCATATTATTGCTTTAAGCAACCTAGTCATTATCATTTATTTGTATCATTGCTTTATATAGAGTTATTTTGCTTTATTTTGTTTTCCATGACAACACAGGAAATCATTTGAGTTTAATCATTAAGACTTAGTATATTCCACTGTATACTACTGAATTCAGGCATGTATCACATGCACTCAGATATTTTAAGCAGTTCAGAAGGATGTATTTTTATGGGAAGCCTGGGTTGATGGGTTTCTTTTATCTCTTTCTTCCTAAATAATAACTAAGTCCTATTTCAACATATCATGGATAGTTTTCCATGTCCCTGGATGGTCTACTTTATTCTTTCTTACGGTTTCATAACCAGAATGCTAATTTTATTTTATAGATATAATATATATTTTATCTAAATTATCTAGTATGGACATATATTTTTTGGATATATCCAAAAAATAGGGCGAAAGAACCATGAGCAGATAATTTACAGTAGAAGAAATACAAATTTTACCACATGAGATAATGTTCAACCTGACTAGAACTCAAGAAAACATAAGTTAAAATAATGACTAGTATTTTCATTTATTTGAACAACTCTTTTTTTAAGCCGTAAAATCCATTGTTAGGGAAGAAGAAGAAAACATGTGCTCTCATAAAATGATGCTATGAATATAAAATTTTATAACCTTTCTGGATGGGAGTGTTGTGAATTTTGTGATGCATATCAAAAACATTAAGATATACATAGTCATTCATTAGTCCATTAAATAATTCCTCAGCAAATATATATTGCTGTCTTCTGACTTTGTGTAATGAGTGTACAAAACAATATTGTTACTGCCCTAATGAATTTTAAAGCCCTGTGTAAAAATAATATATATATGCATAACTGTATAATACAAATCATTATGAAGGTGTTCACATTTTGCTGCAATGAATAAAAGGAGGGTCAGGCTATCTCCTTACAGAAGGTATTTAAGGCAGATCTCTGAGACCTGTTAGATGAGAAGGAGCCAGACATAGTGAAAAGCCGAGGGAAGATATTCTAGACAGAGGAGACACTTGTGCAAGGTCTCTAGGGTAGAAAAGAACTTGCAGTTTTTGAGAAACTAAAGCAAAAAACAAAGTAAAGTGGTGTCAACTCCTTGGTGAGGGGAAGAATGAAACACGATGAGCTCAGAAAAATAGGCAAAAGTGAAAGCAAGCATAGGCCATGGTAAAGAGCTTGGATTTTATTCTAAGTGCTGCTTGTAGCTGAGGTCTGTCTTCTACTTGGCCTGTTGACTCTGAGTTATGATTATCTCCCTCTAGGAATGAAAATACTCGCTGGCTTTGCTAAGGATTCTTGAGCAGTTTAGTTATTCTCTGACAGATACAGTGATTTCCGATCAGATCATATGACAGGAAGATCATGCAGGAATTCTCTGCTTTATTCTTGCCCATAGAGCAATTTCTCTGTTGATGACACAGCCAGACTGCAATGTACCCACAACCATTTCCATCTATTATCCATTTGCATAGCATTCCTGGAGATTTATTTTCTTTTATGAATTCGTATATAGAGAAAAACTGATGTGTACAGAGATGGCATGATTCTGAACAGATCACAACAAGTTAGTCACATATTAGATTTGTCAATTTCTGCTGTGGCAGTCACAGAGGTGCATCACTCATAACGCCCTTAAGAGGAAAACTGCTGTTCTCTGCACAAGCTCTCCAGCTACCGCACTGTTAGACCTGCCTCAGCGTTCATGTCAAAGCCATGCCCAGGCAGCTTCCAGACGGTGACCGAGAACGCTGGGGGTACTAGAGTGTGACCACTCCTGCCAAATGTGGGACTCGTCTAATGAGCAATCTTGGCTCTGCACGCCCATCAGCCTGGATGAGACTTTCTCAGAGCTGCACTCAAGTCTGAGGCTTCTCCCTACACAACCCTCCTGGCTTCCTATTTTCCTTTCACAGACCTGACTCCGAAGGCTCTCCCTGTCCACACCAGCTCCCTCTTCCCTGTCGCCTTCACTGGCATCTTCCCCAAGAAATAATTTGCAAAGTACTTTCTTCTTGGCATCTGTTTCTCAGAGGACCCAGTCAAACCTGGCTAACTCCTTAGCATAGACAATGAATATACAAGTTAAATGCTAAAAACAGGAGTCAAAACCCTTTTCCATGTCTTTTTTGGCTGTCCATGTTACCTCAGAGGTTAGCAGATGTATACAACACAACTATGTTTCCAAATTTAATCCCATCACTCTTTTACTTAGTGTAAGTATGATGTAAATGTTCTTAATGCTAACTCTCATCCTTTTGTCTTCTTAAGTGTATACACAGGTGTTTTGAGTAAAAGTTGGGAGAGATTATATTAGCTAAACAGCTATCACTTTTATAATTAAAGAATTCCATTCATTTCTGATAATTGACATACATTTCTGACCATGCAAGTACATTAAATATCTATGCTATCCTTTTGTATTTCATGATTGATTCTTTTTATTTGCTAATATCAGTGTGCAACTTATTTCTCTGATATTTTTTAATATATTAAACAGAATAGTTGTCTCTAATAAAAATATAAAGTACCACATATATAAAGTATATAGTACCATAATATCACAGAGTTTGCAATATTTAATATAATGACCACTTTACATTTCTTCCAAATAACCAGAATGCTAGTAAATTTGCATAACCCTAGAACATATGTAAAGAACATATTTATTATATAAACAAAAGGGCTTTTTATTATTATTAGAGCTCTGCATGTACCACTTAAGCCCGATTGTCCAGAGTAAGACCCACAGTATCCAAGAGCAATGACAATTCAACAAATAATTATTAATCCACTTTCACATGCCAGCCACATTTTTAGGAGATGTGGGAGTGATAAAGGTAAGTAATCAAAGCTGTAGTCAAAGCTGCTTACAATATAATAGTGAATGTGTGTAAAATGAAGGATAGGATGTAATAAAAGTAGTCATTGAATTTACAAGATGCCTTTTAAAGCCAAATTAAAGATCATCTGAGGATACTGGGGAAGGTTTCATGGAACACTACCAAGAATACAGTCTCAGTGGAGTGGAGTAATTCACATTGCAAGGGATGAGGAAGAAATGAATAAAGAGAAAATGCAGTGATAAAGTTCAGACGATTCTCCAATAAAGTGGTGAAAAAGAGAAAGTATAAAATGGAGCGCTAACTTGTGAAAGGAGGGAGAAGTTGGGAAGTGTTTTGAGCTTTAGATCCCAGAATTTGCCCAATCCTTACCCTGACTTCATTTTATGGTATAGTTACAGTCCATAAAGATTAAGTGACTTTCCCAGGTCATAATGGCCTGTCTAAGGTTAGACTGATAATAGAATTTCTGTCTCCCATTTTATCTTAGTGCTTTTTCTATTATACCATGCTGCAACGGCCTAAAATAGCACCATGCCCACAGGTTGTTATTTTTATTATAATAATTTTTATGGCCTTGGTATAATATAGGGAGTATTCCTGGTTGATCAGATAAGCATCTAGAATCCAACTATAGATATTGAAACATTAAACAATAGTTCAGCTCCCTCACATTCTGTAAGAAACAAGGTGAGCTCTTCCTTCAGCATTGCCTTTCCTAGTGAACCAACCTAGCTTGTCAGGCGCCCCTGTTGGACTTGTCTGTCACTTGTAACTGATCCTCAATATTTCTACAGGAGGCTGGACATGAGGGAGGGATCCACGTGCCGTGATTTCTGTAAATCCAAATGATGAAGAATATAAAATTCCAATGTAAGAATAAGGAGAGGTACCATGATCAAAGACAAAAACATTGATAATGAGGTGATTTTTCATGTTCTTTGAAGTGCTGTTCTCTTCACCTTCAGCTCACTCAGTGCAGTTACAACGAAAAGGGGATACAATTTGGAGAGTAAATTTGGCTTGTAAAATCTTTGTGAAAGTCTTTCTCTAACTTTACCTGGGATTTTGCTGGATTCATACCACATAGGGAAGGTCACGCAGCCATAAAATTTCCCAGGCTTCTGCATTCAATAGTTATTGTCATTATTTACGCTCTCTCTGGGGCCACACAGTCTCCTGCGTCTGGCTCCCAGAATATGTAAAACACTGAGTTGAAAATAATTTCAGTCGCTTTTCTCTCTCTTCATCTACAAACTGATAGGAAAAAAGCAGAGAGGAGCAGAGCTGAGACTATGGATAAGAATATAAAATAATAAGTTTTACTAATTTTTTGCCATGTTCCTCAAACATTGGTCAAAATGAGTTCTCTGCACTTTAGAAACAAAGTGGTAAATTAGCCTGTGGGTCATTTGTTTAAGATACAATTTATTTTATTTCAAGGAAAAGAACTTTTAGCTTATTTCCTTAATTCTCTTTAAGGTTTGAGCATACATTTTTGAGAGAGTGAGTTATATAAAGGAATATTTAAGTGTGCATTATTAAAAAGAACTGGATAGTTTTTGTTGGAGAAATTCATTGTGAGACTTTATAACATAGAATTGCATTTGATCCTATTGGTTTGAATTCTTCTAAACAACAGATGCCTCCCACATACAAGGAGTCTTCGTAATTCATCTGTTTGACTAAAGAGCAAGCACTCCAAGAATATAGCCATTACTAGCAAATGGCAGAATATTCAATGATGCGACATGTCTTGTTTTCTTTAATCTTGATATATAATAAATATCTATATCTACATTATTTATGGACACAGATCAATAGCTTTAAATTCAGAAGATGTGTCTCTCATTCCAGTTACCACCCTGGTTTTTGTCATGACATAAGATACTAAATTGTTACATTTATGTCATCAACAAAATGAAATGGAAAAAATGGCATCTTCAAACATTTGGCAACACATTAGCCTCTCAAAATTTTAATATTAATATCTGAAAATACTAATAATGATACAAACTCAAGAGGGCTAATATATTGAGTAATTTGACACCATGCAATTCCTTTATTTCCCCATAAGCTGTTTCTTAGCTATCTTAGATGTCTTCTGTATAAACAACATGTTTTACTTCTTAATCAAGTATAACTAACTTGGTTTTAACTGATGAATTTAGTTTAGTCCTTGAATGCAATTACTGCTATAGTTATGTTTATGTCTGCCTATAATTTTTTCTATGAATTTTCTATTTCTCTCACCTGTTCTGTTTCTTTTTCTTTACATTCTTATTTTTGATAGACTTGGAAATTTTAAAAGTTTTATTGAATTAATATATACATACAGAGAACTTCATGTAATAATTTTAGAGCTTGATGTACTAATACAAAACAAATTTAGGCAGTAAAAATCCAGGTGAAAAGTAGAGCATTACCAGCAGCTCCAAAAACCCCATAATGCCTTTTTGTAATCTCTAACCTCTCCTTCCTCCTTTCTCTACAAAGATAACCACTATACTGACTACAAAGACTATAAATTAGCTTTACTTGTGTTTGAAATTTATATAAATGGAATCATAGGGCAAGAATTCTTTTTATCTGGTTACTTTTGCTAAATATTATGTTTGTGTGATATATTTGTATACTTGGATATAATTTTAATTAGCTTAGTGTCAGTGCTTTGCAGAATCCAGTTAAAATATACTGAAATTTTAATCCTTCTAATGTTTATGGATTTTTGAATTGTTTACATTTTTTGGCTAATATAAACATTGAATATAAACAAGAATATTATGAACATTCTTGTATACGGCTTTTGTTGAATGAACATATGCAGTTTCTAGGGTAGCAGTTCTTAACCAAGGGTGACTCCCCCACCACTACCCCAGGGAACGTTTGGCAGTCTGGTGACATTTATATATATGATAACTGGAGAGGGTGGTTACTACTGGCATTTAGTGGGTAGAAGATATGGATATAAAAACATCCTCTAGTCACAAGACAGCCTCCCAAAACAAAAAACTACCCAAAATGTCAATCATGACATGGTTGGGAAATCTGCTTTAGGGTATATTCTTATGAAGTCTTGAGATCTAGCAGATTAAGTCCTCGTACTTTATTCTTTTAGCTTATCCTGGCACTACTATACTTTATCTTTTTAGATAAAATTTGAATCAATATTGTGTTTCATTTTAAAATTTCTGGAAATTTTATTAGGATTGCATTGAATCCATAGATCAGTTTGTGAAAAATTGACATCTTCAAAATTAAGCTGTCCAATCTATGACTTAGATTTTTCCACTTATTTATTTTTAACACATTTTCTCAATATTGTTTTAAAATTTTCTATGTAGATGTCTTATATCTTTATGGTTAAATTTATGCCTAAATATTTAATGTTTTTATGATCTTGTGAGGGTATCTACTTTAAATTCCACTTTTAATTTATTGGTTTTTTTTTTCCTTTTGGCCTTGCATCCAATATCTTTTATAATTTGTATATTAATTCTATTACTTAATTATAGGTCCTTTTGTATTTTCTATGGATGTTCTTATGTCATGTGTGAAAATGACAGTTTTATGACCTCTTTCTCAATTCTCTTTTTTTTCCTTATTGTATTGGTTGTAAAGTCCAGTAAAATATTCAATAAAGTAGTTTTAAGAGTCATACTTCTTTTATTGTTAAGTATAATAACGTTTTTGTTGAATATTACACTGTTTTTAGTATTTCTTCCTTTTTTTTTCCCTATACAGTCATGAACGGCTTAATGACAGGCATACATTTTGAGAAATGCATCGTTAGGTTATTTCATCATTGTGTGAACATCACAGAGTGTACTTACACAAACCTGGATGGTATAGCGTACTGCGCATCTAGGCTATGCGGTATAGCCTAATGCTTCTAGGCTACAAACCTGTACGGCATGTTACTGTACTGAATACTGTAGGCAACTGTAACACAATGATAAGTATTTGTGTATATAAACATATCTAAATATAGAAAAGGTACAGTAAAAATACAGTATAAAAGATAAAGATGATATACCTGTATAGGGTACTTATCACGACTGGAGCTTGTAGGACTGGAAGTTGCTCTGGGTGAGTAGTGACTGAATATGTAGGCCTAGGACGTTATTGTACACTACTGTAGACTATAAACACCGGGCACTAGGCTACACCAAATTTATGAAAAAATTTTTCTTTCTTCGATAATAAATTAACCTTAGCTTACCATAACTTTTTTACTATGTAAACTTTTTAATTTTTTTTAAGTTTTTGACTCTTTTGTAATAATACTCAGTTAAAACACAAACATACACTCCCTGGTGACATCACCCCAAGCTCAAGCAAGGTTGTTTGATGTGTGATCCTTCCAGGATTGGATCAGTGTCTTCTTAGTGTCTTCCTCAGTTGCAGCAATAGCCTGGGCAAAGGTCCTCAGGTAGTAGGCCTTAAAAGCTGCTATAACTCCTTGATCCATTGGTTGGATCAAAAAGGTGGTGTTTGGAGGGAGAAACATTGCTTTGACATTGGGATGAAGATCACCAATAAAAAGAGGATGTCCAGGAACATTATCAACAGTAAACAAAATCTCAAAAGACATGTTATTCTCCAAAGAATACTTCTCCAATTTGCTGGCATAGAATTCAGGAGGGCATGTTGGAAAAGGAGCTGGGTCATTCATGAGTTTATTGCTCCTGTAGCACACTGGCAATGTGTGCTTATTAACATGCTTGAAGGCCCTGGGGTTCTCACTGTGCCAGACAACAGAGGGTTTTGCAAAGGGTTTGTAGCCTACACCATTGCCCCCGAGCAAGACTGTTATCCTGTCCTTAAAAGCCTTGAAACCTGGCATTGACTTGGCCTCCTTATGGATGAAAGTCTTTTCAGGCATTTGTTTCCAGAATAGGGAGGTTTCATCAATATTGAATATTTACTCTGGCAAGTAATTTTCCTCCACAATCAGCTTATCTAGAGTTTCCAAAAATTCTTCAGCTGCTTTCGCATCAGCACTCCCAGACTCACTACTCACTTTCATGCTATGTAATGAATAACAATTCTTGAATTGTTTAAACCACCCAGAGCTAGCAACAAATTCAACATTGTAGTCAGGTCCAGGCTTTTCTTTTTAACATCACAAACAAACTTTTTGCTTTGGCTGTGGTTGTCCTGGTCCTGAGAGGGATGCACTTCTGTGTCTGGTCTTCAATCCAAGTCATTAGAAGTTTCTCCATGTCTGATATAAGCCCTTCTCAAATTTTGTTGGTCTCAATGACGCAGATCCTTTAATAGTTTCCATCACTTTGTTCTTGTTCTTCAAGATCGTAGGTATGGTGGAATGGGACATGCCTGACTCACAAGCAATAACCATCACTGATTTTCCATCTTTGTAGTCCTTAATCACTTTTAATTTTGTTTCTAGGTCAATCACTCAACGTGGCCTCTTAATGGCAACATTAGCAGTTGATTTTGTATACTTAGGGTCCATAATGAACAAAACAACACAAGATTAAATCAAACACAAGAGAAAATGATGCAATCAAGAGACGTGGTAAAAACGAGATGTATGAGGCTGCTGCCAGCATAACATGGTATACTGTTTTACAGTAAACTTGTTTTTATAAGTAGAAACAGTACACTCTAAAATAACAATAAAAAGTATAGTACAGTAAATACATAAACCGGTAACAGTCGTTTATTATCATTATTATTCTCTACTGCACATAATTTTATGTGCTATATTTTTATATAACTGGCAATGCAGTAGGTTTGTTTACACCAGCATCCCCACAAACATGTGTGTAATGCGTTGCACTACAGCCTTGCGATGGCTACGATATCACTAGGTGATAGGAATTTTTCAGCTCCATTATAATATTATGAGACCACTGTTGTATATGCAGTCTATCTTGCCTGAAGCATCATTTTGCAGTGCATGACTATAGTTCAGTTTAAATATTTTCTTCTGACCTACAGACCAGTTAACTAATTCTCTCCTTAACTGTATGTAATCTGTGGTTACACCATCCTTTGAGCTCTTATTTCAAGGTTTTGTATATTATTTCTTAATGTAGAATTTTCCTTTGCTTCTTTTTCTTTATATTGATTCCAGTTCTCCATCAAAGTTTTCATTCTTGCCTGTTAATAATTTTTTTTGAAGAAGATTGGCCTGAGATGACATCTGTTGCCAATCTTCCTCTTTTTTTCTTCTTTTTTCTCCCCAAAGCCCTCAGCACGTAGTTGTATATCCTAGTTGTAGGTCCTTCTAGTTCTTCTATGTGAGCACTGCCTCATCATGGCTTGATGAGCCATGAGCATGTCTGTGCCCAGGATCCAAACTTGTAAACCCGAGCTGCGGAAGTGGAACAGGCAAACTTAACTGCTGTGCCACCAGGCTGCCCTCCAGCCTGTTAATATTTTTGAAGTCATTGATCCTAGTTAATTTAAAGTTCATGATTCATTGCCATTATCTGGACCCCTTTGGAACTCTTTCTGGTACCCGTGGTTTCTCTTTGTTTGTAATCATATGACTTTGTCTCCTCTTACACTTGGTTAGTTTTTCAATTGGGTGAGGGTCACTGTAAACGTAAAATTGTAGAGATAATTTGAGGTTCTGTATGATGTTATCTTCCTCAGAAGTTTAATTAAATTTGCTCTTGCCAGCCTGTTAGCCTAAGGGCAATAATCACTTTAATCAAGTAAAGGATTAAGTAATTGGAATTGGAGTGTTAGTCCCTGGGAGGACTGATCTCCTTCCAAGTCTCCCTTATTCCTAGCGTCTAGGCCTTTTGAGACCAATTTAAAATTTGAGTTGTTACCAGGGAATTTTCTCCATAACTAGATTAGTACTTCGATTTTTGTTCTCTCAGCCCTGTCAGTAAGGAAAATGTTCTATGAGCTTCCATATGTTGTAAACAATTATTAAGTGACAGCTCTTATTAGAACTTGTATTAATATTAGCATCAGACACTTCACAAGTACTTGTGGCTTACTCCCACATAATTAGATAAATACTATGACTTTGGCTGCAAGACTGTCTCTAGGCCCTATTGAGGTGAGACTGTGCTTACTGATACATTATGTTCCCTGAGAAAAACTCAATAATTGATAGGACTGAATCTGCATTTGACAGGCATCACAGACTTCAACTTTGAAAGGCTTGGAGAAGCAGGATCTGACAAAGGGGATGGGGTGGAAGTCAGCTTTTTAACATTTTAAATGTATATAGTTATGTCAATGCACATAGTTATGTGTTAAAAAGCAACATTTTCTCTATTGAGTTTTCAGCGTTCAGAATAGAAACCAGAGCAAATTAAAATTATGTAATGAAGCAGAGATGTTTTTCTCAGCCAGGAAATCATTTGCCTTGTTTTCTTCCCCCATGATGATTCACATCAGAAGAAAAGATGTAAAACTGCTAATATGAAATTAGCCCATTAGAAACAGAATGTTGGAACCCATCAGTTTATGTGTGTTGCTTCCAGTTGCCTTCCTATTTGTTTTAAAAAATATTTTGGCTCAGAAAAAGTTGTCATTTTCCTCCACTTGATTCAATGTTACATTACATCTCAAAAAATGGTAAAGCTAAATATCCCATCCTACCTATACCCTATAAAAGATGCTAGTGGTAAAGTCTTGTTTTTATTCAAGTGAAAATATATATCCTTCACATATTTGCTATCTGCCATCTTAAGCAAATTTATTTTTCCCTATGATTTTTCTAATGATAGATAGTCAAATTCTCCTAGTTATCCATAATTATATACTTAAATGGAATAAACTATTTTATACCTTAAAATCCCAAGTTTAAACATCCTCAGACCTTTAAGGTCTGTATGCTTATGTTAATATCATATTAGTGACATGCTCATTTGGTATCATATGCTAATGATAGTATCAGTTACCATCCATGTGTAGAGTTGCTTCCTTTTTTGTATACTAAGATATCACTTTGCCCACAAGTATTTATGATCTATTCCTACCAGTATTTACCCTCACATTTCAGGATTGGGTCAGTTTTTCTTGTAAGACATTGAATATAATTCAACATTGAGAAAGCTTATCCTCAAACTAATGAACTAGTGGTGTGGTACTTTTACAAAGGAGATATATACAGCATCTTGGCACAAATATTTCATGTCTGTCATAGTCCATTATTTGGGCTATGGGTGTTGTAGTCATCTCTTTCTATAATATATCCTTCAAGAATTTACCACAGTACACTTTATCTAACACTCCTCTTTGGAGTGTTCTCAAATCTGTATGACTGTTGTCTCACATATACCCTAAATTCAGTTCCACATTGTTAACTGCGTTCTGCTCTTATCCTATTTGAATGAGTGATTGCTGCCTCAAGATCACATAACTGAAATCAAAGCCATCATATTCCCCACCACCACCAAACACTATTCAACTTTTAACTTTTCTGTTTCTAGCAATTCTACCAATATTCAATTAAAGTCAACAAACCTGATTGGGCATAGCTATGTGTAGACATAAATCACTCTCTAAAAGAATGTATTATTGATGTCTCTCATGCTGCAGAATACAATTTTAAGTCATGGGATCATTTTCCTAATTGATGGGCCTGGAAAATAAAGGCATGCAATTCTCATTCTCCAGACGATCTCTGGAATGTAGACTCTCAGAGATTTATCTTGTCACTGGACACACGGTCCTTGAAAAATCCAATTATTTTCAAAGAGTGTTTATGGTACACATAAAAATGTCCAGGGGTCCTTAAGATGTGATCATAATTAACCCGGCACACTGGCAATTTTCATGTGTAAGTGAAATCACAAGCTACTAGACAAAGATTCACCATGATCATAATGGCATAGAAGAGCTACCACGTGCTCTTAGATAGACAATGGAATGGCCTCTTCTTGTTCAGGTAGAATGTGGTGTTTGATACAATTAATGCTTCATTCCCTGACTGATCAAGATATTTGATAATTTTTCCTCATCATTATGATCTAACTTTCTTTATCCACATGAAAATTACTTAGCGGGATTTTGTACTCCTACAATAAACTTCAATTTTTTTTACATATATTAAACAATATTGGTGAAATCTTACTATGCGCAGGCTTCTGCCTCCAAGTAAATTTTCTCTCATTAGCATATCTGCTAGAAAATATGAAACAAAATGAAAATAAAATATTATTTAGAGATGATTTAGAAGTCATCAATTATTTTTCCTATAGCAGATTGTGAAAAGATGTCATAAACTGGATTACAAATCTAGGTCTCTTTTGAGAATGTAAATCCAATCATAAAAATATGAGACCAGAACCACTTTTCCTCTTCTAGAGTTTAATAAAGTGTTTTGTCAAAAGAACACACTTGGAAGAAGAAATGGATAAATTTATTTATGTACTAAAGGGAATTTCACAGTTTATTTCTCTGAGTTTCAAATACTTCAATTTCCTTTTTTTTTCCCCCCACTCCTGGTGATCACAATCAGTGAAAAGCACAAATAATAATAGAGACATTTGCACTGCTGCAAATATTTAAGTGGAAACTCTTGCCAACAAACACCAGCTATACTGTGATCTTTTACTGCTGTTTCGTTTCACTATTCAATAGCTTCTTTCTCCTTTCTATTGTAGCCTGGAAATATGTAGTGAGAATTTCAGATCTCAATACATATTTTAGAGTATTTTAAAAATCATACAGTTGCC
Organism: Ceratotherium simum simum; assembly: GCF_057802395.1. Classification (NCBI taxonomy): domain Eukaryota; kingdom Metazoa; phylum Chordata; class Mammalia; order Perissodactyla; family Rhinocerotidae; genus Ceratotherium; species Ceratotherium simum. Next base: position 27,797,067 of record NC_141907.1, on the reverse strand, counting down.
AGGATAAGGAAGAGTTAGATAAGCAACAACAGAGAAGGAAAAAAAAGTCCTTGGGGCATCAGTTTAATTATGTCCACATTCAAAGCACAAGAAGGGATCTTATTTGCATCAAATCTGTTAGAACAATGATCACTTCTGCCAGACGTTGTTAAATACTTGTGCAAGCTAACCAATTCCATAAGATGTCGCTGCAGAACTAGGACCTCAAAGCACTGATAAATAGACCAAATAAATCTTCAAAGAATTTTGATAAATGTAAGAAAAAAATCAAGCTTTCTGAGAATTTTAATAAGCTATTGACTTTAAGACCCTTATTATAAAAACAACATAACAAATTTCCTTCTACTGATGCCTTATTTGGTTTTTCACTTAATGTTTAGACATTTATTTTACAATGGGCAGGACAAAACTTATGTTTGCTTATTATGAAAACATGAGTATTTGCTAATTTTTATTTTGAATTATTTTATGTTAAATGAACCATATATTTTATAGTGAGACTTGAATTCTGTTATCAATTCTATAATCATCCAAGATATCACTTTATTTCAAAAATTTCAAAGGAAAGAGATGGCAAATAAACCATTAACAGTTTTGGAATCCAATGTGTCTGACCTAGTGGACTGCACTCTAGCAATATGGCAGTGCATGCTGACTAAAATAAATGTGGAAACCACAGGCAGAGCACGTATGATCTTCACTCCCAAGCTCAAAAGGTTTAAATTCTGCTCTTCTCTAAGACCTTGTCCAGATGTCTGACTGTGAATGTCCTCAGCCTATGAGTTCCCATTATACTTTGAGGTGTTTTTGTCATTTCACATTTTCTACCTTGTACCATGGTTGTCCATGTGCTTGGCTTTGGTTACTCAAGCTTGTTGAGAGCACACATCCTGCCTTCTTTCTTACATAATAAAACGAATAATGCTAAAGTAGCAAAATAAAAACAAGTCTTATGCATGCAAAAAGCTTTATAGTTTTGAATTTTTTTACCTGGCCCAATTTCTGTGAAGTTGGTGAGTCAGTTTTAGAATCATCCCCACTTTACCGGTTAGAATTTGTTCCCAAAGTTACAGAGACATGACTCAAATTGGAAATTAATTATAGTCATCGCTCTTTCCATGACGTGCTCTCATTAGCACACAGAAGGCACTGAATAAATCTCTGAGTCTTCTGGTGAATTCGTAGATGTCACCATCAGCTCTTTCTTAAGTATGTGTGAGTCTCTTGTTTTGATACTTTGTTTACTCTCTGCTGAGCAATAGAACACCTCTTTTCACCTTCCCAGTTTGGGCTGCAACAAACCTACTTTGGGGAATTTCATAAAGAAGTTTTTATAGCTTCTCTTCTGCTGACCTATTTAAGGTTGCTTCACATCAACTCTACTCATCAGGATTCCTGATTGCCAACCAAAGAAAGACTTTCTGATGAACTCAAGCAGAGAAGGAACTTACTGAAAGGCCATCAGGAAGATCACAGGAAGGTGAGGAAGCTGGCCGAGTGGGAACAGCCGCAGAAGAGCAGGCGGAGCAGCAGTCTTCCCAGGACACGGCCACTGCCCCTGGAGCCTCTGTACCATCTTTCACTGCCATCCCAGGGCTCTCTCTGCCATTTCTCAGGACTCCCAAGTACTGCAGTTATCCCAAATGATCTCTAAAGGACCCTTGCCTTTTCAGTAGTCGCTAAAAAGGTAATGCCTTGAGTGGGAGCCCATGTTTGGCTATGGTTAGGTAACACGAGAGACTGAATGTAAAAGCCAACTTTTGGTTTTCCATTGATGATCAGTAGATAAGCCTGAGCTTCTGTTTCTAGCACACACACTTCCCAAACTTTCTACCGAAAAAATATAAGGAAAAAAAGAAGGAAAAATATATAGGAGGACAAAGAAATGAAATAGGAACTTTTTGACAACTGTGTGGCTCTCAGGCTAAATCTCTTGCTAAGACATCTACCTGGCTAAAGGCTCTTGAGCAAGTGGGGATTCTGAATAAATACTAATTAAGACTTAATAATCTCTATTCCATGTTTTAGTCTTCCATAGCAAGTGTCCATTATGGTGTAGAAATATAAGTCAACACTGGAATTAATAAAAGTTAGAAGAGAACTATGTCTCACTTCTTAGACTTTTGAGGGCAAATTCAAATTTTCACACCCTGAATCTTGGCCAAAGCTACTACTAGTGTGATTGTGCTCTAACTCTAGCTTCTGGGATGCAGTGTGAAAGTGTATTATTCCCTTTGGAAAATGTCTGAATAGTCTTCAAATCACTATACATTGAAGAATGAGGCACAGACCCATAACACTAAAGTGGACGAGGGATAGAAAATCAAAAATTAATTTTATCTCATTAAACTCTTCTTGTGTTTGATAGAGCTTGATCATTTAATTAAAAAGTTTTTATGGGTTTTATTTTATACAGTATTTAACAATATATTTATTTGTAGATAACTGTTTACAAATGGTTAGGTTATTAGGAGATTTCTATTAGGAAAATGCATTATATGTCTATACCAACTACACAAATTATTTACAATTTAGACTTAGTGAGTTCTGAAGGTCAAAATCTTCCATAAGCACACTGTAGGGACTATAGTAGATCTTTACCATCACTCTTCAGAGCTTCAGATTAAGAAATCCTCCTTCTGTCTATGGGGTTACAAACGGCTGGCATTCTTATTATAGTTTTTACCAAGTTCACCAGTCCCTCCATGGATTGGACAAAGAGCAACTCAAGGAATAAAAATTATTTCATGTGATTTGTTCAGTCTTCAGTTTTCTCATTGGAAAAATATATGGAGAAAAACATTTTGAAGTTGCTTCATTTCTAAGATGTTGCTGTTTATATTGCTATGACGGAAGAGAAAAATAGATGATCATCTTCCCTGTAAGAAGTGGCAACACACAATTCATTTCGTATTATACCTCTTTTTGTCTTTTTTTTAAAGATCTTAAATTACTAGTTGATCTTTTATTATATACATCTTTCTCTCCTAAAAGGAGGGGGATTCTATGTCCCTTCCTCTAAAAAGATGGAGGGAATAACAATGTTACATTGTGTTCTTTAAATATAAGACTCATTTTCATAAACTTAAGTTTGAGTTACCTTAAAATGTTCATTTTTTCAAAATAGAAAAAAAATTATCACTTAATGTTTCCTTAGTCAGGATATTCTCATTTATACATCTCTATTTCTACTACATACGTCATTCTTGCTGCAAAATATAAGACCTGTAAGTTTGCTGCCTTAATATTTCTTATCTCATTTAAAGTAAAATGCCATAGAGAGTTGATATAAAATGTTAAGAAAAAACTGGTGTTCTAAGTGCAAGAGAGAACAGAAAAACTAGCAAATACATGAGTTGAAATTATTAGTGCATGAAGCACAGAGGTGATGCTGATCGGTTGACAGACCTTCAATTTCACACTGCTACAGTACATTCTTTGGTAAATTTAATGGAAGAAAGAACCAACCAACCAGAAGTAATCTAACACAGTCAAACAAATGTCTGTTTAATAGATACTGGTTCCTTAGAAAATGCTAATAACAATGTCACATGATAAGTTTTTGCAGAGTCAGGAGTTAACATGGTTATGTTCCTGTGCGTCACCACATATTGTCCTTGCCATCATCATTTCCTGCAGAAATAAAATGCCTAAGGGTTACCACAGGCTGATAGACAGCATGCCAAATTACATGCTGCATCACACCATCTGTCAAGCCACAGATTAGGATGCCACAGCACTGATTAAAAAAAAAAGTCTTATGACTTTGAGTACTTTAGAGAAGACAGGTATTTTCTGATCTACTATCTGGAATTATTTTTATGGAACTGGTGATAAAGTGCACATGACAGGGTGTGGGTGCCAATGAAATCCTAATTAGGAGAAAAATCCAAAAGCCCAGCCCTGAAAGCTCACCAAGTTTAACAGGAGAGTCTGGATTCAGCTAGTGGCATTTGTTCTATTCTCATTTTTAATTAGTATCAAGGAGTTTAATTAGAAGCATAGCATATGAGAATCACAGGGAATGCAACAGCTAGAAGAGACCAAGGACTTCTCTGGTGCAGCTGCTTCATTTTTCCCAATAAGTCAGGGAAGATGTGGGGAAATGATGAGGCTCTTAGGGCCTAGAAAATGCAGAGCCCAGATGAAAACAGGCATGTTTGTAGGCCTGCTCAAAAAAATGCACACACACAGAGAACATTTGTTAAACACATATTTCTTTTATTCAAGAGTTGTAATCTTTCTATAGATTGTGGTGATGTCAATACTAAGGAAGGAAATCATGTGAATGACAAAAGTCCTCATTAGTGTGCTGTTTTCTATGTCTTCTCAGAACCTCTCCAAAAAATATGACGTAACAAAGCCAACTGAAATTCATCATTAATTTTTTTATTCAATAAATACTTTTGAGAAACATCTATGCACCAGATACTTATACTAGATAGGAAATAAAATGTTTAACAGGAAAGAAAGAATAGGAATCTTTCATACTACAGAAAGAACTTTTTGACTTAGAGAATGTATAGGTTATCTCATCACATGTTCTAACTTAATGTACCAATTAAACTCAGTTCTATGACATGGAATCAATCTCCTTCCAGAAACTGCTGACATGACAGTATTAATGAGTCAATATACTCTTGGTAAAGAGCACTAATTCAGGAATCAGGAGTTTTATATTCCAGTTCTGCTAGAACATTAGCTGAGTGAAAAACATCAAATCTCCTAATATCAGTTCTTTTGTCTAAAAAATGAAATTGATTGAATTATACAATATTGAGGACTTTTATATCTGCAATATTTACTGTTTTTATGCATTTGATGTGTTTATATCTAAATGAAATGGCAGCCAAAGTGATATGGAAATGTGAGGGCTTTAAGGAGAGACTCCTTGACATGATGTCTCAGAATTTTCGGGTTCAAATCCTTTGCTTAACTAGTTCCTCTGCCCATATTTCTTATCCCTTACTTTGAGAGTATATGCTGAATGGTGTGCTCAGGAATATTTGGGGTTCAATTTCAGATCTTGGAATTTATTCTATTAAGTCAAGTGATGTCTTTGATGGGAAGCTACCTAAGAGAATTGCTTCCCCATGAGTTTTTCAAATGGAAAATTAAATGAATTTGCCAGGTTTCTTTAAATCAGGCAGAAAGAAACCAAACTTGAAAGCAATTCCTCATGTGTTTCTAATATTTCTAACTTATAAAGTAAAACCAAAGATAAAACTGTCTTCTGTAATAAAAGGTAAGGAGTCAATTCAACAGAATTTATTGACATCCTGCCATGTACTTGGCGCTCTACTCAACATTGTGGCAGAGACAATAATTAAGATCTATGTGGTGGAGACAATGATTGTTGCTATTTATATGCATTTACTCTATTTCAGGCACTGTTCTAATTATATGCATTAATTTATTTAGTCCTCACAATATTATTATGAGTCTATAATGCTTTCAGTAGATGTATATGAAGTGGCATGGAGTTATGAAAGGAATACCCATTCAGATATCACATGATTTGGGAAATTCCACTTAATTCATTTGGTTCTGATGCAAGCAATTCTCTGGAAATGGGGTAAATGGGTTCTGGAGTATTGAGAGAAACATATTGTACTAATAAATTAATCAATGTGTTCCTTTTACAAATAAAGCCATAAACTGCATATGCTGAATGGATTATCTCAAATGTTCTATCTGCAATACTTTTGAAGCTATTATTTTAATTTAATGCTATGTTTTTGTTTAGGAGCAAATAATGGTATCAAGAGAAGAAGTAGTCACATTGATGAAGAAAATAAAAGTTGGAGGCATTCTTGGTTTTGTAGAAAGGATTGTAAAAAGAGTTTGTTAGATTTATAACAAAGGAAGGGAACGTAGGAAAGAAATTAATGTTTGTTACTTTTAGAAATTTCTAGTTTAAAAGTAAGAAAGATGTTTAGAAACATGAGAATAATTCAGGAAAAATGGTACTGAACAAAAAATTATAATAGAGACATTGAGAAAAACATTATGCTCAGGAATAATGCTTAAGTAATGCAAAGAAATACAACCTTAAGAGTGTCTTTAACTTAAGCTGACCGAATTTAATTTTAAAATCTTATGGAACAATCAACTAGCATTTGTTGAAAGCTGAGTTAGGGGCTGGCCCCATGGCGTAATGGTTAAGTCCAGTGCCATCTGCTTCAGCGGCCTGGGTTCACGGGTTCAGATCCTGGGCGTGGACCTACACCACTTGTCAAGCCATGCTGTGGTGGTGACCCACATACAAAATAGAGGAAGATTAGCACAGATGTTAGTTCAGAGCTAATCTTTCTCAAGCAAAAAAAGAGGAAGATTGGCAACAGATGTTATCTCAGAGTGACTCTTCCTCACACACACACACACAAAATTTGTGGAAGAGGTGATTGAAGAATCTGTCACATGAAGAGCACAAGAAAAGGAAGGAGAATTTTCTCCATTAAAAACCAATGTAACATGATGACATAAACTAATAGAGAAAAAGTGAACAAAGAACAGAGAGGATATGAAAATAAGGAAATTAAAAAATATTATAAAATATGCACATTTTTAGCTAGAAATAAAAGGAAATGTATCAAATTCTAAATTACTGCATAAAAAAACTCAAAATAGTTTTTAACGCTAAAACTCATTCTCAACATCTCTGAAACTATTATAAACATAATACAGATGAAAATAAATGTGAAACAACAAAAAGTAGATAAATGAACTTGTCATCAAAGCCTTTGGTTGCCATTTTTTCTAAGCCTATAAAGAAATATCTATGCTGATTGTTATGTTTCCCAGTAAAAGGGAAAATTGGTTAAAACTATTTAGTATTGAGAACACATATGCATTAGTCAGCTTAGACTGCCATAACAAAATACCACAGACTAGACGGCTTGAACATCAGAAATTTATTTCTCACAGTTCTGAAGACTGGAAGTCCAAGATCAAGGTGCTGGCAAATTTGGTTTCTAGTAAGAGCTCTCTTCTTGGCTTGTAGATAGCTGCCTTCTTACTGTTTCCCCACATGGCTCAGAGAGAGAGCTCTGGTGTCTCTTCCTCTTCTTTTAAGGGCACTAGCTCTATTGGATTAGGGTTCCATCCTTATGACCTCATTTAACCCTTATCACCTTCTCACAGGTATTTCATATCTCTAAATACAGTCATATTGGGTTTTAGGGCTTCAACATGTGAATTTTGGAGGGACACAATGCAGTCCATAGCAACATAGAAATTTGGAATTGCTTCAGATGACTTGATATCATTTTGCTTCATGCCTCCTTTTCCATTTTTGCCATTAAATTTTTTGATAAATGAGAAAATCAGAAGTTATTTAGTTTTACTTGAAAAAGAAGCTATCAGAATAAAGAGTATATAGGAAAAATCAAGCTTTCTAGTCAGTTTGTTTTCAATCTGATTTTAAAGTCTGACAACAATTATTTTTAAATTAAAAAAATAAAAATCGCGTCAAAACATTATTTTTTAAATTTTCTCCTAAGGGGAATTCTGAAGTAGCTCACCAGGCTTCATGGTGAGATGAAGAGCAAGCTGTAATGTGGCCCAGATAAAAAAACGCTCTGGTGGAAGCAGCACCTATAGAAACACTGCTTCACAATCATGAAAAGATAATATAAAATAAAAGGACTTTGCTCATAAATGGAGCATCTAACCTTGTTTAATGAAGACAAAGTTGACCCAAGAACTAATCAGACAATTTTAAATGACGCAGACTACACCACTCCTGGGCAGTTTCTTGGGATCTCTTCAAGTGAGAGAAAAAAGTAATGAGCCCAGAACTCTAGAGGACATACCTACTTGAATATACAGGAGAGAAATTTAAATTATTCACCAATTATAACCAAGTCATCACCACATCTTCCCTGGATTAATTTAAGTTTCAAATATATCCTAGTTTCTACTCTTGCCCTCTTAAAACCAGTTGTCAAAATAGCTGTCAGAGTGATCTATTAAAAATGGAAATCAGGTCACATGCCTCTTTTGCTTTAACCTTTCCAATGACTTCTCATAAAATGCAAACTGTTGAACCTGATTTATAAAGCCCCACGTGAACTGATGTCTGCCTCCCTCCATAAGCTTATGTCTTGTCACTGTCTTCCTTACCCACTGTGCTCAGAAGGCCACATTGGCCTTCTTAGTGGCCTTGAATTCATGATAATCATTTGCATCACACTCTTGCTCAAGGACATCTGCAATGGATGCCCCCCTTCTTTTTTTAAATTGTCTTCCCTCTGCTTTCTATCTTTAACTGATGACTTCTAATCAGGCAGATCTCAGCTTAAATGTCACCCTTCAGAAAGGCATTTCCTGATCAACAAATCTAGTGTCATTCAGACAGCTTTATGTTATTTTACCATTTTAATTGTCTGCATAAAGGTTAGCACTTTCTGAAGGGTTAATATTTGTGTATTTATTATTTGTATTTGTCAGCTTTGCTGTAGAACAAAAAATCCCAAGTCACAATTGCTCATAACAACAAAGGTTTATTCCTCCATCACATCACATGTATGCTGCTGGAGGCTGCCATTGTGCTCTAGGCCTGGGCTCTATGCCAGTCTATGGCTTGGGTATAGCTTTTTTTCACAAGTTATTTCATTCCGGGCCTCAAGTTGAAATTATACTACTTATGCAGATATATGTATTCTTATAACAGAAGATGACATTTAAAACTTCTGCTTGGTCATGCTGAATATCATGTCCACTCACATTCCCTTGTCTAGAACAAGTCATACGGCCAAGACCAAAATCAATGAAATGAAGGTATATATAGATATTCCTCTAAGTGGGGACATGAGCAAGTCACATGGCAATAATTGGGAATGTATAGTCCTCTTAAAAGGAATAGAAGAATGAAAATGTGCAGACAATATTACAATCTATCACATAATGTTTTTTCCACTTGAAGCAGGGCCTTTTTTCTCTTGGTCATTGCTCTAAATCCAGAGCCCAGCAGTATCTGACATACACATTAGTTTAATAAATACACATATGGGGAATAAATGATGAGTGAATGCATGATTATTCTTGTGTTTCCATCACCCTGTAGTCCATAAACCCATCATCCCATTGCCAATTAACTAAGGATCTATATTGGCTTCATGTTCTACCATTCATAGAGAATCTTTAGCCCCAACGAGAGGGTAAAAATGAGTATGGTTAGCAGATTCTAGGGTGAAGAATTCAGCTAATCTTGTTGTCATTTTATTGTATGTTTTAATGGCAAATACAACGTGGTAAGTAAGCTATCATAAATAGAAAGGCATTAAAAATCAACTTTATATAATATTTTCTTTCTTTAACTGGACAATCAGGACTGCAGGGATAGTCATGAATTAACAAGTTCTTACTATATACGAGACACTGTGCTAAGCAATTTTTGTATATTATCTTTTATATTGACTTCATAACAATTGTTTGAGATGTATTATTCCCATTTGAGTCAAAGTAAATCATATAAGCCAGTTGTAGACAACTGAGAATAATATGAAACAGAGCTGGAATTTGAACACAGATCTGATTAATTAAAAAAGAGTCCAAGTTGACTAATGTCAACTGCTTACCCATAAAGAAATATGTACTTCCAGAGTAAAAAGAAAATGATACATTTAATAAAGACATTGATTATTTTTAACAGATAGAATAATGATGATATTACATTGGCAAGAATCAAGAATTCATTTCTAATACTTCCCTTTTATAGCCACCTGGACTTGTTCATGAATACAGTTTCTGCTTATATAATTATGCTTGAAAAACTCTACACTGGGCCAACCAAGTCATCATTTACCCTTTGTCAGGTTTGGGGCTTCAAGAAAAGCCCAGCTGCCTCTGAACTCTACATATTTACATAAACTTAAGAACCCCCAAATAAATAAGTAAAATTAAAAAAGGAAAAACAAAAAAGAAAGCAAATGAAGGATGAATACAAAGCATCCCAAAGAAAGTTTCAAATCTCATTTCAACATAGCAAAAACCAACAAATAAAAATCTGAATGCTTTTAATTGTTGCCTGGAAATAGTATGCAGTCTGGCTCAAAAAAGATTTAATATTTAGATTCTATAAAATGAGAACCAATTCCTTTTTTGATAAGTTGTAAAAGAGTCTATGTTGTAAACCAGGTTGTCAGCATTTTTTGTTTTTTTTTTTTTACACTTTCGAATTCAGAGAGACAGGTACACAACTTTTCTTGTGATTTCTATGTGGTGTAGCTCTATTAATATTAAATTCACCTCTCTGATTTCTCATTTCAACAATTTTTTAAATTAATTCTTTATTGAGGTAACATTGATTTATAACATATAAAATTCAGGTGTACAATATCATCATTCGACTTCTGTGTAGACTACATTGTGTTCACCACTAAAATTCTAATTGCCATCCATCACTATACGTATGTGCTCCTTTACTCTTTTTGCCCTCTCCCTCCCCCTTTCCCCTCTGGCAACCACCAATGGGTTTTCCCAGATAGGGAGATAGAAAATGTGTTTGTTTATTTATCTTCCACATATGAGTGAATTCATATGGTAGTTGTCTTTCTCTGGCTGACTTATTTTGCTCAGCATAATACCCTCAAGGTCCATCCATGTTGTCACAAATGGCACAATTTCTTCTTTTTTATGGCCAAGTAGTATTCCATTATATATAAATACCACATCTTTCTAATCCATTCATCCATTGATGGGCACTTAGGTTGCTTCCAAGACTTGGTTTTTTGAATAATGCTGCAATGAACATAGGGGTGTGTATATCTTTTCAAATTAGTGTTTTCGTGTTCTTTGGATAAACAACCAGCAGTGGAATAGCCGATCACACAGTATTTCTATTTTTAATTTTTTAAGAAATCTCCATACTACTTTCCATAGTGGCGGCACCAATGTATGAGGTGCAGTGTATGAGGGTTCCCTTTTCTCCACATCATCTCCAACACTTGTTATCTCTTGCTTTTTAAGTAATAGCCATTCTGACAGGTGTGAGGTGATATCTCTTTGTGGTTTTGATTTGCATTTTCCTAATAATTAGTGACGTTGAACATCTTTTCATATGCCTGTTGGATATCTGTATATCTTCTTTGGAAAAATGTCTGTTCAGATCCTCTGCCCATTTTTAATTGGGTTGTTTGGTTTTTTCTTGCTGTTGCTGAATTGAATGAGTTCTTTATATATTTTGGAGATTAATCCCTTATCGGATATATGATTTGCAAATATATTATCTGAATTGGTAGGTTGTCTTTTCATTTTTTTTGATGGTTTCCTTTGCTGTGCAGCAGATTTTTGGTTTTATGTAGTCTCATTTGTTTATTTTTTCTTTTGTTTCCCTTGTCTGGGAAGACATGATAGTCAAAAAGATACTGGTAAGATCAATGTCAAAGAGTGTACTGCCTATGTTTTCTTCTAGGAGTTTTATGGTTTCAGGTCTTACATTCAAGTCTTTAATCCATTTTGAGTTAATTTTTGTGTATGGTATAAGATAATGGTCTACTTTCATTTCTTTGCATGTGGTTGCCCAGTTTTCCCAACACTATTGAAGAGACTCTCGTTTCTCCATTGTATATTCTTGGCTCCTTTGTTGAAAATTAGCTGTTCATAGGTGTGTGGGTTTGTTTCTGGGCCTTCAGTTCTGTGTGTCTGTTTTTCTGCCAGTACCATGCTGTTTTGATTTCTGTAGCTTTGTAGTATATATTGAAATCAAGGAGTGTCATACCTCCAGCTTTGTTTGTTTTTCTCAGGATTGCTTTGATTATTTGGGGTCTTTTGTTGTTCCATATAAATTTTAGGAGTCTTTGTTCTATTTCCATGAAAAATATTGTTGAGACTTTCAATATTTTTTTCTAATGTGATTTAATAGGAAAAGTAAAGAATTCCTCATTACTCCTCTCTCGTGTTAAAATTTGTATTGAAAGCAAATATTTTGCTGAAATAATGGGGATTTTTTGGAAAGAAATCATGGAAATGTTAGTCATTGGACTTGCTATCAATAATGAGAGTGAGCCACTTTTGTTTGAACTATTAGTAAGCTTAGTAAAAAAAAAACAGTCTATGATTCCATCAGTGGAGAAAGAAATCCATAGTGCAGGTGAGTGTCCAGCAGAGTGACTCTCCTGACATTTGACAAGTAAAAATTACTTGGTAATTTTCTGCTGATATGAATATTTAAGAATTTTAGTTTTGAATTTTTTCCAACTATTTTTTATTCACAGATGTTTGTAAGCAAATTGAGATAAAATTCCTCCAAAAAAGTGTTAGCATTGTTCTTTTAACAACAATTCAAGTTGTTTCTAAATTGAACTTTATTCACATATACATGGACAAATATGTAAAAAAAGAGGAGGGAAACAAACATTTTTGTGTCCCTGTTACAGGGTGGACACTTTTGCATATCCCACATCATTTGATCTTCAAAAAAGTCCTCATAGGTAGGTATTTTTAGCTTGATTTTTTGCAGGTGAGGAAAATGAGGCTCAGAGATGTAATGTTATGGGAATACAATAACACTAGCCTAATCAAGTCTTCACATTTCCTGTTGATGAACATTTTGATGGCCTTAGGAGAAATGAGCTGGTAACTGTTTTTAGCCCTTGCTCCAAATCATCTGTGCCATAGCAACACAGCTCACTCTAAGGTGATCGTTGATAGCAATACTGTGTCTTTTCGATGTTGCAGAGAACATAAATATCCTAATCATTCTAGATTACAATGAAAATACATTAGCTCCCTCTCACCAAGGAAATATTGCTCATAAATATGACAAAGAAACAAATGAGTAAAGAAAATAATTGTGATCTCAGAGTATTCAGATCAATTGGAAATATTTTAGACAAATTTTTGAGAAGATGTAACAGCAGTAACAGAAATGTGCATTAGTTTTTCAGAGTGTTTCCCTGTTTACATCAATCTTAATAGATGATAAAGTTGGAAAGTAGACTAGGAAGAGAAAGGGTGAGTAGCACTTTTTATCATTTTTGAAGAGTTGTAGTGAAGTTATAGTGATGAGCTTCTGTAAGGCTTGGAGTAGAGTAAGATATTGAGCAAGACTTTCAAAGTGTATCATACCAGGATTGCTAAAGTGGCATGTAACAAACAGAATACCAACTCATTTTAAAGTCAAAGTGGTGGTATATAAAGGTGCTATGTACAGAAGCAAGGAAGAGGACTTCTGCAATGCTTATTACATATGTAAAGGAGAATCTTTTCATTTATGAGACCAAAGTGGAACATCTTATTTTCTATCCCTAGAGTTAGAGTAGGTGGGAAAGCTACAAATAGTTCTTTCAGTTTTCCCAGGTCTTCCAAATAATAGGTAGCACTATGAATATCCTATTAAAGTTTGGCTTTTGGGTTTTTGGCACAGAGTTATTCCTACCATAATAATATTAAACTTTGGAATGTGAGTCTAGCTAGGCTTACATACTAGTGTATCTTGCATGATATTGCCTACCCAATGATCCTAACATGCCTCTATTTTGTTTTAGAACTGCTTTTAGGTCTTTAAAGACAATCATTTGGAAATAAGTAACTTATTTTCCATCATTTAGTTCATTTGCCTCTTTCTTCAACTATATGCTGTTTAATTTACACCAAAATTCAGTTTAAACACTACTTTCATTCGTTCATTCATTGGGCACTTGTGACCTATGACAGGAGATAAGTATATAAATAATCAAAATATAGGGTTTTGTGTGATAAGTGCAGATAAGAGATAGAAACCATGTGTTCTCTGAGTGTAGAAAGAGGAATCTTTTCCTAAGCAAGTGATTAGGAATGGCATCAGCAAGAAAATGGTGTTTGAACTGAACTAAAGAGGTAAGATATGAAATGGCATGACAAAAAAAAAACAATGCATACAATGAGAGTGTTGCAAGCACAGGCTCATAGAATAAAAAGTGAGGAAAAAATGCATATCAACCCTATATTGGGCTTTGACTGAAGTAAGAGAATAGTGAGAGATGATGAGATGAGTAAGAATTGCGGAAGGTGGATAGCCTAAATCCCCAATTGTATCTCTAAGATATCAGCTTTTATCATATAGGATTTGAAACAGGAAAACAACACATTTCTGGAGTTTGTAAGATCTTTGAGTCCAGAAGTTGATTGGCTAATTTTTTCATTTAGCAACAACAATAATAAAGTTATAGGTTCTTATATGGGCCAGGTATTGACAGAAACACAAAAAAGATATTGTTCCTGACATCAAGGTGATCACAGTGGGAGCGATGTAAAGAATTGCAATGACTACTAAATGTTTCTTAGAAAAAATGAAGAGGAACTTAGAAGGATACATGATACAGCTGTGAATACTAAGCCTGATGGAGTCAAGTAGACAAAGGAGCAAGGTATTAGACTCATTATAAATTTAAGTAATAAGAACCTATGCTCAGGCTACTGCAAAGAAAAATAAAATAAAGACATCAGTAAAAATTCTGTGAGAGGTGAATTAGCAGATCCTTACAAAGGACAGCATGTCAACAGTGATTCTGAAATTTTCAATCAAGGTGAATGTGAATATACTTTGGTTTTGGAAAAATGACAAATTCATTTTTAGGTTACTGCATAGACATAAACTGGTAAAAAGCACTTAAAATTATGGATTTATATCTAGAAACAAAAAAGAAGGCAGATCAAGGAAAATAATTTTTATCTACCCATGTAAAGCTGGTAGCTGGGGATGGTGGAGTAGATCAAATACCCAAGGAATAAACTACAGAAAGATCGAGATGACCAAGGATAGCTTCAAGGTTATACATATTTAGATAAAAAAAGATTAAGAAAAGGAGAGATAAAGGAACAATCAAATGACAATATTAATTGTCAATTGAACTCAAGTTTCAAAGAGAATGGTTGAAGAGGAAAGTGATATATAATCACGAGAGTGAAATCATGCAGAGAGATCTGATAAGTTAAAGATGTGAAAAGGATTTGTACATCAATTGATTATTGGAAATTTTGAGAAAACAACTTTAGTGAAGTGGAAGAAGAAAGAAATCTCATTGAGAGAAGTTCAGAATAAGTCTACGGTGAGGTTGTGAAGTCAATAAATATAGGCTTCCCTTTGAAAACCATGACAGCGAAATGAAGGGGTGATATAGGGCAGAAGCTTTAGACTAATAACTCGAGTGGTAGCAAAAGCACTGATTGAAGAAAGTGTGTCTTTCTGAGTGTAGATGATACCTGAACAAATTAGTCATCAATGAGTAAGGAACCAATACAGAGAGAAACAAAGATTATACAAGGGAAAAAAAAAAAAAAAGCTTAAAAGTCCAAAGAAAAGCTTTGGAATTCCTGAGTGGAAAGTGCATTTTCAAGTTAGGGAGAGGTAGATAAAAATATTGCTATAAAGTAGTGAGGAGGTAGTTGCAATTTCATAGGCAGAGCTTAAAAAAATTACTATATTGGTCAATTTTGTTACTTTCTTGGAGAACAGAGAAGGTCATGTTGGAAAGAATGTTTATGGCATTCACAATGAACAGTGAGGAGAAGTAAACAGGAGACCTGCTGGGATGGATTTGAGGGATAGCACATTGACTTGGAGGAAAAAGAAAATAGATGTTACTAAGGAGAGATTTCTACAACAGCCCTGTTCTGAATGTTGAAAAGTTACAAGACATAAATACACCAATTAAGGAATGCTATAAAATGAGGAAAATCACATCTTTGAGATGGTTAAGAAATCAAGATACAGCTGTTCATCAATAAGGGCTTTTAGGGTGGCTGAGGATGATGAAAGGAAACTAGGTAAAAGGAGAACATGTGAGTTGGGTGATGAAATTATTTTTTTTTAATGTTAGAGTGTGTCCTTAAATGAGTGGTTCATAAAATTTGGTGTGTTTGTAATCACTCTAGGAAATTTTTAAAGATCTGGCTATACACTCTTGGAATAAAGGTCACTAGGTTTTAGGTAGTAACTTGACCACCTATATTTTGACTATTCTCTCCCAATGAACTCTCACGCACTCTAAATATTGAGATCACCATCCTAGATGTAGATATATACTATGAGTGCATGGAATAAATGATGAAGGCAGAAATGTTGAAATAAAGTGTAAATAATAGACAAAAGTTTTAAAGAGTTTAGGAAGAAGATTTCCAATATTTCTTAAAAGGAAAGGGAAACTTTTCTGAAGGGTCATGCAGTGTACCAAAAGTATGGCCTCAACCTTGCTTTTTGAGTAGCTTCATGTGCGTGTGTGATAGCTGAGGTTTTCCATCAGCTGTGTAACTCATCAAATCCCACTGCAGAGTAAGTTTCTCAGGGACAGGGGTTGAATATTTCTTTGATGTCTATCAATTCTTAGAAAATTGCAGAAAATCAATAAACATTAGTTTAATGGAACTGAAACCTCCTATAGTGACTCCAACCAGAAGACTGAAGCTGAGTGTACTACTTAAGTTGTGATTGTTGGAAAAGACATTTCACTTGTCTTACTACACATAAAAGCAAAACCATAAATTTTACTTTAGTAAGAAACTTAATATTCAATGTTGCTAGGACTTTCTAATGGTGAGGAAAGCAAATCAATTAATAATGGACTTTTTTATATCTGCAAAGTATCCAGAATAGTCTTTTATTTCACACATGTAAGAAAATCATCCACTCATGATTCTTGGATACTCACTAGATACTATTAAAATACCTCAAGTTGAGATATTATTATAAGGCTTCTGCTTAAACAAATAAAGGTTGCCTCACGAGGGAGGAATGAATGTTTCTGAGTGAGATTTTATTAAATAATTGTTTGTGTAGGTTGAGCATAAAGAAAGAGATACGTTGAACAGTTTTGGAGGTATCAAAGCCCTAGCCCTTCTAAGAAGAAGCTGCAGGCTAAGGAGAAAGAGAAATGAGAGGGGAGCAGGGATCAGACAGAAAGTCCTGGGACCAGGAATGGACAATTAACTTTAAGAGGCAATGATGTCTGGCATCCAATTTTGTAACTTTCTTTCCCATGTTGTAAATTCCCTCTGATATCCTCAACTAGTTCTGGGCTACCACTATCTCTGGGAACAAAGGAAAAGCTGTGTCCCTTTTCCCAGTCAAATGATGAGCAAAGAAACCACAAAGACACGGCTGGAGATAAAGGAGGTGGCCAGAAATAATGAAGAGCAGCTTGAAACAAAAATTCAGAGGAAGATATGACAAGTAACAACTAAGACATATAAGTACTCCCTAGGAGTTTTCAGAAGTATTCTGGAGGATAGATCCTGATGCAACAGACTGAGGCTTTAATTTAGATATTAAGGGACAGTGTATGCAAAAACTTTGAGACATGGGGTTGCATGTTTTAGAATGTCAGCTAAAACCACCACTTTCCATGTATTCCTACTTATACAATTTACAGAAAATCGAACACTGAACATATCAAAGAGCCAAACAACGCTTCAAAAGTGAAAGTTCATCTGACATCTTTTTCATCCTCTATTTCCCTCCAGTGGTTGGCTTCTTAGAGACAGTTTTGTATGGCATGACTTCTCTCTTCCCATTGTAACTCCCATCCTGGGGCAGAATCCCTACAAAGAAGCCACCAGAAGAGTTTTAGAATTTTAGTCTAGTGACCGAAACACATTAAAATATACACAAAAAAAACGCATTTCTATTTTAAACATTTCTTAATTGGGATAAGTGCCTCTGCAGCAAGCTACTAAAATATATTTACAGTATATTAAAACTACTAATTAATCCTGAAATATGTGTTAAGATGTAATTATGAAGTTTCAGCAACTTAAATAAGCTTCTCAGATAACTTGTTCTAATGGGGAAAAAAATCCCAGAAGGAGATATTTTTAGTTATTAGGTAATATTACACAGTTAAAATTATCTATCTGTGTATCTATGAATCTACCTACCCATTTATCTATCTTTGTGTGTTAGTGTGTGTAAGCGTGTGTGTGAATGCGTGCACTGATCAAGTCAAAATTATTTGAATGAAAAATTTACTCTTAGATAATTGTAGTCAGATTTCTATTTATATTATCAAATAGGAATATTTATAATTTTTCTATTTATAATATATGTTTATATAATATATATTTTGCTATTTATAATAATGATGTTATGGAAGACACTGGGAACACTTGGGAAGTTATACACATTACTTTTTCTATTTATATTTTAGTCCCCCTCACACAAATGTATATATGGGTATATCTAAAACTTCATATGTAAAGATTTTCTTTCTAGAGTTTCTATACAGGGTTCAGCAAAGACTTGATGATTCCTTCACCATTTTCTGAACACTGGAGATTTTTTTGCCTGTGTTTCACCTATTCGACACTGTTGTGACTCCTCTACCTCTTGTGCCCTCTCCTCGACCCCTCTCCTCTCACATAAGGGAAAGCTGTTATTTTTTATTTTAACCTAATTCCTAAAATGTACAAATATATCTAAGGAGGGAAACTAAGCAAGACAGCAAAAAGAATTGAAAGACCCAAATTCGTAGATGTGCTCAGTTTTTTATGATTGGGCTCAAAGCCATGACTGGCCCTATGGATTTCATTTAAATGTGTTTAATCTTCTATTGTAACATTTTAATATGCTATTCAGGTGTCCAGTTACCATGAGTTATCCTTTGGATTCCTCAAATTCATTTTTACTCATCAAATTTTGCTTGCCCTAGTATCTTAATCCTTTAGTACTTTACTGATGTTACTTTGATAAAATCATCAGATGATAAACATATACAACCTCCCCTATATTTTAGCTGGGTCTTTCAAAAGTCAACTGAGTCATATACACCTACACTATTCATCCATTTATTCATTTATTTATTCAATAATTCAAAAAGTACTGATTTTGTGCCTACTGTGTGCCAGAATTTGTACTATATTTAAGGGCAACCAAAGCCAAATTTTTCTACTCTATTTAATGGAAACTTCAAGGATTCAGGCATGAAATCCCAGTTAAAGCATATAAGCAGGTAAGCTGTTACTTCATCTTCTAGCCTCAGCTTTGCCAAGATTGACTAAAATTTCATGTTCTGACCACCTGAACTATTCATAGTGCGCATTGTCAAACACCAAAGATTACCTGCTGGCCTAAGTGTTTCCTGTGGGATTATAACGCTGTTTCCTGCTGGGCCAAGATAGTTCCACTTATTATGTATCTAGGTGGTTGTATTTATACACAGCTAGGTAATGTGGTAGCCTTTTGCCTGACTCGGGCAGTTTTTGCCATCACTTATGACACAAAATGCCAACAATTCACTCTGGGAGACACAAAATGGCCACTGCAGACTCATAGTCAGAACAGATCAAAAAGACTTCTAAAATGGTATGAAGTACATTTAGATGGAATTACAGCCTCCATGGCACAATCTTATGCCCATATGTTTATTTTTCTACCTTTAGTTTTTGGATTCATCTGTGACAACAGTCAAACAATTGGCCTAAACAACAATAAACTGCTTAATGACCAGTAAGCAGCCTAGTAACTGGGCCAATATCTCTGACAATGTTTTCTTGTACCTAAAAAATTTATATGCACATAGAGATTGAGGGAGTATAATTTTATTCAACACTTTCCCCAGAAAATACCCAGCATTCCTTCACTAAGCATCAATTGACTCTATTCTTAAGTTAATAGAGACTTGTGGTAGCTTTGACCAGTAACTTTTTCTCTCACCTATATTAGGTAAACGCCAATTTGAAAGAGTGTTATAAGAAAACATTTTACTGGAGACTGAGAAAGATGACACTTTATAACCTACTAAAGTAAGCACCAAAATAATAATCTGAACTTTGTTAATCGTAAGGGAAATATGATGACGTGTAAATTATTTCTAATATTTATATATACATGGGGACAAAGAGAAGTAGGATATTTGGAAATTAATTTGTTAATTTGATTTCTATAGGCAGCTAATTCAAATTTCATTTTCAAGATGTA
This sequence comes from Ceratotherium simum simum, assembly GCF_057802395.1. NCBI lineage: Eukaryota > Metazoa > Chordata > Mammalia > Perissodactyla > Rhinocerotidae > Ceratotherium > Ceratotherium simum. The sequence continues at coordinate 27,777,173 of NC_141907.1, read as the reverse complement.
CCTTGGAATAGTATTTAACTTGTTTATCTGCAAGAATAAAATTAACCAGCTGGTTATATCTATAATACTTCTTATATTATTTTATCTTCTCCATAAAAGTAGCACAATTATTTTAGGAAAAATACTAAAAAAAATTCGAGAGAATTGTTGATATTTAAAGTTCTCCTGAGCAGACACAATCACTAGCAGAGTTCATGTTATTATTTCACTTCAGTCATTTATCTCTTCATTTTTATGCAGCTTGAGATCACCATATATATTCGTATTTTTGTATTCAGATCATTTTCCTTCAAATTATTACATAAGCTACTAAATCTCTTATAAAAATTATTTAGATAGCAATACACCTCTTCATTACATGGTTACAGTATAATTTATTTAGTATCCAATTCATAATGAGTTTTCAGATGGAAACTGAGAAATACATAAATAAATTATTTAACAATTAAACCAATTGCTTTAATTAGGAATATGTTAATATAAGATTTACTAAAAATAAAAATAAATCTGAATTCCTCAGTTAAGTATTTGAACATAAATCCCCAATGAAAACCAATGATATATAATTTATTTTTTGTAAATAATATAATGTATTTCATATGCTTTGATCCAACTGCATCCAACTGGATAATAATTTGGTATATTAATGTTAACACTATGGGCATTAGATATAATGCCCACTTATAATATAAGTGGATATCCAGACAAATTATTGGTTTAGTGTAGTATATGCAACATAGAGTTAACAGCAACAAAAATATCTAAAAGTTCTAACCATTTAGCTTGGGCATAATGAAGCTGAAAACTATAAGGTAAACTGCTTTTTAACTTCACTGTGCTTCAGATCACTTTTCTGTCAAGTAGACTTAATAGTAAGAATACTCACTGTCAAAACCACACAAGTTTTAAGATTTTACTCTACTTGCAAGCTAACTGGTTATTCTGCCTAGACATGAGACTACATGGTCAGAGTCAAAGAACCGTTTGTTACTTATGGAATAACAGTAGCTGGACGTCAACATCTCTGAGTTCCAATTCCCAGAGTGCTATGCAAAGATGGTCTGATGACACTTGTACACAGTGTGCTGTATTATGGGAGAGGACTCCTGCTTTTAGGTAACCTGAATCTTTTATAATGGGCTATAAGCATGCTTGCCTCTTTTGCTCTGGAGGGAGACATTATCTTTACTATACTGGATAGTAAGCATGCTTATTTCTTGCTCTGGAGGAAGTCACTACCTCTATTTTCCAAATTTGTGCTCTACAACAAATATTCTTGCAAGATAATTCAGAACCAAGGACAGTGCCTCACTTGCAAGATAGGCAGAGATGTGGAGACCCATAGAGAATGGTCTCCCAACGCTCACCTCATAGGTGTTTGTGTATGTATGTATGTATGTATGTATGTGTATACATAGAGAGAGAGAAAGAGAGAGAGAGAGAGAGACAGGGACAGAGACAGAGAGACATTTTTATATTTCATATATGTTAAGCATACAATGAAGTGTTATTATAGTTATTATTACCCAATTCATTCAATAAATATCCTCTGAGTTTCTCTATAGTACAATGCAATCTGATGGATATTGGAGATAAAATAGCAAAATTTCATTCAAAAAATTGCATACTCAAGTTTCGATCAAATAACCACATAAGAAAACATTTTAAAACTGATTAGGATGACTAGTTTTGAGTATATATTTCAAGAATAATGACTTAGTCTATGGTGGCCTGGGGAAACTATACTTGATTTGAAGATTTGTCTCAAGAAACTATATGCGATTTGAGATCTGAAACAGGAGCACAACTAGCCAAATGGCTTTGAGAATGGGAAACACTCCAGCCACAGAAGTCAAGGGTTTCTAAGATTGAAAAGAACATGGTAGCCTCAAGAAATAAAGCAGACAGATATGGCTTGAGTGTAGGAACCTGGAAAAGACAAGCAGATTATGAGGCTGGGGAACTGGATTAGCCCAGATCAGGCAAGGCCTCTTCGGTCATGTTAGTATTTTGGTATTGATTCTATGAGCGATTTAGTGATATAAGCAAGAGAAGGCACACTTCATTCTCCTTCCATGTCAAGCAACCAGGATTGCAACTCAGCGAGTTTTATTCACTCAATCACTATTCTCCCTTCTTCACAGAAAAATGAGTACATAATAAACCCTGGCTTCTCTCCTTGGTAGATCCAACTAAGTTGAGTAACTATGTTCTCCAAGAATAAAGTAAACACAATTTTCAGATAACTGTAAACCCCAAAAAATTAGATAGAAGAAAAGAACTACAAAGTACTGATTATTTCCTAGGATTACATACGAATTTTGTCATTTTTAAAAATGAAAGTTATAATTTTTTCTACTTGGAAATAGTGCATTATTTGCAAAAATAATGATGAAAGTTCTATTTCGGTAAAATACACACATGAAGAAAATGACTTTTATCAACTGAGTTCCCCTTTTTAAATTTCAGTTGAGAAATTAAAGAACTCCATAAATCGTAAGCAGCCTGGCCAAGCAGGTTCAGCATTCGAGTTCAGGCTTTGAAACATTTGCTAACTGGAGTAATAGTTGAGTAGGCTAAGTTTTGAATTTGTTTCAAAGTCTCTAGGGGCCGAGGAAATTTTATGATGAAAATTTAGGCCCACAGAGACTTAATCCCCCCCATGCAAAATTTAATACCCTAGAGTAACAGTTGGCAGGGTGTATAGAAGAGGAATATATAACAACTGTAATAAATAAATGATCTACCATAATCTGAATGTAGAGAATGAGAGCCATATATAATCCTCCTGAGGTAAAATTCAAGAATTTTATATACTATGTAACATTTTAAGAGCAGAGATTAGATTATCATAATCTAAATTCACAGAAACATAATTTTTAAAAAATACTACTCATATTCTAATTCTTCACCCAGCTATCGTAAGTATCTCACGACAACCAGCCAACTGTTTCTGTAGACTTCTGCCACCATAACCAAGACTGTTATGAAGATTACAGAAAGATAAGAGATAACTGGAATCCCAGGATGAAATTATTAAAGAAATGTTGAGGACATGTTGTTGACGCTAAAATCTCCCTAAATAAAGGATTTGGTGGTGTCATTACTTTTAGATAAATGTATGTGTATACCAACAAGAGAAATTGTATAATATAAATTATTAAATAATCAAAGCGGAAAAAAGCTACCAGCTAGTCACATTATAAAAAAATCAAGCTGGTAATTTAAAAAATCTTTCCACACTTCACTATGTTTGAGATCTAGTGTACATATCAATGTTGCCCACGATGTTCTCATAAAGGTTCTCTGTAGAATGATAACAAACTTTACAATGTATGGGTACAATTTCCTGAAAGATATCCTGTGATCTGTAGGTACTATTTTTACAATAAGTGTTACTAAAACATATCTTCTGACAACAGACATGTCAATAAATCAGGTAAATACAATAAGGCTATAAGAGTACTAAAAAAACCATATTAATTATATTATAATTCATCAGATATTTATAGAGTGCTAAAATTAAGCTGGGTCCTGGAGGTATACAAAAATAAATGTCCTAATATCTACCTTCAAAAAAATTACTAATAGGAAGGTAACATGCATACATAAATAATTATGAAATCTAATGATAATACTGATATGTTCCCAGGACAATTCACTCACTTGTATTAGTACTGTGTCCTGCATTAGTGCAAAAATCAGAATCATTCTTACCAGCACATGATTTAGTTATATTTTTAAGACAAGGCTCATTTTACCATGCTATGACTTGATATACAACAAACATGTCAATTATTTTCTTGTTCTATTTAAACCCTTTCAAATGATATCTGAATATGTCATGCTGGACTGTCCCTCTCGTGTTTCCAGTAAGAGGGGAACTATCTAATATGTCTCTCACCCTTTCCAAAGTTCCATTTTCAATCATCATGTCCATTAAGCAGATTTTTAAGATAGCCTCCCCAAGAGTCCCACTCCCTTGTATATTCCCCTCATCTTGAGTGTAGGCAGAACCTGTAACTATGATGAGATATCACTCCTGTGATTAAGTTACTTACTGATCAGTTGACTTTGAGCTGATGAAAAGAGAGATGATCTGGGTGGGCCAGACCTAATCAGGTGAGCCCTTAAACGGGTAGTGGGTCCTTTCTGAAGTCAGAGAAATCCAAAGTATAAGAGGGCCTATGGAAGGGATTAAGTGACAAAGAACTGCATGTAGCCTTTAGATGCAGGTAGCTTTTAGATGCCCCAGGTCAACAGCTAGCAAGACAACAGAGGTCTCAAGACAACTACAAGGAACTGAAATCTGCCAACTCAGATGAGCCTTCTCAGCTCATCCTTATCTCTTGATTATCCCCTCCTCAAATTCCCTGATATTTTTGTTCAGCTTAGGATCCACTGAGTAGCAGCCTGATTAGCCACTCTTCCTTGGGGCCACAAATTTGCTAATTTATCTCACATTTTGATGGCCTTCCAGAACTTTCTCCCTCAAGAATCAATCAAGCTCTTTTCCCAGGATTCTATAAAGCTGCCACGACATGATAGTTTGTAGTTCCCATTTCTGCTAGAGGTTAGTCACGGCACAAAGGTGTACATGTGTATTTTTGCATCTTTGTTGTGCTTCTGCCATGTTGCTTGTGATTGTCCAGCCCCATTTAAACCTGCTGTGTAGTTTCATCTTTAACATTTTGAGATTTACTCACTGCAGTATTAGCCTCTCACAGGACACTATTTATGCTTGATTTAGGTGTTTTAGATTCTTCTTGTTGCTACTTTTTTTGCTGCAATGGTGATGAATCCAGGCCTACACTTTCTGTTTATAGAATCTTAATTCATGAAGCAGAATTTAAGTAACTGAAAGTGATTAAAAGAGGAAGGAAGAGAGGTAGGAAAAAAAATTTCTAATCTCTTACTTCTAATTGATTACTTAAAAAGACTTAATCTAAACTTTTTCCAATAACAGAGTCCTTTCTTCCACTGGAGACCTCTCCCAGCCCAAACTACTCCAGTCTCTGATTCTCCAAAGCCAGGGTCCACACGGACTCTCTGAATCTCAGCCAGATGTCCCCTTCTCTTCTCCCTCAGGTGTCTCCCAGCTTTTGTTATGTCGAGCAATCTAGCTTATCTTGTTAAATCTTTTTCTTTCTTAGTTTTTCTAGTCTTTTCTCTTTCTGGCCAATTTTAAATTCTGCATTGCAAAATTATAGCCATCAGTCTGATGTCCTCCTCAAAAGGAGAATGGGGCACATATGTAAAGAAGTTTCCTGGGCAAAATAGTGTTGTGTTTTGCATGTTTGTTTCTATCCAGTAGAGGAGTAGAGTTGATGAGGTTTTTTTTTTTTCTTTTCTTTTTTTAACTCTCCCATCTGAGTAAATTCACTTAAAAATTCTGAGTTTTTTGTTTTTTGGGTTTTTTTTTTTATTGTGGTAACATTGGTTTATAAAAAAATTCTGAGTTAATATTTACATTTTTAGATGAAAAGGTACTTAGCTGAAAAGATAATACATAGCTCAAAGGATTCAGGTTTTGAATCAATGTCTATGACACTTTCTTCAATACAGTGTAGCTATCAGTAATGCTTTTCATTCAGAAAATGAGCAAGTTATTTCCTTTTCAATCAGATTGCTATAGCGCAGTGCTCAGAAGCATGAATATACGGACTATACACTCTAGTATATTTATTGAGAGCAAATTACCAGAATGCACCACAGAGAAATTCTGACCTGTTTTGCATTCTCATTCAGGTAATCTGATTTCCCACAAGCTTCCCTGAAAGTCTTAAGCTACCAGAGACTTCCCCAACCAGAACTTGGCTTTAGTTGTGATATTTCAACTTGCATTCTCCATGCACATTATGTTGACAGAACCAACAGGAGCTTCGAATGTGTAAAAAACAGGAAGAAAAAGGAAGCATCCCCAGAACTTATGTACTGCATAGTAACCATAGTTAGCAACTTTCAAATACACCATACAGTATTAAGAGAGTGGATCTTACCACAAAAAACAAAAAAATATGCAACTATGTGAAGCGATATATGTAACTAAACTTACTGTGGTAATCATTTTGCAGTATATACATACATCAAATCATTACATGTACACCTTAAACTTACACAATGTTATATGTCAATTGTATTTCAATAAAGCTGGAAGAAAACAACAAAGCAAAACAAAATAATAACAGCATGCAGAATGTTAACTAACACAGTTGAGGCATTTATTATTTTTCTTATTCTCTTCTAAAGAGTTTAACAACGGAGACTTAGATGTCAAATTCTGCATTTACAATAAAACACATTTTTGTAGAAAAGAAGAAAGACAATACCCACATCAGTCAAAAAAAAAAAAAAAAACAAAAAACCAGGAAAATGAAGTATAAAAAAGATTGAGCTGAACATATGGAAGGCATTCAATCTAAATATTTTAAATCATGCTTTGTTATGTTTAAGACTTTGACATTTACATATACATGTATCTGCATATATATGTGTTTATAGGTAACTATATATGTATATATAGTTTATGTGTGTATTGAGCTACTGCTCTGTCTACACAAATTGCACACAGGATGGCAAGATATTGTTTGTAAAACAAGTAAGTTTGCTGGGTTTAATCAACACAAACAGTAAGTCTATTTAAATCTGCTACTAACAGCATTTTGGTGTCTTTTATTAGTGGATGTATAAAGATCCCTTTGAATTTTTAAAATCCACTGCTGCTGCTTTCCGTACAAGTGCTGGTACAGCAATATTCTCACTGACCTACATTCTCCAGATTATTTTAATATTGTTCAGTTCCCCTTCTTACTCCTAAATGAATGCACCCAGGCAATGGAGTTGGAAGATTAGTAATTGCTTTTTATTCTTAGGACTATGGCCAAATATATGCTTTCCTAAAGTATCCCATTCCAGGCAACATCTCTATATATGTCTGGGTGAAATGAATCCAGCAGCCTACATTCCTCTTCCACTAGAGATCTACGTTCAACAAAGTAACCTACTACTTGATGCTCTACCAGGATACTCTAGTCGTTTCCCTTCACCAGAGGCCACAACTTTCCTCAGGACTGATGCACCCTCCAAGAGTGTGTATTTGTGTATGTGACAGGGACGATGGGGGCACAGGGCTTTCACGTTCCTTTATACAAATAAACTAATCAAAATGTACCAGCCAGAATTTTTACTTCTGAACTCCAATCTCACTTTTTTCATGTTTTAGGTTTACTTTTTTTGTGTGAGGAAGATCAGCCCTGAGCTAACATCCATGCCAATCCTCCTCTTTTTGCTGAGGAAGACTGGCCCTGAGTTAACATCCATGCATATCTTCCTCCACTTTATGTGGGATGCCGCCACAGCATGGCCTGACAAGCGATGCATCCGTGCACGCCCGGGATCCGAACCCGGGCCGCCGGCAGCAGAACGTGTGCACTTAACAGCTACACCATGGGGCCGGACCCCTAGGTTTACTTTTTAACGGATTTATGGTTTTATTTCTTGTGTAGAGATGGTACTAGCAGCAATGATTGGGGGGGGGCAGTGTATCTGAAATGAAACGGTTATTATTCAGTGTTTTCAACATTGCCCATAGATCAAAAGCAACCTGTGTTGGCAGCGGCAATCACTATTTCTAGTATCTGGCTCTATTTCTAGTAACTCTTGAGTTTGGGTTCTATCCAGCTCTTTTCTTAAAAAGACTCCTTGTTTGGATTATTCTGCCATAGATGGATATACTTGCATCATGTCTCCTAGCCTACAGATATCCAATTCTTACCCGGTAGTGAGTCTCTTAAGAAGTCTTTTTCATTCTTCGTGTCTTTAGCTGTTCCATTTCAGATCACTACTATGAAGAACCCAGGAATCAGATAGTTGCCAGGTGTCTATATAGAGGCAGCCAAGGACATGAAGAGCAAATTAGTAGCCAGAAAACCCTGGATATATCTTAACTGCCAGATATTTATCAGACCTTGGGAAAGTTATATATATCAACTTGCCATGTTTTCTCTCTTATGCAAAATGGGCATAATGATAAGTGCCTACCTTATTGCTTCAACTGTGACATTATAAAGAAAAAAGTCATAAATGAAAAGTGTAATACATCTAGCAAGAAGCTAGAAGGTAGTAGAAGACAAAGACCTTAGAATTATAGTAAGAAGAGCTCTGGACTGTGTTGGGAGACAATTCTTTACAGGTCTGTTGTGTTTTTGCACCTCTGTTGAGCAGAGACATTGATTCCATTTGTATGAGAGAATCTTTTCAAAGATGTATATTTGGCAAACAACCCCAGAAGGTAGAAAGAATATCTTCCTATGGAGCAAATAACAAGTTTGTTTAATGTCCAGTATAATAAAATGTTTGTCTCTGGGAAAATAAGGCAGGCTTACTGACCATTATAAAATATTTGGTTCCCCTAAGCTTGAGGATCCTCTCACACAATGCACTGAAAAAGCAAGTGTCATCTGGCCCTCTTCATGTCATCTGTGGAAATTGGAACTCGGGAACAAGAAAGAATGCTGATACTCTGGTTACTGCTAGTACTATGAGTAATAAATTCTCTATTTTCTGTGACCCAGGAGTTTCCAGACTTCTGCCAGCATCCATGAAACTGTGGCAGGCCTACTTAATACCTAGTAAGCAGGTTAAACCTCCAAACATTCAGTTTTTGGCAAAATGATCAGGAGGCCTAAACTCAGTTTCAGTGTTTGTGATCAGAATTGAGCAACCCACTTAAACTGATCAGGTTTCAGGTTTTCTATACCATGACATCGGGGTATTGGCCTAATGCTTTCTAAATTATATCAAGTATTAAAGACCATGGTCTAAGAAATGGAATTCCTTGCATATGAGGGGGGAGATAAGAAAAGATGGAGTTGTATTTATTGAACTTTATTTTTAATGGCGTGGTTGTGATATCATTTAGTAGATAACGTGACCTAGAGAAGTTGATTAATTAAATGATTAGATAAGTTTTTAAATATTATAATGCTATCTTTAGAGCTTAAGATTTCCAATTTAATATCTCATACAGTTTATGATAAAAGCAAATTTCAGACTTAAGTCTATGAATCACACTAGCATTTATTCACAAGGTGGCACACAGAGTTACAAAAATCGTTAACATAGATTTTAAAACTTCCCTGATTTCTGTCTTTTTTTTTGGTTCTAATAGCATGTTTCATGAAAAATATATTCAGAGAAATTGCAAAGATATTTTAGTAGCAGGATTCAGCCCATGACATGATCAGGTTCAGGCAGCAAGAATACTCAGAGGAGAAGGCAAAACAAAAGGAAGAATGGGAAAAAAGAACCGATGATACCAATAAGAACAAATAGCAAGATGGCAGACTTAAACCCAAACCTATCAATAATCACATTAAATGTAAATTATTGAAACACCACAATGATAAGGCAGAGCTTATCATATTGAATACATCACAAGCCCCAATTATGTACTGCCAAAAAGTAAACCACTTTATATATAAAAGCAGAAATAAGTTAGAAGTAAACAGCTGGTTTAAAAAAATGTATCATACTAATACAAATCAAAAGTAAACTCAGTTGCTTATACTAATGTCAGACAAAGCAGATTTCAAAGCAAAGAACAATACTAAGGATAAAGAGGTCATTTCATAGCAATAAGGGGACACAAAATCATCAAGAAACATCAAGAGGACTTAAGAATCTTAAATGCTTAGGTGCCTAATAACAGAGCTTCAAAATACATGAAGTAAAAATTGATAGAACTGAAAGTTGACATAAACAATTGTCCAATTATAGTTGAAGACTTCTGCACTCCTCTCTCAGTAATTAATATTGCAGGTAGACAGAAAATAAGTTAGGATATAGGATACCTAAACAACACTATCGACAAATGCCCAGTTGTGACATTTATAGAACTCTCCACTCAACAGCAGCAGAGTACACATGCTTTTTAAATGCACATAAAACATTTTCCAAGGTAGACTATATTTTGTCCCAAAAAATGGGTCTTGATAGATTTAAAAGGATTCAAATAATACAAAGTGTGTTATCTGACCACAGTATGCCAATTCTCTGCAAATTGACTTATAGATGCAATGCCATCTCAATCAAAATCCCAGCAGTCTTTGTAGAAATTGACAGCTAAATTGATTCTAAAATTTGTATGGAAATACAAAGGAGCTAGAACCATCAAAAGAAACTAAAAAAGGAGAACAAAGTTGGAAGACCTGCATTCCCTGATTTCAAGATTTACAAAGCTACAGCAATGAAGAAAGTTTGTTATTGGTGCAAAGATAATCAAAAATATCAGTGGAACAGAAAAAAGATCCCAGAAATAGACCCACATATATCTGGTAAATTGATTTTTGAAAAAGGTATCAAAGTAACTCAATGGGAAATAGATAATCTTTTCAAAAAGTGGTGCTGAAAACTTTGGATAGTCACATGCAAAAATGAACTTCAACCCTACGCTCACAGGGTATAAAATATTAATTCAAAATGGATAATAGATATAAGTGGAAAAGCTAAACTGTACTTCTAAAAGGAAACTTCTAAAAGAAAATCTGAAAGGATTTTCTAGTATAAAAATCTCAGTGACTTAAGTTTGGCAAAGATTTCTTAAATAGACAATAAAAGCATAAACTCAAAAAAAAAAAAAGGAAGAAAAATGATGAATTAGATTTCCTAAAAGTGAAACTTTTTCTTTTACAAGAAAAATACTATTAAGTAAATGAAAATATAAGCTACAGATTGAAAGTATATGTAAAATATACATCTGACAAAGATTTTTTTTATCTAGACTATGCAGAGAACTCACAATGTGTTAACAAGACCAACCACCCAATTAAAAATGGCCAAAGATTTGAACAATAACTTCATCAAAAATGAGGGTGGGAGCGTCTGGCCTGGTGGCATAGTGGTTAAGTTCGCATGCTCTGCTTCAGTGGCCCAAGGTTTGCAGGTTCATATCCTGGCGTGGACCTACACACCACTTATCAAGCCATGCTGTGGCAGGCATCCCACATATAAAGTAGAGGAAGATGGGCACAGATGTTAGCCCAGGGCCAATCTTCCTCAGGAAAAAGAGGAGGATTGACAATAGATGTTAGCTCAGGGCTAATCTCCCTCACCAAAAAAAAAAAAAAAAAAGAAAGAAAGAAAAGAAGGTGGAGGATGAGTAAAATGGGTGAAAGTGGTTAAAAGATACAAAATTCCAGTTATAAGTCCTAGTGACGTAATGTATAGCGTGATGACTACAGTTAACAATGCTGTATTGTATATTTGGTAGTTGCTAAGAGAGTAGATCTTAAAAGCTCTCATCACAAGGAAAAAAAATATGTAACTATGTGTGGTGATGGATGTTAACTACACTTGTTGTGGTGATCATTTCATCACGTATACATACATAAAATCATCATATGGTACACCTAAAACTAATGCTATATATGAATTATATCTCAATATTTAAAAAAAAAAATTTTTTTAATTTAAAAAATCCGAACAGTCAGCAATCACAAGAAAAGGTATGCAACATCATTACTCATTAGAGACTGCAAATTAAAGCCACATTGAGTTTCTATTTACAAATTCAATATGATGACTAAAATTTAAAAGACTGAGCACGTCAAGAGTTAGCGAGTAGGAGCCAGCCCCGTGGCATAGCGGTTAAGTGCGCGTGCTCCGCTGCTGGTGGCCAGGGTTGGGATCCCGGGGGCGCACCCATGCACTGCTTGTCAGGCCATGCTGTGGGGGTGTCCCACATAAAGTGGAGGAAGATAGGCACAGATGTTAGCCCAGGGCCAGTCTTCCTCAGCAAAAAGAGGAGGATTAGCATGGATGTTAGCTCAGGGCTGATCTTCCTCACAAAAAAAAAAAAAAAAAAGAGCGAGCATTTGGAACAACAGAAAACCTCAGACATTGCTGGCGGGACTGTAGAATGGTACATTTTGCAAAACCCTTTGGCAGTTTCTTGAAAAGTTAAACATATACCTGCCATATGACCTAGCCATTCTACTACTAGGTATTTACCCAAGAGAAATAAAAGCATATATCCATAGAAAGACTTTTGCGTGAATGTTCTTAGTGGCTTTATTTGCAATAGCCTCCAAATGGAAAAAAACAGTATCTATCAACAGATGAATGGATAAACAAATTTTGGTATATTCATATAGTGGAATACTGTTCAGCAATAAACAGGAATGTACTATTGACATATGCAACAAACTTGAATGAACCTCAAAATAATTATACAGAGTGAAAAAATACATACAAAGATAAATGCTATATACTACGATTTTACTTTTATGAAATTCTAGAAAATTCAAACTAATCTATAGTGACAGAAGCAATTCAGCGATTATGTGAGGACCAGGAAGTGTGAGAGGGAGTGGAAAATACTGGGAGGGGCTGGAGGAAGCAATCACAAAGTGGCATCAGGACACTTTTACCAGTGATGCATATGCTCATTATCATAATTGTACATTTTAAATTGTACACTTTCAATAAATGCAGTTTGTTGTAGCCAATTTTATCTTAATAAAGCTGTACAAAATGGAAAACAAGAATACTCTGGACATAAGTTCTTGTCAAGATCAAATATATCACAGTCTGAAAGGAACTGATTCCTGGGCTATCTTCTATATTCCTCATATAGGGTGAAGCATGTCCTACGTTATTTATGTAAGTTAAAAGAGTTTCTAATGTTGCCTAGAGATTGAGAGAGCTGAAGCATTTTTAGAAATTTTAGTGCCATCTCTGGAGTATGCTCCTCGGATTAGAGGCTTTCAACTGATAGCTGACAAGCCCTTGGATAAGTTTTCTCTCTTAGAAAAACTAACCATCCCTACATTGCACTTTAAAATGAGCACACACACACACACACTATATATATAAAGTAAATTCTAAGACAACAAAATCCTTCATTACTTAATTTATCTTAGCCTTGTTTTTCATCTCAATAAAAAAGTAATGATATAATTTATGCTACTGTGAAGATCAAGAGAGATAATGTATATAAAGCATAAACATGAGTACACAGCAAGTATTCAATACTTACTATTTAATATAGACTAAGCTTCTTTACTATAGCAAGGAAAATCAGTTTGTGAAATATTCTCTTCTGACTTTGGCAGTTCTAGGAGTTTCACAGTTATCCAAGGATTGTGTCTGTGGCTTCGATGGGGACTATTAATCATCAGGAGAGGTAGGAAAGTTTTTTCCCTCTCATTCTCCTTTTCTCTGACTTGAGAGAGACGTACTGCTTCTATTATATTATGTTCAAAAGAAGATCATAGAGGCCATTTATTTTTTATAGCCCAGTGGTTTTCAGCCTGACTGCATATTAGAATCAAATGGGGAACTTTTTAAATGCCTGTGACTAGGCCCATCCCAGACCTTAGAATCTCTAAGGGTGTGGCCTGGGCATCAGTATTTTAAAAGACATCCTGAGAATTTCTAACGTCTACCACAGACTGAGAATGATCAAGTAAAACTTTCTGTTAAGGACTTTACTACTTTAGTAAACTAATACTCCAGACATTTCTGTGAAATTAGAAATGTATTTATTCCAGAGAGAGGGATACGTGCATATATATATATGATGTAAAAAACTTAAAGTCAAATAAAAAGTTAGACTATTTTTACAACTTTTGAATTATTTTTTTCCTGCCAATAAATTATTTACCTGACATGTTCTTTCACTTTTGACTCTAAGTTACCTATGTATTATGAAGAGTTAACAACAGACGTAGCACATCTAATCACTTTTTGACTGTGTGCTTTAAGCCAATTATTAAATTTATTAAACTGAGCTTGCTGTGAGGACATCAAACCCCAAACTAAAATTAAATCAAGAGGAGTCAAACCTAGGGACTGGTACCAGATGCTAGCCATTCCACTTAATTGTCTAACAGCATATGCACAGAGACACAATCTCCAAGGCAACTGAGACATAAAATCACAGAAAGATTTGATTTTGTTGATTCAAGTTATCACCTTGAATTGAACAATGAAGAAAAAAGAAGTCATTCCAAAGAATAAGTTGGTGTAGGTTACTGCAAGGTATGGTAATCATGATCTGCTGAAATTACCATTGGCGTGCTGATGCTTAAAGCCCAGATCAACGCTGGGGATTAAGCTATTGATAAATGGACTCAATTTTACCCAGGATAGCAAAAATACATATATACAGTCATGTGTCGCTTAATGACAAGGATATGTTCTGAGAAATGCACCACTAGGTGATTTTCTCATTGTGTGAACATCATAGAGTGTGCTTACACAGACCTAGATGGTATAGCCTCCTACACACCTAGGCTACACATACTAACCTTATAGGACTGCCATCGTACATGCAGTCTGTCCTTGACTGAAACGTCATTATGCAGCACATGACTGTATGTGTATGTACGCTCCTTTATATGTATTGAAGACACTCCTGGTATTCACTGTAAAGAATCTACATAAAGCTGTGGTCTAAAGACATTGTCCATTGTTTATTGGGTATGAAGATACCCACTCTCCGTCTCAGTGAGGTGAATGACGGCTTTCAACATTTAGGTGTACCATGAATTTCCCCTATAAAGTGGTAAAAACAAGAAAATTACTGTTTTTTAAATATTTCTTTTGCTCAATCAACAGTCAAAGCATAAGAAAAAGATAGGGTCCAGTTCACTGATGAAATGGAAAATTTCAAAGGAAAGGATACACTGAGAAACTATGATTACTGCACTCTGAGAGAAGCGTGTTTTACTTTAAATCCAACCTTTCATGATTCCTTTAGCTGAGAGATCATCGTTAAAATTTTAGTCAGCAATTTGTCTATAACATCCTTCACTTTATCATTGCCTGGATAGTCTGATGCATCCCTCATTCTTTCTATACCATAGTGAAACACACACTGACGAACTCAGGCATTGTATCAGGTTTTGCTGGGTAACAAAACCTAGTTCCTTGAAGTTAGCAACCATTTATTGAGCTCTTGATTCTGAGAGTTAATTTGGGTTGGAATCAGCTAGGTATTTCTCTGCTGGCCTAAGTTGGCCTCACTTCTTCTGTGGTCAGCTTCTGGTCAGCTCAACAGATCTGTTTTAGGAGCTTGACCGGATGGCACCTGTGTAACAGGGGCCACATGCCCTCTCTCAAACAGCGGTCTAATCTGGACTCATTGACATGATGACAAAATGTTCCATAAGCAGCAGGTACAAATGCTCTTTAAGTTGACGCATGCTTCACAATTGCCAATTTCCCATTGGCTAAGGCCCTTCACATGGCCAGGGCAGAGTCAAAGGGTAGAGGAGGAGACTCCATCTCTTGATGGAATAGGAAATTCATGATCCTTTTTGTAATCTCTCATATTCTTCCTTCTGGCAATAATCATTCACATTCCTTGCACATGCAAATTATATTCATTGTATCTCAAGACTCTCAAAATTCTCATCCAGGCATGGAATGTAGGATCAAAATGATGCTCGTCAAATCCTGATACAGCTCTCTTCATCCAGGAAAACCTATTTGCTTCCCACTCTCTGAATAGATTAATAGCTCTCCCATCCCTGATGCTTCTATGCTTTATTTATTTTTCGTTGGCCATGGTACATTTTTAGTTATTTGAGTCCCTGTTTTCATTCTAAAATGAGTACCAGGGCAGGGTTAGTATTTCATATATATCTGCATATCCAATCCTAATTATTACTTTTGTATGGTCATGTTCTATAAACATTTTTTGAATTTTGAATGAAGAAATGGTTGAATAAATGAATGATAAAAGTTGATAGCCTGCTGAGGCAAGGAGGCATTCTTTATACAATCTGAAGCAGGCCGTTTTTTGCAAGAGTAATATCCAAAATTCAGCTTTTACGGAATCACAAAGAGGTAAAAGCTCAACATGACAACACCCAAATGAATCTCTAATTAGTGTATATTGTGCCATTTTCAACTTTGATTGGCACTGCATGATAACTCAGAAATTATTCATAAACTCATAAGCATAAGAGGAAAGAATTGGTCAATTCAGAAAATATCAAAGATCCTTCCTGTAACTTCTGATTTTTAAAGATTTTCTGTTATCTTGATGTTATCATTTGGATCATTTATGGCCATCTGCTTTTACATAAAGCCTAAAACCAATGTGAATATGTGACTGAGTGACACAGTAAATCTTTTTATCTTTATACTCCTGCCATTTTAAACCAGAAGAGTCAGGAAGACTCAGGTTTATTTGAAAATATAGAAAGAGATTATATATAAAAACAACTCTGCGTAGGTATTTTTAATACGGAGCATCGGTCGGCATTTCTTTGTGTGTAGGTGCATGTTTAGTTACCATTCCCAATGTTTTATCTGCATAGGAGCATCATTATAAGTGGGCATATTTGTATTTCTCTGTGTTTGCACGTTACTATATTGTCTTGGTATTTCTATGGCCATATATAGGACTGTATATAAATCTGTACATGATGGAATTAAGATATTTAAGTATACATTATTTGTGTGTGTGCTTGTTTATTGGATATACAAGGGTTTGTCAAGGGACTGTGCAGGATTTCAGAAGATGACATTACTTATAGGAACACTTCAAAATTATATGGCTACAGTGTACTTCGTACTTTGTGTCTACTTATGAGAGAAATATATAGTTAGATACACATATAGGCCCTCTATATCTGCCTCTAAAGCAACTATTTAGCTCAGTTGAGACATCTGGCTATCAGAGAGTTTCAATAATTTTATTTATTTTTTAAAGTGAAGAGATAAATAGTGGAGAACAAATTCTAGAGCTCATCAGATTTGTGTTCTAATTTTTGCTTTACCATTTCTCAGCAGCCTTGAGTGAACTAGTTACCAGATGTCAGTGAATTGGCACCTCACATAAAATAGTTGTCTTAGATGGTCTCTAAATGCACTTGCATACTTGTGTTGAATACTAGAACCACCACTAACTGTACACGTGACTTTGCGAAAATTATATCCGTAAACCTCAATTTCCTAAAGTGTGCAATGACTATAATAATACCTACTGACTCGAGTGTGTGACAATAACATAAAATAAAATCATGTAAGGACTACATGAAATGAAGTAGCTTAAGTAGAGTGCACAGTGCTTGGTATGTAAAAGGTGCTGAATAAATTTTAATAACTCCATTTCTTTATAAGTAGTAGTATAAGACAGAGAAAGCAGATAACATTAAAGTGAGCATTAGACTTTATTTATATTCTTTGTACCAATGCAAACAATATCAATACAATATTTTGGTATTGTACCAATTACAGTTCAGTTTTGTATTGTACTGATTTTGTATTGTATCAATTACTTTTGTTTGTATCAATACAAACAAAAGCCTATTATGGAATACCAGGAAATAAGAGATATAGTATTTCAAAAATATCCATCTTCAAAATTAAGTAAAGGGATATGAAAGCAAAAATAATTAAGAATCAGAAGCTATTTACCATATACCACTAGTATCTTAATTACAGTATAAATCTTAAGATTAGGTTGACTTTCTTATTTTATTAAAAATTCAAAACTAGATACTGAAAAATAACCCATCAGTTCGTGCATGCTGATGGCATCATTCCCTTCCGCATCCAATTTGAAAATTAGACTGTTTCTTTTGTCACTTCAAATAGTCACTAAATGGTAACAAATATTATATATTTATCTCCCATTATCTATTAACACTCCAAAATATTGTCCTTTCTAAGACACTCCATTGCTAATTTTTTAAAATACTATTTTTTAGAGCACTTTTATATTCACAGCAAAACTGAGAGGAAGGTACAGAGATTTCCAAAATACCCTCTTTCCCACACGTGCACAGCCTCCCCCGTTTTCAACTTATCCCACCAGAGTGGTACCTTTGCTACCACTGATGAACCTATTGATATATCATTAATTTATTTTTGCATTTTTAAGTTTTGGACCTCTTCACACTGAGCTAAGTAAGCTCTTTCCATTTCTCGCCTTATTTGTCAACACTAACCTCCCCACTAACGGAGGTAAGCATTAAATCACTCAAAATATTTACGTTACTGAATCGGCAGTAAACATTTCTCAAATCTAGGAATTCTATGCATCCAAACAGCTCATTAGAATATATAGATAAAGATATAGGATTTATTGCTATAAGACATAAGCATCTTGAATTAATTCAAAATTGATAGCGCACCTTGACCTTGACCTTCCTGGTACTTTTCGAAGAGCATGTGAGAAAATACAGTGTATTTCTTTTCTTTCAGATATACTCTCCTTTTTCAGGTTCCATTTTATTTGTTCAACTAGATATTTTTTCAAGCAGTTAATTTACACATCAAATAGCATGCGATGTGTAACTCTTATGTGTAACTCACATCTAACTCTTATGGATTGCTTACTGTATATCCTGTCTTATTTTCTCATCTTTTTTGTGAGGAAGACTAGCCCTGAGCTAACATTCAATGCCAATCCTCCTCTTTTTGCTGAGGAAGATTGGCCCTGGGCTAACATCTGTGCCCATCTTCCTCTACTTTACATGGGACGCCGCCACAGCATGGCTTGACAAGCAGTGCGTCAGTGCACACCCAGAACCAAACCTGCGAACCCCAGGCCACCACAGCGGAGGCCACCAGGCCAGCCCCTCTTAAGGTACTTCTTAATATACTATCACAACAACTGGCTTTTATTTAGCACAGTGAGCAACATTTCTAATGCTAAAAAGAGGAAATAAACAAAAAAACAAATGAAATGAAAATCATGTTTCTTCTTAACTTAGGTATCACATTGAGTATTTTGTTTAATGGTTATAAAATGTTTCCCTGAATAAAGAATACAGACTGAAAATGCACTATTCCATTTCATTTTAAGGAAAGTGATTAGGTAAAAAATAGTCTTTTCTTCATATGCTTAAACCTACTTTCTAAAAAGTTTTAAAAGAAATAAAAATACTGACATGAGATGAATGCTTTCTCTTTTTTTAAAAAAAACTATCTTGGCCTTTATCAAAACCAGCCACATATTTCTGTCTTAATTTGAGAACTTTCCTTAATGTAGGGGAGCACAATTATTTTTTTATTTTTTTCCTTCATGTCATTTACTTACACAGAGCCCATCAAAACATTTATTTTGTTAGCAATTCTCAACCACAGCGATACCATCCCAAGGGCCAAATAAAGAATCTCCAGATATTCTGGGTGATTGTGTAACAAATACCTCCCCTCGTATCTACCCTTCACACAATTTCAACTCCAAATATAACTCAATGTGCTAGGTACAATCCTAAAATCTTCCTCAGATTTCTGATCATAATCCTGGAGACTGTGAATATGATGGTATATCACCTCTATGATTATGTTATATGGCACAGCTGACCTTAAAATAGAGAGAGAATCTAGGTGAACCTAAGTTAACCCACAAGGCTTTTAAGAGCAGACTTTTCTCTGGCTGGTAGGAGAAGGAGAAGTCAGAGATTCAAAATGAGTGGGATTTGACTCATCTTTCCTGGCTTTGAAAGGTGCCATGGGACGAGGAATGACAGCAGCCTCTGCTAGCTAAGAGCCAGCAAATTAAAAAGAACCTCAGTCCTTTTTTACCCCCTCTCCAGACACCAGGCTGCTGAATTTGATCAGCAACCTAAATGAGCATGGGAGCAGATTCCTCCACAGGTTACAGTTAGGGACCTAGCCTATATGACACCTTGATTTCAGCCTTGTGATACCCTAAGGAGAGAGCCCCATTGAGCCCACCTAACCTTTTGACCTACATAACTGTGAGATAATAAATGAGTGTTGGTTTCAATTGCTGGTTGTTGGTAATCTGTTGCCTAGCAATAGAAAACTAATGCAGTCTAATTTGATTATTTTTGAAATTTTTAGAGCAGATCCTATTTCCAAATGGAATCTTTGTGAAAAGTCAGTATGCAAAACTTGCGTAAGCAGTTTCTTGGATTAAAAAGGTGGTGAACTCTATGCATCAACACAGACCCTCACTTTATCCCATGTGGCCCCGTCACTGAACCTTAGGAATCTACAGAAGCCCAGTAGAATCCTTGAGCACGACACTATTATTTGAGTCTTGAATACCAGAGCCAAGGAGAAAGGAGTTTTAAATTAAAAGTTTATTCCGTCTACTCTTGCTATAGGATACAAGTAACTTTTAATTAGCCATTTGAGTTTATCAAGGTCTAGACACAGCTTTTACCTATATCTTAACAAATAGTTCCTATATCCAAATTCTGGCAACAGCTCTTTGTACTCGTCAGCCTAAACAGAAAATAGCCTGCTGCTAGCTCTAAACTTCCTTTTGGCCCAAATTGAAGGAAAACATACGAGAAAGCTTGTGACGGCATACATCCCACACTGTAATGATTTCTTGCCAAGCTGCAGAGCATGCAAAAATACAGTCTTCCCACACACTTCCTGAAAGCCATGGACCTTTTCATGAGTAAATTTCATCATTAAAAAAAAAAACCCAGCTATGTTGTAGCAGATAAGTCAAATGTTTGAACAAAAGATCTTCAAGAAAACAAATAGATTTCCTGAGAAAGTAAACAATTCTTAAAACTCTTTCAGTTTAAAAACTGGAACATGCCTTTTAGATGATACTCAGAGAAATATCTAAGTAGGATGATTTATTTTTACAATGATTATTGGGTTGGTTATCAGCATTTGTCATTTATTTGCAAAAACTCTCCAGGAAAGAATTTCTCTTTCTATGCACAGCACATTTCTCTATTTTCTTTTCACTGCAAGGTGTTTGTTTAGCTTCTCAAACAGAAGTTCCAGGCAACAGCTAATTAACTGAATAAATTTGGGGAGATATTTTCCCTGTATGATAGATCGTTGCTTCATAGCAAAACAACACAGGGCTTGCTTTGGCAGAAGTATCGCTGGTACCTTTTTGTAAATGCTCTTGTTTCTAAGTATTCCTAGTAGAGCTTCAAGCAGCTATTATTCATTTTGTTTTGGATAGTTTTAATAATAATCACACTTTCCATGTGAGTAACACCCCCAAATACATGACTTTTCAGTACCTTTTTATAATGTTTGAAGTAAGTTGATCAAATTACATCCGTATTTTGTTTGGTCAGGAAAAAATTATAAAAAAAACTTTTAAATGGGGGCCAGCCCTGGGGCGTAGTGGTTAAGTTCACGTGCTCCACTTCAGTGGCTTGGGGTTTGGGGGTTTGGATCCCTGGCACAGACCTACACACGACTTATCAAGCCAGGCTGTGGCGGTGTCCCACATACAAAATAGAGGAAGATTGGCACAGATGTTAGCTCAGGGACAATCTTCCTCACCAAAAAAAAAAAAACTTTTAAATGAGCAAAAACTAGTGAGTTTCCTATCAAGCACCCTTCTGGGTTTTCTGATTCTATGTATCTGTTATTGTGTTTGAAATCTACAACTCTGTAAGTTGTAGGAAAAAAACTAACAGCAATGTCAATGATACTTGTCTGTAGAAATGCAAATGAGTTTTATCCAGTGAATGTAGTTGATCTTTGCCTTGTGGATATTGACCAGTTTTGCATCTATTTGCAAATTCATTTCAGCATTCCTGACTGCCTATATACGTCTTATTTGAATTCTGCTTCGAATCAGTTATAGCATCTTATTGGTTTCTTCATTAATTAATAAGTGTATTTGTTTTCTATTGCTGCATAACATAAATTACCAAAAACACAAATGAATTACTTCATAATTTCCATGTGTTATCAGTCTGGGCAATGCTTAGCTAGATCCTCTGTTCAGGTATAGCCTCAAACTGTGATCTCATCTGAGGTCCTGTGTCTTTTTCCAAGCTCACTGGGTGTTGGCAGATTTCAGTTTCTCATGATTATAGAACTGAGATCCTCAACTCCTATAGGTGTCCTGCTGTTCCCTCTCTTGTGGCCCTCTCCACAACATGACGGTCTGCCTCTTCAAGGCCAACAGGAAAGTGTCTTTGCCACTTCTAATCCCTCTGACTTCCTCCATCTCAGAACTTGAAACTTGCTTTAAAGGGGTTCATCTAATTAGGTCAGGCCTACCAAGGATGTAGAAGTTAAGAGTAAGGAGTTATAACATACACCTAATCAGAGTTCCAGAAAGACAAAATAGAAATAATAGATAAGACACTGTGTTAAGAGGTAACAGCTGAAAATTCTCTAGGACTGTTGAATGCATCAATGCTCAGATCTAGAAAATCCAATGAATTTCAAGTGAGATAAAGGGAAAAACACATTATTTCACATAATTTCCCATTACGGTGAAACTTCAGAACACCAAAGACTAAGATGATTTGAAATGCAGCCAATAAAAGATAAATTAACTACAAAGAAATGACAGATTTAAAAATAACTTCTCTATATAAACAATGGAAGTCAGAAAACAATGGAATAATATCTTTAAAGAGTCCAAAGAAAATTTCTGGCAAACTCTAACTTCACACCAAACTCTAACTTCCTTAAAAATGAGAGTAAAATAAACAGTTTTTCAGACAAACATTAACAAAGAAAGGTTAACCTCAACAAATGGTCACTAACAGAAATTCTAAAGGAGGTATTTTCAAGTAGAAGGAAAATGATTCCCTGATGTGGACTGAATCACAAAAAACAGAGATGGATAAAAATAATGCTAAATAACTGAGCAAATCTAAACCAATTGGCAGTATAAAGTTTTAAAATGCCTAATCTGGCAAGACTGGGTAAAAATAAGCTGGAATTAATATACTGAACAAAAGAATATAAGCGGGAAGGTCTTGATAAATCTTAAGCATTGCAAGATCCTTTTATTATTGGGAAGGGAAGTGGAGACACTAAATATCTTTAGAATTTAAGTGCTTCTTAGAGTAGCAAGAATAACAATGCCCAAGATACACGTAGTGCATATAACTTCCAAACAAGTATAGGGGTAAAAATGAAATGAGAAAGAAAGTTAAAAACCTCAAGTCAGTCTAAAACATGTTAAGAAAGAAAAAGTGGACAAATAGAAAGCAGGTAATATGATAGTAGGAATAAACGTAAATAGCATAAACTCTCTAGTTAAAAGAAAATGTTTACAATTCTGGTTTAAACATGCTATTTACATGACATACACCTGAAAAAGAAAGTTGAAAATCAAAGATTGTTAAAAACGATTTTTGGAGGAATTACTTAGAATATAATAATGGTTTATCTATACTAGTATCTGATGTCATAATGAAAATGAAGCATTATTGGACATTAAAAGAATCACTACATAGTGACAAAAAGTTCAACCTATTAGGAAGACACAATTTTAAACATGTGCGTACTTAATAGCATAGCTTAAAATATATAAAGCAAAAATTTTTTTAAAAACTATTAGGAAAAATTGACAAATCTGTTACTAAAGTAAGAGAGTTTATCACACCCTCTATGGTACATGGTAGATGGCTGGACAGATAATCAATAAGCATTAGAGCATTTTAACAATTAACAGGATTGATCTAATTGACATGAATAAAACCCTGCACCTAAAATTTGGAGAATACACTTTCTTATGCATAGATGAAATATTCTATGAAAATTAATCTCACTCTATGACGTAAAGCACGCCTCAATAAATCTCAAAGAATAGTGATGAAATCAACGTGAATCCTGTATACAACCTACTCCCAATTCTCCAGGGTTTGGTGTGAAGCCAGCCTCTTTCATTATTATTAATATGTAAATATAGCTAGATAGAAAAGAGGAGGAGAGGAAATGGTGGGTGGGATATTTATCGCTTTGCAACACTCTGAAACTGAGTAAAATTGAAAATTCGAATAGTAAAATTATGCCCAACTTTCCTGAGTCTGAAGGCCTTATATGAGGGCAAGTTTGGAGAGTGGAGAGTAGAGATTAGGGAGATGTGGAATGTGGATACCCACTTTAATAGGGAAAAAACTAGTATTGTTCCTGTCTGGGCAAATAAGGTGACTATTTTTCACCTATCTTTCTAATACATTCTCTACAATTTAGTCCAATAATGATGAAAAACTTCTCTGTGTATATTATTTTTAAATATAACTATAGAACAATCTTTAATATATTAACTAAATAATAAGAGTGGACCTATGTACAAATTAACCTACGTTAATGTGAGCAGAGAAACGTATAAAAACATATAAGTAATGCCACCACAGTCATGTCTATAATATTCAGATGTCAATATTATCATATTCCTACCAACTTTCTTTGTTGTTTCATTATATTCTACAAGGTAAACATCCAAGAATCCTTTTTATGGTGCCTAAGACACTTTATGATGTGAACAAAATGCGTGTTTCTAATCTCAACAACTATTCCTGTCCATAATTTGTGCACTAGAAATTGAATACAGTATTTTCTCTTAATAATCAGGATGCAGAACAATTGAATGTATATATGTATACACATATATCAAATATTCTGGACGTATATATGTTATGTGCATATATATGAGTATATTTGTATGTATAGTCACAGTAATCTGTATTGGTGAACTGCTTCCAATCTAGGAAAAAAAGTTACCCATTTTTCCAGTTGCAAAGCTATTTCCCATGTGAAACATTTTCTGACATGCTGGTAGACTTGGATGTTCATTCTCTTGAGTTTTCAGTGTCACTTGTGCATATTGCCCTGGGAGAAATTTCCATGACATATTTTAATTAGTTATTTACATATCTATCTTCTCTCTCTCCAGGATATTATCTCTTTTTAATCTGGGATCATCTTTCTAACTCCAGCTACCAGCACATGATAGCCACTCAACAATATCCATTGAATAAATAAATGTCCAAGCTCTAGAAAGTATTCAGTGAGTTTTTGACGTAAACTTCCAGTTCCTCCTTACTGGAGAACTTTTGAAATCCTTCAATCAGTAGAATGGGTTCGTTTGTTGTTGAATCTGAAATATGATTTGGTTTGGATTTTATCTGCGAGTCTGCAATGTTGACGTGCTGATTCAAGAGGAAGCATGTGGTTGAAGCAGTAGCTAGATTTGGGACCTAAAGGCCTATATTTGTAAGATGACCTTTCTGCTACAGATGTAGGAAAGGAAGTATGCACGATGGTCAGACTTCGAAGTCCGTCTAGGTTTGAACTCTCCTCACATTAGCTGTAT
The DNA here is from genome assembly GCF_057802395.1 of Ceratotherium simum simum. NCBI lineage: Eukaryota > Metazoa > Chordata > Mammalia > Perissodactyla > Rhinocerotidae > Ceratotherium > Ceratotherium simum. The sequence goes on along the minus strand of NC_141907.1, from coordinate 27,752,134 downwards.
GAATCGAATTACGTAACCCCTCTTTAAAAGTGTTTTACTCATCTCTAAAAAGTTTGCTCTTCCTTATCTGTAAAAGTTAGGTAACAACAATACCTATTGTATAGGGTAGTTGTGACAATTAAAGGAGTTAAGATGTGTATGTTTGTACACATATATATAAAGGTGCATGTAGACATCTAGATGTATACACATACGCACACATGTGCACTTAGACCTGGCTTGGACCATTATTTAAAAGTTTTGTTATTATCAATCATGGCTTTAATATTTTTATTGAAAGTATTTGGTAACTTTGGAGTTTTAAAATTTTTTTCTGCTGATAGATTTCTTGTTCCCATGGTTTTCTTAGCCCACACTAGTCTACAATGAGATATTGTTGTCTTGTTTCAAGGCCTATATATTTAGTTTCAATTTATTTACTTGCTCATGGATTAATCTTCAGTTTATTTAATACTGAAATATACTCTACCCCATGCCAGGTGTCTGCTTTATTTATTATCTAAGGAAGTCTGTGCTGTTTTTTCCTCGTTTATTTCACAAGCTCAAGTCAAGATGATTCAAAAATTACCCACTAAATTAAAGAGCAGCTTTTACAATTTAAAGTAAATTATATTTGAAATAAGCCAAAAAGTATTTATAATTAAGTTAGTCTATATTAGTATGGTAGGTCCCACATCTTGCTCTGCTTTGAAACTAGCAAGTTCAAAATAAGAAAATAACTACAGATGGAAAAATGTACAGTGCTGTGGGAAGTACATTTAAAATATACACTAAAGAAAATGAACATTTCACCGTCCACTTCTAATCTATATTGTTCACAGGAAAGACTTACACGGTACTGAACAATATATGAACATCCCAGTGTACAATGGCACTTATGGCACTTGGGGATTCAAGACCAAGTGGAGTTTCTTCTTCATTAAACTTGTAGCTACCTATAAACTACCAATACTTCTTAAGCCTTGATAACTATTCCCAATACTGGAACCTCCACTAAGAGTGATATGAGATGCTATTTTGTTTACTGTCTTCATGAACTCACAGGCTCCTCTAAATCAAATGATTACAAATAGGCTCCAGAAAAGTTTTTTACAAAGATATATATATATATATATATATATATATATATATATATACACATACACAGACATACATAATATCTATTATATATAAACACCAATACATTTAATACTTATCTCTATATAAAAAACTTTTGCAAATGCAGAAACTCTAACACAAATGTCAAATGAGGCATATACCAATTAATTTCTTAGACTCAAGAATGATCTCTTTGCCATTTAAACCTACATTTTTTAGTTTTAAAAAACTCAGACGTTGCTTACAACTTATTCGAAATTTAAAACTTCTAAAACATTTTCAGTGGTTATTGTCTAAATTTAACTTTAATGAGCTAAGTAGTATTTTTCTGTTATTCATTATTTGTGTTTATAAATTCCATCCCAATAAAAATACAATGATAATGAATTAACCAGGCAATGAACATACCACAAAGGGGTAATGTCTACCATTTATATAAATCCTTTTGTCAAAAGAAGCCAAGAATGCTCAGACTAGCAAACAAGCTTTCCTAAGAAATGGCCCTAAAATTTAAGAATAGGTTTTCCTGATCTGCCAATTGGGAGTGTCCTTTCATAACTGTCCTGGAAACTGTCTCTCACTTTGGACTCATCTCTTTCCATATTCTAGTTACTACTTTGCTCCTATTTTCTTTTATTAAGTCATTTAAATGTCCATGTACCTCAAAAAATGAAGCATCCCAAAAGTTGTTGTTCTTTTTTTATTTCATTGTTTAGATTCTATTTTTATCATTCCACAGAAATTTGGAAAGAGGAGATATTTTTGTTGTTCAGATCCCTGTAGTCATCATGATAATCATCTAAAACACAGTCCAAGTATGCCATTGTGTTCATAAAATTTATTTTTTCATTCAAAATGTAATATTTTTCATAACAAAGATTCCAATCCCAGATTTCACCAAGAATACAAAATATACAATTTATAGTTACTAAGTGATATTTAAAATTTTGTAGCTTAAAAATTAGGTGAACGTCATGAGGCCTATATTTCCTTTCTACTAATGGCCTATTGAAAAACAATATATTCTTATATGTTAGAAAATATTTAAATGTGTCTATCTGAAGTAGGAAATATATTAACGATTTCTGGATCTTCCTACAATTCCTGTGGGTCCAATATTCATATATATACAAAGACTTGAAGATAGTCTTAATGTAATTTTTATCCAAAAGCTTTTTTTTTTTTTTCATTTTACTCTTTGTGTGGTACTTACTCTCCAAATGGCAAGATTGAAGGCAGGGTTACAAAACAGACGCTCTTAAGCATAATTACTGCTACATGAAAGAGGTTTACTGGCACCATGAAGTCAGAACTTTGTGGAAGTTTTGATTCTTTCACTCAATAATGTGGCTTTGAGCAAGTCAATTAACCCCCTTTGTATTTTTCATATTTTTCAGTTATAAAGTGAGGATAATAATTCTAAATCATACCACAAGTTGTTTATAATTATCAAATGAGCTTTAATATTTGAATGTTATCAAAATGTAACTCATTGTCATTATTATTATTGACACAGTCTAATTCTATATTTGTAAGATCTCCCGTTGTCTTCTCATCGTCCCCGAGAGGCTGAGTATTACCACAGGGTTCCTAAATTAAACATGTCCTGTGGATTCATCCTCAACGCTTCTGTTTCTCTCATACTCCACAGCCAATCTAGGAGACTCTATGTTCAAATTTTTTCCAAAATCCAACACCTCCTCCCACGACTACTTCTAGGATCTAGATGCAAGCCACCATTATCTCTTACCCAGATTATGGAAAGTGCTTGTCAGTTGGTCTCTCTGTTTCAGCCCTAACTCCTGATAGTCTATTTTTAAAATCATATCTAGACCAATCCTTTAAAATGCAAGTAAATCCTCTACTTAAAACATTGCAATGGATTTCATTCTCAGTCAGAATAAAAGCCAAAGTCATTGCTATTGTGATCTGCAAAAGCTTTCCCCCGTATTGCTCATCTTTCATGACTCATTCCGATCCAGCTGCCCCTCAAGCCAGTCGTGATTTTGCTCTTGGGCTTGTGGTTTCCTCTTCCTGGTTTATTCTTACCCAAGACAAATGAATCACTTGCTTTATTGCTTCAGGTCTTTGTTCAAATGTGCATTTTTCAATGAAGACTTAGCAACTTCACTTAAAATCATAGCTCTTGCACCCCAGTGTAACTAGTCCCATTCGCCCGCTTTTTAGTTTGTTTATCCTCAGCACTTATCAACACCTAATATACCACATACTCTTCTAACTTATTTATTGAATGTGAGGTCCTCTGGTGGAGGGGTTTTTGTCTGTTCTGTTCACAACTATATCTCCAACTGATAGAATAGTTTAGTAAATATTTGTTAAATGAATAAATAAACGTCTCAAGGAAAAAAGTGTGTTTCTTCCTGGTCAGTTTCCTATATGAGTTTTCTATTGCTGCTATAAGCAATTACCACAAAAGGTGGCTTAAAGCAACACAAATTGATTATCTTATGATTATGTAGGTTAGAAGTCCAACACAGGTTTCACTGCTCTAGTAGCGGGACAAGAAGATGGGGCAAATCCTTGTCCTTGCTTTTTCCAGCTTCTAGAGGCCACCCATATTCTCTGGTTTGGGGCAACTTAACTCCCTCTTCGAAGCTAACAACGTTGCCCCTCTCTGACCATTATTTGTGGTTACCTCTCCCTCTGATTCCAACCTCTCTCACTTTTAAGGACCCTCATCATTAGATTGGTCACACCTGGATGATCCACGCTATTCACCCTTAAGGTCAGCTGATTAGCTAATTTAATTCCATATGAAATCTTGATTCTCCCTTGCCATGCAACTTAACATATTTACAGGTTCTGGGGATTACAATGAGGACATCTTTGGGTGGCCCTTATTCTGCCTACCACAATTCCCTTCTATGAGTGTTCTTGCATCTTTATCCTGCTTCTAGATTCTTAAGCATCTTGATTTAGCTCTCTCGACTTTCCACTGTAACTGCTGCAGTAAGACCACCAATGACTTCAACTAACACACCCAGAAGACATTCTTCCACCCTTATATTGTTTTATGCATGTGAAGCATGGAGCTCAAACAATTTGTTTTTAACTTTCTTATTGAAACTCTCTCCTACGTTGCTTTCTGTGGAAAGTCTTTCCTGGTTCTTTACCGCCTGAAGTATTCTTTCCGTTCTTAATTTCAGATTCCTGTTGATATACGCCCATTTAAATCTTGGCACTTTTAAAGTTGAATTTCTTCCCTGTGTTTCTATAATTATTGGGAACCTCTCTTCATATTTGTAACTCCATATTTGAGCATCTCTGATGAGCAATAGAATTGTTTTCCACAAAGTGAGCATTTCTTTACAGACATTCCAGAGGCCATTTGATATATAAATGTCAGAACTTCTTAATCACATCTAAAATCTTTTTTCCCTCTTGTATGTGCCATCTTTGCTTAATAGCATCAAGATGCTCCAACTGACCCACAGCAAAAACATGAAAGGTATTTTGTCGTGACCCCTCTGCATCTGCCTCCTTCTTGATTTATTTCTAAAAAAAAATCTTTTATAACATTTTAACACAATTTGAATGTTTTACCCTTGTGTTCCTTCTTTCTACTGATTTATTTTGAGTCTTCATCATTTCTCTCGTAATTTAGTATCAGTTTTCCTTGCCTTCGTCCTCCTCGCTTTACATTTAAATATTCACACATGACCATAATAGCATTTCTAAATTACAGTTCTAATTACATCATTGAACTATTTAAAACCTACAGGGAAAGGGTCTGATCATTCTGACATGGTATATGAACATCTCATAGTCCAGCTTTGCTTTCCATTCCGGCCTCCTCTTCAACCATGCCTTCTTGACGTTTCCTTGCTCCAGTCTTGTGAATTACTTGAGTTCACAAGTATGCACCACAGATTTTACAGTTTGTTTCATCTTCTGAATTTTGTTTTTAAAATCCAGTTCAAATATCATATCCTATACAAATCTTTACTGAGCCCTCTATGAAAATTTACTTATCTTCTCCTGAGTTCCTCAATTACTTTGTACATTCTTATATTTTAATAGTATTTTAGACTTAAAAATTTAGAGGTAATTAATGCAGAATACTGGCTTATTGAATATTTGTTGGATTACTGATTTTTATTTCTTTTTCCTACTACAGTAATGGGGGGAGAAAGACCTGATAAATGGTCTTAAGGAACAGAGAACAAGGATGATGATCTCTTACAAACAAATCAGTTGTCTTTCTTCAGCTCCCACAGCACATAGCTCCAGTAGCAATCACCTAATTCAAAACCACCAGCTTTATCAAACCTATCTTTTTTTTAACCTGTTATATTTTAAGATGTAAAGTTTTATATACTCTACAGTAGTGGTTCTCAACCCGGGGTGAATTTTTCCTCCTTGGGATATTTGGCAATGTTTGGAGACATTTTTGATTGTCACAACTGGGAGGATGCTACCAGCATCTGGTGGCTTGAGGCCAAAGATGCTGCTAAACACTGAACAATGGATAGGACAACTCTCTGCAACAAAGGCTTATCCAGCCAAAAATGTCAACAGTGCCACTGTCGATAAACCATGCTCTAGAGTGAAGGATATATCCCCCTAAAGGCAATATCCTTCTATATCTATATATCCGAATAGAATATTTTAATCTATTTCTTGGGTACTTAAACACATTTGATTTTTTAATTCTATGCTATTTTTATATAGTTGTAAGAATAAGAGTTCCATTTTCTTTCTCAAAGGAAACTAAAATGTAATTTTCTCTAGAATATTACATCTTTCATTTTCTAGATATATATGACCTACATATATCCCACTGCTTTTCCCTAATTTTAGTGCATTCCAAGATGAATTCATTTTTGTTTCAAAACAGAAAAAAATTATGAATTAAACTATCTTTCAGAGATGTTATTATAACATCACATGAATGAAAATTAATTAGTACTTTGTTCCTACACTAGACTTTCTTTTGTAAGCTGTAAGTAGATATCATTTCTTCTACTAAATATATGATAAGAAAATGAAACATAGCCTTATTCCCAGTTTAGGAACAATAGAATAACAAAATAGAACACTCTTCTTCCGTATCTACACCTGAACATATTTCTTTTCTTTTTCCAAGCTTCCTACATATATTACTGAAGGTGACACATGTAATGCAGAAATACTATGGTGAAATTTCATAAAAATTAAGAAAAGCAAAAGAAAGAGAAAGATTAGGTTTCACTTTATCTTTCTGTGATTTATGAGGCCTACTTATAAAAGAACTTGCAGATTTCCTCTAGCTGACAGAGCAGCACAGACACTCTAGCTTGATATATCCTTAAGACTTATTGACCATTTATACTACAAGGTAACATCCGGAGTTAATTTGCTCATTTAACAAGATCCCTTACTGTGTGTGAGATTTAGCAAATAGATAATCCTATCCCTACTCTTGTGGAATGTACAGTCACATATGGGAAACAGACAAGTAAGCAAGCAATAATTATATACTATGGTAAACTCTACAGAAGCACAGTAGAAGGTGTGGTAGATGCAGTACAGCACAAAATAGCCATTAACTTTTTATTCCTTGCCATTAGAAGCTGGCTTCTGTTCAGGAATGGATGGCCCATGTGCTGGGAAAGTGGTCCCCTCCCAGTTCCTGGAAGAAATGTTGATTAGGCAAAGCCCGTAATAACCATCCTTTTCTCCTGCAAGTGACTGGCTCAGGCATGGTCATGTGATGATACAGCTGCGACTAGTGAGACAAGTATGAAGTTTGCTTTTATACCTGGTAACTGTGGAAGCTTTTTTTTTTCCCCCCGGATAAAAAGATATGGGGGAGGGGACTGTCTCTTTTCCCTCTGCCAAGTTGGTTATGTGAGGGCATGACTAGAAGTGCAGCAAAATTTGGGATCATTAGGGCATTAGTCCGACTTGGAAAGTCAAAATGTTGAGGATGGTGGAGCAGAAAGATGAAAGATCCTGGCTCTTGATGAGCTGGTTCTGTCTTACACAAGATTGCCTTTATCAAGTTTTCTTTTAAAGCTAATTATAATTGTATTTTCTCTTTCTTATAGCTAAAAGCAACTGATAGAGAAAAATACCTAAGGAAAGGCCAGAGAGAGCAGATAGGCTTCCCAAAGTAGATACGGTCTGCCTGCACCATCAAACCACTTGTAGGTACCTTGGAAGCTTCTTGTTCTCTATGACCGCTGTCTATAGCAGAGATTCCAGTAATCGGAACTGAATAAGGGACACATATTGGGGCAGAGTCCAATGTCAAAATCCAGGAATACTTTCAAAATCAGAAACCCTACGATATTGAGATGCTTGAAACCCAAGAGAAGAAAGAGGAACATTAAATAAGCACCCCATATGTGTAATCACTCACTTAAAATTTATTTTAAACAAAAGTAAACATCCAGGGACATTGAATTTCTCAATAGACAACAAAAAGTGCTGCCTCACAAAGGTCGATACGGACTTATCAAGAGACCTTGCAGCTAGTGCTTAAAAGGCACCTGAAATGGATTATATAACTTCGTTTCCTGAAACTCTCCTAGCCGTGAGGTGAGAGGCACAGGAGGATGCAAGAGATTGTGTGCAATGAAGGAGAGATTTAGATCTAGTCCCACTGAGGATGCTTACAAAAATTACGCCAACCATTCAGCCATTCCTTCTCTCATCCTAACAGTGGCTGTTTCATATGCCTTTTATACAGAAATATTTGAAGGCAGAAAGCAAATACATTGTTCCTTCCCTGTGTGTGCTCTCATAGCCTGACAGTATGCATTAAGCTGCTTGTACCAACCCGGATGCTCCTGCCCCTTGAGCAACTGGTCCTTGTACCATCACTACAGGCTACGGCTTCAGTTCTCAGCAAACATGCGGTGACTAATGGTGGCTATTCCCCATTGACGATGTAACCACGGTGTGAAATTGATCCACTGGTAAGATGAACATATATTTTGTCATCCAAATCAGGACCCTTCTGTTAGTGAAATAAGAGCTGTTAATAATTTACCTGGAATAACTGGCATTGCCCAAGATCATGCAAGTTTCTTCTAGCCTATCAGGGAAGAAGCTTTTATCTCAAGACCTTAGATAGTGCTGCTCTTTCCACTTCACACTTTTTCGGTAAAAAAAACTGTGTTCTCAAAACTGTATTCTGAAGTATTCAATAAAATATATACTTTTTAATTTTTCTTTTTTTTTTGTGAGGAAGATCAACCCTGAGCTAACATCCATGCCAATCCTCCTCTTTTTGCTGAGGAAGACTGGCCCTGAGCTAACATCTACTGCCAATCCTCCTCCTGTTTCTCCCCAAAGCCCCAGTAGATAGTTGTATGTCATAGTTGCACATCCTTCTAGTTGCTGTATGTGGGATGCGGCCTCAGGAGGGCCAGACAAGCTGTGTTGGTGCGCGCCCGGGATCCGAACCCGGGCCACCAGTAGTAGAGCACATGCACTTAATCGTTAAGCCATGGGGCCAGCCCCAATAAAATATATTTTTAAATGACCGATTGTTTTAGAAAATTAACCAATATGTATGTAATAAGTTTCATTGGTAGTCAGCATTTGAAAAGATCAAGGTTGATTGGAATTCTTGGTAAAGCTTTATGGAAGAGGTGGAATTTGAAAGAGACCTTGCAGAATTTGTTGGGCTGGAGGGGTAGAGGATCAATTATATTGGTTTAGAAACAGTGCAAACAAGGGGAAGGACAAGGAATATTATCAATATTATATCAATCAATTCAAACTGACTAATAATATGCATTACTTTCATGAAAATGGATAACAATTTATTGATTATAATGTGTGTAAGACTTTATATGCCTGTCATTTGATATTTATTCAAATAGAATAAATTATGTTAATTATTTTTGATAGATGGAGGAGTTATGATTATTCTCTTAATCATATTTAAAGAAACTAGGAGGAAGGATAAAGTATCTTTCTAAAGTGACAGAAATTTAGTGATATAGGCAAAAAAGTTTTATGACTCCAAATCCAAGGCTCCTTCTACTCTGTAGCATCTCTTCTCTAATAATCAGAATATAATACAATAATTGTCTCCTTGTGGCTGAGGAAAAATGGTGACAATAATTCTACAGTTGTTATAAGACTGAAAAAGAAAATTGTGGAATCTGTGAAAAGAAACCATGGAGGAGTCAGGAATAGAGCTGGCTGTGAGCCAGAGTGAAGGTTTTGAAAGCAAAGAGGGCAAAAGGTAGACACCGATATTCCATAATTGTGGCATTAAGCTTATAATAAAAAAAAATACTGAAAATTTTGAGTATATAGGATGAGAATATATTCAATTGTCTATTTAAATGAAAAGCAATTGAGGATGCAGCTGTTTAATATGAAAAATATCTTAGTCTAGTGGACCAGAGTCTAGACTGGGCTCTACTCCCAGTTCAGCTATTGAATCTGGCAGACCTTAAACAGATTGCTGGAGACTAGGAATTGAAGAGGATTTACTGGCTCCTTGCCAACATCTCTCCTCTATAACCCTTGGTCTTTAACTGGATCCTGGAATAACTGAAAGTCATTAATCTTCCTTGAAAAAGTTTTGTGACACATTAAGTATGGATGGACAAAGGGTCACAAGCACATCATATAGAAGAAATAAGTGTATATGTAGTAAGGAGAAAGGCCTATCGGCAAGTGGGTGTTTATCAGTTTATAATTGTACCAAACTCTCTGCTGAATTTGTTAAAATGTAATGATAGGTTGTGCATGATTGTGTGCCCTCATCCTACTGGTTAGCTCATGATTGGACAGCACAAATCCCTTATTTTCAAATGTACAAGGAAAATGATGATATTTCTTGCATGAGCAATGTGTGCTTCATTGCTCTTAATTGAGTACTTAAGCTTCACTCTTTGAAAGCCTACAACATCTTAGAAAAAAGGAGGTCAATACGTGAGATCCTGCAGAAATACAAAGAAAAAAATCTGAAGAAGAGAGAAAAAGATCTGCTTGAAGGAATAACTCATTTAAAAACATTAGTTCATGCGTAGAAATTAAGTACAAGCCTAGCCTATAGGCGATTCAAAAGAATTTCACTCCACAAAAGAGTAGTTGAAATAAGTAACAAACTTCCAGAGTCAATAATAAAAGCAAAGTGGTATAAATCAGCTCAAGAGGGAACTGAATCAATTTTTAGAAAAGAAAGACACCAAGGCTACTGCCTTGATTCTTGAGGCAGGGAAGATATCTAAATCAACTTCCTCAGGTTATCACTGAATTTGAACTATTCCTCATTATAACTAACACAGCTTATAATCATTTAGGAATTAATGTTAATATATTATACTTGCTAAATAAAACTTTATTCTTCCTTTTACTTAACCTGAGTTCTCTGAGGGCAGAGAATCTGGTTCATTTTTCATTGTTTTATTCCTATACCTAGAGTAATGCTTAGCAAAGAGCAGACGCTTGGGTATTAGTCATTAAATGAATTAATGAAAAAATGAATAAAAATACTCACCCATGACACGTGAGATACTTGACCAAAATATTAACTGATTAAGGCTACTTGGACAAACTCTAGCTCACAACAGCAAGGACCATATATTACTGTTCCAACAATATCAAATCCAGACCAATGTGGCATAAAACAAATCTTACCCTTGGAACCACGATCTCTTTTATTTCTGGTGTGTCAGTTCTTTACCTCTGCCCTCCAGGCTTCTACAGTATTCACTCATTTATAACTTTCTCTTCCTTTCTAAAAGAATTAAGGGTAGGAAGAAATTATTCCTTTCAGACAGGTAGGCACTAGGCACCATGCTTTTATTGAAAGCGTTTCTTATGCTTTGTGATGCTCTCATTGCCTGACAGAAATAATGATCTTTCATAAGCTCCTCATTTGCTACTTACTTGAACACTAGGGAGAAAAGAAATTTAGAGGGCTTTTTAAAAATCAGGCCGTAATGAAGATCTATAAATGTGCATGTTCCTGGCTTCCTCCCATATAATTCATTTTTAAAGTAATTTCAAAGTGAGGTTGGTTTTATTTCATTCTATTTAATTTCCTTTTACTTTTTTCTTCTCTTTTATATGCTTTCAGTTTTAAAGAATCTAAATAGTAGAGAATTACCTATATTTACTTGTAATATTTTCTGGTATAAATTTTATTACTCAATTTATTAACAATAACTGCCACTTTACATTGTAGGAATTTCAGTGGGTATTTGAGGCATTTTGGTCTAGGTTATTTTGTTAATGCATAAACTTTAGCAGTATTATGAGTTTAGATATATGTTCAACTCTTTAGAAAACTGGACATTTTGTTCCCCTCCCACCTCTATCTGCCTAAGACTTGACCAGCGATTTTCTTTAGATTATCTACATTTGATTAAACATTGAAAAATCAATTCTATTAATAATCTATTAATGATACTAATCACATTAAAAAAAAAAAAATAAATAAAAACTTAGAACCCTTCTTTTTACTTCTTTTTATGAGCACATTTCAAGAAATAGCAACAGATTAATGCTGGAAGCCCAAAGAGAAAGAGGATATCTCAATCGCTTTCTTCTATAAAGTTTATGTCAAGGTTTGAACTAACATTACCAGTTCCTTTTCATTACAAAAACAATTCATTATACCACTTTTGTTTTAGTGCTAGAACTTTTAGCAGAAAATTTACAATGAAGGTCTTCAGTGAACCTAAATTCTAAGATTGTTCAACAACTCTGTTACTGATATGCTTGTAAAGAATATAGAGACACTACAATAAAAACATACAGAAAGAATTAAACCAATATTTTAATGATTAGGATATAAAAAGATAAACAGATTTTTGACATGAGGTAAAATATATATCTAAGCAAATGATCCTTTGATGCCCACCAAAAGTACATGGCAGTCCAATAAATTTGAAAGGTGTCATACATAAATTTTACATAATACTCTTTTTAGTCACAGAATCTTAGTTTCACTCACTGTAGGTCATTGTTTATTCTAGGCTTCAACATGCTAAAGAATCAAATTCTTAAATAAACTCTCTAGTGCTTGGGCCAACATATTAAATGCTAAATCCTGGATTAAAACCACTGTTTTGATAGTAATTACTAGTATTTATTTCTCTTCATTGTACTTCTTGTAGCTCTTCTATGTTATAAAGTTCCAGATTTTTAGAGCAGACATTAATGCTCTCAAAAAGTTTTATTTTGTGTGATTTTTCTGTTACCCTTTCCCCCTGGATCCATTCTCAATCTTCTGCCCCAATTGTTTGACTACTGTGTATGGCATCACCTGGATGCCATTGCAGGCAGCCTTCTAGTTGGGTTTCATTATTGAGAGAGAGGTCAGATTATTTCTCCTCCAAATCAAGCTTGTTTCAACTATGGTTCTGGTAGTGGCTGTGTCCTTCCATGACTATAACTCATTGATGGAAGACTCTCTCACTAAAACTCAATCCCCTCTGTTGCTTCCCTAAAATCTTCTCACACATCTATAAATAATCTCTTCATTGAAATCCTTTCAATTGAACTATCTGAGTAGATAAGATCTTTAGAGATAGAGTGCTTGATTCCAAATGTACCACCAGGTACCAGGTACATACTTGATTCCAAATGTACCACCAGGTACATTCCAGATGGAATTCTGGAAACAGATTGATTGCATCTTAGTTGAAGACATGGATGATATCCTTGCTGAGAAAAGCAGAACAGTGATAATCTGTTATTCACTGACATCAGACTTACACAAATTATCACTGTTGGTGGCTGACAGGCTACATAATTTTGGGTCCTCTCTGCAGAATGAAAATGCCGGCCCCCTTGTTTAAAACTCATTAAGAATTTCAAGACAATAACAACAGAGCATTAAAACGACTGCTGGGTCCTAGTAAGTGCAGGGCACTGTGGAACCGCATAGGCTGCAAGCCTTTCAAACTGACTCCGGGTGAGTACATTGAGTTGGAGTACCAATGGAGGGCAAAAGTTTGCTTGATCAAGTATTGATTCAATCAAGTGTGATTAATATGAATATCACATTGATTACAAAGACTCTGGGGTAGAATGTCTGTCTCTGTGCTGGAGAACTTGCAAAAAAAGAATAATTTAAGGGCTTTTAATTCTTAATTGCAGTTATGGGTGGAAAAGCAGAATGCTTCCACAGTAGTCTTTAAACGATCTTATATCTCATAGTTGCAAGAAAGGCATGCCGAGGACTTGGCTCTAAATCAAAATATGCAGGTTAAGAGTTGCAAGGCCAGATAATTTGTGCAACTTCCAAATCTCTTGGGCTTGGAAAAGGGTACTGGTTGGGAATAAGTGGGATCTGAAGACTTCATTTGGGGGCATTTTTGTAGCTACAGACAAAATTGGGAATCTGTCTCTAAAATATTTTTAACCCTACTTCCAACAGAAGTTTTTCTTCCACCATCTGAGGAAGTTAGCATTACCTTTATAATTAACCTGGGGCAGCTGCTTGCAAAAGGATGCGTATATCCCTAAAGATATTACTGCACTATCTCTCAGTGCCTCTGGTCCCAAACTCCAGACTGAGAAATGCAAAGTCTACAGGAGGAGATAAGCTATACGCTAAAGAAAATTGCAAGATCTTACTGGCTCTAAGTGTGTTAAAACAAATAGGACCAAATTTATCAAAACAGTGGTTTTAATCCAGGATTTGGCATTTAATATGTTGGCCCAAGCACTTGAGAGTGCACTTAAGAGCATGATTCTTTAGCATACTGAAGCTTAGAGTAAACAATGACCTACAGTTAATGAAGCTAAGATGCTGGACTTCTCGGCATGCTATACAGGAAGAATTGTGATGGTTTAGTGAGATGAGTATGTTGGAACTGACCTGAGTGTCTCAAAATGTTAAGGAAGACATTTTTGTGGGGAGTACCAGCATGCATGAAAAGATCTGTCTGTGGTGGATCCTCTGTTGGGTAGAGAGGAGGGCGGGCAATGATATAATGGAATTGGGCCCCCCTGATTTCAAGAAAGGTGGAGGCCCTTTGGCAGTGCTTAATGGACAGAAATCAGGTGGAAGTAATTACCCTAATAAGCCTCATGGGCCTAGTTTTAATCAGATTATTTGAGCCAACTGAGCTCTACAAAGGAGCCTAATTGATTACAAGGTCCCCAGAAATGAAATAAATGGGCAACCTACTAATGTGCTGTTTTACGTTTGTAAGTGGGAAGCTTATGTCTGCTGGGCAGAAACATGACTTTAGGCTCCATGGGAAGGACTCAAAGCTTCTCGCACGATATGAAGACCTAAGTCAGGCCAGAAACATGGAACACATTGAGGAAGGGAGAAGGGTCCCTTTCAGGAAAGACCAGAATCCTTGGCCATGGATATATTGACATTTCCTCCAAACCTTCTCCAGAAGTACTTGTGGCCATTTATAGAGTGACAAGGCACTGGGAAACTCAAAACACAAAGATCTCCTAAGATTATTAGATACTAGATATGAATAGATGCTGTGACCCACCATTCAGGGCACAGGACTGACAGAGGTCACATGGTAGATGGTCCAGTAGCCCATTTTGTGGTTAGAGCCAGGGTTCATGAATGTGTAGTTAAAAGAGACACACCAAACAACTAGCAAGATCTTTACAGTAGTTCCTTGACCCTTGTTAAGATAGGAAAGACCAAATGGAAGCCATCAGAAATTCTCTATTTTATACCCTATCTTCACCAAAATAGTGAGTCAAATAAAATCGATACCACATTCAATAGGAAAATGCAGATTTTACTGCTATTTTCAAAAGTGTGAAGGATCAGGTTTGGTTGATTATCTTATCTCTTTGGCTGGTAAAAAGTGTTTGATTCCTCTTGGAGAGTAACTGTGTATTATCACAAACTTGATAAGATGGTACTACTCACCACTGAAGGTTAAGATGGTATACATTTACTAATTAACTGAATAAATTTGGGGAGATATTTTCCCTGTATGATAGATCGTTGCTTCATAGCAAAACAACACAGGGCTTGCTTTGGCAGAAGTATCGCTGGTACCTTTTTGTAAATGCTCTTGTTCTAAGTATTCCTAGTAGAGCTTCAAGCAGCTATTATTCATTTTGTTTTGGATAGTTTTAATAATAATCACACTTTCCATGTGAGTAACACCCCCAAATACATGACTTTTCAGTACCTTTTTATAATGTTTGAAGTAAGTTGATCAAATTACATCCATATTTTGTTTGGTCAGGAAAAAATTATAAAAAAAACTTTTAAATGGGGGCCAGCCCTGGGGCGTAGTGGTTAAGTTCACGTGCTCCACTTCAGTGGCTTGGGGTTTGGGGGTTTGGATCCCTGGCACAGACCTACACACGACTTATCAAGCCAGGCTGTGGCGGTGTCCCACATACAAAATAGAGGAAGATTGGCACAGATGTTAGCTCAGGGACAATCTTCCTCACCAAAAAAAAAAAAAAAAAAACTTTTAAATGAGCAAAAAAACTAGTGAGTTTCCTATCAAGCACCCTTCTGGGTTTTCTGATTCTATGTATCTGTTATTGTGTTTGAAATCTACAACTCTGTAAGTTGTAGGAAAAAAACTAACAGCAATGTCAATGATACTTGTCTGTAGAAATGCAAATGAGTTTTATCCAGTGAATGTAGTTGATCTTTGCCTTGTGGATATTGACCAGTTTTGCATCTATTTGCAAATTCATTTCAGCATTCCTGACTGCCTATATACGTCTTATTTGAATTCTGCTTCGAATCAGTTATAGCATCTTATTGGTTTCTTCATTAATTAATAAGTGTATTTGTTTTCTATTGCTGCATAACATAAATTACCAAAAACACAAATGAATTACTTCATAATTTCCATGTGTTATCAGTCTGGGCAATGCTTAGCTAGATCCTCTGTTCAGGTATAGCCTCAAACTGTGATCTCATCTGAGGTCCTGTGTCTTTTTCCAAGCTCACTGGGTGTTGGCAGATTTCAGTTTCTCATGATTATAGAACTGAGATCCTCAACTCCTATAGGTGTCCTGCTGTTCCCTCTCTTGTGGCCCTCTCCACAACATGACGGTCTGCCTCTTCAAGGCCAACAGGAAAGTGTCTTTGCCACTTCTAATCCCTCTGACTTCCTCCATCTCAGAACTTGAAACTTGCTTTAAAGGGGTTCATCTAATTGGGTCAGGCCTACCAAGGATGTAGAAGTTAAGAGTAAGGAGTTATAACATACACCTAATCAGAGTTCCAGAAAGACAAAATAGAAATAATAGATAAGACACTGTGTTAAGAGGTAACAGCTGAAAATTCTCTAGGACTGTTGAATGCATCAATGCTCAGATCTAGAAAATCCAATGAATTTCAAGTGAGATAAAGGGAAAAAACACATTATTTCACATAATTTCCCATTACGGTGAAACTTCAGAACACCAAAGACTAAGATGATTTGAAATGCAGCCAATAAAAGATAAATTAACTACAAAGAAATGACAGATTTAAAAATAACTTCTCTATATAAACAATGGAAGTCAGAAAACAATGGAATAATATCTTTAAAGAGTCCAAAGAAAATTTCTGGCAAACTCTAACTTCACACCAAACTCTAACTTCCCTTAAAAATGAGAGTAAAATAAACAGTTTTTCAGACAAACATTAACAAAGAAAGGTTAACCTCAACAAATGGTCACTAACAGAAATTCTAAAGGAGGTATTTTCAAGTAGAAGGAAAATGATTCCCTGATGTGGACTGAATCACAAAAAACAGAGATGGATAAAAATAATGCTAAATAACTGAGCAAATCTAAACCAATTGGCAGTATAAAGTTTTAAAATGCCTAATCTGGCAAGACTGGGTAAAAATAAGCTGGAATTAATATACTGAACAAAAGAATATAAGCGGGAAGGTCTTGATAAATCTTAAGCATTGCAAGATCCTTTTATTATTGGGAAGGGAAGTGGAGACACTAAATATCTTTAGAATTTAAGTGCTTCTTAGAGTAGCAAGAATAACAATGCCCAAGATACACGTAGTGCATATAACTTCCAAACAAGTATAGGGGTAAAAAATGAAATGAGAAAGAAAGTTAAAAACCTCAAGTCAGTCTAAAACATGTTAAGAAAGAAAAAGTGGACAAATAGAAAGCAGGTAATATGATAGTAGGAATAAACGTAAATAGCATAAACTCTCTAGTTAAAAGAAAATGTTTACAATTCTGGTTTAAACATGCTATTTACATGACATACACCTGAAAAAGAAAGTTGAAAATCAAAGATTGTTAAAAAAACGATTTTTGGAGGAATTACTTAGAATATAATAATGGTTTATCTATACTAGTATCTGATGTCATAATGAAAAATGAAGCATTATTGGACATTAAAAGAATCACTACATAGTGACAAAAAGTTCAACCTATTAGGAAGACACAATTTTAAACATGTGCGTACTTAATAGCATAGCTTAAAATATATAAAGCAAAAATTTTTTTTAAAAAAACTATTAGGAAAAATTGACAAATCTGTTACTAAAGTAAGAGAGTTTATCACACCCTCTATGGTACATGGTAGATGGCTGGACAGATAATCAATAAGCATTAGAGCATTTTAACAATTAACAGGATTGATCTAATTGACATGAATAAAACCCTGCACCTAAAATTTGGAGAATACACTTTCTTATGCATAGATGAAATATTCTATGAAAATTAATCTCACTCTATGACGTAAAGCACGTCTCAATAAATCTCAAAGAATAGTGATGAAATCAACGTGAATCCTGTATACAACCTACTCCCAATTCTCCAGGGTTTGGTGTGAAGCCAGCCTCTTTCATTATTATTAATATGTAAATATAGCTAGATAGAAAAGAGGAGGAGAGGAAATGGTGGGTGGGATATTTATCGCTTTGCAACACTCTGAAACTGAGTAAAATTGAAAATTCGAATAGTAAAATTATGCCCAACTTTCCTGAGTCTGAAGGCCTTATATGAGGGCAAGTTTGGAGAGTGGAGAGTAGAGATTAGGGAGATGTGGAATGTGGATACCCACTTTAATAGGGAAAAAACTAGTATTGTTCCTGTCTGGGCAAATAAGGTGACTATTTTTCACCTATCTTTCTAATACATTCTCTACAATTTAGTCCAATAATGATGAAAAACTTCTCTGTGTATATTATTTTTAAAAATAACTATAGAACAATCTTTAATATATTAACTAAATAATAAGAGTGGACCTATGTACAAATTAACCTACGTTAATGTGAGCAGAGAAACGTATAAAAACATATAAGTAATGCCACCACAGTCATGTCTATAATATTCAGATGTCAATATTATCATATTCCTACCAACTTTCTTTGTTGTTTCATTATATTGTACAAGGTAAACATCCAAGAATCCTTTTTATGGTGCCTAAGACACTTTATGATGTGAACAAAATGCGTGTTTCTAATCTCAACAACTATTCCTGTCCATAATTTGTGCACTAGAAATTGAATACAGTATTTTCTCTTAATAATCAGGATGCAGAACAATTGAATGTATATATGTATACACATATATCAAATATTCTGGATGTATATATGTTATGTGCATATATATGAGTATATTTGTATGTATAGTCACAGTAATCTGTATTGGTGAACTGCTTCCAAGTCAAGGAAAAAAAGTTACCCATTTTTCCAGTTGCAAAGCTATTTCCCATGTGAAACACTTTCTGACATGCTGGTAGACTTGGATGTTCATTCTCTTGAGTTTTCAGTGTCACTTGTGCATATTGCCATGGGAGAAATTTCCATGACATATTTTAATTAGTTATTTACATATCTATCTTCTCTCTCTCCAGGATATTATCTCTTTTTAATCTGGGATCATCTTTCTAACTCCAGCTCCCAGCACATGATAGCCACTCAACAATATCCATTGAATAAATAAATATCCAAGCTCTAGAAAGTATTCAGTGAGTTTTTGACGTAAACTTCCAGTTCCTCCTCACTGGAGAACTTTTGAAATCCTTCAATCAGTAGAATGGGTTCGTTTGTTGTTGAATCTGAAATATGATTTGGTTTGGATTTTATCTGCTAGTCTGCAATGTTGACGTGCTGATTCAAGAGGAAGCATGTGGTTGAAGCAGTAGCTAGATTTGGGACCTAAAGACCTATATTTGTAAGATGACCTTTCTGCTACAGATGTAGGAAAGGCAGTATGCACGATGGTCAGACTTCGAAGTCCGTCTAGGTTTGAACTCTCCTCACATTAGCTGTATGAATCGAATTACGTAACCCCTCTTTAAAAGTGTTTTACTCATCTCTAAAAAGTTTGCTCTTCCTTATCTGTAAAAGTTAGGTAACAATAATACCTATTGTATAGGGTAGTTGTGACAATTAAAGGAGTTAAGATGTGTATGTTTGTACACATATATATAAAGGTGCATGTAGACATCTAGATGTATACACATACGCACACATGTGCACTTAGACCTGGCTTGGACCATTATTTAAAAGTTTTGTTATTATCAATCATGGCTTTAATATTTTTATTGAAAGTATTTGGTAACTTTGGAGTTTTAAAATTTTTTTCTGCTGATAGATTTCTTGTTCCCGTGGTTTTCTTAGCCCACACTAGTCTACAATGAGATATTGTTGTCTTGTTTCAAGGCCTATATATTTAGTTTCAATTTATTTACTTGCTCATGGATTAATCTTCAGTTTATTTAATCCTGAAATATACTCTACCCCATGCCAGGTGTCTGCTTTATTTACTATCTAAGGAAGTCTGTGCTGTTTTTTCCTCGTTTATTTCACAAGCTCAAGTCAAGATGATTCAAAAATTACCCACTAAATTAAAGAGCAGCTTTTACAATTTAAAGTAAATTATATTTGAAATAAGCCAAAAAGTATTTATAATTAAGTTAGTCTATATTAGTATGGTAGGTCCCACATCTTGCTCTGCTTTGAAACTAGCAAGTTCAAAATAAGAAAATAACTACAGATGGAAAAATGTACAGTGCTGTGGGAAGTACATTTAAAATATACACTAAAGAAAATGAACATTTCACCGTCCACTTCTAATCTATATTGTTCACAGGAAAGACTTACACGGTACTGAACAATATATGAACATCCCAGTGTACAATGGCACTTATGGCACTTGGGGATTCAAGACCAAGTGGAGTTTCTTCTTCATTAAACTTGTAGCTACCTATAAACTACCAATACTTCTTAAGCCTTGATAAATATTCCCAATACTGGAACCTCCACTAAGAGTGATATGAGATGCTATTTTGTTTACTGTCTTCATGAACTCACAGGCTCCTCTAAATCAAATGATTACAAATAGGCTCCAGAAAAGTTTTTTACAAAGATATATATATATATATATATATATATATACACATACACAGACATACATAATATCTATTATATATAAACACCAATACATTTAATACTTATCTCTATATAAAAAACTTTTGCAAATGCAGAAACTCTAACACAAATGTCAAATGAGGCATATACCAATTAATTTCTTAGACTCAAGAATGATCTCTTTGCCATTTAAACCTACATTTTTTAGTTTTAAAAAACTCAGACGTTGCTTACAACTTATTCGAAATTTAAAACTTCTAAAACATTTTCAGTGGTTATTGTCTAAATTTAACTTTAATGAGCTAAGTAGTATTTTTCTGTTATTCATTATTTGTGTTTATAAATTCCATCCCAATAAAAATACAATGATAATGAATTAACCAGGCAATGAACATACCACAAAGGGGTAATGTCTACCATTTATATAAATCCTTTTGTCAAAAGAAGCCAAGAATGCTCAGACTAGCAAACAAGCTTTCCTAAGAAATGGCCCTAAAATTTAAGAATAGGTTTTCCTGATCTGCCAATTGGGAGTGTCCTTTCATAACTGTCCTGGAAACTGTCTCTCACTTTGGACTCATCTCTTTCCATATTCTAGTTACTACTTTGCTCCTATTTTCTTTTTATTAAGTCATTTAAATGTCCATGTACCTCAAAAAATGAAGCATCCCAAAAGTTGTTGTTCTTTTTTTATTTCATTGTTTAGATTCTATTTTTATCATTCCACAGAAATTTGGAAAGAGGAGATATTTTTGTTGTTCAGATCCCTGTAGTCATCATGATAATCATCTAAAACACAGTCCAAGTATGCCATTGTGTTCATAAAATTTATTTTTTCATTCAAAATGTAATATTTTTCATAACAAAGATTCCAATCCCAGATTTCACCAAGAATACAAAATATACAATTTATAGTTACTAAGTGATATTTAAAATTTTGTAGCTTAAAAATTAGGTGAACGTCATGAGGCCTATATTTCCTTTCTACTAATGGCCTATTGAAAAACAATATATTCTTATATGTTAGAAAATATTTAAATGTGTCTATCTGAAGTAGGAAATATATTAACGATTTCTGGATCTTCCTACAATTCCTGTGGGTCCAATATTCATATATATACAAAGACTTGAAGATAGTCTTAATGTAATTTTTATCCAAAAGCCTTTTTTTTTTTTTTCATTTTACTCTTTGTGTGGTACTTACTCTCCAAATGGCAAGATTGAAGGCAGGGTTACAAAACAGACGCTCTTAAGCATAATTACTGCTACATGAAAGAGGTTTACTGGCACCATGAAGTCAGAACTTTGTGGAAGTTTTGATTCTTTCACTCAATAATGTGGCTTTGAGCAAGTCAATTAACCCCCTTTGTATTTTTCATATTTTTCAGTTATAAAGTGAGGATAATAATTCTAAATCATACCACAAGTTGTTTATAATTATCAAATGAGCTTTAATATTTGAATGTTATCAAAATGTAACTCATTGTCATTATTATTATTGACACAGTCTAATTCTATATTTGTAAGATCTCCCGTTGTCTTCTCATCGTCCCCGAGAGGCTGAGTATTACCACAGGGTTCCTAAATTAAACATGTCCTGTGGATTCATCCTCAACGCTTCTGTTTCTCTCATACTCCACAGCCAATCTAGGAGACTCTATGTTCAAATTTTTTCCAAAATCCAACACCTCCTCCCACGACTACTTCTAGGATCTAGATGCAAGCCACCATTATCTCTTACCCAGATTATGGAAAGTGCTTGTCAGTTGGTCTCTCTGTTTCAGCCCTAACTCCTGATAGTCTATTTTTAAAATCATATCTAGACCAATCCTTTAAAATGCAAGTAAATCCTCTACTTAAAACATTGCAATGGATTTCATTCTCAGTCAGAATAAAAGCCAAAGTCATTGCTATTGTGATCTGCAAAAGCTTTCCCCCGTATTGCTCATCTTTCATGACTCATTCCGATCCAGCTGCCCCTCAAGCCAGTCGTGATTTTGCTCTTGGGCTTGTGGTTTCCTCTTCCTGGTTTATTCTTACCCAAGACAAATGAATCACTTGCTTTATTGCTTCAGGTCTTTGTTCAAATGTGCATTTTTCAATGAAGACTTAGCAACTTCACTTAAAATCATAGCTCTTGCACCCCAGTGTAACTAGTCCCATTCGCCCGCTTTTTAGTTTGTTTATCCTCAGCACTTATCAACACCTAATATACCACATACTCTTCTAACTTATTTATTGAATGTGAGGTCCTCTGGTGGAGGGGTTTTTGTCTGTTCTGTTCACAACTATATCTCCAACTGATAGAATAGTTTAGTAAATATTTGTTAAATGAATAAATAAACGTCTCAAGGAAAAAAGTGTGTTTCTTCCTGGTCAGTTTCCTATATGAGTTTTCTATTGCTGCTATAAGCAATTACCACAAAAGGTGGCTTAAAGCAACACAAATTGATTATCTTATGATTATGTAGGTTAGAAGTCCAACACAGGTTTCACTGCTCTAGTAGCGGGACAAGAAGATGGGGCAAATCCTTGTCCTTGCTTTTTCCAGCTTCTAGAGGCCACCCATATTCTCTGGTTTGGGGCAACTTAACTCCCTCTTCGAAGCTAACAACGTTGCCCCTCTCTGACCATTATTTGTGGTTACCTCTCCCTCTGATTCCAACCTCTCTCACTTTTAAGGACCCTCATCATTAGATTGGTCACACCTGGATGATCCACGCTATTCACCCTTAAGGTCAGCTGATTAGCTAATTTAATTCCATATGAAATCTTGATTCTCCCTTGCCATGCAACTTAACATATTTACAGGTTCTGGGGATTACAATGAGGACATCTTTGGGTGGCCCTTATTCTGCCTACCACAATTCCCTTCTATGAGTGTTCTTGCATCTTTATCCTGCTTCTAGATTCTTAAGCATCTTGATTTAGCTCTCTCGACTTTCCACTGTAACTGCTGCAGTAAGACCACCAATGACTTCAACTAACACACCCAGAAGACATTCTTCCACCCTTATATTGTTTTATGCATGTGAAGCATGGAGCTCAAACAATTTGTTTTTAACTTTCTTATTGAAACTCTCTCCTACGTTGCTTTCTGTGGAAAGTCTTTCCTGGTTCTTTACCGCTCTGAAGTATTCTTTCCGTTCTTAATTTCAGATTCCTGTTGATATACGCTCCATTTAAATCTTGGCACTTTTAAAGTTGAATTTCTTCCCTGTGTTTCTATAATTATTGGGAACCTCTCTTCATATTTGTAACTCCATATTTGAGCATCTCTGATGAGCAATAGAATTGTTTTCCACAAAGTGAGCATTTCTTTACAGACATTCCAGAGGCCATTTGATATATAAATGTCAGAACTTCTTAATCACATCTAAAATCTTTTTTCCCTCTTGTATGTGCCATCTTTGCTTAATAGCATCAAGATGCTCCAACTGACCCACAGCAAAAACATGAAAGGTATTTTGTCGTGACCCCTCTGCATCTGCCTCCTTCTTGATTTATTTCTAAAAAAAAATCTTTTATAACATTTTAACACAATTTGAATGTTTTACCCTTGTGTTCCTTCTTTCTACTGATTTATTTTGAGTCTTCATCATTTCTCTCGTAATTTAGTATCAGTTTTCCTTGCCTTCGTCCTCCTCGCTTTACATTTAAATATTCACACATGACCATAATAGCATTTCTAAATTACAGTTCTAATTACATCATTGAACTATTTAAAACCTACAGGGAAAGGGTCTGATCATTCTGACATGGTATATGAACATCTCATAGTCCAGCTTTGCTTTCCATTCCGGCCTCCTCTTCAACCATGCCTTCTTGACGTTTCCTTGCTCCAGTCTTGTGAATTACTTGGAGTTCACAAGTATGCACCACAGATTTTACAGTTTGTTTCATCTTCTGGAATTTTGTTTTTTAAAATCCAGTTCAAATATCATATCCTATACAAATCTTTACTGAGCCCTCTATGAAAATTTACTTATCTTCTCCTGAGTTCCTCAATTACTTTGTACATTCTTATATTTTAATAGTATTTTAGACTTAAAAATTTAGAGGTAATTAATGCAGAATACTGGCTTATTGAATATTTGTTGGATTACTGATTTTTATTTCTTTTTCCTACTACAGTAATGGGGGGAGAAAGACCTGATAAATGGTCTTAAGGAACAGAGAACAAGGATGATGATCTCTTACAAACAAATCAGTTGTCTTTCTTCAGCTCCCACAGCACATAGCTCCAGTAGCAATCACCTAATTCAAAACCACCAGCTTTATCAAACCTATCTTTTTTAACCTGTTATATTTTAAGATGTAAAGTTTTATATACTCTACAGTAGTGGTTCTCAACCCGGGTGAATTTTCCTCCTTGGGATATTTGGCAATGTTTGGAGACATTTTTGATTGTCACAACTGGGAGGATGCTACCAGCATCTGGTGGCTTGAGGCCAAAGATGCTGCTAAACACTGAACAATGGATAGGACAACTCTCTGCAACAAAGGCTTATCCAGCCAAAAATGTCAACAGTGCCACTGTCGATAAACCATGCTCTAGAGTGAAGGATATATCCCCCTAAAGGCAATATCCTTCTATATCTATATATCCGAATAGAATATTTTAATCTATTTCTTGGGTACTTAAACACATTTGATTTTTTAATTCTATGCTATTTTTATATAGTTGTAAGAATAAGAGTTCCATTTTCTTTCTCAAAGGAAACTAAAATGTAATTTTCTCTAGAATATTACATCTTTCATTTTCTAGATATATATGACCTACATATATCCCACTGCTTTTCCCCTAATTTTAGTGCATTCCAAGATGAATTCATTTTTGTTTCAAAACAGAAAAAAAAATTATGAATTAAACTATCTTTCAGAGATGTTATTATAACATCACATGAATGAAAATTAATTAGTACTTTGTTCCTACACTAGACTTTCTTTTGTAAGCTGTAAGTAGATATCATTTCTTCTACTAAATATATGATAAGAAAAATGAAACATAGCCTTATTCCCAGTTTAGGAACAATAGAATAACAAAATAGAACACTCTTCTTCCGTATCTACACCTGAACATATTTCTTTTCTTTTTCCAAGCTTCCTACATATATTACTGAAGGTGACACATGTAATGCAGAAATACTATGGTGAAATTTCATAAAAAATTAAGAAAAGCAAAAGAAAGAGAAAGATTAGGTTTCACTTTATCTTTCTGTGATTTATGAGGCCTACTTATAAAAGAACTTGCAGATTTCCTCTAGCTGACAGAGCAGCACAGACACTCTAGCTTGATATATCCTTAAGACTTATTGACCATTTATACTACAAGGTAACATCCGGAGTTAATTTGCTCATTTAACAAGATCCCTTACTGTGTGTGAGATTTAGCAAATAGATAATCCTATCCCTACTCTTGTGGAATGTACAGTCACATATGGGAAACAGACAAGTAAGCAAGCAATAATTATATACTATGGTAAACTCTACAGAAGCACAGTAGAAGGTGTGGTAGATGCAGTACAGCACAAAATAGCCATTAACTTTTTATTCCTTGCCATTAGAAGCTGGCTTCTGTTCAGGAATGGATGGCCCATGTGCTGGGAAAGTGGTCCCCTCCCCAGTTCCTGGAAGAAATGTTGATTAGGCAAAGCCCGTAATAACCATCCTTTTTCTCCTGCAAGTGACTGGCTCAGGCATGGTCATGTGATGATACAGCTGCGACTAGTGAGACAAGTATGAAGTTTGCTTTTATACCTGGTAACTGTGGAAGCTTTTTTTTTTCCCCCCGGATAAAAAGATATGGGGGAGGGGACTGTCTCTTTTCCCTCTGCCAAGTTGGTTATGTGAGGGCATGACTAGAAGTGCAGCAAAATTTGGGATCATTAGGGCATTAGTCCGACTTGGAAAGTCAAAATGTTGAGGATGGTGGAGCAGAAAGATGAAAGATCCTGGCTCTTGATGAGCTGGTTCTGTCTTACACAAGATTGCCTTTATCAAGTTTTCTTTTAAAGCTAATTATAATTGTATTTTCTCTTTCTTATAGCTAAAAGCAACTGATAGAGAAAAATACCTAAGGAAAGGCCAGAGAGAGCAGATAGGCTTCCCAAAGTAGATACGGTCTGCCTGCACCATCAAACCACTTGTAGGTACCTTGGAAGCTTCTTGTTCTCTATGACCGCTGTCTATAGCAGAGATTCCAGTAATCGGAACTGAATAAGGGACACATATTGGGGGCAGAGTCCAATGTCAAAATTCAGGAATACTTTCAAAATCAGAAACCCTACGATATTGAGATGCTTGAAACCCAAGAGAAGAAAGAGGAACATTAAATAAGCACCCCATATGTGTAATCACTCACTTAAAATTTATTTTAAACAAAAGTAAACATCCAGGGACATTGAATTTCTCAATAGACAACAAAAAGTGCTGCCTCACAAAGGTCGCATACGGACTTATCAAGAGACCTTGCAGCTAGTGCTTAAAAGGCACCTGAAATGGATTATATAACTTCGTTTCCTGAAACTCTCCTAGCCGTGAGGTGAGAGGCACAGGAGGATGCAAGAGATTGTGTGCAATGAAGGAGAGATTTAGATCTAGTCCCACTGAGGATGCTTACAAAAATTACGCCAACCATTCAGCCATTCCTTCTCTCATCCTAACAGTGGCTGTTTCATATGCCTTTTATACAGAAATATTTGAAGGCAGAAAGCAAATACATTGTTCCTTCCCTGTGTGTGCTCTCATAGCCTGACAGTATGCATTAAGCTGCTTGTACCAACCCGGATGCTCCTGCCCCTTGAGCAACTGGTCCTTGTACCATCACTACAGGCTACGGCTTCAGTTCTCAGCAAACATGCGGTGACTAATGGTGGCTATTCCCCATTGACGATGTAACCACGGTGTGAAATTGATCCACTGGTAAGATGAACATATATTTTGTCATCCAAATCAGGACCCTTCTGTTAGTGAAATAAGAGCTGTTAATAATTTACCTGGAATAACTGGCATTGCCCAAGATCATGCAAGTTTCTTCTAGCCTATCAGGGAAGAAGCTTTTATCTCAAGACCTTAGATAGTGCTGCTCTTTCCACTTCACACTTTTTCGGTAAAAAAAACTGTGTTCTCAAAACTGTATTCTGAAGTATTCAATAAAATATATACTTTTTAATTTTTCTTTTTTTTTTGTGAGGAAGATCAACCCTGAGCTAACATCCATGCCAATCCTCCTCTTTTTGCTGAGGAAGACTGGCCCTGAGCTAACATCTACTGCCAATCCTCCTCCTGTTTCTCCCCAAAGCCCCAGTAGATAGTTGTATGTCATAGTTGCACATCCTTCTAGTTGCTGTATGTGGGATGCGGCCTCAGTATGGCCAGACAAGCTGTGCGTCGGTGCGCGCCCGGGATCCGAACCCGGGCCACCAGTAGTAGAGCACATGCACTTAATCGTTAAGCCATGGGGCCAGCCCCAATAAAATATATTTTTAAATGACTGATTGTTTTAGAAAATTAACCAATATGTATGTAATAAGTTTTATTGGTAGTCAGCATTTGAAAAGATCAAGGTTGATTGGAATTCTTGGTAAAGCTTTATGGAAGAGGTGGAATTTGAAAGAGACCTTGCAGAATTTGTTGGGCTGGAGGGGTAGAGGATCAATTATATTGGTTTAGAAACAGTGCAAACAAAGGGAAGGACAAGGAATATTATCAATATTATATCAATCAATTCAAACTGACTAATAATATGCATTACTTTCATGAAAATGGATAACAATTTATTGATTATAATGTGTGTAAGACTTTATATGCCTGTCATTTGATATTTATTCAAATAGAATAAATTATGTTAATTATTTTTGATAGATGGAGGAGTTATGATTATTCTCTTAATCATATTTAAAGAAACTAGGAGGAAGGATAAAGTATCTTTCTAAAGTGACAGAAATTTAGTGATATAGGCAAAAAAAAAGTTTTATGACTCCAAATCCAAGGCTCCTTCTACTCTGTAGCATCTCTTCTCTAATAATCAGAATATAATACAATAATTGTCTCCTTGTGGCTGAGGAAAAATGGTGACAATAATTCTACAGTTGTTATAAGACTGAAAAAGAAAATTGTGGAATCTGTGAAAAGAAACCATGGAGGAGTCAGGAATAGAGCTGGCTGTGAGCCAGAGTGAAGGTTTTGAAAGCAAAGAGGGCAAAAGGTAGACACCGATATTCCATAATTGTGGCATTAAGCTTATAATAAAAAAAAATACTGAAAATTTTGAGTATATAGGATGAGAATATATTCAATTGTCTATTTAAATGAAAAGCAATTGAGGATGCAGCTGTTTAATATGAAAAATATCTTAGTCTAGTGGACCAGAGTCTAGACTGGGCTCTACTCCCAGTTCAGCTATTGAATCTGGCAGACCTTAAACAGATTGCTGGAGACTAGGAATTGAAGAGGATTTACTGGCTCCTTGCCAACATCTCTCCTCTATAACCCTTGGTCTTTAACTGGATCCTGGAATAACTGAAAGTCATTAATCTTCCTTGAAAAAGTTTTGTGACACATTAAGTATGGATGGACAAAGGGTCACAAGCACATCATATAGAAGAAATAAGTGTATATGTAGTAAGGAGAAAGGCCTATCGGCAAGTGGGTGTTTATCAGTTTATAATTGTACCAAACTCTCTGCTGAATTTGTTAAAATGTAATGATAGGTTGTGCATGATTGTGTGCCCTCATCCTACTGGTTAGCTCATGATTGGACAGCACAAATCCCTTATTTTCAAATGTACAAGGAAAATGATGATATTTCTTGCATGAGCAATGTGTGCTTCATTGCTCTTAATTGAGTACTTAAGCTTCACTCTTTGAAAGCCTACAACATCTTAGAAAAAAGGAGGTCAATACGTGAGATCCTGCAGAAATACAAAGAAAAAAAAAATCTGAAGAAGAGAGAAAAAGATCTGCTTGAAGGAATAACTCATTTAAAAACATTAGTTCATGCGTAGAAATTAAGTACAAGCCTAGCCTATAGGCGATTCAAAAGAATTTCACTCCACAAAAGAGTAGTTGAAATAAGTAACAAACTTCCAGAGTCAATAATAAAAGCAAAGTGGTATAAATCAGCTCAAGAGGGAACTGAATCAATTTTTAGAAAAGAAAGACACCAAGGCTACTGCCTTGATTCTTGAGGCAGGGAAGATATCTAAATCAACTTCCTCAGGTTATCACTGAATTTGAACTATTCCTCATTATAACTAACACAGCTTATAATCATTTAGGAATTAATGTTAATATATTATACTTGCTAAATAAAACTTTATTCTTCCTTTTACTTAACCTGAGTTCTCTGAGGGCAGAGAATCTGGTTCATTTTTCATTGTTTTATTCCTATACCTAGAGTAATGCTTAGCAAAGAGCAGACGCTTGGGTATTAGTCATTAAATGAATTAATGAAAAAATGAATAAAAATACTCACCCATGACACGTGAGATACTTGACCAAAATATTAACTGATTAAGGCTACTTGGACAAACTCTAGCTCACAACAGCAAGGACCATATATTACTGTTCCAACAATATCAAATCCAGACCAATGTGGCATAAAACAAATCTTACCCTTGGAACCACGATCTCTTTTATTTCTGGTGTGTCAGTTCTTTACCTCTGCCCTCCAGGCTTCTACAGTATTCACTCATTTATAACTTTCTCTTCCTTTCTAAAAGAATTAAGGGTAGGAAGAAATTATTCCTTTCAGACAGGTAGGCACTAGGCACCATGCTTTTATTGAAAGCGTTTCTTATGCTTTGTGATGCTCTCATTGCCTGACAGAAATAATGATCTTTCATAAGCTCCTCATTTGCTACTTACTTGAACACTAGGGAGAAAAGAAATTCTAGAGGGCTTTTTTAAAAATCAGGCCGTAATGAAGATCTATAAATGTGCATGTTCCCTGGCTTCCTCCCATATAATTCATTTTTAAAGTAATTTCAAAATGAGGTTGGTTTTATTTCATACTAATTAATTTCCAATTACTTTTTTCTTCTCTTTTATATGCTTTCAGTTTTAAAGAATCTAAATAGTAGAGAATTACCTATATTTACTTGTAATATTTTCTGGTATAAATTTTATTACTCAATTTATTAACAATAACTGCCACTTTACATTGTAGGAATTTCAGTGGGTATTTGAGGCATTTTGGTCTAGGTTATTTTGTTAATGCATAAACTTTAGCAGTATTATGAGTTTAGATATATGTTCAACTCTTTAGAAAACTGGACATTTTGTTCCCCTCCCACCTCTATCTGCCTAAGACTTGACCAGCGATTTTCTTTAGATTATCTACATTTGATTAAACATTGAAAAATCAATTCTATTAATAATCTATTAATGATACTAATCACATTAAAAAAAAAACAAAAATAAATAAAAACTTAGAACCCTTCTTTTTACTTCTTTTTATGAGCACATTTCCAAGAAATAGCAACAGATTAATGCTGGAAGCCCAAAGAGAAAGAGGATATCTCAATCGCTTTCTTCTATAAAGTTTATGTCAAGGTTTGAACTAACATTACCAGTTCCTTTTCATTACAAAAACAATTCATTATACCACTTTTGTTTTAGTGCTAGAACTTTTAGCAGAAAATTTACAATGAAGGTCTTCAGTGAACCTAAATTCTAAGATTGTTCAACAACTCTGTTACTGATATGCTTGTAAAGAATATAGAGACACTACAATAAAAACATACAGAAAGAATTAAACCAATATTTTAATGATTAGGATATAAAAAAAGATAAACAGATTTTTGACATGAGGTAAAATATATATCTAAGCAAATGATCCTTTGATGCCCACCAAAAGTACATGGCAGTCCAATAAATTTGAAAGGTGTCATACATAAATTTTACGCAATACTCTTTTTAGTCACAGAATCTTAGTTTCACTCACTGTAGGTCATTGTTTATTCTAGGCTTCAACATGCTAAAGAATCAAATTCTTAAATAAACTCTCTAGTGCTTGGGCCAACATATTAAATGCTAAATCCTGGATTAAAACCACTGTTTTGATAGTAATTACTAGTATTTATTTCTCTTCATTGTACTTCTTGTAGCTCTTCTATGTTATAAAGTTCCAGATTTTTAGAGCAGACATTAATGCTCTCAAAAAGTTTTATTTTGTGTGATTTTTCTGTTACCCTTTCCCCCTGGATCCATTCTCAATCTTCTGCCCCAATTGTTTGACTACTGTGTATGGCATCACCTGGATGCCATTGCAGGCAGCCTTCTAGTTGGGTTTCATTATTGAGAGAGAGGTCAGATTATTTCTCCTCCAAATCAAGCTTGTTTCAACTATGGTTCTGGTAGTGGCTGTGTCCTTCCATGACTATAACTCATTGATGGAAGACTCTCTCACTAAAACTCAATCCCCTCTGTTGCTTCCCTAAAATCTTCTCACACATCTATAAATAATCTCTTCATTGAAATCCTTTCAATTGAACTATCTGAGTAGATAAGATCTTTAGAGATAGAGTGCTTGATTCCAAATGTACCACCAGGTACCAGGTACATACTTGATTCCAAATGTACCACCAGGTACATTCCAGATGGAATTCTGGAAACAGATTGATTGCATCTTAGTTGAAGACATGGATGATATCCTTGCTGAGAAAAGCAGAACAGTGATAATCTGTTATTCACTGACATCAGACTTACACAAATTATCACTGTTGGTGGCTGACAG
Source organism: Ceratotherium simum simum (assembly GCF_057802395.1). Lineage (NCBI taxonomy): Eukaryota > Metazoa > Chordata > Mammalia > Perissodactyla > Rhinocerotidae > Ceratotherium > Ceratotherium simum. The sequence continues at coordinate 27,720,025 of NC_141907.1, read as the reverse complement.
GCTACATAATTTTGGGTCCTCTCTGCAGAATGAAAATGCCGGCCCCCTTGTTTAAAACTCATTAAGAATTTCAAGACAATAACAACAGAGCATTAAAACGACTGCTGGGTCCTAGTAAGTGCAGGGCACTGTGGAACCGCATAGGCTGCAAGCCTTTCAAACTGACTCCGGGTGAGTACATTGAGTTGGAGTACCAATGGAGGGCAAAAGTTTGCTTGATCAAGTATTGATTCAATCAAGTGTGATTAATATGAATATCACATTGATTACAAAGACTCTGGGGTAGAATGTCTGTCTCTGTGCTGGAGAACTTGCAAAAAAAGAATAATTTAAGGGCTTTTAATTCTTAATTGCAGTTATGGCTGGAAAAGCAGAATGCTTCCACAGTAGTCTTTAAACGATCTTATATCTCATAGTTGCAAGAAAGGCATGCCGAGGACTTGGCTCTAAATCAAAACATGCAGGTTAAGAGTTGCAAGGCCAGATAATTTGTGCAACTTCCAAATCTCTTGGGCTTGGAAAAGGGTACTGGTTGGGAATAAGTGGGATCTGAAGACTTCATTTGGGGGCATTTTTGTAGCTACAGACAAAATTGGGAATCTGTCTCTAAAATATTTTTAACCCTACTTCCAACAGAAGTTTTTCTTCCACCATCTGAGGAAGTTAGCATTACCTTTTATAATTAACCTGGGGCAGCTGCTTGCAAAAGGATGCGTATATCCCTAAAGATATTACTGCACTATCTCTCAGTGCCTCTGGTCCCAAACTCCAGACTGAGAAATGCAAAGTCTACAGGAGGAGATAAGCTATACGCTAAAGAAAATTGCAAGATCTTACTGGCTCTAAGTGTGTTAAAACAAATAGGACCAAATTTATCAAAACAGTGGTTTTAATCCAGGATTTGGCATTTAATATGTTGGCCCAAGCACTTGAGAGTGCACTTAAGAGCATGATTCTTTAGCATACTGAAGCTTAGAGTAAACAATGACCTACAGTTAATGAAGCTAAGATGCTGGACTTCTCGGCATGCTATACAGGAAGAATTGTGATGGTTTAGTGAGATGAGTATGTTGGAACTGACCTGAGTGTCTCAAAATGTTAAGGAAGACATTTTTGTGGGGAGTACCAGCATGCATGAAAAGATCTGTCTGTGGTGGATCCTCTGTTGGTTAGAGATGAGAGCGGGCAATGATATAATGGAATTGGGCCCCCCTGATTTCAAGAAAGGTGGAGGCCCTTTGGCAGTGCTTAATGGACAGAAATCAGGTGGAAGTAATTACCCTAATAAGCCTCATGGGCCTAGTTTTAATCAGATTATTTGAGCCAACTGAGCTCTACAAAGGAGCCTAATTGATTACAAGGTCCCCAGAAATGAAATAAATGGGCAACCTACTAATGTGCTGTTTTACGTTTGTAAGTGGGAAGCTTATGTCTGCTGGGCAGAAACATGACTTTAGGCTCCATGGGAAGGACTCAAAGCTTCTCGCACGATATGAAGACCTAAGTCAGGCCAGAAACATGGAACACATTGAGGAAGGGAGAAGGGTCCCTTTCAGGAAAGACCAGAATCCTTGGCCATGGATATATTGACATTTCCTCCAAACCTTCTCCAGAAGTACTTGTGGCCATTTATAGAGTGACAAGGCACTGGGAAACTCAAAACACAAAGATCTCCTAAGATTATTAGATACTAGATATGAATAGATGCTGTGACCCACCATTCAGGGCACAGGACTGACAGAGGTCACATGGTAGATGGTCCAGTAGCCCATTTTGTGGTTAGAGCCAGGGTTCATGAATGTGTAGTTAAAAGAGACACACCAAACAACTAGCAAGATCTTTACAGTAGTTCCTTGACCCTTGTTAAGATAGGAAAGACCAAATGGAAGCCATCAGAAATTCTCTATTTTATACCCTATCTTCACCAAAATAGTGAGTCAAATAAAATCGATACCACATTCAATAGGAAAATGCAGATTTTACTGCTATTTTCAAAAGTGTGAAGGATCAGGTTTGGTTGATTATCTTATCTCTTTGGCTGGTAAAAAGTGTTTGATTCCTCTTGGAGAGTAACTGTGTATTATCACAAACTTGATAAGATGGTACTACTCACCACTGAAGGTTAAGATGGTATACATTTACTGAAAAAATCAACACTTTCCCTGGTAGCTGGCATAAAGCTACTTCTCTGGGACGTGTCTTTTATTTGTTTTCTTTGTTTTCCAATCCCTTTAGTAAGAACTATTGAAAACAGTTCTCCTTCATTTGGCATAGATAGTTTGACACCTTCATTCAAAGCTGTGTCAAGCCTCCTGCTCTGTCATAATGTAATCTGGAGAGACTTTAGTTACCTTGATACCCATGTAGGCAGAAGAAGCAAGTACTCTAAATATCTTAATAAGACACACAAATTCTGGAGAATGAGAAATTAATCCATAAGATTTTATATGAAAGCATTATTGTTAAATTTTCTAACAGTTCAGTGGTCTCTCATAAAATCCCCTCTAATGTAAAGGACAGATTTTTACACCTTGCTCAACCCATCACAAATAAAGAGGCGTGATGAGCACTATGGATTTTGTATACAACACCTTTGGATGAGGTACTCTGATTTACCCACCAGGTAATCCATGAGGATGCCAGTTTTGAATAAGGATGGGTGAAAAAAAAGCCCTGCAGCAGGTCCAGTCTGTGAGACAGACTTCATTGCCCTTGCACTTATAGCAGACAAAATGGTAATTGAAGAATCCATGGCAGATAAGGATGTTATATGGAGCCTCATTGAAGCCCCACTGGGAAAATCACAGTACAGATTTGTAGAGTGTTAGAGCAAAGTCGTGTCCTTTTCTGTCAATAACTATCTTTATCTAGAAGCAGCTTAGGACTTACAACTACGCTGTGGTAGAAATTCAATGCTTAATCTAGGACACCAAGTACATTGATACTTGCACTGCCCGTCACAAAGTGGGTGGTATATGATGCATCAAATCATTAAATTGGGCTTATCCTATAGCAATCTATTAGTAAAAGTAATAGTTTATATGACACCAGGCTCAAGCAGGTCACAAAGTCACAGTGAATATTCATAAGTAGGCACCTCAGACTACTATAGTAATTAGTCCTGATATTTTGCCATTTCCTTCCAAATAAACTTAGAGCTTCTTTCTTTTAACAGAAAAAGAAAAAAGCATGGAGTTACAGATGCTTCTGCATGGTGTACTGAAAGACAGCAGTAAAGAGAAATTTTACCAGAAGGCAAAAACATAAATACAGGACATCTTGTTCTTCACTTTGATTGGAAGAAAAGATGGCCTGAGAAATGGATTTATACTATCTCAATACGTAATGGTCAATAGATTGTGTAGCCACTCAGTGACTTATTTAAAATAAATTTAAGACATTGGTGACAATGAAGTCTGGAAAAGAGATCTGTGGATGGACTTCTTGGAATGAGAAACAATTGATGTCTTCCACTCAATAATTGGTTAGATAAGATAAACAATCCTCTGTATACCAATCTTCTTTGCACACCTTCCCTAGTGCTTTCTCAATGGATCCAGGTACAAAGTGTCCATAGCATAGGGATAGAGAGTAAGCATGATTTCAGCAAGATGTATTTCACCGCACCAAGACCAGTCTGACTACCACCCTTGCTGAATGCCAAACTTGCAAATACCAGACAGCAATACTGAGTTCCTAATTTGGAATCACTACCTGGTACACCTGTTAACCACTTGGCAAAGGATTTACATTGTACTCCTTTATTCATTGAAGAGGCAGCTATTCATCCTGCAGAGAATAATTAAATAATATGAATATGTTTTTATTTCCATATATTAAACAATTCTGCTAGTATTATCATTTGTAGACTTACAGATTGTTTCACTTATTACCATGTTAACCCTATACAACATTGCCTCTGCAAAAGGAATTCATTTTACCATGGTATGATTGAGGAAATGGGCACATACCCATGCAATTGGTTTTGCTATGTACCTCCCACATAGAAGCAGCCAATCTGATAGAAGAGCAGAATGGCCTACTAAAACCTCAGTTATGACACTAGGGGATGAGGAAACTGGAGCTTTCCCTCTGCCATGTGAGGATACAGCAAGAAGGTGGCTGTCTGTAAATAGGAAGAGGGCCCTCACCAAGAACCCAGCCACACAGGCAACCTAATTCCAGAATTCCTAGCCTCCAGAAATGTAAGAACTAAATGTTTGTTATTTAAGCCACCAAATCTCTGCTATTCTGTTATAGCCACCCAAGCTAAGACAAAAATCAATCACCCTAGTCAGAAAAGTAACTCCCTGATTTGCATGTTTTGTCCTTGAGACATCTATTGTACCCAGTTCAGTGAAATTATGGCTTACTCCCTAAGGGAAACTTTTTTCTCTTGGGAAGTAGAATCTCCAAACTCACCAAGTTATGGAGAAGGCAGGCAAAACAAACAACAATAACCAAAAAAAAAAACCCAAAACACAAATAGTTTATTATATATAATTAGCTCTACTCCTACCTTCACTTCTTGGAACCCATTCCTCTCAATTCCATCTAAGGAAAAAGTGTCGTGTATTGGTTGCCGGTTAAGATATATACCATATTCTGTTGGATAACACCCAACCTCTCAAAATGATGTCTCCCAGCTGGTGTCATAACCGAGCTTTCATTAGGCCATTCTGCTGCTCTTCTATCAGATTCTGATCAAGCCAAACGCTGGCAGAGGGTAAGTGGAATGTGAAATGATGGATATGACTTTTTTAAGCAAGGCTGGATTTTTTTCAAATTTTATCAACCAAAACAAAACATTGCAACAGACTGAATGTAGAAGCATATATAAGAATTTGGTTGTCTTCAATTAAGTAAGACTTTAACGTGATTTGCAAAAATATAAAATAATGCAATTCTTTTCAATTCATATTTTATTTTTGAGAATATGATTATTTTTCATAAAAATGTGTAACCATGTCACAGGCTTATTATCATTCATTTCAAATTAATCAATAAATATGTTAATAATTAATCAATTTTAATTTTTTATTTTTTACCCCCAAAGCCACAGTAGATAGTTGTATGTCATAGCTGCACATCCTTCTAGTTGCTGTATGTGGGACGCGGCCTCAGCATGGCCAGAGAAGCGGTGCATCGGTGTGCGCCTGGGATCCGAACCCCGGCTGCCAGCAGCACAGCGTGTGCACTTCACCGCTAAGCCACGGGGCTGGCCTTAATCAATTTTAATTTTAACATGGTACATATAGTGACAAATTTAACCAACATAAGCAAACAGTTTTCATGGTCCTCAAGTTTTTGAAGTATGTAAAGTATGTGTGTGTGTGTGTTTTTTAAGTGTGTGAAGTATTTATTTCTTAAATATGTGAAGGTGGTCCTTAGAGGAAAAACTTGAGGACTGCTGAGTTAAAAGAATCTGAATAGAATTTTGTTTTCTAAGAGAATATTTATTATATAAGTACCTCTTACCCCAGGGATTTTTTTTAAATGGGAAGAAAATTCTTTAAATTTTATAGGTGTTGATGCAAATAATCAGTAATCAATCTATAAATCAAAATTGGGGAGACAGTGTCAAGATGGCGGTGTAGGTGGACCTTGAACTCACCTCCTCTCATGGACACAACGAATTCACAACTATTCTTGGAACAATTACCCCTAAGAGAGAACTGAAAACTGCATAAAAAGAACCACCACAGTAAGGGACGGTGCTGACTGAGGTGGAAGAGGCAGAAATTCCTTTCTGGAGAGGAAAAAGCCATCTTCTAGCCAAGATGCTTCATGGCTGGCTGGGAGCAACCTTAAGGTATGAAGCCTTCCCTGGACGAGTGGTGGATCTGAGTGGGGAAGCGTTATCACAATAAGCAGCTTTTGGACTCAGCACAACTGAGACAACTGTCATAATACCTGGCTTTGCTAGCTATTAACTACAATGGGGAATACCCCCAGAAAAGCTATTGGATGTAAGGGGGAAAAAAAAGCCTGCTTTTAAAGGGCACATTAAAACAGTAGCTCACAATACCTTGCTTAACCATGCACAAATTCACTCATTTTGGAAAGCAATCTAAAATCACCAGAAAGAAAGCTACACAGTCCTTTGGTGAAAAGAGACTCACATGATAGGCTCTGAGTGCATCTCAGTGAGAGGTGCAACCTCTCCAGGGACTAAGACATTAGTGGCAGCCATTATTGTGACCTAGTACAGGTGTGTTGTCACAGACACTGGCAGATGCCATTGGAGTTCTTCCTCTGGCCTGTTAGCACAGGGGTCTGCCCCACCCACTAGAGCACTGATTTAATCCAGCTCAGCCAGGGTAGGCAGGCTAGCCTAGGAATGGGGTCCACCTAATAACAAGCCCTCAGACAACTTATGAGCCCACATAGGTGGGATGCCTTGAACCTCTGCAACCAGGTGAGTGAATCTGCCTCTGTGGGGCAGGGTTGCAAGAGTGGAGGGCTTGAGTTGGTTGAGTGTGGGGGGCCCCTGCAGTGGGGCAACTGAGTCCACTTCAGCGGGTCAGAGAACATGCACAGGGCAGGACTGTGTAGATGGGGTGTGTGACCCTACGGCCGGTAGGGCCTGTCAGCTGGAGCAGACTTATGCTTCTCAAACAGCCACATAGGGGATCTGCCCCACCTTCCGAAACCTGAAACAATTGGGTGATCCCATGCCTGGGGTTAGCCCCACTCAGCTGCAACCCTGAGAGAGCTGACAACAGCCTTGTAGGCTGGAGGCCTGTAACAATTGTAAGCCTTTGAGCCTAGCAACCAGCTATGCTGGGGGCCTACTCACTTAACAGAAAAACTGCAGCAGGAATGTGCTATTAGACCTTGCAGCCAACTGTGCTGGGGCTCCCCACACCCAAAAAAGTGACTGAAAGGACCATAGCAGCCACACGCAGCTGAGCACTACAACCAGCTGGCCAGGTGGACAGCCTAGCCCCCCTGGGCACCTACAGCAAGAGCAAGCTGCTTTAACAGAAAGACACACATAGCCCACACAGGGGATATTCCTGGAACATTTGGAACTGGCAACAAGAGGGAAACACACTGCTGGGCCTCATAAAGCATCTCTTACATAAGGCCACCTCTCCAAGATTGCGAGACGTAGCTGATCTACCTAATACATAGATATAAGCACAGAGAAAGAGGCAAAATGAAGAGACAAAGGAATACATTCCAAATAAGGGAACAAGCCAAAACTGCAGAAAAAGAACTAAACAAAACAGAAATAAATAATCTACCTGACAAAGAGTTCAAACAAAGAGTCAGAAGAATGCTCACTGATCTTGGGAGCAGAATGGATGAACTCAGTGAGAACTTTAACAAAGAATTGGAAGATATAAAAAATACATGAGAATACAATACTGGAAATGAAATATTCACTAGAGGGACTCAACCAGAGTAGATGATACAGAAGAATGGATCAGCAAAGTGGATGAAAGACTAGAGGAAATCACCCAAGCTGAACAGATAAAAGAAAAAAGAATTAAAAAGAGTGAGGACAGTGTAAGAGACCTCTGGGACAACATCAAGCACACTAACATCCATGTTATAGGTGTCCTAGAAGGAGAAGAGCGAGACAAAGGGACAGAGAATCTATTTGAAGGAATAATAGCTGCAAACTTCTAACCTCAAGAAGGAAACAGATATCCAGGTACAGGAAGCACAGAGAACACTACACAAGATAAACCCAAACAGGCCCACACCAAGACATATCATAATTAAAATGTCAACAATTAAAGATAAAGAGAGCATCCTAAAAGCTGCAAGAGAAAGGCAACAAATTACATACAAAGGAAATCCCATAAGGCTATCAGCTGACTTCTTAGCAGAAACCTTATAGGTTAGAAGGGAGTGGCATGATATATTTAAATTGCTGAAAGGGAAAAAACCTACAGCCAAGAATACTCTACCTAGCAAGGTTACCATTCAGAATGAAAGGAGAGATAAAGAGTTTCCCAGATAAGCAAAAACTAAAGGAGTTTATCCCTATGAAACCAGCTTTACAAGAAATGCTAAAGGGACTTATTAAGTGGAAAAGAGAAGACCACAAATGGGAATGAGAAAATTATAAAAAAAGAAAAAAATCAATAAAATTACTGGTTAAGGCAAATATACAATAAAGTTGGCAGATCAACCACCTGTGAAGCTAATATGAAGGTCAAAAGACAAAAGTACTATAATTATCTATTTCCATGATAAGAGGGGAATGGAAATACATGCACAAAATAGAGAGGTTAGATATGATATCAAAAACAAAATGTGGGAGAAGGAGAGTAAAAGAGTAGAGTTTTAGCAAGAGGTCAAACTAAAGAGACCATCAACTTAATATAGATGCCTATATATGTAGGTTAATATATATGAACCTTATGGCAATCACAAACTAGAAACCTATAATAAATACATAAAAAATTAAGAGAAAGGAACCCAAACATAATACTAAATAAAGCCATAAAACCACAAGGGAAGAGAGCAAGAGAAGAAGAAAGGAACAGAGAAGAATTACTAAAACACCCAGAAAAAAGGTAACAAAATGTCAATAAGTAAATTCTTATCAATATCTAATTTAAATGACAATGGACTAAATGCTCCAACCAAAAGGCATAGGGTGGCTGATTGGATAAAAATACAAGACCCATATTATGCTGCATACAAGAGACACACTTCAGACATAAAGACATTCACAAATTGGAAGTGAAGGGATAGAAAAAGGTACTCCATGAAAATGGCAATGAAAAGAAAGATGAGGTAGCAATACTTATATTAGACAAAATAGATTTTAAAACAAAATCTCTGACAAGAGACAAAGAAGGGCACTACATAATGATAAAGGGAACAATTCAACAAGAGGATCTAACTTGGAAATTTCTATGCATTCAATGTAGGAGTACCTAAATATGTAAAGAAATTATTAACAGATGTAGAAAGAGGACTAGACAGTAACACAATAATAGTTGAGGACTTTAACACTTCACTTACACCAATGGATATATCATTCAAACAGAAGATCAACAGGTAAACATTGGCCTTAAATGACACATTGGACCAGCTGGACTTAGTAGAAATATACAGAACATTCCATATAAAAACCACAGAATACACATTCTTTTCAAAAGCACATGGAACGTTCTCCAGGATAGATCACATATTAGGCCACAAAAGCAAGTCTCAATAAATTTAAGAAGATTGAAATAACACCAAGCATCTTTTCTGACCACAATGGTATGAAACTAGAAATCAACTACAGGAAGAAAATCAGAAAAGCCACAAATATGTGGAGATTAAACAAAAGGCTACTGGACAATGACTGGGCCAATAAGAAATCAAAGGATAGATCAAAACATAACTAGAGACAAATGAAAATGAAAATACGACAAGCCAGAATTTATGGGATACAGCAAAAGCAATTCTAAGGGGGAAGTTTATAGCAATACAGGTCTACCACAACAAACAAGAAAAATCTCAAACAAACAATCTAACAGTGCACCTAAAGGAACTGGAAAAAGAAGAACAAACAAAGCCCAAAATCAGTAGAAGAAAGGAAATAATAAAAATCAGAGCAGAAATAAATGAAATAGAGACTAAAAAAAATAGAAAAAATCAACAAAACTACAAGCTGGTTCTTTGAAAAGATAAACAATACTGACAAGCTTTTAGCTAGACTCACCAAGAAAAAAAGAGAAAAGGCTGAAATAAATAAATCAGAAATGAAAAAAGAGAAATTATAATGGATACCTCAGAAATATAAAAGATTATAAGAGAATACTATGAAAAAGTATATGTCAACAAATTGGAAAATCTAGAAGAAATAGATAGATTCTTAGAATTATACAACTTTCTAAAACTGAATCCAGAAGAAATAAACAATTTGAACAAACCCAAAACCAGTAAGGAGATCAGAAGAGTAATCAAATCCTCCCCAAAAAGTAAAAGTCCAGGACCAGACGGCTTCCCTGGTGAATTCTACCAAACATTGAAAGAAGACTTAATACCTATCCTTCTCAAACTCTTCCAAAAAATTGAAGAGGAGGGTAAACTTCCTAACTCATTCTAAGAAGCCAGCATTACCCTGATACCAAAACCAGACAAGGACAAGAGAAAAAATAAAATTACAGGCCAATATCACTGATGAACATCAATCCAAAAATACTCAACAAAATACTAGCAAATCAAATACAATACATTAAAAAGATCATATACCATGATCAAGTGGGATTTATTCCAAGGACACAGGAGTGGTTCAACATCCACAAATCAATCAATGTGATACACTACCTTAACAAAATGAAGAATAAAAATCACATGATCATCTCTTAGATGGACGGAAAGCATTTGACAAGATACAGCATCCATTTATGATAAAAACTCTGAATAAAACTGGTGTAGAAGCAAAGTATCTCAACATAATAAAGGCCATATATGACAAACTCACAGCTAATATCATCCTCAATTGTGAAAAACTGAAAGCTATCCCTTTAAGAACAGGAACCAGACAAGGATGCCCACTCTCACCACTCCTATTTAATATAGTATTTGAAGTCCTAGCCAGAGCAATCAGGCAAGAAAAAGAAATAAAAGGGATCTAAATTGGAAAGGGAGAAGTGAAACTGTCACTATTTGCAGATGACATGGTTTTATATGTAGAAAACTCTAAAGAATCCACCAAAAAACTTTTAGAAGTAATAAATGGATATGGTAAATTTGCAGGATACAAAATCAACATACAAAAATCCATTGCATTTCTATACACTAATAAGAAATAGCAGAAAGAGAAATTAAGAATATAATCCCATCTACAATTGCAACAAAAGCAATAAAACACCTAAGAATAAACAGAGACAAAGAGGTGACAGACTTTTGCACTGAAAACTATAAAACATTGTTGAAAGAAATTGAAGACACAAAGAAATGGAAAGATATTCCGTGCTCTTGGATTGGAAGTATTAACATATTTAAAATGTCCATACTTCCTAAAGCAATCTACAGATTCAATGTAATCCCTATCAAAGTTACAAGGACATTTTTCACAGAAATAAACAAAGAATCCTAAAATTTATGTGGAATAACAAAAGACCCCTAATAGCCATGGGAATCCTGAGAAAAAAGAACAAAGCTGGAGATATTTTGCTCCCTGACTTTAAAATATACTACAAAGCTGTAGTAATCAAAACAGCATGGTACTGCACAAAAACAGACACACAGATCAATGGAAAGAATTGAGAGGCCAGAAATAAACGGACATGTCTATCGACAGCTAATTTTTGACAAGAGAGCCAAGAACATACCTGGAGAGAGGAAAGTCTCTTCAATAAACGGTGTTGGGAAAACCGGACAGCCACATGCAAAAGAATGAAAGTAGACCATTATCTCACATTACACACAAAAATTAACTCAAAATGGATTCAAGACTTGAATATAAGACCTAGAAGAAAACATAGGCAGTACACTCTTCGACATCGTTCTTAGCAGCATATTTTCAAGTACCATGTCTGACCAGGCAAGGGAAACAATATAAAAAATAAACAAATGGGACTACAACAAACTAACTACTACAACAACTATACAACATTCTGCAGAGTGAAGAAAATCATCAACAAAATGAAAAGACAACCTAACAATTGGGAGAAGATATTTGCAAACCATATATCTGATAATGGGTTAATATCCAAATATATAAAGAACTCATACATCTCAACAACAAAGAAACAAACAGCCCAATTAAAAAACGGGCAAAAGATCTGAAGTGACATTTCTCCCAAGAAGTTATACAGACTGCCAGTAGCCACATGAAAAAATGTTTGACATCACTAATTATTAGGAAAATGCAAATCAAAACTACAATGAGATATCATCTCATGACCATCAGAACGGCTATAATTAACAAGACAGGAAATAATAAGCGTTAGAGAGGATGTGGAGTAAAGGGAACTCATATACTGCTGGTGGGAGTGCAAACTGGTGCAGCCACTATGGAAAACAGTATTTTGATTCCTCAAAAAATTAAGATAGAGCTACCATATGATCCAGCTATCCCACAGCTGAGTATTTATACAAAAAACATGAAAACACAAATGCATAAAGATACATGCACTCCTATGTTCATTGCAGCATTATTCACAATAGCCAAGACTTGGAAGCAGCCTAGGTGTCCATCAAGGGAGGAATGAATAAATAAGATGTGGTATATATACACAATGGAATACTACTCAGCCATAAAAAAGGATAAAATCTGGCTATTTGTGACAACATGGATGGAACTTGAGGGTATTATGCTAAGTGAAATAAATCAGAGGGAGAAAATCAAATACCATATATTCTCACTCACAAATAGAAAATAAAAACAACAACGAATGAACACATGGAGACAGAGATTACATTGGTGGTTACCAGAGGGGAAGGAGAGAGGGAGGAGGGAGAAAGGGGTGATCAGACACATGTGTGTGATGATGGATTGTAATTAGTCTTTGGGTGGTGAACATGATGTAAACTACATAGAAATTGAAATATAATGATGTACCTCTTAAATTTATACAATGTTATAAACCAGTGTTACCACAACAAAAGAAATAAATAAGTAAACACAAAATTTAAAAAAAAAATCAAAATTGGGGTGAGTTTATTATGAGCCAGATCTGAGGACTAGACTAGGGCCTTCCTTCCCCAAGAAAGAAAGGGCACAAAGAAATGGGGTGTACAGAGTGGTTATACACAGTCTTGGAACAAAGAGCATACATCATATATGATAAGAATGTCCCTTTTCCTACTGTCATGAGATTGCTCTGCTGGCACAGCAGATCGGTGAACACAGCTGGTCAGAGGTCACAAGGTGAGCACAGCGGGTCAGTAATTAATCCTTAGTTTAGGGAGAGATGCTTATCCTAAAAGAAATGTCAATATGGGGGAAGTTACATCCCTATCTTTAAGGGCATCATTCTTGTCTTTGGAACATGGTAAATATTTAAAGCAGATGTATAGTGCACGCTCAACAGGCCCTTTTGGAAAAACAAAGTCAGGCCGAATTAGTTTTCAACCACACGGCTTCCTCATATACTCCAATATACACTATTGCTTTTCATTTATTTATCATAGGGGAATCACACATACACAAAACTAAAATGTAACCCAAGAAGTGTTACAGCAGATGTGAGAGTGAAGACTAGCCCAATCTAGAAAAATTCTTCAAAGGTAAGAATTGAGAATGGGTTTGTAATGTAGATGATAGTGTCCTTGTCCTAAGAGGCTAGGGTCATAAATATAGTGCCAAACACCAGTAGCTATTGACTTTTTTTCCATTTTAAGGTAAGAAAGGCAGCAGAAGAAGCATGGTGTCACAGTCACTTAGAGATCAGCAATAAATATGGCAGAGGTATTTTGGAGGAGAAAAAAGGCAAAAGATATGAAAGAAATTTTGTTATAACAGTAAATATTTTTTTCAGGTGATTAAAATAATTTATATTCATCACCATTAATGTGAGATATTACATGTATTATACAGAAAAGATTGTAGTTAGAAGAAGTTAAATAACAGGCTCAGAGCTCTGCAGCAAGTAAACAATGAAGCCAGTATTGAAAAACAATAGGTTCCATGTCCAAGGTTTTTCCTTTTATCCTTACATTACATAATAATTTTGTCATATCACATTAGAATTGCTCTATACTTCTCTGGCATATATAATGCATATTTCGAATATTAAAATTTTAATCTCTTTATTAAAATTCTATACTACATATATTGCAAAGAATGTGGATCAAGCATTAGTGTTAAATTTGTATTAATATGCATTGTGAGCCTAAGCAAATGGAAAAATCAATAAATGCCAGGGACATACTATGCACTGTACAAGACATGATTAGGCAATATTTATACCACACCAACGAGTTGGAGGGGAAATCTAAGCGAATATATGACTGAATGCTTAGGGAACATAAAATGGATTATAAATATTTTAAAAGGGTTTTGAATTCTAAAAATATTCAGTTGGAAATCATGAAGACTGCGGCTAATAATAAAAGCTAAATTCTTTTATTAGTATTTATAGGATTGGACTGGATAGAGATAAGAACCATAGCAGAAATATAGGCCCCAGCCGAAAGGTCTTATAGAAGTGTTTTCAAATTCTGTATTTCGGGAATCCCTTCCCAAAATAGCCTTCCTGCATCTGCCCTCTGTCACTAATGCTTGACATTCTTGAGTAGAGGAGCAAGATTTTATTCTATCATCATGAGTATGAGAGAGTATAGGGTGAGAACAGAGTCTCTGGGCTCAGGTTTTCTGGATTAAGCAAAGCTGCACCACTTACTACCTGTGAGACTCAGAGCAACTTACCTCAACCATCTGTGCCTCAGAGTTCTTGTGGGTTAAATCTGGCATGATAATAGCATCTGTCTCATAGCTGTGATCTTATTAATGACAAATTAAGTAACCCTGAGACAAGTTTAAATGAGTTAAGTTTTCATTTTAGTGTGAATTAATTGTGGTAGATACTTTTCTGAGAGCATGTTTTGCTCAGAGAAAATGCAAGAGTCAGAAGTGAAAACTTTTATTCCTGAAGTTAAAAGAGATTAGAAAAACATACAGCACAGAACGGGTCCTGAAGATGCCAAAAGGAGTTAAAAACACATACATACATACTACATGCTTGCGTGTCTGCACACATACATACGTGGTTAGCTGTTGCCTAACAAGCAACAACAGAACTACAGTGGCATACAATAGTAAATATTTATTTCTCCCACATTTATGGAATTTAGATGATCCTGGCTGGGCCCAGTTGGGTTTTTCTACTGAGCTTAACTGGACTCTACCTTGCACCTACAAGTAGTTTGGGGTTCAGTTCTATCCGGGTTTGGCTGAGCACCATATCTGGAGCATCAATATGTTTGCCTTCTCCTGCAACCAGGTGGCGGGCTCAAGTATGTACTTTCCATGGAGATGGCAGCAGTGCAAGAGAGGAAGCCGCTCTCACAAGTGCCGCGTCACATTCACCCGTGAAGCCTCTCATTGTTCAAAGCAGATGTAGGAGATTGAATAGTGGTCCCTAAAGGGATCTGTCCACATCCCAGAACCTGTGAGTGTGAGCTTATTTGGAAAAAGTATCTTGCAGATGTAATTGTTAAGGAACTCAAGATAAGATCATCCTGGATTATCTTGGTGGGCCCTAAATCCGGTGACAAAGGTACTTAGAGAGAAGAAGGGCAGACACAGACACAGAGGAGATAACCATGTGAAGATAGAGACAGAAATTGGAGTTGTGCAGCAAGAAATGCCTGCAGCCACTACAAACTGGAAGAGGCAAGGAAGGAGCCTTCCCTAGAGCTTCCGGAGGCAATGTGATCCTGCTGACACCTTGATTTTGAATTTCTGCCATCCAGAACTTCAGGTAATATTTTTCAGTTGTTTTAAGCCACCTTGTTTGCGGGAATTTGTTATGGCAGCCCTACAAAACTAATATAGCAGGTAACACTTTTGAACTTAGATTCAAGGAGTTAGGAAAGCAAGCCCTGTCCACAGTGAGCGGGCACTGCAACGCTGCACGGAAAAGGACTGGATGCAGAGAGGTGTGAAGAATTGAGGTAATTAGTTCAATCCACCACATCTACCAGGACTCAGCCTCTACTCCCAAAGAAATAGAAAAGCATCATTGTCCTTTTGTTTTCTAAGACGTTCTAAGGAATATGAAAAATAAATCACTATCATATACTCATTGCTGTATCACTTGATACTGTTTTGATTCATTACATGGTTGATGAAAGACTCGAAGGGGACCCCTACAATCCCTGCCTTGTTGTGATCATATATTTTTTTTTTGTCTTCTTTCTTTGAATGTGGGTGGGATCTGTGACGTGTTTGCAACCGATATCATATGGCACAGATGATGGGCTGTTACCTCCGTGATTATGTTACCCTATATAAGACTCCCTCCTGCTAACAGACTTGCTCTAGATTTCTCCCTTGCTAGATTTGAAGAAGTAAACATCAATGTTGGAAGCTCAAATAGCAAGTTGCTGAGGGAGCCTTCAGGACCTGGAAGCCTCCAGCCATCAGCCAGCAAGAGGCCAGAGCAGTTCTACAGCCACGTGGGCATGATTTCTCCAATAATCTGTGTGAGCCTGGATGGGGATTCTTCCTAGTCCAGCCTCCAGATAAGAATACAGTTCAAATAACATTTTATTGCAACCTTGTGATATCCTAAGCAGAGGACCTGGCTAAGCTGAGGCTAGATTCCTGATTCACAGAAACTGTGATATAATAAATGTGTGCTGTTTTAAGCTGCTAAGATTGTAATACTTTATTAAGCAGCAATAAGCTAATAATATAACATGAAAACAGGCATTTTCAAGTTTGTTAACTGAATCTAACATATTAGTCTCAGTATTTAGGGATTGAGTCCAACATAAGCCACAGTCCTAAGATATCTTTGTTTCTAAATCTGGCACAGTAATTTAAATAAAAGAGACAAGTGATAAACTTGGTGGATGTGCAGGAAAGGATTATTGTAGTACAACATTAGAAAACTGCATCCTGTGAACAAGGAAGTTTATTTAGGCTAGTGAACAAAAGGCTTGAATGAAAAAGATGAGCTCTTTTCAAAAATCTGGAGATTTTTCAAGTGGAAGGGGTAGTAGACTTATTTTGTACTGCTCTGGACAGCAAAGCCATGACTAACAAATGGAAATCATAAAAATGCGGCTAACTTTCTAAGCAATTAGATGTGGACAACCAAAGAATTGGTTACCAGGTAGAATGGTGAGTTTTTTTGTTCCTGGAGAAATTCAAGCAGAGGTTGAATGAACACCTATCCCTGATATTACAGGGAGGAAAATATGATAGATAGACGGATAGATAGATAGTTGAATGGATGGATAGATGGAGATACGATAGCTTGATAGGTGGAGAAATGGAAGAGAGTACGATATATAAATGGACAGATAGAGCTATGGATAGATTGACAGAAATTAGATAGATAGGTAGGTAGGTAGCTAGTTAGCTAGATAGACAGATAGATAAGAGATAGATGAGTGATAGATGAGATACAGCCTTAGCTGGATAAGTGAAGAAGTGGATGGACAGATGAATAGAGGGATTGGTGTAAGAATAGATGGATAGATAGGTACATATATAGATGCATAGATAGATAAAGAGAATGATTCATAAAAATGTACAGATACATAGATAAAATAGATAGCCCTGTACTCTCTTCTTCCTTGAGGTCTAAAAAATTTCAAGAGTTTTTTCATATTGATGTCTTGCCTTGGGGATGAAAATACTGCAAGTGGTGTAAATCACTTTGCTAAAACATCGGAAGTACACTATGTACCATAAGCAGGAGGGAGTGATAGCCTCTTTATCAATCAATCCCATTCCTCTCAATGGCTGATATATTTCTTTTCTAGACTAATTTGTTTGTTGGATGGTGAGTGAATTACAAGCAGCACACGTTGGAATGCTTACTCTATCAAAACACAAGTCAGCTGCTTTCTACAGCAATGGCTCATGCCAGCTGGCTAAAGAATGGCATTGGCTCCAGCTGTGTTTTGAAGCTACACATTTCATGTTTTACAGTCCAATCAGATGCACTGGCACTGAATAAAATGGGTCCAGAAAATATAAGAGAGGATAAAATGAATAGAAAAAGAGGATAATGCTATGTAGTGAAATAAATTCTAGTCTGGATTCAACTTGATCACATTTAGACACATATTCACAGTTACCATGAAAGCAGTATTTCAGTTTCTATAAAGCCTGTCATATGTAGATTTCAATCTATATCCATGAACAAGTTGTGCAAGTTAGAAATCAAAATAAAAGATGAAGAGATGCCATCTTTGGATTTTAGTCTCATTTGAATTTTAGCAAATTATTCTTGTATTTATTTAGAATTTAAATAAGGCATTCAAATTTTAATTTTAATTTATGTTATAAAAAGAGTGACTTTTTTAGATTTTTCAGTAAGTAAATATTAATATAAAGCATGTATGTCCACTGTAGTGTTAACCCTGATGGTTGGTTTCTTTTTTCCTTTTTGTAATGCAAGTGCCTGAGTTAAGTTTTGATTGCCCAGGCATCCACTTCAAAGATGGCATCCGCTTCAAGGATGGCTATCTCGAATGAACACATCGCCAGCCACACACTAGATAAAGTGCCAGGCCGCCTCCCGCCACTGAGGCTCCTTTGTTTTAGAGATCTTGGTTGATTTTGATAACTGATGATTTGGGCCACTTGTTTTTTCTTCCTGTACTTTAAATTCCCACTCTTATGTTTTACATTCACCAATAAAGAATGAGCCCACTAAACTCTTGGCCCCCACACTAGGCCCCCACCCTCAACTCCAACAAAAATAGAACCCTAGGCTCATCTGCTCTCCCTCTCTCTTCCTGCAACCACGCTGTGTGGCCCCAGGTGTGACATGTAATTTCCAGGATCTGTAAATAATAAACCTTTTTTTTTTCAAAGTTTCCTGATGGTTATTGCTGAAGGGCGTCTTGCAGTCATAAGAACCACAATGGCTGGTCCAGCTACAACATTGGTTGTTGATAGGCTGAGACCAGCACACAACATCCACCAAATCTCCTCGCTCTCAATTTCCTAATGTTTTCATTTATTGGTTCAAATATTGAGCAACTGCTATGTGCATAACAGGCATGTTATGACCATTATTCTTAGAAAGTTACAAGCTGAAAAGAGTCACTGGAATAAATGTTAATGATATGTGACAGGTGCTAGAATAGAGGTTTTCACTCTATGGCAAAGGCTCAAAGGAAGGGAACAATGATCAATTCTCTCTGACAGGATGGGGAAAAGTTGTTTAAAGAAAATAAAGTTTTGGGGCCAGCCTGGTGGCATGGTGGTTAAGTTCACGTGCTTCTCTTCGGTGGCCTGAAGTTTGCAGGTTTAGATCCCAGGCACAGACCTACACACTGCTCATCAAGCCATGCTGTGGCAGCATCCCACATACAAAATAGAGGAAGATTGGCACAGATGTTAGCTCAGGACCGAGCTTCCTCACAAAAAAAAAAAAAAAGGAAGAGAAAGTTTTGTCACACCCTCCAGAATGAGTAGGAATGACTAGGGCGAGAAAAGAAGGATGGCAGGAGAGATGCCAGGCCAAGGAGGCAGCATGCCGAATGTTTAGAGATAATGGTCATTTGGAGGAAGAGTGAATAAAATGGTATGTCTTCTCACCCTCGCCCAGGGAGAATTTTTGATGTGGTTCTGAATGAAATGGAGAGAGATGAAGTATGAATTGGAAGAGAGAAGAGAATAAAAAAAAGATGAAATGAAAGAAAGAGGAAAAGTAAATAGACTAGAATGTGAGTAAGTAGAAATGAAGAGAATCAAGATAGAAGTGGTAGAAGAGTCAGACAGGTGTCAGATGTGAAAAAAAATCATTTATCACTTTCGTGAGGCATTTTCTGCAATTAACATAAAAGAGCTATGTAGTCATATGTTTCATGTATATTTTCTTTTCTTTTTTTTCATTTTTTTTTTTTTGTTCACCTAAAGCCCCAATAGATAATTGTATGTCATAGTTGCACATCCTTCTAGTTGCCACATGTGGGATGCGGCCTCAGCATGGCGGGAGAAGCAGTGCATCGGTGCGCGCCCAGGATCCGAACCCGGGCCTCCAGTAGCGGAGTCCGCGCACTTAACCGCTAAGCCACGGGGCCGGCCCTTCATGTATATCTTAATGTTTATTTTTTTAATTAAAAGAAAATCATTAGGAAAACAATATGTATATAATATAATTTCTGGGTTTAATTTGATAGTATCCCCTACTCATATTCAAGAATTTTCAAGGGAACTTTAAACAGCTCTATTATTTATTGCTTATATTCACTCACCCATTCATCTACTCATCTATTATATAATTCATTCAAAAATCTTTTATGAGCCCCTTCGAATCTAGGAATAATGACAGATGCTAGGGATACGTCAGTGAACAAAATGGTCCAATTCCTTGCCTTCCAACTAAACTGCCCTTTCTGACTAAAATGATATCAGACTTGGTAAGAAGATGCAAATTAAGAATACAAAATTTCAGATTTCTTTCCTTGCCATTTAGAATTGTCATTTCCCCTTGTTGTATTTACTTTCATGGGCACTGGCCTTCACTCTGTCTCTGAAGAGTTCTGATTTGGCCAAAATGACTACATTCCATCTTTCTGAATGCAAATTCAGACATTTGTATAAGATAGCTTTGTGTGTTGCTTCTCTTTGTGGTTTACTTTAGGCCGCTTTGCCAAGGCCTTTAATTGAATAAAATTGTTATTCCTATATTTATCTAGTTATAATAATCAGTATCCTTAATTTTTATGTCAACTTTTCTCCATAAGCTGCCACAGGAGGGTAATGGCAATTGAAAAGCTACAAAGAGGTGGCAATAACTATTGCGACCTGCTTGTCATCAGAACAAATTCTATTAATCCTCAGAGAAAGTCCTGCCAAGCCAGCAACATTTCTTTCCCACTGGGAGGGTAAAGCTCCTCATCCTTTTTTCCTGCCTCCTCTAAATTGCTGCCCCACATTTACCGTTGCAACTGCATTATTGGCCAGTGACCTGATGTTTTTCTCCTGCCTGCCAAATGGTTAGGAAACCACAAGCAGGCTGTTTCCTTTTCTGGAGGCAAAATTACCACAGACAAACATCCGACTCAGGATAAGTAAATTACCTTGGTCAATTGATTTACAATTTATCTGGGGCAAGGTTTTGATGGAGATATTAAAAGGGAAGTAAAATTTATAACACTGACATAAAGATCAGAATTCACTGCTTCTGCCAAGAGCAGCCACATTCTATACTCCACCAGGCAGGTTAACTCAGCCTTTTGGCTCATTGGATTTTTTCGTTTCCAACAGTTTCATTTATGCTTTGGGGTTTAAATAACCTTCTGCTTAAGGCCCCATGTCTCCGACAGAGTGGAGCCTTGTGTATATGACAGCAGTAGCTCTTCAGTCTCCTGGGTGTGCTGTGGAATCATATCACCCCTTCCCTTCCTTTGATTTCTCCTGTTCTCCAGTAGGTGGTAGACAAGCAGTACCATGACTACTTATTTAAGCTGCCAGGAAATGTGGGAATAGTATCCAAGGCATGTTTTTCCCCAGGCAAGGAATAGAGCAGGATGCATTAGGCTGTTGCTGCTTTCTTCTTAACTCTTGTTCTAGCCATCAAATCCCCCTTTAAAAGTAATACATCAAGTCACATTTTTGTAAAACATTACAAAGGCCGGTCCAGTAGTGTTATTCTAAAAAACACTTTGCAATAATAAAAGTGGAAAATAAATAGTTTTCTTGCAGATGGATTTTTTTGGTTGTGGGAAAGGTAGATACTTGGAGAAAATCAAGTAAAAGAGACCCAATGCTATGCATTAACCTGCAAGCTACTGAAGACTAGGTCCTTTTTCTCACATCTTATCTTTGTTCAGCAGTAGTTAACAGTGCATGATAGACAGAAGATGCTTAGTAAATTTATGTTAAATTTATCTTCTAAATTGTCTTGCTAGGATTTGAGAGAGAAATGAGAGAGAGGAGAGAGAGAAAACAGTAGGACATAGCATATTTAGGAATGTGATCATGGATTGTCCTTAAACTGTAAACTTTACAATATTACTATGGAGCATAGAACTTTCAAACTGTCCAGGTACTAGATCTTTTTCTCATGGGAGAATAATAGGATCACACTCTTCTCATTAAGAGGAGTCAAACAAATCAAATCACTATCTTTTTGGTTAACACATTACGTGGAAGGAATCTTGCTTAATATTTTATGCTAAATCATCATGTAACTTTCAATTACTTGAGAATATAAGGAGTAAGTGTCTGCAAAATAAAAAGCAAATCTTCAAATAGTATGCAAAAATGGAATTTGATTAATATTCCCCCACATTGTGCTGTCTTTTTCTGTAATCAAGGTTAGCTGAAAAGTCTGGGTCCCTATGGAAAGAAGTATAATTATTACTAAAACTCAAACAGAACACACAAACAATTGGCTTGGCCATGGTCATTTTTTGACTTCACTGTGTAGAGATGTGCCATCTGTTCCAAACCTTTGTCGGAGGAAGAGGGAGAATCTCCCTCTGCCCTTTCCCTTGAGGTTCTTATGGCTGGCCAAATAATTAACAAGACAGGTTAGCAGGAGAAAATAATACCAAGTTTAATAACATGTATACATGGGAGAAAGCAGGGACACTGTGTTTCTCAACACAATAGCAGAAATTCTCATCTTAAATACCATGTTCAGCCAACGACAAAGGACAAAGGAGGATTTTGGGGGTGGGGGGAGTCAGTTACAGGAGATTACCACTAAAGCACAGTAAACAAGAGTAAGGTTATTATGCAGATTTAAGGCCTCAACTTTCACATTGATAAGCCTCTAGAAATGAGGGCATCCCCCCCACTTGCCAAAACAGAGAGGGAGATACCTTTATAAATGGAGATTTCCCATATAAATGTAAATGATTGTCTGGCAACTCCTTGCAGGGCCATCCAGAGAATGTGGCCAGAGAGAGAGAACTTTCGATAAGATGAGCTTGTTGGTGCCTTTCCTATTGTAACATTTATCCTACATTATTTTTACAGCCATCATGATAGATCTGTTTCAGGAAGGAGTTACTATGTCAAATTTTTTAGGCAGTTAGTGGGGGAGGTCAAATGTCCCTAGAGAAAACAATCAAGGTAAAGAGATATATTTTAGGATGGCCAAATCTTGATCTCCCACACCTTCAACCTCTTTCACAGTCCTCATGTCTGTTATTTCATTCCTATCTACTTCTTTGTATCCAAATTTAACTTTAATTTACGTGTTTGCCTATATCCGTAAACCCTATTTCTACATATGATTCCATCCCCAGTTTAAATATCTGTATTTCATTCTTGGCCTCATATGGCCTAAAATTTTTCTTGCAAATATTATTCACTTAATAATGTTCTAGTACATTAAATTGTATTGATATCACTTCTGTTCATGCTCTGTTACAAAATTGGACCTGAGTCCATCTCACCTTGTCATCTGATCTTTGCTCTTTATTGTTAACTGATATTCAAAAACATGACCTGACTTCGTCTTCAGGATTTATCGTACCTCCATAACAAATTTGAATATTCTGACCATTTGTTTATGCTCTCTGTGTCCATGCCATTTATTCCATCTCTAAGACACACCTCCCTACCTTCCTCCAAATGCCTTTAAGTCCATGATCCATACGGCACAATTCAGAACATATAAATGAGAAAATGATCTCGCGTGAATTTAACTTTGGTCTGATTTAGACCGGAGACTATATGATTTAAAGAGGGGGAGTTTTCTTAAGATGTACTTGGCTCTTAGTAAAAGCAGGGCATTCTCTAATAGCTTAGTGTCCAATTTATCCTTCTTGTTCTAATGGACATTTAAGGTTCCTCCCTTGGCAGAGGGAAGAAAACTAATGTAGATGGCTCAGGAGCAATGGCATCCGTGGCAATAAGATTGAGGGTGACAATGTTGAACTTTACTGAGTCTTGTCATCCTGGAAAACATGACAGTTAAAGGAAACTCTCCCTCCTTTTTGTGTTCGGACATGGCTTACTGTAAAGAAGCACTCTTCTCTACATGACTTAGATAAAATTCACAGATGTCCCCTTTGCTTACCTATGACAAAGCCAGACACAGACCTACAGATTCCCATTCATTGCCTCATAAATGAATAGCTGATCTGCTTTGGTGCCACCGATTAGTCAGAACTAAATGCTTGTCAACCGAACTTTGGTTAAGATTCTGTACCATCCCTGACACCCTTGAACTTAGACCCAGTCTGAGCATGAGCCAGCGAGTGACCCCTCTGTAATGGGCCCTCTTGAAAATAGGCCGGCTTTCAGGGTAAAATATTCTCTGACCTACCATCCAGTCATGACCATCCTTGCTTATGCCACTTCCTCAAACCTGGCATCCTCGATTTCAATACTTTTCTTTATAAAACGAAAGCCCCTTTCTATCTAACCTTTGCAATGGTGGCAGATTTCTTGGTCAGAACATTCTCCGTATTGCAAAAGACTCCCTCCCGCTATTGCTCAGAGTCTCCTTCCCTTGTTTTGCAATGAGCCTTTCTAATAAGGTCTTTCCTTTTCTAGGTCCAACGTTTATTTTCTTTTTGACAGCTTCCGAAGTTGTGACTTGGATCAAGATTGGGTCTCACCTATGACTCCCACCAACCTCTTACAGGTTATGGTGCCTTGTGTGTCCTTTAAACTCTGCTGCTAGGCAATTCGAGGATCCTTCGTTGAGTTCAATTCTCAGACCAGTGTTCCAGACATTTTGTCTGATGAAGCATGATGAGGAGTTACTTTGATTTTTTTCAGGCAAAGAGACAACTCTTTCTGCCCCTTCTCTGAGTCTTTTTTTATTTTTCTTAGGTCCCCACACCTGGGGATCATGTAGGACATTTCCTCCTTTCCTTTGACCCAGAGATTCCCTAAGTGGTTTCCTTGTCTCTCTGTCTTGGGGATTGTGTGAGGAAATTAATCAAGTAGAATTTTCCCCCAGCATCTTCAAAGATTGTTTGCATGTTTATTTTTCCCTTGGGATTAATTATTTGTTAATCCCATGCGTAACTCTCACTCTGTTGGGCACCCTCCCTCCTCTTCTCCCGTAGACTATATTCCTTGCAAAACAGAACTAATTCAGTCTAATATCTCCAGAAATGGTAAACTTTTACCAAAGGCAATTTAAAACTCAAATAGCCTCTTTGGGAAACTTAGGGTGAACCCAAACTGGCTCATCTAAGCCTCTCCCTTCCCTTTACTGCTTGCTCTTTCCTCCCTTCTGCTATCTTCCACCTTTCCTTCAGCTCCCTTGAATCCTTTTATCTGACCCCTTTAACAATCTCTATCTATTCCACCCCTCTATCGGCCCTTGCCAGACCTTTCCCTTCCCATTCCAGCTTCTCAATTCCCTGTAGTCATTTGAGTTTACTTCCTCTTTCCCTATTAGGGGCTCTCAGATCCCAAGAGCAACCATCAGAGTCTGAAAAAGCTAGGTGGAGACAGGCTAGATGTTTTACCCATGCAGATGGGCTTTGGAGACACCCAGATGGCCTCTGGCTCTCTCCTCATTCCTTTGCCCATGTTCTCCATAAGATTCTACACCATGGCAAATGGACTCTTAAAGGTTTCCTCCAGAGTTATTGTTGGGGAGCTGGTAAAATCAACTTTTCCCATCTTCCGGAAAAACATTCCTGGTAAAATTGTAAAGATGGGAAAAGGACAAGAGTCAATTCTTTTATACAAAACAGTGAATTTTGCAGTTTTTTTTGTTTATGCCTGAAACATAGCTAAGATTTTAGAATTGAAGCTACAAGCTCTCTATTTTTGTCTGTCTGTCTGTGTATGTGCATATGTAGTATTTTCCTACCTCCAGGTAATATTACCAAATTATATTACACAACCCTCTTCAAAGAGCTCTATTACAATTGGTTTAGAGATAATTAAGCACTTATTTAAATTGGATATTCTTGAAATCTCTGAAAAGAAATGAAATTTAACTTACTCTGAAAAATTTTATTTCAACAGTAATTATGTTTTGTAATATTTTAGCATGCAGATAGTTTTCAAGATTTGTTAGTAATTTAAAACCTTAGACTTATGCTAAATTAAGTATACACAGTACACAGGATATGTTAAAAAAAAAATGAGTAATATTATTTTTCCTAAAGTAAAATAACTATTTATTCCCAGATGAGAAAGATGAAAGTGTAGAAAAATACCTGAATGGATATGGAAAGTTGTAGAGAGTTTGCAGAAAGGCCATTTTATTTACCATAGTCAAAGCTGGCTAAGGTTTCATGGACTTATTTCTAATATTTTTAAATAAAATTTAGTATGAATATTATACTCATAAAAGACTAGAGTTTGGTTTTCTCTTTGTTAAAATGACAAAATTTTCTTGGATTACTGGCCTCCTCTTAATAAGAATTTGTAAAAGGCTTTTCTTTACCTTCTGAGTTGTCTGCCTGGAAGGCAAAGATTCCATGTCTTATCAAAATAGTTTCCTATGCTTTATATTGACTTTATCATGTCCTCAATTGTTTAGGAGAACAAAGTCTTTGCACTTTTAAGAAGAAGCTAATGTTTTTTGTTTTCTGTTTTTTTACAGTTATGTTACTTCCTTTATTTACTTTTAAAGTCTCTATTGTCACTTTGGTAATCCTATTTAACAAGTTTTGTCATTTTGTCTTCCCAAAATCAAATCTTAAATGATATTCACCTAATACCGTCTTTGAGATTTCTCTGAGGGCCCCTGGAAAATCACAGAGGATTTGTTCTTTCACTTTGTAAAAAGAGAGGTGCTAAAAATAATTAGGTTTATTTGATATGTTATGAGATGCATGGGAAGCGTTGTCATATCAGAAGAGATGTTTAACCTTCCTTAGCTTAAATTTGTGTGGGTAAAATATTATTAACATAAGTATTTCAAAAATTGTATGAAGTTCCTAGAGATCTGACAATGTCCTTGCTGTCTAGGACATTTTTATTTATCAGAGTCCTGATGCTTCTTTGCCTGATATTAGTATAGAGTTATCAGTCATAATTTCAGTTATTTTTATAAATGTTGCATGCCACAGAAATAACCAAATCTACTTATCACTTGCCTTAATTTTGTAGTAAAATTTTATCGGTCATTTTAAATCTTTACTAATCTGCAAGTAGTTTTTTGTTTTACTCTGATACTTCCATGACTGTGCTTGCAATCAGCCACAGGCCAGAGTGCTTCATTTTCAACACAAAAGGACTTTGTCAGAGACACATGGTAGGGAATATGCCAGGTACTTTTAAGCAGGTTTCTGATGACGTTGCTTAAATAACTTTGAGACTCTACCACTGGACGATGTCAGGATTTCTAGAATTCTAATTAAGAAAGTGATGGATTCATTAGACTGTCAACCCAAGATGGTTGAAACAAGAATTAACTGCATAAGACAGAAAGAACTGATGAGGCATGATTATGGGTTTCATTTGGAATATTGCTGATGCTTTAATGCTCAATTTTCTGGAAAAAAAGAAACTCTTTTTCTTTTCTCTTAAGCTGTCTATAACTACAACAATTTAATATATTATGGTTTTGTAAATGGAAATGAAACATTTATGTTTTTCTCCCTGCTTGATCCCTCTAGAATTTAGACTCTCTTATATTCTTATTTACATGTCAATATAAGTATTTGCATAGGTTCAACAATCATCTGGCCTCCTTGGTAACAGAACATAATTGAAATATTGGTTATATAACCAAGGCTTGAGCTGAATGTCATATTTGGGCATGATACTTGATTCAGATATTACT
This sequence comes from Ceratotherium simum simum, assembly GCF_057802395.1. Lineage (NCBI taxonomy): Eukaryota > Metazoa > Chordata > Mammalia > Perissodactyla > Rhinocerotidae > Ceratotherium > Ceratotherium simum. The sequence goes on along the minus strand of NC_141907.1, from coordinate 27,692,708 downwards.
AGACACTTTTAAGGAACTATGGTTGACTTCATGGAGCCAATGCTTACAAAGTCCTCTTGGGAAAACTGGCCTGCTACCTGGCTTACAGCACTCATAGCCTTACAGATGATTAAGGAAAGTAACTCCCTGGCAGGATCAGGGACCTTAGGATATTTTGAGGTCATTGAGAAGAAAGGAATTTACCCCAATTGATAGGTACTGCAAGTAAAATCTCATGGTGAGTTCTTGGCTTGGCTTCCTAGCCTCAAGAGACTTTTAAAAATATAATCTGAGATTCTTTATGAAAACTTCCAGCAAAGCAAATTTATAAAGGCCTATATGTTAAATTACCATTCTTGCAGTACTTATGTAAATAATCAGGCCAAATCTAATGAGATCAGCCTTTTTTATGATCAAGAATGATCTTTCTTTGGTATTATCTTTGATCAAAAGAGGGGGTGACTGTAGAGAGAAATTTTGTATTTCAATGGAAAAGTATAGCACATGCTAGTTGGACTATCAGATTATGTCCCTGTTCATTGTCTTGGAGCTATTTTGCCCCTTTTTGTAATTTGCAGGTAACTGAAAGATGTGAAAAAAATGTTTGTTATCCACCTATAAATTGGATTGAATTCTGTATCTTGCACACTGTCAGTGCTTACCAAAATTTCAGTACTTTCAGTTTCTTTCAATAGCTGGCTACAATCTTCCAAACAAACATATCCAATTTTTCTCCCTCCTTCCTGACTTCATGATACTGAGAAGTAAAACCTGACTGCCTAGATCCTTTCTGGAACATGAGATTGCCAGTAGCTTGACTTTTTCCCCAGATCTGAAGAAATATTGTGACATATAGCCCAACAACTTGATATATACCTCAAAGGACTCATCACTGCAGCTGGCCATGCATGGTCTGGATTTCTCCCAGGAATAGCTGCTGTCTGGGTCACTGAGGGAGTCTGGTAAAATGCTCAGGTCATGCATGCCCTTATATGAAAGGTAACCATGGCCCTGGAAAATATCACCAAGAGCTGCGACCTCTTAGCTTTAAGAATTCAACAAGTAGTGCTGTATAATGGAAAGATTTTAATCCACTGATCTCTTGAACTTTAATAAAACCTTTTATGTTAGTGTTTCTGTTTTGCATTTTTGGCATCTCTCTTGTAAGATGCCTAAAGCAGCTGACATTTGTCACCACTTCTCAGTAGATGGCTCAACTGATTTTGCAGCAACAATATCAACCAGAATCCTCAGGAAACTATTTCTTAGGCTCTACTTTGCCCCACTTGGGAGATCTATGATTCCTCTGAATTGTTCAGCAATGAATGCATATCATTAGTCTTGAAAAAAAGGAAGCACTGAGAAACTTGGAGTTTACCCAAGCCCTGTGACTCTGGAAAACAGGGAAGGTTAATGAAATCCCCTTACCCTTTTGTGTTTGGAAAAGGCTTACTGCAAATAAACACTCTTCCCCTTATGACTTAGATAAGACTCAGAGATGTCCCCTCGTTTACCTATGACAAGGCCGGATTCAGGCCTACAAATTCCCTTCCTTTACTTCATAAATGAATAGCTGAACTGTTTTGTTCTCATTGATCAATCAGAATAAAATGCTTATTAACCAAATTTTGCTAAAGTTTCTTTCTTCTCCCAGACCACTGAATTTTTACTCTCTCAGCCTGAGCCAGCATACAACCCCTCCTTAATTATCTACCCCTCCTTAAGAATAGGCTGACCTACAGGTAAATCTTTCTCTGGTCTACTATCCTATCATGACGCCATTGCTCATCCTGTTTCCCCAAACCTGGTTCTTTCTAGACTTGGTGAATCCTTATAAAGGAAAAGCCCTTTCTTTTCTGCCTAACCATTGAGAATCTTGGAAAGCTCATGGGTGGAACATTTTCTCTATTACAATAGTCCCTTCTCTGCCTCTTGCAATCATCCTTTTCAGTATAGTTTCTCCTTACCTAGGTCTAGAATTTGTTGTTTTATTTGAGAAAGAAAATGTAATATAGATTAATCTTAGGATTGTATATGGATTCAAATTTGATCTGGTCCAATGGCATTTATTTATTTATTTATTTATTTACTTATTTATTTATTTTTGTGAGGAAGATCAGCCCTGAGCTAACATCCATGCTAATCCTCCTCTTTTTGCTGAGGAAGACCAGCTCTGAGCTAACTTCTATTGCCAATCCTCCTCCTTTGTTTTTCCCACAAAGCCCCAGTAGATAGTTGTATGTTATAGTTGCACATCCTTCTAGTTGCTATATATGGCACGCGGCTTCAGCGTGGCCGGAGAAGTGGTGCGTCTGTGCGCGGTCCAATGGCTTTTGAGGTTGAACTGCAAAATTCTTTGAACAAATAGTGAACACATGACTTCAATAGACCGTGCAATAGAGACTGATCATATGTGGGCTTTAGGTTCCAAATAAATAAAACAAGAGGTGAATTTTGAATAATCAAAAGAATCCTAAAAATCACAGAGGTTTTCTCTTCAGGTCAACACATAGTTTATTAATAAGCAACAGAGCCAAATTTTCCTACATCATTGGATAATTGGCTATTGCTTTGGTTGTGTACCAATGGTTGGCTTGGATTGAAAGGCAATATGAAAAATATATTTCTTCAAATTCTAGAATCACACTCAGTGCTGTAAGATACCCACAGAGTAAACAGTACACAAAAACTTAGGAAAACAACCTATCATTATCTCCCATTTCATTCTGGGTATGTGCTCATTGACTATATAAAATTTAATTTTCAGAAATTAAATGCATGTTTTGATGTGACTCCACTGTACTGAAAGCTGTTTTTGTTGAAATAAGAGTGGTAGGTTCATAGCCCCACCCACTAAACTCTCTTGCTTCCCCTTAACTCCTAAGAATCCCTAAATTCTATTGAGCATTAATTCATACTCTCTGGTCGAGCCTAGCCCCTCTTCAATAATGTGATACTGTATTTCAAATATGGAGACAAAAGCACTCTCCCCTGTCCATTAGCACACATATTCTGTTTATGTGCTATCTTTTTCAAGTCACATGAGCTTCATTACATACAAAACTCTTACATTGCTGCTGCTTTGGAGCCTGTTGAAAACTACTGTAAACAGAGCTTGGAATTGTCAAGCTATTTTGGAGAAAGCCAAGAGCCCTCACAATTAGAAATAGGTAGAAGCTATATTTCTCCTTTTGTGCACCTTGCTAGGAGTTGACATGCTGCATTGAAAGTAAAATTTTGACTAAATTCTGTCAAAACAACAAACATTAATTAGAAACCAAGCACAAAGACAGCTGTTTCATCTTTTTATTTAAGCTTAGGGAAGTCTCTGCTCTCTGCCCAAAGTACTGTGACAAGCAATTTTCATGAGGGTGAGATGCTGGGGCACTGAACCAAATAATACTCAGGACATAGAATGCCACTCAGAAGGCTATTACTGATCTTGCTGAACACTTATACCCTGTTTGTAAACTGGGACTTGGATCATCTTTCTAGTCCTATAACAATATAGTCTCATCAGAAAATAGTATCTAACATTCCTTATGCCATTTAGTAAATCCCTAGACATACATGTAGATCATGATATTTAAAATTTTGCATATCCCTCCTGGACTAAGGCACCTGATTAGGTCTTTCAAAAACTATCTAACCGTTCCTGGATTGTATCCTGATAAGGATGCTTCAAATGCTGACTAACTTCTTAGTGTATAGAGTAAAGCCAATTTATTCAGAATTATTTTAAAGTGACCCACATACTGTCAAAATAACTGGCCCAAGGAACCTAAACAAGTTAACAGATGTCCCAAATGCCATAGAATTACTTCAGCATGCATAGAAGCATAGATTCAAATTATATCTAGAAAAATATTTAGTCTAATTTTTTCATTTACTGATTTGGTTAAAGTGAAACCTACAGTCTTCCCTAGAGTAAGGAATGGAATCCAATTAATAAAACATCTGTCCAGAGATCTTTCCAATATACAGGTTAAATATCTTGTTTCTCAGATCTTGTTTGCACCCTCAAAACCTATAGTTTATTTTTAATTCTTTTTTTTTTTTTTTTTTTAGTGAGGGAGATTTGCCCTGAGCTAACCTATGTTGCCAATCTTCCTCTTTTTGCTTGAGAAAGATTTGCCCTGAGCTAACATCTGTGCCAATCTTTGTCTGTTTTGTATGAGGGTCGCCACCACAGCATGGCTACTGACAAGTGGTGTATGTCTGCACCTGGGAACCAAACCAGGGCTGCAGAAGGAGAGCAAGATGAACTTAACCACTAGGCCATGGGGCCGGCCTTATTTTTAATTCTAAAATTGATTAATTTGTAAGAAAATTTCAAATATTTGTAAAATAAATTAAAAGAAGTTATAATAAAAAATTGCAATATAACCTTACCTCCACCTTTCTCACTAGTAAAATGATCCTTTAAGAGTCTTAATGAGCCCTTAAGAATTCTTCACAGTCTTTTGCAAAGTATTAGCCATTTGTAAGAAAAGGAACAGAATGTTGGCATACCATAATTTAGGAGTAATTAAATTTTCAACTTTGATACTTTTTCTTACCTTGTTTGGACAGTTAATTTACCCTCTATTTTTGATTTGTTACCATTTATATTTTATATTCACAACTTATTATATGATTTCAGAATGTTGTATATTTGTTCTCTTTGGGTTCATGAGTAAATATTAAGGATATTTAGTTAAGTAAAGTGCAAATTAGTTTCTATTTCTAGAAAATAAATAGCTCATTTTAACTTTGTGTATGTTGTTTTATATTTTATATTCCACTGCAAGAATTAAGACAAAAAATTTACAATAGCTATCTTGAATATATAGACATTGATTATTCTAAAGTGTCAACATTGCTATGAAATTTTCAAAATATTTTGTGCTAAGAGGATATAGCAAATGCTACAATTTAGAGCTGGGGTGAATAATGTCTATAATATGTCTCATGAACACTGCTTATTTCTAAGTAAACAAATTTCATAAAACAAATTTATGAATATTTTAACATTTGTAATGCAATGGTGTTTTGATCTGTGAGCATATGTTGAACACACAAAACTTCAGTGCTTGATACGGCAAATATTTCCTGGGAGACAATTTTTTTCTTTTTCTATATGCATTATTTATTGTCAGATAAGTAACATCAGCGTGCTTTGAGGGGGCTCATCATAAAGTGTCAAGGCACTAGGTAACAAATCAATGGCTGTTTACATGATTGCTTTTCCCTGAGGGAAAATATATTTTGGTTTGGAGACCTAACTTCATTATGCTTCAGTACATACTGAGTGAAAAACACTATTTCCGTCATTAATGTGTTTATAAAAGCTTTTTGTTGTCTGCACTGAAAAAGCCATTTGGTTGAATTTTTTCTTGTGATTTGTTGTCTGGCAATAAAGGCTAATGCACTCAGTAACATTTGTAGACTTTTAAATTTTAACTAAATTTTTAAAGAGGAAGACTTCTAAGTATATTATTAATTATTATGATTATCATACATCAATCAGAAATGGATATGAATTCATTTTTTACAACTAAGCATACCAATCTCTCCTCATATATATTTCACACTGTTCAAAGAAAGATTTCAATGGTTTAATTTCACTACAATGATCACTGCTATTTGACCTTTTCAAGCTTTGCTGAGTTCCCTTGTCTATTATTTTGTTTCTATAAAGATATTTCTAGAAGGAGTAGCAGATCAACTAATATTTGAGCTACTATTGTTACTATATTTGATCATTTAATAAACTCTCAAAAAATTTTAGCTAAGTAATATTGATTGTTTAACAACTCTCTTAAATATATTTACTTTTCTTAGCTATTTGTAGTTATATACTCTGTCATTTACTTTAAAATATTTCAGTATATGCATATACAATTACACATTAATGTATATGTTACTTTTAGAGTATACCCTAGAGGCTGTTAATAAAAATTTTCTGAAAACTTATCAGCAATCCACACAAAGATAGAAATTACTAAATTAAAGTTTCAGATTCTTGTGTTTAATTGGAAAGGATATATAGCATATTAAAGAACATATACAAAGTGTCAGATATGTAACATTGTTGTATCTTAATGGCATTTTCAATCTTAACAGGTTTAACGCACGTAGAGAACCGTGTTACAATGTAGACTAACCCTTCTTATTATGTACACCACTCACACATATGCTTCTTTGTGGTAGGGTTTCAAGATCACCATATCTTAATCTCTAGTTGGGTACTTTGGTCATCTTGTTGGTATAGATGTTTTCTCAAACCATGAAGCCTTAGGAAAGGGGAGAGCATACACCCCACAGCAGAAGTAAGTGCCATGGAGCATGAAAACTCAGAATTCTTATTTGTTACGATGGGAAACTCCTTTTCTGTGGTTGGTTTCCTTAGAGGTGTTGTTGTTCATACTCTGTCTATGATTGGCTATATGCAAATTAGAAAACCCTAAGATGTTAATAATTGATATGATTAGTGCTGATGCTGACTCTGCTACTCATAACCTATCTTGCTGTAAGTGTTATGAGTGTGCAAATTAGAAAGCCCCAATATACTGACGCTGAAAAAAGGCCTTTGCTGGGATGTAGGCAGCCCTCCCACGTTGGAATTGGAAAGGTGCTGTGACCAGAACTGGAACTAGAGCTAAAATTCATCTACTGTCATGTTTTACAGGTGAAGTGTAATTAGAGTTTAAAATATTCTCTTTCGGTAGCTGCCTTTAGTAATCTCTAAGCCTGTTACTTGATTTCTACACACTTAACATAAGCACATTATGCCTGGAAAGATGGAACTACCTGCATTGCATTTTCCCAATTAGTCTGTAAATTTCCTGACTGCAGAGGGCTGATCTAATGCTGCTTTTATACCATTCCCTTCAATCAACATGCAATTTACAAAGGAACATTATTTTAATTGAGCTTTGGTTTGCTCAATATCTTTTTACCATACTCTTATTTTTATTATAGATTTCCCTATATTACCCATGTTAAGGATGTATCTGTCTTGATTCACATTATCTTTTATTATGTTAAAGGCTTAGACTTACTGGTATTATTTTGGAAAGACCAAAGAACTTCTGGCATGGCAAACCAGAAACTATAAACCCAAGAAAAACATCAAAAAGCTATGTGTTTTCACTTGAGTCTTTATCATCATAGTTCATTTTCTAAATTTTAAAAATTTGAGCCATATTTCTATTTAGCATTTTTTTAGATATCTGAACACAGTAATAAGTACACATACACATTTTTAGAATTCTTGTAGGATCATTAAATGTAATCAGGTGGATATCAAAAAGCTACATAAGTTATTCTTCATGGCATTTAAGAATTTTTAGATTTTTAATAATTGAAATATATAAATTCTGGATGGGAGAATCATCTGTGCAGCCATCTTTCTTTTGATCTTATAGAAATCACAAAAATCAGTGAATATTCAAAAATATCCTGTGAATGAGTCAGTTCTCTGATTGAAGATTCAAGAGTCATTGCACATTTATTTATATAAAAACATCTCACCTCTAACATTTTATGGAGATAGAAATTCATATGAAAACAGCCATCTGTACTTAGCATACAATATTTGTGAGGCAGTATTCTAGTAAATATCACACATATTATTTTATCTTCCTTAAAATTCTGTAAGTCAAATATTTTAGTGACAATTTACACTTTAAAAACTGAGTTTCTGAAATGTTAAATGCAGTTTTCAATGTCACATAGAAACTAGTGAAGATAGAAATTTTGTCCAAGTTTAGAAATCAAATAATTTAGAATAAACTAAGATATATACACTTTATCTCACAATTAGATTATAAACTAAAATTTTTAGGGTGTGATCTTATCCAATTTTCCCTCTGCGTTACATCAGGAATGAGCAAAGTGTTAGGCAGATAATTGGTGGCTCAAATAAGGAATAAAAACCACTTTATTGACTGAAGATTTCCAGAACATGAGCTCCATGAAGGCAAGAACTTGTTTTGTTTCTGTGGTATTCCACATGCATAAAACATGGTCCAGTACATATTAGATACTTGAAAAATATTTATTTCAAGAATGAGTAAAGCCTTATTTATAAGAAGTCAAAGTTGGAAATTTCATTTTAAGTTTTTAGTCATTGACTTCTCCCATGTTAAGATTTAAAATAGCAAATATTTCATACATCCACAGTTCTAGATATATTCACATATTTAATCTCATTTAATCTTCACGAACTATGTGAGAGCAAATACAGGATCAGCATTTTACAGGGGATAAAACTCAGTATCAGAGAAAAGAAATGAATTTCCTAGGTCTTTCACATAACACAGCTGCACCCAACATAGTCTTGCTTGTCAAAATATCACTGTTGATATGTTTTCTTGAACTCAAAAGTTTGAATACTTTATTATTTCAAATGTACATTTGATATCCTCACATCTGCCTAAAATATATTAGACTATACTGCCAACTTCTTTTTTGCAATATGAATACCTTGATTAATCTCTGAACCTTCAAAAATATATCCTATTGATCATACATAAAAAAGTGAACATTGATCAGTGTACATGTAGTTGTCAAGAAGGATTTCCTGATTGTACAGCTTTTTATTCCCTAGGCAACTTCGAAATAAGTTCGTTTCTTCATTTTCAGTCACAGAAATAACATATTCTAATCACATACTTGACAGTAAGGTAATATATATATACACACACACATATATATGTATATGTGGGCATGGGCGTGTGCGTATATATATATGTAGAACACATGTATAACATATATAATACTTTTATGCCCAATAGTAAGTTAATTTAATAATTTTAACGTCAAATAGTAAGTTTGCCGCACTTAAATGTTCAAACATAGAGTAATAATTGAGTCAATATATTTGGTTATGATATTTCTCCCTTATTTTTAATAAAATGACCTTGAAAGTTTCAAGTGAAGGATTCGTAAACATTCAATAATCACAGAAGATGATTCATTAATCTAAAAACACCATAATAAATTCTGAATACATTGGCTTAAAGAAGTATAGTATCATTTTGCTTAACACTAAATGGTTTTGAGGCAGGGAGACAAGGGTCCAAATTCCTCTTTCATCATCTTAATATCTGTGAGTACCTGAAAATGTCTTTGATATCTCTAAGCATCATTTTATTCTCAAAAGTAAAATTAGCCCATGAATTCTCATTATATAGGTTTGTTATATATATATATTAAATGAGACAAGATAGGTATTGTATATTTCATTTGGAATTAGAGCAGAAAGTCTGGATTTATCAGTTAAAACATGGTATTCTTCGTTATTTTGGTTATTTTTTTTCCCAGTCCTCATTTTCCATTATCAACTTACGGCATCTCAGCTTCATCTTCGCCCTTCAATACATGCTGTGCAATAAAGGCTGGTATTCCTTTAAGAATTTCTCCTTGAAAGTGACTACATGTTAAACTTTTACAGTAGAGGGTACTGGAGGGATTTTGCAGGAGGAAAGAGGCTCCTGTTGCAAGTTCCTGCTGCTGCATGATTGGTCAGCAGGGTGGATGTAAAGGTATTCAGCGGTGCTCTGCTCTAGCCATGGTCCACCAGCAATCTCAAAAAACTGGCTCAGACTGATGATCATCTTTCATTGGTTCTCTCAACACGGAAACTGGTACTCTAGACCTCCTGTCCACAGTGGTGCCTTGACCTTCTCTGCATGGCTATTGCTCTGGAAGTCTGTCTCCTGAAGCCCTTCCAATGTGGACATGGCAATCTTCAGGCCACCACTTGCAGAGACACATCAATTGCCTCTTCATACTCACCCAATGGCAGCAGCTCACTTGTCCAAAGGATTGCTTCAGGTTTGCCTGGTGACTGTGGACCAGCTCTGGCCTGGGCAACCCAGTGAGCTTCACCACTGTCTAGAGGGCTGCCAAGCATCCTCACCAATAAGACCTGAATCCCACTCTTTTGGAAGGGCCCCCCCTTCCAAGTTTGTACTTTTCTGGGTATCCTCCCTCATCCCTGGACCATGCTTTAGAGTTATCTTTACATCTAGTTACTCTCCTATGGAAACTTAACACTTTTTTTATATTAAAATTTTCCCTTTTAAGTTACTGATGGGTTCTGCTATTTCTCTCAGTCACTAATGCCAACCATGGATAAAAGAACCAATGTCACACTTGCCCAAGATGTTGAATAAATACTAGATCTATATGAAAAGCATTTAGAATTCACAAGTGGTGCAGGTCAATACATGCTGTCTGCTCACACAAAAAACGTAGACTTTCTAAGGCCAAATTAAAGAACGTCACATTGCTAGCCTTTTGTTTCTCATTTCTGATGTGTTTTTTTTGAGGGGGCGGAAGGAAAATTAGCCCTGAGCTAACACCTGTTGCCAACCCTCCTCCTCAAGAATGACCCTGGGCTAACATCCGTGCTTATCTTCTTCTACTTTATACGGGACACCGCCACAGCATGGCTTGACAAGATGTGTGTCGGTGCATGCCCAGGATCTGAACCTGCGAACCCTGGGCCGCGGAAGTGGAGCTCGCACTTAACCACTACACCACCAGCCAACCCCACATTTCTGATGATTTTTATGCTACTTTTCCAGAGAGATGTTTGCTAAAATCATGGCTAGTTTGGAATGGGACTGAAACAGAAAGTATAATATACCATGCAAATAATGATTTTTATAATTTTATAAGGATTATATAAAGTATACTGATTTACATAATTCTTTGTCAAGATGTTCTCTTTCAAACTAGGCTAGAGTCTATTATATCATATTGAGACTATTAATGCTTGTTATTATTATTTCAATAAACACTATTGAAATTCTGAAAATAAGACAAGTTGCTATTTTCTTTATGATATATAAAGACCTTCCCAGGGGCTCACGTTTGTTAAAATGGGAATCCATAGCTTAGCAATAACATACAGTGTTAACAGCAACTTATCTGAAATACAGTAAGTGCCCAATAAATAATAGCTGTCGTTACTATTACCAAGTTATGTCATTTTCTCCTCTGGTTTATCTATACATTTTAATCTTACATCCTACTTACAGTTTCTGTCTGTTTTTGATCCAAAATGGAGAGGGAGTTCTTTGTAATTCAAGTCACATAAACAAAAGAGTTATAATTAATTATGCATTTAAATAGTTGCATTAGATTTCTACTACTGCTATAATAAGTTACCACAAACTAAAAGACTTAATATGAATTTATTATATTGTTAGTTCTGTAAGTAAGAAGTCCAACATGGGTCTCACTGGGCTAAAATCAAGATATTGGCAGTGCCACATTCCTTTCTGGAGACTTTATGAGTGAATTTTTTTCCTTGCAGTCCACAAGTTCTAGAGTGCAATCATTGGCTGTGAGCTCCTCCTCCATCTTCAAAGCCAGCAACAGTAAATTGAGTCTTCGTCCACTTTCAATCTCTCCTTCTTCTTCCGTTTCATCTCTCTAAACCAGTTGGGAAAGATTCTTCACTTTTATTTTATTTATTTATTCTATTTTATTTTATTTTATTTTTTTGGTGAGGAGGATTCACCCTGAGCTAACATGTGTGCCAATATTCCTCCATTTGTTATGTGGGTTGCTACCCCAGCATGGCTGGCTGATGAGTGGTGCAGGTCCGCCTGGGATCCGAACCAGCAAACCTGGGCAACTGAAGCAGAGCATGGGGAACTTTAACCACTACACCATGGGGCCGGCCCCTAGATTCTTCACTTTTAAAAACTCATGTGATTAGATTGGGCCCATCCAGATAATTCAGGATAATCTCTACATCTCAAATTCAGTACCTTTAATCACACCTGCATATTCACAGGTTCTGGGGTAAGGGCATGGACATTTTTGGGGACCATTGTTCTGCCTACTACCAAAATCTTCTAATATTAAAGAAAAAGTGTTTTTTAGATATTAAGGATTTTAGTTGAGTTTTGATTGTATTCATTGTTGTCCCGGACTCCATTTCAGCATATTTTTCTTGAATAAACTAGCTATTTAATTTGACCAATTATTGCAGATCAGCAGCAATAAAAACAAGTTTCTGAACAAGGCCTCTGGTCTTTTTATTTAACCATTCTCTCCTCATCATGATCAATTCCATTTCCTCAATATAGGCCCTCATCGTTTCTCACATGGTTTCACTAAAACAGCCTACTCTCGATGTTTTTGTCTGCTTCCATTTCGTTCTCGTTAGCCTTTCCTCCTGTGTTACTGTGGCTATTTTCCTAAAAATCAAAGTTTTACCATGCTATTTTTCAATTTTAATCCCATCATTGGTGCACTGGTCAAAATGAAAAGCTAATATTTAATAATACTACAAACAAGGTACCTCAAAATCTCATCAAAGCTTGCTTTCCAGATTCATCCATGAGCATGTCCACGTCATGTACTTTCTTTCAGTCTCTGCGTTCCTCACCATCTTTTCACTTCCTTTATGCTCTTATATATATTTTTTTCCTGTTTTTCTTTGCATAGATTTATGCCTTACCTGCATAATACTAGCAAATTTTACTCAGCCACCCAGATAAAGTTCAAATATGTTTTGATAAGGTTCACCCATCACTTTGAGGAGAACTTACTACTCTCTCTTCTGTGTCCTATAGCAGTTTGCTCGTACTTTGTTGCATTATCATATTCATGTTGAAGTCATTTGCTTACTTGTCTGTCTTCTCTCCTAGACTGTGTGACTCCTCAAGTCAGAGACATGTTTTCTATAGTCATCTGTAACTCCTGTCTTTTTGCTTGTTTAATAAATATTATTAAGCAACTAGCTATAACAATAGGCTGAGAATTCACATAGGACTCCACAACTAGTCCAAATATATTTATTTATTATTATTATTTTTTTAATTTTATTTATTTTTTTTCCCCCAAAAGCCCCAGTAGATAGTTGTATGTCATAGCTGCACATCCTTCTAGTTGCTGCACGTGGGACACGGCCTCAGCATGGCCGGAGAAGCCGTTCGTCAGTGCACGCCCAGGATACGAACTCGGGCCGCTAGCAGCGGAGTGCGCACACTTAACCGCTAAGCCACGGGGCTGGCCAGAAGTCCAAATATATTTAATACATGGTGTACGGAAAGGTTATATTTTACCTGGGAGCAAGCCTTTAGCTTTCTTCGTTATCATGTCTGTATTTAGAAGAGTTTATGAGCCCACGCAGTTGTAAATATAGACCAACAATGATGAGAAACAGAAAAATTAGTTGTCAAAAAAATTCTGTAAATTACTCACTGTTTTTGCTATATTAGCAGGTATGACTTTTGCCTTGAAGTGAACAGGACTGTTTTTATGTTTCTACTCAAGAATTAGTTCTAGAAGTCAAAAAAATCATATATTCCCTGTTGGCTCTACGCAAAAAAAAGATGCTTTACGTATAGTATGTGCTTTAAAGTTAGTTAAATGTTATGGATGAACACTGTTTTACCAACATAGCCATCAATATAATTTCAACAGCATCATTATGTATTACATATTTAAGGTTATTGCTAATGATCACTAATCACTAATTTATATGTCACAGATAATTAACACACATTCACTCACTAGAAAAGATGGAACTTCAGGATAAATTTAGTGCCTTCACACGCAGACATATAACTCTCAAACAAATAAAATGATTCCAAAGATGATAGCAAACATCTTTTTCACTTCTCTGTGAAAGTGGAGAAGTAAAATTTATCAATTTGAATTTGCCTTTTCAGTAAGGAAGTAAGTATGGTAACCAGACTGATCAGAAAACCTCAATACATTATGATCATCCTGGGTGTAAATGAAACCAGAGATGTTGTGTAAAGCTGTGCAAATTTTAAGACTATTGAACTGAATAGCAGAAAGAAATCTAGACTGAGAATCTAAGGAGGTAGAGTTTATCAGTTTATTTCTGGTAATTCAAATGACTATTTGAACATTAGTCAGCTATGTTAATGGTCTTGGACAAGATATTAAAACTTTCTGGGTTAAATATGGAGGTTAGTGCAAGTGATCTACAAATTTCCTTCCAGCCTTCAAATCTATAAAATAAGTTAGAGTTAATCACCCACAGAGAAGAAGTTAATGTTTGCTTTTTTTTTGAAAGGATGGTTAATTATACTACCAAAAAGGATGGGCACTTCAGATTAAAGTCAATAATGCATTTCTTTCTTCCTTCCTTTCTGCTTCCCTTCCTTCCTCCTATTTTTTCCTTCCTTCCTCCGTCTCTCCTTTCTTTCTCTCTCTTTCCCCTGCTTCCTTCCTTCTGAATTGTATACTTTAAAAATAACAAAAATTTAAATTATAAAGAGAATAGACTAAATACAGATTCATGACTTAAGAATCATGTAACAGGGAAATATCATCTGGATAATTTTGTCAAAAGTCTCTCCTAAGGATACACATTTTATAGCATAAGTATTTAACAACAACAACAGAGTTGAACTTCTTTGTACCAAAAGTAACAATGAGAGTTTAGAAACTACACAGCTTCAATTACTAAAAGGAAGCACTTTGAATAGTTGTACATTAATTATTTTTTTTTACTAAACTAAATCAGAAAGATTTCCTGCAAAGGTCTTTATATAAAGTTTGAGAATAACAACAAAATATTGAAAAATATCCATTACTGACATTTGCAATTTAATTAATGCTGAAGACATTTTTTTAAATGAGTATAACAACTCAGTGTAAAAATCAGGAGCAAAATTTTAAAGCATTGTTTTGTGAATATAATTTTGTAGGGATCATGCATAACATTGGGTAAGAAAATTGTTTTCTGGCATCTAAGATATAAGCAGGTAAAGTTAATGAACCTAAAGCAGAAGTCATAAACACAAATGCCCACAGAGAACTGGCGGGGAACAATATGTGAAATAGTTAGGAGTATAATCCAGCTCTGTGTGAGTGGCAGAGACTGAGTGGACCAGGAGAGTACAAGTCCACATAGAGAGGGTAGCAACAACTGGACTCTAGGAAATTTGTGCTGATGTGACCTGGTCAGTCTTTAGAAAAAGCTTGGACAAAGAAATAAGTTACAAAAATATTTTAACCAAATTAATAATTGCAATAATAATTCTACTTTATTATCTTTAAGTAATTTACGGTTCTTTACACTTTCACATATATTAACTTGTTGTTTGGAACAAAAGGGTGAGGTCAGAAAGAAAATAATGTTATTGCTGGTTTACAGTAAAGGAAATTAAATGAACTTAAGAGACTTGATCCAAGTCAAGCCTGGGATTCAAATCAAAGCTGCCAGACTCCCCTAATCATGAAAATCCTGTTATATCACACAACGTTCCCTGGTTTGGACTCAGGATTTTACGAATATCTATTGGCTCAATATACAGAGAAAAAAATCAAAAACTGCATCATTGTTTAAACTTTGGCCCACACTAAAGATATAATGTCAATAATAGACATGTTTCCCATTAACAGGTTCTAGAATACTGGTGTAGAAAAATTATGCACATAGAGAGAATGAGATACAAGAAGATACCAAAGAATATGCAACTATGGAATGATTTTAAGTATTATAGGCAGGGAGAAATAGATGTATGTACATAAAGAATAAAAATAAAAATCCTAGATGACACATTAAAGTACAGCTACAAATGATGTGGCATATCTTTACAATGCCAGGAGTCAGCCATAGCAGATGGACCCACTTGTTGTGCAGCAATGAGAGCCTGTAAGCTCATATTACGGAAAGAAGAATGAAATGGGGAAAGGACGGATGCATTCTCCATTTCTTTTTTCCTGAGGAACCTCACTAATGTTACAGTCATCAGAACACGTATTTTAATATTTATTGCCTCCTAGTAATCTATATTATGAATGTCTTCCTTTGCAAAGTTATTCCTGTTATCCAAGAGCTTACAATCCATGAAATAGTTCTCCTCATATCTATATTCCTATAGATAGGAATAATAGAAATTAGAATCTGATGAAGAAATTGTTTTCTGAACTTACTGATAAAAGCACTGTTGCAAAGTAGGTAAGAGTTGGCTCTTAATAGAAACTCCAATATTCTAGCCGTACTACCTATTTGCTGGTAGGTTGGGCAAGTTTCTTCACTTTCTGAGCCTCAGAGATGGTCTTAGAGATGTGTTAAGGATAAAAAGAAGTATAAACATTAAGCCCTTAGCTCAGTGAGAAACCATAGCACATAATAAGCATCAGATAATGTGGAAGATGCTCTGATGACTCCCCAAACTCCTCTCAAAATGCAATGACGCTTCCCCCCAATTGCTGGCTCACATAGCTCAGCAGTCAGCCTTCTCCAAGACTGACCTCAGCTGATAAGAGATGCCTCGCCCAAGTCGTGCCCTCTT
Source organism: Ceratotherium simum simum (assembly GCF_057802395.1). Lineage (NCBI taxonomy): Eukaryota > Metazoa > Chordata > Mammalia > Perissodactyla > Rhinocerotidae > Ceratotherium > Ceratotherium simum. The sequence goes on along the minus strand of NC_141907.1, from coordinate 27,676,443 downwards.
TCTGAAGGCAGCAGAATCCTATGGCTACTCTACACAGAGATAAAAGGGCCTGGTTCCTTGGTCCCACAAGGCCACACTGTGAAGGGCCATCTTAGCTCCAGAATTCTATGTAAGCTCGGCTGAGATCTCTGTTGAGACTACACTGCAGCCCAATTTCATTTTCTGCACAATCCCACTTCCTCCCCTTTCCCAATAGGTCTTCATCCTGAGAGTGCTCCCCAAATAACTTCCTATCCATAATCTCTACCTTAGAATCAGCTTCCCCAGGAACTCGACCTCCAACACATATTATAACTTTCACTTTTCAAGTTTCAATATTGTGTATATTACATAGTTAAAGTTGTTTAAAAACAATTTTTTTATTTGATACTTTTTTTTAACATCATGTCTTTAAGGCATGAAATACTATACTCATTTCTTTATCTGATAGTCTCATTTTATGACTTGAATTCTTTGGAATATGTGATACTTTATACACTAATTCTTTTAGGTCTATAAAGCAAGACTACTAGTACAAACTAGCCCCAAGGCTCCTTTTAAAGCTGAATTGAGAAAATCAATTAGGTACTCACTGTTCTCAGAATATCCTACAATATTCATTTAGAATTCAATAGTTCAGATACACCCTTTTCTTCTGCTTCTGTTTCATAAATCCCTATAACACTGCTTTTAAAAATGTTTTGAAACTAATATTCCTCTTGTGCCACATTTGTTCATGTCATTTTCTGATTCTAATTAGAAATATACTTCCAGACTTCTGGCTTTGGCTTGGAAATGTACAAATTTTATCCAAAAGACAAATTTCTCTGGAAAAAGAAAACCCAAAATATAATAAGTTAGCAGAATCATTCAATCACCTTAAATTTATTCTAAGATCCGGACACAAATGCAAGCAAAATTTCTACAGACTCTCAAATAAGAAACTTGATTAAAGTCATTAGTTCAATCTATTAAGTGAGCTCTATTTGCCTTAAAACTTGGCTAAATTGACAACTTTTTAAAATCAAAACACTTTAGTAGAAATTTTATTCTTTGTATTCTCTAACAATAACCTGTATTTTTCCTTTGAAAGTTGTGCCAGAATTGTTAAAATTGTTATATCTCAGGATATAAAGATTTTCTTTCCTCAAACTGGATTCTAAAATTTCTGTATGTCTTGTGCATGTGAATCCGACAGGCATGCTTCTGCCAGAACAATGCAAAGAAATATATTCAACATTCAATTGAATGTATTTTATAGTTGTTATTTAAAAATATATACTTGTTTATTGTAGAATAGATTAAAATGTGAAAGAAATGCAGTTCAAATTGTCAATATACACAACTCTTTTTTAATATATTTGTATGTTTTATAACTATTTGTAAATACTGTTCTGTTTTCTGTAAATAATTCAATCCTTTGCCCTATTAAAAAGTTAATGCTGATAGAACGATATGCTAATTTATATTTTCTGGTTGATATAACCCTTTCAATAGCACTGGATATATAAAATCTCTTAGACTACCGTTGATAAAAGTGATTTTTTATCATCTCGAGGATATTCAATTAATTATTTATAACCCTTGTTCATAAATTTCCATTTGTACTCTGGCAGAACAAGATTTTATGTTGATTATTAACAGAATGAGTTTGAGAAGAAAAAATAAATATATTTTTTCAGTTAATTTTAAAAATTCCAAACTACTTGCTATAAAATTTCAGCAATTAGTTCCTATGTCTACATGACAAAAACAAACTGAGAATTAGAGACAGAAAGAATTAGAGACAGAATAAAACATACATGGCTTCTTGGAAGTGTGTTTTAACTGATAAAATATATTAACGCTTTGATAAACATGTGATAAAGAAATATATGTCAGACTAGATATCCAGAATAATACTTCCAAATACATTTTTTAAAAAGACAGAGGGGCCATGCCAGTGGTGTAGTGGTTAGGTTCGCACGCTCTGCTTTAGGGGCCCAGGGTTCGTGGATTCAGATCCCAGGTGCTGACCTACGCACCGCTCATCAAGCCATGCTGTGGTGGCACCCCACATAGAAAATAGAGGAAGATTGGCGCCGATGTCAGCTCAAGGACAATCTTCCTCAAGCAAAAGGAGGAAGATTGGCAACAGATGTTAACTCAGGGCCAATCTTCCTCCCCAGAAAAAAAAAAAAAGGCTGAGATTTTGCAACCAGAGTTGGAGCACATTTGGGATTTGGGTTTCTAGTCCAAAGGACACTACCTAAGTTGTCCAAAAAGCAAAATATTTTAAGTGGACTTAAGTTTATGATGCCCCCAGATGACAGGAAGATGTAATCTCAATTACTCTTTTTAGGCTTTAAATATTCCCCAAAGATAAAACTTCAAGGGATATCACCTTCTTCTATTTTAAAAGAATGCGCAGAAGGAGTCAATGCCTCAGGGGTGAAACAGCAGAATTAACAAACAGAAGAATTCAATTCTACATTTTTTTCTATGTATCCTGTCCTGGATATAACTATGCTTAATAAATTTAAATTTAAAAAGTTCAGCTTGAAAAACAAGAAAATTTAAACAAGAAAAAAAATCATATGAAAACCTAAATAGTATAAAAGTGTCTCTATGGAACTTGTAGAATCAAAACAAACATGTAAAATGTGAAATTCAGTGAATGAGTCAAGAAAATCACATTAGAGTTAAGGAGAGAATTAAAGAGTGGAAGCTACATAGGAAAAATAATAATGAGAATGCAGCTCAGAGAAACAAAGATAAGCACGACATGAAACAGAGGTTAGGAGACTTGAGGATAGCATGACAAGGTCTTAGATATAATTGGATTTTCTGAAGGAGATCATAGGGAGAATGGAGTAAAATGGAATATTCAATGATATAATGGCTAAGGAATTTCTAGAATTGTGTAAAGAAACTAATCCTCAGATCCAGGAATCCCAAAACATTCCCAAGAATACTCAAACTCTAATACATCAGAATAAAACTGCAGAATTCCAAAAGGAAAATATCTGCAACTAGAGTGGGAAAACCAACAAAAACAGCAATAGATTACTTACAAAAATGTACTCATACCGAAAAACAATTTCATAACAGCAGCAAAGATATCCATAAGACATTAGAATAACGTCTCTACTGTGCTAAGAAAATATTTTTGACCTAAAATTCTAATCCCAGTGTAAAGGCATCATGAATGGACTGCCCAAGAACCAAGGACCACCGGATGTGGAACCAGAGCTCCAGGATCAAATTAGAGGGGTCTTGGACATTCTCCTTGCCCTTTTTGACCCAGAGAGACCTGACTTTGTGGACATTATATTGCTTGCTTTGCTAACAGCACATATTAGAACGAAGAAGACTTAATACCTAGCAGACGGCAGAAGACTTAACACCTAGCTGACCACAGAAGAAAACTTCACACTGCTGCTTGAGCCCCTCCCCTACTCCTTCCTCCCCCTCCCTCCCCGACAGCCTCTGTACTCAATAAATTCCCGAGTGCACCATGGCTCTGGGAGGCAGATTTCTGGAGTTGACCTTGAGTGATGCAATGACTCCTCTGTCCTCCAGCTCTGCCTCCCGCTGCCGAGCCTGCTGACTGGGTTGCACCACACTACTTGGGTCCGGACCCTCATTTCAGATTCCTTCTTAAATCTCCACTGGTAAGCTCCCCCTAGCTTGGTAGGTAGATCTCCTCATGACCCACGAGGTGCCGGTGGAGTCCCTGCCTCTGCCTCGGGTTCCCGAGGTCACCCAGGCTGCCCAGAGGAGGGAACTTATCATCCCAGAAAAATTATTTTATAACTAAAGCAAAATAAAGAGCAGATTTAAAAAAAAAAAAAAAAACCAAGGGACTTGAATACAAAGAGAACATCAAAATACATTGATTAATAGGATGTATATAAGTCAAAAAGATTATCTCAGATAAAAGATTTGAGATGATAAAAAAATTAGCAAAGATTCTGATTTACATGTGACTACATTTAAATAAATCTTATGTAAATAAATGTAGTAATACATAAATTGTGAGGAAAATAGGATATAACTTTATAAGACTCTATCAAACAAATATTTTGCAAAGTAGTTGCAAATAAAATGAAATCATTTTATGCTCTAAGCAATGTGTAAGAGTTTCAGTTGCTCCACATCCTTCCAGTATTGTTTTTTTCAAAAATTTCTGAGCAATTTTAGTAGTTGTATAGTGGTATCTCATTTTGGTTTTAATTTGCATTTCCCTAATGTCTAACAATATTGAATATATTTTCACATTCTTATTTGCCATTCTTATCTCTTCTTTGATGAATTTTCTGTTCTAATAGTTTGCCCATTTTATAAAAACTTGGACTCTAAATTGGGTTTTTTATTTTCTTATTGAGTTTTGAGAGTTCTTTATATGTTGTGGTTACAATTCCTCTTTCAAATATATTGTTTGTAAATATTTTCTCCTTGTCTGTAGCATGTCTTTCTTTCCTTTAAAATATCTTTCAAATCTATTTTTATTTTTCATGGAGACTAATTTATCTGTTTTTTTAATTTTATGGTTTCTGTTCTACCTAAAAAAATTTGGCCTAACTCACTGAGGCACTGCTCCCTTTTTTTACCTTTGTTTCATTTCAAGTTAACTAATTTACCCTCTTGGGTTGTCTAATCTGCTGTTAAATCTCATCCAGTGCATTTTTATCTTACAAACTTTATGTTTCATTTCCAGAAGTTTAATTTTTTATAAGCCTTTGATGTCTCTCTATAACATGGTCATGATATCTCCTACCTTCTTCAATATATGAGAAGTATATTTTAATAACTCTTTAATGTCCTTGTCTACTAATTCTAACATCTTTTTAATTTTAGGGTCACTTTTTGTTGATTTATGTTACTCTTTATTATAGGTCACATTTTCCTGCCTTTTTGGCATGCCTGACAATTTTGATGGGGATGCCAGAAATTATCAATTTTGCATTGTTTTATATTAGATGTTTTTGTATTCCTATTAATGTATTTTTGTCACACAGTTAAGTAACTTGGAAACAGTTTGGTCCTTTCAACTTGCATTTAAACTTTATTAGATGGGACCAGAGCAGCCCTTAGTCTAGGGCTGACTTTGTGCATCAATTAGGTAATCACATTCTGAGTACTCCATTCAATGCACAGAATATTAAGAGGCTTTTTCATTCTGGTTGGTGAAATATGAACTATTCCAGCCCTGTATGAGCTCCAGAGACTGGTTTATCTGCTCCTTTTCAGTGGTTCTTTTCCCAGGCTCAGACACTGTCTTCATGAACTTGCACTGATCATTGTGCAGTTGAAGATCCAAGAGGCGACCTCTAGATTGCCAGAGGTTTCTTGCTCTATGCATTTCTCTCTTCTCTGGTGATCTGCCCTGAAAATATTAGCCACTTTGGCCTCTATGAATTCTGTCTCATCAACTCATGTTGACTGTCGGGTTCTTTTTTGCACTCCGCTGCACACCCCTGGAAAGTGACCTAGAAACTCTCTTCAAGCAATAAGCTGAGGCAATTGTAGGGCTCTACTCATTTGATTCATTCTCTCAGGTATGACTGTCATGTGGCTGCCTATTGTACAATGCCTAAAAACCATTGTTTCATACACATTTTTAGTATTTAAAGCAAGAGAGTCAATCCAATCCTATTTCTTCATCATGACTACAAGTGAAAGTTTGATATTTTTAGTTTTATTTAAACGTCCAAGCATTCGTTTCTTGTACAGTAGTACAGGGATTGGTTACAGGACCCCTGTGGGTACCAAAATCTGAGGATGCTCAAGTACCTTATATAAAATGGCATAGTATTTGCATATAACCTATGTACATACTCCCACATACTTTAAATCATTTCCAGATTATTTATAATACCTAATACAATGTAAATGCTATGTAAATAATTGTTATACTGTACTGTTTAAGGAATAATGACAAGGAAAAAAGTCTGTACATGTTCAGTACAGATGCAACTATCATAGGTCTTTCAATCTTCAGTTGGTTAAATCAACAGATATGGAGGACCGACTCTATATAAAAATGCCGTTCATTTTTATATATTGATGTTGTATCAATATATGTGACTATGTTATTTCACTTTAATAGATCTAGTAGCATCTTTGTAGATTCCTTGTTTGTTGTTTATTTTACAACAATAAACATGTTGCATGCTAATAAAGACAGTTTTATTAGTTTTATTTTTTTGTCCAGTCTGTATGCCTTCTAAGTTTTTTCTAGCCTAATTCTTGGCTAGTACTTCTAATATTGTGTTGCAAAGAATCTAAGAGTATATATATTTGTATTTTTCCTATTCTTAGTGGAAAAGTATTTAGTCTTTCACCATTAATTACGATACAATCCGTAGGTTTTTCACAGATACCCTTTATCTGGTGCAGACAGTTCCCTTTTAGTCTTATTTTGCTGAAGGAGTTTAAATGTTTTCTTAAAGTCAGGAATGTATGTTAAATTTTGTCAAATGCTTTATCTAAATCTATTGATTTGAAGTTATTGTAATAATCATATGGGTTTACATATAGTGAATTACACTGGATTATTTAAGAATGTTAAATCAATTTTGCATTCCCAGAATAAACTCCACTTGTTCATGGTATATTAGCCTTTCTTATAAATTGCTAGATTTTATTTGCTAATATTTTGTTAAAAATTTTTGTATCTTCAAGGAAGGATGGTACTTTTCTCTTTATGCCCTCTTCTGGATTCCATAACAATATGTAACTAAATAATGCTGGTTTCTGAAAATGGGTTGCAAAATGTTTCCTCTTCTTCCATATTCTGAAAGAGTTTGTGTAGAATTAGCATTACTGTTTTCTTAGACAATGGAGATCATCTGCTTTTTTTGAAGAAGAAATTGACAAGCTCTTTGCAAAATTTACGTGAAAGAGCAAAGGGCAAAATATAGCCAAGACAGTCCTAAAGCAGAAAAACAAAATGAGAGAAATTACACTCATCTGATAGTATAGTTATTAAGATAGCAAGACATCAACATTGAAATTTAAATATTGACAAATACAATGTAACATAAAATCAAGAAACAAAGCCATGTATATGTGGATTTCCAAATTATGACAGAGCAGTCATGGTAGATTAGGGGAAAAGAGTAAATTTATAAATAATTTATCTGGAAAAGGTTGACTGACATTATAGATAAGGGCAATTGGAATATATCTCACATTATGCACAAAATCTAGTCCCATTTGAGTTAGAAGACCCAAGGTGAAAGACAAAATTATAAAACTTTCAAAAAACAATAGAAGTGATTATTTTTATGTCCTTAAAATGTGGATGGATTTCTTAAATGAGAAATGAAAATGTCAAAACATAAATAAAAAAACAAATGTTTTAACTAAATTAAAATTAAGAAGTTCTGTTTATCAAAAGACACATTAAATGATGAAAATGAAAAAAAAATTAAAAAGAAAACTTGCAAAACCCAAAAAAACTGGGAGAAGATATTTACAACATGTATAATGAACAAGAGAATATATTATGGAACAGTGAGAAATGAGAGAATTAAAGGTCATGTGTCAATATGGATGAAACTACAGAAGATAATATTGAGCAAAAGAAATAATTTTTAAAGTATACATATTGCAAAAACATATGTATCTAAATTTAATAACAAAATAAGAGTTATTTCTAGCCAGGATGGAAGGAGGTATATTTGGGGATACATATAAAGCTGCCATTAAGAAAATAATCTATTTTGTAAATAGGATAACGGGTGTATGATTTTGGTTATATCAATGTTCTAAATTAAATACATATGCTCTAAACACTGTGTATTTATCATTTTTAAAATTAAAATATTAGAAACAAAATAAAAATCATGTGGTTTCTTTTCTGCCCACATTGATTTTTTCTCTCCAAACAAATTTTATGAATGTTATTAATATTGGATGTATTTTAATATGTAGACTCTACCCTCTGCTCATCATCCACGTTACTATCTCGAGCCATACTTTGCTATTTACCCAATTGATATAAATACATTTTAAAAGTTTTTTTGAGTAACTATCATGTAAAAAGACCTATACTGGAATTAGAAGGGGATATAAGAAATATAAAATGTCATTTTTGCCCTCTCAAAATTCATAAGCTATTGTGAAGATAAAACTTTAGCAGCCTGATACATCTTGCTAAAAGGGTTCCATGTTACTTGTTTTTTGTTATAGCCCAAAATTTGCTTTCCAAATTTTAGTTTGAACTTAGTTACAGTACAGCCCAAATCTCCATCTTCCCCACTAGCACTCATACTACTGACTAATCTACAGCCTCATAAACCCAAATAAAATAACCTTCCCCCCAAAAAAGCAAAGCAAAAACAAACAAAACAAAACCCCCTAAAAAACAATGATTTAGGTTACATGTGAAAATTTTGTCTATTTTTGATTGTTTAACTATCGGTTATATCACACAAACTTACTAGGGGGATTATCCAAATACTTGGGGAGCCTCTTTGCTCTCACCTCAATCCAAGGCCTCTGTGAACTGATCTTTCTCCAGTGTAGTTTTCCTATTCTGAACTCTTATCCTTTGCAATACATTTGCTCCTGGCCTCTCTAGAGTCTGCAATTAGGCAGTCTCCTGTGCTTTGCATTCCTTGGTCTCTGAAGCCAACTTGTAGACAAACTGAAAAATCAACAACTCTTCTTAGATCCATCAGATAAATCAAGTCACAAGGCAAACTACTGCCCCCAAATTGGAGAGAAAGACACACGGATACAGAGGATCAACTGTAAGAATAACAACTTACCAGAGTAGAAACCAACAAGTAGAAACCTCCACAGGAACCAGTGCCAGGGGAAGGGAAACTTGAACTATAATTGACAAATTGCCAGAGCATCAGAGTGGACAAATCTGAAGGTTAAAAACTCCAGTCATTGGAGGACCCCCACACTTTTTTGAGTTTTACCTTTTGGAGTTCTACTAAGTTCTCCTTCATACTAAGTTCTCCTTCATATTTCTCACAGGGGGAAGGGAAAGGAATTATTTTGTAATATGACAGAGTATCCTGTTCAGCATTCTAAGGCAGAGCAAGGCCTGCCCTCAGAAGAAACTGTTTTACCAGCACCTAACCTGCTAGGGTTTTATCAGAGTCTAACTTAACTGGGGGAAGGAAAATACTCAACGCCCGCCACCTCTAGCCATCCTGTCCCACCTAAAGGTGGGGAGAAGGGGAAGGAACTGAGAAGCACTAGTGAAGTTCACAGACCAGGGGCACAGGCTCACCAAAAACCTAAGACCTAATCGTAGGGCTATAGAATGCTTTCCATCTCCCCACATCTTACCAATACATAACTAAAGATCTATTTACCATAGTTCCGTTGACCCAGTTCCTTTTACTCAGTGCATCATGTATGCCTTTCAACAAAAAATTAGAAGGCTTACAAAAAGGCAAAAAATACAGTTTGAAGAGAGCGAGCAAGCATTAGAACCAGATTAGATGTGGTAGAAATGTTGGAACTATAAAACCAGGAATTTAAAAAAACTATGATTAATATGCTAAGGGATTTAATGAAAAAGTAAACAGTATGTAGGGGCCGGCCCAGTGCCACAGTGGTTAAGTGCGTGTGCTCCGCTTTGGCGGCCCGGGGTTCACAGGTTCGGATCCCAGGCGTGCACCGACGCACCGCTTGTTAAGCCATGCTGTAGCGGCATCCCATATAAAGTAGAGGAAGATGGGCACGGATGCTAGTCCAGGGCCAATCTTCCTCATAAAAACAAAAAAGAGGAGGATTGGCATCGGATGTTAGCTCAGGGCTAATCTTCCTCACAAAAAAAATAAATAAAAGAAAAAGTAGATAGCATGCAAGAACAGGTTGGTAATGTAAATAGGAAGATGATGATTCTTAGAAAGAATCAAAAAGAAATGCTAGATATTAAAAACACTATAATAGAAATGAAGAATGCCTTTGATGGGCTCTCTAGCAGACTGAACACAACTGAAGAAAGAATCTCTGGAGCTTCCGGGTTGGTGAACACATGGAGATCTGGGGAGAGTGGTGTGCTCAAAGAGAGCAAGAAAACTCCATGCCCTTTCCCCAGACCTTGCTCCATGCATCTCTTCCATCTGGCTGTTCCTAAGTTATATCCTCTCATAATAAACTGGCAATCTAGTAAGTAAAAAAAAAAAAAAGATGGAATCTCTGAGCTTGAGGAGATGACAATATAAAATTCCCAAACTACAGGCAAAAAGACTGAAGGAAAAAAAAACAGAACAGAATACCTAAGAATTATGGGACAAATACAAAAGGTGTAAGGCATGCGTGTTATGGGAATACCAGAAGGCAAAGAAAGAAACAAAGGAACAGAAGCAATGTTTGAAGGAATAACAGTTAAGAATTTCTCTAAATTAATGTCAGATACCACACCACAGATCCAGGAAACTCAGAGGACACTAAGAAAGATAAATGCCAACAAAACAAAACAAAAAAAACCCACACACCTAGGCTTATCACATTCAAACATCAGAAAATCAAAACTAAAGAAAAAGTCTTGAAGGAAGCCAGAGGGAAATCACTTTACCTATAGATGAGCAAAGATAAGAATTACATCTGACCTCTCCTCAGAAACCACGTACGCAAGAATAGAGTGGAGTAAAACATTTAAACAGTTGAAAGAAAAAAACACCAACGTAGAATTCTGTACTTGGCGTAATTATCCTTCAAAAGTGAAGGAGGAAGAAAGACTTTCTCAGACAATCAAAAATTGAGGGAATTTGTTGCCAGTAAACCTGCTTTGCAAGAAATATTAGAAGCTCTTCAGAGAGAAAGAAAATGATATGGGTCAGAAACGTGGATCTACAGAAAGAAAGAAGGAATATCACAGAATGAATAAATGAAGGTAAAATAATTTCAAAAAGCAAAGTTTCTCAGTGAGTAAGAACACAGCAGTCCTTCAAAAGGAGGTATTCGTTAACACACTTCATAGCTGCAATATGTCCTTGGGAGAAAGATTGTTTTCTGTTAACTCCGCAGCTAGCTTTATCCATGTCTTTTATTCCAGCCAGATGAAGGGCAAGACAGAGTTTTAGCATCCAAGCTGCTTTTTATTTTCTCAGTCTCCTCTTTTGGCCAAGGGCTGATGTCTGCCAGTGGGAAATTATTTTGTGAAATCCATATCTTCCATTGTCCAGGTTCCACTGCATAGGTGGCCGTTTGGAGAGGTGGGTTCAAGTCAATCCTTTATGCTTTTTTCATTGTGAGATGAGCTATTGAGTCATCTGATATGAAAATGTTTTCACAGTAGCATTTAAGACTCTGTAGACCACATATTTAAGCAGAATAACACAGACACATACAAGGAGAAATATTTGACCAGAGTTTATACTATACTTGATCTCAAGATCAAGTAGGCTGGTATCATATATAATAAGTGTAACAATGTCAGTCACACAAACAAGACTTGCCATGAGGAATTTTGTTACTGTTAATATCTAAATATTCACTTTCAAATATAGTTAAGTATTCTATATATAATTTGGAGTGAAACTCTCCTGGTATGCTTCACGTATTGAAATTCTACCAACCAGTAGAAGTTTAAATGTATGTTTATTTTTTCAAGAATAAAATGCAACAACAATTAATGTGATTACATGGTGTAAAAAATTCACCAAGCTATACACTGTAGATTAATATAATATATTGTATGTTTGCTACACTTCAATTACAAAGTTTTTTAAAAAAGGAAAAAGAAAGAAAGAGTATCACTGAGGATAATTTCCTTGCCCAAGCTTACATAGCATTTTATTACAAGCATAAAATTCGGCAAATATTTTCGTGAGACTAATTTTTGAAAATGTACTTATCTTTGAAAGTTCTTAACTGTTTGTGTACATAAAAGTAATAACATAAAGAGTTAATAATATTCAAACGTAAGTCAATAAAAAAGTAGATTGGCAGCATATTCAAATTTAAGAAAGAATATGATAGCTGGCTAAGTTGTTGAATTATGATTTGAACCCAGGTTGTCTGAATACACAGCCTACAGGTTCAGGTTCATCCACTAAGTTATATGAAATAAATACAAAATATCTAATCGACTCTCTAGCTTACTGTGAATATTTTACACATAATCAGCCTTTTGGAAAAGTAGAGTTTCCAGTGTAATGGGCATAAGATGATAACCCAAATTCATTAGAAAGGCTAAAAAAAAATGAGGTCTTACATTCAATGAATAAAATCTGAAAAAGAGGCTTGATATTTCTCAAGGTTTTTGTGATCCTCAAAGGAACAGGTTACTGAGAGGGGACAAGAGTGCCCTGAAATATATGGAGGTTCCCCAAATGACAAATCAGGAAATATTCTACCCCAGCCTGTAGCTGGTAGATCACAAAACATCACCTCTCTTGTGGGGAAACATACTTATTCTCATGAAGAGCCAGCATCTCGATCCACTAAATGTCTTTTTTTGCTGAGTCTGAAATTGAGGAAATACATTTTCCCTTAGTGGCATTCTTTATATTGACTAAAAAGTTAGACTCAGTCAGGGTAGATTAGTGAGATGGCTAATTTTATGTGTCAATTTGACTGGCCATAGAGTTCACAGATTAAACATTGTTCCTGAGTGTGTCTGTGAGGGTGTTTTAGGATTATATTAGCATTTGAATTGTTGGACTCAATAGGTAGATTGCTCTCCCCACCGTGGGTGGGCATTATCCACTCCTTTCAGGGCCTGAGTAGAAATAAAGGTGGAGGAAAGAGGAATTTGATCCTTTTGTTCCTGCTTTACTGATTGCACCAGAACATGTCATTTCATCTTCTCTGGCCCTTGGACTGGGACTTACACCTTTGGAATGCCTGTTTCTCAGACTTTTGGACTCAGACTGAATTATACCACTGCCTTTCCTGGGTCTCCAGCTTGCAGATGGCAGATCACAAGACTTCTCAGCCTTATAATAAATTTCCTTATAAGTTTATACAAATCCTACTGATCTGTTTCTCTGAAGAACCCTGGCTAATACCATGAGTTATCCTCAGACTCACAACCCAACCCCTCCTAGGAGAGGCTGAGCAATACCTGTCACAGGCCAGACCTCTCCACTTCCACACATCCAGGATTTAAGGATCCTGGAGCCGAACTCATTACTGACTGGAAGCTCTACCGAGAGTCTCACCAGTGACGGGAAAAATAAAGCATGCTACCACTTCCTACATCCCACAAGCCGCCTCATACCGACAGTTTTGGGAATGAAGGCCTGACTGTTCAGAGCCTCTTCTCACCTTTACTACTATCTGATCAAGTGGTCCACAGAACCATGCTAGATCCCATACAGAGAAAGCTACCTAAACATAGTCCTGTTTTCTAGACCAAGTGTTGGCAGTCTAAGGGTGGCAGATTGACTCTTCCTTCATCTCTAGTGGTGAAACGGGTAAACAGTTAGCCACTGATGGTTAAGTAGCTAGCAACTAAACTTTTTTGTTCCTTTGTGCAATTACTGATTATAGCTTTTAGTTTTTATCTGCCCATGGTTAACTGTGCTGTTTAGGCAATATGCTCTCTGACTCCCACTAGGTTCCTATACATACCATCTCCTCAGCACCTGGGTCACCATAGTAATGGGTGTTGGAGCTATTTTTCAGGAATTAGAACCCCTTGACCACCAACCCAACAAAGGGCCCATGCAGATGTCTGATAAATGACCTTTTGACGTCAAGAGGCTAAAATCTCCACCCTCAGATCATGCTAACACCACCATTTTGTGAACATGCATTCTATGAGGAGCCGTGAAGTCTGACTACACTTGCGCAGATTATCAATTATCTCATCTCTCCTCACCTCCAATCATCTATCTCCACATTTCAGACCACCTTGGCCCCTAACCCATAAATATCCCTGAGGCCCTATTTTCAAGGAGGTGGATTTAAGACTTGTTCTCCCGTTTCCTCACTTGACTGCCTTGTGATTAAACCCTCTCTCTGCTGCAATCTCATCGCCTCAGTGTTTGGCTTTCCGGGCGACGAGCAAAAACGAACCTGGTTCAGTAACAGTGTGCTGGGGGCAAGGAATGAAGAGAAAACAGGCTGAATCCTAAAGTTTCCCTTTTCAACCTCCACTAGAGGTGCTGCAGAGTGAGGTGGCCGCTGTCCTTCATAAGGCAGGGTCTCAGACCCCAATAAAACACACCTCCCCAAAGAGTCAACTTCGGAGCAGAAGGAAATAGATACAGCCTAATCACTATCATTTGTGGGCCCTGGGCGAGGGGTTAAATGGAGGTCCATATATATTCTTATTTTAAATAGTAATTACATTTTCTTTAATAAAGAACATGACTTTGTAGAATTTCACCTGACCTATTGGAAAAAAAAAATTCAATTTACTCATCAATAAATTATCAAAAAAACCCCAGGAAACGAAAAACCAGAGTTCAAAACAATCCATTCAAGTACTCACTGAGTAAGTCAAATACTAAAAACAATTGTAAACACACCCTCAATCAGGGAAAATAAATAATAAGTATGACCCACCGCAATTTTGATCCTCCAAAATTAAGAATTTAGCCTACTTTTATTTGCTCATCAATTAATACATGGTGATTTTGCTCAACTTTCTTATTTCACTCAATTATAAGGAATAAATATGTCTTTGTTATCAACTGTTTTTACAACAGACACGTAGAAAAACTGATGGGTTCTGCCTGAAGATTTAAACTCAGCCTGTTTTTTTCCCTAAGGAAATGAACAAAAACTTCACATTTCCTATATAGTTTACATTGAAACAAAAAGGGGGGGGGGATTTTGGGCTTTTATCACTTAATGAGGATCCTGTTTAGATCTTCCTTTTCCCGGAAGCCTTCATAGATTATCGAGGCTAGATTAAGAGATATGCATATGTGCTCTGAGAACATTTCTTTACTTCACAGTAAAGTGCTGTTATGGTTTGTTCACATTCAGCTCCCAGTATATTACAGGTGCTAAATAATTATTTGTTGAATGAATAACTAGATTATTTTTAGAAGAGTGAAAGCCTTGAGTTAATAAGCTATGGTAAATTCTAAAGTTGAATTACATAAACTTTTCAATCCTCTATTGTCAAAGAAGAATTCTCCCGCTTTTGTATGCATAGATGTGTTTCATTAAGTTTCTTTAAGTGCACATTGTAAAAGTAAAGAATGAAGAAAACCTGGAAGGAAATTTCTTCCTGTGTCTTTCCTTTTTTAATTCTAAAGTGTTTCAAATTGATATTTTTCCTTATTGAAGTAACATAATGGTAACATTATTTATATACAATCTAATAGATACAATTATATAAAGAATCATGATTGTGAGGATGTTGGTTACAGTGGTACATGCTGTTCAACTAAATAAAGTGTGTTACTCATGGAAATGTTCGGCTGATATTATGAACAATAGAATGTCAGTAATGCTGTTCCTGAATAGTATACCAAGTACTGAATTATAGCTTAAGTATTATATTTCATTGCATTTTTGTAAGTATTATATATTCTTAAACAAGAGAGTACAAAGTTGAAATATCATTTTATCCTGTTATAGAAATTAGTATATTGGGCCGGCCCCGTGGCTTAGCGGTTAAGTGCTCACGCTCCGCTGCTTGCGGCCCGGGTTTGGATCTTGGGCGCGCACCGATGCACCGCTTCTCCGGCCATGCTGGGGCCGCGTCCCACATACAGCAACTAGAAGGATGTGCAACTATGACATGCAACTATCTACTGGGGCTTTGGGGGAAAAATAAATAAAATTATTAAAAAAAAAAAAGAAATTAGTATAGATTTATATTGTCAGATTTTAAATATAATAGAGAACTGCTTCTGATAAATTTTTTTAAATATTGATAAATTCGTATATGATATACATATACATGTAGATATTACATATAAAATAATAATAACAAGAATCAAAATAGCCAGCATTCATTGAGAAGTTAACATGCCAAGCACACAAATACAGCATGTGATAAATATGTTACTTCATGTAATCCTCGAAGAAACCATTGGCAGGCACAAGTTCTATCTTCATTTTTTCTGAGAAAAACAAAATACAGAGAGGTTGGGCCACCTTTCCAAGTTCACAAGTCCAAAAAATGGCCAAGCCAGGATTTGGACACCAACTTTCGGACTCAAAATAAGGTATATAGGTAATCATTCTCAAAACATTTTTAAACATAGAAATCTAGCAATTCATATAGGCTTTGGGAGCTTGAAACTTAAAACAATTTATATACAGAAGTTATCATCATCATTATTAGGAATATATATTTATTGAACACTTCCTAGGCAGGATTAGGGATACATAGAAATATAAAACTGTTCTGGCTTTTAAGAGATTTATGGTTCACTTGAAAAGCTGCAATTTAGAAAACTATTTCTTTCAAGAAAAATTACGTAAATCAAAATTTGGTTACCTGTCAGCTGGATACAAGTGCAGAATTTCTGGGATCCCCACCTCAGACCAACAAAAACAATCTGCGTTTCAACACAATGCTCACTTGATTCCTTTGTATATTACAGTTTGAGAAGAGATGAAATGAACCTTGCTTTGCATTGTATTATTTCCTATCCTTATGTTCAGTTACTCTGCTATTTTCTATCTAAAGATATATTATAAAAGTATTTAGTCAAAATTTCCTTCTAACATAATTCCTTCTTTTCCAACGTCAACCATAGCAAGAAAGGGAAGGTATTAAATTTCTCCATGAAATATGATAGGACTACAACAAATAAATTTTCAGACCTGTGTATGTCTCTAGTGTGGTAACTGAAGTATGATCTTCCAGAGGATTTTAAACTCACTATCATGTTGTATGTGCATATTCCATTTTGTGGAATATAATCAGAATGTTTTCATCTCAGACCTATGTATCCTGATTGACCATGAGATTCTGGGTCTTTTCCTTTTAGCCTTGGTTAAATATGTTCAGAGAATCCAAACTAATTAAATACGAACCTACGCCAAGTAGTATTAAGAAGATATTGTTAAAGAAAATATACCACATATTCTGCATTACATAGTGAAATATAAAAATTTTAACCATTCTTTTGTAGGATTATATACAGTGATGATCTATTCTGAGAATCCAGAAGATAATCGATAGTTGACAATTATATTTAACATATGGCAACACTAACAGAATGTATCCAGCTTTATTTTCATGTTAAAACATTAACATTGCAGTATAAACATACTCAAGAAGCATCATTCTTATCCGAGTTCACAAAATGAAGAAAGTTAATGTGTTTGACTAGATAGTCTGTAATCCAGATGTCTGTATGATGTATTTTGAACTCCCCACTGAACTGGAATGACTGGATGATTGTAGCTAGTGGTTCTTTCCTCAACTTTTTTCTTTCTCTCTTCTCCCTCTATTCCTCTTCCTACTATTCCTAAGTGTAGGCAGAGTTAAGGCTTTCTGGGAGTTCTATTTAATACCCATTAACTCAGCTATTTAACTCCTTTTCTCATGCTGAATTATTGAGGAGGCATGGCTTCACCTCTCAAATCTAAAATAACCTCTAACTCATGAGAATAATGACTATAAGTTTTCTGCTCCAATTTCAAAATAATTTGATTTATAGATTCCTAGCACTGGAACAGAAAAATCTAGCTTGGAAGAGCTAAGTGGAATTAAAGGAATAAGGTGCCAAAGTCTCAACACATTATGAGTTTGTTAATCTCAAGTCATTGAGGTATATAAATGCAAAGTCATGTTGATTGCTCCCTAGGCAAATAGTTGTCTTTGGAAGGATGACTACTATTTTAAGATTTTTTATCAAATTTTATGTGGATTTAAATTTATAGAATGAAACGCAGACAAAAACATTAGGTAATTTTGAGTAATGAAATTTAGGCTAGATTTTCAAAGCTATTGCAACTGGACTCTAGACTCATATTCTCTCTCTTTCCCATTGAATCTCCTTGTAAATCTACCTGGCATTCTCATGACATATTTAGCTGCCTAGTTGGGTCTAATTGCACCATGAAATTTCCCTGCTCAAAAGCCAACAATGAGATCCCATTCGCTTCTAAGTAAGAGCCAAGATTGTATTGCTATTCAAGACACTGAATTGTTACTTCACCTAATTCATTGGCTGTTTTCATCCACCAAAGTGCTTCTGCTCCAACCATATAGGTCTTTTTAGATGCTCAGTTTAGGATCTACACCTGTGTTATATACTTCCCTATAGTTTCATGCCACATTGAGTCTCCAGGCCTTTGAATTCAGTGACATTTTGTTGCATTTATCACTGTTAGGGAGCTCAATCTTATGTTTTTTGCTTTCATTTGTGTCACTACTTGAATGTTTGATATGGTCATTTCTTCTCTCTGAAATAGATTACAATTCCTTGATAAAAATTTATTATATTTTACATCGCTCTGAATTTCTTTTCTGTTTACCTCCAAGTATAACACTATATTAAGCACATAATAAATATTTTACGGATAAAAAATACACGTAGTATGTCATAGTATATAATGTCCTTTAACATGACCTAATAATATCGATTATGCACATATGTGAAATAGGTTTGTATTTTTTGAGTGATATGCATGAAGCCCAAGTTCATTAAAGAATTCAATCAAATTCACAAAGCTAGTAAATGACAGAGCCAATATTCAAACCCAGGGGTTCTAATTTTATATCTGTTCCCAAAAAGCACTGTAGCTAATTGTAAGCTATTTACAAGGTTAAGTTGTATAAAGATAGATAAATTCAAAGAATTATAGTGTGTGTGTGGGTGTGCGCGCGCGCGCACGTGCTTGTGTGTGGTATTAGAGAGGAGACACTTGATAACATAGACTTAATTATGTTCATAAATTTAGAAATGTGAACGTGGTTTTGGTAAGTGATCTATGTATCTCAAAAACTAAAAACTGCATCTTTTGAGTAGCTAATACTATTTGAGGTCAACAAAAATTCAGGTAACTTTTGCCTTAATATTACTAAGAAAATAGTATACTTTCAGGTATTTTAATTGATTTTGTTTTAATCAGAGCATTATTAACTTTGTCTTTAAATATGTAAATTACATTTTTTGCATCATTAAATCTAATATCTATTACAAATAGAGTCAATTAGTTCCCCATTATATATTTCCCAGTATAGATACCTAATACATAAGTATTAGTTATAAAATGAAATTCACCTAGGAAATTGTTTTCAATCTGTTCTTCATTGAAAAACAATTCTCAAAAAAAATCATTTTTTGAGAAATACAATTTTTATGTATGTAAAAAATTTAAAAATCCTCCCATAATTTTATGAAAGTGTACACTGCTATGCTGAAATAAATATCTATTACTTGACATCATGTTTTCTAAGTTACCCAACAAAACCAAACTTAATTCAGATTCTTTGACACACAAGTCTTGTAACAGGCTCCAGAAAACCAGGTTTTGAGACAAACCAACCTGAGAAAACAAATCTTAGAAAAGCTCTGGGTTTTGCAAAAAAACGTACCTGAGGCTTTTTTGAGTAAGCTGCAGGCTTTTCCAAGATTGTTATAAGCCGGCGGCTCATCCAGATGAAACTCAGTCACAACTCACGCTTTGTGTGACTCTGATGAAAACATGACAGCCTTCTCCCGAATTTGATTATAGAAATGTGGCAATGAAGCTCAGCGATCAACTTGCTAGTTATCCGGGATTCTGTTATCATGACCTTGTCCATTGTTCCCTCAAAAAGAAGGAAGGAGAACAACTAGAATGATATGATATATTGTTTTTTCTAAATATGTGTGAGGAAATTGGCTCCAAAACCCTTTTCTGGAGAATATGCCGTGACAGGAAAACTCAGGGGACTCTTACTCTGCTCTTAATTAGGAAGAAATATTGGCCTTTTAACAGATTGCTTATGTGATTCAAAAGTTATTCCAGTACCTTTTGCACAAAGACAAGGTATATGTATCTTAAAGTGAGAGGGTGTCAACTCTTTTTTTATATACTCCACATTTCCCTGTAGAGTGGTGCCCCCAGATCAAAAGGAAATGCCAAGAACACACAGAGAGGGATATCACATTGTACAGGAAAGCAAGTTTTGCTTCTCTGAATGCACTGGGCTTTGACGACTTCCACCCTTTTTATACAGTACATTATGTTATAAAAACTTCAACAGAAATGTCTTAGTAAAAAAAGGGCATAAAAATTAGTGAGACAATCCATATTGTATTCTTCTTCCTAATACACTCCCGTCGTCATTTGCTTGTTCTTCAAATAAAGCCCCTGACACACTCTTCCTTGTTTTGCTGCTCTCTTGTCATTCCCGCTGGCGAGTACCGTGAGACTTGAGACTACGTCTCGTTTCTGTCTCTTTTCCACACAGCATCTGCAGAACCTTTGCTCATAATGCACACTGCATAACTATTTTGAGTATTAGATGAAGATGAGGGGTGGAACATTGTAAGTTTTGTAAATAATACTAAAAATAGATTTCATGGAACTGTCAAACAAAAGTATTTATTTTAATATTTGCATGACTTTTTTATGGCTCTTCTTATTTTGAGACTTAAAATTCTATATATGAAGTCAATATAACCCATAATTTCCTGATTCCAAAATAAAATGTTCAAAATTGAAAACAAATGTGAATTTGCCTGCCTTTCTCACTGAGAGGACTTAGCTGACAAGTAAATCAGTTGTTTTTGACATGAGTGGAATGGCAATTTAAGGTTAACCTACTTCAATTGTCAGTCAAGATAATCAGGTGTTTGGTATTATATGGACATATTTATTGACAATTAAAAAATATAATCTGTAGATTCTGTAGAGATAAACCTATTACGTACCCATGATCAACACCCCCAATCAGAAATAAGCAGTTTATTGTTATTTTTTTCGTGAGAAATGCTGTATAATTGGTTTTCCTATTCTAAGCATTGTAATTTTAATTTAGTAGTTAAATGGGTCTACAAATTCAAGTTCCAATGTTAAATAATACGGTGTGGAGGTAGGGAAAACAGTGTTTTTTAACTCAGAACTTTACTAAAGTGGCAAAATAATTTATGAATATGACCTCTGGCATATATTTGATACATATTATATAATTTAATATACATTATTCTAGGCCTAGATGTGTATAGCAAACCACAGGGTAATTAAGAGATTTGAAATCTCAACTTCTGACTTTCATCATTATAAACAATTTGAAAATCCTTAACAAGTGAAGCTAAGACAATTTTTCTATTTTATTTTTACTTATCTTTTACTAGTGGCATCATCTGTGAACCAATAATCCCTAGCAAAAATTAAGACTCCTACAAAAACCTGCCTCCAAGCACATGCTCTCCTCATTCTGTCTTCTTGCTTTCCCTTTTTACAGACGTATTGCATCTATGTGTAATCCTGAAAAATATGTGAGGATTTAGAGTAAGTCTTATTATGTTCATAAAAACAATCTTTTGGAGATTTATTTTTTAATTTAATTTCATATTTTAAGATTCCTCCATGTTATTGTGTGCTGCTATAGTTCACTTATTTTGTCTGTTGTATACCACACTATTGTGTAAACATACCACAGTGTAAGTATCTGTAGATGCAAATAATCAATAGTCAATCTATAGATAAGAAAGATAGAGTTATATTTATTGATATTTAATGAGACAATACTGAGGACTAGCCCAGGAGTTTATCTTTCCCAGGGAAGAAAGCAATCCGGAGAAGCGTAGTTTACAGCATGGTTATATACTGTTTCAGAACAAAGAACATACAGCAAGCATGACAGGAATACAATTGTTTTCCCAAAGTCACAAGGAGATGTTTTTCTTCAGTTTAGCATATATACAGCAGGCCAACTTGACCTTGGTTCTCTGGTAAGAAAAGCTTATCTTCAAATAAGTACTGGTATTGGCATCAGAGAAAGAGAGACATTCATCCCTATCCTCAAAGAGTGCATTCTTTGCTTTGGGAAAATGTTTGAAGTAGATGCACAATGCTTGTTTGGTGGGCCATAAGTCAGGATGCTCTGAGAAAAACAAATTTCAGACTGAATCAGATTTAAACTAGAATGGCTTACCCCATATGCCTCAATATGTGAAAACTTCTTATTATCCTTATTATTTTCATCACATCCACTCTTTTGTGACTCTACACTCAGTGTTCTCCAGGTTTTTCTCTATTGTGAATAGTGCTGCCTGGAAGCGCCTTTTACAATTCTCCTATTGAACATATGCAAGTGGTTTCCTTGTATATATGCCCAGGAGTTGAAGTCCTGGGTCATAAGGTACAGTCATGTGTTGCTTAATGACAGGGATACATTCTGAGAAATGAGTCGTTAGGAGATTTCGTCACTGTGTGAACATCACAGAGTGTACTTACCCAAACCTAGATGGTATAGCCTACTGCACACCCAGGCTATATAGTACTAATCTTATGGGACTACTGTCATATATGCCATCTGTTGCTGACCAAAAGGCCGTTATGCAGTGTATGGCTGTATATGAATGATCAACTTTAGCAAGAATGTGAAGAATTTACCCAGAGTGATTATATAAATTTGTACTCCAACATATCTAGTTAATCCATATCCTTTCCAATGCTTATTTTTGTCAGATTTTATTTTTATTTTATTGTTTTTTTGTTTGTTTGGGCTTTTTTGCCAATCAAATGGTATAAAATCGAACTTCAGATTGGTCTTAAATGGCATTTTCCTAACCACAAATAAGGTTAAACATCTAACTTATATTTATTGGGCATATATGTTTCCTCTTCTGTGAATTTCCAACTTCTCTGAATTTATGTTTTCTGCATAGGTTAATCATTAAGTTTACACAGATTTACCAGTCAAAATTATTAAATAATTAGTTACAGCCTAAGTGTCACTCTGTTACATAAAGTTATGTGACATACATAACGTACATACATTTATAATATTTATACCACCAAAACAAGCATTTTAAAAGAATAGAATATTTCATTTAGTGAGTGACTAAACATTTAGTCTTGTGTGGATGATTCTCAGTGTTTGAACAACACAGATCGAACTTTTTGTACCTCTACACCTCATTAATATATACAAGTAACTTACCATTCTACTTCAGAATAACGTAAGGAACCTGTTCAGTACTTACAAAACTAAGTGACGATTTCTCTTTCTTATATTTATTTTAGTGTTACAGTGATACAGAATAAAATTCTCCATATTTTTTTACTTGATTGACCTTTATTTTAAACTATAAATATTATATAACTACGGGTTATTGGAACATGTAGAAAAATGGAATGTGAACAGCCATCTGTTTTCTGTTGTGGAACACTTTGTTATGTGAATATACCACAGTATACACATCCGTTCTCCTGTGGTTGTGCATTTATATTCATATACACATCAACAAATCATCAGTTATGTTCTTGCTGTATATGTTTCTTATTGTGATTAAACACCTTGAGTTCTTGATATTGTCATGGATTCTGGAACTTTCACCATATCATGAAGTGAGCGCTGTGATACCCAGAATTGAACACAGTATTTTGGTAAAGTCAAGACCACACTGATTATAATAGGTCTCTAGTGTTAAATTATACTTAATGTATTTATTCATTTATTTATTAAAGATATATATATCAATGGACTACTATGCATCAATGTTTTAAATGCCAGAGGTATTTGAGGAGACAATTTCACAGTATCTATTCTCATACAGTTTATAGTTTAATGAAAATGCCACTAAAATGTAATTTTAAAAAGGTACAGTTATGACTTTAAGGTAAATATAACATGAACACTAGTTATAAGTTTTATTCAACTATTTAATCAATGAAGGGAATAGAAAGAGCTTAAAATCAATTCAAAAATAATTTGAGAAGCTAGGATATTTTCTCTAAGTTACTGGTTAGTGTCCAAAAGGGCAAGAAAATGTTAATCTCTGGGGTTTTCTGTTTTGCTGAACCAAAATTATTTGTATCTGTACTAGCTAAAAATCTACAAGTTATATGCCCTACAGAGTTGTAAAGTAGCCTAGACAAGAAAAAGCCAAGACCAGGACTACACTGACAAAACACCAGTAATGCCTTTTGCCTATTTCCAAGTCACAGGTAAATTTTCTAACAGTATTAATATGTGAACAGGTATTTATAGGCAAGAACATCACAATTAATGTGTCAATGATGACAGTCTAAGTTTATTATGATTTTTTAAAGGATAAAAGTCACAGTTAGTGCTAAGACTAAGTTAATGATTAGTTCTTAAAGGTCAAATTGATGTACCATGGGATCAAGCAGACTAGAAGTTAGAGAAAAATAGGAGTGAGTGGGTAGAAGGAAAGGTCAATTGTCATGGAAGAAAACAAAGGGTGCTGATAACTAATTTCTTCTATGAGAGAAATTATAAAACACCCCAGTAGATCTCTTTCCTTTCCTAGGTACAAAAATAAGGTTATATAATGTTGTTAACCTGGGATCCAGTGGTCGTCTTAGGACTCAATGTCCTTGTACTTCTCTTCTCTTATTCTGAAAACATCATCTCTTTACCTGTTAAACTTAATAGGCACTTGAAAATACACTTGATTCTGTTTTAACACAGAAAATTCCATCCCTTGCCTTGGATTATGGTAGGAAGATTATCTGTAAATTAGGCATTGCTAAAGACTGAATCAAGAAACACATATCAACTTATTTTGAACTTTGATATTCTTCCTTATTCTGGTAAAATCATGAATGCCATTCAAAGCCCTCCTGCAGAGCATATAGGGATTTGTTTCATGTCCATAGAAAGAGAGTAAATGAGTTGGAATATTCGAGGTCACAAATAAAAATAATTGCAAGACCTCAATGTCTCTGCATCCCATCACCAATGTCTACTGTTTTTCCTCCTAAATATTTCTTGAGTCTATTTCTGTCACTCCTTGGGTTTTACTGAACTATTATCATCTTTAGACTGTGCTTCTACCATATCCTATGCCCTAGTATTCCAATTTTTGGCCTGATCACCCTCATATCCATCTTACATGCCACAACCAGACACTTGTCATTGAGGTAAAACTCTGACCATGGCTGTCCTCTAATGTTCTAAAAGTGTCCCACATAGACTGAAAAAAGCAAACAAACAAACAAAAAACCGAGCCCAGTTTCCATGGCAGGGAATACGCAGACCCTTGCCAACTTTTCCAACTCAGTGCCCTGAAACACTAAGATATCAGAGCTCACTCCTGGAGTTTGCTTGTGTCAGTCCTGCTCAAACTATGTGACAGGTACATAAGGGGAGAGAGGTGAATTGCATGCTTAGGGAGAAAACTGCAACGCCCACTCAATAATTTGAAGTGTCTGAGTTTCAATGTTTACTTTCCAACTTAGTAATTGTGTGGTCTTGCACAAGTTACTTAATTTCGCTGAACTTCTGTTGAGAGAGAGAGAAAAGGAGAGTACCGGAGAGGAGAGGAGGAAAAAAGAGAGGAGAGAGGGAAGATTAAATGAGCCAGGGAGATTAAGGTGGTTAACCACATGTTTAAGATATTCAGTCTCTCAAAAAGGGGGAGTATCTCTTTCATAGAAGATGGTGCGGAGGCAAAGCACCTTGGCTGCTCTAAAAGGGAGAAAAAAGACTGATATAAATATTGTGTTCAGTATTAACGTGAATGATATAAACAACAAGTTAATTTATTACAGCAGTAACATTTTGAGCTGGAATTTTTTAATGCTTATTTCAAATAATTTCTCCTTTATATTATAATGTGTGTAGTTGTTTTGAATATTGGTGTTTCTAGTAAAACATGGTAGGTAAACAGCAGTATATATTAAGAAAATAGCAGCTCTCTGTGGGAGATACAACATTGCACGAACATTTTCTCTAAAGCTCCTGAAAGTAAAGTGTTGGCTAAATATCCTAAGTTTTCTATGCTCATAACAGACATCTGGATATAGAAAACATCTGGTTTGTTAATGCCAGCTGAAGAAAAGTACAGATGGATAAAAATTTTGTCTGTTATCTGGAGGTTATGAAATTTTCTAGAGGCAATTACAAGTGCTTCTTGATAAGCCCACCCATCTTGATTTACAACATTTCAACTCTTCTACTGTTATCTAACTCTGGCATGTGTCCAGCCTGCTACAGCTGTGTTGGTAAAATCACCTCTGGGTTTGCAGATTTTCTCCTTTCCAAGACATTGTAAGCAATGATCCTATCTTTCTATTTAATGTTAAGTATAGCTTGTAGGTGCCACTGATGGAACTGTTCAAAAAGTCAGATGTGACTTTGGTAACAGATTAAACATTATCTGTAATTAATGGATCTGTGAAAAGAAAAGAAAATCCAAAGGTACAAGCTCTTCATATCCTAGACACAGGCAACTTGACATTTGCATTGAAATCCCTTCATTTTGTCTTTTGTAGAATAATGCCTTCCTTTTATCTTTTAAATTAAACAATGTATAATGTTCATTGAAGAACAAAATTATATCACTGTGAAAATCATGTTCAAAGAGGTGCTGCAGAATTTTAAGTATAGGCAAAGAAATTTGTTGAAGTGGACCAAACCAGTTCACAAAACCTGTATGTTTTGGGTCCTTGTGCAATGTTATCAGCAACTTATAATACATTATTTTATTTTCTTCATATTTAAGTAAGTTGTAATTACCATTGTGAATTTCTCTTTAAGGGATGCTTTAAAAAAATGTGTATTAAAATCTTTGCAAACCTATAGACTGTGTTTGGAGTTTTGATTGGTGATGACCCAAAGCATTTCGGCTGATACACTTCTACACTAAATGTATCTTTACTTTATTCCATGATAGATTAATGTATGCACTAAAATGTATGAAAAAATATATTTGTATATATATACAATTACTAAACATGTTTAAATTATGCCTATCTATAGGTACACATAGCTATATATATATATATATGTAGTTATTACATATGAGAAATATAGCATTTTATTTCCTTAAAAACAATCATCCTCACAGTTTAATATATATTAAAATATTTTAACTTATAATCTTACTTCCAAGCAGATAAAGATTTAAAATTTACAATATGCATCTTGAGTTTGCGCTTATGCTCTTTAACTGTAAAGCATTATTTGGTAGCCTGTTCTAGGCTAAGCTATCTAGAATTAGCCTTTCTAATTATTAATTTGTTGTTTAACTCATTGCAAATGTCCAGAGGTTATAGTTTTCAGCACAACTAGAAAAATAAATGAGAAAGTGACTAGATAAAATCATTCTTATTGATGGAAAAGAAGTCTGGAGGAAGATGACCAGGCTAATCTTCACTTTAAATTTAAATCCTCCGCTGTGTTACATGCAGTAATGGTATAGAGGGGATAGCTGTGTGGGATAGGACATCACATATATCACATATCCAATTTATATTTTGTATATCCAATTAATGATATTCTGTGTATGTAAATATGTGGCTCTGGTTTGTCTTTGTTATTAGTTGGCTAATAATATAAGAATTAACTCAGAAAATGCAAAGCCCCAGAACTTTTATTTTTACTTTAAACAATAACTAATTTTCAAGCTTATACTACAAGTCAAATACTACATTTGGTTCAATAAAATTTATATATTTTTTATAATTAAACCATATATAGTCATTTCTAAAAATTTTAAAAATACAAAAAATATAGAAACATAAATTTAATCATAATTTTGACAGGCACAGTAGATCCATTATCAACAATTCTTAAGAGAATCTTGCAAAATGGATATGTTGTATTATTCCTGTGTAACACGAGATGACTGGGGGTGCAGGGTTGGGATTAAGTAAATTGCCTATATAGTGGAACCAGGATGTAATGTAAGTTCAGACTAATTTTAAATTTTTTTATTTGCCTTATACAAGTTGTTTCTAAACTTGAAGCTTTCAAAAACTTTATTTTTTATTATTATGATTAATTTTTTTCAAGGAGTACCTACATTACTAAAGAGGCAGGTTTGTGTAGTAGGTAAGAGCATACTCTCTGAAGGTCCAGATTTGAATCCTATGTCTTCGGTGTTCTTGCTGTGTGACTTTGAACAAGTTAATTAGTTGGTCTTTGTCTCCATTTACTCATCTTTAAATAGCAGTATTACTTCATAGAATTCTTTCAATAGTAAAGTGTTCACACTTCTAAAGCAGTAAGAACACTGGCTGGAATACATATTATGTACTCAATAAGGGTTAGCTACAAGTACAGTTATTGTCTTTATTGTCATCATCATAAAGGAGCACAAAGTAACAACATTAAAACAAAAAAGGAAAGAAAAAAGACGCCACAAAATTATTAGCATCTATCGTCATGTAAAATAAATTGTAAAACCAAAAAGAAAAATAACTTAACATGAGAAAAACAAAGATTATTTGGTCCCATGTAAAGACTGTTGAAAACCATATATTGATACATTCTCATTTTCTAAGTAAGTATTTATTTTCTTAAATGTAGAAAAATTATGGGGAGTGATTTCAGTAAAATGGTAGAATAAGTGATGCCAGCCCTTGTTCCCCCACAGAAACACCAATTTAATAACCAGCCATGGACAAAAAGACTTTCAGTTCTTTTTATTTATTTGCTAGTATCTAATTTATTAACTGTCAATAAAATGACTGGATTAAAATCATGTGTCTATATCATTGTATTTTAGGTTTTCAAAGAACATAGTACTATTTTACATTGCGTCAATTTCACTTTGGGGAAGATTATGATTGTTCAGAGACATTTTGCAGAACTCTGAAAAGTATCATTCCTATGCTTTTTACTCAACACATTTTATTGAATATTTGCTACAGACCAGGTACTCTACCAGATGCTGTATCAAATAAGGATGAGAATTAGAATATGTATTATGAAATAAAATAACAAAATGCTCTATGGCCAGCGGCTTATATCATTGAGGTTATTTATAGTGTACTTGGTAGGAAGACCAAGGTTAATAGCTTTGTGCTGGTAGGTCAATAATTTCTTCAAAGACCCAAAAATATCCTTTCCCTCATTATTTTAGCATAGTTGCTTTTGTCCTCCTGGGTGTCACCTCAGATTTATAACGTGGATGTCACATCTCCAAGAATCGTGCCTGCTTTCTGGTCAAGAATAAGAGGAAAATGATAGTAGGAGCAAGCTCTCTTCTTAAATCTATCACTTTTATTAGAAAAGAATAAAATGTATTCTCAAAGCTAAATTCTAGTTATGTCTCATTAGCCAGAACTGAGTCAAACAGCGATAAGGAAAGATGGAAAGTATCTATTGAAAATAAATAAGATTTTGATGTTTGGTTGGATTTGTAATGGAGATATGTAATTTTAAACAAATTTGGTCAGCTCTTAGTAAGAAGAAAGGGCTTGGGTGTCTGTTGGTTGAAATATAACAAGATCTACTAAATTTAGCTAATTTCGCATTAACCAGAATTATCGGGCATATTGTCTCTATTCATTGGATATCCATCCAATGGATATTAAGCATCTGCTGCATGATATATGAAAACCATTGTACTAATATTGAAAATATAATGTTGATCAATCAGACATAGCCCCTGCCATGATGGCAAATAGGAAATTACAATCCAGAGCAAACGCAGGGTAGTCCACATTGCATGAAAGCACATAGTAAGAAGATCGAGATGTCTCACTTACAAGGAGCAGTTGTAAGCAACGAGTCACTTCCCAGAGGAAGAGATGTCCAACCTTAAACTCAAAATAAATAGAGGTTAGTTACATAAGAGTTTGAGATTTCAACACCAAATTCCTAGCACTCATTAAGAGAGGAAAAGAGCATGAATCCTTCACTGAAAAAACCTCCAGAGTCCTAGGACTTTGTGTGTGTTTGCAGTGGGAATGAGGGTAACAGAAGATTGTATGTGTGTGCGTGTGCACGTGCACATGCACTCGGGTATGTGTGTGTGTGACTTGAGGCATGTGTGTCAGAGAGGAGAACAGAGAAGTAAGCAGTGGCTAAACTTACAGGGCAAAATAAGTTGTGTAAAGTAATTTAGACTTTATTTTTAAAGCAATAAAAACCATCACAAGGGTTTAAGCAGAGGAACTAAAAGTTTGGTTTTGGAATTTGAGGAATATCCCATAGGTTCCAGAAAAGATAATGAATTGGAGGCGAGCAGTGCTTAAAAGAGGGAGAACAACAAATTAGCTATTACAGTAAGGATGGTGTTTGCACTCAGGTAGCAGGAGCAATAATAAACTAAAATTGACAGAGCCAAGGGATATGAGGATATATAACTGAGAGAATAAATTATATGCTATATGTGGGGTAAAGAAAAGGGAAAAATAAATAGTGACTCTCAATGTTCGTTTGAGAACATAATGGTAACATTTGTTGAAACAGGTGACGAGGAAGATGCATAGATTACTAAGGCCAAAGAAGATGATCTTGATGTTAGAGACATCGGTATCACTGTTGGACATCCAGGGATAAATGTGCAACAAGAAGTTGACTCTATAGATTAGAATTTGAAGTCGATGGTCTTAGTTGGAGATTTGGATTTGGAGATAATTGTGTATAGAATATAATCAAAATCAGGAGAGTAAATGAGTGTTCAGGGAAAATACGTAGAGTAAGAAGGGAAGAGGGACTAAATTAGAGTCCAGAGGACTGAAAACATGTAAGAACAGTACCAGGAAACTCTTTCTTCATCCCTGTTGGCTATAATATTACTGAAATATGGCAGAAGGCATGCTCTTAGATAATCATACCATCTCTTGTCAAAGTGAAATTGAATGAGCAAGATAAATTGACATATTGTGAGACCAAATGACAGTGATTAAGTGCTGACCATTCATTGAAATGCTTGATCCAATTACTTACTGTATACAAGGAGTAGAGTTACCTTTTGAATGAGACTATCTGTGATAAAATGGCCTACATTTGAAAGCTTTCTTTTCTTAAAACTTGACAGAGATGAGGGAAAGATTTCAATACTTTTAAAAACAGCACTCTTGCTCTCAGACATAAAATAGCTACTGATCAGAGGAACAGAGATTATATAGTTTTAAAAGATGCTAAATTAATAAAATGTTCTTATTCTGATCCACCAAAAGTCAGTCACTTAAATGTGTCAATTATTTGTCTGGTCTTTTTTGAGGAGGAATCTAACTTTCACCATGTCATCTTTGTTCTTTTAGACAAATATTTACTATTCCAGGCATTGTGCTAGGTTCTGAGGATGAACAAATGGATAATAAAAGTTCCTGACATTTGTGATTACTGTCCAGCCAAAGAGACACAAATGTGTATAGCTAAATTAAAATACACCACAGCAGATTCTGTGATACAGGTATGTAAGATTGTTTTATTGTAAGCAGAAACTCCTTGAGAGTAGGGATCAGTCCATTTATTATTGCATCCTCAGTAATAAGCACAATGTCTATGTCGGCATTTGATATTTACGATAACTTTATAGCCCATCTTGTTCAAATAAGTATTTAATTCAATTTAGAAGGATACGTATAACAAGATAGCATAAAACAAAAGTGGGCCAATATATGAGTGGAAAAGAGAGATATAAAATGAATATAGGAATAAGGCCAACTTTGGAAACTTTAATGACCTTTGACTCTCCACTTCATTCTCTATATAAACAAAGGCATTACTGTATAGGGGATTATAGTATCATTTGGCAGGTAACATTGAGGAAGCATTTGAAGAAAAAATAGACTTTTTAAGTGGAGAAATGATAAACGCACTGTAGGCAGAAAGAATTTCACTTTGAACAGATGTAGTTGAATAGAGTGGAGTGGATTGTCAAAGGAAAATAAAAGATATATTAGGACCAGTTTGGAAAGACCTCATATATGTGGGAAAAGAATTTGACACTGTTATGTGCTGAATTGTATTTCCCCAAAATTCATGTGTTGATGTCCTAACTCTCAGTATCTTAGCATGTGACTGTGTTTGGAGCTAGAGACTTTAAAGAGAATTAAGGTTAAATGAGGTCATATGGGTGGGCTCTAATTCAATATGACTGATGTCCTCTTAGGAAGAGATTAGGGCATAGACAACACATGGACTGAGGAACAGGGTCGACCATGTGAGGGCACACCTAGAAGTCATTGCAAACGAAGGACCTCGGAAGAAAACCCAACCTGTGGACACCTTGATCTTGGACTTCTAGCCTCTATAACTATGAGATATATTTTTATGAAGATTAATTACAGAAGCGATGTGGAATATGGGAAAGTTTGGTAGAGATATGTTTCAGTGACAAGGAAGCATTAATCCATAGATTCTAAATTGCAATACTGAGTTGAAGATATTAACCAAGACCAGAAATAATTGAGTTTGAATGTTGTATTTTTTAAATTTGAAAGTAGATTTAGTTTTGAATGTGTATGTTTGTGTTATAGGAAATGTGGTAATGAATTCCGTTTTAGATGTCTTAGGCTTATGGAGTCTTTCAGATATTTTCTTGAATTTCTTTAACTAAATACAAAATAATGGCCTTGAGCTTGGAAAATTTGTTCTACTTAACATTCTGATCAAGAAAATGGCTGCTTAAAATGAAAGATGAGCCATCCACAAATTTGGGGCTGGCCCTATATGGTTATTACAGGAAATTCACAAATCCTTCCCTCCTTACAAATATCTATGCTCTAGTATCTTCTTCTTCAACTTGACTTGTTTCACAGTTTGACAATCTTACTCTATGTTCCAGAGTGATACGGCACTATTATGTCCCCAAAAGTCACTGTTAAAATGTATGAGTTATTTATGAACAGACTTCTAACTCTCTCACAATCTTACTGCATGATCTATTCAGCTAGTTTAAACCTTTGAACATAGGAAAGGATCATATAGAGCAATGGAGTTCTCAGAATTTGTGTATAGAAAACAAACACAAAAAAACTCTTACAAAGAAAACTTGACTGGCCTGCAGCAACAGCACCAAGCAGTGTTTTGCTTGATATGAAGAAAGCACTTAACAAGGCTTATTGAATTAATGGAATATACTCTTGATCTTGGACTCAAAGCACTTAGGCAAAAGAAAATGGGTGATTTCCTGAACAGACAATTTTCTAAGTCTCTAAGAAAGAATAAGATTAGTTATGCAAACATAATTACTTTCTATCTCTGATAGAAATACCATAGGATTAGGAATGCATTCCCCTTTAAGCCCATCCTCAGACATCAGCGGCCATAACATAAAGGCTGTGCAAAGGTCCTCAAGGAGGAGTTTGTGGTGTAAAATGGTTTCCAAGTCTTCCTTTCCTAAAATCACAGTGTTGATGCTACTGTCAGAAAACAATATCTTATAAGGGATCTCTGAGTTGTCCCTCAAAATAATATTTTATTTTTTCCTCTTTACTTAGAAAAAAAATTCACTCTTCATAATCTGAAATGTAAATATGTCTATGTTGCATAATAAAGCTTAGAAATGGAAAACATGTACTGGAAATCTCATTGGTGTATGTGCAGAGTCGAAAGGGAATAAAGTAGTTCTATTTCATAAATAGGGCAGGAACAAACGCAATTCAAGACATGTTCCAAGATAGCTGAGAACAGAGATAAGATAAGCAAAGATTCAAAGAGAAGTGGTGGACACTAAGACATAATTAAAATACTTTTTATATTGAGTTTTATGCATCTGTAAGTTCTCAAGAAAAATTGTTTTAAAAATGTGGACCTTCAGGGCCGGCCCCGTGGCTTAGTGGTTAAGTGAGCGCGCTCTGATACTGGCGGCCCAGGTTCGGATCCCAGGCGCGAACCGACGCACTGCTTCTCTGGCCATGCTGAGACTGCGTCCCACATACAGCAACTAGAAGGATGTGCATCTATGACGTACAGCTATCTACTGGGGCTTTGGGGGAAAAAAAAGGAGGAGGATTGGCAATGGATGTTAGCTCAGGGCCGGTCTTCCTCAGCAAAAAGAGGAGGATTAGCGTGGATGTTAGCTCAGGGCTGATCTTCCTCAAAAACAAACAAACAAAAAAAAACTAGACCTTCTATGATAAGCATGGAAATATCATGAAAAAGGGAGTTAAAATGGGATAAAATTCTGTATTTGCTTTTGTCAGTGTTTGTTTCTTAAAGAATTTGAAGAAATCAAGTTCAGAGAATGAAGACTATCTAAAGGAGTTAACATCTACTACAAGCTGCTTCTTTCACCTACAAGACTTGTCGATGATGAGTTAAGCCAGTAAAGACAGCCGTGAAAAAACACACTGCTCCATGAGCCCGGCTCCCAAAAGGAAATCCAGGGAGACCTAATGGAAGTAAAGCAGCAGGCCTAATGAGAACTGTAATATCTTTTCTATACACTGCTTTCTGCTCTGGTTTTATTTTAATGGGAAAGTGTGGGGAAGTCTAAACCTAGTTATGGGAGGCAGACACTTTTGTTTGAGGATTCTAATGAAATCAAGAGCAGGGAGAGAAGATGGGGAAAGATTCGAAAGAGGTGACATTAGGAGATTTCATCTGGATGCATAGACTTTGGAAGACCCAGTAGTTTAGGGAAACTATTTGCAAGATTGAATCAAAACATTTTAATTATAGTCATATTACAGTCTTGACTTAATTTTTCCTGAGAAAGTGAACAATTATTTGATTTTGACTATTCTAATTTTTTCACAGAAACTACATGAAGGCTTTCTTCAAATGAATTCCATCATTCACCAACAACATCTTTGGCAAAGCAATGCCAGAAGTACGGCTAAATAGTATGTATGTGAACAATATTTCTAAATATAGATTATCCTAATGAAGCCACCAAGGAATCTTGCTGTAAAGCAGTGAGAGAACTTTAAAAACTGCTCCCAAGTGTGATGGGGCTCTAAAGGCTGCTTCAAAATATGAGCATCTTGTGATAGATTTAAGTTGATATCAAATATGTTATCTGTGTGAATTAATAGTAATAACAATAATAAAAAATAATCTGCGTGGTATAACCTACTACATTTGACAGAGTATTTTGTCTAATTTGACAATGAGCATGTTCCCAAATTCCAGAATACAATGTTCTCATTTAGTAAGGGAGGGTTATAAGCTACAATTTATAGCTTGCTGTCTCACTATATAAAGTAAAATGTTCAAAAACATTATAAAAATGTTTAAGGAAGTATACTCACAATAATTATATAGCCATGACTTTAAAATCAAGTTCTTATTTTAAAGGTGTAAGGTTATACTTGTGGTTGGGTTATTCTAGACGCTAACTCAAAATTTTATTCTGTACTATACAAGTCAAAAAATATTGAGTCTATTGTAGAACTCTGGGAGAATAGCCAGATCAGGTATAAACATAATTTTTCAGGTTATTCTAAATTGGGACAGATTAACAAAGAGAAGAGAGCAAAAACAATACAACTGCACCAAAATAGGTTAGAAATATGGAAAAGGTTGTACAAACTCAGAGTCAGCTTGTAAAAATTCCAACCACATAAAGCATGTAGGGAAAAATAACCTGGCACATTCAAGGGACAGGTAAAACTTGTGTTCAGCGCCCAAAGAGAGCCAGGGGTGATAGTGGAAGGCAAATTACATACGAGCTTGCAATACAATGTGGCAGCAGAAACAACCAGGCTATTTTGTGATCTCTAGAAGTAGAAATCATGTTCACAGACATAGATGTGATAATTCTTCCTCTACCCACATCTAGGAAAAAAAAAATCATTCTCATTCACCGTACTTTCAGTTAAAAATTATGGTAAAATACTTGTAGTAGATTCTAATAGGTAACAGAAGTTATTAGGTGCATTGACAAAGCATTTATAAGGGAATGTAGAAAATATGATCATATTAGATTAGGATAGGTTACAGTCACATTTTGATTGTATTTGGGGGGAATTAAGTATCATACAGTAAAGAATAACTTCACATGGAGCAAACTTGGAACAGAGACCTGAATCTGCAAAAAAAAATAAAATCAGTAGTTAGCATTTGCCAAATGATAGAATAGTTTCCCAGAGGATATAAAATAAAGCTTCAATATAATTTATACAAGGTATTTCTACATTTGCACTGCAGAAAGGTCTGTTTTTTCTTAGGTCATTACTAAATGTGATTTCGTAGAGCTCTCATTTCTGAGAGTCCTGCAAATGAGACGAGAAGTTCTAATTATGTTATAATCATCCAAAAAGTGGTTTTGAAGATTAGATTTTCCCCTGTTTCTCTAGAAGGTCAGATAGCAAATTTATTCTTCCGTCTGCTTTATCATATATTTTAATCTTCTACAGAATGACACGCTCCGTACTCCTGGAAACTTCCATGAATTAAGGTCAGTTGTAGAAGTTTTCTACGTAGAATGACAAAGTATATTGGGCAGAATCAGATATCTCATGATAAGTTATTAATTCTTTCAGACTCAAAAGCCCTAACAATATTCATACCACTTTAAATTGTAATACCTAAAGTTTTATTCACTGACAGTTTGTAAATAAGGAAAGAGAGATGGATAAAAGGTATTGATATGGTTTCTCCTGGATTACAGAAAGAGAACATGAAAAGAGAGGTAAAATCATACGACAAATGAAAATTCTATAAACTTCCATTCAAGGACGATTCAGCATTTGGATAAGCTATCACTCTGGGGTTATAAACTTTAAACAGTCCACAAACCAGATTATAGCTCTAGGGTGAGATAACACAAAGATCACCCAATCACTGAGGGCAGGATCCTGAACGTGAAGCTGAGATCTAAGAATTTTGAAGGACAGTTTGGATCACTGCTGTGGCCCTTTCAGAGTGGGAGTAAATAGCAGGTTTAAGATTTCTCTGAAGTTTACCCACTGAAATATCCTCATGGCCTGTAAATGCTGTTGTTCACAGGCACAGTGCGTGGAACAAAGAGAGAGGGTAAAGAATGCCTGTCTCAATCCTTCATGATTCCTTTGTCATCCCTATTTTTTTGGTCTATGAACCTTTCCACTTTTAAAAAGAGATAAACATTTCTTCATTTATGAAAGTATTTTACTGACCTTTTCATCACTATAAACTGCTTTGCAAAAATATACCTTACAAAGTATAAAGCACCAGGATTTTTGAACTGTAAAGTTCTATGACTACTACTTAATCTGAGTTGATGATATGAAGCTCAAGAAAAGGAATATATCTGCTTGAAGTTAATAAATATTTTTTTTCAGTTAATAACAGGAACTGTTTCAACCAGATATTTTTCATTTTCATTGTTAACAGTAGTGTTAGAAAGCCTTTTAGGTTTTGTTCCTGTTGCATATTTGTTTTTTGTTTTTTTTAATGTTTTCTTGTAACCAAGGTATTCATATATGCTTTCTTAAACTACTATTGTAGATAATGGGAAAAAAGATTGAGTACATGTACTATAGTAGTAAGAATTCAGAAATCAGGAGAACTGTATAAACAGACCTCTAACGTGGCTCCTAGTACCTCTGAGCTGGCTTTGGAATTAGATAGGGACACACGCTGAGTAACCAATTTATCGTAGGGAAGCATTAGGGCAAAGATCACTCTTACTCCTCTCAAGAACTCATCTTGGTAAAAATTATGTTGTCAAGAGCCAATTGTGAATTCTTTAAGGTCAGAGATTAACTTTTATTCACTTTTTTAATCCCTAACTTCAAAAGCCATACCTAATGCTTGATACATGGTAGGGACTCAAAACTGAATTTAATCAATTTGGGAAAGAGGGTTGAGAAATTGAATTCACTGAAGTTGATTAAATGTTTTATTGTAGGTTTAACTGCATCTTTTTTTCAAAGTCAGCTATATATCACTGCCTATTTAAACCAAGTCAAACTGATTAAAAAATTGTTTTTTGAATATTGCATAAGAAAATGCACACGTCAAATACGAATTTCTCAAATACTCTGATAATAAAACTGGCATATGTCAACATTCAAAAATCAATTTAGAGATACTATACTTTTTTACTTTATTAAATGAGTATTTTGTCTTCATAAAGAATATTTATTGAATAGAACATCTCATTGGACATTGGAATTAGTTACAAAATATGTAGAAACAGTTATATTATCTAGGCTAAAGATGGTGTGATTTGATGCCTGTGAGGTGTGTTTGTTCTGATTTCCTGAAATGACTTACAACGGGTTTGTTTACTTGTATTGTTGGAAGATTTTTTAAATTGACAATAATAAATTGCTATGTAATTAAAGACCACCTTCCTCTACCTTTTCACTACAACCCAAGATATATTTAGTTCCTTTATTTATGGCATTTCAATCTAAATAAAAAGACAAATATAAATGTTAACAAATGAATAAAATGCTTAGGTCAAGAGAAAAATGTGAGGCCCTGGAGCTGGGGTAATTCTGCCACATTCTGCAGTTTTGCAGGCTGTTTTCCGCCAGGAAGTTGGTGGGGACACATATCTAGTCTCGGCTCTACTTATTAGGCTCATGTGGAGTTACTTTATTCTAGAGGAGATGCATTTTTGAAATTCACCTAGAGGTATAGATAGACTTATATTGGCCCTGAGATTCTGGAGACCCCATGAAATTTGTTTTTAAGGGAAAACTCAATTCCTTAGTGAGTGATGTCTGCTTCTACCCTAATCTCCTTTCATCCCCACATAATTTTTTTCAGGGCAAGGTTTTATCCCAGTTTTAATTCAGGTTATATGGTGCAACTGTTTTTCCTCCATCCCACTCTAAATCTTTACAATGGGAGAAAAATCCTAGTGTGTCCTGCAAAAACCTATCTCAGTGATTGTATGAAAGATTTGTTTTCAGGAAAATAGGGTAACTAAGCATAAAGCAATTGTTTCTTTGATTGATTTAAAAGTTATGACTCCCGAATTTCCATGTGTCCCTGGTGAAAATTACATGAAAGAATAAATCAGTAAATGAACAACGCTCATTTTTCAATATTTTCTATAAAACTGAATACCAAAATTAAGCCCATCCTCCTCCTTTCCTTTTTGCATTAAGTATTCCCGGAAGGGGAAGTCTTATAGGGCACTTGTATCCATCCCTCTGTTACTCTTCTTAAATTCCCTCTCAATCTCTT
The DNA here is from genome assembly GCF_057802395.1 of Ceratotherium simum simum. Lineage (NCBI taxonomy): Eukaryota > Metazoa > Chordata > Mammalia > Perissodactyla > Rhinocerotidae > Ceratotherium > Ceratotherium simum. Next base: position 27,637,646 of record NC_141907.1, on the reverse strand, counting down.
CCACATTTTCTGTAAATGAAAATGCCTAGTGTTGGACTTGGATTTCTAAGTAGAGATGAAAATGGATTAGCAATAACCCCAATATTTTGTTCATTTTCTCTCCATTTCACATTTTGTAGAGAACCAGTTTGCTGATCATGGTTTCTCATTGTCTTTACGTGAAAAGTCAAAACAATATTGCACTACATTGCTCTTCATTCAACCTATTCATAGCAAGTGAAGAAGGCTCCCCTTCAAATAACCTTTGCTGTCAGCTAAGATGCACAGCGCGATGTAGAAGCACTTCCACATAGGTAACCAAACACAATGAATAATATATTATTCTGAATAATGACATAGCATGTAGCTGTGGGAGATCAAGATTTGGCCACCCTGAAATCTATCTCTTTACCTTGATTATTTTCTCTGATGGACATTTGACCTCCCCCACTAACTGCCTAAAGAATTTGACATAGTAACTCCTTCCTGGAACAGAACTTCTATCTGATGGCTGTAATATAATGTAAAATAGATGTTACAATAGGAAAGGCACCAACAAGCCCGTCTTATGGGAAGTTCTTTCTCTCTGGTCACATTCTCTGCATGGCCGTTCGAGGAGTTGTCAGACAAACATTTACATTTATAAGAGAAATCTCCATTTGTAAAGGTATCTCCCTCTCTGTATTGGGAAGAGGGGGGATGACCTCATTTCTAGAAACTTATCAATGTGGAAGATGAGGCCTTAAATCTGCGTAATAACCTTACTCTTGTTTACTGTGCTTTAGTGGTAATCTCCTGTAACTGACTCCCCCAAACCCCAACATCCTCCTTTGTCTTTAGCTGAACATGGTATTTAAGACGAGAATTTCTGCTATTGTGTTAAGAAATGCAGTGTCCCTTGTTTCTCCCATGTATACATGTTATTAAACTTGGTATTATTTTCTCCTGCTAACTTGTCTTGTTAATTATTTGGCCAGCCATAAGAACATTAAGGGAAAGGGCAGAGGGGGATTCTCCCTCTTCCCCCAACATAGCCAATTATAATGGCAAGAAAATGTATGCATATTGTGTATAGTAAGTCAACCAAAACATAAAATTGAGATAAAGTAGCTAAGAAGAGAGTAAAAGAGTTGTTTAATGTATAATACAGCATATATGACTTAATTGGCATAAACTTCTACAGACTACAAAATGAATCTCTCTAGTCACACATTTTGAAAGTGGTTATTTTGTGATTCACATGCTAAAAATATGACAACAGTTCTTATATACAAGCCATCCTCATGGTATTCATATAGGCATAATAATTCAACTTTTTCTCTTTACTTTAAAAATACCTTTTTCTTAAAATACCAACGTGTTTTCTCTGAGGGTCCCACGTCTGGCACAGTTGGTTCTGCATGAAAATGTGCTTACAAGTAGCACATGATTTAACCTGTTCACAATCAAATATGTTCTAGGTAATGTGGTCAGATACATGCTGCATAGTATCTGTTTATAAAGATTAAAAGCAATCTAGGAACAAGGTTTTATGCTATACTGCCATTTTTGACTAATTTGGGATGACTAAGTTCACACTGAAATACCAGTGTGCCATTCACTGGGGTCTTATTTCAATTGCGTTCATTGACAGTTAAAATAACCAAGCAGTCAATTGGTCCAAGGATTGATATTGACTATTATTATGTTAATAGGGCAGTAGTAAAATATGAAGAAATGACTTGCCCAGTCAGGGAAACCTGACATGAAATTCTTGCCTTACATCTGATGAGCTCTGTCACCCAGTAAGAGTAAATTAACGATGATGAGCCTTAGTTTCTTGAGACAAACACTTGTTCTAAGCATGAAATGTGATAACTCAGGAACTTCTAACAGAGATTGCATGCAACCACGCAGCTGAAGTTTTCCCTCTGGTAAACTTTCCATCTCAAGTTTTCCTTTAGAGTTTATTGAAGCAGTAGATTCCAAAAGGTGTCAATCAAGAATAACACTTTTTTTGTTTTTAAATCTCTCTTGTCTTTTAAAGCCAGATCAGTTGAATCATCCTTCCGTGCTTTGACTAACACTTGGGCTGATCTGTAGCTTTTCTGATTACTTTCAAATGTTAACATACGGTTTCATTTTTCAGGTATTACATAGTCCATTACAAACTAAATACAATGTTACCTTCTGTTTCAATTCAAAGATTCTGTGTGCTCAGGCCCTGCCCCCACCACAATCATGGTAATCCAAAACCCTCACTGTCATTCTTCTCTCTAAGACTGTCAAAAGTCTCTTCACCTCTGCTTTTTCCCTCAGTTTATCCAACCTCACTCCAGGGATCATGGAGGCCACATGCCTCACCTGGACTGCCCTCTGACCATTATTCTTGGGGATCATAAAAGGAAGTTTCAGAATTTTAATTCCTTTACAGAATTGCTTCCCACTCTAGGGTAGCAAATCTTATTACTTAGGTCATAAGCAGGTAAACAAACTACTTTGCACTCTACGTGCAATTCCATCGCTAGAGTCAAGTCTCCTCAACTTGGTAGCTTATGTTCATAGTTGAGATATCCAGTTATTTCTTAGACTCAAATATGTCATGTCTTGTTTTGTAATAGTCATCAGTACCTCCAATTTTCCATATGCTTAATATAACTGGCATTTTATGAGAATATATATGACTCAAAGGAACCACACTTTCCATGATAATATTCTGCTGAAAATGCCCCAGTAATCAGATTGAGCTCTTGATATGCCAATGAAACAAAAAAATAGCTCAGCTCCCTCTTTCAAAAAAAGAAAAAATTGATTTACAGGCTTAACCTCTCTTTTTGTTGGTCAAATACTATGTTAACTGTCTTAAATTCCTCATTATCTCTTTTATATTTCGTTCTTGCTTACAATGAAAACACACCATCTGTCTCCCACCATAAAATTTAACCCTTACAGGATAAAATCCTGTTTCTTCTGCATCTTAAGCTGCAGACATTTACTTTCCACTTCCCTTGACTAACTTCTTCCTTGTTTCAAGGGCAATATTGTGCATTTACTACGTACTGGAATTCTGGTTTCAGACCTCCTAGATTAGGCTCCTGCCTCTGCTTCTAAACCAGCTGGGCAAATTTGGGGAAGTTACTCTGCTTTTGTGCCTCAGTTTTCACTTTTTAAATAAGCAAGTTAGATGAGAATATGGTAGGAATCACTTTCTTTAAGGTGGCATTAATTTCCCACACCATTCCAGATGACAGACACCACAGAATTCTTCCAAAAAGCTGATGGTTCCAGGTTAATACATTTTAAATGCCTTAGAGAAGGTCCTATCCTTTGGGCCCTTCTGGAGGCTATGGATAGCAGGTAGCTGATTAGGTCGCTCAAAATTTAATTCCAAAATTTTCGTTTCTTGAGCCTTGAAACTGCTTTCTACACAATATGTAAGAGAAATTCCAACAATTTTGACTTTATTGACTATAGGTCACCCTTGAGTCCAGGCTTCAATTAATTAACCTAACAGACTATTAACAGCACTTTCATAGTGAAATCCCAAAACCTGGGTAGGTACATTCATAAAATCTCAAAATCTGGATAAGTACACCTGTGCCAATGAATTTAACCAAACTGAATCTTATACTTTATTTACCTTTGGTCTAACTCTCACTCTCTCACGTGCTCTTCAAGATGTTGCTAATATGAATTGAAATGTTCTTTTAGTTTTGGGTTTTTTAGTGTAAAAGCCGTTGTCTCCTTGAACTTGTCTTTGAGGTTTACCTAATTCTTGTTGTTACATGACAGGCAGTAGAGGTGCTTATAAGGCAACTGCTTCCCTATTCTAAGTTTCTTATGTCGAAAACAGGATGGTTTCCTGAAAAGTGGGCATGGTGTTGCCTTCACAGGCAATGGTAGTTCATGGGTTTTGGAAGTTAGCACTTCTCAGACTCATCTACATTTGCTCAAAGACTCCATCCCATGTCTCAGGGTTCCATTCATTCTCCACAAATGCCATTCCCATGGCACAGGGATCCACAAACATTTTCTTTAAAGGGTAAGACAACAAATATTTGATGTATTGTGGGCCATACAGTCTCTGTTGAAACAACTCAACTCTGTCAATTCTGTCATTCATATCATGTAAACCAATGTGCTAACTGTTCTAATAACACTTTATTTATGAAAAGAGGTGGTAGCCTGAAAGCCATAGCTTGCCAATCCCTACCTTAACATAAGAGATTTAGCCTTTAATAGAAACCACAGAATAGAAACTGGCTTAGTCCTGTATCTGCATCGTGACTATAGGTGAATAGAGACTCCCTCAAAGCTGTGGAGGTGTTCTGGTTCTCAACACAGATTACAATTTATATCTTCATAACATTTCAGTTTTCTTTTTTCCTATATATGCTCTCTGGGAATGTCAGAAGAAGCCAAGTGCCTATCCAACTTTGTATTTATCCTTGTTACCATGGCACCTGCTTGTCACAGCCATTTGAATTCTTACCACCTTGCCCTCTTCCTGTATTTCACTCTATATTATAACAGGAATGATTTGAATAATTATGATGAAACTGCATGCAAGGGATTACATGTGTCACATTTCCCCAGCAATTAGATTATCCCAGTACTGCTTGAATGTACCAGAACACCAAACCACACTACCGTTTTCACAGTTTGTTGAGTGGGGCCTCTTCTGGTGTTAATTATTGAATCAGTGAGTGTCAGAGTAGGAAATAAATGATATCACCAAATTAAGATAATTTGAGGATGTTTTTAAAAGGAGCTGTTCATGAAGGTGTGGGCAGTATGTAAGGAAAACATAGTGTGTTCGTTGGCAAATGTCTTATCTAAGATACATTGATTTGTATTCATTTGAATTTCAGAAATCAGCTTGGTTTTTCCTGATATTTTTTAAATCTTAGAGCTATATTATGGTATCTTCCTATGAAGTAATTATAGACTGTTTAATATGCTAGTAGAAATAGCTGTCAAATTAGAAGCATTGGTATCAATCTTTTATGTAATTTAGTCCTGAAATCATTACGTAAAGTTTGGAATAAATGCTGATAAAATTTGCAAATATTGGATTTGCTCAAAACTGCATTATAATCAAAAATTTTGAAGGGAAGTAGGGGAGGGAGAAAAATATTTAGCTTAGACCACTATTTTACATACATATGAAGTGGTAGATCCCAGGTGAGCACAGACAGTCCAATTCACAGCCCCTAATCCACAAGTTCCACAGCCCATAATCTACTCCAGGGTCTTAGAGAACCTTCAATAATTAATTAGAATGATTATTACTAACATATTCTCTAGATCTTGATCAAAAAAAAGGAAGCTTATAAAATACTACAAAAGTGGCTTAATCTCTAAAGTTATGGGACCACTCTCCCTGAAATGTTTTATTTTGGTCTGATTACACATTATTTTTTCCATCCATTAAAATTCAGTTTTAAGTTAACCTTAAAACTAACCTATTATTGTTTACTTTTTACCAAATCTGAATTGCTGAAATCTAAGAAAGATTTGATGTATATAATACTTACCCCTCATATTTAGACTTATTTTTCTTATACTGAATTAGATATTTTCATGTTATTTCTTTTGGCTGGGCCACCAACAGAAATGGCTACATGCTATTTTTCCACTTCCTTGTCATATCAATTGACATCAGTAATTCCTAATTCTAGTTTCATTTGGTCAAAATGAAAAATGTTCAGGAAAGAAGTTATTACACATTAGAAATCGCAAATACTATTAAAATAAGTAAGAATGGAAAAGAAAGGTGGTAACCACTAAAAGGGAAAGCTTCGGATTTAGGGGGAAACTCACACCTCCAAGTAGTCATGTATTGCTTGACAATGAGGATACATTCTGAGAAATGTGCCACTGTGCGAACATCATAGAGTGTATTAAAGGGGAACAAAATTTGCCACCCCAAAATGTGTCTAATTAACATGAGGATTATTTTAAGCTGATTATTTTTAAGAAACAAAAGACTCCAAAAGTTTCTCTTGTTACCTCCCCCTTAACTGCCTAAAGGAATTCAAATAAAAAAACCTACCTCAAGAAGAGAGCTCCCACCTTAGCATAACATGAACTAGGTGGTAGACAGGGAGGAACCTAGAAAAGCCTGTTTGTTGGGCTCACCTCTGTGTTATTCTGTTTCTGTATGACCAACAAACACTTGTTTTCCAAATATTTGCTCCTTTTATCTACCTGTGAATTGCCTCCCTTCCTTTTGAAGTCCCTGACTCTCCCCACTCCCAGCATCCTTTGACTTGAGCTGAGGATGGTATTTAAGGTGAGGGCTTTTGCCATTTTGGCAAGTTACTTAGTTTTCCTAGGTTTCTCCCATGTATACAAGTTATTACTTTGGTTTGCTTTCCTCCTGTTAATCTGTCTTATGTCAATTTAATTCTTAGACCAGCCAGAAGAACCTAGAAGGGTAGAGGAAAATTTCTTCCTCCCCTACCGTACTTACACAAACCTAGACGGTATAGCCCACTGTATACCTACGCTATATGATACTAATCCTATGGGACCACAGTCATATACGCAGTTTGTCATTGATGGAAATGTCATTCTCAGTGCGTGATTGTATAAAAATGCACTTGCTGGAGGATGTATAAGTACTGGAGATTTTACCAAGGATTTAGGTCTGATTCGTTCTTCATGTCTTTAAATATTTGAACATTACACCAATAATATACATGAACGATGTAATACTCATAATACAATTATTAACAATCTTCTTAAAATTGAGTGTCATGTAGAAATGTATTTTTTATGCTAATGTATTTTTATCCTGTAAGAATACTTTACAAGTTCCTTTGCGCATAGTAGTCTTTTCTCTCTTTCTTACATGAGTATTTGGTTCATACTTCATTTTTCTGCCATTTAAATGTAACAGATTTGGGGCAGGAGCACATTTCTATTCACTACCACTAAAGTTACTTCTATCCAACTCGCATTTCTCTTTTAGAAGCACCCTGCCTTTTAGTAAGTATCTATTGCCATATATCTAACCCAATGAGTCTCATTCTTAGGGTCAGCACAGATCCTGCGTTTTATGGATGACCATCGGTAGCAGCATAATAGCTTTTTCTCCAAGAAGATATACTATGCAATCACACATAATCAAGTATTTTTTTTCAGCTGGGCTTGAGAAACTAAATAAAGCAATCATGTAAAATGTCTAATGGCTATAAACACTCTTTGACAAGAGGTTTTTATGTTTTCCATACATTTTAATTTAGAAAAAGGCATTAGAGGATTTTAATTTTATATCACAACTATTGAACCAAAAAACAAAATGAAACATAAAAGAGTTAGCTCTTATTTTATATAGAAAATCTGAGGCTTATGGCTAAAAGCCTTTTTTCCCCCTTATAGGCCATGCTATAAAAACTGGCAAGACTTGAAAGATCATGTATGTAAAATAACACTTCCCAGAATTTGATTATTGTCTTCTCTCAGATTGACATAAGGCTGAAAGATTCCCTCTTCATCAGCTTTTCTGATACCTCATATTTTCTTATGTTTATATAATTCCAGTAAGGCCTTGATTTTGAGCCTAAAGGTATAAGAATATAAAATTTAGTAAAACAAGTAAACAATGACAACAGAGAATTCATAGTTTTATACTTAAAATTAAATATTTTTATAAAGTATTTAGAGTGAGAAGTGATAATAATATAAGTATAAATAGAGGACTAACCTAGTAAATAAGACTGAGAGTATCGCAGAAAGTATCTTGGAGAGACTCCAACTGATTCTGAGGAACGAATAGAATTTAGCTGCCTGAAGCAAAAATAAGGCATTCTAGACAAAGCATCATGGGTCTCCACGAAACGTCATGATATGTTGAGAAAGCAAAGCATTCCACGTATCTTGGTTAGAAAGGCTGTAGCAAAATCTCTAGTTGCCTACCAAATACTAATTCTCTTTCTCTATCCCTCTATTAATTCTCTCTTATTGTCTTAATCACAAGAATATCTAGCTCTTCTTCAAATCTAGGTAGGGCTCCTACATACATAACTAAGTTTTGGCCAAAGATGTGCAAGTGGAGATCAGTTTTGTCATTTGGAAAAATCCTTAAGGAAGGAGGCTTAAACTTCTTTGCCCCTTTCTCCATCCTGCTGCTTGGGATCCAGATAGTTAGACTTATTTTTTGTGAGAAATAAATTTATATTTGCTTTAAAAATCTGTTTTTGAGTTTCTGTTACTAGCAGTCAAGCATAATTTTAACTGGTACAAGTGCATATGATGAGTAGTAAAGAAAAATTTTAAGCAAAAATCATATGATGAAGGTCCTTACATGTAAAACTATAGATTTTGAACAGTAACTTCATTACATACCTTTAAACAAGAGAAAATTATTAATGGATTTGAATTTTAGAAATATTATACAATAATGGTAGAAAGGATTGAGATGTGACCAGACAGGAAACAGGAAAACCAGTTTATTTTTTATTTTACTTTATTTATTTTTTTATTACAGTAACATTGGTTTATAACATTACATAAATTTCAGGTGTACATCATTAAATTTCTATTTCTGCATAGGTTACACCATGTTCACCACCCAAAGACTAATTACAATCTATCACCACACACATGTGCCTAATCATTCCTTTCACCTTCCTCCCTCCCCCCTTCCTCTCTGGTAACCACCAATCCAATCTCTGTTTCTATGTGATTGTTCATTATTGTTTTTATCTTCTACTTATGAGTGAGATCATATGGTATTTGACTTTCTCCCTCTGACTTGTTTTGCTGAGCATAATACTCTCGAGGTCCATCTATGTTGCCAAAAATGGCTGGATTTCATCGTTTCTTATGGCTTGATAGTATTCCCTTGCGTATATATACCACATCTTCTTTATCCACTCATCCCTTGGTGGGCACCTAGGTTGCTTCCAAGTCTTGGCTATTGTGAATAATGCTGCACTGAACATAGGGGTGCGTGTATCTTTAACACATTCGTGTTTTCATATTCTTTGGATAAATACCCAGTGGTGGAATAGCTGGATCATATGGTAGTTCTATTCTTAATTTTTTGAGGAATTTCCGTACTAGGAAAACCAGTTTAAAAGCTAGTGAAGTAACCTACATGTATCTAGGAAGACCCAGGTCTCTAATTAAATGACTACAGTAGTCCCCCCTTATCCGTGGTTTCACTTCCAACAGATTTTACTTGCAGTCAACCGAGGTCTGAAAATATTAAATGGAAAATTCTGGAAATAAACAATTCATAAATTTCAAATTGCAGGCCATTCTGAGTAGTATAATGAAATCTCACATAATCCAGCTCCATCCTGCCCAGGTTGTGAATCATCCCTTTGTCCAGCACATCCATGCTGTATACACTACCTGCTTCTTAGTCACTCAGTAGCCCACTTCGGTATCAGATCAACAGTCTGGATATCGCAGTGCTGTGTTCAAGTAACTGTTATTTTACATAATAACGGTCCCAAAGCACAAGAGTAGTGATGCTGGCAATTTGGATATGCCAAAGAGAAGTTGTTGTTGTTAATTTCTTACTACGCCTAATTTACAAATTAAACTTTATCATAGGTATGTATGTATAGGAAAAAGGTACTACCCATGGTTTCAGGCATCCACTAGGGGTCTTGGAACATATCTCCTGCAGATAAGGGGGGTGTTACTGTACTATAATTCACCAAGACAGGAAACGAAGAAGGGCACATTTTGAGAAACAGTAATAAGTCCAGCTTTAGGTATTTTGAAAGTGAGTATCTATGGGATACTCAAGAAGAGATATACAGCTCTTCCTGAATCAAGAAGAAAATTCTGACTAGTAGTTGACATTTGGTGTTTGTATGCAAAGATATCAACAGAGTGATTAGAAATCTGACCTATTTTCTATAAAGTCAAGCTAAATCCTTCTCTACAAACCAAAGAACCATGAGGGATAGTTTAAATAAATAAATAAAACAAGGAAAAAAACCAAACACCTCCTTACTAGCACAGGTGCACTTAGAGTTTGTGTTACCACGGAGGAATTATAAGGAATCACTGCAATGTGGACATGTGAAATATTGAAGTATTTTTCCTGCTTTGACTGTAGTTCTGTCCTGAGTACAAATGAGTAAAAGAACAAAAAGTACCCTCTTATGATGTCATTCTTACGCCCTTCATGATAACCTTCAGAAACTGTGTGGGAGAGTCTGAATAGAATATTAAATCTGGGAAGAATCTTGTGATAGCATAGATTAATCCAATAATAAACTTTTAAGCTAATGACTCTTAAAGTACAATTTAATAATTTAGTAAATGACTCAATTCTCATTCCTATAGACCTTTTGAGATGTAAATTTCAATTCAGTATTTCTCTGTCACGCTAAAAGTAAAATACATATGCAATTCAATGTTAATTTCTTATTCTAAAAGATTTTGTAATAGACCAATTCACTTATCTTCCTCTTCTCTGCCATTTATTTCAATTGAATAAATACAATACATTCTTCCCTGTTTTGATTGAATAAGTGAGACAGAATATGCCTTTGTAATTCACACATTCATTAGCAGAATGAGTGCTCTTAGAATAGACAAAAGAAAATAAATGCATTTATATCTAAATTAACAGGTATATATTCTGGGATTTTTTTTAAATGAGGATGGGGACTGATTAGTCACATAATAATTATTCCTAAAGTATGAGTATTTTAGCTAACTGTTTAAATTTGTGTGTGGAATTAGTTATGAAATTAGATAACTGCCAAAGTATTTCATTATTATAAAAGTATACTATGTAGGAATTTCTAAATATATTCTCATATAGCCATAAAGTAAAATATCATGAAGTCACTAAAATTATGATATGATAGCATATTTATATCAGAAAAACATGTTCACAATTATTAATATGCGTAAAAAGCACATATCTAACAAAATGTCAGTAGAATCAAATTTTGCACAAAAATACATAATAATGCATTTGCACTCAAAATTTAAGTGGTTTTTGCTACAAAGTCAAACTCTGTACAGCTGTTAGATATCTGTACTTTCTTCCATGAAGACATGTCACTTTTATGATGATAGAAACTAAAGAAACAAATAAAATAAAAATCAGCACAATAAATTTTTAAAACATATACCAAAAATCAAAATAAGACTACTCGAAGCTCTGCTTTCATAAAATTCCAGAAGGAAATTTACTCAGATATAATCTATTTGACAGTAAACATCAGGATAAAAAGATACAAACTACTATTTTAGGACAATGGAAACTTTAGCAGTAATGTAATATTTAAAAGTAACTATTTACAATTTCAACATAGTTCAGTTGATTTCTTATATATCCAGATGTGTTCTCATATAAGCCAACATAGTATGACTGAAGTTAATGTCAATAAAATGACAGCTTACATCTGCGTTGAAATAATTGGTGGTACAATCCTGGAGTATCTCTTTAATACAAGTCCGACTGTGTCTTTCAAGTTTTTTGTTGTATATATATATATATATATATATATATTTGGAATGGGATGTGGAATTGGAGGCTAGAGAGAAGTCACAGTTTTCAATGAAGCATCTTTTGCTTAAGATCCATTTCGGTTATCTATTGCTGCATTAAAAAATAAACACTCAACACTTAGTGGCAGAAGTGCATTTTTACCTTTCATGACTGGTGGATTGCTAAACTTGCTTGAGTGGGTTTTGCTTGGGGCTTTTCAGGCAACTGCAATAGGACTGCTGTCATCTTAAGCCTTGACTGTGCTTCAAACCCAAGGAGGCTCCCTCACTTGGCTGGTAGTTGAGGCTGGCTATCAACTGGCAGCTCAGCAAAGGTTGTCAATTGGAGATCTTGCACATAATTTCTCAATGTGGCCTGAGATTCTAGGACATGTGGCTGGATACTAAGAGGTTTTGTTCCAAGACCAAGAATTCCAAATAATCCAGACAGAAGCCAAAGGTTCTTGATGCAGTTTCAGAGGTATTTCATCATCATCTGCACTGCATTCTCTTGGTTACATAGGCCAGCCTAGATTCAGCGAGAAGGGACCGTACAAGGGTGAGAAAACCAGGAGTGTATTGTTGTGGAAGAGGGTATGGGGAAAGTGGAATTTTTGGAGGGTAGCTATCTCAGTCAGAAAACTCATAAGCCATTTGAAATTTTTATTATTTGAGTGCTTAAAAAGAAACATTACTCTCACTGAAAATAATACTCAAAACTAAATGTATCTGTAAAATTTGATTAACACCTCAAAATGTTTTCAGTCCCATCTATATTCCTTAGTGGCGTTGCTTCCTGACCCTTTTGTATGTCCTTGCTTGCTTTATTTTTAATTAGTTAATATTTTAATAATCAAATGCCATCAGGAAAAATAAAGCATCTAGCACTGTATCCAAAACATAAGTTTGATTTGGATTTTAAGTGAAGCAGATACCACTACAGTCACTGTCAGTTGTAAAATAACCATGTACTGAGTATGTGTGGAGAACATTCAACATGAAGTAGACATTTGATAAATACAGCATATTGGATTTAAATATTCAAATGGTTCTACTACAGTTTCCTTCTCTCTTCAAGCATACTACTTGACTGTCTCCATTATTTGCTAAGCTTGATCGTCACCCCTTCTTGATCCCATCCCTTGCCTTTTGAGATCCATTGCTTTCTTGATTTGCCTCCAAAACTCTGATCACCCCTGCCCATTCCATATTTCCTGTTTTTCTTTTATTCGTTCCTCAAATATAAATAAGCTGTTGTTCTTTGTGAATGAGAAATAATGATCAGAGCGAATATCTATGGTATAGAAGACAAGACATCAAGGTAAGCAAGTATAATTAATTAAGAATAGCACTACCATATGATCCAGTTATTCCACTGCTGGATATTTATCCAAAGAACTTGAAAACACCAATGCATAAAGATACATGCACGCCCCTGTGTTCATTGCAGCATTATTCACAGTAGCCAAGACTTGGAAGAAACCTAGGTGCCCCCCAAGGGATGAGTGGATAAAGAAGATGTGGCATATATACACAATGGAATACTACTCAGCCATAAGAAATGATGAAATCCAGCCATTTGTGACAACATGGATGGACACTGAGAGTACTATGCTAAGTGAAATAAGTCAGAGGGAGAAGGTTAAATACTGTATGATCTCACTCATAAGTAGAAGATAAAAACAACAACAAGCAAACACACACACATAGAGACAGAGATGGGATTGGTGATTACTAGAGAAGTGGGGAGAGAAGAGGGCGAAAGGGATGATTAGGCACATGGGTGTGGTGATGGATTGTAATTAGTCTTTGGGTGGTTAACATGATGTAGTCTGTGCAAGGTGGAAGTACAATGATGTACACATGAAATTTATACAATGTTATAAACCAAGGTTACCACAATAAATAAATAAATTAGAAAAAAAGAAGTAAATGAATTAGTATGTGCGGTAGAAACTGAATAGTTTATTCAGACTTGAATGGGAGTAAGAACGACAGTTTCATAAAGAGATAATCAGCAAAGAAAGTATGCAGAAACAAGGAATGTATTTTATTCTTTAATCAAAATAAAAAGTGAGGACAGCCAAGAACTCAGTAGGGATTAAGACAAGTGGAGTTAAACATTTCAGTTGCCTTGGCAACAAGACCACCACCTTATGCTGGTAATATCATGGTGATAAAAACACCAATAAATGAAGTAAATAGCAAGTAAGATCCATAGTAGGCTGGTTAGTTCTTCCTTGGAGAGTGTTTGTGGAGAAATTTGGAAGAATTTTCTGTCAAAGTTCATGTAGGAAAAACATAACTAATAAAGAAAGAGACCTCCCACCTCCCCAATCTCCTCACCTCTCCATCCCCCTGCCACACAGCTCACCTCTTTGTTGTAGGTTAGTGCTAAGTAATAAATCATGTAGTTGTGAATGTCTGTGTTGTTTTGGCTAATTTAATAAGCATCGATGCATAGAAAGAAAGCCTAAAATTCAAGGACCTAAAACAGGAAAACTGTAGATCCTCTTCTTCTGGTGGTTCAGAGCGATGTAGGCAGCTGTTATTTACATTGTCCTTCTCTCATTACACTCACCTGGGAGGGCTTTGCTCTCTGCAGAATGGGAGTGTAGATGGGAGTCAAGAATTTGGCCCAGCAAGCAGCAGGAAGTGTGAGCAAGTATCTGCAGGTACTCTGGTAAAAAGGAGATTCAGCTAGACTGAAAATAGTGTCAAGCATGACAGCTGGGATGGAATTTTGGGAAGAGCTCATCAATTTCTAACATTTCAGGTCAATATCTGTTTGATTCTTTAAAAGCATCACAATAAAAAAAAATGGAGGAGGTCTGCTTTTAATGTCCCAAATGGTCCTTGGAGGTAATTAATCCAAATGGTAAAATAGAAAGACTTATTCTAGAGAAGAAAAAAATAATCGTAGAAACACCTATGGTTCAGGAGAGAAGGATCTTTGTAAAAAGTCTGGCTCTAACAACGGCTGGGAGGAAAAGGTAGAAACCAAAGATCCAGGATAAGGAGATCCTCTGCAGGATTCAGCCAGTGTGAAGACTGAGGTAGCTGGAACTATGAAAACAGGTAAGGAAACAGGCCAGGAAGGGAAAGCGCACTTTCACTAGGAAGGTAATATGCAAACCTAAATGTCAGAATCTCTAGTAGGTTGTTGGAATCCCACTTCCCAAGCTTGTGGTCAGCTGTCCTTGACTGAGGAGGAGGCAAAAGGGCAGTTGGGGAAATGGACTTGCACTTTTATGAGAGACTGCCTTTATGAAAAATAGGGACAAGTCTCTGAAAGTTGTCAGCAATAAAGGGACTCTAGAAGAGAAAAATAGATAATGCCAAAGATGAAGATATGGAAAAGATAACAGCAGAGTTAAGAAAAATTCTGGTTTTTATTAGCCTTCTCTGAGAAAGCTAAAGAACAGAATGGATTCAAATTAGTGTATTTACTGCAAGAATTCTGTGTGATAAATATTTCATCTATGTACGAGAGATGGCTTTAGATACTGATTTTTGTAATAATAGTATAAATAATTTTGGTTAAAATTGGTATTGAGATAGTTAAGAGTTTTCTTAAGTAACAATGTAGTATTTCTACTGGTTAATGGTAATTTCCTTTAGACATTCTGTACTGAAACAGACGTGTTAAATGTGCCTGGCCTAAAGGAATTGTTGGATATTTGTACAAGATGTGTGAGAATATAAAGAGCTGAACATTTCTGCATTTCCAGGACCATCCGTAATTCCCAAGTATTAGAAATTAAATTGACATCTAGAATGTTAAATAACCGAATAGCTTTTTATCTGGAAGAAGATGATGTTCCTACCTGTGACATAAATGGAAGAGATTGACAATTTACTTCTTAGCTATAGAAATCTAGCAGAAAGAAAGCCATACATTTATTTATATACATATACGTGTGCATGTGTATAAATTTGGATAATTTTGGCATCTTGGCAGTATCCATAGTTTTTGTGATTTCTAAGTTGGGATACACAGCAGGGATGCTGGTAGAGCAGTACCTACGACATTCCCTTCAGCAAAATGTGGGAAATGCTTAAGACAGAAAAGCATATTTTGAAGTAAGTGTGTTAAATGAAAAGGAGTCAGCAGAAAAAATTGTCATTATGTTAGAGAAAGACATCAGAGTTAAGTTTAGAAGTATCAGAAGCTTTGGCACCAAGAGCTTGGGAAAGGAGCTGCTGTCGTGAAGATCATAGGAGTACCCATGCTTAGGGTTAGGCTTTGAATCCTTGTCCTTGGGTGGGTGTGACCAAGAACATGCTGAGATGAAAGAAGCAACTTGATAGATGAGGAAATGAATCAGGCATAACTGAGTAAAATTAAACTGCGCACCACTTGCTCCTGAGTAGTAGTGGAAGCCACAAAGATGACAAGGCAGAGGCAGGTTCAGATGAAAATTTTCTCAGAATGCAAATCCTCCCAAAAGTGTAGCAGGCTGAGCTCTTCCCAAATGATATGACAAAGCTGTCTTGACATCCTCCCTCTGGGAGACCAGAAGAATGGACAATGTAGTGGCCTGGGGATTCACTGGAGGCTTTTGGTAGGGTGTTTCCTCTGTCTTGCCTGAAGACAGCCAGTAAAATGGGATTCAGCATTACTACCCCAGGATGGTTAACCCGAAGTGTTTGAGTTCCCCAGGATCACTTGGTTGCAGGAGAGGCACCTGAAACAAATCTCTAGCAATCAAGAACTCTTTAATGATCCAAATCAGAGGAAAAGGCTATTCAGTGAACATAGTAATATAGTGGAAATGACACACTGAGATATAAATATTTGAGCAGATTGCAAGTATTATATAAATATAAGATATTCTTTTTAGTCTGGTTTCTGGAGTAAGAAATATATTCTGATTTCGAGAACCTACTTTGTTTATCCCCTAGTCTCTATTTCTTTCATTAAGAAAAATTAAGAGATTACATAAGTTGACTATGTATCCCAAAATTATAATAGTCTGATTGTCTTCAAAAGACATAAAATATTTATGTGACTGGTAACATTATTGAGATTCTAGGCTGAAAATCAGAAATTTCTGGAATGATATAACCAATGTAAAAATCAATACTTTACATATTTGATTGAAGGCACAAATAAATGGCCTTCTACTCTGACATCAGTATATTGAGTGTTGAATGATCTATTTGAAATAAACATTCATGATGATAGGCTCAGAAACGAGACTGTGCTTTGGACTACTAAGATTAAGACTAAGAAAAGTGCCAGTGGTGAGGACTAATGATCAGCTGAAAACAAAGAATAGTTTCCCAACAGCGGCTGTTGAGAATTGTATGAGAAGAAAATTAAACAAAAAATAAATCCTAAACAAACAACAACATAATAAAGCAAAGAAAACAAAGACGATTAAAAGCAGAAAATGTTACTTTATCCTCATGCATAGGAACATCTTTGGCCCGAAATCTGAGAACAAATGTTAATTTGCAGCTTGAACAATATGAAGCTTCGATTTTAAGGGACAATATGTCTATTTAGATACATTTCCGAAGCTTTATTTTATTATAATCATCACTTAAAGTTCCTTTACAAAATATTTCAGATGAAACGATCCATGTCACACACCCTAAATAGAGGTACAATGACATACAAACACTCATGCACACAAATCACACATCTTTTTTGTTGGATTGAAATGATCATTACCAGCTGATTCCCTTAGTTGAATCAGGAACAAGGTAATTTATAGTTTGCACTGATTCTTCCTTTAAATTTTTTTTTGAAAAGTTAGGAAATATAAAAGGCATAAAAGAAAGATGTCAGAACCAAAGTGAGAACTTAATTGTAGCTCAGAGAATTGTAGTGATCTTGGAACGTACTGAGCATGTAAATGCAACCATTTTAAATGGTGCAGCAAGGCAAAAGCCCATAAGGTTTTTAGAAATAGCATTTTATTCATTTTTTGTTTTGCAACCTTACCTCAGAGACTAGTAAGTTTATATACCTTATACAACAACGCTGGATTTATAAAAACAGTTTTCTTATGATCTCAATAATAAATATGTTTACTGACACTGTGGGAGATAACCACGTTGCTCATGTTTAAACAATTGATTATCTTTTTATGTACAAAAATGGATCATAGACCCAGAGTGACTTAACTTTAATAATTCAAATAACATCCTTTTTCTTGATCATAGATTTCTAGAAATAATATGAGTTTATAGTGAATCAAAATTAAAGCTATATTTTTGCTAGGTTGTTTATTACACAGAATGACAACACATCAAAAAAAAGCCTGTCTGTTTGTGATTTAATGTAAAACACTATATGAATCAGAGATGAGGTACAAAGACAACATTAACTTGCAACAAACATATAACTTACTGTAATTTATTTAAGAAAAAAACATAAAATGAAGCCTCATTTTTGTAAATATAGTCTATCTTTCAGTATCATGATTCATCAAGATTTATTTACCAGCTTTTTTGTAGTTTGAATATAAACGCCATCCTGAGTATTTCATGCTTTCAGAATTATAAACTCTGTTCATCTAGGGTTTCAATGTACCTTACTGAGAAAAGAAAAAACATAAACATTCTTTCTGTGTAATGTGCATGGAATAAATATTTTTATTCAATTTATAAATGAAATGGGCTATTTCTTGGTTAAGCGTTAAGTAGGTGAGTAAAATTTATAGAAGACTGATGATTTAGAAACATTATGCAAAGTTTACAAGCAAAGAATGAGGTGGAGGCAGGTGCAAAATTCCATATCCTATTGTTTTCTAAATTGCCAAGAAAAAAGCTACTGTAAAGAAGTTCTCTCCCATACCTGCTGATTTTCCTTGACTGTCATTAATAATGATAAAAATAACAGATAATTAAAAAACACTTACTATATGAGGTACTGTTCTAAGCACTTTACGTAAAATAATTCATTTAATCCTGGCAACAACCTCATGTCATGTTACGTCCAAATTACAGATAAGGAAGCTAGATATACAGTATTAGATAATGGACCAAATTAGAATGGGGAGCATGAGTGTAAAAACAAACAAACAACAACAACAACAACAATTAGGGCTTTCAATCTTCATAAATATAGGATGAATTTGGTCCTTGGACAAGTAGGAAGAATTTTTCCCTTGTGGTCAGTAGAAAAGGCTGATGGAGTCGTTTTCTAACTTAACATAAACAAGAAAGGGGCAGCAGAGTCTTTCTGGGGAGGAGTTGGTCTTCACATTTTCACACCTGCTAGGAATGCTTCTATTGTAAAGCTTGGGCAAACTAATTCCACTAGGACCATGTTGCTGTTACAGCCATCCCTCCACATCCACGGGGCATTGGTTCAAGCGAATACCAAAATCCACAGTTGCACAAATCCCTTATGTAAGATAGCGTAGTACAATGAATACCCTTTGTATCAGTGGGTTTTGCATCCATGGATTGAACCAACGGTGGATCGAAATTTCGTGGATCGAAATTTCGTGGATATGTAGGGCCAACTGTATTTTGACTCACATCACAAAATGTAAGCACTTAAGTTATCCATGCTCCACTATATTCTAAGCTTCTTAATGCTTCGTACTTCCATTCCCCTGGTCAATTCCCTCTCTGCTTTTCAACTTTCCCAGACCTTCCACTGTACAATTCTAGAAGCCCATTATATTGTTGAAAACACAAATCCCTGTGCATTCTGCAAATACTCAGGTAACACACTGTCAAAGCAAAACTTGCAATGAGGTTGGCCTGTGGCATAGCAGTTAAGTGCGTGCACTCCACTGCTGGCGGCCTGGATTCTGATCCTGGGCCCGCACCGATGCACCGCTTGTCAGGCCATGCTGTGGCAGCGTCCCATATAAGAGTAGAGGAAGATGGGCACAGATGTTAGCCCCGGGTCAGTCTTCCTCAGCAAAAAGAGGAGGATTGGCATGAATGTTAGCTCAGGGCTGATCTTCCTCACGAAAAAAAAAAAAAAAAAACTTGCAAAGGATAAAATGAAACAGGCAAAGTAGACTATTCAAAGCTACTACAGTAGGGGAGAGAAGCCAGAACTCAGTCTGAACTCAACCCCTCTGAGACAAAAGGTGGGAGAGTTTTAAAGGTCTGGGATGAGCTGGTGGAAAAGTTCTGGAGGATACTACTAGGGTGTTTGATCAATGAGATGTGTCGAGTATATTGAGCTATTCCTGAGTTTGTAAGTGTTTTCCTCTGTGATTAGATCATCTGTGTTTGCTAATTTGCACCCATGGAAGCTAAGCTCCTACCCGCCCACAGAGACTGAGAAATAGGGATACTATCTTCATTGATGGTGATGTTTCAAAAGCATGGCTCTCAGGTTCTTGAGAAAGACATCCGTGGGTTGTACAACTGACAGGAGGCTTTTATAAAGATTTATATCTCAAAGGGGCAGAGAAAGAATTTACAACTGCAAGTTTTCTAAAGTAAATTCTCTAAGAAAAGAGAAGTCAGGGGCCTATAGCCAGGAAGAAGCCTGTCTCAAGTTTAGTCAAGCTGAGAGGAACAGTAAGGCTGTCTTGCTCAACTCTCTTTCTCCCTCAGGCTCCCTCGTCTTAAATGCAGCCAGAGTTTTCTGTGAAGACAGTTTACTTGTCTGCTGTGTATTTATTCTCCTACATTGGAGACAACTTAGTAACAGAAAGTGAGGCAGTGTTTCTCGTGTGTGCACTCATTCCTACTCAATTGTATATTCATGGTGGATTCTCTGCAGATCTCTTGAGCTATCTCTCTGTGCAGCTCTCTCCTCTCTACTATTCTTTCTGAAAAGAGCCACCTTGGTTGCCCTGGACCCTCAGTTCCATCTCCTCAAATCAGGGCATCCCCAGGCTTTCAGCTTTCAATGATTTCCTTCTCCATATACTACATCCTGAAAACTTTCTCAAGACAGCCAGTTGGGGTAGTCATAGGGATGAGCTGTTTTTTTTAATTTAATTTAATTTTAATTTTTGTACCATGTCTGAGGATTATGCCCTGTTTTATATCCTATTGTTTTATATATTTATGTTTTTTGTGGGGGAAAGGGGATGTTTCAGTTGGCTCCTGTTAATACATCTTGACCCAAAGCGGAAATCCTCATTTATTTAAATTTTTTGTGTATTCATATGTTATATTCAGGTGCCACTGTGCTAAGACACTATGAACAAAATAAAACATAGGGAAAATAATTTTTAAAAGCTTGCTGCAGGAGACCTTATATTTTTAAATATTACTTAATTTCATTTATTAATGGTACAGCTCTTTTGCCCCTTCTAAAAAAAAGAGGGTTATTAAAAATGTTCTATATACTTGCCTTTTAATAACCTTACTAATGATGATGATTTCATATACTCATTAGCATGAGGGTCAACATCAGTTATAATGGAAGTAAATCAAAGTTTTGGAAAGACTTTTTGGTATATATAGACATGATCTTTGGCTGACTGTTTCTTAGATCTGACCATTCAGTATTTTTTAGCTTGTAACATTACTGATAACAAGTCTACACTACTAGTAGATAGGACATCCTGATATTTTCATGCAACTTGATTACATATATCATGCTGGTATTAACTTTATCAGAGCTGCTGGATGTGACAATACAATCAGTGAACTGCCCAACTCTAGGAGATACAATTCTCACGGAGTTTGAGCCATGCGTAGTGACATTTGCGTCACACCATTAGATGCAGTTAGTATCCACACATATCTTTTCCAAGCTCTATCTCCTGATAGAGCCTAGAAACAAAGACACCCTAGTAGCAACAAGTACACTCAACATCAAAATCTTGGTTTCTTACATTATTCTCAAATAAAAGGAACCAGGGCTCCTTGGAGAAATGGCTGATTCTAGGAACAGGGAATATACAAGATAAATTTGGAGTACCTTGTACTGCCAGAAAGTAACTGCAGCAACCACCACCACCTCCTTTATTAACGGGGGATACATCAAAGAAGCAACTGAAAGAGCTCCCAGGGGCCAAAACTAGAACAATTTGAACAAAAAAAAAAGTGTTGAATTATAACTCAAAGTATAAAATAAATATCCATCCTGATATAAATAAATTATTGAATAAATAAATAATTAAGTAAAAATAGACAAATATCCCATGCAAAAGAATCCCAAACAATTTCTATAGTTAATTCTCCCTCAATGAGATGGAGTGTAATTCCTCTTAAAGCTAAACATGCCCTTCCAGTTTCTGGATCAGCAGCAAAGGAACAATAGCTCCGCCATCCACCAAATGCTGAGCCATATAAGACGGAAAAGAAAATAAACTCAGGGAGGAGCTGTTTGCTGAAATACAACATGATTATATCCTCTCACATCCCTAGCAAAATTCATACCCACCCAAAATACCAACAGCTTCACCATAACGGAGAGACACGTGAAGCTAGAAGCTAGTGTATGAAAAGTGAATTGTATTAAGGCCAGATCCTGCTGTTCAAGGCAAAATAAGATGGTATATTTCCTGTGATGTTTGACAACAGTGCAGTTTGGGTGCCTTGCCATTTGCTGATTCAGGTTTTATTGTCTACCCTGATTTCCTGGGCAGTTAAATGAAAGAAATGTCATATGGGGACAGATGGTGGTGTTACTCTATAACGCAACCTGTATTTTGATTTGAACTTATAGTTTGTTACCTACATAAAGCACTCGCATTTAAAGTTCTGAAAGTCAGTTCTAAGGGAATTTTCAAAGCAGAGATGAAAATATAATTTTATTTACTTTATTTTACAGTTGTAAACACCAGCAAGACTGAAAACACAGTGGGTAGTAGTGGATCTTATTTTTTCCAAATCATGCTCAGCTCTGGGAGGCCATAAACAAAGTTATTCCAGTTCATGTTGACAAATCCAAATTTGAGAATTGCCTGCATCTCCTTAAAAATACACCAACAATCAGTATTTGGTCCCAAAATGGAATATCCATCAGATTTCAAATTTCACATTTTACTCAAATTTCAAGTAGCATCTAGAGCAGTAGTGTGCAAAGTACAATTACCATGTCTTGTCCCCTGTGCTCTAACACAAACCCTTATCTTTACATTTTTATTTTAAGGGTCCAGAATTTATTTGATATATATGTGGATTTATGTCTCCCAATTTCTCTCTCTCTCTACCTCCTATTTATTTTCTATATATCACTCTCCCTCAAGTTCCTGCACATTTAATATGGAATAGAAACCTTTATCCCCTCTGAAAAAAGAGTGAGAGGTATGAGAAAAGCTGTCAGGCAATGCAGGAAAATGCCATCTAATCTTTTCCTAGCCATCCTAATATGATCAGAAGCCAGAAATGTAGCAGTTGTTCTAACTCACATCTAGTTTTGACTGTCCACACACTCGATATTTAAAGCAGACTTTGAAAGGATTAGCGATATTTGTTGAATTGTAATCAAGATGTCACTGCATGCTAATAACCAAGAAGGAAAAGAAAAACAATAAAGACTATATTAGTTAAGAATGCTGTGTATGCCAGAGAATATTGTACTCCAATTTGAGTCTTTCTTTGGTCCTTTGAATTTCTATTAGTGTGTTCTTTCTTAGCACCAGTGGTTGCCAGGAAGTAGGAAATTATTTAATCAGTATTTTTTGTTATTAATAAGTGCTTTGGTTGAAACCTAGTTTCTGACTGTATGCCCCTGCTCCCTGAGCATTACGATGCTATGAAAACGTAAGTGATCAGTTTTTTATTAGAGTACTTCCAATAGATTACAGTGTCTCAACATGTGAATTTCTTCCTTAACGAAAGAATCTTTTCATCTAAAGGGAGGATGCTAATTCATACCATATTTTTGCCTAATCCCAAGAGACATGTGTTAGGACTAAAGTGCTTATTGATTTAAATTTCATTACCTGTTTACTACGAAATAGAAAATAGTCTTGGCATTGTTTTTGAAATATTGATGAAACAGAATAATGTTGGCATGAAAAAAGTAACTTTATTGAAGCTCTGTAGTAAAATTTAATGTATCCTTAATGAAAAAGATGAATTAGAAAGTGTGACCATATGGCTTCTACACACCTGTGCTCATCAGCATGTGCATATAAGGGTAAATGCCAATGCTTCATAATAACTATTTTATAGTCAGGGGAAAAGTTCAGCATATGTATAGCAGGAACAATGTTATTATTTAAAGTATCCTCTGTTTAGGAAGAGAAAAATATCTCTTTGGAGTTGCCTTTTATCTGGAAAAACAATTCTAGGTTTAGAGAGCAATTCTTCTCTGCCAAACCCATAGGTTAAGCAATTTTTAGTACCCGTTATAGAGAAAATAACAGTGAGGGTGTCTAAAAGCTTTTTAAATATAAATAATTCCACATATGTGAGACACAAATAGTGGTTCCAGATTAATTCCAGGTTGTAGGCCTCACTGTGGACTCAGTTGTTCACCACTGAACATCAATATAATCCCCACTTATGATGTAGGGATGTCATTTTCTACTGCCTTATTAACTATTCCCTTTTCCTTTATTTTACTATTCCTATCATTTTATTAATATTTTTATTCTTATTGAAGAGCTTGAAGAGAATTAAATCTCCATTATGATTTGGAAGCTCCAATAAAGCAAACCTAGTCTCTAATTCCAAGTAACCAGCCAAGTGTGGCAATTTTGCTTTTCAAATCTTGGGTAGTCTACATGAGAGCAATCAAATGTGTCAGTTGGAAATCTCACCTCACAGTTATTGAACAGATGGGTTTTAAGTGTATATCCCCTTGAAACATCCTGACAAGACAGTCTAGTTTGGTTGTTAAGAAAATAGTGTCCGTGTCTGAGCACACCTATATGCTTTTCTTCAAGAGCCCAACGAGGGTTTTGAAATTCACCCAAATGTTTAAAAAATCCATGATATTAAGAATCTTCTTTCATGCGTTTCATTGCTGAGTAGCAAATTACTACAATTTTAGCAGTTTAAAATAATACAAATTTATCTCACAATTTCTGTGTCAAGAGTTTAACACATTTAATGTAGATCCTCTCCTCAGAGTCTCATCAAGCTAAAATCAAGGTGTCAGCTGACTATATCCTCATTCGAAAGCTAATTGAGGGAAAGATCCACTTCTAAGCTCCTTCAGATAGCTGGTAGAATTAATTTCCTTGTGGTGATAGGAGGCCCAGTTGTTTTGCTAACTGCTGGCCATGGATCATCTTAGTTCCTATAGGCTGTTCTCAGGTCCTTGCCAAGCGGTCTTTCCTATGTCAGCAACAGAGAACCTCCCTTTCACACTTCAAATATCTCTGACTTTCTCTTGACCAGATCTTTCTGCTTCTATAAGGCTTGTGATTAGGTCAGGTGCACCAGTTAAAATTCTGTATTAGTCAGCGTTCTACAAAGAAACAGAAAAAATAGGGTAAACAGATAGATAGATAGATAGATAGATAGATAGATAGATAGATAAATTTATTATGGGGAATTGGCTCATATGGATGCTGAAAATTCCCACGATCTGTCGCCTGCAATTTGGAGACCCAGGAAGCCGGTGGTATAATTCTAGTTGGAGTCTGAAGGCCTGAGAACTAGGAAAGATGATGGTGAAAACCTAGCTCAAGGGCAGGAATAGATCTATCTCTCAGCTCAAACTGGCAGAGAGGCAGCAAAAAGGGATGAATTCTTCCTTTCTCAGCCTTTTTGTTCTATTTGGAACTGGATGATGCCAGCCACATTAGGGAGGGCAGTGTGCTTTAGTGAGTCCACTAATTCAAATGTTAATTTCAATCAGAAACACCCTCACAGACCCACCCGAAAATAATATTTAATCTTGAGATCGCTTGTCCCAGGCAAGTTGACACAAAAAAATAACCATGACCAGCTCACTACGTTAAAATAAACTATGCCATATAATACATAATCATGACAATAAAATCTATCATACTCTTAGTCCCAGGGATTATACCAGGCATGTACACCAAAAGTGAGAAATATTGGGGAATATCTTAGAACTGTACCTATAACATGTGTGCATCAATTATTTCTGTGAATAGAAGTTTAGTTTTAATCCATTTGTA
The DNA here is from genome assembly GCF_057802395.1 of Ceratotherium simum simum. NCBI lineage: Eukaryota > Metazoa > Chordata > Mammalia > Perissodactyla > Rhinocerotidae > Ceratotherium > Ceratotherium simum. The sequence goes on along the minus strand of NC_141907.1, from coordinate 27,612,231 downwards.
TTACTTTACTCTATAAAAGAGGAACTCAAAAGGAACAAGATACAAAATTATCTATAAAACTGACAGAGAAAGTAATCCTATTAACATCAGTGTGACTTTAATCGGCACATCTCACTCTGCACGCGCATGTGTGAGCACACATTCACACACACATCTTGGAGATATTAACATCATTAAATTATTGGAGTTCAGTTTTATATTGAGGTTGATTCTCCATGTATATCAGCATAACAATGTAAAAACAGAAAATGAAATAAATTCAACATTTATCTATAGTTTTCATTGAAAAGTTATAATTTAACTTTTCCTGAATGAAAAGTTACTTTATTTCTAAGTAACTGTTAATGTGGCATTATCTCATTTAAAATGTGGGCTTTGGATTTCAGATCCTACCCAGTTCAACTACATCCAGACTATGACCTAGGCCAAGTCTCATATCTTCTCAAAGACTGGGTTTACTCACATAGAAATCTGGGACAACCAAATTAGATTGAGATATCCATAAAATAATGTGTGTAAATCACTTAACACAATATTTATATGGTAGACAGAATTCTAAGATAGTCCCTATGACCCCTGCCCATCTTGTGTGATTCCCTGCCCTTGAGTGTGGGGGATCTGTTTAGATGATGCTACATCACTGTCTTGATTATGTTAAATTTCATGGCAAAGAGATTTTCTTGAAATAGTCAAGGTACATGATACCTTGATTCATGCACCTGGATTCATGGATCTAAGATTCAACTCAATCAAATCAGTTGAATTAATAAAGAAGGAGAATATCTGGGTGGACCTGACCAGAGCAGATGGGGCCTTAAAATTAGGAAGGCACTTCAAGAATTCAGAGATATTCAAGGGTAAGAGGCCTCCCATGGAGAGGACCAGATGGCAAGAAGTTTTAGTTGCCTTTAGGAGCTGAGAATGGGCCTGTTTTCAAGCCAGCAAGTGAACTGCAGCCTCAGTCCAACAACCACAAGGAACTGCATCCTACCAACAATGATGTGAGCTTGAAAGAGGAGTCCAAGCTCCAGACAGGTACAGAATCTGGCCAATACCTGGATCTCATCTTTTTAAGACCATGAGCATAGAATCCAGTCACACAGGTCTGGACTTTTAACCTGCCAAACTGTCAGTTACTATACAGGTATTGTTTTAAGCCGTTAAGTTTGTAGTAATTTGTTACACAGCAATAGAAAACTAATACTGTTTAGCTCATGTTATACATATAAAAAATAGATTTTTTTTTTTACTATTGTCTTCTGAATTAGTAATGGTGTTCAAAAAAAATTTTAGAAAACATACATTGGTCAAAAAAATTTTAGAAAACATAAACATTAGATTTTTTATATCTTAGTTAAAATCTTTCCCAAGATTACCTACCACACATTTTGCATTTTACTCCCAGAGTGGGCAAAGCAGTGACTGAAATTTATAATGAAATATGAAATTTGTTAACTCAGTAGGACAATTTTTTGGTTTTAATTAACTTCAGATATTTTTGAGACCTAAAGTACCAGTTATTTTGAAAATATGTTATGAAATTGTTAAAGAGGGAGGAGGAGAAGAAAAGAAGGAGGAGGAGAGGAGGAGAAGGAGGAAGAAGGAGATGGAGGGGAAGATATTGCCAGAGCCGCGGCCGCCTCCAAGGAAAGAAGATATAAGCTAAGATATAGAGTCATTGAAAAAGCACAAAGTAAAGGAGAGAATTGGAATTATAAAGCTGGAAAAGTTACTTTAGAATATGATCTTTGGGAATCTCCTGTCAATAGCCTGTTTAAAATCCTTCAAAGTTTCCTCATAGAAAACTTTCAGTGTTCATCACATCAGCTCTTGTGTGCCTTTCTATCTTCAGTTCCTTCCATGAAAGTTAAGCTCTGGCACACCAAAAGCCTTTTCTTGGTTACATAAAAAGCTATTCCTTCTCAAATATCTGTGCCCCTTTAAAGCCTTTTCCTCTGCCTTGAATGCATTATAAACTCCTGTTTATTGAAAAAAAAAATCTTCAGCTCAACCGCCATATTTTTTGAAAATCTCTATAAATTCTAGAGGTGGAATTACTATTTTATATTTGAATTATATAATTAATAGTAAATTACTATTATCTATTTGAAATTTAGGGCTCATCATATTGAATTGTAATTATTTATTATTTTGTGTGTACCACTCCTTACAAGCATTCACCTTTGCACTATTATTGTTTATCATGCTGTCTGACACATAAAGTCCCTAATAAATCTTTATTAAATTCACAATGAATGTTAAGGCAATTTATCTGCCTATTAAATATTCATACTATGTCATGTTGTGTAGACACTATATGGAAACTTTCTAAAAGAAGTCGATAGATAAGCTTAAGTAAATGCTCTTCTACTTAAAACCTTATTTTCCCCAAGACACAGACAATATATATTGTTTTCTTTTTTCCCCAGATATTTTCCTTTTGCCCCAGATCCTGTACAATATGAGTTATGTGACCTTCATAGAGACAGGTAAGTTATCTATTTTTGCTTTAGATAAGAACACAAATTATCTAATTATCCAAGGTACTTTTTCATACTATGAATTGAAAGTTTATCTGAGTCCCAGTTTTTTTCATTTCATCAAATTCTGAACCAATTTATAGTGCATGGAAACATAAGAAACTACCAGGAAAGGCACAGAATGTCATCATACAATTTCTCATTGAGGTTCAAGTTACATAAAGGCCCTGCGCTATTAATAAAATATATGACTGTAAGAAATAACAAGTACCACAAACTAGTTATTACTAACATCAAATATTTATATAACACTTTAAAACTTACACAAGAGATAGTCACCGTCAAAGAAACTCAGAAACAGGAGGCAAGGTATCCGAGTTTGGGCCCCAAGGCAGCCTCTGTTGCTTTGAGCCTCAGTGTCCTCATATGTAAAATGAGAGAATAGCTATAGGATTTTGGTGATATTTTCCACCTAGAAACTTGTGTGAATCTAACACTTTCTACATGTAGACACCTTCTAGCATCTGTGGGGCATTTCATACAAATAGCAAATCCACACCGGATTTTTTTTTCCTTTGGTTTCTTTTAGGTCAGTACCTCCTGGTCCCTCATTTTACCTGGTCTCATTCTTCCTAATTTATCAATCTTGACAACCAAGTCCCTTCTTTAGATGAACTAATCACCCCAGTCCCTGTGGGGACGGCATTGCCTCCGCTAGTAATACAGCTCCACTCTGGAAACCCCTCACACTTTCCTCTCTGAATGCAAGACTTTCTGTTCTGAGAGCCAGTCAGGCAAGAGGTGGTTAAATTGATCAATTGAGACAACACCGGCAGAGCCAACTCCGTTTTCAACTAAGGAGTTAACGAACTTCATTTAGCATATTGGTATTCTATTTAATGCCTGTCTATATATTTTACAAGTTTAATTCTTTTCTGCCGTACATTTTCAATATACAAGCTTCCAAAATTCAAAATAGATATAGATATCAAGATGGATAATTAACTGTGTACTAACTGTCTTTAAAACTTTAGAAAATCTGTCCATAGACCATTTCAGTTACTGGAGCCAGTTCTCAGAAATGAGGTAGATCCTTAATTTTGAGTTGATAATTAACACAATTAGTTGGAACAAGACTGGTATTCATTAATTTACTCCTTTCAGTTAATAGAATAGCAATAGTTTGTCAATCTACATACTTACACGAGGTAGATTGTTTACTTTAGTGCTCTATGTACAATAGATGTCCAAAGAATGTTAGCTAATGATTAATTTTATATCAAAACCACTAGCAAGAGGAAGACACCTAGCTAATATGGTATGTGTAAGCACTTACAACCGTGTCTGAAAACCTACTGTTTGAGCAGATGATTGATTTGTGCCTAATTCCAAATTTTAATAGACGAACTAGTCTCTCTGAGCTATAAACTTCACTGAGATTTGTTTCCAGGTAGGAAAAAGTTTTTTTTTTTTTTTTAAAGAAATGCTACTCTTTTTTTCTTTTGAAAGATTCATTCTGAGCTAACATCTGTCGCCAATCTTCCTCTCTTTTATTTTTTTCCTCCCCAAAGCCCCAGTGCATGGTTGTATATCCTAGTTGTAAGTCCTTCTAGCTCTTCTGTGTGAGCCGCTGCTACAGCGTGGCTACTGACAGACGGGTGGTGTGGTTCCGGAGCTGGGAAATGAACCCCAGCCTCTGAAGCGGTGAGAGCACCGAACTTTAACCACTAAGCCATCAGGGCTGGCTCAGTAGGTAGGAAAAAGTTTTTATTTGTTTTTAACACAGTCTGTCAAAAAGAGAATTTTTTAAAACAAAAGCTGTATTTATTGTGTTAGTTCATATCAGTTCCAGTAACCACACACATGGTATAATGAAATCTATTTAACTATTCAAAAAATAGAATAATGCAGTGATCTCTTAGGTCAATCTTTGAACATTCAATGATAATCAAATTTTTTTTCCATGTCTATTCAGTCATTTTACCAATCCTTTCATTGATCCTTCAAAATAGGTTAGCAGAGGGCCAGCCTGGCGGTGTAGTGATTAAGTTCATGTGCTCTGCTTTGGTGGCCCAGGGTTTGCCAGTTCGGATCCCGGGGGCGGACATACACACTGTTCATCAAGCCATACTGTGGTGGCATACAACAAACAAAATAGAGGAAGATTGGCACAGATGTTAGCTCAGGAACAACCTTCCTCAAGCACACATAGGAAGATTAGCAATGGATATTAGCTCAGGATCAGTCTTCCTCACCAAAAAAGAAAAAAAAAAAGATAAGCAGAATAATGATTTCTATAATTACAGATATTTTCTCCCAAAAAACCTGAAAGTCATAAATTTTAGAACTGGAACTTTAAGGACTTTAGAAAGCCATTAGGAAAGTTATACAGTTTATGTGTTTTAGTAGACAGTCATTGCTATGATTTAAAGAGTCAGCAGGGAGTTACTATTAAGAAAAAGAAATACTTAGATCTTTTAGTTCAGTGATTAGGAGTTCAAAGTAAAGAAAAGAGCAAAAGTGAAGAAATTAGAGAAACAATTAATCAATTTAGATATCCCTGACAGGGGTCATCATCTATATTGATTACAATTGTTGTAATCAATTGTAATAGTTGACAATATAGGTATTTTACCATGTGTATTAGTTTGCTAAGGACACAATAACAAAATATCACAGATCGGGTGGCTCAAACAACAGAAATTTATTTTCTCAGAATTCTGGAGGCTGGAAGTCTGAGATTAAGGTGCAGGTACAGTTGATTTGTCTTGAGGACTTTCTTCTGGGCTTGCAGAAGACTGCCTTTTCACTGCGTCCTCACATGGCCTTTCCCCCGTGCACATGTGCCCTTCCCTGGTATCTCTCCCTCTTCTATAAGGACACTAGTCATATTGGATTAGGACCCCACCCTAATTTTAATTCAGTCATTTTAACTTAATCACTTCTTTGAAGACCTTGTCTCTAAATATGGTTACATTCTGAAATACTGGAGGTTGGAACGTCAACCTATGAATTTTGGGAGGATACAGTTCAGCCCATAACCAATGTATACTTAAGCTTTCTACAGTTTATTAGCTTAGCATTCTAAATCTCGCATCTCCCATATACTGTACCATGCTCAAGTGGAACAGACCCAGGCCTAGGTAAAAGAAGGCACGCCTTCTGAATCTTACTAGCTTTGAGACATGAAGTATTTAATATCTCTGACCCTCAATTTCATCATGGTTAAAATTAACATAATATCACCTTTAAATACTGTTCAAGATGATTAAGGACCAAATAAGACCCTTGGTCTGAAATTCTATTGAAGATTAAAAGCTTTATACACACAGAGCCATTATTATTATCAGCTACTTTTCTGAGTGTCCCCCTTCTAAACTTCTTTTGATGGAAAAAAATGTATCTTGATCTTGAACTTTATATTTCTTTTATAGAAAATTTTGGTTAATAGTCAACTTTATGTTCAGCCTTTTCTTAATTATCAAGTTAATATATAACTAATACAGATAATACGCGATTACCATCAGGTTACTGCTACTGAGCTTCTGTGCTAAAGGGTGCCAACTTCCATATTTTATGGCGAGTTATACTGGATAGTTTAACCTCAATAGACACTCATTGACCTGAATTTTCCTTATTTGAAATAGAGCTGAAGCCAACTCTGTTGGAATTAGCCCCTTCATGATAAGTTTAACCATGAATTACTCTATAAGAAGTTGAATAAAAACTTTTGAACTGATATTTTCCAGGGCACTTCCAATTGTAAGCAGTTTGCCCTTTTATCAGACCACGAGTCACTAAAGCGTCAAATTGTATGTGCTTTTTTTTTTTTTCTTTTAAATAGACTTTATTTTTTGGAATAGTTTTAGGTTCACAACAAAACGGAGTGGAAAGTACAGAGAGCTCCCATATGCCCTTTGCCCCGCCCACCACAGCCTCTACCATTATCAACAGCCCACAAGAGAGTGGTACGTTTGTTACAGTTGATGAACCTGCTCTGTCACATCATTATCACCCAAGTCCATAGTATACATTAGGGTTCACTCTTGGTGTTGTACATTTTATGGGTTTATACAAATATATAATAACGTATATCAACAATTACAGTATCGTACAGAATAGTTTAACTGCCCTAAACATCTATGCTTCACCTATTCACCACTCCCTTCCCCTATACCCTGGAAATCACTGATTTTTTTTATTGTCTCTATAGTTTTAGGTTTTCCAGAATGTTATATAGTTAGAATCAAAAAGTGTGTAGCTTTTTCAGATTGACTTCTTTCACATAGCAATAAGCATTTAAGTTCTTCTGCGTCTTTTTATGACTTGATATGTCCCTGCTTTTACTTTAAAAATATATGATCAGTGTATTTGAGAACTTCCAAACCATATCTTGATGGATTTTCCTAGAATGTGGGGCTCAGAAGATTCTGGTGAATCTGAGAACCCCTTGAAATTGTATCCAGCAATCTGTGGGATTATTTTGATGCATTTTTTCCTGTGAAGAGGATCCATAGGTTTAACCAATGGAATCCCACTCCCAACACTAAGAACCAATAGCTTCAAGAATGAATGACCATAATGTTTTTTCACGCAAGAAGCAACGTGTTATAAAGAAAAGAAGAGAGATTTTACGACAATCTCGTTTCAAATTTTGCCTCCACAGCTTTTTTGAAATGTGACTCCACCACTGGAAAAGTTAATGACCCCAGCTTCCTCACCTATGAAATTGAGGTGACGATCCTAACTCACAAGTGTTCTGTAAAGAACTTGACATGTACTTGGCATTCAATCAAATTTTGTCACATTCCTTCTAATGGAGGTACATACATACTTAGCTTGAATTAATACTAAATTATTCTTCAACTATTGACGTACTGGGTATTTTGTGTCCTTGTTCAGAGTCTTTGTCCTTCAGTTTCTCTGAGTTCACATTTTGATTTTGGAGTAGTGGATGATATTTGGGAAACCCTTAGTAACCATATTAAAATCATAAAGATAAGAAATATGACAGTGGGAAAGATAATTTAAAAGTGAGACATTTTAATATTTTTATTTTAGAAGATTTTACTCAATAATACTTGTTAAACAGAAAACTATGTACCCTGCTTCTTTCACATTCCAGCATACTGTTTAATGATTTGATTTCATAATTCTATTATATTATTTTAGGATAATCCTACCTGAGGCATTTCCCTGTTACTGTGAATAATCAACTTGGCAAAAGATCAAAATTTGTTTCTAGAAAATAAGTAACTAAATATTAAAATAGATTTTTCTCAAATAGACATGAACTTTCTAAAGGAGCTATTGAACTGAAGTACCTGCGAATATCTGGAAAATACTCTAGTGGGAAAAGAATAGTCCTTAGAAGTGATATTGAAATATGCAAACGTTTTAAATAAAGAAAAGAAACTTATTATATTGGTACCTGATATTGTAACTTTAACTCATCAAATTCTTCCTTCTCCCTTTGCTCAAAGACAAAATGAAATAAGAGAGATAGGAAATAACAATACAGTATAGTACAGCAATAGGCAGGTAAGTGTACCTTACCTGCCTTCCAGGTGACAGAAGAGGTAAAATCTTATCTGCCTTCCAGGTGACAGAAGAGGTAAAATCACTAACTTTACTAAGTCACCCATCTGATCACACAAAGAGTCTATAAGAAAATTGTATGATACAATAATTCGAATAAAACCAACCCACATTAAAATAATTGACGGAGTTTTAAGTCTTTAAAAGTTTATATTTTAAATTTGATGAGGTAACATGCATTCTAATTCCTCTGGCAAATTTTTGCACAAAGAAATTGTTTTGGGCATTCCAAGTGTGTTGACATACTTTATTCTGATAACTACTTGTTCAATTTCCATCATTTCAGCTCATTTGTTTTTAGGGCATCGATATGAAAACATCCCTTCTACTCTTTTAATGTGGCCATGTATTTTTATTAACCCAACAGAGACTTCTTATAGGTATACATTTCACAGAAACAGAATGTAGCAGCTCTGGAATTCTGAGTTTCTCATTAATATATGGCTTCATTACCAATAAAATGGATACAATGTAAGCAGATGCAAAGCCACTTAATTGTTCATCAACTATTGTATATTTCTTTACAAAACAGTGTTTAAGACGGTTTTGTGTATGGAAGTATAATATCCTACAGAATATATATATATATATATAACATATAATCTATAGAATATATAAAATATAATGTAATTGTCATTATTTAGTATTTAAAAAATACTTTATTCTAAAAGTATTGAGGAAGGATCAGAGGTCTTTTCATATTTTGAAGTAATTAAGACTTTCAAAGTTTAAAATATGTTTTATAAGCAAATTTTATCATCACTGTTTCAATAACTATAAAATATAAATGTGACCTTGACTTTTTAGATTCAATCACAATTTTAACTACATATTTTAAACTTTAGTTAATAAATTGCTTTTGATCCATTAAAAGAACTCTTTAATTATTATAACAAAGAAACAGCATTTTCTTTTTTCAAGCACTTTCAAACTTTGACCTCAATACATAAGAAAATAATTGAAAGGTTTAGAACTGAAGTTTATTATCCTTCCAGCCAGTACTTTGCTGAGCTGGTTCAGTTCAACCAGTGTTCACTGAGATTTAATAATGCCTTGTTCTGTGTTTTTCCCATATGAAAGAAACATAAGCTGAAGTCCCTGACTTCAAGGAGCTTATAAATTCATTGGAAAGATATGATTTATATACCTGAATCAATTATGTGGGTATAGGAGGCAGGCCATGACAAGATGCAAAAGTAAGTGATACTAAAGATGGGATGGCTGTTCTGGCTTATAATCTTATCTTTTATCTGGACACTTGCAATCATCCCTTCCTGTGTCCAGCCAATTCACACTAGGATCCATTCCAGATATTGCTACCACTCAATCTTTCTTAAACACAGAACTCACCAGGAGTCTTCTGTTCAGATATTTTCAGTTTACTTGCACGTTCTAAAAAATTCTCACTACTTGCTCAGTGTGGTATACAAGATCTTCACCACTGACCCACTTCCATCTTTGCAGTCTCATCTCCCACAAATCCACACACACACAAGCTCCAGTGCAAATTTGCTTTCCTCATTTTTTTCTTCATAGATACAATGTAGACTATCTTAAGGATCATCAAATCTTTTGACTCTACATCTAGAATACTTCAGTCTAATGAATTCTATCTATCTCAATAACATAACCCTAGTCCAAGCTACTATTTTCTCTTCACTCTTGCTAGAACTGTCCCACCCCCAGTAAATGTTTTTATCAACAAAATCTGAAATAATACTTTTGTTTGTTTATTTTGTTTTTTGTTGTTTTTTTTAAAATTTTGTTTTGTTTATGAAGACAATTTTGAGGGGGCAGTTTTAGATTCATAGAAAAATTGAAGGGAAGGTGCAGAGATTTCTCATATACTCCCTGCCTCCACACATACATAGGCACCTCCACCATCAATATCCACCACCAGGGTGGTACATTTGTTACATCTGATGAAACTACATTGACACATCATAATTACACAAAGTACATAGTAGTTTACATTATGTTTCACTCTTTGTGTTGTATATTCTACAGGTTTGGAGAAATGGATAATGACATGTATCCATCATTATGGTATCATACAGAGACTTTTCCCTGCCCTAAAAATACTCTGTGCTCGGCCTATTCATCTCCTCCTCTCAACCCCTGGCAACCACTGATCTTCTTATTATCTCCATAGTTTTGCCTTTTCCAGAACGTCATATAGTAGGAATCATACAGTGGATGTAGCCTTTTCAGATTGGCTTCTTTCACTTAGTACTATGCATTTAAGGTTTCTCTATGTCTTTTCATGGCTTGATAGCTCACGTTTTAGCACTGAATGGTATTCGTTTATCCAGATGTACCACAGTTTATTTATCCATTCAGGTACTGAGGGGCACCTTGGTTGCTTCCAAGTTTTGGCAATTACGAACAAAGCTGCTATAAACATCCACGTGCAGATTTCTGTGTGAACATCAATTTTCAAATGTGTCCTCTTTGTAATGACTGCTTTTAAGATTTTTTCAACATCAATTTTTTTTAGGTAGTTTTATTTTGTTAGTTTTCAACAATTCGGCTAAGGTATGCATATGATTTATGTGTGTATGTGTGTTTTGTTTGGAGTTTTTTGAAACGCAGAAATTATTATTTAAAAATTTTCGCTATAAAGTTTTACGGTAAATTTTTGCCCATTGCATAATCAAAACATTTTTTTCTTCTCTAATCTCTTTCTTAACTTATTTTGGGTCTAATTGCATGACATTAGATTGCTTGATATTCCACCAGAATGGTGATTCTTTTTTTTCTGTCTTTTGTTTCTCTTGATGCTTTATTTTAAAGGGTCTATTTTCCTGTTTTCAAATACACTGCTCTTATTTTTTGCTGATATAGCCATCCAGTTAATTTTTAAACTTCAGATATCATGTCTTTATTTCTAAGATACATTTTGTTCTTCTAAAGATAATGATGTGTCAATATATGTGTACTATGTTTTGATCAATTGTAACAAACGTGCCACTCTGAAAGGGGATAATGGTAATGAGAGAGGTTAGGCATGTGTGGGGGCAGAGAGTATAAAAGAAATCTCCCTACCTTCCCCTCAATTTTGCTGTGAACCTAAAACTGCTCTAAAAAATAAAGTCTATTAAAAACAACAACAAGAAAACAACACACACGAAGGTAAGTGTTTGCTTTCAAGCTCATTCCGAGTGTTGGTAAAACTCGTTTCCTTGAGATTTATGGCTGAGGTGATCCGGATTCTTACTGGATTTCAGCTGGAGGCCACAATCGGTAACTGAGATTTCCCACAGTTCCATGACATGTGCTGTTTCTATAAGAGTTTACAACATGGATGTTTTCTTCTTCAAGCCCAGAAGGACACTCACTCTCTGATCTCATGGAAGACTTGAGCCATCTTTTGAAAGGTCTATTTTATTAGATTATGCCCAGACAGAATAATCTCCCTTTTGATTAATTCAAAGTCAAACTAAGGATCATAATTGAATCTGCAAAATTTCTTCAACTTTGCCATATACCATAACCTAGCCAAGGATATAACATTCATCATATTCACAGATCTCACCCACACTCAAATGAATGGGATTATATGGGATTATAAACCAGTGGGTAGAAATCTTGGGGGCCATCTGGAAATTCTACCTACCACAAAATTTTTGACAACATTTAGAATAGCCCTGTGAAAGTTCTGGTCTGACATTTCCTTTATCTATGTCAATACTAAGTCTATTTCTATTAACTTTTTGGTTTTAAATTATTAAATGTCATATTTTCCTCCTTTTTCGCATATCTATTAATTCCTTATTGTGTACTGACAATTATGGATGCTACAATGTTGAGTTTCTGCGTTTGTTTTTTTCTTTCGTGAAAGACTACTAGTTTTGTTCTGGCAATGAGTTAATTTGCTGGTTGATCAGCCTGGTAAGGTCTAGTTTTGCTTTTAGATTTTATTATGGTGAGTTTAGAGTAGACCTTAATCTAAGGTTAGAGTAGTCTTATAATTTATGATGTTCCTGGAGTCCCAACTGATTTTCTGTTGAGTTCAGTAAGGTATCTCCATTGTGGCTCTTTGGAGCTTCAACATTTCTCAGAATTATGCAATCTTCAAATCACCATTCAGCTCATAGCTTGCCAACAGCTGTTCTCTGCTAGGCCTTGCAAAATGTCATCCTGTGCCTGCATAGAATAGTATTTGCCCTAAGAGTCTGTGCTGATTTCTGGGTATGCTTTTGTGTGTAATTCCTCTTATTTGATATTTTCTCCACAAATTCCACCTGCCTAGTTCAGACCTCCAATTTCATATTCTTTTACCTAGAAAATGGGTTGTTCTGCATTTGGGCTCCACTTCCCAGGGCCTTGATTTGGAGAGTTCACTGAGTAAATACAAAACTCATTTTCTGTTTTTCTTTCCTTAAGGATCCTTAAAAATAACAATCTTTAGCCTTTTGTTGTCCAATGCCTGAAAACAGATATTCTATATATTTTGTCCAGTTTTTTAGTTGTTCACATGTATGTTTGAAACTTATTCCTCCACAAATAGAAATTCAATACACATTTGCAAATGATTATATAAATAAGAAAGGAGTAGCCTATTGAAAGTGTTCGGGGACAGACATTTCTCCAAAGAAGATTTACAGATGGCCAACAGACACATGAAAAGATGTTCAAAATCATTAACTATGAGGGAAATGCAAATCAAAACTACGATGAGATATCACCTCACGCCCGTCAGAATGGCTATAATTAACAAAACAGGAAACAATATGTGTTGGAGAGGATGTGGAGAGAAGGGAACTCTCACACACTGCTGGTGGGAGTGCAAACTGGTGCAGCCACTATGGAAAACAGTATGGAGATTCCTCAAAACATCAAGGATAGAACTACCATATGATCCAGCTATTCCACTGCTGGGTATTTATCCAAACAACTTGAAAACACCAATTTGCAAAGATACATGCACCCCTGTGTTCATTGCAGCGTTATTCACAATAGCCAAGACTCGGAAGCAACCTAAGTGTCCATCAAGGGATGAATGGATAAAGAAGATGTGGTATATATACACAATGGAATACTACTGAGCCATAAGAAACGATGAAATCCAGCCATTTGTGACAACATGGATGGACATTGAGGGTATTATGCAAAGTGAAATAAGTCAGAGGGAAAAGGTCAAATACCATATGATTTCCTTCATTAAGTAGTAGATAATAACAACAATAAACAAACACATAGAGACAGAGATTGGGTTGGTGGTTACCAGAGGGGAAGGGAGGAGGGAGGAGGGTGAAAGAGATAATTCGGCACATGTGTGTGGTGATGGGTTGTAATTAGTATTTGAGTGGTGAACATGATGTAATCTATGCAGGAATAGAAGTATAATGATGTACATATGAAATTTATACAATGTTATAAACCAATGTTACTGCAATAAACAAAAAAAAGAAATAAAAAAAAAAAAAAGAAAGTGTTCGGGGAGAGATTAGATCATCCTTAGTGTAAGTTGTTATAAGGACATGAAAAAGGTGAAATTTTAATAATAAAATGACTTATAAGTTAAAATTGCAGTACTTTCTGATTTTTTCCACGAGAAAATTGTAGAAGAGATAGAAGCCATGTTATTTCAAGCTTTCTGGAATTACTGATGAAGTGTTTCTAAATAAAACAGGATGTATTAAAAAAAGAAATAATATTAGATGTAAGATAGAATATTTAAAGACCAGAGACAAAAAGGGTAGAAAAGAATGAATATAGATAACCAAAAGTGAAAATTTAGAAAATCCAGGATAAATGACTTAAATCAAATTATGATCAGTTTCTTCATTTACTATTACATGGAAAAATTGACAATAGTGCTGCATGTCCTGTAAAAGCTCATGGATACATTCAGTGTTTTCCAATGCCTTCCCATAATTATATATTTTCCAGGTTTTTAAACATCTTTGTCAAATATATTAGTCTAATAACAACTAGTCTGGCATAGTTAGAAGCGAAAATCTCTGCAACACTAATTTTTAACATTTACCCTTCTATAAATTTGTCAGACTGAATAAAAAATTCTTCAAGCGTTCCGTAGTAGTTAAGTTCACGCGTTCCACTTTGGTGGCCTGGGGTTCGCAGTTTCAGATCCTGGGCATGGACCAACACACTGCTTGGTGGTGTCCCATATAAAGTAGAGGAAGATGGGCACGGATGTTAGCCAAGGGCCAATCATCCTCAGCATAAAGAGGAGGATTAGCAACAGATGTTAGCTCAGGGCTAACCTTCCTCACCAAAAAAAAAAAAAAATTCTTTGAGAAATCTTGAGTGATGTTAGCATCATGGCAGAGTGAGTTGTTCCCTTTGTCTCTCCCCTCTAAGTTACAACTAGTTGGACATCCATTGATCAACAAAGGACTCCCTGCACAGCACACCAGAATGCCTGAGAGATATGTGCATCTATACATCTGAAGGTGGGTGGACTGAACTTCCGGGAGGCAGTGGAGCTAGGGGAGCAGCACCCTCCTGCTCTCCCAGTGGCAGGGACCCAAAACGTGGATCCTCACACTGGCACACACCAACAAACAGAGGCTGAAGGGACAGACACAGCGCTTATGGCTTAGCTCCCAGCCCCCTCAGCAGTGGCAGGTGGTGCATATATCCTGAGGATTCAGGACACAGACTAGAGCTGGTGACCCAGACCTGGTGGCACTGGTCTTTCCAGAAGTGTATACAGCGTTGAAAACAAAGGTTTCCCCAGCGGGGCGGAGGGGGGTGCTCTGACCTGATGTTTCAAAAAGCAAAATGACACACTCCAATGACAAGAGGCTGCAGGACCAGCAACAACACTTGTAGTTTAATCCCTGTCCCACCCCCAGCAATGATGGGTGGCACCCATGACCTGAGGCTTCAGGAACCACAGCAGAACTTGTGACCCAGACCCCAGTAGTTATACCCCTAACACCAGCTCTACCAGCAGGGGCTGCTGCATATAAGACCTTGGGCCCCTTGCAGTGACAGCAACACCAATGAATCCAGTACTCCTGGCAGCAGTGCTGCCAGCACCCCTAGATAATCCAGGAGCAGCAGTGTACATGGTGCATGGAGCAGTAGCACCCAAGCCCATGGAGAGCCTGGAGATAGCCAATGGGGAACCCAGATGACCCCAGGAGCAGCAGAAGTGCTCATAGCCTGATGAACCCAGTGGTGACACCTGACACTGCAGTGACATCATAAGTAGGAAGGTACCATCAACCTCAGAGGCACAAGCAGCACAAGGAAGTCACTGACAATGCCTGTAGCAGAGGCAGTGGAGGGTGGAAAGTTCAGGCTCTCAAATACAAACAGAAGCAGTTCAGAACCAAAGTAACCAAAGCCTTACCCAAATAAGAAAGATGTTTACTACCACAAATGTGCTGGCAGAGGATCAAGTACCATGAAGAACTACAGTAACACAGCAGAACAGAAAGAAAGTGACAACTCTCCAGAAACCAAACTTGAAGTCACAGAAGATTACAATCTAACTGAGAGAATTCAAAATAGCTGTCATGAAGAAACTCAATGAGTTATAAGAAAACTCAGCAAGACGGTTCAACAAGCCCAGGAATAAAATTAATGAACAGAAGGAGTACTTTACCAAAAAAACTGAAACTCTAAAAAGACACCAAACAGAAATTTTGGAGATGAAGAACACCATTAATGAGATGAAAAATAAAGTCGAAAGTATTGAAAATAGAGCAGACCATATGGAAGAGAGAATTAGCGAGCTAGAAGATAGAAATTGAGAAACAAGAAGAAGAGAGAGAACCAAGATTTTTAAAAAAATGAAGTAATTCTATGAGAAATATCTGACTCAGTTAGGAAATGCAACATAAACATACTGGGTATCCCAGAAGGAGAAGAGTGGGGGAAAGGAGCAGAGAGCTTATTGGAAGAAATTATAGCTGAGAACTTCCCAAACCTGGGGAAGGAACTGGATGCACAAGTACATGAAGCTCACAGAACTCCTAATTATCTCAATACAAAAAGACCTTCTCCAAGGCATAATATATTAACACTGACATAAGTCAAGGACAAAGAAAGCATATTAAGGACAGCCAGAAAGAAGAAAATAACTTACAAAGGAACACCCACCAAGCTATTGGCACATTTCTCAGCAGAAGCTCTACAGACTAGGAGAGAGTGAAATGATATATTCAAAATATTGAAAGACAAAAACTGTCATCCAAGAATACTCTATCCAGCAAAGTTACCCTTTTGATGTGAAGGAGAAACAAAGGCTTTCCTAGACAAACAAAAGCTGAAGGAGTTCATCGCCACTACACCTGCCTTGCAAGAAATGTTGAAAGGAAGCTGCCTACCTGAAACAAAAAAGGCAAAGCTTTACAAAGCTTTGAGAAGGTGATAGACAGAATCAGAAAATTGCAACTCTGTGTCAGAATAGGTTAGTAAACACTTAATTATAATATAAAGGCTAAAGGGAAAGAAAGCATCAAAAATAACTATAACCACTTCATTTTGGTTACAAATTCACAACATAAAAAAGAATAACTTGTGACAACAAAAACATAGAAGGACAAGAGGAAAAGGACAGAACCTGCATAGGCCAATGGAGATAAGATGCTGTCATCAGAAAAAGGACTATCTCGTCTATGAGATCTTTTATACAAACCTCATAGTAACCACAAAACAAAAAAACTCAGGTATTCTTCATACCTAAGAACAACAAGGACCTAAAATATAAAGACTCAGAAAGATTAAAATAAAGAAAAAAAAAAGTATGTAAACAGTAACAGAAAATAGTTGGTGTAGCTGTACTAATATAAAAGAAAGAAATGTTTAAGGCAATGTGTAATACTAAAAGTATAAAGGAATACATCATAACAAAATGGTTAAACTCTGTTCAATATTGTAAAGATAGCATTTTCAGCATATTGATTTCTAGATTCAATGTTAATTCGGTCAAAACCAACGAGCGTGTGTGTGTGTATGTGTGTGTGTGTGTGTATAATTTAGAAGCTGATTTTTAAACTATGTTTGAAGATCAGTAACAACAAAGATAATTTTAAATAAGAACAAAGTTGGAGTACTTTGACCACACTTCAAGAATTATTATAAAGCTACAATAATTAAATTGAATGGAATTGTCACAAAGATAGACACACATATGAAAGAAAGAGATTAGATAATCAAGAAAACCCACACACACATGAGGTCACCCAATTTATAAAAGAGAATCACTGAAATATGGACATAGATTATATTTTAATTATTGATTTTGTATTTGTATATTTCTTAAAAAAAAAAAACTCTACTCTACCTCATACCGTATGTACACAAAATTATATTCCAGATGGATCATAATAGTCAAGCTTCCAGAGGGTAGCATAGAAGAATATCTTCATGACATTGATTAGACAAAAACTAGTTAAACTTGATATACAAAAAACTACTCATAAAGAAAGGCCTGTAAACTTGTATTTCATTGAAGATACCATTAAAAGAATAAAAGGTAAGCTACAGTATAGGATGATGTTTCAACAAATATATCCAACGAATGATTCATATACAAACAATTTTTTAAAAAGGCAATTCAATGAAATTTGACCAATAAATTGAATAGGCAATAAATGAAAGAGGATATTCACCTCTTTTCTCACTGTGGAAAAGTAAGCTAAAACCTCAGTGAGCCACAGGATAACTCAATGTTTAAAATTTAAAAAAAGACCATCAATAACAGACACTGGCAAGAGAGTGAAGTGGCTAGAACTCTCATACACTGCAGGTGGGAAAATCACTTTGAGCCCTTTTTGACATGATTTACTAGAGTTGAACCTAAGGTCCCTAAGACTCAACAATACGACTGCTAAGGATATAACCAGCAGAAATGTACACACGTGTTCACCAAAAGACTCTTGGGTACATAGGCAATGAAAATTAATACCTTTATTCACTACATGGACAAGAAGCTGATAGAAAGCACATAATAATAGTAAAAAACTGGAAACAACTCAAGTGTATGTCCATTAGAAGTAGAAGAAATAAATGTATTGTGGAATATTAACATAATGGAATGATATACAGAAAAGAAAAAGAACTCCACACAATAGCGTAGATAAGTTTTACAGATAAATTGTTGAGCAAAAGAAAGCAGACACAAAACATTATTTATTCTCTGATTCCATTTATACAAATATTCAAAAATAGGCAAAGTAATCTACGGAGATAGAACTCAAAAAATATTTGTCTTAGGGGGTTAATAATTGGGATGAAGCTTAAGAGACTTCTGGATGGTAGTAATGTAGTATATCTTCATCTGGGTGGTGATTAAATTAATATGCTTACTTTTAAAATATTCTTCCTTAAAATAGGTACATTTTAATATTTATATTTATTAAAATATTTTTATGATTAGAAATATATAGTTATATTTATCCTATCATATTTAATTTTAAGCAATGTGCAGTATTTGGAACAATATAATTTCTTAAAACATTGTGCAGTATATAGAACCAAACGGAACTTATGTTAATAAGGACAATGAATAATATTATATGGATCCCTTCCAAAAATAATAATGAAACATGACACACACACACACAAAACATTAATATATACATACATTTGAATACCATTCTTCCAAATCTTAAAGATAATATTAATCAAGGTGATGGGGAGCTCCAAAATTTATGATCAGATATGAAGAGCTCTCTTTCTCTAGATCACTGGTTTAAATGTTCCTGATATGCTAATAAAGAAAGTTCATTAACTTCCAATAGCTGTTTGGTGTTTTATGTAAAATGAGATGATGGCCTCAGCTGACACCATAAAAAGCCATGTCTATAATTTAAATTACAAGAATAACTTTCCAGCCTATCTCCTCTGAGGCCAAAGATGAAAAGGGCATTGAGGTAGCAGAACTCTTGCCCCAAAATTTGGCCTTCTATATCTATTGTGTTATACAACGTAGCAAATGGTGCTAGAAATCTGATGATTGTTTAAATAACTGTTTACCTACCCTACCATTTTTATTTCAAGCAGAAGGTAATCTTTTCTTTCTCTTCAGCTCATTTTATTAATATACATCAATATTGAAAGGCAGAAACATAACTCCACATGCCACTGCATACCTAATCCTCAGCAGTTGTCAGGGGTATCAGTTATCCCTTTTGCTTCACGTCTCAGAGTGGAGGAGCTTCACTTAGAGTAACGATCTAGGCTTTTATTATTTCCACTTTCCTCCCCAGGGAGGGGAAACTATTCAGTTGGTGGATGTGGCTCAGCAACTTCTGCATCCACACTTTATGACCTGGCAGCCAGCAGAGAAAATACAATTTGGTGCTCTCGCTCCAAGTTGTGGAGAGTTTAGCATGACAAGCTCTGCCTTCGTAGGGAAGGCTGGGGAGAGCAGTTCAATTGGAGGCAAATAAATAAGCCCATTTGGCTGCTCCTTAAGCCGTATTCTCCCTTCACCTTTATCAATAGTAGAGATGATATTTTGATCTCCATCTGCCTGACTTCTGTATGTATTTCTGAATTGTTTCTATTTGGGTGACAAGAGTGTTCTTTTGGAGCCCCTAAATCCAAAATATCACAGAATATTATAATATGAGAACGTAATTATTGTTATCTTTACATGAGAAGTCCTAGTTCCCAGTGTATTTGGGGATTTAGTCTCAACCTGGCTATATTTATTGAATAAAGGACATTAAGAGCCCAAAATGTGAGCATGAACTCTCTGTTTGAAATTTCTCACCGAAACATGAAAGACCACTTGAAAATTGTCCAATTCAGGCCCATTGCTGTACCTTCAGGATATGAATAGCCATAGTATCAACCACTGTTAGTCTCTGTTGGTGATAATAAGGGTGTTGAGTAGAGGATGCCTTGAGTCAGATGCTGACTCTTTATGACCCTGAAAGCTTACCTGCTGTCTTCCCTTGCACCCTCAAGGAGAAATTAGCTTGAATATTTTAGACATATTATGAATAAGATGAATAGAGTTAAAGAAATCTTTTTATAACTGCCAAGTGAAATAAATCCAACTGTTGAATTACAGAATAAATAATGTCCTAAAATGTCATACGCTGTTATGTTTTACCGCCCTTCAAAGTTAGTTTTACTAATCCTAGGGAAAATGTATCAAAATTCCTTTTTAAATTCTACATATCACGAAACAGTTTATTCATAAAATCAAGCAATACTTCAAGAGTGTTTTTGTTGTGGAAACAATTACAAAGTAGCCACTCTTCTTGTATTTTATAAAACTCTCAACTTCTGCTATTTAAATTACCTAGCTAATTAGGTCTCCAATGAAAAGGTGTGTAAACACACTCATTTTTAACCTTAAAAATAATTTCCAGCTCTCCTGGGTGCTGCTAAAAAAAAAAAAAACTGTTAATAAAAAAATTGCTTAAGCTTTATGAGGATAATGCAGTTAATCAGAGATCTCTCAAGAAATCCTCTGGATAGAAACACTGAACTGTGCAAGCTAATATAAAAATATTGTAATCCCAATGCATTTGAGTGGGGAATTTAGTTCCTTAACTTAAAAGTAGGTAAGTGGTACTTGTTTCATTACATTAGTCACATTAATCATCAAGTTTTCATACAGAGAAATATAGTTGAGCACAGTAGCTGGTTAAGTCGTTAGGGATAATGACTTGCATAACATTCTAAGAACGTGAAAATAGTTTTCCTATTAAAAAATTAAGGTGAATTCTTTGTATCAGCTGTGCTCCTCAGATAAAGTCTGGGAAACAAAATTCACAGTATAATCTCTCTGCTCCCACTTTCCTTCCCCAAATACATCACCATGTCATTGTAGAGAGATACTAGATCATCCTTCTTAGAGGCCAATAATTTATAATAGCTCAGTGTGCAGGTCTCTTAATTTTTAACATATAAGTTAGCACCTTGAAAAAAAACCCCATATGGCTGTCATTTTTTACCCAGGATATTCTAATCACACTAGAAAAGATTATCTTGAGGCACTAGAATTCCTCTTTTGGAGATTATGGGAGAAGTGATGAGCTTAATGAAATATAATCAACCTATGAGGCAAAGGTTTCAAAACTTGGAGGTTCCCTATATTCCCAGAAGAGTCAATCCGTATTTTAAACTACGCTCTTAGCTTCAACCTGATCACAAAATTGACTAGAAAGCATCAGAACTGAGCTCAGAAAGGTGCAAGAACCCAGAGAGACATGGCATGGAAATCAAGAAAAGGTAGCAACACAACATATATTTTTAAAACTCTACTGGATCCCAATATCCCTACGAATAGCAGAGAAAGCCAATACCCCTGGTAAAAATTCCTGCAGCCAATGGCATCACCACCCCAAATGAAACCTAATCTCTTCCTGTGTATCAGCAATCTTCTCTCAATGATGAAAGTCTGACTGGGAGTAATAGATTTGCTCAGTCTTTGTCGGTATCACTCCAATACTCATCCAATGTGAGAATCTCCCCAAAATGGAAAAGAGATTTGTCTGCTCAGGAATCAGACAATTTCGAAATCCATGAACATTTGTATACTTTAAATATTAAGATGTTCCACCAACTGTTTATAATTAGAATCCGAATTTTGAATTATGTCAAGGTCTAGAGTAGGTGATTATTTCTGAACAAGCAGAGGAGGAGATTGTCGATTCAGATATAAAATGAATAGGGAGGTTCAAGGAAGCGGGGAGGAGTCAGGACTGAGAATCTAGAAAGACGAGAAGTGAGAAAAGGTTATTGAAGAATATTTTCCCTCAATAACAGTGATCTTACCACTAGTATCTCTCTAAACAATGACAAACTTTCTAGGCTAAATCTGCTCTGCTAAGAAACGGGATGGTATCTTAGTTAACTGCCTAGCGAACATACCTCCTTGTCTCTGCCTAAATATAGGGTTAAAACAAGGGTAGGAGTTGGGGTAGCAGAGAAAGCCTAAAAATGAGTCTGCTCTGGGTTTGCTGAGTTGTGGGTAAGGAGGATGTGGTACACTAATGGTATTAATGTCCCAGTTCTTTTCTCATCCCACTGATGTTTTGTAATCTCACATGACCTCACATTCTGGCTTGGCCATGTGACTTGATTTGGCCAGTGAGATGTTAGCAAACAATGCAAACAGAGATTTGAAAAATACTTTCATGTTTCTGTTCATTCTTCTGCCTTCACTACTTGCCCAGGCTAGCCTACTGGAGAATGAGAGAAGCGTGACTCAGTCACTCTCATTGCCCCAGAAGACAGTCAGCTGACTGCCAGACTTGTGAATGAGCCCAGCTGGGATCAGAAGAATCACCCAGGAAAGCCCAGCCTAAATACCCACTTCAGACTCTTGAGCTCAATAAGAGTTTATTGTTTTAAGCCATTTAGAATTGGGGCAGTTTGTTACACAGCACTGCTATATAAGAGATAACTGACAGAGTGTACATAAAGGGAGAGTATCAGTGATGTTTTGTACCATAAACTAGGAATTACCAAGCAGGGATAAGTCCCAGAATCACCTAGAAAGCTTTTAAAAATATACTCTGACCCCTCTCTCACCTATCAAACCCCTTGTTCTGGAGACATGGTGTTTTACGTAAGGGGCACAGCTTGCATTGAATATCAAGACCCACTGATTTAAGCATATTGTCTTAACAGTTGGGAGGGAATGTTTCTGGAATGGTTCGACATCTTCCCACTGTCTTAATCTGCCCATAAAGAGAACCAGTTAAGTTTTATGTTATAACTTATTTATCCTCATAGCCATAATTTATTTTCCTAATCTCTGAATACTGGTCATGTGGGCCACGGACTGAAAAGTCAGAGGACCATAGGCAATGATGGATTTAAAATCATTTTCTTAGAAAAATGTCACCTGTCAACAAGCTGAGCAGTCATTTTCATCTTATTGATAAAGGTGAAAAGGGGATATGGATGCATTTAATCTGTTCTCCAAGACTGACACAAGCTCCCTTTCTGAAGAAACAAGCTAGTGAACCAAAGGCCAAGTGACCTCTCCCAAAAACATCCTGTTCCTCAAATATGATAATATCATACTACCTCTGGGGTTTTCCCCCTGCTATTCCATTTGCTTGAGAATCTTCTGATGGCTGGCTCCTTCTAATTATATAGAACTCTCAGTGGCCTTCCCTAACCTCTCTATAAAGAAATCCCTGCCCATCCTCTTTCCATACCACTATATATCTTTCTCTATTCAATTACTTCTTTTTATTTCCTTTAGAGCTATTAGCATTGAAAGGATGACTGCATTTGTAGTATCTCTCTGGGCAAATTGAGCCCTAATAGGGTATAATACTGGAGAAAAACCTATTTCATTGATTAGTTAACAAGTCTTATTATTGGTCAGGTGAGCAGAAACTGGAGTATCAAAGACAAGCCAATTTTTCTGAACTGACCAATGAAATTCATGCTTTTTTTGAGCTGCATATTCTTAATTCTTCATTGTATACAATATTCTTAATTCAGTGAAGAAAAATTAAGGTATAAGGTAAGATGAATGAGCAGTAGAGGTGATGTGGATATGCCGACAGTCTCTGACACACTTCTAAGGCTATAGTCATTATGGAATCTATCGTGATTCACAAGATTAAATAAGAGGCCATTAGACTGAAGGGGGCTCTAATGCCCTGGCAGCCTATATAGTAAAAGCAAACTAAAATCTAAGCCTGTGAATGCCTCAAGGTTACAAAATCAAAACCTAATGACAACCAATCACAAACAGCCAAGCAGGCTTTAAGCTACAGCCAATCAATAATTTCCTTGCTTTGCTTCCACCTTTTCTCTATAAACGTCTCTCTCCAGCTCCTGTCAGTGGAGTGCTCCTAACCATTTCTGGTTTGGCACCACCTTGTTTGAATCGATTTTTGCTCAAATAAACTGTTCAGATTTTTAATATGTCTCAGTTTCTCTTTTAAAAGTATATATTGGAGGCAGCATTTGGCCTTGTACGCGTTCTGGCAGTTCATTTTTCACTGACTCTAAGAAAAGCATACTCCTTTGGGGAGGGAAGCAGCAGGAGGTAGCAGAAAGAGCATGGGTTTTGGAGTCAGACTTGCGTGAATCCCAGTTTTGCCCTTCCTGGCTTTGCGATGTTGGCCAGTTTTCTTAACTTTGCCAAGTTTTAGTTCACTCAATCATAAAATGATGATAGTAATGTCTTTCTCACAAGGTTTTGAGGATAAAATGAGATAATGTGGGAAATGCTAGAAAACATTATATTCAGTCCTCAGGAAAGTTCCTACCCCTGGTTCTTTTTGTATCTCTCTGAAGTTCCCACTCTGTCTCCATCAGGACTTTTTTTTGTTTTCCTACCCATCCCTAAGTACAAATATTTCCCCAGTTTAGTCATAGACTCTTCTCCTGGCACAAATTCCTCTTAAGTGATCATCTTTCATGACTTCCCCTATAACTCTGCTGATTACTTGTTTATAAATATTGCCACAGTAAACCTCTCATTTGAACTAGAATCACAAATTTTAATTACCTCTAGTCATCACCCCATAACTGTCCAACTGAGTCATCAAATCCTTCACAGGCAACATAAAACTCCATAAAGTTACTCCCATTCTTTTGTGTCCTATTTTAGTTTGATAATGCCACCATCCTCCCCAGAATTAAAACTTCAGAGTCGTCTTTAACCCTTCCATGTTTCTCTTCCTCCTATATCCAATAAAGTACCATTGGCTCTTCTAATTCATACTATTACTTCTCTCATCCTTCTCCCTTCTATTTGCACTATTTATCTCATTGTGTATATTAATCACAACTTTTCCAACTATAAGTTATAAGGAATCAAACACAAACCAGTTGAAATCCAATTCTAAGCATGAAAAAAATTTAATATTTTTTTGACTGCATAAATCGATGTAATAGAAAATTCCAAGCACTGGATTTTGCTTCAGGCAAGTCTGAATCTAGACACTCAAAGCTATCATCAAGACTCTTCCTTTGCATTTCCCATTTATGCTTTCCTCTTCTTTGACTTAATTCATAGGCAGACTTTCTCCAGGTGTTAACAAATATGTTAATAGCAACGCTAGGAACACATCAAATTAACAACAAAGATCCCAAAGAATAAGAGTCTCACTCAAAATAGGTGTAATAAATTCCCCAAAAGAATTCTAATTGGTTCTGCATATTTCTCACACTTGCTTTTACTTTAAAGAATAAGATAGATACGCAGTGGCAAGAAAGCCTGCTCTATCAAAATCACAGGGAATATGCCAAGGAAGAGTTTTAATCAGTTCATTTACCTCCAAATTCTTGCCACTCTAATCCATCCTCCCTGTTGAGTAATGAGTTCGTCCAGGAGTGTTACTCTATTAGAGGTCTTTCCACAAAATACAGAAGTATTATAGGGAACTGAACATCCTCTTTCCCCCTGCCTCCCACCCCTAAAAAACACTAACCTGATACAATTTATGAAATTCCTCTTTTGAAAAACATTTGATAGCCTCCAGATTTCAGTTGGAAAAAAAAATTCTTAATTGCATTCAGGTCATCCATTTGACCAACAAATATTTTTCAAATGCTTATTTTGTTACATGCAGTGTTCTAAACACGAGAGATACAGAGTGACAAAGTAAACAAAACTGCTGCCCTGATGGAGCTCACACTTGATGGAACAATGCAACTTTACCAACTCATACTTTTCCATGACAATTTCATCTCAGTCCTTTGATATTACATTCAATACTTACCATCTCAATCTTTGGGGGGACTCTATATCTTTGATTATATTATCCTCTCCAGCTTGAAGTCTCTGTCTCTCTCCTACCATTTTTTCTGTTAAAGTATACATTATTTAACTTTTGCTGCATAACATCAACTTGAAAATCTCAGTAGCTTAGTACAAAAAACACGTATTTTCCTTCCTTGTGGGCTTGGATGAGTTTGGTTCAGCAGGATTTGGTATCAGGCGGCAGGACTGCTCCACTTTTCTCATTTTGGGTCTTATTGGTCATGCTTTTCTCGTGGTGATGGCAGAGGTCCAAGAGGCCAAACATAATCACACTAGTTCGTATAATGTTCACTAGCATTCCACTGGTCCAAGCAAAACATGTAACCAACCACCATTGGTAAGGATGATGTACTCCATGCACTCTAGACTCTAGAAGGAGGTACTGCCAAGTCATATAGTAAAGAATATGGATACACAATTCTACTATAGAGAAGGGAGTGATAAATTGGAAGAATTAATCAAGTCAATCATGAAATTCAATACATTTTTCAAGACCTAGCTAACATACAAAAAGTTCCTCCTGAAAACATTTCCTGTCTACCAGCTAGAAATTTTCTTCTATTTCTCCAAAGCACTTTGAACCTTGATCAGTGCTAAATCCTTTTGCCTGGTATTATAATTAAGTGCTTACAAGTTCCACTTTGAGAGGAGGGACTACAGCTTATTCATTTTGCATCTACTACAGTGCCTAGAAGAGTCCTTTGCCTGTAACACGTACATAGCTATAGCATAGCAGTCAGTAAAACTCCATGATTAAGACCTCCAGCTGCGAAAACTGACTTGCTCACTGCAGATCCAAGCTCCAAGCTTAGTAGCTGAGTGTCCTTGAACAAAAACAGCACCCATCTCCTAGCATGTTAAGAAAATATGTAAGGTGCTTAAAGCACTGCTTAGCACATACAAGGCGCACAATCACGTATATTCATTATTATAACTTGCTGGTGTAACAAATGATATCTAAGTTCCACTCAGTTCCAAAATTTTGAATTAGCAGAGTGTGATGGTTAATTTTATGTATCAACTAGATTGGCCTAAGGGATGCCCAGATAGTTGGTAAAACATTATTTCTGAGTATGTCTGTGAGGGTATTGCTGGAAGAGATTAGCATTTCCTTCAGTAGACTGAATAAAGAAATTCACCCTCACCATGTGGGCAGGCATCAGCCAATCCGTTGGGAGCCTGAATGGAACAAAAGACAAAGGAAGCGTGAATTCTCTCTCTCTTCTTGAGCTGGGGCATCCATCTTCTCCTGGTTCTCAGGTCTTTTTACTCCAGGGCTTGTACAAGCGGCCTTCTGGTTCTCAGGCCTTTGGGTTTGGATTGAATTATACCACCCACTTTCCTGGTTTCCCAGCTTGCAGATGGGATGTTGTGGGACTTCTCTGTCTTTACAACCACGTGAGCCAATTCCCATAATAAATTTCCTGGAGAACTCTGAATAGTATAGTGGGTTTCTATTAATGCTACGGAAAGACTGCCTCTCATCTATGAATTGCTGCTCATTGATGTTTTTCTTAGAAACTGAATGTCAAATATCATGTGCCAATTAACAAATACTATTATAAAACTACTTGTAAACTTCAAAAGTTTATCTAATTGTTTTTATAATTATTCATTCCTACCTCCCACCACACTTTGTAC
Organism: Ceratotherium simum simum; assembly: GCF_057802395.1. Classification (NCBI taxonomy): domain Eukaryota; kingdom Metazoa; phylum Chordata; class Mammalia; order Perissodactyla; family Rhinocerotidae; genus Ceratotherium; species Ceratotherium simum. The sequence goes on along the minus strand of NC_141907.1, from coordinate 27,584,832 downwards.
TGTGAGACACACAGACACAAAGGACAGTATTAAAGTGATCCAAGAAAGGAACTTAGATAGATATTATAGATCTAAATTGGACCAACAAATGACACATTTGAGCTGAAACATTTTAGTGTAGACTCCTAGAGGTCACTGGTTTTTTTAATAGCTTTGTCTTTATGAAGATGCTCAATTGTTCTTTACTGCAGTAATTAGAGATCAGGCATAAACACTTTGGAATTTTGAAGAACTATACAAGTGCAAGGTGAAAATTTGCATTTATAAATTGATAACAATTTCTAAATTGATAATAATTCCCAAGAATGAAATAGTTATTTGGAGGATTTATATCAGATTCAATTTTCAATACTCAAATGCATCATTTTTAAAATTGCAGAAAATATTATTGACCTTATTTGAAGTACTGTTTTAGAATTTTCTTAAATGTATTATGCTAACTTTTATGTTAATACCATTAGTTTATTAGTATAAGCATGATGCAAAATTTACTTTCTTTTTATGAATAAATAGAACTCATTATTTTGGCAGTTTTGAAGCAAAATACACAAGTGATTATGAGATGTTGTTCCAGATGTAGAACTTGTTTCTCACATTTTCCATATCTATTCTAAAAATATAATCCTTTCTGAAGCCTTCTAAAATCAACATGCTAAATGGCTTTCTTTGTTCTTTCATTTAAATTCTAACCAGAAAGTCTTTTCAGTAAACTTGCTATAACTGCAATTTTAGGTGTAAAATATTAATGCAACTGAAAATGAAACACATATTGTTTATTAATAAACCTACATGTGTAGGCAACGTTTGCATAAAATGATTCAAAATCAAGAACTGTCATCTAATTGGTATTCTTAATGAACAATAAAAATAGTCCAGGAGTCAAAAAAGGGGTGTGTGTGGAGGGCCGAATGGCTATTAAAAGTTATGTAAAAATAGTTATGAAACCCTAAGATTCCTCAATAATGCAAATTTGGCTTATTTTCTCTTTTGGAAATGCATATCAAATCAGTAGAGATTAGCCTTAAGCCAGTGAGTTTGTGTTTCTATGTGTGGTGTGTGTATGTCACAGTCAGCATACCCAAAGCTTTGTTTCTTTCTCTATGTTTTTGTTTTTGCAACATTACTCTTCATCTCTGTAAGAGCTTGAGATTTGGGGAATGGTGGTGAATTGATTTGAAAATTCTGAGCATGGGAACCAGAGAGAAGGGACCATTCACCTACTTGGCAATAAACCCTAAGAACTGAGGAGATCCAGAGAAGATGAGAAGATGGGAGATGCAGTGGCTACTTCAGCCACCTGGATAATCTACCAGGTAGTGTTTCCAGATCAGACAGATCAAGATTTACTCTAGGTGATGATATTAAAATATGACAGTTAACATTTTTGAGTTTTTACTGTGTAATCTGCACTTTCATGCATTGTATCACTTCATCATTACAACTAACATTGTTATGGAATAAATCGTGTCCCCCTAAGATTCACTAGTTGAAACTCTAACCCCTACTATGACTGTATTTGGAGATAGGGCCTTTAAGGAGGTAATTAAGGTTAAATGAGGTCTTAAGTGTGAGGGCCTATTCCAACAGGACTGATGTCTTTATCAGAAGAGGAAGAGACACCAGGAGTACATGTGTAGAGAGGAAAGGCCATGTGAGGACACGGCGAGAAGGCAGCCATCAGCAATCCAGAAAGACAGGTCTCACCAGAAACCAGATCAACTGGCACCTTGGTCTTGGACATCCAGCCTCCAGTACTGTGAGAAAATAAGTTTCTATGTTTAAGCCAGTCTGTGATATTCTGTTATGACCGCAGACTAACACAAACACCATCAAGAGAATGCTCTTATTATCCACATTTTACAATCAGGAATGAGCCTCTGAGAAATAAAATAATTTTGTTCACAGTCATTCAGGAGATGGCTAGTCACATCTTGAACCCAGGTTGTTTGATTTTGAGATCATGAGTTTATTTGCTTTACAAGTCTGCCTTTCGAAAATAGGTAGATAAGTACAATGATATATTTTTACTTGTTTATTCATTACGATATGTAACAGTTTGTTTTATTTGCACCCAAATAAAGTTTTCTGTCATTATATAAAAATAAGGCAAGTCGGCAAGTAAACTCTACCCTTTTTGGTATAGTATCTTAGATATAGTAAGCTTTGTTTAGTTGCATATACGGTACTGTAACTTGCCACACAAATGAGGCATGCATTGAACCAGCTGTTTAATGTTGGTAATATGATTTTCAAATAGTGGATCCCAAATTCATACTTTCTAAGTGCTTATATAAAACAATTTTAAAAAACTATTAATATTTTATCAAATGAATAATTGGAAATATTTGAGTTTCAATGAGTAGTAATTTATTCCACTTACATTCTGCATGTGCTCATATTCAATAAGAGTTAATTAGGCATTTCTGAGGATGTAAGAAGATGAGCCTTTGAAAAAACTATGGGAAATCAAAGTGCTTTGCAACAATTACATCATCTTATTTGCCCAATTCAAGATTAATAAAAAAGAGCAATTTATCAATGAGGCAATTTATCAATAATATGAAATCATTAAGTGAGAAGCATGGGCGTACATACTAGGAAAGGTTTTTTCGATAGTTATTTTCTATTCTGCAGGGTTTTTTCAAAAATATAAAACTAGAAAATAGGTTAGATTCAGAAATTCCTAGGAATATATAAGAAACTTTCCGTTACTTTTCTACCAATTGCTTGTAGACGGTAATTTTAAAATACTTCCATTGACAAATAATTAGTGATGGCAAGCAGTGCTTTCCATGCATGCACCTGCATCAAGACAAGTGTCTTGATGCTAAAGTCACCATTTCACCATTTGAGACATTTGTACACTCTCCTTCCTTAAGACCATGGAATTCAGACTGTGTTTTCTTTTTGAGGTTTACCAAACTCACTTTACTTCTTTGAGTTTTTTCTTTCTTCAAAATTGGCTGCAGGTAAACGATTATTTCCATCCCCTCCTCCTCAGGAGCTTAACATTAAGTATAATGGAGAGTCAGATATGACAGCCATATAATAAACACTGTGAAATTAAAAGATTCCCAAACTATCATAGCGTTGTTGAATCAACAGATTCTTGTTTTTGTTGCTGTTTTACTTCTTTAGATGACAAGGAAGCCCAATGCCCACTTACATATGTTTTCTAATTTTAAGAATTTACATACTTCACATCTCTTCATCTACATTTCCTCTTCTGTATCATTGAGCAGTAGCACTAGAATCGCTCTTTTATTTTTCTAAAAAGCTATGATTCAGAAAAACAGAGTTCATCTTACATTTTAAAAGGCCCTTTAAAGGACAAAAGCAGTTTTTGGCAGCTTGGGAGGGGCTGAGAGGAGGGGAGATGTCATAGTTTTAGTCAACACTCTGTCCATATGTGAGATTCAGACATGTCTCTATATGTCTAGCAGCCAGCTCCAAGCTTTCTTGTAATAATCCCCTGAGAAGCATCCTGGGAGAGAGCTCATCATAAAGGAAGAGTCAGGCAGTCAAGCTTGGCTTAGTAAAAAAGCTTTCATTATCAGCCAAGAGAAGCAATTCTGGGTACAGCATGATGCTCATCACTCATATTTGTCTTTGAGCCTAACCACCCATGGACTTCTGTCTGATTCCTATTAGGGAAAGAGAGGCACGAGTGAAAAATGGAATGGCTGTTTTTTTCAATTAACACTTTGTAAGATACTGTGACATCACCTACTTTGATACATGTCTGTAAACGGCAGAATAAAGGTTTGTCCCCTCTTGTGTAGATAACACAACGTGGGTTCAGTGCTGAAAGTACTCAGGAAAACACTATGACTTGGGACCACCTCACAGACTTTGGTTCATCCATAATAGTAGGATCCAATGGGAGATAATAGTATTCCAAAGCAATGGTCTATCCATGTGAACCACAGGCAGCCTACTTCTCCAGCAAGTGCTTGTGTAGAAGGGGGTGATAATAGTGGTAAGCCTGCATGCAATAGCCTGTAGGACTTGCTTTGAGTATACACATAGCACATCCTGGAGATGAGCAGAAATAATCATTGGGGAAAGGCACCGTGCCTTTTTTATGCACCAGCTTGGCTGAGCCACAGTGCCTAGATATTTGGTCAGACATTATTCTAGATGTTCTGTGAAGGTGTTTTTTGGATGAGATTAACATTTAAATTGGTTGACTTGGAATAAAGCAGATTACCTTCTACAATATGGGTGGGTCTCATCCAATCAGCTGAAGGCCTTAATAGAACAAGGACTGACCCCACCCCCTCCCCGAGACAGAAGGAATTGTGTCAAGAGACTGCCTTTGGACTGGAAGTGCAACTGCTCCCTTGGTCTCCAGCCTGTTGGCCTACCCTTCATATTTTGGGCTCACCAAGCCTCTAAAATTGCAAGACCAATTCCTTAAAATAAATCAATTTCTCTCTCACTCTGTCTCTCAATGTGTGTGTGTGATATGTATATGTGATATGTATACATATCACACACACACACACACACACACATATTCTGTTGGAAAATCTGACTAATACAGGCACTTTGTTGGATACAGAAGGCAGAATAAGGGCCTAACAAAAATACATATGTCTTAATTCCCAGAATATGACAAAAGGGACTTGGCAGATGTGATTAAGTTAAGGATACTGAGATGAAATTATTGTGTTATACAGGTAGGCCCAATGGAATCACAGGGATCCTTACAAGTGAACAAGAAGGCAGGAGAATTAGAATCAGAGAAGATGTGACAACTAGAAGCAGAGGTTGGAGTAATGCAACTGCTGGCTGGTGACCACAAGCCAAGGAATGTAGGTAACCTCTAGAAACTGAAAAAAGCAAGGAAACAGATTCTCATCTAGATCCTAGAAGAAATTCGTTCCTACCAACACATTGATTTTAGCTCCATGAAATTCATTTCATGTTCGACCTCCAGAACTATAAGATAATAAATTTTTGTTGTTTTAAGGCACTAAGTTTGTGGTAGTTTCTTACAGCAGCAAGAGAAAATTGCTATGCTAGAAATATTGCAATAGCAGATGAGGATAAGAGCATGCAAAAAGAGATGGAAGGAAGGAAGGAGGGAGGGGAGGAGGTAGAAAGGAAAGAAGGAAAACATGAAACTGAGAATCTTATGAGGCAAGGAAGATGAGCGAGAAAGAAGAATAGGTAAGAGGCCCAGGACAGACAATATGGCTACCAATGCTTGCTTTAGAGTAATAGCATTTGTTTTAGTTTCATTAAGTTGAGCTAGTTCTTTAATTATTTCAATGTGCTTATAGCTCTCCCTGCTTTCTCTGGAGGTTATAATCCCTTGGTATACTCAATGAGAACTTAATGTGTTTTCATTTTCTACTATTGCTTTCTCATCTAAAATATATTAATAATATATCTTTATTATTATTATTCCAACAGTCAATAATTTTAAAAAAGCCTACTACATTTTTTTGCTGCAAAATATACTGTATAATTTGTGTAATGATTTTACTTTGTATATAAGCCAGGACTTTCCTAAAGTTTAAAAAAAATAATAATGACACAATTTTAATATGCAAAAATGCTATAATTAAAAAACAAAAATGTATTTTCTTTATTTGTATACTCAACACCTCAAGGATATTTCTTTATGTCATAGATAGTTCTAACTTCTGCTGTTTTTGCTGTAGCTATTTAGCAATTTTGAAATCTTTTCAGCTCTTTAAAATGTTGTGCCTGAGGAATAGCTTTTCATCAGATTAGTAATGATCCCTGTATTTTTCAACTCTTCATTTTTATGTTATTTTATCTCTGTTTATATTTTTAAGAAAAAGTAGTTCAATAAATTTCATTATATTGTAATATGAAAACAAAGACAAGACCTCTGCTTATCTAATGCTCTTGAAAATTGATTTAGTCAAGGTCTGAAACTCAATTGTGTTACAGTTTTAAACACTGTTTCCAGACTTCTTGAAGGTGGCTGGAGAGAAGATTAGGCAGTAGAGTGAGTAGAGTGGCGGAATGAAATCAAACGGAAACATGTTGTCACGCCCGAATGGTAACAGAATGATATTTACTATGATATACTTATTCTGAAGAACTGGCTATTTTGCAGTATTTGCACATTACTATGGCAGGAAGTTTTGGTCCTGTGGCACTAAAGGCAGAGAATGTAATTGGCAAAGAAGTCAGAATTTTCTTATTATCAAAGAAAAGACTCTCTGTTCCCAAACAGGAACTGCCTTTTATGTCTCCTCTTCTATTAACTGTGCATGAAAGCAGCAACACCATCTAAAGCACCACCAGATCTGGTGGTCATCACCAGATCTGATTACAAATATAAGAATTCTCTCTTCTTTCCATGAACGTGTAGACTTATCATTAGTGGCAGCCATCTTCCAGACACATCATAAGACTGTACCTTCCTGCCTCTTAGAAAGTTAAATGTGACTGTGGGACTTGTTGTAATAAACAAAATGTGTGTGGAAGTAATATATGTTACTTCCAAGCAGAAGCTTTAAGAGCCAGTAGGTGATTTACCCTGTCCATTTTTCCTGTGTAGGTGATTTTGAAGCATGTGTCAAGATGGAAGCCTCCTGCAAACTCATTTTAGACACAGTAATTTAAATGAGGATTCTGTGGTTGCTTATTACAGCAGCATATATTAGCACATCTGAACAGAAACATAACTCAAATTCAGATAGTATTATGCTCGCTGTTTCATAATTCTGGTTATAATGTCTTGGGAGACAATTCTCCATGGTCTTTCATGCGTTTTCACATTCTGTGAGCAGAGACACTGATTGCCCTTTGCTCTGGACTATCTTTTTAAGGATATTTGTACAGCAAACAGCCTTGGAAGTAGAAATAGTGTCTCCCTTTGGACCAAAGGGCAGATTTGCTAAGCAGCCCATTAGAAAAGATTCAGGTTCCCTGCACTTGGAATTAATGAGTTGTGAAGCAAAACCGCTGCATGTGCAGTATCAGCTGGGCACCCCTGTATACGCTCAGGGGACTTGTGGAGCAAGGGAACCGATGCAACCATGACATTCACGGAACTTGTGGTGCTGTGTGTAATAAAATTCTCATCTCCCTACCCAGAAGTTCTGTATCCTCTGCCAGCATCTGTGACTAACTTGTTAGTAGTATTAAAAATCTCAGATCCTTTCAAAGCTCTTGTCCTGATATTAGCAAATTTTTGAAAAATGAGAGCACTGAAATAAAACAACATTATGACACTAATACAAGAGAAAAGATGATAACAACAAATTTGAAACAGAAGGCACTTTCATACAAACAAGTTAGCATAATGCTCCTCATAAGGCTTAAATTTTGCAGTTATACAGCAGAAGGCATTACATAGTATGTGATCAATAAATTCATGACGAATTAAAGTAAGTCAATTTTTTTCTCCCTTTTAGAGAGAAGTAACTCAATTTTACTACCTTAACAGAATTTAGTCTCATTGCACAATTTATGCTTATGATTGCACTTGATTCTTGTCTTGGATTCATAAAAATGACAGCAACTCACAAAGTTTTAGTCCATTGACCACATTTCAGATACAGTTTTGTTTTCCATAAAAATGGTAACAAGAAGAGTCTAGAGATAAAAAAAGGTTTTCATCAACTTTGTTACACTGATTTAGACCTCCCTAAATCTTGATACTTAGCATAAAGAATGTTGATCAATTGACTATTAATGATTAAGGTTATTAATATTATTAAAACATATGGAAGGCTATCAGAGAGAAAGAATGGCTTCAAGCTAATGTCTAGAAATTTAATGAGTATGACTAGCAATAAAAACATTAATAAAGATGATTGCTGGCATTTATAAAACCCCCTTTATAATTTCAGAAATCTTTGCATATATTATCCAAAATATTCTTCATAGTAAACCTGTGAATTATAGGCAGCATTATAGTATTCATTTGCAGATATAGAAAGAAAAGCTCTGCTAGTTTAAAAACATTTTGTAATTAGCAACAGGGCCTGCTCAGTCACAGCTCACTGTTCTTTCCACTGTACATTAACTCCTTGCATATCTGTGAAATATGTCATATAGGTACCTTGTATATTTCCACTATCATCATGTATGAGTTCACTAAATGTCCTCTTCAATCAAGATGACCAACAATTAAATTCTGAAGAATTGAATCATGCATTCTTTACCATCAACATTAAAATGATTTTCCAAATGGAAAATAAAGTAAAATGCTATCTAAGATGTGCGCAAAGAATGTGCATGATCCAGAGACTCAACTACTTAATATCTAATAAATGGAAATCTTCAGTCTTAGGGGTCGTGGAGGGGCACAAAGGGATGTACAGCATTTTACAATGTGCTAAAGGTATTAGTCATTGAAAACAGTCCAAACTGCTAACTTTGTTGGCCGGTTATGATAAACAGAGAAGCATATAGGTTATAAAAATATTTTTTAGGTTTAACATGACTTAAATTACAAAATTATACAATACTCATCAAAACAGCAGCAACCCCCCAAAGAACAAATGTGAAATATACATAAGTAGGACACACTATGTGAAATGCACTGAATGATCTTCTTATTTCCAAACACAACTTAAATATCATTTTCCTCTTTAAAAATGAAAAGTAGAAAATGTCCATGCAATATAATGTGTAGACTCTGCATTATTTCTAAACTCAATGTTCCTAAGCTTCTATACGTTACTCGTGTCCAACTTAGCGACATAACAGAATTCATAGAATTTGCATCTCACTTATTTGAAACTTTGCCCATGAATGACTTTCCATACAAAGGTGCAAATCTACCCAGAGTTGAATGCAGAGATTGAGATTCTATTAAGAGTTTTTACTATCAGACCTAGTTTTGTCTGTTGTTATTTTGCATGCTAAAAGAAAATCAAGCCATGCCATGTAAATAAAGCTAGTAGCTATTTTCATTTTATTTCAATGGTTGGAATATTTCAAAGATAATTTATGTGAATTAGCAAAAGATTTGAGGCTAAGTAACCCTGTGGAGTGACTGAGATGTTATCAAAGCTGTTTTCAATTTTCTATTGGCTTTTCCATTTTCCCTGTGCACTTTCTTGAAGGAAGCAACTTTATCCCTATTTAGCTGTGAATTTTAAAGTCTATTCATAGAATTGTAAGTAAAGAGGAAAGTCAATACATTTAATAGTATCCTTGGCCTTTATGATTTCAAATTTGCATGACTGCACTGGATGGGGGTTATGGCATAGCTGAATTAATTAAGGCGAAGTTGAAATTTCAAGCTGAAAATATCATTATTCCAAATCATAGTAACTAAATTATTTTTAAGTGTTTTCAGCCAAATTATAACTTCACAACCTATCTGCCTTCCTTCCTTCCTTCTTTTCATTCTTTACCTCTTTCTTTCAAGTTAGAATAACATTTTATCAAACAAAGTATTGTCCCATTTAGATTTAGTATAAATTCTGAAGAGCTTATCTCCTACATGAACACTGGCAAGTTTCGGGGATTTATCCTGGGAGTGAGGGGCTGGGAACTGGGCTTGTAAAACCACAGGGAAATGAAACTCTCCTTTGGGCCTTATTCAGAAATATTGAACACCATGGCAATATTTGAAGGAAACTTATGAAGCAAGTAAACTTTAGCTTTACATACTTTCTCATTCTTGTTTCAATATACATGTTGGCAATCTTATGACCTGTTCCATTGGCTTTCCATATCTTTCAACCACTGAAATATTAATCTGATATCTTTGCCATCTGCTTCACTGCTCCATGTGCTTGCTAATATTTACTTATCCTCCTCTTCCACTACTACTTGACTAAAACCTTCTTAAAGATTTGCATCATATATTACTTCCTCTGTGAAGTTTTTTCCAATTGATATCATCCCTCCACCATCCCAAAGTAATCTGTGTCACCAACTGAAAATACATCCTTTGGTATTTTTGATACTCCTATAGTCATATATAGACATATCTACATATATACATGTAACATATTGTGTATAACTCACACACACTCATACATACACTATCTCAGCTAGAAATTTTATTGTCACATGTAATAATAAACCCAAGTAATAGTGGCTAAAAAATAGACAGAGAGTATCATTTTTTTTCTGTCATATAACAAGAAATTTGGATGTTGGAAATTCTGAGCAGATGCACCAGTTCAAAGGTGTCAGTGTCAAGGTTCCCCAAGTATTTCTTGTCTTTTTTTCACTGTCAGTTCCAAGATGGCTTCTGGAGCAAGGTCAGTGTAGTGAAAGCAAAAGATTTAAAGATACACCAGATTTCTGCTTATCTCTCTTTCTACTCACTACTTAATTGAATGAGTCCAGTACAATCCAACACTGTGTTTCCTAGTAAACAAGATGTTTATAATATCCTTCACATTCTACATGAATGCAATTGTTAGTCAATTCTCAGCTTCTAAGCTTAATGAATACTTAATCAGCCAAACTCAAGCCAATTTTCAGATATCTAAGTGTCAGTTAGTGCTATTATAATAATATACATTATGATGTTACATGTTCATATGTAACTCAAAATTGATTTGAAACCTACTGTGTGGAATATATTGAACAATGCACTAGCAAAAGAGGGACAAGACTAAGCTACTCCATCTTATATACAACATTATCCCCTTTTATATGCTACAGAATTTTTTCAAAAGTCTCATTTTTTAAAATATATTTTAGTATGTAAGAGACTCACTAAAACCATTAATTAGCTTGGATTGTATAGAATCTATTTTTGACATAAATGAACTTTTGCACAATCTAAAGTCATATATTTAAAAAAATTAAGCCAAAGAAATCTTGAGAAAAAGAACAAAGCTGGAGGTATCACACTCCCTGATTTAAAAATATGCTACAAGTCTATAATAATCAAAACAGCTTGGTATTGGCACAAAAACAGACACACAGATCAATGGAACAGAATTGAGAGCCCAGAAATAAATCCACACATCTATGGACAGCTAATTTTTGACAAAGGAGTCTAGAACATATAATGGAGAAAGGAAAGTCTCTCCAATAAATGATGTCAGGAAAACTGGGCAGCCATATGCAAAAGAATGAAAGTAGACTGCTATCTTACACCATACACAAAAATCAACTCAAAATGGATTGAAGACTTAAATGTAAGACCTGAAACCATAAAACTCCCAGAAGAAAACATAGGCAGTACACTCTTTGACATAAGCCTTAGCAGTATCTTTTCTTTTTTTTTTTTTTTTTTTGTGAGGAAGATCAGCCCCGAGCTAACATCCATGCCAATCCTGCTCTTTTTGGTGAGGAAGACTGACCCTGAGCTAACATTATTGCCAATCCTCCTTCTTTTTTTTCCCCCTTTTTCTCCCCAAAGCCCCAGTAGATAGTTGTATGTCATAGCTGCACATCCTTCTAGTTGCTGTATGTGGGACATGGCCTCAGCATGTCCGGGCAAGCGGTGCGTCAGTGCGCACCTGGGATCTGACCCAGGCCGCCAGTAGCGGAGTGTGCACACTTAACCACTAAGCCATGGGGCCAGCCTCCTTAGCAGTATCTTTTAGAATATCATGTTTCCTTAGGCAAGGGAAACAAAAGAAAAAATAAACAAATGGGACTACACCAAACTAAAAATCTTCTGCATGGCAAAGGAAACCATCAACAGAAAGAAAAGACAACCCTCAAACTGGGAGAAAATATTTGCAAATTATATACCTGATATGGGGTTAATTTTCAAAATATATAAATAACTCATACAACCCAACAACAAAAAAACAAACAACCCGATCAAAAAATGGGCAGAGGGTATGAACAGACATTTTTCCAAAGAAGTTACACAGATGGCCAACAGAGACATGAAAAGATGTTCGATATGATAATTGTTAGGAAAATGCAAACCAAAACTACAACGAGATATCACCTCATGCCCATCAGAATGGCTATTATTAAAAAGACAAGAAATAATAAGTTTTGGAGAGGATGTGGAGAAAAGGGAACCCTCATACACTGCTGACAGGAATGCAAACTGGCACAGCCACCATGGAAAACAGTATGGAGTTTTCTCAAAAAATTAAAAATAGAAATACCACATGATCCAACTATTCCACTTCTGGGAATACATCCAAGGAACATGAAAACAATAATTTGAAAAGACATATGTACCCTTATGTTTATTGCAGCATTATTCACAATAGCCAAGATTTGAAAGCAATCTAAGTGCCCATCAATGGGTGGATGGATAAAGAAGATGTGGTGTATGTATATATATATATGCACACACAATGGAATACTATTCAGCCATAAAAAAGATGAAATTGTGCCATTTGCAACATAGATGGACCTTGAGGGTATTATGCTAAGCAAAATAAGTCAGACAAAAAAAGACAACTACCATGTTATTTCACACATATGTAGAAGATAACAAACAAACAAACACATAGATATGAAAAACAGATTGGTGGTTACCAGAGGTGAAGGGGGTGGAGGGAGGGTGAAAGGAGTAAAGGGGCACATGTGTATGGTGACAGATAGAAACTAGATTTTGGTGGTGAACATGATGCAGTCTGTACAGAAGCTGAAATACGATAATGTATGCCTGAAATTTACATAATGATATAAACACAACATGACCTCAATAAAATAAAAAAGTAAAGTCAAAAAAACTAAAAATACCATTAGAAACAATTCACTATTGTTTTAATCTTTTCAGTTAAGTATGCAATATCTCATCTGGTTTTCTTTCTAGCCAATTTAGCTTCCACACTATACTTAACCAAAACTAAATTTTACAAGATCAAAATGAAGGAGATTTATATTACAAAAGAAAAATGGCTCATGTAAATGTGACATGTCATCATTTCAATGACAAGCCCACACGTGTTAGGATTGATACTGTTTAAAGGAAATTGTAACATCTGAGCTCTTATTCTTTCTTTTTTTTTTTAAAGAGGTAACATTGGTTTATAACATTATATAAATTTCAGGTGTACATCGTTACATTTCAATTTCTGTGTAGATTACATCATGTTTATCACCCAAAGACTAATTACTATCCATCACCATACACTTGTGCCCAGTCACCCCTTTCACCCTCCTCCCTACCCCCTTCCCCTCTAGTAACCACCAATATAATCTCTGTCTCTATGTGTTTGTTGTTGTTGTTTTTATCTTCTATTTATGAGTGAAATCATATAGTATCTGACTGTCTGCCTCTGACTTGTTTTGCTTAGCATAATACTCTCAGGGTCTATCCATGTTGCCACAAACAGCAAGATTTCACCTTGTTTTTATGGCTAAGCAGTATTCCATTGTGGTTATATACCACATCTTCTTTATCCATTAGTCCCTTGATGGGCATTTAGGTTGTTTCCAAATCCTGGCTATTGTGAATAGTGCTGCAATGAACATAGGGGTGCATATATCTTCGTGTATTCGTGTTTTCATGTTCTTTGGATAAATACTCAGTAGTGGAATAGCTGGATCTATGGTAGTTCTATTCTTAATTTTTTGAGAAATCTCCATAATGTTTTCCATAGTGGCTACACCAGTTTGCATTCCCACCAGCAGTGTTTGAGAGTTCCCTTCCCCCCACATCCTCTCCAACCCTTGTTACTTCGTGTCTTGTAAGTGATAGCTATTCTGACGGGAGTGGGGTGATCTCATTGTATTGTGATTTGCATTTTCCTAGTAATTAGTGATATTGAACATCTTTTCACGTGCCAGTTGGCCATCTGCATATTTTCTGTGTAAAAATGTCTGTTCAGATCTTTTGCCCATTTTTTAAATTGGGTTGCTTGTTTTATTATTGTTGAGATGTATGAGTCTTTATATATTTTGGATATTAATGCTTTATCAGATATATGGTTTGCAAATATCTTCTTTTAATTGTTAGGTTGTATTTTCATTTTGTTGATGGTTTCCCTTGCTGTTCAGAGGCTTTTTAGTTTGATGTAGTCCCATTTGTTTATTGTTTCTGTCGTTTCCTTTGCCTGATCAGACATGAGACTTGAAAATAAGCTGCTAAGACTGGTGTCGAAGAGCGTACTGCCTATGTTTTCTCCTACAATTTTTACGGTTTCAAGTCTTAAATTCAAGTCTTTAATCCATTTTGAGTTAAGTTTTGTGTCTAGTGTTAAGATAATGATCTACTTTCATTCTTTTGCATATGGCTCCAGTTTTCCTAACACCATTTATTGAAGAGATTTTCCTTTCTCCATTGTATGTTCCTGACTCTTTTGTCGAAAATTAGCTGTCCCTAGATGTGTGGGTTTATTTCTGTGCTCTCAGTTCTGCTCCATTGATCTCTGTGTCTGTTTTTGTGCCAGTACCATTCTGTTTTGGTTACTACAGCTTTGTAGTGTATTTTGAAATCAGGGAGTGTGATACCTCCAACTTTGTTCTATTTTCTCAGTGTTCCTTTGGCTATTCAGGATCTTTTGTTCCAAATAAAATTTAGGACTCTTTGTTCTATTTCTGTGAAAAATGTCGTTGGAACTTTGATAGTGATTGCATTTAATTTGTAGATTGCTTTAGAAAGTATGGACATTTTAACTATGTTAATTCTTTAAGTCCAAGAGCATGGAATATCTTTCCATTTCTTTGTGTCTTCTTCAGCTGCTTTCAACAATGTTTTATTGTTATCAGTGTTCAGATCTTTCACCTCTTTGGCTAAATTTATTCCTAGGTATTTTATTCTTTTTGTTGCAATTGCAAGTGGGTTTGTATCTTAATTTCTATTTCTGCTACTTCGTTGTTAGTGTATAGAAATGTAACTGATTTCTGTATATTGATTTTATATCCTGCAACTTTACTGTATTCATTTATTATTTCTAATTGATTTTTGGTGGTTCCTTTAGGGTTTTCTTTATATAAAATCATGTCATCTGCAAATAGTGACAGTTTCATTTCTTCCTTTCCAAGTTGGATCCCTTTTATTTCTTTTTCCTGCTTTATTGTTCTGGCTAGGACTTCCAATACCATGTTAAATAAGAGTGGTGAAAGTGGGTGCCCTTGTCTGGTTCCTGTTCTTAGAGGGATAGATTTTGGTTTTTCTCCATTGAGTATGATATTAGCTATGGGTTTGTCATATATGGCCTTTATTATGTTGAGGTATTTTCCTTCTATACCCATTTTATTTAAAGTTTTTATCATAAATGGATGCTGTATCTTGTCAAATGTTTTTTCTGCATCTATGTAGAGGATCTTGTGGTTTTTATTCTTCATCTTGTTAATGTGGTGTATCACGTTGATTGATTTGTGGATGTTGAGCCTTCCCTGCATCCCTGGAATAAATCTCACTTGATCATGGTGTATGATCTTTTTACTGTATTATTGTATTCGATTTGCTAGTATGTTGTTAAGGGTTCTTGCATCGATGTTCATCAGTGATATTAGCTTGTCATTTTCTGTTTTGTGTTGTCCTTGTCTGTTTTTGATATCAGGTATTGTTGGCCTTGTAGAAGGAGTTAGGAAGTTTCCTCTCCTCTTCAATTTTTTGGAAGAGTTTAAGAAGGATAAGTACTAAGTCTTCATTGAATTCTTGGTGGAATTCACCAGGGAAACCATCTGGTCCTGGACTTTTATTTTTTGTGAGGTTTTTGATTACTGTTTCGATCTCCTTACTGGTGATTGATCTATTCAAATTCTCTGTTCCTTCTTGATTCAATTTTGGAAGGTTGTATGATTCTAAGAATTTATCCATTTCTTCTACATTATCCGATTTGTTGGTGTATAGCTTTTTGTAGTAATCTCTTATAATCTTTTGTATTTCTGGGGTCTCCATTGCAATTTCTCCTCTTTCATTTCTGATTTTATTTATTGGAAACTTCTCTTTTTCTTGGTGAGTCTGGCCAAAGGTTTGTAAATTTTATTTATGTTTTCAAAGAACAGCTCTTAGTTTCATTGATTTTTTCTATTGTTTTTTTAGTCTTTATTTCATTTATTTCTGCTTCGATTTTTATTATTTCTTTCCTTCTACTGATTTGGGGCTTTGTTTGTTCTTTTTCCAGTTCCTTTAGGTGCACTGTTAGATTGTTTATTTGAGATTTTTCTTGTTTGTTGGGGTAGGCCTGTATTGCTATAAACTTCCCTCTTAGAACTGCTTTTGCAGTATCCCATTAATTTTGGCATGTTGTGTTTTCATTTTCATTTGTCTCCAGGTATTTTTTGATTTCTTTATGGACCTAATAGTTGTTCAGTAGAATTTTCTTTAATCTCCACATATTTGTGGATTTTCCTGTTTTCTTCCTGTAGTTGATTTCTAGTTTCATACCATGTGGTCAGAAAAGATGCTTGGTATTATTTCAATCTTCTTAAATTCATTGAGACTTGTTTTGTGGCCTAATATGTGGTCTATCCTAGGGAATTTTTCTTGTGCATTCAAAAAGAATGTGTACTCTGTGGTTTTTGGATGGAATGCCCCGTATATATCTACTAAGTCTATCTGGTCCAATGTGTCATTTATGGCCAATGTTTCCTTGTTGATCTTCTGTTTGGATGATCTATCCATTGGTGTAAGTGGAGTGTTAAAGTCTCCTACTGTTACTCTGTTACTGTCTACTTCACCTTTTACGTCTGTTAATAATTGCTTTATATATTTAGGTGCTCCTATTTTGGGTGCATAGATATTTACTAGTGTTGTATCCTCTTGCTAGGTCGTTCCCTTTATCATTATGTAGTGCCCTTTTTTGTCTCTTGTTAGAGCTTTTCTTTTAAAGTCTATTTTGTCTGATATAAGTATTGCTACCCCACCTTTCTTTTCATTGCCATTTGTATGGAGAATCTTTTTCCATCCCTTCACTTTCAGTATGTGGGTATCTTTAGGTCTGAGCTATGTCTCTTTTATGCAGCATATATATGGGTCTTGTTTTTTTATCCAATCAGACACCCTACATCTTTTGATTGGAGCATTTAGTCAACTGACATTTAAAGTAGTTATTGAGGGCCGGCCCCATGGCTTAGCGGTTAAGTGCGCGTGCTCCGCTACTGGCGGCCCGGGTTCGGATCCCGGGCACGCACCGAGGCACCGCTTCTCCGGCCATCCTGAGGCCGTGTCCCACATACAGCAACTAGAAGGACATGCAACTATGACGTACAGCTATCTACTGGGGCTTTTGGGGGGGGGGAAGGAGGAGGATTGGCAATAGATGTTTGCTCAGAGCCGGTCTTCCTCAGCAAAAAGAGGAGAATTAGCATGGATGTTAGCTCAGGGCTGATCTTTCTCACAAAAAAAATAAAAAAATAAAGTAGTTATTGATAAGTATGTACTTATTGCCATTTTGTTACTTTTTTTCTCCGTGTTTTAGTAGTTCTCTGTTTCTTTCTTCTTCTCTTGCTCTCTTCCCTTGTCGTTTGATGGCTTTCTTTAGTATTATATTTGGGTTCCTTTCTCTTAGTATTTTGTGTATTTATTATAGGTTTCTGATTTGTGATGAGGTTCATATATAATAACCTATGTATATAACAATCTATATTAAGTTTATGGTCTCCTAAGTTTGACCTCTTGCTAAAATCTCTACTCTTTACTCCCTTCCTCCCACATTTTATATTTTTGATATGATATTTAACCTCTTTTCTTGTGCATACATGTCTGTTACCATCTTATCATGGAAAGAGATAATTTTAGTACTTTTGTCTTTTGGTCTTCATATTAGCTTCATAGGTGGTTGATCTACTACCTTTGCTGTATATTTGCCTTTACCAGTGATTTTATTTTATTTTTTGATAATTTTCTTGTTCCCATTTGTGATCTTTTCTGTTCCACTTACATAAGTCCCTGTAGGCTTTCTTGTAAGGCTATAAGAAACGTAGCCTTACATTGTAAGGCTGGTTTATCGGTGATAAATTCCTTTTGTTTTTTTCTTGTCTGCAAAACTCTTTATCTTTTTATCTCTTTATCTCTCCTTCCTTTCTGAATGATAACCTTGCTGGGTAGAGTATTCTTGGCTGTAGGTTTTTTCCTTTCAGAACTTAAACATATCATGCCACTTCCTTCTAGACTATAAAGTTTCTGCTGAGGAGTCAGCTGATAGCCTTATGGAGTTTCCTTTGTATGTAACTTGTTGCCTTTCTCTTGCAGCTTTTAGGATTCTCTCTTTATCTTTAACTCTTGACACTTTAATTATAATGTGCCTTGCTATGGGCCTCTTTGGGTTTACCCGGTTTGCTGCTCTCTGTGCTTCCTGTACCTGGATGTCTGTTTCCTTCCTTAGGGTAGGAAATTTTTCAGCTATTATTTCTTCAAATAGATTCTCTGCCCCTTCGTCTCTCTCTCCTCCTTCTGGGACACCTATAAGACAGATCTTGGTGTGCTTGATGCTGTCCCAGAAGTCCTTTAGACTGTCCTCATTCTTTTTAATTCTTTTTTTCTTTTATCTGTTCAGCTTGGGTGATTTCCTCTAGTCTTTTGTCCAGCTCACTGATCCGTTCTTCTGTATCATCTACTCTGCTATTGTCTTCCTCTAGTGAATTTTTTATTTCCATTATTCTATTCTTCATTTCTGTTTGGTTCTTCTTTTATATTTTCCAGTTCTTTGTTGAAGTTCTCACTGAGTTCATCCATTCTTCTCCCAAGATCAGTGAGCATCCTTGTGACTATTAGTTTGTACTCTTTATCATGTAGATTGTTTATCTCTATTTCATTTAGTTCTTTTTCTGAGGATTTATCTTGTTCCCTTATTTGGAACATATTCCTTTGTCTCCTCATTTTGTCTCTTTCTCTGTGCTTATATCTAGGTATTAGGTAGACCAGCTATGTCTCTTGGTCTTGGAGAGGTTGCCTTATGTCAGAAGTGCCTAGGAGGCCCAGCAGTGTGCTTCCCTCTCATCACCAGTTCCAAATGTTCCAGGAGTGATCCCTGTGTGGGCTACGTGTATCTTTCTGTTGCAGTAGGGTGGATCTTGCTGCAGGTATGCAGGGAGTCTAGGCTGTCCCCCTGGCTGGCTAGTTGTAATGCTCAGTTGTGTATGGCTTCTGTGGTCCCTTCAGTCACTTCATCAGGCATGGGGAGCCCCAGCACAGTTGGCTGCAAGATCTAATAGCATCCACTTGCTGCAGTTTTTCTGCTAAGTGAGTAGGCCCCCAGTGTGGCTGGTTGCTAGGTTCAGGGGCTTACAATTGCTGTAGGCCTCCAGCTTGCATGGCTGTTGTCAGCTGTCTTCATAGTGCCACTGGGTGGTGTTGGGCACAGGCATGGCAGCACACAATTGTTTTAGGCCTTGGAAGGTGGGGCCGATAGCCTATTTGGCTGTTTGAGAAGCACAAGTCTGCTGCAATTTACATGCCCCACCACCTGCAGGCTCACATACCCTGTCAATGCCATCCTGCCCTGTGTGCACATCCCACTCACTGAAGTGGACCCACTCACCCTGCTGCAGATGCCCTACACACTCTGCCAATGCAAGCACACCCTTCACACACACCCTGCTCCACAGAGGCAGACCCACTCACTCTGCTGCAGAAGTCTCACATACCCCGGCTATGTGGACCCACAAGTTGCTCAACAGCTTGCTGTTGGGTGGGGCCAGTCCCTAGGGTGGACTGCCTGCCCTGGCTGACCTGGATTAAATCAGTGCTCTATTGGGTGAGGCAGACTCCTGCCCTAACAGGCCAGGGGAAGAACTCCAATGACATCTGCCAGCGTTTGTGACAGCATGGCTGTACTAAGTCACAATAATGGCTGCTGCCAATGTCTCAGGCCCTGGGGAGGTTGTCCCAGCCTCCTCCTGCCTCATCAAGATGTGGCCAGAGACCACTAATTGAGTCTCTTTTCACCAAATGACTGTGAACCTTTCTTTCTGGTGATTTTAGGTTGCTTTCTGAAATGGGTGACTTTGTGCGTGGGCACTTAAGATAGGCTTTTCTTTCTCTTATGTTTGATAACTTTTCTGGGGTATTCCCCATTGTATTTAATAGCCAGCAAAGCCAGATATTATGACACTCATCTTGGTTGTGCTGAGTTCAAAAGCCACTTATTATGGCAAAGCTCTCCTGCTCAGATCCCCCGCGCCTCCAGGGAAAGCTTTGTACCTTAAGATTGCTCCTGGCTGTGAAGCTCTGCAACTAGAATCTGGCTTTTTCCTCCCCAGAAAGGAATTTCTGCCTCTTCCACCTCAGTCAGCACTGTCCCTTGTTGTGGGGTTCTCTTTACCCTGTTTCCAGTTCTCTCTTAGGGGTAATTTCTCCAAAGGTTGTGGTGAATATGTTGTGTCCATGGGAGGAGGTGAGTTCAGAGTCCTATGCCACCATCTTCCCAGAAGTCTCTGAGCTTTTATTCTTAGTAGATACACACAAACACTTACATATATATATAGTATATACATATTTATATACACATATATCAGTAAATATAATGATGTTTCATGTTCACATATTCATTCAGCCATTTAGAGCTTACCACGTGCTAAGAATTGTACAATGTATTAGGAAAACAAACGGGTAAGACATGGCTCCTCTATAGGTCATGGTCTAGCACAAACAAACAAATTTGAAGAAATAAATTACAACATAATATAATAAAATATAAAAAAAGATGCCCATAATGCAATAGTATAATGAAGACAAAAATTGACAATGTTTTGAGAAAGAGAAAGAATTTCACAGACTAAAGGAGGTAACATTATATTCTGGAAATAATTTTGAAAGTTCAGTTGGTGTTTACTAGCGAAAAATGAAGGAAAAGCAAGCTTATAATTTAATTATTCTGCAGGCAAGCAATCATGAATTCTTATAATTCTCCTCTTTTTTTTTAAATTTCTCTATTTTTGACCGCTCACATTTGTTGTCCAGAAAATGCAAATTTAGATTTCTCCATTTATGTGCATGCAATAACACAGTAATAATTTTAAAAATAAAAACAGTTGTAAGTGAAGCTGATTTTGTTCACAGGATTCCAAACAAGTGGCATAATGCTTTTATTTTTCACTGAATTAATGAATTGTTTTAAAATTTGGTAGACTTGGGTATAAATAGGTCAAACAATAGGCCTGAAATAATGTTTAGCTTAATCACAATACATTTCCTTTCCTTTTAATGTAAGTATGTATACAGGATTCCAGGGAGTTGAGAGCTGAGAAAGAAAAAGTTATGACCATGAGGTGGCAACAGCACACACAAGGCAGTGCTTTGACAGGTGTGCCTGCAGGGGAAAGTCCCTCGCAGCAGGAGACTACGCAGAGACTATGGCATGTGGGTCACTACTCAGAAGAGGAGATGACCAAGAAACTCTCAGTGGGAGAGGGAGATCAGAGAGAGGGCTTAGGTGTCTAGGTGATGTCACTCAGCAGCATGGTGTGGTGTCTCTGGTCAGAGCATGGCTTAGGGTCTTTAGGGCGGGGCTTATCTATTGCTGCCAGATGTTCAGTGAAGTTTCATGGGATATGCAAAGCAGGCAGGCTCTAAGTGGCTAAAAATCTACTTGTTTGGAGTATTTTTAAAATAATTTGATATGTAAAAATTTGAGTTTGGCACCATCAGGCCTTTTTGCTAATACATCTCGGCCTGCAGTAAAGAAATAAATAATCAAGGGGCCAATACACAGAAACCATCTTTGGCTCAATTATATAACAGTATGCAAAAAGAAATAATATTGAAATGACTGGAAAGGTCAATTAAGATTGGTGAAATAGCATGGGCAAGTCACCATCATTTTACCTTCAGGGTAAATCTCATGGATTAGCAGCCTCTGATAATATATCTGACTAACCACAGCTTTGAAAGACCCATTAAGATGACAAATTCTTAATGAAGATTAAAATCTTAATTTATTGACTTAATGGTTCCTTATAGACATGCCAGAATGTTTGCCATAGCTTTGTATTCCGGGAAAAAATCTGATAATAGTATAACCAAGAATTTATATTTTATTTCCATTATCTTAATGTATAAATAGATACAGTTCATATAAGTTTTGTCAGAATAGAGTTATTATTTCAAAAACTCAGTTGCCAGATGTGAAAAATTATGTGTTGTGATGACACAAATTAAAGAGCATAATCACATCTTTAAAGCATCAGGGCCAAGTGAAAATGCTTTATTAATCCATGTATCACATTTTTAAAAACATAAATAGAATTCTCTCCATTCATTTTCTTTACACAACCATTTGAATATATCTAATTTGAGCATTTACTTCTTGGCATTACTGTCAATGAAGTATGTATGTGTGTGTGTGTGTGTGTGTGTGTGGAGGGGGATGATTGAAATCATTCAGAACAATAATTCTTTAGAGAGATGGAGAATGAGAGGAACTTCAGATTTTAAATCATGTTGTAATACTTTCTCTCCTTTTTAGGGAGTGGGGATCCATTTTAAATCATATAGCTACTATATTCCACTTCTTACAATGACAAATAATGCTCATCAATGTATTTGAATCACATCATTCCACTTTTCCAAAACAAAGGAAATCTGAGTTTGTGCTCCCATTGCCATGAGAAAAATTCTCAGGAAAAAAGTTCTTCATCGCGGCTTCCTCCCTAATCACTTCTCTGGTTGTCTGAACATCCAGAGCTTTTAGATTTCTATACTCTTGAATCTTATTATCTTTGACCTATACTGGTCACCAAGTCCCGTCCAAGACTGCTTTGTCCCCTGAAAACAGGCAAGTATAACTGCTTCTTTGCCATGGTTGCCCATTTGGCCCTTTGCCGAGAAAATGAATCAGCAGGTCCACCCCCTGAAAGGGAATCACAAGCATTTGTCTTCTAATCATCCTTAGCTCCAGACTCTTCATCCTTCTCACCTCTCACATCAAAACACAAACACTGTCCATATCACGTAGATAACACATTCAACTCTTAAAAAAAAAAATTTTATGTATAATTTGGAGTCAAGGGAAATCTCAGAACTGTAGAACTACTGAAAGCCCTAGCCAGATGGAGGTGGGAGAAAAGAAGAAAAAAAAAAAGCTCTCTTTCTGACCTTCCCAAGACTAATACAGAGATTACTATTCTAATAAAATTTCTGGCTACATTCATATTACTTGGGTTAGAGCTGCAAGTGTGTTTTCCTGTGCTTGAAAAAAAAATAGTTTTCTTGCTGATATTCAGAAAGTGAGCATGTTTGTTTTTCTGTAAAACACAAAAATATTGGTTTTCACATTTTGCAAAAAAATTTGTGAAAATGTATGTGGCGTATTTGTGTATGTATTGCATGGTGCTTGGGGAACTTCATTGTGGGAAATGATACAAGTGTATATCAGTTATCATCATATCCAGCTTGCCTCATCCTTGTCCTAAATTTTTTACTCTAATAAGCCAAAGTTCTGCAAAATCAGCTATAGGAATACTTAAAGTAAATATTTCATTTTTGCAATGGGCCAGAGAGAAACCATATCAATATATATATGGTAATTTTGGAAAGCTACCAAGATGAAAAGATGAGATGACTGCAAAAAAAGTTTGGTGGAATTCTGAAAAAACAAAAACAAAACATTAACTGCATTTACCTATTTGATTTGAAATTGTGTCTTTTCCCTGAGATGTGAGTCCCCATATTTGCTTGACCTCTGAAAATGCAGTGCCATTGAAGGATTTTGGCATATCCTTATGCACATATTTGCTATGCAATATTAGAGTCTTTTGTCTCCACTACATCTAACACGTCATCCTTCCAAGACACTTTCTTATCCTTAACTTTTTAATGAAATACTGCCAATCCTCCCACCTCTACTTTTGATCTGCTAAACAAACAAATTCTGCGACATAGTTCCAGAATCTCTGCCACAGCATGATTGCAGATGAAAGACCCAGCTCCTTTTTTTTTCTTTTTTTCAATTGTGAGCTAATTTAATATCTTATCTAGATTACATGCTTGATTTTCTTTGCTTTTACAGCAAAAGCCTATATGAGTTTTTATCTACACTTAAACTTTGTTTCTTTGGAAAACGTAACATTACCCTTGTATTGATTTTAAATATTTTAAAAACATAAGCAGTTATGGAGATGGTGTCACATGATCCCTAGAGTCAAAAAGCATGAGTTTGAATTTTAAATTTGTTACTCGCTAAGCTGTGTAACTTGGGCAAATTGTTTTACTTCTTTGGACTTCTCAATCCTAAGCGAGTATAATATTAATTTCTCCCCCAGGTGCTTGTTGAGACTATTTCCTGAAATAATACTTTTAAGGGTATGAAAGAGTTTCTGGCATAGATTAAACTCTGAATAATACATTTTATATTGTTACTCTTACTTAATATTTAATGAGAAGATCAAAGAGGTATATAAAATTTTTAGTATTTGCATTAGTTTGAATTTTACCTCTACCTTTTTTCTGATGAAAAACAACCACATTTATATATTGGCAAATATTAAGCAAAATTCTTCTGAGCCCAATATACATGTATAATAGATGGAGAGCTGAGCATAAAAGGTAAGTGATGTAGAGGGATGAGGCCAGGGATGAGCTGCAGCTACCCCTAAAATGTTGCTAATAGCATAGACTGCCAACCAAGATGGATTTGTCACAGACTTACAAAAAAATTACTCGACAGAGATTAGTCGACTGCCCTACTACGTCCTTCATGAATACAAAATCAATTTCAGATTCATTTCTAATTTTTAAAACTACAATAGTAGCTTTAAGAAACCTATGTATAATATCTAAATTTAATATGTAAGTAAAAAGTTGATGAAAATATTATTGTAACCAAAAAATCTACCAATATATTACAATTTGCATTCAGTGTACCACCATAAAAAGTAGCAATAATATCCGTTAAAAGCAGAAAACACCTCATATCAAAACATCAAAATAATGACAGACTTTTCTGAGACTGAATTCATTGAAGTTCATTGTATTTTATACTTTGTTTTGAATTAATGCTCATATATATATGATTATGTGTGCATATAGAGAGAGAGAGAGAGACACTTTGCATACTGTTTTTAGTAATTCATTCAAAATTATTTTGCATGTGACTTGCTGTTTATTTACAAATTTACTGAAATGTAGTCCTCTTATATGTTATTTTTTTTTGTAGTTAGCCCTATTTTTTGAGGTATAATTTGATTATATTGTAATGTACAGGGCTGAATTATATAGTTTGAAGGATCTTAACAAATATATACACCCGTTTAACTCATATCCCTGTCAAGTTGTAGAACATTTTGTGACCTCATAAAGTTTTCCTGGTGCCCTTTCCCTGTCCATCATTGTGTCTGCCAGAAGCAACAACTGTTCTGATTTCTGCCATCGCAGATTAATTTTGCGAATTCCAAGACTTCATGGAAATCATGTAGTATGTCCTCTCAGGACAGGCTTCTTTTACTCAGTATAATTTTTTTTAATTCATCCATGCTTCGTATCTCATTTTGTGTATCTATTTTGCAGCTAGATATTAGAGCTGTTTCCCTTTCTAGCTATCATGACTAGCACTCCTATGAATAATCATGATATCTCACAGTAGTTTTAATTTCTATTTACCACACTAAGTTTAGTTAACACATCTATCACCTCCCGTAGTTAACAATTTTTCTCCTTGTGATGAGAACTTTTGAAATCTGTATTTTTAGCAACTTGGAAATATGCAACACAGTATTGTTAACTATGGTCATCATATTGTACATTACATCTGCAGAATTTATTTATCTTATAACTGGAAATTTGCACCTTTTGACTGTCTTCATCCAATTCCCCCACCCCCACCTCTTGCAACCAAAAATATGATCTCTGTTTCCATGAATTTTTTTTCTTTATATTCCACATATAAGTGAGATCATACAGTATCTATCTTTCTCTGTCTCACATATTTCACCTAGCATAATGCCCTAAGTTCCATCCATGTTATTGCAAATGGCAGGATTTCATTCTTTTTTATGGATGAATAATATTCCATTGTGTGTGTCTGTGTGTGTGTGTGTGTGTCTGTGTGTATTTCACTTAGCATAATGTCCTTAAGGTCCATCCATGTTATTGCATATGGCAGGAGTTCATTCTTTTTTATGGATGAATACTATTCTATTGCATGTGTGTATGTGTGTATATGTACAAATATCACATTTTCTTTATCCATTCATCAATCAATGGTCACTTTTGTACTTATGTTGTTTCCATGTCTTGGCTATTGTAAATAATGTTGCAATGAACAAGGAGGTACAGATTTCCTTATGGGATAGTGATTTCATTTCCTTCAGATATATACCTAGATTGGAATTGCTGGATCATATGGTATTTCTATTTGTAATTTTTTGAAGAACCTCTATACTGTTTGTCAATGTTGCTGTACCAATTTACATTCCCAACAACAGTGCACACAGGTTCCCTTGTCTCCACATCTTCTCCAGCATTTGTCTCTTATCTTTTTGG
Organism: Ceratotherium simum simum; assembly: GCF_057802395.1. Taxonomy (NCBI): domain Eukaryota; kingdom Metazoa; phylum Chordata; class Mammalia; order Perissodactyla; family Rhinocerotidae; genus Ceratotherium; species Ceratotherium simum. The sequence continues at coordinate 27,558,578 of NC_141907.1, read as the reverse complement.
TGATAGCTATTCTAATAAGTGTGAGGTGATATCTCATTGTGATTTAGATTTGCATTTCCCTAATAAGTATTGATGTTGAGCACATTTTCATGTACCTGTTGATCATTTGAACATCTTCATGGGAAAAAAAGTCTATTCAGATCCTTTGCCCATGTTAAGTAGATTATTTGTTTGTTTTTTGATAGTGAGTTATATGTGTTCCTTAAACATTTTGGATATTAACCTCTTATAAGATGTGTGGTTTGCAAATATTTTCTCTCATTCCATAGGTTGCTTTTTCATTTCATTGGTCATTTCTTTTGCTATGCAGAAGCTTTTTAGTTTGATGTAGTATCACCTGTTTTTTTAAATTTAGTTGTTTGTGTTTTAGGTGTCATATCCAAAAAATCATTGCCAAGAACTATGTCAAGAAGATTTTTCCCTATGTATTCTTCTAGGAGTTTTATAGTTTCTTAGATTTAAGTCCTTAATCCATTTTGAATTAATTTTTGTCAGTAGTGTAAGATAGAGATCCACTTACATTCTTTTATGGGCAAATATCCAATTTTCCCAGCACCATTTATTGAAGAGACTGTCTTTTCTACTGTCATTGAGGACTGTCATTGAGTATTCTTGGCTCCCTTGTCAAATATTAGTTGACCCCATATGCTTGAGTTTATTTCTGGACTCTCAATTCTTTTCCATTGGCCTATGTGTCTATTTTTATGCCAGTACCATAGCGTTTTGATTTCTATAGCTTTGTAATATACTGTCATGTACCCCATAATGACGTTTCAGTCAATGATAGACCACATATACGATGGTGGTCCCATAAGATTAGTACCATACAGCCTGGGTGTGTAGTAGGCTGTACCATCTAGGATTATGTAAGTACACTCTATGATGTTTACATGACTGTAGTTTGAAATCAAGAAGTGTTATATCTCCAGCTTTATTCTTCTGTCTCAGGATTGCTTTAGCTATTCAGAGACTTTTGTGGTTTCATAAAAATTTTAGGATTGTTCTTTCTGTTTCCATACAAAATGCCTTTAGAACCTTGATGGGGATTTCATTGCATCTATACATGGCTTCGAGTAGTATGGACATTTTAACAATATTAATTCTTTCAATCTATGAACTCAGGATATCTTTCCATTTATTTGTTTCTTCTTAAATTCCTTTGATAATTGTCTCATAGTTTTCAGTGTAGAGATCTGTCACCTCCTTGCTTAAATTTATTCTTAAGTATTTTATTGTTTTAATGCTATTATACATGTATGTGATTGTTTTCTTTCTTTTTTAGATGATTAGTTGTTATTGTATAGAAATGCAACTGATTTTCATGCATTGATTTTGTATCTTGCAACTTAATTGAATTTTTGATTGGAACTAACAATTTTCTGGTGGAGTCTTTAGGATTTTCTCTATATAAAATCATGTCATCTGCAAATAGAGAAAATTTTACTTCTTCCTTTCCAATTCTGATGCCTTTTATTTCTTTTTCCTTACCTAATTGCTCTGGTTAAGACTTCCGGTACCATGTTGAATAGAAATGGTGAGAGTAGGCATTCTTGTCTTGCTCCTGATCTTAGAGGAAAGGTTTTCCAACTTTTGACCATTGAGTATAACATTAGCCATGGGCTTGTCATACACGGGTTTTATCATGTTGAGCTATGTTCCTTCTATACCTAATTTGTTAAGAGTTGTTATCATGAGCAGATGTTGAATTTTGTCAAATGCTTTTTCTGTGTCTATTGAGAAGATCAAATGATTTTTATCTGTCATTCTATTAATATGATATATCACATTCATTGATTTGTATATGTTGAACCATCCTTGTATCCCAGGGATAAATCCAATTTGATCATGACAAATGATCCTTTATTGTCAGTTTGCTAGTATTTTATAGAGAATTTTTGCACCTGTCTTCATTAGGGATATTGACCTATAGTTTTCTTTTCTTGAGGTATCCTTACCTAGCTTTGGTATCAGAGCAATACTGGCTTTGTAAAATGAGTTTGGACTGTTCCCTCCTGTTTGATTTTTTGGAAGAGTTTGAGAAGGATTGGTATTAATTCTTCTTTAAATGTTTGGTAAAATTCACCAGTGAATCCATCTGATCCTAGGCTTTGCTTCATTGTTAAGGTTTTGATTACTGATTCAATCTCCTTACTCATTATTGGGCTGTTCAGATTTTCTATTTCTTCCTGATTCAGTCTTTGTAGGTTGTATGTTTTTAGGAATTTTTCAATGTTTTCTAAGTTGTACTGTTTTTTAGCATATAGTTATTCATAGCAGTCTTTTATGATCCTTTGTATTTCTGTGGTATCAGTTGCAATGATGTCTCCTCTTTCATTTATAATTTTATTTATTTGTGTCGTCTCTCATTTTTTCGTGGTTACTCTAGGTAAAGGTTTGTCAATTTTATTTACTTTTTCAAAGAACCAACTCTTAGTTTTGTTAATCTTTTCTATTGATTTCTGTTCTCTATTTCACTTATTTCTGCTCTAATCTTTATTATTTCCTTCCTTCTGCTAACTTTTGGCTTACTTTGCTCCTTTAAGTGTAAAGTTAGGGTAGTATTTGAGATTTTTCTATTTTCTTGTGTGTTTCTTTATACCTATAAACTTCTCCCTTAGAACTCCTTTTGCTACATCCCATAAGTTTTGGAATTTTTTGCTTCCATTTATGTTTGTCTCAAGAGACTTGTTTTTTTCCCTTTAATTTCTTCTTTGATCCATTAGTTATTCTAAATTGTGTTGTTTAATTTCCATGTATTGGTGAATTTTCCATTTTTCCTCCTGTTATTGATTTCTATTTTCACATCATTGTGGTCAGAAAAGATACTTGGTGTAATTTCAATCTTCTTAAATTTTCTAAGTCTTGTTTTGTGGCCTAACACATGATCTACCCTCGAAAATGTTCTGCGTGCCCTTGAGAAGAAGTGTGTATTCTGCTGTTGTTGGATGGAATGTTCTCTGTATGTCTATTAGATCCATTTGGTCTATAGTATTGTTCAAATCTGCTGTTTCCTTATTGATTCTCTGTCTGAATCATCTATCCATCGTTGAGAATGGGGTATTAAAGTCCTCAACTATTACTTTATTGCTTTTTAATTCTCCTCTCAGTTCTGTTAGTATTTGCTTTGTTTATTTAGGTTTTCCAATGTTGAGTGAATAAATGTTTTTCTTGATGCATTGACTCCATTATCATTATATAACCACCTTCTTTGTCACTTTTTGTCACTATTTTTAGCTTAAAGTCTATTTTGTCTGATATAAGTATAGCTACCCCTGCTTTCTCTTGGTTACCTTTTGCTTGAAATATCTTTTTCCATCCTTTCACTCTTAGTTTATGTGTGCCTACAAAGCTAAAGGGAGTCTGTTGTAAGCAGCATTTTGTTGGATCTTATATTTTTTAATGTTTATCAGTTTAGGCATTCTATGTCTTTTGATTGGATAATTTAATCCATTTATATTTAAAGTAATTGTTGATAGGTAAGGACTTAATATTGCCATTTTTTAAATTGTTTTCTGGCTGTTTGTAAGACCCATTGTTCCTTGCTTTTTATCTTGCTGTTTTTTTTGTGATTTGATGACTTTTTGTAGCTGTATGCTTTGACTGCTTTATCATAATCTTTCATCTAACTACTACAGGTTTTTCCTTTGTGGTTGCCATAAAGCTTAAATAAAATATCTTAAACATCCATTTTAAGCTGATAATAACTGAACTTTGATAGCATACATAAAAAAAACTTTATACTTTTACATCTCCCCCTCACATTTTAGGTTATCAATGTTATAATTTACATGTTTTTATATTGTGTATTCAATAATAAATTATTGTAGTTATGGTTACTTTCAAGGTTTGTTTTTAACTTTTAAACTATAGTTGTAGGTGAATTATGTACCACCGTTACATTAGACTATCTGACACTGACTACATATTTACCACTTCCAGTGAGTTTCACACTTACATTCATACGTTTTTATGATGTTAATTAGTATCCTTTTATTTCTGCCTGAAGAACTCCTTTTAGCGTTTTTTGTAAGGCAGGTCTAGTGGTGATGAACTCCCTCAGCTTTTATTTGTTGGGAAAGTCTTTATCTCACCTTCATTTCTGAAGCACATCTTTAGTGGGTATAGTATTGCTGGTTGACAGGTTTTTTTCTTTCAATATTTTGAATATATCATCCCATTCTCTCCTGGCCTGAAAATCTTCTGTTGAGCAATCCACTCACAATTTTGTTGGGGGATTCCCTTGTATGTGACTTGACACTTTTCTCTTACTGTTTTCAAAATTCTCTCTTTGTCTTTGACAATTTAATTAAAATGTGTCTCAGTGTAGCCCTTTTTGAGTTCAATCTATTTGGGGTCCTTTGAGCCTCATGAATCTGGATGTCCATTTCTCTCCCCAGGCTTGGAAAATTTTCAGCTACTATTGCTTTAAATATACTTTCAGTTCCTTTCTCTTTCTGGGATTCCAATATGTGTATATTGTTTCCCTTGATGGTGTCTCAAGTTCCCATAGGCTTTCTTCATTGTTTTTTCTTTTTTCTTCTCTGACTGGATAATTTCAAATGACCTATCTTCTAGTTCATTGATTCTTTCTTCTGTTTGACCAAGTCTGTTGTTGAAGCTCTCTCTTGAGTTCTTCAGTTCAGTCATTATATACTCAGCTCTAGGATTTCCCTTTGATTGTTTGTCTGTTTGTGATGGTTTCTATTACTTTGTGAACATTTTGTATTGTTCATGTTTTGTTTTCTAAATTTTGTTTAGTAGTCTGTGTGCTTTTGTAGTTCACTAAGCTTCTTTAATAGGATTATTCTGAAGTCATTGTCAGAGAATTCATAGAAGTCCATTTCTTTAGGGTCAGTTATTGGAGGTTTGTTAGTTTCCTTTGATGGTGTCATGTTTACCTGATTTTTCATGATCTTGATTACTTACATTGGTATCTGCACATTTGAGTAAATATCTCCTCTTCCAGACTTTACAGGTTTGCTTTGGCAGAGACAGTCCTTCACCAGCCAGCTCAGCTTGGGGTTTTGAATGGATCAGCTGGTAGCACCTTTAGGCAGGGTATTGAAGCTTGTTATTGGGGTATATTTTTGGGTGAGGCCACTGTCTGAGCTCTGAGGTTTGTGGTGGTGGGGGGGTGCCAGTGGCTGGGAACCGTTGAATAAGACTGCTGGCTTAGTTTCCTGCCCATGCATGGCAATAGGATGGGGTCTGCAGTTGCCTGGATTCTCTGGTTAGGCTTCCTAGTCATGTGTCACTGTATACTATTCTCAGTAGTAGTCAGGGTTGTGAATTAGTTGCCCTTCTTGGACAGGGTAGCAGAATGGGTCCCAAGGCTAGCATGGCTCATTGTTTGGGGACGCAAATCAGGCAGAACTCTGCACCAAGTTCCCTTGTCAGATGGGCCACTGTCATTGCTATGCAGATGCACAGAGCCACTGGCTGGGCTCTCTGCTCAAGTGCCACACTAAGTGGGGTTGTAGGATGGGCTACACAGCTTTTAGGGCACTCTGGTTAGGTTTCCAGTAGGGCAGGGCTGGAAGCTGTATTTAGCAGTGGGTAGGGCTAAAAGCTTGCTTCCTGCCCAGGCAGGGCCACAGCACATACCCCAAGGCTGGCAAGGTTCATTGTTTGTGGAACAAATTAGTTCGAATTGTGCACCAAGGTCCTTGGCCAGACAAGGCCATTGGCTGGGCTCTGTAGATGGGCAAAGCTGCTGGTTAGGCTCTCCACCCAAGTTCTGCTGTGTTATGCAGCTTCCCAGGTGCTCCAGCCAGGATTCCTGCTGGGCAGGGCCAAGGGCTAATAGTAATAGGTGGGGCTATGAATTAGCTTCCCTGCCCAAACAGGGTGACAGAACAGGCTTCAAGGCTGGCAAGGCTCTTTGCTTGTGGTCCTGAATCAGGTGAAACTGTGCACCGACCTTCCTGGCCAGATGGAGCCACCATCCTGGCTCAGCAGATGGGCAAAGCCTCTGGTTGGGATTTCTACTTGGGCACAATTGTGAGGAGGAACTCAGTCTGCCAAGATCCTAGCACTGGTTGTTGTAAGCCTTGCCCGCTTTTTTCTTCACAATCTGATTTCTAGTGGTCAAGTCCTACAGATTCTTCCCTCCATTTCTGAGAGGCAAGACCTGATTGGGCCTTCCAAGGAGCAACTCACAATGCTGGTGGAGCTGGATGTCCACCTTGGGCTCTCTTATTCCCACTGGAGCAACCACTGGCCCAGGGGGACCCTGTCAGTGAGGCACTTTGTCAGCCTGGAGGAGAGGCAATGTGGTCAGAGGGTAAGCGCTACTCTTACCCTTCCGATTGGGTCCTTCACACACTCTTACCCTTCTGTGGTCCAAGGAGTTGCTTCGGCCTCACCTCCATGTTCTAGGATTTTCAAAATGGTGTCTTGTCTATGGAGAGTTGCTAGTTGGTCTTCTTATGAGAGGAACTGAAGTCAGGGACAACCTATGTCATCATCTTGATGACATCAGTCTCTCGGAAGTTTTTAATTTTAATGAAGTCCCACCTATCAATGATTTCTTTCATGGAATATGCCCTGGTTTTATATCTAAAAAGTCATTTCCATAAACGTGCCTATCTAGGTTTTCTCCTATGTTATCTTCTAGAAGTTTTACAGTTTGGTATTTACATTTAAGCCTTTGATTTATTTTTAGTCGTTTTTGTGAAGTGTTTGCGGTCTGTGTCTAGATTCGTTATTTTCATGTGAGTGTCCAGTTGTCCCAGCATCTTTTATTGAAAAGACTATCTTTGCTCCATCGTATTGCTTTTGCTCCTTTGTCAAAGATCAGATGACTATTTGTATGGGTCTATTTTTAGGCTCTTTATTGTATTCCATTGATCTCTTTGTTTGTTATTCCACCAACACAACACTGTCTTGACTTCTGTAGCTTTATAGTAAGTCATAAAGTCAGGTAGGGTCAGTCCTCCTACTTTGTTCTTCTCCTTTAATATTATGTTGGCTATTCTAGACCTTTTATCTCTCCATATCAGTTTAAACCAGTTTGTGGATATCCAGAAAATAATAATTTTGATTGGGATTACATTTAGTTTATAGATCCATTTGGGAAGAATTGACATCTTGACAATGTGGAGCCTTTCTATCCATGAATGTGGACTATTTCTCCATTTACTTATTTCTTTGATTTCTTTCATCAGGATTATGTAGTTTTCTTCATATAGATATTGCACATATTTTGTTTAATTTATACACGAGTAATTCTTTTTTTGAACAGTAATATAAATAGTTTTGTGTTTTCCATTTTAAATTCCAGTTGTTCATTGCTCACATACTAGTTGCTTTTCTTGGTCCCATTTGTTCTTCACTGTTTTTACTTATCACAGTCTACCGTCAAATATTATATGACACAATGTATAGTGGAAGACTTTATAATGTATATTTCCATTTCCTCCCACTTATTCTTTATATTATTGATGTCATTCATTTTACTCCTGTACACATAACAAATTTAACACATTGCTAGACTTTTTGCTTTAGACAACAGAAAAAATGACTTTTATAATTAGCCTTAATTTTATAATTTCTTACACTTTTTATTTATTTATGTAGATATAAATTTTTATCTGGTTTCACATTGTTTTCTCTGAAGAACTTGCTTTAACATTTCTTGTAGTACATATCTGCTGGAAATAGATTTTGTCAGGTTTGATTCTCTAAGTAAAGCCTTTATTTTCATTCATTTTTGAAAGAATAGTTTCACTGGGTATAGAATTCTAGGGTTACAGTTTTTTTTTTTCTTTCAGAATAGAAAGATGTGGCTCCATTATCTTCTGTCTTGTAGAGTATCTGACAAGAAATATGCTGTAGTTCTGATTCTTTTTTTTTTAGTATGCAAGGTTCCCTGTCTCTCTTTTTGGATGTCTTAAAAAGTTTGTCTTTTCAACTGCAGGAATATGAGGCATCTAGACGTCTTTATTGTTTGATTAGTCGTTTTTTTGTTTATCTTTTTTTTTTTATCCTCGTTGGGTTTGCTGAGCTTCTTGGTTATATGGTCTGTTGAATTTTATTAATTTTTGAAAATAACTGGCCTTTATCTCTTTAAGTATTACTTCTACCCTGTTTGTGTTTTCTTAGTCAGAGACTTCCAATTACATATATGTTATACCAATGGGTATTTATTTATATCTTACATATTTGTACATTTTTCAATATTTTTTCTTTATGTTTCTGTTTCTATCTTCAAATTCACTGAGTATTTCCTCAGCTTTATCCATCCCATTCAAAAAATGAAGAAATTCTTTATCTCTGATATTAGTTTTCTTTAATTTGTTTGTATTTCCATTTATTTCTTTTTCATATAAAATGAGTGAGAAGAAAAGATATTGAGTACCTCACTGAATCATAGTTAAATAGAGTCCAGCTTCATAAACAATAAAAACCAGAGGCTTTCTGGGAATTCAATTAGCACAAACTAATGGAAAGTCTTATCAGAGAATTATTTTCAGGATAAGTCAGCTTCTATATTTTTACCTTGAGTTGTTTGATGAGTATTCAAGTTTCAGGGAAATAGATTTAGCTTGGCCTAGCCTGGGTCATGTTCCCACCCTTGTTAGTCCCCAAGTCTTAACACACATTTATGGAATGCTAGGCAAAATACAAAATGGAGAAAGGTGACTTTCCAATGGAAAATATGGATTCTCTACTGACTGAAATAATTTTCCTGGAAATTTCTTTTCTCTTATCTCTTACAAGTGAAATCCTCCTTATCGTGTATAGTCTATTTTGAGTACTAAATTTTTAATGACATCTTCCCAGATTCACACCATCAAAGTCATTAATTTCTTTCTCTCTGTTCTCCAGGAAGGCCCTGGCACAACAGTGTTACAGGAAGCATCACGTTGTATTACGATTACTTACTTTTTTCCAAAATTTCTTCCTTGCTAGATTTTGAGATGCTAGTATCATGTCCTCTCCCTTATATTCAGTTTACTTCAAATAAGCATGTGAATAAATAAGTGAGTGTACTACAGGAAAGAAATGAATTTCTCTTGGACTGAGGTAAATACAGAGCAGTGCAGCTCAGAAAATAAAGCCCCACACTGTGTGAATAAGCGCAAAAGCACACATGCATACACACTCATACCTCACCCAGATTGCTGTGGACTGTTTATTCATTGTCTGGAAGATTAAATAAGCCTCTTAAAGAACTAAAGGAATGGTTAATTTCTAGTCTATCTTAAAACACAGGCTTATTCTTACAGGGTTTTAATTTATACAGTTATTCTTAGATCATACTGTCCATTAACCCTACTAGATGAAAATCATTGGTCTTGATTTGGAAAAGTAGCTCATAATAATGAAATTAATGCTAGTTTCAATGTAGTTTTCGAGCATTATAGAATGAGACTGCCTTAATCTTTAAACAAAATAAGGCAATCAGACAGCTTTGCATTTCAAAGAAACTGGCACAGCTGGCAAACCGACCAACATATATGTGGTCCCAAAGTAGATTAAAAAATATCTATAATGTTGCCCACCTGTACAAAAACTGCTTAATTCCATAGAGAATAAACTTTTATTCGAAAATGAACTGTGAAATTTGAAAATAAATGTTTTAATGCCCTTCGGGTTCTAAATGGACTGAAGGCTCTAAAGATAACATTAGCGTTTCAAAAGCAGACAAAACAAGTGATGAGAGCCTCTGAGGACTACGACCCAAGTATACAGTCAAGTGTGACCAAAGCAGCTTTTATGTAGCTTAGATTTTCCTTTCAGGGTCTACCAAGACTTCTCTTCATTTCTAATGTACCTCTTTGTGCTATTTCTTCTGTCTTTCTCTATGTCTTTGCTTCTTGCTTTTCTCAGGGTGACTTTGTGTGTTTCTGTTTAATCTACACACACACACATACAGACACACATTGATATATATATGAGAGAGAAAGAGAGAGAGAGCCAGGATCATACACTTGCTAGACTTTGGTCATGTGTAGACGAAACAACAGAATCAGTTTATGGTGTATTTTTTTCTTAAGAGCTCTTAACTTCAGTGCATACATGTCCCACGTGTTTTCTTAAATTCTGTGACTAAATGCTCTATTATTCTGGATTTAAAAGATCATTACAATGAATTAAAGAAGAGTGAGATAGAAATCAGCATGATCTTTTGCATAAAAGCAGTAGTATTTTATCAAACCAAATATGATAAACAGAATAAATAAATATAGAAACAAAAACCAAATATATTTTTTTATTCTCTTTAATTATCAAATTAATTGCCATCAGCAAACAATTACTGTGTGTCCCCTGGATACACAAAGTGCTATGCTGGTGCTTGGATTGGGTAATTGAAAAAATCAGGTGTGAGTTCTATTAGTGAGATTGACTTAATTCTGATTCTATCAAATTAGAAAAAAATGACAATGAGAGACTTGGTAGTAGCAAAGTATTATTCTACTGCCCCTTTTTAATCTACCTCAAATAATATTTAAATTACATTCAGGTTTGCTCTTTACTTATGTGGTTCCACCCTCCCCTTGGGAGACATATTCAGTTCTTTTCATATCAGAACTATCTGAGATTCTCTCTTTAGGCAGGAATAGAACTAAAGGTTTTATCTACAAATTGGGCATTGATTTAGGAAGAAAGTGTCTTTCCCACTTTTTTTTTTTTTTTGTGAGGAAGATCAGCCCTGAGCTAACATCTGCCAATCCTCCTCTTTTTGCTGAGGAAGACTGGCCCTGGGCTAACATCCATGCCCATCTTCCTCCACTTTATATGAGACACCGCCACAGCATGGCTTGACAAGCGGTACGTCTGTGCATGCCCGGGATCCGAACCGGCGAACCCAGGGCAGCCACAGCAGAGCACGCACACCTAACCACTGCACCACCAGGCTGAACCTGTATTTCCCACTTTTTATGGCAGAAATGATTGGCCATGCTGAGTTCCAGTTGTAATCCCATTGCCTCATTGGAGTAAAACAGGGTTAATGAGCAGGTTTTTCTCTTTTCAATAAGTGAAAGAAACAACAAAGGAGTACAGCATTTGTAAAAACCTTTCCCTTTATAAGCATTATCTATTTGAGTTGTTGCCATAATGCGAAATTTATCTTTTTTCAGAAGTCTGCACCCAGCTTGTGGTTTTATTTAATTAAGAACAATAGTTAAAAATCACAATTTGCTATTTCCACTTTTTTAACAATAATATGAGGAAGAATAATGAAATCACGGTTAGTGTTAAGTGTGTTTTAAACTTGTAAAGTGGATTTGATCCAAGAGTCTCCTAAGTACAAAAATATAATCCAGGAGATTTAGGGAAGGATACCTACTCTCAGCAGGCATATTATTTTGTAGGGCAGAACAAGTATGTAATAAAATATGCCAAAAAGTAATGTATTAAGCACATTAGGAATAATGCATATAAACCACTATGCAATTTAAAACAAGGAATAGATTTCTTATTGTTCTAAGCAGGGAGGACTTCAGGAGTTGGTTGATTTTAGTAGCTTCTTGAAAGATAAAGCTACTCATAGTTAATAAAATGGAGTGAACAAATGCATTGATAAAGGGTGAGGATTGGAAAAAGGCAAATATTTCAATAAATCTTATGTACAGTTTTTACTGGGGAAATAGTGGGAGATAAGGCTTGGAAAAAAACTAGAACCAGACCATAGGTGTCTTGAATATCCAATATACAATTTTGTTCGACTCTCGTGGCAAAGTGAAATCCCTAAAGTTTTAATAGCAAACATAGTTGATCTAAGAATAATATTGCAAAAGTCTACTCTGATGGTGACCTGGGATATTAAATGGTATAATGTATGTGATATTCTCATAGAGATAGAGATAATCTCTTTTTCTTTTATGTTCACATACTGCTTTATTGCAAACTGATTTATTGTTCATTCAATACTCAGTTTATTTTATTGTAATTCTTTGCATATTGGTCTCTAGAGTAAATTGAGAATTTCTGGTGAGCAGAGATTCTGCCTTTCACTTCCATAGCTGTACACCAGTGGAAAGCTAAGCTTATGGTAAATGGGCATCCGATAAAGAAATAAGTCTGTTAGGAAAGAAGGAGAACAAAAAGTCAAAAGGTAAATATGGAGGTTTTGAGTATTCAGAAGATAGTGATGTTATTGACAGAAGGAGCAACAACAGGAAAGAGGATACGTCTAGTTTTAAAAATATTAAGGCAGAAAATATTGATGGACTATCTAGATCAGAAATGTCCAGAAGGCAATTGGAAATTACTAACAGTTGGATTATATTCTGGGTGAAAAACAGATGGACTTATGCTCCAAAGATTAGGTAAAAATGACAAGAGAAAACACCGAGTTGATAAGAAGGTTAAGAAGTAACAGTGGTAACTACTGCCTATAATACTTCTCTGCAGAAAATTTGGAAAGTTGGAGCTTTTAATTCTGTAGTAATATTTTAATTTTATGACTTATTTTCAAAAGATAATGTGAGAATTATCAAACCAAACATAATTTCCTACATAATGAATAAAACAGTCATAAAGGAAAAGAAAAAGAACCATAGAAAGAAAAGGATAGAACCATTGAAATCCAGGGATAAGAAACTAGGATCTATAGAATGTAAACGTTTTGCCAAAAATTACACAGTTAATTAATAGCCAACATGATACCCTTTAAATATAGGTTCTCATTTTGTTTCCCGATCCTTTCCCCTGGTGCATTTTTAAACATTTTCAATTTCTTAATCTTTTGGTGGTTATACCCATATTTTACAATATCAGTTGTTAATAGGAAATTGGTGCAAACCTGATTCATGATCCTTGCTTTGCTTCTTAGTTAGTTGTTTTCCATCACTGTAAGTTGTTCAGATTTTCTCTTTGACCTTAATGTTTGAAAATTTCATACCTGTGGTATATCTTGAGATAGATTCTTTTTTAATTATCTGGAAGTGTTTATGGTTTTGCCAGCCATGCAAATACCTTCTCAACTACCTTGTTCAATATATTTATATGACTACATATTGGTCTGTTATATCAAGAAATTAACTCGAGCTTAATGCAGTGGGATAGAGCAACAGATGTATCAGAAAAATGTTTGTTCCTATAGAATTTGTGGTCTCAAGGGAATGAGGCTGGGCAGGCAAAAACCAAAATAAATAAGATATAAAACATTCAAATATGTTAAGTTCTATGGATCAATGTAAAGTAAAAAAGGAAAGTGAAGAATACAAGAGATGGAGTAGATTGTTCGGTAAAGAACTGGATAAGAAATTGATAATGGCAATGAGGGAGGGAGAGATGTTCATGCAGGGAGACGAGTAAGTGAAAAATCTATGATTAGGAGTATTTTACTGTGTTTGAAAACCAGCAGACAGAACATTGTGACTGGGATTAAAAGAATGCTGGGGGGTTGCGTTGCAGAAAATTCTGAAGTAGAGATAATCAGAGACTATATTTTGAAGGGCTTTGCAGGCCACTACAAGGATATTTGCCTTATACTCTAAGGGAAATGAGGAGTTACTGGAAGGTTTTGAGTAGAGAGATGGTGTGCTGTGGTAAATGTTAATAAGATTATTCAAATTGCTGGGTTGAGAATAGGCTGACTCTAGGGAACATGGGTGGTGGAAGCCGGGAGATCATCTTGGATGCAACTGCAAACACCTAAGCAGGAGAAGAGGGTGGCTTGGATGACTGTGGTAGTGAGGGAAGTGAGAAGAAACGTTGGAATTTGTGACATATTAATATTAGAGACAATAGGATTTGTTGAGATACTGGACGTATGGTGTGAGAAACAGAGAAGAGTCCAAGATACCAGGTTTTTGGCCTCACAACTGGAAAGGTAAACAGAGTTGATTTATTAAAGATGAAACTTCTTAAGTTCCATTGCTAAAAACTTTTTATTTACCTTCCCACTACAAGAAATTTGTAGATATCTCCTGTCTTTTGATTGTCTCTGTTCTCTTCTTGTTTGTTGTTTTGAGCTTATATATTTTCACACTCATCTTATTGTAGTCTCAGAGAGAGAGGAGATAATAGCATGAACCCAGTTTACATTGTTACTGGAAGGTCCACAGATTGTTTTTTAGAATTTGAAAAATACATACAAGGACAATTCTGCTTTTTTTTTTTTCAAGGAATGAAAGATATCCTCAATTTATTTCTTATTTTAAAAAAGTAAGTTTAATATTAAAAGCAGCTATATGTATTACACTGGGAGACAGTAACACATAGCAGAAAATAGTGCATTTTTTCATGTTCAGCATACCTAGATACACATCTAATTTCCTCTACAATAATTTTAGAACCCTGGCCAAGTATGGTATATTTTCAAAACATAAGTTCTTTTAGACGTGAAGAGGGAAAACTTATTTTATCTGTGCCATAGATTGTTTGAAAATGAAATTAAAATTTCTGTGTGCAGTACGTAGTACTGACAGGGCCCTGACGTTTTGTGAGGGCTGAACAAGTTTTAAATAATGCCATTATTTAACCATGATTAAGAACTAATGAATTTCAGGGTCAGCAGTTCTAAACTAAAATACTGTTCCTCTCTAAGGAACAGTATCCTTCCAACTAACGGAAGACAAAGCAATTACACTTTTCCTTCATTTTGTTTTAAGTTAATACGTAACGGGGCTCAAATAGACAAATATAGGATTAGAGTTTAAATGGTTTCATCTCACAATGACTGTTTATAACTTTCACACTGAAAATTTTGTGACTATTTCACCAGGCAACTATCATAACTAATGTCTGAACATCTATCCAAAATGATGTGCAACCGAGTAAAAATATTCGGTGAACACCCCTGTGTGACAAATCACCCCAATTAATATATAAATTAATATACAGGTTTACTTATTAAAACCTTGTGTCTTGATGCATGTAGCTCTTTCCTGATGAGAGATTACCTCAAAGATTCTTCAAAGATTCTCTCTACATATATAGAGTAAATAAGCATTGCTATATTTAAGCACTGTGTTTAGCTGGGGTTGAGTATCTAATGCATTCCAGTTTGTGGCTATGGGCACTTACGTATATTCTAAGTATTTAGCAGTTTTGTACATCATGGGCCTCGACAAATGAGAAAAGATGGTGTCTGTATACAACCTGTGTGTGTAAGAGTATAGGGAAGCTGAATAGCAGCACTCAGAAAGTCTCTCATTTGATCTTCACACGGGACAGTTATATAACAAGATTTCCCCCAGTTTACTGATGGAAAAATATAGAGAGCAAGTAACTTATTCAACAGCAGAGAATTAGGAAGTATAAGAACTGGAATTTGAACCCAAGTCTATCCAACAACAGATCATAGATTGTTTTATTTTTGGTCTTTTAATCACTGTATCTTTGCAAATGGCTTACCTTCAAAATTTATTAAATTTGTTTATCCAGTGCAAACTTTTAAAGTTTTACATTTAAAAAAATAATGCTTAGCTGTTGTAAAGAGGTGATAGGAATGTGGTAACTATGGAAATTTCATCTACTGGATCTGAGATTCTGGATATTTCCTCAGCATGATTTGCTAGTACTAATAATTTTAAGTAAACCTCAGTGCATTCTATTGGCCTGGCAAACTTTGTCTCATTTTCAAAGGTACGTAATAACTTAGTTAATCAAAGATTATGAATAAATCGATACAGAATTATGATGCTTTAAATCATTTTATAAAGAAGCAAAGTATTTCCCAAAATCAAGACCTTGCACACAAATAATGCACAAAAGTAATAAAGGCTTTGCCTTTCAGGAAAATTTATAAATGGAGAAGGTGACATGATGTAAAATATACTTATTTAAGGCTGCAAACATAAATGCATGATACAAAACTTTGAAGACATATCATTTTTGTCAAAAATATCAACGCTATACTTCAAAATTCCATCACAAAGCACCAGCATTTATTGCAAAGCCTGAGCACATATACTAGAGAAGTGTGCAATTTGAAATTCCATATAAGCAGATGAAATTCAGGTTCACAGAGGCCATGTTTTTCATATAGATAGACCCCAGGAGCACAATTCCTTTTATGTAGCTCTCCTTGGACAGCGCTAACTTTCTGGCAGTAGGCATTGTTTAGCATGAATCATTTGACACTGCTCTTAGAGGTTTCTTGGGTACCCAGTGGCCCCCGTTGGTGTGTAGGATATATACACAGTTTAAATAGTTCTCTTGACTTCTGGCAGTTTCTGACAAACTGGAAATCCCAGCAGGAACTAAAATGACATTGACAGCTATGGGATGGTCTGCATTGTATTTCACCTTCCAGCATTTTTACTCTTTCAATAAAGTATATCATCGAGAGGGATGGGAGGCCTGTCAGGTCACAAATACACCACAAATGAAAAATGACAGAAGTTTTGCTCTTTGTATGAATAGGGTCTGATGTGGAGCTTAGTTAAAGTCATCTAGACTCTTGTGCAAAGTTGAGAAATGGAACAAATTTATTGTGATGTTTCAAAAATCTATTTGCCATCCAGTCGAATTTGAGGAATGAATGATGCCACCAGAAAATTTCGTAATAAATCTAATAAGATCTTATGACACAGAGCCTTGCCATCCATAGTGGAACCTACGAGTTGCCTGTCAGTCTCTCATTTCTAGAAACTGCTCTTTTCACACATATGGTTATTGGGCAGCTTCGTGAAGTCCTTTCCTTGACATATTAATATTCTTGAACAGTTGCTCTTGAGGGGTAGGGGTAGGGTGATTAGGACCTAGGATATGCCAATCAGTCCCTTTCTCAGGGATTTAGAATTGAGAATAAAAATAGTAGATCCTTCTCTCTTGAGTGATTGAACCAGTGATATCAAAACTCGGGAACTGCGTATTGAACAAATTCCATCTGTAACTTGAGAAAAGAAGCAATAGAAATACTCATTTAGAAAGAGACAAAAATAAAGCAGGCATACAGAAAGAAACAGGGGTGAGAGAAAATTCATTGGCTCCCCATGCCCAGCTTCAATCCATTTTTGAAAGCCATTTGTTTTCTGAGATTTGAATCTTTTGTGTCTGTAACAAGTTTTTCTGTTTTTTCTACACTAATGCAGGATGTTGATGGAATCAAAAGAGTTCTCGCTAATAGTCTCTACTAATGGAAATAAAGTGTTTCTTGTCATGCCCCTCCTGGCAGAAAGCATACACTACACAACTATCTTATGAAATGTAGAATACCAGTGAAATAAGAAACATATTAAGTTTTATGTCACATAGTCAGGGTAGCAGAGTAGAAGGATATGGGTTTTAAACACAAAAACATAGATTCTGACTCTTATCATATATGTGGTCTTGGGTTAATTATGTATTCTTCATCTTAGTGTTCTCATAGGTCAAATTCATAGATGTGTAGTAGTGTAGAGTCCCACATTCAGAAAGGCCTTGGGATTTAATGTTCTGCTTTCATTGTGTTGAAAGTCTTAATAGTTTTATCTTCCAATTTGTGTTTTGTAAGTGATGTTAGATGGGACAATGGAGCTTATACTGGGAGTTTGGAACCTCGGCTCATGTGACCCTGTTCCTATTGTCTCTAACCTCCCAAGGGTGGGTTCTTGACTCCGTTCCCAAACTTTTGGCACCCTGGGTCTCACTCAGACTCCTTCTCCCCACACCTGCTTTGCAACTGTTGCTGCCCTGCACTCAAGGCTGCAACTGTGTGGCATCAGTGGGGCAGAGGGAGTCCTGTATTCCACCATCACTTTCTGCCCCTGGTAGGAGCCTGGGTTCAAGGAGTGTCAGGTCAGATGCATGCCTCATGGGGTCTCAGGACAGAGCAAGGCAGCCACCCTTACCTTAGGAACACAGCACCACACAACAGCATATCTGGCAAGTGTCTCTGTGTGAGTCTCTCTCACTTTCCACCCAGGTACCAAATACTTCTTGGTGTGGAGATTGGGATCCTTGGGGATCATCCATCCGCGGTGCATTGGGGCAGTAGGCCATGAAAAAAATCTGACTTTCCTGGTATTTTCCTTTTACTCTGGGCCCTGCAAGTTACGTAGCTAGCCCTGGCTCTGGGGTGGAATAAGGCTCTCGTCCTGATTCCAAACTAAGAGTTAGGCTCTTCTAATCAAGAGGTTGGTAGGATTTCTAAGAAACAATTTGCATGTGAGTATTTTGGTGAAAGGAAAACAAAAGTCATAAGGTGGGAAGAATGAGAGATATATTGATGAAAAGAAAGCACGATATCTCTCTCCTCTGGATCACCCTCTATAGTTTTCTAACCGGTGTGCCACCATTTGCTGGCACAACAGTGGACAGTTATCCTCAGCAGGGAGCAGCCTCTTCTAATTTAGCCCATTGTGCTGGACAGTCATTTTTATTAAATAAGAGATTAAGAAACACTGTAGAGTTACAAGAAATGGAGGATATTGAAACATGTTATGGAAGGGTTAATATGAATTAAAACTGTCAATGTAAAGCACATAGGAAACTATTATATACAGTAAATGTTTGATATATGAGTTATTATTATCTGAAATTTTTGATGAAGTGGACAGCTGAAAACCAACTGCATGGTGTTGTGGGGAGAGAGGGAGAATCCCCCTCTGCCCTTTCCCTTAAGGTTCTTATGGCTGGCCAAATAATCAACAAGACAGGTTAGCAGGAGAAAATAATACCAAGTTTAATAACATGTATACATGGGAGAAACTAAGAAATGAGTAACTTGTCCCTCTGTCTAAGCTGCTTGCTTAAGTATTGTAGCTAAAGGCGAGGGAAGGTGTTGGGGGTGGGTAGTGGTCTGAGACTTCAGAGGGCAAGAAGACAATTCTTTTCAGGGTCATCTATAGATAATGTGGTCAGGGAGAGAGAGAGTTTTTTGATAAAGGGGGCTTGGTGCCCCTCCCATTGTAACATCTATTTTACATTATCATTACAGCCATCATGATAGAAGATCTGTTCCAGGAAGGAGCCACCATGTCAAATTCTTTAGGCAGTTAGTAGGGGAGGTCAAATGTCCCTCAGAGAAAACAATCAAGGTAAAGAGATATATTTCAGCGTGGCCAAATCTTGATCTCCCACAGTGTCATACTTCTTCCAACCAAGCAAACATATTGAAGTCCTATCATAAATTAGTTAGCTCTTGCTTCTCTACACTAAAGAGGGACATGGGTGATTTGATATAGTTGCAAATTATAGACATTTAAAGACTTCATTTTGGATAATATTTTCAAGCCCTTTCTTATCAGTTCTGCTAACACAAGAAGCAACATTGATTGATTTAATTTTCACCTCTTCTACCTGTCCCTGCACACTTGCTAATAAAAGTGCTAACAAGCAGTGAAATAGCCAAAAGGCAGACAGGAACTGAAAGAAATAAAAGAACTAAGAGGTTGACTTCTTACATACTAGCAACCCACGGATTCAATAAATCCAGCTGTATCTATACACAGAGAAACATTCTTAAACATTGGGTACATGTAAAATTCTTGTCAAATTTTAAATAAGAGCCTTTTGATTTGGTAGTGTTCAATTGCCTAAATACAACCAAATGAACCAATGTTTGAATAATTTTAGTTGTTTATATGAAGGAGGATTTAGATGTGAGTTAAAGAGTCTATGTTAGTCATTTTTAAAAAAAGCCCTGCACTTGTCTAATTGCAACTACCTCTCTGTTATAATTATTCAGTCATTTCTCAAAACTCTATATGTAAAGCCTGTTATTAACGGCACAAAAAATAACATTAATTCGATAAGTTTGAAGCTGAGAAGTTTAAATTCTAACGTAGACATCTCCATAGCCAAACTTTGTAGAGTTACTTATGTCTACATCAATGCACAGACGATGGAATGGTGTAGCAGGAAACCATGTTGAGACTGTTGAGCGCCTATCATTTCATAGATGAGAAAATTAATAAACAAAGATAGTAAATTGCTGGCTCATGATTATATAATAAATAATAGAGCCAAGTCTAGAAAACAGAGATACAGTGCTATCTAAACTCAGCAGCTGCTTCTAAACTAATGTTTGCTATTGTTTAGAATCTGGAAAGTAAATCTACACCTACATGTCTATAATTTACATCTTTCCCTAACAAACTATATCATCACTTTCTATAATTCATAGCTTATGTAAATTCAAAAGTAGAAGGAAACTTAGAACCTCATGTAATGAGACCACAAAAGATTAACTTGTTTGCTCGAGGGCAAGCCGGGTCTTGAAATCGAGCCATTTCACTACCAAGCTAATATTTTATTTCCCTTTGCATTATCTAAATATGTTAATGTCATTCTGAAAACTTTTGAGATATGAATATAATAAATAATTTCAGTGAGTTTTTTTTAAATCATTTTTTTAAATCGTTTTTGGAACTGAGCTAGGAGGGAAACCTAATAAGTATTGGAAATCCCATTTGATGTCATCATTTTAGAGCCAAAGATCTGATTAATATTCATTGGCTTTGTCTGAAATTGAAAGAGTATGATGTTTATCAACATATAATGGTGTTTGTTCACTACATTGATTTTTATTATGAGTTTTCACAATTTGAAATAATAACCACAAAAACAACCCAAATGGATTTCTGATTGTTCATTGTTTATAGCATCTGTAGAAAATATGTTGGCATGACATTCACAACTAACATGCTTTATTTAAAATTAAGGGGAAAATAGTACTAATTATAAACATTGTCTATAATGGAGCTTTGTAGTTTACATAATTACATTTTGTAAAAGAAAGGAAGCAAGCTTGGTCTGACTTCATTTTTCCATTAGAAAGGATCTGACTGTCTTCCTCCCTTGGTACCAGCTGCATGGTTCTTTGCATGAGATCAGTGTGCTTCATTTCAATAGCCTGCAGAGAGTTTACTTTCTAAGAGCTGCCTCTTGCAAATGTGCCAGGGGAAGGATAATTTTGCTCTCTATAATAATATGCAGAAGGCTGGTCTTGTCCAGAAATTTTGCTTCACAAGCTGTGTCTAAACCAGCACCACCACCAAAATTCCGTCTCAAATAAAAAGACATTTTTTTGCCAGACTGTTCTCAAGGAGTATTTTCCAAAATAAATAAATGTAGAAATAAGTAAAAATACAAATAAACAATAAATAATATTCTCTCTGGTTTCTAATCTTAGGCTTCCCTCCCATTTTTTGCACATAGGAAGCAATTACATTAAAACAGACAAGTGGACTCACAATGACGTAAAAATCAAAATGACCTGGCTACATACACGTCATTTAAATTTTCAAAGTAGTCAATGAGAAGACCTAAAACAAATACCCCAACAATGACAGGCTATGTCTTTTCCTCAAAATAATATAAATCAGAGTATCGGACAATGTTTTTTTAATATTTAACAGAAAAATTGTATATAGTAAAAGGAAATGCACAGAGTTAGCATTGGTAACACAAGATCTGTGTAAGGACTTTCTGGTGATCTTTTAATATCCTAGATTCTATCTTTGTTTTTCAGGCAAATTTACCTGCATGTCCTCGATAATATTCATCTCTATATCCTTAGCACCTAGAGCAACATATTGCATAAAATGCGTCATTATAACTATAACAGTTTTATATTATGTTATCTTTAGTGAAATGGACAAATAATAGGCACTGCTTTGATGTTGTACTCATTGTGCAACCTTGGGTAAGGTAATTCATATCTTGGGTCCTTTTGTTTCCACATCTGTAAAATGAGGCGAGGGCTGATAAATCCCTACGGACAAGTTAGCCACAGTCTAACATAATACTTAATGAAAATATCCGATGACATTTCTAGATAAATAATTTTAGCAATGAATTATATATGAAAAGTCAAAGATAGGAAAGAAAGGCCAGGGCAAATAGAGAACATAGAAGGTCTTTAAATATATGATGTAATCCAGACTTGTACTATGCCATCTCTTGATAAAGCAATAAAATGACAAGGAGGCAAAAGCAAAATAACATCTGTAACCTTTAAAGCTATTCAGACCTTAAGAGAAAATAATGCTGAAATTACAAAGCTATTTAGAAATATAATGTTAATCCTTTCTTCAAAGACTGGAAAAGGAAGCTAACAAGGCAAAAATCTAACTACTCCTTGGTGAAAGTTTTTAATCACTTCATAATGTAACCTGCTTTAGTGAACATTTAATTATTATTAAATGTTAACAACACATATGTGTTGGTAATGTTTTCCCACTGCTAAGAATCATCATCTTTTAATGTGCCTGAAAATATTTTTGGAGTCAAAATCCCTTTTGGAAGATATCCCTGTTTATAAAGTCTATTGAATGGTTACAGGCTGAGAAAAGGAGACTGTATAAAGGATGTTTGTTGTTATTTTACCATTAAAAAAATAAAAAGACAAATCTTAGAGGCCAGAAAAATATTAGACTTTCACTGAATTAAACTCAAATGTAAATTCATCACTGATTCATATCCTGAAAAATAAAGAAGGATAAGTTGCATTAGGATGATTGATAACAAAGGAAATACTGAAGTATAACATAAATCAAATAATTTGCATTATCCAGAGCTAAGAAATAAATAGCACAGTATAACTATTGTGCCCAACATGAAGTAGAACTTAAGGCATCACTACAGAAACAAACAGTATATAACCTTAACACTCTAATAAACGCAGCTCTATTTACTGAGCACACATGTGTGCCAGGTCCTCCAGTAGATGTTGATGTTTCAAAGACATCATTATTAAGCCGTGAACCAGAATATACAGTCTAATGGAAAAGACAGTGCTCATAAGTACCTAATTTCAGTGTTAGGGGGTGAAGAGCACGTCTATACAGTTCCTCCTCGCCAGCATTCTATTTCTTCTATGAAATGTGCCTAGCTCTCATTTACTACTGTGATCTCATTGGAATTTGCCATCTTCTTCCCTGCTTAGGCTGTCTGGAGTCAGAGATTTCACTAGGATCTGCTGAAGATGACTTAAACACATACCCCAGCCCGTTGAAAAGCCAATCCATTGATTAATTCCAGAATGGGCCTCTAATCCACACTAGACCAACTGGCACTCTTCACTAAGATTCTTAACACGTTACTCTCTGATGGCAGATGCATGCCTCGTTACCATAAGTGGCCTTATTTCCAACTCTGTATAAAAAGCTAGAAGGAACATGTTATTAAGGCATTTAAATACTGCTGCTGTTTTTGTCCTGAGACCTAGTTTTGCCCTTGCCTTTCCCATAGTTACAATATTTGAAACAATAGCTATTTTTTTCTTGTCAGGTTGAGTTTCATTTCTGACATTTACTATCAAGATGGTCATTCATGATTTATTGTTTTCCATCCATGATTTCTACATATAATTAGTACCTATGATACACAATAAAAAAACAGGCTTTCTGAAAGTCTTATATCATCAGCTTCTTTATCCTGGCAGTTAGCGGAAAACTCTCAGATTGTAGAAATAGTGAGACAATATCTTCACGATAAATTTATAATAGCTTTGGAAATATTTGTTTTTTTTGAAATATTTTGCTAAGGGGAGTTAGTTCAGATAAGAGAAAATCCTAGGTGTTTTAGATGAGCGTTTGTGTTCATTGTTATGGTCCTTTAATAGATTAAGAATGAATTCAAACATTTCTAGGAAGGTGGTTCCTTCGCCACAGGGAAGTGCTATTCCAACAAGTTTTCTGTTATAGGGAGTATTGACAGAGTATTGACAAATTCTCTTTGAATGAAGATTCAAAAGCACTCTGTAGTAAATATGATCAGATAGCCCACTTTAAGAGACTATAGGAAGCAAAGTCTGGGGTAGGCCGAGTGCAAGTTTTAGAGCTACGAGAAGAGTAAGAGAAGCCCTGGGAGGTCTGTGCACTCAAAAAGAGATTCAGTCTTGACTCAAGACTCTGTGTGAGCAAAATGATCAACTAACACGGATAACTCAAAAAACTGCCAGGTTTCACAACTGGCAAAGTAAATAAATGATAGATAATTTTTTTTTTTTACTCAAATGTAAATATTTTCTCTTGTCACATTCCAGATTAAAAAATATATAAGCTTATCTTCTATTTTCTTCCCCTTGGTAAAAAGAAATCTCATATTATTAAACGTATTCCATTTGTCCCATGACTTAGCTATTCCCAGAATAGTGTGTAACTTAGTCAACAAGATGATTTCAAAGTATTCCTGATTCAATTTTTTTATTAAAAACATATCAATGGCAGTATGGCTGAATCCATTGTTCCTTCATTGCAGAAAATTATGATATCAACAAGCTGTTGGTAATGTAAAACTAAGCTGTCAGTTTAACATATATCCAATGGTTTGTCTACTTTTTGCATAAATATTTCATTTTGCATTACATTATGAAAAAGTTGACATCAAAACCAGAAAGCAATGTTGGTAGTATAATGAAATAGCTTCTCCAGCTTAAATAACGTTCACAACAGTTATCTAAAGGAAGTCTATGGAACTACACTTCTGTATACTTGTTTTATGAGATCAAAATTTGTTTTTTTAAATCTATTTTAACATTTCAAAAGATCTGTAAAAAAAATTCACTTAGAAACTAAATTTAATGTGCTAATATAAGATTTTGGAGATCACCTCTTCAACTTATTCTGCTTGGCAATTTCAATTTTATGAATATTTCAGGTTAAAATTGACCGTGCCATCTCTCTAAATATATTTATACATTTTATAAGTATATTACAGACTAGGAATAATATAGTTCTTCACTGGCTTTAACAAAAAAATGCATACATTTATTTTGAATTAGATGAGCAAGCTTGTAATTTCAAGACAGGAATCTCATACTCAATTTTATACCAAATGATTGTCCACCCGCTGTATTGTGTGATTAACTGAGAGGCCATAGGCAATGTATCCTTTCTGAGCGCTAGTGTTCTTCACTGTAAATGGGAAGCAGATAGATTACATGTATCATAAGGCTATGTGTGGATTAAATGTGTCACGTGCTTAGGATGAGGTCTGGCGCAAATATGTCCAAAACTATTGTCATTTTCATTCTTATTTTTAGAATTTTGCTTGTATTATTATTGATGAATCAGGAAAATATCTTATTATTTTATTTCTTATTACATATTTTAGGATATCTAACTTTCATATATTTAAATATAATTTTCCTAGTAAAAATAATATGCAAAGAAAGAAATCTGACAATGAATTAGTTTAAAAAATATATGAGAAAAGTATATATGAGAAGTCTCATTGTGTTAACATTAAATGTTTAAGTATGAATCCCACTATAATCAAACCTATATATAAAAAAAATTGAAGAATACAACTTTTTTTGCACATTGACAGCAAATAAGTAGGGGATGAAGATCATTTGGGTCCACTTGTTAAGAGGATAAAATTTGCACAATACCTCGTATGGTTTTAAGCCTAGTGGTTTTTAACACCTAGTGGGTCTTTCAAAGTTTTTTGTGGTTACTACCATGATACAACATCATTTTAAAACTGATGAAACCGAGTATAAAATAAGAATTTTCAGCTTTTAATGTAAATCAACGACATTAGAGTTTCCAAAAACTTTCAAATAAAATTTAAATGTGAAAACAAAATGGACTTACAGTGCCATTCAAATTATCATATCATACTTTAGCAGAAGGCATAACCCATATGAATGTCTCAATGTCCTCAATGGGTGCATCTTTTGGGGAAGAATTTACTATTAGAAATTAAAAGAAAAAAGAAAAATTGGTCACACTGTATGTTAACACTTGTGTCAGATATTTTTGTTATAAAATCAATCGGGAATTTTGGATACCTTCTTAAATTCAGAACATATACTCATAAACAGAGTACACAAAGATACCAACCATTCAGAACAAAAGTCAACTATAAACAATTCTTAAGGCCACACCCAGGGCATTCTAGTTGAATGATCAGTTCTCCTCACATTTTAAATATGAAAACCATCATGCAAATATTCTTCTTAAATTTTATTTTTATTTTTTAATTATGTTTTTATTTGTTTGGTGAGGAAGATCGGCCCTGAGCTAACACCCGATGCCAATCTTCCTCTTTTTGCTGAGGAAGATTAGCCCTGAGCTAACATTCGTGCCCATCTTTCGCTATTTTGTCTATAGGATGTCACCAGAGCACGGCTTGATAAGCAGAGCATAGGTCCATGCCTGGGGTTCTGAGCCTGCGAACCCTGGACTGCCAAAGCAGAGTGAGGGAACTTAACCACTACACCACTGGGCCAGCCCCCATCTTCTTAAATTTTAATTAGCCATGTTCATAGTTTGCTGAAACCTAAACTGTCTGATGTTAGCATTTTCAAGGCTTTAATTAACAAGTACAACAGGGCTTCTTAATGTTGTACTGTCATAGAACATGATTTTATGTATCTATTTTAATACCCAAATATTATCTGAGAGCCATAGATTTATATAAAAATTGAATATCTTTTCCAGTCAAATAATGTCACATTGACTTCATTAGCATTCATGAAGTTTCACAGCTGATATAAATGACACTTTGTTCATTACAACATAGGTTTCTTGGTTGTTATAATTGGATCTATCAATCTGTACCTCTGATATTATGGATAAATAGGCACAAATATGCATTTCCAAATAGATGCATTTCTAAATAGATGCATTTCCAAGGCCAGATCAAGAGAAAATGATTTTACATGAAATTTAAAAAATATTTAATTAGTCATTTATTTTGGGCCAGGCACTTCATCTGGATTTCTCATTTAATCTTCGCAACTGCCACGTGCAGTATATGTTAATATTATCCTTGTTTTACAAAGGATAAAATGTAGGTTCAGACAAGTGACATAATTAATCAAAGGAAGATCTAGTATCTGAATCCCATGAAGTCTGTTCCCAAGCCTATGCTTTCAGCTTGTATCTTGCTGCTTTGCAAATATGTCCCATTTCTTAGTTTTAATTTGAACTTGGGTGTTACTTCATTAACTTCCATCTGATTTCTCACATTTTGATGTCTATTATCAATGCTTAATAAATGCTGTAATAACTGCATTTAAATACTAGCCTTAATACCTGCTGGTAACCCCACGCAATAATGGTTTTTCTTTCTCCCAATATTCTATCACTTAGTCTGTAACTAAGCTTCTCCTACTTGTAACATTCTGCTTTATCTTGTGGTAAGCCGAGGGTGGAGAGCTGGAAGGTAGGGGATTTCTGCTGGGTGAGTGAGTGTTTAATTCCTGTTATGATCAGTGTCCTGCCCTGCTGAGAAGTCAGAGGTAGAATGTATTGTAGACTCTCTCGGTTGCCTACCCAACATTTGTTTTTCCCTTAATCTTTCTTAACATTTTGGACAAGCATCTACCCTTCTTCTATTCATCCATGTATCTTTGGGGAAGCTGATTCCTCTTTCTGGCCCCAACTCTAACCCTTACTGTTCTACATATATTACCATAGTTGTAAAGCCCTATGCTGTGTGTTGGTCCTGTCATTCACCTAACAATAATGGGGCCCAGGCATTCTAAATCTGGAGCCCACACTCTTTACCACTATGCTATATTGCCTCTCTATCATATGAGACTGCATATGCACCACAGCACAGGAGAAGAAACCCATAAGATAATGGAAATGATCATATATCCCTATTCATTCTAACATAAGCAAGCAGAAAACTATTTAAAGTGCATGTTCTTAGGCAAGTGTGTTCAGTGCTTAATAGACAATAAATACCACTTATTTTTAAATTTTTATTATTATTACAATATAGCTATATCAATCAGGGAATTCTGTCATTTTTGAAATCCATTTTCAGAGCCAACTCTGGGAAAAACTATAAAATAGGTGAAGTAGTTTCATTGCTTTCCTTTCCCCTACTTTTCTTTCCAACCTTCACTTCCTGAAGAGCCTCCCCAGGCAATAGGAGCCCTCATTCTGCCTTTCAGCAGCTCAAACCTCTGGAGCTGAAATGCCCCTAAGCAGCCACTTGCCAAATCTTTCCACTAAAACAAGTCTATCGTGTGTTGCTTATATCAGGGTCCTATTACCAGCTTAATGACAGTTAGTAATCTCATAATAAGCTCAGCTGCCCTTAATTAATGTGTGGCTCCATTCTTTCTTCATTTAGTCAGAAAATGTTTACTTAATGATTTCCATGTGCAAAGGACTATGGGAGAGATATAGAACTGATGCCATCCCTCAAGGAACTCTCTGACTCGTTGAGTATTTGGAATACATATGCAAATAAATAATTTACACCAAGAAAGCCAGTAAAGGAATCACCAAAAAAGTACAGCTGAAGTTCTGTGGAAGTTAGATGGGAGAGACTACTTAGCCTGTTAATTCTTGGGCAATGTAACAGGGGTCTTTAGAAGACACAAGGCTGGAACTTTTAATTTTAGTTCATATGATTGATTTCTTGGATTTATTTATATTATTGCTTTTGGGGTTTTTCATATTTAACAACAGCAGCTACAAGGCCATCTTCTTCATGATAGACTTCAGGATGGAGAGAGCCCACTTAAAGCTTTTAAGAACACCAGGGAAGGCATTTCTCTGTCTTCTGACTACTGTCTCTGACTGTTGCCGCCAATGACACATTTCCCCATCAATGATTATGGATATCAGATTGCAAATGGAAGCAGAAACTCAAGCCATCTGCTAATCTAAACTACGTGTAAAAAACATATTTTATCTCATCATAAGATCTCAGCCTTCCCTTAACTGCTTTACTCTTTTTCTCTTTTAAAAATATACAGGACCTTAAATACAACTCTTCAAGGTTTAAGTGTCTTCGAGATTTTGAACATTTCTGAACCTAATCAGTATCTTCTGTAAAGGAAATAAAGTTTATCTTTTCAATATCTTCGAAAGAAAGACTTCAGCAGCAGCTGTCTCAAATGAATGACTATTCTGGGATGTTTGTGTGTGCATGTAGTTATTAGTTTCTGAAAAATTGAGATTTTGCATCACGTTTTCATTAACTCATATTTTTCAGGAGTTTATTCTGTTATCATAGATTCATATTACATTATTGCTTACTTAATGAAGAAGATGCTTGACCTGAAATGTAAACAGGAAGGTTGTCTAGAATAAGCTTAAAATATTTTCTATGAAATACATTTGTCCTCCAAAGTATATCAATTTTGACAGGTAGAATGTAGTCCTCACATTTGGCTTCGAGGTGATTGTGAGTAATAAAAGGAAACCAACCTGGTTTTCATCTAATGGTCTTAATCACCAGCTGGCTAAAATCTCTAAACCATACATTTTCCAAGATTACAAAGCAAAGAACTTTAATCCCCTAACAACATCCAGGTTCTCATGAATTAATTCATTAGTTCATAAATAAATTACATCCTCAAACCTCTGCCTAAACTAATGTGCAACCATTCATTTTCATCCCTTTGGGTTCCTGAGTGTTAGTTCAGATTTCTTTCATTACTACTCAGCAACATCAACAAGAAACAGCGTATTACATTCACAAAGAGGCAGAAATAAAGGGAACTGCTAAGTGCTCGATAGGTATTTTCCTTATAATATCTTGGCGTCTTTTTTTTTTTTATTTATTTTTATCTAAGCTTTGACAAAAATATTCAGCCAAGTTAAAGATGAACAAAACAACCTAGCATAAGTAATGAATGCTAAAAAACTCTTAAAATATTTGAGTATTTCTATGTTGTTTTACTTTGGCTTTTTACATACGTATGTATGTATATACACACATTTATTGTCGGGGATAGTCTTTATTGTTAGTACTGGAAATACTTAAGACAGCACAGTTATTCCTAGCATAAAAACTATTAATTAGATCTAAAAAGGGGTAAATTCTCAAGGATCTGGGCCACACATTGCTGTCTCAGGAGAATAAAAAACTGCGATGGATGTCTCAAGGCTGATTTTGTGTTTGTTTTTACAAACCTGGATTTTCTTTATTTATCTGTTTACCTTTTTATAGTCATGTTTATTGTTTGCTACAATAGTCACTCCTCTATATGGCACTGACAGGTTTCAAGGACAATAATAATGTACGGGTCTTGCCACTTAAGATGATTTTTACCTTAGGAAATCAAATTGTTCTACTCCTTTTAACAATACTGGGATTACCAATTCCACTACTTTACAGGATTTCAGTTATAAATTGTAACTCTCTCAGTCTTCTTGAGGACCAATATTATGTCCTTTTCACCATATCTTCGGTGACTAACATTGTTCCTGGAATATTCAATAAAATCTGTGTTCAGTGAAGGACTAGTCAAATGAATTATTGTCTGTCTGTATATGTACAAATTGACTATATATATATATACATATATCTCAATACCTTGTAAAGCACTTGCTCTGTGCCAAAACCTGAGTTAGCACTTTGATCCACCCAAGGACACTATCAGTTAGTGATTTTACTCCTGTTTTAAATAATGGAGATATGTGATCTGAGATATGACTTGCTTAAGATCAAATAGCAAATAGATGGCAGAATTATTATTTAAACTGAAATTTTGTAGTGATTAACAAGTTCTTAAATAGCATGCTGTGTGTTAAATATTTCAGGAAATCAACCAATTAATAAAAGTCAACTTGTAAACTATTTTGAAGATGTCATTGAATTTATTTTTTCTATCAATGCTGATTAATGTCTCAAGTTAAATCATGAGTTAATACTACGAGTTTCTTTTCACCACAGCAGCCAGGTAAGTACCATTTTCCCTATTCTATTGTCAAAAAGAACACAAGACTGTTATGAATATATGAACAGAAAGTAATAAGCATCACTGGAAATAAAATAAGCTGAACGTCATGTTTTCTTAATTATAAATCAACAATGAAATGATGTTTTATTTAATATAAAGTCATAATTTCCCTTTAAGTTCCTTTTATGCATTTATGTTATTTAACAATGAAGGATTATGGATTCAAATTAGCTATCTGCAAGAAATAGTAATAACTTTATTTTTAGCTTAAACCATTCATATTTCCTGGAAATTTCTAGAAATTTTCCATTGAAAGTGAAGTAAAAATTTTCCAAAATTGAACTATTCAATTCAGTGTAAATGAACACAAATGTGTCAAAGCCATAGGAATGCAATTAATGCTGCACATATGTGATTGTCCCAATCAGTGCTACTCAAAGAAGCTGGTCTACAACTGTCTATTATTGGTCCCTAAGGAGATAGGAAGCTTGAGCCAGACTGTAAATCAACTCTGGCATTAAACATACCATACTGGTTAGTTTCACAGACTTTTTGGGGATGGGAGATAACATGACTTTCTTGATGAAGTATTGAAGGGTTTATATTTCTAGCACAAGTTTCTTATCTCCTGCTGGATCAGTAATAAACTGTTCATAGACTAGCACTGATGTGTATACCACACCAGCGGTCTAAATTAATTACATATTGGAATAAAATGTTCACAGGGAATCATGTACACTATGTACCCATAAGATATTTGGGATATTTTCTCTCTCTCCAACTGGTAAACATAGGAAAGTGGTAACTGGTGTATGGAGCAATGTCTTGAAGTTCTCTTTAATACGAAAAGAGAGCAGAATTTTACTAGAAGACTGACAATGTTTTAAATGTTACATTTCTTTATATATTGTTCTATTTTTTAATGTTGAGTATCTCTGGGAGTGTTTCTGTCTTAGGCCATTCAAGCTGCTATAACAAAATGCCACAAATTGGGATTATATTCTAAACAACATATTTCATATTAAAAACAACAGACATTTATTTCTCACAGTTCTGGAGGATAAGAAGTCCAAGATCAAGGTGCCAGTATGGTCAGGTTCTGGTGAGAGCTCTCTTCTTGGTTCATAGCCAACGCTTTCTTGCTGTGTTCTTACGTGGTGGAAGGAGTGAGGGATCTCTGTGAGTTTCTTTTTATAGGGCACTAATCCCATTCATGAGCGCTCCACCCTCATGACATAAGCACCTCCCAAATGCATCACTTCCTAGGACCACCATCTTTCAGTTTTAGAATTTCCACATATGAATTTTAGGAGGACACAAATAGTCAGACCATAGCAGTACCATTATTCAACTGATCTTATCATTTTATTAAAGTTTATAAATAAATAAAAACTAAAAGTAAAATCATACTGAAATGAGGAAATAAGTGTAAAGAAACTCAATGGATTCATCTCTTGGTGAGTGTGGAGGTGAAAAGCACTATCAAGGCAGAAGTAGGTGAAGAAAAGGTTTATTGCTTGCACCAGCAATGGAGGACACTGGGGATACCACCACAGCATGGCTGATGAGTGGTGTAGGTCCGCACCCACGAGCTGAACCTGCACTCCCAATGCAGTGTCTCTTTGAGCTCAGAGCTGTTGGAGACTTTATACACAAGAGAGCAGAAGACAACAGCTTTATTTTTAACAACTGTGTTCATTTAGGGTGCCTGCCTAGCAGGTAAGCATGCTATTACAAACATCACATGATCTGAAAATGGCTTCTGGGACTCTCCCAGAGGAGGAGAATTTAAGATGCTAATGAGTTTAAAGTAACTTTAGGAAACTTGGTACTGGAACAAGTTGCAGAGGTCTTGCTGTAAATGTGTTAAGTTTCCTTGCAAGATAGCAACATCTGAAAAATGGGGACATCAATTTCTGCAAAGCAGAACATACAGTTTCCTCTTGTCTCAAAAACATTTGACAGACCATGTTAGTTGTTGGCCAGATCCTCAGTAAGCCTTTCTTTGCCTGGTCCCTGGTCACATAAGTATTTTAGATTTTACTTTTAGTTAATCATGTTTGTTGGAAAGGGTAATCGAATGCCCTGTACATCATTATCTAAAATCATAGTTGACTTGTGGCAGCAAATAGAATGGCAGACACGTGGGGCTTAGGACAAAGGTCTTCAAATTTAGAGTGCATAAATACCACTAGGGGAGCCTATAAACATATCAGTTCATGGAAAATCTAATAAATTAGTTCTGGAATAACAACGATAACCTGCATTTTTCAAAAAGGTCTCCAATGTATTTCCATGCAGATAGGCAAGAGTCCATATTTTGGTAAAAACTTGGTCTTGTATCGGTTGAATGAGGTGGGCCAAATCAACCCTGCTGAGTGACTTTAGGGCCATAAGAACGTAACTGACATTTTCGTTAGTATTTTATATACATGAGTTTTAAATGAACATGTACTTAACTGATTAAAAAAAGAAAGAGTGGATTCCACCAGGAGGAAACTTATACTTTTTTAGAGTTAGTTTGATTGGAATCATAGAGTACAAATAACTAGCAATTTATATTCCCCAAGGCCGAACACACACACCCAGTTCTTTAACTTGTTTCTGCCAGCAGCCAAATTCTGCCAAATGCTTGAACGATGGACCAGAATTGTGAAAAACATGACACTTGCACATGTCAGTAGATGCAAACTTCCAATGTCACAAGCATGCACTCTGAGATCTCAGACCAAAATGTTCCTCATTCTTCACTCCTCAGAGAAGTCTCTCCCCAACAATGCATTTACCAGAACTCCTCTCCCCATCCACCTTCAATTTCTATCTAGCAATTATCTTTTGTATTTCTTTCATATTCTGAGATTATTTTGTTTATGTATTGTTTCCTTGTTTAATGTCTGTTTCTCCTCACTAGAAAGTTTGCTTCCTAAAGGCAAAGAGCACCTGTTTCTTATGTACTGCTTTAATCCTGGTGAGTAAATCTGCTCTGGGTTTCATATATTACACATGATCTATAAGTATGTATTGTATATGGAATGAATGAGGGAAAAAATTTTTTAATGAATATTCTTGGATGATGTGGTTAGATATTCATTTAAATATGTTTTCAAGAATTTTGAGGGTGGATTAAATAATGATAAAAATAGAATAGTATTTGGGTAAATATAAGAGGTATTTGTTTTTAAATTTTTATCATTTGCTTAAGTCAGAATATCAAAAGATTAGAAAATACTGTCTACTCTACTTCTGGAGTATTATAATCTTGCATATCAAAGAATCTGAGAAGTCCTGAAGAAATTTTTCTTAGCTTAATAAAAGCAGTTTTCCCAAGTTATTTTTGACAGTTTAACTTTTTGTTTTCCTCTTAATATCCTAAAGATGTTTGTTGTCAAGGACGTATTTGAGGAGTTGCCATCTCAAACATCTTTTCTCTCTATTCTGTGATATATCTGTTATGATTGTGATGGGTAAATAAAAAAAGATTTATTATTGAAAATTGTGTTTTATACTCAGGCTTTCTGAATCATCTTTGTGACAGGAAGTATGGAGAGCAGAGATTGGTCTGGGGAGGAGGAAATTTGCATGCATCTACAGGTTTAATCCCCTGACTACTGTAGAACATGGGTGAAAGGGACTGCTTTTATTTCTTATAAGCAAAAAGAGCATGTATCTATCTTTGAAAATTGACTTTCATAAAAATAGACTAAATTATTTTCCTTCACCTTTGATTATTTTAATGGTCATCTCCTATAATTGGAACCTTCAAAACATGACCTCTTGGCATTGATATACTTGTGTAATTACTTCTCTGTCTTTAAGAATCAAACTTGTAAAAGTGAGTTAATAAGAGGTGGCCTGGTATTTTAGCAAGAATTTTTGTTGTTATTTTATGGAAAGACCATGTTGCTTTATGTTAAACAATTTCTCTTTACACTAGGACATGACAGCAATTAACTGGCTAAAACGTTGTGTTTTATATTATTGTAATTGAAAGAGAATTTGTGACAATATCTTCTTTTTTCCTTACAGTGCTGGTACATAATTGGGGAAAAAAACCTGTTCTTTAGTTTTCTCTATATAATATAATACATTTGTCATTTCTTATTAGCTCTTCAGATTTCTATTATTTGCAATCCCTTTGAGACACAATAAAAATTTTCCACAAAAACTCATTATTTCTAATTAATGCCATAACAAGACTTGAAGATGGCTGTGCTATGAAGCTCTTTTCCAAGACAATAGTGTCTTATTCTCCATTTCATTTTATAAATTGTACTTTTGAGATACCAGGACAATTTATGTAATATACATTTTCTGTTGTTTTAGTATGCAACCAGGGTACCAAACACAATATTTGATAAATTATTCACATCTGTAAGATTATAACTTTTTCCTTTGAATTATAAATAAGATATTCAAATTAACAGTTTGGAAATAACGCCTCTCAGCTAAACAAACAAAACGCAAAAAAATCCTTAATTTTTCTCTATCATAAACTGATACCATCTGAAATTGGTACCATCTGAAATTAAACTTATATCGTGGGGCTATAGATTCTCCTGGAAATATATAATATTATTAGCATATAAGAAATGATCTCCTTTTTTTGTGAATTAGAATTTAGTTTTAAGAGAAGCACAGATCATTTGTAACTATACTTCCTATTTACAACAATGTCATTGATAATGTTTTTATTTTACATCTCCCTCTTGACTCTTTTTGAGATTTGCTAAAAAATTAGAAATTGAAAATCAAGTAATCAGTGGAAGAGAATACTCAGGGAAAATCTGCTGCATGTAAAATGAAATGATTATTATTTAATATCAAGGACTTTATTTAAGATAGAACTTACAGGAGGGAAAATAACATTTAAATATTTTAAAGGCTTAGTCAAGACAACGTATATCATATAGAACAAAACAAATCTGCGGGAGTTTGACTGGATTCTTTTTTAAAGAAACCAAAGTAGCTAAAATTTACATCTGTAGGCCATAGTATTCAGATTAATAACAACATTTCAGGTATAAGAAAAGAAAGTTGTCAGAAAACTTACTGCTTGGACTGAAATCTATTTTCCTGTGTATGAATGGAAACACCATAACTTACTTCACAGAATGGTTGTGGTGATTATTTAAACAGAGGCAGTCTATATTCCTGACTTTATTTCTTCATTCCCTATAAGGAAGGCCTTTTGGGTTCACGTAGGATATTAGTAATTCATTTTCTCTATCACACTAAATCAGGAAATAGTTAATAGGATTCTACTATGAACCAGTAAAAATGCCTTCTGTTTTATAGAGTGAACATTTTAATTCTTTCAAACATTTCCTTGTAGCTCTGATTTCTGAAAACTTTGCCAAACTGTGCTCTTTCTGTAAAACCTTTCCCATTGACAATGTCTTTCTTAAGAAATGGTAAGGAGATCTAGAGACAATATTGCAACTCTTCAGCCATCACAGAGTATACTCACCCTACTCTGAAAAATTGTTACGGGGTTTAAATAAAAGGATAATGTGACCATGTTTAACTTTTCTTTGTGTAAATGAGTAACATGTGATGTTTCCCATCCCTATCCTAGGAAGCATTTTACTAACCATTGCCATCAAAACCAGGAATGATGTATAGCGACAAACATGCTCTCCTTGACTAAACTTTAGTCACACTCCTCTAAGCACTCGTCTCAACTAGGTTTTGACCTTGGGCTTCAGTGTCCTGCCAACTGTTATCTGTGTGAGATAACAGAAAATATGTATATTGGTCTCTGCCCCCAGTTCCTGGCACAGGGCTCCTAAAACCCTTCTAATTTCCTAGGTGATAAGAACAGTAGGAGCAACTCTTGTTTTAATATTTGGTCATTGACCCACTTCCTGACACAGGGCTCCTGAAACTCATGTAAATTCCTGGGTGTTAGGAGTGTCTCTTGTTCTGAGGTAATTTTGGATGGGCTCTGGATAGTTCCTGGATGAGGGCTGGTCACTGGAAAGAACAAACCATGATGAGAAGCTTGGAATTTTCAGCCCCGCTCCCATTCCCTTGAGAACAAAAAAGGGCTGAAAATGGAGTTAATGATCCCTCATGCCTACGTGATGAAGCCTCCATGAAAATCCCACTAGTGCAAGGTTAGGAGAGCTTGCAGCTTGGCAAACACATTGACACCTGGAGGGTGACTCAGCCCAACTCCATGGGGACAGAAGCTCCTGTGCTCTGGACCCTCCCAGACCTCCGTTTATATATTTCTCCATCTCTGTATCCGTTATCATATCCTTTAATGAACTGGTAAATGTAAGTGATTCCCTGAGTTCTGTGAGCTGTTCTGGCAAATTAATTGAGCCTGAGGAGGGCATCATGGGAACCACTGATTTGTAGCCAAATTAGACAGAAGTTGTGGTAACCTGAGGACCTACCACTTGCAATTGGCCTCTGAAGTGAGGTGGAAGCAGTTTTGTGGGACTGTGCCTTAACCTGTGGGATCTGACACTATCTCCAGGTAGATAGTGCTAGAATTGAGTTAAATTGTAGGACACCCAGCTGGTTTCACAGAGAATTGCTTGTTGTGGGAAAAGCCTCCACAAATTTCGTGACCAGAAGCATCAGAAATGAAGAGTTCTGAGTGAGTTTTAGCAAGCATCCTGCAAAGTCACTTTAGAGAGGATCACCCACCCTTGATATCTGATCACTCAATATCGGGTAAAATTCCTCATGCCTCAGGTGATATCTGATCACTCTAACCTGCCTTCGGCTAGAACCCTGTTAGATTGGTTTAGCAAGAATTCCCTCTACCCATGATGTCTCCTCTTTGTAGTTTTCTGTCCACTGACTGGTATCCCTAAACCTTCTCCTTGGCTATAAATCCCCACTTGTTGTTGTAGTATTCAGAATTGAGCCCAGGTCTATACTGGGGTCTCTTTTTCCCTATTGCAATAGTTCCTGAATAAAATCTATTTTTACTGCTTCACTACTGTTCGGTTCTGGTTTTCTTTAACAGTAGACAGATATAAACAAGGTTTGATTAATTGAAATAGAAAAAAGTACTTAGCTTCCATTATCTTTAGGTACCTAGGTGAGAGAACATCACCCAATGATCTAGAAAATGATTGTAATTCTCAAGATACTTTTTGATTGAATTTGCTTATGTCACTTTCTGAAAACCTATGTGTATATTTTCTTAGCCTCGCAAAACACCATGATAATAAAAAATGGAATACAACATCTGTCTTATAATAAACCCTACCCTGTTGGGAAATTTAAATAATATTACAGTTGCAATAATGAAAGGCATGATGAACTTGTTGATATGTAATATCCTTATCATCTCCAGGTCATTTATTAACTGCCATAATGTGCTCATAATTATGCTATGCTGGACAGTTTTAGGATGAAAATTAAATGGACCCTTTTTTATATTGAAGGAGTATATGTATTAAAAATACCACTATTATCTCATTGCTAAAAATGAAAGTAGTCATACATACATACTAATACAATCTAAATTCCCTCAAAACTAAATTATAGCTTGGTATTTAATATCTCACATCTCCCCGTATTTCCCCTTCTTAACGTTCACCACAGTTTGGAAATATACGTGGATGTGTTCATTGTTTGTTTACTCAATGTGCTCTATTCCCTGCCACACCCACATGTAAACCTAGAAAGGGCAGAGGAGCTGTCATTCATTCTTGTTTATTGTAGACAAACTTCTAACACCTAGCTTTATGCTTAGCACACAGTAGGCAATCAATACTTGTGGAACGGATAACTGAATAAATCTACTTAATTTTAAACTCTGTAAGGGTGAGGACTTCATTGAATTTGTTCAATAAAGTATGCCCAGTAACTGACACTGTTCTTAGAACACAGTTGAATAAAAGAAAAAGAAAGGAAGAAAGAAAGAGAGGGAAAGAGAAAGGAAGGCAAGTAGGAAGAAAAAAATCATGGAATGAAAAACTGGATAGAATCTGAAAATTTATACATTTTCCTCAGCTTTCGTGGAGAATTATATATAAATCATCTCTAAAATATACACATTATCTATATTTTTTAACATAAATAGAATACGACATACTAAAATTTAGCCCTAATTTGATAAAATGAAATTGATAGCTTATAAAATTATCTTTGTAATTCCCAAATATTTACTCTTAACAAATAAACCTATGTGAAAGAAAAATGAGACTAAAAGTACTTAGATGATTTTCATAGAGACACGTATCTAGTAGGTGGTGAGCCAAGGTTAAAAGTTATGTCTGTGAGACAATACATTTTTCTTCCTAACCAACAATATTCATAATCAGACCGTATAACACTTTCAATTCTATCCATCTAGGAAGAACTAGACATAAAATATTATTTGTTAGAGGTAAAATCTCTACAAATGAGAGTACATCATATTGCACATGAACTAGAGGCTAAAAATTTTATGCTAATTAATCATTCCATTGAGCACATACTGTGTACCAGGCACCATTCTATGAGCTAGAATTTACAGTGAATAGAGCAGACAAAAATCCCAGTCATCACTGAGATGCCAATTCTACTGGAAACTAAATGTATCATCAAATATTACAAATGTTTAGCAAGCATTCAATGAAGAGTGAATAAACACACACACATCTCCCTCTCTCCCTCTCTCTGTCTTCTCTCTCTCCTTCTCTCTCTCTCTGACACACACACAAACACACACACGTACACACACACACAAGTTTACCACTTCCCTCTACACATTCTTCATTCTTTACCTCCTGTTGCTCAAAGCTCATCAACACTAAGAGCTGGATGTAGATCTGCACATACTTTTTTGTGCATATAGAAACCTCAAATCATATGTAAGTAGGTTATATGCTTCTTTTTAAATTAATATCAATCATTATTGAAAAGGCAGATAAGTCATTTGACTTTCTACTTTTTACTTAAAACTTTTTGCATTTTAAATTAAGGTATATTTACATACAATAAAATTCACACTTTTTAGTGTAGGGTTTTACAAGTTTTGAAAAATGTATATGGGTAGTCACCACCACCATAATCAAGGTATCAGTTTTATCACTGGCAAAATACTTGTTATGTCCCTTAGTAGCCAACCCTTCCCCAATCCAAAACCGCTGGCAATCACTGATCTGTTTTTGTCTCTATATTTGCCTTTGCAAGAATGTCATACAAATAGAAGTATACATGTGGATTTATACATGTGAGTATTCAATAAATGCTAGTTATTATTGCCATATACTATATGTCACTGGATTTAAGAAGATAACAATTATAGGAGATTTTTTTTAGTTTAATACTAGGAAAGAAAAATTAAAAAATTAAATTTTAACATAATGCTTTCTTGTTAATCATAAGACAAATGACTATGATGCTAAAATGTAAAAAAATGTGATTTTGAATCATTGAAATACTGTATTATTGTTATTTACTCTCGCAACACTAGGATCATTCTATATACATGCTCAACACTATTATCACTTACAATTTCACATCGTGGTCTTCCCTTCAGGTCAAAAGATGTGGATCTGACTCATTCTCTTGAATTGATGAATATTTACTGAAGTATGAATAGACTTCACTTTATTCAGCCATTCCTATGTTAAAATTCAAGTTATTTGAAATTTCATGCTACTACAATGCATGCTGCAATCAAAATAATTGTCTGTATATTCTTGTTTCCTAGTGCTTTTATTTCTATAGAAATTATCACCAGAAGAGAGTTTGTAGTGCAAGGTTATATGTACTTTAAATTTCCATAGAAATTTCTGGTTTATTTTCCAAAATACTTTAGCAATTCACACGCTTAGCTGTAATGTAGAAAACATGCCTGTTTCCCTAAATTCTCATTAGATATAGTTCCTTTTTAAAATTGTTGTGAGAAATGGCATTTCATTTCTTCTTTAACATATCTTCTGTCTACTAGCAAATTGCAGTTTGATATTGATTCTAAGGAGAGGACTCAAAAGTAAGTCAACAATTGTTTATTGAGATCATGCATGGCAACTATGAGAGAAAGAAAAATAAGAGACAAAGAAAATATGAAGACCCCAATATTCAAAAGGAGAAAAACCTCTACCTCACTGAAAATATTTGATTGAAACACAGTAACTCAGATTTCTTTATTAGTGGGGTGAAGAGGAACCTATATGTATGCAAGATACCCTAGGTCCAGATAACTGGAAAATTTCAAGATTCTAAAGAATTATAAATACTTATAAACATAGAAATTATTTTCGTTTCAGTGATGTGCCAGCTTTTCAATTCAATTTCTTCTAAATACTAAATAAACCAGATTTACAAAATATATTTTTGAAATGTAGTTTGTGCAAGTTTGCATTAAAAAATGCACACACAAGAATTTCCTGAAAAGTTTCTCCTTTCCCATCTGTCCTCATTTAATTCTATTTATATTTTGAGATTCACTACTATTTTTTCCAGGAAGGCAATACTCTAATACATCTGCATGAAACAGATGACTATTTATATTGCATAGTCAACATCTACTTTAGTGTAACAGACTAGGAAAATATCTGAATATTCAGTATTTGTGAGGTCACCTTCAGAGTCAAGAACTTTTATTAAGCAATTTAGGGGTAAGTAATACTTTCATATCTACTGCTCTCCTACTCCTTTCAACATTTTAAAACAATCATTGTGCTTTGTGGGAAAAAATGATATTTTTAATAACTGCCATTTTTCCATGACTGTTTGGAGACTTTTTGACAACAGAATTAAAATGTGCTCAAATGTGCCGTGTGAATACTGCCTGAGGATATCAACAACGGTTATCATGGCTGATAGGAACTGCAAATTAAAGGAAACCTAAAGGAGTGAAGGCAGAGCAATCAACAAAATCCCACAGGTAAAATCCATAAAGATGGGGTACAGAGTCAAAATTCTGTAGACCTGACAACCTCACAAGTCATTTTAAAGTTAAAAGAGAGGTAGAATCAAGACTCAATGCTTTTGACACCTATAAAGTTAATATTAATTCAAAAAATAGTAGACAATAATTTGGTATACTTTTTACTGCTCTATTTCTTGATTCTAGAATTCTTCTCACAAAGAGAGATACTCATTAAATATTTGTGCTATTAATTAATAAATAAATTCAAGTTTGCGTTTCATGTGATAAGGCAATATAGGGTATCATATGAATGACAGTAAACTACATAAACTTTCTGCCCCCTGCTTTTCTCAGGTAAATATACTTTAGACGTCTTACAAATCAGTATATATAGGTTTTGTTTTCCTTTGTAATGACTGAATAACATCCCATTTCATAAATGTCCTATAATTTATAGAAGTTTGAACATACTGGTTGTTTCTATTCTTATGATCTTTAAAACCTTACAGTAAATATCCTTCTACATGCATCATTTCATAAATTATCAAGCAATATATTTACATGTGTGTATGTATATAATCTACATTTCTAGAGGTATATACAGATATATATAGTACATATCATTATATTACATGATATATAAATATATTATATATTTATAATAAATGTAAATTTAGAAGTGTGATATATGTGCAAAATTATTGAGTAGAATAGCTGGATTAAAGGCTATGTGTATTTTAATGTTAAATGTGTTGTTAAATTTCCTTCCTCAGAGACTGGCCAATATATACTCCCATTATCCTTATATTGAGAAATATCTGTCTTTCTTCTCCTCTTCTCGGACACCATTCTCTTCTTCAACACTTACATTTAGTACACAAATCAAGTAACAATGATTCAAGCTTAAAATAGCGTTTTGTATCCTTCTAGGCTCTTTAATGCCCTGGTTCCTACCCTTGGATATCCCACCATCTAACCTCACTGTTCTAACCTCTCCTATTGCAGCAAATTATATTTTCTTATGTATCTCCTGTGCTTCTAATTCTGCAATGATTTCCTGTTTAACTAAATTCAAAATCCAAAACAGTCACTATGGCCTCTGCCTAATTCTCTAACATCATCTATCCTTCTCCCCGCTAATTATTACAATAAAGCCACACTGGTCTTCCATAAATCCCTGGATCACGACTTTTGACAGCTCGCCAATTTGACAGATACTATTTCTTTTATGATGAATATCTTACTCCCCATTCCTCAACTTGCAGACTCCTTGTGGTCCTCCACATAACTGGATAATGTCAATTTTTTTTTCAAGTAGACTTTTACTGACACCCTATCTTAATTTAGGTTTTCCTCCATAGCAGCACCTGAATCAAGAACTGAGTTGCAGGTAGTTGTTTTGAGAGATGATTCCAGAAAACAAAGGGAGAAGAATGGGCAGTAAGACAGAGAAGAAAAGAAAGACAATAAAATGTACATTAGCAATCAACCAAAACTCAATCTATTAGCAACTCTGAGAAACTGTATGAGGCATATCTCAGATTCATTCCATTAAATGGTGAGGAAGCTAGAGCATAATCTAATAACATCTATCTCTCACTGGGGGAGGGAATCCCTCCATATTTAAAGATTTCATCTGAATGCAGCTGTGCAAGTTAACATTGTGCTGGAAAATGCTCTCTGACAGAAAATAAGAGAGACATAGGGTCTTGAAAGGGAAAAGTGACATATGCTGAAATCTTACTTCGTTTACAATTATAGGTTAACACAGATAGGCTTATGGGATATAGGGTGGAACACGAATAAGGTCTGTTACACTTCACCCCTCAAACCATACAGACCTATCCACTTGTGCTTCACAGGGAGTCTAACCTGTTACTGAAGCTTCAGCATGAGTGGCCACCACAGTCTCAAAAAATGGGTAAAATTGGGCAGTAAGTGAACAAGCTACATAGAATCTCTTCTACTACAACTCATACAAAGGCCATAATTGATATTAATATTTTTGTCTCTATCGCTCATTACAGAATTTTTTTCAACCTAGGTTAGCACCTTTTCTGGTTGCATGGCTGTGCACTATTTTTGAGGTAATGTCAGCAATTCATTTATAGCATACTAAGTTTGAGATAACTATTAAATAATCAATAAAATATGAATAAACAATGGGATGAATTAATCTGTAATTATGGAGAAAGTTGCAGCCTAGAGCTAAAAATTGTATGTAATTAGGGGTATATAAAAATTTAAAGCCATGAGAGTTGGACAATATAGCAGTGATGAAAGTCAAAAAAAGGTCCCAGTACTAAGACAGAGGGCACCCCAGCACTTCGATTTTGGCCCTGTGAGAAAGAATAGTTAATGAGATTAGAAGGAAACCAGTAAGTTTGACATCCTGAATGCCCAGTAAAGAAAGTTTCTCATGAAACAATATCCATTGGATTTAAGCAACGTGGAAATAATAACTTTGAAAAGAGAAAATCTAGTAGTGCAGTCAGAGAGAAACTCTGACTGGGTTGTGTTCAAAACAGAAGGAAGGTAAGTGGAACTGGATATATCTTGTGCAGAACAGTTTGTCAATGCTTTTTTTTTTTTTTTTTTGCTGAGGAAGATTCACACTGAGCTAACATCTGTTG
Organism: Ceratotherium simum simum; assembly: GCF_057802395.1. NCBI lineage: Eukaryota > Metazoa > Chordata > Mammalia > Perissodactyla > Rhinocerotidae > Ceratotherium > Ceratotherium simum. The sequence goes on along the minus strand of NC_141907.1, from coordinate 27,514,630 downwards.
CCAATCTTCCTCTTTTTTTGCTTAAGGGAAATTAGTCCTGAGCTAACATTTGTGTCAAACTTCCTCTATTTTGTATGCAGGTCACCTCCACAACATGGCTGAGTGGTGAAGGTCCGCCTGGGATCCAAACCTGTGAACCCTGGAGGCTGAACTTAACCACTACTCCCCAGGGCCAACCCCCAGTGAAGGATTTTTATGGTAGAGAAATGAAGAGACAGTTGAGCCAAGCAATGGGGTCAGGAAAGGTTTTGTTTGTTTGTTTTTGTTTTTAATGTTCCATAAATGAAAGAGTGCTTGAATGCTGAAGGGATTGATGAGGTAGAGAGGAAAAAGTTGATGAAGCAGGATACAAAAGGGAGAAACTGCTAGAGTAATCTCTTTTGGAGCACATAGGATGATATCTAATGAACTTGTCAAGTGTTTGACCTTTGATAGGAATCCAGACAGTGCATCCATAGTAATAGGCACCAGATCCAGATAAGTGTCCAGATGTGGTCATGTTAGCTTTTGGAATTTGTCCTCTTATTTATTTTATTCTGTCAGTGAATTAGGAAGCAAAGACATCAACTGAGAGTAAGGATGAGGGAAATAGCGTTTGCAATTTGAGGGGAGATTGGAAGATAAAAGTAAATATTCTAGAAGAGAGTGATGGACCAGGGAATGTTGTAGGATGAACAGAAACATTGAGTGTACTTAATGCTATTGGACATTAATTTAACTGAAAACTGTATCCACGTTTGTTTTCCTTTTTTCTCCAGCTATGTTTAGCTCCTGCCAAAGAGAGTAGAAGAACTGTTTTATCCAAGGTTTTATTTTTCCCCCAAATGAATACAATGAAATTAAAGAGGGGAATGGAATGCAAGATGAAAATGATAGACAATGGAATTTAACCTGAATAAAGGCAGAAATAAAGCAATGAAGCTAATGACAGACTGAAAAATGGGCATCATTGATGACTTGTGATTCCTGATGTGTTGATGGAGCGTGAAACTTGTCGAAGTCGGGAGACTGGAAGGAATAATCCAGAATAATAGTTTCTGGGGGCTTGAAACTATTCTTGAAATTGATACTGGGGAGGTCTTGCAGTTACTGGTATTCAACACCATCTATGGTATGACCAGAGAATTAAGTGGCCAATTTTTGTGTATCTCCACCAGTAGAATATTAGCCATGATAGGATGGGAAAAAAATCTGGTTTGTTCATTATATATATATATATATACACGTATATATATGTATATATACATGTGTATGTACATATAATGTGTGTGTATATTATATATAAGTATATAATATATACATATACATATATATATATAACTGTTGTTTTTTTGAGGTAGTGTCAGAATGTGGTAAAAGGGCTCAATTTAAAAAAGATGTTCAGTGAATGAATAGGTAAAGGAATTCATAAACCATTGTAAGCATCAATGTTGATTAATATTAACTTAAATTTTACTTATTTTTCTCACTGAGAAAACTTTTAATCACAGAATATATAACTTCTATTAAAGTATCAATGTTTTATAGCTAAAAACCACCAGGAACACATGAATAAGTACCATGGGAAAACATGATGTGTCTCGATAAGAGGATGTCAGCAAGAACCTAACACAGGGTTTGAGTTTTCATTGGGTGATTTGGGGGATGGTAGGAAGAAGGAGAAGTTTGCTCTAGATTAGATGCCGTTAAAAAGTAGGAACCACTCTATGATTACATATCTTAATAAATCTTGTCTATAGGGTGACAGACTGGCAGCAGGACAAAGCTATAATTGGTAAAGAAGTAATAGACATTTATTTGGACCAAGAGAAAGGGTGTTTGGTATTTTGTTAGTGGCAAATGCACTTGTTTTCGTGTGTGCTTAGAAAAAAGTTAAGAAATGGCCTTGCTTTGTCTCCTCTTATGTCTCCGAGTAACCTTATCTGAGGTTGCTATTCTGCCCGATTGTTTATGTCTGATGAGACAGTAACATGGCTTAGTTATTAGTCTTAGGTCAACTTCTCAATGCCAGGGGATGCTCTTTTCTTTCTTCCTCTTGTTCTTTCTTTCTCAAAAGTAATAATATTCCATCAATAAGACCTCTGTTAATTTTTCATTATAATAAATAGGTTACATAAGGTAGGTAACTTTGATATAAGCCTACTGAAGACTATTTTAACGGATGCTAAAAGATCATCTCAAAAATAATTTATTTAAAATATAGTGAGATGTCAATGAGTGGAAAAATACAGACAGCACATTAGTAAACACGTAAAGCCTGGAAATGGTAAGGTGTTTGTGCATATCAGTCTTTGCTGTTCCTTAAGTCTATTTTTCAGATGTTTCTTGATGAACCTGTATTTACAGATAAGATGGCTTTTCAACCCTGTCTATTTTTTTGAATTCATCTACTTTTTTTTTCTAATCAGGGAAAATTTACTACGTTTGTAATGGGAAAAGTACATATTTCATTACTGTTTTGCCCCTAGCCCTCCTTTCCTAGTTCTCTCTTTCCTAACTGCAACTTTGCATCTTGAGTCAGTTAATTTGCTATTATCTTTTTAACATGCTACTTTTCCTGGAACAAGAGACATGTGTTATAAGAATACTATTACTTTTACCTGTTGAACATTTTAAAATTAGTTCAAAGATAGTTTTAAAAGTGGATGGTTCATAATTTTATGTCTCCTTGAAGTAAGGTTAATAGATTCTTTTCTTATCTGTACCGTACATATGGATATTTAAATGTGTGTATGTATGGAGAGTATGTATGAAAGTACATTTTTATTTTTTATTGTGGCATACTTCACTAGTCCAATTAAAATTAATGCCTGTTGAATCTGATCAATTTTGTGTCTATCACTCAAAGTTGACTTAAAATAAAATTAATCCATCAGCAACTCAATCAGTCTGAACAATTTATATAAGAAACGTTCATCTGAACATTGATTCATTCCACCAATTCACTTAGTTCTACCAAATTATATCTGGTCTTATTTGGAAGGCTAAAAATATAAGTTATCACACTAATGACCACTCTGAACATCTCACATTTGGGCAACCCTTAGCTAGCAAAATGTTGAGGACTGATATCACTAATTTGCGGTTTTGGAGACACAATTTCTTTCCATAGAATATTCATTAAAAACAAACTTCAGATTATTATTGTCTTCTTCTACAGAGTGATTAATACTGTCTCTTCGGTGCAAAGGTGTTAATCAAATTTTCATCACTTTCCTTTCATCACATCTTCTCATTCTGATCCTCAACAATAACTTTAATTTAGCCCCTGTTAGTCAGTTTTAGTGGTTTCCATGATTATATATACATAAGATGATACATAAAATTATCCGAGGCTTTAGAGAAATCAGTGCCTCTCTCTAGCATAGTAATTTGCAATAATAGATTTTAAGAAAAACTACCTGGGGTTTACAGTCTACGATATTAAATAAGATGTCTCCTTTTTTGTTTTTTCCATTTGGTAAAGGAGGCTTACGGTGGGGAGTGAAGAACACAAACTGAAGTATAAACAAGTAAAGTCACACTTTTTGTGGAATACTAGTATCAGAATTATTTTGCTTTCTTTATGCCCTCTTTGGCTTTCTTGCTTCTCCTCATCAGCCACTACCTTTAAACACGCAGTGGTTCTCAGCTTGCTATCATTAAGTATATAAAGCAATGCATGGGAAAAAAAATTATAGCAAGGCAATAATTTAAATTAATGTAAAACTGTCTTTTAATAGCATGGAGTCTATTCCAGTATAAAAGCTTCCCTAATGGGAAGATTCATAATCCATTTGCTGAAGGGAGGAAGGAAGGGAGAATTAAAGGGTGGAAGGAAGGAAGGGAGAAAGAAGAGACATATTCTTTCATAATAACTTGAGAAAATTCAAATACTTATTCCTCTCAGTCAAAATTTTAATGACAGATGCTATATAAAAAGTAGCAGAGAAATCAGCATTTGGGACATATCTCATTAACAAAATATCAGTGAATATAAAGTCAAAACACGCTGTCATTCAAGGAAAATTATATTATAGAGTCTCATGTTTTGTAGCAGTTGTATAACCGTCAACACTACAAAGAGTGTGTTGCTATTTAATTTTTATTTGTGACTGTATTATGCTGACATGGCTAAATAATTCATGGAGAAGTAATAAATTTATGAAGTGTAAATTAAAAACTTGCTTTAAAGAGATGACTAAAAAAGAGAAAAATTACCTTTATATAATTTTATGTTGCATACATGCTCACTATAGGACAAATATATGAAAAATAATGGTAAAGAAAAAATCATTATTAATATTTTGAATTTTTAAATTTTTTTGTATTAAGTGAAGATCTGATTTAGTTTTTTAAAAAAATAATCAGTCTTCTTGCCATCATGAATGAGTGTCTTATGCACAGATTCACGTTTTACAACATTAATTTTAATTATTACATCCCATTCTGTTTAAGTGCCATTAACCTAACTTTTCATTTGTGCCACAGAATCATAATATTTTAAGAAATGAGAATGTATAATATTCATGAATATTTGGATAGGAAAAAATTCTTTTTTAAGCTTCTTTTTTCTAAATTTTCAGTCATTCTCACATGTTCAACAAATACTTGGGATTGGTTTATATAGTAAAAAAATTTTGGTTTAAAGATATTTGTTTTGTATTAATATTTGCAAAATCTCTTTTAATTTCTATTTTTTGTTTATTGCAGTAACATTGGTTTATCACATTGTATAAATTTCAGGTGTCCATCATTATACTTCTATTTCTGCATGGATTACATCATGTTCTAATGTTCACCACTCAAATACTAATTACAATCCATCACCACACACGTGCCTAATTATCCCTTCTGCCCTCCTCCCTCCCCCCTTCCCCTCTGATAACCACCAATCCAATCTCTGTCTCTATGTGTTTGTTTGTTGTTATTATCTACTACTTAATGAGTGAGATCATACGGTATCTCTCCATTTTTTGTAAAATTATGAGCAGTTTGCTATTTTCTTCATATAGGGGTGATATTTCTTATTTATAATTATTTCTGCATCTTAGATTTCTGTTGTTTAAATTGTGATCCAAGTTGGATTCTTTACCCTATTATATTTTCTAAATAGTAGTTGCATGAAAGATGGTTACTAATTTTTAATGTCTAGCAAATAACGATTCATTAAATGCTATTATCGATATAAATAATTTTCATAGGTCACCTTTAAAATAGAATATTTTTTCAACAACTGCCTTTTCAATGTATCTAAAACTTTCAGAACAAGGAAAATGATCTATATTTCTTGAAAATTGCTATAAATTCTAATATTTCTTCATGCTTTCTGATTCAAGATTCATGAAAAGATTTAATTTTTACAGGAGAATTCTATCCATTTTTTAATATTTTAAAATTAACATAATTTTCAAAGTATATACATATCATGTATCAAAATGTTCCCCATGTTGGTTTTCTTTTCTCCTTTCCCTTTTTAATTTCTAGAATACATGACTTTTTCCTTTATATAATTTAAAAAATATGCTTAATTTTATTCTTATAATCAGTTTAAGGACTTGCTTTTTATTTTCATTTTTATTACTTGTTCCTATTTTATTAATTAAAAAAAATTTTAATTCAGGAACAAATGCTAATGAATTTCTTTCTTTTGAATGAAAATATTTTATATTGTAAGTTTTTCATTAAGGAACATCTCCACATTCAGATTTTATATATATTACAACTTCTGATTTATTTTATTTAATTTCTTACTTGAACCAATACATTTTAAGACTTTTTAAAAATTATCACATAATTGAGGACTGCTAATTTAATTAGTATTATTAATTTCTAGATATATTTTATTTAATTAAAATATAGTACAAGTGCAGTTTATGATTTTAGAAATTCACTGAAAATTTCTGTGTGTTATGTATATGATCAGTATTTTTTTTAATTATTATTATCATTTGGCAAATTTTCCTTGGAGATCTGAAAGATGTATTCTCCACTGTAGAATATAAAATCAGTTCTATCAATATTTTTTGTTTCTTGATAACAGTTTATGAGTATGTGTGTGTGTTTAATCTCCAGATTATAAGTGCTTTACTCAATTACACACAAAGCTAACACCAACAAACCTTTAACAGAATGGCTAGAAATTTGAAATGTTTTAACTGGTAAGAGGCAAAGTTGAGTTTTAATTATTGAGACGTTGGTTGTAAAAGTGTCACTTAGCTATGTCTACTGATTATTATTTTCACGTAAATCTCTTCTCTATGGAAATGATTCTTTAAAGCCTTAGAAGGTTCTTATACTAGAGTGGGAGTACAATGCACCAGGAATACAGAAGATACAGGTTCTGAATACCTGACTCTGATTTACTGGTTCCTCAACTGCATATCATACAGGGGGATGTATGTTTAGTGCTTTGAAAGAAATAAAGAGTTTTAGAGTTAAGCATGTACTTTCTCATTGAAAAGTGAAATTGATAGATACAGTGATGAATTTATCATGGCCAAAAGAGTGATGTATCCAGATAGTCAAATAAGTGTTCAAATTTAAGATATAATTTCTTTTTTCAAATTTTCCCAGTTTAATTTTATCGGAAGTAACTAAACTTGACTTTCACTAAGTGAAAAAAACACTACAATTAATTGAACTACTTAAAAAGTTCTTACTTGATATTCTAATTATTGAATATAAACATTATGTCTTAAGAATTTAAATATAAGATATAAGGTAAAATCTCACATGCGCCTGTTTTCTTTTCCCAAATAGTACTGTGAACTGCAGTCCAAAGTGAAATAAGTTGTGAGTAGGCAGACTGGCAAGTGACATTTTCCTCCATTAATTCTGCATTCCTCATTTCACTCTGTGTTAACCCCTCAGGCTGGAGTCCCAATATGAGGCTTGTCACAATCTGTGTCCGTCACCTCAAGTGAATGAACAACTTTCCAATATGTTCCTGACAGCGGGATTTCAACCATGTGGGAGGATTTGGGAACAGCCCCTTGATTGGCACTTCAAATATCCCTCATCAGCTCCATGGTGGTTTCATTCTTGCTGAAGAACTCAGGTGTTCCAAGATGGGGTATTGTTAACTATTTCTGGGCTGATTTTTTTTAATCTTGAAAAAAAAATTTGAGAAAAATACTTTTTTTCTAAAACATATAATGTAACTTCAGAATGGATGAAATATTAAATTTTACTCCAATCCTATTTTATAATTTACTAATTCTCTTTCTAGATATGCTACTTCTAATGTTCACAGGCAAAATATATTGTTGTAAAGATGAACGACACAAACTTGTAGACTTACAAATATTTATTTAATAGGCTTATATTTTGCATAATTTTAAAAATTAAATTTATAGCAGAGACGATCAGATTTTTTTAAGATTTGTCTATATTTCCTTTCTCTTATTGCTCTGAATGTAAATAACTATGTCTGGGCAATTTTCAGTCATTTAAGCACTCGATAAACATTAAATGTTTATAAGATAGAAAGTAAAATATCTCACTGCTAAATCACTTCATTGATTTATATTGAATCTTTAGTATCTGTATTAAAATTTTCCTTATTAGTAATACTGAGGAAATGGACTAGTATGTATGTACCTAAGTATACTATAAGAATTATAAATGATAATGTCATGACAAAGACTGCTGGTGAAGATTGAATGGCCTTGAAACATCATTCACATCATCTTGATTTATTTATTTTATAATGTGAGATATATTTAAGGTTGACTTGTAGATGTACTATACAGGTTTTATGCTTACTATAAATTCACCCTCAAACATTTGGTCACTCTGAAAGGTCATCAATATCAATCAATCAATGAAGCCAATAAAGTAAGTGAAGTTATATAAATGTTATAAATAAAAATGCATAATTTATATATATTATTTATCCATAGTAAAGAAACATATATTAAAAGCAGATATATGTCAAGCATTCAAGTATGTAATACACTCAAAATAAATATATTTGTTACACAACAACTAATAATTTCAACAATGATATGAGTGAGAAAGTTAATGTGTTTCCTTAGCTATCGCTAACACAATAAAATATTGGCAAACATCTGTATTTTATATATTCCTGGAGATCAAACAGATAAATAATACTGATATATTTAATTCAAAAACAAATTAAATGTACTACAAACATTTAACATGTAGATAAATAACAATAAAAATTTTTATTTTTTAAAGTGTCATTCAAGTCTTATACATCATCATTTTAACAAATCCAGTATCAGGATATTGCTAACATGGAAGGGAGTGAAAGAGAGGAAGACAAAAAGAAGTTATAACCTTCTTTGTAATATTAAAGATGACTTAGAAAAAATAGGATAGTATATATAGGCTTTGAATTTCATTGTGAATACAATTTGATTTATTCAGCATTTTGTCCTTCCTCACTATATAATACTCAAACTTGACCCTCAGCAAAATGTCAGCAAGGACCAATGGACCTGTGAAGCTGCCTTCCATTCAATTGATTCTAATGATCCTATTCTAAAGACCAGACCTTAATTACTGTAATAAAATTATTATTGAACCTTGATATAAGAAAAATCTTCCCTATTCACATCCCCAACTTTACTCATCTCTTCCCCATATAATGGTTAGAATTGACTCTGACAAGCTATGTCCCTCATATTATAGACAAACTTCTTTTGAAGCACATTTTTCAAGATTTTAACATGAAATTCTCTTGTTTTGTGCTTTGAGTTTTGTCTCCTTAGATTTCTATATAAAGATCTATTTTTTAAAATCCACTTAGGAAGTCATTGTTCCTGACAATGAATATTACACAGAACTCTGACTTGCTATTGTTTTGATATTTATATAAGGTTATTTAACAGTATAACATTATGGGAAAAGAAATATTTTTCAATAGGCTAGTCTGCATTAGCATTAGAAATGGAAGGTGGCTACTATTTTCATAATAAACAAGGTTGCTTGGTGTTAATGGGCCAGGGTGAAGGCATATCTAAATAATTTGAAAGCAAAATGCATGCTGAGAGGGTCCACGTATTTAATCACATAATTATTATTTTAAAGGATTATGGAACAGGAGAAAACAAAAAGAGAGGAAATACTACTTTGTGCTATTTCAAACTTGATAAATTAAAAAAGTGTTCAGAAATGAGCCTGTAATACAAATATAACACAAGATATTTGGTTTCCCTTTTAATCCTCCAAGGGCGATTTTTTTCTCAATTTTCGACATTATTTTCTAATCCAACCTAGCATTTTGAGTTCAAATAGTTAAAAGATCATAGGTGGTACTTTTTGAATTAAAGAATTAATGTTAATATCAAAGTGAGCATTCTAATGGACTGTGTCGGTATCATGCAAGCCTTGAAAAAACAGGCTGCACCTTCTATTTTGACTGATTACAGTAGTACCACCCTCATCTAATGATTGGGGAAGTCCATGGAGTCCTTACAACAGCTTATAGGATGATTCAAGGTTGCATGAGATGGTTCCTAGGTACAAGAAGTAATAGGTAATTGGGCAAGTGGTGGACTGTGGCAACTGAAAAGAAGTAAAAGAGCTGGTAGCTTTGAACACATGAGCTGATTTTAGTGACAAACAACAAAAGAAAAAGGATTTCCTACTGAGACTTGAAAGATGCCAAAATAGTCTGCAACATGTCAACAGATAGTACAGTACAATGTTTTCTCCTTTTAAGCTAATGAAATAAAATAAAAGTGACCTGGATGTTTCAATCTCCCAGACTTCTACTGTATTTTCATTTCGAAAGATTTCAAGTTGTATCATTAAAGCAGGAACAAAGAGTAAAAATGGAAGGCACTAAAACACTTTCTTTATTGACCATATTCACTTCATTCTGATCCGGGTCTTAGGCTCTTTTCTTTGTATATTCTTGGAATAGGATCTTATTTAAACAGCTCGTAATGCTGATAGCTGATCTGCTTTATACTTTTGTTATACAATGCCTTTCTTTTTATGGAGTAAATGGTAAATCACTTTTTAAAAAATGAGAACTGTTGGCCCACATTTTTAAAATAAGAGAGAAAGAAAGAAAGGAAGGAAGGAAAGAAGGAAGGAAGGCAGGAAGAGAGGCTGGGAAGGAGGGGGAAAGGAAAATAATTTAGCTTTTGAAGCCAAAAGGAACAAGTCTCACAAGTATTTTTGGTGCACTGTATTTGAGATGAGAAGTGTGAATATAAACAAGGAAGAAAAATGTAAAACTGAAACCTTAGATATACAATGAGAACAATTAGAGAATTAGCCTTCTTTCTAACCTATTTTCTATTGGTCTTACACAATATTTGAATATATATAGTTTTCCTAATAGCATATGTGCATATATATTTGCTAATTGTATAAGTATAAAGATGAGGAAACACGGTATACATATATATTATATAATTAAATATGTAAATATTAAAAGGAATATTTATGTATATATTTACAATATTTATATATTTGCATAAACATGTATTTGTAAATATATATTTGATATAAAAAGCAATTAGAAAAAAATTAATGTGCTTTTGGGTTCAAACCTATTTCTTTAGAGAGTCACAGCTAATAGTCAAAACAAATGTGTCACCTGTCATTTCTATCAAGGGTGATGTTATGGTCAGGTAGACATTTGGGTCATTTCTTCTGTGATGAGATAAGACCAAGTGAAGTTCAAAGTTGTTTCAAACGAAATATAATAGACTCAATTTCCAGTCCCCTTAAAACTTTTTAGGGTAATGAAATATAGTGTACAAAAGATGGGATTTGAAATTAAACTCTTTCAGTTGCTGGTAGTATAACTTCAGGAGCATAAATTAGCATTTCTGTGACTGATTTTTTTTTTCCTGAGGAAGATTCACCCTGAACTAACATCTGTTGGCAACCTTCCTCTTTTTTTCCTTGATGAAGATTAGCCCTGAGCTAATATCTGTGCCAATCTTCCTCTATTTTGTATGTGAGTCGCCACCACAGCATGGCTGACAAGTGGTGTAGGCCCATGCCTGGGATATGAACCTGTGAACCTGGGCCACTGATGCAGAATGCGCCGAACTTAACTACTAGGCCACAGAACCAGCTCCCTATGATTGATTTTTTTAATCTGCAAAACTATCATAATTCTTACTCTCTAAGGTTATGAGGAATACATGTAACAAAATGTATAATTGTTTTTGAATTAGTTGGTGTTCAGTCAAACTTAATGAATAGTTATCCAAAGTAAGGAAACTGTAAACTGTTTGCCTCCGGGAAGATGGAACAGAAAGTCTATTAATATTTCTGGAGCGTCCTACACAAGACAGAGATGGAGGGGATGTGGCTGGTCAACAGGGCACTATTAAGAATATGGAGGTCTTCCATGCCTTGCTGAAAATCTCGAACTTTCTCTTTGGGTGGTGTGTAGTCATCGGATGTTTACAAGGATGAAGCAACATGGGTGGATTTGTATCTTAGAAAGATCATTATTGAGGAAAGAGAATTATCAGAAAGCCATTGTAGTAATCAAGTTGAGATCTGATAAGAATCTAGATTAAGGAAGTACTAGTAGAGATTATAGTGGTGAATACATTGAAAAAAAAATTCTCAAAATACAAACTTAGACTTTATGATTTCTCAAATATAAGGATTAAAAAATTGAAAAATAAAGGCAAAAATGTAGTTAGTTGGATTAGGCAAGGTGTGAAGCTCATCTAATGACTTTCAGACAATGCCTTTTTTTTTTAATGCACTACTTCATTTATTATTTCTTCTAGAAGGTGCATTTGCCTTAACCCTAAAGGTTAATGCCAGGAATTAACTAGACTCATTAGATATTGAATAAATCTATTTTAGCTTTAAAAGATAATTTTAAATTATTATCCACAATTTTATGGAATGTGTTATTGCTGAAAGCATTCTGTATTGTTTTCTCTGTATTTGTGTATATGTTTCTCTATTCTATTAAACATAAGATGGTCTGGAAAGGAGAGAATATTGTTAACTTGGGTTTGGCATGTGGCTCCAAGCAGTGCCACCTAGTGATTAAGCATGACATTTAGAATTAAAACACGAAAACAAAATAAGCATGGTTCTAAAGAGGTTAGCATCCATCTTTTTGACAACTGCCTTTATAGCTTTACTCCAAGAGGCAGGAGAAGCTTTCTTATTAGTTTGATTCCAGGACAATGGCTGGGCTACATTTACTAAGTTGCATCCCAGAGTGCATAAATTTTGATCTTTGCAGTCTTCTCCTCTTCTATCCATGGATTTGTGTGAGTATAGTGATGGAGGGAGCAGCATATTTGAAGACTTTCCTCGTTTCATATTATACATAGTCCAGGTTGTTTATATTCTAGATTTCAGTGGCCATTTCCCGACAAGACTGGAACTTAAGGTTTTAAAGAATGAGCCCACTTGGATGTAGAGCCTCAGTTTCAAACTCCAAATCAGTTTTACCAAAGAACCCTGCATTGGGATCTTGGCAGTGGCTAATTACACCAGGTATTAATAAAGCAGTACTCAGGCTTCCCATTTGTCAATGACACTTGTGGACATATGTCCCTCCAGAACCACACAGAAATGAAGCATGACTGGTCCAACGTAGAATTCAGCCATTCCAGAATACAGCTTCATCTGAACTCTACTGCTCTTCCTAACATACTGCATAGAAGAGTACAGCTCATCAATGTCCTTAACAGGGTTACTTTAATTGAGTTATATAACATTTTACAATTTTGTAACCTCCTTTAGCCTACCTTAACCTTATTTTAGAGCTGAGTTCTTTCAGTTCTTAGTGATTGGCCCAACAGTTCAACCATCAGGGGAATCATGTTTGCTTCTGCCACTTAGACTGCAGGTTGTTTAATATCTTTAAACACCAGTTTTCACAACTTTGAAATGGGAATTAAAATAAATTTCTAAAAGTGTATGGTTTAAATAAAACAAGACATATAAATGTCTTAACACAGTTTCTCTAATACAGTAAGTACTCAATCAAAAGATGAGTATTATTGCTATTTATGGAATATAGGTAAACCAGGGTTGTTCTGTGAATCAGTCACAGATGCAAAGAGATTTTGAAAAAATGTATAATCCTATTATTTTTCTTGTTAAAATTTTCACAAATTGATGTCTAATTTACAACTCCTGTCAGTGCTTTGACCATACTAAGCGTATGATATAGTTAAACGAGTGAACACATGGATGGAAGGAAGATCAGCGTTAAGAGGAGTTATTCCTTCAACACAAATCCATCTAGCATATGCAATTTTTCTTTTGACTCCTCCAGACATTAACACCTGGCTAGTATGAAAAGTCTACCATCGATTATCAGGAATCTGAGTCACCACGCAGTTTACTGACTTGCTCAGAGTTACCAACATAGTGTTAGGATTGGGATTGAATTCAGGATGTCTGGCTCAGGAGACCAGGCTTTACTGCATCTTTAAGTATTATGATTAATTTGCATTTATTCAGCACCCAAGAAATGGAGAAAATACCTTTAAATTGCACATAAATATCAACAGGATTAGTGGTTATTAAGCTTGAAAACAAAGTAGATCATAAGCATACAAATAAAGGAATTTAAACCCTCTGTAAAGAATGAATTACCCCTTTCAGAGTAAGGGTCCCTGCTTCTTCCAGTGTACTATGTTAAGTGGGTAGCCAGCACATGGAGATACAAACTAGGTGCTTAAAATGAGATTCTTTAATAAACACATTAATTTGTCACCAAGGATTTTCTAGCTTTGTTTTATCTGCTCGCTGGTTTGGAGTGGTTAAGGACATCAAGTGACTTGTATCCATCATAATGCTAATTCTTTACCTCACCAGAACAAACGCAGGATATTAGCTTGAAAGACCTAAGCCTAGAATTTAATCAGGTACTTAATTTGTCCAATAAGCATTGATAAAGTGTCCCAGGCGCGGTGCTGTGTCCCTGCTTTTAAATAATTCATCTCCTGAGGCAGAGGGACACATACAAAGTAACATTGGCAATGCCAGGTAAAAAAGCACTGTCCAAGTATTTTTAAATTTGCATTATAAGTGGGAAGCTTAGTGGCCTGGGAAAGTGGTGAAGACTTCACAGACAGAAGTACTTTAAGGTGTGTTTTAATGAATGCAAATGACTTCAATAACCAAAAAATGGATGGAAACAGCCTGTCAAGCAGGGGGAATAGTATGTGTACAGGCATAGAGCAACTGGAGGCAGGGAGAGCATTTCAGAGACTATTGCAATCCATTAAGAGAGAGAAAATGAGGGCAAAAAATCCCAATGAAAACATAATGGTAAGTAACATAATTTTACACATACAATCCAAGAAGACTATTATCTCAAAGATCAAGCTTTCATATAATGCAAAGGAAAACAAGAAATGATAGATGATCAATATACAGATAGATGATAGAAACTTTTTTTCCTAGCATTATAAACAGAAGCCATCTTGATTTTCATTAAAAAAGATCTAATGAATAGTAAAGCTTTATTATATTTTGAAACACTCATTTTTGATTCGTTACTGTATATTCATTCAACACATATTTGATTCTTTAAAGAAGATTTCCCTAATAAATTGGGAATATATGCCAGGAAAAGATAAATTTTTATTTTTTCTAGCTCATAGAAAAGATAATGTTTTCTTGCTAGCTGATTGAATAACTCATGTTGAAATTAATTAGTAACTTTAGACATTTTGAATTTCTAACTTTGAGTTTTCATTGCAACCAAATAGTCATGAAAACCCAAAATATAATTAAAATAAGAATGTGTTTCACATCAGTTAAATTCAATCTTAGCAATCAGAGCAAATAATCATTTCAACTTGAGATCCTTCAGACATTTTTATTTTATAGTCTTGGTTGATTACCTCAAAAATCAAAATATTTGACTTGACCATGTATGAGGTTCATAATAACCATACAGAGTGTGTTGGGTTCCCATGGTGGTTATAAAAAATTGCTGCAGCAATTTGTAGTGATTTAAAACAACACAATTTATTATCTTGCAATTCTGGTGGTCAGATGTCCAAAATGGGTCTCACTGGCTAAAATAAGGGCGTTGGCAAAGCTGTATTCCTTCTGGATATCTAACAGGGAAATCTATTATTTCCTTGCTTTTTTTATCTTCCACAGCTGCCTGTATTCCTTGACTTGTGGCCCTGTTCCATCTTCAAGCCAGTAGTTAATTCCTTTTCACTTTGTATCACTCTGACCTCTTCTGTTGCTCTCTTCCACTTTTAAGAACCTTTTGATTACACTGGACCTATCTGGATGATCTGCTTATTTTAAGGTCCACTGATTAACCATCTAATTTCATCTGAAACTTTGATTCTTCTTTCATGTAAGGTAACATATTGACAGTTACCAGGAATGAGGTCAAGGATTTGGGGGGTGGTGGGGGGTGGTGGTGGTATTATTCTGCTTACTACACAGAATATGAATATTAAAAAAATAATCTGGAATATGGTTTTACAATGGCAAATTATGAGGACCAGGGAAGAAAAACAATCATCTTTATATAAAAGTGCTTATGTGTTGGGTACTCCAATATTTTGATGGCTACATTAGGCTGCTTCAACTTTCTTTTACCCTTGGGATCAGTAGTTACATTTAATTTAATTTCCCAATTAAGAAAAATTAAATTAATTACTTGCAGTTTGCCCTTGAGGATACATTCTTCAGTTTTAATGGCACATAGTTATTATGCCTCAGGAAAAGAAGGTTTACAAATGTTTATTAACACTCACAATTGCCACTACTCTTCCAAATTCATCTCTAAAGTATACAATTTAAAAATCCATGGAATACCTTCTAATAATGACATGCATGTCATACAAGCATCTTATAAGACATGCAGTTGCAGGAGCGGGAGACAAGCAAGGGGAAGAAAAGGGAAAAAAGGAAAAGATGCTTTGGTCTGAAGTTGGGAATTGCATATTTTCCCCCTGAGTCACTGGTTAAAAAAAAAAGAAAAGAAAAAAAGAAAGATTTAAAGAAGAAAGAAGAAAGAGAGAGAGAGAGGAAGAAAGAAATCAAGAAAGGAATCAAGAAGAAAAGGAAGAGTATTAACATTATGCTGTCTCAGTGATCCACTATTTTCAGCCCAATTTCAGATACAGAGAATGTGATCTTTTAAATGGTCAAAATTCTTGCATTCAGAAGCTGTGAATGCCTGTATGGCTCTTCATTCTTTAGTGGCTATCCCCTTTTTTTTCCAATTTGTTTTGCTGTGTTTTTCATATGTACTATGAGGGCCCTAAGGCCTTGGTTATTAGGATGAACTGAATGTATTTCTACTTATATTAATTTTCCTTGGATGAGTGTGTCACCCAAGATGGTACTCTTTCTTACTACTATTTTTTTAATACCTAGTCTTTTCCTCTCTGCTGCTGCCTGCCACTCTTGCCTGTCAGATTGCTTTTCACTGTGCCTGTTACCACTTCCAACCATCACTTCTGCTGCTGCTGCTGTTGCAGCCTCCACCTGCTTCGACCCTCCTGCCTGGTTGCTGTAATCATCTCCCTTCATTCTTGTTCTGTATTGCTGCTTCTTTTTTTATCCTATATCTATTCCATATTGCTCCACTTTATACCTGGTCAATACTGATTGTTGTGATCATACTTCCATTTGTTGACTAAACATTCTATTTATAATATTTAAATCTTCTGCTCGTAAATACTATTCGTTCATTCACTCATTCATTCATCCATTCACCAAATATTAATGGAATGCTTACACTTTAACATGAACAGTAGCACTATTATTAATTTAGGGGCAATAAAAATAAACAATACATAGGGGCCGGCCCAGTTGCGTAGGGGTTAAATGTGTGCTCTGCTCCAGCGGCCCAAGGGTTCACAGGTTCAGATCCTGGGTGCGCACCGACCCACTGCTTGTCAAGCCATGCTGTGGAGGTGTTCCATATAAAGTAGAGGAAGATGGGCACAGATGATAGCCCAGGGCCAGTCTTCCTAGGCAAAAAAAAAAAAAGAGGAGGATTGGCATGGATGTTAGCTCAGGGCTGATCTTCTTCACAAAATAAATAAATAAATAAATAAATAAATAAACAAACAATACATAATTGCTACTCCTAAATTTTATAATTTAGTTGTAGAGATGACAAACACACAGAATAACTACAATTTAAAAACCACAAGTAATGAATGTGAAAATAATAGAAAGTGTTGTCAAATGCTAAAACAAATGATCATTTTATGTTAAAGTATTAAGGACTGGTTTTTGGAGATAATTCTAATTTGACCTTAAGTTGCAAATATTGTCATTGTTAAAAATTAAAAGTTCTGGGTCTTAGACAGAGAACATATAGTAAGCAACAGGATTTTTTAACTCTTAAATGACATTTTGGTACAAGAAATACAATTCAGACTCAAAATATTTCAGTCTGATTTTTTGGTCCGTGTCCCTTTTATTTATTGTCTGCCTTATCTGTGCTCTGGTCTAAATATCCTGGAAAGCATCTACACCTACATAACAAGGAACACCTCAATGTCCCAGACAAGTTGGCTTACCAGAGTTTCCTACATAAGGTATTGGAAGTCTCATTTGCACAGACAAAGTGAAATGGATTTCTTTCCAATTATTTTAGGAGAGCATCATGGGATGTCAGATAGATATTAGCTTAAATATAAGGAAACTTTATTCCTAAGAATTACTCTTATAACTTCATAAGAACATGTGCTTTTTGCATGTAAAATTTAGATGCTTATGATAGAAGCCCTCGATTAATAAAATCTCCACATAGATGCAAAACTGTAGTATGAAATCTGCATGCAAGTCAGGTCCATATTCTTTCTGAAACAATAAACTAACAAAATGGGGTCTGACTAAAAGATGATGAACTAAGAGAGCATTGATATCTCCACCAATTAAAATAATTGGATTTTATCTTCCTATGGCAAGGCGCATTTTAAAGAAATATCGTTGACCTTCTCCTGCCCCCACCTACTTCTTTTTTTCATAATATAACACACTTCTGAAGTACTGAAAGTTTATAGCAAAGTTACACATGAAAGAAGTAGAGTTTAAATGAAAATTGCAGGCAACAAACATGTTTGGACAAGTCATGGCTAGGGAACACTACCCTTTCAGATTTCACTTTGTTAAATAAATTATTCCATTCAAGACTATAACTATGACAATGAAAAGCTCAACTTTTAAAGTATTACAGAGTGAATGAGAGAAAAATTTAAAAGAAATAATTGTACTTCCATAAACCACTTGTTGATACTAAGGTTACTGTCTCTTTAGCTATACCATATATATTTTATTCCTTAAAAATCTCATGGAAAACCATCCTTCTTAAAACTAAACATGTTGTTAAAGATTAAAAAAAAAAAACCTAAACATATATTACTTTAATCTATGCTCTTCCAAAATATATCTTTTTAGTGACATATAATTCATAGTTTTCATTTGTACTTAGATGGTAATATTCAATAGAACTTGTGAGTATTAAAAAATTATCTGTATATTGAGGAGGAATCATAAGACATATAAAATAAAAATTTTGGATTTTTTATAAGATTATAGCATTCTAAGATACGAAGATGACATTCTTCATAAAAAGGATCATTGTTTTAGAATTATGATGAAAGCTGTGTCTATTTAAAGCTAATCATATTTTAAAAATTAAATTAAATAATATAAATGTGAATCAATTCTTTCCATTTGCCCCATCTGAATATTAATATTCTCCATTAAAACAGATAAGTATTTTTTTTTTTTTTAAAGATTTTATTTATTTATTTTTCCCCCAAAGCCCCAGTAGATAGTTGTCCGTCATAGCCGCACATCCTTCTAGTTGCTGTATGTGGGACGTGGCCTCAGCATGGCCGGAGAAGTGGTGCATCTGTGCGCACCGGGGATCCGAACCCCGGCCGCCAGCAGCAGAGCGCGAGCACCTAACCGCCAAGCCACGGGGCCGGCCCTAAAACAGATAAGTATTAATTCAGAAAATTTGTTTCAATATCTGTTATATGCTTCCACATTAAAACAGAAATTTTTTTAGTTACTTTTTGAAGGAGTGATTAGCTGCTTAATTTATTCATTGATGTATTGGACCAGCTGGGTGTCTATGTGGTGCTGTAGTGAGATTTTGAAGCTCGTGGCAAAGCCCCTGATGTGCGACCTTCCATATAGAATGACTAGTTCAGACCGAAAGGCCTGAATAGACTTTTCAGGGGTAGTTGAACCAAGTCCTAACAAAAGAATCTGGGCAGAATCAACTCCTTTCCCTGATGGCATGCACTTCTCCGTTAAGGGCAGCAATTAAGTTCCAAAGGCAAACACACATAAACAAAAAACAAAATACAAACTTGTTTACACAAAGTTCTCAAAGAAGAGTGATCTGTGATCTCACAGCTGAATACCAGATATGACCTGAGTGATCCTAAACATCACATTATGAATAAGGAAAATGTTTTCAGCATGCACATCTCTGATTCCATGTGCTCCTGTTTGTTCAGATGGAATGGAAAGCAATTTCAGCCAGGATGATTCTGCTAAGGCAGCACTCTGCCTTTGCACCTCCAGGGGAAGGCGAGTGGGAGGCAGAAGGCACCCTGGCTCTCCACATATTCTGTAAAGTACCACATTAAGAAATGATCCACTCCTACAGAGCAGAGATAGGACAAAGGAGTACTGGTCCATTACTTTGCTTCAACTTGACCCTTATTACCCTCAAATAAATATTCATGAATCCCCCTCAAATATTGGGTCATAGGCAGAACAAGAAAGATATCTGGAATAATAAATGACACTGCTTGAACTCAGAAAGGGAAAAAAAAAATCTTGCTAATTTGTCACCTGTATTTATAGTTCAATACTAACACGCATTTCTTACAAGAAAATTAGAAAATAAAAGCATTTATTGAAACCTGAATTCATTATTTTTAACACAGTTTTTCTTTTTTTAATAAGATACAAAGGTCAGTAATTGCCATTAGGTTCCATTTTAACATACTGAATATTTAGCAGAAAAACATTGGAACAGTATTTATTTGTTAGCACAGAAAAATAACTGAAAACAGATATCTTTGATCCTTTTAATAAATTCAGACTCACACCCCTTAAGTACATAAAACCATCACATTACTTTTCTTTATTGTCAACAGCTTCTTATCAGCTTGGCCACACGTCAGAGTGGAAATAATGTGGTTTTCTTTTTAGGTACATCTGATGCATAAACAATTTTTTATAAAAAGTAGTGTAATTAGATATTTTCATTATAAATATAATTATGATGTGACAAAGTAAAACTTCTTATTCCAATGTGGGTGTGAATATATATACATATTCCATACATATATTTGAAATTTTGATGGTAGAATAAATTTCTCTTGAATGTTGAGTTTATCTCATCCATAGTATTTGAGATAAAAAAACAGGAACATACGTAGGTGAATAGTTTGTATTTATTTGTTCAGTTTTTATTTACGGTCGGCCTTCTGTATCCGTTGATTCAACCTGCTGTGGCTTGAAAGGCCTATGATGGTTGCATCTGTACTGAAAATTTACAAACTTTTCTTTCTTGTCATTATTCTCTAAGCAATATAGTTTAACTATTTACATAGCATATACACTGTATTAGGTATTATAAGTAATCTAGAGATGATCTAAAGTATAAGGGAGGATGTGCATAGGTTTTATGCAAATACTATGCCATTTTATACAAAGGACTTGAGCATCCTCGGATTTTGGTACTGGTGGGGGTTCTGGAACCAATCTCATGTTGATATAGAGGGGTTACTGTAATTCTATCCTACTATTTTAGCAATATATTGACTAATTCAATGAAATACATAATTTATATATTTAGAAAACCAACACCAAGAGTACAATTCAAGAGGTACAATTCAAGTCTTTCTAGAATTTTGTTTCCACAAATGGATGTTTCTGGATCCAGTGGGGAAAAAAGCCATGTGAGAAAAAGCTAGACATCCAAGAAAAGAAAAAAAATGCCTCTTATCCTCCTAAGTAGCAGTGTTTTTATACCTTCTATCTGCTTTTTCTTTCTGTTCTCTTTGATTGTAATGTGGAACTTTCTGATTTGGAGGGCAAGAGAATCTAAAATAGAATTGGACTATATTTCTCACCATAAGCCTCAATTCCACGCTTTTTTTTAGTGAAAGACTGACAGAATAAAATAATGAACAAACCAAGAAAACACTGAAGGAATTGTATAGTCTAGATGACTCAACTCTATTCAACTATGAATTAAAATACAATATTTAAAAAATGCTTAATTTGATACTTTCTGTGTAAATTTTGCAGTTAGGACACTAAATTTTTCTCATAAAATTTTGAAAAGGAGAATTGTATAAACAAAACTAGATATCTTATCTATCAGATGTTCATTCTGACATACAAAATGTCAGTTCTCATACTTTGAGGAGTAAGTCAAGATTAGGTAGGATAGGGATACGACATTTTGTATTTTTGAATAAAAGAAATTGGAACACAAGTTATTAACTTGCAATACAATTTAGTGAATTTGGACAAATAGAAAATATTCAGTCACTTATTCACTCATTTGTTAATTATTGGTACAAAATATTTACTGAGGTAGTAACTTACTGTAGAAGTGTGGGCTTTGAAATCTTGGAATCCAGACTCTGTGTTTCAATAGCAAGAGTGCTTTGGGTAAGAATCATAACCTCTCTATTCCTTAGTTTTTATGTATTTTAGGAAAATGTTAGGATACTAGAAATTCTCATGCCTTGTGTATATTCGAAGAACATTTTTGTTAAAAGCTCAAACGTATGTTTTTATGTAAATGCCTAGTAAATATTATCAATGATTTCAATGAATATTGTCTATGCATTCTATATCTTTACCGTGCTTTATTTTTCTTCTTATCAATTCTTATTATCTGACCTGTTATAGATTTATTTAATTAGCATAGATTTATTTATTTATGCGTTTCCTGTCCATCTCTTCCAGGATAATATAAATCCTCAAAGGAAACAAATTTGCAATTTAAATTATTTCATACAATTTATTCAATATTTGCATTTCCTAATACAGGAATCTTCAGTATCTTTTGTAGGTTTTAAAAATTGGAGTTTTGGTGGTTTATATAAAATAATTTTAAAATTTCACACTTTTTTTAGAAATTTTAACTCTTTCTAGCGTAATGTTGAAAATGCTTTTCTCATTTTTTCTTTTAGTGTAATTTTAAATTTTTAATTAACAAATTTTATAAACTGCTTTATAACATGTCAGTTACTTAAAAGATACTTATCTGCTACTAAAATTTCATTTTTTCCATTTCCATTTTATCCTTCTCCACACATGGCTTACGAAATGAGGTTTAGAGAAAGAAGTTTACTGATGAGGTGAGGAACTGACCAAGTGTGGATCAACTGAAAGACAACTGGAGATATGTCCTGGTGAGACCTAGAATGTGGGTCTCATTAATTTGCCTCATATTTGAGGTTGAAAATTTTTTTCAGTATAATATTATGTTGCTATGAATGACTTTGGATATATTGTGAGTCAATTAAATAATGATTTTTGAGCATTACAAATGAAAGAGATTGGATTGGTGGTTACCAGAGGGGAAAGGGGGAGGGTGGAGGGCGAAAGGGATAATTCAGCACAGGTGTGTGGTGATGGGTTGTAATTAGTATTTGGGTGGTGAACATGATGTAATCTATGCAGAAATAGAAGTATAATGATGTACACCTGAAATTTATACAATGTTATAAACCAATGTTACTGCAGTAAACAAAAAATTTAAAAAAATAAATAAATAAATAAATAAAACACTTCCCCAGTAAAGAGGAAAAAAAAAGTCATTTCTCAATAATCTCTCAGAAAATTATATTTGCAGTTATGTCAAAGTCTTACTTAATTTTACTAGTTGCCAAGTTGGATTGACTAGTTAAATGTTTTTCTGTTTAGTGAATACATTAATGTGATTTTTAAAATGATATCTTGGTTTCTTTTTATTCTGAAGAAACGAGGGCTGTTATAGACTGAATTGTGTCCCCTAAAAATTCATATGTTGAAGTCCTATCCCCTAGTATCTCAGAATGTGACTATTTGGAGATAGGACCTCTGAAGAGGTAATTAAGTTAAAATAAGGCCCTTAGGGTGGGTCCTGATCCAATCTTACTGGTATTCCTGTAAGAAGAGGAGATGAGGACACAAGGAGAAACACCAGAGGTGTGCACACACATAGGAAAGACCATGTGAGAATGCGGTGAGAAGGTGGCCATCTGAAAGCCAAGGAGAGAAATCTCAGAGGAGACCGAACCCCACTGGTACCTTGATCTTAGACATCCAGCCAACAGAATGATAAGAAAATAAATTTCTGTTGTTTAAGCCACCCAGTCTGTAGTATTTAGTTTTGGCATCCCTAGCAGACTAATACAAGGGCCTAGCAAAGCGAAACAGTTTGTTTAGGATCATACAGTTAGTGAGAGGAGGTCTCAGGTTCAGATGGAGATATGTCATACTCTAATGGATTCAATGCCATGTATCACCTGAGACATTAATATTAATTTTCTATAGTAACATTAGTCTCTCTTTGCTGTGTTTAAAAAAATGTGCATTTTTTTCATTCAAAATATTGATTCAGAATGGAATATTTACAAATGCAATTTTATTGCAACTATTAGAATGTGGGTTTTAATGCTGGAAAAAATTGGAAATTCTTATTTATTTTTTTAAGTGAAAATGTAACATTTATCTCAGAAATGTTGACATTTTTAAACCTAAAAAAGTTTTTCTCAGTAATGAAACAGATTTTTCCCTGGAAAAAAAAGCTTCCTTTGATCTCATGAAATATTCAAAGCGATAATGAAGCATGTTTTGCTTTCTTGTAAACCTGTTAAAATATTATTTTTCTCTGAGGTTGCCAGTGGTGAAAATTTTATCACACAGCATGAAATGTGTTATTTTGATACATTGACACCATATCAAAACTTATCCTTGCACATTCAACTTTGTGACAAAGAGTATTTTCCTATGAATTTCACAGGCTATTTCCATGGGGTTTAAAAAAAGTATTAGCTTCAGATGTTGAATGGCTTTTACACTGTTAACTGATAACGACAGGTTGATGCATATATTGATGATAGATTAATACTACATTATAACCAAATGGCAAACCTGTAATATAATTTCTAACATGTGGATATCCACATGAACTAGCAAAAAAGGTCTTTGACATCAAACTAATTAACAATCTTACTTTCTACCTCCATTTACAGAACTCTCACTAATGTCAATGTGGGCACATGATCTTAACAGGGTAGGAACAGAGCCTTAAAAATCTATTCCCATGATCAAAGTACCAAGAATCTAATCTTACTATCTTTCTTTTATTCTTCTTTAATTCTCGGTTTATTTTTTAGGTAATGAGATTTCTACTTTAGAAATATAAGATCAGCAATGTCATGGAGGAAAGAGAAGAGAAAGATCTCTCCATACAAGAAATAAAATAGTAATAAAAATATAGAGCCTGATAATTTGGGATAATTTCTTTCCTCTATTTGTGATCACACATTAAATCAGTTGTCAAGTCCCATCTTTCTAATTGCCTTATTATCATGAGTCCATATTTGTCATTTTCTACTGCCACTACCTTAGATCAAGTTATCTTTATTTTTCAACCGCATACAGCAACAACATCCAAATAGATCATCTAGTTTTTGCTTTTACCTTCCTCCCATACACTCTATAAACTGAACCCTCAGTGATTATTTGGGAGCTAAAATGGGATCATGCCACTCTCCAGCTTAAAATATTTTAATGTCTCCTAATAACTTTCATGATGAAAAACTTATACTTGAATTACTGAATTCTTATTCTCTTGTTCTTGAATGTCAGCTGCATTCTGCCTTACTCTTGGTTGTACTTTTCCCTGTTTCTTATATATTGAGAATCACCACTGTCTTGGTGGTTTGCAAAGGGCTTTCACATATATCTAATTACATATGCCTGCTATCATATATTTTCCTATACCCATGATGTTATTTTCTCAAAAAAATTTTATTTATTATCTTTATTTTTTATTGAGGTAACATTGATTTATAACATTCTATAAATTTTAGGTATACATCATTATATTTCACCTCTGTATAGACTACGTGGTTTCCCACCAAAAGTCCAGTTGCCATCTGTCACCATATATATGTGCCTCTTTACCCCTTTCACTCTTTCCCCACACCCCCTCCTCTCAAACCCCCTGCTCTCCTGGTTGTAACCACCAGTCTGTTCTCTGTATCTAGGTATTTGTTTATTTGTTTATTTATCTTCCAAATGAGTGAAATCATACTGTAAAGTCTTTCTTCGTTTGGCTAATTTTGCTTAGCATAAATCCCTCAAAGTCCACCCATGTTGTCACAAATGGCAAGATTTCATCCTTTTTATGGCTGAGTAGGATGCTATTGCATATATGTATACCACATCTTCTTTATCCATTCATTTGTTGATGGACACTTAGGTTGCTTCCAAGTCTTAGCTATTGTTAATAATGCTGCAATGAATGTAGGAGTGTGTATATCTTTTCGAATTAGTGTTTTCATGTTGTTTAAATACATACCCAGAAGTGGAATAGCTGGATCATATGGTAGTTCTATTCTTAATTTTTTGGAGATTCTCCATACTGTTTTCTATAGTGGCTGTACCAGTTTGCATTCCCACCAGCAGTGTATGAGTGTTCCCCTTTCTTCACATCTTCTCCAACACTTGTTATTACTTGTCTTTTTAGTAATAGCCATTCTGATGGGTGTGAGGTGATATCTCATTGTAGTTTTGATTTGCATTTCCTTAATAATTAGTGATGTTGAACATCTTTTCATGTGCCTGTTGGCCATCTGTCTATCTTCTTTGGAAAAATGTCTGTTCAAATCCTCTGCCCATTTTTTGATTGGGTTTTTCATTTTTTGATGTTCAGTTGTGTGAGTTCTTTATTTATTTTGGAAATTAACCCCTTGTCAGATATATGAATTGCAAATATTTTCTCCCATTTGGTGGGTTGTCTTTTTGTTTTATTGATGGTTTCCTTTGCTGTGCAGAAGCTTTTTAGTCTGATGTAGTCCCATATTTTAATTTTTTTCTTTTGTTTCCCTTGCCTGAGGTGACATGGTATTCAACATGATACTGCTAAGACTGATGTCAAAGAGTGTACTGCCTATGTTTCCTTCTAAGAGTTTTAAGGTTTCAGGTCTTACATTCAAGTCTTCAATCCACTTTGAATTAATTTTTGTGTATGATGTAACATAATGGTCTACTATCATTCTTTTGCATGTGGCTGTCCAATTTTCCCAACACCATTTATCAAAGAGACTTTCTTTTCTCCCTTGTATGTTCTTGGCTCCTTTGTCAAAAATTAGCTGTCCATGGATGTGTAGGTTTATTTCTGGGTTCTCAATTCTGTTCTATTGATCTGTGTGTCTGTTTTTCTGCCAGTACCACTCTGTTTTGATTACTATAGATTTGTCATATATTTTGAAATCAGGGAATGTGATACCTCCAGCTTTGCTCTTTTATCTCAGGATTGCTTTGACTATTCAGGGTCTTTCATTTTTCCATGTAAATTCTAAGATTCTTTATTCTATTTCCACGAAAAATTAGGACTTTGATAGGGATTTCACTGAATCTGTAGGTTGCTTTAGGTCATATGGACACTTTAACTATTTAATTCTTCCAATCCATGAGCACAGAATATCTTTCCATTTCTTTGTGTCCTCTTCAATTTCTTTCAACAATGTCTTATTGTTTTCAGTGTACAGGACTTACACCTTCTTGGTTAAAGTTATTCCTAGGTATTTTATTCTTTTTATTGTGATTGTAAATGGGATTGTGACCTCGATTTCTCTTTCTGCTAGTTCTTTGTACTGTATATAAATGTGAATGATTTCTGCATGTTGATTTTGCACCCTGCAATTTTACTGTATTTTTTTATTTCTAATAGATTTTTGGTGGATTCTTTAGGGTTTTCTATATGTAAAATCATGCTGTCTGCAACTAGTGACAGTTTTGCTTCTTCCTTTCCAAATTAGATACTTATATTTCTTCTACTTGCCTAATTCTTCTTGCTAGGACTTCCAATACTATGTTGAATAAGAGCGGCAAGAGTGGATATCCTTGTCTTATTCCTGTTCTTAGGGAGATAGTTTTCAGTTTTTCTCCATTGAGTATGATATTAGCTGTGGGTTTGTCATATACGGCCTTTATTATGTTGACGTGTTATCCTTATATACTCATTTTACTGAGAGTTTTTGTCATAAATGGATGCTAAATCTTGTCAAATGCTTTCTTGGCATCTATGGAGATGATCATGTGATTTTTATTCATTTTGTTCATGTGGTGTATCACATTGATTGATTTGTGGATTTTGAATCATCCTTGCCTCCCTGGAATAAATACCACTTGATTATGGTATATGATCCTTTTAATGTATTGTTGTATTTGAGTTGCTAATATTTTGTTGAGAATTTTTTGATCTATGTTTATCAAAAATATTGGCCTATAATTTTTTTTTTTATGTCGTCCTTCTCTGGTTTTGATATCAGAATAATGTCGGCCTTGTAAAATGAGTTAGGAAGTGTCCCCTCCTCTTCAAATTTTTGGAAGAGTTTGAGAAGGAGAGGTAGGTATTAAATCTTCTTTGAATGTTTGGTAGAATTCACCAGAGAAGCTGTCTGGTTCTGGACATTTGTTTTTGGGGAGGTTTTTGATTACTGTTCCAATCTCCTTACTAAATGTTTGGTCTATCAGATTCTCTAATTCTTATTAATTCAGTTTTGAAAGGTTGTATGATTCTAGGAATTTATCCATTTCTTCTAGGTTATCCAATTTGTTGGCATATAGCTTTTCATTGCAATCTCTTATAATTCTTTGTATTTGTTGGTATCCATTGTAATTTCTCCTCTTTTGTTTCTGATTTTATTTGTTTATCTTTTCAAAGAATCAGCTCTTAGTTTCATTGATCATTGCTATTGTCTTTTTAGTCTATATTTCATTTATTTCCACTCTGATTTTTATTGCTTCCTTCTTTCTCCTGATTTGGGATATCCTTTGTTCTTCTTTTAGGTGTACTGTTCCTTTAGGTGTACTATTAGATTGTTTATTTGAGATTTTTATTGTTTCATAGGGTAGGCCTGTACTGCTATAAACTTCCCTCTTAGTACTGCTTGTGCTGCATCCCATAGATTTTGGTATGTTGTGTTTTTATTTTCATTTGTCTCCAGGTATTTTTTTTATTTCTTCTTTGATTTCTTCATTGATCCAATAGCTTTTCAGTAGAATGTTGTTTAGTTTCCACATATCCATGACTTTTCCAGCTTTCTTCTTATAGTTGATGTCTAGATTCATATCCTTGTGGTCTGAAAACATGCTTGATATGATTTCAGTCTTCTTAAATTTATTGAGACTTGTTTTGTTTCCCAACATATGGTCTATTTTTGAAGATGTCGCATGTCCACTTGAGAAGAATATGCATTCTGCTGCTTTTGGATAGAATGCTCTATATATTTTTGTTAGGTTCACCTGGTCTAATGTTTCACTTAAGGCCAAGGTTTGCTTGTTGATATTCTGTCTGTGTGATCTATTCATGGAGTAAGTGGGATCTTAAAGTCTCCTACTATTACTGTGTTGCTGTCAATTTCTCCCTATAGGTCTAGTAATAATTGCTTTACATACCTTGGTGCTCCTATGTTAGGTTCACATATATTAATAAATGTTATGTCTTCTTGATGGGCTCTCCCTTTTATCATTATAAAATGTCCAAATTTGTTTCTTGTTATCATTTTTTTTTCATGAGGAAGATCAGCCCTGAGCTAATATCCATGCCAATCTTCCTCTTTTTGCTGTGGGAGACTGGCCCTGGGCTAACATCCATGCCCATCTTCCCCCACTTTATATGGGATGCCACCACAGCATGGCCTGACAAGCAGTGCATCAGTGCATGCCCAGGATCAGAACCCAAGCCGCCAGCAGTGGAGCATGCACACTTAACTGCTATTCCACAGGGCCGGCCCTCTTTTGATCATTTTTTACTTGAAATCTATTCTGTTTGATCTAAGACTACATCTGCTTTCTTTTCTTTTCTTTTTAATTTTTTTCGGTGAGGAAGACTAGACCTGAGCTAACATCTATTGCCAATCCTCCTCTTTTTCTGAGGAAGATTGGCCCTGGGCTAAAATCTGTGCCCATCTTCCTCTACTTTATATATGGGATGCCTGCCACAGCATGGCTTGAGAAGTGGTGTGTGGGTCTGTGCCTGAGATCCAAACCTGCAAACCCCAGGCCACTGAAGCAGAGTGCACGAACTTAACCACTATGCCACCGGGCTGGCCTCTATACCTGCTTTCTTTTGATTGCCATTTGCTTGGAGTATCATCTTCCATCCTTTCATTTTGAGCCTGTGTTTGTCTTCAGAGCTGAGATGGGCCTCCTGAAGGCAGCTTATTGTTGGGTCTTGTTTTTTAATCCATCCAGCCACTTTGTCTTTTGTTTGGTGAATTCAATCCATTTAATCAAACCATTTAATCAGGGTCATCATTGATATATGAGGACTTAATACTGCCATTTTATCTTTTTTCTGGTTGCTCTATATTTCCACGGTTTCTTTTTCCTTGTATTTCTGTCTGCCACTTCAGGTTGGTGGTTTCTGTGATGTGTTTCTTAGTTTTCTCTTTTTTTATGTTTTGTGACTCTACTCTGAATTTTTGTTTTATGGTCACCACATGGTTTGTATAAAAACTCTCAGATAAGATGGTCATTTTCTGCTTATAACTTCTTATCTTCATTTGCCTATGCAGGTTCTGTTCTTTTCCTCTTTCTCTTCTACGTTTTTGTTGTCACAAATTATCCCTTTTTGTCTCATGAGTTTGTTACCAAATTGAAGTGGTTATAATTGTTTTTAATGCTTCCTTTCCCTTTAACCTTTATGTTATAATTAAGTGTATACTAACCTATGCTGATACAAATTTTCAATTTTCTGATTATGTCTATCTATTTATAACCTTGCTCAAAGCTTTGTATACCTTTGCCTTTTCATTTCAGGTAGGAGAACTCCTTTCAACATTTCCTGTAAGGCGGGTCTAGTGGTGAACTCCTTCAGCTTTTGTTTTTCTGGGAAAGGCTTTATTTCTCCTTCATATCTGAAAGATAACTCTGATGGATAGAATATTCTTGGCTGACACTCTTTGTCTTTCAATATTTTGACTATATCTTTCCACTCTATCCTAGACTATAGGGTTTCTGCTGAGAAATCTGCTGATAGCCTAACGGGGATTTCTTTGTAGGTTATTTTCTTTTTCTCCCTGGTTGCTTTTAATATTCTTTCTTTGTCATTGATTTTTGACAATTTTATTATCATGTGTCTTGGAGAAAGTCTTTCTGCATTGAGATAATTGAGTGTTTTATTGTCTTCATGGATTTGTATATTCAGTTCCTTTCCCATCTTTGGGAAGTTCTCAGTTATAGATATATTTTAAATAAACTCTCTGCTTCCTTCTCTCTCTATCTTCTTTCTGGGATACCCATTACCCTTATATTGCCCTTTCTAGTGGATTCAGATAATTCTTGTAGAATTTCTACATTTTTTAAAGTCTTAATTCTCTCTCCTTTTCTACTTGCAGCATTTCTAGGTTTCTATCTTTGACCTTGCTAACTGTCTCTTCCATATGATCTGCTCTATTTCCAATGCTTTCTAATGCATTCTTCACCTCATTTATTGAGTTCTTCAGCTCCAGAATTTCTGTTTGGTTCTTTTGTTAGAGTTTCAATCTCTTTGGTAAAGTATTCCTTCTGTTCTTTGATTTTATTCTCAAGTTCGCTGAACGGCCTTTCTGAGTTTTCTTGTAGCTCATTAAGTATCTTCATGACAGCTATTTTGAATTCTTTATCAGTTAGATCACAATCTTCCATGACTTTTTGTTTGGTTTCCGGAGAATTGTTTTCTTTTTGTGATGCCATGGTACAATGGCTTTTTGTGATGCTTGTTGAGTTATTCCTCTGCCAGCACAGTTGTTGTAGCAAATACTTTTTAAATTTAGGTGTAGCTTTGTTTGTTTTGATTCATATTTTTCAACTGCTTGGAGATTAGAAGACTTTCTTTTGTTCTTCAGTAGGTGTCGCTATAGCACTAGCTTTTGATTTCTCTTATCTGAGCTGCCTCTGTTGTATTTGAGGATCTGCATGTTCCACCCTCCACCATCTCTATGTGGGGTGTTGCTGGTACTCTCATCATCACCTCCTGCACTTCTGGGGGTCACAAATGCCTTGCTGTAGCTGCTGCCACTGTATTCACTGGCTTTGCTGCCAGGGGCATAGGGATGGCTGATGCAACAACCATGTCCAGGATCACCTGGGTCAGAAACTCTGCTGCCATGGTGGTTGAAGGGGGAAGGTGAGGAGGGAGCTGGTTACACGGGACATGTCTCAGCTTTTGCTGTTTCCTTGTGGCTACAGGCATCACTGGGGTTGGGATGTAGGAATTAGTATAAGGAGCACCTCCACCACTGCTATCAAGCTTTGAGCTGCAGCCAGGGGGCGCTGGATCATGGGGCCCCACCTTTACTGCTGTTCTGTTCCTGTAGCCACAGGTGCCACTGAAACTGGCTGAATGAAGTCTCATGCATACCTCTGTTGCTGCCCACGGAGTTGTCTGGGGCTGGGGGTGACTGGCTTAGCCACCACAGCTGGGGATCCAGGATGTTGAGCTCTGCTTCTGCCTATTTGATCTCCTCTATGTCCTCCAATTTACCCACCTTTATATTTACCAATGTATGGGTCTTTCTGGCATCGTGGTGTGCTGTGCAATATAGTCTTTGTTGGGTAATGGATGTTTTACTCATTGTAGACTGAAGAGGAGAGACAAAAGGATCCTCTCATACTACTATGATGATGATGTCTCCCCCTATGCTGTTGTTTTAATGAAGAAAGAAATGTTGCTGCCAAATGCCATCAGTGAATTTTTTTACTAACTTTTTAAAGATTTGACTTAAATATTATCTCCTTAAAGAAGAATTACCAAGGGGCCGGCCCCATGGCATAGCGGTTAAGTGCGCGCGCTCCGCTGTGGGCAGCCCAGTTTCAGATCCCTGGTGTGCACCAACACACCGCTTGTCAGGCCATGCTGTGGTGGCGTCCCACATAAAGTGGAGGAAGATTGGCATAGATGTTAGCTCAGGGCCAGTCTTCCTCAGCAAAAAGAGGAGGATTGGCATGGATGTTAGCTCAGGGCTGATCTTCCTCACACACACACAAAAAAGAAGAATTACCTAAAAGTTTGTGACTCCTTAGCAAAAATTAAATACTCATTTCTCTGCAGCTCCATAAAATTTTATATCATCAAAATAATGCGTCATATTCTGCTTGCTTTTATATTACATGTATGTATGCGTTCAAAAAGTAATCAAATTAAGAGAACTATATTTTAATACATTTTTAGAGCCTCAGGATTTACTTTAGTGGTTTTTGTAGTACAACAGTGAAGAGATTTTTTTTTATCTTGAATTGAATGAATACTAATTTATACAGTAATTTCATCTTGTGCTCACACACACAGTCACTCACACACTCATAAATATAATTTTCCTTTACCTTTTGACATATACATATATATACTTATGTCAGATATAAAATACTTGAAATTTTAGTGCTTTCTTGTTTTAGTTTCATAATATTCAGAGTGACTAGACAATAACTGTATTAACATGGATTGGGTGGTTGATGCGTATAATAATGTAAAGGCTGCTTTATAACATTGCTACTCTTTTTCCTTTCTTTTTTTGTGTGTGTGTGTGAAGAAGACTGGCTCTGAGCTAACATCCGTGCCCATCTTCCTCTACTTTATATGTGGGACGCTGCCACAGCATGACTTGGTGGGCAGTGCATAAGTGCGCGCCCAGGATCCGAACCTGCAAACCTTGGGTGGCCAAAGCAGAGAGTATGAACTTAATCACTACACCACCGGGCAGGCCTCATAGGTACACCTATATCTCACAAATATGTTTTTGAGGGATTAATACCGCAAAAGTATGGTCAACATAAATCTGAATGGCATTAGACATTTCAAATATTAGATAGAAAATTTAAAACTATATTTGAAGAAATGGAACATCCTTACTGAAATTCTTTTGCAACAGGTTGTACTTTCATTTATTTTCAATAATTGAAACCATCAAACTCTAATACTGAAAAATAAAATCCAATAATAAGTCTGAATTTTCTCTTTCCAACGATATGTCAACACTACCTAGGTTTTAGAGTCAGAACGATAGATAACATCAGGGCACATTCTCCCTCAGGTGTATTTCTAGCTTCCCTGCCTTTTCATCCTGATAACCTACCTCAGTAATTTTAGCAAAGCCTGATTAAGCAAGGTTTTCTTTAAGCAAGTTTAATATGGTGTCTGTTAATGAAGGTTGAGAACAATTATGGAGCTGTGATTAACATCCTTTGACCTTTAGCTGAGGAATATAGGTGCTTAAATCCATGCAGCATATAGGCCTTTTGTAAATGAAAATGGCCTTGAGGAATATATTTTGGTGACAAGACAAAAAATCTGAGCAGAATGGAATTTCCTTGCATTGATTTCCTGTGGAATAGATGAAATGAAGAATATAAAGCTGTTCTTGAAAGAACCGTCGGGGGAAATCCTTGAGTTAAGAACATTTAAGTACCTAAATAATTAACTTGAGTCTTATTCAAGCATAACCCCCCAACCCAAACAAAATCCTTTTGCTAATATAACCAAATTATAGGAAATTAAATATAGGCTCAAGTGGAATGTTAGTGGACTGAATTTATCTAGATTATTCAAAAACGTAAAGTGTTGGAGAATTACATATAACAATCATGCACTTGAAATGAATGTTGGAAATTACTTTTGGGAGTCTGAGTGGTAAATTCTTAACATTCTTGGTTCTTATACGGATGGTTATAAGTACCTATCAATACCGTCCAGATCCATTGTGTCTTTACCTGGAAAATTGCTGGAAATTGCTGTTGTGGGGTGCCGGGTAATAATCGAAACATGTAAGAAAAAAGCTTTCAAATCTAAATAATTTTCCTTTTGATAGTAATAGTAAATAAATCTTGATATTAAAATAATTTGACTTTTATATGAAAATTCCCAAGGGAAACATGGTCTATTATACTTGTTTTGTATAGTATGATGCATGCATACAGGTTTTTGAAAAATAGATATGCTGTGAATTCATTATTTGGGTTAAGAACTTCATTGCTATAGTAAAGCAATAATTTCTTAAGTTTTTAGTAAGTCCCAGGAAACATTACAGAATTTTGCTGTATCTTGGCATCATAGTTTTGAGTATCTTTTAGGTTAGTCTAATCCTCCAGTAGTCCATTTTAATGTTTGGTCAAAGGTAGCTTGCAGTTACTTAGGGTTTGCTCAAAAGTCAATTTCATGTTAGCATGCAAATTGAGTGTATTATATGTTTCAGTCCTGGTGATGGCTATCAATAAGTTCCCAGGAAAATGTAAACATCTTAGAGTTTCAGTGACATAAAAAGCGAAAAGCACAATTTTTGGACTAAGATCTGAGGTACCTTAGCTAACACGCTAAGATATCTACTAGTTAGCTATAAGTCATTGAAAATTATTCTATATAAGTAGTGAAATACATACATTTTCCTCCATGTTCATTTATTCCTAAGAGCTCTTTCAGATTAACATATTGTGAGTGTTATTACATATCTGCAGTGCATGATAGTCATTAAATATAAAGAATGTAATAATTATCGAAAGATTGATTTAATGTTTCCAGGTTTTAAAACTAATATTTTGTACCACTCTAAATAAATTTATTATATTCAATATAATTTCTTATGAGAGTCCTGTCTGGTTTGCTTAACAGGCAATCACCTTTGACAGTATTGTGCATTAATTAGACCCAACAACTTATTTTATCCTGTTTTGTTTTGTTTTCATCCTATTTTATTTTAATTCTTTCTTTCTCAAGAACTGTTTTATGGTTGGAAAATTTCATTGTCTTTGGGGGACATTTTAAGCATCAATTATTGACTTATGATTGACCAAAAATCATAAAAGAATAACTCTTATATGGCTTTTCCATTTTTAGACATAATGACTAATATTTCATTTTTTAAATTCAATAGTCCATTGGCAGGGGAAATTTTAAAGTAACATACAGATAAATCCTATTCTGCAAGAGGTTATAAAATCTTATCAGAAAAACAAATGAACTTGATTAAAAAACGTGGATTGCAGCTTCAGGTCCTCTACTTAAAAAGCACCTTGATAATTCCGGACATCAATTTCCCTGATGAGATTATTGTCACTGATCTACTTAGCACATGATACAGGTCATATCTGCAAATTTCAGAATTTAAACTGTTCTTCATGTTTTTTAGATCATCTTAATATATATGAAGTGAAGTTAACAACTAGACTTGTCAATTAAAAAAATCAAAGACATTTAAAAAAGATCAACTTTTTAGAAGCAAAATGTAATTGTAAAAAAGGGAGGATGCCATTTATGTCTTCACGTACAAGAAGGGCTATTCTTTCAGTGTCCATTTACGAAATTGTTTAAGGTCATGGATTGGTAGAACTGAAATTGGAAGTAGAACTCCAGGCTAGATTAAGACTCCAATCAAAGGAATTTATATTAAATATTGAATCTTTATGAAGGTATATTTGAAGACTAAGTGTGATAAAATGGGTAAGATTTTAAACAAATAAAATAATCAATTAATATTTTAGCTATGAATAATATATTATGATTTACACATATAATGATTATTTGTTGTCACCTTGCTCTTTGATATTCTAGCCATTAATACTTACTTTTTCACTACTCCATTTCTTGGACAAGTCTAACTTGGTTTTTCTCTTTAGTTTAGATTCTGTTTGTTCTCTATTTCCATGCTGTTATATAGAGAAGCCGAGATAAATGTCGGCTAATGAAATATTTCACATCATATTTTTATAACTTTTATCCCTGGTTATAATTTAAATTCCTACTTTGCTTGATTTAATTGGCTTAATACACAGACCTTTTTTTTTAAATTTGCACAGGTGTGCATAAATCTACACATACTATCCTTAAAAATTTTTATTGACTCAAAATGACTATCTATAAAACATACTTTCTGTTATGCATATCAAAGTGTGTCAATAACTTTTAATCCCCAAATAAATTTATATAATACATTTAAAATTAAATTATGCAAGATGACTTGATTGAAAGATTACAAATACAATCAAATAGGAGGGTATGAGATCAATAACATGATAGAAATAAAGTCACAAAAAACTATTTATCTAAGAATAGTTTCTATAATTATAGCACAGCAAATTTAGAAACACATTTCTATATTTTTTTACTTTAAGGAAATCACTTTGATATATATTAAAAATAATTGATTGAAAGCTTGTCGTAATGAACAGTAGTCTTCATTCAATACGTGTAATTTGGAGGAAAATCCTTTGGGAAAAATGCTTTAACATTCATGACAAAAATCGAATTGAAGAATTCATTTACAAATCACATATAAATTCAGTTTAGAAACTGATTCACTGGGCTATTCGGTGAACACTATCACAAAATATCATGTTCATTAGAGTTTAAAGTATTTTTTACTGACAGCAAATGAGTTGACCAGTATTCCCTGGTGAAAGTATATGATACACTGCCCACAGAGCTATACCCACTGCAATCCCGATAGTCATTAAATGCTGTGAAAGCTTTGAATCTCTGATCTGCCAAGCATTTAGAGTCCATGTCATTTTTCCATTTCTCTAGTTAGGAATAATCAACTTGTTTCTGATCCAGAATTGTCACTTATTTTCTCTTTAGCATAATGGACTTTGACTTTTGAAATCAATTGATATGTGAATAATAGAGCAGAAATAAAAGTTTTTCACACCATCGTCTTTGTTGCAAGTATTCAGTACGCTAAGATACTGTGTTGATAAAAAAATTCAGGAAAATTTTTAAAAGATATCTCATACTGCAGAAATAAATACAGTGTCTTCCATGAAGCTACTTTATAAAACATGTCCAATACATTTCATGTACACTCAATAATTAATTTTTAGCTATTTACTTTAAACGTACCAAATAAGTATCAATTTAAAGAGACAAAAAAACAGCTCTGTGATATAGGTAAAGGAGTAAACACTAAATGTATTAGATAACATTTGCTGAAAACAAACTACCTTAAAATTTAGTAGATTAAAACAACAAACATTCTATTTATTCCTCACTTCTATGGTTGGCTAATTTGCATTAGTCTTTAACTGTTTCCTGTGATGTCAACTAGTCTCACTAATGCATCTGCCATTATCTGGTAGACAATGGGATGTATGGGATGTGTATCACTGGTTACATAGCTGGCTCTCCAGGCTTGTTCACATTATGTTGACTACAGGGTTGGCAAGATTATCAAAAGAGCAAGCCCTAATACACAGGCAGTTTTCAAACCTCTGCTTACAACATTTCTAAGATCCTATTGTCCAAAGCAGGTAACAGACTCACACTAATAGAGAAATCTACTCTTGATGGGAGAGCTAGAACACTACATTACAAAGAGATGTACACATGACAGAAAGAAATTGTGGACATTTTTTGTATCTATCATACTAAAAATTCTAAGATAACACAAAAATATTAGAGAATGAAAGGTAGAGTATATTTTTTAGGAAAAAATGTATTATGAAATATAACTTGCTATATAAAGTTGTTATTCTTTTAGGCCACTCAACACATGAACTCTTTTCAAAGTTTGGAGAATGTTCTGCCTTATCTACATTTATATAGTGCTGACAAAGCTTAAAATGCCAAATAATTGACTCATTTACTGAGCTTTCCTTGAGTATGGACAAATGACTTAGGCTCCATCAATCAGAAATAACTCCCCCGCCCCGCCCCAGTTTGAAGCTTGCGATGCGAAGCAAAACATGTGCAGGAAAAACCCCAAAAAACCAACAACAACCTGGGAGCAAGTGCAGCGATTACAGTCAGTTTCCAAGGGCAGCAGTGACAAGGATTCTAATGCCAGTTTTCAATGCACAGTGTGACCAGCGCCGTGTCAGTACTGTCTTCACAGAACTAGTGAGGTGGTAGGATTTGGAGGGAATATTCCAGACTATGTAACCTCTGTGTCTGGTTTTTTGTCCCTTCTGAAATGTCTATGATCTACCTAATATCCATCACTGGATACGTTTCTCTGCTTCTATCAGCCTATGTCAGTTTTGGTGATTTGCAAGTAAAATGCTAAGCAATATACTTGATGTGATTCTTGTGCAAATTAAGCATTAATTGACAAAAGGAATTTATGTATGTATATTTAAAATAGTATTTAATTTTCCATTGAAATTTTAATCAGAAAAATACTCACTTGAACATAAGAAGATGTAAAGTTACAAATCATTCCACTAACAATACATCTACAGCAATGCCAGGTATCTGAAGTCCAGTTGCTAGCATAGAAGAAATATGTATGAATAGTCCATATATATTAAATGCTCCATTTAAAGATAATTAATTACTGATTCTGTCCATTCAATCGATATAAGTAAACAGAGAGTATATCTTAACCAAGATATCTTTATTTCACAATTTAGGAAATTGCGACTCAGTTTTAATAAAACCCCCTTTTACTCCCCAGTACTTTCATGTCTGGATTTTTTCATTATTCCAGTCTCAACTCAAATGTTACCTTCTCAGAAAGGCCTTCCCTGACATTTCTATGTAAAATATAAAGCAGACTCTTCATCCTGTAATTTACTTCTGTTCACTTACACTGTTCCATTGTCTACACATTGCTCTACAAGGCAATATGACATACTGGTTAAGATTTTGGCCACAAGAAACAAATTGGAAAGTAAACAAGTCAATTGAAAAGTGGGCAAAAGATCTGAACAGATACCTCACCAAAGAGGATATAAAAATGGCAAATAAGCATATGAAAAAATGCTCATCATCCTGTGTCATTAGGGAGCAGCAAATGAAAATGATGAGATACCACCACATATCTCTTAGAAAAACTAAGATTAAAAAAAAAAAAAATACCACCATCAAATGCTGGAAAAGGATATAGAGCAACATGAACTCTCATTTATTGTTTTTGGGAGTACAAAAAGTTGCAGCTACTTTGGAAGATAAATTGGCAGTTTATTAAATAACTAAACATAGTCTTATACAATCTGGCAATTGTGCTCCTTGATATTTACCCAAATGAGTTAAAAAAACCGTCCCTTCAAAAGGTGAAAAGATAAACTGTGGTACATCCATACACTTAATTATTATCCAGCAATAAAAAGAAATGAGCTATCAAGCCGTGAAAAGACATGGAGGAAATTTAAATGCATGTTGTTCAGTGATAGAAGCCAGTTTGTCAAGGCCACATCTTGCATGCTATTATAGACTAAATGTGTCCTCCCAAATTTTGTATGTTGAAACCTAATCCCCAACTTGATGGTATTTGCAGTTGGGGACTTTGGGAGATGATTATGTCCTGGGTGTGGAACCCTCATGAATGGGATTAGTATCCTTATAAAGGAGAGCTCCCTTGCCCCTTCGCCACGTGAGGACATAGAAAAAAGACATTCATCTACTAACCAGGAGACGGGCTCTCATCAGACAGACCCTGAATCTGCCAGCTTCTTGATCTTGGACTTCTCAGCCTCCAGACCTGTGACAAATAAATGTTTGTTGTTTAAGCCACCCAATTCATGGTATTTTTGTTATAGCATCCCGAACAAGACACTGTAGAATTCCAACTACATGACATTCTGGAAAAGGTAAGACTATACTGATGGTAAAAAGATCAGTGGTTGCCAGAGAGCAGGGGAGAGGGATAAATAGGTAGAGACTGGGGGATATTTAGGGTAGTGAAATTATTGTGGTATTGTAATGGTATATACACAATATTATACTTTTGTCAAAACTCATAAAACTGTACAACACAAAGAGTGAGCCCTAATGTAAACTATGGACTTTAGTTAATAATATGTTAGTTAATAATAATATATCAATACTGGTTCATCAATTGTAACAAATATATCACAATAATGCAAGATATTAATGGACGGGGAAACTGTGAATGAGAGATGGTGTATATAGGAAATCTCTGTATTATCTGCTCATTTTCTATAAATCTAAAACTAAAAAAAATAAAGTTTATTAATGGGAAAACAAAAACAAATTGTCTGGCTTGAACCTCACCAAATATTTAATGTGCCTAAGTTTCCTAACCTGAAAAATACGAATTGATAACATTTCCTACCTGACAGCGTGGTTGTGAAAATCAAATGGAGAGATGCATGTAAATAATATAGAAAAATATTTATCATATAATGAGAAGCCAATAAAAGTTAGCTATTACTACAGCATTCCCACTGAAAATACTCTCCCTCTCTCTTTTTTTTTTAACTGTCTACTGCCTGCTCCCCAGATAAAATGAAAATCCAGAATTACAGGAGTATTTTCTGTCCTGCTCACACTTGAAACAACAGAATTTTGAATAGTAGCTGACAAATAATATGAATTCAATAAATATTTGCTGAGAGAATAAAAGGGTCAAGTATAGTAGTATTATTACTAATATAATAGTGAAATAAGGAGCTACCACTTTTCAGTGAAATTAGTCTTGATAGTCATTTCTCCTTCTGAATTAAATATAAATTTGAGGTCTTAAAATATTTAACATTTAAATATTACTCTTCTTCTAATACTATAAATTCTGCTTCCCTAAATTACATTTTAAATGTGCAAATCTCCCCCCTTCTTCCATCCAATTATTAAGTGTTCATCTAATCTATTATTCTGTTGCTATAGTTTTATAAACTATTTTGTGATTAATTAACCAGGGAGTTCTGCTCTCATCTTTCTTAGGAATTGTTCTCAAGAAAAGCCATCAACTTTTAGTAGTCATATTGCGTATGAAGAATCAGTAAAATGCTTTATAGATAAAATTTCTTTAACATATAAGGACTTTCTGTGCTGAATACTGGTTTGTAGAATGCCATATGGATACTGACACATGGATTTGAAACTTATCTTTACCACTTGCTGGCTGTGAGATCTCAGGCTGCTGCTCAGAATCCTTATCCATAGGTAGAGATCATAAGAGCGTCTAGTTCATAGGATGGACTGAAAGAAAAAACTAACACACACATACGTATATATCACACAGAACAAAACCTGCTATATAGTAAACATTCAATATATGAGAAATGCTATTTAAGAAAAACTTACCGTAGATGAAAAAAAAAATGTATGTCATATGGGGACAACTTTCTTATTCTAACGTTTGAGAAGAAAACCCATTTGAGGTTGCCAAGTAATAACTAGGTCAATTGATTCTTTTTTTTTTTTTTTAATTTTTTGTTTATTGCAGTAACATTGGTTTATAACATTGTAAATATTTCAGGTGTACATCATTGTACTTCTATTTCTGCATGGACTACATCATGTTCACCACCAAAATACTAATTACAACCCGTCACCACACACATGTACCGAATTATCCCTTTCACCCTCCTCCCTCCCCCCTTCCCCTCTGGTAACCACCAATCCAATCTCTGTCTCTATGTGTTTGTTTATTGTTGTTATTATCTACTACTTAATGAAGGAAATCATACGGTATTTGACCTTCTCCCTCTGACTTATTTCACTTTGCATTATACCCTCAATGTCCATCCATGTTGTCACAAATGCCTGGATTTCATCGTTTCTTATGGCTCAGTAGTATTCCATTGTGTATATATACCACATCTTCTTTATCCATTCGTCCCTTGATGGGCACTTAGGTTGCTTCCAAGTCTTGGCTATTATGAATAACACTGCAATGAACACAGGGGTGCATGTACCTTTGCAAATTGGTGTTTTCAAGTTCTTTGGATAAATACCCAGCAGTGGAATAGCTGGATCATATGGTAGTTCTATCCTTGATTTGTTGAGGAATCTCCATATTGTTTTCCATAGTGGCTGCACCAGTTTGCACTCCCACCAGCAGTGTATGAGAGTTCCCTTCTCTCCACATCCTCTCCAACACATATTGTTTCCTGTCTTGTTAATTATAGCCATTCTGACGGGCGTGAGGTGATATCTCATTGTAGTTTTGATTTGCATTTCCTTGATAGTTAGAGATTTTGAACATCTTTTCATGTGTCTGTTGGCCATCTGTATATCTTCTTTGGAGAAATGTCTGTTCAGGTCTTTTGCCCATTTTTTAATTGGGTTGGTAGTTTTTTTGTTGTTGGGATGCATGAGTTCTTTATATATTTTGGAGATTAAGCCCTTATCAGATGTATGGTTTGCAAATATCTTCTCCCAATTGTTAGGTTGTCTTTTCGTTTTGTTGATGGTTTCCTTTGCTGTGCAGAAGCTTTTTAGTTTGATGTAGTCCCATTTGTTTATTTTTTCTATTGTTTCTCTTGCCCGGTCAGATGTGGTGTTTGAAAAGATGTTGCTAAGACCGATGTCGAAGAGCGTACTGCCTATGTTTTCTTCTAGAAGTTTCATAGTTTCAGGTCTTACATTCAAGTCTTTAATCCATTTGGAGTTAATTTTTGTGTATGGTGTAAGGTAAGGGTCTACTTTCATTTTTTTGTATGTGGCTATCCAGTTTTCCCAACACCATTTGTTGAAGAGACTTTCTTTTCCCCATTGTATGTTCTTGGCTCCTTTGTCAAAGATTAGCTATCCATAGACGTGTGGGTTTATTTCTGGGCTTTCGATTCTATTCCATTGATCTGTGTGTCTGTTTTTGTGCCAGTACCATGCTGTTTTGGTTACTATAGCTTTGTAGTATATTTTGAAATCAGGAAGTGTGATACCTCCAGCTTTGTTCTTTTTTCTCAGGATTCCTTTAGCTATTTGGGGTCTTTTGTTGTTCCATATAAATTTTAGGATTCTTTGTTCTATTTCTGTGAACAATGTTGTTGGAACTTTGATAGGGATTGCATTGAATCTATAGATGGCTTTAGGAAGTATGGACATCTTAACTATGTTAATTCTTCCAATCCAAGAGCATGGAATATCTTTCCATTTCTTTGTGTCTTCTTCAATTTCTTTCAGCAATGTTTTATAGTTTTCTGTGTACAGCTCTTTCACCTCTTTGGTTAAGTTTATTCCTAGGT
The DNA here is from genome assembly GCF_057802395.1 of Ceratotherium simum simum. NCBI lineage: Eukaryota > Metazoa > Chordata > Mammalia > Perissodactyla > Rhinocerotidae > Ceratotherium > Ceratotherium simum. The sequence goes on along the minus strand of NC_141907.1, from coordinate 27,471,571 downwards.
ATTTTATTCTTTTGGTTGCAATTGTAAATGGGATGGTATTCTTAATTTCTCTTTCTGCTACTTCGTTGTTAGTGTAGAGAAATGCAACTGATTTTTGTATGTTGATTTTGTATCCTGCCACTTTACCATATTCGTTTATTACTTCTAAAAGTTTTCTGGTGGATTCTTTAGGGTTTTCTATATATAAAATCATGTCATCTGCAAATAGTGACAGTTTCACTTCTTCCTTTCCAATTTGGATCCCTTTTATTTCTTTCTCTTGCCTGATTGCTCTGGCTAGGACTTCCAGTACTATGTTAAATAGGAGTGGTGAGAGTGGGCATCCTTGTCTGGTTCCTGTTCTTAGAGGGATAGCTTTCAGTTTTTCACCATTGAGGATGATATTAGCTGTGGGTTTCTCACATATGGTCTTTATTATGTTGAGGTACTTTCCTTCTATACCCATTTTATTCAGAGTTTTTATCATAAATGGATGCTGTATCTTGTCAAATGCTTTCTCTGCATCTATTGAGATGATCATGTGATTTTTGTTCATTTTATTAATGTGGTGTATTACATTGATTGATTTGCGAATGTTAAACCATCCCTGCATCCCTGGAATAAATCCCACTTGATCATGGTGTATAATCTTTTTAACGTATTGTTGTATGCGATTTGCTAGTATTTTGTTGAGGATTTTCACATCGATGTTCATCAGTGATATTGGCCTGTAATTTTCTTTTTTTGTGTTGTCCTTGTCTGGTTTTGGTATCAGGGTAACGTCAGCTTCGTAGAGTGAGTTAGGCAGCTTCCCCCCCTCCTCAATTTTTTGGAAGAGTTTGAGAAGGATAGGTATTAAGTCTTCTTTGAATGTTTGGTAGAATTCACCAGGGAAGCCGTCTGCTCCTGGACTTTTATTTTTGGGGAGGTTTGTGATTACTGTTTCGATCTCCTTACTGGTGATTGGTCTAGTCAAATTCTCTACTTCTTCTTGATCCAGTTTTGGAAGGTTGTATGATTCTAAGAATTTATCCATTTCCTCCAGATTGTCAAATTGGTTGGCATATAGCTTTTCATAGTATTCTCTTATAATCTTTTGTATTTCTGAGGTGTCTGTTGTAACCTCTCCTCTTTCATTTCTGATTTTACTTATTTGTGCCTTCTCTCTTTTTTTCTTGGTGAGTCTAGCTAAAGGTTTGTCTATTTTGTTGATCTTTTCAAAGAATCAGCTCTTGGTTTTATTAATTTTTTCTGTTGTTTTTTTGGTCTCGATTTCATTTATTTCTGCTCTGATTTTTATTATTTCCCTTCTTCTACTGATTTTGGGCTTGGTTTGTTCTTCTTTTTCCAGTTCCTTTAGGTGCATTGTTAGATTGTTTATTTGAGATTTTTCTTGTTTGTTGAGGTAGGCCTGTATCGCTATAAACTTCCCTCTTAGAACCGCTTTTGCTGTATCCCATAAATTCTGGCATGTCGGATTTTCATTTTCATTTGTCTCCAGGTATTTTTTGATTTCTTCTTTGATTTCTTCATTAACCCAGTCGTTGTTCAGTAGCATTTTGTTTAATCTCCATGTGTTTGTGGCTTTTCTGATTTTCTTCCTATAGTTGATTTCTAGTTTCATACCGTTGTGGTCAGAAAAGATGCTTGGTATTATTTCAATCATCTTAAATTTATGGAGACTTGTTTTGTGGCCTAATATGTGATCAATCCTGGAGAATGTTCCATGTGCATTTGAAAAGAACGTGTATTCTTCGGTTTTTGGATTGAATGCTCTGTATATATCTACTAGGTCCATCTGTTCTAGTGTGTCGTTTAAGGCCAATCTTTCCTTATTGATCTTCTGTTTGGATGATCTATCCGTTGGTGTAAGTGGAGTGTTAAAGTCCCCTACTATTATTGTGTTACTGTCTACTTCTGTTTTTATGTTTGTTAATAATTGCTTTATATATTTAGGTGCACCTACATTGGGTGCGCAGATATTTACAAGTGTTATATCCTCTTGTTGGATTGTTCCCTTGATCATTAAGTAATGCCCTTCTTTGTCTCTTTTTACAGTTTCTGTTTTAAAGTCTATTTTGTCTGATATGAGTACTGCTACCCCAGCTTTCTTTTCATTGTCATTTGCGTGGAGTATCTTTTTCCATCCCTTCACTTTCAGTTTGTGAGTGTCTTTAGGTCTGAAGTGTGTCTCTTGTATGCAGCATATATATGGGTCTTGTTTTTTTATCCAGTCAGCCACCCTATGCCTTTTAATTGGAGCATTTAGTCCATTGACGTTTAAAGTAGCTATTGATAAGTATGTACTTACTGCCATTTTTTAACTTTTTTTTTTTCTCAGTGTTTTAGTAGTCCTTCTCTGTTCCTTACTTCTTCTATACAGAATTGATGGTCACTTTAGTTTGAGCTCTGTCTGAAAGCTGTACTCTTTAACTACCCTCCTCCCTCCTTTTATGTTTTTTATATCATATCTAACCTCTTTTTTGTGCATTTGTATCCATTACGTTCTAATCATGGAAATAGATAATTTTTCCTATTTGTGGTCTTCTATTTTCCCCTTAAATCAGTCCCTTTAACATTTCTTGTAGCACTGGTTACTTGGTGACAAACTCCTTCAGTTTTTGCTTATCTGGGAAAATTTTGATCTCTCCTTCCATTTTGAATGATAACCTTGCTGGGTAGAGTATTCTTGGCTGTAAGTTTTTTCCTTTTAGCACTTTAAATATATCGTGCCATTCTCGTCTAGCCTGTAAGGTTTCTGCTGAGAAGTCAGCTGATAGCCTTATGGGGTTTCCTTTGTATGTAACTTGACATTCTCTTGCAGCTTTTAGGATTTTCTCTTTATCTTTAATTCTGGACATTTTGATTATGATGCGTCTTGGTGTGGGCCTCTTTGGGTTTATCTTGTTTGGGGCTCTCTGTGCTTCCTGTACCTGGATGTCTGTTTCCTTCCTTAGGTTAGGGAAGTTTTCATCTATTATTTCTTGAAATAGATTCTCTGACCCCTTGTCTCGCTCTTCTCCTTCCGGGACACCTATAACACGGATGTTAGTGCGCTTGATGTTGTCCCAGAGGTCCCTTAGACTGTCCTCACTCTTTTTAATTCTTTTCTCTTTTACTTGTTCACCTTAGTTAATTTCTTCTAGTCTTTCTTCCAGCTCACAGATCCGTTCTTCTGTATCCTCTACTCTGCTTTTGAGTCCCTCTAATGAATTTTTCATTTCCAGTATTGTATTCGTCATTTCTGATTGGTTTTTTTTTATATCTTCCATTTCTTTGTTGACATTCTCACTGAGTTCATCTATTCTTCTCCCCAGATCAGTGAGCATCCTTAACACTCTTAGTTTGAACTCTCTGTCAGGTAGGTTGCTCATTTCTGTTTCACTTAGTTCCTTTTCTGGGGTTTTGTCCTGTTCCCTTACTTAGAATGTATTCTTTTGCCTCCTCATTTTGCCTCTTTCCCTGTGCTTGTGTCTACGTATTAGGTAGGTCAGCTACGTCTCCTGCTCTTGGATAGGTGACCTTATGTAAGTGATGCCTTAGGAGGCTTCCAGTGTGCTTCCCTCAGTTCTCAATGTTCCAGGGGTGGCCCCAATGTGGGCTACCTGTGTCCTTCTACTGTGGCCTGTTAGCTCTCCCTATAGGCGCCCAGGGAGGCTGAGTTATGCTCCTGGCCAGCTGTTGTAATGCTCAGCTGCTTGTAGTTGTTGTGGGACCATCAGTCTCTTTATCAGGTGTGGGGAGCCCCAGCACAGTTGGCTGTAAGTTCTAATACCACATTTGTGTTGCAGTATTTCTTTTAATTGAGTAGGCCCCCAGCGTGGCAGGTTGTTAGGCTCAGGGCCTTACAATTGCTGTAAGCCTCTAGCCTATTAGGTCTCTTGTCAGCTCTCTGAGGATTGCAGCTGGGTGGGGCTGGCCTCAGGCACAGGAGCACCCAATTGTTTCAGGCTTTGGAAGGTGGGGCAAACCTCCTATGTGGGTCTTTGAGAAGCACAAGTCTTCTGCAGCTGACAAGCCCTGTTGCCCACAGGTCCACACACACAGTCAACACAGTCCTGCCCCATGTGAGCACCCCGACCTCCCCAAGCGGACCCAGTCTCACCACGGCGGGAGCCCCACACACTCTGCCACGGCCCCACACTCTCCACCCGCTCCTTGTGCACACCCTGCCCACTCAAGTCGGCTCAGTTGCCAGGCTACAGAGAATCCAGTCACCAATCTATGCAGGCCCACACGTTGCCTGTGGGCTTATTGTTGGGTGGGGCCAGTCTCTAGGGTGGGCTGCCTGCCCTGGCTGAGCTGGATTACATCGCTGCTCTACTGGGTGGAGCAGACCCTGGGCTAGCAGGCCTCAGGGAGAACTCCAATGGCTTCTGTGTCAGCACGCTCACACCAGGCCACAACAATGGCCGCCGCCAATGTCCCAGTCCCTGGAGAGGTCTCACCCCTCACCGAGATGCACTCAGGGCCTATTAGGTGAGTCTCTTGTCACCAAAGCACTGTGCACCTTTCTTTCTGGTGATTTTAGGATGCTTTCTGAAACGGGTGAGTTTGTGCGCAGGCCCTTTAAGAGCCAGTTTTAGTTTCTTTGTGAACCGGGTTTTTTGGGGGTACTCCCCAATGCTTTAGTAGCAGGCAAAGTCAGATATTATGCTGCTGGTCTCGATTGTGCTGGGTCCACAAAATGCCCACAGTGGGGGCGCTCCCCGGCTCAGGACCCCGCGCCTCCAGGGAGGCTGCGTACCTGTGAGCTGCTCCCGGCGGCCGTGAAGCTGGCGGCTTGTGAAGGCGACGTTTTTCCTCTCCGGAAGGGAGTCTCTGCCTCTTCTACCCCAGTTAGGATTGTCCGTTGTCGCAGGAATTCCTCTCATCCAGTTTTCAGTTCTGTCTCAGGGGTAATTTTTCCACGAGTAGTTGTAAATTGGCTGTGTCCACAGGAGGAGGTGAGTTCAGAGTCTGCCTACGCCGCCATCTTGACTCCGCCTCTTGGTCAGTTGATTCTCAATGAAGACTTGATTTTCATTCACAAGCTTTTTTATGCCGGTTGTTTGCTCAGTTCTCTGGCCTTAGATTCTTAATATATGTCCAGCTAGCAATCTCAAATACTCTTCCTATTAACCACAGTTTTTATTGAGCAAAAACATACGTAGATGAATGACAATTTATCACAAGTGCCAATAGAATCAACATGATCCTGGTAGAGAGCAAAGCCCAGGTGAGCCAGTATTGTTTATAACAGAGTAAAGGCATGCCTGATGGATTCCCTTATAGAGAAAAAAGAATCAAAGGAGAGTTTTCTGCAACATTTAACCTAAAAGATACCATGTTCTAGAAAACTTTTCCTGACACTAATGCAAGGATTTGTATCCAAGAGATTTCCACATGAGAATTGCACTTAAGGAAATATTAGTACTGTACATATTTGTGTAATTAATAAGATAAACTAGGATTTATATAAACATATTTGTTGGGCTCTGCCAAGAAAAAGCATATGGGTTAGTTTTTGAGTAACTAAAGACAGAGACTGAAAAGGCCACAAATTTATTTTAATAGTTTCAAACTGAGAAACTGTTTAGCCTGAAAATATCCAATATTAAAACAAAATAAAAAACAGAAATATAAAACCAGAACTATAGAAAACTAATCAGAGTAACTGAACCACAATGAACAGGACGTAACTTGTATTGAGAACAAGGCAGGTATATATATACTAACCACAAAGTAATTAACCAATAAGCTAGTGATTAATAACTCTTAATCAGAGAGTCACATATGGTACATTTTTTAATACTCATTCACTTTGGGATCATTTTAATTCTTCTCTCTTCTTTACCCAGAAGCACCTTCAAGTATTTCTAAGGAGACATCCTGAAAACAAGGTGGACCCAAACAACGTTAGAAGTAGTAAGTTACAATTCCAATTTGTAAACCACACATCTCTTTTTTCTCTTTGGATAGCCACACTTCCAAGAGGTGCTTCCCAAATTATGAATATTAGAATTTTGAAAAATCATTAACATATAAAATTCCACATGAGATAAAGGCAAGAGACTAAAATTGAAAGAAAAGTTTCTACTCTAGCTTGATTATCTCATTCAGACAATTGAAATTGTCAACAGAAATAAAAAAATTTAATTCCTTTTGTATCTTTATTTTGTTTCTTTTCTCCTTTCTTCTTTACTTTATCTTGGCACTATGAGTATCTGAACTCAATTGCTACCTAAAAATATTGAAGCAAATGAAGCCATTTTAAGTTCTAACTTCATGAGAAACTAGATTATGTGTCAGAGACTATCATCATCTCATCCACCTCCTTCCTCCTCCTCCTCTGGCAATAAACACGTAGTTCCTGACACTTTTCTGATGGAAGTGAAAACACTGAGCCTTAGCATCTGAAAGTGAGGTGAGCAGTTGCACAAGGGGTTGCCGTTGGAAGACTACACACTGAAGGTGTGAGATGGTAGAGGAACTTCAAGAGTTAATGTGGGAATCAGGAAAAAAATGAGCTTTTTTAGGCTATAATCAGAAACAACATATGTTCTCAAGCTTTCACATTATCTTTCTACCTGTATTATAATAGTGTAATGGTGGGGACTGTATTTGATCTTGTTTGGAATCAGTATTATATTTTTAAATATTCCAGGCAGCAATTTTCTTTAATTTTTTGGTATTAACAGAGACATGCCATTCTTGATCATTGCCTTAGGTTTATATTTACAATCGAAATAGAAAAGGGGAAATGACTACAAATAGCTAGCTGATACATATATACACACTCAAAAACGTACACATGGAAACACTTGAAACATAAGTTTAGAATTTGGGGAATTGATTTCTACGGAGATAACATATTGTCTGTAATGTTCATGAGTATCATCTTTTACAGGAGATATACAATTTTGTTATTATATATTTATTTATTTTCATATTTCTCTCCCTACAAAATAGTCTTAAAATTCATGAGGGTAGGGATTTACCTGGGCACAGGTACTCAGAATTACTTATTGGAAGACAAGGCATCAATGGATATCAAAGAAGTCAACCACTGAGCTAACAGCTTAATTAGCTAAAAGCATGGATTGCATTGATCACTTGGCAATCCATCTGCTGTACAATAGTTTACTAATTACTTAATTGACTCCCAACTGATGAAATTGTACTTTCTAGACCCAGATTATGATAACAAGTGTGAAAGAGCTGGCATTACCATCACCTAGAATTTATTTGGCAATCATTTATTTAGTGCTTAATATATGTCAGGTAGGATTACAGATAATTCATTTAATCCTTACAGGCATCTACAGATATAGCATATTACTATCATTCTCATTTTACGAATAAAAAAATGGAGACATAGAAGGTCTAGGAAACTTTCCCAGTGTCACTAAACTAGAAAGTGTTGAAGCTAGAATTCAAACCCCAGAACTCTAATTCAAAATTTTACCTTTTTATTTGGTGAGGAAGATTAGCCCAGAGCTAACATTTGTTACCAATCCTCCTGTTTTTGCTGAGGAGGGTTGGCCCTGTGGTAACATCCATGCCCAACTTCCTCTACTTTATATGTGGGATGCCTGCCACAGCATGGCTTGATAAGCGGTGCGTCAGTCCACACTCGAGATCCAAACCTGTGAACCCCAAGCTACTGAAGCAGAGTGCATGAACTTAACCACTATGCCACTGGGCTTGCCCCGTTCTTGTTTTTTTAATACATCAATATCAATACAGTGCTTCTTTAAGTGTGTTCCACAGAGAACACTGGCATCAGAATCATCTAGAGTATTCACTAATATGTATGTTCGTGGTTTATTCCTAGGTATACCGATTGGAAACCCTGGCAGTGAAGTTAGCGAATCCGTGTGTTATTAAATTCTATAATTATTATTTTAAAAGCTGAAGTTTGAGGAGTATTGAATTAAATTTGGCTAAGGTTTACAATGTGTTTAGAATCTTAATATATTTTCATAATTTTGTGCAGTTCATAGAATTTTTAATTCTGTTGAAACACAATTTTTGAATTACAGTATCAATGCATATGTTTTACAAAAGCAAACAAACAAAAGAAAAAAACAGAAATATAAACACCTAAGAAGTCCCCTTTAATCTTCCCCATTACTCTTCATATAATCACTGTCAAATGATTGGAGGACATCCATGTGTATATCTCCTTTTCACTCTCTCTCTTTCTTTGTATCTCTCCCTCTCTCTCTTTCTCTCTCATGTGTCTGTGTGTGTGTGTGTGTGTATGTGTGTGTGTGTGACTAGATCACCATCCTAAAAGGCTATCGTGCTTATGGTCTCAGGAAAACTGTTCTCTAATTCTAGATAACCAATATTTATATTCCTTACCAATCTGATCAATAAAAAATAATTCATCAAAGATCTTGAATTTTGCACTTTTAATCACAATGAACTTGAATATATATTTTATGTACCATGGACTATAATTCTTTCTCCTGTTGCCTTTTTTTAGTTCTTTCTCTACTTTCCTAAGAAATCGTTTTTATCGATGCATCATATGTGTTAATCATATTTTTACAACTTCTAAGGAATAAGATCACGATTACCATTCTCAGATTGTGTTGCATTTCCTAAAAGCTGATGGTAAATGAATCTAAACAAGAACAGATCAATTTTCCTTTCTGCCAAGGCAAAGAGTGTAGAGGCATTTACTATCGAGCAGTACTTCTAACAGTAGAGGTCTTTTATGGGCAGAGAAAGATTTGAGACTATAAATAATAATTATGACAATGATGGCAATACATATCAACTAATATTAGATTTGAGTGTGTATGTGCTTATTTCCTTTGGGCATACATTCAAAATGTTAACTGAAATTAACATATTTACAAGTAAAACACTGCTTTCAATACAATTAAACACGTAGCACATAGTCCAGTGAACAAAGAATATTTCTCATGGGTTATTTGCTATGAAAGAAAGAAGACAACTTGGGGGTTTGAGAAAACTTAATCTCACAAGATATGGAGTAAGGGTGGCAGGTGCCTTCAACCCTGGGTTCATAACCTAAGGAAAGACAGCTGTTTGGGCATTTTGGATTGGGACTCCTGCCCTCAGCAAACATATTTGCTGTTCATTCATGGTCTCTTGGCTGCAAATACTCACAACCATCTGTTAAGATGGCACGTTGCCTGCTTACAAGTTAGTGAATCTGTTCCATTAGGAAATGGGTGACAAGGAAATAAGTGTTCAGTTGGGTAGCTGTGTAAGCCTTGCACTGCAATTGCTATGACTAGACCATCCTCTGTGACAAGTATATCTTATTTGTGTGAAGGTTTTGTTTTTCTTTTCTTGGAAACCTATTTTGTATATTATCAACTTTTGTTTAGAAAACAGGATATATTTAGCTTAGCATAGCATGGAGAGTTGCTTCTTTCTACAGACGCTATTTGTATTTTTTAACATCGTATGTAGACAAACAATAGACTAGTACTATCATTTAAAAACAACTGTTGCCTGTGCATTGCGTAATTTTTCCCAGTCTTGTTTGCTTTTATATATTATTGCAGGTTTACATTATTATTATTTTAGAGAATCCTGTCCTATATCTTAGAGCTGCATTTATTTTCTAGCTACATTTCAGAACTATCTTTCAATAAGCACATAGGTATTGGTTTAAAGAAAAAAATTAAAACCAAGTGTCGATGTAGAATGCAATGAAACAATAAGGGAACTCAGTAATGTCTACACTATACTTGTGACATAAAATTACATAGACAAGAAAAAAATCTAATAATTTTCTCTTACTTATCTTTTCATTTTGGCATTTCAGTTAACTTAGGAAATAGTTTTCCATAAGAAATATAATTCTCAAGTGTTTAATAAGTTACAATGACTATGAAGAAAGTATTTCTTACAATGCAGGTGTACTCATTTTTTATTCCCTGAAAATATAAATTCAACAAAAGATGATTATTTAAAAGTATCCAATCTACTTATTTTATATTCCTGTTATGATCATAAAGGTACTTCCTAACTTACAAACCCATGATAAAAATGGAAGGAATTCAATACCACCACTGGTTGCCACACATTTCTTGAGTCAGAAATTATAAAATGAACTAAGCAGAATCTATCAGAGGTAGTAGAGGAATGCGGTGAACCCATACTCAAGTTTTAAATCCAGACACCATCTGTTAGCAACGTCCCTTTGATGGGAAATAAATGAAAATGACCATGATCCCCACAGCCCATACACTCCATTGTTTTCCTACAATTGCTAAGGATTCCAAGTTCATGTTTGCCAGATTTCCTGGCAAATATACTTGTTATGATCAGCAAGGGATCTGATTTCAAATCCCTACATAGTGTCTTACTAAGTGAAACGGGATTTGTAAGGCAGGAGCGTTCCATTGTCCTAGTCTGGAGATAGTCCCAAGCAATCAGCTTGTTTGATGATTTACCTTAGTGCAAACTAATTCGTTTTTACTACTCCCTGATGACTGAGATGCTTCCCCTGCAAATAATTTTGCATGAGTTCCTACAAAAAGCTGCAGTCTAAAAAGTTATCCAATATGGTCTAAGGAAAATCCAGCACAGAGCAGTTCCGTTTAATGTCTTTTTATTTCTCCTTAAAAGCTCCCCAGTCTAGCACATGGTATAATTTTACTTCTGAATAACATTTTGTTCTTGACCCTTTGAAAAACTCTTCCCCCTCCTTGAAGGTAGAGGGAAATCAGAACAAATCTTTAGTTCTTCCTAAAATTAAAGATATAGAGAAAAGTATCCAGAAGGCATTATCCTACAGTTCAAGTCTCTCGGCAAATGAAAATTCATATACATTGAAGAGGGACGATAAAGAGATTTAATCAATGTGAGCAGACAGAAGTGTCAGGGCATTTGTCATAGGAATTTACATAGGAAATTGGATATAGGGAATTGGATTGAAAGTAAGGACTTAGGAAGGAATTATTTTAAAATAAGGTTTTCATGCAAAAGAGTCAAGCTGAAGCAACTGTGAAAAAGAGAGTGGGTTCATGTACATAAAATAAAAATGGAAATAAGAGTTTGTAGGATTGAAAGAGGCCACAGAAATTTAACTGTCTATGTAGACATTCAGTAGAACAATTGCCACCCCATTTTGGTTTTTTTTAAGATTTTTTTTCAAAACATCAACAATTTTTTTATATCTGTCTTAAAAACTCAAGCCACAGTAATTAACTAGGATTTTTTTTTCATCTTGGTGTCATTCATTTACTCATTCTTTTACTTGTTTGTTCATTCCATTGACACTGTGTCTAATTTGGAGATTGGCTGGAGTTAGAGGAAGGATTTATTTAAAGATCAATGAGACACAAAAGAGGAATTTCTAATTTGTAAGGGAAAACAAACCTGCTAATTTTCTGGGGATGCTGGAACAATGTAGCACAAACTGGATGGCTTAAACAACATAAATACATTGTCTCATAGTCTGGAAGTTAGAAGTCCACGATCAAGGTGTGACACAATTGGTTTCTTCTGAGAGCTATGAGGGAGAAATCTGTCCCCTTCCTCTCTTCTAGCTTCCGCTGGTCTGCTGGCAATCTTTGGCATCTGCTTCATCACTCCAATTTCTGCCTTCATATTCACTTGGCATTCTCCCTGTGTGCCTGTGTCTATTCAAATTCCCCTTTTTATAAGGACACCATTCATTGGATTAGTTGCCCACCTTACTGCAATGTGATCTCATCTTAATTAATTACATCTGCGGTGACTCTATTTCCAAATAAGGTCATATTCTAAGGTACTGGGGGTTAGGACTTCAGCTGATGGATTTTGGGGGACACAATTTAACCCATAATAAAATCTATCACCATATCACGTAACTAATATAATAATAATGTGATAATTCTATAATAGCACAGGGAAAGGATGTCTAACTGACAAGGAAACTAGGAATGGCCACACAATGGAGGGGATAATTGGGAAAGTATTGAAACATGAATATAAAATCACTAGGGAGTTGAGAAGGATCATATGAATTCCAGGTAGTAGAGATAGAATGTGCCAATATACAGAAGTGTTAAAAGGGTGACTCCTGATGGTGAACCACTGACATATTTAGAGTCCTTGGGGCAGAAGTGAGTGAAGACAGAACATTAAAAGGAAAACTAATAAATCATAATGAGTATAAGGAATACCTTCGCACATGCTAAGGGATGGGAAGGACTACATTGTTCTTCTCTGAGTGAGAAAGGAAGCCAATGTGGAAAAGGGGGACGTATTAAGCAGAGAAATGATCTTTTCTGAATATACAACTATATCTCCCTGTATATCTTTATCTATCTGTCTATCTGTCTATCTATCTGTCTATCTATCTATCTGTCTATCTGTCTATCTTTCTTTCTTTCATATTTTACAAGATCATTCTTGCAGTTTTGTGAGAATAGACTTTATACAGGACTGTGGTAGAAGCTGAGTGACTAAACTGGAGGCTGTTGCAATAACCCAGGTTATGGAGGCGCGATCAAGGGCATTAGCAGCGGCGATAGTAATAAGGGGCCAGATTCTGCATTTTGATGGATATATTTTGAGAGGGAGCCAAAAGAGTTTATGGCTGGATTAAATATTTGATGTGGAAAACAAAGCAAAGACAACAAATGTGATTTTTTGATATGGGAAAGGCTGAGTGTGATCAGGTTTTTCATTTGTTTTTGAAGGGGAGATAGTTAAGAGGAATGAAGAGTTTGAGAGAACTCATGTGGCAACAGAAAGAAGGCAACATATATGCAAAAAAACAAGTAGCTGGATAGACATGCAAGTTCTTTTTTTATTGTTTCTATCTACTCAGTAAAATGAGAGGGAAAGTCATGAGCTGAAAGTAAGGATGAGGGAATAGGTACTAGAAATTTGAGGAAGGAAAGGAAGTGACAAAACAGTCATCCAGGAAAATAGCACAAAGAATAGACTAAGGGCTGTGTAGCACTGAAGGAACTGTGGAGATCAATTTTTGTGGGTTTAAAGTGAGATGAGTTAGCATATCGTGTGGATTTTGACAGCTGTATTCAGCTATGCCGGAGCATATATAGAATAATGGAAAGTTTGATTTACCTAGGATTGTCAGGCAAGTATGACGAAGCAAGATTGGGACAAAGGATTCTAGGATATACGCAACAGGGTGGTCTCAATAATAGACCATGGAGTCTAAGCTGAGACAGAAGATAAAAGACAACATGTAGTGGATGAAAGAAAGCAACAATCTCTGGATCAACATGTTGGTGTTGTGAAATGTTGACACTGTGACAGAAGAGGGAGTAAACGGAAAAAAATGAAGGTGTTGTCAGAGAATGGGAGACATGAAATTGATATTATAGAGGAGGTACAATTATTGACAATGACACAAACTGCAAATGATATGTTCTAGGTAAGGCTGCGCTGTTTAATATGGTAGCCACTAGCCACATGTGGCTATTGAAATGAAAATTAATTAAAACGAAAACTCTAATTTTTCAGTAACACTAGCCATATTTCAAATGCCCAACAGCCATATGTGGCTAATGGTCACAATACTGGACAGCAAAGAAATAGAAGAAATCTACTATACAGAATTTTTTTTTCTTTTGCTGAAGAAGATTCACCCTGAGCTAACATCTGTGCCACTCTTCTTCTATTTTGTACGTGGGTCACCACCACAGCATGGCTGCCGACGAGTGGTGTAGGTCTGCACCTGGGAACTGAACCCAGGCCACTGAAGTGAAGCATGCTGAACTTAACCACTGGGCCATGGGGCCGGCCCCCTACAGAAATTTTTATCATACAGTGCTAGTATAATAAAACCATGGGAACAATTGACAGGGGTAAAGTGAAAAGAAACTGTCGTGTTCTGGAAATACAGGGTGTTTCAAAAAGAAAGAAGTGATAAAAATTTTGAAATGTCAATGAAGAGAAAGAAGGACCTCTATCATCTCTTTTGACCCAGGTCAAAAGAGGTAGGAAAAACAAGATGGAATGCCAAGGGCTGCAAGGGAAGCAGTTTTCTCACCAGGTTTTGGCTAGAGCAAAAGGTGAAATGATCATCCCTGGATAAGGTTGAGGATATAGTAAATTTTGCTGTCGATGACTGTGATTTTTCAAAAGGCAAAGTGAAAAGGTTTAGGGAATCAGTAAGATTGGGAGAAGGGGTCAGAATAGGAGATATGAAAGCCCTAGCAGGATCAAAGACTAGGGGATTAATTTAATGGACATTAGAGTCTGGGGGATAAGAAAAGACTAGAATGTGTCATAATACTTTTTACAGTAACTAAAGTAAATATAAATAAAGGACTTGGTTGAATTTGTTTCATTGGGGTGCTGGATCCAGTTTATACTGCCTGGTGAGAGCTAGTTGTGTACATCTTCCGAATTCTGTATTCAATGCCGTCATGTTGGTAGCTTGAAATCAGCTATGGTGGGAGTATTTACACCATGGACATTAGCAAAAGCTCCAAATCAGAGCTTTTTTGCCCCTCTCTGAGAGCTGGTTTACCAGCACACTGTTGGTAGTTCTGCTGCTGGTCAAATCGGTGAGGACTGTGCTGCTTGGCGGAGGAGGGACAGGCACTGTGTGTTTTTCAATGGGGTACCTCTACATTCATTCTGATGGAGGTATGGGGGCCACGGGACGTGTAGTCTTAAAGGAACCTACAACTACTTTAGTTCATTTTTGTGAGAGAACATAGAATCTGTAAATATTTATGACCTTAGGTCATAGCAAGACATAAGACGGGCAGGTAGGGAGGCTCTCTAGATCATGAAGGACTTTGTATATCATACTAACAATTTTTTTTTTTTGAAGAGGATAAGCGACCAATGAAGTGTTTTAAAGGGAGAAGTAGAATAACCAGATTTGCAACTTTGTAAGTTCTTATGCAATGCTAAAGGAAAAAGGGAAAAAAGGTATGATTTTTTTTTTAGATCCCAAATAGATAAAACTTATAACTTGTGTCGAGATTCATGGAGATACTTTTTATTTGCCTTACATACAATGCCTTGGGGAAGGCAATTTGTGGTCATTCCCTCAAGTAAGCATGTCTTCTTATTGTCCTGGAGTAACTTTGTAAAAGGAAACTGATGGGACTAGCTCTAGTTATTGGGAGAATTTATTGGCCACATTATATCAGCCACTGTTTGGAAATTAGTAGAATTCCAATCCAAATTTTATTCAGAGAGAGATATTTTCCCAAAGATTATATGAACTCCAATATTATCTCCTACTGTCTTCCCAATCTTGACCCCTCACTCATCACCAAGGAACAAAATGAAATGTAATAAAAGTGGTAAGAGTATAGACTTATGATGTTTATCATATCTAAGGGTTACACTTCCTTTAACACGTCTGGACAGACCCCAGGCATCAAAGCCTATATTGCTCTACATAAAGTCTGACTGGGTTCTTAACTGAGAAAGATGAGAAACAATGTACATTCTCTAAAGCTAATATCTGTAGCAACAGAGAAACAAAAAAGAAAATCTTTAAAGAGTTAACTGGCCATAAAGAATGGCATAAGTTGCACAATCAAAAGTTTTCTACTTGCCTGAGTTTCCCAATTCTGCTTGATAATTAGTTTTGCTTTTGATTTGCCTTATGACCCAGTAGCGTCAACCTTCTGCAAATGTAACACATTTAAAATTGCTCAATCCGTGCCCATTTGGAATTCATTTCTAGTAAATGAATCTATTTGTAATTATTCCTTTTCTATTCTTGCTATCTTGAATTATAGGGTTTTCTCTGATATCTAGTTATACTCTAGTAAATACTTGCTATTGAGGGTCTTTATTTTTTTCTTTTATTTTCTTTACATTTATAATTTTTATCATATCTTTTCAAAATCTCTCCTGTATAAAATTTCCTTAACTATTGAAAGCAAAGAAACACAAATAAACAAAAGTAAAAGAAAAACAACAAATTGTGGTGGGCTGAATAAAAAATAAATAATGGAGAAAGGGATGATGTGCTATATGTGTAAAAGAGTGCCTAACAATTGATAAGACAATAAGAATGCCCAATAATAGTTGGAAAAATGTATGTAAAAAGACAATTCCCTCAAAAAGGAGCATAAATTATTTCATGTATTTTTTCAATATATGCATACTGAGTGCTTACTTTACTGCAGATTTTGAGCTGAACTCTAGGGATATAGTGATGAAGACAAACAGAAGCCATTCTGCTTTCATGAAACTATTGGTGTAGCAATTATGATAACATTAAACAAATAATTACCAAATTATTGAAATGCCATCATGACATAAACTATGAAATAAGACAACAGGATCCTATAAGATTATTGGCCATTAGTAAAAGTGGTACTAAGAAAATGATTTTAAGTAGAAACCTGAAAAATAAAGTACAGCACTAGGTATTTAATCTTTAATCATGATTTTTATATTTTTTAGATTTATGAGTAAAGCATGTTTAAATAATTTGGGGAAATATTTATATAGATATGGAGCAATTGAAAGTCCAGATGAATAAGCATAAATAATTTTAAACTGCTCTAGCAATAAAAATGCAAATTTAATTAAACAATGCTATTTAGAAAAGTTTTTGATTGATTTAGAAATAGATTGATTTAATAAAAATACTGAATACATTTATTTATTACTTATACATGTGTAGAAGAGTATACATTTTTTAAAAGTAATATATAAGTTTCTATTAAGAGCCAAGTAAATTTTCATACCTTTCATCAGATGTATTGATGAATCCGGACCAATGTATGCTCCACCCTAGATTTGCTAAGCATCATTTCCCTTACAGGCTGCTGGTCATGCTCTGCTACCACCTTATCTCATAGCACCTTTGGTTACCTTGACTGCGTTTAATGTGAATGCTAGATTCCCTGCATGGCTTCTGTGGTGCCCATGATGGTGAAAGCTACAGCATAGTCAATGCCCAATTCCTACTCAACAAGTTCCAGGAATGAGCTCGCCTGCAGCACTGCTGGATTCAAATAAAATAGTACACCAGAGAGCATGGAACATGGATTCCTAGGCTTCTCTCAGAAGAAGTAGCTGATATATCCTGGAAATGTGGGAAATTAACATTTCATGGAATGAACATTAGCCAATGAGACACAAGATAAAGAAAGAATTAGCAGAAAAATTCCTCTCTCTTCCTCCTTCTGATGGACTATTTCAAGGCCCAGCGGTTCCATATGGCCTATTCAGAATGTACCATATACTCAAGACAATAGCTATATTTTCATGTGAAGTGATATATCACCCCGTATTTACCTAAACTTTTTCTCAACATCACTTCCAATTTCCCTTATTTGCTGCCCAGGGGTTACACTTTAATTAAAGCATTAGCCTGTAAATTGCACAGCAGATTTTCTTTCCTATATAACCAAGACTAAGACATTTATGAATTCTGAAAATAATTCATATTAGCATAAAAGGGGTTTATAATGTTCTTTTAACAATTTATAAAACAATCAAAATCAGAGATATATTAAATGATCAATGACAGAAAATATTTTCACTATTTTTCTCCATGTATTAGGATTTTTTTCATCAATAAAATAATTATACATGGATTTTGAAATTATGTAATGAGGAAATTCAGTAATGTTAAGTAAAACAGAACAGAGAATTATTTACACTGTATGATTTCAAAATTAAATAAATTAAAAATTTCGATAAAGTTTGGTGGAAAATACACACAAGTGTTATGTTATTTTCTTAAATGAAAAAACTTTTTTCCCTCTTTTTATATTTTTCTTGCTCTAGTAAACAACACAAAGTAAATATTATTTGTAGTATGTTCAGTAGTAGCTCTCTAATTTTAGAAACCCAAATCCAAACTTGCGTTTGGCTAGTTATATTATGAGAGGAATAACCACCTAGTGAAACACTTTGAAATCATCCTCTGAAAGTTTTGGGTAAAATTATAAACATTGGATAAAAATGCAAAGTAATACAGAACTCTAGAGGCATGAAAACAGCTTTGTTCTATAAACTGGAACAAGCCTTCAAGGCTCAGAAACCAGGCGTCTTTACTATGATTTAGAGTATGAACCAATTCATAAAATGCAACAAACTATAAAGTCATAAACATTAATCTTCAGAATGAAAGCCCAGAGTTCACCAAAGTAAGAATAAATATGTAACAGTACAAAGTATAAAAGATTAGAAATATAAAGTTTAAAGATAGCTGCTTATATTACCTTATATAATTTCTTTCATGGAAAAACTACTATTCCTTTCATATTGACTTTAAATAATAAATGTAATATATTCCTTATAACATAAATTTTATTTATTTCTTTTTTATTTCTTTTGTGTGTGTGTGTGAGGAAGATCGGCCCTGAGCTAACATCTGCCAATCCTCCTCTTTTTGTTGAGGAAGACTGGCCCTGGGCTAACATCCGTGCCCATCCTCCTCCACTTTATATGGGACGCCGCCACAGCATAGCTTGACAAGTGGTGCGTCGGTGCGCGCCTGGGATCTGAACCGGTGAACCCCGGGCCGCCGCAGCGGAGCGCGAGCACTTAACCGCTTGCACCACCAGGCCGGCCCCAATATAAATTTTAAAACTCATTAGGTACAAAAAAATCATTCTCCTCAACTCTATTCTACAGAAAGGGTCTCTGGTACACTCTTTTCCTTAATTATTTTATGTGTATTATTCCAGATATTCCACAGACTGTGTAGTATGAATTACACAAAGAGAATGTTCACGAGATGATTACTTTCAACTCTGAAGATTATTAGGCCACAATTTGCTCTTCTTAGGCGCTCCAAAGTCTTTTTTTATTTGACCATGCCCATATTTTTACTGCTATATTTCTCACCAGAGGATAAATATTGTCATGATTGGTATATTCAGTTGTTACTGAAAAGATTATGTGTGATCAAAAATCCTCACACTGTGAGATTTACTGGAAATAATCTTTTGTTTTGTAATGGCAGCTGTTACTTTCAAGATTTTTTAGGTTTTAGACTCCTAAGGATTTTTATTGCTTGCCCTTTCAATAAGCAGATCCATTTTTCTTTCCTTAACTTGTACAATGATCTCTTAGTATAAGGATTGCTGTTCAAAACACTGATGGTCACATCTAAAAACATAGCAATCAGTCAAGTATGAAATGTAAGATTTGCAGGGCACCAAATATCACCTGCCCCTCGTTCTCCTTCCCTCTCCCTCCCTCTCTCCCTCTTTCATAGGCTTAAATGATGGAAATGTCCCAGTTACTCACTTCTTTGTGTAAAGGCACTTGTTAAAAAAACAAATATTGAGAAAAAATAATACTTCTACCTGTTGTCCTTCCAAGAATTCCACTTCAGTCCTCTGGCTGGGCCTAAAGCAGAAATCAAGGGATTTGTGTTTTCTGTGAAGAGTGATGGTGTTGGTGGGAGGAATTTTTTTAAGTGAAAGAAAGAGGGAAATAATAGAAATGAGTCATCTTAATTGCACTTGTTTGTGTTATATTGTAGTTTTTGAAAACCTGACCTAATAGGCCTGTGCGCCAAAACTTTATATATGATTATTTCATTACCACCTTACTTTGTAACGGCCTTGATATTTCAAAAGGCATCCACATTCATAGCCCACTGAGTCATATTGTGGTCATCAATTAACAATGAATCTCTGTGGATTGCTTTGTGATCTACTTACTCCATCTGAGTTTAGGTAAAAAAATACCTCAGACATAACATATTAAAGCTTCTTGCTGATGTTCTTGTTTGCTTCCTTAGACTATACTTTCCTTGAGAAGAAGAAACTACATTTTATTTAGGTTTGTATTAGAGTCAATGCCTCATTCTTTGTAAATAGCCAGTAGATCATTACTGGAAGAATGAACGAATTCATCACTTGAAAGACTGGGGGGAAATGGGTCAAAAATAAGTAAGTCTGATAGAGTGGGAAGAATTACATGTCTAGATCATGGGAGATTGCCTATGGAAGTAAGAAAACCCAACAATGGTGAGGACAAAGATCAAGAAACAAAGAAACCCTTGCATATTTAAAAAAAAATTTTTTTAAAGGCATACAAAGTAGAGAATGGATGACCAACAAGCAAATGTTATCTTCTTTGCAAATTAGTCTAAGACCAATTATGCTTAAGATGGATTCAGAATAGAAGAGTCAGGGTGTCATAATGGTAAATAGCTTATATATTTATTAACTTTATAATTCAAAAAATACTTTCATTATCAAATCTCTAATTAAGTACACCCATATTCCTATCTAAAATGTATCCGGAGGTCCTAGCAGAGATCAAAAGGGAGGCCAAGTCAATGGGCTTCTTGCCCGTGTTCCCAAAGCAAATAAAACAACTCTTATCTGAATTAAATATTAATTTAAGGTAAAAATTTTTTTTTAGAAAAGGCATTGTACAACAAAAAAAGTTAGAAAACTACTGACTGAAGTTTCTTCCAGTTATAACATTCAAACTGAAGCTGATTTTTTTTAATGCTTTCATAGGAAACTTGTGCCTTTTACATTAATTGCAGTAGAATAGAGCTACACATGTTTCGAGAAGAAAATAAAAGCTTTGATTTCCATAGGCTAGATTAATATTCCAAACTCACAGACGTTTGCTGTCTTCACTTGTAAAGAAACAGCCTCTTCTTATTTCTATTCAGAAACCTCAATTACTATTTCGCTCCCTGCCTCTGAGAGATAGAAAACCACTACTTTTCCCTCTTGTCTTCACCACTTCAGACAGTGACTCCTAGTGAGGTGAAGTGACTTACTAAGGATCATACCAAAAGTCATAATTACAGCAGGGACTCCTGGTCACCCATCTTTTGTTTTCTCTGGCAGCCTGAACCCTCACCCATGAACAAGGCACAAGTGTGCTACAAACTCCATCTGCTCCTCAAATTCATTTTTTAGCAGCAGGAGCTATGTGATAAATTCATCGTGGCATCCTTAAGGAAACTGAAAACCTGTAGTAGGAAGCAAAATTCATGAACTGAAAAGCAAATCAACTAAATTAAACATTTTAAACAAAATACCAATGTATCTATTTATGTCACATTTGTATAGAGGTCTCCAGGATCCCTTACAAGTGGTAATTACTATAAGAATATTTGATCAGCATGTACCAAGAGAGGTTACTCTCTTTAGTTATAATTTAATGTAGGATTAGGTAGGCGCCATGTCTTTTCAGGTTAGAAATATCTACATTTGTGTAAAGGAGTTTATTTGCATTAGATGGTGTATTGATTGATGTTCAGAATGGGCTGATTTGAATCTGTTTTCCTACATTTATGTTATCTTACCCGAGTAAGAAAGTAAGTTTATTCTTTTGCACTTTACAATTAACATCAGATAGAATAAACAACAGAATGTGAATATAGAAAAAAAAGTCAAACGCCTAAGAACCATAGTGTCTCCCTTCTTTAGATTCTAAGCTGAATTCAGAGGAGTCAGTTGCTATCTTAAGTTTCAACTTTCAAAATCTTAGTCACATGCATCAAATTGAATATGATGTCTGGTGTTGATGAAGAGGCTCTTAATTAGTTGTAGTACTTGTGGGATTTCTGGCTTTGTACAATAATATTGAAGTCCATTAGAAAGGGAATAAACTGGTGTCTGTGGCTGTGGATGTTAGAATGCGGAAACATCCATCTTTTTTGGCTATCCTTTCCTCAGAATATTTATTCCACTTCAGGGAGGGTTTTATAAAGTAATTCTACTGATTACATTACTATTATTGCATTACTGATAATAAGAAAAGGGTTAAAGCAAAGTTTCTCAGTCCAAAATAGTGTAGGTGGGCTCATTGATTAAGATCAATGAGTCACCATTCACATCTTGCCAAAGCAATGGGCAATTTTTGCCCTTTTTACTCAAATTATCAACTGCATATCAATAAGCAACCACTCTCTCTTTCTTTGAACACTGTATTCTCTAGTTCTCCGAGACATTACAATGACCAGCTTCTCCTTACTCATTCTTTATTTCATTTGTTTCTTTACTATCTCTTACTCCACTATCAGACATGTCAATATTGGAGTGTGCTTTGCTCCTTGATTACTTTCATATGACCAAGTTTGGACTGTACAGCAAGTGCCAGGGTGGGATAGCCAATAGTCGATCTGTACTACAGAGATGTCTAACAAGGCTCTCATCCTTTCAGTTATTGATTCTTCCCCTTCTCCCCCACCTATGTTTTACCCTCAAATTGTCATCATTCAATTATTTAGGTCAAGAATCTGGTAGTCACTCTGCCTTGTTCTTTACATTCTTTATCCAACATTTAAGTCTTTTTGGCTCAGTGTTTAAATAAAATACATCCTGAACCAGATCTCTTACTCTCTTAAATGTTACAACCCTATCTAAGCTACCACCAACACTCATGTGAATACTTACCACAAAAGCCTCTGTATTGAACTCCCTGATTCCACCCTTGCCATCGCACAATTCAACTTCCACTAAACCATATAAATCATATTTCACTCCTCAAATTAAAAAAAAAAAAACCCAGTGGTTCTGTTATAATATGAATAAAATTAAAATTATCTATCGTGTTTTAGAAGGTCCTCCATTAACCACTCTTCGACTCTCTTAAGCTATAGCCCAGCTGGCCTTCATTCTCTGAAAATGACCAAGAACATTTTTGTGTTATAGCCTTTGTACTTTATATAATTACTTTTTGGAAACCTCTCATACTGCTGTCCCAGATCTTTGCACAGCTGCTTTCTTCTCATCATTCTGTTCCCAACACAAATATCAAGAAATCCTTCACTGATAATCCAGCTAAAGCAGACCTCAGACATTCTCTATCACATCATCCTATTTTACACACTTCAGATCACTTACCATTAATTTTTGTTTCTGTCATTTTGGATGTTTACTCCTATTAGCATGGCGTGCTTCAGCACTGTATTCCTATGTCCTGGAAGAGTACATTTAAATAGATGCTGACTGGATGAATAGAGAAAAAGTACCACAAATAAATTTTGAAAATTATGTCCTAAGACCATTCCCACAGTTATTGACTGACTTAGCATGCTTCAATCATGCATTGCTCACTACACTAGAGTAAGCAAAAAATTCTAAGCATCTACTCTACAATTTATTCTGCTCTCAGGCTAGCAGTTGGCCAATAAAAAAGAACAGCTGAAAGTGACGCTTTTAGCAGTCCCAAGGCAGACTCATTCCCATTACATCAACTTGAGGAGGTTTAAGTCAGCCCAAGGACATCTCTGAACAGGTCAGTTTCAAAGAAATTCCGTTCCAAGGTGTTAAGTTCTAAAAGAATAACTATAGTCACTCAGCATCGTGGTATGAGTATAGTCTAGATTTGGATTGATCGTCTTAATTAAAGCACCTTGACTCCTAGACCCAGAACACGTTCTGACATAAAAACAACTGAAATGCTAAGTCAATGATTGTGCCTTACTCAAACTTCACATAACCCCTGGATAAGAAAGATAATTATTTTGTTTATTTGGGGACAGGTATTCACTTTTGCTTGCTAAGCATTGTTTAATGAAAAATTGCGTCATAATTTTGATGAACAGAAAAGATTTAAGAGATAAAAGACAGAGTTCAGGTAGTTAAAAGACCTGAGTCCAAGTCACTGGGGTAATGTTGAGCAAATAATTTCACGTAGAGCTCTACATTCTTAAATGTCACTATATGTTTTAAATCCACTCTGTTACTCGGTGTAGAGTAACTAATCTACTACTACATTGCCTACTGCAGAAGCCCAGTTTTACCTTTGAAGAGCTCTAACCCATAGAATGCTCTCTGGACAATCTTATGTTTATAATAGGAATTCAAACTATAAACTACCTAAGTTTTCTTCCAGTATAAACATCTATAAGGGATCTCCCTTAGTATTTTATCCCTTATTTTATAAAATCATAATTCATTCAATGTAAAAGGATTACTGCCAAGGAAAATACATGTTTAAGCCAAAAATATCTAGGAAAAATATAATTTTGGCTGCTTCAGATCATGGGATCTTCTGAAGTGTTGATATCAAATGGGATAAATTTATAATCTAAAAAGATCATAATATAATTTGAACAGACTTGGCAATAGGATTAGTAAAAAACATTAAATAACCTTTATATTTTCTCTGAGTTAAAAAAAGTAAAATATAATATAATAATAAAATATGAGATATAGCTCATTTATTTTATTGCCAAGTCTAGTTAGGAGTTTCATTTAATTTTATTCCAGTTCTTTTGACAGTGGGAGGTATGATATAATTTAAAAATACTTGATTCTAAACTTAAAGAAAATTCTTCTTCCTTCTGTTCCTTCCCTGCATGATGACTCCCACATTTAAATCTTGACGCCTGATCCCTCTTCTATGATCTAGTCTTGTATTTCAAATGCAGATTGGGGGCTGGCCCCGTGGCTTAGCGGTTAAGTGCCCACGCTCCGCTACTGGTGGCCCAGGTTCAGATCCTGGGCGCGCACTGATGCACCACTTATCCAGGCATGCTGAGGTGGCATCCCACATACAGCAATTAGAATGATGTGCAACTATGATATACGACTATCTACTGGGGCCTTGGGGAGAAAAAGGGGAAAAAAAGGAGGAGGATTCGCAATGGATGTTAGTTCAGGGTAGGTCTTCCTCAGCAAAAAGAGGAGGATTGGATGGATGTTAGCTCAGGGCTGATCTTCCTCACCAAAAAAATAAATAAATAAATAAAAATGTAGATTGAAGGCCTTCACTTAGGTATACTAAAAATTTTACTTCACTGTGTTGAGTTTGTTAGTGGGGGTTAGTCATTATGTGTTATCAATAAAACTTTATTTTCCACTCCCTCAACAACTGTCCTAGAAAAAACCATTATCCTCTCACATCTGAGATACAAGCCTTTGCCCTCCTAGTTCCCTTTATCTGTAATGCCCTCTCCTAACCCCTTGGTTCTTTCTCTACCTGATCATTTTACCCCAGGGGTTCTTTTTATCCTTTCCGGCTCTGCTACTTTTTTAATATTTTTTTAAATACTCAGTTTATTTTTTTAATTTATTTATTTTGCTTTGTGAGGAAGATCAGCCCTGAGCTAACATCTGAAGCCAATCCTCCTCTTTTTTCTGAGGAAAATAGGCCCTGAGCTAACATCCATGCCCATCTTCCTCCACTTTATATGGGACGCCACCACAGCATGGCTCTACAAGTGGTGCGTTGGTGTGAACCCAGGATCCGAACTGGCGAACCCCGGGCCGCCGCAGGGGAGCACACGCACTTAACCGCTTGTGCCACCAGGCCGGCCCCTAAAGATTCAATTTAATCATAAATTCCTAGAGGATAAGGTTCTCATTCTTCTTTCCCTCCTGGAGGCATAATAAATCATGTCTTCTCTCCCCCTCTTTTGCTTTTATACATACTTCTACCTTTTCCTTTACCCCACTAAGGGGACATTGTGTGAATTTCATGCCTCTGATAAGGGGTATCATGTCTTATTAATCATAGAGCCTTACCATGCACTGTATCCCTGGTACATTACCACAGCTGGCACATACCTGGTACTCAAAAAGGATTTTGTGAGTAAATTCATAAATGAATGAGTAAATGAAAGGAATGAATAAATAGGGGATCAATTATGTTCCTTATCTTTCTTATTTTCACCCTCCTGCCCAACCTGCAGGCACTCCTACTAGAATTGGGACCAATTAGAGCAAGTTCTTCTTCTGCAGCAACTTTTTTAGGGGCCTCCCGGTAACGCTAAGAGGCCAAAGATTTTTTTTTTTTTAATAATTTAATTTTATTTATTTATTTTTTCCCCCAAAGCCCCAGTAGATAGTTGTATGTCATAGCTGCACATCCTTCTAGTTGCTGTATGTGGGACGCGGCCTCAGCATGGCCAGAGAAGCAGTGCGTCGGTGCTGCACGCCTGGGATCTGAACCCGGGCCACCAGCAGCAGAGCGCACACACTTAACTGCTAAGCCACAGGGCTTGCCCGGCCAAAGATCTTTAGCAAAGTCTTGTGCTGCTATGTAACTTCATCTGGTTCACGGGCTTCCAGTAATTTGTACAGGCTTCTACTCCCTGCCTGTTGGGCTCACTAGATTTTTCTTCCTAAAGGAAAGCTTTAAATATGTCACTCTCATGATTGGAACTTTTTAGTGGTTCCACACTGCCTGTTACACAAAATCCAAACTATAGAGCACGATAATCAACACACTGCAAAGTCTGGCCAGTACCAATATTTGCAGTTTAATCTCCCACCACTTTTTCCCTCAAAAACTCTCTTTTGTCCTAGTATTCATTATTAGTCTCCCAAATTTCCAGACTTATTTATAACTAAGTATTCTACTTGTGATATGTTTCTATAATGAATACTTGCCAAACACACTAATCCTACCTATTTTGTATTTGGTTTATTTATTATGTTTATTCTATCTTAAGCTTAGACTGCAAGCTTCACAAGGACCAGACTTTCCTCTTATTTACTTCTGTATCCTCACTGCATAACAGATTTTCTAGTATACAGTATTTGGTTGCACAAATGAACAAATATATCAAGGTTTATCTTAAGGCTATTCCCTCAAAATGCCTTATATAGTAACTTCAAATGTTAATAAATTATCTGTCAAAATATTAATACCCATTTTTGTGTATTTCTTGTTAAATAATTACACTTTACCACCTTTTTTTTGAGTTTTATTTATTTATTGAGGTAACATTGGTTTATAACATTATATAAACTTCAGGTGTACATCATTATATTTCAATTTCTGTGTAGACTACATCATGCTCACCACTCAAAGACTAATTACCATCTATCACCATATACATGTGCCCTGACACCCCTTTTACCTTCCTCCCTCACCCTTTCCCTCTGGTAACCACCAATCTAATCTTTATACCTATGTGTTTGTTTGTTGTTGTTGTTTTTATTTTCCACTTATGAGTGAGATCATATGGTATTTGACTTTCTCCATCTGACTTATTTCACTTAGCATAACACCCTGAAGGTCCACCCATGTTGTTGCAAATGGCAAGATTTTATCTTTTGTATAGCTGAGTAGTATGCCACTGTGTATAGATTTCACATCTTCTTTATCCATTCATCCCTTGCTAGGCAATTAGGTTGTTTCCAAGTCTTGACTATTGTGAATAATACTGCAGTTTACTATCTTTTAAATTTCCTTGATTATTGTGTTTACTGATATTTAATTTTACATTTTTTTTTTTGTCTTCCCTTTTTCGTGAATAATCTGTAAACTGATAAGGACAAGAGTTATGTCCAACATTTCATTTCATCTCTAACAAATTTGAATAAAATATTTTTTAGAAATTTAAAGTCAAACAAACAGTTGGAGATAATCTAGTCTGACCAGAGTCCCATAAATACCTAAAATATAGTGGAAAGAGCTGTAACCTAGATTCAGATAAACAGTTCCCCATTTCTCGCTAAATCTTGTGTGAATTTTAAAAAGGCAGTTTACCTCTTAGTTCCTCTTCTTTTTCTTCTTAATTGGAAGAAAGAAGCCGAGGAGATTTATATCATGATCTATGACTTAACTAATCTTGATCCCCTTCCTGCACCTGCCATTTTAGCTACTGGAGGAATGGCTGAGCTCTGCAGAAGACATGACTCACGGCTCAGACAGAGCCCAATGGCTCTCTCTAGCTGATTTTGTCCCATTTTGGTTCCCTATGACACAGGTTAGGACTATCTTCCCAATGCTCTATCATTCCTGCTGGGTAGTTTTCTCCCAGCTTTGCAAGGTCATATTCTCTGACAAAATGGGCCCCCTGGAAGGTAACCTGCCTGGCAATTCAGCATCCATGCCTCATAAAAACTGAGGGCACCTTGCGAAAATTAACCTCACCTCTACAGAATTTTAACAAAGTCATTTTTGCTACATTTCAACTTCATTCAGGGATAACTCAAAAATTGATTGTTCTATTGCCTGAAAAACAGGGAGGAGATGTTATGTCCCCTCTGCCCTTCCTCTTAACTCCAATATGTAGTATATCTCCTGCTTACCAAACCAAAACCTTGAAAAAGAAAATGGACAATTGTTTCTGATTGTTTCACTCTGCTCCCTTATATCTTTCTTTTCACCATACTCAAGAAAAGGAAAAGATATGTGCTTCTTTTTTAAAATTTTCTCAAGTTAAAACTTTCCATTCTATATAACACAACCACAAGGCCTCAATGTCGTGGGTATAAATGATATCATCTCTGTGGACAACAGTCTTCCAGTTTGGAGGAGCTAAGAGACCTAGGATAATCTGGAAAAATTTATTCTTCCAACATTGCATAATTCTCATATCTATAGTCTTGTTGCATCAATTATATATGTCAAAAACTTAATGTTACACTTTTTTTTTATTCCTTCTGTAATAAATTCTAGTCTGCCACACTCTCTAGGAAGATGAATGCCTCTGGCCAACTGGGTCAAAGGACTTGTTCTCAAAAAGATAAAAGTGGATTAAAATATTAATCATTTAAAACTATTAGCCTATTTCCTATATAATAGTCAGCTTGACACTGACTATATTTTACATCTAGATGAGACTCAAGTCCTGATTTGGTAAATGACTCTTCCAAAGAGAGCTATTTGATCATGGGTTAAGGCAGGATTTATACCCAGGATTCATTATTCTTATTCCCATTTGGCTTTTGCCTATGTGTTATCAGGCAGCGAAATGGAAAAAAGAAAGTTACCCAGGATGCTCAGAATAAAAACAAAACCTGATAGAAGCAGGAGATGAAGAATAATTCTGAGCATAACACTTTCATTCTTATAAATCTTTCCTAGATTCCTTATTTCCTAATAACATGTCCTACTCATTAGACATCAGAGGAGAAATGCTAAGACAGAAAATTCAGCTGAAAATATTTACGATCAAGTAGCTTTCCTTAGGGCATTAAATTGTATTAGCATATGATCAATCAAACCTTTGTAATTGATATAATTTTTCAGGCAACAAAATGCTATCTTTGTGGCAGAAAAATTTAAATGTGTGGCATAATTTTAAAAACATGAGACTATTATTATATATTTCAAGGCAAATGGAGGTTTTTAAAAACACTCAAATGAAAAGATTTTTGAGATTATTATTTTTGTTTTTCTGAAACAAAATCTTTAAAATGCCATGTAGATTAATCTGTTGTCCCTCTGTGGAGATTCAGATGGGTTTAGAATTTAATATGATAGACACATTTTTTTCTATAAACTAGTACATTGTATTCCATGTGGCACACAATAAATGTAGTTAGACCCAAGTCAGAAGAATTAGGCTTAGAGACTAATTTCTCTCTGGGTTGTATACATCAGTATAATTAACTTCTTAATGCCTTTTTTCTTCCTCTTCAAAATAAAAAAAGGCAAGATTGGCAGATATCCACATCTCTCTTCTAGCTTTAAAATTCAGTGTTGCTTTTGTTCTATTGTTTTGTTACGTCTTCACAAGCTTGTTGAAAGATATCTTTTGGACCTGTGGGGATTTTAACCACCATGTAAAAACACATATATGTCATAAAACTAATGATACTATGCATGCACACATATTTAAATTTCTGAGGAATTCTGACTTAGGCCATTGTTATTTATTTATTTTTTTTTTTGTGAGGAAGATCAGCCCTGAGCTAACATCTGCCAATCCTCCTCTTTTTGCTGAAGAAGACTCGCCCTGGGCTAACATCCATGCCCATCTTCCTCTACTTTATGTGGGACTCTGCCACAGCATGGCTTGACAAGCAGTGTGTCTGTGCACGCCCGGGATCCGAACCCGCGAACCCGGGCCACCTGAGCAGAGCGCGCGCACTTAACTGCTTGTGCCACGGGGCCAGCCCCTGGCCATTGTTATTTTTGTTGTCACTGACGGCACTTCATCTCACTGTGTATTCATTTTTCAACTATAAAGCTAGACTTATAAACTAGACTTCAAATGCAGTAAAGAATAAACAATAAGATAAATTAGGTAGCATTTCACAAGTAAGAAAAGGCTTAATAAAAACCTTTTGTAATGGTATTTTAAGTAGAAATAGAAAACAAAAACAAAAGGATATGTAATTCACTCTTCCTAGTCAAATTATCAGGAAGTTTTGCCACTTTGTCAGATCTAGGTTTACTCATTTCCAGCATGATCAATTTCAAGTGAAATATTTGGCAGAATGGAGCATATTTCTATCGTATTTGAGTGTGTGTGTGTGCATGCAGACATGCATATGCAGGAGTAGGAGAAGATTAATGATAGGAAAAGAAGGTGGAGAAAAGGGGGGAAACACAGCAACAACCAGCTTTCTTCGTGGAATTGACCAGTTTCACATAAAACCAGTTTAAGGCTTAGCACTTAAGCTGAAAACTGAGAGCCGTCTTTTTGCTAATTATGGTAACATATTATAACAAAAATATAACCGTATAATTCACCACATAAAATACTAATTATAGGGAAATAGGCATTGCCATGTGCTGCTGATGGAGCTATAATTGTACAGAGCATTAAGGGAGCTGAAACTTTAATTATATATATATATACCCTTTAAGCCAGTCAATAGTCTTTTAGTAACTTAGCCAATGGAAATTATGAGAATTTACATTACGTTTTACGTGCAATAGTAGTGCATAATAGCAACAAATAGTGAACAAAGTCAAAATTATGAAATTTTGTACAATATTCAAAATCACACCTAAATAATATATACAGTAAATTGTTTATGATATATTTTTCAAGTTATTCATTTTCTAAGTGAAAAACACCAGGCTACAAAATTGTGTAATGTGATCACTATAGTTAGTGCCATCCAGTCAATTCCTACTCCTAGCAACCCTGTGTACAGCAGAGTGGAACGCTTCCTGGTCTTTTTGTGCCATCCTCTCACCTTCCGCCACTACGTCAGACAGTGCTCTGCTGCTATTCATAGAGTTTTCATGGCCAATTTTTTTGGAAGTGGGTGGCCAGGTCCTTCTTCCTAGTCTGTCTTAGTCTGCAAGCTATACTGAAACCTGTCCACCATGGGTGACCCTGCTGGTATTTGAAATACCGATGGCATAGCCTTCAGTATCACAGCCACACACAGTGGCCACAGCATGACAACCGACAGACTGTAGTGTGTGGTTCCCTGACCAGGAAATGAATCCAGGCCCCGGCACTGAGAGTACAAAATCTTAACCACTAGACAACAGGGCTGGCTACCTATGTTTATGGAAACAAAACTCCATTTTGAGGAAGGAAACAAAGATGGAAACAAAGATTTAATGTAAAGTAGCTATTCTTCTCTTTTTAGGGCAATAGAACCCGAACACCCAGGAAAAGGTGTACTCAGAGCACTTTGGTTAGACGAGAGTGGGTTGACCCTGACCGAGAAGGTCAACATGAGGAAGTCAAGGAGGACAATGTAAGGGAAAATATGATCATATAGTCTCTATAGAGAGAGATATAGACACTTTCTTGTATTTACTGTATGCTTTAACTAAACCTTCTGTAAATTCTTATTAAGAACTGGAGGCTGGTCTTTGTTATTCAATGCTTTGGGTCAGGACTTTTTGGCAGTTTGACAAGAAGTTACAACAAGAAGTTACAACAACAACAAAAAATAGACAAATCTAAGCACCCAAGGCACTCAAGGAAACATCTCAGCGAAACCGTGTGTGTGTGTGTGCATGTGTGTGTGTAGGCATGAATATATTATTGGACGTATAATGAAAAACACCAGGTTCTTATTTAAAATTAAATAACTTGGAATTTGTTGATTTTAGGTTCACAAAATGGAGGACAACCATGACAGTTTTCATATTAAATGAAGTGGGGAGTAATCACAGTAGAAACCTGAATTTTTAAAATATTGTGAAGTCCTTTCTTCTTTAGTCATTTAGCAAATTATAATACTTCTTGAGCTATTTATAACCATATTTTTAGACTCCACTTTATTTGTAGGTTCAACTTGAGGTGTGCTTGCAATGCAAAGCATAGATCTTGTACACAATCTTAGCCCTACCTCAGTGTTGAATCCTCTTCCTCCAATTCAGATTTCCATACACACATACATACAAATACATACAGACACACACACACATACATAAATAGTCCCATAGTCCCCAAATGCTCCTCTTAATTGATGTTAAGAGAACTTCTATTCACATATATTGTAGAAATCAAGAAATAAATGAAGTTGTCTTTCTTTTTTTTACTCCTTAACTTTATTTAGAGGATATTGAATTTTCCAGAATTTCTGAATTTGGCCACTAAGTGTAGTTTAACTTTTTAATTCTTTACCTCTTCTGTTAGAGTCAATAATACTTATGGTTTTATAAATTCATCATACTTCATTTTTCCCCCAAATAATAGTAACAAAAAGTAGACTTTTATCTCCCAAAACTTTAATAATCTTAGATATATCTTGTTTCTAGCACCCTATATAGCATATTTTAGGGACAAATAATCTATATTTCCAAATTAGGTTAGATCATACTTCTAATTTTAATTTTAGCATTCTTAATGATAAATACTCCCATTATATTAGTCCTTTTTTCTTTTTTTGCCATCCTGAGGACCAATCTGTAATACCAACAAAATATATTTCCATAGCCCAGCTTCATTTTTATAACTGTCTTTTAAATAATTTGTCTGTAAGCCCATTTATTCCCTAAATTAGTTTGCTAAGGGAATTATTAGAACTTTCAGATATGAATAACTACTTTAAGTTAAGGAGAGCAGTTCATCCAAATGCTGAGTGAAACTTTGTATTTAAAAACATTACGTCCAATTTACAGAGAAACTTTTACTCCATGTTAATAAAGTAGCATTTTAGTGATATGCATATGCATTTTGTAAGCATATTACATAAAACCAGCTACCATCCTATTACTAAACCCCAATTAAATTGAATTTATTGATAATTATGGCATACCATAATTATCATACCTCTTTATATCATACCTCAATATATATATTGAGTATATACCATACTCAATTTGCCAATCTACCTCTTTATCAATTGATATTCTTTTCTTAAATTATCTCTTTGATGATCAAGTGGCTGATTTTCCAAAGTTCTTCACAATGTATGATACATTAAAAAATAAGATAGTAGAAATGACCATTAAGTTAATTAACTACTTAAGTCATCACCTTTGTCTTGCTTTACTCTTGGTCATATAGCATAGACACAATGCATGCTACGGGGAAAATATAGAACAGATGGCAGTGATTGTAAGTTTAAAGAAGGATGTCTGTATAGGTAAGCTTCAATGAGAATGTAACGTTTAAGAAAATGCTTGGGAGAACTGTAGGAGGCTAAAAACAGGAGTAGCAGTAGATAGACAGGGGTAGTAGATGGACATGAGTTTTGACAAATAAATAGGAACAGATCACAAAGGACCCAAAGGGCTGTTTTAAAAAGATTTTATTTTATTCTCAGTGAAATTCATGAAGCTTTGAAGGGTCATGAGCAAAGAGAGACTTGATATAACTTTAGACTTTACTGAATCATCCTAGCCTAACCCTAACATATAACCAAGGCTTGGAAAAGTTGAGTGATTAATGGGTCCAAGTCACAAGGATAAACAGTGGCAGAGTCATAAACAGAATATAGTCCACCATGTATTATCTTCCAGCAGTCAGTAATTTGGCATAAGTTACTTGGTGACAAAATCACAATGGTCATGTCCTTCAGATATAGTATTTTAGGGGACTCTGAAGCTTATTCAGAATCTATAGAGTCAATTCTCATTCCTCCTCTTTCAGAGTTATTCAAGAGGAAAAGAGAAGTCATT
Organism: Ceratotherium simum simum; assembly: GCF_057802395.1. NCBI lineage: Eukaryota > Metazoa > Chordata > Mammalia > Perissodactyla > Rhinocerotidae > Ceratotherium > Ceratotherium simum. The sequence goes on along the minus strand of NC_141907.1, from coordinate 27,437,959 downwards.
TTAAGGAAACGGTCTACGTTCTCCAAAGAATCTTCCAAGTGCCTCAATATTATCTAAAGTACGTTCAAGGCAAACTGGTCTTTGTTTGGCAAAACTAAGTCTTTGAATGTGCTGAAATGGGGGAACTGCAGTGTGTACCCCATCTGACTAAATTTTTAAATGTTTGAAATATAATTAAGTCAATGTGATAACTTCCATAAACAAACACAGAAAAAGCATTTAACAGAAAAGAAAGCTTTTGAACCTTCTACTGTGGAGTTGACTTCTGATTTCTATATAACTTCCGTTTCCAGTGGTTCCTTTTTTTTTTATTTTTATTTATTTATTTATTTATTTATTTTTAAATTTTTTGTTTATTGCAGTAACATTGGTTTATAACATTGTATAAATTTCAGGTGTACATCATTATACTTCTATTTCTGCATAGATTACATCATGTTCACCACCCAAATACTAATTAGTTGCAGGATTTTCTAGTAAAGGGCAAAGCTCACTCAGTAATATCCAACTGTTCACAGTGAAGGTGAAATGGGCCCACATTGAAACATCTATTCTGGCTTCTTACAGACACTCCTTCAATGCAACAATGTTTATTCTTGTGGCTTTTAAAAAGATGGTGCTGAGTTAAAATAGCTTAAGTTCTTTGGACAGGCCCTGTTATATCTTTCCTCTACATTGATTTTTCTCAGAAAGCTCCACGGTATTGAAAATAAAAAAATAAAAAACTGATACTTTCTTATATAGTATGTTTTTCTGGCAGGCTTTCTCATTTTCTTTAAGGCTCTGCGGGTAAACTTAGATTCATGAAGAAGGTAATTCAAGGAGAAAATTAAAGACTGAAAAATTGTCTAATCTGTTCTTCAGAGCTATGTAAATGTTCAGCATTGAGTGCCTTTTGTTGAAATCATGTTTTAATATCGATGTGCTGTACCATTAGTAATGACTTTTTCAAAGCCTAGATTTAAAATATTCCTGCTCATGTAGGATAAATAAAGACATGCAAATTTTGCCTTCAGGCCACTCATTCATTTGGCAATTTATGAACTAGAGAAGCTAAAACAGTTCAAAATTTTTAAGTAAGCCATATTTTTGGAAGTAAAAGTAAGATTTAAGTGACACTATGTTTCAAAAACAAGGTAAAATTATTATATTAGGTAATAATAATTATAATAAATATAGCTTGACAACTTAAAGGATCTATGATACTTGATTGGACCATGAATTAAACAAACAGGAGGATTATAGGAATAATTAGGGGAAATGTGAATATAGATCTAAGAAAGATAATGTTATTTTATCAGTGATAAATTCTTTGAGAAGATGATTATATTGTGGTTTGATGGAAAGATGTCCTTGTTCATTGGAGATAGATGCTGAAATTACATATGAAAAGGAGGCGGGGGGAGAAAGAAAGCAAATGTAGAGAAATGTTAATAATTGGTGAATCTAGGAAAAGGACACATTACAACTTTTCTTTGGCTTTCAATTTGCTCAAAATAAAGAGTTCACAAAAATAGTGTTAACTATGTGCCTTAACCAATCCTTCCTTTATTCAATTATCATTGAGTCAGACATTCACTAGACACTGGGGATATAGAAGCAATTGAAAATGGGTCATGTCCTCTGATAACATACACTTTAGTAGACAAGATAAACATTAAACAAACACAAATAACTAATTATGGAAATCACAATGATTAGGGAGTGCTACGAAAATATATAACAAGTTACCAAAGGATAGGAGTTCTTCCTTGAGAGAATGACATGAAAGATGCAATATGTAGAATGGGTAGGATTTGGGGCAAAATTGTTTCAGAAAGAAAGGAAGCATCAAAGAAGTCAGTGAGTGCTCTTACTTATGTACGATGGCTGATTGTCAGTGTAGGAACCTGACAAGAAACCTTTTCCGACATGATTTTCCTGGGCATAGGAAAATCTTTGAGGACACAAGGCACAAATCAATCTTACTGAGTTAAATATCCCCAATAATGCCTAATGCAGTCACAAACAAAGTAAATGTTCAATAAATATTGTCTAACTGAATAAAGTTGCCTATTTTTTCATTTTATTCATAAAGAACATTATAAAATAATCAATCAAATTTTTCAACAGCTGAAGTATCTATTGAACATACTACATGAAGTATCATTTCAACACAATAACCTTCTGTTGAGCACCAGCAATGTAAAATATACCTATGCTTTATCAGATATCAGGAGTCTGATTAATGTGACTTAAAGTGAAGTCATGTAGGTATATTGGTAAATGAAAGATAGAATAGAATAGAGAGAAAAAAAGTCATTTTATAATTATTTTAATTCTATCCCATATTATTTATGAAATAGTAGTTGTGTCCTATTGGAAGTTAAGCAAGAAAACAGATATATTACGAAAATTGAATTTTTTACTATACATCTACAGTGAAAAAAAATAAACAATATCAAGCAAAAGTTTTAATAATTGACCAGTACATGTTAATTAAACCCCTCCTTGAAGCAAAAACAAAAACAAAATAAAAAAAGTTTTAAAGTATACCTGTTCTGGTTGTCCCTGTTAAATATATTAAGAAATATGAGACAATCTCTTTGTCACTCAGACTCTAAAATCTAGTATTAAATTATAGATAATAAAAGTAACATAAATTATAAATACATAAAAGAATCAATCTGCATAAAACAAAAATTCTAAGGCCAGAAGATATTAAAACTAATTCTTATTGATGCATACAGTTTTTGAAGTTTTTTATTTTGTAATTTTCATGTACTCTTTGCCTGTGACTTGTTTTTCTTCCCTCAATTCTGTGGCTTGGCAAATGAGAGTTTCCATTTTACTCTCCTTTCAGGGCCATCCAAACCCCTGTCCCCAAACCTTTTGTTTTTCCTTTCCTAGTAAGAGGGAAAAGGAGTTGTTAGCTAAATTAGAATTTTATCTCTACCAAATTAAACATTTCCATCTTTCCTTCAATAACATCAGCAAAATAATTCAATTCTTATTTGACAAACAACATTTTGAACTAGAGCTGAAAAATAGAAACTGAACTGGAAAAAAGGAGAAAAAATTTAAAAAGGCAAATAATAACTCAAGATAGGTAATCATCTTAGCTTGTGTAAATGGATTTCTCCACCTACTATAGTGCAACAAATTTACAATGTAATCTCAGACCTGTTGTCGAAGTTCTTTGAAATATAATGGAGAAATAATAATAATGAAAAAATATTATTAAAATCCAATTTGTGTTTTCTAAGAATGTCAGCCCAAACTAATCTCATTTTAATTTGTGATATTGTTATTAGCTAGAAGAATATGGCAGTGCTATAGATATTTATCTCTGATGAGAGACAGCATTTTGTTTTAACAACGTATTCAATGTATGTTTACCTTTGGTAATTCATTTCATAGACTCTCAAATTATCCAGGATTTAAGCTGAAGAAATATGGGTTAATAAAAGCAAAATTAGATACATTCTTAACTAGATAAACAACTTTACTCAAAGACGGCTGACACATTTCTCTTGCAATTTCACAGAAGTTTATCATTTGGAGTTGGACGTAGATTTATTCTATTTGGCTTAAGAAAGCAGACTAGGAGAGGGAGTCAAGATGGCGGCGTAGGCAGACTCTGAACTCACCTCCTCCCGTGGACACAGCCAATTTACAACTACTCGTGGAAAAATTACCCCTGAGACAGAGCTGAAAACTGGATAAGAGGAACTCCTGCAACAACGGACAATCCTAACTGGGGTGGAAGAGGCAGAGACTCCCTTCCGGGAGAGGCTTGCCCGCCTTCACAAGCCGCCAGCTTCACGGCCGCCGGAGCAGCTCACAGGCACGCAGCCTCCCTGGAGCGCGGGGCCCCTGAGCCGGAGGCGCCCCGCTGTGGGCATTGTGTGGACCCAGCACAATGTCGAGACCAGCGCATAATATCTGACTTTGCTGCTACTAAAGCATTGGGTAGCATCCCCAGAAAACCCGGCTCACAAAGAAACTAAAACTGGCTCTTAAAGGGCCCGCGCACAAACTCACCCGTTCCAGAAAGCATCCTAAAATCACCAGAAAGAAAGGTGCACACTGCTTTGGTGACAAGAGACTCACCTAATAGGCCCTGAGTGCATCTCGGTGAGGGGTGAGACCTCCAGGGACTGGGACATTGGCGGCCATTGTTGTGGCCTGGTGTGGCGATGCTGACACAGACGCCATTGGAGTTTTCCTGAGACCTGCTAGCCCAGGGTCTGCTCCACCGCTAGAGCACCGATTTAATCCAGCTCAGCCAGGGCAGGCAGCCCACCCTAGAACTGGCCCCACTCCAACAACAAGCCCTCAGGCAACGTGTGGGCCTGCATAGATTGGTGACTGGATTTTCTGCAGCCTGGCAACTGAGCTGACTTGAGCGGGGCAGGGTGTGCACAAGGAAGCGGGTGGAGAGTGTGGGGTGGTGGCGGAGTGTGTGGGGCTCCCCGCCGTGGAGAGACTGGGTCGCTTGGGGAGGTCGGAGCTCACACGGGCAGGACTGTGTTGACTGTGTGTGTGGACCTGTGGGCGGCAGGGCTTGTCAGCTGCAGAAGACTTGTGCTTCTCAAAGACCCACATAGGAGGTTTGCCCCACCTTCCAAAGCCTGAAACAATTGGGTGCTCCTGTGCCTGAAGCCAGCCCCACCCAGCTGCAATCCTCAGAGAGCTGACAAGAGACCTAATAGGCTAGAGGTTTACAGCAATTCTAAGGCCCTGAGCCTAACAACCTGCCACGCTGGGGGCCTACTCACTTAAAAGAAATACTGCAACACAGATGTGGTATTAGAACTTGCAGCCAACTGTGCTGGGGCTCCTCACACCTGATAAAGAGACTGAAGGGCCCACAACAACTACAAGCAGCTGAGCATTACAACAGCTGGCCAGGAGCATAACTCAGCCTCCCTGGGCACCTATAGGGAGAGCTAACAGGCCACAATAGAAGCACACACGTAGCCCACATAGGGGCCACCCCTGGAACATTGAGAACTGAGGGGAAGCACACTGGAAGCCTCCTAAGCCATCACTTACATAAGGTCACCTATCCAAGAGCAGGAGACGTAGCTGACCTACCTAATACATAGACACAAGCACAGGGAAAGAGGCAAAATGAGGAGGCAAAAGAATACATTCCAAGTAAGGGAACAGGACAAAACCCCAGAAAGGAACTAAGTGAAACAGAAATGAGCAACCTACCCGACAGAGAGTTCAAACTAAGAGTGTTAAGGATGCTAACTGATCTGGGGAGAAGAATAGATGAACTCAGTGAGAATGTCAACAAAGAAATGGAAGATATAAAAAGAACCAATCAGAAATGAAGAATACAATACTGGAAATGAAAAATTCATTAGAGGGACTCCAAAAGCAGAGTAGAGGATACAGAAGAACGGATCTGTGAGCTGGAAGAAAGACTAGAAGAAATTACCCAAGGTGAACAGGTAAAAGAGAAAAGAATTAAAAGAGTGAGGACAGTCTAAGAGACCTCTGGGACAACATCAAGCGCACTAACATCCGTGTTATAGGTGTCCCGGAAGGAGAAGAAGCGAGACAAGGGGCAGAGAATCTATTTCAAGAAATAATAGATGAAAACTTCCCTAACCTAAGGAAGGAAACAGACATCCAGGTACAGGAGGCACAGAGAGCCCCAAACAAGATAAACCCAAAGAGGCCCACACCAAGACACATCATAATCAAAATGTCCAGAATTAAAGATAAAGAGAGAATCCTAAAAGCCACAAGAGAATGTCAAGTTACATACAAAGGAAACCCCATAAGGCTATCAGCTGACTTCTCAGCAGAAACCTTACAGGCTAGAAGAGAATGGCACGATATATTTAAAGTGCTAAAAGGAAAAAACTTACAGCCAAGAATACTCTACCCAGCAAGGTTATCGTTCAAAATGGAAGGAGAGATCAAAAATTTCCCAGACAAGCAAAAATTAAAGGAGTTTGTCACCAAGAAACCAGTGTTACAAGAAATGTTAAAGGGACTGATTTAAGGGGAAAAGAGAAGACCACAAATAGGAAAAATTATCTATTTCCACGATTAGAACGTAATGGATACAAATGCACAAAAAAGAAGTTGGATATGATATCAAAAACATAAAAGGAGGGAGGAGGGTAGTTAAAGAGTACAGCTTTCAGACAGAGGTCAAACTAAAGTGACCATCAATTCTGTATAGAAGAAGTAAGGAACAGAGAAGGACTACTAAAACACTGAGGAAAAAAAAAAAAAGTTAAAAAATGGCAGTAAGTACATACTTATCAATAGCTACTTTAAACGTCAATGGACTAAATGCTCCAATTAAAAGGCATAGGGTGGCTGACTGGATAAAAAAACAAGACCCATATATATGCTGCATACAAGAGACACACTTCAGACCTAAAGACACTCACAAACTGAAAGTGAAGGGATGGAAAAAGATACTCCACGCAAATGGCAATGAAAAGAAAGCAGGGGTAGCAGTACTCATATCAGACAAAATAGACTTTAAAACAAAAACTGTAAAACGAGACAAAGAAGGGCATTACATAATGATCAAGGGAACAATCCAACAAGAGGATATAACACTTGTAAATATCTACGCACTCCAATGTAGGTGCACCTAAATATATAAAGCAATTATTAACAGACATAAAAACAGAAATAGACAGTAACACAATAATAGTAGGGGACTTTAACACTCCACTTACACCAACGGATAGATCATCCAAACAGAAGATCAATAAGGAAACATTGGCCTTAAACGACACACTAGAACAGATGGACCTAGTAGATATATACAGAGCATTCCATCCAAAAACCGAAGAATACACGTTCTTTTCAAATGCACATGGAACATTCTCCAGGATTGATCACATATTAGGCCACAAAACAAGTCTCCATAAATTTAAGAAGATTGAAATAATACCAACCATCTTTTCTGACCACAACGGTATGAAACTAGAAATCAACTATAGGAAGAAAATCAGAAAAGCCACAAATACATGGAGATTAAACAAAATGCTACTGAACAACGATTGGGTTAACGAAGAAATCAAAGAAGAAATCAAAAAATACCTGGAGACAAATGAAAATGAAAATACGACATGCCAGAATTTATGGGATACAGCAAAAGCAGTTCTAAGAGGGAAGTTTATAGCAATACAGGCCTATCTCAACAAACAAGAAAAATCTCAAATAAACAATCTAACAATGCACCTAAAGGAACTGGAAAAGAAGAACAAACAAAGCCCAAAATCAGTAGAAGAAGGAAATAATAAAAATCAGAGCAGAAATAAATGAAATAGAGACCAAAAAAACAATAGAAAAATTAATAAAACCAAGAGCTGGTTCTTTGAAAAGATAAACAAAATTGACAAACCTTTAGCTAGACTCACCAAGAAAAAAGAGAGAAGGCACAAATAAGTAAAATCAGAAATGAAAGAGGAGAGGTTACAACAGACACCTCAGAAATACAAAAGATTATAAGAGAATACTATGAAAAACTATATGCCAACCAATTCGACAATCTGGAAGAAATGGATAAATTCTTAGAATCATACAACCTTCCAAAACTGGATCAAGAAGAAGTAGAGAATTTGAATAGACCAATCACCAGTAAGGAGATCGAAACAGTAATCAAAAACCTCCCCAAAAATAAAAGTCCAGGACCAGATGGCTTCCCTGGTGAATTCTACCAAACATTCAAAGAAGAGTTAATACCTATCCTTCTCAAACTCTTCCAAACAATTGAGGAGGGGAAGCTCCTAACTCATTCTACGAAGCTGACATTACCCTGATACCAAAACCAGACAAGGACAACACAAAAAGAAAATTACAGGCCAATATCACTGATGAACATCGATGCGAAAATCCTCAACAAAATACTAGCAAATCGCATACAACAATACGTTAAAAGATTATACACCATGATCAAGTGGGATTTATTCCAGGTATGCAGGGATGGTTTAACATTCGCAAATCAATCAACGTAATACACCACATTAATAAAATGAAGAATAAAAATCACATGATCATCTCAATAGATGCAGAGAAAGCATTTGACAAGATACAGCATCCATTTATGATAAAAACTCTGAATAAAATGGGTATAGAAGGAAAGTACCTCAACATAATAAAGACCATATATGAGAAACCCACAGCTAATATCATCCTCAATGGTGAAAAACTGAAAGCTATCCCTCTAAGAACAGGAACCAGACAAGGATGCCCACTGTCACCACTCCTATTTAACATAGTATTGGAAGTCCTAGCCAGAGCAATCAGGCAAGAGAAAGAAATAAAAGGGATCCAAATTGGAAAGGAAGAAGTGAAACTGTCACTATTTGCAGATGACATGATTTTATATATAGAAAACCCTAAAGAATCCACCAGAAAACTTTTAGAAGTAATAAACGACTATGGTAAAGTTGCAGGATACAAAATCAACATACAAAAATCAGTTGCATTTCTGTACACTAACAACGAAGTAGCAGAAAGAGAAATTAAGAATACCATCCCATTTACAATTGCAACAAAAAGAATAAAATACCTAGGAATAAACTTAACCAAAGAGGTGAAAGATCTGTACACGAAAACTATAAAACATTGCTGAAAGAAATTGAAGAGGACACAAAGAAATGGAAAGATATTCCGTGCTCTTGGATTGGAAGAATTAACATAGTTAAGATGTCCATACTTCCTAAAGCCATCTATAGATTCAATGCAATCCCTATCAAAGTTCCAACAACATTTTTCACAGAAATAGAACAAAGAATCCTCAAATTTATATGGAACAACAAAAGACCCGAATAGCTAAAGGAATCCTGAGAAAAAGAACAAAGCTGGAGGTATCACACTCCCTGATTTCAAAATATACTACAAAGCTATAGTAACCAAAACAGCATGGTACTGGCACAAAAACAGACACACAGATCAATGGAATAGAATCGAAAGCCCAGAAATAAACCCACACATCTATGGACAGCTAATCTTCGACAAAGGAGCCAAGAACATACAATGGGGAAAAGAAAGTCTCTTCAACAAATGGTGTTGGGAAAACTGGATAGCCACATGCAAAAAAATGAAAGTAGACCCTTACCTTACACCATACACAAAAATTAACTCCAAATGGATTAAAGACTTGAATGTAAGACCTGAAACTGTGAAACTTCTAGAAGAAAACATAGGCAGTACGCTCTTCCACATCAGTCTTAGCAACATCTTTTCAAACACCACATCTGACCAGGCAAGAGAAACAATAGAAAAAATAAACAAATGGGACTACATCAAACTAAAAGCTTCTGCACAGCAAAGGAAACCATCAACAAAACGAAAAAGACAACCTAACAATTGGGAGAAGATATTTGCAAACCATACATCTGATAAGGGCTTAATCTCCAAAATATATAAAGAACTCATGCATCTCAACAACAAAAAAACTACCAACCCAATTAAAAATGGGCAAAAGACCTGAACAGACATTTCTCCAAAGAAGATATACAGATGGCCAACAGACACATGAAAAAGATGTTCAAAATCACTAACTATCAGGGAAATGCAAATCAAAACTACAATGAGATATCACCTCACGCCTGTCAGAATGGCTATAATTAACAAGACAGGAAACAACATGTGTTGGAGAGGTTGTGGAGAGAGAAGGGAACTCTCATACACTGCTGGTGGGAGTGCAAACTGGTGCAGCCACTATGGAAAACAGTATGGAGATTCCTCAAAAAATCAGCGATAGAACTACCATATGATCCAGCTATTCCACTGTTGGGTATTTATCCAAAGAACTTGAAAACACCAATTTGCAAAGGTACATGCACCCCTGTGTTCATTGCAGCCTTATTCACGATAGCCAAGACTTGGAAGCAACCTAAGTGCCCATCAAGGGACGAATGGATAAAGAAGCTGTGGTATATATACACAATGGAATACTACTCAGCCATAAGAAACGACGAAATCCAGCCATTTGTGACAACATGGATGGACATTGAGGGTATAATGCAAAGTGAAATAAGTCAGAGGGACAAGGTCAAATACCGTATGATGATTTCCTTCATTAAGTAGAAGATAATAACAAAAATAAACAAACACATAGGGACAGAGATTGGATTGGTGGTTACCAGAGGGGAAGGGGGGAGGGAGGAGGGTGAAAGGGATAATTCGGTACATGTGTGTGGTGATGGGTTGTAATTAGTATTTTGGTGGTGAACATGATGTAGTCCATGCAGAAATAGAAGTACAATGATGTACACCTGAAATTTTTACAATGTTATAAACCAATGTTACTGCAATAAACAAAAAGAAAGGGAGATATTAAAAAAAAAAAAAAAAAAAAAAAAAAAAAAAAAAAAAAAAAGAAAGCAGACTAATAAACTAGTGCTTGAAGGTAAAGGGAGGAAAAGTCTTCCTTTAGTTCAAAATAAGACAAAACATTCTAGCAATTAGAATCCTCCAACAGTGTGGGATGTTTTCACAAGTCAGGATCTCTTAGTCATAAAAGTAGCCATTTAGAGGCTTTTAGTTAGAGGTTTTTTAAAAGGTTATAGAATTTCTGCTCTAGGTAAAAATTTTAAATTAAATAACCTTAGACAAGCTTAAAATCACTTCCTAGTTTCACTTCCTAGGTTTAAGAAAGCAAAATGAACAAATAAAACTTTACATTATAAACCACATCTTTGCATATAATATGTACAGTCATGTGCTGCATATATGACAGTGGTCCTATAAGATTAGTACCATATAGCCTAGGTGTGTAGTAGGCTATACCATCTAGGTTTGTGTAAGCACACTCTATGATATAGCACAATGACAAAATCGTCTAACGTATTTCTCAGAACATATATCCAATGTTAAGTGATGCATGACTGTATTCACTACTGATAATATTAAATGTCAACACATCAGTTTAGGGCCGGCCTCGTGGCTTAGTAGTTAAGTGCGTGTGCTCTGCTACTGGCGACCCGGGTTCGGATCCAATCCCAGGCGTGCACCAACGCACCGACTCTCTGGCCATGCTGAGGCCGCGACCCACATACAGCAACTAGAATGATGTACAACTATAACATACAACTATCTACTGGGGCTGTGGGGAAAAAAAGGAGGAGGATTGGCAATAGATGTTAGCTCAGAGCCGGTCTTCCTCAGCAAAAAAAACGAGTAGGATTAGCACAGATGTTAGCTCCGGGCTGATCTTTCTCACAAAAACAAACAAACAAACAAAAAAAATCACATGAATTTAAATACAGCATTTATTAAGATAATAAATACTAGATTTATGTTAATGAAAAACAGCACTTTTTGAATGCATGCTATAAGCCAATCACTTCACATGTTTCATCTCCTTTAGTTCTCAGAAGACGCAAGTGCATTTAGTGTCTATGTTGTCATTTGACAGATGTGGATATTGAGGCAAATAATAGTTAAGTAATTCTCCTAAGGTCACACGGTTAAAATACAGAGAAACTGGTATTTGAAGTCCAGTAAAACAGGACTTCAAGTTTACAGTTTTTCTATGACATCAAGGGGCTTTATTAACATCCTTAGGTGTCATGGGAAATAAACAGAACTTTCATATAGATGGTAACAATCTGCTTGAGAACATAAAATTATTTTAAAATTCAAAGAAAATTATGACTGATAGTAATATAAAGTACAAAATGGAAATGAAGTAAATGCCAAGGCCATTAGGCCGACTGTAATTTCCGTGGAGATCAGAAAGGGGAGATATCAGAGCAAGCAGGTGTTAATCAGAAAATCTGCTTGAGGATCAGGGTTGGAACCTCATTGATGATCTTCCACTTATGTTCAGATAACCTAAGCTAATTATTAATTATTGTGATTTTTCCTAAAAAAATACCCCAAAACTTGTTTACAGTGATCTATCCACTGGCAGTTACTCTTCAAATCAAGTATTACACTGTTCAAGAAGAGAAAATATAAAAAATTTTGGGAATTTAGAAAACATTCACATTCCCTAGACACCTAAGAAGTATAAGAGATGGCCAAAAGGTGAGGGGACCATTAGCTATTCTTTATACGTGATTGCAGGTCAATACAGAGTGTTTGAAGCAGAAGAGAATGTTGTTGGAAACAAAACTCAAGCCCTCTTTATATAGGATGTTTCACTTGGCACATTAAGCAAAATAATTAAATTTCTGATCATTCTTTCTATTGTTTAACGCAGAATGATATGAGAAAAGAAGTAGAAACCTCTAAGAAGAATTCCTGCGAATGTTATATTAAAACAAAGTAAAATATAACAAATTGTATCCAGCTTTTTAGGATTAGGAGCCAAGAGATGGCTATTTGGTTTTTTTTTTTCAAAAATGCCCCAAAACTGTGCTCTTTGGTTGATATGTTCTCATCAACTTTACACATTGATGAGTGTGGTGGGCTCAAAAAAGATGAGAATGGTCTAGCCGAGTGAAAATGCCATGGATTTTGAAGTATGTTCTAATTCTTGCAATTACAGATGTTTTTCTAACTCTTGAAGACAGTTCTCTTCTCTAAGTGAACCTGTTCTTTCCCATGTCGGAACAATTCTCTCTTTAACTCAAAGGTCTGAATTCTACTTTCACTATCCTGGAGACAACTTACATGACTTCACCTCAATGGACCAAAAGCTGTCCTCCCAACAAAAATCTTGTAACCAACCCTTTGATACAAGAAAGCTCAGAAGTTGGAACATGAACACTCAGTTGACTACAAGAGATGGTGAAAACGAGGCTAGAAGGAAAAAAAAAGGTTTTCATTCCTTAGAGATTGTTCAGCTACAAAAAACAAGTTACTTAAGTAAAACTTTTTTTAGTTATTACATTTTTTTAGCAGTTTTGGGTTTACAGAAAAATGTGTGGAAAATACAGAGAGCTCCCACATACCCTTTATCTCCTCCCCTCCCTGTTTTCCCTATTATTAACATCTTACGTTGGTGGGTTACATTCATGACAATTTCACTGCTTTAAAAATGTCATTTGCTCCACCTATTCATCCCTTCCCTCCCCTCAAACCCCTGGCAACCACTGATCTTTTACTGTCTCCATCGTTTTGTTTTTTCAAGAATGTCATATAGTTGAGTCTTTTTTTAACCCACTCTGACAGTTTCTGTCTTTTAATTGGTGGATTTAGACCATTTAAAGTGATTATTGACATAGTTGGATTAATATCTACAATATTTATTATTGTTTTTTATTCGTTGCCCTTGGTCTTAGTATCTTTTTATTTTTATTTTTTGTCTTCCACTCTTTTTCTGCCTTCTCTATTTTTTTATTTTGTTTTGTTTTGTTTTTGCTGAGGAGGATTCACCCTGAGTTAACATCTCTTGCCAATCTTCCTCTTTTTGCTTGAGAAAGATTAACCCTGAGCTAATATCCACCGCCAATCCTCCTCTATTTTGTATGTGGGTCACCACCACAGCATGGCTGCTGACAAACAGTGTAGATCCACGCCCAGGAATCAGACCCAGGCCACTGAAGTGGAGCGCACCAAACTTAACCACTAGGCCACAGGGCTGGCCCCTGGCTTCTCTGGTTTTAATTGAATATTTTGTATGATTGTATTTTCTCCTCCTCTCTTAGTATATCAATTCTTTTTTTTCACTTATTTTGGTGGTTGCCCTTGAGTTTGCAATATATATTTGTAACTAATTCAAGTCCCCTTTAAAATAAGACTATACTACTTCTTGGGTAGTGCAGGTACTTTATAACGAGTATACCCAGCTCCTTCCTCCTCTCCCTTATAATATTGTGATCATTCATTCCACTTACCCATAAGCTACAATCACTGAATAATTGTTGCTATTGTTATTTTGAGCAAATTATCTGTGTAGATGAATTAAGAATAAGAAAAAATAAAACATTTTATTTTACCTTAATTTATTCCTTTTCTAATTTTTTCTCTTCTTAAATAGATCTGAGTTTCTGACCTATATAATTTTCCTTCTTTCTGAAGAATTTCTTTTAATATTTCTTGCAAGACAGGTCTACTACTGAAAAATTCCTTCAGTCTTTCTCTTTGAAAGTTTTTATTTATCCTTCACTGTTTTTTCTAAAAGCTTTTTTTGTTTTTTCCTGGGAAAGATTTGCTCTGAGCTAACATCTGTGGCTAATCTTCCTCTTTTTTTTTTTTTTCCTCCCCAAAGCCCCAGTACATAGTTGAATATTCTAGTTGTAAGTACTTTTAGTTCTTCTATGTGTGCCGCCACCACAGCATGGCTACTGACAGACGAGTGGTGTGGTTCTGTGCCTGGGAACTGAACCTGGGCTGTCGAAGCAGAGCACACCAAACTTTAACCGCTAGACCATCAGGGCTGGCTCTCTTCCTCACTTTTAAAGGATAATTTTACTAGACACAGAATTCTAGGTTGATGAGGTTTTTTTTTCTTTCAACATTTTGAATGTTGCAATTCACTCTTTTCACACTCGCACGGTTTCTGAAGAGAAGCTGTGTTTACTGTTTACTACAGCTGTAGGTGTCAGAGGGGAAAATTTGCTCCGGTATCCTTGTTTTTGCCTCCTCTGTTGTCTTTGGGTTTCCCTAGACACTTTTTAAATAAGGTCTGAGATATGCAGTTCTTTCCATTGTATTCTCTGTTTTCACATGAGTCCTGATGTGGTGGTAAGATATGGAGGGAGGGGGAAGAGTCCTATAGTCCTATGAGTAGGTCTCAGTAATTTAATGAGCCTGTGTCCCTAGACTATAAACTTCACGATGCTCTTAGGTTTTCATTTTGTTATTGTTTTCTTTCTCCAACTTAGGTGAGACAAAAAGGTTAGAGGGGGCTGGAGTTGGATATTTCCCTTCCCACAGGTCAATTACATTTTGGTAAAAGCCCAGTTGCTTGACCGCCGGTGAAATAGTTTATCTCGAGGGCAGGCCTTGTCAGGAAGGACAGAATGCTCTGGAGTTTTTTCAAAATAGCTACTATTTTCCTCCCTCTTCCAAAAGCATGGGAGATTTTCCTCTCATTTTCACTGTCAGAACCTGTTAGAGCTCCAGGAGGTAAAACTCACAAAAGTTTGTAATCCGTGAAGACTGAGCCCCTCTGGAATTTTGAACTCTCAAACTTGCCCATACTGAACCTTCAGCAATTTGTCAATTACCATTTAGGTTTTCCTACCCTGATGCAGGTTCCCACACAGGATTCTGTTCATGGGATTCTGCTCGGGGAAGCTGTGATTCTCTGTATCCCCCTGTCTATCTTCCAATTCTGGAGGCCAGCAGTTTGCCTTGTGACCTCAATTCTCTGATAGATCTAAGAAGAATTTTTGTTTTTAAGTTTGTTTAGCTGTTATTTGTTGTGTGGATGGGAGGGATGACTTTCAAGCTCTTTACACACTGGACCAGAAGTCTAAAACATTTTTCTTCACAAGTTTTACATGAAATTCTAGGCAACTCACTATGTGTTCTATTGTTGTTCTTTTGGATGGTTGATTTGCTTTATTTCCCATATATCTGTCTTGAATCCTTCGAGTACCTCATAGGTGCAGACGTGTGTATGCATACATGTGTGTGCATATGTAGGTGGAGAGACATGGTAACATAGGAAAAGAGTAGGAAAGGGTGAGTAGGCAGAGGTTGAGACAGTTGAGGTGAAATAGAAATTTTCCCCACTCACTGGGAGAATATGGTAAAGTCACAACAGGAGAGAGTTACTATGGCTGAGTGTACACTGGATACCCAGACACACACACACATTCATGAGCATTTTATTGAGGAGAAATTGTGACATAATGTCAAATAGTGAAAGGAATAAACTAGTATAATGCCATTTAATATTTGTAAATCTGAAAAGTTTAAAACACTTAATTAGAAACAAACAAATGAAAAAAGTCCAAATGATTGCATTTAACAAAGTTTTAGAAAAAAGAAAAATTACATTTCAGAATCAAGAATAGTCCACTAAATAATACTTTTGGCTGCCTGACATTTTGACACTTAAATTTTTCCCCTTCCTAAGATTTAAATTGAACACTCTATAATGTTGAAGTAATGATGTATAACATTCTAGAGTCTTATAAAAATGATTAAAATACATAAGACATTCAGGAACTGTTAGGTCAAAAACATAGAGCCAAATGTAAATATATATATAAATCAGTCAAAACTCCTTCAGAGGTTTTAATTACATTAGGATTGAATAATTAAGTTCTATTATTTGCTATTTATAGTTTACACAATAAATTCTATTTCAAAGATTTATGTGTTCATTATATATTTTAAAATATACTACCCATTGTTATACTTTATAATTTTAATGTTTTATGTTAAAACTTAGGTTTAAGACAATAAAATTTTAGAGTTAAGAAAGCATATATTTAATAGAAAAACAATTGCAATGGTAGCATTTATAATAAAAAAATACAGTAGTAAAATCTAAATACCAATGTGACTTCTTAGGATACACAGTAGGAGAGAAATATTATTATTAGACAGGAAGTCAGCAGAGACTGAAGCAATCCAAAAGGACTGACTTCAAATCCCTACAAAACCTTAGCATTTCCATCTAATTTTCCTGGTTGACACAATTGCCTGATATTTATAAGGCAAACAGCTCTGGTTTTTAGTCCAAAGAGATATGGGGAAAATATCTTGGGAAACAGATTAAAGCAGTGGCATGTGTTTCTCCCCTAAATGCTCTGTCCCATGGCAACATGAAACCATGTTCCCTTTACCGGCTTAAGACGTCAACCAGTGATGTAGGACGATCTGTCTGAGGTTCAGCCAAAAGTGGATCTCACTAACCTATCCTGACTGGCTAGCAACTGAAAGAGCTTTTATCTCATGCTGATGCAGCCCACAAAGGCTGATCCTTTTTGAGTGAGGGCCTTGCAGTTCAGCTGAAACCCTAAAACCCACTCAAATGGAGGAATTATTGAAGTTGCCAAGAGTCAGGCACTGCAAGTCTTTGCCACCTCACCATCAGAATACCAACCTCTGGACTCCTTTATTTACTCCTCTGTGATTGACACATACCAGACCGTCAACAAATACACAGCTCTTGGGAAAGCGAAGGTGGTGAAGTCACAGGAGAATGAGACATGTTCTGCTGATGCATCTCTGCTATTTAGTATCTCTGTTGAGTAAGAGTAAATCTAACGTTCAAGTGACTAGTCATCACAATTGTTATTTTTGTTTTAAGCAAATCTAGAAACAGGGGACCTACTTTTACTAAGCAACGCAGAGGATCAAATACTTAGATCTTACTGGTTTCTCTGCCTTTGTGAAAGCCAATCCCAAATCATTTCCTGACATAATAGCTAGAATGATCCTATTAAAATCTAAAACAAATCATATTATCACTGTCCTACTTCACACAGCTTTCTGTGTGACTCAGAGCCAGACTTTCCCTATGGAGCACATGGTTGCTCGTGATGTGGCTTTCTATTATCTCTCTGATCTCCTCCAGCCCTGCACACCTCATCGACTCATTCATCTTCTCACTATTCTTGTCAGACTCACTTGTTCCTACCTCAGGGATTTTGCAAGGACTCTTATTTCCACCTATCCCAGATAGACACATAACTTGCCTCCTCTCTTTTTTCAGGTCTTTACTCAATTACCACTTTCATAGAGAGGTCTTTCCTGACCACTGGATTTAATATGAACTCTCCCACTCTTAACTCCCTATATCCTTTCTCAGCTTTATTTTTTCCATAACAGTTATGCTCTAATATGATTTACAGTTTATTAATATTTATTTATCTGGTTCACTGTCTATCTATGCCACGGGTGGGGAAACTATGGTGCACAGACCCAATCTGGCCCCCTATATGTTTTTGTAAATAAAATTTTATCAGAACAGAACATACATTCATGTATGTATTCTCTCTGCTGCTGCTGTGTTCTAACAGCAGAGATGAGTAATTGTGACAGAGGCCACATTGCCTTCCAAGTCTAAAATGTTTCTACAGAAATAAAATATTTTCTACAGAAAAGTTTGATGATCTTTGCTCTACACCAATACAGAGAAAACTCCATAAAAGCAAGAATTTTGTCTGTAGTTTTGCTTACTATATACCTATTGTCTACTACAGCCATGGCAGTTAGTGCGTGCTCAATATATATTTGTTGATTGAATTAAGCAATTCTTTTGCGTTAACCTTCAGGAGAGGTAGCTTTAGAATAGCGGCTGCATCACTTACTAGCCTTTTGACCTTGAACAAGTTACTTCATGTTTTTTAACTTCATTTGTGATGTGGAATAACAAAATAACCTGCCATATTTAATCTGAGAGTTAGATAAGTCTATACACATAAAGTGATTAAAGCACTTGATTCTGCCTTGGTAGGGAACTTTCTTGCACTTAGTAAGGCAGTGGAGAAGAATTATTTGTTCCTTGCCTTATTGATTCAAAAGAGTACTGTTTTGAAGATTAAGACCTTCTCCATCTACCTCTTTTTTCCTGCAGCTGGCTAACAAATAAGTCATGCTTTGTTTTTAATATATTTACCATGGAATAAATACAACAGACAAAACAAAACAAGAGAAAAAAGAATGGAAAAAGCCAGAGAAGCAAATGAAATTAGTACCTAAATAAATGGTAAAAGGGATTATTTGGAAATGATTATAACTTCCACTTATCAGGACTGTCAAAATACTCAGATACTGACATTATATCTATATCTATATACATTTTAAAACATCTTTTATATATATATAAGTTTTCCTGTGGCTGTTGTAACAAATTACCATAAATTGGGTAGTTTAAGACAACAGAAATTATTTAATAGTTCTGGAGGTTAGAAGTCCAAACTCAGCACGTTAAGATGAAATCAAGTTATAGGCAGGGCCACATGCCTTCTGAAGGTTCTGGAGGAGCTAGAGAACCTGTTCCTTGTTTCTTCCAACTTCTGATGGCTGCCAACGTTTCTTGGCTTTTGACTGCATCACTCCAATCTCTGCCTTCGTGGTCACATTGTCCTCTCCTTTTCTATGTGTGTTAATCTCCCTCTGCTTCTGTCTTATAAGGATACTTGTGATTGCATTTAGAATCCTCTTGAATAATCCAGAATAATTTCATCTCATAATCCTTAACTTTATCATATCTTCAAAGTAAATTCATGCTTATAAAATAATATTTACAGGTTCCAGTGATTAAGACTTGACATCTTTATATTTTTGGGTGGCTATTATTCAGCCTAATATATGTATATATGTAGGAATGTATGTCTATTTATCTGTGTTTTTGAGTGTGTGTGTGTGTATATATATATATATACACACACACTTTATTTCAACAATTTTCCAAAGTTATAAGTATCCCCTCCCAACCATTTTTCAGGTGTGTAATTTAAGGATTAAAAATGAAGTAACTAGGGGCCAGCCTGGTGGCATAGTGGTTAAGTTCACAGGCTCCACTTTGGCATCCTGGCGTTCATGGGTTCGGATCCTGGGTGCAGACCTGGCACCACTCATCAAGCCACACTGTGGCAGCGTCCCATATAAAGTAGAGGAAGATGGGCACGATGTTATCCCAAGGCCAATCTTCCTCAGCAAAGAAAAAAGGAGGAGGATTGGCAACAGACATTAGCGCAAGGCTAATCTTCCTCACCAAAAAAAATGAAGTAACTCGCCTAAGCTAACTCAACTGGTTAATGGCACATACAGGATTGGGATATATGTCTGTTTTTTCTATTTCCAAAAATCTTATGCTTGAACATTGTGCATCATCATTCTAGGACAGAAATTTGTTTTAGTTAGATGGCTATAAAGACAGAAAAACCCTCAGACAACATGAGAGTAGCAGGTACTCTTTCAAACAGGCGTAGTTAACTGCCCATAGGTTGGTGAAGTTTGAGATGTTGTTAATGTTTCTTCTTTTAATGGAATTTAATTGAATTTTTTAGGAATGTGCACCAAATATGATTAAAAAAAGTATGATCTTGTTTCTTACTTTCCTAAAAATGGAAAAATATTTTTCTCATATCTCTGGACATTTTTAAACAAATATAATGAGAAAGAGCAACATAAACCGCCCCCACGCACACACGTGTGCACACACCTTTCAGAGATTTTGTGCCTTACATACTACAATAGATACACCTTCTCTTGTCCTCTAGGTATTTGTAACCCAACGACATGTAACCTCTCTTCCAATTTTTTAAGTGTCACAGTGATTCCTATGCAAAGGCCATCTTCACCTGCTTTGGTAAATCAACTACAACGTCATACAAATTTATCCTGGTTAATTGTTGATAAATCCTACACTAAGATTTGTAAATCCCATAGGAGTATAAAATGTTTCGAAGAATATAAAAATTTTCCCCTATTATTCTTATGCCAATTCAGGATGAAAAATGTATTTTAAAAGTTGTTTGCGTCACAATTACAGTTTCTCAACAGTAATCTCATATTTTCTTATTGCTCTCTAATTACTCCCTAGAAAGCAGATTATGTTCCATTGTGTTCTAAAGTAGCTTTAGCTTGCTGGATTGCTTATCAATATAACCAGCTGTTCAATGGTAGATCCAGCGATGACGGTGTTTTTAGTTGCTATTTTCCTTTGGCTAAGTAAGTTCAGATGGTCACTCATTAGTTCTGTCATGCAGAGATAGTTTTGTTATGAACAATGCAATCAGTGCTTCATTGAAAAGACAACTGTCCTAAGATCAACACTGCTTAATTATCCCTATGAATTCATCCTCAATTTCTTTATTTGTTATAGTTGTTATGAGTAAGGTGACAAGAATTAAAACTGCAGCTTACAAGTATGCTTCCACCAGTGAATACAATGGTTCCTCCTTTTTGCCTGCTTAGAAGCATTCAATTGAAACAAGTCACAAAGACTTATTCTTTATTAAGGTTTATGCAATGCTTTGGGGCACCACAAATTCTGCTAAATTATAAGATATTGAAGTTTAAATGTTTTCCTTTTATATCACATTGTAAGTTTTGCACATAGTTATGTGAAAACTCTTTAAAGTTAGTTCACTTTGGAAAGTAGACATTCTTCCCAAATTAATATAATAAGTTTTTTTCAAAACCTAGCCAGATAATAGAAAACAGTGAGATAATGGCACAAAAATTAATCAAAATAGATACCTTTTATAATATTTTTATATAATACTTTTTAGTTTTCACTTCACAAATTTTTTAGTAGAATGCACTGTTACTGCATAAAGAATATAAGAGAATTCAAAAATACAAAAGAAAAAATTCAATATACTATATGCCTCAAGACACATTTCTACCCCTTATTCTCTTCTCACTCTTCCTAGTGAGCGTTCCCATTCTTACAGGAAAAAAAATCTGTATAGGCAGATTTCACTTTTATATTTTATATTTTAAACTAAAAGAAGTATTGATATATGCCTTTCTGAGAGTGGGATAAAGACTTAAGTTTCCTAAATGATATTTTATTCAACAATTTTTTCCCCTTGCCTTGTCATAGAGCAACTTCAAGAACTCTCCAGCACCAATGACCCAGTTTTCATTACATGTATTCTTATGAGATAAGAAATCTTAGCTAAGAGTTAGTCATTGTATGGAGATGTTTTAGATCAGACTGATGTAATGTTATAATACATGTATTCTGAAGTCTAAATCAAAGATTATATTCCTTCCAATATTAAAACTACAGCTTTGGACTAAAATGTGTTATTGAAATAAAATAATGATGCTAACCTTCAGTAATTTTTCATTAGGAACATCAATGAATACATGCTCCATTATTTTCATCAGTTTTATACACCTTTTTACCTCTAATATTTTCTCAAAAACTTCTTATTTTACTGCATGAAATTCAAATTATTTCATATCATTGCAAACATTAAAATACTCAATATGATTTACAAGTGGAATTTAATTTTGTATAAAATGTAAATAACATTCACTATAAGCTTAAGTCCATCCCTCCAGCAAAATAGCTAAAAAATTATTCAAGTTCTAGGAAAACTTGGGTTTTTATGTTGCACAGAGGCTTTCCCCAGATATTGGCCACATCCTAAGCTTGCAACATGCAGGGCAAGACTCCAGGAAATACAGCAGAGAACAGCTGCTCAAGATCTGTCACATGAACAGAAATTTCGGAGATAACACTATGCTGAGATAGTAAATCTTAGCCAAAAAGAGAGGAGGCTGTTAGTGAAAGTACTGTTTTTTTAGTTGACAATTCAGAAAGTTCTTGTACTTGCTATATGAACTATGCCTAGAATTAAGGTCTATTATAGGAATAATGGCAAAACTGACACTGATCCTCCTCAATGAAGCCAAAATCAAGACTTGACAGGAACAAAGTACTTTAATTTCATTCCAGAACAAAACAACAGTTTATAGAGAAAAATAATCTAGTTAACATAATCTATTGCTACTCAAAGCGTCCTTCAGGATGCTCATCAGTCATAATTTACTAGACATGTGAAGAAGCAGGAAAATGTGACCCATAATCAAGAGAATAAAAGTAAACACTAGAAGCAGATGCATAAGTAACACAGATGTTAGAATTAGCAGGCATAGGTAATAAAATAATTATTTTACACGTTAAAGAATTTACAGAAAAATACAGCAAAAAGATGGAGGATTTCAGCATAGTAATAAATGACTAAAAACAAAGTTCTAGAAGTTAAGTTTTTGAAATTCTGTAATTTACTTTTTGAAAAGAAAGAGAAAAAAGCTTTGCTTTTCTGAGTTTAACAACAAAGTGAACACTACAGAAGAAAGAAAGTAAACATGCTGACAGGCCAATAGAAATAATAAAAACTAAGGCATAGAATAAAAAGGAACAAACAAGAAAAGCATTATAGACACATAAAATAAAATCAAACTATGAAATTTGCATAATTGGAGTGAAAGAGAGCTGCGTGAAAGAGGGCAAAAGAAATATGTGAGATTAATAGGTGAAAATAGTATATAATTGACATAAATTTTCTAAGCACAGACCCAAAAATCAAATAAACCTCAAGAATTCTTAATATAAAAAGAAACATAGAGGTTGGTGCCAAGATGGCAGCATAGGCAGATTCTGAACTCACCTCCTCCCATGAACACAACAAATTCACAGCTATTCTTTGAAGAATTGCCCCTGAGAGAGAACTAAAAACTGAATAAAAATAACCCCTGCAACAAGGGACAGCCCTGACTGAGGTGGAAGAGGCAGAAATTCCTTTCTGGAGAGAAAAAAAGCCACCTTCACAAGCAGAAGTACTTCACAGCCATCAGGGAGCAATCCAAAGGTAAGCAGCCTTCCCTGGAGGAGTGGGGGACCTGAGCGGGGGACCGTTACCGCTATTAGCATCTTTTGGTCCCAGAACAACCAAGATGAGTGTCATAATATCTGGCTTTGCTGGCTACTAACAGCAACGGGGAATACCCCCAGAAAAGCTATGAGACATAAGGAAAAAATGTTGGCTCTTAAAGGGCCCATGCATAAATTCACCCATTTTGGAAACCAACATAAAATCACCAGAAAGAAAGGTACACCATCCTTTGTTGAAAAGAGACTCATCTGATAGGCTCTGGGTTCATCTTGGTGAGAGGTGAGACCTCTCCAGGGACTGAGACATTTGTAGCAGCCATTATTGTGACCTAGTGTGGGCGTGCTGACATAGATGCTGGCAGACACCCTTGGAGTTCTTCCTTTGTCTTGCTAGTCCACGGTCTGCCCCACCCACTAGAGCACCAGTTTTATTTAGCTCAGTCAGGGCAGGCAGCCCACCCTAGGGACTGGCCCCACCCAACAGCAAGCCCTCAGGCAACTGGTGGACCTATATAGGCTGGGTGTCTGGATGCCCTGCAGCCAGGAGAGTGGGTCCACCTCTGTGGGGCAGGGTGTATGTGAGGAGTGGGTGGAGTGTGTGGGGCCTCTGCAGTGGGGTGACTGTGTCCACTTCAGGGGGTGGGGTCATACGCACAGGACAGGGCTGTGTTGATGGGGTGTGTGGCCCTGTGGGCAGTGGGGCTTGTCAGCTGCAGAAGAGATGTGCTTCTCAAACAGACAGATAGGGGATCAGTCCCACCTTCCAAAGTCTGAAGCAATTGGGTGCTCCCATGCCTCAGGCCAACCCCACTCAGCTGCAATCCTGAGAGAGGTGATAAGAGGCTTGTAGGCCGGAGACCTACAGAAATTGTAAGCCCCTGAGCCTAACAACAAGCCACACTGGGGGCCTACTCACTTAACAGGAAAATTGCAATAAGAATGTGCAATTAGACCTTGCAGCCAACAGTGCTGGGGCTCCCCACACCCAATAAAATGACCAAAGTGTCCATAGCAGCCACAAGCAGCTGAGAATTATAACCAGCTGGCCAGGGGACAGCCTAGCATGCCTGTGCACCTGTAGCAAGAACAGCCCTGCCACAACAGAAGGACACACATAGTCCATACAGGGGTCACTCTTGGAACATTTGGAACTGGTGATGAGAGGGAAGCACACTGCTGGGACTCATAAGGCATCTCTTACATAAAACCACCTCTCCAAGATAGGGAGTTGTAGCTGACCTACCTAACACATAGATATAAGCACAGAGAAAGAGGCAAAATGAGGAGGCAAAGGAATACGTTCCAAGTAAGGGAAAAGGACAAAAATCCCAGAAAAAGAACGAAATGAAATAGAAATGAGCAATCTACCTAAGAGTTCAAACAAAAAGTCATAAGGATTCCCACTGATTTTGGGAGAAGAATGGATGAACTCAGTGAGAGTGTCAACAAAGAATTGGAAAATATAAAAAAGAACCAATCAGAAATGAAGAATACAATACTGGAAATGAAAAATTCACTAGAGGGACTCAATAGAAGAGTAGATGATACAGAAGAATCAATCAGCCAGTTGGATGAACCATTAGAGGAAATCACCCAAGCTGAACAGATAAAAGAAAAAAGAACTAAAAAGAATGAGGGCAGTCTAGGGACCTCTGGCACAACATCAAGTGTGCTAACATACATGTCTTAGGTGTTTCAGAAGGAGAAGAGAGAGACAAAGGGGCAGAGAAATAATAGCTGAAAACATCCCTAACCTAAGGAAGGAAACAGACATCCAGGTACAGGAAGCACAGAGAGCACCAAATAAGATAAAGCCAAAGAGGCCCACACCAAGACACATCATAATTAAACTGTCCGAAATTAAAGATAAAGAGAGAATCCTAAAAGCTGCAAGAGAAAGATGACAAGTTACATACAAAGGAAACCTCATAAGGCTATCAGCTGACTCTCAGCAGAAACATCAGGCTAGGAGAGAGTGGTACAATATATTTAAAGCGCTGAAAGGAAAAAGCTTACAGCAAAGAATACTCTACCCAGCAAGGTTATCATTCAGAATGGAAGGAGAGATAAAAAGTTTCCCAGACAAGCAAAAGTTAAAGGATTTTATCACCAATAAACTAGTTCTACAAGAAATGCTAAAGGGTCTTATTTAAGGGGAAAAGAAAAGACCACAAATAAGAAAAAATGATCTATTTCCATCATAAGAGGGTAACAGATACAAATGCACAAAAAAGAGGATGCATATGATATCAAAAACATAAAATGCGGGAGGAGGGGAGTAAAAGAGTAGAGCGTTTAGAAAGAGGTCAAACTAAAGAAACCATCAACTTAATATAGACTGATCTATATGTAGGTTATTATATATGGACCTCATGGTAATCACAAACCAGAAACATAATAAATACACAAAAAACTAAGAGAAAGGAACCCAAACATAATACTAAAGAAAGCCATCAAACCACAAGGGAAGAGAGCAAGAGAAGAAGAAAAGAACAGAAGAAGAAAAAAACATCCAGAAATAAAGAAAAAAAATGGCTGTAAGTACATACTGATCAACAGCTACTTTAAAGGCCTATGGACTAAACGCTCCAATCAAAAGGCATAGTGTGGCTTATTGGACAAAAAAACAAGACCCATATGTAGGCTGCAGACAAGAGACACCCTTCAGACCTAAAGACACTCACAAACTGAAAGTGAAGGGATGGAAAAAGATACTCCATGCAAATGGCAATGAAAAGAAAGCTGGGGTAGCAATACTCATATCAGACAAAATAGACTAAAACAAGCACTATAACAAGAGACAAAGTAGGGCACTACATAATGATCAAGGGAACAGTCCAACAAGAGAATATAACATTTGTAAATATCTATGCACTCAAAGTAGGAACACCTAAATATATAAAGCAATTATTAACAGACATAAAAGGGGATATAGACAGCAACACGATAATAGTAGGGGACTTTAACACTCCACATACACCAATGGATAGATCATCCAAACAGAAGATCAACAAGGAAACATTGGCATAAGGAAATAAATGACACACTAAACTAGATGGACTTAGTAGATTTATACAGAGCATTCCACCCAAAAACCACAGAATACACATTCTGTTCAAATGCACATGGAACATTCTCCAGGACTGATCACATATTAGGCCACAAAACAAGTCTCAATAAATTTAAGATGACTGAAATAATACCAAGCATATATTCTGACCACATGGTATGAAACTATAAATCAACTACAGGAAGAAAATCAGAAAAGCCACAAATATGTGGAGATTAAATAAAATACTACCAAACAATTATTGGGTCAATGAAGAGATCAAAGGAGAAATCAAAAAATACCTGGAGACAAATGAAAATGAAAATACGACATGCCAGAATTTACAGGATATAGCAAAAGTAATTCTAAGAGGGAAGTTTATAGCAATACAGGCCTACCTCAACAAACAACAAAAATCTCAAATAAACAGTCTAACAGTGCATCTAAAGGAACTGGGAAAAGAAGAAAAAACAAAGCCCTAAATCAGTAGAAGGAGGGAAATAATAAAAATCAGAGCAGAAATAAATGAAATAGAGACTAAATAGAAATAGAAAAACATCACTAAAACCAAGAGCTGGTTCTTTGAAAAGATATAGAAATTTGACAAACCTTTATCTAGACTCACCAAGAAAAAAAGAAAGAAGGATCAAATAAATAAAATCAGAAATGAAAGAGGAGAAATTACAATGGACACTTCAGAAATACAAAAGATTATGAGAATAATATGAAAAGTTATATGTGTACGAATAAGATGATCTAGAAGAAATGGATAATCTCTTAGAATCATATAAGCTTCCAAAACTGAATCAAGAAGAAATCGAGAATTTGAATAGACCAATCACTAGTAAGAAGATCTAAAGAGTAATCAAAAACCTCACAAAAAATAAAAGTCCAGGACAGGACAGCTTCCCTGGTGAATTCTACAAAACATTCAAAGAAGACTTAATACCTATCCTTCTCAAACTCTTCCAAAAAATTCAAGAGGAGGGGACTCTTCCTAACTCATTCTGTGAAGACAACATTACCCTGATACCAAAACCAGGCAAGGACAACATAAAAAAAGAAAATTACAGGCCAATATCACTGATGAACATAGATGCAAAAATACTCAACAAAATACTAGCAAATCTAATATGACAATACATTAAAAAGACCACACACCGTGATCTAGTGGGCTTTATTCCAGGGATGCATGAATGCTTCAACATCTGCAAATCAGTCAACGTGATACACCACATTAACAAAATGAAGAAAAATAATCATATGATCATCTCAATAGATGCAGAGAAAGCATTTGACAAGATACAGCATCCATTTAGGATAAAAACTCTGAATGGGTATAGAAGAAAAGTACTTCAACATAATAAAGGCCATATATGACTAACCCACAGCTAATATGATCCTCAATGGTAAAAAACTGAAAGCTATCCCTCTAAGAACAGGAAGCAGACAAGGATGTCCACTTTCACCACTCTTATTTAACATAGTATTGGAAGTCCTAGCCATAGCAATCAGGCAAGAAAAAGAAATAAAAGGGATGGGCCGGCGCCATGGCTTAGCGGTTAAGTGCGCGCTCTCCGCTACTTGCGACCCGGGTTCGGATCCCGGGCGCGCACCGATGCACCGCTTCTCCAGCCATGCTGAGGCCGCGTCCCACACACAGCAACTAGAAGGATGTGCAGCTATGACATACAACTATCTACTGGGGCTTTGGGGGGAAAAATAAATAAATAAATGAAATCTTTAAAAAAAAAAAGAAATAAATAAATAAAAGGGATCCAAATTGGAAAGGAAGAAGTGAAACTCTCACTATTTGCAGACGACATGATTTTATATATACGAAACCCTAAAGAATTCACCAAAAAACTTTTAGAAATAGTGTATGAATATGGTAAAGTTGCAGGATATAAAATCAACATAAAGAAATTAGTTACATTTCTATACAGTAACAATGAAGTAGCAGAAGGAGAAATTAAGAATACAATCCCATTTTCAATTGCAAAAAAAAGAATAAAATATCTAAAAATAAATGTAACCAAAGAGGTGAAAGAGCTGTACACTGAAAACAATAAAACACTGTTGAAAGAAATTGAAGATGACACAAATGGAAAGATACCCCATGCTCTTGGATGGGAGGAATTAACATAGTTAAAATGTCCATACTTCCTAAAGCAATCTATAGATTCAGTGCAATCCCTATCAAAGTCCCAACAACATTTTTCACAGAACTAGAACAAAGAATCCTACAATTTATATGGAACAAAAAAAGACCCCATGCAGTCAGTAGAATCCTGAGAAAAAAGAACAAAGCTGGAAGTGTCACACACTTTGATTTCAAATTATACTACAAAGCTATAGTAACCAAAACAGCATGGTACTGGCACAAAACCAGACACGTAGATCATCAGAACTGAATTGAGAGCCCAGAAATAAACCCACACATCTACAGCCAGCTAATTTTCAACAAGGGAACCAAGAACATACAATGGACAAAGGAAAGTCTCTTCAATAAATGGTGCTGGGAAAACTGGACAGCCACATGCAAAAGAATGAAAGTAGACCATTACCTTACACTATACACAAAAATCAACTCAAAATGGATTAAAGTCTTGACTGTAATACCTGAAACCATGAAACTTCCAGAAGAAAACATGGCAGTATGCTATTTGACATCAGTCTTAGCAGCGTATTTTCAAGTACCATGTCTGACTGGGCAAGGGAAACAATAGAAGAGATAAACAAATGGGACTACATCAAACTAAAAAGCTTTGCCACAGCACAGGAAACCATCAACAAAACGAAAAGACAGCCTAACATTTGGGAGAAGATATTTGCAAACCACATATCTGATAAAGGATTAATATCCAAAGTATATAAAGAACTCATACATCTCAGCAACAAAAAAACTAACAACCCAATTAAAAAATGGGCAAAAGATATTTCTCCAAAGAAGATATACAGAAGGCCAACAGGCACATGAAAAGATATTCAACATCATTAACTATCAGGGAAATGCAAATCAAAACTACAATGAGATATCACCTCACTGCTGTCAGAGTGGCTATAATTAACAAGACAGGAAACAACAAGCTTTGGAGAGGATGTGGAGAAAAGGGAACTCTCATACACTGCTGGCAGGAGTGCAAACTGGTGCAGCCACTATGGAAAACAGTACGGAGATTCCTCAAAACATTATTTAATGATAAATACAGACAATTACACTAAAGCCAACTTTTAATTCTATACCTGATGAAAATATCTTAAAATATGAAGACAATATGAAAACACTTTCAGACTAACAAGAGCTGAAATAACTCATTGCTGGGAAACTCCCACTGCAAGAAAAACTGAAGAACATTCTTACTGAATTAAAATAATACTGTTTGTGCAAGCAAGAAGGAAAGCAATAGCCATAGAGTTAAAAAAATGATAATTGTGAACAAATGTACAAGATCACATCTAACTTTATTTAAAGACTACTGACTGCTTCAAGCAAATGTAATTAAAACGTAATATAGAGTTTAAAAATATGTAACAGCAAAATATATGATCACAAAAACAAAGAATGGAAGGTGTATAAATACAATTACACTATTTCTTATACTGTTCGTGAGCAGTATAATGATGTGGGATGTGGTATAAGAGTGAATATGTTAATCTGAAATATCCACTAAAAATAATATGACAAGTATGGCTAAAAAGTCAATAGAAGTGACAAAATATAATAAATTGTATTTTAATAATGCAAAAGAATATTTAAAAGGAACAATAAAATATCAAAGAATTTATGAGAACGAAAAACAAATAGCCAACTATATTGGTAATATCACCTAATCTAAATAAATTAAATGCAAAAATTAAAAGAGAGAGATGGTTAGGTTATATGAATAAAGTAAGATCCTACTATATGTTTCTTAAAAGAGATATAATTTAGATATAAGAAAAAAGAAGTTAAATATTTGGGGAAAAAGGTACATTATGCAAATACTAATATTAATAAAAAAATACAGTTATATCATTATCAGAGTTGATTTCAAAGTGAAGAAATGTAGAATATTAAAGAGATAAAGGGAAATACTTTTGAAATAACAGAAGAATCAATTTACTAAGGAGATTAGTTCTAAATCTCTATGCAGTTAATATAGTTACAGAATACATAAATTAAAAATTTATAGAAACAGGTAAGATATACAAATCCAATCATAGTTGAAGACGTAAATGCATTTCTCTCCATAATTAACAGAAAATGCACACAAAAAGCAGTAAGAATATAGAAAAGTTGAACAAGACTATGAACTTTTTCAAACTAGGACAATTATACAACATTAAAATCAACAATGGCAGAATCCATATTTTTAAGTGCTCATAGAACTTTACCAAAACAGGTTTATGGAGTCATAAAGCAAATCTTAATAAATTTTAAAGGATTGAAATCACAAAGTATGTTTTTACCACATAGAATTAAATTAGAAGTCAATAACAAATACATTTTTTGAGAAAAATATATATTTTCTCAAATATAGAGGAAAAAACCCCAGATATTTGTAATTAAATCAAAACACCTCTAATAAATCTATGACTCAAATAGAACCCACCACCCCACCCCCCAAAAAAAAGATGAAAGTATTTTTTTTTTTAAATTAAATGACTGATAATGGGGAAAAAGCACCATACATATTTGTTTGATAAAGTCAAAACAGTGCTTGGAGCAAAAATATATTAGAAACAAAAAAGGGTAGAAACTTTACGATTCAAGCTTTAACTTCAAGGAGATGGAAAAGGAGAACAAATTAATTCAAAGGACGTAGGTGAAAGGAAATGATTCAAGTATAAGCAAAAATCAATGAAATAGAAAACAAAAATAATGAAAAAATGCTGTATTTTTGCAAAGATTAATGAAGTTGATAAGCTCATAGCTGAATAAGAAAAAGGATAGAAAAATCATAGAATATCAATATCATGATTTTTTTTTTAATGGACATCATTACAGACCTTAAAAATATTAAAAGAATAATAGGGAGATATTATGATAAATCTTATGGTAATCAATTTGGCAATTTAGAGGAGATTGAAAAATTAGTTGATAAATATAACTTTTCAAAGCAAACACAGGAAGAAATAGAAAATATGATGAATACCATATCTGTTACAATGAATCTATAATTAAAAATCTCCCACCAAAGTAATCTAGGACCAGATGACTTCAGTAGGGAATTATATCAAACATTTCAGGGGGAAATAACACAAACTTTCATACGAACTAAGGAAAACTCTTTCTGAGAATAGAGGGAGAGAGAGACTCCTCAGATAGATTGTGCAACCAAAATAACTCTGATACCAAAAGCTAATGAAGTGAAAACATGAAATGAATATTACATATCACTATACATAAGAAAAACAAACACAAAATAATAGCAAATTATATCTATCAATATATAAAACTAATACTGCATTGTGACTAAGTGGGATTTATCCTAGCAAGGCAATTTGATCTAACATTTGAAAATCAATGCACCAGGATGAAGGAGAACAAGAAAAAAAAAGGCATCTCAATAGAAGCAGAAAAAACATGGTAAAATTCAATATTTGTGCAATATATAAACTCTGAAAATAGGAACAGAGAGTAACTTCTTTGATCAATAAAGGGTGTCTACAAAAATCTAAAGCAAACATTGTTGCTAAAAACAAAAATATGAGAGCCAGCCTTGATTGCCTACTGGTTAAAGTTGGGCGATCTCACTGCTTTAGTGGCCCGTGTTCATTTCCTGGTAGTGAAACCACACCATCTGTCTGTCAGCTGCCGTGCAGTGGCTGCAGCTCAAATAGAAGAACTAGAAAGACTTACAACTAGGATATACAACAATACACCAGGGCTTAGAGGAGGAAGAAAAAAAGAGGAAGATTGGCAACAGGTGTTAGCTCAGCGTGAAACTTTCCTTAAAAAGAAAGTGAAAAAATGAGTATTTTCCCATAAGATTAGGAAAAAGACAAAGATGTCCACTCTCACCATTTTTCTTTTTTTTTTAAATAATTTTATTTATTTATTTTTCCCTCAAAGCCCCAGTAGATAGTTGTATGTCATAGCTGCGCATCCTTCTAGTTGCCGTATGTGGGACGCGGCCTCAGCATGGCAGGAGAAGCGGTGCGTGGGTGTGCGCCCAGGATCCGAACCCTGGCCGCCAGTAGTGGAGCGCGCGCACTTAACCACTAAGCCACGGGGCCGGCCCTCACCATTTTTCTAAACATTGTGCTGGAGTTTCTAGCCAGTGCAATAAGACAAGAAAATGAAATTAAGAAACAGTTACATAGTAGAAAGAAGTAAAATTGTCATTATTTTAAAAAGGCACTCTTGTATATATAAAATATCCAAAGAAAACTACATGTAAACTACTACAAAGAAGCAATTTCAGCAAGGTTGTAAGATATGACTATTTCTATATATTGATAACAAACAGTTGGAAATGAAAATCTAAAAAATAAAATTTGAAGTGATATCAAAATACTTCAAATATTAGAAATAAATAAGATGAAAAATAAGCAATGCCTTTGTCCTGAAAATGTTTAAAATGTTGAGAGAAATTAAAGAATATCTAAGTAAATTAGGAAATGTAACATATTTAGGTTAGGACACCAATTCTCCCTAAATGAAGAATTTTATCTTTTCTTCTTTTATGATGAGCTGACACTAAAATGTATATGGAAACACAAAGAATATTAAATATATTAAACAAACTTTAATATGAAAAGAAAATTTGAGAACTCACGTTATCTGGTTTTAACAATTATTAAAATGCTACAACTACAAAGCTACACTAATTAAGCAAGTGGGCATTGGTAGAAAAAAAGAAAATAGCCTAGAACAGATATTCCAGAATAGACTTACACTTATATAATAGCTTAATTTTAAACAAAGCTTCCAGTGCAATTTCATTGGAAAAGAAGTACTGTTTAATAAATGGTTATAGAGCAAGTGGATAATTGTACGGAAAAAAATAACCTTGAGCCTTACCTCACACATTCACAAAAATTAATTTGAGATAGACTATAGACGTAAATATCAAAGTTGAAACTTTAAAGTTTCTAGAAAAAGACATGAGACAATATCTTCATAACCTGGGTTAGGCAAAGATTTCTTAGACAATTCTAAAAAACCCTGAAAATGTGATTAATTAGATTTAATCAAAATTAAAATATTTGGTATTGTCTGTTTTTTACATTTTCTTTATTCAAATAATTGTGTAGAGGTATCTCCCTTAGTTCAAATTTGCATTTCCTTATGACTAACGACGTTGAGCACTTTTTCACTTGCTTATTGGCTACTCATTCCTTTTGTGTAGTGCCTCTATAAGTCACTTGCCCGTTTAAAAGAATATCTTCATTAAGCTTGTGTAGTGGGTTGAATGATGGCCCCCAAAAGATACGTTCACATCCTCATCTTTGGAAACAGTGAATGTAATCTTAGTTAAAAAAAAGAGTTTTTGCAGATGTAATTAAAGATCTTGAGATGAAGAAATAATCCTGAATTATCTTGGTGGGCCCTAAATTCAATGACAAATGTCCTTATTAGAGTGAGACAGAGATGGATTTGACATATACAAAAGAGGAAGAGGTAATGTGACCACAGAGACAGAGATAGGAGTGTGGCGGCCACAAGCTAAGGAATGCCGACAGCTACCAAAAACTGGAAGATGTAAAGAATGGAGTCCCCATTAGAGCCTTCAGAGCTGTGAGAGAATAAATGTCTGTTGCTTTAAACCACCCAGTCTGTGGTGATTTGTTACTGCAGCTCTAGGAAACTAATAAGAAAATAAGAAACATCTTGATAAATTAAATTTTACCAAATTATAAACTTCTATTCACTTAAAAAATATGCCATTAAGAAAGCAAAAAGGCAAGTCCACAATGGAGAAAATACTTGCAGTATATATATCTTACAAAAGACCCATATCCGGAAGTTGTAAGTAACTTCTATAAATCAATAATAGAAAGTCAAATAACCTATTTTAAAAATGAGAAAGTGGCTTTCAGAGATACCTGAAGTGGTGCTCGAGTAAGAAGAGTAGGGACTCTGTGCAGAAGGGCTGCCAGGTATGAGGTGTTGGACCCAAGCTGAGTAAGAGTGTTGTGTCTATGGGAGGGAGGTCTGGGGTGTGATGTGGGAGCCTGAGCAACACAAGGGCATTATCCAGGCAGGGAGGGCTCAGTGTGAGCTGTTGAAGACTAATATAGGTGGGTGAGGACCCTTCAAAAGAGGCAGCCTGGTCTCAGGGAGGGACCGCCTGTTGAGGACTGTTAGAGCCTCGGACAAGTAAGGCCGTCATCCACACAGTGATGTTGGAAGCCTAACATAAGGTGTCAAAGCCCAGGTAGACTGAGGAAGGTAGTCGTGCTGGGGATATGCAGGATGCAGCCTGACACATGGATTAAGAGTCTGAGAGAGCATCCACAACGTGGAGCTGTCTTCAAGCGTGTTGGACCCTAAGTGGGATAAACAGGGCTCCTACACAGGAGGAGAGACCCAGTATAGGACTGAAGCTAAATGAGTAAGGAAGGCATTCACTCTGGTGAGCAACCCAGTGTAGAGTGTCAGAACTTGAGCAAGGCGAGAAGGCTGTCTGTGTGGGGGCAGCACGCTGTGGAATAGCAGAGTTTGAATGAAGTGAGAAGGGCATCCGTGTTATAGTCGATGCCAGTGGCTCTGCATGGATATTAAGGCCCAAGTAGGTGAGGAGGGCAATAGCCCAGGGGAGGGGGCAGTCGTGGTGATGGAAGTTTTCTACAGGAAGACTGGTCAAATAAGTAATTGTACTAAAAATAATGGAAACCAAGTTTCTCACTGATGGAGAAGGGAGTTACAAGTATGGAAAAGGACAGAACTAGAGTAAACAATGTAGTGTTTATATTTGTACATACACATATGTACATACACATTCCTGACTTTTGTGCACTGAGAGGTCCTGGGAGCAGCATTGCTGTGATGGTAATGAGCAATGAGGGTACATATTTGGTTTCTAAATACTATGCTCTACCACAAGGAACCAAGGCTCCTTGAAAATGGCTAATTCCAGATATAGAATATCTTGTCATGCCAGAAGTGAAGAAGGTGCCAAGGAAGGATAAGAACATGTCAAAAGAAAAAAAACGCACTTACTGGCCAAATCTGGAATATTTTTGGTGTCAAAATAAATGATGACTGCAATGACTTTTAACTCCTTCAATAAAATAGGAAACAATGATTTTGTATTTAAATAAACAGAATAAATTGAAAGTTTGCTGAAGAAGGTCATATTTAGGTAGTTCAAAAGCATCCTTGACAAAATAATTGTTAATTAAAAAGGTAAAATGTGTACACTTTCAGTGGCAAAGCTGGTGGGCACCACCTTCATCACTGATGAAGTGCATATGTATGAGAAGATTAGATGTCCATCAGGCTGCCTGAGAGAATGCAATGGAAAGAAAAAGCACAACTTCCATATCTCTTCCCAAAAGGTCTAACCTGAAATTAATCATGAGGAAACATAAGATAAACTCAAATGGAAGGACATTCTACAAAATAACTTACCTTATAATCCTCAAAAGTATCAAGGTCATGAAAATCAAAGACTGACGAATTATTGACGATTGAAGGAGGTTAAGGACACATGCCAACTAAATGAAATGCTATCATCTTTATTTTGCTCTTAAGGATATTATTGACTATATTGGTGAAAATTAAATGGAATATGAGAGTTTGATGTTAGTTATTGCTATGGACTGAACTGTGCCCCCTCAAATTCATATGTTGAAACTCTAACCCCCAATGTATTTGGAGATGGGGCCTTTGGGAGGTAATTAGGTTTAGATTAGATCATGATGGTGGGCCCCTTGTTATGGGATTAATACTTTCATAAGAGACATCAGATCTCTCTCTCTTTCTCCCCACTGTGTGAGAACACAGTAAGAAGATGGGCCTCTGCAATCCGCGAAAAGAGCTCTTACCAGAACCTGACCATGCTGGCAATTTATCTTGGACTTTCAGTTTCCAGAACTGTGGAAAAATAAATTTCTGTTGTTTAAGCACCCAGTCTGTGGTATTTTGTTATGGCAGAGTTGTCCATATGTTAAGTTCCTTATTTGAATATTTACATTGCAGTTAGAATGTTCTTATTTAAATGATTAATACACTAATGTATTTGGGGGTGATAGGATCTCACATTGGCAACTTAGTCCAGGAAAAAAATACATTGTACAATACTTGTAACTTTCTGTAATTTTGTAATAGTTTCAAATTAAAATAATAACAAAAGCTAAAATTTTGCATTTTAGTGTATGTAATTGATACAATACTTAAAGTACTGTAAAAGAAAAGTAACTTCAACCTACAAATATGCAAAAGTTTATTACCTAAAGTAGTGATTTGTGTACTCTTCTGACTCTTTTTTTTTTTTTTTTTTGGTGAGGAAGAGTGACCCTGAGCTAACATCTGTGCCCATCTTCCTCTATTTTATATGTGGGATGCCGCTACAGCATGGCCTGATCAGCAGTGCATTAAGTCCACGCCTGGGATCAGAACCCACAAACCCCAGGCCACTGAAGCGCAGCATGGGAAGTTAACCACTATGCCACTGGGCTGGCCCCCCGTGGCTCTCTTTTTTACTACCTCACCTGAACTGCTGGTGAAATTAAGAACAGCAAAAATAATCTAAATGCAAGCTGCTTGACCTGCTGTGAAGCCATGCCAAAATAGGAGTGTATCCTCAGAGAATGAAGCTTTCTCTATTACCAGAGCATGCTTTCCCCTTTCAAGGGATGGTGATGATGATGATTTGAACAAGCAAAACACTTTGTATAAGTAACTAAATCATTATTGCCTACAATACTTGACTAGTTTCAACTGGAGTTTCAACAAGCGAGCAGTAGTCAGATGCTTTCTAGAGCATGACAGTATTAAGTTAATCCTCTTGCATATGACTCAAAACCATTTTTCCCTCATAACCTCCTTCCTGCCCACTCCCCCAAGAACTGAATTTCTCCCCCAAATCTTCTAGTGTGCTTTTTTTCAGTGGTTCTCAAACTTACCACATTCTGGGATAGCCTGAGAAGTCAAATTACACTGATGAATGGGTCTCATCCCTAGAGAGTTTGACCTAATTGGTCTGTAGTGGTCAAGGAAAAGGTCTATTGCTCCAATTACTATGTACTTGATGCACCTGTGTTTGTTCTCATTAAAATTTTATTTTGCAAGGGAAGGAAGGCTTGTTGCCAAAGGAAGTGAGAGTGAGGCATGCACAGTTCTGCCTCTTGTGCTTTGAGTGTGCTCCCAGCTCTTTCTGTAGCTGCAGGAACGCAAGCTCTTTTGCTTCTTTGTCCTTGTTTTGTCTCTCACTCCCCAAAATGTCTGGTGGAACTGTAAATTTTCTTTTGAATGCATTCACTTGACTCCTTGAAAATTGCCTCCTCTGATCAATAATTGCCACTGGAAAAACTCCACCAAATTGAAAAATTAGTATAAGTAAGAGAAAAGGTGAAATATTAGAAAAATTTGTAAGCTTAAGTATAACCAGCAAATATTATCTATGCATAAAAATTTCTTAATAAAATCATTGTGAAACTTAAGTTATTTACAAATATTTAGAAAAATCCCTAAGAGTATGTAAAGACAATAGCTTAAAACTATGTCAGGATGTGGGAGGAGTAGAAATGTGTTAGAAATCTCATTTTTGGAGGATCTGATCAGTTATAGACTTTGATCAATTCTATAAGCTAAGAGAAAAACACAAAAATACATATTTTTAATTAACGAAGTAAGGATGAGAATAAATAAAATATGTAACTTCTGTTAATCTAGGGGGAACAAAGAGGATGTCTGATAAAGAAACCTCAATCAATACTCTTCAAGACAGAAAATGAAAAACAGGAAAAATCGTAACAAATGTTAAAGACAAAATAAGAAGAAAGATATAAGAGGAAATATTTTAGTAGTCACTGTAAGATGAATGGTCTAAAGGTCCTAACGGAAAGATATATAAGCTTAGATATTTTGAGGGAGGGTAGGTCCAGGTGTTCAAACTATATACTGCTTATAAGAGACCCACCCCAAAAATGACTGCAAGTAAGAGCTGGACAAAATATACAAGATGAGTGTCTTAAAAGGATATTAAATATAAATATATTCCAATCAGACAAAATACAGCAAGATAAATATCATTAAATTAAATAGATATTTTATATTTTTCTATGGGCTTATATAATTACTACCATAACTTGTAGTATGCAAGAATCTTTCTCTATGCTTGATAATCTGGTATGTAAGTATATAAGGAAGGAAATTATAGAAATATAAAGTAAATTAAAAAACGCATAGTAGTAGGAGACATTTACATATGTTCTTTCAAACTCAACCAATCAAATAGACAATTAAAAAATACAATTAATCATAGAAACTACGTGGTCAACAATTAGCAAACTTGCTTATATGTTTATTTTAATATTCAGTAATCAATCCAGCATGTACTTTGACCACCAAAATAACTCTATATATGCCAAATCATACAGTTCATATGCTCTTATTGAAAAGCTATAAATATTTTTAAAACCAATATGAACAGTTGAACAAATATGACCAATTCACTTAACGATCACTGAAACATTTATGCAATTATATAATACACTACATATATATATGTATTTGTATGTGTGTATATACATATCTATGTGTATATATATGTTTTATGTGTGTGTGTATGTGTATTTGACTTGGAGGAAGGGTTTTATAGAGCCCATGCACTCTGGCTCTGGAACAGGACTGCCTGGGTTTCAAATCAAACGTTGGGAGTGGTTAGCTAATGGAAAAGAATGGGTTTAAAGGAGATACAGGATTGTTATGGGCTGAACTGTGTTCTCTCCAAAATTCGTATGCTGAAAATCTAACCCCTAGTACCTCAAAATGTCACTATTCTTGGAGATAGTCTTTAAAGAGGTAATTAAGCTAAAATGAGGTCACAAAGGTAGTCCTTAATCCAATATGACTGGTGTCTTTATAAGAAGAGGAGATTAGAACACAGACACACAGGAGGAAGACCATGTGAAGACACAGGAAGAAGACAACCATCTATAAGTCAAGGAGAGAGGCCTTAGAAGAAACCATTTCTACTGACACCTAGATCTTGGACTTCTAGCCTCCAGGATGGTGAGAAAAATCAATTTCTGTTGTCTAAGCTACCAGTCTGTGGTATTTTGTTATGGCAGTGCTAGCAAACTAATACAACGATTATGATTTCTTAGTCTGTATAATTCCCTTTTTTGGAAAGTATTACGATGAAGAATCATTATTCATTAGCTGCACAGCTATTAAAAACAATGAAAAAAAGAAAAAAATAAGCTAGAATCAGCAGCAATTTCTCATGTGCTTGAAGTCTCTGTACCAATCATGAACAATCGTCTCTTGTGTTCCATTGGCCAATAATGCCTTGGATTTGAAGGTGATTATTATTATAGGGGTTGATGTGTCTATAAAAACAAACTAAACTATTGTTAAACTATTGCCCTCTAAGGTACAGTTATAATTTGTAGCAGCTTAACCTCTTAAGATCTGATTTTAGTTAACCTCTGTTTTTAGTTGAATCACCCTCAATCGAAGCTGCCAAAATATATATAAGAATAAACAAGACAGTATAACATGGTACAGAGTTAGGTAGACCTGGCTTTGAATTCCTGTTCTATAACTTATGTCAACATGGTAAGTTGGTTGCTTCAACTTCTTAAGACTAGATTTTCTTATCTGTAACATCATGACAATCATATGTACTTCATACAGTTTAGGAAGATAGACAACTCGCCTATTAAGACTGAGGTCTCTGTTCACTGACTATTTGGATTCTAATCCCAGTCATGCCACACAAGCTAGATAAAAATGCATAATAGATAAATACCTTTTAGGAAGCTATAGTGAGGTCAATTGACACTAAAGCCACAACCACAACCACAATAATAGCAACAACCAAATGTTTGTTCATTCTCAAGTGGGTAAATATTTCTTTCAATATTCTAGCCAACAGCACAGATCAATTTAAATATGCATATCGAATAGATGCAATTCAATTCAAAAGTGCTTATTTTGTGTCCTTCAGACATCAGGAAAAGAAAAAGTAATATACAAAAGCATTCTACTTGAATAGCAAATTAAGTATCAATAAAAATGAGTATATGATTATGTGATAATGTCACTTTGGGTAATACAGACAAGAAAAAGCAAAAGCCTTCAGAGCAAACTATTACAATGAGGACAGAGGCTGGAGTAAAACTGAAAGGTTTGTGAAAATTTCCTGAATTGTACATGAACATTAAAGGGATAGGTGGGTTTTAGTAGACCTTAGAGCCTACTAAATTTTTCTAATTAGAGAAAAAAACGAATGGCCAATGAATGAGAAAACATTCAACTTAACCAATAACTAAAGGCAATGACAATTCAAAATATGATGCAATTTTTCACGTGGCAAATGCGGATAACTTAAAGAAATGTTAGTGAGGAACCAGGGAATCAGGCAACTGAAGGGCCATTAGTGAAAGCATAAATAGTTGCAAACTATAAACAGGGAAATTTGGAAGTATTTAGCAATATTTTATTTACCTTTTTACCTACCATCTGATTT
Organism: Ceratotherium simum simum; assembly: GCF_057802395.1. Taxonomy (NCBI): domain Eukaryota; kingdom Metazoa; phylum Chordata; class Mammalia; order Perissodactyla; family Rhinocerotidae; genus Ceratotherium; species Ceratotherium simum. The sequence continues at coordinate 27,397,092 of NC_141907.1, read as the reverse complement.
CTGAAATTCTATGTTGGGTAAATACTCTTGGAAGCATATAAATATTTTGCTCTGCAGCTGTATCTCAACAGTGATGCTTTATATTGCAATAATAACAAAAATAAGCAATCTAATTATCCTGCTATAGATGCATGGTTAAATGATTGTTCAGCCTTGGAACAGAATTCTATAGAACTTTAGAAAGAATGCACAATGATGTGAGATTTGTGGTGCTCACATTTTTTACTGATATATTATGTTGAATGAAAAAAAAGTTATTAGAATGAAGTTATTGCAATAATAAATAGAATAAGAGCTTATATTTATGAATACATACTACATACTAGCGTCTGTAGAATGCATTTTGATTGCATTATCTTACTTAACACAGCAAACTTATGAGGCAGATATTATATATAATTATTCTTAGTATTCCACACATTTTACATGTAAGTCAACTGAGTGGTATGGTGGTTATGCCTTCTTTCCAAAGTTATACTTTTAGATGTCAGTGAAGAAAGAATTGAGCCTAGAGCTGTTTAGCCTCTTGAGTCCAAGTTCTTCACAAATGTTTTCAGCAATTAACTCCAGGTAGAGGAAGTATAGGTGACATTAAAATTTTATACTGCTTTCTTTTTTTTTTTCACTAATAGAACTGGGCTTTTCAAATAACAACAGAAAAGGATAGATAAGTAGACATATGAAAGAATACATAAACAAAGAGTGACCCCAGAATATTTTCATTGATCCTTGTGCGGGGATTCATCTTCTTCCAAACAATATATACCAAACTAAAATGGGAGATGATTAACCCCCTCACACAGGGAGAAACCTGTCCCTTTACCTTTTATTATCCTGCAAGTTGTTAAACAGACAGCCTACATCCTCTTGGAAATCTTGAAAAGTGATGTTATAAACAAACACTCAGAGTTATTCCCTGTCATGATATTTAGGAATAGCTAGATAGTTCTTTTTGTCATTTTTCTGGCACTACATTTTACAGAACTTAATAGAATCCTTTTCTGAAAGGCCACTGTCATTAGAAATAGCTTTCGAGTTTTCCTCACCCCTTCAAGTAGTTTACAGCAAACCACCGCTAATCATTCATTTATTTATTGTAAATATTTGTCTAGTATATCAAATTAATGTCATGACATGAATTTTCTTGTAAACAATTATATTGAAACAGTACATGCACTTTTGATAATGTGAAGTGTTTTGGTCTTTTCGTCTTTTCCAGCTGTACTGAGATATAATTGACATATAACATTGTAAAAGTTGAAGGTGTACAACATGGTTATTCGGTATATGCATATATTGTGAAATGATTACCATGATAAAGTTAGTTAACACATACATCTCCTCACATAATTACCATTTTTTTTGTGGTAAGAATTTTTAAGATTTACTCTCTCAGCAACTTTTAAGTATACAATACAGTATTGTAACTATAACCACCATGCTTAACATTACATTCCCAGAGCTTATTTGTCTTATATCTGGAATTTTGTACTCTTTGACCTCTTCACCTATTTCTCCTAACCCCCCACCCCTGCCAACCACCAATCGACTCTCTATTTCCATGAGTTTGGGTTTTTTTTAGATTCCACATATAAGTGAGATCATACAGTATTGGTCTTTCTCAATCTAACTTATTTCACTTGGCAAAATGCCCTCAAGGTCCATCTATTGTGTCACAAACAGCAAGACTTCCTTCTTTTTTATGGCTGAATAATATTCCATTGTATATATATATATGACAGTTTCTTTATCCATTCAACTGACGATGGACACTTAGGTTGTTTCCACATCTTGACTACTGTAAATAACTCTGCAATGAACATGGGGGTACAGGTATCTCTTCAAGACAGCAATTTCATTTATTTCAGAGATATACCCAGAAGTGGGATTGCTGGATAATATAGTTCTATTTTTCATTTTTTGAGCAACCTTTACACTGTTTTCTATAATAGCTGCACTAATTTCATTCCCACTAACAGTACACAAGGGCTCCTTTTCTCCACTTTCTCGCCAGCCTGTTATCTCTTGTCTTTTTTGGTAATAGCCATTCTAACAGGTGTGAGGTGCTATCTCATTGTCATTTTAATTTGTATTTACCCAATGATTAGTGATGTTGAGTCTCTTTTCATGCATCTGTTGCCTATTTGTATATCTTCTCGGGAAAAATGTGTATTCCAGTCTTTTGCCCATTTTTTTAACTGGATTGTTCATTTTTTTTGCTGTTGAGCTGTATGAGTTCCTTATATACTTTGGATATTAACCCCTTATTGGATATATGATTTGCAATTATTTTCTCCCCTTCTGTAGCTTCCCTTTTCATTTTGTTGATTGTTTCTTTTGCTGTGCAGAAGCTTTTTAGTTTGAAGTAGTTCCACTTATTAATTTCTGCTTTTGTTGTTTGTGCTTTTGGTGTCGTATCTGAAAAATCATTGCCAAGACTCATGTCAAGGAGCTTTTTCCCTCTTTCTTTCTAGGAGTTTTGTGGTTTCATGTTTAAGTCTTGAATGTATTTTGAGTTTTTTTGGTGAATGGTGTAAGATAAGGGTCCAACTTCATTTATTTGCATGTGGATATCCAATTTTCCCAATACTATTTATTGAAGAGACTACCTTGTCTCTATTGAGTGTTTTTGTCTCCATGTCAAATATTAGTTGGCCGTATATATGGGGTTTATTTCTGGGCTGTCGATTCTGTCCTATTGGTCTATGTCTATATTTTTATGCCAGTACCATACAGTTTTGATTACTATAGCTTTGCAGTATAGTTTGAAATCAGGACATGTGATGCCTCTAGCTTTGTTCTTCTTTCTCAAGATGGCTTCAACTATTTGGGGTCTTTTGTGATTCTATATGAATTTTAGAATTGTTTTTTTCTATTTCTGTAAAAAAAGTCGTAATTTTTATACGGATTGTGGTGAATATATAGATGGCTTTGGGTAGTATGGACATTTTAACGATATTAATTCTTCCAATCCATGAACATCAGATATCTCTCCATTTATTTGTGTATTCTATAGTGTGTTTGATATGGAGTATTTTGAGAATTCCTGAAGGCAAAGATTGACATGTATTGTTAATACTTTGAAGATGATATCACTGAAGAACATTGTTGGATTAGGTTTAAGTTTCATGTACAAAATGTCACATGATGACTACTGTACATGTTTCATTGAACTACTTCACTGTGAGTTCAGTTGAGGTACACATGCTTATTTCTCGTGTTTCCACATCTTCCCATCACTAGAGTATTCACTAATCCCCTGTTATGTACACTGACATTAGGGCAAATTGCCTGATCTTGCAATGGGAAATTTTAACTGTGTAATTCCATTTAGTCCCTTTATTCAATTCCCATGCTTCCTGCTGAGTCTCTGAATTCTATACTGCTGTTAATGGTTTCTCTCTTTAATTTAACAAATTAAATTTGAGGGCCTTCACCTCCATTAAATGTTCTAGAAAGATATTTTATTACGTCTTACCAATAAAAAATTTGATATAAAGTATACTTTCCCTCAGATCTATCCCAGAAATAAGGACTTGACTCTCTTCTTATGTAAGTGTTGAGAGAGCTATGTTTCCTACCTCAAATACTTTTTATCTGTTATTTCCAATTGTCTCTAAAATCTTCTTATTCAGTCTCAAGCACTGATAAGCCTTTGACAAACTTGTTTTGGGGAGATAATGGATCTAGGAGATATAGGTACTATAACAGTCATTCCCTGAGTTGTGGTTTTTGACTTTATTTTCACAGGCAAAACATTAAAGTAATATGGCATATCAAAAAATTCTCCTTCAGGGGCTGGCCTCATGGCATAGTGGTTAAGTTCCACCTGCTTCACTTTGGTTGCCCGGGCTCGCCGGTTCGGATCCTGGGTGTGGACATATACCACTCATCAGCTGTGCTGTCACAGCGACTCATATATCAAGTGGAGGAGGATTGGCACAGATTAGCTCAGGGCAATCCTCCTCAGCAAAAAAAAAAAAAAAGAAAAGAAAAGAAAAAAAATTCTCCCTCAGCCATATTTCTCAGACAGCTTTATATTTATAAGAAGGAAATAGCATAAGGACAGAGACTGAATGAAATCAATACAGTGTAAACTTGATTCCTCCAAAAATGAAAAAGTATGTCTTTTCCTATTTCCCAAATTAGATTACGATTTTCATTAGAGTCAAGATTGACCCATTTATTTCTATTTCTATCCTATGATGTTCCTCTGACCACTTCTAAGTTTTTACTTTGCCATCAGGCTTAATACTGGGTCACTGTCATAAGAAGAAAAATCTTGTTGCATATATGGAACTGGATGTGGACTGGATTCTTCCCAAACCCCACTTACTGTTTTTCTTAGTTATTCAAATGAAATCTTTTGGGAAGACTGTAGTACTGTATGCCTGAGGAGAGAAACAAAAAGCCTTGTAACCAAATACATATACCAGTTTGCCCTGATTTTGTTTTAACACTAGATCAATGGAAATGTTATCTGAATTGATGTGAGAATGATTCTATAAGATGCTTTACTGTGAATTAGAATAGATGAACCATATCTACTTCCCATCAACAACTACATGGTTTAAATAATAATACGATAACAAGAAGAAGAAGAAGAAGAAAAAGAACTCACAAATGTTTCTGCTGCTTTAGGGAATCAGAATTTAAATTAATTTACTTGGATCAACATCTCAGAGGAATTTTTGATAAAGTCTATGTGTTGGGTACCACTGTATAGCATAACTGCTTAGAATTTTGCAAACTTATTTCACCTATACATTTCTTACTTTTCTGCCATAGTATCTACCCCAGACTTCAAGTCTTAGTGGAAATTCAATAAATATTCGTTGACTCAATCAATCAATTAATCAATGCATGACAGTTGTAATAGATATTGGTCGCTTGGAACAGCTTAAGATAACCCACCATTTTCTCTCTCAGCACATTATCTAGCATTCTTTTGTCAAACCACATCCACATAAGAAGAACACAGAAAAGGATGTGTCAAATGCAAAGATACTATTTGGACACCAAGACTTGGTAAAAGAGTAATAGTACAACGAGAACCAACTATTTATCCTTTATTGGAGTAAATGCCTTTCGGCTTGCTGTAACCCTGAGTGGGTTACCTGGGACTTATCTTTCCATCAAAGGGGTAAGATACAGAGGACTCCAATACTGGTATAGACTTGTTGCAGGAAAATCAAAGGACACTGCTAAGCCTTTTTATGTATTGAAAACCAAACTTAAACCATTTCTCTGTATTTTCTGCATAGACCGTTGAGTCTGACCACCTGAATTAGAATCTTGCATTTATTACCTATTAGCAAAATGACCTTGTCCAAGTCGACAAATCTCTCTATGCTCATTTTCTTTATCTGTAATATGGTGACAGTAACACTTCATGTAGTTGCTGTAAAGATTAAATGAGATGCAACTTGCCTAAGCACATTGTCTGGAACACAACATTCAATAAATATTAGTTATTCTCATTGCAATTAATCTACCTTAGTTTTCCACTTTCTTCATTTTATGCCACCAGAGGATTACAATGGGGTTTGGAGTTTAAGTACTTGCCAACAATAATAATTTCATTTCACTAAATGTATTCTCTGCATATTAATTACATACCTGCAAGTTGAGTTCACGGAGTAAGTTTTTGTTCTAATACGACTGGAAGTCTGACTTGCATGACATCAGTATGTAAATATTAGAAGACTTTTAGCTAATTACTAAAATTTTAGGGGACGTGTACTTGTGTTACTTGCAATATATATTCTATAATTTTATTATGTTTTCCAAAAGATGTATTTATATATTTGTAATATCTAAAATGAAAAAATATTTTAATTTTAAAATAAGGGAACTCTCATACACTGCTGGTGGGAGTGCAAACTGGTGCAGCCACTATGGAAAACAGTATGGAGATTCCTCAAAAAATCAACGATAGAACTACCATATGATCCAGCTATTCCACTGTTGGGTATTTATCCAAAGAACTTGAAAACACCAATTTGTAAAGGTACATGCACCCCTGTGTTCATTGCAGCCTTATTCACGATAGCCAAGACTTGGAAGCAACCTAAGTGCCCATCAAGGGACGAATGGATAAAGAAGCTGTGGTATATATACACAATGGAATACTACTCAGCCATAAGAAACGACGAAATCCAGCCATTTGTGACAACATGGATGGACATTGAGGGTATAATGCAAAGTGAAATAAGTCAGAGGGAGAAGGTCAAATACCGTATGATTTCCTTCATTAAGTAGTAGATAATAACAACAATAAACAAACACATAGGGACAGAGATTGGATTGGTGGTTACCAGAGGGGAAGTGGGGAGGGAGGAGGGTGAAAGGGATAATTCAGTACATGTGTGTGGTGATGGGTTGTAATTAGTATTTTGGTGGTGAACATGATGTAGTCCATGCAGAAATAGAAGTACAATGATGTACACCTGAAATTTTTACAATGTTATAAACCAACGTTACCGCAATAAACAAAAAATTAAAAAAAAAAATAATAAAATAAAATAAGAATGAGCTTTCTAGCTATTATATTATCCTCAAATAATAAAATAAAATAATTAGTGCCATTACCACATCTCAAGAGCTGTTGCACGAATTAGATAATGCAATCATGTTCAAGTGTGGAAGAAAGCAATAGAGATTTTTAGTGGACAAAAGTTGATTATGGTGAAACTATGGGGAATTTGCAATGATGTAAACTCTTCCCTTCAGCTTTCAGCTGATCTACTGGAATGGAAAGATAAATGTCTCTATGATTTATAACACTGGGCACAAAAATTGAATAACATCTCGAAACACTGGAGCTGAACAAAACCTCCAGGTTTCATTTGGTGACATTTTTTCTCCTCTGAGAAGAAGAAAACTTAAATTTTTACTCAAACTATGAATTTCATGATCAAAATAATAGAAATTAAGAACTTTTGAATGGGTTGCTGTGAGGTATTTTTCAGAGGTTAAGGATGCATAGAGACAAGGCAATTCCCATATCTCCTGAGTGGAAGAAATGCCAAAAATACCAACAAATATAGTGAAAGAACAATGCCAAATTATGGAAACAAAGAGCCACGATCCAACCAATTTGTACTGTGAGACTGGGTCTTGTAATGCACACAGCAGAGAGAAAATAGCAAGGGAGGGAACATTCTATCAGGAGGCCAGGGGACATTGTTACTATTGTCATCATTTAAAGATGCTTTGAGCATCAACAATGCACTAAATGCTATAAAGAACAATTAGACGCAGTTCACGCCCACTTGGCACTCAATTAGACACATCAAAGAGGTCTCTTCAGACTACTCAATGGAAACTCTATATTTAGAGCATTTTCAGAAGAGCCTTGGCTGTTAAAAAACTTTCTGAAATGTATTTAAAGTGAAGCTGCAGATGAACAACCTAGTAATTCAGTATGAACTGAGTTTTATATTATATATATAATTATATAATGTATTTTTAAAAATATATAAAATACATAATTATATAACAATATATAGTAATTATATTTTTTTATATAGTACCTAATGTACTGGAAAGAGTAAAGATTGAAAACACGATGAAATGATTTAAGTCAGATAAAGAAAGACAAATACTGTATGATATCACTTATATGTGGACTCTTAAAAAGCCAAACTTATAAAAATAGAGAGTAGAATGGTGGTTAACAGGGCCTGAGGGGTAGGGGAATGGAGGAGATTTTGTTTAAGGGTACGAAGTTGCAACCAATAGATAAATAAGCCCTGGAGATCTAACACACAGCATAGTGATTATAAACAACAATACTGTATTAGAAACTTCAAAGTTGTTGAGAGCCTAGATCTTAATTGTTCCCATCACAAAAAAGAAATGAAAATACGTAACGTGATAGAAGTGGTAGCTAATGCTATGGTGGTAATCACATTGCAATATATAAAAGTATCAAATTAACACATTTTATACTTTAAACTTACACGATGTTATATATCAATTATATCTCAATAAACATAAATTATACGAGAGAGTATGCAGTATTGCATATGGAGGAATAGAAGACATCTAAAATGTAGGCATCTCCCTGAATTCCTATCCAGAAATCTAGAACACCTGAAAAATAGTCCTAGATTGGTTTGGGATCATTGGTCATAATTATATGGGGTCATTTTTCGGTAACTTAAATTCATTCAAATTTCAGTGTAATATAGTCACAGACATCACTAAGAAACATCTATTGTTGAGGGAATGAATCATTAATGCATGTATGAATAAATAAGTACTTACTACATGTGGATCCTGTGACCAAAATTATTAGTATTTTTAGGGCACCTATAAATTTCTTGAGAAAGTAATATATTTATATAAGCAAGTATAAAAGAAAAATGGTTCAGGCCAGTAGATTGATAGGTATATTAGCAATAAAAAACAAAATCTAAAAATTTCTATTCTTTTCCTCAAGCTGGACTTATTTTTACAAACCACTAAGGCTGTTGACAGTTGACCTGCGTGGCCACCAGCCAGTAATAGTTTCATAATCACTTTGACACTAATGGAGAATATTTCGGTACCCCTGTGACTCAGAACCCCAGCATTACAGAGAGAGCTTCCTGATACCACCAAGAAAACTATGTCATCACGGAATTTTGAATGTTTCCTATGCTCTAGTAAAATACTTGGAGGATGGGAAAATTTTCTGACAAGATTGTGTACTTCTTCATTTCTCACCACGTTATTATTTGCTGTTTTTGCTAAGACCATTTCTTCAGCTTTTACACTCTTACCATATTATTTCAACTCCTGAATATTTCTACCTCAATGTAAATAAAATTCAAAATGTAAATGAAGCAGAAATTAATCTGATTCAGTACTATTTGTAGCAAATTCCCAGAATGTTGTTTTGTGTTTGTGAGTATTTCAGTAGGAAAATTTATAATGGATGAACTACTTGGTATAACTTCCCTCCGGAGTAATTAATGTTTCACACAGTGGTGAAGAGTGTGGACTCTTGGATCAGGCTGTATGGGTTTGAAACCTGGCATAACAGTTTAATGGCTTGTGTACAGCCTTGACTTATGAAATGTTTCTTGAAAGCAGGAGCTCCATCCATCATTGCTCTTTAGTGATGCCATTCAAAATATGAATAATGTGCTATCTTCCTGCTTTCAGTATATATCTTCCTGGAGACCTTTTTTCAAGTATCATACTACCAAACCATTTTTATAACATTGCAGCTAGTGTTGCTATTAGTCTCTGACAAAATATTTTCTACATCCTGTACCAAGAGATTTGACCTGCTTGAGAGTTAAAATCTTTCATCATGAGTACCTGTAACATAAATATTTAAATGCTGGTATCTTGAGGAGATCCATGATTTGATTTGCTCACATGATGCTGTAATTAGTTGTTGAGAAGGTAAGACTTCTCTTAATTGGTTGATTAGTTTTATCAGTGCCACGCAACTGCTATGAGTTTTTCTTTCAATAAAATTCCTTGAATGGGAGACTTAAAGACACAGCTTTTATGCAGGATGTGTGATACTCAAGGAGAGTTTTTTGTCTGCTAAGTTGTCATGTTCTCATTTTAGAAGTTATAATAGAAATGCAGTATATTTGAAGCCGGTGCTAAGTGGGGATTACTTGTCCTAGAATTCCACCTTAGAAGAGGTTTTACTTTCATACTGTTTTCTCATCTGTTTGACTTAAATAGCTTTTTTTTAAAGGCAAAAAAAAAAAAGATTGATGAGATCAAATCACGGTGAAGACAGAGAACTTTCTACAATATTTCTATAGATGAAATCAAATGTCCGTATTTAATATGAATACTAAAAGGTAGACATTTTTGGAATATTGAGTATATTCATATCAGATATTGGAAGCATTTTACTTGTATTTAATATTAAATTATTCAAACGAGCATTTTATCACTAAGCATAAGCTAAAAACAATTGGAAATTGTAGAATAACAATTGAGAGATCATTGGTAAGCACTATCAAAATCCAAATCAGATGTAAGTTCCAAATAACCAAGACACACTTTATTCATTTCTGCTTTTGAACCTTTACTTAAAAACTTGTTTCTCTATTGCCTTCCAATTCCTTGTCCTCTAGTCCTAATTATAGACTTGTTTAAGTGCTAAATCATCTCACTTTCTCCAAGAATCCATCTCTGACTAACTCAAATAATGACGACATTTTTTCTGTATTTTATATTTTCATCTCGTGTGTATATTGAATTATATAAACTGTGTTTATACCTTTATAACATATGTCTATATTGTTGGCAAACTAGTTTGAGGATCAAATCCAGCCCTCACCTGTATGTATAGCTCACAGTCTGAGAATGGTTTTTACATTTTAAATAGTTGAAAATGAACCAAAAAGTTGCAGTGCTTTTACACTGCAACAGTGGAATTGAGTAGTTGTCCGAAGACAATACGGCTCGCAAACCCCTAAACTATTTTTTTATCTGGGCTTTTCAAAAAAAATTTTGCCCACCCCTGGTCTATAGCATTAGTAACCAGTTATTAGTCTCTCCATCCAGTAGTAGGGTTTATACCTTCCTTCTTTTATGTTTAAACATATAGTACTTAAACACTGACATGGACACACTGGTCCTTACAAAGTATGCACCAAATTAAAGCAAATCAGGGCAATCTTGAACAGGTCAATTTTAAAGATTGACCTACAGAATTTATTCCATATCTAGTAATTCTGCTTCAATGTTGTAGAAAGCATGTATATTAAAAGTGAGTTCTTGTATAAACTCTCAGATATAAAATGAATACAGTTCAAGTATTTAATGTATAACATTGTGACTATAGTTGATAACACTGTATTGTATTAGTGAAATTTGTTAAGAGAGTAGAACTTAAATGTTCTCACCAAAAAAATAAAAAGATAAATATGTGAGGTAATAGATGTGTTAATTAACTAGATGGGGAGAATCTTTTCAAATGTATATATATATATATATATATATATATCAAATCATCACAATGTACACTTTAAATATCTCACAGATTTGTCAATTATACATCAATAAAGCTGAAAAAAGAAGCTTTCTCCATATTGGAGTATTTTAGAAAAAAATAAGCTTTGTATCCTGGCTTGTCAACAAAAGCAAAATTATAGGTTGAACTGAATATAAACTCATTGCTAAAATCTCTAAATTTGCCCTTAAATTAACATTATTATTTCTCTGGGTAACATTTAGAAAGAAATTCAAGTGCTCTTTTGAATTTCTCCATGATTTCTGCTCCAATAAATTCAGGGAACATTTTGCTATTATTTTTTCACAGGAAAATAATCTATAAAGTAGGGGAAGCTCAAACGACTTTTTTCTTAACTTGGACAAGAATGCATTGTTTTGGAGAAAATGTTGCTGATCTATCTCTGAAATGATTGCCTTTTTGTCACAGACATCTGAGATAGTGTCTTCTCTCTTACATTTCTGTTCAAGTTATAAAGAATGTGTCGGTAAGTAGAAGTTGCATGTTCTTGAAACAAGGATGTCAATATCTGTCGGATTTGAGTGATGATGATGTTAATCAGACGACACTCTGGAGACTGTCAAAAACTCTACACTTTCATCAAACAAGATGAGTAACGTTTTACCATAAATAGTGTTAATATGATTAATAGCATTTCTCCAGCAGTTAAGCTTTAGACAGTAAAAATATTTGTTAAACATTAATGATTTTTTACAGAGGGATTCTGACTAGATAAATAGATTGTTCTCTTTGCATATATGAATTTACATAATTACATCTACACTTTTCCTCACTGTTTAAAATTCAAAATTGTTTCAACATTTTTTAAAAATACATTTAAAGAATGTATTTTAATTTTACTAAAATCCTAATAAATTAACAAAATCTTCTTGGAATGCCACAATGCGTAAGCAGTATGCAATCCAGAGAAAATAGTGTATAAAGCCAAGAATGTGTAATCATCATACTCAAAAAGGTTGTAGTTTAGTCTATTAAAAGGGGGCTCATGTTTAAGTTCACATTAAGAATAGAAGTTAAAAGGATTTTTTGTAACTTACCAGAAAAAAATAATGGTTAGAAATTTTTATATTCTGGCAATTAAGGTCAATAAAATTTTGCAGTAAAATTTACATATGTCATCATGAATTTATAGTCTAGACCTCATCTGCCTCAAAGAGCATTTGAGGTAGCTAATTGCAAAAGTGAAACATAAAGAAGAGAGCTGGTTTACAGTTCAAGCAAATAAAAGTCTGGGAAATTTAGTGATATTCAAATCAATGACTCAGAATTGTTGGGCTCTCTAAAATATGTCCTTCTCTGGTCACAGAGTGTGGATTCTACAAAACCAAATGAATAGTGAAATCTATAACTATTAAGAGAGAATGTCTCAATAAAGTAACAAATTGTAGAATGTTAAAAAGAAAGCCTAATAATTGTGAACTATGTATGATATTTGCACATTAACTATTTATAGCTTTGATTAGAATATAGTCAGAGTCAATAGTAATTATTCCAAATCCAGACTTTCCCCCAGCAAATATCCCTGCAATGATAGAGATCCTGATTGTGAAGCATATAATATATGCCATATCATAGACACACGTTTATATATTGTATATAATATAAAATAGAATTAAATATATTACTATATATAATTATATTTTATATTTGTATTACATCTATAATATATAGAATACTGTGTCCTACATATTCTATTACATATTATATATAACACATATTAGAGATTATCTGTGTCTTCCTTCCTCTTTTGTCAATTACTTCCATTTATAAGACTGTATTTCTAGAATTCTGTTCAGTTCCACTATCAGCATTATTCATGGAAGTTCTCTTGGATTTTGGAATAACTTCTTGGTCTCCGGCCCACACATGTGCCCCCACACCCCCATACAATCCTAAATGTGGAAAATAAGCCTGAATTAAAATAGTAATATCACTTGGGTAATTTAAGCAAAAGAGTGACTTTTGTGTTTCACAATTATGAAACTATTAAGGTAAATATAGCTTCTGCTTTTGGTAAAGAAGTAATTAGTTCCATTCTACCTTTTAGTCCTAGAGAAGCACACTCAACAGCCAGCTCCATGGTAAAATATTTTAGTACGACTAAGGGAGAGAATTATTCTTGAGCTCTATGGGGCACAGCAATCCACTGGACAGAGAAATATGCTTTCCAAAGTACTTATATGTCAGTGGAATATTGACTGTTACCCAAAGCATGCTCATCTTCCACTATTTTCTTTTGTATTTTTCAACACATCAGTTTTAGAGCTTATACATAAGCTCAATGAAACCATCATGGACCTCTCATGTGTGTGTGTGTGTGTGTGTGTGTGTGTGTGTGTGTGTTGTAATAACAGCAGTAGTTCTCCACTCACTGCAGTAACTAACACTAATTTCTAAAGGGCAGAAAGTGACTTCATTCAGTTTTTGTAATTGTATGAGAGTTCTCATATAACAGTTTCCCCTACTGTTAACATCTTACATTAGTGTGGTACGTTTGTAACAATTTATGAGACAATATTGATACATTATTATTAACTAAAGTTCATAGTTTACATTAGAGTTCACCCTTTCTGTGGTACCTTCAATGGGTTGTTACAAACGTATAATGGCTTGTATCTCCCGTTACAGTATCATGCAGAATAGTGTCACTGCCCTAACAATCTCGTGTATTCCACCTAGCCTCCATCCCTTCCCCCATCCCTGAACCCCTGGCAACCACTGGTCTTTTTACTGTCTCTATAGTTTGTCTTTTGCAAAATATTATATAGATGGAATTGTACAGTATGTAGTCTCTTGAGATTGGCTTGTTTCAGTTAGCAATATGAATTTAAGTTCCCTTTTCAAAGCTTGCTAGTTAATTTCATTTTTTTGCTGAATAATAGTTTATTACAAGTAAATACCACAGTTGTTTGAGTATTTGCCTATTGAAGGGCATCTTTTGCTTCCAACTTTTGGCAATTATGAATAAAGCTGCAATAAACATCTGTGTGCAGGTTTTTGTGTGGACACCAGCAGTGAATGAGAGTTCCTGTGGCTCCACATCCTCGCCAGCACTCAGTGTTGCCAGTGTCTTGGATTTAACTACTCTAATATGTGCATAATAGTATCTCATAGTTGTTCTAATCTACATTCCCTAATGACATAGGATGTGGAGCATCTTTTCATATGCTTATTTATCATCTATATAGCTTCCTTGGTAAAGTAATTGTTCATGTCTTTTGCTCATTATTTAGTTGGATTGTTTGTTTTCTTATTGTTGAATTTTAAGAGTTATTTCATTCACTTTGGATAGTCAAGTCCCATTACTTTAACATAAGCTTAAATCATCCATTTAACAATTAAAATAATGCTGGAAGAACTTCAGAAGCAATATATTCATGAAATTTATAATAAAATATATCTTGGCTACCTGCTGGGCATAAATCTTCCTATCTATTAATTGTTTTCACATTAGAGTGCCAAGTTATAGGTTACAACAAAATTAAAATGTTTATTTCTGTTTTTATAAACTTTGAAATCCATTTATTTATTAATTACTTTATAAATACAATTATGAATTAATTGCTTGGAAAGGCTAATTCTAACTCAGCATGTGGTTGCTTCTTTAAATACCTTAGAGCCAATTCTCTGTAACAGTGCTATATATTGGACACCAGTGGCTGAGTGTAAGTGAGAATCAAGAGAGCTGTAACCTTTGAACCAATTCAACGAATTTTAATTAATGGCCTTGTAGGTGTTTGCCACCGTGTTAGACACTAAGGACCCAAAGTTGAATAAGCAATGGACATTCTCCAAGTAGAAGAATAAAACACAAGGAATTAAGCATCAGTTTAAAAACAATAAATTGATGAATTTTCAAGAACTTTACTCAAATATGAACTGCCCCATGAAACCAAGATAGAACATAGTCACGTATCTTTTAATCATGTGTTTCTAGTAACAGGAGTCCAAAAAATACCTGGCTATTATCATCTTCTTCTGAAAATCATTCTTGAATTATCCAAGAAATCTAGACTCATATTTGCACCAGTGTCTGGGAGCAAGGAAGGTTTATTGTCTATAGGAGAAATGTTTCCCAGCAAGAGATACATGAGTCCTCTTCCGAGGACTTTGCATCTGTTTTGGTCTTGCACAATTCTAGGGGTGTTTGTCCACTCAGCACCCATGCCAAATCCAGTTCTATGTACTGCTATACCTGAGTGGTGTGACACACTCAGGCTCCAAAGTTACAGTTCTGTTAGACCACAGCACATCACGCCGTAAAATGATGTCTGAGTCCTAAGGACCTTCCATCTATTAGCAGTAAACTCTGATGGTGTCAGCCCTCATCAAGAACCTTCATGCCTTATTTACCTGAAACCTTGTTATCAACCCAGATTTTTCCTCTCCTCAGAGTCATTTTATTTTATTTTATTTTCCATGTCATGAGATTTAGGACAGGGTAATCTCCAACCATGCCACCCTGTCTCCTTGACGTGAAACTCAGGAAGCACCTAGGGTATCAGATTCCTCTTTCTAGAAGAATCTTAGGCTCTTATACAAAAGTTCTCACTGCCTACTGGCTTTGTACCCTCAGGGTGTTGGAGACTTTGATTGAAGCAAGTAATGAAATCCTAATCTCAGGTCAATATATGCTTCCTTACTTTACCTTTGCATAGCAAAAGAAAAAAAAAAGAGAGAGGCACTGAAATGACTCTATTGAATAAATGTATTCTATCCACAGGAGAGGGAGAAGAGGACTGTTTAAATTATGCACCACTGCTACCCCCATATTCAATGGCTTTCATATCTACCTGGACAGCTACATTGTTAACATTTATGAAGAGTACAACGAAATAGTCACACCTTTAAAATCCAATTCTCATTTCCACATCTAGGAAATATTTAGTTTGAAAGAGCCTCAGCCTCAGAGGTCAAGGTATAGGCTTGGGCTCTGGGACTAAGTGCTTGGACTCTTGGGCCCTTAGGCCTTCTTCCCTCATGGTCAGTGGTGAAGGGAGGGCCTTGTGGTATAACACACTGGTTCCCAGGGGTTTCAATTCTCCCAAAAGTCAGAGTGGACCAGCACACTTGGCTTAAGACTATGTCTCCCAAACTTCGTAATCTTGTCATCAGGGATGAAGAGGAAGAATCAGAAGCCTGCCACTCCTTGGCATTCAACACAACCTCACCACCCCTACCTGTCTTGAATTCACCATAACTAATATTACTAAGTTCTTTATTCCTCTATACTGGTCAACACAAGGACCCTTAGTCTCCCAAGATTGACTGCCACGTCCTTCACTTTTATATGCATGTCTCTGTAATCCCCATTCCATCACTTTCTAATTCCTCAAACTCTTTCATGAGACTCTTGAAATATATAAGACATTAACAGAACAATCTCCAGTATCCTGATCTTCTACAAACTTTTCCTTCACATTTGTGCTCCGAGAAAAATCTGGTTTCCCTCCACAAACTCTGCTTCCTACACAGCCTTCTCGAGTGATGGTTATTTTTTCTGCCACAGTTCTCATACCACAGAGCCTGGAGATGGGTCACATGATGCCTTTCTCCCATTGCCGCTTTTAGACCACTCTCTTTTTCTCATTTCCAACACTTCCAGCTTTGTATCAAATATCTTCTAGGTATATCACACACTATATCTCAATGCTATTTTCTGACAACTGACTAGTACACCCCATCATTTCTAGTTGTTTTTAGCTTCTCATTCATGGTTACTCTCTCCAGTACTCTGTCTGTCTTGATTTTTCGTTATTTCAATATGCATATGAAGAATAACATACAGATAATACTTCCAATACTTTGGATTCTCAATTACTTGAACTCATGTCCTTTTATTAGCTTATCTCTCAACTTACTTTCACACTCATTCTAATAGTTATACCCTCGACACTGTAGTGATATATATATGCAACGTTCATGATATGTCAGTAAACCAGCTCTGGGAAAGGAAAAAAAAAGGTTGCATTTGTAAAATTTGCTTATTTCTGTCATGCAAATTATACAACTATGGCTGATTTTAAGGTGCTAGTGATTTTGCAACCAGCTTACAAAATTCCTGAAAATGTAACAATTGGCTATTACTAATAAGTTATATCTTGTATAACACACCACTGTAGCCATCTTTAATGTCAAGTTCATCTATCCTACTTCCTAACACTTCCTTCTACATGTCTAACTCACTCCCTTTGGTACTGCAAACCCAACAGTCTGTTGAGATGTTGAATATATTTATGTCATCATTATTTTACTGTTCTCTATCTGTTGACGTGCACCTCTTTAATATGTCAATTATTAGTCTTTATCTCATTTAACTAGTCAGGGTTTGACACTGTCCATTCATCACTCCCTGTTACTTATAAACTTCCTTCACTATGCTTCTAGGACAACACAATCTTCTGGTAGTTCTTTTTTTCTTCTACCACTCTGGTTTCTTCTCCTCAGTGTACTTCACTTGCATCTCCCCTTCTTAATTTTGGAATGCCATAGGGATTAGTTCCTGGTTCTCTTCTCTATATTTTGACTACCTTGTTGATCTCATCTATTTTTATAGATTTAAATACTCTATATGTCAGACTCTTACAAATTTATCTCTCCAGACTAGTTATCTCTTCTCAGATCTAGTCTTTTATTTCCCACTGCCTACTCAGCACATCCTATAAAATATCTAAAATATATCGCAAACTTGACATGTCGGCAACTAAATTCCTGACTTCAGTCAAAGATAACTATATCTTTCTTATTGGGTAGGCCAAAATCCTTGGCATCATCCATGACCCCATTGATTTACATTCCATAGTCAATTCACCAGGAGAGCATATCTGCTCTACCTTCAGTACGTATCCATATTCATCTCTTTCTTCACCACCAACACTGCTTCCTCCCAGATCCGATGTACTAGCATTACTTAGTTGCCTGGGGATATATTCATCTCTCTATCTTCATGCTTTTTACAGTGCCTAATAAATAGTACATAAATAGTACGTGTTCACTGAGTGAATAAACAAATGAATAAAAGAGTGGGTATAGAGTTATTCTTGCCTGCTTCTCTGCAAAGACTCATACCATTTTATAATTTGACAAAAAAGTTCTCTGAAAATTCTTGAACCTGATGAATTCAACTTTCTCCAGAAAATTGACAAGTATTTTCTTGCCATTTTTTTCTTCTTGCCAATGCGTTTTTCCCTCATGTACACCAAAGAACAGAATTTGTAACTTTCTTGCAAAAGTGAAAACAATTTCTTAATTTCCCATAAACTTTTCATCATCTTACACCACTTACTTCAGAATTTCTTTAATTCCCAATTCACTTCAAAACTCGAATTACTTTACATCATATGCCTTATGTTTTCTGATTCTGTCCTCTCCTTCAGTTTTTCATTATTCTATTGCTTTGTCTCCTTTTCTCCTTGTTAATATCTCTGAATATTCTATTCCTCACTGACCCCATACCCAAACTTCATCATGCAATCCTGCTCTGTTTCCTCTACCTCTCTTTTCTATGTTTACTTTCTTCCCTTTCATAGCATCACACGGTCCTTTTCCCCATCCCAAAACAGGCTTATAAAACTTCAATAGGTCCTGATATTTTATGGTATTTGGCAGTCATTCAGAATACGAGATTATAAAGAGTCAAATGCCAATATTTGAAAGGAAGGCAGTGCAGAACTCAAGAAAAGTTCAAAGGAGAAAAAGCAGGGGCATTGAACCAGAGAGTAGAAACAAAACTTATTCTGACCTGACATAGAGAACAATAAAAGCACTTGTATAAAATCCACTAACTCCACATAATTCTCATCTCTAAGGACTAAAAAGTGATGAGAAGTAATTTAACAACTCTGTTCAGCATGGTAAAAGAAGTTGAATAGTCCCTTATAACAGGAAAGATTTATGAAGTGTATGGGTTTTCAGCAGGACCAAATGGTTTGAATGATACTCTCAGGGATCAGATAGCAGCTGAAGAAACATAAGTCATTTTCATTGCATTTTTTCCCTCTATATAGTTACTACATCTACTCCTCTGCTTTCCTATATACTTTAATGGATATTTGTCAGAATAAGACAAACTCTTCCACAGACAATGCAAGCCTTACTTATGATAATAAAAATGTAGAACAGTACAAACAAAACTCGTTTCCATCCTAGAAAGAAAAATGATTCAATCATTCTTCAAATCATTCACCGAGGGCTGAGTTGTCCTATTTTCACCCTCAGCATTATTCCTCTGTGTCAGTGTTTTAGTGCAAAACACACAACAGAGTATGCACTAGAGAGTCTATTAAAAGCTACTGTAGCACCCAGAGGCGTGTGGAAAATGAATTATCGACAGAGTCTACTGGAGATGTACCATTTCTATCATTTATTCCTATTTTGGGTTACAGAATATTTTTTCAAGATTGTGTGACAGTTGTTATTCTTTATTCATTGATGCAGGAGAAGAAGAAAATTTATGTTAATATTAATTTTCACAATAGGAACCATATTTCAGGAGAAGAATAAACATGACCATTTAAAATCCCATAGACACTGCCATATTAGTACAAGCACTAACATTCATCAATGTTGGAAGAATGTGTGTAAACTACTTTCAAGTGATTTTTGTTTGTTTGTTCTTTTATTTTTTTTAAGTGTGCTCTCCTGATCCAATTCCTTTGGCATCTGTTTCCTTACTACTCTATTTTTCTATTGCCATGATGTGCCCTTTGTGTTTTTGTTTACCTCATTATCTTTTCTTATCTTATTTAAAATTGGCTTCTTCATTCATCTATAGCATATTTGGTGCTTATTAGCTGACTTATGAAAATCCTTTTGAAATGAGGCTATCATTTTTTTATCTCATTCTCTCTTCTTTTTTTTTGTGAGGAAGACCTGCTCTGAACTAACATCTGCCCATCCTCCTCTCTTTGCTGAGGAAGACTGGCCCTGGGCTAACATCCATGCCCATCTTCCTCTACTTTATATGGGATGCCGCCACAGCATGGCCTGACAAGCGGTGCGTCGGTGTGCCCAGGATCGGAACCGGCGGCCTGCCGCAGTGGAGCGCACGCACTTAACCTAACCGCTTGCGCCACCGGGCCAGCCCCATTATCTCATTTTCTCTAGACTTTCTTTCAAACACGTAGTTAGAAATCATCAATTGTCTTATTTTTCCATATTCTTCCAAAAAAATTATACCTCCATTTTAGAGGTTCCATTATATATTTTGTATTACGTTTAATTGTAACCCTTTCCTATTGAGGATATTACAGCCATGTGCCATATGATGACATTTTGGTCAATGATGGACCACATATACGACAGTGGTCCCATAAGATTAGTACTATATAGCCCAGGTGTGTATTAGACTGTACCGTCTAGGTTTGTGTAAGTACAGTCTATGATGGTTGCACAACGAAATCACCTAATCACGTGTTTCTCAGAACGTATCACTGTCATTAAGAGATGCATAAGTGTAAGTACAAATTTATTTTTAATACCTCATTAAAATGCTGATATTGACAACTAAAATCTTGATTGGCATTGTCAATTATTCCACAAATATTTATTAAATGTCTAATATATTCCAAGCAATTTGCAGAATCTTGTGATACAAAAATGAACAAGATTGATTTAATTCTTACTATTAAAGAGCTTACATTCTAGGGGTGGGGCATCAATGACAATGAGCACAAAATCAAATGCATAAATAGATATTTCTAAAATACTTTATAAAGAAATTATAAGTAATAATAGCATAGAAAATGTCTGTGGAGGAAACCCTGGCATGTTAGAGAAGCAGGGCCAGGAAAAATGAGGCATATTATGTAAGATTAGTCAGTTTTGAAGTGAATTGAGACTAAAAGAAATTCCTGGGTAAGTGGCATAAAGGCATGGTAAGTTTATGGGAAATCTAAAAATTATTTTATGTTTCTCAAGAAGGGTGCCAATTCTGCCTGAAAGAAGTGAAGCCTGAACCTAGAAACAGGTGCTGGAACCAGCAAGTGTACACATCCTGAAGCTAGAGTGCGCTCCGCATGTTTAAAGACGTAAGGAGGCCAAATGTGTGGAGAACAGTGATCAAGTGGATAGTGGTAATAAATAAGATCGAAGAGATTGTTAGAAAACAGATCCTACAGTCTCTTGGGCCTTGGGAAGAGGATGAGTTGTTTATTTAAGTGTGATTGAAAGACACTAGAGTGTTTACAACGTGAAAGCCAGATAACATGATTTATGTTTTACGAAGAGCTGCCTGGCTGCTGTGGCAATGGGCAGTGGTGAGTTCATAGAGGATGGTATTGTTATACTCCATATGAGATATGTCAGTTTCTTGGACAAGAGTTTTGGCAGTCAGGGGGGTAAAAGTTGGTCGGATACAGAATGTATGTTAAGGGTAGAGTCAATAGGATTTATAGGCGGATTGGTTGTCAGATGTGAAGGAAAATATAATCTCTAATGACTCCTTGAGTAGATCTGAGGAGTTATGCTAACATATGTACCACTTACTGATATGGAAAAATATTTAGGATTAATAGACTTAGGAAAATATACCAAGAATTATGTTTTGGTTATGATAAGTTTAGTTATGAAATGCCTAGTAAACACAAATGTGGGGAGGTCAAATAGGAGATTGAATATAATAGTCTTGAGCTCTAGGATGTGCTAACAACTAGAGCTTTAAATTTAAGAGAACTTATCACATGGTTTTTAAGGTTATGGACTCAGACAATGTCTAATAAGGGAGAGACAATATAGAAGAAAAAGTGACCTGGGAGTATCTCAACATTTATAGATCTGTGAGAAAGGAAGGGGTCAAGAAAATGAAATTAGTAACAAAAAGACAACTAGGTAGAAAGAAAACCAAATGATGTAGTTGAAATCAAGAACATAAAATGCTTCAACAACAAGCCTGTGGTGTACACATATTGTAAGATGAAGATAACTGTATGTCATTGGTGATTTTGATTAAAGCTACTTCTAGTGAGTTTTGAAGATCAAAGATCAATCGGAATGCATTATAGGAAAACTAGAAGATTAAAAGGAGAAGACAAGCAGGATGGATAGATCCTTCCGGCTGTGTCTAAGTTGAGGATGATTATGGCATGGAAATGATCCAGCAGAGCAAGCAATGGAAAACTACAGCCCAAAGGCCAAATCAAGATCACCACAGGTATTTCATAAATAAAATGTATTGGAGTGCAGTCATGTCCACTCATTTACATATTATATATGGCTACTTTCGTGCTGCAATGGCAGAGTTGACTAGTTGCAACAGAGACTATATAGACTGCAAAGCCTAAAATACTTAATATCTGGCCTTTTATGGAAAAAATTTGCTTACCCCTTCAGTAGAGGACAAAATTGATAATATAAAAGAGAAAGAGGATAGTTGCAGGAGATGACTTGAAAAGAACTGGATTTAGGATGTAAGTGGAAAAGTTGACTTCATATAGAAGTAGGGTTATTTTTTTCCCCTTCAGTGTAAGGACCCACAGTACATAGGTATAGATTTAGAAAGCATGGTATACTTTGTGGTATAAAGATGAAACAGGTCAACCTGGGGACCTTCACTTCTGGCAAAGATGCGATAACAAGGATTAGATTGACCTTTCTGCCTGAAACAACCAAAACACAGGGAAACAATAAAAAGTAGGCAAGATAGTAGATATCAGACAAAAAAAGATAGTGATCCTGGAGAGATGAGAAACAAATTAGGTGAGACTTATGAGACTTATGTTACAACTTTATTCTTAGAGAGAGATTCCAGGTCACGACTTAGGAACGGGAAATCCTGGTGGAACCCAGAGGAGTCTACAATTTGAGGATATAAACCCGAGAGTCTGGGAAGACCCAGAGTTTCCAGGACAGAGTACTGGAGAGGAAAAGAGCTGCACTGAGAGTAACTCTGGAATTCTTTGGTGAGTTTCTCTCAAGCGTTCAGGTGAATAACGACCAATAAATACATGTGAGGAAACTACCCAAGGCTGAGGAGGCTGAGGAAAGAACCACAAAAGGAATAGAGGTAACAGTCTCAGTGCTCACACAGAAGTGGAAATCGTGGCTGTTTCCACCAGCCAGACTGCAAAAACCCATGAGTCATGAGGCAGTGGGTAGGATATTAATAAAGGTCTTGCATCTGTAGTGTGGCAAGACTAAACCAAACACTTCTTTGGTCCCACATAACAAATCTTAGACCTGAAAAGATCAAACTGTTTCCAAGTAACTTAACTGTATTCTAAAACAAATTTCATAATTATTTAGAGGAATATAAAATTATTTACGACTCAACAAAGTAAAATTTACAATGTCTGGCATCCAATAAAAAATCATCAAGCATGCAAAGAAGCAAGAAAATAGGACCCATAATAAAGAGATAAATCAATTAAAATAAATCTAGAACTAATGAAGATGTTAGGGTTAGCACACAGGGACACAAAAATAAAAACACTTATAATTGTATTCCATCTATTTAAAGAGTTAAGTTGTAATGTGAAATACAAAAAGAAACAAGACCCAAATTAACTTCTAGTGATGAAAACTACAATGTCTGAAATTAGAGAAAGAGAGAGAGAGAATAAAAAACACCCACTAGATAGGTTTAATAGCAGATTCGATATGGCAAAACATGAAGACGTAACAGTAGAAACTATCCAAAACAAAATCTCAGAGAAAACACAATTGTAAAAAAGGACCGAGCATCAGTGAACTGTGGGACAACTTCAAGCAGCCTAACTGTATAACTAGAGTCCCCAAAGGATAGGAGAAAGAGATGGAGAAAGAAAAATTACTTGAAGAAACAGTGGCCAAATTCTTTCCAGGCTGTTTTAACATTTGGAAATAACTGAGTATAATTTATTATACTAACAAAATAAACAGAATAAAAAGTATGATAATGCCAGTAGACACAGAAAAACCATTTGCCAAAATCCAATATCCATTCTTGATTTAAAAAAAAAAAAATTCAGAGAACTAGGAATCGAAGAAAATATCCTAGACACAATAAAGAGCTTCTATGAAAAATTTACAGCAAACACTATAGTTAATTTTGAAAGAATGAATGTTTTACTCCTTAGATAGCAACAAATGAGTTTTCCCATTCTCCCTACTTCTATTCAACATTGTACTGGATGTTTTA
Source organism: Ceratotherium simum simum (assembly GCF_057802395.1). NCBI lineage: Eukaryota > Metazoa > Chordata > Mammalia > Perissodactyla > Rhinocerotidae > Ceratotherium > Ceratotherium simum. The sequence continues at coordinate 27,372,982 of NC_141907.1, read as the reverse complement.
GTGAAATAAGGCAAGAAAATGAAATAAAGTTTTACAAAATTGATAGGAGTAAATATATCTTTATATGAAGACAACATAATTGTCTATGTAGAAAATTTGACTAATCTACAAAAAAGCTTTTAGAATTAAAAGTTGAGTTTAATATTGCAGTAGAATGCAAGATCAATATACCCAAATCAATTCTATTTCTATATACTAGCAACAAACAAATGGCAATAGAAATTAACATAATACCATTTAAAATATCATCAAAATTATTAAACACTTAGAGATAAACCTGATAAAATCTGTGAAAGAACTGTATACTGAAAACTACAAAATACTGCTGAGACAAATTAAAGAAGACCAAAATAAAGGGGACATATACTGTGTTCATGGGTGCAACAGAGTACGACATTAAATGAGCTGGATTTACAGGAGGTCAAGACCAGAGAGCTGAAGCATCACATATGAATTAGGAGGTAGAGCATGCATTGGTGATGACAGAATTTAGGCTATAACTGTGTGTTAGTGGGTGGAATGAAGAGGAAGAAATTATCTCCAAATGTGGCATGGTCAAGAATGTGAGAAGATAAAGTGTTTGAAGGATCATCTACTATATCTTGAATTTGACAAGAATGATAAAAGGAAGAGTGGAGAGATGACAGTAATCCAAGTTTTAAAATAATCAGAGAAGGAAGGAGCACGATTGGGAGATCACATTAAGAGGAAGGTAAAAGTGTATGAAACCTGACTACACACACTTCAAAAATGCAGTGGGTTTTATAAGAGTGGAAAGGAGACATTTGACAGAAAGGGCCAAGAGATTCCTACCCATTTACATGTACTAGAGATGTATAAGTTGTGGAAGACAGAACAGTCTCCACTGTCAAAGGCTACGGGGATGACTACTAAGACCCTGGTTTCATTTAGAGCAGGAAAATGGAAAGATCCATAGAAAAGTAAATATCCAGTGGAGGTTATGATTTAGATATTCTTTATATTTTACATCTATAAATATCAATCTAACGTTGATCATTGTAACAAATGAAAGAATATATCTAAAAATACTTAAGTACTGCGTAAGCAGAGTACTGCCTAAGCAAGGTCAGTAGTTAATAAATTCCCTTCTCTACTCTCAACCCTTCTTTGCTCTTTATTATTTATTTAATTCTACATTTCTTCTCTTCCCAATTAATTTTGTCTGAAAAAAAAAAAACTCACAAAACATTATTGATACAATTTATAAGTATGCTATCTCTCTTCCTAAAATTTTAGTCATGATAAGGTAGCCAAATAGTTACTATCCAATAACAAAATCTTAGTGTTACTTTTGTTTTCTCAAGGTGTATCTCTGATCAAATTCAGACCTACCAAATTCCTCTACACCAAAACAGTAACAACTCTATAATACTGTTTAATTGCATTCATAATTAATTCACAATACTGTTCATTTATATTATAGAAATTAATCACCTAGGATATTGACTGCTAAAACTTCTAGCATGGTTTTATTGCAAACACTGAACTGTCATTTTCAGAAATCAACATTTGCCACAGTTGCTGTCATCTAAAATATATTCTTTACATGCACTACTTATTTCTTGGATTAAAGTTTGATGGTAAATTTCTTCTCATATTTCAACCTGCATGTTTGAAAAGTGACAGATATTTAAGCTCAGTTACATTTTTAATATGATTATGAATGGCATAACAAAGTGATCTCTTTTATTTTCCTTTATCATTTTATAAAATGGAAACAAAGTTACAAAAAACCCTTTAAATTTAAAGTGTAATTTAAATTCCAGCCAAATTAGACTGAATAAATTGCTTTTTAAAATATAGACGTAAAGAAATAACTTTTACTCTGTAGAATTGGTGAGAAATTTTAATGACATGAAATATATCAGTTTAATACGTAATAGGCATTCAATATTCTAAATACTTTTTACTTTCAAAACAAAGAATTTCTAAAAATCTAGGTCTGTGACTTTCGTTAGAGATGCAGTGGTAATACTGAAGTAGCTTATGTTCTAATCTTGTTGAAAGAACTAACATACACATATACAAAACTGTTCACAAATAATGTTAATGTCTCTGTTCATACTGACTAAATTTCTTGAAGCAAGGCTTCATAAAATAGGTTAAGTGTAAGCAGACTTTTGGGAGAAAATCCTTCAATAGGAAATAAAGCAGTATGATACTATCAACTCTAATATTATCAGGTGAAATTGCCTCGGAAAACATCTTGACATCTTTATGAACTTCTGTGGACAGTTTAAATCTACTAAGTAGTGTGCAGCTGACAGGGAGTGTCATAAGCATCTTCGAGCATAATCAGAAAAGATTACTTCTGCTGTCCATCAACAAAACATTTTGATCATCTCATCCTTTGAATTGTATTATTTACGCAGAATTTTCTTTGGTAGATATATAAAGAATAATTTTTAACGTAAAATATATATGCATAGAAAAACTATACTGATTTATCACAAAATTATTTTCTGGTTTGGGCAACTGGAGGATTATGGTGATGTTAACTCCGATAGGGAACATCAGAGAAAAAGCGACTCTGTGGGGAGAGATGATAAATTTTGCCATGTTGATTCTGAGGTGCCTTATGGACATCAAATTAAATGTTTAAGAGAAGTTATTGAGAACTTTGCTGTGGGTATACATGCTTGAGTAATGACCCCTCCCTCCAAAAACGTAATAGAATCTTTAGGAATTAATTGATCCGTCACTTTTTTAGGATGGGCAATTTATATTTAATAAAAACCTCTTTTTAAAAAAATATGTTTCTGGTATTACAGTTCTAGTCTATTGATCAATTTATTTTTGTCTGATTATCACATTGCTTGTATTCTTTTAACTCTAAAATATATTTTAAAATTTGTAATATAAGGTAGGGTTCTTTTCCTCCAATTTCATTCCTGGACTTCCTTTTATACTCTCAGTTATTTTCTTCTTAAAGATAAACTTTTGAAAGTGTTTGACAAGTACAAAAACAGATTTGTTGGAATATTGATTTTGTGTGTATTAAAGCTGTAAATTTAAATATGGAGAATTGACGTGTTCATAACTTTTATCTTTCCCTTCCAGAAATATATCTTTTCTATTTATCCAAACCTGAAAATTCATTCACTAAAAATACATTTTTATGAGGCACAGGTACTATTACTTTTATTCCTATATACAAATGCACAAAACTTTTGTATTTGAGGGCATTTGAAAATTATATATTATACCCTATTAAGATGTGTCATATGACTATTAATAATTTTAAATATTTTTTTATTTTCTAGACATTTCATAGTCTTGTGAAAGTTCATAGCCTTTAGTAGAATCCTTAGATATTTCCATTTTTAAAAGCATATTTTGCAAATAGAGAAACCCTGACACTTCCTGTGATGTTAGAAGTGGAGTGTGAGAAAAAGCATAGATGTTATAATAGAATAAGCAAAATTTAGAAAAAAAAACTGGAGTGAGGAAAAAATGTTTTTGAGGAGGAGGGATTGGAGAGAATAATAAAAAATTTTAATTTTTCATGGAAAGGAACCATTAGTGAGGGAGGAAGAACAAGATATGATAATTAATTGGGTAATGAATTAGGCAAGGTGCTAGAGAAGGCAGACAGGATCAGGCAGAGGGAGAGGATACAGGTTTCTGAAAAGGACAGGGAGAAGAGCAGAAGGAATAAAAAGATAGCAGTGTTTACAGATAAATTTGTAGGTGTTGCTGCAGACATTTGAGGAAGTTTTTGACTGAGGGCTGCTTTTTTCTTAATGCAAGAGAAGAGCTAGCTGTTATCTTCCTTACTAAATCAACATTTCTGTTCTCTCTTGGAATAGTGATTTTTACGAAGTTGGATTTATATTAGACTCTATCTTGGTAACTTTATATAATAACACAATGCAATATTGTGTTTTCAGGGTTTTTTTTTGAATCACAGGCTTTAAAAGTCTTGCACAAGTACTAGAATTAAAATGATTTCAGCAGTTTGATTTTTAAAGTACCTAAATGTCAGTGGAATTGGAAAGTTTGTCAGTCCCATTAATATTCTATCAACTCTTGGACAATTTGTCAATGTCAGAATTTGTGCACTGTATTCACAGTTGTCTCTGTGCCATTACGCTTTTAGAGATTACATTATGTTACAGTGTATTCAATTCCCTCAAGCAAGAAATAGGATGACTTCCTATAGGTAAAAATATTTATTTTTACATTCAAACTGATCATTTCTGCCTTCTATCCTCGCCTTTTACTGGTTTTCAATTGTATATGTGGCGTTAAGGAATGAATCACAATTTTAAGCCTGTATATAAAATAGAATGTGGATGCAAATAGAGTTTGCTGAAACTTCAATTTTAATTGAGTGCTGACATTTGGTAAAATTTTACTACTTTTACAATGATTGCCAGTGCCCATGAGAGTACCTCACCCTCAAAAAATAACAGAGTGGTTCTCAGGAAAAAAAAGGAGATAAGAAAATAATCATTCTTTAGGGAGTATTTGGACAATATTGGTACCATAATGTAGAGAAGGAGACAAACAAGAGGATCTTTATTATTAAAATATCATCTGAGACACAAAAAACTGATTCAAGGATTTCAAGAAATACAGAACCAGTCTCAGGTAACCTCATCACTTTCTAGTCTTTCACATTGTTATGCTGTCTGGTAATTGTTTAGATAGGTAGAATTAACTAGCTGAGAGTGGAACTGTTCTGCATTAATAATATTCTGGCATGGGGGCCGGCCCCATGGCCTAGTGGTTAAGTTGGCACACTCTGCTACGGCAGCCCGGGTTTGTGGGTTTGGATCCCTGGAGTGGACCTACATCACGTGTCAGCCATGCTGTGATGGTGACCCACATACGAAATAAAGGAAGACTGGCACAGATGCTGGCTCAGGGCAAGTCTTCCTCAAGCAAAAAGAGGAAGATTGGCAACAGATGTTAGCTCAGGGTGAATCTTCCTAAGAAAAAAAAAATAATAATAATAATAATATTCTGGCATTTAGATACCTTAATTCCAAGAAGACAAAATAATCACAATCTTTCTATACCCTTATTTATTCACCTGTCTCCCTCTCAACCTGATTGTACTTCAAGGTTCAAAGGAGTTATCTGACTAAATACATAATAGACAAAAAGAAAAAACAAGGATTTACAACCATAATAATGAAAAATTAGAAATTTACAAATCATTATTCTAGGAAAATTGCATTAAAAAATGTATGTAGTTATCCACATTACGCTGTACAAATCAAGTGGATCCGGCCCCTATGCTATCATCACTTTTTCATTTTCAGCCTGATAGATCACATCACCACTAAACATCACTAACAAAGGAAAACTCTACTTTTAATTATTGTAACTGTGTGATATTTAAACTAAAATATATTTATCAATAAAAAGTATTTTGATTACATTTGTTAAAATCATCTAATATGTCAACCCAGCACTTCCTCTTCACCTTGTTCCACTGTCCCCCAACCCTTCAGATCTAGACAAAATAACTCAAAGACTGGGCTATAACTGTCAGATGCTGCAATAAGTCCACATTTTTCTCCAAGCTAACCCTCCAACTTCAAAAGACATAAATATTGAAGTTTCTTCTTCTCTTCCTACCTCTTCTACTCCTCCTTCTTTTTCTTGCACTAACTAGAGTAGGTCATTGTCTATTTATTCTTTTGAACCTGTTTTCATTTACCTCTTTTGAGACATGCATATATGGCAAGCGGATTTCATTGGAGGATCACATAGTTAACTCCTTTCTTCAAGTTTAATCCCTCTTTAGACTATTGATATTATTGTTCAGATGCTTTCAGGAAGTAATCATTTTCTTTAAAATACAGACTTCTTTTCAATTATTTATTTATGTTCATTCTTGCTATCACATCATATTAAAAAGCTGGAGACCCAGCCACTTAGTAATAATCCCAGTTGGAATAAGATATCCCAGTAGACCTTAAGACCAAGTAGAATCTGAATGCAAAAAAGATGTGATTATTTTGAAAAGTATGACTTAATAAAGAGTGTTACACATATACATTGTTATGCTTTAATAAATTTCTGAATCTGTGGAAATGTAACAAATTAGAGTGCTTAATTTATGGATTATTTAAACATTAATTTATAATTTAAAAATAAGAGAAATTAACCATACAATAAAGATGTTTTCCATGAGTTCAGATTTTTATTCTATCATATATTTAATAGTTTTTATAAACAGCATGATTGGATCATACCTTTAAGGATTGATTTGACAAAAGTATGGATTGAAAAAGAGAAAGAGTCTCAAAACAGATGCTTTGACTTTAGTACACACACTGATATTGAAAAGGTGAAAGATCAACCATTTAAAAATTATAAAAAGAATTAACCAGACTTAATAAATGACTGGATGTGGAATGAGGGATGAGGTACGATGAAAATGAATTACAGATTTGGTTGAGAAAAAAACGAAGGAAACAATGTAATACTGTGAAGCTTTTACCCTTCCCATCAGATTTGACAGTAAGACAGACAAAGGTACAGAAAATCAGAATGTCATACTTTGAACTCTTCACTAAGAAAACAAAATGTAAGTGTTCTTGAGACCAAATATACCAACTGTATTGATCATTAATTGGGTTATAAAAATACTTTGATGAATTCCAAATCTTAAAATAGATACAAACTTCTAACTAAAAATGAAATAAAATTGAAACTAAACACAGCCCTCAATGACACACTCACACCAAACTCAATTTTGGGATATGTAAAATGAAAGAAAAAGAAATTAGTTCTAAAAATGCTCAGGATCACTCTTTGGGAGCACAGAAGTGCCACAACAGGAAATATTAAAAGACAAACATCTATTATCAAGGGAGAAAAAAAAGAAGAAAATAACTAAAATAAGCATCTCTCTAAAATGTTAGAAAAAAACATTAAAACTAAGAAAGCAAAATGTTGAAATTGATGTGAACTGTTTAATATTAATAGAGTTAAACATGAAAAAATAAAATTGTTAAATAAATTTTTAAAAATCTTTTTTTTTTTTTTTTTTTTTTTTAATTTTTTGTTTATTGCAGTAACATTGGTTTATAACATTGTAAAAATTTCAGGTGTACATCATTGTACTTCTATTTCTGCATAGATTACATCATGTTCACCACCAAAATACCAATTACAACCCATCACCACACACATGTACCCAATTATCCCCTTCACCCTCCTCCCTCCCCCCTTCCCCTCTGGCAACCACCAATCCAATCTCTGTCCCTATGTGTTTGTTTATTGTTGTTATTATCTACTACTTAATGAAGGAAATCATACGGTATTTGACCTTCTCCCTCTGACTTATTTCACTTTGCATCATGCCCTCAATGTCCATCCATGTTGTCACAAATGGCTGGATTTCATCATTTCTTATGGCTGAGTAGTATTCCATTGTGTATAAATTTTTAAAAATCTTTAAGAAAGCAAATAAAATAGATAAATTACTAACTCTAAGTAAATCAATAAAACGTAAAGGGCAGTATATATACATAAATTAGAAATGAGGAAGAAATAAAGCAAAGAGAATACATATTAAAATATAAATACATCTGTACCCAAATCAAAGTTAAACTTGAATAAGTTAATTAATGTTCTAGTAAAACATAAATGTCTAATATTGACTAACAAAGTAACGATAATCTAATTAGACGAATATCCACAGAAAATTTGGAAACGTTTCTAAAGAGCTATCGCAACAAAAAATATCCAGGCTTTTCAATGAGTCATTTTTTCCAAACTAATTACAGAGCATAGAGAAAAAAGAAAAACTCCCAAGTTAGTGTTACAAAGCAGGCATAGATCTCAATTTAAATTATGAAAATCCACTCCCAAACATTAAGTCTGTAGACCAATATCATTCATTAATAATGATGAAAATAAGAAAAATTATGTTATCTTGATATATGTGAAAATTACATTTGATGAAACCAAATATGTACTTCTGATGGAAAACCATTAGCAAATTGGTAAAAACCAATGTAATTCTTCAATATAAAAAAATAAGTTTTGTATCAGCAAACACCAATATGCTTAACAGTGAAACAGTAGAAATATTCCCTTAAAAGTCAGAAAAAAGAAAAAACATTCTTATCACCAGCATTACTTAGAAATTTCTTAGTGGAGCTATTTGGCAATCCAACTATATACAATAATAAAATATAATAGGACAAAAGTATAATTATTTCAAATTCTATAGTGAAGATTCAGAGAAGTCTACTAAATTTACATGAAAATCTTTCTAAAATAGAATTTAATACGTTGCCTGGCCAAAATATCAGTGTTATAGGCTACTATTTTGCCTAAATAACAAAATGTAATGGAAACATAAATATCATTTACATTTACAAATAAACTTTAAAAACAGTGGGAAGAAACATTACCCAAAATGTATAGAACTTCTGTAAGGATTATTATTACACTCTAATGAAAGGCAAAAAGAAAGCCTGAACAAATGTGGAATCATTCACATACAGGTAAAGATAGAAATTCTCCCTAATTAAATAGAGTAGAAGCTTTCTTCAAAAACTTCACTTATCCACATTACTCAATTTTTGTTTTTCTTTTTGGTGAGGAAGATTGGCCCCTGAGCTAACGTCCATTGCCAATCTTCCTTTTTTTTGTTGGTTTTTGTGAGGAAGATCAGCCCTGAGCTAACATCTCACGCCAATCCTCCTCTTTTTTTGCCGAGGAAGATTGGCCCTGGGCTAACATCCACGCCCATCTTCCTCTACTTTACATGGGATGCCACCACAGGGTGGCTTGACAAGCAGTGCATTGGTGCTCGCCTGGGATCCTGCAAACTCTGGGCCACCGCAGCTGAATGCGCACACTTAACTGCTCGGCCACCAGTCGACCGCCCCAATCTTCCTCTTTTTGCTGAGGAAGATTAGCCCTGAGTTAACAGCTGTGCCCATCTTCCTCTATTTTGTATGTAGGATGCTGCCACAGCATGACTTCATGAGCTGTGTGTAGGTTTGCACCCAGGATCTGAACCCACAAACCCCAGGCAGTGGAAGTGGAGCATGTGAACTTAAGTACTATGCCACCATGCCGCCCCCACACTACCTTATTAAATGACACTTTCCATTCCCTTTGTAACATGCTTGAAGCTGTTTGGGTAGTTTTCATTATGTCCTCATACTTCCCATATATAAAGTCCAATACTTACAAAGAGTCAGTTATGTTTATTCATAAACCTGTTTGTGCCAGTTCTATGTGTCTTCATTTTATTATATATAATATTATCTTTACTATATGCATTATAATAGCATACAAATTATTATAAATAAAATCAATATGATTATATAATCTAATTATTTTTAAAGAAAATATGTACATTATTTATATAAAATGACAGAGTTTTATTTCTGTGTAAAATAAATTGAATCCCTTAAAAGATTTAATGAAAGTGTATTGCTATAATATTATTGTAAGAATAGGGGTGGCTGAGACAACAGTAAACAGTAGAAAAATAAAACATACAATATAGAAGAAAAATCCTATAATCTTACATTTGAAATGAAAATAGTGTGAACTCAGGCTTTTCTTTCAAAAAAAATTTATTTTCAAGCTCTGCTCACTGTAAAGTCCTAAAAGCAAAAACAACCCAATAACAATAAGTAACCCTAGTAACGGATTGGGATCTTTAAAAGCTTTTCTCACTAAAAGGAACCAGGGCTCCTCAGACTGATGCCAGGTAAGGATCAGGAAATTTACAAGAGTGGATATCATGTGCACATTAAAAATGCACCTTTAAAGTTATAATCAATATCTCTGACACATCTATACCTCTGGAATCTTATCCCCAGAGCTTGGGTTAAAATATAAAAACTGTGAATGATGCATCAAGTTAAGTTATGTGAACTACTATTGAAACAGACCTTCATAATAGACCTAAAAAGGCACAGATTAAATAAATAGAAATAGCAATGTTAGCTTATTCTGAAAAGACCTAAAAGATTCCGGGTATTTGATGGAAAACTCACCTGCTGAGAGAAACTTGTCTGTTGTAGTTTTACAATATCTTTGTCTCTCCTTTAGGCACAAGAAGGCATGAAAGTTAAATAAGCTTCCTATTGCCTTCCTGGGTATTCTCTGTAACAGGCCTATGCACGCAGGTTATAAAAATGAGGATAAATGAATCATTTTTACACATGCAAAATAATTTATTTTCCATGTGGCATTCTTCAAGAAGCTACTGGAATAGTTTTTCCACCAAAATGAGTTAGTAAACAAAGAAGGATAAATATCAGTATCTAGAGAAAGAGGAGAAACAATGGGAATCACCACGACAAAAGGGAAAATAGATTCCAGGAAGATAAGTTTCATCAGGTCTGAAGCTGTCTTTTCAGAGATGAGCAGGAAGTAGAAGAGAGAGCTATGAAATCTTTAAGAAGAGTAGAAAATTGATGGTCTATTTGGTCTGTTAGAGTATATTGAGAAGATTTTAACTCCTAGCAAAAAGTTTGGATATAAAATGTTGATAAGTTTATAAAAATTAAACAAATGGTAACATCAGATAATTATCAACTTTAGAGAAAACAAGTATTTATACAAAAAGGATGCTTAATTATAGTGTTCTACATGATTTAACTCTGGATAATAATATTTATATAACTCTGGTAATAAAAATAGTAAATATTGAACCATCTAAAATTTAAAATAAAATTTAAAGGATAATTATATTGGGAATTTGGGAGAAGGGCATGAATATGAGCGTGTATGAGAAGGAAAAAGAGAAAAAAAGGTAGTGCTGTAAGTGCTCAGATTTTGATCATTTATTTTGAGAAGTCATGTGAAAATACCTAATTCTAATATATTAAAAAATAGCAGTATTAGCTTTTTACTTATAAACATGGAGGTGATTACCAAAATAAATTATTTCACAATTTGAAAGTGGTTACCAGTGAGAAATGAAAAAAAGTTTTTAGGGGGGAAGGTGGATGGAAGAATATCACTGATTTTTATAGAAATACTTGACTTCTTAAAAAATATTATATATATATATATATGCATAATTTTATTTCACCCATTCAGTTTACCTCTCAATGGCTTTGTCATGGGTGCTTTTCACTTAACCCTACAGTCCATTGTAATTGTGGTTTCTGTGGTTTTGCTCATCAATCCTCTTCTACATATAATTATTTTCTGCTTTCTTTGCATTAGTTTAACCTACATATTTGGCAAATTCAAACTAATGTTCCATCACGAGTATTTTTCTGTGTGTGTGTATGTGTGTGTGTGTGCAACCATTCAATCATTCATTCCTATATTCATTCATTTATTCATTAAAACAAACATTTATTAAATGCCTATTGTGAATTAAATACAATGCCAAACACTCCAGCCTTGAAAGCCAGTAATACAATTACATTAACTCACATTCCTTTTTTTTCCCCTCCCTGAATTTCTGAAACAGTTTTAGTATGCTCATCCTAATATAACACTGGATGTTCTAGTGTTTTCATTTACTCTTATTTTTGAAGGCATACATCTCAATTTCTCAACACTTGCGTCTCCTCCATAGAGATTTAAATGTTATTTCTCAATTACTCCCAGAGTACTTAATATAACACAGGATAGGTTAATCCTGAATGCGTGTTAATTTATTATGAAAGAAAAGCATGTCAGGCATCCACAAAAAATTACAATTATGACAGCGATTATTAAAGCCATTTTTCTTTAACAATAATCCCAGGAAAAACAAGTAGTGAAATCTGAAGGTGAGATTTGGATATTTGGATATAGGACTTCCAAAGTCCTAATATCTGCTTGCTATTTTCTCATATATGTGCCCACATTTAAGTGATGTTTATACAGTATCATTTCTAAACAAACACATCATATATTTCACCTTCTTAGTCCAAAACTCAAATGAACTAAGCTAGAATAAGGACAGAAATATATAGGAAGTATAGATAACTGTATCTAAATATTCAAAATACATTCTAGGTTGATCCTACATAGACGCCAAGAAGATGCTTGCCTGCTAGTTTGTCTTCAGGAACATCTTCATATCCTCCATTGAGACTTATATTATCTGCATCAGATCATCCTTCTATGTGTCTTCCCTGGATGATAGCTCTGGTAATGTCTAAAATCAAATACCTATAACAAAGGAAGAACTTCAAGGCTTTATCATTTATTCATATCTTAATATAAATTATTAGATACATTTCTTCATAAATTGATAGGACAAAACATAGTAATGAGGAGGGAAGAATACTAACACCTACTTTCTACTAGAAACTTTATACACATCTTAAATAATTTAAAAAACATATCTGGGGGCTGGCCCCATGGCCTAGTGGTTAAGTTCTGCATGCTCCATTTTGGCAGCCAGGGTTCAGTTCCCAGGCGTACACCTACACCACTCGGTGGTGGCCATGCTGTGGCAGTGCCCCACATACAAAATAGAGGAAGACTGGCACAGATGTTAGTTCAGGGCAAATCTTCCTCAAGCAAGAAAATGAAGGTTGACAACAAATGTCAGCTCAGGGCCAGTCTTCCTCAGCAAAAAAAAAAAAAAAAAAAAAATTCTGCAAGATCTATTTTATTCTCACTTTACATGAATAGAGTAAGACTTAGTGATTTCCTCAAAGTCATAATAAAGAGGTGAGGAAGCAAAATTTAAGGCCTCAAATGACAAAGCCCATACTTTTCCACAGCTGCTCCACACATGTGAATAGAGCACAAAGTCTGTATAACATAGAATCTTCATTCTTTTCTTAATGTGTCCTTTCATGCTGCTCAACGCGATGTTTGTGAATGATGAAGTGGCAGCACAGAGGCCAAAAGTGGACTTTGGAGACATCAAAGAGAAAATTTACCTAATTTCTCATTTTGTAAAGTCCAATATGGCACAGCTATTTTTAACTACAACTAAATTTATCCATATATACATATACATACACATACACATGCATATATAACACCAGAAAATTATAGAGATTATATTTCTCAATAATTATTTATTGCAATATGGAGAACATTCATAATGAGGAACATCTCACAGAAAAGATAGAGGGCCTTGGAGCCTTTAGAGGCAGGTAAACAAGGGAATCATTGGGAATTCTTATGGGAGTCATAAGTAATGATGGAGAAGGGTCTCATCTTGGAAAATGTGAGGGCAGGGTAGTCCTTTCCTATTAGCTCTTTCTTTGGAAGACAAAGGGAAGATACTGAGGAACAAAAAACTGTTTTCCTAGAACACAAGATGATTATATAAAGTTCAACATTTCCTACACACACACACACACACACACACAAACACAGATCTAAGCAATAACCTCTTTAACATTTAGCATATATAACAAAGAAAGGTATCTGAGTTTTCCCTTTTCCTTAGAATCTTATTCTTAAATTGTTTTAATATGTTAACTTTTATGAACATACTTCTTTTATGAGAGCTCTAGAGAAAACTAAAGAGGTAGAAATGGGGCAGGGGCAGCTCTGTTGTTAATACGGTACAAATTGTGTCAATGACACCACGTTTTCAAGAGATCTATTTGGATAAAATACAAGTGTTTTCAGGAGGCCCCAGGTGCTGAGAATGTCTACTTTTTGTTTTGTTGTCAAGTACTCTGTGCTTCTTATCTCAATTGCTTTTCTAATATTCTGACTAGCTTTTCATTAGACTAAAGAAGTGATTTCTCATCTTTGTTTTCATTGCTTGTTACATCTCTAGTCACTGCAATATATGACAGGTGACATGTACTCTGCTTCTTATAATAATCTTACACAGAGATTGAAAGTGTCGGGGGAAGAGGGAGAATTTCTCTCTGCCATTTTCCTTAAGGTTCTTATGGCTGGCCAAATAATTAACAAGACAGGTTAGCAGGAGAAAATAATACCAAGTTTAATAACATGTATACATGGGAGAAAGCAGGGACACTGCGTTTTTCAACACAATAGCAGAAATTCTCGTCTTAAATACCATGTTCAACCAAAGACAAGGAGGATGTTGGGGGTGGGGGTGTCAGTTACAGGAGATTATCACTAAAGCACTATAAACAAGAGTAAGGTTTATTATGCAGTTTTAAGGCCTCACCTTCCACGTTGATAAGTCTCTAGAAATGAGGTCATCCCCCCTCTTCCCAATACAGAGAGGGCCATACCTTTACAAATGGAGACTTCCCCTGTAAATGATTGTCTGGTAACTCCTCGCAGGGCCATCCAGAGCATGTGGCCAGAGAGACAGAACTTCCGATAAGATGGGCTTGTTGGTGCCTTTTCTATTGTAACATTTATCCTACATTATCTTTACAGCCATCATGATAGATCTGTTCCAGGAAGGAGCCACCATGTCAAATTCTTTAGGCAGTTAGTGGGAGAGGTCAAATGTCCCTCCAGAGAACAACCAAGGTAAAGAGATAGATTTCAGGGTGGCCAAATCTTGATCTCCCCACAAAAGGCAACAGTATTTTTTTAAAAAGTTTCAAAATAACTTGATTTTTTTTTTAACATTTGAATGATAGTTTTCAGAACCAAAACCAAATACCTCCTCCCTCAGCATGGACACTAAGAACTGAAATCACACCTTTCTTTCTACATTAACATGACTGCTATTTCTCTGTCTTCAGTAACATGACTTCAATTGTTTAGGGCTCTGCTGTCCAGAAAAATTATCTGGTTGCTCATTACAGGACCTAACTAAAAGACCCACAATTCTTCAGTGGAAAATATCAACAAATAGTTTGTGTGCTAAGACTCTTTGAATTCTTCACTTCAAAATCTTTGTCTTGCTGTTTTCACTAATCCTGCACTACTGTATTGTGATTCTTACCCAATTCTAGTCAAGTTCTTGCATTGAAAGGTCTGCCATAATCCAAACTTCCAATTCTCAGTAAATTCTGACCTTAACTTCTCCCCATTAAGACACTGCCAAAGCTTTGCAAGGTAGCACTTAGCCTTACCATGGTTATTCAGCTTTGTTTTATCAACAGGTTGTGTTGGTGATATTTGGGGAGCCAGTTTTTGATTGTTGGATTGTGCATAATAACATTCTCGGAAAAAAGTAAGTTAAGCTTAAGAACTCACATGGAATATTTTATATCTCCTACCTCTGCTTAGCCACAATGCTTTCTACACAAAAATACCATTTAGAAAGACAATCTTGAAGACTTATCAGTCATTTAGATATATTGTGAAAGATTCATCGTATCTTTTCTCCAAAAGTATTGTAATATAAGGAATGGAAGAGATGTGAAAATAGAAGGAAATTAATAGTCTAAACCAACAAACCATTTTCATCTGCCCCTCACACTACCACCTCAATTCTAATTTCTATCTATCTAATAGTTGTGCAAATTTGGAAATGTTACTCAGCCTTTAAACATTATTTTTATTACATTTAAAATGAAAATAATATTCCTGGTTTGCAGAATTATTGCTGGAATTAACCCTGTGCTTTGCACACCAAAGGTACTTGTCATGTTTGAGTTTCTTTTTAAAATAAGAACAATGTGCTTTAGCTTGTAATATACATCCTCTTCTCGTTCTTTTTTTATTTTCATGAAAAAAGGATGAAATTACAGAATCCAGAAGGTAAAACAGACACGTTTTTTGCTCTTATTATTTAAAAGCTAAAATCCAGTAAAAAGATGGTAAATCTGGGGAAAAAAATCCTTAAGAAGGGGAAAAATAAAAAGAATTAGAGGGGAAGTGAAAATAATAAGATGACTAGTGCCTTTTATTCTGCTGTTGATCACTTTTTTCCCCGTGACACTGCCACCACACACACATACAAAGGAGAGTGGATGAGCAAGGGGAATTGATAAAACTCCCAAAATAATTTTGGAAAACTGAGAGGGGAATGAAACAAGATAGATTTTCAAAGCGGAGTGGTATGAAAGTAGCAGAAATGTTTACAATATGTTAAACATTAAATTTAAAAAAAAAAGCAAAATGACAACACTCATACAGATATAAAAGGAACACGCTACCGAGTGAGGGCTTGCCACTCTATGTACACAGAAGCCAACACTGTGGCACACCAGCTTTTGGGAGAAGAAAGGCTTCATTGTGAGATCGATCTGCAAGGAGACAGGAGACATCAGCTCTCAGATCTATCTCCCCAATCCAGGGCTTGGGGCAAAATTTAGGGGATAAAGGGCAGGGCAATCCGAAGTGTGGTAATAGATGATTGGAGGTAAGGAGAGGTGAGGTAATTGATGACTGTGCAAGCATATTTAAGCTTCATGGCTCTTCATAGGATGCATGTTCACAAAATGGTGGGTTAGTATGATGTGAAGGTGAAGTTTTCAGCCCTGTGATGTCAAAAAGGTCACTTTACTGGGCATTTCTGCCCAGTTGATGGGTTGGTGGTCTCAACTGGCCTGAATTGGACAAGGGGGAACCCTCAGTTCCTGAAAGACAACTCTTAATTACTCTGTTGATAAGACGGGGTCAGCTGAACTGGTCCTAGTAGGCCCGTGGTTACATACACATGTTGAAGATTTTATTTAACTCATTAATAAGAAAACTGGTAAGATGTTACATCCAGTTTAAAATAGAATCTAAATATGGCAAGTTTACTGGTCAAAAATATTGAAATGAGTGTGCAAATAGAAGCAAAACTGGCTTTTTCCACATTGGTAAGGGAAATCAACTGAACTTCTATCGGACAGAATTTATTTGCATGTCTATAGACAAGAATTTGCATTTCTATAATTTATCTACAATATAAACATTGTAAAACAGCTCACAGTCAATGAAAGACTAGAATCTAATAAGCAGGAAGAGAGTGTTCTAGAAAATGCATAGCTTTCCATTGAAGCACAAGTTGTTCCTATAGATCCTCCCACTTAATTCAAAAATAATCTCAAAGAAAGGTGATTATAGACCACAAAATAAAGCAAGTCTCATTAGATTTGGCCTGATTATTTACCTAAGTGCAGCAAGAGTCTTAATTTACCACTTAGGCCTTCTTAAATTTGCTTTGCTGGACATTTTCAAAAGGAATCTCAGATTAGACTTGTAAGAGTCCCCATCATTTGCTACCTTGAGCACAGAAAGCCAACTCTAAGAAACTCGCTCCATGAGATTTGACCTGCAGTACCTAAAACTTTGGATAATTTCCTCTCTCTAAGATCCCCAAAATATTCTAAGGTGCCTGGCCTACCAGAGATGATCTCCCTTACCACAGACCCCGTAAGTCAGTTACCAGGTCAGTTTTCCTGGGTTGACTTTATAAGTATTGACTCCGTAAAACCAAACTTAGCTTCTTTAAAGTGAGTGTTCAGAACTAATCAAATGTACATCATTCTCAAATACCATATTCCGAGTGTTACTGGATACATACTGTGGGAGATCAAGATTTGGCCACCCTGAAATATGTCTCTTTACCTTGATTGTTTTCTCTGAGGGACATTTTACCTCCCCCACTAACTGCCTAAAGAATTTGACATAGTAACTCCTTCCTGGAACAGATCTTCTATCTGATGGCTGTAATACAATGTAAAATAGGTGTTACAATAGGAAAGGCACCAACAAGCACATCTTATCGGAATTTCTGTCTCTCTGGCCACATTCTCTAGATGGCCCTGCAAGGAGTTACCAGACAAACATTTATATTTATAAGGGAAATCTCCATTTATAAATGTATCTTCCTCTCTGTATTGGAAAGAGGGGGGACGACCTCATTTCTAGAAACTTATCAATGTGGAAGGTGAGGCCTTAAATCTGCATAATAACCTTACTCTTGTTTACTGTGCTTTAGTGGTAATCTCCTGTAACTGACTCCCCCCACCCCCAACATCCTCCTTTGTCATTGGCTGAACATGGTATTTAAGACAAGAATTTCTGCTATTGTGTTGAGAAACGCAGTGTCCCTGCTTTCTCCCATGTATACGTGTTATTAAACTTGGTATTATTTTCTCCTGCTAACCTGTTTGTTAATTATTTGGCCAGCCATAAGAACCTTAAGGGAAAGGGCAGAGGGGGATTCTCCCTCTTTCCCCAACAATACCCAGGTTATTTACCTGCCACACAAGAGGGGCCAAATAAAACTGGAATGCCAGGCTTATGGCAAAGAAAGAGCTTTCATTTCGAGTGACATCAGCCAGGAGACGAAAGCTTTCAAATTTTCCCATCTCTTCGAGAGATGGGAGGCAAAGAGGTTTTAAAGAGTGTGAGGAATGTGGCTGCTTACAGGGAGGAGGAGCCTGTGACCTTGCTGCTTGGCGCTTTCCCACCAGCCTGCATTTGGCCTTGTGAGGCTGCAGGCAGGGAGGAGAATGGCGAGATAAGGGAATCTGCAGGTGGGAGTCCTTCAACCGTCTCCATGGTGGATGGTGGATTCTGGTGACAGGAAGCCAAGGAGTTGAGGTCTGAGAAGCTTTAGTTTCTTGATATTTTCTGGCTATCGGTTTCCCTATAACAAACCTCAAGAACTGGTAATTAGCCAAAACTTCAGTGTGAGCCCAGGTTGAGGCCACCTGGGCTTTTAACAATTTGTAACTTTTATCTGCCTTGTGACATTCAGGGATGCAAAGATTTAAAAAACTGATATTTACATATGAATATAATTTAGAGAAGTAAGGAAAGACCATGAGTGCTTTTAGTTTTAACCCTGGGTTATATGCTGGGTTTAATGCAGGGGAAATGATATCAGGGCTGCCATCACAAGTAAGGCCTGGTTGCAAAGTAAATATTCCCAGTTATGCCATGGTAAACAATTACACTTTGGTAAACAGGAGGACAGATTCATAATGGACTTATGCAAATAACTTAATAGCCATATAGAGGAAAGAAACCTAAGACAGGCATACCTTGCTTTATTGCACTTTGCTTTTTCATGCTTCACAGATATTGAGTTTACAGATTGAAGATCTGTGGCAACCCTGTATCAAGCAAGTCTATCAGAACCATTTTTCCAATGGCATTTGCTCACTTTGTGTCTCTGTGTCACATTTTGCTAATTCATGTAATATTTCAAACTTTCTTCTTGTTATTATATTTGTTATGCTGATCTGTGATCTTTGATGTGATCTTTAATCTTGTAATTGTTTTGGGGTGCCACAAACCGTGCCCATAGAAGACAGCCATTCCCCCATCCTTCTCCCTCTCTTCAGGCCTCCCTATTCCCTGAGACATAAAAATATTGAGATTAAGCCAATTAATAACCCTAAAATGGCCTCTAAGAGTTCAAGTGAAAGGAAGAGTCACACACCTCTCACTTTAAATCAAAAGCTAGAAAAGATTCAGCTTAGTGAGGAAGGCATATCAAAAGCTGAGATGGGCCGAAAGCTGGGCTTCTTGTACCAAAAAATTAGCCAAATTGTGAATGCAGAGGAAAAGTTCTTGAAGGAAATTCAAAGTGCTACTACAGTGAACACATGAATGATATGAAAACAAAACAGCTTTATTGCTGATATGGAGAAAGTTCTAGTTGTCTAGATAGATCAAACCAACCACAACATTCCCTAAGTCAAAGCCTATTCCAGAGCAAGGCCCGAACTCGCTTCAATTCTATGAAGGCTGAGAGAGGTGAGAAGCTGCGGAAGGCAGTTTGAAGCTAGCAGAGATTGCTTCATGAGGTTTAAGGGAAGAAGCCATCTCCATAACATAAACGTGCAAGGTGAAGCAACAAGTGCTGATGCAGAAGATGCAAGTTCTCCAGAAGATCTAGCTAAGCTGATTAATAAATGTGGCCATAAATGTGGCCATACTAAATGACAGATTTTCAATGTAGATGAAATAGCATTATACTGGAAAAGGATGCCATACAGAACTTTCATAGCTAGAGAAGAGAAGTCAACGCCAGACTTCAAAGCTTCAAATGCTGACTCTCTTGTTAGGGACTAATGCAGCTGGTGACTTAAAGTTGAAGTCAGTGCTCATTTACCATTCTGAAAATCCTATGGCCCTTAAGAATTACGCTAAGTCCACTCTTCCTATGCTCTATAAATGGAACAACAAAGCCTGGATGACCACACATCTGTTTACAACATGGTTTACTGAATGTTTTAAGCCCACTTTTGAGACTTACTGCTCAGAAAAAAAAACTCCTTTCAAATTATTGCTGCTCATTGACAATGCATCTGGTCACCCAAGAGCTCTGATGAAGATGTACAATGAGATTGATGTTGTTTTCATGCCTGCTAACACAACATCTATTCTGTAGCCCATGCAAGGATCAAGGAGTAATTTTGACTTTCAAGTCTTATTATTTAATAAATACATTTCATAAGGCTATAGCTGCCATAGATAGTGATTCCTGTGATGGATTTGGGCAAAGTAAATTGAAAACTTTCTACTAAACTGTTATGGGTGTAGGGGAATAAATAAAATTTTCCCTTTGTCCTTCTGAGTTCTTAGCTGAGAGCCCTATAAAGAAAGACAAACTGACAAGAGACAAACAAGCAGAAGTTTATTAACATGTATTCCTTGTGTATACATCAGAGATACCCAGGGAAAAATGAGTAACTCCCTGAGGTGCCTTAGAATTCAGACTTAAATATCATCTTAATAGGGAAAGGGGAGAAGGCATGTAGGCCTCTTAGGAGAGAGTGAATGATTTTTAGGAAAGACGAATGAGTCCTTAGAAGAATAGCTGGGAGGTATAATAGTGTTAAAGTAATTAAACAAAGATACAATTAGATGGAGGTGGCTCAAAGCCTTGGCAGCCTACATAAATAAACCAAAACCTAAGCCAGAGTATATTCCTGTAAATGCCTCAAGATTGAGAAATTGAAATCTAAGAACAACCAATCACATATAGCCAACTAGGATTTCCCAAATAAGGCAACTGCTTAAGCTGTAGCCAATCAAATAATTTCTTTGCTTTGCTTCCATGTCTGCTCTCTAAAAGCCTTTTCCCTAGTTCTTGATGGTAGAGCATTCCTAATCACCTTTGGTTTGGCACTGCCTGATTTGAATTGATGTTTGCTCAAATAAACTCTTGAAAATTTTACTGTGCCTCAGTTTGTCTTTTAGTGATAGTTTGTGACAAATTTTCTCTGGGTATAGTATCACTTCTAGTTTCCTCTCCCATGATAAGTCAATCCTCCCTGGTTGATGAAACTCCAGCGAAGGGGATTTATGACAACTGAGTTCCTTTTGGAGGATCTGTCTTTAGGCAGATAAGGGCAGATCAGAGAAAGTCTCTCCCTACATTTGCTGTTCTTCAAGTGCCTACAGTTCAAAATAATTAATATACCAAAGTAGCATATTTTGGCATGGCATATTCTGCTACTCTTCACGAGCAACAGTTATATTAAGAAAAGGTTTCCTTAAACGGAAAATAGAACATTAACACAGCAATGGTATTTCAAATACAAAACATTTCCCTTGTGAGTTCATTCAGTCCTGTATATTCCTTCTTTTTTTCCTTCTTTTTAAAAATTATTCATTTATTTACTTTTAATTAACATCCTTCACTTCGTATAGTTACAAAAAAAATTTTTTTCCTTGTGATGAAAACTCTTAAAATTTACTTTCTTAGCAACTCACAGATATATCATGCAACAGTGTTAACTATAGTCATTATGTTGTACATTCCATCCCCAGTACTTATGTCACCAACTAATTGCCCAAGGAACTCAAGAGAGGTTTAGGAAGCATTTAACTATTTCTCCAAATTGTTTTTTGTTGCTGTTGTGTTAAGAGATGCAATCACCAACCCACCCTGAACCAGACTGAGCCCCACTGCAAGAGGAGCACCTACGCAGATGAGCTAAGAGATGACCTAAAGTCACCTTTTTCTTCATTTTAATCCTAAGATCTCTGCCCCAGGAAGAGCTTAGGCCTTATTACCATAACATGTGATGTATGTGGAAGCATGTTTTCCAACTGAGCCTGTGCAAGTGAATACCCACCTCTCTCTTTTGAATATTTGTTCCCCATCCAAAATAAAAGGCCCCTGGTGTCCCATGCTCTGGGTGACCCATGACTTTGAAAATGATTCCATGTGGTCTCCTATTTGCTGCAAATAAATTTTACTTTGTGTGACAACTACTTCTGGTCAAGGCTCTGATTCCAACTCACCAGGAAGTGGACGCACTTTTGTTCAGTAGCACTTATAATTCATTCTTAAGCTGCTGGATCTTAGGTGAACAGTCTCATGAAGCCATCTGGAAAACTGTCTAGGAAGAATTCTGGAAATTGTGACTCAGCCTACTGGTATCAAAATGTCATGAGAACCCTAAAACCAAGAGTCTATTCTTTGAAGTATAAATATTTTGAAGTACCTGGTACATTCCTTTTCCATGGTGCTCTAAGATGGTCCTTCCTTGTGCAATACACAATCTCTGGCAAGTAGCCAATGAGAGAATCTTCAGGCAGGAAACAGAATGTAGACCACAGAGACTTAAAATGACTGTGGTTAATTTATTAATAGTAATTTCCAAATTCCAAAGGTCTGGCAAAAGATTGTAGGGGAGACAAAAAATTTTTCCTACCACACTCCTAGATTCCAGCTGGGGACTTGTAAATTGGACTGATCAAAGACAGAATAACAAGAGAAAAACAAACATAAGTTTATTAGCATGTGCATCACACTTACACATGGGAGTACTCAGAGACAAATAACTCAAAAGGGTGGTTATAATTTGGGTTTATGTAGCATTTTATGCTAAAACAAAGGAAAAGGGGCTTTGGGCTTCTAGGCAAGAGGAGGCAAGTTATAAGAAGATGACCAGGTAAGTATGGTACACAAAGCTGGTTTACTTGTGTTTGTTAGTTACGTTTGTGATGCAGATTTAAGTTAACGCCTTCTCCATTGATAGGAATTATTAAAAGTCTTCTTCTTCCTGATATGGGATCTGGAGACATCTTTTATAAATTACTTTTATAAATGTAAATTTCCTTTACAAAAAGAAAAGCTGTGTCCTGTTTTTAGAACTTTTCCTTTGTCAGCTAGTTCTCAATGGTCTTGAGCTAAAAATAATCCAAATGCTAAAGTGGCATATTTTGGTGTAGCAAATTCTGGTACCCTTCAAGATCATAACAAGAAGGATGCAAGATCACCAATAAGAATATTTGGTTGTTTCTGTGTCATGCTAATAAGATAATAAGGTCAATCTAAAACAACAAGTTTTAAACAAAATGTGTATAAGCATAATGATTGAGCCTATTTCCAAATATGACAGTGAGTGCTACATCTGATTTTGACATTGGACAAACATAATTTTTAGATAAAACAATATTAAAAGAAGACATATAACAATAATGAATCAAAATGTAGATACTATACCATGAAGACAGCAATCACATATTTTAAAATATATCAAGAATACAAAATAACAAGATTAAGACATCTTTTATTGTATAAACTCTTTAGGCTAGTCTAATGAGTTAAGAACCATTTGCCTACAGGATGCTAGTTTCAAATTCTAAGCAAAATTGCCTCCAAGTTAGCACTTATTAACATATTGATGGAGTTCAAGACATGCTACCCCAAAGTATGGCACCCAGCCATACTGAATATCTTATGCTGAAGGAGTTCGATAAAACCACAGAAGCAGGAAGGTCACTCTGACCTCCCCCCACTCACCTTTCGTTCCTGAAAGCAGAAGATAAATCTCCCATGTGAGAGGTACCCTCCCTATACCAGATAGAAGGAAGACATACTTATCACAGAGACAGGGAATTTGGGGCTGAGAATTATGTATAAACAAACCTTGCTAATCTAACCCTATCTTGCTAGTTACTTCCTTACCATTTACCACCATAGCCCAAACCCTTCTGTCTTGCCAAATTCTTTCAAACTTATAGTTTCTTTGTCTAAAACGTATAAAAGCTTCTTGCTCTTTTTACTTCTTTGGGTCTTCATTCTCTTTGAAGTCTCCCATGTACTTGTGAAAATTTAATAAAATTTGCATGGTTTTCTCCTGTTAATCTGTCTTTGTCAGTTTACTTTTCAGACCAGCCAAGGACCCTAAGAGGGTTGAGGAAAACATTTTTCTCCCCTACAATATTCATGATTGATAACCCTATACTGTTGTTACCTAAAATCATCAGACCAAACATCACCAGGAGTCTGATAAATATAGACAAATTTGATGAACTACTATTTCAGCATTTTTCATGAGTTTAGTACATATTATGAAAATTGAGGGAATTGACAAGTCACTAAGGACTTCACAAAACCATAAAATTTTTGAAATATTTATTTTAATTATGTATTACCTATATAATTTAATCTAGGGAAAGCTGAGCATTTCTTCTGAGTTGTTGACTTTTTCCACGCAACTCATCAGTAGAAACATATCGAATAAACCTAATTGCTTTTAGCACCTTTCTTTTTTAAGGCTAAAGAATACATCTTTGTAAGTTTCCAGAGGTCATTTGAAATATCTCAAAGGTAGTATTAGATGCAAAAGACAGCCTTAAATTTTAATAGAATTGAATTCAATTCAATGTTAAATAATTAGGATCCAATTTGTAGAAGCAGAAATCAACAAGTTGCCAGAGGATTTTTGAGTAATTGATTATAAACCATAGGCTTATGGGTGCCTGAGAAACAGTAGTTGGTTATCTATTTAATGTGTCTATAAAACATTTAAAAACAAACATAGAGGAGCCAGCCCGGTGGCGTAGTGTTTAAGTTCGTGTGCTCCACTTCAGTGGCCCCAGGTTTGCAGGTTCGAATCCTGGGGGCGAACAAATGCACTGCTCATCAAGCCATGCTGTGGTGGCATCCCACATACAAAAATGGAGGAAGATGGGCACAAATATTAGCTCAGGGCCAATCTTCCTCAGCAAAAAGAGGAAGATTGGCAACAGATGTTAGCTCAGGGCCACTCTTCCTCACAAAAAAATAAAAATAAAAAAATAAACATAGAAGGAAACATGGTTGTAAAGACATTAGTTCTTTCATAAGTAAGAAACCTTTCTTTTCTTAAATAATTAAGCCCATAAGCATTAAGGATATAATGATGTCTATTCACACAGATTACACAGAAAAAGATTATAACCTTTCATATTGCAGAAAAAGTCAATAGGCAGTAAACCAAAGAAATAATTCTGTGACTTTTTGCTATATCAGTAACTGGTCAACCTATGCATTTATGAATATAATTTCTGGACCTAGAATCTGCTGGGTTGCAAATGAATATGGCCAAGGGAATCATGAAGTATACTCAGCCTTGACATTAAAAAGGTATAAGTAGTCTATTTTTAATATTCTTTCGAGACCTTTAATGACCTAAAACCTGAAGGCTCGGACTTCTGGAAGAAAAATTATAGAATGCCAGTCATTAAATCCCAATGGAAAGAATGTTAAATGGATGGTACTGTGAACAACTAGCTCAGAAGTAAAATTCCACGGGGTGGATCCTTAGATCGATGTTTCTAAAATACAGAAACAAATCATTTAAAAATGATTAGAAGAGCATCCCAACTAAAGAGTTCAAAGTGAGGATACTTAATACTTTGGAATCAGAATGTTATCAGAAGACTGCTAAACCAAGACCTTTGTATGAAGCTGATGACAGCACAAATTAAATACCTCCCACCGTAGATCTTTGCAGCAAGACTATCTATATGCCAAGAGCCACAGATTAGCATATTGTCTTTCTTCTAGCACGTTAACCTTTTAGCCTGTTTCTTTCCATTTTGCTTCTTTTACGGTATTAGATTGCTGATAACTTAATTCTCATTCCTTAAACTTGTAACATTCTTCTTTATTCTTCCCAAAATGTATGCCAAGAGATTATCACACATTTTAGCTATAGCTTTATATATTGTGACAGTTATTTTTAATATCCACTACCTGGTTTCTCTGGATAAAAATCTAATCTCCATTCCACTGACCACTCAGAGAATCATTGACCTTCCACTGGACACTTCTGGTAAATGAAATAGCCCCACATTATTAATGCCAACATTCAGTCATGTTAAAACTGGACAAGAAATAGCAAAATGTATCTGCAAAAAATAATTACAGAGCTGTTCACAGGGGCAGAAGACACAGCAGTGTTGGGTACACATAATTGGGGCTCTCCTTTTAGTATTAGTACCTTTATTTTTCTTATTCTCCATCTCTACTCAGAGAATTTTCACTCCCCAGGGAATAAATAAATGAAATGAATACTCTTGTGACATTAAATGACATCTATATTTAACAGTTTTATCCCATTAGACTACTATGTCTTACGTAGATGTCAAGACTTCACTATCATTACAAAAAACCTGACTTGTGCCTAGGGAGTAATTATTAAAGTTTTTCAGACAATCAAGACCCCCTGACACTTTAACAACCCTCTCCAAGTTTTTTATTGCTACATTGTTTCCTAGAACCACACAAAAAAAATTACTCTGGGGAATTCAAGTAATCAATGATTAACTCTCTAAATTCCTTAAATCACTTGCAATGGTAATTCTTACAATCAGAATTATTCAAATTTGTAAAAGGTAGTCACAAACTAATCAGTAACTTAGCTGAAATCGTAAATAATCACGTCTTAAGGTTCAAGACACACCACCCGCCACTGCACAGCCTGTGGGCCTGAGCCCGTTGCCCTCCTCCCAGCCAGGTCTCTGTGGCGAGGAGCCACCTCATTGTGACTGGGGGCGGGGGGGAATGGTATACAGCTGTTTCTCGTCCCAGGACTCCCCAGTCAGCCCCCTAAAACTCCTGAGATGGCGTGAGATAGGCTTCCTCTGGAAGAGTGGTCCAGGCAGCCTCGCTTCAGGCCTGATCCTATGATTCTCTGAGCTGCCCCTGATGCTCAGTGCATCCCTGCCCATCGTCTCCTTCCCCCTTCATGAAGGCTGCACTTACTCCCCCTCCTCCCCCAACACACACACCTGAAATCACGTGCCACCCAATGCGGGCTCCATCTGCGCCCTGTCTGCCTTCTTGGGGAACCACCACACTCAACCCATCCAGATCAACCCCCGGCCGGTGCAGGCGTCCACCTTAGTGTTCAAAAAAAAAAGAGAAGAAATTTTGGCCAGGTTGTGTTGGACAATCTCACAGCTTTGACGCTATTGGCTAGCCTGAATGGTATCTTTGCCATCGCCACCATTTTGTGTTGTACTCAGTTAACTCCTATTAAGCAAGTAGAAAAATCCATCTCTAACTTAGGCTTTCCAAGGTAGTACATAGGGACTTTGGAAAATGTTTACTTGGACTGGCTTCATCAATTTAGCATCGTAGCTTTGAAACATTCAACCAAATCCCATGATTATTCTGTTCTTAGTCTTTGTGTGAGTTGCAGCTGTTAATTGTACTAAGTGTCCCAGGAAAATTAGATTTCGCCGTTGAAGATTTTCCATCAATGTTTAGGATATCAACCAATCCAAAGGTTCTCTATGCTTCTGATATTCCATACTAAGAACTGCTGACACTAAACTCCAGCAATAAAGCCTGTGCACTCGCTTTTGCTAACATGACACCATTTCAGAATTGTCTCTGTTGTAATCTTCCTCAATTGATTAAGTAAATAAAATTCAGTTTGCTTGTATCATAACCGGTTTCTTCATTTGAGGTAGGTGCTTTCCTGTGATTTCAGTCATCAACAAGGAACTGGGTAGCTTCACTGTCTATCAAAATAGCATCTTCTGCACAAATTTTAGGATTGTTTTTTCTATTTCTGTGAAAGATTTTATTGGAGTTGTGTTAGAGATTGCATTGAATTTGAATATAGCATTGGGTAGTATGGACATTATAATAATATTTTTTTTCCAATCCAAGAATATGGGATATCTTTCTTTTTATTTGTGTCTTCCTCAGTTTCATCAATGTCATAGTTTTCAGTGTGCAGGCATCTCACTTCCTTGGTTTATTTACTACCAAGTATTTTATTGTTTTTGATGGTACTGTAAATGGGATTGTTTTCTTAATTTCCCTTTCAGATAGTTTGTTTTTAGTATACAGAAGCACAACTGATTTTTGTTTGTTGACTTTGCATCCTGCAACTTTACTGAATTTATTTTTGAATGAATAAGTTCCTAGGATCTAATGTACAGTATGGTGACTATAGTTAATAACATAGTGTTAAATACTTGAAATTTGCCGAGAATAGATTTTAAGAATTCTTATCACACACACACACAAAATTATGAGTTGATGGATGTGTTAATTAACTTGATTGTGGTAATCTTTTCACAACGTATACATATATCAAATCATCATATTGTACATTTTAAACATGTACAATTTTGTCAATTGTTCCTCAATAAAGCTGGGGGAAAAAGAGCATTTTCCTCTCAACCTATGAAATTTTGTTCACATTATAAGAAAAGAGTAATTAAAAATTTTCAATTTACTACTCTTTGCCCAGATATTTTCCAGTATATATAAATTAGAACATTCCTGTAATAGAAGCTTTTGAATCAGATTTATTAAAGACTTCTAGGAATTGATTCTGTCTGTTAAGTTTGCAACGATGTGTATATCACTTTAAATTATTTTACTTCAATTATATCATTATGTCATCATATTCAGCGTGAAGTAAAATGCTGGAGTCTCAGATTTTGGCCTCCTGCTAAAAGAAAAATTACTTATAGGTGTATAATTGCTTTACCAACTGAAAAACAGATACATATCGGCATTTACTAAATTTGCCTGGTAGGTGGTTACTCTTCCTTCCATAGTGCTTGGAGCTGTTTACAGACAGTAATCGAAACAAACTATTTGTAATTGTTATTATAATCAGCTATTTAATTTGATTAGGTAGTGATGAAATAATAAAGGTTGATGAGCTATTTCCAGGACTTTTCATGTTGGACAAGTGGTGGTAAAAAAAAATCCTAATGAAATTGTGTGTTTAGATGACCAAATCTAGTGTTAAATGAGGACATATTAATGAAAAAGTAGTGACCTCACTTTAGGAAGAGGGCATAGTGCTAATTAATTGAGAATTGTCTTGAAATGAGCTTTAGTAAAAGTTTTTTTTTTTCCAGATAAAATCTTACCGCATTTAATGATCATTTTATATAAAAAATACTTGAACAATTTTAGATGAAAATTTAATAGGATCCTTAGTAACAAGTGAAATATGCATTTCAATAAATGGCTCTTACACTAAATGTCCCCAAACAGCCTATTTGGATGTGCTTTTACAAATTTTTCCTGTTTTTTTCTCTTTTTCAAATAGAATATTGCCTGCTAATTTCCAGTTTCTTCTCTTCAAAGGACTTTAAATTTGGAAAATAAAACAAAACATAATTTTGCCTAATATAAAACACAGTTGGTTTTATTTTTTTTGAACACAGTTGGTTTTAAATGAGTGACTGCAGAGAGTTCCCAGGATAGCAGAGCATGACATAGTGCATGGACTTAGGGAATTCTGTTTTCACTTCTCTGTGCCATTTTGAGTATTTATGAGTTTACGAGTTTAGCTCTCTTAGCAAGAACTGAAGAGAACAGCTTAGTGACAATTAATATGCTTGTTCTTATATGATTTACAGATAATATGAATGTACGATGTCTCCCCAATATCCCCACCTCCTAATGTTCACCCTTTTATGTAATCTCCTCTCTTTGAGTGCAGGCTGAACCTAGTGACTCACTCATGGCAAGATCGTGCATGGTATATCACTTTCAATATTATGTTACAATAAGAAATGTGGCTTCTCTCTTGGGTTCTGTCTCTCTCTCTGTCTCTGTCTTTCTCTCTCTTTCTCAGCCAGCTGCCATGTGTGAGCTGCCCTATGGAGAGGACCACAGGGCAAGGAACTGAAGGGGGCCACATCCACAGCCCTTGAGGACTTGAGGCTTTCTGTCCAACAGCTCACAAGGAACTGAATCCTGCCAACAACTGTGTGAGTGATCTTGCAAGCAGATCCTCCCCAGTGGAGCCTTCAGGTAAGTCCACAGCCTTGACTGCAACCTTGTGAGAGAGCTTGAGGCTAAGCCACAGTTGTATCCCTGATTCACACAAACTGTGAGATAACAAATGTTTGTTGTTTTCTCCTGATAAATAGTAGCTATCACAGATATTTTATTATTGGTTACCTAATCATAGGTCCTTTGTGATTTGAGGGTCAGATTATTCTACTTCACTTGTTTCACGATTCTTGATTGCATGCCAGATATTAGGTATTAAAAAATGATAGACAGCGAAGTAAATAATATTTATCATCAGCAAAGACATACCCTTTCCTCTGTCAGCCCTCTAAAATGGGACCGAAATCAATCTAATTTGTAGTTGAGATGGGTTTAGGATTTGTTGAAACTTGAGTCAAGGTTATATCCTCAGTGTCTTCATAAGTTTTGAGTGTAGTCTCAGGAGTCTCCCTTCAGCTGGGCTTGAAATCTGAGCACAGCTGAGACTCCAAATCTCTCTCTCTCTCTGTTTCTCT
Source organism: Ceratotherium simum simum (assembly GCF_057802395.1). Classification (NCBI taxonomy): domain Eukaryota; kingdom Metazoa; phylum Chordata; class Mammalia; order Perissodactyla; family Rhinocerotidae; genus Ceratotherium; species Ceratotherium simum. The sequence goes on along the minus strand of NC_141907.1, from coordinate 27,342,709 downwards.
CTGCTTTATAGCCCAGTTGCCAGCTCTCTGTGCCATTGAAGACGTCTCTGTATTCTCCAACCCAACTCCCAACTTTCTGGACATTAGAGAGATTTCACCTTATTCTCCTGTACTCAGCCTTCCTTAGATTCTGTCATGGACTCACAAAGACCCATGTGCCTCAGACGTATCTTTCTCATTGTCCTGCTCTACCCCCATTTGTTGGTGCACTGCCTTTGACAAATGCCTGGGGGAAAGAACTGGTGGATAGATGTCTTCCCACTGCACATCTGGGACACTTTAGGATGCTAATCCCTCTCACTAACCCATGTGTACACACACAAGTACGCTAACATTTCAACTGGATTCTGCTTCTTTCTAGGCAGGCTTGTTTCTCTTCCCAACATACACTCAGGGATAAAAGCAGCTGTGAACTACTTTTATCCTAGTCAGAGGTTGTCCTGTTTTAGACTTTAGTTTATTTTGATTTATTTGCATCCTACATCTCTGCTGGGTTTTAAAAAATATATTATTTTCTAGTTTGATTCCAGGCTTTTTTCTCTTTGTTAAGGTGGAAGCCATGGTCTCTTACAACTTTCTGTGTCTCATTTGGAAGCTCAATTTTCATGGATTTTAAGTTTAAATGTATATCTCTAGTTCTAATAGTTCATTTCTTCTTATGAACCATACGTCCATAGCCTCCTAGACATCTCTGCTTAGATGTTTAATAGACATGTCAAAATTAAAATACCCAACACTGAGCTCATATTCATACTCCTAAAACTTGCCTTCCATATATATTCCCAAATTAGTTAATGGCAAATCTGTCCTTTCAGTTGTTCAAATGAAATCTTTAACACACTTTTTCTCTTACACTCACATATATTCTCTCAGGAAATACTTTTGGTTTTACCCTCAAAATGTATCCTGCGTCAGACCTCTTCTTACCAACTACATTGTTGTCACCCTGGCCCATTATGTCTTTTCTAGATTGAAACACTAACTGGTGTTCTTTTTTCCACACATGCCTAACCACCCACCCTGCAGTCTATGCTCCACTGAGCAGCTGGAGTGATGATTTCACAACATAAATCAGATCAAGATGCCGTTCTATTCAAAACCCTACAGTGGTTCTGCATTCACTGAAATCAAATCCAAGTCCTTACAGTGGTCTACCAGGCATTATGTGGTCTGCCCACTCACTCGCCCTTGCCCTCATCACCATGTTCACCTCATCTCCTTTCTTCTTCCTTTCGCCCACTCTACTACAGCCACACTGGCTTTATTTCCCAAACACAGCAAGTGTACTCCCATGTCTTGGCCTTTATACTGGCTGTACCCTCTGTCTGAATTGTTTTTTCTTCAGATAGCTTCATGGTGTATGTCCTTAGCCCCTTCAAGCCTTTCTGAATATTATATTCTCAGTGAGGCTCATGTAACATTGCACCCTACTCCTCTTTTCCCTTACTTTGGTTTATTTTTTTTTGAATAATTTACCACATTCTAGCATTTTGTAAATACCTACCAATCTATCTACTTGTGATGGTTAATTTTATGTGTTAATTTGATTGGGCCACAGGGTGCCCAGATATTTGGTCAAACATTACTTTGGATGCTTCTGTGAGGGTGTTTTGGATGAGATTAACATTTGAATTGGTACACTGGGTAAAGCAGATTGCTCTTGCTGATGGGGGTGGGCCTCATCCAATCAGTTACAGGTCTGAACAGAACAAAAATGCTGACCCTCTCCCACATAAGGGGAAATTCCTCTTGTCTGACTGCCTTTAAGACACTGGTTTTTCCCTGCCTTCAGACTCAAACTAACACATTGGCTTTTCCTGGATCTTGAGACTGCCAGCCTTCAGACTGGAACTACGCCATCACTTCTCATGTTTCTCAGGCCTTTCGACTCAGACTGGAACTGTACCATTGGCTCTCCTGGGTCTCCAGCTTGCTGACTCACCCTGTAGATCTTGGGACTTGTCAGTGCCCATAATCTTGTGAGCCAATTCTCTATAATAAATAATAATTTCTCTCTCTCTCTATGTATATGTGTGTGTGTATATATATATATATATAAATCCTATTCATTATTATATTTCTCTGGAGATTCCTGATGAATACAATAACTTTTTATCATCTACCTATATTTTTATTTGTTTTAATTTTACATTCCCTCGACCAGAATTTAAGAATTGCAAGGGTAAGGATTTTATATGTCTTGTTTATAGCTGCACTTAATATTTGAACAGAATTTTAAAAAAATGCTTGAGACGTTTTTCACTTTCATAATATAATTCAGGTGCATTTCTTTTGAAGCTTATTCCAATTTCTCTTTTGGCTGCTACTGTGAGTGATCCAATGTTATGTCAAATTTTCTAATGTATTGCTCTTAGCATGTAAAATGTACAAGTGGTTTAGAAGCATGTTGAATCATATGGAGAGCTAGTAAGGACAGCAAGTGCATATTACCAACCAACACGATGTCCAAACACTGTCCCGAACGTTTGACATATATGACCTTATATAACTCTCATAACATTCCCATTTTATAGATGAGAAAATTGAAGTAACTTTCACAAGAATATCTGGTGGCTAAGAGGTAGAGCACAGATTTGAAGTAGACATTTAGGCTCTGAAGTCCATGGTTTTACCCCTATGCTATGACTAAACGTCTTGTAACTCCTCTATGAGGTTGAATTCTATTACCAAGCAGGGCACAACTCCAATCTTGTTTTCTTATCTATTATTATCTAACAATTATAGAAATTAAATTTTACATTTAATTTATAAGTGTGTCTGAAGAAGTCCTTGCTTTGCACACTGGTGGCACAGAAACCTATTTTAGTCACTTTAGCTGCTATAACAAAATATCATAGACTGGGTGATGTAACAACAAACATTTATTTCTCACAGTTCTGGAGGCTGGGAAGTTCAGGATCAAGGTGCTAGCAGATCCAATGTCTGGTGAGATTCTGCTTCCTGGTTTGCAAATGGCCATCTTCATGTTGTATCCCCATGTGGCAGAGAGAGCAGAGAGAAAGTGAGCTTTTTCTTGAGTCTTCTTATAAGTGTACTAGCCCCTTCTTGAGGGCTCCACTCATGACCTAATTACCTCCCAAAGGCCCTACCTGTTAATACCCTCTCATTGGGGGTTAGGATTTCAACATATGGATTTGAGAAGGATACAAGCATTCAGGCCATAGTGCCTTCTCTGTCCTGGTGGTGAGCTGATATTCCATCAGACCAACTACTCTCATCATGCTTTCAAATTCTCGCAGTCATACCATTGTTTTTGTCTGGTCTCCATAGTGTACACGTCTTCCCTTATTTATCCTATATTTAGCAAATATTTATCAAGTGCCTGTTATAAACCAGGAATCATTCTAGGTGTAGAAATATAAAATATTTTAGAAATATAAAAACCACCCCTCAGTCACTTACCACAGAATATAACCATAAACTATTTGCTATCCTATTCCTGAAAAAGATTACCTATACTAAATAACTTTAGAAAGCTAGTTTAAAGTACATGTTTTCTACCTACTCTTTAAAATAATCTAAATTCTGTCCCCATTTCAAGGTTGACTCTAGGAGGTATACATACTTGGTTACCATTATAACATTTCCAGTTGACAATTAACATTCACTAAAACACACTTCAGATTACGTGATTGACTTGTCAATGATTACTTAAGGACATAGCTATATACATCCATTTCTGTTTTATATGTAATGTTTTTAAGGGAATTTCTATTACTTCACTCAAAGTCCCTCAAGTAAATTAGAGTGCAATAAAAATATAGACATCTTTGTGTTGTGGAAAGACCATGAGTTTTGGAGTTAAGTATATGTGGGTTCATTTTGTCAATCTGTATCAAAAGCCTTAAAAATAATGTCGTTATTTGGTAATTCTCCTATGAATTTTTCGGAAGGAAAATAAAGTCAAAGATGTACACAGATTTATGGACAAGAATGTTCAGAAAGCATTACACATAAAGTGGACTATTGGAAATAATATAAATATCTAGCAATACTGGAATAAACAAAGTGTGATACAGCCATAATATAGAATACTATGGAGCCAGAAAAACCTTGTAGAATGTTTAATAGTATAATGAAAAGGCAGGATATAAAATTTGTGTTATTCTAATTTTGAAAAAAAGAAGAAAGCCATTCTCTTCTTATATTTAGAAAGATGTGGGAATTAAAAAATGATTAAATATATAATTGTTTCACATACATAATTTCATTTGAATTTGAAACAATTCTTTCATAGATAAATTATTCCTAATGTAAAGCAAGAGAACTGATGTTTTCAGATGTTAACCAACTTTCTTGGTACAAATGGCTAACACAAAATTTGATAAATTAAACTCAGGTCTTTTGATGTCAATGCTAGTCCTGTTCTACAATTTATCACAGAAAGACTATGCCCAATTCAACTTGTATCTGCTTTGGAAAATTCTTCCTATCTGGCAAAATCAGTATGATATATGTCTATATTATACTTTCTCTCTTATGAATGTTTATCTTATATTTTCTCTGAAGGACAAGAATGTCTCTTTATCTTGAATTCAAAGTTTTGGGTTTTTCCACTGCCCATCTTTTAGACACACTCCCATGTGTAGATTACGCATTGTGTTTGAAGTCAATGTCCAAAATTTGTATACACTTTATTAGACTAATGCTCTTTCATAATCATTTAAGTATCTAACTTACAAGACCATTTCACAAGTAAAGAACTTTGCTAAACTTTAGAAAATGGAATTGCAAGAGCAAACAAACTTAATTGATTAGCTACAACTTTGTTCTAGAAGACGAAAGAATGAATCTGTTTCTCCCTTGAAATGTTATAAAAATATACCACACTTTATATATGCAAAAAAAAATAGTAAGAGAAGTATATACCTCTTACTGGCTTAAAAAATATACAAAGACAATATCATATATAAAGTATCAGAATTGAAGTAAATATTAAAATTGGAGTTCTGAGTAGAATGGAATTTAAATTAAATCAGTTTCAGTTTAATAAAGTTTGTGCTTTCCTAAAATTGGTTCCTGCCAGCTCTTGGAACTTCGTAATATTTTTGTTAAGAGTATGGTTTATATGTTTTTCTCCCTTGCCAGACTATAGATTTCTTAAAGGCTGAGCTCCTCTCTTACTTAATGTTTGTATTCTTTACATTTCTACAGACCTGAAACCTTGGAGGATTTGAATGCGTTTTAAGAAGGAACAAATCAATGTACGCTAGATTCAGTTGAAAGTTAATAATTGATGATGAGAACGTTGATGCAAAATGGTTATATTATTTTACATTCATAGGGATTTTGTTTTGATTTTTTTCCTCCTATTAGTTACACAGAGTAAAGCCATTTTTCTGTGCTTCTATAATTATGCTTTATAGAAAATCAGAAATTATTACAAAAATAACATATCACTTCTATAGTTTTAGAAAGTATGCCTCTTTTGATAACCCTCATTTGATTTCTGCCTTTGGTGTTAATGCAGGAAATATGATTTGCATAATTGTAAAATATGCTATTAAGCTTTCCAATTTAAGATCACACTCTGTTTGATGCTAAGGGAAGGCTCAAGTGAAGAGGTAGTGTGCTGTAATTGAATATGTATAGGCCCTCAAAATCATAATGTCATAAGACCTAAGTCCCTGACACAGACTTAGAAAAATCACAGTTTTACCGTTTTATTTTATATTTAAATATTTTTTTTTGTATTCATTACAACTCCGAAGAAAAATATTGGGATAGAATAGGCAGCCACAAATTTGTTTAAATCATTTATTCAACAAGTGTTTATTTCTTTATGTGTAGAGCACTGTGCTAGTACACACATCAAAACGTAATGTTGGAATTCATTAAATGACTTTGATGCCTTATTTTAAGATAGAGGAGTATTGGCATACAATATAAGTTTAAGAAAACTTTATTGTTTAAAAGTTAATTTGCTGAAGAACAGTGGCAGTTGGATCATTCATGATTTAAAGAGAACAGAAAGAAAAATATGACTGGTTGATATTACTGTCAATGGGATTAACTGGTACCTGAGAATGTAAACAAATGACTTCATAGGAAAGGCAAAAATATTGGCAGGAGTACAAAAGACAGCACAACAGAGAAAAAGGAAAGGAAGGCATGGAAAGAGAAAGAGAGAGGCTGAGTATGTGAGGAAAGAGGACCTGGGGTCAGCATTATGATTTTGGAATCTCCTAAAGATATCAAGCCAGCAATTAATATTCCCTTCCAGCTTCACCACCACCACCCCCATGAGTGATGAAGCTCTTTATATCTCTAGTTATAAAGCAGGGTTAAGGTTTAATGTCAAAATTAGACTTCACTTTATTTTTTTATGAGAGGTTATAGAAGCCAGCAAATATCAACGGCTCTGAAGTCATAGAAGACATCTCTAAGTGATCATGACACACTTTCCCACCGAGCCAGGATATGGCCTATGTAGCCATTGCATGAAGCCTTAAGTAACCACAGCCAACAGACAATAGATGACCTTTGGGATTAAACTTATTTTCCATCCTGCAGTTAACAATCTCAAAGAATTATTTACGTTTCATTTACCAAATATTTTTCATGCCAGCCATTGCCCTGTTCTGAAAGCACTTACATTCTAGTGAAGGAGGCAATAAAAAAGAATAAATAAGATGTCAGGTTGTATAAATGCCATGGGAGAAAATTAAGCAGAAGAAAGACTACATGGTGTTCTGAAGGTGGGAGAAGTTGCTATTTATATAAGTTGGAAGATTCATTAATGAGTCCCAAATTAAGGAAGGATGAGGGGAAATATATCAGGTAGAGGGACTGGAAATGAAAATATCTGAGGGGAGAGCATACTTGGTGCATGTTAAAGGGACACCAAGAAGGCTAGTGTGCTAGGGATAAGGTCAGTGAACTAGGACGGACCAGACCTTGTAGGTCTCACAGCAATTTAGCTTTCCTCTGATTGAGATAGGAAGTCATTGGAGGGTTTTGATCAGTGAGTAACATTATATGACCTGTGTTTAAAAAGCTGCTTCTGGCTGCACAATTGAGAACATATTATAAGGAGGCAGAAGAAGGACATGAAGAAGAGTTTGGAGGCTGCTGTTAAAGTCCAGGCAAAGGACAATAGGGGCTGTAATTGCTTAAATCTAAGTGGAACAGTAAATGGTGACGAGTGGATACATTTTGAAGAGAAACAACAGTATTTGGTTACAGGTTGGATGTGGAATATGAGAGAAAAAAAAGAGTCTAGGATAATTTCAAGATTTTAAGCCTCCTTGGAAGATACAGTTGCATCAAACTAAAATGAGGAAGACTAGAGAAGGAGCACATTTAGGAATATGTGTGAGTCAGGATAGGCTAAGGTACATTATGAACCAACAACTCCAAAATCTCAGGTGCCAAAAACAGTGACAATTCATTTATAGCTATGATACATGTCCAAAGAAAATTGAGAACAAAGGTTCTGTTTGTCACAGCCCCTCAGGGGCCCATGCTGACCAAGTCTCTGTGTTGATATGTGACTTAATCGTTGTGGCAGAGGTCAGGAAATATTGAATCATGCACTAAACCGTAAAGCTTCTTTCCAGAAATATAATTCATAACTTATAGTCAATACTTCATTTGCCAAAGCAGGTCACGTGTCCACATTTATATGCAAAAAGGGGCTAGAGATACATTTTTGCCATGTGCCTGAAAGGTGTAGGCTGGGCATGTTTAGTAAATAGCACTCAGGATTTTCCAGAAGACATTTAGATTTGACTATGTCAAGTTTGTAATTCTGATTAGACAACCAACCAGTGATGCCAAATACAGAGTTGCTTATATGGATACAGAGTTCAGGGGAGTGATCTGGATTAGAAGTAAATATTTAAAGCCATAATCTTGGAAATCAAACGTACATAGAGAAAAGTACAAGGCCTAAGCCATGGAAACACACAAAAATGAGTGGTCAGGAAGGTGAGGGAGAACAAGTAAAGGAAACTGAGAAAGTAGACGCATTGAACAAGGTAGGAGGAAAACCAAGGGAAAAGGGTATTCCAACAGCCAAGGGAATAAAATAATTCAAAAACGATTGAGTGATGATATATGCATAATGCTGATAATAATGAAATTGAACTCAACCACTGGACTTTGTAGTGTCGAGGGTATTGATGACTTTAAAAGAGAATTTTTCTGTAAAGTGGTAATAAAAGATGTCTGATTACAACAGATGAAGAGAGATTTGAAAGAAAGGAAGTTGTGACAGTGATTTTAAGAGTTTTGATATAAAAGAGGAAATACCTAGAGAGAGGATAGAGTTGAATGAGGGCTTTTCTTCTCCTTTCTTCCTTACGATGAGTGATATTAAAATATGTTTTTATGCTGATGAAAATGACACAGCAGAGAGGGAAAAATGATGCTGCAGGAGAGTAGTTCAGATTTTTGTAAGAGTAAAGTGGAAATTTTGTGCTTTTGATTGAACTAATTTTGAAGTTTTAATGCCTCCAGCATTAGCACACTGGTTTTCTCTCCCTGTTTCTCTTTTTTTGTGTCATGTTGAAAGAAGGGAAGAGGAATCTGAGATCTGCTGGATATTACTGCAACAGCAGATTGAAGAGTAGACTCTCAAAATATTCCTTAAAATAAAATAGCTATTATAAGATATATTTGAACAAATGGAAGGACTTTGCATGCCAATCAATGAGAAATACTTGTCATGTTCCAGGGCTAGAAGTAATTGGACTGACTACAAAATAGAATTAAGGTGACTTAGAAAAGAAAATTCTGATCTAATCCTGGAAATAGACTAAATTGTAATTTCCAGCTAGCTGGGATTTTTGGAAAGGGATGATATTGTGCTAATGTTGTCATATATTTGCTGTATCAGATCTTGTCTCTGCCCTGCTCAGCCAAGTGGGGCTGACTCCTGGGGAAGCATCACCTGGACACTCTTGCCAGTGGGGCTAATAAGAGGCACCAGCAAGATATAAGTGGGCAGACACACTCCCTCACTGCCTCACTACTTCAAATACCTTCTTAACCCTAGCAACCCTCCATAGTTTTTACTCCACAGTTCAAGTTCTCGCCAGGTTCCAATTATACTAGTTCCTCTCCTGGCCCATTCAATTATTCCTACTGCTATTGGTTCCTGGGGCATCAGCATCTCTTTTTGGTTCCCTCCGACTTGTTCATACTTCCTAAATAGTTCCTTTACTCAAGTCTTTTCATTTGAATTATCAGGGTGTGATTCAGTGCAAATTCAGGGATGATATCTTTAAATATTTTGTAGGACACATCGTATACTTGACATATATGTTTTACCTGTCACTGTCACTATTGATTTTGACGTTCATATTGCTCCTAGTTTGACCCATGGGGGGCCCATTCAAGACAACTCTATCCTTTTGGCACATCGTCTCCAGTTTTTGAGTTCTGCTTCCTCTGTAGCACAATAATACATGTTGAGTTCTCTATCTTTTTTTCCTGCACCAATCCTGGAATTGGCCGTTTCTCCAAGGATCCTGGTTCCTTATAGTGGGAGAGAATATCTTAAAAAGAATCAGAATGTGCTCCTGTTTTGGAGGTGTCATTGATTTCTTAGCCGTTTCTCAGCTCTTAGCTGTTAGGAAATATATACATTTATTGAATCATAAATCAATACTAACACTTCTAATTCTAATCCAATGCAACAGGGTTCTTTTTGCCTAACCCCTTCTATATTTATATCTTCTTTAAAATAACTTATTTTAATAAATTGATTATACGTCTGCTTAGTTTACCTGGTGACCTAGCATAAGTCACTTTTCTTCTATTTTGAAACTCTTGGAATTGAGGTACATTCTTACATCACAAGTAACCTCTCTTAATTGTAGAAATAGAATGTTAAAGAGTTAAAGGTCATGTTAAAGAGTCTCTTACACACTGAGAATACAAATTTTATTTATGGAATGATCGTATGCTGTATATTATAACAGACTATCGAGCCAAATATACACTTTCTAGGTAAGGTTACTAGGTCCTTCTTTATGAAAAGCAGTTTGAGGGCTCATGTAATAATCTAGGCAAGAGATAATTAGGTTTATAGTGCTTAGATCAAGGTGAAGCAATAAATAAGGAGAAGTGGATACATTTGAAGATAGAAACAATAGAATTACTTATGGATTCAATGGTGAATATTTGATGATGAAAGAGAGAAAGAAAAGGGTCTTTACATGTAAAGAACTAGAAGAATGAAGTTGCACTGAACTAAAATAAGGAAGACTGTAGAAGGAGCACATTTAGTCAGTCAGGACAGATTGTTATGCTGTGGTAACAAACAAGTCCAAAATTCCAAGGGTTAAAAGCTACAAAGATTTATTTCTTACCATGGCTGTCCATTTGGCTCCAGAGTGCTTGCTAGACAGGGTCTTCTTAAAATCTCCTTTAACAAACAAGAACTTTCTTCAGGTTATGGTTTAATGTCACTTAACTCTCTGGGGACTCAGAGTAAAATCACCCATTGCTTGGCAGACACTCCTTATATTTCTTAAAATGAGCATAATTAAGAGTTAGTGACCTCGGACTACACTGTTTTGTGGCTCTTAAGTTTGTTTTGCAAAGTTTTATTTTTTCTTCCCTAAAGATTTGAGTTTTTACTTTTCACTTTATCCTCTTTTACAATCTGCCTTTGACTTTTACAGACTAGAAAGTATGAGATAAATGTGTTTATTGAAATAGGCAATATGGGAATCTCTAGACTCTGAATGGATCCTTCTCCTCTGAGGTAAATTTATGGCTTGTGTAATAGCTATTTGACTTACATATTTTAGTTAAAACATTTTTATTTTAAATAATTAATCTTCCAGTTAATAAGAACATAGATATCATTAGTTGTAGGAAGCAAATGAGTTAAATGAATATTCAGCATAACACAAGCCAAATCAAGATGTATTAGCTTTCTATTGCTGTATGATAATTTACCACAAATTTAACTTAAAACACCACCCACTTATTAATTCACAGTTCTATAGGTCAGAAGTTCTACATGATATGACTGGATTCTCTGCCGATCATGTCACCAGACTGAAATCAAGCTGTCAGCCAGGCTGAGTTCTTTTTCCAAAGTTCTAAGGAAAATTCCACATCCAAGCTCATTCTTGTTGGCAGAATTCAGTTCCTTGTAGTGAGAGGACTATGTAGTCTCCATTTCCTTTCCTCTGCCAAGGACCGCTCTTATCTCTTAGAGGCTGCCTGCATTCCTTACCATGTGGCACCCTCAATCTTCAAACCAGCAATGGCACATGAAATCTTTCTTGTGCTTTGAATCTCTGAATTTCTCCATCTCTGACCTTGAGATCTAGATTTAAAGGGTTTAAGTGATTAGATCAGGCCCACCCAGATAATCTCCCTATTTTAAGGTCAATCATTTGGGGACATTAATTACATCTGCAAAATCCCTTTTGCCACAGAAGTTAACATAATCACAGGAATGATATCTCATATTCATATATTCCATCCAAGCAAGGAGAAGAGATTATTCAAAGGTGAGTGTCATTTGGGATTATCTTGAAATTCTGCTTTCCATGTAAGTGTTCTTAAAAACATTAAACAATCTTTGCATTCTACATAAATAAATAAATAAATACAGGATGTAGATGAAATGATTGCTTAGATTTGGGTGAATGACTTTTAGGTAAGAAATCTTATCCTTGAGAATAAAATTTCATGTAAATGATCCTAAGGTTTGAAGAAAAAAATGAGGCATTCAGAAGAAAAATGCATAAAACAAAAGAGTCTTCTGAAACATAAATGGCAACCACTGAGATTGGCACATTTATGAGAAAAGCCACTCAAATCAAAGTTGGAAGTCTATGCATTGATTGCCAAAATGAATAAAAAAACGATTGGAGTCCATTAGCTTATTAATTAATCAAAGTCCATTGTGTCTCAAAAGGTTAAAATTGAACTATGTTCTAATAAAAATTTTAAGAGTCCTGCCCTATGACAAGATATGAAGACAAAGCCTTGTTCTAAAGGAAAATGCCTGAAATTTTGATTAGATCAAGAGGAGGCCTCCCAAAATAATTTCAGAGTAAATTGAATGCTCCAACCTGGATTTCTCTCACTGTGACCAATTGGTGCTTGACAGTGATAGGGTTAGCCTAGTCCAGAACAAAAGGAAATTAAAGATATCAGTGTCACTGATTTGTGGTTTCAAGAGGCCAATCTAAGCCTTTATAAATCATCAGTGTAAGATTGAGCTGTTGTTCTGGGAAATATCTTAGGTCAAAATTGCAAAGTGCTGCTCCTATAAATACCCTCAGAATATTTATTTCTCTATTGCTTGTATACTCATTTCTTACCCTTCAAAAGGGGAAATAGCATACCCTTTTATTGGATGTTGTCCTAAATGGCCTGAAGCTTCAGCTCTGTGCACAGTAACCACAAGAAGCATCCCCATTAACCACTCAATCTGATTATTAACCTCTAAAAATAAACACAGGTTGGGAAGCTTATTCCCCCTATGAAAGAGAAAAAGAAATCAATAACGACTTAGATTCTATTTGTAAACTAAAATGCTCAAGTTGCTGAATAAAATGTGTCACAATGTGACAGTGTGAAAAAAAAACGTATTGGAAAGGCTTGCAAAAAAAAACGAGAATTATGTTTGATGGACATCAGCATCCTTGGGAAGACAATAATGTCACAAGAACCTGAAACAAAGAATAACAGAAAAAGGATGAAAATGTTTGCTGAGCACTTACTGAGTATAGCCATATACTGTTATACGCTTTCAGCTGATTCCTCATACGATAGAAACCAAAGAGTTTTAATGCTTAATGATGTGGACTGTGGCGTCAGTACTCTTATTGTTTCTATTCTTCATGTAGCACTTTGGGCAAGTGAAATATTCTCTATATGCATCCCTTACTTTATCTGGAAAATAGAAATAATAATACCTGCTTTGTAGTATTATAGTGACAATAAATGAGATGATGTATGTAAAGCACTTAGAATAGCACTCAATTTGTAAGTATAGATATTTATTGTTATTATAATTATTATCTCATTTTATCCAAAAAGGCCCATGGTATCTGACTTCCTGCCCAGGCTGTAGAGAGCTGGAGCATTACTCCCGTACTTAAAACAACTAACATCAAATTCATGAGTTTCACTGAGCCCAAGAGAGAATCGAGGTTGCAGAGCAAATAACTGCCCCAAGAGTTACCTACTACAGGGGGAGGAAAGACACGAGCATGTTCTCACTTGCAAAAATAACTGGGCACCAGTAAAAAGAGTTCAACAAGAAGACTTGACAAGTTGATGAATGCCAAGTGCAGGCAGATGAGACAGTCTGAAACTCTGGGGGCTACAGAAATTGACATTATCTACACCTTCTTTTAGAGTCTTTCTCCACAGACCCCACCAAACATTCATAGAAAAGATGGAAAAAGCCCTGAGATATTTCTACTGTGGTACAGACTTGAGGGAGGGGAACAGCAGCAGCCATGTGGGAAGGGCAAGGAACACCAACTAGTTCTATCTTCTCCTGATCGTTAAAAAAAAAAGAAAATTCTTAATGTGTGGCGTGGGGGAGCAATCATCACTGCTGCCCTTAGTTGAAAACTTATTGCAGCTAAGAAAGGGATTGGCTGGGAAAACCCTACATCTGGGAGAGGGGCAGGATTACATGCTGAGCTCACAACCACAGATGGCAGAGAAGTAGCAGAACTGAAAGGTCACGCTCTCATGATGCAGGGACATGACACGTGCCTAAGAATAAATCTTAATAAGAACAAAAAGAGAATAAATCTCTACCCACTACCACCAATTTAAGAAGTTTTGAATAACAATTAACCTCAGAATACTGCTGAGAGAGGGGCAGAAGAAGAACAGCACACAAAGTGCACTTTATGAGGCACATAGCAAAGAAAGACCTGAAAAACTTACATCTCACAATCAAACAGACATTGTAAACCAACTCTCTCCACATACAAGACAAGGTATGTCTATAACTCCTAACTAGATTGCCTCAAACCTATTTATTTAAAAAAAAAAAAAGGAAAAGGGAAGGCATACCCATTTCTGACTGTAAAAATTATTTACCTTATTCTTTACTCTCCTACACAATATTTTTGGCTTTCAATAAAAAATTATGAGACATTTTAAAATGGAAGTAAAAACATACTCAGAATAGGCAAACAATCATCAGAACTATACTTGGATATGGCACATGTATTGGAACTATCTGGGGAAATTTTAAATAACCATAGTTGATATTTTAAAGGCTCTAAAGGAAGGGGTAGACTACATACAAGATCAGATGGGTAATTTCAGGAAGATGGAAATTATAAGAAAGAGTAAAATGAAAATGTTAGAAAAGAAAAACATGACAGAAATAAAGCTCAATAGTAAACGACACAGCTGAGAGAAGAATCAGTGAGTTTGAAGAAAGGTCAATAGAAATTACACAAACTGAAATAGAAGAAAATAATAAAGAAAGAATGGAATATCTCATAGAGATGGAACTAGTTCAGACATTCTAACATACATGTATGCATAATTGAAATCCTCAAAAGAGAAGAGAAAGAAAACAATGCAGAAAAAATATTTGAACAAATAGTGACAGAGACTTTCAAAATTAATGGCAGATACCAAGAAGCTAAATGTCACCAAGTAGAATAAATATTCCCCAAATTAAAAATACAAAACAAAACCTAGACATATTTAAACTACTGAAAATAAAATAAAAAAAATATTAAAGGTAGCCAGTGAGAGGGAAAAACATTAAATATGGGAACAAAGATAAGAACTACAACCTCAGGAATCATGCAATTCAGAAGACAATAGAATAATATCTTTAAAGTAGTGAAAGGAAAGAAAGATACAGCAAATCTTCCATCCCAAAATACTCTAAGTGAAAATATCTTCCAAAGATTAGACTCTCTCAATCAGACAAAAACCAAAGGAATTAAAAGTGCTAAAGGAAGTTCTTCAGCTAGAATGAGTACAATAGACTTAAGTATGGGACTGTGCAAAGAAATAAATAGTATTGGAAAGAGTATAAAAGAAAGTAAAGTTCAATTCTGTGGTTTCAAAAAAATTTTAAGGCTCTAAAAGATAATGGTCTAATGCAAAAAATATTTCAATATGCTGTGTTTTAGCATATGTAAAAGTAAAACAGCACAACAAGATAAGTGAAATTGGAATATACTGTGGTAAGGTTCTTAACTACATGGAAAATGATATAATACCATATGAAGATAGACTCTAATTTAAAATTTACATTGTAGCCCTTAGTACAATAACTTTTTAAAAGATGTATAAATAATAAATTCTTGAGAATGTATAGAAGCTTTCTCCTTAGTAGCCAAACATTAGAAATGAAGCGGATGTTCTTCAACCTGTGAATGGATAAACAAACTGTGGTACGTCCATACAATGGAATACATGAAATACTACTTAGCAATAAAAAGGAATGTCTAGGGGCCGGCCCTGTGGCTTAGCGGTTAAGTGCGCACACTCCGCTACTGGCAGCCTGGGTTCGGATCATGGGCAGGCACCAAGGCACCACTTCTCCTGCCATGCTGAGGCCACGTCCCACATACAGCAACTAGAAAGATGTGCAACTATGACATACAACTATCTACTGGGGCTTTGGGGAAAAAAAGGAGGAGGATTGGCAATAAACGTTAGCTCAGAGCCGGTCTTCCTCAACAAAAAGAGGAGGATTAGCATGGATGTTAGCTCAGGGCTGATCTTCCTCACAAAAAAAAAAAAAAAAAAAAGGAATATCTATTTATTGCAGTAGTTGAACTTTGATAAATATTTTAAGCATTGAAATTCCTCTCCTTCAAAAATTCTTTAAATTTTATATATCTACTAAAAATAAAAAAAGCTAGTCTTAATCCATCTTCCCTTTACTATATTTCATTCAGAAAAATACAAATCTTTGTTTGTATCCTTCTATAATACAGTTTGTTTCCTTCTATAATCATAATTTTATAGAGTTTCGTAGATAACTTTGTATTGAGTACGATGTTCCTCGTAAATGTTATAATACAGGTTGATGTATATATATATTTGTACATATGTATGTAGTATTCATAACTAGAGTGTAATTTTCTTGGGAAGAGAACTTATTTTTTGTATTATTGTTTGTCTTTCCCTAGTCCAATTCTTATGATCAACATGTCTAAATAGAAAAAGGAGATAGAATATAGATTCTAAAGTCACAATTATGATAGGAGAAAGAATCTTGAAGATATTAAAATTAAAAATCTTTAAGATTAAAATTTCTTTAAGAATAAAGATCTCCAGAAATCTGTAATAATATTTAAAATTATCCAACATAATCACTTTATTCACAGATGGAGAAACTGAGATTATCCGGATGGTATGAGAATGACCACTAGAACCCCGAACTTTTGACTACTAAATCAATACAATATCTTCCTCAGTATATCTTGCTTGCTCTTGTAAGGTAAATTACACCCAGATGTGATCCACATATTGATGAAAGGCTCTAAAGATCAAATTCTGAATTCACTGGAGAGGCGGTAGCACATTCTCTTCAAATGATGCATTTTATTTCATATTTTTATTAGGGACAATTTTTGCGTCATATATATAGATTTCCCGTCTCCCTGAGAGTCGAAATGAAGGGGCTTTATAGACGCTATGTAGTTCCCTTCTCACAGTTAAGTACCTGCATTTCATAAAAAATTAGGTCCAGGTTAACTATTATGTATCAACTTGTGACCTCGATGATAGCTATGCATTTACGGAGAGCCATAGTCTATGGAGTCTACTTTCCTCTACTTAAAAGCTGCTTGAAGGTAGTCTTCAGTTAGATATACTCGCTTCTAAAGACACTTGAAAGACTTCACGTATGTTAATTATAGCAATCAAGACTCATAAAGCCTGGAATTTTACAACTTTTCGGAGAGCCTCTGGGAATAGAATATCTTCCAATCCAGTGGGCAAGTTAAATCCAATTACGCTTCTTCCTTCTTTTGGCAGCCTCCCTTCTTGTACTCTTACAATCTGCAAACTCAGAAAAATGCAAAAGAAAAAAAAGAAAAGATCTAAACTGTACTATTATCAGGAGAAACACAGTCCACTATTATTCTACCGTTGTAAGCCCTTCTATTGGCAAAAAGCTCCCTGTGTTTATTTGTGAAAAGGTTGTATTTTCTAGATTGAAAAGAGAAAACTTGTCAATATTACCAGGATACGTTATAGATACAGCTACACACACACACACACACACACACACACACCTACCAAATAGCTACTTTTGAGTTTCCAGTATCAGCATTTGCAACCTCTTATACTTTCCTCATTTTTAATTGGATAGAACTTACTTGGAGGGAAAGAAAACCAACTAAGGAGCTGAGAGACTAAATACACAGGCAATGGTAGAACCACACATAAAAATAGAACTCTGATCCACAACCTGCAGCAACCTGCTGAGGAAGCCAAACCTCTTATATACAATAAACAACACAAGAAGTCAATCTGCTATAAATTAGACTTACAGGAAATCAGACTGATATCTTTAATAATCCAGGAAGCTAAACAATAACTTCCATAACAATTGGCCCCACATGGCCTGGACTCGATTAATAACTGATAGCTTCTTTAATTTTTGTCCCCACTTCCAATTTAGA
The DNA here is from genome assembly GCF_057802395.1 of Ceratotherium simum simum. Classification (NCBI taxonomy): domain Eukaryota; kingdom Metazoa; phylum Chordata; class Mammalia; order Perissodactyla; family Rhinocerotidae; genus Ceratotherium; species Ceratotherium simum. Next base: position 27,325,085 of record NC_141907.1, on the reverse strand, counting down.
ACCAACCAGAGAAAACCACATATGCACTGCTAACCAATTACATAAGATGCGCCACTTCTAGTTAGTGCACCTACAGCTTCCACACACCGAGTCTCCCATCAGGGCAAAACCTGAAGGCTTTCCTTCTTTCCACTTAAAAGGTTCCCCACTCCTCTGCCTGCCTTTGAGTCTTTGCAAAAACACAAGTGAGGGTGGCTAACTTCCTTGCTAAAGCAAACTCTGAATAAATAGCCTTTGCTTTTCTCATTTGCTTGGTCTTTATTTATTTCCACAGAGCAAAAAGTCAAAAACAACAAAAAAAAAACTCCTGTTTCAGAATCTCTAAGATACTTTAATTTTCCTCATGGTTCAAAATGTCCACTTTCATAGTTCAATAAACTCCATCTTTTCAGTTGTTTTTTCTGATATCTCCTTTGTGAAAATTATTTCACTTTAGGTCATTTTAAAATTTATTTAAATAATAAATTATGTATCTACACGTGTATTAATTTTCTGATTCTACATGCATTTTTATTCATAGAATTCATATTTTTAAAATATTTTTCATTGAAATTCTAAGGCGAAATTATCACTATTTTATATGTGTGTGTATATGTGTATATATGTGTGCATGTAAATATATATATATGAAATTTTTGTGTATCAAAAGAAATATGTATAATTCAATGGAACACAATATATATTTGTTACTGAACACTGGAATTTTATCTTCTTTCTGTATGTTTACTATTTAAGTAATCATATAACCAATAGCTGGTAATATATGATTTTTAAAATGTGTATTTAACTTAATTTTCTTTAGGGATCATTAAGAATTTACAACTGACTATGACATTCTATTATTAGAATATTACTCAACAAATATTTTAGTGCTGGCTTTCATTTTTTTCTTACATTTTAAAGGAATAAAGAAAGTCAAATTTTTCATACATTGCTATTTGATGAACTACATCTTTTTTATAGATTGATACTGGCTCAACACAAGGTTGACATAAGGGAAGTCATATTGTAGAAAAGAAACCATATTGTAACTTTGAATGACCTCTGACTAACACTGTGGATTTTATGGCCCCTCCCAGCTGCTATAAGTTGATAACTTTGTTCTTTTGAGTTCCTTAGGAATGTGATGACCCCCGGGTAGAGAGTCTGTGCTGATAGCCATCATCAATGACAACTGAAAGATCAGGGTATAGGGCATTGCTCCAGTCTCCGATACATACCAAGTAACACAAAACACTGTCAAGAACTAAGACTGGATGGATGCCTCCACTCGGAGATCAGATGGATGCCCACACCCTGAGACCAGATGCCTCCCCCACCCAGAGACCAGACCCCTATATAACTGACCTATAGTCTTTCTTCTGTAAGATGGTTCATTCAGACATTAGTCAGCCATCTTTCCCCTTGTTAGCAAGCTGTAATAAACTGACATTTCTCTCTGCCACCATCTTGCCTCTTGATGGTTGGCTTTTGTCTCATGGCAAGCAGATCATGCTCTTTGTGTGGTGACAAGATCATAGGACAATCTAATTAGAATTGTTTTTTTTTTTTTTTGGAGAGGAAGATTAGCCCTGAGCTAACACTATTGCCAATCCTCCTCTTTTTGCTGAGGAAGATTGGCCCTGAGCTAACATGCATGCCCATCTTCCTCTACTTTATACATGCCACAACATGGCTTGATAAGCGGTGCATAGGTCTGTGCCCAGGCGAACCTATGAACCTTGGGCTGCCAAAGTGGAGTGCGCAAAGTTAACCACTATGCCACTGAGCCGGCCCCTGTTTTTGTTTTTCAGTATGAAAGCACTTGGAAAATTAATGAGATTTTCCATAAATTTATCCTATAATAATCAAATGGAATTAGTTAAAAAACATGAAGTCAGGAGCAGGCAAAGGCAATGTAGAACTATCCCAAACTCAAATGTTATAGATTACTATTCTATGTGTCAACAAACTTGATGCAGTTATTTCTTTTTCTGAGCTCTCTGTTACCTTTTTGTATAATCTCATTATAGTTCCACATGAGGTTTATCTTTTAGTTCAACTCTTTGTGCAGCCAAATAGATGTGAGCATCTGCATATCAGGAATCTTGCCATATTTGTCTCTGTGTGTACCCACATCCTATTTTGCAAAGCATACTACTTAACAGTGCACATAATAATTTCAAAGTATACAAAATTTCAACCTTATCACTACAGTTGACACTGTAATGACTAGACAAGGTTTTTGACTTCTCTAAACCTCAGTTTTTTCATCTATAAACTAGAGATGATAACAGTGAGAAATAAATGGCAAGCAATAGGACATATTGGAGCATATGAGGAAACCATTTGGTGTAAAACTAATTCTACCTGACTTTGTTTTTCCACAAGGGCCTGACCATGGCCTTTGAACATGCATTGTACATCTGCTTTAAGCATTTACCATGTCCCAAAGACAAGAACAAATGCCCTTAAGGTAAGGATGCAACTTCCCCCACATTGGCATTTCCTTAAGGATAAGCATTTCTCCCTAGGCTAGGATTTGATTGCTGCGCTCATCCTGTGACCACCCAACTTGAGACAACAGACCTGACACCAGCCACACCCATCAAGACATCAGACCTGATACCCACTGTGTCCAACAATTGCTGTGCTGACAGGGCAATCTTGTGACTATTGTAAAAGGGACACTGCAATCATATGTGATACATGCTCTTTGATGGTATATAACTGCTCTGTACACCCCACTTCTTTGGTGCCCTTCCTTCCTTGGGGAAGAAAGGCACTGGGCTATATGATCCTCAAATTTGGCTCATAATAAACTCACCCAAATTTTGATTTATAGATTGATTATGGATTATTTGCATTGACAATAGTATCTACTTCATAGGATAAAGCTGAGAATTGAATTTGACAGTTCTTATAACATGCTTAGATTGGGATCTGGCATAGATGATCTGCTCAATTAATGCTAGCTATAACCTAACAACACTTTGTTAAATGAATGACTTCATGATCATTGGACCAAAAGAGTGGGCTCTGAAAGAGTTAAGAGCTTTCCACTATGTCTCTTTTATGTTTTCTGCTACATTATTTCTATAGACATAACATGCTTCCTCCCCTAAACAGAACACTAGGAGCCACTGAGGAAAATCTCACTGAATGGTATCTAGCAACATTCAGCTGAAATTCCTGTCCAAGAGGTGAAGTCATTTATTCCTATCCTTCATAAACATGTTCTACTGACATCATTGAGTTCCTCAACATACAAACTCTTTGAGTCTTTAGACTCAAAGTCTAAAGATATTTAAGATCTTTATACATGCCACTTCTTCCTCCTGGACATCTATTTCTCTCTCTTCTTCACACACTTGTCCTTTGTTCAACCTTAATATTTCAGATTAAATAATCTCCTCCTCAGTGATTGTTGTATCTAAAGTATTATCCACCTTCACTCTACTTCCTTCTACTTCTGTAGCACCACTTGGTTTTCCTTACTGGACCCTTTACACGTTTTTGTTATTTTGCTTATTTATTGCCCTTCTTTTCCATTATTTCTTTGCTATTGTTGTTGTTGTTTACCTGATTCCTTCAATAAGCTGTATGATCTATAAAGGATGAGATTTTATCTGTCCTGTTTCCTGCTAAGCATAGTGTCTAGGGCATAGCAGGTGCTCAAATAATATGCTGAGTGACCATACATTGGAAAATCTAGAACTTGTTTGCATAATTATGTTCTCCAAATTAGAAGAGTCAAGAGGAATGGAAAAGGTTAAGGTTAAGGAAGAGAAGATGTCAGGAATATAAAATTTTCCTTCTCTTCATCTATATAAGTGTTTGTTTAAGCAGGTTTCAGTAACAGTATAAGTGTTATATACAGATATAGAGAATGATACATGATATCTTGTGGAAATAAATAGGTTATTTCAGTTTTCTTTAATATTAGAAATCATCTATCATGTAATACTAATCCAAAATAAAAACTGAAGTAACACAAGTGTTTAGGCATTGGGAATTTAAACATTCTGTTTTCTACAATTAAAAACTACTTTCTTGAACAGAAACTCTGTTGGACTAACTGAACTGGAGTAGTTATTACACGTATTGGGTACAATTAATGTGATGCTTATTTGTTGTTTGTTATTTCAGTTTTTTCTCTACTTTTAAGATGCTGCTTTCTTGCTGTGAAGATGTAAAATCCTATAAGACAAGAACAATGTTTTACTTTTTGGCATCCCCACAGTGCCTTGTGCAGGGCTTTTCTTATAAGAAATGCTGACTAAATGAAATCTATGTATAACTGAGCCCATGGTGTGCTTTTTACACTGCTACCGCATGGATCACTATTTTATCTCTCCTCAAAATCCTAATCCATTTATTGAGGCTCATATTGATTGATAGATAGTTAACATAGTAAGTGCAAAAGAAAATTATACTGAAAGAATGATGTGACCTAATTTCAACTCATTTGGATTCCTTATCCCGAGAAACTGTGAGACAATAAATGTTGTTTTAAGCTGCTAAATTTGGGAGTAATTTGTTATGCAGCAATATATAATTAATATAGTATATATTGTATTATGATTTGAATTATTTATTATGAATAATTATTCATCCATTCATTCAAAAATATATTAATTGCATGAGTTCCTGTGATAGACTATCAAAAAATAGGCAGAGTAACAAAATATAAGCTGCAGTAGCTCTTAACCCTGCTGACATCTTGTACTCTAACAGGCAGATGATACATGTGAACCGATATGTAGTAATAAGATAGATAATGATATATCTTAAAAGATTTTAAGATTCAGGAATATGAGAGCATGAAGGAGAGGATTTGGGGGTTGAATTGTGTACCTTCCCCACAAGAAGATATGTTGCCATGCTAATCCCCACTGCTTCAGAATGTAATCTTATTTGGACATAGGGGCATTTCACGTGTATTGGTTAAGTTGAGATGAGGTCATATTGGAGTAAGTTGAACCCCTAGTTGAAAATGACTGGTGTCCTTATAAAGAAGACAGCCATGTGAGAACAGAGGCACACAGAGAGAATGTCAAGTAATGATTAAGGCATAGATTAGAGTTAGGCAACTGCAAGCCAAGGATTGTCAAATGCTGATGACTAGAAACAAGGAAGAGGCAAGCAAGGATTCCTCTTCAGGTTTCAGAGGAACAGGGTTTTGTTGAGAGCTTGATTTCAGACTTCTAGTTTTCAAAACTGTGAGACAATTAATTTCTGTTGTTTTAAGCCCCCCAGTTTGTGGTAATTTGTTACAGCAGTCACAGGAAACTAATATACAAGGCTGTGGAGTCAGACCACCCAGGGTTTACTCCTGGCTTCGCATACTAATGCTGGGATCTTGAGCAAGTTATTGAACCTCACCTAATTTGTGGTACTTTGTTATGGAAGCCTTAGGAAACTAATACAGAGAGGGAGATTTTTCCTAGCATTTCATTAGGATTTTCACATGCCCATTTCAGGAACATAGAACTGAAAGCATTGATAGACTTCATTTCTCCTTCATCACTTGGAGGCACCTTCAGGCCAAGCCCTCAGACTCCAGAGTCAACCTCACCAGCACAGGAATCCCAGTTCCAAAAGTTACATGTCATATGTTTTGAGGCACATTACTAAACTTCTTTTTGCCTCAATTTTTGTATCTCTAGAATGAGCTATTAAGATTTTATAATTCAAAAAGTTTTAGCACAGGATTAAATGAGATAATGCCAATGAAGTGTTAGAAAGAGTGCTGTGTGCATCGCGAGTGCTCAATACATGTTAAATACAATATTCTCCTTGTGTCATCACACATAGATTTGACTGTAGCTGAGAAGGCAGAAAAGACTTCTTTTCCATTGGTATTTGTTTAAGTATAGGTGGCCTAGTTGGTGTCTGCCACTAGACCACTTCAGAGTTTCTCGTGCCATACATGTTGGAGATGAGGGTTGAGTGAGTTAAATTCCTACAGAATGTTGGTTTCTTTCCTAGAAACCTCTTTTCCAGCAGCAGTTAAATCTTCCAAATGCTTAATGCACAATGACGGTAGCTGCACCATACAGCATCATCCTTCCCTAGGACTCCACTCTTCTCCTATAGCATATCCTAATACGTCTTATTGATAAGTCAGTCCTGCCTCTGAAGGATGGAAATGGCTCAAAATAATACTAACACTCTTCAGGATGCCAAATGTGACATTCCACCAGCTGTGTGGCTAGGGCAAATAAGAGAGGGCCAAAAAAGAGAGTGCAGACGAAAATACTGTACTTCCTGGGCACAATGAATTATAGCTTCAAAAAAAGGAGAGGAGTTGAGAAGTGTTAGGAAAACAACAGTGGCTATCAGACCCACCTTGCCTGAGGCGTTCTGAAAGTGGGAGGTTTTTTGATCAAAGCCAGCAAGGATAAAGCAAACCTCTAAGAGAGAACCACAAACTGCAGTAGTTTGGGGAAAGAGTTGCTGCGTCTGAAAACTAAAGACGTCTTGTGTGAATGCCATGTGGAAAGGATTATAGCAAAAAGGACTGTGGTACAGTCCACAGCTGCACTCTCCAATTACACTCACCACAGGGAATGTGTCCTGAGGCAAATATTACCTAAAATCTTTGCACAAGACCAGGATAAAGAATTTAGGCTATATCCTTTCCATTTACAGATGAAACCACATAGTGTGGATTTCTTTACAATTTTAAATTTTAGCAAGAGTACAATTTGATATGAACAAGTGTTTTTTTTTTCCCCCCCACAAGAGAAGGGGAGAACAAAACAATACCCTAATGGAAAGTCAAAAAACAGGAATATAGAATCAGGAAATACTGATGAAGCACATACACCTACCTGAGAGTCTCAGTGGATAAAAATGGATAAATCTGCACTGTAATGCTGTTGTTCTTTTTAATAGTATAATAAAATTCTATTAAGTGAGACATTCGAAAAGTTTCTTCAGTGGAATGAAACTGCTAATATTTTGTTTCAATTCTTGTTTTGAATTTTCCTGAAAGCTGTTTCATCATTGTTTTTGTGGTTATTGTCTTCAGTGATTTGGATTTCTGCCATTCTACTACTATCAGTCCATTTAATTTTTCATGCAGAGAAATTGAAAGAATTTGAGTTGCATACATATTAACCATCCAGCAAAGTTTGGAACTTTTTTTTTAGGTACGTTTCTTATGGTCATTTAACATACCTAAAGAAATGTGTACGTTTGAATGAAATATCACAAAGTGAGTATACTCAAGTAACTAGCTTCCATTTCAAGCACCAGAACATTGGCACTCCCCATAAAGTCTCCTCATCCTGCTCGCAGACACTGCTCCTTCCTAGATAGCCATTATCCATACTTCTAACATCATAGATAAATTTCTCCTCTTTTCCCACTTTATGTTCATGGCATCATACTGTACGCATATTTTTGTGACTATCTTCATAGTTCAACGCTTGTTAAATTAATCTATGCTATGGGCGCATCAATAGTTGTTCATTCTTATCGCTATATAGTTCTCCATTATTTGAACATACCACTATTTACTTATTCTACTCCTATTGATGAACATTTGGATTATTTCCATTTTGGCTTTTATGCCTAGCACTGTTTTTAACAGTTTGCATATGACTTTTGGTAAAACTATGTAGACATTTGGTAAAACTATAAGACATATCTGTTTGGTATATACTAAAAGGTAGAAATTACTGTGACATAGTTTTATGTATATGTTCAGTTTTAGTAGTAAAAATTCCTTATTTTTACTTAATTATCTGACATACACAAATATCCTCTTGATACATTGTTTGTTCTGGGGCACAAAGTGGAGAGAATGCACTGTTTGGTTGGGTCTAAGCTAATTGAAATTTTGTTTTACTTGGCTGAAAATATTTTTAAACTATAAATCTAGGAAAAAATATCACTTTTTAAAATTAAACATTTTATCTTGAGATATAGATTCACATTCGTTTGTGAGAAATAATACAGGGAGATCCCATGTACTGCATATCCAGTTATCCCAATGGTAACATCTTGCAAAACTATACTGCAATATCACAACCAGGATATTGACATTGACATCAATGCTTTCAAGGTACAGAACATTTCCATCACCACAGAGATCCTTTGTGTTGTCCTTTTATAGTCATTTTTCCCTCTCTCTTTTCTCACTTTCCCTTACCCCAGGCAATTACTAATTTGTTCTTCATTTCTATAATTTTCTTATTTTAAGAATGTAATATAAATGGAATTATATAGTACGTAACCTTTTGGGATTTGCTTTTTTCACTTGGCACAATTCCCTGGAGAGTCATTCAAGTTGTTGTGGGTATCAATAGTGTTTTCCTTTTTATTGTTGAGTAGTAATCGATGGTATAGATATACCTCAAGGTGTTTAACCATTCATTGGTTGAAATATATCTAGGCTGTTTCCAATCTTTTGGTCATAATAGATGCAGGTGTTATGAACGTTTATGTACAGGTTTTTGTGTGAATATAAATTTTTATTTCTTTGAGATAAAAGCTCAAGAGTACAATTGCTGGGGGGTATGGTTGTTGCATGTTTAGTTTTATAAGAAACTGCCAAATATTTTCAAAGTGGTTTTACTATTTTATGTTCCTGCTAGCAATATATGAGTGATCCAGTTGTGTGTGTTGATCTTGTATCCTAAAACATTGCTGAACTTACTTATTTCTTCTAGGAATTTGTTTTGTTTGTAGATTCTTTGGGATTTTCTATGTAGACAATCATGTCATCTGCAAAATAGGTACAGTTTTATTTCTATCTTTCCAGTCTGTTTACTTTTTCTTTATTTCTCTTGCCTTGTTGCAGTGTCTAGAACTTCCAGTACTTTGTTAAATAAGATGAGTATCTTTTCCATATTACCAGTCTTATAGTGAACATAATCAGTCTTTGATCATTAAATATTATGTTAGCCATAAGTTTTGTGTTGATGGTTCTTTTATTTTGATTTATTTATTTTTTTGGTGAGGAAGATTAGCTCTGCGCTAACATCTGTTGCCAATCCTCCTCTTTTAGCTGAGGAAGATTAACCTGGAGCTAACATCCGTGACTACATTCCTCCACTTTATATGTGGGATGTCTGCCACAGCATGGCTTGATAAGTGGTGCATAGGTCCACGCCCGGGATCTGAACCTGTGAACCCCAGGCAGCTGAAGCAGAGCATGCGAACCCAACTACTATGCCACCAGGGCGGCCCCGTAGATGGTTATCAAGCTTAGGACATTGCACTCTATTCCTAGTTTGCTGAGATTTTATGTTAGATTTTGTTGAATGCTTTTTCTGCATCAATTATTATGACACATGGTTTTGCTTTTTTTAGCCTGTTGACATGGTGGATTACATTGATTGATTTGATTTTTGAATGTTGAATCAATCGTGAATACCTGAAACAAATCCCACTTGGTCAAGGTGTATAATTCTTCGCGTACGTTGCTGGATTCCATTTGTTAATATTTTTGGAGGAGTTTTTTATGTAAGTTCATGAGAGAGATTTCTTTTTTTGTATGTTTTCTTTTTTTCTGGTTTTGATATCAGAATAAGGCAAGCCCCAAAAAATAATTTAAGCGGTGTTTTCTCTTATTTTCTGAATGACATTGTGTAAAGTTGGTGTCAATTCTTCTTTGAATATTTTGTAGAATTCTGCAGTAAAACCATCTGGGCCTAGAGATTTTTTTTCCAGAAGCTTTAATTTCAATTTCTTTGATTATTATAGAAACTATCCAGATTGTCTATTTCATCTTGGTTTAGTTTGTAGTTTTTGAGAAATTGATTGATTTCTTCTAAGTTGTTGAATTTATAAGTGTAAAGTGGTTTACAATATTGTTATATGTACTTCTAACGGTTACAAAATTTATAATGATATCTCCCGTTTAATTTCAGATAATGATATTCTTCTTCTTTTTTTATGTCTTTGTCAGCTTTGGTAGAAGTTTACCAATTGTATTAATTTTTAAAATTCCCAGGTTGTTTTCATGGAATTTATGTACTGCTTTCCTATTTTCAATTGTATTGATTTCTGCTATTATTTCCCTCCTTCTGCTTGCTATGAATTCGTTTTGCTCTTCTTTTTCCATTTTTTTTTTTTTGAGATAAGGACTTGGATTTTTTGTTTGTGATCTTTCCTATTTTCTAATATAAGTAATTAATGGTGTAAATTCTCTCTCAGCCCTACTTTAGCTGTGTCTCCCATATTTTGGTCATTATATCTTCATTTTCATTCAGTCCAATGTGGCTTATTATTTCTGTTGACCCTTCATTTTTCACCCAAGGATTACTTAGAAAAGTGTTGTCCAATTCCCTGTGTTTTCATCTTGTCTTATTGTTATTGATTTTCAGTTTGTTTCTGTTACAGTTAGAGAACGTAATCTGTATGAGTTCAATTCTTTTAAGTTTGTTGAGGTTTGTTTTATGGTAATTATATTATTTTGTACTTTATAGGCTAAATTTGTATTCCATTGTTTTCTGGTATTATATCAGTTACAGGTTTCCACATTTTAAAAGAACGTGGAAAAATACAAGAAATCTAAGGAAATTTTTTTTTAATGAGAAAGGGATAAAAAACAGAACTTACAATTAAGGAATAATTTTTTGGTCAAAAAAAGTGAATCATTGTTTTTTAAAATATTAGAAAATAAGCTTTTGTGTCAATAAGATGTGGTTTCTTACTTTTGAATTTTTTGTTGTTGTAAAATATATATAACATAAAAGTTGTTTTAATCATACAATTCAGTGGCATTAAATACATTCACATCATTGTGGAACAATCACTACTATCACACTTAGTTAGACAATAATAACTCTTGGGAAACAAACACTACATTTAAACCCAAACAAGCTTTCCCAACAATTGTGTTCCGTAAATTAGAAATCTTATCCTGCTTCATGCTGGAAGATGCACAAGAGATTTTTGTGTGCATGTGTGAGAAAGATTAGCCCTGAGCTAATAGCCGATGCCAATCCTCCTCTTTTTGCTGAGGAAGATTGGCCCTGGGCTAACATCCGTGCCCATCTTCCTCTACTTTATATAGAATGCCACCACAACATGACTTGACAAGCGGTGCGTTGGTGTGTCCCCAGGATATGAACCTGCGAACCCCGGGCCATGGAAGTGGAGTGCACGCACTTAACTGCTGCACCATCAGGCCAGGCCCAAGAGATTTTTCATTGACTGGATGAACACATTATTTCCTTTTTTTAAACATCATTACCAAAAGCTGAGGTCTTTGATTAAATTGTTTTAATTTATAGAGAATTCTATGATAATGTAAACTCCTGTCATTTTTAATTGTCATAAGTATTATCTTTCCTATCATTTTTGAAACTTACTTTAATTATCCATTTTCTCCCATTATCTTTCGTTTATTTTGAAAGAATATTTTGGCACATAACCTTGCTTTAAACAGTCATTGTTGGATGTAAAATGATCAAGAAATTTAGAACAGGAGTCCACCATTGCCACCATATTGAATTCAATTGCTCATTTATCTTGTTAATATTTTAAGTAGAATTAACATCATCACTTCCTTAATCAGTTACTGCATCTTACTCTTAATTATTTTCTTATCACCTTTCCAATTACTATTAGTGCTAGAAACTAGTGTTTAATACTTCTTAAAAGCAGATAAAGAGCCATAATTTTTACTTTCCTTTATTTTACTAGATCTCATTTTGTTTCTCCTAGATACTTAAAACTTGCCTAGATTTGAACACTCAAAGAAGAATTGAGGCAGATAATAGTACAAATAATTTTAAAATATATACACACAAACTTAGGAGTGAAATTAATATACCACATGCATTGTTGGGGGTGGGGAGAATGGTGTGTATCTAGAGCATTTCCAACTGTCGTGGTTTATACCTATTCAAAAATCTTCACAACCATCCTATGAACTGGATATTATCATCTATATTTTGTGGGTGCAGAAACAAAGGCTCAAAGAAATAAAGTAAATGATCAAAAGTCCTTTAGTTGTGAGAAGGACAGCTAGTATTTTAATTCATGTTTCTCTGATTATATAGTACATTTCTCTTTGTAAAAAAAAAACATAAAATAGAGCAAAATAACAAAGTAAAATTACGTGAAAAAGAAAATCTTGTTCAATTATATAATTCACAGTGTATGTAAGAAAATAGATTAGCATGTTATGTGTGCTAGCATACATTCCCCATTTGTATATAACAACATGATTTATTAGCATTTTATGGTAAAGAATTAGTTTATGCTTTGTTCTGATTTGTTTTTTTTTCTTCACATAAGTGCATTCATCAGTTACAGATGGATGAAAAGACAGTTTCCAGCCTCTTCTCACTGTCACTATAAGTTGTCTGGTGCTTCTTCTTAAGATATGGACTCTCCTTAATCCCAGAGTTAAAGGAACAGATTTTATGTTAATCTAACTAACAGTGTGGAAATTGCCTACTCTGAGCAAACTTTTATTTGCAAGCTTTTTATTTAAAAGTTTTTCAGGTACCTAGAGAGATAAGGCAAGAGAAGAAGAAAAATGGAAGATTAGTTGAAGACTGGAGGTCTTGATCCCAGGACCTGGTGGATCACCAAAGCCTGGAAAAGAAGACAAGGGGATCACTTGAACATTAAAAACTTGAACTATGCTTGAATCTAGTATTCTGAGAGTTGGAGAAATCTCTTATGTGATTATCTTATACAACCTTTGACTCTTGAAAAAATTTTAAAGTCCTTATGACTAAGTTTGGCCCCAAAATTTGAATGGGCCACATGGAGTGAATCTTTGTAAGAAGAGCAGTACTTGCAATGACCAAACCATGGGTCTTTTTCCCAATTTTCTTCACCGTGTTAGGCCTAAGATTCTGGTACAACTGAAGTAAGGGAGAGAAAGCATTCAGCATAGCTCAGATGAATTTCTCACCAACCTTAGTAAGTGGAGTTCTTTAATAGATTTTAATTTGCTATTTTTTAAAACACATAAAGATAGCATTTATCACACTGTTTATACATTGTTATAATTAAGAAGCTTAGACATAAAACAGCACAAAACTTATTGATATTTTACTATAAAAGCATGTAGGGTGGCAAAATTAAAAGAGCAACTACAAAGATATAAATTAAAATTGAGTCATTATTCAAAATGGAAACTGAGAGTCAAACAATTTCAATTACTTTATAAACAAATTAGCTTCTTTTATTGAAACCTGATAAGGCAAAAACTCTGGCTCAGATACTAGAAAAGTGACAGTTTAGCCCATTGGCCAGAGAAATGTGCTATGGGTTTTAAATAGTTTACTCGGTACTATTATGTAAAAGACAACAAGTGATCCTACTTTTATGAAATGTAAGGTCTTATTTGCCAAAACCCTTTTGTACATGACGGTGTTGTCAGTTTCATGTAAGATCATTTCCTAACATAAATTTACATACCCCCAAGGTAAACATGCCCTTTCGATTTCAAATAAAGGGGAAGATGCTATTGAAAGAAGCTCCCATCTTCCCAGTACTGATATTAATTCAAGTTTCTACTGTTATTAATCCAAATACCCATCCTACTTTAAACATGACTCTGAATGCTCATTCTATATGTCCCATTACAGTAATCACCTTTAGTTTGCCAATGTTGTGTTTAACTTCTTTTTCTAGATTTTCACTTGTTAGTGAATGAATAGCTCCAGTTTTGTCTCTACTCCCCTGGGCACTAATTTTAGCATCTATTGTAGCAGATTCAATCTGGCTAGCAATAAGTGCAGCTTTCTATAAAGTTAGTTCCGGTCCAAACAGTAATTGCTTACATATGCATGGAATGGTTCTTCATGAGCTGCTTGCAAACAATCCCGTCCAAGTGTATTTCCACGTTGGCAAGTAACTGAGGTAGAGCTTTATCAACTTATGAATTCATTTTTTCTGTATATTAATTGATTCTGAGTATTTCAGCTGTGTTTGGCATTTTTGTATGGTTTTACATGATTTATTATTTAATTGAATAAGCTTGCAAAGAATATACTTTACAAGTAATACTAATACTTGTAAAGGGAAGTATTCTCTCATCTTCCAAATGAGGATGTAAATAAAAATTTGAGTAAAGAAAATGATCATTTATTCTTTGAGTGCTAGTGTGTACTGTGTATGTGTGTTACTAGCCAAATGCATGGTGGGATTTACATGGTGAAATAAAGAAAGATGCGGTACATTCAGTCAAAATGATGGAGGTTGATGTTTATAGTTGTGATGAACAAGGAGTTTCGTGGAATCAGTACCTTCCCAACATGGAACTGTCCTCTTTCTCCAAAAGACTGAAAAAGGAATACTAATCAGTTCTATACACCCACTGCCTTTATAAGACAACGTAGACATTCTTAGGTGGATAAAGAACAGAAAAACCCAGACAGAGGAATGCCCTTGGAAGTGAACATGTACCACGTGTTCCGCTTAGTGTGTTAGAAGCACAAGATCTTTATTACTTTGTGTGAATTTAAGGGCATAAATAACCAGATCTATGGGAATATAATTGACTAAAACTGAGCACTGAACATAAGAGCATTGAGTAATTGCAGACATAGATACTAAGAATACTCTGCAATTGCTATAATTGCTCTGATACAACAGGGTGAAGATCAACAAGGAATAAGAGTAGCCAAGAAACTAAAGAAATCAGTGACCCAAATAGGAAATAGATGAAGGTGACACATCGTGTTTGGGCTGTGCTAAGGCACATCAGTAGCCTTAGTACCTGAACTCTGCTTTTCCTCATGTTTAGAGATGAAAGATAATCTGAATAGATATAATACATTACATCTTCTAGGATTTTCTTTTCACCTTTATTCCAACCTCCTACCTTCATTGAGTGCATTAATATATCTTAAAGTTCGCCTTAGACAGACTATGTTAATATAATTATTATCACATCTTTCTAAATGGGAAAGCAGAAGAGGCACCAGGCATAAATTAAATTAAACTTTTCCACTACTCTTTTCACCAGTACTGAAAGATGTAATGCCTGTATGTTTTTTTCATGTTCTTCTTAACTAGGAAAAAAAAGCTTGGAGAGATTTATTGCCCATTTATGTTTGGAAAGAGTCCAAGGATAGTTTTTATTCCCTGTCTTGGAGAAAGGAGCATAACTGTAATTTTCTTAATTATGTGAGGTGCCACAAGTAAAAAGGTACCAGCACTAGCTCAGTTCCCTGTGGGAGCATCAGCATCTGTGAGAGTTTGCACAATTCTTGAATTAGTAAGCTTCTCAACGGGGGAGAGCTAGGCTTGTTATTCTATTTTGGATCTGAGAGAACGTTTCAAATTTACCAGTGGCATTCTGAAAATGCCTTACCAATCACCTAAGCACTGTTGTGTAATTTTAAAACATGCTGAAAGAATGTCGACAAGAGAGATTTTAGAAAAGTAGATTTAACAATGGATTCAAATTAGAAGAATTCAAACCTCCTTTTTTGTTCACTGTACCACAATTTTTATAAATAGTCTTAAAAAGAGATATGTAGTTAACTCTATATATGGCATTTGAAAATATACTGTGGAGGTTGCAGGATTTTTTACATAACTTGTTAATGATAAAAAAGAAAGATATATTTTCTGTTCTGTTTTTTTCTCATAAAATGATTAGTTGGTTCCTATGTAGAGTTTTAAACTGCAGGGTAAAGGCATAGAAATTTAGATAAGCCTATACTCAGTTGAAAAGAAAAAAAAAGAAGAAATATAAAGAGGTAGTTAGTTAAGTACTTGTCTTTCCATTCATTGTCAAACTGCAGCAAATGCAAAATTCTGCTTTAAACTTAAGCAATACTCAGAGAAAAAAGTAAGTATACATTTTATATATACGTGTATTATACACACACACACACACACACACACACACACACGGGTTTTGGTTTGCTATATGTTGTTTTGTTGGGTAAAAGAAAGTGGAGCATGTTTACAGGTTTTGGAAGGTGCAACTAGAAAGGGAATGATTGAAAGTTGTGTAGAGCTGGTGAAAACTGAGTCATTTAGTCACGTACTCTGAGGAGATGGAGAGGAAAGGTACATCACTTAAAATTGTTTTTTGCTGCAAAAAAATAGAAAACGTATCTATCATGGGTTAAGCAAATAAGAATTTATTTTCTTTACATAACAAGAATTCTTGAAGTAGGAGATTACAGTCTTTGTTCAGTGGGTCAGTGAAGGAGGGACCAAAGTTCTTCCCACACGACAGGAAAGCATGACAAGATTGAATCTCTAGCCTTTAGTTGATACTGAAGGCAGGAAGAAGGAGACAACCACATCCGAACCCCTGTCCTTTTATTCAGGAAATGCAATTACTTTTCCAGAGACTTCTCCAGCAGACTTCAAATGAAGCGATATTAATCAGAATTGATCATATTTAGACTTCATTCATGAGGGCTAAAAATAGTGGGAAATGGCCTTGTTAAGATTGGCTTCGAACAATCACGATCATTGTCCTGGTCTTGCCACAAAATGAAGGTTATGTTAGCAAGAAAAGAGGAGGGGAGAGGAGGACGGGGGTAGAAAAATAATTGAATCTCTAAGTAGATGAAGTCAGTTGGAGTAAATGTGGAAGGGTAGACTGGATCAACTGATGGGAAGCTTTTCTACCGAGATAGGAAGCAAGCAGAAATGATAGGTGGAAATGTTGATCTATTTATTGGTAAAGAGATAGGTTTTGAGATAATCTATGTCTTCTTATCCTCAATTAAAACAAAAATGTAAGAGAGTGGTAATGATTTGAAAGATATGTAAAAAGAATAATCAGGAGATAAAGAAGGTACGTTGTGTTTGGGAGAAATTTATGCAACTTAATTCTTAAGATTAGCCTGAGATCAATCAGTTAGAGGCATTAGATTTTCTACAATAATTGCACATACATCAGAGTTGACACATTTTTGTCACTCATCCAGCTCTACATCTTGTCTACCCTGTGAAAGTACACAGGATTTCTTAATTCTGTAAAGATTTCCGACATTTCCCTGAGGATGATATACTATTGATTTTCTGCAAACGTTATGATTTTAGTGTAAGGTTTATAGACCTCAGTGCCACCGATATTTTGGTTGGATGACTCTTTGTTGTGGGGACTGTCCTGTGTATTGTAGGTTTAGCACCATCCTGGTCCTCTAGCAGTATCCCTGGGGTATACGCACAGGATGCCAGTAGCAATTCCATCATCTTCTCTCCCCCCTCCTATCCATCCCAGTTGTAACAACCAAAAATGTCTCCACATATTGCCAATTGTCCTCTGAGGGGCAAAATGCCCTGGGTTGAGAACCACTGTTATAATATATTCTGGACCATTAGCAAAGGGATCACCTGGATGCTTGATATAAACGGAGAGGGCTCTACT
The DNA here is from genome assembly GCF_057802395.1 of Ceratotherium simum simum. Lineage (NCBI taxonomy): Eukaryota > Metazoa > Chordata > Mammalia > Perissodactyla > Rhinocerotidae > Ceratotherium > Ceratotherium simum. The sequence goes on along the minus strand of NC_141907.1, from coordinate 27,307,783 downwards.
CTGATTCACTGCGTAAGAATATGAATTTTAACAAGACCCCCAAGGAACTCAAATGCACATTAAAGTCTGAAATGTACTGATCTATAACATGCCAATAGACTTTTAATGTCTCTTCTCCAACCAATCTCCAACATCTCTAGTCCATTTGACATACTGCTGCCACATTAATCCATGGGTAACACCTCATTGCCTACAGAATAAAATTGAAACTGTTTCCTCGACCCGGTTTTTGAGGTTTTCCATGATCAAGATCTCAAATAAGTTTTTAATATAATTTCATAAATATCTCATTCAAAAATTTGACATTCCAATCAAATTCTATTTACTAGTGCTTTGCATGTTCTGAAACTTCTTATTGAACTAGTACGCAACCTAGCAAAAGTCTAACCTTTTCCACAAAACCTTCCATTTGCATCATACTTAAGCTCTTTTCCCATCACCCCACGTTTATTTTGTGCATGTGTAGTAGAAGATAAAACTTTAAGTATCCAAGTCAAATAGACCAGGTTAAAATGTGGTTCTGACACTTAATATGATCTTTGGCAGGGTAATTAATTAGCTACCCTAAGACTCAATTGCCACATTTATAAACTGGGTTTATAAGTATATTCATCAAGAATTGTTTTGACAATTAAATGAGATAATGTGTATAAGGACTGACGCATAGAAAGCACAGAAAAGACAATGGTCATTGTTATTGTTAATGATAATGATAAAAAGAATAAAATAATTCATACACTTTTAACTTTATTTTTATTTTAAATTTTTATTTAACTTTTATGTTTTATATTTATATTAAATATTTTATTTAACTTTATTATTATTTTTATTCATACAACATAAATTTTAAAAATTTTAATTTTGTTAAAAATTAACACAGAAGTGTGTAAAGTAAAACAATACATTTTATATTGTCTCATCATTCCATTCAACAGCAGAAACCGCTATTAAATTTAATGTTAACTATCATTTACATATTAATTTAGAAGTGTCTACTTCATTTTTGTATCCCCATGTATTATTTATACTGGTATCTCCAGGAAACAGAGTAAGAAATTAATAAATATTTGTTGTTGAATGAATTTAAGTACATGCCTTAATTTTACTGTTGTATAATTAGAGCCTGGAAGTCAGAATTTATGTGTCATTGCTTTCTATATTTCCACAGCAACAAACACAGTGGCTGGACGTAGTAGAAGCTCAATAAATATCTGTTGACTATCTGCATGATTGACTAATTGGTTAACTGTGGAGAAATATTTAAATAATGAGTGCTCAAAACCCAAAGGGAAACTCCATCCTGGAAAAATAAGTCTATTTATGTTTATTTCTCACTCTTTACTCCTTCCAATGATGAAAAAGATGTTTTTCCTACAACGAGGTAGTTTATGTTACAAACTTGACAAAATATTTTTCTTTAGCCATCTGCTTTCCCATTTCCACAAATGGAAACTTAATATTCCAGCATAAACAGTCATCTTGAAGAGAACTGTTTGCATCCCCAAATACTCTTCTCCTAGTATCCATCCCAAGTAAATCACCTTATTCTCAAAGATGCACACGTTATAAATAATATGTCATAATTATTTTCATCACCAAGAATCACTTGCTATTTGCTAGTTGATAGGATGCTATTTAACTTTTCCCATTTGGAAGTGTCAGTCGGCACTTGCTCTTGCATTATGTGAAAATGCACAATGACTTTCTATTAAAGACAGGTAATTTTGAGTTCTGCTTCAAAGTGCATTATTACTTTCACTTTTTAAAAGCTAACTACATTGTTGTTCTCAAGAATCATTGATAGAACCTGCTTTTTAGATGTAAAAAAAAATGCTCGTAATTATTTTACTTATCTCAGAAAATAAGCTACTTCCTTTAGTTGTGTTTAGCACCCGTGTTCAAAGCATTGTATTCTTTCCCGGCATTAAATAAAGTGTATTCATAGAGCTAAAAAGTTTCAGTATCATCAGAACTGACAGATGGTTTCTATGGGAAATATGCTGCAACTTCTTGGTTTCATCTGTAAAGCAGTGACTGTTTTCTCTTCAGGAGGTCATGCAGCCGTCCCCCCTTATCCGTGGTTGCTCTTTCTGCCGTTTCAGTTACCCGAGGTTAACAAGTCCGGAGCAGATGATCCTCCTTCTGAGCTACAGTTGGAAGGTCAGTAGTAGCCTAACGCTGGGTCACAATGCCTATGTCATTCACCTCACTTCCTCTCCTCACGTGGGCATTGTATCATCTCATGTCATCGCAAGAAGAAGGGTGAGTACAGTACGATAAGATATCTTAGAGAGAGAGGGACTATATTCACATAACTTGTATTACAGCATATTGTTATAATTGTTCTATTTTATTAGTAGTTATTGTTTTTAACGTCTTACTGTGCCTAATTTATAAGTTAAACTTTATCATAGGTATGTATGTATAGGAAAAAACACGGTATATATATATAGGATTCAGTACTATCCATGGTTTCAGGCATCCACTGGGGGGTCTTGGAACGTATCCACCACAGATAAGAGGGGGCTAATGTACCTGGGACCGACTGTGTCAGAAAAAAGACTAAACAGAAGCGTTTTATTCCTCCTTTCCAAACCATGTCAACTGCAAACCAAATTCTGCCAATTGTAATCACTTTTGTTTTTAACTTTTCCTTAAAATCTGCATATTTCTGCCTATTTTTACTGTTCAGCTTCTCTGCGTTGGAACACTTCTTTTGGCTTCCAGGGCAGTATCTACTCCATGCTCTGCTTACGTCATTGGCTGTTGCCGCTCTCCTTTCTTTGTTCTCCCCTCCGCCCTCTGCGCTTATATCGCTTTGGGGCTCAGCCCTTAGATCGCGTCTTTTTTCTCTCTGCTCTCACTTCGGTTGTGAACAGACAGACGTATACACTCGTGGCAGTCAAGTTTATATCTTGAGCTTGGGCTTCTCCCCTGAGCTCCAGATATTTAAATACAACTTCCTACTCTGAATCTACATCCCAACCTGGGTTTCTGGTAGGTATCTCAAAATGAATATTAAAAAACTGAGCTCATCATCTTCTTCCCCAAATCCTCTCCTCTCAGTCTTTCTAATCTCAATTAATGGCAAGTCCATCTTTCCATGTGCTAAGACCAAAATTCTAGCAATGATTTTTGACTGTTCTCTTTCTTTCACATCCCAAATCCAATCCATTATTTCATCTGAGACTTCTACCTTCAAAACATATCTTTCCACCTCCACTCCAACCATGTTTCCGTTAGTACCACAGCTGTCAATCTGGGCCAAATCTCCATCATTCTCGCTAATGTTATTATAGCAATGGACTCCCTACTGGTCTCATTTCCCTGCATCTTTTCATTTTCATCTATTCTCAATGCCGCAGCTGGAGTAATCCTGTTTAAAAGAAGAGGTGATGTCAGATCATGTCACATCTCTGCTTAAAATTCAACAATGACTTTCCATCCCACACTAAGTAAATGCCTGGAGTGATCTCTCCCCAAATAATCCTCATAGCTGGGTCCCTCCCTTCTTCAGGCCTTCTCAGAGAAACTTTGCCTGAATACGCGCTTTAACATTACAACCCTCTCAAGATCCCTGACTTATTTCCACAGCACTTATTGCTAATATACTATATCAGTGGTTCTCAAAGTATGATGGCCAAACTAGCAGTGCCATTCTCCCCTGAGAACGTAAATGAAAATTCTCAGTCCTCAATCCTCTCCTACTGAGTCGGAAATGCAGGGAACAGAGGTAAGCAATCTGGGTTAACAAGCCTTTCTAGTGATTCTGGTGCAAACTAAAATTTGTGAACTACCCTCCTATATGTTTTATCCATTTATTTTGTAATATTATATTATATATGTATATATGTCTCCTTCTCTAAAAGTATAAGTATCATGAGAAAGGAATTTATTACCATTTTGTAGGGGCTGCTTCCAAAGCATCTGGAACAGTGGCTGGCCTACAGTATGTGCTCCACAAATATTGTTAAATGAATAAGCAAATGCAGGACTTTACATTTGCATGTCCCTACTCCTGTTATTCTCTCTGCCTATAATGTCCTTCTTTCATTCCTTGCCTTAGTTAGTCTGGCTGTTTTTCCACAATTAACTCATCTAGCATCTGTTCTCTCCTTGAAACTCCACTATTTTCCCTCCATAGCTCAGTCTTTATTAGGTAATATTAGGGTCTTTATTAGAAAGAAGAACCTATATTTGCCTATAGAAGATTTTATGTCATTTATAATAACATAGCACATATACTTAAGTTACCTAGTTGAATGTCTACTTTCTCCTTTACAAAATTAATTATTTGAGGGCAAATTGCCTTTCTACACACCTAGGCCATTCCACAATACAGAATATAGAGTAAGTCCTCCATCAATATTACTTAAATTATTGAATTAAATTTGGAAAATTGTTATCAAAGTAGTACAACAATTGAAGGCAACCCAAATTAATTTAAGAAAAACATTTTTATAGTTGTCAGGATACAAGGTGTTCAGGAAATTCAAGGGCAGTAAGGAGACCAAGCTTCATGAGTGTCCAGGGTCAAGAACCAGAAAGCATTTCTGAAACAAGGCAGCTACTTCTGTGTTGATCGATAAGGGCCTGCATGCTCTCCATAGAGAGATGTCCTGTCTTCCGTCTGAATGAGAAGAAATGGGAAACCAAGCCTATGAGTTTCCCATTTCAAGTGCAGAATGAAGACTTACTGGTATCACTGTACCTCTTTTTCAATTTTCCAGGTGAAAGAATCTGATTGGTCTTCTTCAGTTAGGGACTCACCTCTGATCAAATAAACTGTTTATTCTCTGAAAATGGATGGGAGAATGGCAGGTAGCTTAATACATCCTTTGCCTTCACACACACACACACAGACACACACACACACAGTTATATACATATATAACTTTATAAATCATTGAATGAGATTATGTATGAGATAAGATCTACTGTAGTGTTATTAGATTGAATACATAATCACTGAAACAAATGCACGAGAATTTTTATAATTTTAGCATGGACGTTTTTCAATACATAAACTAAAATTTGAAATCTTTACAAAAATTGCATATAGGGGAACTCGCATTGTTTGAAATTTTCTAGTAACCAACCCAGTCTAATTTGATATTTTTATCTAACCAGTGTAACAGTAAAAGAAAAAAAGAAGGTTGTTTCCTTTCCTTCTGCATTCATGGAGAAAATTTATTATCTTTGCTGTGTCAAGCAAAGGGCAGAGCATCTGCCCTCAACTTGCATCCTGTGCACAGGAAATAAAATAAGGAGAAAGTAACTATAACATGTGGCTGATAAAGCAATAAATATTGAAAGACAGTAGAGGGTAAGATACTGGTCATAAAATTCTGATTTTGGGGGGCTGCCTTAAGAGAAAAATCTCATACCCCTTTGCATACTTTGTATGCACATACATACTTTGTATTCACATGTAGGAAAAATGGACCTCTAATCCTGGTGAATTTTGTAGATACAAAGAAAGAACCAGAGGCTACAGAGAATTTCCTCAGAGCATTTTGTATTAAAATACTATATGCAGCTCAGCTTCCTGGTGTTGATGTTAATGCAGGCCAACGATGACTCTGTCCATCAAGTACCTACACTAGACAATGAGGCCCCTTCTCTATAACACTAGCATCTGCAGAGTATCAGGTAGGAAGCAAGCAGGTCAGGAATCAATTTTTTTGATCTCTTTCTGCTTGCACTCATGTAGTTCTCCCTTTTGGGCAGAGCTGAGTTAGAGATCAGGAGCAGATTTCACACCATGCTTTCTTTTCTGGGTGTCCATGGCAATACTACGTTAGCAGTTTCCCTCTGTGTGTTAGCACATAGAGCAGGAACAAGTAAAATATTCCAAATATATATCTAAGCTACTGAATTACTTCCCAGATGCACTGACTGCTTAAAATAATGAATACATTTGGAAGACTAAATATTTACTAAACTTCCAGTTGGGTAGTCTGGCTCTCCGTGGTGTAATCTAAATAAATAATACTGAACATGCACATCTGGAACAGAGCATGTTTCTTGAATAATTATTTTCTTGTCCTAGATTATCTAGATTTACTTGTCTTTGAGCTCCTTGAGACCAGGGGCTATGTTGTAATTTATCTCCCATGTAGAGCCTAGGGCAGTGCTTCACATGCAATTCATCCTTGGTGAATGTCATTTGAAGGTAATTGTCTGTTGTGCTATTGATTTGCACTTATAGAATTGATTCCACAAGAGATACTCTCTACACGTGATAAACAATAGGAGATGAATATGATTTTGTGACTCTTCTGGAATGGGCTTAAGGTAGGCCATTCCCCTGCTTTTGTTTTCCAAGAAAAGAATAATAAAATAAAGTAATGATAGACTGTTCATTTACCTGTCAGTTCTTCTGACACTTTTCTGAGATCATCTAGGTCTATTGTAATTCTTTTTTTTCCTTTATAGATGCCAATGTTTTTAATAGGAAAAAAAAAAAAGATTCTCTTGAAGTCTATTTGGAGTTTTCTGCTTTCTCTCAGACTCTTTGATGTATTTCAAGAACCGTAGCACTTAAAAAGTGCATTGTGTCCTCACCCACTTCCACCCCCCCACCATCAAAAGAAAAAAAAGACAAGTGCGCGGCTGATATATTTAGTTCTTATTTCTCCTTTTTACACTCCTTTTCACAGCCTCTCTGATGTAGTCACTCAGCCATCTCACACATGCTAGGACTCTGAAAATTGTTCTCACTACAGCAAAACCACTGCAGAAACATGCTTCACAGCCTGATGAGCTCTCCTGGTGGCTGTGAATATACCTTATTCACTCAGTAATTTTCCAGCAGGAAACCGTGAAACATGTGACACGGGAAGGTCCAGGCCCAATGTTGATCCGTACACAGCTTTTTTTCCTGTAAAACTAACATACTCATCCTTGGCATAACAAGCTTTGGAATAACTCAAGACGGTCTCAATGGATAAAAAAGTTACACTGTGTAGTTTATTCTTCTGAACATATAAAAAAATATACTTTAAAAATATTTCTTTCAAAGCTGTATCCAGTAGGAGGAAACTAATATTTTCTTAGTGTTTCTGTTTATGAGTCACTAAATGTGTATTTATCAGTATAACAAACTGTAAGTTTGTCTTACTTAATGCTATTAATATAACATTACAACTGAAGTTAGCTTAGGCACAAAAATAAATTTGTTGGTTCAAGTAATACAGGATATTTTGGCTTCAGGCATTGCTGGATTCAGGGCTCAAGTAATATCTTCATGGATCTTTTTCTTTCAGTCTCTTAACACACTCTCCTGTAATGGTGGGCATGATGGAGGACAATGACTTTCATCCTGACATTGTAATAGCCCTGTGGAAAGAGAATCTTCTTGAGGCTCAGGCAGAAAAGCACCCAGTGGGACTTAGCTTGGACAGTTTGTGTAACGTGCCTACCTGTGAACTAATCACTCTGCCAGGAAGATTGGGTAATGTTGCTGGGTCATGAGCTTATGTGGATCACTTCCAGGGGAATTAGATGTGTTTCCCAGAGGAAAGTGGGATTTGTAATCAGAGGAAGAGTAAAGGTATCCTGCATAACCAATAACAGTAGGTGTCCACAGGTGACATTTAACTATGCCTATTTTGAAGATGAAGAAATCAAGCCTCAAATTTTCATAACTAAGCTAAGATCATGCTGGTATCTGATATCCTAGTAAGCAGCAGAAGAGAAGAAGAGAGGCCTCTCCAGCAGCTGAGATTTGAATGTGTTCTTTCTTATGCACATGTTCTTTTCCATAATCCAAAATCTAGTAACATTTATATCTCAATTACTTGACCAATGTCTTCAACGCTTTGCCCACACAAAAATTCCACCTTGCCTGTGATATTATGCTGTCAATGAAAGATGCACGGAAAATAGCGAGGATCTGCACCTGTGCCTAATAAAGACTATGGAGGGAAGAGGAATCATTAAGTGAAGTGGGTGTATTCAAATGATAAATTGCTATAATTTAGACCCCATATTAATATATTTATTTCCTTAAAAAATGTAATTTAACCCATATTTCCCTAGGCCACAAAATACTGTGATTAAAAAGAAATGGGAGTGGCCGGCCCTGTGGCTTAACGGTTAAGTGCACACGCTCCGCTGCTGGCGGCCCGGGTTCGGATCCCGGGTGTGCACTGACGCACTGCTTCTCCAGCCACGCTGAGGCCACGTCCCACGTGCAGCTGCTAGAAGGGTGTGCAACTATGACATACAGCTACCTACTAGGGCTTTGGGGGAAAAAAAAAAGGAGGAGGATTGGCAATAGATGTTAGCTCAGGGCCAGTCTTCCTCAGCAAAAAGAGGAGGATTAGCATGGATGTTAGCTCAGGGCTGATCTTCCTCACAAGAAAATTAAAAAAAAAAAAAAATAAGAAAAGAAAAGAAATGGGATAATATTAACAGTAATAAGCTATCTTCTTCTGGTTCTTGCTTCCCATCCATTCCCCCATCCCAAAACGTGTTATTGCATATTAAATTCTAATCATCTGAAGGAAGTAATGTTTGCATTTTCAGATACTCACAGTGAATACTAGTATAAGCTCCTTTCCTTCTCTCCTGTCCTGGACTACTTGATTGGCGCATGAATTTACTTTCATTGCTTGTGAAGACTTGTGACAGTACCTCTACTTCCCCAGCACCTGATATTTATCCTAAATCATGAGACACAGAGAACTTGTCTCCCCAAACTTCATATATATCACACCACTCCTGTCATGAGATCTGTCTTTTGCACTAACTGAGAAATATAGCCATTATCTATGTCCTTTTGGTACCACCAGGCAGGGTATCAGGGTGCACAAATGCTACTGGTTCCTTGGATTTCTCCACATGTGTACATGTCATCATGTTCATTACTTTCTGATAGATTGTCATGCTAATGAAATCAGCCAAATTTTTCCAAGGTTGCTGCTACCCTTGGTGACAATGCTTTTGTCACCATTTTCTTTGGATGTTCCTCAGAGTAATAGTGTACTTGGTTGTAGAGAATTTATTTCCCCATCTTTTGGAATAATATCTCTTACATTGGGTCTCAAGTTCCAGTGGAGATATTTCTGTATGAAATATGTCTTACACGTGGCACCCTCCATTCCAAATCCCAATGATTTTACTTCCCAATGACTCAAAGTCCCTGGAGACTGAACCAGATATACAAATCTAGATTCTCATGCTTTCGTGTCTCCTTTTAACACAAGTTGTGTTACCTGATTAATCCTCCTGTCTTGGCAGTCAGTCAACCAGTCCTGAATGGCACTGTGAGCATACTTTATTCCAGAGCTGGGACAGGCTACTACTATGAAGTTTTCTCTGAATCCAAATCGCAGCTGGGGAGGGAACAACATAATTGAGTTTTACTCAGTCTTAGGGTTTGATATGCATAACAATTCATTCTCAGAATAACCGTGTAAAACAATCCTTTAAACATCTCTGTAATTGCTTAAGGCTTTCAATCTGCTTAGCTTGTGGATCCTGTTTTAGTCTTTGTAACCAAGGAAAAGTAAAATATTGTTCATATTATTCATATGTTGACTATGCAATTGGTAGGCAACAAAGTTTAAAAAGCTTACATAGTCATTCCTGAAGCCAGGAGTCAGGGTTTTTGTTTTCTTTTCCTCTTTCTTTCCCTTTAGTTGCAAGGAAAATAGGTAGTGGTTCTTCGTGACAAATAAAAAATTTGTTTTATCCTCAAATTTTAAATATTGTAATATAAGGCTAGCCTTGTGAAATGAATGACATATAGGCTAATGATTATGTATCTGGTATGTATGTATCTATGTGTAGTATGTGTATATCTAGATAGAGTCTAAATTCATTGTAGTTCTAGAAAATTAAAAAAATTAAAAGTACCTTTAAACATTAAATGAAACTCAGAGATTCATAGAAGGCAATTGCCACAGGTGGTTTTAGATCAGGGGACAAAGTATTTAAAGGTTGAGAATACCTAATAATTATTAAGATCTGCATACTTAACACAGCATATACCAATTCATAATATATGTGTTTTTTTGATATATTAACACCGTGCAATTTTATGGTAAGAGTTCCGTGTTATATTTCAAAACAGTATTTTGAAAAAGGGAATATGGCAGCTCATCAATATTCTATGAAAACAATCACCTGGTGAAATACTGTAAATGTACAATGGCATTGGTGTCACAATGATGAAGACCCACTCTTATGAGGGAAGTGTTTTGTTTTTCCAGTAAGTCTTGAGATGTCCATATTGCACACTTAGTTTCTCTGGTATCCACTTGTCCATATTTTAAGACTGTAAAGCCTTTTGTATCTTCATTGGCAGCAGGAGAGAAGAGGGTTAGGAACCTCTCCAGCAGCTGGTTAAGAGATCATCCAACTCTCTGAGCACATTATCACTTAAATCAGCATGAAATGAGAGAGCTGGAAAGAACCATCAGCTATGATTTATGGACATGGCTTGGTAGAGCAGTTCTGTTCCCCTGCTGCTGCCTTGGACAATATGGACAGGAGTGGCAGCCCTAACTGGAAATATAAATGGTAGAGAAACTTTACTTGATAGTTGTGATGGTTAATTTTATGTGTCAAGCTGATTAGGCCATAATACCCATGTTTTGGTCAAACACCAGTCTAGATATTGCTGTGAAGGTATTTTTTAGATGTGCTTAACATTTAAATCATTGGACTTTGAGTAAAGCAATTTAACCTTCAAAATGTGGGTAGACCTCATCAACTCAGTTGAAGACATTAATATAAAAGACAGAAGTCCCCTAAGGGAGAAGGAATTCTGCCTTCAGACTGCTTTTGGGCTTGAGACTATGTATAGATAGATAGATAGATAGATAGATAGATAGATAGTTGTGTATTTATATATATCTCCTATTGATTCTCTGGAGAACCCTGACTAATAACAATAGTTCTTAATTTTGGAACATCCATTGTACAAATACCAAAAATTTATGGATTTACCATACTTATTCACTAATATTCCTGCAAGAATATTGGATTTATGTCTTCCAAATGGACTTTTTGGTATACTATTTGTATTGGAAAAGATACATGATTTTAATTTCTTATACAAACTATATTAGTATTTACCACTCAATTTCTTCTTTAGGAAAAGTTTGTCTTTTACCTAGGTATGACAGATACACACAAAAGTGACCTCCAATAAGTTATACCCTTGAATAGTCCCCTCTCCTTAATGTGTGACCTTAACTTGCTTCTAGTCAATAGAATATGGCAAAGGTGATAGGATGTCACTCTGTTAATAAGACTAGGTTACACTGCAAAAGTGATGAGGCAGTCACAAGCGTGATTATATTTCCTTGCATAAGACTTTGTCTTACTAGACTATAAGCAGAAATTCTCTTGCTGGCCTTGAAGAAGTAAGCTGTCATGTTGTGAGAGGGCCTGTGAGAGAGTCACATGGCACAAAAATGTTGGCAGACTCCAGGAGCTGAGAGCAGCTCCCAGATGACAGGCAGCAAGAAAACTGGCACCTCTGTACTACAACCCCAAGGAACTGAATTCTGCCAATAATTACATGAGCTTAAGAGAGGATCCCAAGCTCCAGAAATGAACACAGCCCCACTACACCTTTAATGCTTCTTTTTGAGACCCTCAGCACAGAATCCAGTTAAACAAGGCCCAGACTCCTAACTCACAGAACTATGCAATAATCAGTATATGTTGTTTTAAGACCCTATGTTTGTGGCAATTTGTTATGCAGCAATAGAAAACTAATACAGTAGATAAGCACTCAGTAATATAATAACATTATAACATTTTATTCACTGATAAAATCATTCATAATATACAATAAATAAAACACATAAACACACATATTAAAAAAAGATATATACATTCTCTACTCATAGGAGTGTAATAAATATGTTTTAGAATTAATTTGTTTCTTCATTTTAATTTCAAACAATTTAACAAAGTTTTATTAAACACCTACTATATTTCAAAAACTATGCTGGGTACAGGAGATATAGCTCTGAATGAGTAAGCCAGAAACATTGTCATCTGGATCCTATACAGGGAAAAAAAGGTATGAAATTAGTGTAATCCTTATGTCCCTGATCACTCCAGCTAGTGACAAATATGGTATTTGCCTTTTTCTCAGAGATTGTGTCATTTTATTGCAGAGAATGAAAATCTCTAAGTCTAAAATTTCCTAAGAAATAGTTAACGAGTTTCTATTGAGATTAAGTTTCTGGAATACTCCTTCCACATTTATTGATTTAGTGTTAGATACAGAAATACTTGTAATATCGGATTTAGGGTAGACCCTGAAAAAATTTAGAATTTGAAGGTTTATTTGACAGCGTCTTTACAACTTTTCTTATAGTTGAGTTTTTTTTCATTTTTTTCCCCAAGGGGGAGGGGGCTACAGGCAATAAGTAGCATTCTCTTTCCCTGCTCAAAATCTGAATCAATTAAGAAATAAGACAAAGAAGTTGTTAAGGGAATTAACACACAACCTTGAGTACTGACAAAGGACAGGCTGAATGGTTTTACATATTTCTCTAGGCAACTGTTCTGGATGCAGAATTAGACAGCCTTTATGAAGACCAGGAGGGCCAGGAAGGCCAACACATGTGGGATTTAAGACATGGAGGAGAAGTGAGCACATACTTGTGTGGCAATGTAATGAAAAGTCTGACTCCGTGTTTGATGTTTGCTGACACTTTCAAGCTTCACCTGTTCCTTTTCCACTCTTGTTCCACAAGCCGATAAGAAAGCCCATGTGCTCCATTCTTTGGCACTGGCAGGACCACGCACACAGGAAATCTCACCCCAACCTCACCGCTGGCCTCAATAAAAGCCAAAGCCAGTCACGCATCCCAGCTCTCTCAAGACATTTAAGGAACTACTCAGGAGCTTCCCTGCTTTCCGCAGAAGGCTCGTTGTGTGAATACTTTTGTCATATCCTCTGGTGTGTGTGTGTAAGACATCATTAGTCTCAACATCCAAACCAAATTGTATGTCGGAGGTCCATCCTGCCTCTGTGGGCTGCCACATCAGGCAGCTTACCCCTATGAGAAAAAAGAAAAGACAGAGAGGTAAGAGTTGGATACACAGTTTCCAAGGAAAGGCCAGTTTCTCCTTTCAACTAGCATGTCATGAAAGTCGTTCCTTCACCACAGTGGGGGATGCATGAATGAAGTTGTAGAGAGAAATAAGAAACCTTTGGATGGAATACTCTCTATGGAAGGAAACATCAAGATTGGGAAAGAAGCATTACCTCCACACCCAAACTTTAATATTCCTTACTCCTCCCTAACCATTTGGACACTATTTCACCCTCCTATGCTCCATCCACAGAAATAGACTTCTCTTGGAATTCTGGATTTCCATTCTCAAATCCTTGGTGTCCCGGGTTCTTGACTAATCGTGCCTTCACTCTTCCCAACAAATCTTACTTTCTGATTCTTTAGATGATCAAAGTATTTAGCTAGGAAACTATATAATTCATTCATATAAACAAGGCATTTTTGGTCCAGAATTAATTCATTAGTGTTTCTCCCATATTTGTGCATTTCAGCTCCATTTCCTGAAGATCATGTCTATGTCCAGGCAACAGACTCCCATGGTAAGCATTTTATGCACTCTGCTTCATCAGTGGAAAGATCTTTCACTATCCTTCCAATCAAATCCTACCCAAAGGGATCATTCTGACCAGAGAAATATATCTTCTAAGCTCTGGGCTGTATTCAAAGAGATAAATCAAAAAGGAACTGGTTTCTCAAGTTACTGTTGAAGTGAGTATCTTAGCTATTTGTTAGCAGTCTAGCAGAGCAAAAAATAAGATACCAAATAAAGTGTGAAAAATAGTTTTAAAATTCTTATATCCCAGATTTAGCAGTTTCTGTTAAATATACCCATGGGGAATTTACATGAAATTCTAATATATTTTAAATAGCACATTTGAGACTATTCAGCTTGATAAAACTTAAATATGACTTTTTATAGTCTTATAAGAATTTACATATATCCTTCATAGGTAAATACATGAAATTTCTTTTAGTGTCACTATTTTGTGGTAAGAATGTGAGTTAGTCTAGGATAAGAGATGGTGCACACAAGTTTTTGGTTTGGTTTTTATGTCGTAAATGATCCTGAACTGAACAAAAATCAGTCTTTTATTTCTCTTATGCCAGGGATATATTATGGGTCCACTTCATAAAACACGAACCCTTAAATGGCTCCTCCACCTCTCCTTCTAAAATATGTGAAATGTTTTTGTATTTTCCTTATCCGTTCCACAACTGCACTCCTCAAAAGCAAAAAAAAAAAAAAAAAAAAAAACACCTCCACCAAACACATTGACTGGAAGCTAGTCCTCAAATAGATGACTAATTATTGTCTAGCTTGACAGTGCTTACCTAGCAGCTGTATAACATTTAAAATTCAGTACAAATGACTAAGATTTTGTAAACTACCACTTAACTCAATATTAGGCTTCCACACCCTTCTTATGGCATTTTGAATCATTAGATTGCAAAATCATATCCTTATACCTGTAGCAAATAATTTCTTTTGGAAGCTTCTTTTCTTTCTCTGCTTGTTCTTAAAATGTTGCATTTTCCTTGGATTTTCTTTTTAGGAAAGAAGTCCTAGTGTCTCTTGGAGACTTTTGTTCCCGCCCAAGGTTTCAACCACCACCAACATGTAGGTATGTTGCAAACATTTACCTCCAGCCCAGACTTCTCTTCTAACTACAGCCACGTTTAGAGGTATTTTCACATGGAAATAAAAAAAGCTATCCTTTTCCGTATCTTAGTTAGCTTTGCATTGCATATTTTTTCTTCTACACAGAAGCCCCAGCCTTCATTTTTAACAAGATCATCTTTTAAGACTCAGCCTAACCATCACCTATTCTGTCTCTTTTCCACGTGGAATTGATCTCTCCGTCCAATCCTTTTCTCCTCTTATTATTTGCATCACAGCACGTGTAATACTTTGTTGACTTGTACTTATATAAAGATTTCCACTTAATATATTGAAGTTTCTTAAGGAAAAACAATGTTATTTTTGAAAGTTTTAGATATTTTTGAAATATCTAAAGTTATTTCTTGAAAGTTATAGATATGGTAGTATTTAATAAACTGCAAAATATTTCAAAGTGTTGCTGAAATAGAAAGCTTTTTTGATAATGTGCATTTTTACAGTCTGTAGAAAATAAACTTCAACTTCTTCACATAGTCCCTTTATATTTTTGATATTAAAAGCCTAGGAATCAGTAATAAGAGATCATGTATTCTTATAAAAAACATATACATACAGATATGCAAAAGCCTCTTTAAAGCACAGGTAAGTGACATATATTATTTTTGGCTCGATTAACATGACTTTTAACTGTCATAGAAGGAAATGAAATTGGTCTGATACAATTTCTATTGACAAGGTCATGGTGGTTTTTATTGTGTGCTAATTCTATGTGCTTATCAATTCCAATTTTATGCTTGTGTGTATTTTTGATGTTGTTTGGATTTCTTGTTCTGTTCTTTAGATATTCCATGATACTGAGTTAACATGAGAGGCTTAAAATTCTTCAAACATTTTTCTCAAAGATAGATCCCCAAATCTGCTCTTTGATGGAAATTACTCTTAGAATTAACCAAACATTCTGTGTATAAGCTAGTACTAATGGAAATATTTTTAAAATATTGTCATTTTTCTGTCTTTAATAGTTTAAAAATATGATATAATAATACTTTGCTTCTACTTTTGAATTTTTTCTCCTCTTCCTGACTAGAATGGAATGTCTGCTTCTAGAAACTTCTACCTCTATTCTATCCTCCAGTCCCCATTAATTTTCTCTTTATAATTTGCCAGGATATTGAAAATCAGATTGATAGAGTTTAGTGAGAACTAATTTAAACAGGAATCTATTAAAAAATTTATACATGAGATAATCAGGCCTTCAATGTAAAGCAAAGAATAGGAAAAGCTATTTGAGATGTTCCAAAGTCTGCATTCAATTTTTATTTGGGATTATGTTGTAAAGGCTTGGAAAATTATAAAATTTATATCTGGATAAATGGAGTTAATTGTGTTGAGTTTTTACATGGAATCTGGATTGTTTGGATTAAGTTTTCATTTGCTTATGCCACAATTAGCAACAAGAAGTACACACAAACATATAACACACACATAATATAGTGACATTAGTATTAAAGTGGATAATTATATCCTTTGCATTAAATTTATTATATTTACCCCTATTTTCACCCATTCCAATATTCTTCTTTCCTTTCTGAAGTTTCAAGCTCTCTTCTTTTACCATTTCCCTTGTGTTTAGCGTACTTTTTTTTAGCCATTCTTTAAGGGTAGATTTGCTAGCAACAAATTCTCTTAGTTTTCCTTTGTGTGAGAATGACTTTATTTCCTCTCCATTGTTGAATAATATTTTCAGGAATTCAGAAATATTTCTACAAATTTCACAGTTGAGAATTCTTTTCTTTCAGTACTTGAAAAATATTTTGCTACTTCCTTCTGGAAGAAGATGACAAATCTGCTGCCATTCAAATTGATGTTGCCCTACAAGTAATGCAACATTTATCTCTAGTTGTTGGCAAGATTTTTTTTTTTACTTTAACTTTTAAAAGTTTAATTATAATGTGTTCCAGCGTGAATTTATTTGGGTTTATCCTTTTTGGAGTTCACTTGGCTTCTTGAATCTGTAGGTTTTGCCCTTCCACTAGTTTGGGAAGATTTCAGCCATAATTTCTTTGAATACTCATTTAGTCCAACTCTTTGTCTTCTCTCATTCTGGGAGTCCAATGATATAAAATTTATTTCTCTTGTTATTTTCCCCCAGGTCCTTGACACTTTTAATTTTGGGGAGAGGTCTATTGTCTCTCAAGTCCTCAAGTTCACTGATTCTGTACTCTGTCATCTCTCCTATCTAGCTCACTCAGCAATGGATATTATATTATGAGATTCTGGCTCCTATTTAATTTTCTCTTTTAGCAGGCAGTTTCTCTGGTGAGGCATAGCAAGCCGAGGCTGGGTGCATATGTGTAAGCTTAGCTTCCCTCTGGACCTTACCCACACCAGCTGAGCAAAAGTGTTGAGAGCTGGCTCAGACTGCCTTGGAGTGGAAGTTCCAATAGCTATTTTCTGGTGAAAGTGGGGCACCAGCACACACTGCCCTGTTGCCTTCAAGTGGGACTGTAAGCTCAGCTTGCTACTAAGCCAGCACCATGGAGGAAGGAAGAAGAGTGATGACTCACATCCCTGTTTGCTGCAGGTTGAGGGAGAAGCTTAGCTTCTAGGGCTCAACTCCTTGCCCTGCTGGAAGACTGACATCACGTTGACAGAGAAAGAGCTGTACCACCTGCTTCCATTAAACAGGGATGGAAGATCAGGAATGCCACTGCCTGCTTCCATGCAGGGTGGGTAGGGGGAGTGGAAGATCAACTCCCCATCCAGCCGTGCTAAAACTGCGAGGGTGTGGTGTGGTAATTTTTCCATTCACATTTGGCTGGAGTAGGGTGGGTATTGCCAAAAAGATTTTCTGTTATGAGGCCACTCTTTTCCGGATCTTTGGCTATGGGAAACAGACTTTTCTTGAAGCTTTTTTTTATCTATACTGGTTGATGGTTCTGGGTTAGAGATTTCTAGAGCTCTTTGTCCAGGATACATGGAAGGATAAGGAAATCTGAGGAACTCACTGCCATGTGGTTCCTGGAGTGTGAAGAATCCTAGGCAGTGCACCTTCTTCTTTCTACTTTTCAGAATGTCCTTGTTTGTTGTGTTATGTCCAGGTTTTGTTTTTCTTTTTGTTTAGTTGTAAAAAGAGGACTTTGGAGGAATGCATCTCTGTCATCTTTGGGGCCATAATTTTCATCTTACTGTAACACATATTTCTTTCTCTATCGTCACCTCACTCTGCCCACCTTCTACTGGGGGCATATAGCCCCCTCTCCACACTTCACTCCCTCCCAGGATCTTCTCAATTCTTTCTAGCGAGTAAGCTTCTAGAGAGTAATTTTCACACAGGTACTCTTAGTTACCGTGGAACATCCATTTTACCCTCCCTTTGCCTTCTTTCCATCAGTAATGTTACCTATGAAGCCTTGTGAAAGTGCACTCCTGCTTGTGCTAATTTTGATGATGGATTCTCAAAATCACACTCTGGCAGCTCCATATTGGTCCAAAGACATCGTACTAAAGTTAGAAAAATGTTCACCCCTCAAGCCTGTGAGTGTGCAGGAGATACCAGAGTAGGTCATAATGATTTAAAAAAGGTCATTTGCACTTGTTTTTGTGTACCACTTATGCTGGTTAAATAGTATCCTGCAAAAATTCATATTCACCCAGAACCTGTGAATGTGACATGACATACAATGTCTTTGCATATGTAATCAAGTTAAGATGAGGTCATGATAGGTTAGAATGGGCCCTAAATCCAATAAGACTAGTGTCCTCATAATAGAAAAATTTGGACAGAGAGATCCATAGAGAACATCTGAATGAATTAATGAAATGTGCTTAGTTAGCTTCCACTATGTGCCCATGAAAATGAGTCTTGGGTTTTTATTAATCTCTTTTTTTCTTTACTAAGGAAGATTCCCCCTGAGCTAACATCCACTGCCAATCTTCCTCTTGTTGTATGTGAGCCGCCACCACAGCATGGCCACTGACAGACGAGTGGTGTAGCTTGATGCCTGGGAACTCAACCCGGGCTGCCAGAGCAGAGTGCACCAAACTTAACCACTAGGCCACCGGGGCTGACCTGAAAATGAGTTTTAAATTCATAAATCATAGAAAACAGAAAAATAAGGCAGAACATAGTAAGTGGATTGTGGTAAACTGTTTTTCTTTAGCTTTTCCTTGGATTAGGGACATGTGTACTTTTATTGAGAGTTATATATCTTTAATCTCGACTGTTTGAGTCAAGTTCCAGAGCACTTTTATACTTACTCCTTTGCTTGAAGTTGCTAATTATCTATGTTTTTCCCTCACTATAATATCATTTCCCATTGTTCATTTCTGAAGAGCTAAAAAGGAAAACTAAGCATCTGAGTTTGTTGAGTTCCATCAATTATGTTCTTCAATGAGACAGTGAATGAAAACCAAAATAGTTTGTCTGAGTCTGTAGGTGATTTTATGTCCATTCCCATGACACTCACATTCATCAGTTTATGCATTAAGGCTTTGCCTTAGTGGCAGCACACAATCCAGAGAAAGCTCAATATCTTTCCGTGGTTTGAACATAGACAGTTATGTTCTCTTCCTGCCAAGCCTGCCCTGGGCCCAGGGACGTGATCATAGTGAAGGCCACATATCAAAATCAACTGTCCAATACAAACTGAGAAGAAAGCTAAGTCTAAGTTCAGTATTGCAGCTTCAATAGAGCTGAGGGAAAACCGTGATTTCTAAGCCACAAAAAAAATTGAGTTGGGGTGTGGGTATGAGATTTGTTTCAAGAAGCTAAGCAGGCTGGCCCAGAGAAGTGAGAGATGCTAATAGACCCCTAGGATGGCATAGAGGACATCATATCATCTAAGTATACGACAAAAGTTGATGTATTTATGATCATGTTATATATTCACGTCATATGGATCTATTTATATAAGAAGATTTCGGTTTGTGAAGATATTTTAGGGATACAGAGCCATTGTCTGGCTGGCAGCATGGGCCAGAACTCATCCATTCTGCTCCACTTAGGCTTTGGATGTGAATACAAAATCTCAGAGCACACAATAAGGGTGGTAGCTTTGGGGAATCCTTGCTGTGTTCAGAGTTCAGTGAATTGTTTTCTCTTGCTTGAATACCCATTCCTTACTCTGAATTTGATCTAACACATCAAGAGAATAAAGCTCAGAGACTGTAAAAAATCTGGGTAGCTTTCACAGAAAATCCCATTTGTCAAACAGTGAGAAATAAAGGACTCTGCTGAATCCTATCTAACAGGAGGTGGCCAGTTTATATGATCCAAATAGTAATGATCCTCCAGTACCCAAAGCTTTTTCATGTCCCCCATGGTCCTACTTGTGAAACAGAAAGAACAGTCAGGCTACTGATGAGCCTAATCCTCAGGGTTCTCAGGAAAAGTGGACACAGCTGCCAGAAATGTTCGAACATGCGCTATTCCAGCCCACCTACAGAACAACAGGTCTAGTCCTCTGCACAGACTCATTACCAGAGTGAAATAGGGAGTGCAGAAGGAGAGAAAGAAAGAAACACAACTTAAAGACACATATATGTGCCTAATATCCATGCAAATATTGCGATTTCTGGCAGGCTCCTTTTAAAATACACTCATTTCCCCTCCTTGGGTTCTAAAGCATTTGGGACATAAAACATAAGGATGGCATATAGAGACCGAAGAACTCTTCTATTACGCATAGAGCCCAGGCTGGAAGACATGACTGGGTGTATTAAGTGGCTTTGCTAATGCTGAACTGCAGAATTAAGCACACTTCCCCATCTGGACCTGCAAGTGCTGGCCTTGGGGTAGGCTTGTCCATGTGGCAGGAGGTAAGCTAGCCTGTGGAGAGACAGAGGAGACTTCTGACTTCCTGGAACATCTGATCCCTGAGGGAAAGGAGGGCAGAGCTCAGCAAAGCACGCCCAGTTATTCTTCCCAAATTTATCAATTATACCATCTCTACACATCTTCTAGGGAAGAATGACAAAATGAACAATGAGAGATTAGAAGCAACAGTCTATGGAGCTCCAGAAATATGGAAAAAAACATCAAAAATAAAGATTTCCCCTCAAGACATGAGCAATGTATGTAGATATTCTCTTTATATATGTATGTGTGTGTATATATATACACACACACATGTATATTCTCATATTCTCTTTGGTTCTCTGTGTTATATTTAGGTGTCCTCTAAGAACTGTATTCTAATTCACCAATTCCTCTATCCAGAGTTTATAACAGCTGTTTAATTTTATGTATCAGGGACTAAATTTTTCATTTCAAGAATTTCTAATTAATTATTTTTTATAACTATCTGTACTGATATCATTTCTTCCTCTTCTTGTTTTATAATTTCCTGCTCTTCTTTGTAAACATATTTTCTTTGGTATCTTTCCACTATACTATTGCAATCCCATTTTAGAATGCTCTGTTTTATTTTCCTTTTCATCTGGAGTGAAGTAATTCACTTAACGTTTAGGTAGTTACTTCTAAACTTTGTTTTTCCTCATGGGGTTTGGAATTTTGATATGCAGGCTCATCTTGAGGGGGAACTTTTGTTTTCTTCTACTCTTTCTGTGTTCAGTCCTCTAATAATTGTGTGTTTTCCTCTTTTGATCCTACGTGGACTCTAGTCCATAACCAACTCTCATTTTGGTGGCTGAATCTCTCACCCCATGGAATCCAGGAGTGACTTTGATGGGTGTCTGTAGCTCATGGTCTCTCACTAGATTGCAGTCAAGTTGTCAGATGGGGCATGTGTTAGTCATGGTTCTCCAGGGAAACAGAACCAGTAGGGTCTATCCATCTATATCTATTATCTATCTCTCTATTGATCAATCGATCGAGAGATTCATTTTAAGGAATTGAGTCACGTGATTATGAAGATACAAGTGCAAAATCCGCAGCATAGGATGGCAGGCTGGAGACCCACAGAAGAGTTTCAGTTTGAGTCCAAAGGCAGTCTGCTGGCAGAATTCTTTCTTGCTCGGGAATGTCATTCTTTGTTAATTGAGGTCTTCAACTGATTAGATGAGGCACAGTAACATTATCAAGGGTAATCTGCATTACTTTCAAAGTCTACCAAATTTAAATGTTAATCTCATTCAAAAAAAACACCTGCACAGAAACATTCAGAATAATGTTTGACCAAATATCTGGGAACCGTGGCTCAGCCAAGTTGACACATAAACTTAACCATCACAAGGCTGCAGTCTTCTCAAGGCTTGACTGGGAAAGGCTCCGCTGCTGAGCTCCCTCTCTTGTGTTTTGGCAAGCTTCAAGTTCTTGACAACTGTTAGCTGGAGACAGTTGCTTGCCATATGGGCCTCTCAATAGGACTGTTCGCAATATGGTAGTTACTATCCCCTAGATCAAGTGAGCTGAGAGAGAAAACCCATAATGGAAACCACAGTCTTTTTATAACCTAATTTTAGAATTCATATGCCATCTTTTCTGTGACATTCTGTTCTTTGGTGGTGAGTCAGTAAGTTCAGTCCACATTCCAGGAGAGGAGATTACCACGAACTTGAATGCCAGGAAGCAGGGATCATTGGGAGCCATCTTAGAGGCTGGCCGCCCCAATATGTGTATAAATTCGAGTATCATTTAGTGTATATTTTCAATGACATAAAATGTAAGTTCTCATTGTAACTATTTTTCTTTACTGTTTCAATATCAAAACAACAAAAAGAAAAAACTTGTCTTTTTCACATATCCCACTTCCTCTGCATCTTCACCTTTAGCATGCTTATTTTAAAGTACATGCAGTGTCTAATTTAAGAGTCACTAATGTATGGCCTGAAGCCACAGTCAACAGCAGCCTGTTTCTTGTATGACCTGCTTGGTAAGAATGTTTCTTACTCTTTTAAAAGGCTGTAAAACAAACAAAAGAAACAAAAACAAAATAAGGACTAATAAATACGCAACAAAGATTATATGTAGCTTACAGAGTTTATAATATTTGCTATCTGGTCCTATGAAGGAAAAATTTGCCAATCCTAATCTAGTTTTATCTTTCAGAAAGATAATGAATAAGATATAAAATTTGTTGCAAAATATAATTCACCAAATTTCACTTTGAAATTAATATAGAATGGTAGAAGAAGGAAAAACATCAATTTTCCCTATTATAGTTTTATTCTAATTGATATAAATTAACAAATAATCTGCAATCCTATTTCTTCCACTGTTAATTTCTTCAATGGTACATTTAATTTATTAAAAATCATATGAAATGGTAAACTATCTCCAGTTTGATATCTGTGTGTATTGAATGCAAAGGACAAAAAAGCTAATGCAGAGAAATCCCAGGGTAAATAACAGCAGTTGATATTTGGACTGTAGTAAGAGAAGACTGGATTCCCACATTCATTTCTGCAGGGTGTTCAGCTTTTCGACACATCACAGTAGGCGAAACCTTCCAAAAGGAAGAGAGGGCTCAAGTCAGTGGATTTCTGAGAGCAGGCTTCAACGAACCCCTGCGTTTTGTCCATGGGGGGAGAAAGAAGAGAGGGAGTTAACAGTTTATTGATTGTTTAATATTTACTGAGTGGTTACAATCAGAGGAGACCTGGGATACTTTTGAACAGCACTGTATTTAATGAAAAGATTTTGAAATCCTACATCAAACTCTGCATCCTGCTTCAGGCCCATGTAAGCTCCATCAAGCTCGAGAAACAAGCAGATCTACACAGCCTTCTACCTCCATTGTCTCATTCTGCCATTCCTAAGGATGGAGACTTAGGGCTTGAGAGTAAACAGCAAAGATTTCTGTCTTATCTGTAGCTTAATTAGGATTTTTAAAATCATAAGACTAAAAAATATCAATAGTAATATTAGCTAATATTCATTGAATTCCTATTACGTATTAGGCATAGTGCTGTGTTGCAGAGTCCCCACTAGTAAAAGCACCACAAAATACTGCTTCCCATGGTGTAACATGAAACGTGCATTACAGCCGGTTTCTGATCTTTAGAGTAAGAATGAGGGCTTGAATTTTTCAGATTCTCATGTCACCAGTGCTGTTTTTCTTTGTTGCTATTGTTTTCTTTCCTTCTATTTCTTTCTTTTCTTAAGAGTTCCTCTGGCCTTCTGGTTAAATAGTTGTCAAATTGCATAGTTATAATATAATTCTTATATTCCCATATTCTTTTAAAATTAACTTCGTTTTTTAATTTGTAGAATAATATTATTTTGGACCTAAGGAAAGCTTACTCTCTCTTTTCTAGAGAAGATACTCTGAGTTTCCACATGTGAAGTTAAATCATCTGCTTTTCTTAGTTTATGGAAAATGTTAACTGGGCTTGAATACTTATTTAACACCAAAAAAAATACATTTATAATTTATTTTTTGAAAATTTATTATTGCACTGTATTTTCAGGGAATTTATATTTTTTAAAGATCTACCATTTATTGAACATATCTTATAGATACTTAACTTAATTTTTCTAACAAGCCTATAAATTGCTGCTTTTTATGCTTGTTTTTCAATGAGTAAAGGGTTTTGGAGGCAAGTAACTTGTACTGGTAGGATTCCAAATGTATTCTGTTGTGCTGTATCAGTGATAATAATAACAAGCCTTTATATCCATTTTTGTTTTATAACATACACTAATCATATAGCTTTGTTGTTGCTGGCAACTGAAGCAAATGATACAGCTGTTAACTAAATCTACTTTTATGGCCAAATAAAGGAAGGCTCAGAAAAGTCTCAGTTACTTAATCAGAGTGATCTGACTGCACTTGGCAAGACTGGGGAAAGAACTTTAGTCTCCTGAGTCTTAGTCCAGTGACATTTCCCCCAAATTGAATCATGCAGCTATGTTTATTCAGTGGAGAGTCTCAATTTCTGAATAAAGTCAATCTACTTCTGCAACAATGATGAAGTCAACATTTTTCACAATGAGTATGAAAAAAGGTGTATCTTCAAGAGGGAGAGAAAATTCAGTCTTCCTGAAACAGTTTTAGGTTTCTTTGGGACCCATTAGATTCACCATAGTTTCCTGATCATTTTTTTTCTTTAGGGGATGCTGAAAGCTGTTTGCAGTTAAAAATGAAGGCTCTTGAGTTGCTTGAAGGCAATCCAGGTTGGACAAGAATTTGACTGTCCTCAACCATTTCTCTTATCTTTACTTAGTATTGACATTTTTTTAAAAAGGAAAACTATTTCTCTGGGTACCCTAAAAGTGAGGTAATTTATACAGCATGATTTTTATGATGCTTTCATAGTGTATTTTATGATACTATGAATTCCTCATGTGCTATGATTTGAGACACATTTCTCATCCTGGGATAAGGAGAAAATATGGACAGAACTTTAAGTCAATGAATCATTAGTTGCCTAGAGAGACAAAAGGCTCTCATTTGATAGAAAAACAAATGATCCTTTATCTTCTATTGTATAATTTGAATAATTGTTTTTGTTTGTTTGTATAAAAAACATTTATTGTGTCATCTCATGTGTAACAGATTTTGTAAATACAGCAATAAGTAGGACAATTTTTCTACCCTCCAGAGCCAATAATCTAGAAGAGGTAAGCTAATGAACAAACTTTCACAGCAACAAGGGTTAAATGCTATGTACAAAGTATGATAAGAGGGCCAAGGAGAGGTGCTTAACCAAGTCTTGGAAGGAAATGCATCAAGAAGGTTTTCTCTAAGAAGTGATGCATAAATTATACTTACATGTTAAGTATGATTTAGCCCTGGAAATAAGGAGAAAAAGTACAGGAATAGATACTCTTAGTGCTCACTAAGAGTTCTAGCTTCCCTTTTCTTCCAGGAAAAAATCCTTTTGAAATTAGACAAGATTATGTGACTTGTTTGGCCAAATGGATGTGGCCAATGTGAGGGAAGGTGATGTGGTTTTCCTATAGGACAGCAGCAACTACGGGCCAGGGTGCAGTGTTTCATGCTCTCTTGCCATGCCACAGTGAAACCTGAAGACTCAATCTGGAATGGAAGCTCCTTAAGAAGGCAGAACCTCCATCTGCCTGAGTCCCCCGTGTGTACAATGAGGAGAACACCTTCCCAACATGCACTGGGCATGTAGCATAAGAAATCAACCTTTGTGGTCTTAAGCTACTGATATTTTAGTGATATTTGTCAACGTGGCACAGCTTACCCTACCTTGACTTATACATACATGATTTTTTAAGTGGTAAATAATTCAGAACAAGAGGGTAGAGTGATAAGAAATAATATTAAAATATCAGCAGGGATTAAATTGTGAAAGACTTTGTAAGCTAATTTTAACATATTTGGATTTTATTCTGTGTCTAGGCACATTACTGAAATAAATGAATTGATGTACTGCCAGCAGAGAGCAAGGTTTCACAACCCTGGCACTGCTGACGTTTTGAGCCAGATAATCCTTTGTGATGAGGAACTTCCCTATGCATTGAGGATGTTTAGCAGCGTTCCTGGCCTCTACCCACTAGCTGACAGTTGCACCCTCTCCCTCAGTTGTGAAAACTGAAAATGTATCCCTATATTGCTAAATGTCCCTCAGAGGGCAAAATCACCCTAAGTTGAAATTATTGGCATGGAAAAAAGGGAAAATGGATATAAGATTAGCAACATAGAATAACTATCATAACTATGAAAGACCTTTCATATTTTCTAAACTGGAGCATACACAAAATTATTAGAGTTTCAGAAACATGTCTCAGATTATAGCATTGAAAACGGGTTGAAGAGGGGCAATATTCATTGAGGAGATACCTCCTTGTAAGGATATGGACATCATTTGGTTGCTGAAGAATTCCAAAAGTTCAGTCTGCTCCATGACTGCTCTGGCTTTTATCTCAGACCTGTGTGGCAAAGACACATTAATAAAAGCTGATTTTCCTAGAATTTCAAGGCAATCTACTACACTGCATTAAATGTAACGTTTTTGGATATATTATGCGTGAATATACCATAAATTTTGGACGTTAATGTATGAATGATCAATGAAGAGAATTAGATAATTATCTAATCGAGTGCCTGGGGGTAGCTGAAAATACAATACATTCAAATTAACCTTTTGCTGATGTAGCTGCTGTAATTAAGAATGGGGTTAAGAACTGTGGGTATTACCTTACTCTGCATGTACTGCCTTCATGGTTTGTGTCAAGAGTTTACCCTGTGTTTCAATTTTATTATTCATATAATAGTGCTAATAACATTCTGTCTCATATGATTATTCTGAATATTAAATAAGATAATGTTATGATTGATAAAATCATGCCAAGTTGAGTGTAAATATAGTCGCTGATCTTTAAGACTCTTGGAATTCGCAGAGATAATCACATTACATTTCTTTAATATTTGAATGAAAATAAATTTGTCAATTTTCTTATTTTGCACCCTATGCTTTGCAGGTGGTTGCTTTTATGTCATCAAAATATCTGATTCTCCCCAAATTCCTTGTTCCTCTAACCCGTCTGAGCTGTTTTGATAGACTTTCTCCTCTTTTCATAAAGGTGGAGGGATACTGTATGTTTTCAAGCCACTTATATATTTCTATCAGATTGTTTCCGACAACATAGGATGACCAGAGGGAATTACTTCTATAATCACATATAGGCCATTTCTTTCATTTTAAAGATAGTGTCTCAGGCTCCAGGACATAAGTAAGTACTCTACTAGATTAAAAGATATTTCAAGGGAAAAAAACCCATATATTTGTATGTAAATTAATCAGATATTTCATTGAGCATGCCTTAAAGGTGTAGACGTATGATAAGTGCTGGAGATACAAATGTAAACATTCAGACATGCTTTTCTCTCATTGAAATTAGGATGCAATGAGTGAGATGCCCAAATAACACAAGAATTTTCAACAAATTGTGGTAAATGTAATAGTAGAAATCCAAAATGAGATAGGAAGTAAAAAGATAAAAGAGATACCTACTTTAGTTTGTGTAGGGTGTTAAGGGCTTGCGGGAGGTCTCCCCCAACCCAAAGGTTTTATAAAGGTAAAGGAAAAGTGAAAGAAAGAAACTGAAAATGTTCCAGATAAACACAGCAGCATAACAAAGACCAGGCAAAGGAATGAATGATTTTCAGGGAAACTGAAAGTAGATCATTACGTGTGGGGTGTGGAATGTAAGCACAGGAATAGCAATAGATTAGAAAGCAGATCAAACAGGGCCTCGCAAGCCATACTAAGACATTTGGATTTTATCCTAAGGGAGTTGGGAGACATCAAGGCATTTAGCCATTACCTTAGAACAATAAGATCAAATTAAGAGGATGATCTGGGATGGATGGTGGGAAATGAATTGGAGGGTGCCAGGACCAACGCAGCCAACTTAGTTATCACACTACTATAATGTACAAAGTAGTTTCTGGTGTTTTACTAGGTTAATGGGAAACAAAACTGTGAAAAGTAGACAGAATTTTGGAAGATTCATCTTGACTTGGTGGTTGATTTGATGAGTGGGATGAGAGAGCAGGAGAAATAAGTGATGTGTCCACAGTTTCCTGATTGACCTGGGTGCCTAGTGATGCTATTAAATGACATAAAGAGCATCAGACAAGAAACAGGTATGACGAGAGAATAATGAAGGTGAATGTTAGGGTTTTATTGGAATTTCCATCTGGATTATCATTTGGCTGTTTAGGACTAGAGCTCAGGTGAGAGAAATAGACTGGAGATATAGATCAAAAAGTCATTAGCACATTAATAGGTTGTAATATTAATGTGTGAGACTACCTGGGCTGAGTGTATGAAGTGATAAGAAAGGAGAGTTGCAGATAGGAGAAATTCTGAAACTTAAGGTGCAGCTGAAGAATAATGCTAAATAGAGACTGGAGAAGTGGAAGGAAAAACCAGCTTTCTGCTGTGTCTTGGAGGCCAACATAAACAACCATATACTGAAAAAGGAACATAAAAATCTGAATTTATAAATTGTAATATAGTAACAACATTAGTCATGAAAGAAGTACAGTACTCCTGTGGTAGAAAGAAAGTGACTTTAAGGAAAACTCTTAATGATACCCCAATTAGAAATTATAGCTTCCCTTAAATTATATTTGCAAGTCCAAGGTAAAAGGCCTTAGGAAATTTCCTGCATTATACTCTTAAACCAATTCAATCTTAAAACATTTAATATCTTTCCATGAACCAAAGGCATTGGATTAACAGTTAGATTTTGAAGCCGGGGGGCGGGGAACTTGTTTTATCATCTTTGCAATAGTTAGATATTTCTTGTTCTTAATAATTCCTCGCTGTCACAGCATCTAGGAACATTGTACCATCACCCTTTCTGATGGAGACACATTAAAGTGATTCTTTTCTCCATTCCTCCCTGTCTGCTTCTTCAGAGTGAAATAACAGTTGCTGAATATAGTGCAGATATCCTTTTAATGCTAATGGCCCAGTAAATTGTAGATCGACAATTTAAATATAAAGAGGAAGCCCTATCCTCAGAAACTTTGTGAAATGGGATGGGGAAAGGTAGCAAAACGTAAATATAGACTGAAAAGCTCACTAATGATGTTTACTTTGTTACTTAGCTGCTATGAGATAGATTGGGTCATTCAAAAATAGAATTTCTCTTCAGCTTTAATAAAGTCTTTGTGTTCCTTGTTTTATTGCAGGCATGGTGCAAGGGGGCAATTTCACAGTAAGAAGCTGGACTGATACTATTCATTAGCTATTGTACAACCTATAGGAAAAAGTAATGTTCCATTTAAACATGAATTTCAAAATCTTAAATCTCTAACTGAATGTCTATCTTAACCTTACACTATGTACCTAATGTCATTTTTTTATGAATAAGATAAGAATGAAAACATTTAAATAAATTTTAAAAGTTTAGGGTAAACTTTTAAAAAGACAGCTGTGTGAAATCCTGTATATTATGCATTACTGCTATAGGAAAGAACAATCTATCTTATTAGCTAGATTTCCTACTCAGCCAGCTGGGTCATTCCAGTGATCTAGGGAGTTGAGGTGATCATGAGCCAATGATTATTCATTTGTATGTGCCGCCAGCATAACCTGCCGGTGATAGTTACCCACATTCAGCATCTGTGCATAGCCACTGATAGGGGTAATTGTGATGGCAGCCAGAATGGCAAATCCCAGCATGTCCTGTGCTTCAACACAGCTATTTAAATGAAAGAACATTTTCAAATTGCCTGAATTGGCGTAAATTCCCCAGTGAATTTGACCTGTGTAGTTATGGGCAGATTATGGTTCCAAAGTCTGGCTCAAATCTACTCCAGATTGACTACCAACCACATTTTAAAAAGTTGGATAAAAAGACTAATGCAAATTGGGGCGTATAAGCAGCAGGCAAAATTTATGCCATTATACTAGCAGTTAGTCTTCTGGAGTCATACACGCTGTTGATTCCCTTTGTTAGAAACTAGAAAAGTTTCTCATACACATATATATGTATATTGTGTGTATATATTTATTTTGTGTATATATACTTATTTACTGTAAATATATATTTATTGTGCATCGATTGGTTAATGAATGAACACAGAGCTTTATAATTGTATAGATTAAGAATTATTTAATGGTATGTTTTATTTTTAATATTTTTTCCTGGTACCTTGGTTACTTTAACCTATCCTCTATGAAATCATGCCATTTATTCATTCATTCTTTGAACATTTATTGAATAATTACTTTTGGCAAGGTTTAATCAATGTCAAAATGGCTGCCTGCATCTCATGAGAACGTGTGTCCATTGGATGACTGTGACTCTAGCTTCAAATGCACCATAGTCTAAATCAGTGGTTTTCATAAGGTGTCTTCCTAAGCAACACCTTGGTGACGTGCTCAAAAGATATACTTCTAGGCTCTATTAGAATAGATTCTAATTCAATACTTCTAAAAACCATTCTGGGTATCTGCTTTTTTAACATGTATTCCCAGATGATTGCGACATGATTGTTGTGAAGATCATCTTTTGAGAAACATTGATCTCACTAATTAAACTATACCACCCAGACAAAAGGTATAGAAAGAGACAAGAAGAAATAAAGATGGAGAGAAAAATATTATAATGACGTGACTTTGGGCATTAAAAATTACATATATCATTTCTTTATCCTATTCTTCTCCTTATCTAATAGGTACTCACTCAAATGTATTTAATATTTGTGTCCTTGAATAAAAACCTGGCAAGATGTAGTCTACACAGAAATCAATAATGATGTACACCTGAAATTTATACACTGTTATAAACCAATGTTACCTCAAAAAAAAAGTTTGGGGGCTGGACTGGTGGCGTAGCAATTAAGTTCGTGTACTCCACTTCAGTGGCCTGGGGTTTGCAGGTTCAGATCCTGGGTGCGGACCGAGGCACTGCTTGTCGAGCCATGCTGTGGCGACATCCCATATAAAGTAGAGGAAGATGGGCATAGATCTTAGCCCAGGGCCAATCTTCCTCAGCAAAAGCAGGAGGATTGGCAATGGATGTTAGCTCAGGTCTAATCTTCCTCACAAAAAAAGTTTATGTATGTGTTTCAATTTACACAATGACTTCCTGCTGTAGATTGTGTTTATTTCTTACTTCTTCCAGTGAAAATGAACATGTATGTTACTTGACTATTCAAATTATTTCTTTGTATGCTTCTAGCACATTTGATTTATTCATTTCATCTATGCGGCCTTCAACATTCTTCTGCACAAACAATGCTACAGTGAGCAGGTCCTC
This sequence comes from Ceratotherium simum simum, assembly GCF_057802395.1. NCBI lineage: Eukaryota > Metazoa > Chordata > Mammalia > Perissodactyla > Rhinocerotidae > Ceratotherium > Ceratotherium simum. The sequence goes on along the minus strand of NC_141907.1, from coordinate 27,276,459 downwards.
CTATAGAGACTTGGAGAGTTTCTTGGTGCAGGAGTGGAACTGCTAGTTCCTAAGGTATTGTATAAGTTACCTCCTATATTTAGCAGTATTCTCATTCAGAGAATATGATCGATGCAAAGTAAGTGCAAATCCTTATCCATTGTGCCATCATTTATAAAAAGTGGCATTTAAGATTGTTGTTAAAGGATGAATAGAACTTTACTTTGTTGCAAGAGATGGAAAAACTTTTCAGGAAGAAGAAATCCCATGTACAAAGGCAAGAAAAGTAAAAGATAATAGCTTGGATTTCCAACAGGTAAAAGTGCATTTATCTGAAGGCTGCAAGTGGTTGAGATTTCAAGAGATGCAGTTAGAGAGGCAGGTTGAATTTGAGCTGTAAAGAGCCTTGTAGAAAATAGGGATCCCTATTGTAACAGGAGACTGTCACAATTTGATTTTTGATGTTAGGTATCCTTTTGAGCAGAGGTTGGGCTGGATGAAGGAAATAAATATCTGTTATTAATTAAAATAAAAATAATAATTACACCTTCACATAATGGCAACAACCACAACTAATATTTCCTGATCTTTTACTATGTCTCAGAGCCTATTCTGAGAACATATAATATACTATCTCAACTACTCTTGCTCTAACCCAGAAAAATAGTTGTTATTATCCACATTTTACAGATGAGGAACATATTCAAAGAGGTGAAGTGATTATATCCAGGGTGTTGTGGGGTTTGTACATTTTACAATGTGAGGGTCCTTTAATAAGAAAAAAAGAATTAAATTATAAACACAAAATTAGGTCAAAATCAATTTGCATTTCAGATGAGAAAATTAAAATAAATTGTGACAAAGCTTAAATATCCCCAAATCAGAAAAAAAAAAAAAAACTGTTTACATTAATTAAATTCCATACTCTCTACTGCTAAATACAAAATTATATACCTCTACAATGCCCTTTTCTACATTTTGGGGGGTACATGATCTATCTTTATTTCAAAAGAAAATTTTTAAAGATTTTCTACATAGATAAGAAAAAGATAATCAGTTTTTCCCTCTAGTATAATTGTTGAAAATAATTTTTTAAAATTACTAATAGATTATAAGAGTTTTTGAAGCTGAATGAATTTATTTACTGTCAGATTGGGAAATCTGTGTCAATCTTGTTTTCTCTGTATAAGCTGTATGATTTGGAGGTGCCAAAATTCAAATGCTTATTGCAATAAAACTCAATCTCTGCATCTTATTATCGTGGTGCTAGGTAAGTCAGCGGAGGGGGAGGGGCAGTGGGAGCAGGAATATTCTATAGTAGCAATATGCTATAGACTGAATATCATGTCCTCCCCAAATTCATACATTGAAACCTAACCCCCATATGATGGTATTGGGGGTGGGGCCTTTGGGAGATGTTCAGGTCATGAAGGTGGGCCCTCATGAATGGGATTAGTGTCTTTACAAAAGAGACCCCACAGAGCTCCCTAGCTCCTTCCACAATGTGAGGACACAGCAAGAAGCCACCAACTGTGAACCAGAAAGGGGTATCTTACTGGACATGGAATCAATCTGCCAGCACATGATCTTGGTCTTCCCAGCCTCTATAACTATGAGAAATAGAAGTTTTTATTTATAAGCCACCCACTTTATGGTATTTTGTTATAGCAGCCCAAACAAGCTGAGATACAAGGCTAGTAATAACATAATTATAAATGGAGTTGACTGTAAATTACACAACTAAAATCCATTAAGTCAACTAAATGGTCCCCAAGTCAACTTCTTTTTAAGCTAGATCTTCAACATTATTTTCTGCCACTCCAATGCCACATGATACAAAGGGGAATGAGACAGAAGTGAAGTCAGGGTGAAAAGAGACAACAGCCTTAATCAATTTGATTAAAATATCTCATTTTGAAAATTTTATGTAAACATTTCATGGTGTGGAAAACATTCCAGGACCCTAGAAAGGTCTGTGCAATTGAGTGTCCTTGAAGCTTAAGCTTCGCTGGCTTTATAGTAAATTTACTTCTGTTTGTAACTAATCCCTTCAATATCACTGCAGGTACTGTAAGTTATCATTACTTTGGCTCAAGTAAATCTATGCCTAGTGCTAATGGGATAGAGTTAACTGCTTTCTCTTTCTTCTGAGATAGCATAATCGTTATATTAGTAATCATCTACTGATAATATATTTATCTTTATCAATAAAAATTAAATAGACAAAGAAAAATTATCACAGTTTGCTATGCTAGCCCAGATGTTCAGGTTACTACTTCTATGTCCCAGGAGACAGGAGGCTGTATCTGAAATTTTCTATCTCCTTAAGACAGCTTCCAAACCATTACTCTATGACCTTGACTCAAGAACACTTTTCTTTGAGCTTTATGCCGCCAATTTTATCTTGCTGTAATCTTAAAACATCCAGGTGACTCTCTCATAAAGATTTAGAATTAATTCCCAATAACTTTCTTACCTGGACTAAATCCTTGTTACTGAAATTGTGGTCCACACTTACCAGCAGCATCAACTTCAACGGGGAACTTGTTAAAAAATGCAGAATCTCAGTCCACCTCAATCCACTGAATCAAGATTTGCATTTTAAAACATACCTAAGGGATTCTAGTACATATTAAAGTTTGAAAAGTACTGGCCTTGGTATGGTTAATTACCCGAATTACTTTGTTCAATCCCATGAAACTTTAGGTCCACTTCATTTTCTCTTTTACGTTCCGCACAAACACTTAATTAAGGGTTGTGACTTTGGAAATGTGAGGTACTACTCCCAGAAGTGAGTGACCACACAAATTTGGAGCTTATTGTCCTGTTTCTACAAATTTAAGTTTCTACAGTTTATTGGGTCCTCCTGTCATTTAGACAAATTCAACATATGGTTTATTTAATCTTATTATAAAAGTATTTTCAGTATAGAAAATATGGAAAACAGAGTAGCAGGAAAAATTAATATCTAATATATAATACAATAAATAAATATATAAACACACACACACATATATATATTTTATGTAATTTTAATTGTATGTAATTGTAATTTAATATGTAATTGTAATTTAATATGATATTTTAATGTAAGTCACCTGTTATTGTTGTTTCAGGGATGGGTATATCATATATGTCTGATAGTCTTTTTTAAACTTAGTGTTGTACCACAAGTATTTTTTCCATATCATTGTAAACTCTTTCTCAGTTATAATGATTATATCATAGTCCATTTAGGATGTCCCAAAAAATTCATAAACCTTTCCATATTTCTTGATATTGAAATTATTTCTAATTTTTCTCAAGAAATAACTGCATCATATAAATATATTCAGAATTTCTTCTTTATTCAGAATTTCTTTATAATAAATTCCTGCAGATAGAATGTCAGGGTAAGGAACAAATGAATATTTCACATGTTGTGATATCAATTTACCAATTATTTTGTTTGGTTCATTTTCCCTCCTATTCTACTCACAAACCACTTTAATTTTATTTATTTATTTATTTTTCCCCCAAAGCCCCAGTAGGTAGTTGTATGTCATAGTTGCACATCCTTCTAGTTGTTGTATGTGGGACGCGGCCTCAGCATGGCCGGAGAAGCAGTGCGTCGGTGCGCGCCCGGGATCCGAACCCGGGCCGCCAGCAGCGGAGCGCGCGCACTTAACCGCTAAGCCACGGGGCCGGCCCTCACAAACCACTTTAAATCATTACTATTCACCTCATGCTTTCACCCATAACCTCTGCCATCTTTACACACATGAGATGAAATTGCATCTACTTTTCCAGAAAAAGTAGTTTCTCATCAAGCGTAAAATCTCTAGAACTCACACTCTTCATTACCTGTATCCTCAACTATTCATATGTCTCTCCTTGTAGATTCAAAAGACGAGCTACCTGCTCTTGTTCAAGATGTGGACTCTTGATGCCATTATTTGGTGTTGCCTCCGGAACCATGATCCAGCCATCATGTACTTTTTCTCCTTATTTTCAAATCTTAAATAAATAAGCCATTCCATCGTCTGAAATCCATCATACCCCTCTGGTCAGCATCATGTCTTTCCTTTGTCTCACAATCAAATGTTGTACAAAAAAAAAGAAAAAAAATGCTGCCTTAACTTTTTCCACTTTTTTCCTTTTCCAATTATTCCTTATTCTGCTTAACATCAAACTGTTGTCCCCGGTACCATCCTGAAAGTAGTCTCACAATGATTCCATGGGGTATTCTAAGTGTCAAGTGCAGTGATTTTGCTTTCCATCCCCCATTGTGTTTATCCTATTTCCACTTATCAGTGTGATTTGTTCCAACGTTATCAACTTCGGGTGCCTTTGACAGAGGGTTGACTTCTTCCACTGTGCCTTTGCTGACCCTGATCTCTGCTTTTAGTATGGGCTCCTTTACTCTGTTTTGCAAGATTACCTTTCTCCTTAGGCTGGAGGAACCTTGAGGATGAGGACTGTTATTCCTCTGTTTCCACAATCCCTGCCACAGTGTGGGTATTCGACAAGAGTTGAATTGAATTGGGCTCATTTTAAGTGACCTGTGGGCACTTGGCCCTTTGATCACTTGACCTTCCTTTGGCTTTTGGGATACTCTCAGTCCTGGTGCATCTCTTACTATACAGAGCATTTCCCGTCTGTCATTTCTTTACCACTCCCTAATAGCTACAAGGTGGATGCAGGATCATGAACAGCTAGTGAGGAGTGATGTTTAGGAAAAGGGAAAATTGAATAGGCATTAAACTATTTCAATAAGCACTAGCTAGATTATATTACAATGCAGCTCACTGAAAAATTATCATGGCTCACAACAATTTGTTTCTAAATATCCAGTATGAGTGAACTTCAGTTTTGCTCCATGTCATCTACACTCTTGGAGCCAAGCTGAGAAAGCAGCCCTTGGCTGGAACATTGTTCTCGTGACAAAGAATAAAAGGACTTGGGCAAGGATGTGCTAGCCCTAAAGTGTCTGCTCACAGGTAACCCATTAGATGGGCCAAAGTAAGTCATATGGCCAAGCCTCAAGCCAGAGAGGAGCTGCAAGTATTTTTGAAAAATAAAACATACCACAATTGTTAGTTCAGTACTTTGCTTTATAATATAAATTACTGAAATGATTAAACAATTCTGAGAGGTGGAACAGTATTCTTAAACTACACTGTAAACTCTAAAATCACGGTACATAAATCATGATTATCAGGTAATCAGCCTCAAAAACAGATGACATTTTATTGTCTGAAGATGAAAAAAAAAGTCATCAAGTATTATTTTCTATATTGGAAACATATATACTTCTGAATGTTTGAAGAAGTTTGAATATAGCTTGTAATTATCATTCATTTGATTAACTCTCAAGTCCATGTTCATATCCACTTGATTATATTGTAATGAGAGTAATAGTGAATATTTACTGAACAAGAACAATGTTCCAGGTCCTATGCTAGAAGTTTTCCCTTTATTTCATCATTTTTTTGCTGTATCTCCTATTACATGTAACTTTAGTATTTTTTTCATATAAATCAAATTTGTTTGGATTTTGCTTGTTATGTATGCTTTTGTTTAAAAGAAGAGTGCAGTAGCTATAGCAGAGAGTGGCTTTTTAGTGATTTTTTTTCTATCTTTATTGAGATATAGTTGACAAACAAAATTATACATTTAGAATGTACAGGGCATGATTTGAAATATGGGTACATTGTGAAAGGAGTCCCACCAAGTTCATTAACACATCCATCTTCTCACATACTTTTTTTTGTTGAGCTGTACACTGTACTTTGAACTGTACATTGAACTTTGAGAACACAAGTTCTACTTTCTTAGCAAACTTCAGTTATACAGTACAGTATTATCAACTACAGGCTCCATGTTGTACATTATACTCAGACTTTATCCATCTTATAACTGAAAGCTTCTACCCTTTTACCAACTTCTCCCTATTTCCCCTCTCCCAGCCCCTGGCAACCATCATTCTATTCTGTCTCTACATGTTCAACTTTTTTTTTAATATTCTACATATGAGTGATTTCATACAGTATTTGTCTTTCTTCGTCTGGTTTATTTCACTTGGCGTAATGCCCTGAAGATCTATTCATATTGTCACAAATGGCAGGATTTCTCTCTTTTTTGTGGCTGAATAATATTCCATTGTACATATATACTACATTTTCTTTATCCATTCATCTATTATTGGACATTTAGGTTGTTTCTATATCTTGGCTATTGTGAATAATGTTGCAACTATCATGAAAGTACAGGTATCTTTTCAAGATGGTGATTTCGTTTCCTTTGGATATATACCCAGAAATGGGATTGCTGGATCACATGGTAGTTCTATTTTAAATTTCTTGAGGAACTTCCATACTGTTTTCCATAGTGGCTGCACAAGTTTACATTCCCACCAACAGTGTAGAAGTACTCCTTTTTTTTCAACATCCTTACCAGTATTTATCTCTTATTTTTTTCATAATAGACATCCTAACAGGTATGAGATAATATCTCATTGTGGTTTTGATTTGAATTTGCCTTGATGGTTAGTGATGTTGAGTATCTTTTCATGTACCTTTTGGCCATTTATGTGTCTTCTTTGGAAAAATGTCTATTCAGGTCCTATGCCCATTTTTTAATTGTGTTATTTGGGATTTTTTTGCTATTGAGTTGTATGAGTTCCTTGTATACACTGGGTATTAACTTCTTATTGAATATGTGGTTTACAGATATTTTCTGCCATTTCATGGGTTGCCTCTTCATTTTATTGATGGTTTCCTTTACTGTGCAGAAGCTTTTTAGTTTGATATAGTCCCACTTGTTTATTTTTGCTGTTGTTGTCTTTGTTTTTAGTCTCAAATCAAAAAAAAAAAATCATTGCAAGACCAATGTCGAGAAGCTTATGCCTTATGTTTTCTTCTAGGAGTTTTGTGTTTTCAGGTCTTATGTTCAAGTCTTTAATCCATTTTGAACTGATTTTTGTGTATGGTGTAAGATAGGGGTCAGTTTCATTCTTTTGCATGTGGATACCCAGTTTTTCCAACACTGTTTATTGAACAAGGAGTGGCTTTTAAAATTTAGACATTATTTACCATGGGATTCCTGGTAATAAGAAATTAATATTCCTATCTGGATTCCTGGGATAAGGAGATTTATGTTGGGAATCAAGCTATTCCACTACATTTCCAAATAGCTATCTCTTTCTACAAAATGAACAACTGTTTGTTATATAATAGTATTATTTTAAAAAGCCATATGGTTCATTTTTCACGGTGACTGCATGATCCTTCTCCTCATATATAGGATATTGTTTGATGCCTGTGCAAAATATAGGTTTAGCTGATCCTTTTATGAAGCTATCTTATTTCAATGTAACTTCATTTCATAAATGATGAAATTAAGTTATTTATATTATGTATGTACATTTCCCATTTCACAAGAATTCTTCTCATAAGAGATAGTATCATTTTTACGTTTTGGTTTGAATGAACTTCATGTGCTTTAATGGACACACAATTCATTAAAATGTATACAGTATTAAAATGGGCCTTTTTTAATAAAATGCTATTCTATTTTTGAATTAATTATTTAACCCCCTGTAACTTCTAATGTTATTTGATTCTTCTATCTCTGAGATATTTCTTCAATTTGCTAAGAGTTAAGAAATTCTTTTAACTTTATGACTTTCTAATATTTAATGAGAGTTTTAAAATGTAATACTCTCTATATTAAGAAGGATGTTTTACCTTTGAAAAATAGTTTACAAATTGGTCTTCTTCCTTTTATAGCAGGTTTTATATTTGAATTATTAATGTACTCATTTGAAGATAATTTATTCTGGAAGGCTTTTAGATGTTAGTATCAGTTCTCTTTAACTACAAATATTTTGGATAAGTGGAGATATTTGTAATTATCTCTCCCTAGCCGTACAAATATACTTTGCATACGCTACAGACAGGCAGCCTAACTTAGCACTGAGACACATGAATTAGAGAATTACCATTTACAAGCTGTTTGACCTTGGACAATTGTCTTTAACTCTCTAAGCCTCAGTTATATCACTTGTAAAGTACAGATGACAATAACCACATGGCCTCCCAAAGATTCTCTGAGACAAATCTACAAAGTACCTAGCCAGGTCTGCACACAGAATATTTTCAACGTAGGTCAGTTGTCTCATTATTTATATAAGGACTCTATTTTAAATATTGAAGAAAACAAATTTAAAGAAAATTTAATTAGCTGATACCAGGACAAGAATGTAAGGACAAATGTATTCTATTAGTAAGGGCTCTTTTGAAGGGCTTATACATTGACTTGTGACTGGGACACTCAAGAAGGTATAGTCACACAGGTGGAGCCAGGGGCTAAAAAGCATTAACGATCTTGCCTCTCCTTCTATCTCCCAGCACTGATTGCTTCTATGTTGACGTTACTCTTCTGCAAGCTTACTCTATCTGGTGCTAAAATGGCACCATCACCTCCAAAGATACAGGATTCTTATTGTTTTCTAATTTGACTATTCTCCTCTCTCTTCTAAAATATATATGTATTTGTACATGTATGTATGTGTGTGGAAACATATAAAAATAAATAAGTAAATAAACACATGTATGTGATAAATTAACTGGTTTTACCTGAGTCTTTTGTTCACAGTGTGGAGGAATCACTGATAGGGATAAAGTGGTTTGTGTGCCGCAGTGGCCAGCCCTATATCACAAAGCCATCCCTGTATCACAGCCCTATATCACATCCAGCCATTATGACCGACAGTACGACCAATACCATGTGTGTAGGGACTGGGAAGGTTAAGAATGGCATACCTTCCCTAAAATAGCCTGTGTGCAATAGTATTTGTAAATCACTAAGCACACCTCTTAAAAACTTATTACCAGAATTTTGGTTAGTGTGACTATTATTTTCTAATTCCAATGCATTCATTTTCATACTTATGGCCCTAATTGTTGCCTGAAGTGGAGAGTAAGAAGGCAAATTCTGATTCCTGTACCAAACTTATAGAAAGATGTATTAGTGTAATGCCAAAACCAAATGTCAACTTCTGTAGAAAATATGTACTTTGCAAATGACCCACTTAAACTATGTGCAGAAGGTGAAATTAAGAGGTGTTTATTCCTAATATGACCTGAAGTCCCCTGGTTCACAGCATAACTCCATTTCTTGTTGCTTCATGTGAAGTTTTGACAAGATAGAGAGGAGCACAGCTAATTTGACATGAAAGCAGAATCAGAATTTAACATTAGATACCAACTGTGTGGGGGGTATCTATTCGGGTCATTTCTTTAGGTTTTGGGAAAGTCAAGCTGTAATTGCCCTTGAACATAGTGTTATTCTTGAAAGAAAAAAGAGAGTTTGTCAACCTTAAAGCGAGGATGATATTAAGATGAAAACAAAACAGCAAAGAAGGGCAGATGCTGTCTACAGTACTGAAAGACCCATGGTCTTTAAAGTTGCAGAAAATTAACTTTCATGTCTCCTAATATTCAGCATAGATTTTCACCATCTTTATCAAAAAGGGCATGAGTTTATGCATAGATGTTGGGATGTATATGGGGGAAGCTTGTTTAAATTGGGTTGTAATGTGAAGCCATTTTGAGGAACTTTGGACTAAATGAAAAGACATCATCAGCTATGCAAACAACCAAAGAAGGGTTTTCTGGGCAAAGAATGGTATGGAAAAGTTTACAAGGAAGAAATAAGTTCAATATATTTGAGAACCATAAAGAAAACAATATTCCAGACCTTAGCTAATGAGGAAGAAAAGGGAACAAGGTAAGTTCGGTGAGGTAAGCTACTGGAAGATCATGTAGAATTTTAGAGGCCAAGAGACGAATTTTGGATTTCATTCTATGACACATGAGAAAACTTTAGAAGATTTTAAATAGAGAAGAATCATACACTTATTTACATTTCTTAAAATTTCCCATGCCTGCTACATGGTAAACTGACTGGGGAGGGACACCTAGGAATAGAGATATGAGGGCGACTGGAATGAGTAGTGGGGATGGAGAAGATACAAAGAGCTGGGTTGTTTTTTTGAAGGTAAAGCCATCTTGCTGTTGGAGGAGCTGTGAGGAATGAGGGAATGTGAAGAATAAGGAAATCCAGGTGGGGCTTTTTGTCGTGTGCTTCTGGACAGAGCGGGGCACCACACCCTGGGAGAAAGACAGGTTGGAAAACAGTAAATGATTGTGGTTAAGTTGGAGACGTCTAGCATAGCTAAAGGGAAATATCAAGTATTTGAGGGGATATTTTGATGAAATCTATCTGTACAACGATTTAGATGGCATTGAGCTCCATGAGAATGGATTGTATTACCTCAGAATATGGGCAAGTGAAGAAGGGAAGCTGGTCCAGGACCAAGCTTTCCAATATTTAGAGGCTGAGCAAAGAAGAGGGAGCTAACTAAGCGGACTGAGAAGGAGAAACATTTTAGGGAGGAGAAAAACAAGAAGAATGTTGCCTTAAGAGAGCCAAGAATGGGAAATTTCCAAGGTGATGGGAGAAATAAACGATCAGATTATACAAAGGTAGTTAGTACCCTTGAGAAGTGCACTCGGAGGAAAAAAATGTGAGGAAAAAGTCTAGAGACAATTATTTTGAGAATATTTTTTTCTGAAGAGGATGGGTAAATTGGTAGTAGCTATAGGGGTCAAAGGAGCATTTTGTTGAAGTAGAGGGCAAGCTTCAAAGGAGAAGAGAGATGATAATACGAAAAGGAGAGTATATGGGAAATGAAGCCCTTAAGAGAGGAGAAGAGATGGAATTTCAAACAAAAGGGGATATGTTGAAATTATTGTAAGAAGTGTACAGAATTCATTACTGTACACAGGAATATAGAAGTTTGTAGTTCACTTTTGCATGATGCAAAAGTAACCAGTTTGTACTGATTTTTCCTACTACAGTAAAGTCTTCTCATAGGAAATTTGAGAAGTGTTTGTGTCTCTGCCTCTGCCTGCTTGTTCTTATTTTTTAAATGTTAAGCCCTTAATTCAAACAGTTACAATTAACTTTACAGAATTTATAATGTATAATATGATAGCTTTATAGATGTAAGCTTTATGAAGAAAAGTAAAAAGTAAAAACAGCTTTCTTTTCTTATGAAAAAATTATAAGAAAGTTATGTGGTCCATCTTGATGTATTTTACTTAATGTGCACTGCAAATTTATCTAACAAACACTATCTACAAAATATTAGCAATCTCTGTTCCCTGTGATACTGTTTTCTATTTAAGCTGCTTAGAACTAACAATGCCTTAACTTTACAAATTTAGCACATCACAATATGCCTTAAAACACACATATTTTTGCCCTTACTACCAACAATTAAGATTGGTTTCATTTTCAATGTGATATTCAGTATTGCATTTAATTAGCCCTTTTTTAGTTGTGCTATTTTTTGTTGTAAAATTAATACATGGGAATTATTTTTTAAATTGCAAAAAATAAAAATAGGTATATAATGAAAAGTATCTCTTTTTGACACTGCAAAACTGGCTAGGGTTAACTTTCATCAATCGCTTCACATGTATTCTTCAGAAATTTTCTATAAATACATGGCAATATTTCATTCATAGTGATAAGAAGTGCCTTGGGCTGCAATTTCCTGCCTGACCTCCTGCATACTTCAGAGTTCTTTCCCCATACCTGCCCTGTTCAGCTTAGATATCTAGACACAGTTCTTCACTGCTTTGGGGGAAGAGAATACTAAGACACAGCAGGATACCAGGACAAAAAATTCTCACTGACTACTGTTAGAAAAGCACTGGTTACTAGTATATTGGATTTTCTTTTCTTTTTTTCTTTTTTGTCAAGGAAGATTCACCCTGAGCTAACATCTGTTGCCAGTCTTCCTATTTTTTTACTTGAGGAAGATTAGCCCTGAGCTAACATCTATACCAATCTTCCTCGATTTTGTATGCGACTCGCCACCACATCATGGCTAACAAGTGATGTAGGTCCACACCTGGGATCTGAACCCATGAACCTGGGCCCCCAACGTGGAGTGTGCCAAACTTAACCACTATACCACAGGGCTGGCCCACTAGTATATTCGGTTTTCTTGACCCCTAGACTAAATTAAAGAATTCACAAGGCTGGAGAGGCTGAGAAAGGCGGACTCTGTACAGAGTAAGACTGGGAAACCACCAGAAAAACACCATCCATCACTAGCATTGCTTTCACATTGCTTATCCATCACCCAGGAGAGTTTGTACCCAAAGACAATGCACAGCCTCTCACCTAATGATATTAATCACCAGCTCATCTGCAGGGTAGGGCCTGGATGACTAGATAAAGAGTGGGTGAGTGACACAGAAGAGAACAGGAGCACCACATGGCCTTGCTCCTGGGTCCCACTCTAACGTAATTTCCTCTCACTCGTTCCCTTGCCCCATCTGCCATGGCCATATTGGCCTTCTCGTGGTTATGCAAACATCTCTCATACTTCTAGCACTTGCTGCTCTTTCAGTCTGGATTTCTTTCCTTAGATATCCACACATTCCACTCCTTTATATGTGTGGATTTCTCCTCATTCATTTCTTTGAAATCTTTGCTGATCATCTAATCCAAATAAAGTGTCACTCTGATCCATTCTCTAGCCTCTTATCTTGTCTTATTTTTCTTCATATTACTTATCACTATGACATATTTCTGTTTTTTTATTATCTATATCCCTCCAACAGTATATAAATGTATGAAGGCAGATAGGTCAGTTTATTCTGTTCATTATCGTGCTCTTCATGTCTAGAAGCCGGCATATGGCAGGCACGAATTATACAACTGAATAGATTCATTATTCATGCATTAGTAAAAGTGATAACAACTACTCATCAATTTGGCCCAATAGCAAGTAAAAAATTTCTTTTCCTACACCATTCTTTAAGAACAATTTGATTTGATTGAACCACTGTACATATTTCTCCCAGAAAGTCCTCTGTCTTCTGTTGATTTCCACTTCCCCAATTTGTCTTTTGCTATTACCCATGCTAAAAAATACTCCCTAAGCCTCTGTCTGTTATTCAGCTACAACATAAGAGGTTTCCCCATTTGGTGCCCATTATGCTGTTCACTCCAACATTTTTTTTTGCATTATAATCAGTAAAGTCTTCTTATTTTCCCCTGATCACAGATTACATTTAATAACACACATATAAGATGTTATTCTATTCACTATATGTTTGTCAGATTCTGTACTAATTGCTTTACACTTGTAACTTAGAAAAACAACGCCGACCCCAACCCAGATCTAGAAGCTAACTTTGGACAAGGATTAGTGTATGCTTATAGTGGTTCCTTTTGTGAAAGTAAAGGAAATATTTATAGTAAAAATTCCTACCTGATTTAAATGTAACCATTGGTGGGTTTTTAGTGATAGCTGGTCTTATAGTTTGCTAATACACTTTAATGGGCTCCGTTATTACCCATTGGTAAGCTCCTGAGAATGATCTTGAATCCAGAGAAGGCAATTGACACAGCTTTACATAAACATGTAAAACACTGTCTCCACTGCATTCAGGATACACATTTATATTCAGGTTATATTAATCTATAAAAAAAAAAAGAAATGCTTCTCTTCATATCTTTTGATCTAATGTACACTATTCTTGGTTTTACATATGATTGTTTTCAGCTATGATTGGGAGACAGGAAATCAGAAAAAAAAAGCAAACAATAAAGGCCATATATTATGCTTAGCAAAATGTTTTGGTATAGTGCTGGCTGTAAGGTGGTAGCAGGAGAGCAGGAGACACAAAGAGATTGGTGTAAGTCAGAGGGACAGGGATGAGAGGTAGGTGGTCCAGTCTCCTTATAATCAGCAGATGCTGCCTTCACTGTAAACTTGGAGAAGATCCAGATGACTCATTCGTTTGCCAACCACCTTCTCCCTTTTTTTCATAAGGACAAAAAAGACTGAGAGAAGAGGTGAGGTGAGATGATGAGGTTCAGGACGTGCTACTCCAAAATATGATGCCTTGGCATATTGAATGTCTTAAGATGAAGGAATGTGAGAAAATGGCAAAAGCAGGACAGTCACTCTTACCTCCTTCCCGCCCTTGTCCTTCTTCCCTGAAACAGGCCATAAAATCCTCATGTGAGAGGTGCCCTCCCCATACCCAGAGGAAAGGAGCATCCTTTTCTCCAAAGACAAAGAGACACGAAAAAGAATCCCAAGGGGCCTTGCTAAGTATCCTCCAGTTTATTACAATTACTTCATATTCCTTATCCTGCAATATTCCTCCACAACTATCCACTCCTCATCAAACCTAGCATAAAAATCCATTAAGTCTAACTGTTTTTTTGGGTTTTCATTTCCTTATGAAGCCTCCTGTGCCACATAAAACTCATATTAAATAAATTTGTATGCTTTTTTCCTGTTAATTTGTCTTTATCAATTCACTTTTCAGACTCAGCCAGGGAGTCTAAGAGGGCTGAAAAAAACTTTTTCCTCCCATACAATGTTGTGTGCCCCTTTGTCCTCAGATATTCTTTTAAAGCTACCACTGCTGCTCAGAAGTAGAGGTAGAGATTCAAGGGTATGGATTAGGAGGAGATGAATGAGCCGAAAAGGTTATATGCAAGCTTTTTGTTAGGACAATCTTTTGTAACGAAACTGAAGTTACAAAATGGGGTTGTCTATACTTCTATTCTATAAATCAACTTTAATTATTTGTAATGAAATAGGATTTGTGGTCTATGCATAAAAACAATGAAATAACAAGAATTCAGAAAAAATAATCTGTTAGAGATATACACTTTTCAATGTACTTAAAGTCTTTTATAATACAATATAATTTTCCAAATGTCTAATAATAGATTTCACCTACACCATGTTAAATTAGTAATTTTTTTTGCTCAGTACTATAAGAAAATCAAAAGATTGACTATATCTCCTGAGAATTTTCTAATTCTGTTTTGGGTTCAGGAACACCTGTTACTACATTTGATATCTAGATACTCTGTATTTAAGAAAAACACTACAATTCACGTTAATCTACGATTGTTCTCTCAAAGAAATCTCACGTAGATGCACGACTGGTGAGTTAAAACAAATTGCATTTAAGAGTTTTGCATGTAAAATCTTGCCATGACAATGTTAATCTGTCCTAGTTTTTATTTAATTGTAAAAATGATTGCCTAATAAATAGAGTTCAAGATATTTTTTTACTATCAATTAAGTGACCAGGCATGAGGAATATAAACAACCTGCATCACAGTGGAACCGCATCAATTTTCCTTCCTGGGGATGACTTCTTTAAAAAACAAGAATCTTTGTCACAACCTGTCTGCATACACCTTCTGTTATAGTTTTTAGTTAAGTAAACTCTTCATCGTTAAAGTGATATTATGATGATATAGACAGCAAATTCCTTTAATTGATGATATAATTTTCCACATAGGAATTCTCAGTTGTTGTGTTTCTTTTCCTGCCTACAATAAGTTGTTTTATGTTTTTTCATTCTATGTGAGTAGAATTGGTAAAAAATGAAAGACAATCTCATTATCAGTAATTCATGATTAATCATGTTGCATTGGCATTTGATGACAGCATTGTGCTGTTTATTCTTTTAGACTTACTATCCTGTAGTGCAACCATTTGAATATGAGTCTTAGGATTATTAGAAAAGAATCAACAGATCATACCCAGATGTACAGTGATTTATTCCAATGGTACCATCACGATTGTAAAGCTTTCAAAGACAATCACTAAAATTCTCAATTCAGGGTGAAAAAATAGCTTGCCTGAAAGGAAAAGCATTTTCAGGGGAACAAAGCCATTTAAAGTATTTTCTGAGGCAATTATTTTTTGTTGAATTACAATTGTAATGTTGATGATTCTTTTCACTAGCATGCTGTTGATAAAAGGTGCACGGAGGTGCAGAGAAAGGCTTAATTTTGACTAATTCCTTTCTTGTCTTTGCAAATCTGACCACGGCAGACAAATTTTAAACCCATATTTTAGGGCTATTTGGGGAACTTAATTGTATGATACTGGCCACCAATGCATTTCCAAGTTTTCTGTTGTAATGTCTCCCATGGTTCGTTGATTACTTATTCCTTATTCATCTGGCTCTTTGGAATGAAAACAGTTAGCTTTGATGCAGGTTATGCCAGCTAAATCAGTGAATTGGAGGACTATTCAAATAGCAACTGTCCCTACAATCTAAGCTTTTCTTTTTTTTCTCCTTTCCTTCTTTTTCTTTTTTTGGGGGGTTTTCTTTGATTCACTGATTCATTTCACTGCTTATATTATGGCAGCACCTTCACTTAGAATATGAGAATTGAAGTAAATAATACTTCCCTTTTCTTTTTCATTGAATCTTTCTGACTGATAGCTTTTGTTATCATAGTAATATTCTTCTCACATTATTTTTAGAAAGTTCTTTAGCATATATTATCTCATTTCACAACTCTACTGACATAGTTGGTTGAGATATTACTCTTTCACAGATGAACATTACAACACAAAATGGAACCTCAAAAAAACGTCACTTACTTTAGCCTTTTGTTGTGGTGAAAGAAAGATGTGTGTACTTTTTTTCACCTTTAAATACACCTTAGTTTAGTTACTAGAGCATCGACCAAAATACTTTAATAGAGTCTGACTGGAAATTCTGGAGCCACTCAGAGGGACATCAAGTAGTAACACTGTTGGCCCCTACTGACCCTCACTGGTTTTCCTCAAGGGAAAACATGTAAAGATCCTGACAGGTGGGTTGGGTTAGAATGCTGAGCTTGTGTGGTTCAACCTTGCACTTATTCTGCTTTGGAGAGGTGCCCTGCAGGATGCACGCACTCCATGTCGTAAGTTTTACCAGGCATTCTGCCATGTTGAGAGACCAGCCAATGTCCAGCTATGACTGAGGTTGGATCAATAATTATTCCTGATTCTGAGGTAAGAATTAGTAACCTTTAACCTAGTGGTTACCAGTAATAAAGATGATATATTTATCTCCTTCTGTCTTCTCCTAGTTTATACCTTCATTGATTCAGAACTCAAGTGGAGAAAAGTATGACTTTATGTCTTGAGGCTTTCATGTATCAATGATGTTTTTGAGGTAACCACAAAACAAGGCAAGTGCTGCTTAGGTTTTTTTCTGCCGAGCTTATGAGACAGAGTCCTAGGGAGGTGGGGTAAGAATATTAAAGGGAAGACTATTCAATAAGACTTCTTTAAAATATTGGTGATTAAAAAAGCCTGAGTGTTTTTGACCCAAACAATACAGTATAATATGAATGAGGTTTGCGAATATTTTGCCATTTCAATGTCATTGGTTGGTATGCAGAACAGTAGCTACAGAAAGTAGCTACAAGGGAGGAGCAAGTGTCTGAGCAATAAGACAGAGGAGGCCAAATAAGGCAATATCCAAGGACCAGGCCGCCAGTAGGGCATGCAAGAGCTTGGGACAATATTATCTGTTGGGCCCTGGTCTATATAAACAACTTGATTAAAAACTATATTAAAAATTCATGGGTCCGTGTGAGGTATAGTGAATTGTCAATGAAGATTTAGAATAATGAATAGAGAGGAGGTATTTGTTTTAGTCTAATCAGTGAAGATGTCCCAGCATCTACTCTTCCTGTTCTTGGTTCTTGAACCCAGGAACCAGCTATTCCTGTTCTTCATTGTCAATTTTACCATTCCTGGCTAATTTCATATCTCCCACCTCCAGAAACGATAGCAACACTATCATTCATCACAAGTCCATGGTTCTTAGAACTAGCTTGTATTGAAACAAAATAGATCTCCTTACCTCTGCAGTTTATTTCTTGCTGGTTAATTATCACTCATTTTATTATGCATCACACATTATGCCACAATCACTACTGACTTGCAAGGACTCTCTCATAGGTTGTTCCTATGCTTCATTGGTGAAGTTCACAAATGCAAGTCTTACCTGGAGTATGAAGTAAAATGTAAACCAAACCATTCAGAATTTCTTGACACAAACTGAGATCAACACATCTTTCAATCATGCCATCTCTTGAAATCTGGAGGCCATAAACATTGCATTCTAGAAAGTGATCTTTTTTCATATTGACTGCACCTCTGCCTTCCACACAACATTCCCATTTGTTCAAGGAATATCCTTCCCTCATATGGCAATTCTTAAGACTAACCTAGTAGAGTACAGAATCTCCATGTGGATCAGAATCAAGGAGGACATCAGTCGTAAGTGTCCATTGGCATTAAAGAGCAAAGGTCTTAAAAGCCATAAGAAGTGATAGGTATGACTCCTTCTAGAGGACTGCTTGACATATGACCTACAGCCTGCAAAGGTGGTTGGGTGACTGTCCTGGGCGCCAGTGGTGGGGGCCCACAGGATAAAAGATGCGGTCAGAACCCATTGTATTAAAAACACTGTAGACTGGAGGTAGCACCAAAGTCAGAACATAGAAGGTCAAGGGGCAAGAGCCTAAGTCCAGGGTGACTGATGGTCTGTAGGCCTGCTCTTGTCCTGTGTGTAAAATGAGTGAGCGTAACCCAAAATCCAAGTATCACCACCATTCTGGTGGTCCAATTTCAGGAACCTTGTGAAAGAAATAACACACTGGATAGTGAGAGATATCTGCTTTTCAGGTAGTGCTGCTGGAACCAGGACTTCATTGGTGTGAGTCTTAGAGCTTGTTGGGTATCTGGTCAACCCCATGTAGGTGTGAGGGGGACAATGGGAAGAGGGGGTTTGAAAGTACCCTAAAGGAAAGCAACAGGACTGGTATCCATTTATAGATGGCATTGCTGTCTCTGGCATGTTCCAGGTCCCAGAGAGGGATGTTCTTCAAAGAAAGAACTACAAAGCTGCCAAGAGGAGAGAGAGAGAGACCCAGAGCCTACTCGTCTAGGTTGATTTTGGAAGAACACTGATTTAGTTTTGAATCCTGTATCTGTGGCTTGTGAAATGTGAGAACTTAACATTTCAAAGCCCAATTTTCTTCATCTTTACAACAGAAATAATAGCTACCTGGCATATTTGCAGCAAGAAAGAAATGAGAAAATGTATTAAGTGGGTTTATAATATAGTAAATCCTCATTAAATAATAATATGGGATTCAGCCCACCTCAGACAAAAAATAAGGCTGAAACAAAATCATATTACTTTAGTGGACTCCACAGTAAGGAGCTTTTAGGGAAACTTCAGGGCAGAGTAAAGAAAGAAGGATACCATGTGGTAGATTGGAGGCCCTTATTCAGGGCTACTTGTGAAAAGGCCAATTGAATATCTGGAATTTACTCATATGTTGGAGTTCAAGAGATGCTACAGTCTGAGAAAACACAAACTGCTAAGTTACAAGATTGTAGTTGTTATAATAATATACTTTGTTGTATCTTTTCCCATTTGGCCAAAGAGTTATTTTTCCCTATTTTGGAGAACTATGCACTTGCTTAACTGCACTTTTACAAACTCAAGGATTCACATTTTGGCCTCAGGATAGTACACTATTGGCGTATAGGAGATCAAATTGCGTAGTTTTTAGAAGAAATACCATGACAGTGTCACCAAAACTTGAAGTAAAAGGATAAAAAAACTACAGTAAAATACAACAGTAAGTGAGCAATTGCATCCTTTAAGCAACTATAGTTGTACAGCGCTCTCTGAGAGGCTGTTACCAGTCTTATGGAGAATGGATACAGTCATTACCGATAAGACTTTACCCTTCATCTTTCCTTTGTACATGTGTATGTGTATATATATATCTCATATGTATAATATATATGTACATATATGTGTGTATATGTGTATAAGTATATATATATGTATAAGTATGTACATACACATACACAAATAACTACATGGAAATAGCATTGTAGACAGTGTTGTTTTTGAATAAGAACAAAAGTGACATTTCCTTGGTCTTATTTCTCACTGTCTTAGGTGTCTATAAAGTATAATATAGGGAAAAAATGTTGGTAAATGTGTAGCTCATTAGTTTACACAGCTAAGTGACTATTTTATTCATTGATCACTTCAAGTCGTAGTGTTTTGTTTTTAGAACTTTTTCATTTAGAAATTGGCCTGAAAATATATGAAAACATATTAGCTCACTTTCTTAGCTATCTTGAATATCTTATTCCAGGACATCTCTGCAGACTGAATTGCTATGTCTTCTAAAAATGTGTCTAATATAACACTATATATTTTCCTTTTAGAAAATGCAATTCATTATGTCTGAAAAGTTTGGAAAGATGCCTAGTTCTCTAATATAAATAAGTTCATATCAAGACTATAGAGACAAAAACTGAAACATACATACATTTCTTGGGTCACCTTCCATAAAGGTGTGTACCTTCTTGTACAGAATGATTTGCTCACCTTTTCAGGATGATAGCCAATGGCCACAGAGGCTACACTCTTCATATATTTTAATTATATTATGAGTATCCTTAAGTCTCAATGATGTACATACTTATATGACCCTGGAAATTGCTAAGATTTCTCATGATTTAACCAATAATTCTGACTTCTTAAAGTCCAATCTACCTGGTTCTGCTCCCTTATTAGTTAAGGGAATGTAATAATATCCAAGTAGAAGAATACTTGACTTTCATTCTTTCAATCTATCATCCAGTCACTCATTCACTCAATGACTACATTTTAAGTGTCTACCACATACCACTGTGATAAGAAGCTGACAGTTCAGAGCAGCTATTCTCATCAAAGGTATTAGAATCAATTTAGGTTCAGAGATCAGTGAAAGAGAAAGTGCAAGAGCAGCTTGCTTTGGGCAAATGTTAAAAATGACAGTATGAAGTGGGAGAATGCCACCTCTCTGGTATGTGGATGAAAGGAGGTAATCGATACTATCTTTCCAAATTCATGTAAACACTATGATTTATTAAAAAAAAAAAAAAACTATGAGCAGTTTTATATGTAAAAAAAGTTGAAGTTTGGCAAAGACTGTATATTTTTCCCCTAATTTGTTTGGTTTGATTGTTAACTTTAAAACACTCACACTATATCATCCATCCACTGGATATTGACCACTCCATTCTTAGTATTACATTCAATCTCAGAGTCTATTTCATTGTCTAAGCACCGTCTCTGTCCTCATATTTTAACATTATTTAACTCCTACTACTAACATTATTAAACATCTCGTTATTTAACAACTACTCATCTTTCATGTCAATGCAATTTCACAAAGGCAGTGATTTTTATCTAGGCTGTTAAAGGAAGTCTGGATTTGAAATCATGCTTATCTTGGAGATGGAAGCTTTACATAGGCACAGAAATAGGCCAAGCATGAAGCATTTACTGATTCATTCCAGCTAGAGTAGAAAGGCCATATTATGAAAGAATGGAGAATATGGAGGAAAGGTAAGCTGATGACATGCCATATAAAATTTGACTTTGATCACATTTTAAGCATAATTCATATTAAATACATGAAAAAAGGATAATCAATTGGTATAACAATCCCAATTTTATGTGCAAACTTTCTTCCATTCAAAATCTATTATTTTCAAAGTCTTAATTTCAGAATAGGCTAAAATAAAAAATTACTATTTTAGCATCTTTTCTCTTTGCTTTTGTCATTTATTGATCTCTAAACTATTATGCACAGATTTTGTTTTTCTCTCATTCAATAATTGCTTTGAATAGGCAACACGATATTCAATGCCATTACCTAATAAAGATAATGAGCAAAAGTAAAATACAAAAGAAAACAGTTGATGCAATGGCGAATCATCCAAATGCTTGGTTTTTTGACTTAAACCTGCTGCTGCTATAGAAGCAACTATTAGTACACTGACAGGTGCTGCCAGAATCCATTGTTTCTTTCCATCTCTCTCTCTCTCTCTGTTCTCTTTCCCCTCCCTTTTCCACCTCCCCATTTATGACAAAATTGTGGTGCTTGGAAGTGTGAATTTTCTTTGAGCATTATGTTAATAACATCAAAACTTGTCACAGTTGGATATTTTATTGGCTTGTAAACAGCCAAAAAATGTAGACGTGGTCTTTGAACATTGACTGTTTCTTTTTTGTCATAACATGCAATGATTCTCTTTTCTCATCAGTAACTGGGCTTTTGCATCCACTACAATAGTTCAGAATAAATGAATATTTTTGTTTTCCTCACAACTGCCATACTTTCTTTTTCCCTCTAAGACTTTAATTAATGGAAAAAGAAAGTAGGTGCTTTCTACCTAGTGAAAGACAAACTTCCGTGCCAAGACAAGTATTCCTTCTCCATCTAAATAATAATAATATGAAGAACAACCCCAAAACTTGTATTTAAGAGCTTGGTAATTTCCACACATATCAGCTCACTCATTCAATGTTCCCCTTGCTTCTGCAGATGTTATACTCTTCTGCCTTTATCTCTTTAGGTTGGAGAATGGTTATAAAAATATTTTATATCTCTTTTCGTAGTAACACATTGTCAAAAATTTATTTTACTGAAGTCTTAGGTTGTATTCATCAATGGAAAACCTATATTCAGGAGAACTCTGTTATCTATATGGTTATTAGTTTTCTGTCAGTGCTGTAACAAACAACACACATTTGGTGGCTTAAACCAACACAAATTTATTATCTGAAAGTTTTAGAGGTCAGATATCCAAAATGAGTCTCAGTAGGCTAAAACAAAGGTATTGGCAGGGCTATGTTCCTTCTGGAGGCTCTAAGAGAGAACTCGTTTCCTTGTTTTTCCAGTTTATAGAGTCAGTCTGCTATTCCTTGGCTCATGGGTCCCTTTCCATCTTCAAAAGCCAGCAATGGCCAGTTGCGTCTTTCTCACATTGCATTTTTCTGATACATGCTCTTCTGTGTCTCTCTTCCAAATATATAGGACTTTTATGATTACATTTAAACCACCCAGATAATCCAGCATAATCTCCTCATTTCAAGGTGGGCTGATTAACAACTTTAATTCTTTCTGTAACCTTGATTCCTGTTTGCCATGTAACATAACATAGGTTCTGGGAATTAGGACACAGAAATCTTTAGGTCATCATTATTCTGCTTACCATTATGAGTAAGGGAGGAAAACTTGTATCCACACACATATATACATACATACAAATTAGCTGTGCAAATGTACAAAGACGCTGTGTTAAAGGGTCTTCAATAGGAATTTCTAGATGGTGTAGACTTTCTGAACCAGAAATCACAAACTCATTTATGTACGTACATCAAGGCTTGTTGTACATTACAGTTTTAAGTTTCTTAATATTCTTTCTATCCTCTGATCTTCACAATAATACTGTGAGTTAGCAGGGCAGATATTATTACCTTCTACTAACACAGAATCATTCATAATTGTTAAATGTTTTATAAAAAGTCTTTCTACTACCAAATTGGTTCTCTCCAATTCTTAGGCACTAAAGGTAACTCTCCTTCTTAAGGCCCTCCGCAGATTTCCGTTGACTTGTTATTTAAGCTTATTCATCATCATTGTGTTCATTACACCTTAGCCAGATACAGACAACTTGCCTAGGGTGGCACTTAAGAAGGTGTGGCTAGGGGGCCAACTTGGGGGAACGGGTTTGGACCCTGGGTGTGGTCTTACACACTGCTCACCAAGCCATGCTGTGCCAGCATCCCACATACAAAATAGAGGAAGACTGGCACAGACGTTAGCTCAGGGACAATCTTCCTCAAGCAAAAAGATGAAGATTGGCAACAGACATTAGCTCAGAACCAATCTTCCTCACCACAAAAAAGGTGAGGCTATAAGAAGGTAAAATTTTCCTCGCACATAGGCATTTCCTCCCCTACCTACAGAAGAGCCTAACATGGTAACGTCCACACAGTTCATATATATTTAGGAATGCACCTTTAGTTTAATAAAGTTTTCCTAAAACATTCTAGGAGATATATTAATGTACCTCTTTCATCTTGCATCTTTTACTTGAAAGACAGTTATGCATGATTCCCCTGTGAGATTGGGCCAAATTCACACTCCTTCAGGACTTGATATCTCACCCCTGATTGTTCTCTTCCCTTCTTTTCCCACTTGTCTCTTCTACTCTTTCACATGGATACATTGCTCAGGGCCTGCTCTGGGAAACTCAAATTACAATAACAACCCTGCTTCACATTCCTCAGTTTCTCATGTTGTTTGCCATATGGATGGCACATATGGCTCTTTACGACTTGGCATTTCATGGTCAAGGAATACTCTAACTTCATGTAGTCCTCCCTACATGCCAAGCTTTCTGTCTTTGTCCTGTCCCATTTTCCTGTGATGCTTTGTTCATGTTTTCTTGGCCTAACACCACTGCATTGTTCAAGAGTGAATCTTATCCTTTGGAAAGCATCCTTGCCAAATCTTAAACTTGAAGCTGAAATCTTCATTCCTTAGGTGTCCTTAGGTGTCCTGCCGGGTGTCCCCGTGGTAACTGCTCATACCACTGATTATAGTGCAGTAAACTCCATGTTGCCTCCTAGAAGCAGCACAGCATAGTAATTAAGGGAATTGGATCTCAAGTCAGACTATTTTAAACTCCAGTTCAGCCACTTACTAGCAATATGAACTGAACAGGTTGCTTAATCTTTTTGTGTCACAATGTTCTCATTTTTTAGGTGAGGATTACAATGGTTCCTACCTAGTAGAGTTATTGTGTAGATTAAATTAATTAATCTATGTAGCATGTTTAGAACAGTAATAAACACGTAACTTATATGTTAGAATGTAATAAGTACAGTAGAGAGAAATAAAGTGCAAAAATATGAAGAGTGCTTAGGGGGATGAAGGGAGTGATTGTAACTTAATATAAGGTAGTTAGAGTAGGCTTGACTGAAAGATGACTTTGAGTAAAGACTTAAGGCAGTGAGGGAGTAAGCCATGTTGTTACCTGAGGAAGGGCATTTTAGGCAGGGGGAATAATAGCTGGTTAAAATTCATCAAGGAAGAGCTTTCCTGATATGTTCCGAAAGAAGCAAGATCAGTGTGGCTGGAGTGAGTGAGGAGAGAAGTAGCAGAAGGTGAGGTCACAAGTGTAAAGTGTAATGTTTCCCAGATCATACTGGACCTTGTAGGTGGCTTTAGGGAACTTAGCTTCTACTTTTGGAGAAATGGGGAGGAATGGAAGGATTTGAGCAGAGGAGTGGTACAGGTCTGACTTACAATTGGAAACACTGTGGCGTTTGTGTTGAGAGTAGAATGAGAATTGGGGGCAGGTGTGGAAGCGGTGTGGCTGATTAGAGACTGATTATTACAGTCATCCAGGCCATGGAGGAGTGCAGCTGGGACCAGGGCCCAGATTTGAAGTGAACAAGGTGGATGCTTTCAGATTCCGAATTTATTTTAAAAATTGAATGAGCAGAATTTTCTAAATGATTAAATGTGTATTGTGAGAGAATTCACGGATGAGTCCTGGGTTTGTGTTTTGTTTTGTTTTTTTAAACCGAAAAACTGGAAAACATGGAGTTTCTATCGCATGAATGGAGAAGACTGTGAGTGGAGGAAACTTGGGGAACAGGAGTAAGTTCAGGGCTGCAGTTTTGGCTATGTTAGGTTTGAGAATGAAGATATGAGTCTGGACTACAGAGGAGGCAAAAAGTCTGTGCTAGAGATACAATTAGGAGGTTTAAAGCCATGAATCATCCAAGGACTAAATCCTACAATAGGAGGTTGAAGAGAAGAGAAGGAACCAGTAAAAGGACGGCTAGTGTGGCCTATAAAAATGTCTAACAGTTAACTGCTCAGATTTTCATCTTGTCCTCTGCCAGGGGGCAGGCAGCATGGCCTTACTCCAAACTTGTAGTATTTTCTCCTTGATGCCCAACTTTTGAAAGCAGTTAATAAAATCCATGCCTTATTTCTCTCTTTTTTTTAACCCTAGTGCTCAGTACAATGCTTAATACACACTAGATACATAAATATATTAAAAAGTATCATATGGCAAGTATCTCAAATGTGAGCATAGACCACTGATACTGAGTTTTTTGCTGTTAGTGCTGAGAGTCATGCTTTGCTTTTTGAAATAAATAAGAAATACTTCCATCGGTCTTCACACTCATCTCCTGCTTTTTATTAGATCTGAAGCCTAGGATATCTGCCAATTTGACTCAGGTACCCACATTATCTACTATCAAGAAGAGGCTAACCCAGAACACACCAGCTAATGAGAAAAAGAACTTCCTCACCAATATGTCTGCCCCAATCCAGACATATTTAACCTTCTGCAAAGGTTCTAGATTAACACAATTTTCCCTACTGAGTTTCTCCAATTGGGGATATCAATAGTGGTGGTGATGGAAAAGAGCTAGAAATGGTATCTTGATATCCTTCCTGACAAAAGTATTTAAAAATGAGCAGTTCTATGACCATCTCAGGAAATGCATAGTTTCTGATGGCATTATGATGGACAGTTTACTGTGTAAAGCTTCACTAAGTAAAATAGGCACTGTGCTGGAATTGGAGTTAGAAGACCTGGGTTCAAATTCCAATTGTACGAAACACTACCTAGGTGACCTTGAGTGAATTACTAAGATTCTCTGTCTTCAACTAAGACAAGATAGAACAGAGACTAACAATATGAGGTTTGACTTGACAATTGGGTTTGATACCTGGCTCTCTCACCTGTGTGACCTCTAGGCCGCAGTTTCCTCATCTACCAGCGCAACTATGAACACATTATTTCACTTCTCTTTCCTTTTTTCATCTATCAAATGAGAATAATAATAGCAGCTACTCTAATGGGTTCTTAGGGGTATTAAATAAATTAATATATATAAATATTTAGAACAGTATCAGCCACTAATAAAGTATTCATTAAATATTAACTATTAATGATATGAATGAACATTTGAGATTAATCCATATAAACATAAAATTCAAGTAGTAAAAATAAAGACTATTTGCAATAAACAGAAGTCCTGAATTAGAAAAACAGTTTGGGAAAATATATTAGAGGGTTGCTGAGAGCTACACTTCTTATATTTGAACTTTCTAGATTTAAAATACTTTCTCTTTAATTGTGCAAAATACACTATATATTGATAGCTATAAATATATATATGCAAATAGAAAAACAATTTAGGAGAAAGGCATACGTGACATGAAACTATTGGAGCAGAAATACATTTAGTGCATCAGAGTACAGAAAGGAAGTGTTGTTTTATCAGAGTGCCTCTAAAAGCCATTAGACTATTTAAAGGCAGTTCATTTCTTTAAGTGTGCAGAGACTGATGCACTACAGAAAGTTCAGGCAAAGCCTCTTCAACCACTTTCGTAATGCCACTTTTATTCCTAAATAGATTATTTTCTGGATAATACCAGGGGCCTAAAAGCCATCTATTAAAACCTCTTAGCTGATACGATTAAGGATTTTCTTTAAGATAAAAAGAAGATTATTCCAAAATATTGAAATTATATTTCAAAATAACAGAGTTATTGCTGTCATAATTTTTGTGAGGATTGCACCGTGGTATAACATGTTATACTGAATTTTTTCTGAGGTTGAGTCTTCCTTTTATGTCCAGGAGGATGTTAAAAACAAGCTTTTTATAGTAAGGAAGAATAATAAGAAATTGCTTTCTATCAATTTTGAAGAAGAGCAACTGAAAAGCACATTGACACCTAAATCATGAATGACCCGGAAAGAAAAGAATGTAGGTTTGGATCTAGGAGAACAATCTGCCATAGTGGAGGGCCTCAAAAGTGTGTGAACATTAGACTAGGTCATCAGGAGGAACTATTGCCCAATTTGATGTTGTGACACTGTCCAAATGCTCAAGTATGGCAAGTAGGCTATTGTTGAATCAATGATTATTGCAAGTAAGGTGAGAGAGACGTGGTGTAACAGGTCCATCTAAGTTAAATCAGTATCACTAATAACGACTTGGGAGTCAGAAAACAAAAGTTCAACTTCTAGGAGAAGTCATCTGGTGGGTGTCCTAATTAAATGCCCTGAGCTTTAAGGCAAGACTCAAACCTAATGCGGAAAAACTCATAAAGAGTCAGGAAACCCAGACGCAAGACTGGGTGAAAGCCTGGGTGAAAATGGCAGGGTGTGTACCTCTGGCAAAGGAGTGAAATTCAGCAAGGGCAAATGGCAAGAGTGAAAACTACAACTTAGTTTGTTGGTATCTGTGGCCCTCAACAATATGGTGGGGTGGTCATGGAGCTCGAAATAATGCTGTCAGATTTGTTAGGGTTGGCTAGGTACCTAGATTGGACTGATTCAGAAGGTAAGAATGTATCAGCAATTGAAGCAAGAGAAAGCAAGGCCCAATACCAACCGAGACGATATACCTGAGTCAGTATTGTCTTCACTTTATCTATACCTTTCTATGCAATATATTGTAACTTTACTCCCAACCATTGCAACGCATAACAATTAGACCACAAAGGACAACTAGATAATACAGTTACAATTATTAGTATATTCTGACCAGCTCCCTTAACAAAGGCTTTCTTCTCTTTCAGCTGTGATGGGATGCCTAATGATCTTCTTTAATTGGGTTAGACACTGTTAATGAGAAGGAATAGTGACTTTTAAGAGCCTTCCCAACTCTGAAATTATATAATTTCCCAATACTCAGAATGCATGACCCTCTCTCCTTCACCTACCCTGGTCAAAATACGCTTTCTTTTTGCCAAACTGAAATTTGCAATCATAATCATATGGGAAGTCACAGCCAAGGCTTCCCCAGAGAATCTGGCCATCACAGGAACAGCTGCCCTCCTGACTATATACAGAAGCTGGGCAAAGCTTAAACAGTTCTGCCTGGGTTATTTTATTTTGTTTATTTATTTATTTTTGCTAGCTCAGGTGCCTCATGGGCCAAAGGGTGTCAGACGTATCCCTATGGACAGAAGTGGGTGGGAAATTATTCTTTCCACCTAATGGAGTAATCCTGGCTCTGCTTGTCCTCTTTATTGTCAATAGAGTGGTAGAAGGATAGAGAAACTAAAATAAGCCTTGGCTAAAAAGTCAGTAGGTGAGGCATTCCTAAGTCCCCGATGTGATGGGGAGGAAGTATACATCACCAGGTAAAAATAGAGTCTGGATTCAGGCTATATGAGTGTGAAAATACTGGCTCCATCTCATCTAGTTATATATTTGGCAAATAATTTAGATTCTCTAAAACTCAGTTTTCTCATCTAAAAATGAGAAGTAATTATAACAGCTGCCTTATGGAGTTATTATGAGCCCCCAAAGGGTGAATACTTAATAAACACACTTAGCACAATGCCTGATGCAGAATAAACACTCAACTAGTGCTGCCTTTATTATTGAGAGTCATCTGCATGCAGTAATTTCTTCCCTGGGTGATTAACAGTTGAGGATATTTTAACTGTGGCAGTGAATGCCAGAGGGCATGCCTCAAGGAATCCTGCATCAATATAGGTCTAAGCGCTCACCTAAATTTCAACTGCCTTGTTTTACTGTAACACGCATGATGAGAAATCTAGTTCATCCAATAGATTACAAAAGTCCTCCAAAAGATAAGGACCCAGCATGTATATTCTTGCTTCACACAGTAGGCAATAGATAAATGATCACTGAATCTAGTGGGTTCTTGTGGGTGCTGCAGACTTGCAGCTCTTTCCTACATAATTGAGAACAATTGTGGCTAAATAATGTAAATGATATAAACTGTTTAAAAAAAAACGTGTCACCATTGTGTGTTCTAATAGCCTTGACACAAATATTTCCACATAATTCGAAAAATAGATTTTTGAACAAGAATAAAGCATTTGGTAAACGTGAAGTGGTAGATAAGTGCTAGAAATAATGCAAAATCTACAAAGGAATGTTTTGAGTAGTCTCCGGTCTATCGACAATACACATCATTATGCATTTATAACTTAATGGTGCTTTCATTAAACACCCTGCTTCTCTGAAAAATGAAAAAATTACAAGGTTAAACTCCCAGTGTGGAGTAGATCTGGCAATGTGTACTAATTAACTTATTTTTTTAATCAGTGCACTAAAAAAGAAAGAAATGGAAAATGTCCTGCCTGGTTTTCAATTAGTGTATTTTGCTCCTTGCCATTTGTTCTCAATTGTCTATTTTGACTAAACCTTGCATTTTCCCTTGCTGAACTTTTTTTTCTTAATGCTTTTCTAAATTAACCTCTTCTCTTCTGTTGTTTGTAATATAACAAGCAGCTTAATATTGGACAACTAAATAACTTCGTTTGTGAAAAACTGAAGTTACTCACAGGTAGCCTAAACAAAATCACAAATAATTGTGCAATGGAAATGCATTTTATTTACTGTAACATTTTCATTAGGCTGAGCATTGAATCAAATTGAAAATCAAAGAATAAAACCTGCCTCATATAAGTAAAAATCATTTTTATTGGAGGGAATATTACCCCTTTCCCTGTCATCTTTTCTGGCTAATATAAAATCATGTACTGTTATACATAAATGAGGATTTGTAAAATTGCACAGCTTGTTAACAGTAACTATTTCCTTAACTTGAGATCAACCAACATTTACTTCGTTTTCCCTCACTATAATTTTGACATATTCCTGTCATTTGGTGGGAGACGATTTGGATGGAAAAGTCTCAGACACTGGCATCAAATTTTGTCTTTTACATTCTTTTTGACATAATGAACATTTCCCCCTCTTTTGCTGAAATCAGCACTGGAAAGATCAAATACAGCAGTCTTTTAACAGTTGAAAATTGTCCCTGTCATTATCTTGTCAGTTACATGAGACCTTGAATGTACAGGCTATGGAAATCTTTCAAGACAATTTTGCTAGAAGCACTGCTGGGGAAGACTGTTTATGAAACCTAAAAATTTTAATCATTAGAAAAGACGTGGGTAACTAGCATTATTTAGTGATGGCCAGAAAGCAGAGTGACATGTTTTTCCAAGCATGGCCATTCAAGGGCAGTTTGGGCAGCTTGGTCATTTTATCATATTTTATTTTTATCATTCCCAAATTTTTCTTCTGGTGTCAACCTATACATTTAATAATCCATTCTTAAGACATTCATCTCCATTAAAACCTGGATTTACCGTCCTTCTTTCAGTCTATCCTATACATGTTACCTTTGTTATAATTGGTGGGGAAAAGGAGAGTGAGGATGAGTCCTGGATCTTCCATTTGATAGCATTTACTAGTTCCTGTGATCTTAGGCAAGCTCCTTATCCTCGCTAAACCCCAGGTGCTCTCTTTAGCTGGCGCACACTACGCACTCAATAAATAGTGGCATTTCCAGGCTCTAAGGCTGATCAAAACTCAGAGCTCAATGTTGATTCCTCTGCTTTTGAAATTATACTATATATAATTCCCCCCAATTAATCTAGGCTCACATTACAGCTGTCATTTCTTCAGTAATAACTCTGCTTGTTGGTTTTTTATTTTAATTAATCCTCTGCTTCTCTATTTCTAAATTTAGAAATAGAAATTTACACTTAAATGCTTGAATGTTGTCTCAAAATCCAAATACCAATATTTGATTTTTTATTCCTATGCCAATATGCTTCTTAATTCCCACATTTATGTCAATAATATTATTACTCTCTTCTTCATCAGAGATCTTAGGAGCAGGACTTCACATTTTAATTTTTCCTTTACTTCCTATATTCACTTTTTCATGTAGGACAACCTATTCTTTCACCCCAATATCTCTTGGATGATTATTTACATCCAGTGCTGCCAACTTGTTCTGTGCTCCTGTCACTATGAGTCTCATCTACACAAATTTCTGATTTATCATCTTCATCTCATTGAGTTTGTTCTGCAATTAAACACTAGGCCACTTTTGGCATTCACCACTTTTATTATCTAATTCTCTTACGCAATACCTATTAGTCATAACTATGCCAATATTTAATATCTGAGGACAATCATTTCATAATATCTTAATCTATTCATTCAGGAAATTCCTTTTCAAGACTACTGTGTGCCAGGGCTTGAGGATAGCAGGATGAACAAGATAATGTTTCTGATTTAAAGAGCCTATAAGCCTTTAGGGAGGACCAGTGACTGCCCACATTATTAAAATAATCTTTGTACATTAGTACAAAGCAGTATGGGAGCACCTAGGATGTGAAGTTGAACTCATCATTACTATTCAAATGTAGCTCTCACTATTAAATGATATTTATTTTCTATATCTTCATATCCTTGCATGAATTAAAATTTTGAACTTCAGAATCATATGTTCTACCATATTTTATTTTAAGCTCTAATTTATTGAGTGTTTATAGTAAACTAGGTATTAAGTCCTTCCATACCTTAAATAATTTAATATTTATAATAACTTTAAGCAATATATTATACTGGTCTCCTTTTATAAAAGAGAAATGGAGGCCCAAAAACTGAAGTGTCTGGTTCAAATTCAACCAGATAATATATCTCAGAAATGAAATTCAAACCTAATGCTATCTAATTATAAAGTTCAATCTTTTAAATCCAGCATAAGCTTTCTGCTCTAGAATGCCATTTCTATTCACCCTCTTCCATACAAGTTCTATCAATTTCACATACTACCCTCTCCAAGAATCCTGATATCCATAAATTGTGTTGATTTCTCTGTTCTCTAGATATTTGAATTTGCATTATTTGACAGATTTGACAGAGTGTGGTGGGCATAGGACTAGTACCTTCCTCTCATATGGAAAAGACTAAAAGCAGGAGGGAGCCCGAGCAACCCTAAAAGCAGGGCAAGTACAAAGAGACAGTTGGAGGAATTCACATTACACCAATGAAACGCAAAAGCAAGTGACCACTGCGGGTTAAATATAGGCTCCATGAGGCTAGAATCAGGAAAGAAATTCTTCCGCAAAGACCTTCACAGAGGGATGAGGTGTTTCCAACATAAGGAATCTGTGTGGAATCCAACACTGAAATGCAAGGACTGAGATGAAGATCAGAGGTCAGAATGTCTAGAGGAGACATTTCCCACCTCAATGAAGTGCAAATAGTAAATACTCATAAGAATACACAGCAGAACCCCCACACAAAAAAAAGCCTACATTTAAAAATTTGTCGTATCTGAGGGCATTCCACAGCCAGGAATATAAATGCACTCACCTCCTAAGTCTTATCCTTTGCTCTTAAGCTCTCCCTTCCTCACACTTCAAAAATAAATAAAGATCAACCTTGGAGGACAGAGAAAGAACTGCTAATTAGCAGAGAGAAAGAAATGTGAGGAAGAAAAAATAGACAGGAAATGCCCCCTCCCTACTGTGGGCTTCTAGACCTGAGTTGCACCCAAGCTGGGGGAAGAAGAACTTGAATTTTTGACTGTCCTGGACTTTTTAATGCCCGAACAAGTAAGACTATTTATTCATATTTAAAGGTGACCATGAAAGCTGTGAGGTTTGGTTCCACATTTCCTCCAAGTTTAGGAATCCAACATTCAATAGAATAAGTTTAAAAAGCAGTGGTGGAAAAGAAAATAACTTTCTGCTCATACTCTACTTTGTCTAGCTCATTCAATGAGTTGGTTATCCTTGTTAGTATCTTAAATGAATAATACATTGAAAGCTCTCTGGCACTTTTATTTTTGTATGTCCTTTAGGAAGAAAACATAATATATAGTTATTTTGCATAGCCCATTGAAGAGTGGAGATTCAACGATTACATGTAACTAGAATATCTTTTCCCCAGCTAATTGTGTAATCAGTTCTCTTTTCAAATTATTTTCCATTTTAAAAATCCTTCATTCATTTATATCCATTCACTTTTATTCTGAGAAACTGTGGGACATTTTATTATATATTTCAGTTCCTTTGCCAAACATCTATCAATTTTCTACTGATCAAAATCCTTTATATCTCTCAGGGCCTAGTTCAAATGCGACTTCTTCCTCAGGAAGCTTCCTCCGTACATCTCTTGTTACATTTTTCAGAAAAGTCTTTTTTAAAAATTTCTATTTTCTCTAGGTTTGGTGATATAGAAGAAGTTACTTAACTTCTATGAGTTGAAGTTTCTTTATCTGTAAAAAAATCAGGGAAGATTGTTCAGAATTTAAAAGGGAATAATATATGTAATATGTTTTTCATTACATCTTCATGTGTGATATGTATTTAAAGAAAACAATATCTATTATTATTAATAGTATTATATCAATCTTGCATTGTTGGATTAGATCTATCTAAAATAAAAAATAATATTTCCCTTAGTGGCGAGATCCCTTGTATCAGAATTATCCAGAAAGGCAGAGGATCAGAGTAAGAAGAAGGAACTATCACTACAAAAACAGAGGTTGGAGTGATTCCATTGTGAGGAAGGGGCCATGAGCCAAAGATTCCAGATGTCCCATAGAAACTGGACAGGGCAAGGAAACAATGGAAGAGCCTCCAAAGTACCAGTGTCTCGACTTTAGCCTAGAAAGACTAATTTTGAACTTCTGATTTCCTGAACTATAAGATAATAAATTCATGTTATCTTAAGCCACTATAAGTTTGTGGTAATTTGTTACAGTAGTAATAAGAAGCTAATACATTGCTTAAACTTTATATAACAGTCTGAGCTTTGGTGGATTTATCTGAGAAGTAAACTCAAAATTTTTAATCTCAATCTGAAAATAGCCCTGATACAGACTAGTTAAGGAGTATATCAAGAATTATAAAGTGTCTGAGATTTTACTCTACTTGTTAAGCTAAAAATTTAGCTTGGCAGTTTCATGGATTCTGAGAGATAATACAAGACCTCTGGATCAGAGACAAAGGAATTTATTACTCACAGCATAGGAGGCAACACAAATATCAGCATATTTGAGTTGGTTTCCTTTGCCCACATGTCCCACTGGGGTGAGACAATGGGCCCAGATGGACATTACTCATGCAGCGGGTTTGCATCACAAATGAGGAACTCAGGTCCAAAGGCCCAATTTTTTTGAAAAAACTACAAACATAGCAAGCTGAAGCAAGCCAGTCCTCTACCCGCTGGGAGCAGGTAATTTCATGGTAGTCATGCTGCTGTCCTCTTGGCTTAATGACTTGCCTATGTGACTAGCTACAGAAACTGCTCAGTATCAAGAGACAGAATGTCCAAAGAGACCACTTTGTTCACACCATTTTTTATAGTCAGAAGTTTAAGTACTATTGTAGTGTAAAGCTTAATAGATCTTTACATTTCCTCCTTTTATTTTTTATGCCAATATTTATAACATATGGAATACATATATATTGAGAAGTATTTTAATAGTGATCATGTTCTTAATTACATATAGTTTCCAGGAGAATAATTTTCCATCTGGATTTCTTTGGAGTATTTACTGAAATCCACAAATACATTCCATGCCTCTCGGTAGTCTTGGATATCTGTGCAGGGAGCACTGTGCCTGCTCATGAGAGTGGTTGTCCATAGGGGTTCAGGTGTAAATATCAATAGATTTGAGGGGCAATTGAACGAAGTGTACAGATTACTATGGCATTATATTCTCCAAGAGTCATCGCTTTTCCCTTAACAAAAATACCACTTTTACATCTGATTACATCTATTAACTCTTGTAAGGCAAAATAACACAATGGAGAAAAAAATACAAAATTTTAGGTAAAATTTATAGCAAAAAGTATGCCCCACTTTCATTGAAATCGGTTTTAACAATTGGTGTTATGTGTTAAAATTGTTGACAAATGAATGGATGACTGAAATTTAAAAAAAACAAAAAAATGAAAAAGAAAAAGCTATGAATAAACTAATCTCACTCAAACTTTGGTGTGAATTATAATAATCTGAGGCAAGTATATAAATATTTTAGTTGCTGTACCCCTTATTTGAGATGCCGATTTAGCAGATACCAATGTTTGTAATTTTTGTCAAGTTTTCCCATAGTTTAAAATTCTCTTCTCTAAAACACCTTTTTAATTTGTTTCAGAGAACCTGATATGTTTTCCTGAATTTGGAGGTCACCGTGGATTGGGGACTGACAGCCACTGCAAACATACAAATGCAAAATGTAAGCTGATTGAGATGGGCATGTTATCCCAGAATTTGTTGAGCCAAGAAATATGTGTTGAGCCAAGAAACGTGTGAGTGAAGTAAACCTGCGAGAGAGAAGTCTGGCGTGGGATTATCTACTGACCCATCTAAAAGAGTCAACAAGAGAAGTGGAGAGACCCCAGCATCAAGAAACTGGTGGTGAATGCTGAATTATTGGGGACTAAGAGAACACTCATCTTAGTGATGCACCTGCTCTTGAGTAAGAAGCGCCCAGAGATGGTAATTTCTGAACAACCTGGGAGAAAGAGGCTGTTTTAACCACTACCTGACCCAGAGAGCAGACAGCCACGCAATCCACACATTATTACTTCCCCAGCTGCTACAAGAGAAGACATAACCAGGGAGAGAGTGCAGGAAGAGTATGCTCCATCCTCAAATGCCAAGATCTGCCAATTTCTGGGCATGGGCAAGAAGGTATGGGAGATTTCTTATAAGTAAATAATTATTGATTGCCATCTTCAACAAGATCATCTAGTTTCAGAATGGAGACCTTGTTCGCACCATAAAGAGGGAATAGTATTGTCTATTACCAAGAATTTGGGAAGCTTTCCGAAGTTTCCATCCAGTGACATGGAGATTACCCTCATGAAAAAATGTTAAAGGGACTGTGGGAGCCTAATACATAGATAAATAAATAGAATTGTATTTTACTCTCTTTCTAGAAGTTGTTTGCTTGCACTGGAGCAGCACTAATCTGGCATTATAGTGCTCTTTCTTTGTCCCATGGACAATGAACTTTATGGAATTCTTCAGAGGTTTTCTTACACTCCCATACCACTAGAGACCCCTACTTTCAATTCCCTGATATGAACAATGCTTCCTCCTGACTTTCTCCAACCCCACCACTTACCTATGCCTATTTTACACATGATGAGACGCATTTAGACTCTTTCTAATGAGTTTTCATTACTCCTGGCAAGAAATCCTCTTAGGCAGGGACCTTTTCAATTTTACTCAAAGACTGCTGTCAAAGAGTCCACAGCTGGCTCCACGGCAAATGCCCATATTTCCACTATCATCAATGGAAGAACAGCTTATTTTCTTTGGAAATTGTCAGACATGAACCAAGTACAATTCCTTTTGTCCTCCAAATTTTGGAGGACACATGTAGGCTTTCTGAATTATTCTATTTTAAAAAATCATTGCTACTAAAATTTTCAAGAATCTATAACTACTTTAATAGAGCCTGGAGTTAGGTAATTGACTAAATGTGGTTGAACTTGTTATACAATCTGATAGCACTTATAGTTCTCAGACTGTAGGCCTTCTGTAAGAAAAAAAAAAGTCATTATTGATACAAAGGCTCCTACATATCTTTCTGAATTTATTTCCTACCACTATAATCCTAATTCTCTCATACAGTCACACAGACCTCTGCTTTTCCTCAATAGTCTCAATAATGCTTCTGACTCAGAGCGTGCGATTTTGATGCTCTTGTTTATAATTCTCTTCTAGGAAGAGTGTCATTTCCCTAGAGAGATTTTTCCAAACTCCTGACCCTGTGACCCAATAATTTTCTCTTTTTCCTGTGCTCCATTTTAATTCATGGCAATTGTATCTGACATTGAATTATATAGCCTATATTTATCGTTTATTATCTGTCTCACTCATTAGAATACAAGCTCCAAAGGGCAAGGATTTTGTTTCTTTGTTTACAACCATATTTCCTGTACCTAGAGCAATGCCTGGCATAAACTTGGTATGCCGTATTTGTTAAATGAGTGAATAGTTCAAAAATGATTTGGATGCATGTGTTCTCATTGTAGTATGTAGAACTCTGGAGAATGAAAGCATGGATGGGAAGGGCGGTTTACTGTAGAAATCTTCCTAGAAGTGGGAATAATTCCAAGGTTTGAAAAATGAGTAGAGTTGCAGAAGATATAGCAATGGAAATAGAGCACACTTATACAAAAGAGTCATCATGAAATCATGGCAATGAGAGATAGTTTGATGGTGAAGAAGTTAATGGGAAATTAGTGGAGATAAGGCAAGAAGTAGCAGAAGCCAGATCACAAGGGACTCTGGATGCTATCCTGTTTACAACCTAAAAGCTATAAGGTTTTGAAGCTATAGCAGATTTTTAAATAGTAAAGTGACATTATCAGATTTATATTTTAAGAAAATGATTCCTGTATCTAAGAAGAGGAGGGATTGGAAAGGAGCCAGACTAGAGTCAGGAAGAGTGATGCAGAGGCGATGCAGCAATACACAAAATAAGTGAGAAAGCCTGGACTAAGGTAGCGGCAGTGGGGATGAAGAGAAGCACAATAACCACTGAGATGGTAAGGAGATGTAAGCTACAAG
Source organism: Ceratotherium simum simum (assembly GCF_057802395.1). Classification (NCBI taxonomy): domain Eukaryota; kingdom Metazoa; phylum Chordata; class Mammalia; order Perissodactyla; family Rhinocerotidae; genus Ceratotherium; species Ceratotherium simum. The sequence continues at coordinate 27,238,301 of NC_141907.1, read as the reverse complement.
GCTTTATCACGTAATGAATGTGATGGAAGCATGAGAAGAATCAAGGATGACCCTAGTTTTATGGCTTGGCAATCAACTGAATGAGGATGCTACTTGACTCACTGAGATAGGAAATGTGGCAGAAGGACAAAGTTTGGGGAAAGATTGGTTTTAGTTTGGAAAAGAGAACTCTGAGATGTATGTATGTTTTGTTTGTTTTTAATAAATAAACTTTACTTTCAAGAGCAATTTTAGGTTACTAGCAACATTGAGTGGAAAGTATAAACGAGTTGCCATATACCCCCGGTTCCCACACCTGTACAACCTCCCCCACTATAGATATTTTGCACCACAGTAGTACATTTGTTACACTCAATGAACTTACATTGATGCATCATTATCACACATATCCATAGTTTACATAAAGGTTCATTCTTAGTGCTGTACATTCTATGGGTTTTGACAAATGTATCCACTATTGTAGTATCATACAGACTAGTTTCACTGCCCTAAAAATCCTCTGTGCTCTGACACCCTCCCCACTAACACAAACACTGATCTTTTTACTCTTTATAGTTTTGACTTTTCCAGAATGTCATATAGTTGGAATCATACAGTATAAAGCCTTTTCAGATTGTTTTCTTCACTTAGTAATACGCATTTATGTTTCCTTCATGTCTTTTCATGACTTGATAGCTCATTTCTTTATTGCTGAATAATATTTCATTTCTGATGTACAACAGTTTATTTATCCATTCACCTACTGAAAGCTCTCTTGATTGCTTCCAAGTTTTGGCAATTATGAATAAAGCTTCTATAAACTTCTGTATGAATGTTTTTGTGTGGACATAAGTTTATTTGAGTAAATACCAAGGAACGGAATTGCTGGATCATGTGGTAACAGTATGTATAGTTTTGTAAGAAACTGCCAAACTGACTTCAAAGTGGCTGTACCATTTTGCATTCTCACCAGCAATGAATGTGAGTTCCTGTTACTTCACATCCTTCCCACCCAGCATTTGTTGTTGTCAGTATTTTGAATTGTGGCATTCTAATAGGTGTGTAGTGGTATCTCAATGTTGTTTTAATTTGCATTTCCCTAGTGACATAAGATGTACAGCATCTTTTCATATATTTATTAGCCACTTGTGTGTCTTCATTGTTGAGTGGTCTGTTAGAGTTTAGGCTATTTTTTAGTCAGGTTGTTTATTTTCTTATTGTTGTGTTTTAATAGTTCTTTGTATATTTCAAATAACAGTTCTTTATCAGCTGTGTCTTTTACACATATTTTTACCTAGACTGTGGCTTGTAGTTCATTCTCTTGAAATTTTCTTTCACAAAGCAGAAATTTTAATTTTTACTGCAGTCCAACGTATCAACTATTTTCTCCATGGATTATGTGTATGCTGTATCTAGAAAGTCATTGCATACTCAAAGTTATCTAGGTTTTCTCCTGTGCTATATTCTAGGAGTTTTATACTTTTGTAGTTTACATTTAGGTCTATGATCCATTTTGAGTTAGTTTTGGAGAGGGTGTAAGGTCTGTTCTAGATTCACTTTTTACATGGGGGTGTCCCATTGTTCTAGCACCATCTGCTGAAAAGACTATTTTTGCTCCATTTTATTGCCTTTGCTCCTTTGTGAAAGATCAATTGACTATATTTATGTGGGTCTATTTCTGGGATCTCTATTTTATTGCATTGAAATATTTGTCTATTTTTTTTTCTTTTGGCCAATACCACACTGGCTTAATTACTGAAACATTTTTTAGTAACTCTTGAAGTAGGATATGTCAGTCCTCCAGCTTTGTTCTTCTCCTTCAATACTGAGTGCTATTCTGAGTCTTTTGCCTCTCCATATAAACTTTAGAATCAATTTTCTGATATCCATGAAATAACTTACTGTGATTTTGATTGAGATTGCATTGAATTTATAGATCAAATTAGGAAGAATTGACATGTTGGCAATATTGAGTCATTCTATCCATGAACATGGAATATCTCTCCCTTTACTTAGTTCTTTTTTGATATCTTTGATCAGAGTTTTGTAGTTTTCATGATATAGATCTTGTACATATTATGTTAGAGTTATACCTAACTATTTCATTTTGGGGGGTGCTAATGTAAATGTTAGTGTGTTTTTAATTTCAAACTTCACTTGTTCATTGGTAGTATACAGGAAAGCAACAGACTTTATAAATTAATCTTGTGTCCCATAACCTTGCTATAATCACATATTAGTTCCAGGAAGTTTTTTTTTTTTTTTAAAGATTTTTATTTATTTTTTGCCCCCAAAGCCCCAGTACATAGTTGTCTGTCACAGCTGCACATCCTTCTAGTTGCTGTATGTGGGACTCGGCCTCAGGCTGGACAGAGAAGTGGTGCCTTGATGCACACCCGGGATCCGAACCCGGGCCGCCAGCATCACAGCGCGCGCACTTAACCACCAAGCCACAGGGCCGGCCCCCAGGAAGTTTTTTTTTGGTCGATTCTTTCAGATGTTCTACATAGGCTATCATGTCATCTGCAAACAAAGACAATTTTATTTTTTCCTTCCTAATCCCTATAACTTTTATTTCCTTTTCTTTTCTTATTGCATAGCTAGAAGTTTCAGTATGATGTTGAAAAGCAGTGATGAGAGGGGATATCCTTGCCTTGTTTGTGATCATAGCAGGAAAGCTTTGATATTCTCATCATTAAGTATGTAGGGTTTTTGCAGATATTCTTAATCAGGTTGACGTTTTCCTCTATTCCTAGTTTACTGAGACTTTATCATGAATCAATGTTGGATTTTGTCAAATGCTTTTCTGCATCTATTGATAAAATCATGATATTGTTCTTTTTTAGTCTGTTGATGTGATGGATTATATTAATTGATTTTCAAATGTTGAACTAGTCTTGCATTCCTGCAATAAATTTCACTTTATAATTCTTTTTATACACTGTTGGATTTGATTTGCTAGTGTTTTGTTGAGGATGTTTGCATCTATGTTCATGAAAGGTGTTGGTCTGCAGTTTTCCTTACTTGTAATGTCATTGTCTGGTTTTGGTATTAGGGTAATGTTGGCCTCAGAATGAGATAGGAAATATTCTCTCTGCTTCTATATTCTGGAAGAGATTGTAGAGAATAATTTCTTCTTTAAATATTTGGTAGAGTTCACCAGTGAACCTATCTAGGCTTGCTGCTTTCTGTTTGGAAAGTTTGTAAGTATTGATTCACCTTCTTTAATAGCTATAGGCCTATTCAGATTGTCTGCTTCTTCTTGTGTGAGTTTTGGCAGATTGTGTCTTTCAAGGAATTGGTCCTTTTCATCTAGGTTATTAAATTTGTGTGCATAGTTTTTCATAATATTTCTTTGTTATCCTTTTATTGTCAATGGGATCTACAATGAAGTCCCCTCTTTCATTTCTGATATTAGTGACTGTGTCTTCTATCTTTTTTTGTTAGTCAGACTGGTTAGAGTCTTATTATTTATTGAACTTCTTAAAGAATCAGCTTCTGGTTTTGTTGATTTTCACTTTTGATTTTCTATTTTCAATTTCATTGACTTCTGCTTTAATTTTTATTATTTCTCTTCTTCTGCTTTCTCTGGATTTCATTTGCTCTTCTTTTTCTAGTTCCCCTAGGTAGAAGCATAGTTTATTGATTTTAGATCTTTCTTCTTGTCTAATTCATGCATTCAGTGCTTAAATTTTCCTCTCAGTACTGCTTTAACTGTATTCTATAGATTTTGATAAGTTGTAATTTCATTTTTATTTACTTAAAAATAGTTATAAATTTCTCATGAAATTTCTTCTTTGACTCCTGTGTTATTGGGAAGTCTACTGTTTAACCTCTGAGTATTTTGGGATTTTCCAGCTATATTTCTGTTACTGATTTCTAGTTTAATTCCATTGAGGTCTGAGAAAAGACATTGCATTATTTCTATCCTTTTAAATTTTTTAAGACGTGTTTTATGGCCCAGAGTGTGGTCTATTTTGATGAAGGTTCCATGGGAGCTTGAGAAGAATCTGTGGTCTGATGTAGTTGGATGGAGTCATCTATAGATGTCCGTTATATCCAGTTGATTGGCGGTGCTATTGAGTTCAACTATTCCATTTCTAATGTTCTACCTGCTTTATCTGTACATTTCTAACAAAAGAGTGTTCAAGTCTCTAACTATAATAGCAGATTCATCTATTTCTCCTTGAAGTTCTACCAGTTTTGCCTCTCATATTTTAACTCTGATTTGTATGATGCATACATTAAGGATTGTTTTGGTCTCTTAGAATATTGACTCCTTTATCATTGTATAATACTCCTATTTTTTCCTGATAACTTCCTTGGTCTGAAATTTGCTCTGTCTGAAATTAATATGGTCATTCCTACATTTTTTTTTTTTTTTTTTTTTTGCTGCAGAAGTTCACCCAGAACTAACATCTGTTTCCAATCTTCCTCTTTTTGCTTGAGGAAGATTGCCCTGAGCTAACATCTGTGCCAATATTTCTCTATTTTGTTTGTGGGTCACCACCACAGCATGGTCGCTGCCCAGTGGTGTAGGTCTGTACTGGGGAACTGAACCCAAGGCGTCAAAGTGGAGTGCACCAAACTTAACCACTGGGCCACAGGACTGGCCCTCCTGCTTTCTTTTGATTAATGTTAGCAGGATATACCCTTCTCCATCCCTTTACTTTTAATTTATATGTGTCTTTATATTTAAAGTGGGTTTCTTGTAGACAGCATATAGTTAGGTGTTGTTTTTTGATCCAATCTGACAATCTCTGTCATGTAATTGGTGTATATAAATGATTAGTATTATGTGATTATTGATACACTTGGATTAATATCTACCATATTTATTACTATTTTCTACTTGTTGCACTTATTTTTTGTTCCTACTTTTATCTTCTGCACTTTTTCTGCTTTTTGTGGTTTTAATGGAACATTTTATATAAACTCATTTTCTCTTGTTTCTTAGTATATCAGTTATATTTCTTCTTCTCTTTTTTTCTTTCTTACTTTTGTTGTGGTTGCTCAGAGCTTGCAATATACATATACATCTAATCCAAGTCCACTTTCAAATAACAGTATACCACTTTATGGGTAATACAAAAACCTTATAGTAACAAAATATATCTGTTTTTTCCTTTCTATCCCTGTATCTCTGCTGTCATTCATTTCACTTACACATAAGCATATATATGCATATGTAATCAAATACATTGTTGCTATCATTTTGAACAAACTGTTATCTGTTAGATCAATTAAGAATAAGAAAAATAAATATTTTTATTTTCCTTTACTGATGTTCTTCCTTTCTTTATGTAGATCTGAGTTTCTTACCTATATCGTTGTCCTCCTCTCTGAAGAGTATTTCTTGCAAGGCAAGTCTACTGGCAACAAATCTCAGGTTTGTTTGTCTGAAACAGGCTTTATTTCTCCTTCACTTTTGGAGGATAATTTCACAAGGCACAGAATTCTAGGTTGGTATTTTTTTTCTCTCAACGCTTTAAGTATTTCACTCTATTCTCTTCTTGCTTGCATGGTTTCTGAGGAGAACATAGATCTAATTCTTATCTTTGTTCCTCTATAAGTAGGTGTTTTTTTCCTCTGTCTTCTTTCAGGATTTTTTCTTTATTTTTGACTTTCAGTAGTTTGAAAATGATACATCTATGAATAGTTTTTTTGTTTTTTTTGGCACTTGTCCTGATTGATGTTCTCTGAGCTTCCTATATCTGTAGCTTGATATCTGAAATTAATTTGTGGAAATTTTCAGTGATTATTGTTTTGAATATTTCTTTTTATTTCTCTCTTTCTTCTCCTTCTAACATTGCCATTACCCATATATTTCACCTTTTGTATTTGTCCCCGGTTCTTGGATATCTTGTTTGTTCAGTCTTTTTTTTTTCCTTTCGGTTTTGAAGGTTTCTTTTGTCATATCCTCAAGTTTAGAGATTCTGTCCTCAGCCATATCCAGTCTATTAATGAGACTATCATAGGCATTCTTCATTTTTGTTACAATGTTTTTGACCTCTAGCATTTCTTTTTGATTCTTTCTTAGAATTTCCACTCTCTGCTTACATTATCCATCTGTTCTTGCATATCATCTTTTGTTTTCATTAAAGTCCTTGGCATATAACCATAACTTTTAAAAATTTCCTGCTCTGATAATTCCAACATTCCTGCCATATCTGACTCTGATGCTTGTTCAGTTTCTTCAAACCTTATCTTTTACCTTTTAATATGTTTTGCAATTTTTGGTTGAAAGGTAAACGTGATCAAATGGGTAAAAGTAAATAGGCCTTTAGTAATGTGGTCATGAGGTATGAGTGGAGAAGTGTTCTATAGTCTATAAGTAGGTCTCAGTCTTCCGGTTAGCCTGCATTCGGGACTCAGTATTTTTTCTCCTCCTTCAGTGGGACAAGATAGCTAGAGTGGGCTAGAGTTGGGTATTTCTCTTCCACCATGTAGATATGTAGATTAGGCTTTGATAAAACCCCAGCAGGTTAGACTCTGGTAAAATAGTTTCTGCTGAGGGCAGGCCTGTTTAGAAGGGCAGAATACTCTGGAGTATTTAAAAAGGGTTGCTTTTCCCCTATCCCTTCCAGAAGCATGACGGAATTTTTCTCTGACATTTGCTGTGAGGACCTGGCAGAGCTCCTGGAGTAAAACTCACAAAAACGTGGGAGGCCCCCCTGACTGGGTCCCCCTGTAGTTTTTAACTTTCAGAGTAGTACACACTGAGCCTCCAGGAATTTGTCAATTACAATTCAGGTTTTTCTACCTGTGCACTGGTTCCTGGGAGGTTTCTACTCATGAGTTTCTGCTCTGGTAAGTTGTGATTCTATGTTTGTCTCTCCAATTTTTTGTGCAGCAGTTTGCACTGTGACCTCTCTTCTCTAATGGATCTAGGAAGAATTGTTGATTTTTCAGTTTGTTTAACTTTCATTTGTTGTTAGGATGGCATGGTGACTTCTAAGCTCCTTACATGCTGGAGAAGAAACGTTAAGTCTGCATATGTATTTTACAATTTTTAATGTTGTGTGGGCAATTGAGTATTTTGGCTCTTGAATGCCGACCGAGGGTTTTTGATAAATGATATAAATTTGGGAATGTCCAGCACTTAAGTGCTTGGAATGTCCAGCAGTTAAATGCTAATCCTCACATCAGATTGCAGATTTTTTGATATGGAGTTTAGAATTGGGTCAGCCCTTGCTTGTGATTTTTTCCTATTGACTCATATATTACAGAAGTATTGACAGATTCTTCAGAATAAATGGCGAAGAGTAGATTCCAAATAGAGGCAAAAATTGTGTTGACATTTGAGTCATGGAAGGAAGGAAAAAAAAGATACAAAGGAGAAAGAATTATTTTGACAGGCGGTGATGTACTCATATCCAGTAACTCCAAAACAGGAATGGTTCTCAGAATCTGTTAATACTAAAGGTAGGAGCCAGATTTGGTTGAGGTTACCGTGAGTTGCCCAAGGTCACCTATTAATGCTCCTGACTAAAGAGCTGGAACTGGATGTCAAATTTGCTTAATTATATTCCTTGACTGCATTTGGAGACAGCAGGTCAATACCTGAAGAGGATTTAGCAAGAACTGATGACAATGTGCATACATAATTTTGCACTGTGAAATTCATATACATCCTTGAATATAAAAATGCACATTTACATCTATCCCATCTCTTGATTCTGACAGAATCTGTATCTAATTAGTATCCACATTTAGCAGAAGAAGAACTTGAGGCTAAGTGTGGTTAGAGACTTTCCAATGTCAAGCAAAATGTAAGTAGTGGAGGTGGAACTAGTCGTTTCACTCAAAATTTCATGTTCTTTCCACTTCTAGTTGGGCTGAAATAGAATACATGAATTTATTCTTGACATACTAGCTTATTTGCTACAAATGTTATAACTTGGGTTGAGAAACCCCTAATTGAAAAAAAAACTGTAAAATTTAGATGGAAGATCAAAAAAACACTTTTTTAAAAAACTCATGGTAATCTGTTTTCTCATAAAAAGGTGCACATATGCAAGGATATTGTAATCAGAATACCCAGGGGAATTCACACACTCATTAAACTCCTCAAGCAGAGAGCAATGTAAACTAACACAGTGGAAATAAGGTCAGTGAACACAATGAGCGAAACACCTCACAAAGGAAAATTGGTGTGTAGCCTTGAAATCCTCATTTTCTACAGTCTAGAAAATGTGTCTAGCTGCTAGTTTAGATTACTGCTGTGTAAATGTGGTCATGCCATTTGGAAGTGGAGAGATACACAACTGGATAGGTCACAGGAGGCACAGATGTGTCAAGAGAGTTGGTTAAATGTTTTCCATTTTCCAATTACCAGCACTTTTCTTCAGTCCTGGAACTTTCAAATGGACCCGTCCCCCACAAATGGCTAACCCTGTGTATAAGAATTATAAATAGATGGGTACTTTGTGGTGAGGGATTGACATAACACAATATGAAAAGTGTTTTGTGATTTGTAAAGTGTTGTGTCAATGCAAGGAGTTTTTATTCATTAATATTTTTACTCTTCTACAAAATATGGTGGGCAGCTATTAGATGCCAGACACTCTGGTATCCCCGAGGGAATAAAAATGTGTCAAATGTTCTGTCTGCCCTCAAGAAGCCTATTGGATGAAACAGATAAAATTACAGTAGAGTTTGATAAGTACTTTAACAATGACATGACAGTATGCTGTAGGAACGCACAGATCTTCCGTAGGCAGATGGGAGAGTCTTCCCTGAAGGGGCATCATTTGAGATGAGGGAGGGAAAATGATAGGTTTTCGATGACTGGAGGGCAGGGAAGTTGGATAGAAGTAAGCAATAGCAAAGCCATAGAGTTGTGAATTACCATCATGTGTGCAGAAATGAATGACTTCAGTGTGATTGTGGCATAAGCTGTAAGATTGCCAATGAATATGAAGAAAGTGGAAACCAGACTTCAAAATTAAATACTGCAATATTCCTGCTTTCTCTCACAAGCAATGGAGGCTTACTGAGGTCTTCCAGCAGAGGTGCTATGTGATTGTGATTGTTGTTTTGTGATAACCGGGGAAAATATGGAACATACATAGAGGTGGGAAAAGACCAGTGGCAAAGAGTTCCTTTTTAAAGCAAACTATGTGGATTTTATTATCAATATTCCCCAAATAGGTCTCTTATACCCTCTTCAATTGTACTATTATAATATTGCAAATATTTTATCTTAGATTTAGGTCTGGTCTATGTTACATAAATATTGACCAGTAGAGTAGCAGTGGAAAAATAAATTGATCTCCTTGAATCTGCAAGTAAGGATATTAGTCCAGTTGTTCTCTAAGGACCTATTCTAATATTTTATAAGTTACAGTTATCTAGTGGCACTTAGAACACTGTCATAAATTGGTGCACAGGTAATGTGAGCAATGTCCAGGAAAAACAAATTTTGACTGGGGCCATGTGAGTGTGGTGCAGCAGAGGCAGCTAATACTTTCTTGTTCTGTCTTGAACTTTATGAAGGAAACAAATAGAGAATGAAACATAACTTCTGCTTTGGGAAATTTATATTCTTAATAAAAATAAATGAAACTTCTTGTTTTCATTCAAATACTGGAACATTCTTTCAAGCTGATTTTCCTCAACAGTGGGTTCTTGTAGAATTTTCTAATTATTTACATTTGCATTTGACATAGTTTTGTGGAAAAGAATTTTGGATTAGGATTCAGGAGATTAGAGACTTTGCTCTGCCTCTGAGCAGAAGAGTGTAAGTTTTAGATGCTATTTAATTGTCTTATTTCATTACTCTGTGACTCCATTTGTTCATTTGTGACATAGGAATGAAGTCTGTCATGCTGAACTATAACATGATTTTTTGTGTGCGTGAATATACATTGAGAAAAAGTATTTATATATGCTCAAAATGTTGAAAGTTTCAAGCTTTTATTATTGGTAAAATTGTCATAGTCCTATACTTTTTTCCTGGGAAATTTCAAGGCATAATGGAATTATAGGAAGTTAGAAATACAAAGATATATGATAGACATAATCAGGTCTCACAAAGGTTTCTGGCGCTCCTCATCTTCCTTCCACATGCCTCTTTGAATGAGCATGGCTGTGTGAATAGCTGTCACCAAGGAAATGTGTGGACAAGAGTCATGTGTCACTTCCATCTCTTAAAGAAAACCAGAGCTGGACAGTAGTTAAAGAGGTAAAAACAGATTTTGTTCAGGCACTATTGAAACAGAGGAAAAAAGACCTCAGTATAGAACTGGGCTCAATTCCAAATACAACAAAAGAAAGGTGGGATTTACAGTCCAGGACCAGGGTTGGGGGCGGGGGTCAGTGGAAAGGAAATTACTAAGAGAGTAGGGAAAATCTTGCCAAACTGACCTAAAAGAATTCTTGCTGAAGGCAGGCCACGGTGATCAGATATTGCCTGGGGGATCTTAGTCCATCTGAGCTGCTATAACAAGTGACCATAGACTGGGTAGCTTATAAACAACAGAAATTTATTTCTCACGGTTCTGGAGGCTAGGTGCTCCAAGATCACAGAGCCAGCAGATTCAGTGTCTGATAAGGGCCCACTTTCTGCTTCATAGAATGCACCCTCTCAATGTAACTTCACATGGTGGAAGGGACAAAGGATCTCTCTGGGGTCTCGTTTACAAGGGCACTGATCCCATTCATGAGGGCTTCACCCTCATGACCTAATCACTTCCCAAAGGCCACTCCTCTTGATACCATCGCATTAAGGATTGGGTTTCAACACACGAATTTTAGGGGGATACAAATATTCAGTCTATGGTAGTGGGGGCTGAGGGATGTGATCGGATATCAAAAGTAATTAGATATTGTGGGTAGGGAATTTTTGCTAAACTGACTTAGCAGAATTCTTGCTGCAACTGGGCTCTTGAGGATAAGGCCCAGAGATGGGTCCTTGTTGAAAAAGGGCTCAGAAGAGCCTGTCTAGAGTTTGATCAAGGAGAGAATCTTTGTCACACTCCAAAGCACATACTTTCTTATGCACAACCCACCTGCATTTTTTTGCATCATCTAAGGAAGCCACATGTTCCAGATTATATGGCAACAGGAGCCTTACTCCCAGTCACCAAGTAGCTGAATGGAGGACAGTAGCCTTAGAGGGTTAGAGAGTTGCCTGGAACTTCAGAAGAATTTTTGCAAGTTTAAAAAAAAAGTACCGGTGAGATTTTGATGTTTTCCCAGCATGACCTTGCTTATACTGGTGATATCGGACCCTTTGAGATCGCAGTCAGTTTGCCTAATTTTCTAAGTGAGAAACTGATTTCTAGAAAGTTTAAATAACTTCTGGAAATTCACATTTTTACATAGGAGTAAATTTATAACCAGAATAATGTCTGTCTACTGATCTAGTGGCTTTTCATTGTTGAAGAAGTTATACCTCCTTTTTTTAGTTTTTAATTGAAGTATAATTGACATACAACATTATATTAGCTTAAAGTGTACAACATAATGATTCAGCATTTACTTCTACTTCCTTTAAAACAGATCTCTCACAGCTTCTGGTAAAAGAAATTTTTGTTGTTGTTATAAGGAAAGCATAACATGTTTTAAAAGACAGAAAAATATCTACCATTGCATACGTTTTTAAAATAATAGAATTCATTCAACTACATTTTTCCAGAGAAGATATTTCTGTTTGTATTTGTGAGAAGCCAAATGAGTATCAAACTCCTTCCACTGGTCTCATTTACATGATGCTTCAAACTAACCGAAATATAAAAAAACAAAAAATTGAGTGTTACATATTATTTGACAGGTACTAACTAAAGTAATTGGTGATTCAATATCAAAGCTGGAGGAAACTTAATATATTTTTTTGTAATAAGCTCTGAAAAATGTTGCATATATACATCTACAAAAGCTCAAAATAATGTTTTAATAGAGTTCTAGAACTAATATGATATTTTCATGTATGCTAAAGTCAATAAAAATAAATTATCTTCATTTTAAATAAAATCCCATGTTGTTACCATAATTTAATTTTTTTTTTTTTACTTTAAGGAAACTTGGCTTAATATATCAGCACTTTTATAAGAGTGCTGATATATTAAGAACTAAACTAGAGTCATCAAAATTGCAAACTTTAGAGTAAAATTTGCTAAGATGTTATTACCATTTTCTAATAAACTTGGGCAAACATTCTCCTGCAAATAATAGAATGAGTCAATGATAATGCAGAATGATATACCTGACATGTTCTATATGTATAAATGGAAGCGAATGAAGCAAGACTCTTATGGCAACTTTTAACCTACTATCTTTCAATAAATGCCCACCTGACTCTTCTTTGGAAAATATAGAAGTCAGAAGTCGTCTAAGTATTCATTAGTCATAAAAATTCTGTGTTCTTATTTATTCTAAGATATAAATCTTAACTCATATTGTTTTTTAATTTAATATATTGTAAACAGACGGGAATTTCTTTTATCAGCATATTCACTTTTATTTGAGAAGGTAAGTCTAGAAACTTGAACTCTGATGTGGTGCTTATATAAGTAAAGCATATATGCTCTGAGTCACAGCTGGAAGAAATACTCTACTAAATCAGTTCGTCTCTCTAAATATCTCCTTTACTCTTCTTATCCAAATGTCAAAATTAAGGAAAATATCTTTAAATCTTTTTATATGCCAAATCTAAGAATTTCAGAAAGCTGAAATAGCAAAAAGTTAGAAACTCTATCTCTATTTATCAACTTATCTTTCTCTGTGTCATATATATTACATGTATTTTCTTTTTATCTTTTTAAACTTGTCCCTTTTTTGCCTCTATTTTTCTTAGATATGGTTAACTTTCCATTCAAATATATTATAATCAGAAATTCCTATAGAGCTCTTTGCTTTGACACTTGAACTCTTAGAAAAGGGTGCTATGTAATCACATTCAGAAGATGAGAAAAAAAAAAAATCCACTGTGAGAAATTCCAAGGCCATTGAGGCTAAAGTACATAGTTTATAGCACACTCTGTCTTTCTCAGAAGACTAACACTCAAAAATCAACACTGCATGAACTGTTTATGTCTAAATCTTATTCAGGCAGAATTCTCTCAGGGTCCATCATTGAGATTCCTCGTATAAGTTTTTGCAAAGAATATAATAAGGCCAACTAGTTACTAAAGTTATAGAGTTCTTTAACTTGGCAGAAAAATGCCAGAGGTAAAATTTCTGTTAAAAAATATCATCCTGAAGAAGGTGCTATGTTGTCTTAAATTATTTTAGTGTCCCGCTGGATCTGCAGATAATGATACCTCAATTACTTAGTTCTCTGGTAATGAAGCTATATTACACAGTTAACTAACTTAAAATAACCAGAATGGCAAAATTCTTGGGAAATGAAATAGACCTGTCAGTGGACAGGTCAAGAGAGTATAAGGAGTGGTGTTTTTCTCTCCTCAATGCAACTCCTGACATATAACACCAGGGAAATCTATTTAGAAAACCTCAGTAGGTCAGAATAGGCTTCCAGATATTTAGCAAAGAGGCAAGCCTAATTTCCACAGCCCAAGCAGCTGGAGAACCTCCTACAGAGAGACAGATCACCTGATGACGAAGAACCTTGAATTGGGAGTCCTCTTCCTGTATTCCCATCTCTAATATTCAACACCATCATTGCCTCAGAGATGCAGGGAAACATGACTCACTTCATCTTGGACTGTATCCCTAATTTAATATTCACATTATTTGTAACTCAAGTAGTTATATTACAAACCACACCATAAGGCATTAGAGCACACTCACTCTGTCAGTAGTGAAAGCAATCATGTTTGATGATTCTGGTAACAATAAATTATCTACAGTAAATAGTTTTGTATGCTGAGTCATTCTTCCCAGTGCTTATCTGTTATGATGATACTGTCAAGTCATATAACCTCTGAGCCACCATTCCTATTCATTCATCCTCTCTTTCTCCCCCTTCTCTCTCTGCCATTAATGATATTAAAAATACCTTTCAGCCTACATTTTGAATTTATTGTGGGTTCCAATGACATAGGGGATGTGAAAATACCATGTACATTTCTACATGAAAGTAAAAGCATCATACAATTCTAAAATATAATAATAATAATTCTGTGTAAAGTAAAACAGTGTATTTAGAATCAAATTTGTCTTTGAATATAGAATTTTCTGATGGTAGAAGTTGAGGAGAGTTTACTTAAAATCTCTGTACTCCATTTATACCTCTGGAAAACAGGTATAATAAGAGTTGTCTAGGTTTTATGTGAGGGACAAATGTGAAAGTATCTGTGGAAAAATGTTGTGTAAATTTTCATTATTATTATTATGTTCTCTGTTAAATGTAACTATCAATATATACCAAAAATAACTGCAGTGAAAAAAGCTTATAAATGTGGGCTAAAGTTGGGGCCAGCCCAGTGGCACAAGCAGTTAAGTGCGCACCCTCTGCTGCAGCGGCCCAGGGTTTGCCAGTTTGGAGCCTGGGTGCGCACCGACGCACCACTTGACAAGCCATGCTGTGGCGGCGTCCCATGTAAAGTGGAGGAAGATGGGCACGGATGTTAGCCCAGGGCCAGTCTTCCTCAGCAAAAAGAGGAGGATTGGCAGATGTTAGCTCATGGCAGATCTTTCTTACAAAAAAAAAAAAAAATCTGGGCTGAAGTTGAACTCTTTTCCCAGTTTTGGTAGGCAGAATTCTAAGAGTGATCCTCAATGACCTTGGCCTTGAATAATTCCCTCCCCTTGGAATGTGGCTGGAACTGGTAAGTATGAGGAAATTTCACTCCTGTGATTATGGTATATTATATGGCATAGTTGACCTCAAGATAGGGAGACAGTCTGGGCAGGGCTAGTATAGTTGCTTAACCCTTTACAAGCAGAGAATGTTTTCTGGCTGATGGCAGAGGGGATGTAGAGATAGAATAGTAACACTAATACACTGATAAATAGTGAGTTCCTCTAAATGCCTCTTACTCATATTCCTCTTCATTGTAACATTGCAAATTCTTCACCAGCCAAAAATTACCTAAATCCCACTCATCTAAGCACATCAAAGACCATTACAAAAAAACAAAGAGCTGGTGAAAAGCAGTGTGTGGTCTAGTGCGTTGTACATATCCCTAAGAAGACTTTTGTTGTTTATCCTTTGAGAAATTTATTGATTTTTCAAAGACTCCTCCCAGTTGTAATTTAGCCTTGATATACCTTGATTCTATGCATGACATCTGCCTTTTGTTCCTCTCTCCATACCCCCAACTTCTTTATTATAAGCTATTATTTTCACTTTCAAATTAAACTCACAGAGTGTTGGGTTTCTCTTTCATGTCAAATCCTGTAACTTTGCTTTGTTATTTCAAGCAAACAATTTTTTTTTTTTTTTGTAAAAAAATCCCACTGCAACAAAACCATCTGGAAATCCTGGTAAGAATGAAAGAAAGGTCACTCGCATTGTTCGCAAATCTTTATAATTCTCTTGTGAATAATGCAAAAAAATTGCTTTCTACTTCAGGAGACATATATTCTACGTGAAGTTCAGAAATGCCTCACTTATCAAAGATCTAAGATTTGTGAGGGACCTGAACAGATCTTTGGGTTCAGGATTTTCTTATTCTAAAAGATAAGGCATTATAATACCATTTTTACCAATGACACAAAGGAATTGCAGAGAGGTTAAATCATACTTTTCACAGCTACATTATTGTCTGATTTGGGGAGTAGAAAGAATGGAGAATAGAAACAACATCTTCTGCCCATTAAAAAATTATTGTTTGCTTTAAAACAACACACAGAATATCTCTAAGCTTAAGTCATTACGGCAGTATGCAGAACAAGTTGATGAACTAGTGTACCTACCTGTCTACTTGTGTACCTATTTGTGTATTCACAAAACCCTGTGCTGAGCACAGAGATTAAGATAAAGATGAACCAAAATAAGCCCTTGTCCTGATGGGTTCATGAGTATCAGGGGAGAAGAAATCTGCACTGATGACTCTATTACATTATAGAAGTAATAAATGCCTCAAGAGAGGGGAAAAGTGCAATATGTTCAGAGTTAATTGGTAATAGTTGTCTCTGCAATAGCCAAACAAGTGCTCAAAGGAGAAGGAGGATTCGGTATGGTGCCATGCAGGTTGGAAAATTACTTTCATAAACAGAGAAGACTAAATGCATGAAAGAATCCACAAATAAGTTTACTTCTTGACTACTATCTTTAGTTTACTTAATAAAGCATTAGATTCTTTGGTGGTAAGGTGAGTCACTTAAGGAGAAAGATTTTTCAATGACACAAATCATTATAATGAAATCATATTTTCTGTTTTCTGAATTAGCTTGGCTTGATATTAATCATATATTGTGTTTATTTTTCACACTAAGATGGTTCTACTCCATTTTTAGAATAAGTAATGTATAGAATTTATCATTTAAAAATAATGATGTTTATAATACATAAAATATAGCATTTATTTACTATACACTAGCCTTTTCTTGAGTTAAGCATTCTACATGAATTTTACTTTAAATGTTTAAACAAAACGGAAATTTTGAGAGTTAAATACTTTAACAATGTTGATGCTACAGTTAGAAATTAAACCCGGTATTTCTGATAAGAACATGAGCATGTTCTTTGATAAATATTTCTGCTGAAATAATTCTCTCAAGAACCTTATGTATCTCCTGTGGATTTCAATGGGGTTCAGTCCATTAGACAAAAGACACAAGTTTTTTCGAGATAATCTCTCTACACCTCCTGTTCAGATGGCTGAAGGACAAGGCCCTCAATCTCCCTAGGCTGACTGAGAGGACTTAAAGGATCTGCCAGGCACATTATTAATTTCTCGAAGGGCCATTTGTGTGACTGAATACTCTGACCTTTTGATCTTTCTGAGATTATAGCAAAAGTATATATAGTCGCACCCTTAGCCTTTCCCTATGCCATGCTTTTGGAAAGCGTTTCTGGTTTTTGCATTCTTTGCAATCTGGAAAGGCTGAATATTTTAAAACCATCAAGATCTAGTTTCTTTTCTTTTCTTCTTCTTTTTTTAAAAAAATATTGCCTCAATTCTTTCTCTCCTTTCGTATTTTACTAAATGCATCAAGAAAAAACCAGATGGTACCTTCAACACTTTGCATGGAAATCTCCTTAGCTAGATAAACAAGGTAATCCCTTGCAAGATTTGCTTTCCACACAACTGCAGGAAACAATTTTGCTAAGCTTTCTGCCACTGTATAACAAGGACACTCCTTCCTCCAATTTCCAATAACACACTCCTCATTTGATTTTTGAGCCCTTATCAGCAGTGTCCTTCAAGTCCGTACTTTTACTAACAGCTTGTTCAAGGAAGTTTATGGTTTCTCTATAATGCTTCCCAAAATTCTTCCAGCACCAGCCCATTGCCCAGTTCCAGTGCCACTCACATATTGTGAGGTATTTGTTACAGGAGCACCCCACTTCCAGGTATTAAAATGTGTATTAGTTTTCAAATGTTGTGTAACAAATTACCAAAAATGTAGTGGTGTGAAACAACACACATTTCTTACCTGACACTTTTTGTGAGTCTGGAGTACAGGCAGGCCTTACTTTGGCCCTTTGATTAGGGTCTCACAAAGGGGTAATCAAGGCATTGACCTCCGGTGGGTTTTAATCTGCACCCTTGACTAAGAGAAGATCTGCTTCCCTGCTGAGGTGGTTGTTGGCAGCATTCATTCTATGTGGCTGTCAGATTCACGAGACACACGTTTTTAGTTCTCTTACTTCATTTGGTTTCTGCTCAAATGTTACCTCATTAGACAGGCTTTCTGAAGCTATCTCGTCTCAAACAATGCTTCCTCCTAGTTCTTGTCACTTTATCCTGCTTTGTGTTTATTCATAGTACTATCACTTCTTGCCATTCGTTGTATATTAATTTGTCTAATTTTAGCATATCTATTTACCCATCAAAATGTAAGTTCTATTAGGGCAGGACTTTATTATTGCTTTGGTGGTGTTTGTTCACTGCTTTTTATCTTAACATCTATGAGAATTGTTCTGTGAACATGCTACGAACACAAAAATATGTATTGATTTAATGAAGGAAAACCAGTCTCCTAGTGCCTAATTAGTGAATGCTTAGACCATAATTACAATAAGAAAGTACTTAAAAAATTTAAAAATGAAAGTTGTATGCATCAAAACTCATGAAATTTGGCCAGTTGTATTTAGAGATAAATTCATATAAATAAATCCCACTATTTTAAATGAAATGTTTAAATGAAGAAGAGACAGAACTGTTAAGTCAACCTATAAAGTTGTAGAAAAATATATTTGGCTTCTAGAAAGTAGTTCAAGTCTTACAGTACATACACCACACTTGAACAAACCAAATCAACTAATATGCATTCAGATTTCTCTAAATTCTCCTCTCAGAATACTGCACACACAGACACACCAAGAAACTCACAAGTAGATAGTAAAGAATCTGGGAAAATACAGTGGCTATGAGCAGGTAGTTAGTGTATGGGTTTACTTAAAATTCTTCACAGCTTTGTGCATTTTACAATTTTGTATTAAATTATTATACAGCAATGATTACTAAGGGTGAAAAATATCTAAATATCTGTTTCTCCTTCATGTTGCACTTAATTTCTGTAAGACCAAAATATGTGATTTAGACAATGGGTATGCTTATACACGCATGTGCCTGTGTGTGTGCATATGTGTAATCACTTCAGAACATCCTAAGATATGATAGGAAATATATGAGTGATTTCTGTATTGAATGAGATAATAGTTATTTTTGAATTATTGTGAAAAAATAAATCCTACCCACAATTCTAAATTTATTTGATAATTGTTACGGAGATATCTGAATATAAAATATTTAGTGCTAACAAATATCTGTAGCAAACACTTTCAACAATACAGTTCTTTAACTTGACAAAAAAATTTTATTAGTCATCTTCTACTGAGAAATCATCAATGTTAATGAGTTTAGGTGTTTTAAAGAAGCAATGATAAAAACTATTGATATACTTAGCATCTAAATATCATTTAATTTTCTGGATTGGGGTATTATTTAACATTCCAGCCCACATTAAATACTGCTCATGATAACTGGTCAGTAAGTAGGCTGACTTATACCCAGTTTTGGCTGTGACTCTGCCTTGTTGAATAAACTTTTGACAATTTAATGTCTGGTTTTAAATTTCTCTTCCTTTAAAGAAAGACGTTGGACCAGATATATTCTGTTTCCTTCCTGCTCTATCGTTGTAAGTATCTATATATATTTTTTGCTTTTTGAATTAAGTTCCATTTGGTTGTAATTTTCAATGACTCACAAAGTATGGTTTAAAATAGATTTTTATTGGAAACAGGAAAAAATTTAAAATATTCTAGCACAGAACTATACTGGTTTAAAATTGCATTTCCATGTGGAATTAGGTCACTAGTTTTAGTAAGGCATTTCAACGTTTTTGGACATTTCATCACCCCGGAAGTAAGAGGCAAAATAAAATTTTCTGGAAAGAGTAATTTTAATATTGAAGTATATTAAAATCATATTAAGTATAAAGAGCATAAGAATAGTTTTAAAAATTAATACTCTCTTTAAAGTTGGGATCCCCAGATAGAACACAACATTGTTAGTAACTTTTCTAAGTATAGATAAAGAAAGGTTGATAGTAGAATTAATTTGGAAAAAAGTCAGGACAGTTATTCAATGTGAGACTTCACTTTCTGATCAACAACATATATTAACAGTATAAATGTGTCATAATATTTCCAATTTCTTAACCTATGTACACAGTGTAGAAAATCATATACCAAGTTGTTTAGTTTTTAAAAATAGAACTGAAACTTCACTCCAATCTAAGGAACTGATGTGACCTTCAACAGTAAATTTCCATATGTAAGCTTCTATCTTTCAATCTTTTTACTATTGAAAATTGTATACAGACTCATTTGAAAAAATATTTGGCCAAGAAATTTTTGTAAAACTAAAATCAACATTACTAATGGTGGTAACCTCTCTAATATCACACATTTAAAGAGGTATTTTAATTAATATATTGATATTATCAAGTCACAGAATATGAAATCAAAATAGATAGAACTTTAAAGCTGATGATTTATTTAGACATAATCTATAGAATTTATCAACAGTTTTATTGATTTTTAACAAATTCTTACATAGTACTTCTTATATGCCAGCCACAGTTCTGAGTGCTTTACAATATCAGCTCATTTAATCCGAAAAATAACCCTATAAGGGAGATGCTATTGTTGTCATCTCCACTGGGTAGGTGCAGATGCCAAGGCCCAGAGACTTTTGGTGCCTTGCACCAGGTCCCCAAACTAATGGCACAGTCAGCATTCAAACTCTCCAGTCTGTGCTCTTAAACCCGATGTTTTACATCTCTTTAACAGAAAACGAAAATGAAGCTCAGAGAGGCTCTGTGACTTACTAGAGTCTTATACCTATTTAGTGGAAAACCCAACATGAGCAACACTCTCCCAAATCTCTTTAATATGTAATAAGTTGGGGAAAAACACAGCAAAATAAATCAGGAAAATCAGGCATTTTCCTAACGTAAAGTACCTCTTGGTTTCTGTTTGCTTCCTATTGTAGTTTTGTAGAGGTGGAAAACAAACATCTTTTTAAAAAAATTCTCATAGCTGTGTTTCCCAGTATTTGTTGAATGATACTATTTTTTTTAATTGAGGTAACATCGGTTTATAACTTTATATAAATTTCAGGTGTACATCATTATATTTTGATTTCTGTGCAGATTATATCATGTTCACCACCCAAAGGCTAATTACCATCCATCACTGTACACATGTGCCCTATCACCCCTTTTGCCCTCCTCCCTTCCCCCTTCCCCTCTGGTAACTATCAATCTAATCTCTGTGAATGATACTATTTTTTATACCATGTTCCATGTTAAGCTGAGCTAAAGAAAGAAGGAGCAGGATCAACAGGAGGAGGTGAGGGGGAATTAGAAACAGTGAAGCATATTGAAGAACAAATAAGGAGTTTTCATTTTGTAAACATAGAAATGAACAGAGTGAGGGGCACAGGTTTCCGGAAGAGATTCTTCTCTAGGTGTGTTTCCAACACAGCATCCCAACAAGCACTGATACAGATTCCCCCCACCTCCCAAAATATTCTGTATTTGTGTTTCTCCACAATGTGGACACCATAAATGAAGAATATAAAACAAAAATGCCTCCCAAATCAGGCAAAGTGTAACAATATTATATATTTATTATGCATGCATTGTGTTAGGAAACGGCTGGGGCTGTAGCAAACTGCAGTGACTCTGCCTTGTCCATTTAAAGGGGATCACACACTGCCACTTACCCTCAGTCAATTGTTGCCATGCAGGAGTGTGATCCAGGTGGTGCAAGATCTCTCATTTTGACTTGTATGCAAAATTATTTAATATTAAACTGTCAGCCCTTTTGTGTGTGTGGGAGGGTAAACCAAGTGTATCTGGTGACCAGCGCCAGACCACTTTTGCAGGCAGCTTTCAACCTCGGCCATGAATAATCTCAGACAGAGCTTGATTGTGTTTTTATTGGTTGGGAGGTGATCACATGCTTCTACAAAACTTTATGTATAACCATCATAATCTGTTTTTTGATGAAGCGACTTGGAAGTGCACAAAAAGTAGAAGGTTGAATGCATGACAATTTTCAGTACATATTTTATAGTCGGAAAATAGACACATAAATCTTACTTCTATAGTTTTAAAAATAGATTAAATCTGCTCTTGCTTGAAGTAATTACACTATTGTGCACTCACATTTACCTAAATTAATATTTAAAGATGGAACCAATTGGAAGTGAAATTGAGTTAAACTAAGGTATCATACTGCACTGTGTGCTGATGGTTTGTAATTGATCAGATATGCAAATGTCAATCTATAAATGTAGTAAGCTGTGCATATAAAACGGATCAAATGTAAGATGCTTCAGAGAATATAACATGTCATTAGAATGTAAGATGATGTGGCATAAAAAGATTGAGCTCAATTGCTTAATAAATAATGTAATAAAATGTAATAGATTTTAGAGGGTATTTGTGGAATGAAATTGGGAATCTCATAGAAACAACATTTCATATAAATGTGTCTTATACATTTGAACACCCAAAAGCTTCATGATTCAGGAAGAAGTTAGTAACTTAATAAGTAATAGAATTAATTTCTATAATTGGTATTGGATGGCTTCCCTGAAGATAATTCTCATATCTGGGTGTTCTTATTATCATCCTGCCTACATAACTTTATGCTGTTTAAATATTTCTGAAGTGAATCTTTATAGAGCACTGTGTATAAGCCTCAAGTGTATTCCTCACGGAGTATAAGCGTCAAATGTACACTTCGCACTTAGAACACAACTCCACTACTTTTGGATGATTTTTTTTAACTCCCATCCCACCTTTTATCTTCTCCTCCACCCAAGGAAAGGCAGCTATATGAGAAAGATTTCTTAGCAGCAGGAAAAATATGTCTTTTGTAGGAATGTATGACTGGGAATGGGGGCTGCTTAGGGTTTTGTTGCCACTTTCTTGACTAGCATCATGACTAAAATCCAATAGGGCTATTGCTGAAGCAGAATGAACATCACTTGCAGCATATTATGGCAAATAGGGGCTTGAGTTCAAAACTGGCTACTCTATACCGGGTCCTGCACTGCAAACCATTATCTTACTTAACCATTAAAATGGGTTATTTTTTTTTCTGTGGTACAAATCTGAGGCACAATATGCCACACAGATCTTGAATGAGAGTCAACGCTTAGACATACCAAGGCTATGGTTTCCTAGTTTGTTCTAAGAATTCCATAGTATATAAAGGCTCCATAGTATGGTAAATGACAGTATACATTTCAAAAATTATTCCAATCCTAGAAGCCAATGCTACAAAGGATTGAAGGGGGTGGGAAGTACAAGCTAAGAAGGCTTGTGGGGGCAATGTTCAAGTGGAGAAGAACTATGTGAAATGAGAGGTGAAATTAGATTAATATCTTATTTAGATGATGACCAATTACAAGTTCAGATTTAATTCAGGGCAAGACTTTATAAAACTGTGAAATAAATGAAGGTTGTTGTCATCTTTTCCCAACCATTTTAGTAATGCCAGATAACCCAATTGGTAGTTGCAAAGAGCACTTCTCAAATAAGCAAAACATTATTTTAAATAATTTTCTATTTCATTTTTTAAAAAGTCTTGAAATAATCACAATAAGGAGACAAGTAGGCATAACTTCATTACACTTCTTTGCACTTGTTCCAGGCCTTAATATTTTGTTTTTATTTAAATTTGTATATGGAGGATGGGAGGGTATTGTGAACTCTTCAATGCTTGCAATCCCACACAAGATTTTTTTTGAAATACAGCTCTCTTCTGTTTATGTCAATTCTATCCTACCATTATGGGTTGTTTTAGGATAAAAAAGCCAACATATCTGAAAATATGAATCATTAGTAATGCATTTATGGCATGTCTTATAAAGGAATTACCCTTGGACAGGCAAAACTGCCTTCACTCTTTGACAGAACACTTGGCTACCTTAGCCATGCCTGATCAATAGGAGCCTTCAGATGAAACCCTGTTCTAGAAAACCAATCACAACCAAAGGTGTCCAATCCATTCTGGGTTTTCTCAAAGTTTGGAAAGCACTAGGGTAAGGCCAGATCTTTGGGAATTTTATATTGCTTTTCTCTAGTAGAAAGAAAAAGTCTTTTTGACAGTTTTTGACCCTCCCTCCCAGGTTCTTTGAAAATTTGAAATTGATGCTGAAAATAAAGTGTGGTGCTACTGAACTTACTGAACATTGTAGGAGCATGCAAGTATCATACACCGTATGGTGGAGACTTTATATACCATGGAATTCTTAGAACAAATGAGGAAACCACAGTCTTGATGTTTAAATAAGGAATCAACAGAATACAGGAGTTTGATCATGCTGCAGCAAAGACAAAGGTGTGCAAAACACAGTTCTTATCTTTAAGGAGCTTGTGGAGAGGGAAAATGAACGCTATACTTAGGAAAGGAGACACACGAAATTCTTTGATAGTTTGGAGGGAGGAGAGAATACACACAGGTGAGGGGACTTTGGGGGTTTTGGAGAAGAAGAGAGAATGTTTGATTTGCTCTGTGCTAAAGAATCTTCATTCTGTGATAGACAAAAGACAGCCCCTGGAGGTTGTTTCAGAAGGAACAAAATGGGGGTTCAGAGGTTTGAGGTATAGACTCCTGACATTTCTCCTCTTTGCAGAAAAGGTAAAATGACAGTGGTGACAAGGTAATCTACTGTGGGTGTAAGCTGTTAAACAGCACATCCAGGATATGTTATTACACTTAGGAGAGATGTCGACAAGTGTGTCATAGGAAGCAGCGTAAGGTCAGTGGTTTCTGTGCTTTAGGGAAAACTTTATGTGGCAATTAAGCTGAAATTAGCTTTATTCTTGCCAAAAGCCACAACCCCTTGAGGTATTATTAAACAAAGCTACCTGACTAATCAACCAAACTAACACTGTGGCCAAGATTCTGGTGCCTCAAGTAGGTTGAACCAAGCAATCAGTGAACCTACATAATGGAATCTGCGTGAGGCCTCATTTGACTAGCGTGGTTCTGATGTTGCAGTTTCTCCAAATTGGAAGAATGCAGAATTGGGTTGGTTTCTTTGCTTGCTTCCTTCCATAGCTGTTTGCATGCATTTTGTTTTTTTGTTTGTTCATTTTTGTTTTGTTTTTCCTTTTTAAAATCTTCATTTAGGGTCTAGGGGAGAATGTCTGCTTAACAAATTTTCTGGATTGCTTCCTAATATTCCTCCGATTTTTTCTAATATCTCCTTCAGTTTCTAGCCCCAAACATGAACAGCCCTAGACTGCCATATGTAATATTAAGATAATCCAAAAGAAGAATGGAAAGTGGGGACTAGACTTGGATATCAGTGAGTAGAAATGCAGAAATCGGGATGCTTGTGGGATGGGCCTGTCACCAGTAAAGGTGTGAAGTCACGGGATAAGCCTGAATGACTTACTGGGTTCTGCAGTGCACTTCACAGTCTGTTTTTACCTCAGGTAACTGCTGTGTGACTGAATGCCTAAGTCAGCCAATTATTTTTGAACTTCTATCATGTTTCGGGAATTATGCAGATGAATAATGTATGGTCTGTCCCCTCAAGTTGCTTATAGTGTAATTTAAGTCAGGCAGACCGACTAAAGCAGGCAATATTAAGCAAGTGCAGTGACAGAACTACGTACAGGGCACTTCTGTAGCCTTAAGGGAAGGGCTCAGGAAAGTGTTCTGGAGAGGGTACTACCTAAATAAGATAAATTACGTGGATGGCAAAGCTAGATTGACTTCAATTGAGGTTAATGTTATCAAGCCAGTATCTATTCCTTAATGTATACTTATGCATATGTAATATATATGTACTATATTTATATGGATACATATATATATTTGTGTGTGCCAAATATGCATTATGTGCATGCATTCATATACATGTGGGATGGGCCTGTCACCAGTAAAGTAAAAAGTATTTGTAATATATTATATACGTTTAAATATACATACACACACATACACGCACGATTCACATTACTCTTAGAGTTTAATTGGAACATTGATTTTGGGGAATAATGAAACAGCCTCGTCTAACCTGGGTCTTGTTTTGCAAAATCACCCCCATGAACTATGTGTGAAGTTATGGAGGAATAATTATAAGGTTTACTCCAAGCCTCCAAAGTCTTTTAAGGGTTATGTTCCACTTAATGTCATAGTCAAATGGAGCCAAGTGCTCCCTCGAGATGTGCTATCAGATGGTGCATAATCTAGGTAACATTGAACAACGTTTTTGAAAGGGCTGTGTCACCCTGTGGCCACCACCAGAGGACTCAGCAGGAATTGTTCTTTGAACAACACTCTAGAGTAGTTATTGAAACAGCATCTCTAAAACGGTTTGCCACAGAAGGGGCTGGGGAGATGAGGAGAGACACAGGAGGACTTAAAAAGATGCCACCAGGAGCACTTACTAGGAAGTTACTAGCAAAGGAAGAAAATGTCAGCTTCTGGAAGTCCCTGTGTTGATAGTTGCTGCTGCTGTGTGCTTCAGCAGGAGCAACTGCAAAATTCTGAGGCACCACTGCAAGAGCAGTGGGAGAAATGGTCATTTGGAGACTAGAGTGACCATTAGTTTTCATCATCCTAATATATTACCCTTAAAACCAAGGGGAAGGTTGAAATACGGGATCTTTGATTATATTCCTTACAAAGGGTAAATGATTTCCCAACAAGGAAGAGTGAGATAGCAGAATTTTCAAGTGGAAAGACAGGACTGTAGATAGACAGAATAGAGGTGAAGTCTGTCATTTGTTAGGTTTGTGCTTACATTTGTTCATTTGTAAAATAGGGCAAGTAACTGCTAATTCTCTGTGCTGTTTGAGTGCATAATTAGAATATATATTTTTAAGAATATGTGGTGGAATGAACAACGCTCCCCCAAAGACGTCCACATCCTAATGGCCAGAGTCTGTGAACCTTACATGACGAAAGGGAATTTGCAGATATGATTAAATTAAGGAGCTTGAGATGGAGAGATTATTTCAGATTATGAAAGTGGGCCCCATGTAATCACAAGAGTCATTATAAAAGGAAAGTGAGCAAGTCAAAGTAGAGAAAAGGAGATATGATGAAGAAGCAAATGGACGTATTTCGAAGACAGGAGAAGGGATAATGAACCAAAGAATACAGGTAGCATCCAAAAGCTGGAAAAACCAAGGAAACAGATTTTCCTTTGGTGCGTCCAGAGGGAATGCGGCCCTGCCAATACCTTGATTTTATCCCTGTAAAACTCATTTCGGAATTCTGACCTCTAGAATTGTACAATGAAGAGTTTGTGATAGTATTTTTACAGTGACAGTAGGAAACTAATACAGACTGTTACAATATCAAGAAGAACTATTCCATAAATGGATATTATAGTATATGTGATTATTATATGTATAATTGCTTTATATCATATAATACATATTCTTTCAAAAATACTTGCTTAGGAATCAATAACACATTAATTAGTTAATTTATTAGCTACCCTTTATGAGAGCACAGATACTCTGAACAGTATTTTGCATATATAATTTCTATTTATTTTTTTTTTTTTTTTTAAATTTTTTGTTTATTGCAGTAACATTGGCTTATAACATTGCATAAATTTCAGGTACACGTCATTATACTTCTATTTCTGCGTGGATTACATCATGTTCACCACCCAAATACTAATTACAATCATCACCACACCCATGTGCCTAATTACCCCTTTCGTCCTCCTCCCTCCCCTCTTCCCCTCTGCCACATCGTTTCGGTATTACTAGAATTTTTCTCATTTGTAATTGGCAATATGATAGTCACCCTAAGGATTAAATTCATTCATCAAATCATTCAACCATTATCAAACATGTAAAACAAATTTTGTGGTTTATTTTAAATAAATACCTGTTGTGCAACCAACATCACATCAACAGTGAATTTCAAGTTACCGTTTATTGAAGTCTCATTTTAACATATACTATTCCTATATCCCTCCTTTCTTTTAACACAGACTAGTATTATTATTCTTGTTTTTTTCCCTCATTTGCTATTTAGAATCTCTATGAACATCAAAATCTGTCTTTATTAATCAGGGTTCTGGTTAGGGTACAAAATGGAAACAATGGTTAGTTTCTTTTAAGCCTTTCTTCTGAATTTTGATATTCTGGATTTCTTATTTTTTCCTCAATTAGTTCTGACCTTCATTTAACAACAGCAATTTATTTTCCTGCCTTCAGTGCTCTTAATTTACTCATAGTCATTCCATGGCATCTTAAAGGAAAAAGACCTTTGTTTCTCTAAATATTTTCAACTTATGTTACAAAGAAAGAAATATATTAGACAAAGCTAAACAGGTTTATTTATATAGTACATCTAGACAGTGTGTTCGAAAGCTCTTGACCGTCTGGAGATTAACATATGGCGTGCATACTAATTGCAGCCACTCCTACAATTCACAAAACAGTGCTTGGAACCTGATTCCAGCCTGATTCCATGAAGATCACATTTTCTGAATTAAAAATTGAGGTTTATCATGTGCCAAATATTTTTTTTTCAAAGTGCAAATTTATCTCTATGAAAAGTTTTTTAAAGATAAAGCATTAACTCACAAAATTAACTGCCACGTTTAAATGCTTCTTTAATTGTACTGCCACATTCTCCTTTCTCCCCCTAACCTCAGCTGTGACCACTAGAAAGACTAAGACAGTCGGTTCATTTTCCTGTTGACAGTACCAAACAACACACCAGAATATGGGAGAACTCAATTTACAGATGTAAAATAAATTTAGTAAATCATTTTACTGTAAGAAATACTATTATATAAAATAGGATGAGCCATCATGAAAAAAATCGACAAAAGTTACTTGTATAGAAATGAATAGCACATTATGTATTATTTATAAGCTACTATTTATTGAATGTGATTTTAACTCTACAGAAGCTAATTATCTGGTGCTGGTCCCTCTCCTATAGTCATACATCTAATTAAATGAATAAAATTGTCATAGTCTGATGAGACACTTTATCAATAGCTTATTGGTGCCAAATTTGTTCCTCTTTTCATTCTTTTGCTTAGATTCTTCCTTATGCTGAGAAATGCCTGCCTATTCATTTTTTGTTTGAAGTTGGTCCAAACATATATTGTACTGTTTCTCAGTTTCTACTTTTTTAGAAGATCTTCCGCAACTCCTTGAACACATACTGATCTACTTTTCCTTGAATTTACGGTGTTTGTAACTACACCCTTTATAATTTCATGTCCTGTTTCTCGATTACCTATTTCCTAGTTATTTGCTCCAACTGCTTTCTATCAGCAAGTTCTTAGCTCCTATTTCAGTAAGTTAAGTTTCTCAAGAATAAGAAAACTTCTTTGTTCTCCTTTTTAATGAAATTCTTATGTATGGTAACTATGTAAGTTTCATGAGATCTGAGATTTTGTCTACTTTATCTCTGAATTCATCATCAGTATCATAAAATACATGTTCAGTAAATATTTACAGAATTGATGAAGACATTAATCACCCTATTTATTAGCATTTCATCATTGTAATCTCTGAAAGGCTAGGTTTACTGCACCAAATATAGGAATCTTTACAATTTTACACACTTCTCCACATTAAGAAGGAGAAATATGTTTGCGAATCATGTCTTGACCTCATCTCTAGCAACAAGTCTACCAGTGTTTCGTGATCTATGGCTTGATTTGGCCCACAAAATTAAAATGTGCTAGGAAACCAGGCTGCTTGGCACTAGCAGGAAGGGGTTATCCATATACATAAAACCTCTGGAAACCAGTAGCTCAGGAACTGAGTGAAAACATAAATCTCTTGAAGTTCCCTGCTTATCAGTAAATTACATTTTAACACCTATGATTCTTTTATTACTTACTACTTAAAAGCAGAAGAATCTAAATTTTCTTAAAGATTATACAATTACTGTGTTTACTATAGAAGACTTAGATTTCCTAATGCAGTTTTCTTGAACAGAAAGTAAAATAGCTATTTAATTGCATTCACTTATAAACTGAGAACCTAGCTCCTCTACAATCTGAATGAAAATATTTTAGGAATGTGAGCCTATGAAAAACTTTCGAATAATGATCATTAACTCTTAGAAACTTTTAGAGGCTTGGCCACTTAGGAATATAAAAGTTCACATCTAATGATCATCCAAGATGCTAAAACTAAACATCATTTATCATACTTGGCTCCTACATAAGGATTATATATTTGCAATCAAGATTCAACAAATGATCACAGGTTTTTTTTAATGAAGTTGACAATAGGAAGAACTTTTTGTTATGTCACTCTGATATAATAGGTTGAGTTTGTTCAAAGTGATGATGAAAATAATTTTACTCTTTAAATAAATATAATGCTATATAGTGGAAGGAATGAATCTTGCTTTTTCCAGTTATCTGCTCAGGTCAATCAAATAAATTAGAAAGTGTTCTACCTGTTGATTGTAACGTTTCTCCAATTTGAAGATTAAGGAAAGGACACAAGAGCCCTACTAAATGTGATCCTAGGCTCTGATGTGCCCCCAAACCATGTCTATCTTCCAAAGATTTTATCTAAAACCATGCTCACCTACACT
This sequence comes from Ceratotherium simum simum, assembly GCF_057802395.1. Taxonomy (NCBI): domain Eukaryota; kingdom Metazoa; phylum Chordata; class Mammalia; order Perissodactyla; family Rhinocerotidae; genus Ceratotherium; species Ceratotherium simum. The sequence continues at coordinate 27,208,171 of NC_141907.1, read as the reverse complement.
GAACCTAATCTTTCTCATCTAAATCCATGATGATGGTTGTTTCAAAATTGATTTAAATATGAGATCTTTTTATCAGAAAATGACTACAGTATATTAGATTATGAAAGAATGTAGAAAAGCAAGAAATAAAGGCTATTTTCTTGATCCCTCTGGTAACATATATGAGTTAAAATAAAACATTAAATATATCTCCTTGTTTTATTTTTTTTTAAGTATCCCAAAGGTAATTTAGATATTTTCATTATTTTCTGGTGGTATGACTTATAAACCTATAAAACAAACAAACAAACCAACCAACCACTCTCCAGTTTGGAACAGTATTATTCTTTATATTCTAGTTTTCTTTTTTATTATTTAGGTTTGTTAGGTATTTGGTTGTTTCCTCCTCACACTTGTTTGTTTCATACTATATTTTTGTTTGTTTGTTTTTTAATATCCTGGTATCTCTTTCAGCTCCTCTGGGAGTTTAGAAATTCTCTTTGTTTACTAGTGCTATTTTTGGTTGTTTTTGTTGACATGATTTTGATGGGGTTCAGGGCAGGGCCCCAAGATGTGCCACTCTGGCATGAAGATTATTTCCAGCTAAAAACAATCAAGGCTCAGAAGCCTCAGGAAGAAACTTTGACCTTCCCCTAAACTGCCTAAAAGAATTTAAGATAGAAGAGCCTGTCCCAGGAAGGATCTATCACAATAGATAATTCGAGTTTAACATAGGTTAGGTGTGGTAGACAGGGAGGAATCTAGCAAGGCTCCTTTGATCAAAGTCCTCTCTGTGGCCCATTGTTTCTAGATGGCCCAACAAACATTTGTTGACCAAAGGTTAACTCTTTTCATCTTTCTGTAAAATGCTTTCTTTCCCTTTGAAGTCTCAGATCTCTACCTCCTTCTCCTTAGTCCAGAAAGACATACGTACCTCATTTTACCTGACCATCTTTGGAATTTTTCATGCTTGGCTTGTGTGAATTCCCTGTGTGCACATATTAACTCTGATTTACTCCTGTTAACCTGCCTTATGTCATTTTAATTATTTGACTGGCCATAAGAACCAAGAGGAGAAGGGGGAATTTTCCCCTCCTCCACAGTTGTCATCATTGTTTATAACCTCATCAGAGTTGCATTAGAGTTGAGGCGTCAACTTTATGAAGTTGTCTGCTAAATAATGATCAAGAAAAGGCAACCATTTCAGACAAATTCTGCTTTTTTAAAAAAATTAATTATTGTCTCCTAATTTTTAGAACCATTAAAACATTTCAAACCTGCATTCTTTTTTGGAAAGAGTTTTAAAATCACAGAATTTTTGAGTTATGGAAAACTTTATGGATTTGATAGTTTAAGCCTCTTCTGTTAAAGAGAGAGAAATTTGGGCCTTGTAAAGCTAAGAGACTTATAATCACCAATGTTTGACTTAGAAATTAAAATCCTGGTTTCTCAAACTAAATCATTCCTTAAAACTTACTTTGAAATAGCTATTATTGCATGAAACACTTAACAGCAATTATGCTATATGTCCGCCCTTCTCTGTGTTACCGGAATTCAGTTATCTTGAAAATAAGTGATTAACAAAATTTAAGATGATAATTAGAGAAACGGGAAGGAACTTCTGTGAAATCCTTCTATTATATATGTGTTTAATCATATAAAAATATTAGCACTCACAAGGCTGGACTTGTCCTTTCCTTTTTGATGATTTAAGAAGCAGCATACTTACGTCTGATTCTTTTCCCAATCTTTTCATTATAAACAATAGATATTTTTTTACCAGTGAAAGGAAAACCAGATTTAACCGGAACAAAAGCAAAAATGTTTTACAACAAAGCCTAGTTGTCTACATCTTACATCATGACAATGATATAATATGGGCTTTCTTTTACTTGGATTCCTCTGTTCAAGAGTAACTCCAGCCAAATGGATTTCTCTGAAAATTAAGATGTTTTAATTATTTTTAAATACTTTAAAATAATTCTTTAGTGGGATGGCAGGGAGAGAATTAAGTATCAGATGCATGAATTAAGAGTTTTTCAGATAGCAGATTTAAAAAGCTTGATATCTGCTTGTAGCAGGGATAAAATGTTTTCAAGTACAACTCACATGTTAAAAAAAGTTCCTTTATTTAAAAAAAATTATCTAATATTGTTCTGTCATTCCTATTCCAATCGATAGAAGGTACATATTGACATGCAGGATTGGAAAATAAACTCTTCAATTAAATGTGATTTAGTATCTTCCAATTTAGAGCAGTATTATTTTATTCACCTCAGTCTTTGGGTGCATTAGGTTGAGCAGTGATTCCTACCAGGAAATGAGATAGCACTTTATTATGTGAGAGGATGTGCGTTGTTTCTTATGTCTCAAGCCATATAAGGCTAGAATAGAGAAGAGGAAAAACAAGATGGGAGATACTCTATAATGGAATTGAAGTGGAAGTACAATATTATCGATTGAAATAAATAAAGTTTAGGCAGAACTGTTTGTGAATAGACGAATAAGCTTTGAATAAGGAACGCATCCTTGGCTTAATTGTGAAGGACTTTGGTACTTTGGCAAGGGATATTTTTAATTTCATAGCTATATAATTACAATGACACGGTGATTTCAGAGGATTGGGTTCTTAGTCATTGCTCCTTTTTCTGTTTAGAATTATATATATACTTTTTTTGTTTTCTAAAATATTCCTTTTCCCTCTCATTTTTTTTCTTCTCAGGAATCACTTAGCAACCCTTTCACTTTTAGTTTTTTGATTTTTAAAGATAAACTGAGGCATATTAAAAATTTTAAGCATCTATTTGAGCAAAAATTTACTGGAAGGGGGCAGCACCAAACTGGAAGTGGTTAGGACAATCTACAGATAGGAACCAGGGGACAGACTTATGTAGAAAAAGCACCAGGCAAGGAAAGAAAATTACAGATTGGCTCGAGCTTAAAGCCTAGTTGGTGGTTTATGATTGGTTGTCCCTAGGGCTTGATTTTGAAACTTTGCACTTACAGGCTTAGACTTTGGTTTGCTTCCATAGGCTGCCACCGAGTTAGAGCAGCTCACTCTGGGGGCCTCCTTGTTTAATTAACACTGTCTTGTAAAATTTAGTTTTCTCTGGTTTCATTAGGACATCAGAATTTTATTATTGATAATAATTAATTAATAATGAATGAATTAATATGACCTTGCTGTTGTTTTCTCAATGTTTCTTTGTTTTTTAGAAAGGAGAATGATGTCAAAGACAAACAAAGCCAGACACTAGTTAAAATGGTAAGAACAGATTCTAATCACTAACATGCTATTGCTGTAGGGAAGAGTCCAAGGTGAACTGAACTTAATTTGATTTGCAGAGAGGTGACTGGGCATTTTAAAGGGAGAATGGTAAGAGTTAATTTGAGCAAAAATCTTGAAAGACTTGAATGTCAGGCAGCATCCATCAAATCCAAGGAAGTTATACTAGGTAAAAATAAAAGTTGGTTATTGCAAAGTTAGTTTCCTTTAGGAGATGACAGAGGTCTATCAGGCAGATTACTTAACTAGTGCTGATCAGGTGATTCCTGATTGACTGGTTTAAGATTCCACTTCTGGGAGAGCTGAAACTGTAATTAAGTTAAGTCTCAGTTTGGTGACATGGAACTTAGCATAAGTGACTCCATGTTGGGCCTGTTGTCTTGTGTTTCACATTGGAGAACTCTGACTGATAAAGCCCTGGTTAACTGACTCAAGAAATTGACCAAAAATCTAATAAGAGCTAGCTTTCAGATTTGCAGATCAGATGAATTAATGTAAGCAATGAAATTTTATGAAGAAGATATTTCATACTATCCTACTGGTAACATACAAAGTATTGTGTCATCGGGCATGCTCAATTCTCCATACAAATTTCAATTCAGCTTTCTGTTGGTGCTAAGGTAGTGAGGCACTACCTTAGAGAAAGGTAGAGGAAGTTGTTTAATGTTAAAAAAGTTATCTGTCTGAGAAAACTAAAACTGGTACACAGACATAAAAAAAGGGGAAAAAAACGTACCAGTGCAAAACTGACTTTGGATCCTTCACAGTTTTCATGTGTTTGTTACTGTCTTTAGGTTTCTGTTACTGTCTACTTCCCTATTCTCCTCACTAGCATCACTAATGCTTCAGAAATGTCCTCTTCTGTTTTTTTTTTTTTGTTTTTTTTTTTTTTCTTTTAATTTTTGTTTATTGCAGTAACATTGGTTTATAACATTGTAAAAATTTCAGGTGTACATCATTGTACTTCTATTTCTGCATGGACCACATCATGTTCACCACCAAAATACTAATTACAACCCATCACCACACACATGCACCGAATTATCCCTTTCATCCTCCTCCCTCCCCTCCCCTCTGGCAACCACCAATCCAATCTCTGTCCCTATGTATCCGTCCATTGTTGTCACTATCTACTACTTAATGAAGGAAATCATACGGTATTTGACCTTCTCCCTCAGACTTATTTCACTTTGCATTATACGCTCAATGTCCATCCATGTTGTCACAAATGGCTGGATTTCGTCGTTTCTTATGGCTGAGTAGTATTCCATTGTGTATATATACCACAGCTTCTTTATCCATTCGTCCCTTGATGGGCACTTAGGTTGCTTCCAAGTCTTGGCTATCGTGAATAAGGCTGCAATGAACACAGGGGTGCATGTACCTTTGCAAATTGGTGTTTTCAAGTTCTTTGGATAAATACCCAACAGTGGAATAGCTGGATCATATGGTAGTTCTATCGTTGATTTTTTGAGGAATCTCCATACTGTTTTCCATAGTGGCTGCACCAGTCACACAGATCAGTGGAATAGAATCGAAAGCCCAGAAATAAACCCACACGTCTATGGACAGCTAATCTTTGACAAAGGAGCCAAGAACATACAATGGGGAAAAGAAAGTCTCTTCAACAAATGGTGTTGGGAAAACTGGATAGCCATATGCAAAAAAATGAAAGTAGATCCTTACCTTACACCATACACAAAAATTAACTCCAAATGGATTAAAGACTTGAATGTAAGACCTGAAACTGTGAAAGTTCTAGAAGAAAACATAGGCAGTACGCTCTTCGACATCGGTCTTAGCAACATCTTTTCAAACACCACGTCTGACCGGGCAAGAGAAACAATAGAAAAAATAAACAAATGGGACTACATCAAACTAAAAAGCTTCTGCACAGCAAAGGAAACCATCAACAAAACGAAAAGACAACCTAACAATTGGGAGAAGATATTTGCAAACCATACATCTGATAAGGGCTTAATCTCTTCTGTTTTTCAATCTGTTGGATATCAGCCAAGATACCCTTGGGCTTTTGCTCCTAAAAATCTTTGCAAAAATGTTTAAGACAAATATGCCATGCCAAACAATTTTCTTTTAGGCTCTGAAACCAATCAAAATGGAGTATGAAGGGGGTGGATAATTTATAGAGAGTACTGTGCATTTACTTTACCCACAAAAAGGGAAATTCTTTTCTTTAAGCTTGTTTGCTCTCTTAATCCACATCCTGAATTTTTACTTTTTTGTCAGTTTCGCTTGTCATAAGGAAACAAGCCACTATAGTATTCTCATATCAACCATTGACCCTTTGCAATAAAATAGGTAAAGATATATAAGTTGAAATTAATAAACACATTATTAGAAATAAGCAGATATTCTACATCGCCAAATCTCAATATAAAGAATTTTATCCTGTCTCGCAAAAGACCTGATTTTAAGCTCTAAATGCCTATACTCTAAGGCAAACAAATAAAATGAAAAACATTGGTCACAAGAAACCTTAGGCAATGACATATACTCATTTGTTGTCTATTATTTTAGTATTATATTAATTCTGTACCAGCCAATTTAGGACTTCATAATAAGTGTATCAACTATTCTACAGTTGACGTTTTCAGTTATATAATTTCCCCTTCAAAAGGTAGAAGATGTCTAGGTATTTTTTTCTTTTAAAATTACCAATTAATATCAACCATTGTAGTTTTACATAAAGTCAACTCTACCTTTGGTGGAAATATTGAGAAAATAATAAATTTTGTCTCCTGAGCTTTTCAAAAACTCGAATTCATGAAATAAATCTGAAAACACCCAAAAAGGATAAAAGAAAGCAGTCTTGTGCACAAACACACCCAAAGCCTCTGAAGATAAGTTGAGATTGAAAATAGTCTTGTAGTGGGCAGATAAAAGTTTCTTTAAAAACACACATATCATATCACATGCATTTTATTTTTTTACTTTGACAATCATTATATAAAATATTGCAATACTGTAAGAATTGAGAAAATAAAAGAATGAGTTCTAGTAAATTTCATTAATTTCAGGGCAATTTTAAACACTTAACAAAGCAGCAGATAAACATGTTTTGTCTAATGACATTCAGGCCCAGCATGTATCTTATTATTATGAAAAATGAGTTTCCTAAATCCAAAGATCTTGCTAGATTACAGCTGGATTGGTGTAAAGATAATTTTGGAATTCAGCTTTAAGAATCATGCTTGATGTGAAGTATGCTATCATGAAGACTTATTTTGGTTAAATGTTTTATTGAATTAGAGAATGTTACGTTTGCAAAGATTCTTTGAGATCATCATGGATTTTCAAAATAGGAAATTTGAAGCCCAGTGTTGCTAATTTTTAAAAATATTATATATTAATGTAAATTCAGACTTACAGAAAACTTGCAAAAATAGTACTCAAAAAATTTCATATGTTCTTCACACAGTTTCTCAAGTGTTAACTTTTTGCTACACATGCTTTATCCTTTGTGTGCTTGCTTTGTATCTATTTACGTGTCTCTGTGTGTATACAATTATTTTTCTGAATCACTGAAGAGTAGTTGTAGACATGATGTCTCCTCACCCCTACATACTTCAGTGTTTATTTCCTAAAAACACAGACATTCTACTGCATAACCACAGTAGAATTATCAAAGAACAGGAAATTTAATATTGATGCAATATTACTATTTAAGCCAAAGTCCGTATTCAGATTTTGCCAATTGTCTAAAGGATATTCTTCATAGTAAAATTAAACTAAGATTATGAATCACATTCATTTGTCATATGTCTTTAGCTTCCTTTAATCTGACACAGTCCCTGACTCTTTCTTTGCATTTCAGACAGTGACGTGTTCAAACAGTTCAGACTAGTTATTTTATTGAATAGATTATAATCCTTTACTGTCATTATTTATTTTGATTCAAATTATCCCAAATTTCAAAACCTCTTCAAGCTGACTCCTGTTCCTTTTGACCTATCCCCATCATTCCTTTCAATGCTTCCTTATTTTGTGACACATCGGGATGTTCCAGGATTATCTTGTTATTTTTCAGCCATATCTCTGGGTTCAGCCATATCTTCATAGTTTCAATTTTGTGGAGAATGATATTTAGAAACCAAGATGTAGGTATTATGTGCCCATTGTTTCTGGGTTTTTTATTGCTTCTTAGTCCTCTTGCCTGATAGAGCTAGAAAAATGTTTACTACACATACACATACACACACACGTTTCTACTCCCATATCTAACTATCCGTATATGTTAGTACCTAGGATAACCCCAATTCCAATTCAACCCAGCGTGGTACATTCTATACTTTCCCCTTTCCACATTTCAACTCCCTTCTCTGACAAAGCTGGTTTTCATTATCCACAATGTATCGACTTATTTACTTAGTCCTAACATTTATAGGAAAAAATAGTTTCAGAATTGCTAACTTATGTCTCTGTGAAAAAGAAATCTAACTAGAATTCAACACATTTTTTTTTAGCTGAGCTCATATAGTCCAAATAATGCATTCAAAATATGCTTCTGCCGGTTCTTTCTTCCCATCCACTCTTCAGTGTCATTACATTATTCATTTAAAACACAGTTTGGTTAATTTATTTTTGTTTTTATTAAATTTTAGGGTTTTCTCCCAAACTTTTTGATTTAGTTTTTTCTCTTTTTGAGTATGTGAAACATTGCCATGTTTTCAAAATCAGGATTGTACACAAAAGATAAATTTGGAGAAGTGTCACCCCCCTACATTCTTCCCTTCTTCTTCACATCCATTCTTTACAGGTAACCAATCTCATTAATCTTAGACTTATTCTTTTGACATTTCAGTTGTTCAATTTCTAATAGTTGAACTCAGTTTTCCTGACATCAATTCCACTTTTTTCTACTAGAATAGATTATTTCAACAGATTGAATGATTTTATTTTTTTTGTTAGAGTATAGAGGAAAACACAGGTGTTTGGAGTGAATATTACAGACCTGAGTTTGGATTTAATATTTCTGTTTATGATTCTTATGATCTGTGCAAGATTCCTAGCTTTTCTGACACACATTTTAAAAAATGAAAATATAAATTTTACAAAGTTGCATGTACGTGGAAAATTATCCCTATAATTTGCCTAACACTCAACACTCAGTATTTGGAATTTTCTCAATAATTGACAGCTACCATTATTTCTAGTGCTAAGATCATTTCTTACAAAGTAACAGTGCATGTTCTGCTTCTAATAAACATGTGGTATTTATTAGCAAATCAATATAACAGTCCACCAATAAATTATTATTGAATCCTTAAAATTCACCTCATTTTATTGATGAGAAAACTAAGTTTCAAAAAAGTGTGTGAAAGGCTTTTCACACCTTGCTAATGTAAGATCCAGGCCTGAATAGGGAATTCCTTTCAATCTAGGGTGACTTCCACTAAATCTTGCTAACTTTTCACTGAGAGATAAAATGACTTTTTTTCAATGTCTGGAATTAGACTACTCTAAAACAGCTCTGTGGGTTCCATTCACGTAACGAATTTGAAATCCGGGTAGAGAAACAGGGAAAATGCATGCGTATTTGCTCCCTATATGCAGCCCATAAATGCTGTGGTTTTTCACTCAAAAATAAAACAGATTTTACGAAAGGGGAATTCAACTATACTTATCAAAAGTAAAAAAATAAATTAGAAAAATTCTCTCAAAGAGAATGATAGGTTCATTTTGAAATTTTATATTTTGACATTTAGTTAAAATGGCTTTGCAATTTATTGTACTCATAGAATATGATAACATTACTAACATGATATCGGAATGTGCTATTTATTATGAAGTATATGATTTATCTCTTAGTCTTTGTGGTTGACTCTAGAATGTAGAAATAACCACTTGACTGCATCATTATTGAAACTTCAGGAGATTTTCTACTTTAATATTTGAAGGACCTTTACAAGAGAGGTAAGGTCACTTGAATGCCTGAGTTTAGTTTTTATTAGAGGAAGCACTCAGGTCAGCCACTGACAATTTTTCTCAATTAAGAAACACAATAAGGTATGCAAGTAATATGTACTCGAGCAAAAATACATTCTACCCTGGTCAAGCAGGCTTTAGTGACATTTTAAGTAGAAAAGTTGGAGGAATCAAGTCCATTTTGGAGTGATTTTGTAAGCTGAAGTAAGATCGATCCATTCTGCAACAGGAAACTTCTAGACCATAGTAAAGATAAAAGCAGTTTAAAAGTGATGTAACAGTACAAAAATCTATGCTTTAGTCAAGAGAAAACACTGAACTTAAAGCGTTGCTAGGGCAATATTTCACCTAATTCTCTGTTGTATGTGAGTGTGCATGTATGCACCAAAGAATTTCCTTGAAATTACAGGAGTGGAGTAATCACCTTGCTCTGTATCTTTGCCGTAGACCTTCAGCCATGAATAAGAATCTTGCTTAGTCTCTGTTTTAGTGGGCAATGGTTTATTCCTTCCCTCTTGCAAGGCAGTTTTTTTTTACCCTGATTGTATATCTATGAGTCTGAAGCATCTGTGGTGATTAGGGCATTTGGTCTTAGAAGAGCACTGTATTTTTTCCAGGCCACACCCTTTCTTTATCTCTCCAGCCTTGGAGATCTGAGCAGGGAGTCCAGGATGGCCAGTTTTTTCTAGAGAGATGACTGGAAACTGTCTACCAGTTGTTGGTAAATGTTCCATCCATGGGAGTCTATTTGCTTTCCATGTCTTTTTCATTTACAGAATACAAGTAAATATTCATACTAGAAAGAATTTTTTAGGTAGAAGGAGAAATGTGCTTAATAAATACTTATCATAAAAGGTCATTTTTTTTTTCCATTTTCAATGAATAATATAAGCAAGCAATGAGTGGACAGAACTGAAAAGCTTTCTGAAATCCACAGTCAGTGAAAAACTAAATGCTGCCCTGGGGCACATCTTTATGAAAACAATTAACAAGATTTTTCCCCCTAGAATTAGATTTTGCCATCTAATGAAAAATAATTCATGCAGATTCAATCAACCAAAATATAACAGTGTTTACTTAGCTATTACCCTTAAAAGTAGTTTTAGACTTTGAATAGAAATATCTTGAGTCAGGAAAATTAGACTCCCCGGGGAACATTTTAGGAAGAGTAACTCTGAAAGCTGAGTTAAAATCCTTTTGGTTTGTGAATTGCACTTTAATCATTAACTTGGAACCCTTATCACAAGAAAATCCAATATTCAAAGCAGTATTGGGGCAGAAATGAAATGAAAAGGAAGTAACACTACTCTATGTGAAGTGGATTATCAGTTAGAATTTGGCATGTGATGAAAACAGTCCTCATTCCAAACCTTCTCTTTCTTTATTTCCCCTTGTGGTACTATTATGTTAGCAGTTGCATTGTGGATGCAGGTTTTCTAAAATGATTACCCCAGTGCCAAATTATTTTCCTGGTGGTGGTTCAGATTTGGGGGAGACATGTTAATTCTTTCTGGCTACTGGAGAGTATATAGGGCACGTTACTATTGGAAGTTCCAGTTTGTTCCATAAGGATCTCAAAATGTCTCTTTCTCTCCTCCATTCCATCTCTAATGCCACCCCCCCCATACAGGATGGATAGTTACATTTCAGAGGTCCCTTTGCAGGAGTGAGTGGGTGGAAAGAGTATGGCAAATATCGATTTCAGTCCTAAATACATCTCCTACAAAGGGGTGATTTCAGTAATACTCTACTTTTGACTGTTTCCTTCTCTCTCTTTTATTTTTTTGCTGAGGAAGATTAGCACAGAGCTAATATCTGTGCCAATCTTCCTCTACTTTATATGTGGGTCACTGTCACACTGTGGCTGATGAGTGGTGTAGGTCTACGCCCTGGATCCGAGCCCATGAACCCGGGCCGCTGAAGTGGAACACGCTGAACTTAATCACTATGCCACAGGGCCAGCCCCCTTTTTCTTCTCTTTTAGTAGAGAATAGTAATTATTTTTCAGGACTTTTGTGAGACCTAATGGAAATAACATGTATGACTTGTTTAGCACAGGTTTGGTAAAGAATAAGCTCAATTATTTTTTCATTGACATAGCAAAGAGCCATGGAAAATATATCACTAACATTACTAGGCCTCACTGAGTTCAAATACTTATTACACGCACTTGCGAATGTGTGTGTGTGTTGTGTGTGTATCAGTAACCCACATCTACCTACATTTACTCATATTACTTAGATCATAATTCACATGATAATAGAAAATTTATCATTTTCATATGTTGGTTTTTATGCACTTTTTTGGTCATATTTATTTGACTCCAAATCTGTAATAACACAGGCTGAGATCCTCACACAGTTTGTCAGAGAAGAGTCAGCCTGCTTTAGACCATGCTGTTCTATAACTAACTCAGTTTCAAGGGAAATATTATAATAAAAATCAAGAAGTATATGTAGATTTTCCTAATTATTTAAATTTATACAACTTTGCAATATACTTCCTTTTTTTCTCATTAGAGTACAATGATGTTTAAAGCCTTATTTTTTTCCATATTCTTTACAATTTGAAGGTCTGTACAATGTTCTATATTATGTGGTTGCTTGCTGTCACCTGATCGCACCTCTGCCAATGACCTTGAGTGATTCTTTTATCTTTGAATCTGCTTCCACATTTGTAATGCTATGATTAGAAAATCTTTTCCTCTAAAGAAACATAAGTATAAGAAATTTAAAAATGTTAGAAGAGAATTGATGATCAAAAAATAAAACGTAAATAAAACCTATATTCATTTCTATCACAAGATATGAAACTGTTATGATTGCAGAAATGTTAGTGAAGATTTGTAAGGTGGTACTGAAGTGAAATATCAAGTTGATGTATCTTATTTTTCACCTGGGTTATGAAGTTACTGTTAAGGTTTCAAAGTCAAGTTCGTATGCCTTATGCTATGCTCTCAGGAATGAGAATATTTATTTTAGAAATTGTCTATAAATGGGCTCTAGACTCTACAGATAGAACTATAAAATTGCATTCAAATACATAACTAATCACAGACCTGCATAAACACAGTGATTGAGGAAATCCGAAGTTGGATAGATGAAAGACTATCTGTAGTCCAAGCAATATTCTTGTTTTGTTTTGGCCTTGATTTACTCCTTCTAGAGACAGCATTCCACCACTTATTGATTTTAATTTAATAAACTGAAAGTTAATGATTATTTCTTAAAAATAAATTATTCTTGTTTATATAACCCATATATTTAAAACACATCAGGATATGGTTTCCAATTAGAATATTCCTCTCTTTTTAAATTGGGATATTATGGCACAAACCCTCACCTACTTTATTTCTAGAAATTAGCCCTCTTCAAAATATCTGTCAGTTATATCTAAGAAGAGTCCCCATAGTGGTGTCTTACACATACTCTTTTTTTTTTTTTTTTAAAGATTTTGTTTATTTATTTTTTTCCCCCAAAGCCCCAGTAGATAGTTGTATGTCATAGTTGCGCATCCTTCTAGTTGCTGTATGTGGGACGCGGCCTCAGCATGGCCGGAGAAGCGGCGCGTCAGTGCACGCCCGGATCCGAACCCGGGCCGCCAGCAGCGGAGCACGCGCACCTAACCGCTAAGCCACGGGGCCGGCCCCACACATACCCTTATTTACAGTTTTCTTGTGAAATATTTCCCCTTCTTCCTTCTCTGCTCCATTACCCACTTGTTAAAGACAACTCCTCATGAAGTCATTTGGCAAAACCCCCTACTATCTTTGCCCACCATTTGAATGGCACTGGCCATGCCCAGGGTAGTGACTACAAATGTGTCCACAGCATCCAGTTCTCAGGAAGTTGCTTAGTTCAGTGCAGAAGCTAGAAATAGCTTATTCCCATCTTGAAGACATATTTTGCCATGTGTACATTGAAGCAGCTCTCCTTATGGCTAAAACATTATTACTTGACTCAGAAAAAATATTTCTTTCAGTTTCTCATCTACTTTGTATCCACAGATGCTTAAACGCAGTCCAATTGGTTTAAATAAAATGATGTTTCATACCCCCCTTGTTTTCCCTCCTACCACTGCTCAGTTAGTAGTTTAGATAGACAACACCAACAATGAAAATTTTTTGTAAATCAATGACTGAAATAATTAATTTTGGAAAAAAATTGAAGAATTGTGTCAGGACAGAAAGAATGGTATTTTTCTATTAACAGTTACTAAAGTCTAAGAAAAAAAGTGCTTTTACCATTATAAGTAACTAAGTATTTAATCAATATTGTTTAAAAAAAATGATGAATTCATTAAAAATTGTTCTATTGCCCATTAATTTATTCTTTAATGATTAGAACATTTGGTATAAATGAGCTCTCTCCTTTTTAATAATTGATACCATCATTTTACTTCCCAAACCTGAGTTTCCATCTAGCTTTTCTTTTCACAGCACTGCTGGCATTCAGGTAACCAGGCTCATGTTTGATGACTTCATCTTCACTAGATAGTTGATATAATGGGTAAATTGTTCCATTCACACTATCTGTAGAATTCCTTTTCTCTCATAATGACTATTTACATTCTTTTTCAGGTCCTAAATTAATCTAAAAATAGAATTCCATTATTTTAGCCTTTCTTTGCTTCAATCACTCTTACACAATGCTGTGAGATTATTGTTAATCAGCCTATTGGCATGTCAGAATTTAAGGTTTTAGGTGTTAAGATTCAGGTGTTGACAAAGTCTGAAAGGTTGCTGAAGCACTAGGAATCCTGGACCTTTAAGATAAGGTTGTTGAAGTTACCTTTTATTTCATAACAGTTGTTGATAAGGGAAAGAATATGATCCAGATTCTAGAATGGTCAGTGAAAAAGGAGTAACGTGGAAGTCACTCTAGTTGCCCCATCTGTGGCGCTCTCCACTCTTTGTTATGTTTTGAGCCAGTTGTGTACATAGCTTACCTTCTTTCACAGAGTATAGTCTCCTTGAGTGATGTTTTGTGTATTATTTATTATCACAGTCTTACCCCAACATTATTTATGTAACTATGCCATGCATGTAGTATGTATGTAATAAACATTCACTGAGTGGATAATAAATGAATATTAAACATGTAGGATATTTATCTGCTCCACTCTGCTCATTTTCCAGAGGTGAAAATTGAGGCCAAGAAAACAAATAAATGTTCAAGATAACCAGGCTAGAGGGAAATGAGGATTATAACTAGGTTCAGTACACAACCCAGATTACCCAGGAGAGTTTGGGTTTATGCTGTTATCCTGGAATAATTTTTATAGCACCACTTTTACTCTCAATATTTTCCTATATTGATAACAAACTATATGGTCACCTAGTTATAACCCAGATCTCTGAGTGAAGGTTTGTGATTTTTTTTTACTCTGCCATATTATTCCTAATTTTTGAGTAAGTTATTTAAACATCTATATAGCTAAAAATATATCATAAATGCATAAGGAAGTTATCTAGATACAGGGACTGTTATCCCTGTGGGTCCTTTGATAAGGGTTCAAGTATATAATTTTATTTGCAATAAGCGTGTTTAAAATATCACAATTTTAGAATCAATAATCTAGATGGTTATAGGTGACTTACAATTTACTTATAATTGTAAATACATATTAAATAAAAAATAAAAAAGCAAGTTAACAAAAAATGAAGAAAGAACAAAGATATAGAAAGTAGCAAATTATAGTGATAATTTGTCTATGACAAATTCTTTCGGTGTCTAAATGTATTTACTAGGATTAATCCTTCAGTTCAAGGTATTGGGTAGCATGTATTCAGTCAATTCATAATATATTAGATTTTTATTTTGTGCTATGTAATTTTAAATACTGACATAATAGAGGACTCTACACACGCACCTCAATCCTTTGAGGTAGAAAGAGCAGTCCTGTAGTTTTCAGCACAATGTAGAGGTTATTCATTCTCTCAGTCTGAACCCCTGAAGCATGCTGTACCCAACAAAGCATTTCAATTCTGCATGCCTCCCGTTTGCTTTTGAAAAAGCACTAATTCAGGTTATATATAATTCCCACATCCCTTAAATATTATATTCTTCTTTTCTATTTGCAATCATATAATTTTTTATAGAGTAAAAAATTAGAAAATGCAGTTAAATAATTTTTTAAATATTACCAAACAGAAAGAATCGACAGAAACTGTTATTATTTTTAATAGTGAATCCTTCCAGTCTTCTCTCTATGCTTACATACTGTGTCGTGGTAATGGAGCACAAGCCTCAATCCAGAAAGCTTCCATTCAAATCTCGACCTTACCACTTATAGCTATGTAACTTTGGGCATATGACACAGACACTCAGCAACTCGTTTTCCTAAGCAATGCAGTGGAAATCATAATTGTACGTACCTCATGTGGCTTTTGTAATTTAATACATACAGAATGCTTAAATGAACATTTTGTATATTGGTTACTTATTATATTGGGACATGTTTTATACAATTGTATACATGGAAATTTTTTTGTGAGGAAGATTAGCCCTGAGCTAATATCTGTCGCCAATCCTCCTCTTTTTGCTGAAGAAGATTGGCCCTGGGCTAACATCTGTGCCCATCTTACTCCATTTTTTATATGGGATGCCGCCACAGCATGGCTTGACAAGCGGTGCCTTGGTGTGCGCCCAGGATCGAAACCCCAGACCACAACAGCAGCGTGTGCATACTTAACTGCTACGCCACCTGGCCAGCCCCGTGGAAATTTTATATAACTGTATAATGTAAGTATACATTTACTTAGTAGATACATCTTAATTTTAATTGCTGCATCATATTCTCATGTATGAATATTCTATATTTTATTAATTAGCATTATTGGAATTATTTAAAAGGTTTATTTTTTCTTAAATAATAATTTAATATATGTACATTGTAAAAAAACCAAACCTTTAAATTCTAAAGTAGAAAGACTTCCAAAACATATGTATACAGAAGCAAATGAAATTTTAGATACAAGGTTTTTGCTAATGTTATAAACATTAAAAAAATGTAATTTTATATCTCTACCTCATTAAGACCCTATTCCACTGACCCTATCATGTTTTGCTTTATCTCCCCATCACTCTATACTCATGGTCTATTATGACAGCCAGTTGTTTGCAGTCTACTCTCGTTCCCTATGCAACACTCATTTTCATATTTCGATCTTGAAATCTCAAACCCTGGTAGAACTAACAATTTTATCAACTCGTATTCTCTGTGCGTAAACCCAACCAATTAGACATTAGAGCAAAAGCGGGGCTGATTAGTTTTGTTTTAAATGTAAGTTTACTTTGAAGCATAGACCTCAACTAATATCTCACCACTACCTGAACGTCTTACTGTTTGCCCAGTAAATTCACTTTTTCCTACTTTTCAAGGTGATGATTCTGTCCTTTCTTCCTTAAAACTCTATCATTCCTTTTTTTCTAACTCACTTTAAGGTAGTGGCCTTGATTAGTCTTCCCTGAGGAACAAAATAAGGTAGCTAGAAAATACTTCATTTTCCCATCCATGAATCTGCACAGAAACTTGAATCAATAACTAAATTATCCATTGTCCCTCCTGTTACGATGAAAGAAGAGCCACTGTTCTTCTCAGAAGCCAATACTTTATCTTGTGGTTTGGATGTTAGACCTTCTCTTTCTCAGGACTTGGCTTCAGCTCTGCTTTATTCACCATCATTAATCTCCTCTGCCTCAACTTGATCATTCCCACTGCCTAAATGTGTCCTTATGTACATATGTTTGCATTTATTCATTTTTGCCTTTATTAAAAGGCAATCTTTTAAACACCATCCCTTATAGATACTATCTCATTACTCTAACCCACTTCTCAAAATAAAAGTAAAAAATCTTTATAAAGTATAACCTATATTTGTTGTTTTTTCTCCAGTTTTATTCAGCCTTCACTTTCTCTAATCTTTTTGTTCCCACCAATCAACTAATACAGTTTCTTGAGGGTCTGTTACCACCTTCTTGTTACCAACTCAACAGATATTTCCTTCTCTTCTAAAGCCATCTTCCAAGATTGTTCTACATGTCAATTACTTGCTTTTTTGAAACACTTTTTTCTCTAAACTTCTGTAATAATCTGTTCTCCTGCCTCACCTTTTAGCCAGTGGACACTTCTCACTTTCTGTTCCCACCTCTTCCTCTGATATTGGGGTTCTAGATGTCGAAAGCCTTGAGACTTAATCCTGGCTCTTTTCCACACCATCTAAGCGCCAGTAACTCGCAAGTTCTAGGTCTAACCTTTCCTATGAGTCCCAGTGTTGTAGACGTAATGACCTATTTGATATTTACTAACGAAGCTTAAGGTATCCTAAACAGAACTTATTACTTACCAAAACTACAAGTTGTTTTTCTCACATTCTTTAGTCGTAACTTCTTGAACCAAAAACACACTAGTTACTGTTATCAACCATTCCTTGTTTCTAATCCCAGATTCCAGACGGGCAGCACATCTCTCTTACATCCAAAATCTGTTTCATTTCAGTCCACTTCCTTTGCCTCCTTTGCTACCATCTTGGTCTTTGTAATGATTATATCTCACCTGGACCCCTAACAATTTTCTAAAAGACTTCTCTGCACACTCTCTTGAGCTCTATCATATATTCTTTAGACAGTATCTAGAGTGCTGTTTTAAAAGTGTGAAAGACATATTACAAAAAATGTTTAGAAATTAACATGAAAGAATGTCTTCATAAACTTGAAGTAGGCAAAGATTTATTAAGAAACAAAAACTAGTAACTGTAAAGAAATAATATTGATGAAATACATTAATTACAATTAATAACTTTTCCATTCACATATTAAACACAAAAAGCACACACAGTGTATTAACAAATTCAGTAAAAATCAACAATAAAATGCAGATAGCCAATTAAAAATGAATGAAGTATTAAACATGGACTTTACAAAAGAAGATATCCAAATGATCAAATAACATATGAAGAAGTGCTCATTATAGTTAGTTATCAAGAGAATAAAAATTAAATGTTGGATGAGGTATCACTACCAGAATAGCTAAAATGCAAAGGACTGATAATATCATGCATTGTCAAGGATTTGGAGCAACTGAAGTTCCCAAACACTGTAAGCAGGAGTATAAGTTTTTACAACTGCTTTGACAAACCACTGAGCAAAGTGAAAATATGACCCAGGAATGTACTCATTGATATATACTTATGGGTGTACCAAAAGACATTAAAGGAATGTTATAGAAGTAACATTTATAAAAGCTCCAACCTAGAAGCAATACAAATGTTCAATTACAATAAACACATCATTATAACATACAAAATAAACATATTTTATATTTTATCAATATAAAATAGTGAACAGCAATGAGAAAACAATCTACAGCTATCCAAATCACACAGATGAATCACATAGACATAATCCTGATAATAATGACACATCAGGTTTATCTGAATACAAGCTGAAAGTTCTAAGCAAAAAAGGTTCATCTGAGGAAGGATAAAGGAGTGGAATATGTCATAAGCATCTCTTTACATGTTTCAATTTTGTTGACTTATTTTGCCTTGTTAGTATAGTTCACACCAAATATTGATTAATATTTCAAATTATCTCCACTGATGTTATAATGAAAAGAATTTCATATCACTATGATACTAGGGCAACCTATATATTTAATTTCTGTGTTCTAAGTTTTCAAATTTCTTCTTAAGTATTGTATTTTATTGTGGAATTTTGAGAAATTGTGTCTGGGACTGCTCTATAAGTGATGTTATAAATGTTAGATCATATTTTCCCTAAATTTTAAATAAGAAAAGCAGTATGTTTAAGGAAGCTAAACCAAGCACATATAACTAGAAGATGTTAGGCTGAAACAACTCAGTTCAGGAATAAAAGCCATTATTCAAATTGCAACCACCCTAAGACTTGGTAGCTTAAAGCAAAAAGAATCATTTTATTAACATTGCTCCACGTTCTGGGGGTTGACTGGGTGCTTCTATGTGGTTCTTGCTCAAAGTCACTCATCCAGAGGCAGTCAGACAATAGATGGGACTAGGTCTGCTTGAAGGTTTCTTGGCTCCTGTGTCTCAGGTTGATGCTGGCTGTCCTCTGGGAACTCAACTTGGGCAATCATCATGAAAACTTAGACACAGACCTTCCATGTGACCTGGGCTTCTTCACAGCATGACCACGTTCCATAATCAAGCATCTAAAGATGACCAAGCAGAAGCTTTGTCAATTTTAATGATTGAACCTCAGAAGTCACATGGTGGCATGTCCACTGTGGTTGCAGCTCCACCCAGATTCAAGTGCAGGGGACCTAAACACCTCCTCTCAGTGGAGGAGTGTCAATGACGTATTGTAGGAAGAACATGTGGGGTGATGGTAGATCTGCCACATATTCTAAGTCAGAAAACATTATTGTACATCCAAATGTATTTATAGTATTGATGCTGAACTAAAGAAAGTTATTAACCAAAAAGAAATCACTACTATGTCTCATCTTTACTGTGACTTCATATTTTGCATAAAGCTAGTAGAAACATATTAATATTAATAATGGAGCAACTAGTAAAACATAATAGATTTGTAATTATAGTTATTAATATGTAATCTGTTTATATATTTTGGATCTTTACTAGCTCTAAATTTTGAACTACATTTTTCCCCCAATACTTGTGTTTTAGTGAGGTCAGTTTTTTAAAAATCCATTTGTTATCAGGAAATAGTTCTGAAACTAATTTCTAACAGATGTTTTGTCATCAATAGACATTTGATCCAGTATTCTAAATCTGATAGATTATCATATCCAAGTTTATGCATTTATGCTGTAGAGTCAGCATGATAAAGACCTTGAAGTATAATAATATTTCAGTAAATAATTAGATAATAATTCTGACTGTATATTTCACAGAAGAAATATATCTTAGTTCTTGTTATTGAGAACACATTGCCCTTTTTTGTTTTTGCTGATTGTTCAGCACCATCAGAACAATTCATTATGTTAATAGAAAGGATAATGGAAAGGAGAGATTTTGTCTGATATTGAATTGTAATTAAAACATTAGAGTTGGAATCTGTTTTTAATATAAATGAGAATTCAATAATAAACCCTCTGTGACACAAATTACTTATCTTAGAGAGAAGCACAGGGGACTTGAGAATTAATAACAATTTGAATATGCATTTAATAAAACTATGAACTAAACAGCATGAGATGAGAAAAAAGGGTGAATTTACAGTATATTAGTAAACAAATATGTTAAATAAAGAAACTCTGAATTAAGGCTCTAACTCATTTTTATCACGGTGTCTTGATATAGTCAACTCCAAATTTAATTTTTTACTGTTTCTGACAATATTTTATTTTCTATTCCTTAACCCACAGTATTTTATTTTGTCGCAAGGGAAGGAAGAATGCATATCAGTTTTCAAGTGCATGACTAATTAGAGATTCATCCATTTTCAAAAGAGACAATACTCACAGAAAATCACATATTACGGAAGATAATTACATAGGGAAAGGAGTCAATATGTCCAGACACTCTCTCATGGACACACAGACTTGGGGCTCTGAATAACTTCTCCCCATTTCACAGCTCTACCAAATGTGATTCGGATGTGATTTCAGTCACTCAGTTTATGTCCCTACATCAGCAACACCAAAAACTGATTAATGAAGCAAATACTAACAAACAAGCCAGTTGCATTTCAATATATATATAATGAAACTGGGAAGAAAAGCAATAGCAACCTTCCATCATTTGCCAAGTTGTCTGCATTATGGAATCTTATAAAGTGTTTAGAACATGACAATATCTTCATATTTTACTTCTACATTCCTTTTCCATTGATTCTTTCAATACTTGCCATCAGGAATAGCTAAGGAGGTAGCCTATGGAAGCTTAAAAATATTTTAAGTGAAATAAATACCAAAAAATATTTTTAAAATAATGACTATAGCAGTAGTAATGATGGCTAATTCAGTAAGTTCAAACTATACCAGCTACAGTTGTGAGTGCTTTACATGAATAACTCATTTAATATCCACATTAATCTTTGACCTAGAAAAAATGAGCCAAAAGGAGTTTATAATCTGCCCAAGGTCACAAGGCTAATAAGTGGCAGAGCAGGGATTTGAACGAGTAAGTCCACCTGCAGAGTCTAAACTTAATCACCAGAGAATCCAAAAAGATCTGCTGGTTTCAGCAGTTGGGTGGTTGCTTAACATTTTCACTTTTTGTTTGGTTGGCATCTACCTCTTTGAGTTGAATCTAAACAGTGTGTATGATTTTAAGTGCAGCTCTGCAAAATAAAAAAGGCAACAAGACATCATGTGATTCAATAATCAAAGTTTATTAGGAAATGGTGTGAAATCTATTTGAATACTTGAAGTTCTTTCTCTTATTTCATGCAAATATTCCTCTGCACTTGTGAAAAATTTTACTTATCATCTCTCAAATGACTATACGTATCTTCATTAAATGATTTCGACACAATAAAAAAAATAAAATGTATGCAAAAGGATGGTTTCTTCCTCTGGAGGATACCAAAATTATAAGGGAGTTTCTGAAGAAGAAATTCTTGAATGTTTAGTATGGTAGTCATATAGTTAAAGTATATAGGTTGGTAAGGTAACTAATTTGAAGGGTAGTGAATGCATGAAATTGTCTCTCTATTAATTAATCAGTTACTATATGTTTTATTTATAATCTTTAAATAGCTTGCTCATGTAATCGGGTTATTATTATTATTATTATTATTATTATTATTATTATTATTATTGTAAAGCATTGTCTATAAGCCCCCTGAACTGAATCACCTGTGGTAATTTCCTGTTCACAGGTAGAGTTCGGCAATGTTTAAGGAGATTCTTAGGTAAAGTTTGGTACATTAAAGTTTAAGAAACACTGTCCTAGAAAGTAGGTACCATTATTTTCCTAAATCTTTAATGAATTTTATGGTATTTCTTCATACTAGTCAAGAAAAATTTTCTAATAATGAGGAAGACTGTACATTAAAGCTTAAAAATTTCCTGAACAAATTTAATAAGACTTGTGGGGAGAGGCAAACATGCTTGGCACTAGAGGCTTAATTCCTTTAAAAATAGCAAGGATCTGGATACACAGGCCTGATATATCTAGATTGAGTAGATTGCACTTCAGAAAAATTCTCTATTTAGGAAATTTCTTCCACCAGAAAGGCCAGAAAGCTTCACTGTAAAGTGGTTGTCTAGATATTTTCTTCTCCTCTTTTCCTTTGAATAAGTAGAGAATTATGGGGGCAATATGTAGTCTTTTGTGAGGTGCCCAGGCCATTTATGCCCTGCATAAGTACCCTTTTAGCGTAAGGAAACCTCTTGAGGGGTACTGGGTGCAATCTAGAATCTGCTTCTTATTCCTTTCATTTTTTGGTTGGAAGCTTTCCTCCATAGACGCCACTTTACGTTTCCATCCATGTCATCATCAATATGTTCCAGCATTTGTTTGCACGAGAATTTGCAAATAAGGTGGACAGATCTGTCATTTTCCTTAAGGGTCTTCTGAGATATGCAAACACACCAAGTTACCACTCGCAGGACTTCTAACTAGGAGTGTTATTACCAGAATACACTGCATTGTTTCTAACACATTTTGGCTTAAGCCACTTGCCTGTACATTATGGAATTTATGTGCAAAGATGTCCTTCTTTTCTTCATCATGATGATGACCGTTCTGTTAACACAAAGGGAAACACTGAGCTGGTTACATTCATGCTGACAATTTCTACTACAGAATCATAAATTAGAAAATATAATTGCAGTGTAACTATGGGATATACTGAAATCTCATTTTCTGGCATTTATTTCATTTAGGCACAGATCTAGGATGGAATGTGATGGCCATGACATATATTTTCTTGGTAGTAACCGTGAAAATTTCCATAGTGCTTTATAGATTATAAAATTCTTTACGTCACTCGATCCTCAAGTAATCCTGTGAGTTGAGTAAATATGATATGCCTTTTACTCCTGTGAATTGGAGCCCATTGTCTTGCCAGAGATGACTGAGGTGGCAAGTGGGAAACCTGGAAACTAAGCTTTGTGGTTCCAGAATTGTCTATTTCCATGAAATATATTTAAAATTTGAGAATAACTTTGTCTTTTCAATGTTATAGATTCCACTTTAGAGCAGTAAAAGACAAATAATCAAAAACTATCATGTATTCTTATTATGTTTCTTAAAAATCAGTATTTTTCAACAAAATGAAGTCAAAACTTGCTCTCAGAATGAAAGCAGTACTTTCATTTTGAGGCAAAACAATACTGTCTTTGATAGTCTGGAATAACCCATGGCTAAAATTTGTAATGGATAGACTACAGATTCGTCTCACAGTCTTAAATAAACATTATTTCTACAATAGTATTCTTAATAAGAATTTGCTGCTGTAATTTTAGGATCACAGTGTTGCACAAGTCCAGAGGGTTCCATTCACTTTTTATGATATGTGACTAGCAACTCCTGAAGCAGAACTAAGTGGTTGGTACAATCTGGGGCTGCGCAATGAAGAGACCTTGAACTCTAGGAACTATCGTGGAAATCATCTTGTTGCCAATTAAGAGCAGAGGCGTACACTTTAATAATTAGATGAACAAGGATGTGTGTAAGATGTACAGAGCAGCCAGGAAAATATTATAGCCTGGATAAACACACACCCACCCTTCCCCCCAACATACACACCTTCTAGAAGGGTAAATCAATACTCCACCAACTTCTTTGGGACACAATCCTCCTATAAGTCTTCTTAAAACATTCACAGACACCAAGGACGTGCATATTCCCAGTCTTTTTCCAAAATATTCTTCCCCAGTTAAGAAAGAAAGATAATTTTTATGTTAACATCAGTAAATTATTTTTTGTTGTTTTGGCATGACATGATTTTACCATCGTTGTACAGTTTTTGATTTATGTATTTGTTGGAGGTTCTATGATGGAGACCTGGATCGGCCATTGGGGTATGCACTGATGATTGTTCTTAATACACATTCGTCCTATTCTTCCTCCCTAAAAGGACCAGCAGTATTTAGCCAGGTACTTAACCAGACAGAGTACCTTATCCAGACTGCATTGTCCACCCTCCTTTACTATCAAAGGTAGCCATGTCACCACATTCTGATGAATGGGATTTTGGCAGAGCTGATTTAAGCAGATGCGGAAAATGTGCTTGGCAGGGTGGACTTGGTATCTTATGTATTTGCCATCACCGTGACTTGTCTTATTCACTCTTCCAAGGAGAATGAAAGGTGCATGAAGCAGAACTGAACCGCGTCTTCCATAAGGAACAAAGACCACAAGAAGAGCTGCCGACCTCCACTGATGCACGGATGAGTGCTGGTGAATAAATGATGGTTGTTTTAAGCCACTGAGTTTCTGGATAGTTTGTTTCACAGCATTTATTGTGGCAGTAGCTTGTTGTCACATCATTCTATCTTCTTTAAGCCCTTTTATTTTGGATTTTCTGCCACTCACAGCTAAAACTATTCCTAGCTGAAACACTGCACACAATGTCTATTACCTTTTTAAGAATTAAGCTTATTTTGCCTTTTCTTAACGTAGTGGCAGAGGCTTCTAAATTTTTTCTTGAGGAGAATAGTGTCATATACACTTTGCAATTATGAAATAATTTAAACAAAAGCCATTATGTAGTCAAGGACAATGGTATTTAGAGATATATAAGCTTGGGTTGAAATGCCTTATACTGGCCAAATAACTTTAGAATTATTATTAAAATATTCAGAGGCTCAATTGCCTTGTTAGAAAAACAGAAATATTAATAAATTCTTTGCAGTTTTATTGTGGGTATAATGTTATCTGATAGATTTTAATATTAAACAAGTGTTATGAACAGAAGAAGACAAGCTGGCAACCATTAGGTCAATTTCCACATAATCAGGTTCTTTCTTTGCATTTCCCAAGCAACATTAATGATATACAAACACGACAGCAAAGATCACTTAAACTCTACCTTTCCTTTCCTGAAAAATTTTCTCATTCTTTGAAGGTGAATATTCAAAATGCTTTGTAAACCTTCCCCAGCATCTCTATTCCTTTTTCCCAATGGTCTTTCCACCCAGCATCTTCTTTACTCCCTTTGAGTCACAAAGGACAGAATATCCTCTAAAGCTAGACAGGGACTTCTTGAGAGGGAAAGAGTTTAGGACTTTACACTTTGGTATTTATTTTTTGATATTTTTATAATTAAAGAATAAGTTATATAAAGCCAAGTACAGAAATCTTCAGTTTCCAATTCAATATAAATAAAGATAAGTGTGCATTATTGTTAGTGCCCTCATGGGCACTCAAGTCAATTATAGCTCCTAGCGACCCTGTGGACAGCAGAGTGGAACCCTGCCCTGTCTTTTTACACCATCTTCTTACCTTCCGGTGCTATATCAGACGATGCTCTGCTGCTATTCCTAGAGTTTTCATGATCAATTTTTTTCGGAAGTGGGTGGCCAGATCCTCCTTCCTAGTCTGTCTGAGTCTGGAAGCTCTGCTGAAACTAGTCCACCATGAGTGACCCTGCTGGTATTTGAAATACTGTGGTATAGCCTTCAGCATCACAGCAACATGCAGCAGCCACAGTATGACAACCGACAGACAGGTGGTGTGGTTCCCTGACCAGGAAATGAACCCGGGCCACAGCAGTGAGAGTGCCAAATCTTAGCCTCTAGACCACTAGGGCTGGCTGAGGCGTGCATACACCATGGAAACTCTACCAAGATCAAGTTATAGAATATTTCTGCCATACCGGAATGCATTCTCATGGTTCCTCCCAGTTAATAGTCCTCCCCAAGGGTTAGCCCCATTCTGCCTCCATCTTCATAAAATATTTTTATCTATTTTAAAATTTAATATAAATAAAAATATACAGGTTCTACTCTTTTGTGTCTTGACTTCATTCCCTCCACATTATGTCTGTGAAATTCATCCGTTTTGTTCTGTGTATGAGAAGGTCCTTCCTTTTCATTGCTCTATTCGTTGTGTGAATAAACTTGTTTGTTTCATTTTTATCTATTTGATGACAATTAAATTGTTCTGATTTTGAGGCAATTATGAATATTTATGTACATGATTTTGGCATATCTAGGCATTCTTTCTCTTGTGCGTATACCAGAAGTGAATTGCCTGGCTTTATCATACATGTATGATTAATTTTATTGAATAAAGCTAAATATTTCCCAAAATAATTGTATTAATTTGCACTGCTAGAAATAACACGAGTTCCAATTGCTCAACATTTTGCCAAAACTTGGTATTTTCAGCCTTTTAATTTTTGTGAGTGTGTCGTACCACCTAACTGTGATTTTAATTTACATTTTTTTCGATGGTGAATGATGCTGAACACATTTCAGATATTTTAGATGTTTTTATGCCTCATGTGTGCAGTGCCTATTCAAAATTTAGTTGTATTAAAACTTGGTTGTCTGCCTTCTTCTAATTTTTTTGAAGAAGTGCTTCTTTTAATTTAGGTAGATGTCTTTTGTAGGCTTTACCTATGGAAAATTTCTTTTCCACATTGAGACTTTGGTATTTCACTTTTTTAATGACATCTTTTGATGAACAAAAGTTATTAATTTAAATAAAGCCCAATTTATCTATCTTTTCTTACATGGCTAATGCTTTTTTTGAATTTAGGGTTTTAAAGTTAATGAACAAACAGAATAATTTCTATTTACCATGTCATCTGTTTGTATTACATCTATGTATGAAGGTAGTTTTTATATATATCTGAACGTATGTGTGTATATATATGTATATACATATATAAACTGCACAAAGATGAAATGCTCTCTATATACTATATAAATTGTGTGAGAGGGGAAGAGAGAGCAAGCTAGAGCTTGAATATGCTTAAAAGTAGTTGGTTTACTTGTGGGCTAATCTATCAACTTTTTTATTGTGTGTATATTACTATTATGTACTTTTTACAGAGAAAATTTGTTAAGCTAAGGTGAAATACCCTTTAGATGCAGCCTAATTTATGTCAAATGCAAAATTGGTGAGTTTTAAATTTGTATAGTTACTCTTACTTTATTTTTTGATAGTGTAGAAGCATCCCTAAAAATGATGATTATAATTAATTATGAAACAAAGAACACAACTAGAAATAATGGCTTAATGAGAAAAAAAAGGAAAAGAAAAATCTATTGATAAAATGTCACTACAAATCAGCATCAAATTAGAGTCTTCACAATGTTATACTCTTTCTACCTTTTGTCTCAGTAGAGTGAAATAAGATTAAATCAGACACTGGACTCAGAAAGAAAACTAAGCAGCTTAATTTGAACACTTGATTCCTTATTAATTCCACTCACATTGGAAATATCACTAAGCTAGGTTTCTTAAAAAACAAAGGAACACTTGAGTTCGGGTACATTAAATGTTGCAATAAATGGATAAGCAAAAATATTTTATTTTTGGTTAAAGTACAGTTTAGTTTTTTAATGGTTAAATGAATGGAATTACAAAGAGATTGATAGTGAGATATGTATTTCTATCTGAATTTTATTTTAAATTTAGTAAATAACTGATGCTATATGGAGAGGAAAAGAAAAAATAAATTGGCTGTATTGTGATTGAAACTACAAGGTGACAGATGTTTCCATGTTTTATAGATGTAGAGACATTGATGATTTTTCTTTTTAAGTTTTTAGGTAGTCTTTGAGTCTTAATTATACAATCACCAAGAGCAATTAGAATCTCTAGTAGAATTCTGAAACTTTCCACAGTAAAAAAGGAAAAATAAAAACACGTGCAAATGCAGACTTTTTAAGTATACATATAATGTTTTGATATTTATCGATATATGATAGGCTTTAATTCTAAATTCTGAGTACAAAAGAGATGGAAAGATTTTTAAAAAATATTTTGACATTAAACAGTAATCACTATTTAATTTGGGACTTTCATACTCTTAATATTTTCCTTGAGACTTATAAATCATTATTGAACAATTGTAGACTCATTTTATGAGTCTTTTAGTATGTAATTTTTAGTAGAATAACTATTAGTCTTTTAGTGTGTAATTTTTCTGATCATGCTTCCTGGGAATAGAAAATATATATATATCCTCTAAAGTTGTATTCTCTCTATAGAGTAAGCATCTGAAGACTGTATTTATTAAGGACTGAATTGTGCCCTCCCCACCCCAAATTCATATGTTGAAGCCCTAACCCTGAATGTGACTGTATTTGGAGATAAGTTCTACAAGGTGGTAATTAAGGTCAAATGAACTCATAAGAGTGAGGCTCTAATCTTACAGGATGGGTGCCCTTCTAAGAAAAGGAAGAGACACCAGAGCGCTCTCTCTCAACTTGCACACAGAAAAAAGGCCATGTGAGGACAGAGTGAGACGGCAGCCGTCTACAAGCCAAGGAGAGAGCTCTTACCAGAAATCAACCCTACTGGAACCTTGATCTTGGACTCTCAGTGTTCAGAATTGTGAGAAAACACATTTCTGCTGTTTAAGCCACTCAATCTGTTGTATTTTGTTATGATAACCTGAGCAGACTAATATAGGTCTCATCCAGTTGACTTTAGAATAATCTTTATCAAAGCTTCTTATGATCAAAACCAAAACCTAAAAATGGAGATATTTGAAACAAATATGTTTGTATCATAATTACAATGAATATGGGTGCAATATCTTTACTATTTTGCATTAGGTGAAAGAACTTTTCCATATTCGTGCCAGACTAATGAAGAAACATCTCCTATGATATCTGTCATTGTTCATGGACACACTTAATCTTTAGTCATCTGTGCCTCCATTTATGCAATGGAAGACACTGGAAGTATCTTTGTCATTGTTTTCACATATCACATTCCCATCCATCTTTAAATTTCTTTTTTCCAAGCCCATCCAAATACCCATACACTCCATGACAACTTTTGATCATATCAATTTACATTGATTTTTCACTTTCTGGACATCAAAAGATTTAGTTGAACAACTATTCATCAATTTTTAAAACTGTGATTTAGTACATCCTTTCCATGAAATACTTTTTTAAAGTCTCAGTATATTACTAATTTATTCCTTAGATAATAGTTAAGAGGACTATTTTTGGATTCAAATAGATATGAGTTAAAATACCTGGTCTTCTAATTATTGTGTCTGTGCCCCTTTAAAAAGTCATTTAGTTAACAATCGTGTCTTTAAATAAAACAAGGGTAGTTCTACGCATCTTATTTTTTGGGGGTCGGGAGGATAAACATGACTAAATAAACAGAAAACACTAAAAACTTTTCTTGACACAGAGTAGGTGTTCAAAAGTATTAAATATTAATGCAACTTTTACATTATTGTTATTGTTTTTATAATTATTTTTCATATTAACTTAATAGGTACTTCACTAATACTTGAATAAATTAATTAAATAATTAAGGCTAAATAATTATTTCAAAAGCACTATTCATAAAGTATAAATTGAAAGTTACTAAAATATTAAATTAATATCATTATTTCTATCTCTAGAAAATTTTCAATTGAGAAAGAGAATATTTTATTTAAAAATATATTTAAAAATCCGAAATATGGAATATAGTAAATTTTATAGATCATGCACAAACAAAATATTGGAGTCAAAAGTGAGAGAGATAATTTCTGCTTGAGGAAAATACAAGCACATGGATCATATTTGAGCAGGGCTTGATGGAATTGTAGTAATTCCAATAGCTTGAAAAGAGTTATAATGATTTCTAGGTAGAGGAAAATGCCATTGCAGAAAGTGTAGGCTTCTTGCAAAGTGGTGTGCTGTATGATTTGTCTTTGTGCATTAGGCTGTGCAGAAGAGAACAGAATGGTAAGATCAGAAAAGGAGACTTGGCAGATGTTGAGGTCAACCTTGAATGCCTGGCTAAGTCCTACTCTGATTTTGGCAGACAATCATGGAGAAAATTTTGCATTAGCAGTAGCAGTATATGAAAAGGCACAGGGTTGTGAGGAATGGAATTGAGGGACAGGTGGCACTTTAGGGAATTGTTTCCATAGTCTATGGTGATGGATAATAAAGATCTGGCCTAGGATAATGAGAGGAAGTAAATTGAACATATTTAGACTAAAGATTAACGTTTTGCCAAGAGTGAATATGGAAAAGAAGACAGTTTGTTTTCTGAGAAAGCCTCTTATTTTGTTTAGAATTATGAAGACACTTTTATGAGAATTATGGTCCTTTATCAGTTACATGTATAAAGACTGCTTCAGAAAGAGTGTGGAAAACCTTAAGAAGGTCTTAACATAAATGATTATATAGTTGAAAATTAACACTTTGAGACTAAGTTAAAGGAAAAGAGATTATTTATTAAGGCCTGATAGAAGTGAAAAGCTATTTATCACACATTTTTCAGGACAATAACATTTCACTTGTGTATGAAATAAATATTAATAGATCCTGTGGACATCAAAAACAATGAGAATGATTTTTGATGAATCTGATGGGACCTAACATTCCCCAGAACTTTATTTATAAAATTGAACATCGTGGGGCCGCCCGGTGGCGCAAGCGGTTGGGTGCGCGCGCTCCGCTGCGGCGGCCCGGGGTTCGCTGGTTCGGATCCCGGGCGCGCACCAACGCACTGCTTGGCAAGCCATGCTGTGGCGGCGTCCCATATAGGGTGGAGGAAGATGGGCACGGATGTTAGCCCAGGGCCGTCTTCCTCAGCCAAAAAAGAGGAGGATTGGCGGATGTTAGCACAGGGCTGATCTCCTCACAAAAAAAAAAAAAAAAAAAAAAAAAAATTGAACATCGTGATTATGTTTTAAAAAGTTTTGGAATTTTGAATGTTAAAGGGTATACATGCAAGATGTGCTTGTAAAAAAAAATGATATTAATTCACTCTTTTGTTAATACATATTCTACTCTGAGAAGGGTAATTGAATGGCATTTTCATAGTCCAAAGAAATTTTGTGTACTTTCAAAATGTTAAGAGATTTATTCCTTGCTTACTGATAGAGACATAGCAATAAAAACTATAAACATAATCTTCTTATACTCAAATATTTTCTTCAAATTTTAATTTTGAATTTGGTTTTCACTTAAGGAATAAATCAGCTAGGGTAACAGCTTGCCACCACAAAAGTGTATTATTTCAATCACCTTAAGAATAATCCTTATTCTCACGGGGTTGATTTCAACCAGAAAGCACTCAACAATGAGACAAAGAAACTAGCCAAATTTAATAAGGCTGACAGGTTTCTGACTTATTATTTGCTCCACTCAGGGATGGCAATCTCTTCAAGTGACATAAATATGAAACCCAAGAATAAGTGTTTAGCTGAATGATGGTTTTTATTCTAAATATTACATTTCAAAACAGAGTTTTTTTGTACTGGTTTGTGGAAGGAAATCAGAAACAGTACTATTTCTTCATGTATAAATAAATGGGTAATTAATAAAAAAGGCATACAAGGAAATAGCAACTCAATACAGCCTAAATAGCGATATTTTTCCCATTAGCATTTTAGGTTTCTAAAAATTCTATTCCTTCAGTTCCATTAAACACTGAAACCTGTCCACTGGAAGGCTGGATAATAAAACTCACAGGATATGGAAACCGACTTTGAAAAAAATGATTTATGGTCTCGACCTTTGATCTGTATTGAGAGGGAAGGAACTTTTATTAGGAAACGAAAATAATCCCTTTTATTAAAGAGAATGTGGAAGTGTTATGCTTTGCAGCTAATTCAAAGCTGCTGCAAATAAAGCCCCTAGAGTTACAGTCAGAAAGAAGGAAACCACCCCTTTACTGGTTTCCTTTTCTTCTTCAATAATTCCTCTCTTCTGTAGAAATTCGTAAATGTTTCCACTGAGGCACTAGCTGCACAGCCAATAAGGAACCTGGAATGTGCATAAAATCGTCACTGAAGTGAATGGCATTCAGCTAACATAAACTGAGTAATTGTCTATGTATGTTTATCATCAAATTCACTCACTTTCCAGGTAGTTCAATTAAACTGTACCTCATTAATTCCTTTAAGAATAAAGAAAGCCATTTTGCAAAATTTTAAATGACCTCAATCGAATCAGCTCAAAAAATACACTGAAATTGAACTATCTAAAGAATTGACCTTAAAAACCCTCTATGTGCCATTGTAATCCTTTTAAATTAAATTATCCCTTCTAATTATTTACTTGCTGTTTAATTCCCTTACATTTTCTTTCCTTTCCAACCTTTTAGCTCACCTTTGTCACAAAATTTTCTACAGGAATGGGGTAGAGGTGGAGAGGATACTTTCATCATAATGATGTACTGTTGATTCTGTATCTAAAGTCATTGTAATTCTGGAAGTTGTTCTAAGGTTCAATGGATGTTTGCCAGAATTTTAGAGAGCTAAGTGCTTCTTGTTATACGGAGTGAGCAACACTGCCTGCATGGAAATAAATTTACTCCCTTTACCTACCTAGAGCTAAAATCTGGAAGGAAAAATAAAAACTCCTATCATGCATGCCAATAGTCTCCTTATGCATCCCTTGTCTTCAGGTGTGAGTGGCATGGTGTATGCACGCCATACTGGTAAAAATTGTTGAATGAATTGAATGAATAAATATACATATTTGAAATAATGAGAATTACTTCCATAAGCCACCCTCAAAAAGCAGGTTTATTACTTTGTTGTCATGCTGTGACAATATAAGCAAAAGTAATCTTTCACCTCCATCCTTTCCTTTCTTAGATTTCTTCCAGATTTTTGCTATAATAATATATAATGTTTCAAGGTCAAGCGAGAGAGAGTAAATATACCATATGCCCCTCCAACTTAACTTTCAACAGCTTTTAAGAAATTAATAGAATTGTTTTTGATCTATTGTGCAAAATAATTGTTAATTTAACTAGGAAAACAATAAGTAAAAATGACTATAATACAACTCTAATACCCTAGATAAATGCACATTTCTGACAGTGTTTGAAATGCATACTGATCTGTTATTTAAAACCAGAAATGAATAGAGCTGCAAATAGGTGCATGATACTGTCTTGTTTCATCAGAAGTCGATTTTTAAGAGCAAGTTTCTTCTTTCATTCCTTCAGCAGCATGCCCCTTCTCATATATTCAGTTATGCTACATTGCTTGAGGCTCTGCTTCTATGAATCCTTAACATCTTTCTGCTGCCCTTTCTGCTTGTGATTACCCCCATTTCAGCTCACTTTACAGCAGCAGTTGAGTACCCTGCCGTCTTCTATTTTCTGCACATGTGCAGCTCAGTAGAGCTGTGTTATGATGAATATTGTTTCAATATTGCCAGACCAATTATATTAAAGGACTGTATTTCTAGTGACTGTGTTTCTATCACTGCTGTTCAGTAGTGCTCAGAGGTAGGTTGATGAAACAAACTCTGAAGCCATATATCTTATAGATTATAAGAAACTTCCAGAATGCACAAACTCTGCTTAGGGTGCAGTGACTGCTCCAACACAGTCTTGCCTGAAGTCCAGAGTATCAGAATTCCTCTGGAAGTCACTCCTAAGCTGACCCCCAGCAGGACTCCCCCACTGTGACTAGTTTAAGATCTATCCTTTGAGCTCCTATGAACACATTTTTCCCCTGTATTTACCATGGATACCAAGAGAACAGAAAACTATAGTTTATCCATCCAAGGTGCATTGTATGTTGCCTGGCACAAAGTAGGAGTGCATAAATGCGTTGATGGATTAAACAGGAACTACATTATAAACTGAGAGATTGGATAAAACTCTGGCAATATTAAAGAAATTTTACTGTTGCTATTTCTAATACTTTCCTTCCCAGTCTTCACCGGATCGATGGCTGCCATGCCTAAAAGTTTTTATTTTCTCAGGTAAAGACAGCACACAAAATAACTAGAGGGAAAAAGAAGTCACTGAGTATCTTAATAGGTTTCGTAAGGTTCAAAAAGCTGGGACAGATATCTAATAAATCAAGTGATTTGAGATTTTCAAGAGGTAAGATTGTTAAAATGAAAATTGATCTGTTTGTTTAATCCAATGGTTAACAGTATGGTGGACTCAGAGCATAATTTATGTTTGAACAAACATAGTTTGTGTGTGTGTTCGTTGTGTGTTGGGGTGTGGGAGGTGTATGTCGCTTATGTAACAACAGTTTTTCCAACAAAAGGAAATAATTTAGGCAGATCCCTACAAATATAACATGGAAGAGGAAAGAACACAGAGGACCACAGCATCATAGATGAAAGCTTCCACTTTCCCCTAGTGGATCAACAAAGAAGAGTTACAATAGAGGAAAAATCTGTTTGTTCGGGTAATGTCTGAGATACCCGTTTCCCCAGCCTCTGATGACACTGGGGTGCAATAGATTATTATAAAATGTCCTATGTCTTTAAAAAAAATCAAAGAAAGCTAAGAGTGGGCCAGTAGAACTGGAGAGGGCTTACGTCTGATGAAGAGAAAGAGGAATTTCAGTGACCTGGTAGTCTACAAAATATCTGGCTTATGTTCATAAAGAAATGTCAATGTTGTGAATGTTTGGGGGAGTGAGGGAGACAGTGGCAGCTCAGCAGTAGCCCATGTGGGAATAAAGCCTGAAGAGCTGAGAACAGATGCCGCTCTAAGCCAAAGACTGATGAAGAAGGAAAATGAGTTACCTTCTCAATTTTGCCTATGCAATTGCTCTCAGACCCTCACACCCATTTAGATCACCCCACACCCGACTCCCATCTGTTTAGATCACAACTAAGGAAAAAGAAAAACAGGTGAAAAGGGAAAAACCTGAATTTACTGACAAATCCTAAACTGGACTGAAAAAAATTGAAATTGAAGGTTGAGAGTTACATAATTAGATTCAGTTAGAAAAATACAATTTTAGTTTTCCATTCATAATTAGGTGGAATTCATAGCACTAGAAAAATTTCCAACTGTAGTAGAAAATCAAAATTGATATAGACAAAGTTATAATTCGCTGATCATGCCTACATAAACCCTGAATCCCTCATCTAATCCTTTGTACTCCAGAGGAATTTCTTCATTATAGTCTGTCCTCTCCTTCTCTCTGCTCCCACCATGCCTGTGATTTTACCTTTCTTTAGTAAAAATTTTCACTAGTTGTCCTTATACAGAGGTTAACTCTTTCTTCCTTCTGACCACCTATAATTGAATTACTTTTCACCTCTTACATTGCCACCATTTTCTCTACTTTCAAAGCATGGCACTAATTTGAAATGAAATGTTAAAGGAATGAAAATTTCCCTAAGAACTATAATTTTGAACTTTGGATAGGTTGCAAGAATAAAATCTCCTTTGTGCTATTTTACCAATTATTAGCTCATTTCCTCTGTGATCTCTCTCTGTCTCTGGCTCTCTCAATATATCCTCTGCGAGTGTGTGTGTGTGTATGATGTGCATAGTTTTTCTTTAAATATAAGAGTAGGTTTCAGAAATCATTATCCTTTATCCTTTTAAAGTTTCAATTTGCATTTACTAAGAACAAGGATATTTTCCAAAGTAACTTCAGTAAAATTAATAAATTCATGAACTTTAACAGTAATATAATACTGTATTCTAACCTACAGTCCCTACTCCAATTTATTCAATTGTGCCATAATTTCTGTGTAGGCTGTTTTCAGTACAGGTTTCCATCCAGGTCACGTAATGCATAAGGAATGCACGTCTCTTTAGCTTTCTTTAATCTGGGACAGTTCTTCAACCTTTCTTTGACTTCCATGGCATTGAGATTTCTTGAAGAGCATAAGCCAGTTATTTTATAGACAATCTCTCAGTTTGGATTTGTCTGATGTTTCCTCATGGTTAGATTCAGATTATGTATTTTTGGCTGTCACACTTCTTACGTGATGCTGTGTCCTTCTCAGCACATCACAATGGAGGCCTAGGATATTCCTTTGCAATGTATTGATGATATTAATTTTGAACACTTGGTTAAAATGTTGTCCATTTTAATCACTTCACAATTACTACTTTTCCTTTTATAGTTAATAACTAATTTGAGGAGAGTTTCCATGAGAATATGTAAATAACCTGTTCCTCATCAAATGCTCTTCTCATACTAATTAAGCATGTATCGATGATTCTTGCCAAAATCAATTCATAATATGTTGGCTGTAAAGGTAATTACCTAATTATATTCTTTCTTCTATATTTATTAGTTGATATTATACTGAAATGAAGAATTTCCCTTCTCCAATAGTTATTTACTCTTTTGTCTATTTATATTTTTATGCACACATGCAAACATGTATGCATGTATTTACTTTCAATATAGACTCACAGATTCTTACTTTATTCACTAGGATCACTAATATTTCATACATTTTGACACTAAATTGCACCAATTTGGCTAGTGGAACCCTGCCAAGCTGGCTTCTCTAACCTTTTGACACACTCCCATAATTATTTTTAAGCACTTCCTTATTTTCTGGCACAGCAAGATGTTTCAGTCTTGTCCTCTAGCTTCCCTGTCCCAGACCTAGAATCAGTCATTTTTCTAAGGGTTCCTGGTTTCTTTTAGTGGTTAACGGTATTTAGAAACCCTATTAGCTATCAATTACTGCTTAACTAGTTTCCCCAAAATTCAGAGGCTTAAAACAATATTAAATATTTATTATCTCTCACAGTTGCTGTGTGTCAGGAACTCAGGCGTGCTTGGCTAGGTGATTCTGGCTGGGGCCTTGCATAAGTTTTCTCAGTCATTGTCCACTGGGCCTCCAGTGATCTGAAGGTTTGACTGAAGTTGAAGGATCCAAGTAGACCACTCACACGGCTGGCATGTTGATATTGGTCGTTTGGTGGAGATATTAGTTCTCTCCAATATGGGCATCTTGCCAGGATGGCCAAGATTAGTGTTCTCATAATAATGCAGCAGGCTTCCGGCCGTATGAATGATCCAAGAAAACAAGATTGAAGTGTTAATATCTTTTAGGATCTACCCTTGGGAGTCACATACTATCACTTCTGCTATCTCTTGGTTATTCAAGCCCTGATTCAGTGTGAGAGTGAACCACATAAGGGTAACAGTATTGGGAAGTAAGGATCGTTGGGTTAAATGTTAGAAGTTGATTACAATAGAAATGAAGAATCAATGGCACTAGGTGTGCTCATTTCTACCAGTGCACCATTGTTCCTGGGCCTTTTCAGCAAACAGAGCCGTATATACACGTGTGTGTGCGTGTGTGTAGTGTGCGTGAATGTAAGAATATTTGAAATTTTGAAATAATGAGTTTCAGTATGAATTTACCCATTTAATTTCTCCTTCAGTTGTATAAAATGGTTTCAGATCTTACATACCAATTCCTACTGAGAAAAGTTCAAAGTTGTTGGTTGTTCTAATATTCTTTAGACTAAGAGTATTAGTCAAAGTAACATATCCAAAAGTTAATAAAATTTGTTCTTTTCTTTTAAAAATCTCCATCTTCAATTGTGGTTATTTATTTCAAATACAGTTGGATTCACTTGTTTTTCTTTGTATCCAGTTTTTCTTTTCCATCTTGTTAATTTAATTTAATTTTTAAGAATATGTACAAATTAAAAACTGGTTCAGTCAAAATTATACAAAAAGGTACACTCAGAGAAGTGTAACTCTTCACCTATCAGATTACTGCACACCCAGTGGACACCTAAGAAAGCTCATGAGAAGCCCAAGCCAGAACTGCACAACCAAGCACTTCTGAATTTCTGATCCACAGAATCTGTGAAGGATAATACCTGTTTATTGTTGCTTTAAGCCACTAACTTTTTTTTATTTTGTTTTGTTTTTTTGTTTATTGCAGTAACGTTGGTTTATAACATTGTAAAAATTTCAGGTGTACATCATTATACTTCTATTTCTGCATAGATTATATCATGTTCACCACCAAAATACTAATTACAACCCATCACCACACACATGTACCGAATTATCCCTTTCACCCTCCTCCCTCCCCTCTTCCCCTCTGGTAACCACCAATCCAATCCAATCTCTGTCTCTATGTGTTTGTTTATTGTTGTTATTATCTACTACTTAATGAAGGAAATCATACGGTATTTGACCTTCTCCCTCTGACTTATTTCACTTTGCATTATACCCTCAATGTCCATCCATGTTGTCACAAATGGCTGGATTTCATCGTTTCTTATGGCTGAGTAGTATTGCATTGTGTATATATACCGCCACTAACTTTTGGAGTAACTTGTGAGGCAGCACTTGATCAGAAACCAAGAAACTTTAGAAAAATGACTCATTCCAAGAGTGGGACAGGGAATCTACAAAATAAGC
Source organism: Ceratotherium simum simum (assembly GCF_057802395.1). NCBI lineage: Eukaryota > Metazoa > Chordata > Mammalia > Perissodactyla > Rhinocerotidae > Ceratotherium > Ceratotherium simum. The sequence continues at coordinate 27,169,735 of NC_141907.1, read as the reverse complement.
CAGAAATACTTTGCTGTGCCAGAAAATAAGGAGTGATTAAAATTAATGGTGGGGCTGTGTCAAAAGGATAGAGTAACCACCTTGAACGAATTCCAACTAGACAAATAGGCGTGATTTGAGCATCAAAATATATAAAGATGTTAATGGATTTTATCTCATTGAATAAAGTAAGAATCTATGAGTTCACGTAAAAAATAAATGCGTGCATGTAGACATACATACTTGCAAAATGAATAAATAAATAAGAAAGGAAATTCTTGTAAAAATTCAGGGTATTTTTTCATAGCCACATGAGAAATTTCAAATAAAATCTAAAATTCATGCTAATAACTGGAAAACACAGGAATCAAATTGAGGTTTGCTAAATTTTTCTCCCAGTGCTCTTTTCACTACAACATACTAGCTACTTAAGAAGACTTTGTCTGGGAAAAACATTTAGATTTTTCCCTTCCAGGATTTATGTTAAACTACTGTAACAGCGTAAATTAATTTTTTCAACCTCTCCCCACGGACTCCCCCTACCACAAACACATACAACATGCATCATTTTATCACCATTAAGATAAAAATAATTGCATGTGACTACAAAAATGGGATTACATTTATATTTATGCTCGTATGACAGTGTTTCTTAGTTCTCCGAGGTAAGAAGTTAGCCATCTCAAAAATTGAGAGCTTTGGGTACTTTAATGATAAAAATTTGGAGAAATTCATCAGAATCTGCAAGGAGATTGAGAAAAACTAGAAGCAGTCAAGAGATAGGAAGAAAAAGGAGAGTGTTTCTCTTCTGGAAGCGAAGTGAAGATAGTGTGACAAAGAGTGATAGAGATCATCTGTGTTAATTGTATTGCTATGTCAAGTGAGATGAGAGCTGAGATTAACCATATGATTTGTCAAGGTGATGGTTGTTGTTGATCCTGACAAGAGCTCTGTGAAGTACTAGAGACAAAACTGACTGGAATGAGTTTAAGGCAGCAGAGGAAGTGGAGATCTCAAGTATACACATTTTTTAGAGGATCATTGCTGTAAATGAAAGCACTGAAAATGTGAGTGGTAGCTGGAAGGGAATACGAACTCGAGAGAGGGATTTGTTTATTAAATTTTTAAAGTGGGAAAATATTAGCATGATCGTGTGAAAAGAGGGATTATCCAACAGAAAGAAAGCATGTATTGCTGGAAGAATGGGCTGGATTTAAGTGAGAGCATATGAAATATAACGCATAAGTAGATGGGTTGGTCTTAGACAAAAGAAGACAGCAAACCCATATTAATAAAATGAAACATGGGAACAAATAGGAAAGAGTGGTGGTAGGTTGTTTATGGATTTTATTTTTCTTATGATTGTTTTTATTTTCTTAGTAAAGTAAGAAAGAAGGTCATACTCTGTCTGTGGAAACAGAGGATGAAGTTTTGAAGGTTTCACCAGAGAGAACAGGAGATTTGCAATTGTCTAGAAGCATGGGTAAGTGAATGGCTAATGGAAATGCAGTATGGATGTCAGGCAGCCTTGAGGGCTCAATTGAGAAGAATGATAGTAACTTAAAGTGAGACCAAGACCAGTTAGCATGGTCACATGTACAGATGCCAAGCCAACAGATATTTAGCAGGGTTGGGTATTATTTTACGTAAGAATCTGAGGAATAAGAGAGAAGCAAAATTATCAAGGTTATAAAATAAGGAGACGATTACATTGTTGAAGCAAGAAATTTAATTTGGATAAAAAGTGAAGCGAGGGATAAAGTGGGTGAGAGGCTATTAAGAGGAAAAACAATTATTAAAATATAATTCTCACAGAAGATCAAAAATTGTTGGTATCTGGTTACTAGCTGGAGTTATCTGGATTAAAGAAGTGGAGTCAGAGTTGGGTGCTTAAACTAGAGATTGTGGAGGGGCTTCAGTTATTGGTAATGATATGTTCTAGAGTTTGGCTCTGGAAGTGAGAGGTCAGATAGGGGACAAGACAAGTGGAGGAAAAGTGAAAGAACTGAAAGACCAGCGTGCTAGAAGGATGATCTATGAGAATACTGACATTGCCATGAATATGGTGAGAGTAAATTAGAGAGGGTGACAGTGAACCAGCTAAAATCTACAAGGAATGATTGAGAGTGACCTTGAGTTCGGCAAATGACATGCAAGGAGTTGTATGCATGATGCACTCTTGAGGCCTTGATTCAGTACTGGCTGTTTCTAGGGAGGGAAGAAGCAGATTGGTCTGAAAGCAGGAATGAGGTGCAAGAAAGACACCTACCCTAACTCTAGTAGTGCTAGGAGAATCATGGGAAAAGAAACAGCCAGTGGACATTTTGGGGGCTTCATAAGAAGCCAAGGCCTGAGAGGCAGAGTCAGATTAGAGCACGAAGACAAAAGAAACTTTTAGGGAAATAGTTGAGCATCGGGGGATTTTGCTGATAAGTGCGCATTGCAGATAATACAGTGGAAAAGCTTCAGAAGTTATTGAGGGGTAGATAAAAGAGTCAAAAAAGAGGGTCAACAAAGAGGGATAGAGATCAGCTGTGATGTACACAGCTGTCTAAGGGATTACAATCTAGGGCTTGGGGACTAACCTAGCAATCCCAGACTTCTCATGGTGACTGACTTACCAGGAATAAGGACATCATGAAGTCAGCCTTGACAGTGTCTAGGCAGTGAGGGACCGCCAGCCCGGAGCTCTGGTGTAGGAGCAGGAGGGAGCCCCTCCTGGTAATGGGATGAAGAGGCTTGGGTGGCAGCTGGCCCACACAGCACTCTTCTGACCTGCTGCTTCTGACGGTGTTTGATTAGAATTTGAGTTCAGTTTCCAGCAGATACTGTCAGGTTTTTTGGTTTTTTGTTTGCTTTTTTAAAAAATATTTTCTCAAGTTATCTTCCTATGATTTCTAATATTTCCTTAAGTATCTAAAATACTTGTTGACTTTCTTGTTCTCATTTCGGAGTCTTGTTCTTGATTCTCAGTTTTTGTCTTCATATATTATTGAGAAATATATCATAGAAATAGGCTCTTATACTATTTCCAGTGACAAAAACACTACTGAAAAGGGTAGGAAAAGGGGTCAAATAGAGGAAATGTTTAGTATTGTGTAACATTTTACAGGAAATAGATATGCCATATTTTGCCGTTTACAATACACAGCTGTTATAATTTACAAGGCTCTTATTTGAGTCTCACAGAAAAGTCTCTTGCGAGGGTAATATTAACAATTGCTATCTCCGTTTGACAAATGAGAAAACAGATTAAAAGGAGCTAATTAGTTTGCCCAACATCACACCACTAATACACATTAGACTAACGATTTCACCCACGTTTCTTTTCCTCGTTAATAATGAATTATCTTAATATCCTGGATTTTACAAGATTCAGAGTAAAGGCTTGATAAAGGAAGCCAATGCTATCATAGATCTTGGGACCATGAGTAACCCTGGGAATATGTCAGGACAGTTCACATTGTTTCCTACATAGAAGAAACCTAGGAGGTGTTATGAATGCAGCTGCAAGTTAACTTCCAGGAAGAATTTTACAATTTCACTGTAATTACCTGACTTCTTGTCTTATTCTTGGTGTTCTCTCTGCCTGAGATGTTTTCAACAGTCAAAACGTTTCTTGAATTGTCATCACAATTCTTCTTCCTCAATAAAATGTCTTGATCCAGGAATAGACTATAACCTCTCCTTTAAATCCCCTAGGAGTTGTCTTTATACATTTCTTCTGTCACTTTATATATATTCCACTTCATACTACAGCTATTTGGGCAATCATTCAAGCACTTGCCTATAAAGTGTAGTGAGAACTAGCGTAGTTGGAAATCTTTAAAAGAGATAAAATGTACATACTTTGCAATGTTAATAGGAATAAATAAAAGATGAGCAAAAGTATTTTGTATAAAATGCTATGCAAAAATAAATTACACACTATTATTAATATTAAGAACACATGGCAGAGCATCATGGTTAGAAATTTAGGCTCTAGCTTGAGACCTGGGTTGAAACCCAGTTCCATCATTTACTTCCTTTATGATCTTGGGGAAACTATTTAACTTCTCTGTGTCACAGAGTTCCCATCTATAATATGGGGACAATAAAAAAACCTGTTTCATAAACTTGCTTATTCTTTATTTCAACAAATCTTTATTGTGGGTCAAATACTGGTCTAGGTGCATATTAAATTAATTGATACTTATAAAGCACCTAGAAAAACATTTGCTACCTAGTGAGACCTCAATGAATGTTAGATATTTATTTTCCTATTAATTTGTTCAGAGAAATTCCTTGAATATAGATGACACTCAAAGCATGGCTACTGAAATTCAAATTAATTATAACTTAGGAATATGTCAAACAGAATTTTAAACTCTTCAAAGTAGTGTGTCAAATGACCATAATCTCCTCATATGGTCTTATGAGAACAGAATAGATCCATCTGATCTCTAAGAAAATCCCAACAAAAATATACCTGCCATGCCCAATATCTTTCCCTTAAGTCAGAAACCAACTTTGAATTATACAAAAATGCAGGACTTTTAATCACACTTGAAAATATACTATTAGTGCATAAACCATGATTCATATGAAGTCCTTAAATATTAAAGAAAGTCAAAATCTTTTCTGACACTGTCTGACCTTTATGCTTATCTATTCCTAAAATACTTCTTGCCTATCAACCAAAGCTTTAATCACTTTCTCATTTCAGATATTGAAAGAGAGATTCCATTAAATCAAGTAAAGGTCATCTTTCTTTGAAATATAGATTATTCACCTGCACTCTTTAAAGAAGCAGAGATTGGAGAGCAAACTCAATAGAGGCACCTTTCTCCCCACTCTTCAAAGTAATAAGAAAGCAGCCAAAAGGATTAAGGGTGATTATGTTCAGCTCTCAAGAACTGAGTTCCAAACCAGATATGAAATGCAATTCCAGTACTCAAGAGTAGGGTCCATATGTTGAAAAAGAAAGGACATATCCTGTTTCCCTGGGGGTTTTTTTGAAGCACTTATGAACTATATTCAGGTTTAAGCAGCAACAGAAGCAACACAAGATGAATAGGATTGGATAATTCATCTGAAATTTTTCCCAGAGGAGCAAACTGTTGGATAAAAAACTAAATTTCGAAAGCACGTGTAACATTTCTTTGCTCTAAAGTTTCCATTTGTTTCACTTAAGTAGCTTAGGAACTCCCTAGAGGAAATTTATCTCTAATGAAAATTTGGATCTTTTAATTCATGTGTGTTTCTTTTAAAAAAGAATGATACCAATTTTCTTAAGGGATCAAAGGTGTTTGCTTTTCAATCCTCACTACTAATAATGCTGTTCATTACATGGTTACTTTCAGATATTTTACAAACAAGTGTAGTCATTAACCATTAACACATAAATGCTGGAAAAATTAGTATACTTTATAAAGTATCAAGCAAAGAGATACATCCATTAAGAGACTACCCTTCCCTCAGTGTATCTATATCCCATCCCTTCATCACGCCCATTTCATCAAGTTTTCCTGAGAACTTTGAGCCAAATTTTTCTCCTTATGAGTGCTCACTGCATTTTCTGCTTTTTCATATAGCAGCCTTTGTTGTTTTGTTTTGTTTTGTTTTTTGTTTATTGCAGTAACATTGGTTTATAACATTGTATAAATTTCAGGTGTACATCATTGTACTTCTATTTCTGCATACATTACATGATGTTCTCATGTTCACCACCCAAATACTAATTACAATCCATCACCACACACATGTGGCTGATGATCCCTTTTGCCCTCCTCCTCCTCCTTCCCCTCTGGTAACCACCAATCTAATCTCTGTCTCTATGTGTTTGTTTGTAGCAGCCTTTAAAATATACTTCCCTGTTCTTTTATTATGTTATGGGACTTGCTTGCACATTTTTACCTTTAAAGAAACAATAGCTCTTTCTCCTGCCCTGCTTAATACAGTGAAAGGCCTCTGACCCCCAATCATTACCATCTCTTGCTGAGTACAAAATGGCCTGGTGGCCTTCCTTCCTTGAATTCTCATCTAAGGTTTGCCAGATATATCACACCCTGTAGCTGGACTCTCAAGATTGACTCATCAGTAGTGGGCAGGCTCAAGGTACAGAATTCCTATTGGATTTAGTCCCCCAGAACTCACATATACCACATGTCAGGAACTTAGAAGAATTTGAATGGTTCTTTCTTCAGAAATGGGTTAAGTGAAGATAAAAAGCTGACACTGGATGAACAATTTTAGGGGAAAGGTATGTTGGGGGTCTGAGAAGAAGAGACTAAGAAAACAGCCACCAATTCTGAATTGACCCAAGGATTTATGGTGTCTAAATTGAAGGTTCAATTGTGTATGTTTTCACTGATAATTATACATATTGGAGGAAAAAAATTAAATATACAAACATAGTTTGATTTGTAAAAGCATTCCAGTTAAATGATAATTTTCAAAAAATTTCTTACCAGATATGCCTGATTGCTGTAGGCATGCACAACTCATTTCATATGTCAGATTTATGTATTAAATTTTATTTGTAGTCAAAGCTACTGCTCTTATAAAATGGCCATGAGCATATAGCTTAAGATGAATGGGTCATTGTTACCGCGCAATGTTAGCTTCATTCTAAGATATGAAGTTTGCACCAACTTTCAAGAAGTGGGTAGATGGGAGGATGGCTATATGTGAAACCGTTGCCGTTGTAAAATAACCGTGTATAAAACATTGTGTACTAGAATTATGGAGAAAGGAGCATTTTTCTGTTTTACAGGGCTCAGCAATTTCAAATGTAAGGAAAAAATATTTCTTAGAAAAGAACACAATTAACTCATGTTTAAAAGTCCATTAGAACATAGTCGACTTGCTGTTTTATTATTTACTAGGTTCATATGGACCTTTTTGCATAATGCCATTGTTATTATAATGTGAATTAAATATTTTGCACTGAACATTACAATTGAGCTATAAAATTGCAGAGTAGCCATAGAGCTGTATTAAGAAATGATAACAATTGACTAGCATTATTTTAAAAAAAGCTATTTCAGTGCATAGTAAAGTATCTTTTCAGAGAAAAACTGAATAGTTTTCACTTTCTTGATTATAATTAAAAAGAGAAGAAGCTCCTAGCAGTCTTTAAGATTTTATAAATATTTAATGTAAAGAAAGTAAATGTTTGTTGTTATATTATTTTCTAGCTGCAGATTCCCAGTCTTTCAGCATCCATGATGCATAAGCAATATGCAAATAGTTAGTAAACAGAATTCAATTATAGGGAGAAAAATCTTTAACACACCATGGGGCCAGAGAAATTTACAGTGCTTAGAGTTTCCAATGAATGCTGATATTTTACTCTTAATCAATTGCAGCAGGTAGGAGGAACAGCATTTTGTAAGCCAAGTGGGAATGTATATCGTTTTTATAAAGTGTGTCCATTACTCTCATTTCCTATATCAAAAGCAATATGTTAACAGAAGTCACTTCAACATGCAGGAAATAGAATTTATTGCTGGTAAAATAAAGTCGGGAGAATGTCCAGGTTTCACAATTCAATCACCTTCAAGATCAAGCTTGTGAAGAGCACAAGTTATTGCAGTGTGGCTGAGAAGGAAGAAACGACTTCTTTCATTTTGTTTACTTCTGGCATTGACACACCATTGGAATCGCTGCCACTTCCGGGCTTACAGCTGCAGCTGTTTGGCATCCAAACTATAATTGTAGTGAAAATAAAGGCCTATGTGGCAATAGGCCTTGTCTCCATCACTATCACGTTTCGAATCTTTTTCCCCATTCCTTTATCCTTATTGAGTTGAATGACATGCCCCCAACCTCTTGGAGTCTAAATAGGCTGCAAGGATACAAACATAAAAAAAAAAAATTTTCTTCATTATAAATTCTTAACTAGCTAATAGGGTGCAATGTGTACCAATACAAGGAACTATGGCCTTTTTTTTTTTTTTTGGTGAGGAAGATTGGCCCTGAGCTAACATCTGTTGCCAATCTTCTGTTTTTGCTTGAGGAAGAAAGTCATCAAGTCAACATCTGTGCCAATCTTCCTCTACTTTGTTTGTGGGATGCTGCCACAGCATGGCTTGATGAGCCGTGTGTAGGTCCACGCCTGGGATCCGAACCCGTGAACCTGTGAACCCTGCACTGCCGTAGCAGAGCAGACGAACTTAACCACTATGCCACTGGGCTGACCCAGGCTGGCCCCTTTTTTTTTTTATTACATATTCTTAACTATCTATACAGCAGAAGGGCCTGGAAATGCATTTGTGTTACTGTTTTTGGGCCCTTCTCCCATAGAAAGGGGTATAGAAGAGTATTCTGCACAGTGTCATCTTCTAAGAAGAAGGACAATCCCAATTACAAGAGGAGCATGGGATCATGACTCCTAAAACTGCAAAATGGAGAATGTGAATATATTGGGAATACACAGTAGGGGTATGTCTGACCACGTAGTAATGTACCAAGCTGATGTGATAATTTAAACAGTTTAGTACCCAATTCCCTTTCCTAACTTATCTGGCCACTTCAGGTGAAAGTGATTTTAGGCTAAATTGTAGAGATAGTTGATTTAATCTGACATGTCACTTCCTATGACCCCATAGATTAGAAAGCTCACACAGCTGGTTCCAAAAACCCATTAATCTTACGAGGATGGTACAGCAGAGAAATAAAGAAGTTAAAATCAGTGCAAGTCAAAATCAGGTCAGCGAATACTGCAGCCAAATCACTAAATATTATATCTTTACTTCATAATATACAGGATCCATCTAAGTCAGTCCTCTTATTATTTATGACTTGCTCCTTAGTTCTAAAATGTGTTCTAAACAATCAACAGTGAAGCTGCTGAATATTTTATAGATTCTTGGGCCCCATACTTGGAGATTATGGTTTAATGTGTCTACTGGGAGATCTAGAAATCGGCTTTTTAAACCAGTACCTCGTATGTTTCTGGCGAAAGTAGACAACACTTCTATAAACGTTGATAATTAGTGTATTAGCAGATGCTGACCTATAATAGACACTCAAATAATCAAGTTGAAACATAAGTAAAAGAATACTCTCATTGCCCCAAAATTACATTTCGCTGAGTCTCATGCCTTGTTTCTTGTTTCCTTCCAATACTTAATGTATTCTGTGCAGTTAAACATCTTCCCAATTCTGTCACTTTTTTATCTGAAATATTCATGATTTTTTAAAGAATAGCGAATAAAACCCAAACTTTTTAATCTTTCATATTCTGGATGCGGTGAAGTTTCCATCCTTATTTTCCGCAATTTCACAACATATACTTTGCACACAAACCAATTTGGGCAATTTCTGCACCTTCTATTTCACTGCATTTTTCTAGTGTGTCATAGCCTCTGCCTATTCTCTCTCCCATTTCTGTCTTTTGAAATTCTATCCCATTCACCAAGGCCCAACCCAAATGCCGCTTTCTCTAGAATTTAACCCCTCTCATTGTACTTCATGCCATTTAAGAAATTATCCTATTTTACCTAACGTTGAAGATCCTCATGCAATATCTAATAGCCTCTATTAGACAAAGAGCCACTACTGCTATGCTAATGTGGTGGCCACAGGCCACATGGGGCTATGTAAATTGAAATTATTTAAAATTAAATAACATTAAAAATTCAGTTTCTCAGTCACATTAGGCACATTTCAATTGGAGGCACAGATATAGAGTACTTTGATTATTGCGGAAAGTTCTATTGGACAGAGCTGCACTAAAGGATTAAGACTGTCATGGGATTTTTTCACATGGATTTTAGTGCAGTTTCTTCATTAAAATATAGTAATTAAATTATTTTTATAGAACGATGGTGGCCTTCATACACCCAAACTCCTGAAGGTGCTTCTATATAATAACAAAAACAATTATTTCCTACATCCCATTATTGTTGAGTCTGGAGATCTCACACTAGCATACATCGGAATCAGCTGGAGGCCTTGTTAAAACAGCTTGTTTGGCACAACCTCTAGAGTTTCTGACTCACTAGGTCAGAGCTGGGGATTGAGGATTTGCAGGATTTCTAACAAGTTCCCAGGTGACTCTGATGCTGCTGGTCAGGAGAAGACATTTTGAGAACCACTGGCTTTGTATATTTATATACTTTTCTTCCAAATTCTTTGACCATTGACCATTATTTTCTTTGAGCTTTATATTTTGTACCCAGCAATTTTCCTTTACCTAGAGTATTTAGGTAGGTAGAAGTCAATTCAAGATGTATTTAACAAGTGCTTTCTTGGTCCCAAATTTGTATTCAAAGTATCTATATTAGTATCTGTATCGTATTCTCTATCCTTGTGGAAATTGAAGTCTAGCTGGAGAGAAGACACAAAGATATATGAAAAAATAGTAACCCCAACATAGTATTGCCCATTACAATATTGGAAACACTTTCGTACAAATTATTCTGTTTGATCTATCCAATAATCCTGTCAACTAGTATGAATATAGAGTACCCCTATTAATAAATGAGGGAATCTGGACTCAAGGAGTCCAGGTTTTAAACAACGTCATTGAATTTACGTTTGAGGTGGACCAAATTAGAGCAAAACCTACCCCATGAGTTTTCCTTTTAAATAAATTTGAAAGGTAAATTTTGTTGGAAGGATTCTACTGATGACCTGGGTTATAACTTTATTATTTTTTAAAAATGTTCTAGATATTAAGTGACAACTTTTATAACATAGCAATAGAATACAGATTTAAAGCCCTTGAATAAAATTCTAGAGCTATTGGAAGTCCAGGAAAATTACGGACTTCCCTTTACAGATGTAAGTGTTGAGGAACCAAGTAATGTCAGTTACGCAATGTAGACAGCAGTTAGCTGCCTTTATTCCTTCTGTTCTCCAGGGCAGTCACACACTTGAAGACTGGGAATGCACAATGCTTGGAGAGTCTGGTGAAAGTAATAAGCCATTCAAATATAACATTTGATATCCTACTGTGTTCCTTTTGTCCCCAAGACAGTTATAATTAAATTAATCTTGCTGCCAAAATGAATGCAGAAAAATGGGTCAAAATCTTCATAAACTCTTAACAATCTGACAATAAATTAACAAATTGACTAATGTCTCTGTAGTGCTTGTAACATCTGGGACTAAAGGAGGGAATATGAGATGAGAGCAGCAAAACATGTTGTTCCTTAATTGCTCTGTGGACTTCTTCTACAGTGGATCGTCCTCCCAACTCAATTTAAGTAAATCATTGAACATGTGGTTTGTACTAAATATAGAGCATCTGTGGTACTCACTGCTACACACATTTGCCACACAGGTGTCTGGTTTTGGGACTTGTCATATGGACAGATGGGATTTTTCTGTTTGTCTTTTTTATACATAGTGGAGTAAGGAAGTTAACCCTAGCTACTGTAGAGACAGCCCTGCTCACATCAACACACTTCCTCAATTGTAAAGTGAGAGTTAGTGCTTATACTCTCTTTCCTTATTCAAAGTAAGTGATTAAAGCTATGCTAGTAAAAAGGTTTTAGCAGGAATAGTTGACTTTACAGGACATAAGAAAAAATTTTATAATATTATTTTCTGCTTTAAAAAATACTTTAATGCATTTATTTAAATTAATTATCAATGTAAATAGATAATATAGACAGCTTGCTGTGAATTAGACATTTCTTGAGAGGGTTACAGGTATTTTTACATTTAATCTTACTAACATTCCTATGATGTTAGTATAATTTTTAGCCCCATTTTAGAGATGGGAGTGTTGAGACACAATACTCCAAATTATTTGTTACTCTTGGCAAAGTAACACAATAATTAAGAGGTGGAACTGGGATGTGAACCCAGGCTGTTTGGATCCAGAGCCCATTCTTTTAAATATACTCTACTGCTTCTCTTGTTGGCAGAATTGGTTTGGATTTAGACTGTTTTCTAGAGTTCTTTTTGAATTCTTTATCAATGCCATTATCAACATTAGATTCATTTTGTCGGTTGTTGATGAACTAATATTTATAACATCCAATATGCTTTCCTTTATGTTGGTGAGCATAAAAGGTAGGGTTGAGTGAGGGTTAATAGCTACAAGGTGAAACTTTTGACATGGGGAGCATATTCTCACCTCTGAAAATATGTAAGTATGAAAGATATGATAAGATGGAAGAAAAGGGACAAAAGATGCATAGCATTAGTAAGTCTATGTTTCCCTTCCTGACATCCTCAACAGAGGAGAGCTATGCTTCTAGAAGAACTACAGAGTGTCAGGGCCTATACTGGAGGTACGCCCAATGCTATCTTTAGAAATTACTATAGCTTCTACTGCTTGCCCCATCCTTGTCATGTAGATTTTATTCCATTTTGTTTATTTGAATCAGTAGATTCCAATACATAGTTAAAAGTTAGTGTGTCTCACTGGTGGATCCAAGGCGTATGCCCATAATCTGGCTGCAAGGGCATTTGGAAGGGCAAGAAACATCTGTGGGTGAAAGTAAGCCACAAATATTTCTCAAATATTGATGAGGGGATAAGAGGTTGTGCAATCCAACTGAACAAGTTGATTTCCAGCTGACCCTAACACGGAGTCTGCAATAAGACATTCTATCACCTGCTACTTCTGGTAATAGGGCACAGGAGAAGAGCAGAGAACTCTGTGAGCCTCAGCGCATCACCTTATCTCTTACGCTACAATGTTATACGGGGTTTTATGATGATGACTAAAGCATTCAGCAAGTCCACAGAGGTAGTGCTACAAAAGTATGACTGGTAGAGAAAGTAAATCTTTTGCCAGAATAAGTATTTGAATAAAAATAAAGTGTTGCCCCATCCATGAAAGAGGGGGTTCAATGTAATAAACCTACCAAGTAACAGGCTTGTATCTCTGCATTATGGTGCTATTGTGGGGTTCTGTATTGATCTTTGTTGTCATACAGGACATTTAGCAGTTGCCAAGTCAGATTTAGGGAAGGAAAGTCCATGTGCCATCTGACCACTTTTTTATTGACTCCATTGATTAAATATTGAAGCTGAAGGGGAAAAAGAAATGACATATCCACGGAGCAAATCGAGTTATCTTCAAGATTAGTTGTAACTTCCTCCACAATGTTGGTCTCTTGAACATTTATATGGGCATAAATACACTCACAATAAGGACTACTCCTTGGGAGGTAAATCCATATAGATTGTATTAGTTTCCTAGGGCTGCAGTCACAAAGTACCATAAACTGGACAGCTTACACAATAGAAATTTATTGTCTGACATTTCTGGAGGCTAGAATTTTAAGATCAAGGTGATGGCTGAGTTGTTCCTTCTAAAGGCTCTGAGGGAGAATCTATCTCTTGCCTCTTTTCCTAGCTTCTGGTGGTTTGCTGAAAATCTTTGGGGTCTCTTGGCTTGTAGATGCATCACTCCAATCTCTGCCTTCTCTCTGCGTGTATGTCTGTCTCTGTGTCCAAATTTTCCCTTTTTAGAAAGACACCAGTCATATTGGAACAGGGCCAACAATAATGACTTCATTTTTACCTGATCATTTACAAAGACCCTATTTCCAAATACAGTCACTTTCACAGGTACCATGGGTATTGCTTTAGCATCTTTTAGGGGGATAAAATTCAATGCATAACATAGCTGTTCCCCTAAACTCTTTACTAGCAATTTCCTAATATTGTTCCTTTCATGTCTCTGACTCTATCCATATATTAACCATTGCTCAGTTATCTGTGTATTTCCTTACCTCAAGCCATCAAGCATTCCAAGCAGAGAGGACATCTTGATGTACTACCATACATCAGTTCTGCCCACTGGGGACATTTCTTTTCTCTACTTAGTGTGGACATAATATCGAACATAGAATTCTGCCTTGCTCAGGTAAAAGCATATCATACAGTCACATCTGTAAGGCTTTATTTTTTTCCCTCTTAGTCAACTAGTCACAAGGAATTCTGTGTGAAGCTGTAGGATATAAGAAAGTTGGCAGAATGGGAGAAGTAGACAACAGTGATCATGAGCCATCTGTTCAAACTATTCACCTGTGCCTTTGATAACTGCTTGGGATCATCTCATGTGTAAACTTCCACTTAATAGGGAAAGTACATTAAATTTATGGGCTTGGGGATTATATAGCATTCAGTTTAGAAGAGACAGCATATGTCATATGTGTACCTGTTGTTGATAACCAGGTTTCATTATCTGCATGACTCCACTAGTAAGAATCGAAAGAAGAGAAAAACCTTAGAGAACTCCCATGTTAGCCTCTTGGGGCTTACCACCATCATATGCATTCAGATACTGCAGATAATTTTATTGTCCGGGTTATAAAGGCTAACTGCTTGCACTACAGTGTGTACAAGCCAGAGAGCCTTCTTTTCACTCTTTGTCCCTCTCAAAACTCAAGGCCTTTGCTCACCTGGAAAATGAGTTGAAACAACATGCTTTATAGATATAGATTTCTTCCTAAAATCAAAGCAGCATTGTGCCTCTTTCTTAGTGGTAGATAGAACAAAGTGTGACAAGTCATCCTTCTCCTTATAGTTCATATTATAATGTGCCAAGGTCACTGAGCTCTCAGAAACTTTACTGAAGATCCTGACATGTTCCTGGGATTGATCTTTCTCTCTTTGCTTGGGGGAGTTTAACCAAATGCCTCTCATCCTTTTATGGAAAGTCTAAAGCATGGGGCTCAGAGCTTAAGCAGCCACAATGTCCAAAATCATGTCATAGATTGGTCTATTAAAAACATTTGTGTTGTCACTGCTAAGGACAGAGTATGTCACTTATAGAGTCAATTTTACTGATACCAAGCACTTCTGCTACAATAATTGCTCCCCATAACTTGGTATGGATACTGGTACTTTGAACACTCTCTCAAGGATGGATGCTGCATAGTTTCTTCAAATCTCTAGATACAAATCAAAGTCAGAGACACATACATTTTTTTAAGGTATCCTAGGACATATGCTTGTACTATGACAGAGGTCGGGAAAGTAAATATTGGGCACATTCTGCTTCTAATGAAGAACAGACTCTCTTCTTAAGGCACAGTGCTCTCCATCCACAGGAAGGGGTAAAAATGCTGGGCTGCCAAATGTCAAATACAGTTCCCCAGGGTTGTACATATCACTTAGTAGCACACATTATTCATCCAGCCAAAAACCCAGTTGTATACCCTGATCTTTATTAACCTCCCTCCTCCAATGTCAATCCATCAGCAAGTACTGCTGGCTTTACCTCCAAAATATAGTTTTTGGATCTCTTTGGTTCTCTTTACCTTCATTGATCCCATTCAAGATCAAGCCGCTAAACTTTTTTGCCTGGATTATGGCAATTACCTCCTAACCTGTTTCCATTCTTTTTTCTTGTTAGAATACTTACTCCATACAAGAAGTGTATTTCTCTTTTTTTAAAAAAACAATATTCAAATCATGCACTTCTCTACTTAAGAAATAAAGCCAAAACCAAACCTTTTATTAACTTTCTTTCCTGTCTAGAACTTTTCCTAACTTTTACCAAGGTCTGTAAAGTCCTTTATGATCCCAATCCTGACTACCTCTCCAAACTCTTTTCATCCCATTGTCCCATCCTTCACTGGACACTAGTCACGCTGGTCTTCCATATTCTGTCTTTTCTTCAGACACACCAAACTCTTTACATCTCTGTGTCTTAATCTTGAATTCCCTCTAGCTGGAGTGGTCTTCCCTCAGACTGTTATATAACTGTCTCCTTCCTCCTTCACTCAACTCTCAGGTCAGATGTTACCTCCTTAGAGGGGTGCTCTCTGATCGCTCACTGTGAGGTACTCTCACATCAGTTGCGGTAGCTACTCTCCAAAGATAATCTCCAGTGAATCACAACTTTCAATATTCATGCCCTTGTGTGGTCTGCTCTCTCATTGAATCTAGCCTGGCCCTGGGACTCATTTTATCCAATAGAATGTGGCAGAGATGACATTGTGCAAGTTCTAGGGCTATACCTTAGAGACCTGGCAGCTTCTTTTTCTGAACTTTCGGAGGCCCCGAGCCACTATGTAAGAAATCTGCTTTCCTTGCTAGAGAGATCTCATGGAGAGATCATGTACAGAGACTATGTGGAGTAGAGAAGACCCTGAGACTACCTGGAAAGAGAGAGAGACCCAGTGGCCCCAGCAGGCCAGCTAATCTCAATCTTTCAGCTTTCTCTACCAAGGCAACGAAATTATGAGTGAACCATCTTTGGCCTCCCCAGCCTAGCGAAGTTCCCAGAGGACTACAACCCCATCTGATATCATATGCATTAGAACTGCCCAGCTGAGCCCAGTCAAACAACAGAACATTAGAGATGACAACATAGTTGTTGTCTTAACCCACTGTGTTCTGAAGTATTATTTTATGTGGCAGTATATAATCAAATATCAGTCTCTCTGATTTTTATTAGCATCTAGCACTAGCTTAGGTTATCTTATTTATTGATTTGTCTTTTTTTTTTAATCTACTCACCCTCTATTGACTTTATTCACTGCTGTATTCCCAGTATCTAAAAACATGTCTAGCATGGAATAAATAATACATATTTGATAAATGAATGAATAAATCTTTTAAGGTATTTAGAATTAGTAAATAATATAAATTTCAAGTTATGCTTTTTGTTTAATCTTATATCACTTTACTCTATGCACATTCTGCTCTAGACATACAAGAATATTGATGTTCTCAGAATTTTGCAGGCAATTTCACACATTCCATAACTTTTTGCAAGCTGTTGTTTTTGTTCAAAATGCTTCTCATCTTTCTACCTTGTTTGCAGAGTGACCTCACCTTTAAAACATAGATAAGAAGCTGCCTCTATTCTTAAGCCCCTAACTACATCAGAAAGCGTTGGAAATCTCTGCTTTTTGCTCCAGACTATGCATGCATATTTGTCATAGCACTTAATAACTCATATTTTAACATCTCTTGATTGTATCAGTCAACTATTACAGCAGTAATGCCAGTAACAAATCACCACAAAACTCAATGGTTTAAAGCAGCAGTTGTTATTCTCATTCGCAGGTCTGAAGATTGACTGGACTGGGAGTCAGACAATCTAGGATTAGCTTGGACTTGGCTCCAAGCTGCAGTTAGGGTCCAGAATACTCCATGTGTCTTTCAGTTTTCTTAGACAAGCAAGATTCGTAGCTGTGTACTTCTCATTAGTGCAACACATGAGGACACTTCAAGTCTCTGCTTTTGTCACGTGTGCTAACATCACATTGACCAAAACATACCACATGGTCAAACCCAAAGTCAAAGGAAAACTTGTCATGAAGGGTGCAGATAAGAGAAGAGATGGAGAATTGAAGCTATTAATAAAATCTATCACACTTGTCTTTCCCTACTGAACTCTAAGTTCCTTTCAGAAAGGTGGTTTATTTTTTTTTTTTTTGGTGAGGAAGATCAGCCGTGAGCTAACATCCATGCTAATCCTCCTCTTTTTGCTGAGGAAGATCGGCTCTGAGCTAACATCTATTGCCAATCCTCCTCCTTTTTTTTTCCCCAAAGCCACAGTAGATAATTGTATGTCATAGTTGCACATCCTTCTAGTTGCTGTATGTGGGACGCGGCCTCAGCATGGCCAGAGAAGCGGTGCGTCGGTGCGCGCCCGGGATCCGAACCCGAGCTGCCAGTAGCAGAGCGCACGCACTTAACCGCTAAGCCACGGGGCCGGCCCCAGAAAGGTTTTCATTCTTGTTATATGGTAGAGTAACTGGGTCATGTGAAAGCACTCAATAAATATTGTTTTATTGAATAAATACGTTGATAGCTGTACTTTGAATGGCTGACGCTAAGTTTACATTGACCTAATTGACATTTTGGCATGCTACTATACACTTTTACAAATATCTTAGGCCCAGATTAAAAATTATAGGTCAGCTTCTTCATTTATGAGAATTAGATGCAAATGTTTTACAAAGCATGAATTAATTAGAAATCCATCATAAACCTCAGGAGTGGAGGATTTTAACTATACTCTACGTCCTATCTATCCTTGAAAACTTAGCTCAAAGTGAGACAATTGCTATTGGTACACCTGTGATTAAGTCCTGAATGGTTCTGGCACGTTCCTGCCGCTGTTGACTGACGGCCCCCACCATTAATCCATCTTTCTTTTTACCTTTCCCTCTGTGAATTCTCTTACGATTTAAACATGAAAGGACCAGAAGGACATCATGATTCATTCAGTGAAGGGCAAATAAGAATATTTAAGACCACGAATTTTAAATTCATAGATGGAAATGGATTGCACTATTAGGAAAAAAATTAAAGATTAAGCAAAGGAAATTTTTAAAGTCTTAATGAAATATATATTTTAGGGAATGTGTCATAACTGTGTTATGCTAGAACTTAGGACCTGTAGGAATTCCCCTGACAAGCCTTATGCCACAAGCTTATTATTCAAGCTCTTACAAGCCTCTGCCACAATTCCTATGACATTATTATAATCATTGGCCACACATCTGACATTGGACCATCAGTAACTTGAAAAAAGTGAGCAACTTGCACTCATCTTTGAGCATCCAGTACCCTATAGTTTCCTGCAATACAAAATACAGTTAATCTTATGGAAAACATTAGACTGTCTACAAAATGAGAAACCAAAGGAGAAAAGTGGCAAATCCAACAAAATAGGATCCACAAACTTTGGAACTGTCCCTAAATGGAAAGAATTTAGGCGAAAACTATGTATTGTGAATAAATATCTTTAGTGATACATCCAATTAAATCATATTAAAATTATGGTTTATATAAGGGTAGAAGACAAAGAATGACAAGACTTTTGAGTTGCTTCTCCTTTAAATATAAAACACTTCTTTTTCCTTAGAATAATGAGCTATAGATGTATTTGATTTTCTGATTTTATTTGTAGATGCTGTCTTGCTAAGGCCAATTATCATCTAGAACAGTTTAAACACCAAACACATTCCAATCTAATCAGAGAGAGATACACATTGAACTCCAAAATAATAAAGACAAATTCAAGATGAATTGAGATGAACAAGCACAGAACCACTTTGAAAAAGACCTTGCAGTATAATAACCTATCAAACCCCTCACTTACATTTCACAGAAGCAATTAATAAAGTCAATGGAGGATTGAGAGAGATCTTTACAAGAGTAGAATGTAAATCAAATATTGTCGTGATATATAATTTGATAATATTCCTTAATAAGAATCAATCGTCTTTCTATATGCACGAGAACTTGAATTATTTTTACATTTTATAATTCTCACTGGTTTAAAAAATATTATTGTAAATGCCTTAATTTAAATATTATATAACCACAACTATCCATAATTTAATGCTCTATCCATGCACCTAAATGAGGATAAGTCTTTGTATATAAATTGCTAGTTTGTTCATGCATCATATTATTAATGGGATACCAGGAACATATTTTATCTGTTTACTTGTTAATTACTAAACGCAGGGAAGGATGTACAGATCCAGAGTACAGGCACAAAAAGCGCAACTTGTGTGAAAATAGAAATGGTCTGACACAAGGCTGGACACATTCAGGGAGGGTGTTAAGAGTAAAAAAGATGTTAAGTCATGTACTAGGAGCTTTTTTGAATATCAACTTAACAAAAGAGAACAGTTGGAAACTCAATTGTCAAAAATAAGGAAGTTTCAAGCACAGCAAAGACAGAGAAAAAGTGGAAACCGACAAAAAGGCAGCGTTCTGATGCTCTGGCTCTTGGTCGTATCCCAAAGCCCTTCTTCCATAATTTTTCATTCTGTCACATCATCAGCATCACTTCATCTCACTTTACTTCCCTTTACCTTCTTCCTTCTGTTGGAACTCTCATAGCCACTTCTACCACGTTTTCTGCCCCCACAGTGTTTTTGAACATTGGCTGCAAGAGGAAGAAAGAATCTTTGCCTACAATAGTAATAAAGGATTGAATAAAAAAAGGAATAAAGAAATAAAATACATAGTTGAGCTATTCAATATACATTTTTGTTTGCTTCATTTGTATTTAAGTTTAATCTTTCACATATAGATGATATATGTGTGAAATTATTAAATAAGGCTTTCTTAAGACTGGCTCCCATGCAATAACTCACAACCCAATTTATTTTCATGTCGCTCAGAAGTTAAAGCCTAACAGAATAGTAAAGGAATATTCAGAAAGAAATACCTCCCTCAAGAACTGCCTCTCCATCCTTCTCATTTATAAACCATTGTGGTATATACAAAATAAACTCTCATATTATTATGATTTTTAACAAAGCATAAACACACTGAACCTAATAAGCTTTTATGTCTCTTTGCAAAGTTTCATCTAAGTGCCAGGGAGAATATTTTGATGAGAAGAACATCGAAAAATGTCTCTTGTTGATAAATTGTGTATTGAAAAGTTGAAGGAGCCTGAGAGAGGAAGAGACAGAGGAAGGAGAATGGCTTAATCAAACTGTTCAAGTCAGCATATTTTTTCCCCTTTTCCACTTTAAGTTTTATTATATCAATAATTTAAAGTAGAATTTATTAATCTGCTCAAGGTCAGATTTCTCCCTTTGCTTTTTCTCCTTCCCTTCGTTCGTTGGTTTGTTGGTTCGTTCCTTCCTTCCTTCCTTACCTTCTTCCTTCCTTCCTTCCTTCTTCCTTCCTTGCTTTCTTTCTTTCAATGACTAAATGACTAACAATTTAGTCATTTAGAATAATTCTTTCAGGGACAAGAAGAGTCTGTAATATGGAGAAGTCAAGATAGAGGATTTGATTCATCCTGAACTGTGTGAGTGTGAGACTCAGTGTATACAAGGCCAAACATTCAGAAGCAATGCAGAAAAAGTGAATCAATAGTCCACACACAGCACTTAAATACCTCAGTGTTTGGTGCTATAGGAAGGTGAGGGAAGGTTCTGAGCTTATATCCACAACTCCCATTTCCAGGATAACACACGTCTAATGCTTATTTAAATGTGATGAAGAGAATTAAAATTAATTGCTTTGATATTATAAAATAATTTTGGTCTTTGAACAAAAACATATTAAAATACATATTATTTTAAATAATTGCAGAGATATAAAGTTAGTTTTAAGGGGGTATTTATATTTGGATAATACTATACTCTATTTTATTCATATATATGGGAAATATAAAGACTTTAATTTTTTATGAGTATAATTAATAGCAATTTTGTCTTGTTTTATTGTTAGTCTTTAGACATATTTTTAGTAGAAAATATGGTGAAATTAAAATGTTAGTTTTAAATAATGAAAATTATTTGGGTCCAATTTTTTTTAAGTGTATAGATTTACTTTCACATATAATGAAATATGTTACAGTACCATTATAATAAGTAGATTGTGTGTTTGCTAGGAGGCAAATGAAAGGGAAGAAAAAGAAAGGAATCACAATATGAAAATCAAGTTACCCTCAGATATTTCTTAGTAAAACCAAACGATCCCCCACCCCCACCTGCCAAACCCACACAGGCTTCCACAGCAACAGGAACTATATCACTCTCTTCGAAGGATACAATTCATCCCAGTGTGCTTAGAATAAAAAACACATAAAGGACATAGGGGGTGACATATGCTAACCCCTCTAGACACCCTGCTCTAGCACAATCATGGGGCTCAACTTGATTTCATGAAATATTGCACATTTATTTTTGTTGAACAGGATAATAAAGAAGTATTTGGGGAAAAGAGAAAAACTAAGACTTTTTTTCAATCTGAAGCAAATCTATTCATGAAAAAGTTTTTCTAAATACTACCAAAGAGCAAAGAATAAACAACAAATACTTTCCTAATTTTGTGATAGATGTATAGGAAATCTCAATAATTCAATTGACCACTTTATTTCCACTAAGAATCATATATTTGACATACTTCTGAAATCACAGCCTCAAAGCACAAACTATAAATTATCCCTTTTCTTTTTATTTGAAAAAATAAAAGTATAACATGTAGGATATTGAAAGGAAAGTACTAATTGTGGAGTCCCAGATGAGCAAAGAATAAAAGAATTCTGCTCTTAATTCAACCAATCCTTGTGTCTTGTTGCGAGCTTTGGCCATTTAAAGGGAACAATTGTACCGCCTTCTCACACAGGCTTAAAAATAAACTTAATTCATTAACAGTAACTATCTTCAGTATAAAGAATATTTAAAGTACAAAAACTGGATACTTTAGTTTTATACTGTGTATAGACTCTCTTATTCGCTTTTTTAGGAGCTAAGAATACAAACACAGAAAAGATATGTATTAAACAATATATTATAACAGATTCCCTACTAATCACCTTATAAGAGACACTCTACTAACTACCTTATAAAAGGTCTATATTAATTACCCAAATATACCCAATCTTAGATTATTCTATAGGCAAGAAGGAAAAACAAGGAAGAAAAACATAAAGTGATGAGGGAAAATGATAAATTATATATTTAAGGATTAGATGGGAATCAAAATTGCTTTAGAGGGGACTAGCCCTGTGGCTTAGTGGTTAAGTGTGCATGTTGCGTTACTGGCAGCATGGGTTCGGATCCCAGGCACACACCACCGCACCGCTTCTCTGGCCATGCTGAGGCCGTGTCCCACATACAGCAACTAGAAGGTTGTGCAACTATGACATACAACTATCTACTGGGGCTTTGGGGAGAAAAAGGGAACAAAAAAAAAAAAAGGAGGAGGATTAGCATGGATGTTAGTTCAGGGCTGATCTTCCTCACAAAAAAAAAATTGCTTTAGAAATTGATATGGTGTCTTTATTGTAGAGATTTATGAATGTCTGTGTTGAGAAATGATATAGTAGTCAAAAAAAGAAAAATGGAGAACACAGAGATAAATTATCAGACAGATCAAAGGCAATTAAAATTCAAATAGTAAAACAAAGAGAGAAAGAAATGCAGATGGGGTAGAATGAATGGATAAAGAAACTGTGGTATACACAGACAATGGAATATTATTCAGTGTTTAAAAAGAAGGAAATTTTGCTATATGTGACAATATGGATGAACCTTGGGTACGTTATGTTCAGTGAAATAAGTCAGTCACAGAAGGACAAATACTGTAGGTTTCCGTTTATATGAGGTATCTAAAATAGTCAGACTCATAGAAGCAGGGTAGAATGGTGGTTGCCAAAGACTGGAGAGAGCGGGAAATGGGGTGTTGCTATTCAATGGATGTAAAGTTTCAGTCATGCAAAATGAACAATTTCTAGATGTCTACTGTACATCATCGTGCCTTTAGTTAACAACACTGTATTGTATACTTAATAATTTAAGAAGGTAAATCTCATGTTAAATATTCATATTACAATAAAAAATAAATAAATAAAAGTCCTTGGGAATTACCCACAGACAAGTTAATGCAAAGCAAGAATTGAGATTAGAAAGACAAGTTTCACAAGGAAAGTAAGGACATATTTCATAAACCTAATTTTTGGTGAAAAAAGCAAGGCACAAAACACACACAGTGTGGTTTAAATTTTACTTTTGGAGAAGAGCACATGGGGCTTCTGAGATTCTGATGGTGCTCTCTTTCTCAATCTGGATGATAATCACGTGAATGTTTCCTTTATAATCATTTTTAAATGCCGTGCAAAATGCACACACACACACATGCACACTTTTTTGTATGTACAATATATCTTATGATAAAAAACATCATAAAAAAGAAAAGAAAATGCAAAATTGATACCCATATCCCAACCGGTTACTTTATAAAGTTGTGTCTTTATTGACAAAATCTCCTTTCAGTTCTTCTGAAAATAGATATCTGACATATCCAGCAATTATCATGTATTCAAATTTCTTTTTTTCTATCTTTATTGAATTATGATCATCAAATAAAATTGTATGTATTTAACGTGAATGATGTAATGATTTGATATATGTATACCTTGTGAAATACCACAATCACGTTATTAACACACTCATCACCTCACAGTTACCTTTTGTGTGTGGCAGGGGTGAGAACACATAAGATATACTCTCTTATTGAATTTCAAGTATAGAATACAGTGTTATTAACTATAGTCACTATGATATACATTAAATCTTTAGAACTTATGCATCTTAGGGCTGAAAGTTTGTACCTTTGACCAACCTCTATCCATTTCCCCAAACTCCCCAGTTCCTGGCAACCTCCATTCTACTCTCTGTTTCGATGAGTTTGAGTTATTTATTTATCTATTTTTAGATTCCACATCTAACTGATACTGTACAGTATTTGTCTTCGTCTGTCCATCTTATTTCACTTAGCGTAATGCTCTCCAGGTTCATCCATATTGTTAAAAATGGCAGAACTTCCTTCATTTTTATAACTGAATAATATTCCATTATATATATCTGTCACATTTTCTTTATCCATTCATCCATTGATGGATACTTACTTTTTTCCATATCTTGCTATTGTGTATAATGCTGCAATGAACATTGGAGGGCAGATACCTCTTTAACATCCTTTTTTCAATTACTGTGGCTATATACCCAGAAGTGAAATTTCCAAATCATGTGGTAGTTCTATTTTTAATTTTTTGAGGAACCTCCATACTGTTATCTTTACTGGCTTACATTCCCACCAACAGTGAACAAGGCTTGGATTTTCTGCATATCCTCATCAATACTTGTTGTCTCTTAACATTTTTAACGATAGCCATTCCAACAGGTGTGAGGTGATATCTTATTGTGGTTTTGATTTGCCTTTCCCTGATGATTAGTGATGTCAGACACCTTCTCATGTACCTGCTGGTCATTTGGATATCTTCTTTGGAAAAATGTCTATTCTGGTACTTTGCTCATTTTTTAATCAGATTATTTGTTTAGTTTGTTTTTGTTTGTTTAGTTTGTTTGATACTGAGTTGTATGAGTTCCTTGTGTATTTTAGATATTAACCTCTTAACAGATATACAGTTTGCCAGTAGTTTCTCCCATTCCAAAAGTTACCTTTTCATTTTGTTGATTGTTTCCTTTGCTGTGCAGAAGCTCTTTAGTTTGATGTAGTCCCACTTGCATATTTTCACTTTTGCTGTCATTCAAAAAATCATTGCCAATACCAACATCACGGAGCTTTATTTCTTATATTTTCTTCTAGGAATTTTATAGTTTCAGGCCTTACATTTATGTCTTTAATCCAATTAGTGTTAATGTTTGTGAGTGGTGTAAGATAGGAGTTCACAACACCATTTATTGAAGAGACTATCTTTTCCCCATTGTGCATTATTGGCATCCCTGTCAGAGACTAGTTGACCATAAAAGTGTGAATTTATTTCTGGGCTCTCTATATTCTGTTTAGTTGGTCTATGTGTCTGTTCTTATGCCAGTACTACGCTATTTTGATTACCATAGCCTCATAATGTTATTTGAAATCAGAAAATGTGATGCCTCCAGCTTTGTTTTCTTTCTCAAGATTGCTTTGGCTACTCAGGGTCTTTTGTGGTTCCATATGAATTTTAGAATTGTTCTCTCTATTTCTGTGAAAAAGGCCATTGGAGTTTCAATAGGGATTCCATTGAATCTGTAGATTATTTTGGGTAGTATGGACATTTTCCATTTATTTGTGTCTTTTTCAATTTCTTTAATAAATGTCTTATAGTTTTCAGTGTACAGCTCTTTCACCTCCTTGGGTAAATTTATTCTTAAGTATTGTATTGTTTTTTAAGCTACTTTAAATGGGATTTCTTTTTTAATTTCTCTCAGATAATTCATCGCTAGTGTGTAGAAACACAGCTTGTTTTTGAATGTTGATTTTACATCCTGCAACTTTACTGAATTTACTAGTTCTAACATTTTTTTGATGGAGTCTTTAGGGTTTTTTACATATAAGACCATGTCATCTGCAAACAGACAATTTTGCTCAAATTTCTTTTTCCGTGGTTATTGATAAGTTCATTTAACAGAAAGTTTTGCTATAATCATCAAATTAGAGGTGTCATACAAAAACAAAACATTTCCAACACTTTCAAAATCCTCAAATTTTAATGTTGTTCTTTACCTAGCCATAAGCTTAGGCATCGTATTAGTCAGAGTTCTACAGAGAAAGAGAACCAAGAGAATAGATAGATAGATAGATAGATAGATAGATAGATAGATAGATAGATAGATAGATCCATAGATATAAGAGGAGCTTTATTATAAGAATTGGCTCACAAGTTTATGGAGGCCAAGAAGTCCCACAATCTGCCATCCGCAAGTTGGAGAACCAGGAAAGTAAGGGGTATAATTCAGTCTGAGTCTGATGGCCTGAGAACCAGGGGAGCCATTGGTGTAACTCCCACTCCAAGGTCAAAGGTCCAAGAACTAAAGGCTTTGATGATATGCATCTGAAGGGGAGATGGACTTCTCAGCTCAAAAAGAGAGAAAGAAATCACCTTTCTTTCATCTTTTTGTAGCCTTTAGGCCCCTAGTGGATTGGCTGATGTCTGCCCACATTGGTGAATGCAAATCTCTTTACCCAGCCTACTGAATCAAATGCTAATCTCTTGCAGAAACCCTCTCACAGACATACCCAGAAATAATGTTTTACGAACTATCTGGGCATCCCTTAAGTTAGTCAAGTTGACACATAAAATTAACATCATAGGCATCTTGCAACCACTGTTTATTGTAAAGCCTCTATTCCATAGCTCATGTTACAGTGCTTCTCAATGTCTTACCTACTATTTTGGACATGTCTTCTGCTATGTGACTTGTGGATCACTCAGCTATCTTGAGGTGTGGGGTTTGGTTGTGTGGTCAACTTATTAAATTACTCTAAAAGTCACATATAGCCTTTGTGAAGAAGGATAAAATATAATTCTTTTCTCCCTCTGAAACTTCTTTTTTTTTGCTATTTTTCACCTTTCACCACCCAAGAAAGCATTGCTTTTAGTTTTAGAGTCTTGTAATTTCTATCTTCTTTCTCCTCAGTGTATTTGTATCATATAATCTGCCTGTGTTATATTGTTAGTATTTACCCAAGTTACCACACTGACCAGAATCATCAGTTGGTTGCTTTATCTCCATTTGGATGCACATTAAGTACATCTCAATGTAAAAAAAAAAAAAAAAAAAAAAAAAAACTTTGTAAAACGTTGTACCTAAATGTCGGCCTGGTGACGTAGTAGTTAAGTCCACACACTCCACTTCAACAGCTCGGAGTTTGCAGGTTTAGATCCCAAGCATGGACCTACACACTGCTTATCAAGCCATGCTGTGGCAGCATCCCATATAAAGTACAGGAAGATGGGCACAGATGTTAGCCCAGAGCCAGTCTTCCTCAGCAAAAAGAGGAGGATTGGCAATGGATGTTAGCTCAGGGCTAATCTTCCTCACCAAAAAAAAAAAAAAAAAAGCCACAACATTGTACCTAATGGATAATTATCTACCAAACTCCTCTAATTTAACACCCTGATTCAATTTACTGTAATTCTTCTAAACATCTAGAGCAATTCATTGTTTGGAAAATCTATAAAGAGATAAAAATTCAAATTTAATCATAATACTAGTATAAAGTATGTTTTATTAGAAGACGCTCTCACAAAATTTCTACAGAAATTTGAAGAATACATTGTAGCAGTGATTAATAGAATGTTTTTCAAATTTGCGTATTTGAGTAAGTTGTCTAGAGCTCAGAACGTTTCCTATAAAACTTATGTCAGAGAGGGTTGTTAAAATTCTTAGTTTTCTAACATAAATGATTTTACCTATCATGTAATTTTCATATGAGGAATGAACCATGAGTCTTTCTGAATCTGATTTCTGGGTTTTCTTAAGTTTTCCAAGTCTCAAAAGAATAGATAATTAAGTAGATAATTAAATCTGTATATCTATACTCAGAGTGGGTTAGTTACTTTGGTAGAGAAGAATAAGCTTCCAACAGGAACCTGGTCAGGTGTCCCCAAAAGCAGATTTTGATGGAAAGTGGCATTTGTGGCAGCAACTGAGTCTGTAGATGTCAGTAGATAATCAAATGAATGATTTGTTTTTAATCAAATGTTTGTAAATAAGGGATTGGCTATCTCAAGAATTCTGGATAATCAACGTGAGGTAGGAAATATCAATAGTCCATTTTGATACACAATAAGAGTTTCTAGCCTTGTAATTTTATTTTGATGAAATTGTCTTGACAGACTACTGGTTTTCTACTGTAAACTATACCCAGTAATGAAACCATTGTATTTCAATCAGCTAAGAGTATTTCTATCATCCCCAAATTAAATCAATTTTTGTCATCAAATATTCACAGAGACTCTAGTGCTTATGAATTTTCGAAAGTTGTAATTGATTTTAGAACTTCTAACACATCTAAATCCCATCAAATGGGGAGCTGTTTTCTTTTCCCCCCAACATTTTTTGGTCCACTCAGTCTAATGGTCTTTAATTTGCAAGGAATACAGGAAAATAACAGCACAGTAAGAAGAGAAAAGACACTTTTGACCACGAAGAAGAGTAGTGTGAACGGCTTTTTTGATAGTAAGACTTACAGAAGTAATCCATAGAAGCTAGCCAAATGGTTGATTCTGTCAATAATAATCAAATCAGAAATCCAAAAGACAATTAAATTCTTTCTAACATAAGCTTTTTTTCCCTTGCAAGGTTCTCAGTAGACATCTTATTTTACTTAT
Organism: Ceratotherium simum simum; assembly: GCF_057802395.1. Classification (NCBI taxonomy): domain Eukaryota; kingdom Metazoa; phylum Chordata; class Mammalia; order Perissodactyla; family Rhinocerotidae; genus Ceratotherium; species Ceratotherium simum. Next base: position 27,141,240 of record NC_141907.1, on the reverse strand, counting down.
TTCTTCATCTGTTTTTCTTGGTATTGTGAGGAATTAGTACATGCCTGATATTTCATCACGTCCAAAGAAAGAAAGAACCAGAATCCCCAAATAATTGTATCTCATTATTTCAATTACACGACCACAATTCTAGGTTTCCTACCATAAAGTTCACTCGGTGCCAAATGATACCCTTTATTGCCGGCAAAGTTCTGGGTCGAAACTCTTATCTGGTACCCTTGCCTCTTTGAATTTGGTTGTATCACCAATGAAAGATAAGAATTCTTTTGGAATCTTTTGACTAGTTCTTAGACTTCCAGTAGACTGGGTTACTTATCCTTGCTTCCTTTTCTGAAGACTCATCCCACTGTCTTGGCATTCTAGATTTTATTATGCTGACTATACAAAGATAAAAAGTAGAGAGTACAATATCGTGCAAGTTTCCCCTTAATGCTTAAGGCGATGAAATTCTAAAGCACTGCCCTGTGTACTTTCTGTGGAGTGTACATTGATTCAGCTTACCCTTCTAAAGTTCAGGAACCTGCAGTGAAAGTAGAAGACATTTTTAACCACTAAATCAGTTGCATCGGGGAAAGAAAAATGGCATCTAATAAAGTAGGTAATCAAAGGAAATAAACTTCTTAGGTCTCTCTCCATTTACAATTCCTGCAATTCCTTTATTTGTCCCACATGTTACTCCATCCCTTAGTACAGTAACCTACTTGTGTTTCTATGAAGATTTCATTTTTGTTTTTGATCAGAAGTTTTCTGGCCACAAGTTGGAGTGTGAGTGGGTGTGGTTTAGCAGTGAGAAGACACATCTCTCAAAGTTCAAGTATTCAACTCTTAACGTATAGTTTTCATGAAAGTAAGGGAGAATACTGAAGATCATTGATAAATAGTCTCTTTACTTCAAGATTCTTATTTTTTAAATATTATTACTATTATCTCAGTACTGGTACAATCAATTGATGTTAGTGGAAGGGAATGCTGTTGAAACAGCAACTTGATAATGATGAGATCTGGTAGATATCAACTTCTCTGAACCTCAGTTTCCTATGCCTGTTTCAAAGGATTGTTATGAGGATTAAATTAAATGAGATATGGATTGTTAGTACCTTCCAGGGTATGGAATATAATAGAAACTCATTAAATTCAAATTCTTTTTCTTTCCTCCAACAAATTAAAAGTTAAGGTATCAATTGGTTATTATATCTATCTATGGACACATATGCTACTTTATAAATATTTCATTCATTTATTAAGCAAATATTTATTGGGTACTTACCATCAGGCAAGCACTTTTCTAAGCACTGGGAATATAACAGTAAACAAAATGAACAAAAAATTTCCTGCCTCAAGAAATTTACTATAGTGAATGCTTATTTTTGGTATTGCACTAGACTAGACCAACCTCTTTAAGTTTGCTAATAAAAAGATGGAAGAGAACAAAAACTTTTGGCAAAAATTTATCAAACCTTTACTAAAACTGGCAGTTCAAAACTTAATTTGAGTCTTTTTATCGAGCGAAGAGCAATTAAGATGTAATATAATCACATTTTTATTCTGGAATTTGTCAAGGAAGAAAGAAACTAAATTATACTCTTATTAATCATAGACATGTTCTCTCACATGAAGGAGATAAAGAAAGGTGAAGCTTCTAAGAAAATATTTTCTTTTTCATCACCATCCTAAACAAGGGAATTGACCCTGCATCCATTGTTGCCAGTCTATCATTTTTCAAGGGAAGCTATGATCGAGATTTTTATGTGTAAACCTTTGGTTTTCACCTGTTGATAAGATAATAACTTTTTGAAAGATTTTGTAGGCCAGACACAATCTACCAGTTTAGGACCTAGTGCATTTGATGTATAATTGAACAGAGTTCGTATGTATCTGTATTGTGAATTGTTCTGGTAGGTATTTGATGATATGTGTACCATACTTAAGGAATACGCTTGCAATTCAAATGCATGATAATATCTGCAAAGTCTTTCCAACTTGCAGTGCCAGCTTCTCCCCCCCAATATCTCACATGATGCTCCCATGTTTTTTGGTGTGTGTGAGGAAGATTAGCCCTGTGCTAACATCCGTTGCCAATCCTCCTCTTTTTGCTGAGGAAGATTGGCCCTGGGCTAACAGCTGTGCCCATCTTCCTCTACTTTATATGTGGGACGCTGCCACAGCATGGCTTGATAAGCAGCGCATAGGTCCATGCTGGGATCCGAACTGGGAACCATAGGCCCCCAAAGCAGAGCGTGCCAACTTAACCACTACACCACCGGGCCAGTCCCATAATGCTCCCATTTTTGACGTACAGAATTCTTTGCTACTTGGTATCCACAATTCAGTTGTAACAATGATATTTCTGCTGACATTTCAGGGTTCTACCTTTTATCAAATGACTCATACGTATGAAATGTTTGGGTTTAATGAGTGGAAGCAGGGTTTGAAGAAGGAGTAGAATTTCCCCAACATATGACTGGGAGATTTGAAAAAGACATCTATACAGAGAGCAGGAGGGTCCTGAGTTGGTGGAATGAGGTTAAAAACTAGGATATATTCATGAATGAATCTCCGTTTGAAGAATTTACTTTTTGTGGTCTGTTTGTTTGTGTTGTTATTACTGTTAGAGGCTGGGAAATATTTGTTTGACAATGTTCTCTCCATTTCCCTAGTATGATCATCTGTTTACATTGCCTCAATCCCTTCCTTAAAATATTCCAGCTGGGTATTAATGTCTTGAGAAGACTGAAGAGCGCAGTGGTAGAGGAATAGGGGAGCATCTTCCACACTTTATGTTTTTCTAGTGCCTGTGCATAGGGAAAGCAACCTATTTCAGGACTTGGGGTCAAGAGTTCCAAATGATAATCAGAACTGTAGTGAACCTATGGACACATTTTAAAATAGCAAAATTCACAGACACATTTATTGATAACTAAAACTTGAGTGATTGTCATGCACTAATTCTTCTAATCTTTATAGAAACACCATGACATCAATATTCTTATTTCTACTTTACAGATGAAAAATCTGAGATACAGAGAAATCAATAATCTTGCCAATAACTAGGAAGTAGAAGATCTAGGGTTCAATCCCTAATGTTTGGCTCCAAAGTTCACACTTTTAACCAGTGCTCCATATTACTGAGAAGTATAAACTAGAATATGCCAGAAAGAACATACAAGTAGGAGGGACAACTCTTAGGTGGACATTCATGAAACACATTCTTGAAAAATAAACGGAAACATTGAGAAGGCTATGCAAAAAATAAGGTTATATCATTTAATTTTCAGGAATCTAGACATGTTGACTGCTTAATTAAATCATACTTCTCAAAGCCTTTTCTTCACTAAATTTATCAACTTACCATCCAAAAAATGATTTGCTCCTTCAAAGTCCATGTCAAGTTTTTGTTGTCAGAGACCTTTGAGAATGATGACTTTAATCATGGCATCTATGCCTCTCTCTTCCTCACTTTTTATATATGTTCATACCCTTCTATGATTTGAATGTGTATGTTTATATAAATTTATCTGTGCCTATTTTTTGTTATTATTTTTCATTTCAAATGTTCAAAAGTCAGTTTCCAGGTTTTCATTTACAATGGAGAAAATTCCTTAGAATACATATGATTCTACCAATACAAAGTCTTTAAAAACATTTTTACATTGATTAATTGGTTAATTAATTAATATATTTACTAATTTTTGAATGTATAAATATCAGGCGTGGTGTAATTTGCTGTAGAAGGATGAGAGAATTTCAAACTTTCAACAGTTGTCAAAGAATAGAAAACAGATATTGACAATTACAATAGGCTGTGTTAAAGCTCGAGAAGAGGTGTTCATAGGATGTTATTTATATTATTAAAAATGTATTGAATATCTTTGTATGTTTACTGGATGTTACAAATTTTTTAATTAATGAAGTGCTTTTTCAGTTTTAAAACTACTAGAAAGCAGCCTTACTTCAGCCATTCTTGGATCATACATTCTGAGTTTTGTTTTACATTCTATATTCAGATAACATTGGAAAATGCTGGAAATGCTACAGAATGCAATATTTTATTATTTATAGGGATGGAAGTGAGTATGTTGTTTACTAGAAGAAAAAATTAAATCACTTTTCTACTAGTTTCAGCTATGTAAATTAAACAATTAAAATTTTATTCTTTTATTCCTCTTTATAACAGAAATTATATAACTAACTAAATTAATAATTAAATGATGCAATATCTGTAATATGGTTAGCATGATGTTTTGTACATAGTGAGGACCTATTAATGTTATTTATTTTTATTGTTACTATTTTCTCTATATTGTTTTCTCCATGAAAAGTTCAGACTTAAGTTCCAGAAAAAAAATGTATTTTCCTGTAAGAAATTGAAATGTTTTCTAACTTAAAATATTGAGAGTCGTTACTGACTATGATTCCCATTTAAGTTTGAGCTCCTGGAAACTCAAATCACGTGTGAAGCTCAACTTGAATAACTTAGTAGGACAGTGGTTTGCATATCGTTATACCTTTTAAGTTGTTCCTTGGTCCTGACCTGTATCTTTGGTGGCAATTATCTAGTTGCATTTCATCATTTTATTGTATGCATGCTTATAAATTGATTAATCCTTTGTAGAATCAGGAGATATAGATAAATGCACATGTACATTTATATAATATTACACTGGAAGAGCTGAGCATTTCAGAGACAGGACTCAAACTAAATTTCTCTAGTGTTATCTAATTAGTGTTCTTGATGTTTGGGGCAGATCCAATGAAAATTGTACTTTTATTCCTCTGAAATTAGTGAATCATCAACACCCTTAACCTCCCCAACAAATTCAAATCAGTGTAAGAAAATTAGCAGTTAGATAAATACATCCAAGCTATTTCATTTTAAAGAGTGTAGCAGATAATTTTCTCTTATACAGAGATGAAATTTTTGTTTTCTGTAATGAATAAATTTAAAAAAAGAACTAATACCTATAGTTACTGTTATATGAGAAAATCAAGAACATAAAGAAGTTATTTTTCTTCCCTTCCCCTTCCAAACTGTCTTGTGTATTCATGTTGCAATCATATTCTTCAATTTTGAATTCTATTATTTTAAATTCTTCTTCAGAAATACAGAGGCTTCTTAAATTCCCCAGCAAATACAAAATAAGGATGTCTACTGAATATTTCTTCTATCATATTTAAAGATATAATTTTATATTACCTGTTGAAAATATTCCCCACATTTGAATCGTAAAAATCTGCTGGCAGTTGACCACACACATCTTGATTTCTGCCTCTGAAGCCTCTGGCAGCCATTTTCCCTGTTTACCATCCTATAACCTCTTGCTTCACCACAGAACACATTTTCAAAATACTTATTTAAAAAGTTCACTACCTTTTTAAAAAAAATCCTACCCAGTTCTAAACCTTCCTTCACTAAGCATCACTTCAGCCCTCTACCTCAACATTTTATATCACAACTTGCTCTTTCTTTCAACATCAACGTCAGTTCTTGGGTCTTCGTTTGGTAGCACAACTGTTATAAACTAAAAGATGGAGAAAGAACCAGAAGAAAAAGAAACTAACTAGGATATATGCATACTATACCATAAGTTTTACTTCTAAAAGCCATATATCTCTGGCGACATTTAAGACTTTTTTTTTTTGAGGAAGATCAGCCCTGAGCTAACATCCATGCCAATCCTCCTCTTTTTTTGCTGAGGAAGACCAGCCCTGAGCTAACATCTATTGCCAATCCTCCTCCTTTTTTTTTTTCTTTTTCCCTTTTTATCCCCAAAGCCCCAGTAGATAGTTGTATGTCATAGCTGCACATCCTTCTAGTTGCTGTCTGTGGGATGCGGCCTCAGCATAGCCAGGCAATCAGTGCGTCAGTGCGCGCCAGGGATTCCGAACCCAGGCAGCCAGTAGCGGAGCACGCGCACTTAACCACTAAGCCACAGGGCCGGCCCAAGTTAGGACTCTTACAAGAAGGAACCAACATTTATTGACTGACTATTATTTAGCAAAGACTATGTGAGGCAAAATCTAAGGTAATATCTATTTATATTCAAGTAATATGTCTCCATATTATATACTATGAAATAGTAAATTATATAACGTGAAATATGTCCCAAACAAAGTAGGAAGCAAAGTAAAATAAAACAAACAAAAAATTCTTCTGTCCTACCCATTTCTATCCTAATTTCTTCTTCCCACAGGTAATGAATTTAAGTTACTTTGATTCTTCTGTTAGGTTAGTTATCTCTATAGTCTTAATTAACAAATTAATACTTTAAAAATTCTCATATTTAGATATTATCTACTGACATCCTCCTCTAGATGGTGATTTAGACATAGTGAACATTTTCTAGACATAATGTTTTTAATCCAATATCCACACACAAAAATCACCTTTCGATGATACCTTAACAATCTTATGATCAACATAATTTTATAATTTTATTTATTTATTTTTTCCCCCAAAGCCCCAGTAGATAGTTGTATGTCATAGCTGCACATCCTTCTAGTTGCTGTATGTGGGACTTGGCCTCAGCATGGCTGGAGAAGCAGTGCGTCGGTGCACGCCCGGGATCCGAACCCCGGGCCGCCAGCAGCGGAGCGTGCTCACTTAACCGCTAAGGCACGGGGCAGGCCCAATGATCAACATAATTTTAGTCTGAGCATATAGTCTAATCCCCTAAAATCAAATGTTTTTTCCATAATTCAATAAGATTGATCATTTTAAAAGGAGTCCAGGAGAAGTTCCCTCCTCTCACATCTCATTAAATACTCTATGGTGAGAGAACGAGTGAAGTATTGATATCCGTTAAAAAATAAGAGTAAAAGTGTCATGAATTCAAACTTCTGTTTTCAACAGTTATTTAGAGCCTGGGTTAGAAAAGTGATAGTAATCGAGGATGAATTGAAGACAATGCAATATAACTTTAACTCCAGGAAGACTAGGATCTCATCAGTGAATCTACTTGATGGTCAGAATCTGTGTATTTGGAGCAGCATGTCTGTGAACTTGACCTTGAAGAATCACTTTCATTTTCTGTGTTGCAGACTTAAACAAGCTACAAGATGCAGCTTCATTAAAACTGATGCTTTATTTCCTCTACACTTGCTCTTAAGAACACTGTGTACCAATATTACCTGTGAAGCCCTACCTGGCAATTAATTTTACATAGTTACTGGGATTGTTCTAGAATAGACAATAAAACATGTAATTAATCATATTTTTCTTTATTTCTTGACTGCTAAAATTTTCAGAACTCACATATATCAATTGACCTTCATATCTATATTGCATTTTTGGTCCAAGAAATGCTATATATACATTTATTTTTTTTCTTTATAATCTATAATTTTATTATTTTATTGTATTTTGAATAAATTGCTCAATAAGCTGTAGAATAAGTTGAGTATTATTAAAATAACAAGAATCCTTCTGTGTTATTTGGCTTTAAATGTCCTTCAATCAGGAAAACAAGATGAGGAACAAAACTGCAGTTCTGTCAGTATTTATTAGTAACTTCAATGACAGGCCACTTAACATTACCTCGACTCCCTTATTGTCAGATGAATGTTAGCACTGACCTTTCATACAAGGTCTATAAGTATTAACTGATATACATTAGTCAAATTAATTTAAAATTATTTCAATTTGAAATTTCAAATTGAATTTCCAAAATTAAAATTTTTGAAAATGTGACTGACTTTATGAACACTACTAAAAGAAATTTAAAAGGGATAGCTTCACTGTAACTTTCTGTTCAATACTGAAACAAATAGATCTTAAAATACAGACTGTGATCAACTGTACCTTTAAGTTTCAAAATATCAGGGTTTCACATGATATAAATGTTTATATTTAGAGATTGCTGTCTCTGTTTGGTTTTGATACCAAAGCAAAGTATCAGAAAACTAAAAATAATATATCCCTCACAGTGTAACAAATTACTACAATACTTAGTAGATTAAAACAGCAAACATTTATTACTAACAGCTTCTGTGGATCAGGAGTGACTTAGCTGAGTGGTTCTGGCTCATGGTTTCTCATGAGGTTGAAGCCAAGGGAGTGCAAGAAATTCACCAGGGATGCAGGTCTTGACTAAATTTAAGGATTTGTTTCCAAGAAAGTCTTTCACAGGGGCTTTCCTTACCACATGGACCTTTCCGTACAGTTGCTTCCAGGTCCTCACAGTACAGCAGCTGGCTTTCCGCAGAGTGAGTGATGAGAAAGAGATGGAGACAGATACAGAGACACAACAGAAATAGAGAGAGGCGTCATATTCTATTGGTCACAGGGACCAACCCTGAAACAATATGGGAGCGGATTTACACGGGCATGAACAGCAGAAGGCAGGGATCATTGGGGAGCATCTTGGAAGCTAGTAGGAAAGAAAACAGATTTTTACTCTTCCTCCATGTATCATACTGAATGATGCTTCACAATCTATAGATTCAGAAGAGTATATAAAAAAGTCCAAATGACTTAGTTATTATTGGACGTAAAATTATGGACTCGCCGGTTCCTAGAACAAAATTTGGAACACAATATTCAATAAATAACTATTGAATCAATGAATTTGATTTATTTGTATTATTTATTTTCAGGATTATACCTCACTATTGATACATGATGAATACGTAACAATATTGAATTAATTTTTTCTAATGATTTTTGATCAATGATCAGTAATATGATTATTTCAGTAATATGATTGTTTGAAATATTTTATTAAAATGCTAAAACAGTTCTGCCTTATTTTATAGCCTCTAAAAATAATATTTTAATAGAACAGTATAATGCATACTTACACATCCCTATACTAATTTATTTCTTTGTTATTGTTTTTTGCTATTCACCTCTTACTGCTGCATTTGGTTTTCAATTTATTTCCTTCTATAGTGTGTCATATAGCATTTTTTCTCAGCAAAGATATGTACAAGGCATCACACATTTTTATTTTTGCCTAAAAATATTTTATTTCATTCTTATTCTTGAATGATACAGTAGTTGCCTATAGAATTCTAAGTTAAAATGTATTTATTCCTGGCTCTTTTAAGATATTATTCTAATATTTTATGGACTCTATTTTTCTGATAAGAAGCTTACTTTCAATGTTTTTTAAATTTTTCTTCTGTTTTGCTTCTATGGTGTTTTGTCTCTGGTATTTTGAGGTATGGATTTGCCTTTATATCTTTCTTAGAACTTAATGTTTTTTGATCTAAAGATGTATCTTTCTTCAGTTCTGGAAAATTTTCAGCCATTACTTTTTTATATTGTCAATCCTTTTTTCTCTATATTTGCTCTTTCTGGAGACTGATTTAATACATTAACATCTGCCATATCTTTTAACTTCTTGCATTTACATTTCTTATTTCTTTATGCAGCATTCTCAGTAATTTGCATGAAGCAGACTTCCACTTTAATTATTCTGTCTATAATTTTTTAATCTGCTACTTAGCAAGTCCATTGTTTTTGAAGTGTTTTTGGCTTCAAAAAATTCCAGCTTTATTGCGGTATAAAGTATATGCAATACAATTGATCCATTTGAAATGTACAGTTTGATACATTTGGCAATTGTATACAGTTGTATAACCACCACCACCTTGGATGAATTCCCTCATGCTTCTGCGGTCAATATTCTCCCACCGGCAATCAATGATCTGTTCTCTATCACTACAGTGTTAGTTGTTCTAGAATTGCATATAAATTAAATCATATAGTTTGCTTTACTTCACCCAGAACAATGCTTTTGAGATTTATCCATGTTTCTGCATTTATCAATAGCTCATTCCTTGTTACAGCTAAGAAGAATTTCAAGGTAAGGATGTAAAATAATTTGTTTATTCATTAACTTGCTGATGGAAATTTAGTTTTATTCCAGTTTTTCACCATTATAAACAATGCAGCTATGAAGATTTATAGACAATCTTTGTGTTGACATATGTTTTTATTTCCCTTAAGTAAATACTTAGGAGTAGAATTGCTTGGATGTATATTATACATATAAGTGCATGACTTCTAAAAATTTTATACTTTGAACTCTAACATTTAGGTCTGTGAGGCATTTAAGACTATGATTTCAAACTAGTTTTTCTTTATGGTGTGAGGTAAGGGTCTAGGTACACTTCTTAAAAAATATGGATAGCTGACTGTTCCAGCGACATTTGTAGTAAGGCCATTCTTTCACCCATTAGATTACCTTGGTAACTTTTTGGAAAACCAGATTGCCACAAAAGTCTGGCTCTAGTTCAGGGCTCTCTATTCAGTTCTATTGATCTACATGCCTGCCTTATGCCAAAATCATACTTTCTCGAGTACGATAACTTTATCATTTCTTAAAATCTGGTAGTATAAATCCTCCAACTATCTTCTTCTTTTTATTTTTTTTGTCACTCTAGGTTTTTTGCTTTTCCATATGTATATTATAATCGGCTTGCCAAATTCCTTTTTAAAAAATGTGCTAAAATCTTGATTGGGAAAGTATTATATTTCTAGATAAATTTAAGAAAAATTTCCATCCTCTCAATATTCAATCTCGCAATCCAGAAACGTGGCATGTGTGGTTCATGACAAAGTCCAATGATATCAGTGGAACAGGGGCACAAGCTTTTAGTCAACACACATTCAGAGGGCCGGATTTATTTCAACTTGTAGTTTTAATCCATCTTGGTCTTTGGAATACTTTCAAGTCAGCTGAAAAGTGGGGACGTAAAACATGTACTAATTTCATGGATATTTCATTTTCCATGCTATAAATGGCACACATCACTTCTATTCTCATTCCATGGGCCAGATCTAAGATAAATGGTTCAACTATCAGTAAGAAAGGCCGGAAAATGTAGTTTGGTTGTGGTTCCAGAGAAAAGAAAGCACTCAGATATTGTTGGACACTTAAAGTTTCTGCTGAGCTCTTTATTTCTTGCACCTGAAATTTCTCTCCCCATTGTTGGACCTGTCCATATATTTTAATGCATTTATTCCAATTTATGTTTGTTTTACGTAAAATATCTACATTAGTTCAACTTCATGCAAAACGAACTAGTATTTCTCTTATAAATTATTACACAAATAATTTACTCATTTAGAAAATTGGAAAACATAGACAAGGAAAAAAAAAAGATTCAACTGAATTGGAAATACAAATACACAGTTAACTATTGGTCAGAATACATAGCAAGCTATATCAGTAATTACAATTAATCTTCCAAATTTTGCATATATATGTCATATTTTTAAATATATACTACATATATGTGTATATATATTACACATACGTGTGTGTACACATATTTTATGTATGTGTGATTGTGCAATACAATACATAGTAATATGAAACTAGCTTTTGTATTTAACCATAAACACCCACATTTGTAGACTACATGTGTGTCTTTGATGTTTGATATTTACTCTAACCATCCAGTAGATGCTTTCCATGATTTATTTTACTTAATTCTCAAAATAACCTTATGGTATAAATAACCCCATGAAGAAAACGAGGCTCAAAGAGTTTTTGTAACTTGTCATACCTCATACTTTTAAACAGTAGAGCTGAGATTCGAGCTTCCTTGTCTAACTCCTGATTCTAAGTGCTGAACTATTTTGCTACCCTAAGTATAGCTCCTACTTAACTGAGTACTTACAATGATGCAAACACAGAGTAAGTGTTCTGTTGATATCCATTATTTAATTTTAACAACAATTTTATGATGGATACTGCTATCTCCATTTTTCAGATTTTGTAAATTGGGCTTAGAGATTTTAAATATACTGCCCAACATCACAGAGTAGAAAGTGGAAAAACAAGTATTTAAACTCACATCTTTCTGACTCAGAACTAGGCTTCCAACCACAACAAATTACAGTCATAGTGAACAAATCTCTATTGGTGATATTTTTGCTAAATAAAACAACTACTTAAACTCCCAATGTTTTATTTATCATATTGTTGGGTTCAAAATATTGATTTTGTATAAATAAGTCCACGAAATGGAAGGTCAGAGATGTTTCTTATTAAGTATCTATTCTGTGAATTTGAATCATCATAGATGATCTCACATGGCAATAAAAAAATCAAGCTATTTCTAGAGAAAACTTTTATTTAAAAATTAAATAACTATACTACTCTACATAGTTATTGTGACATAAAAACATAGCAAAGTGGAAGCAAAATTTTCAAATAAATTGAAGAAATAAAACACAATATTAGCAACATTGATAGACAAATATTCTTTTAAAGATTGAATTAGAGAGGAATTTGGCATTATCTCAGGACAATGAGACTAGAGGATATATTTAAAATGTTATAGACCAATTTTCTCATTTTGTTTTAAGCTCTTATCTTCATTATTTTTAAATAACTGGACTTGTATTGCTTACCTACAATAATTTGAGATTGGAATTTCTTGTTTAAAGTCATCTTATGACTTTCTTTGAGCTCCGTGAATTTCTGATGATTTGTTTTAGACTGTATTTCCAAAATCACACAGTTGATACCCTAAACTCTACCTAAGTTCACATGGATTGATAGAGTTGGTCAGATCAAAATCAAGCGAATTAAAACTCCATCTCTATTATAGTCTGAACTGATGTGGAGGACTTACAGATTTACCTTCCCAATACAAATCATAAAACTTTTCAGAAAGTAACCAACACCTCCTCACTTCAATTAATCTTCTGCTATATTATATCATAGAATGTTTATCTAAATCCTACTTGAAATTTGCATATTTCTACCCTTTTTCCTTTCAAATTTTGGTATTTGCAGACAAAATGAAACATCCTCCTTGGATGTAACAACACATATATGATGATCCCAAATATTTCTATAACATTACCTTTCATAATTTTCAAAGGAAGACTGACAAAAGATAATACTTTTCAAATATTGTTTTATATGTACAAGTCAAGATTGTAATTAATAGCATTCCTTGATGTTTTCACAACACATCTGCCATATTTTTCATTGTAAATAATAGTAAATCTCATAGGAGCTATTGGACATTCATTGTTTAGATATATAGCATCAACATTTTTTAACCGAAATGGACTTTCAGGAAAAATTCTGTCTTTAGGATTCCTTTTACTTACCGCAACAACATAGCTTGGCCTAATATATAGAGATCAGTGTCTTTTTTCAATTTCAAAACATTTTCTTAAACTTGAAGCAAACTTTCAAAGTCTCCTTATAAAAAAGTAGAAATAGTTTAGTTCATTATGATCAAATTATAACAAATAATGTTTGAAGATGCGATCCATAGTGCCACACATAGAGCTACTATTTCAGAGTTCTTAACATCAAATAAAATTTTCCCATCAAAGCTTAAAGAACACATATTCTTTTATATTTTTATTTGCTTAGAAGTTTCCTTCTTTACTCATTTATTTCAATCACTAAGCCTTTCTTTCAGAGTCCAAAGAACTTGCTAAATACTGAGACACAGTAATTCACAAAATCATTGCCTTGAAAGCATGAATACCTAAAGGGATAATGCTTCCCTGGTCCATCAGCTAAGCACTGTGAAGTATACAGACAAAACCACAATAGTTATAAAGACTAGAGAGTCAACATAATTTTGTCAGTATTTATCACCTGAAAACTTTACTAATAAACGGAATATAATTGTAGTCTTTGGCAAGAATTAATTTTGTGAGTTTAGCGTGTTAAATTCAAGAATTAAAAAAAAAATCTTGAGATGTTTCCTTTTTCTTTTAAACCATGGCATTGTTTGATTGTTCAGTCAATTTCCTTTCACCATTGAACACAAAATACCCTTAATAATGTAAGCGATTGCTTTACTCTACACAGAAAGTGATGTGAGGATGGAAACACAACGTTGCGACGTTCATGCTGACGAATAATTTTCAATGGGGGCAGTTTTAAGGAGGTAGTCAGAAGTGTTTGAAAGATCATAGACTTTGGAATCAGAGAGATCATTGGACTTGTATCCTGAGTTTGTCATATACCAGCTCTGTCCCAGGGTAAGTTACGTCCCAGGGTAAGAGTTACTGAAGTTACTCTCAACTTCAATATCCGTGTATATAAAATTGCTATTTCTGCATATATAAAATTTATAAAAATCATATAAATAGTGGGCACTTTATAAAATTTGCTTCCTTTCCTTCTTCATCCTTCAACATCACCACCTTAGATGTCCTAAATATTAGACCATCAGCTTTCACATTCACTTTTTCAAAATTGGCAAATCATCAGTCCCACACAGAGGCTTTAGCTTTAGTCGTAATAACATCTTTGCCTCATGGGAGACGTTTTGGAAATATTGACTCAGCGTCAAGTTAGGGAGCCAATCACTTCTCACATCCTTCAGGGATTGCGAAAAAGAAATCATTCCAGATAAAGAGTCAGACTGATCATTTCCAATACAATTTTCAAAAAGCCAGTGCAAATTAGGACCAGGAATTGAGTCAGAATTTAGATCTATAAACGTAAATTTCCCTCTTCTACTTGCAAGCTTAGTATTACAAAATATCTCACTTCAAAGATGGGGCTTTCAGGGTCTGGAGAGATTTTATTCCATCAAAATTCCCTCTTCTTCCCACATTTCAACTTCTTTCCTTTTATGAATGCTTACTTTCCATTAGATAAAAATATATCCAACTGTCTCCCATTTTAAAATAAAGAAACGTCTCTCTCAATTCCATTTTCCCCTTGCAATCTTGCTTTCTCTCTCTCATTGCTTTCCTGGCTCAACTGAATGAATGAGTGGTCTACATTCGATGTCTCAATTTTGTTTCCATGTACTTTTGTCTTTTCACCTCACAAAATCTACTGCTGCCCCAATATTTACAGATATGTTCTAGTCATGAAATCCAAAGGATAATCTCTTATGATATTTAGTATTTGACTCTGTTTACCACTCTTTCTTACTTTCAACACTACCCTGTCTTGCTTGCAGGATGAATTTCCCTTTCTTTTCCTGCCTTTCTATCTCTTCTTCTACTGCACTTGGCGTTTGTGTTTCTCCGGCTTCTGCTTTCAGTGCTTTACTCTGTACAACCTCATCAAGTCTCTGGACTTCCAATTATCTTCCGTATTCTGATGGTTAACAATACTCTTATTCCCAAGACCAAAACACTCTATTAAGCTCTAAATCCATGTACCTAACTTTCTACTGGATGATTCAACCTGATTGTGAAATAGACACGTCAGATTCAAGATGGCAAAAATTGAACTCGTTCTTTTCTCAGATTTGAAGTGTTTTTTTTTTTCCATTTTGAAAACTGTTTACATCATTGAGATAGCCTCCAAAGCCAGAAACAAGTGTTTGGTATATCTGCCTATGTCCCCAAGCCACATTATTCATCCATTTAGTTATTCAAAGCATATTTATTGGCCACTCAATTTATGCTAGGTACTGTTCTAGGTGCTTAGGATATAAACAAGATAAATAATAACTGTTCTCTCATAGTGTTTAAGATCTAGTGCGAAGGCAACAAATAAGTAACAACTAAATAAAGAACATGGTTTTAGGTAATGGAAACTAACAAGTGATATTAAGCATGGTGGGAAAAAGGTATATAATTTATGATTAGATTTAGTTGAATACAACAGAAAACCTAAAATAACAGTGACTTAATATTGAAATTTATTTATCTCTCATTGTAGAGAAAGTCCATTTGTGGGCAGTCCAGAGCTTGCATGGTGACATCATTCTCTTCAGGAACCTCTGACTCGCTTTCCTCTACAAGGCTTATATAAAGCTTCTGTTATGGACTGAATGTTTATGTCTCCTCAAAATTAACATGTTGAAACTCTACCCCCTAATGTGGTGGTATTAGGAGGTAGGGCCTTTGGGAGGTAATTAGGATTAGATGAGGTCATGTGGGTGGAGCCCCCATGAATGGGATTAGTGTCCTTATAAGAATCATGAGACAGTTTGCTTCTGTCTCTGTTCTCAGCCATGAGAGGATACAAGGAGAAGTTGGCAGTCTGCAACCCAGAAGATGGTTCTCATCAGCCTCCAAGACTGTGAGTAATAAATTTCTTTTGTTTATAAGCCACCCAGGCTATGGTACAGTAGTGCCCCTTATCTGCAGGGGATACGTTCCAAGACTTCCACTGGATGCCTGAAACTGCAAATACTACAGAACAGTGTGCAATTTAAAACTTATGAATTGTTTATTTCTGGAATTTTCCATTTAATATTTTTGGGCCTCAGTTGACCATAGGTACTGAAACTGCAGAAAGTAAAACCCGGGTAAGGGGGCATTGCTGTAATTTGTTATAGCAGCCTGAGCTGACCAAGACAGCTTCCAACTCAAGATCACTTCTTGCTTCATGACGTCAGCTGGGACTTCAGCTACTGAATCTAAGTTCCAGGCAGCAGAAAACAGAAAGTGCAGAAGAGAAAAAAAGAGGCACACACCAAAAAGTTTACGCCTTTCAGTAATATTTCTAGAGACTCCAAAAAACATGTTCATTTAACTCTAATTGGCTATATCATGCTGAAAGAGATGCCATTGTTTTGCTGGTTTCATTGCTACTCCAAACAAAATTGCATTGTGTTATTAAGGAAAGCACAGGGAAAGGATTGAGAATAGGCAGATGTCTCCGCCATTGGTGGCTATTTAGCTAGCCTTAGCAGGGAGGGCCTTCCTGAAGGAGTGGAATCTCAGCACTAATTTTGATCATGACGTACCACTGATTTCATTCCCTTAATAAACCACTTGGAATCTGTTTTCTAATCTCTATTCCCTCTGTCCCTGCCCTCTATTAGTAAAGGTCCTCACTATACCTCCCCTCTCTGATAGCATCACCTCCCTAACTAGCCTCACATCTCCAGTCTGATTACCACCACAGAATCAATCCTCCATGATGCTGCCCTAGAGCTTTTTGAAGTACAAATGTGATCCTTGAACTTCCTAGGTTAAAATCCTTTAATGTTTTCCATTGACTCAAGTCAATATCCACTGAAATCTTTCATGAAAAGCTCCCTGGTCACTCAATATTTTACTTTTTCTTCTTTTGCCACTAAACCTAATTTCTAGCCATGAATAATGGCTTAAAAAATTGAGTTTTTCTCATCCCTGCATTTGAAGGTATTGGCTTCTCTTCCAAGCATACCATCCTACCATCCAACTATGTCTAGAAAAGGCATACACATTTATCCTTTATAACTCACCGGATTGCCACCTATTTGTTTAAGCTCTTCCTGAACATCATACCCCTATCTTTAAACATACAAACCATTTCTGAAGCTCCACTACTTACAATTATCCATTTTTATTGTTCTATCTATTGATCTTCCATGATAAACTGCATCCTATCCGACAGTAGGGATTGTGGCTTTTATTTCTGGATCCAATTGCCTCCTTCTAGGATAAGCACATTTCAGATACTTGGTAAGGTTTTCTTGAGTGAATTAAACTCATCAGCCTCCCAGGCTGAAAATTTTAAACCCTCCTCTGCTATTCCCCATCCCTTAGTTAAGGCATCATTTTCTATTTACCCTGTCTCTGCAGCTCCTCTCTCATCCACCCTCTTCATTAATTCCTACTTCAACTGTCCATTTCTGGCCATTTTCAGCACTTATTTGAATCTTTACGATATTGTAAATTGATTTCCCTTCCTTTATTCTCTCATCATTTTGATTGTTTTTACCTGTCAGGACATGACACACAGATATTACCATATCTTGGTACTGACACCAAGTTTAAATAATCCCAAGTTATTCACATAAGTTCATTTTTTGTAGCATGGAATTCAAAACTTTTCAAGAATTAGTTATATCCTCTTTCCAGGCTTGTATTTTGTTTTCACCTCTGCTACCTCCCACCTATCTTTTGTATTTGTCCAAAGGGATATCTCTAGGAAGAAGGCCTCACTGAGCAAGAGGCATTCTGTCAGAGATGTCAATTTTGTGGATGGTGTGGTGTGCTTTTGGAATGTGAGTGAGGCCAGTGGCACATAAAGCAGATGACCCAAAAGGCCCTGGAAGTTTCATGGGAGACTGAACTACCAGGTAGACACGACAGGATGGTTCCAGCAATATATTCTTCCACTAAAGCTTTAACTGGAACAGACTAGGTGGGAGCAGAGCTTTCTAATTTGAAAGCAAATTCAGGGCTTGCTCTCTTATGTGATTCTAGGATAACGAATCCAGGTCTGGGACTGAGTGGGAAGAGGGAAAAAGAAAATAATTTAGTAAATTAATTAAAAAGTGGTTTTTTTTTTTGGTTGCTTTTATAGTCTCATTGCAAAGTGTCCCTTAGTTTAAAATAATGTTACACTAATTTCTTCTATGCATTCTTTTATAAGAACTCAATGAACCACACAACTATTCCCTTACAACATTAATTTTATTAGTTCTCTGGCAGCATTGCATTATATCAAAGGCATATGCGATTAAAAAGAAGTTGTGTGTGAGGTATACTTTAATGTGTAGCAGCATGTGTAAGACAAAACACTCTCCTAGTAAAAGATATCCACAGGAATCTAAAAGATCATGCACCTGATTTTCCTTTTTTGGTAGCAGAGCGTGCTTTGCTTTGTGAATAAGAGAAAAAATCCTCTCACCATTCCCCTGGAGTTTTTGCTTTAACCCACAGCAACAAAACATCATCTGTCTCTCCTAAAGTGTCAGAATGACAAAAATGCTCAAAATCGTACCCCTCCTTCAAAATCAAAATTAAACATTATCTCTACCATGAAGTTGTCTCGAATCTCACATGCCAAGCTAATCTCACCTACTGCGATCCCTTAGCATTTGGTTTGTACACAAATTTTAAAATTTATCAAACTCTGTCTTCTATTGTATTTAGTTTATTCCATACCAGTCCTTCTCATTTTCTGGTAGTCTTTAGATCTTCAATTAGAAATATTGAGCTCAGTGTCTTCCACTAAGCCTAGTGCAGTGTCTCACATCCAGTTTTTGTGCTGAGACAGTGGTCTGCTGATTAGACACCTGGGATCTGGGGTCTGACTGAATGAGGTTGATTACTGACTCTACTCTTTGCTAACTGTGCAACCTTAGGCAAACTACTGAACCATTTTGTCCTTTGAGTTTCCTTATCTCTAAAATGGTGAAATATGGACACGTATCTAACAAAATTATTGTGAAGTTAAAAGTGAGATAAATGAATAAAACTGCAGAGTTTTGTGTACTTAAAAAGTAGTCCATAAATATCACCCATCATTATTACATGCTTGGTAAATAGATATAACCTCTAGGAAATTGAATTTAAATATATCTTCTTTCTGTCTTTTAAGGCTAAACTCAAGACTCAGTTTATTTTAAAATTTTCTTTGATGCTGCCTGTATATAATTATTTTATTTTCACTGAGCTCCTCTAATATTTATAGCATAGGCCATGAAATAAAGCACTTTTTTAAGCTACTCTGCCCTCTTGTCTAATTATTTGGAGTTTGAGCTTCCTTGAATATTGTGATACAGACCCTATGACTGATGATATATGTGTACTCAAAGGTGGCCAAACTGAGGACTGTGCCAGGCAAACCCAGCTGCTCCTTTGCAATGGAGCAGAAAAGAAAACAAGGGAGTTTGAGTTTGGATGCTTTCCCGTTTCTTCTTCTTTCCCCTCAATCTTCTACATCCTTGTAACTTTACGCCACTGTCTTCCAGTTTGGTGAATGATGTTTCTCTTGATTAACAATGTAACCAAGCTTAGAGACAATCCATTCTCTCCTTGTTAGGAAGTGCATATGACATGATATATATATAAACATCTCCAGGTTGGAGGGAATTTTACAGTTCCACTCCTACCTGATACCTGGCTTCCTGTGAGGGGGGCCTCTACCAATTAACAGCTCATTGCCTTTTGAATTTTAATACTCCCTAAAGTATTTCTGTTTGGATTAAACTAATATTTGTTTCCCCCAAACATATCTATGTGTGTGTGTATATATATATGTATCGGTCTGTTTTTTTGTATTTCAGAGCTCTGTAGCTCTGAATATAAGTTCAATCCTCTATGACATGTTAATTCTCAGATATATGGAGATAGTTCTTAGGTTCCTCCCGAATTTTCCTGTCTCCAAGTTGTAGAAGAAATGAATGACAGTGTCTCATGAGTATGATCCCAGCTACTTTCCTTTGCATGTACAACAGTACATGCAATTAATATTTCTATAAAAGTATTGTACTTGAAATGAATACCATCCTGCACCTGTTACACGACTGTGAGAATGCAGCCTAGAATGATTATCACTGTTATGTGGCCAGTCTGTTTCAATGAATGCAGACCAAGAAAATTTGTCATTGATTTTACTTTGTTTCTCTGTTTGTTTGTTTATTTTAGCACCTTCATCTTTTAGGTGATTCTTATTGAGTATATAATCAAAATATTATTTTCTCTAATTGCATCGCTATATCTCTACCAACCATTTCAAAAACTTAGGGGCTTAAGATAATGGATGTTTATTTAGCTCACAATTCTGTGTTGGCTAGGCAGTTCATCTAGTCTAGTCTGAGCCAACTTGGCCGATCTCTGCTGGGCTCATTCATGGGATGTGGTTAGCTGGTGGGTTGGCTGCTGGTTAGATGATCCAGAATGGCTTCACTCAAATGTCAGGCAGTTGCTGGATTGTGGACCAGGGCAGCAGAGGGCTCTAGGCTGCATGTTTCTCACCATGTACACTTCTTCATATTACAATCATGAGATTTCATAATTAGCAGGAGTGGATGTTGCTCAGCCTTGGAGGCCTAGGCTCAGAATTGGCACGTCATCACTTTCTCCACATTCAGTTAGAGCAATTACCAAGGTAAGTCCATCTTTAAAGGTAGAGTAATGCGTTCTAGTTTGATAGAGGAGATGTAAAGCAATGTAGCTTTTTTTGTAAACTAATACACTTAGGGTCTATGCTTCCACAAAAATTTTGAGTGCCTAAGACAAAAGACTTTAAATTTAAACAAGTTAAATATAATTATTTCAGCTTAAAAATATTTTATATTTCCTTTTATGCCATGTATCAAGGCATTCCTCTTTGCTACATACATTACAGTTCAGCTAACCACGCCACACATAGGATTAATGCAGTCATTTAACATAAAGAGTCCTAAGCATGCCACCAGAGACCTTCATTCCAGTTGACATGAATCGCTTTATGAGATTAACTGTTCAACTACCTACCAACCCATTTAACTATACTCTCTCCTATTACATATTCATCCTTGTTTTTTTTCACAAACACTCCATGAAAAATTGTGCCGTGTATTTCTCTGGGTGCATAAGATCTATGATATATATATGTTTCTGTGCGGGTATGTGTGTGTGTAAATTCACTTCCAAGAACTCTTCTTTTCCACATTGTAAATCTAATATCACACTTTATAATCTCCTTAGGCTCTATCATTTCTTTAGTCCGTCCTCACTTTCTCTTAGACCTTCTGCTTTCGTGCAGTCTTTGATTTCTATTTTCTTCTACTCTATCCACACTGATCTCATCTTCCTTTGCTATTCAGCTTATAGCACTATTACTTCCTAACTACTCCCTTTACCACTATCTAACAGCTCTTGAGAGCTTACCACTCTCAAGTGGTATTCACAACAATCCTCTGAGGCAGCTACTATTATTATTCCATTTCATAGATGAGGAAACTAAGGCACAGGGAAGTGTCTCATCATCATACTCTTGATAAGTTGTAATGGCCTTCTCGTATTCCGTTACTTAAATCACTCCCTTGACAATATTTTTAACTTTTTTGTCATCTTGTCCTTCCCTTCCACCGCTCTTTCCCAGAAAAATTTCAAATAAGGCTAATTCCTTCTTCCTCACCACTAGGTGACTAAGTGATTCTGGAAAACCATTCCTCAGCTATACTGACTAACTCTAGTCTCACTGACTGTATCTTCCTTTGGAGGCTCAAATAGAGAAGAATCTGCTTCTAAGCACATTCAGGTTGTTGGCAGAATTCATTTCCTTATGGTTATATAACTGAGTTACCCGTCTTCTTGCTAAATATCTACCATGGACTACTCAGCTCCTAAAGGCCATTCTCAGGTCCTTGTCATGTGAACACCTTCTACTGATGGTCATAAAATGGTTGTTGGCTTCTTCAAGGCCAACAGGAGAGAATTCACAGGAGTTTTGCTATTATTCCTTCAGGAAGGACCAAAACCCTTTTAAGGTTTGAAAGGGTTAATTGGATCAGGCCCACCCAGAATAATCTCTCTTTTGGTTTCTCAAAAGCATTTGGGGCCTTAATTACATATTCAAATTCCTTCCTTTGTCATATAATGTAACCTAATCATGGGAGCAAAATTAATCATATTCACAGTCCTGCCCACACTCAAGAGAAGAAAACTCAATACAGGACTTGTACACCAAGGGGCAGGAATCTTGGAGGTCATCTCAGAATTCTCCCTACCACATCCATTTTCTCCATAATAGTTTAACACATACGTCTAATTTCTCCTTCCTTTCTACCTCTTGATCTTTCATGCTCAGTAAATAATCTTATTTCTTAGGAACAAGGGGATAAAAGTCACCAAACAGGACCTTCTCATTTACAAAATATGGGTCTCTGTTCTCTTCTTACTCCTTCCTTTCGGAGAAAAAGGTATCATTTATACTTTATAAGATTAATCTTTTTCTCATAATCTGGATCCTTTTGAATCTCAACTTTTTATTATAATTTTTATTGATTGTAAATACTCTTCTTCGTCTTCTGTCTTTCAATACTTCCTTTTCTGCAGACACCACTACTTTATACAAGTGTTTCTCAAACTTTATTATTATTATAGCTATTATTACTCTTGGCCACTTAAGGAAACTTTTTAGTTCCTCCTTCTCTTCATGATGAGAATATTTGAAAGACTAAGGTTTTACCTCTCATCCGTATCACAAGTCCCTGTAATTTAACTTTTGCCCTTACATTTTTATTGAATTTTTCACAAAGGTCAGTACTGTCTTCTTCTTTGCTTAATCTAATGGATACATTTTAGTCCCTATCATATTTGAACTCTTTTCGACATTTACACTGTTGATCTTTTCTTTTCATCTTGAAACTCTGTCATTCCTTGTCCTCCAGGAAAGCGATGTTTCCATTGTGTTTCACTCTTTTCTCTGTGGCATGTTTTTCTCTCTTTCTTAGTGTTCCATTTTGTACTTCTTTTTACCTTTATACACTTTGCGAGTCATCTCATCCCAGGTCTTCAACTACTACCTCTATCCTGATGACACAACTCACTATCTCTAGTCTAGATTTCTCTCTGGAGCTACAGACACATTCGCCTCCCTGATTTTCGTGGCCCACAAATATTTCAGACCCAGCACTCTCATCTCAAGTGCTGGTTCCTGCCTACACTCCCTATTTTGACAAATGACATTCTTTTCAACCTAACATCTATGACAGAAACCTAAAGATCTTCCTTTTTGACTATTTCTCTTTCCCAGTCCTCCTAACTAATCATTTATTTATAAGAAAATAAAATATATTGATACTATCTTATTTTGATTCTTGTTCTGAATCATCTGAATTAAAGCATCGACAGCAACCCATTGTTAGAGGATTTATCTTCAGTCCAAATATCATCCAGCACATCCTTTTTACTGTAGCCAGAATCATCTTTTAAAATATAAATCTGATTATGATACCATTTTGCTTAAAACCATTCAATGATATTACTGAATTCAGAATAAAGTACAACATAATTTATCATTTGAACTCTCTTGCTTGTCCTAAAATCTTCTGTTACAAAACTCGGGTCTGTAAAAACTGTACCACTGAGAATTTTTCATATGGTGAAACCAGTTTCTATTTAGAGATTTCAACTTATATGGGAATTTAGTTAATTCATTGCAATTCCATCCCATTAGTATTTGTTTTCTGATATTTTATTTTGTTTTATTCTTTTTAGTTTCTTGTATAAAACTAAATCCTTCCTAGGGCTGGCCCCATGGCCTAGTGATTAAGTCCAGTGGCCCAGATTCATGGGTTCGGATCCTGGGCCTGGACCTACACCACTTATCAGCCATGCTGTGGTGGCGACCCACATATGAAGTAGAGGGATAAATTTTGCCAACAGCCTGAATGTGCTTGGAAGAGGAAGCTGAGACTCAGGTGAGATTGTAGCTCCAGCTGATACCTTGATTTCCGCCTCTGAGATGTTGAGCAGAGGGCCTAGCAAACTTGTGCCCACACTCCTGACCCATGGAAACTGTGAGTGTCGAGGACTGCATATTTGTGTCCCCTCAAAATCCATATGTCGAAACTCTAAATTCCAGTGGGATGTTATTAGGAGATGGGGCCTTTGGGAGGTAAGTTTAGACGAGGTCATGAGCATGGAGCCCCCATGATGAGATTAGTGTCCGCATCAGGGGATGAAGAGACCCGAGCTCGCTCTCTCTCTACCATGTGAGGATTCAGCAAGAAGGCATCTAACTGCAAACAAGGAAGAGGGTCCTCACCAGAAACTGAATTAGCCAACACCTTGACCTTGGACTTCCCAGCCTCCAAAACTATAAGAAATAAATGTCTATTATTTAAGCCACCCAGTCTATAGTATTTTTGTTATAGCAGCCTGGACTGACTAAGACAATAAGATAATACATTTTTGTTCTTTTAAGCCTCTATATTTGTGGTAATTTGTCACACATAAATATCAACCTAGTAAGTTATTTTAAATAAAAAGATAAGAGACTCTGTTTTCTTATTGAGACTTATATATACCTTGTCTTTTGTTTGTGACTGGGTACAGAGCACTAAGCCCATTCTGTAGAAGTACTTTGTGGAAAAATACCTATGAAGCACTGCAGAGAATATAAGATGTAGCCATAAACATCAGTGCTTAGGAGAGAAAGACTGTGGCGTACACCTTAGGCCAGGCTCCACAGCACCAGAGTAGACATGGTTTTTTAACAGAACCAGTTCAGTCTCTTGCCTCAATAAGACTATACGCTCCTTTGCTAATGACACCATAATGAGAAAGAAAGAAAGTAATCATATAAAGCAGCTCTACCCCAAGAAGTATTAAATGGGACATCCATATTTATCCCCTTTCTCCCCACAAAATATCCTGAAGTGACACTATGGAGAGCTCATTTTAGGCTAAATGCAGAGTGACAGTTTTCTCCTTCTGCAGGAGAAGGATAATCAGGTTCATTAATCCATTCAGACCTCCAGGGTATCATTTATTAAATTGCTCCCAATGCGCCTTATTCACTCCCTGGAAATAATTTACATATGAGGGGAATTTGATTCACTATCAAGCATATCCCGTTTTAAACAACTCTCATTTTCATTCCTTGGTAGAAGGTAATAACTTATGCAAAATATGTGCGGGCATAGATTATGTCATGCTGGGAAATTATTTAAGTATTACTTTCAGGATGCCAACATTCCATGAAAATACTAGTAATATATAATTCAATGAATTTAATGATGATTTTTTTCCATGTTTCTCCTGCCCTGTCTCCTTCCCTCCCCTCTCCAAAAAAAACAATTAAAAGTAATCTTATATAGAATGTTAGGACCTGGAAGCATAGGCTTATTGATGAACAGGAGAGGCAGTCATACAAGTGACTTCTCTATTTCATTATTCTGCCTCAGGCTTTCAAGTGAATCACAGCTGAAGCCATTTTGTGTTAAGTAAGCCACTGTCTAAACAGTTAATTATACTTTAAGACCCTTTGCTTCCCAACTGAAACAACACTAGCTGTCTTATTCAGAGAGAAAATTTACTTGGTTTCATGTTTCAATAATAAAGTCATATTTCAGCTGGTTAAACTTTAGCTTTTTTTCTGGAACAAGAAGGTTCTAATGATAACAAACACTTATATGTAGCACTTACTATGTGCCTAGGTATTTTTCCAACTTTACACGTCTTCACTCAAGTATTCCTTCAAACAACTCTGTGAGGGAGATACTACAATTATCACAATTGAAAAATGAGGAAATTGAGTCAGAGCACCCAAATAATACAGAAAAACTGCTGATGAATCTTTCCATGATGAATAGCCTCTACGAAACTGCTTGATTTTTTAACAATGTAAATATTTCACTCTTGCAAAGATAGCTACTAAGCTTCAAACTGTGTAAATGATAACATATTGAACGAAACAGCACATGAAAATCTATTCAGTTCTCAACTATTACTTGTTGCCTCCAGTTGCTAATGAATGACCTTAAGTGAGAAAAATCTGATCTAGTTCCAGCACTTGTGTTATCTAGCTGTGCCTCCCTATAACTTAGTTACCTTATCTAGAAAATAAGTGGATGATGCTCATAAGAATCCTTTAAGCTATGAAACTCTACCTTTTTTCCTAACGTTTATTTATAAATGGTATACGATTTGGCTAAAAACTGAAAAATAAAGTCACAACCAGGAATATGTCAGGTGTGAACGCCCCAACAATCACCTCTCCCCACCAAAGGAAAACACTTGCACAACTATAGTTGGGGGAAATATTTTGTAAGTACAAGGATAGAGTAAATCCTCTAATATAGTGAATTTGCTTCTCAACAAACCTACCAAATATCCAACTCCACCTGTGATTCTGTAACGACAGAGCCTTTTAAAGCCAGATTGAACAGACCCCATCTCCCATCAACAAAGTGATTAAGGATAGTCCTTCAGGTCACGCAACCAGAGCATGCACAAAAGAAGAAATCGTGACCTGAAATGACGACAAAACCAAAGATCCTCCTTCCAATGGAACCCAAGGCCCAAGACACAATCAGAATTGAAAGTTGGACTCTTACTCCTGTCATAAAAGTTAAAACCTCATTATAAATATTTAGAACCCTGTCATAAATTTTTAAAACCTTACCATAAATGTTTGAAGCCCACAAATCAAAATCCGTCCCACAAGCATTTCTGCAGGCCAACTTGTTCTCCCTAACCTCTTAAATTTTGCCCCAAATCCTGAATCAGGGAGCCAGATCTGAGGGCACATGCCTCCTGTTCTCCCTGCAGATCTATCTCGCAGAATAAAGCTGATCTCTTTTCCCAAAGACTGATGCCATAAATAATTGGCCATTTATGTGCATCGGGCAAATGAACCCCAATTCTGTGTGATAACAATTCCAAAATATTCCTTTTTCATATAGCAAATCACAGCTCGTGTAGTCAGCTTGCCGGCCATCAGTAGGTTGAATGTCCTGTCCTCTAAACACATGCCTTTTCTCTGATATAGCAAAATCTTAAGTTCAAATGAATAGCAGTTGAACCTTCTACCCATTTTCTCATCTCAGAGAAGCAGTTTGCAGAATGCTGTGAAGTTGACATTCCTTCCCCTGCTGCAATCGGTCATGTATTTTAATCTTAAAAGATGTAAATTGCAGGCTTATAAAAGTGAAAGCACCACGTCCATGCTGGCAGAAAATATTTTAAATTATATTCTGACAGTGCAAAAATATAGCTACTGAGATTTTAGCTGACGGACAGTTGGGAATTTGGAGTGTAAATCAGAAAGTCAGCTAAGAAACAGGGTTTTTTTCTTGCTGTTGTGGTTGTTATCATTGCTATTCTTTTCTCCTTTTGAGTGCCAAGTTTTTAATTTTGACATTTGCAAGACAATGACAGGCAAGCCTGCTTCACAGTTTCAGAGCCTAGAATACTTCCAATAAAATAACAAATCAATGGAATGGATGTGACTGAAACTTTTATTCTTCCAAACATCAATAAATTACTGTTTCATATTTAATCACACTCACCAATAGATGATGCTGGGACATGAGTTTGCCATAGTTATTTTTTTTTTTGAGACAGTTGATTTTTAATATTTTCTTAAAAAATACAAAAGAGGGGCTGGCCCAGTGGTGCAAGTGGTTAAATGCGCGTGCTTCGCTGCGGCAGCCAGGGGTTCGCCAGTTTGAATCCCGGGCACACACGGACGCACCGCTTGTTAAGCCATGCTGTCGCAGTGTCCCATATAAAGTAGAGGAAGATGGGCATGGATGTTAGCCCAGGGCCAGTCTTCCTCAGCAAAAAAGAGGAGGATTGGCATCAGATGTTAGCTCAGGGCTAGTCTTCCTCCCAAAAAAATAAAAAATACAAAAGAAATTAACTCTTTAGGAAAATATAACTCAGGGACAGAGAAAAAAATGGAATTTCAGAGCAAAGGGAATGTGCATCATTGTTTAAGTCATCACGTTCTCACACTCCCAACACCCATAAAGCAAAAATTTCACTCCATAACACAGAGGAGCTTGAATGTTAACTCAGAAATGGTGATAGCGGGAACTAAAAAAAGAATTTTAGTTGTCCTTGATTATCTTGTCCTGGGACGAATAAAACCCACTCTAAGGTCAGGTAAAGGAAACTTATAGTAGGAAAAGGACTAAACGTACCAGTAGTAAAAAATCATTCCTTAGCAGAAGTGTGCCCTCAAAAGAATGGGGAAGCAATCAAGTAGCTGAACTACCAGGCTGCTGCACCCCCACTCCAGCCCAAGATAAATAATATGGAAGTCTAGGTAGGCTATTATAACCCTGACATTTCTCTCAGTGAGTCTGAGGATCTGGGAGGCAGTAATGGAACACCAAGGAAGATGAAGAAGCTGGTGCCAGCTATTACATGAGCTCACAACAAAGCCCATTTAGAAAAGAGGCGCTGGGTGGGACTGCTACAAGGAGGGACACAGGAAAAGGAGACCTTGATATTGCAGCAACATGTTTCTCAAACAGAAAGCCAAATTTTGGTAGTTTAAAAGCTATGTCGTACATGTTAGTTTTTAATGATGTCAAGGGACCAAGGAAAGGTACAGAATAGAACAATTTTTAAGAGTATGGGCTCTGCAATCAGACAGAACTAGAATCAAATTTTGGCTCTTTTCATTGTTTCTTGTGTGACATTTGGCTAATAGCCTAATACTTCTCAGTCCTCATCTTTAAATATGGGGTATCTACCCTAAGTTTTTTCTACAAATTATGCAAGGTAATGGCTAAGAAGACATTAGCACATTTCTTGGCATATAAACTACAATTGATAAATAAGAAATTTTTATTATTTCTGTGAATTAGTTCCAAAAGGCTTAGAAGATATCAAAATTAACCCCTTATGGGATATATGATTTGCAAATATTTTCTCCCATTTGGTAGGTTGTCTTCATTTTGTTGATGGTTTCCTTTGTGGGGCAGAAGCTTTTTAGTCTGATGTAGTCCCATTTGCTCATTTTTTCTTTTGTTTACCTTGCCTGGTGAGACATGGTGTTCAAAAAGATGTTGCTAAGACTGATGTCAAAGAGTGTACTGCCTGTGCTTTCTTCTAGAAGTTTTATGGTTTTAGGTCTTATCTTCAAGTCTTTAATCCATTTTGAAACTCAACAACAACAAAAAAAACAACCTGATCAAAAAATGGGCAGAGGATATGAACAGACATTTTTCCAAAGAAGATATACAAATGGCCAGCAGGCACATGAAAAGATGTTCAACATCACCAACTATCAGAGAAATGCAAATCAAAACTGCAATGAGATATCACCTCACACTTCTCAGAATAGCTATTATTAAAAAGACAAGAAGTAACAAGTGTTGGAGAGGATGTGGAGAGAAGGGAACTCTCATACACTGCTGGTGGGAATGCAAACTGGTGCAGCCACTATGGAAAACAGTATGGAGATTTCTCAAAAAATTAAAAATAGAAATTCCATATGATCCAGCTATTCCACTTCTGAGTATTTATCCAAAGAACATAAAAATACTAATTTGAAGAGATATGTGCACCCCTATGTTCATTGCAGCATTATTCACAATAGCCAAGAATTTGAAGCAACCCAAGTGCCCATCGACAGATGAATGGATAGAGAAGATGTGGAATATACATATAACAGAATACTACTCAGCGATAAAAATGATGATATTGTGCCATTTGCCACAACATGGATGGACCTCGAGGGTATTATGCTAAGCGAAATAAGTCAGATAGAGAAAGACAAATACTGTATGATTTCACTCATATGTGAAAGATAAACAAACAGACACATAGATTCAGAGAATAGATTGGTGGTTACCAGTAAGGAAGAAGGTGGAGGGAGGGCAAAAGGGGTAAAGGGGCACATACATATGGTGACGGATGGAAACTAGACTTTTAGTGGTGAACACGCAGTCTATACAGAAGCCAAAATATAATGACGTACACCTGAAATTTACACAATGCTATAAACCAATGTTACTTCAATAAAATAATTAAAAAAAAAGAAATGGAACAAGTGCTTTTGGATGAGTTTCAAAGGAATGGAAGGTTTTAAGTTCTACAATGTTGGAGTGGAATGTAGGCAGGTGTAGGGAAGGAAAAATAACTTTTTTCTTCTACCTTTCTAGGTTGTCAGCTGGGTCTCTGTAACAAAAGACAAGTTAACAAGAGAAAAGCATACAAATTTATTTAAATTTTACATGAGATGGGAGCCTCCATAAGGAAATGAAGAACTGAAAAAATGATTAAACCTGTGCTTTTTTATACAGGTTTGATAAAGAATGTAAAGTTGTGGAAAAATACGATAGGACAAAAGAATCTGAGCTAAGTGAAATAAACTGTGGGAACAGCCAGGCCTGTTTGTTCAGATTCCTCTCTTCCTTCCTCCTCCTACAGAGATACCCTTCTTCCAGTTACAGGGAGGGCGTCTCTCACATGAGGGGCTTATGATCTGCTTCAGGGGAAGATCAGAAAGTCCTTCCAGTACCTGCCTTTTCTCAGATTCCTTCAGCTTAAAATTCTTCAACATGCCAAGGTACCATATTTTGGGTAGCATGTCCTGAACCCCATCACAGGAGACTCATTTTTTTCAGACCCTCAAGGGATGTTACAAGACGGAAGGAGAAGCTTCCATTTAAAAGGAATTGGCAAGATGGGATTTTATTTCATCTTCTTTGAAAGAAGTTTTTAAAGGTAATATTATAGAACTAAATCTAATTTGAGCTTAAAAACGTTGTCAGAGATTCTCATTAAAAATGTTTGTGTTTGTAAATATGTGATTAAGATCAGTCGAATAATTACCAGCAATCGTCTCTAATTGTGTAACTTCATGCTTAGAGCTATGTAACATTTACCTTTTCTGGAGGAAAGCCATAATTCCATATTTCTTTTGTGTTTTAGCCAGCACTTAGGCTGAAACATGGTAAGCATGCCATAAAACTTGTTGAAATTAAATGACTGAATTATAGAAGGTACAGATTTTGAATATCTTACCTTAAGGAGAGGTATATTTATGAACAGGCAGGAGAGATGGTAAAGATATAATTCCAAACATCTGAAGGGAAACTCAAATATTTATTCAAATATTTGGAAAACTCTATACTCAGTTATAATTGTCTAAGTATTTGATTAAAAAATAGCTTTTAAGATTTTATTTTTTTTATTATTATTTATTTTTTCCCCCCAAAGCCCCAGTAGATAGTTGTATGTCACACCTGCACATCCTTCCAGTTGCTGCACGTGGGACGCGGCCTAAGCATAGCCAAAGAAGCGGCGCGTCGGTGCGCGCCCGGGATCCGAACCCGGGCCGCCAGCAGCAGAGCGCGAGCACTCAACCGCCAAGCCACGGGGCCGGCCCAAAAAATAGCTTTTAAACAATTGTAGAATAAGGACAGGAGTTGTCACTAATGTCAATACTTAAACACTCTGATAAAAGCATGCTATTATTTTGAAGATTCCATAGCCATAATACTTTCTGGTATTGTGAATTTTGAACTAAAACTCAAAAACTGTCTTGTTTGATAGAGTATAAACCCAGGTAGATGAGTATAGTTTTGTTCAAACTACTAAATAGATTAGTTTTGTGAAAGTTATCTATAATGTAAGTTTCTTTAAAGTGAATTATATTTTACCATTTATTTCTTTGACAAATAAAAATAATTTCCATGGAAAGTATCTCAGGCGGCTGGCGCCGTGGCCCAGTGGTTAAGTTTGTGTGCTCCGCTTCGGCAGCCTGGGTTCATGAGTTTGGATCCCAGACGCTCACCTACACCACTCGTCAGTCATGCTGTGGTGGTGACCCACACACAAAATAGAGGAAAACTGGCACAGATGTTAGCTCATGGCCAATCTTCCTCAGCAAAAAAAAAAAGTATCTTAGAAGATAAAGAGGTAAAATAAAAAATGGGTTTGGGTTTACCTCCTCTTTTTATCTTTTAAAAAGTAGTCATGGTTGATGTCATTTGTTGCCTCTGCTTACTCTCCAGGTTACTACTCTTTACTGATCCAGAGGCCCCAGAATTCTTTAGAATGCTTTCTCATACTTATTCTCGTCATAGATAAATATAGTTTTCTTTCAAATCCCCCAAACACTGCCAAGTTTTATCCAAGCTTCAGCTTAACAGGCCTCAGTATTGAAAAATACTTATGTGTCACAAGCAAGTGGTTTACAATTCCTAAACATAATCCTATGGCCCTCAAACACCGCCAGATAGCAAAGGAGAGACTCACTGTTATGTCCAATAGCCCCTTTGCAAAAAAATTGACCTTCTTCCCACCATGCAAGCCTCAAGCTAGGACTGGCTTATTCCCATCCAGATATGATTGACACTTACACGAAATTCTTTCATAGGACATCCTAAGCCCCACCTAAGCACCATAAAACATTCTCAAACATTGGATTATTCAAACTTAAGTACATCTGTGATGGACAATGAACAGTAGCGCTCTAGTCAAAATCTGAAGTAATTTTAAAATTCTAAGTGACTATTCTAATACTTCAAGTGCGCAGTCCAAAAACAACCCAATTTAAGTTAATAAGGTAAACATTACTTAGAATGCTTAACATCTCAGTTTGAAACTTTTGCATTTAGATATAGAATGACTTTATTTTATTTTTTTAAAAAATGGGTGGACTTTACATTTTCTTTTTGTAAAACTTACAGGACAGGGCCCATCCTGCTATCTTTCACAAGAATTGACATCTACCATTCCAAAAACTATAACATGCCCACAATCTCCAGATATTCATCTTGCAGATATTAAAATGAACTCATAGATACTAATAAATTTTTAAAAATCACTCAACTGGGTAACCCATTACAGTAATAATTCATAGCATAATTAATTATTTAGTATATCATAGGATGAAAAGTACGTGTCATAAAATGAATGGGACATGCATGCACGTATATAGATACAAATATGTAAAGAGCTCAAAGTATGTATCTAACAATTATTTTATTAGGTCATAGATTTATGTAGTTTCATTAATTATCTTTTCTTTATTTTTGTTTTTCTCTAATGTTACTTTCATAATGAAAAATACCACTTAGAACTTAAAATAGGAGTTACTGAATAAGAAAAAAATAAGATAAAGCCACTACTCATAATTAATGATGTTCTGACTTGGGATTTTTTTAACCAGACTTGATACTGCAAAAGGTATAGTGTTGCCTAAAAAGCTTTTTTTTTTTTTTTCCCGTTTTGTATTTTTTTTTTGTTTGTTTATTGCAGTAACATTGGTTTATAACATTGTAAAAATTTCAGGTGTACATCATTGTACTTCTATTTCTGCATAGATTACATCATGTTCACCACCCAAATACTAATTACAACCCATCACCACACACATGTGCCGAATTATCCCTTTCACCCTCAAAAAACTTCTTCACCATCCATGATATAAAATGAGGTAAAGTATTACTCAGGAAGACTGTAGAGCCTAACTCCTCTTCAAAAACGAAATGTGGGCTGTCCAATCTAGAAGGTTCTCAAAGCAAGAATGTGTAATGTCTTGGAGTCTTTTTAGCATTATAGTGTTTTTACAGTCTAGAGATTCTCTTTTTTCTCTGTTTTTCTAAATGGCCATGATAAAGGCTATAGGACTGTTTTAGATATATGTTATTCATCTTAGTAACTGTTTGGATGGTATTATTTTTCTTTTAATTGATGTCATAATAATTTATAACATTGTGAAATTTCAGCTGTATATTACTATTTGTCAGTCACCATATAAATGTGTCCCTTCACCTCTTGTGCCCACCCCCCAACCACTTTCCCCTTGGTAATCACCCAACTGTTCTCTCAGTCTGTATGTTAGTTTATCTTCCACATATAAGTGAAATCATGCGGTGTTTGTATTTCTCTGTCTGGATTATTTCACTTAACATAATGGATGGTGCTATTTTTTTAAAAAGAGTTATGAAAATAAGGAGGAAGCCTTAGGTCTTCACTTTGGAGATTATTTGCTGAATGAAGAATTCATGCTTTTAACTAGGCAGCTATCATAGCTGTTTATGAAAATGCACCCTCCCCGTAGTAGCTTCAATTGTTAACAAAATTAACAAGACAAATACATTTTGTGCTTCATCAGCCTTTCTAAATTATCTCTTCAAATTAACAATGAGAACTAAATGAAAGGATGAATGACTATAAGTTAAAAATAAAATTTAAAACAGCCAAAATATGGGTTTCTGTAGCAAGAAGCTACACAATTATGTACACTAATAAATACTTTCATACAAATATTTTTACAATAAAGTTATTTTCTTCTAAATAGTTTGCTGTTAACTACAGTAAATGACACCTGCTTTATTTTTTAGCCAAAATATGTGTGGATAGTTTGAGAATGGAATCAAGTTCTATAAGTATCAGTCTTGTTAATATGTTAAAAAACATAATGTATTTTGCTCATTAATAACATTTGTCTTAGTGACCCTTCATAGTAAAATGGAGCAACTTAATTATTTTGGAAAATAAATTGAAGCAGAATTTCAAAGACTTTAAATCCAAAATTAAGCAAAGATAAATTAGATTAATAGCCAATAATATGATATAAGGCCCAAAGAACCATGCAGCATACATAAAGTTGAAAGATTTAGCAAACTAAAGTACAGGATACTCAGTTAAATTTGAATTTCAGATAAACAGTGAATACTTCTATGAGCCAAATGGGATATACTTATACTAAATAAATATTCATTGTTTATCTGAAATTCAAATATCTGCACAAACTGAATTTTATCTGGCAACTTCAAGTACACAAAGATTCTGAAATCCCTACTGCTAGTCTACATAGCTGTATACTCTTGGGCTATATTTCAGGTTCTAGAAAATTATTATACTTGAAATTTAGAGCAACTCAAGTGTGTTTATTAACACATTATTAACATATATATGAAAGGAAGCATCACTAAGATGTATCAGGCTTATTTTAATTTACATTAAAAAATAAGCGGCCTTATGCATTCATCTCCTTTTCAAAAATTTATTGTTGTTCCCTAACACAAAATAAAATATCTAATCACTATAAAGCAGATTTTATTCAGTAGGGTTTTAACACCAAAAGTGGTAAAATGTGTTGATAATAATGATTTATTTCTTTTAATGAAATAAGCAAAATCATGTATCTATTATTGCACCATGCATTAGAAAAATAAAACTTCTCATATTCCAAGAGGTAGGCTATGTCAAAAACAAAAATGTTTTCAAATAGTTATGTATGCATTTACCAATATATGAATAAAACATCTTACAGAGTCCGTGAATTCTTTATATTCTATCCCATTGTTCCGTTGTTAAGCAGACATTGCTTCATCCTTGAGCTTAAAGATTTAATTTGATAACTTGGATGTTTTATCTTCTGACATTTCCAAACTTCACAAAAGTATAGTTTTGTTTGTTTGTTTGATTTTGTTTAGGTTATTTTCAAGGTGTGTAAACCTATAACTATGCTAATGAAATGAAAAAGGCAATTCACTTTGTTTCATTCATGTTCAGTTTTATAAGAAATAACATTTCACATAAAGTAAATTTAAGATATTCAAATAAAAATATAGACCATTAATGTCGTTATTTTTTAGAAGCACATGTGTGACATTTTTAGAAGTATGAGTGCTAGAACTTGATTGCCTGGGTTCAGATCCTGGTGTACATACAACTGACTAGATGAGTCACCTGGGGCAAATTATGCAAATTTTCTATGCCTCACTTTCTTAATCTGTAAAATGGGAATAATAATGTTACTTTCCTCTAATAGGGTTGAGGTGATATTTACATGAATTAATTATTGAAAAATGTTTATAATAGTAAATAGTAAGTACACAACTGTTAGCTGATTACCTTCGTATCTTAGTTAAATCACCAGTTTCTAGGTCATTACCATAATTTCAATCATTTTACAACTAATTGCAATTAACTCCTCTAAACCCTTTAGTTATTTGGCTTAAACATAGATTAGGCATGATTATATCAAAGATAAAACAAAGCTACCACACTTACTGATTTTGAAACTCAGTGGTATACAAATATCCAATCACCTATTTGGAATATCTTAAAAAGTCATCAAAGTATATGCGTTCAAAGATAAGGTAAAACTGTTATTGAGTGCTAGTATTGGTGCAAAATAGTCAACTCTTGTTTAATGGTGTCTACTACATTCCTTTGAATTTAAACATTAAATAGAATTTATGCTAGCACTCTGGATTCAAGAAATGTAATCGTTCTGGACTAAATCCAAATTTGGGTAGTAAAATAGATCTTAGATGTTTTGGGGTAATGATCCCACAATAAAACTTCACATCACAACATTAAAAGATGTTACTTAGTTAACTTTTTATGGGTCATAAAAGTCCCATATTTCTTAAAGCACGTCAAAAGTATATCAGCACAGGTTTCAAACTACATGACATCTAATCTTGACACTTTTAAACTACTCATTCTGTGCTCTGTGTGTGTGTGTGCACGTCTTTCTTAAATATAGGTGAGAAGATGAGCAAAATATTGAGGTATTTCTATATAAATATTAACAAACTAATATTCATATTAAATATTTGCTCTATGTAGTTTTGGCTGCTTATTGTTGTTGTTGCTGTTACTGTTACCTCAGTTTCCTATTAGGCTATTATAAAGGGGCTACTTTAGATGTCCAGTATAGCTCCCCAGGCCTCCAAAGTGACAAGAACATCACTAGTATCTGATATTTCCAACAGCAACTATATGGTCACTGTCTGGGATTAGAAAAAAAATCAATAATAGAGGATTCGTTATACTATTGACAGTTACCAATCCTGCTCCAGACCACCTCAAACATCATCAGGAACTTCAAAGAAGTCACCAGGTAATGTGAAGTATAAGCAAGCATGAGCCCTCCTCTAAGAGACCCTCAAGACTTATTCCACCCCTCCTCATGCCTGTCTTCCTCAACCACAATCAGAAGTCCAGGTCTCTCAGATAATCCTCCTCCATCCAAGGTTTCTAAATTTTCTTGTTTGACCCAGTCCTTCTCCCCACCTTTCCCAAACATCTTGAAAACATTTTATTTTATTCTCTAACACTCCAGATCTGTGATCAGCAAAGTTCTTTACATCTTTCACCCATTTCAAAAACATTTTTTTCTCTTCTATGATAATTGAATACTCACAATCTTCTGAGGACACCATCTCCCTCTAGTCTTATTAAATGGAGGCTGTTTTTAAAATTATCATTATTATTCTCTTTACTGTCCCACATCCAATGTGTAAAGATCCATTGCGTCTTCCAAGCCGCATTTCTGTCTTGCTTTAAAAGCTCCATATCTGCCGAGCATGTTCCATCAGATATAATGCCACCTACCTAGTCTCTCATTGCTATCATCTTCAGATTTCCTGCTTATTTCTCCAGTTACTGATCAATTGCTAAACCCTGTTTTCCTCTTCATCTCTAATCCTGTAATTCTTGCAATTATCCATGTACATAACCTATCAAATAACTAGTATCTCAGCTCCTTGATCTTGCCTCCAATTTTCTTTCAGCGACTCTCATAGTCACAACCTGGAACATGTTACGCACAACTCTACCTCCCTCAAAAATTTGCTTTCTACAACCTCAAAATCTGACTATCTCTTGTGCTACTCCAGTTCATTTATCCTAGGAATCATATTGTAGTAGTTTTTTAACCAGATTAAAACCCTAACACTCCCAACATCAGTTTTTCCCAATGATCATTAGTCATCCATCCTCATATGAATTCCCAACAATGTTTGAATCTAAATATCCACCCTCCTCAAGTTTCCAGAGAAAATCACACATTCAACTGACTGTTTAAATCTTAAATTCAAGAAAATAAACTTCAAATGGGCAACTCTACCAAGCAATCCAACAGTGTTTCAATTAAATTTGTTTTATTTTGATCTCAGATAACTATTCTGTATTTTCAAGTTTCTCCTCAAATCACCTACATCTCCTCCATTCTTTACTTACAGCTGGTAATCGTGCCTCAAAACTCATTTTGAAAATGGATCCCATCAGATAGACCCTCCCTCATTATCTCATCACCAACTGAACAATCTTATTTACATGTGGATCCATAATCTTTATCTAATTTTACAGTGTAAACTTGTTCACTGTTATCACTTATCAAAGACTATTTCTTTCACATGTGCTCTGGAACTCATCGCTCTTCAGTACTAAAGAACTATATGTACTCCAGCAGTTATCAGAAGCATACAAACATATGTGTTTGATCACTTACCTCTCTTGATCTTCTGTCTCATTTTTCCTCTTCCGTTTACTGCAAAAAACATTTCACATGAAAAAGTGCTGAGACTGTCTCACCTGCCAATGACATTTTAACTTACCTAATCCAGTTCCAACTATACCTCTAGAGTTCTTGTGAAGGTCGCAGAGAGAATTTTCATGGCCAAAATTAAGTTGCTTTGTCTTCATTTTAAGCAACTGCTCAGCAGTGTTAAATACAATTGATCTCCTTGAAATAATTCCTGATAATCCTCACTGGATGCTACTTCTCCGTATTCTTTAATAGTACCTGTTTCTGAATAAACTGACCATGCCAGTAAACATCTCTGGGTCACTTTTTTGTGTTTTTTGTTTTTCTTCTTTATCTACATTCTTTCTTTAGGTTATTTCGTCTACATTTAACTTCCACCTATGTACTGTGACTCTCAAATATATATCTCTATCTCTAATGCTTTCTTGTGATCCAACTATATATATAAAACTTACTGCATAATTGTTATAGTTGGATGTCTAAGTCATCACAATATTAAATGTCAATAATTCTTGCTTTCATCTATCAAATTTAATCCTTCATCAATTCTTACCATTTCACCTAGGTGTCCTAGCTAAATTTTAGAATCCCTCCCTCTTCATCCCTAACACTACCAACCCAATGCAAATAAACCTACCCGTCTAGTTTCTGAAACAGTACATGGTACACAACAGTCACTAAACAAATATGTTCAAATAAAAGACAGAAATTCCACAGGTGTCTTTAGAGCTGTTCTTTTCTTAGAAATGAGACCAATTAGAGAATTGAGACTTTTCAGTCTTTTGTTGATATGCTTTTAGTTGCAAGAAATAAACATGGGTAAATCTTTAAGAATATTTTTTTATAAGAAAGTGTCAAGAGATACAGAGTCTAAGGTTTTGTATGACAACCTAGTCTTGATATAAGGAATCCAAGCTTTTTCCAACATTTCTTCTGGGATTTTCAGTGTGTTGGTTCTATCATTGTTGCAAGATGACCATCATGGTTCCCGATATCACATCCTTATGTAACACTGACCCAAACAAGAAGCAAAACTGTGATGCAGTGTTCTTTCTCCTTGCACTGTTGTAATAAGAAGAGCCCATTAGTCTGTGATTTCTGAGTGATAACTCCTTGACATAAGTACCCTTTGACCAAGCGATGATTACCAAGGTCCTCCTACTTGCCTCTCCTCTGTTCCCTCCCTGCTTAACTGACATGCTAGATGCCCAGTGTGTATTAGGTTGATTGAATGACCTTTATCTCATGCTGTGAAAATTTAGGAAAACAAATCTCCTTTTTGGGGACACCTAAGACTACCAGTTAGATTTTATATATAATCAGTCGGGTGAACTCATACTAAATATAGCCTCTCTCTAATGAACAAAGAAGTCCTTTTATTTCTGTAATCCTGCTGTTTCTCCAATTACCTTGTAAGAACCAACCTCTGTCTGGTGAAGCCCCTCTTTCCCACTGATGTGAGTGTTAATAAACTTTGATCTCTTATGCTTGGTGTTGATCGTATCAGTGCTGCCGTCCAGCAAATTTCTGTGTAGGCAACAGCGGGGCTGATGGTTTGGTTTCTCTAGGGTCAATAGAAACAACCATTCTCACTTTTTCCCCCTTTAATCAAGAAGAATAATTTTACTTCAAAGGTCCTCACTAGCTTCTCCTTATTTCTTGTTGGCTGCATTATATCTTCACTTTATACCAGTAAATGGCAAAGGAAATAAGATTGCCATGACCAACTTAGTCTGATCATGATTAATCTTTTAGGGCTGATCAATTGGAAGGAAGAAGGAGAAATTGCTGTTGACTAAGTAACCAACAATGTACAGTTGCCATCTAACGAGGATTGCCAAATATAGCAAATAAAAATACAAGATGCCCAGTTAAATTAGAATTTCAGAGCAACAACAAATAATTTTTTGGTATAAGTATGTAAGTAGAATTATTTAGCACAAGTATGTAAATATAGACTTGTACTAAAAACTATTCGTTGTTGATCTGAAATTCAAATTTAATTGGATTTCCTGTATTTTACCTGGCAACCCTACATTTCACAAAACTATGAGGAACCCAATATTTTTTATTCTTCCATCCCAAATGATCCTTCAAGGCCCTGTCATTCCATGAAATATTTGTTGTTCAGGGAAACTAAAGTCTTTATATTGACACTAAATTTCAAGCCTCCCTCTTTAGTCTCCTTTTCAATCATTCCCTCTGATTCTGTCACTTTGCATGCAGGTATTTTACTTCTATTAAAAGCAATATGGTGTTGAGAACAGAGTTTAAGCACCAATTTCAGAACTAGAA
This sequence comes from Ceratotherium simum simum, assembly GCF_057802395.1. Classification (NCBI taxonomy): domain Eukaryota; kingdom Metazoa; phylum Chordata; class Mammalia; order Perissodactyla; family Rhinocerotidae; genus Ceratotherium; species Ceratotherium simum. Next base: position 27,100,579 of record NC_141907.1, on the reverse strand, counting down.
TGAATTTCGAACTTGGTTGAACTGTTATCTATGTATCCAGGGCTATGACGTTGATTAAAATGCATTTGAGTTGATATGAGATTAAAGTTGTTTAAGATGGTTTTAGAAGATACCATAGGAATATATTATATTATTATTACTATGCGATAAACCACTACCAAGGAGCCTTTCTATCTGAAGATTTATAATCAGAAAGTTCATTATGCCCTGGTGTTAAGTGTTCTCCACTCACAAGATGATTGTAGGAGCTTCAAGGAAAAAAATATTGTTAATATTGTCACAGAGAGAGTTTCAGATCTCATGGTAGCTTCTAGGTGGCAATCCTGTCAGCCATTTCACCAGCTCTTAAAACACAAAATTCAGACAGTTGCCTTCTCTGCTTTTGCAATGTATATTCCACCACCTGCTTTCTAGGACATCGTACAACCATGTAACTGTTACAAGAGAATCACTTGACCAAATTCACATTCCTGTAGAACTTCCAATAAAGGCACAAGGAACAGTGACACCAAAGTTTGCAGATGTTTCTAACTCCATCCTGTAATATTTTATAACAAGGAGAGCTCTGCAGGGCTGATTGGCACTTCAGCTAATATTAGTGAACGTATCCTTTCAGAATATGATATCATCTAAATTTATCCCCAACACAGGTGTAAATGAGTCTTCTCTTATATTAAGGAGCTCTTACAGATGGCTGTCAAAGTCAGTAGATTTTAGGTGAGTTTCTGTTACCACAGCAATGCAGTGAGAAACTATGATTAGCCTCTAAGATTCACCCCATCTGGCAGCAGTTTACCTTTAAGGTCTACGATTAAAAAAACAAAAATTAAAGAGAGAGAAAGAAAGAGGGAGAAAAAGACAATTTCCCTCCTGAACCATGAAAAATTTTATCTGAGTCAGATGATTTAGGTTCAGAAATAAAATTTGGAGGGGCCAGCCCAGTGGCGTAGTTGTTAAGTTCTCACACTTTGCTTTGGAGGCCCAGGATTGGCAGGTTCAGATCCCAGTTGTGGACCTACACACTGCTCATTAAACCATGCTGCAGCAGTGTCCCACATGATAAATAGAAGAAGATGGGCACAGATGTTAGCTCAGGGCCAATCTTCCTCAGCAAAAAGAGGAAGATTGGCAACAGATGTTACCTCATGGCCAATCTTCCTCATCAAAAAAAATATATATATATAAATAAATAAAAATTTGAAGAAATGATGAACATTTGACATAAGGGAATTATACCTCACTTTGCATCTAATCATCTAAAAAACCCAAGGTTACATTTGTGGTTTTACATACCTCGAGATTTTCTGCCAAATTTTATATAGTTAAAGGCTATATTAAACCTTCACATACTTTCATCTTATACAAATAGCTAAGGGCAATCCTATGTTAGCCATTAAAAGAGGATAATAGAGAGCACAGACGATTTCTAGGGCAGTGAAACTACTTTGTATGATACTGTAGTGGTGGATACAAGTCACTGTAAAGTTGTCATAACCCATAGAATGTCCAGCACCAAGGGGAACTTTGGACGATAATGATGTGTTTAGCGTAGGTTCATCGATTGTAACAAGTGTGCCACTCTGGTGGAGTTGTTGATAACAGGGAAGGTTATGCATGTGTGGGGCAGGGGTATATGAGAAGTCACTGTACCTTCTGCTCAATTTTGCTGTGAACTTAAAATTGCTCTAATAAATAAAGCCTATTAGAGCAAAAAAAGGAGGCTAATACAGCAATTATTTTGTCATCTTCAGTCACCTGCCTTATATCATAAGTATAGATATAACTTTGGCATATTTGATAAATGTGACTCTAATAACCCAAACTGTCATATTGATATTAAAAATGTAAAATCCTTATTTTTATCAGAAAGTTGAGGTGAATGTATTTGTAGATAAACTCGTAAGACACCAAAAAAATGAAGCTCATGCTTCAACTTTGAAACAAAAGATTTTTTAAAAACAAATTAACAACAGTGGGTAGGGCAGCATTCAACCTTCATAGAATATACATTATAAAATAAAATGAGTTCATTTTTAGAAGATATTAAAAAGTATTTATATTTGGCTTCTAAAATATTATTTCCAAGCAGAATGTTTGAAAATTGAATTTTTAATTAGAGTAAATTCTCAGAAGACATATTTTTCTACGTGTATAAGCACCATTTACATTTAGTACCAATCTGCTGTTACTTTTCTATTTAGAACCAATAAAATGAATTGGGGTCATTCCTTTCAAAAAGTATGAAAACTCAAAACATTAATTTACTCTCTTATTTATTCTTCTAATTCAAGATTACTAAAAATGACCCTTTCCCTTCATTAAAATTGGCCTTAAACTCTAACCACTAAATGTCAATTACTTGCATATTAGGAATGAATTTATTTAGATCACCAGGGAAATTGATCTTGTATGTCTTCTCAACCACAGTAAGATTTCAACATTTATCTCATTTGGATCAGATGAAGGTCTGGCCAAGCACATTCCCTTTACTAATTTTCTTTCACAGCTTTGAAAATTATATTTGTGGATCAAGTGTTTTAATATATTTTCATATATATGTACTGCTTTAGTAGTTTAAGCATAAATTAAAACATAATCACATTTCTTGACACTTCTTTACAACAACTCTCTGATAAGCTTTTATCCTTAGAGAGTACAGATAATAAAGAGTTGGTTCATTTATGATTTAATAGACTTTTTTGAAAATAACTTTAAAATTGAGTTGATACTTTTCATGAGGCAGTTACAAATAGAATATTTCTTTAACACAAATTGAAAAAAAATCAAAATAAGATTTCTTAAAGCTAATTATTTTAAGAAAATGCCTTAGTATGTATTACGAAAGTTGTATTAAATAGTGAACAAAACACAATTTCTTTTCTGCTGTTATAAATTGCTCACTTTATAAAAGACTAATATTGAGGGAATTCTAGAAGATTAAAAGAAAAGCAAAGAAGAAAATAACAAAAAACGGGATATTTTTCAAGAAAATAGAATAAACAAACTAATTCACTTGGGAAATGGTATTTAATTTAGAAAATATTTTCAGTGATAATTTGGTATTACTAAATTCTGTAGACCAGTATCTATTAGCTAAAATATTTTTTAGTTGACTCTAAAGATATGATTTGTTATATAAGGTGTGTTTCCTGCAAGTAATTAAAATCCCAAAGTCAAAATAGCTAAACAATAAAGGTAATTATTATCTCACATAATAAGTTCTGCTGGTGAATTCACATCCCAAAATGTCACTAAGAACCCATGTTCTTTCTATCTTTTTATCTTCTCAGTCTCAGCAGGTTTGTTAGTTTACCTCTTGGTCCTTGATTGCTGCAGCAACTCCAAGAATCACAACCATGTGCACTATTGTTCATAGGCAGAAAAAAAAAAAAAAAAAGAAAGAAACACTTTCTTTGTTTCTTTTTGTTAAGAACAAAAATATATTTCCTAGTTGCCCAAAAATTTCTCCAATGCTTCATTGGTAGAAATTGCATTGCATAAGTTACCTAATTTAATCATCAGAAGGGAGATTAGAATTTTCATCATTGCTTTAGATTAATTAAGATTCACCTCAATGGCCAAGGCTGGAGATAACTTTTTTCTGAGGTGTGTAAAAAATTATGGACACATAAAACAAATTAGGGGGCAATTAACAAGGGAGAAGGGAAATTTGCTATAGGATAAGCAATATCAGAGTTTACTACCATGCAGGTATAAATCATGCCATTAGTCAAAAACAATAAAAAATAAGTAAAAGTATAAATGAAAAAAAAAATACTGTTTCCCCATCTGTTACATGATGTATTCATTTTTACCATGGCATATGCTAATGATCAAATCAGATTTCTGGCTTTACTTCATGTCACATTATTGAAGTATGATGATTTAAACTGCTATGTTCAAATAAAACACTTTTCTTCCTTATCAGAGCTTACCCAAAGATGTCAATTGTTTGAGATGTATGGGCCAAAACTTCTTTTGCTCTTAAGAATTCAAATCTTTGTAAGCAAAGAATTAAAAAATATATATAATAATAAAGAAAAGAAAAAGAGAAGAAGGAACTAGAAACTTTCCCTTTCTATGGCAGAGAACATCTTTCTTAGTTTGTGTTATATGTCACAATCTCTTCATTTCTTTTAATTTCACATTATTCCATTCCACTACTTTTGTTTCTATGCCTTCTTTCGCTCTCCTCTCTTCTTTTCTCCTTTCCTTTTCAAATGTAGTTGTGCCCATGGATGTACAAGGTGCTATGCTGGACCTGTTATAGGGAAAGGAGCACTGTATGGGTAATGTTCTCAGAGGATAATACAGGTCTCAAAAATCTTGTTATCCTCAGGACAGAGATAGACATATATGGAACAATACAAAATACACGGCAGAGTATCATAGGAATGAAGAGAGAGAGCCTTTCTGAGTAGAAGATGGATAAAGGCTGCGTTAATAAAGTAACATTTGGTTTGGACAATTGTCTAATATTTTTATCTATAGCACCAGAGAAATACTTGGCCAACAAAAATGATAATAATGGCAACATGATGTGGAGGGGAGAATTATTTCACTAATTTATGTGTCAAACATTGCTCGTGCATCATCTCATTTAATCCTACAATTATTTGGATAAGTTGATATTTTTCATATTTTACATGGGAGAAAGTTATATGCAAGAGGACTTGGGGTCTTGCCAAGAATTACAGGGCTAGTACCTAGGGGAGGTATTCCAAAGCTGATATTCCTGTCTATTACACTTTTCTGCCTCCCGTGGTAGGTATTCAACCAATGATTTGTAATTAAAATTAACTATGAACTTTTTGATAGGCAAAACACATAGGATTAGAAGAAAACTGTAATAGAAACATTTTGCCCACTTCTGTTCCCACATAGACATTATGTCTTATTTAAGTCTATTGGGATCCATTATATCAACCGACACAAAGAAACTTTACTTCCAAGAACATGACAGTTGTTTACCTCCTCGACTTCCAGGTAAGGAATATTTCTCTTTAGTAATTTCCTACTGCAATAAAAGTGACTTGTTATTGTTGAAAGCCACTGCCATGGAGAAAACATGACTTTTATTTAGAGGAAGAAGTCTAAGACTGCTGAAAGTCTAGCAGCAGCTAAACGTAAAATAGTTCCTAGGATTATTTATATCAGTAAAAGTGAAGATCTTTTCAACTTGAAAGCATGATTTCCATATTTTAACAATTAATTGTCTCTGTGTGGTTTAAAAGCACATATGTTCCATTCATATTTGAGATAGGTTAGGGCTAAAGTACAAAATTAAAATGGATACTAAAATGTGCTAATATAAAAAGTAACAACAATATAGCAATTTCCAGTAGTAACTGTCAAAAACTGTACGAGAGTCTATCATTAAAGGCCAAGGTTTAAAACATAGGATTTTCTAATGTGTTCTGAAAGTAAGTTCCCTGATCTCAGACCATAGACCTTTGTCAAGGTTATGATTTGGTATGGAAATTATTCTGGTGAAATAATAATCATTATAATAATTAACTGATTACTTAATATGAGCAAGAGATGCAGTTAAGTATAATGCATAATTATTTCATTTAATTCTCACAATAATCTTGCAAAATAAGTAGGGATATTTTCTTTATATTAGAGATTTCTAAAAAAATAAAGCTTAGAAAGAATGAATTTTGGCAAAGTCACAAAGATTATAAATTGTGGAGCAGGAGTCAGAGCCCAAGTCTGAAGGACCATGGACCCTAGATCTTAACCATCTTCGGTTTCTTGTTTTATAAAAATAGGATTTCTCAAATTCTCATCAGGTTTACCCAGTAGTTCTTGGTTTCTACGAGAGAAGAGAAGGCAGATACTCACACTGTCAATAACCCTGGCCTCACCTCTGCTTCTCTACCTGTCTCTTTTTCTCCAACAAATGTGATTGATTACCCAAAGCTTGCTGATGCCTAGTACCCTTTTCAGCAAAGTGTCCCATATTGGGAAGTAACATTTCAAAGACAACAACAGATGATTCAATTTACTGAGTGCCAGCTATTTGACAGCCACCAAATAATTTCATTTTTAAAACAGATGAGTATTAGTGTCACTGACTAGGCGCCTCAAAAAACTCAAAGGTAGGTTTGGAAGCAACTGATTGTTTTTCCAAGTTGTTTCTTTTCCTTTTGTATGTTAAGGAGATGTAACCACCAACAATTCTGAAACTGACCAAGTGAGATACTCAAGGAAGCTGTAACCACCAACCATCCTGAAACTGACCGTGCCTCACCACAAGAGCTATGCCCATGACCTTTGCCTTATTTTTAATGCAAAGATCTCTCCAGGAGGATCTTATGTCTCATTACTGGAAGCATGCTCTCCAACTGAGCCTCTGCAAGCGAATACCTGCCTCTCCCTTTTGAATATTCATTTCCCAAGTGAAATAAAAGTTCCTGCTTCCCTTTGTTCAGGGATGCCATGACTTTGGAAATGATTCCTCATGGCCTCCTATTTGCTGCAAATACACTTTACTTTGTGAGACAACTTCCACTGGTGTAGCGTCTTATTTAACTCACCAAGAGGCAAGCCCACTTGGTTTGGTAACATTATTATTCCCTTTTGATAGAAAAAGCAAAAAAAGATTCATTTGGATTATATTGCCCTAGATTACACGGCCTAAGGCAACATTATTTCAAAAATAGTTTTGAGGGTTCACCTAGCTCTGGACTAGTTTGTGAGATTTCATTTACTGCATAAGAGTCCTTGTTTCCTGCCACCTTAAAAGGTGTTGACAGTCAGTCTAAAAGCTGATCCTATCTCTTTCCTGTAGGCCATGTTTCTTCTTCAGTAATAGTCCTCAAAAGCTTCACACACAGGCATAAATGAAGGATGTGAGATGTTTTTATTCATATAAGAGTACATCTAGTTGTAGTTGAAGATTCAGTGCATTTAGAAAATGCGACCTGGTTCAGGAAAGAAAAGTAATGGTGAATTGCTCTGAGTATTAGTCTAACAACCAGCAGGTGTATTCCTCCTTGGGCATACACAGCAGTGGAGGCGCTGTTTTAATTTGTTTGGCTTTTTAAACAATTTAAAAGAAATTGAAATTGAAAACAATCAATTTAAACTCACATGGTAACAAATAAGTTTGTTTGGTAACATTGAATTTTAATGTATTAAAATAACTGTTTAGGTAGACACTGACCTTGACAAAGTATAAGGGTAATTTTGACATAAGGACACATTGATAATGTGTTTTTCTGTCAGTTAAGCCTGTAATTTCTCTTGATCACCTATGGGCAGTTTATTAAATTAAATGATGCGATAGAAAAATGAGGCTGCTGATCAGATGAAATGTTCCAAATAGCATCTTGGTCTAATATTTTGAATATAAAGTTCATATTTTTTGTGTATAAATAATCCAATAACTTCAAGAGGAGGAATAAAAAAATTTACCTCCATTATTTGGATACTTACTTTATGTAATACCCATCCATGCAGCAATTGAAGTTTAAATTTGCATTTGGACATTGAGTGATATTGACAAAGAGTGTTTATTTTCTGTTTAAATTAAAAACCTGCCTATCCAAATTAGTTTTCTTTTCATTTTTGTGACCAGGAGCTCATTCAACATCTAAACTCTATTCTCTTAAACAAAATGTAAGCATGACTCACTTTCTTTTTTGTCTCTTTTTATTTGCATTATATTGAACCACAAAAAATGTTTTACAAAATTTGTATCATTTGACATTTAGAAGTGCTTTCCCTCTACCCCACATAGATGTGATTTAAATTATCTTTCTATGATGAATGAAATATTTTGTATTTCTGTGCCATTCGGTTTGGTAGCCACTCGTCACATGTGGCTTTTCAGCACTTGAAAGGTGGCTAGTGCAACTGAGGAAAAAATAGTCACATGTGGCTAATGACTATTGTATTAGAGAATGTCGGTATAGACTAAAATATAGCTTTGATACATATATATATTTACTTCCTTTATGCTCTGAATTGTGTGTGTGCGTGTAACTTTTTTTTGCACTGCTTTCTCTGCAGCCTTGGAGATGTCCAACACTGGGCTCTAACTCCTGGTATTGAGACTTAGGTAGCATCCTACCATATTGTACCAGGGTTGATCTGTATGACTAATGGCATACACGGAAGTTATGGTATGTCAGTTCTGAGATTGATTTGGACTCTGGCAACCATGTTGGGTTCTCTGTCTCGCTCTCGCTCTCTCTCAAACAGGATGTGAGGAACTGAGACCTACTAACAATTAGCTCAGGAGCTTAGAAACATATACTTCAACCCCAGTGGAGTTTTGAGTTGGCTGCAGACCAGGCTGACAGCTTGATCACAACCTCTTGAGAGACTGTGAGTCAGTATCACCCGGCTAAGTAAGCAGCTTCCACATTTCTGACTCAGAAACTGTGAGACAATGTTTTTTGTTTTAACTACAAACAATTTTGAAACAAATTTTGAAACAATTTGTTATGCAGCAATAGATAAATACAGTAAACTACTTGTTAATCCATGTATTTATTTTGCAATTGTGCCTAATGAATTATTACTTTATTAATTCTAGTATCTTTTACAGGTTATTGCTTTGTGTTTTCTAGATAGGTAAATATGTGGTCTTTCAAAAATGATATTTTCTCCTCCAATATTTATTATTCTTATTTTGTTTTCTTGTTATATTGTACAGGTTAGAACCAAGGAAAATAATAGTGATGACCGTAGCAATTCTTTACCTACTCCTAATTTTATTTAGAATTCCTCTAATGTATCATCATGATAGATGGTATTAACTATAGACAAGGTAAAACTATGTTTTATTATGCTAAACATAATATGCAGTGTAACAAAAATATATTAAGAATGGATTTGAAATTTTATCAAATATATTTTAGCATGCATTGAGATAATAACTGTGTCTTTTTAATCCTTGCATTTGTGACATTGAAAGATCTATGAGCCATCTTATTTTTGGAAAAAAAACCCACTAAGTTTGTTTTTTGGAAACACGAGTATCTGAATATTTTCTGTTTAAGCCAGTGAAAGATTCTTTTAATTTGGGAGTTATTATTATTGCATCATCAAGTAATATCGATATTATTACCTCTAAAACATCCTGAACCAATGTTATATTTAGCAAGTGGTGTGTTTTTCTGTAGTCTTTATGGTCTACACAAATAAATTCCATGCTCCCTAAAATTAAGGACTATGTTTTCTATTTCTTTCATACACATATTCTTGCTAAAGCATCAATTACAGTGTTATACCTACAAAAAATTTAATAAATGTGTGGACAAGGGAGTGGGTGTTTGAGGAGCTGGATTGTTAATAGAGGAGCTTGTTTTTAGGTGCTTCAATTTCACTATATATTGGAAGATATTTTCCAAATTGAAATTAGTTATTCTTTGAAGATTTTAGACTGTATTATGTCCTTAAGATCTAGAAATTTCTAATTTCTGCATCTAAGAAAATATCATTGTTTATACATCATAGATTTAGAATAAGTAACATTTCAAAACTTTCTTAAAATTTGTTCCCTTGGGAAACAAGTTTAAGATGCATTGCCACCTTAAAGAGCCACCTATAACACCCACTCCCTACTGAGTATGACTAGGCAGTTTCACATGTAAGTTTAATACAGAGGCCAACACAAGGAGTGAAAAGATGGCTATTTTACTATCACAAAAGAGAAAAATCAAGTTCATATAAACTATTAAATAAATGGATCTGTCTTCCTCCAAAGTATACTCTTTTGAATTAATAATAATAAATGTAGTGGTTTTATAGAATAAAATTATAGACTAGAATTAAATTACCTCACTGACGCATTTTAGGAAGAAGAGTTTTCCATCTTCCCTGTTCATTAATTTCCTCATCATATATTCTTTTTATACTTACACCAGAAATTCACTTATTTGCAGCCTTTGGCAATGACTGGAACGCTTGTGTTTATAGTCCACGGATTGTGTTTCTGCATTTGTGCTTTGCTACATGACTCGTGTGAGACAAATGTGCAGCCATCTGAGATTGGAAAATATGGTTCCCCAAATTCTGCCTATCTATCCCATAGCCAGAGTGCATTGTGTAGGTGGTGGTTCCCATAGAAACAGACAGATAATAAAATATATCTCTATCAACCAACTTGAAATGAGCAGAGTCAGCTATTTTGAGTGAATGCTTTCCTCAGAAGTATGACAACTGTGCAAAATAAGTGCCTGATTGATATAACTCAGGCTGCAAGAGAGTTTTCCCCAAATATTTGTATGGCAACGAGAGGTATAGAGATTAGTAAATTGATATTCATTTCTTGAGAATAACTAAATTTTAATGCAATATTTTGATATTCTATTTTATTCAGGATAGAATCCCTTCACAAACAGAGACATTATTAAACTTTCAGGTATGCAGTGAGCTCTAAATATAGTTACTGTTTCCTGGTGAGTTCCAAGCTAACATTTTTGGTGTTACAGTTAGGTTACAACATCTCATTCTGACATTCCATCCAATTTAGAATGCAGTTAATCTATTTTTGCTTCTTTTCTAATTAATGAAAATTATTATTATTATATATTGATTAAATAATATTTTACCTACCAATGACAACACAAATAAAATACTTACTTCTCTCAAATTTATACCCTCTCCATCAAAGTAAACTGTTAGAGTTTGTTTTCTCATAATTCTTAGGCAAGGCATACTTTTAATGTAGTTAGAATTAGTTATGACTATTTCTGATCTAAGGAACAAACAAAAAACATTCATTTAATTGCCAATACAACAATTTTTATAAAAATATGGAGAGGGAGAGAGAAAGAGGGAGAGAGAGACTCTGCATTCATGCACAGAAGGCAATAAACTTATGTGATGGTAAATTTTATGTGTCAGCTTGACTGAGCCACTGGGGTGCCCAGACATTTGGCCAAACGCTAAATGTGAATATGCGTCTGTGAGGGTTTTTATGGATGAAATTAACATTTGAATCAGCAGACTGAGGAGAGTGAATTGCCCTCCCTGATGTGGCTGGGCCTCATCCAATCAATTGCAGACCTGAACAGAACAAAAAGCCTAAAGGGAATTCCTCAGTCTGACTGCTTTGAACTGGGACATTGGTCTTTTCTGGTCTTCAGGGTCTAACTGAAACATTGAGTCATCTTGGGTCTTGAATCTGCCAGCTTTCAGACTAACTTACTCCATCAGGTCTCCTGATTCTTAGGCCTTAGTACTCGGACTGGGTCTTCAAATTGCTGACTGCAGAACTTGGGACTTTTCAGCCTCCATATCCTGAGAACCAATTTCTTACAATAAATCTCTAGGATATATAGGATATGTAGGAATAAATATAGAAAAGACAGGAGATATATATACATATATATACACACACATACACATATGGGACTTATGTATATATTTTTATACACACACGTATAAGTATATATGTCCTGTTTTTCTGGAGAACTCTAACTAAAACAACCTACTTAAACTAATGAAATGTCACATTATACATGAAATATGATATTTTGTTTCATTATTTTTTCTTAAAATGATGCATCAAAAATATAGGAGTAAATAATTTTCATTATATATAATAGCAGTGTGAATTGCTATTCAAATTTGGTTGGAGGAATTTTAAGAACATGTCTAGATTTTGTTAACAATGGGTCAATTTTATTTACTTTAACCATCCTTCCTGTCCTCACCTAAAGCCATAAATCTCCTATTACGAAAATGATGCAGACATATTTTTTCATAGTATGAATTACTCCATGACACTTAAAGTATAAAATATTTCACAGTCTGTATTTTCCAAATCAAAACAAATCTGTTCCCAGGATTCTACAAAGCACCATGACAAGCAAATAGTCTAGTATTACTTACTTGTTTTGGATTCTTCATTTTGATCTGTGAGAGGATCCAGGGGTTTAAGCAATTTTGCATAATTAATGAAGAAATTTCTGTTCATAGAATGCTTGTGGTTGCTCCCAAAGAGGCTTCTTGGCCAAGCCCAGGTAATCCATTGAAGGTGGGTAGTTTGTCTGGTGACTCACTCCCCCCAAGCCAGGTCAGCCATGGGGATACAGGTACAGTGCTGATTCCCAACACCACAAAGCTTATTAGCTAGCATCCGAGAACACCAATATAGCCCATCAGGCATCCAAGTCTCACCTCCAGGTGCTGGTTGCACTTGAGAGGATGTCTCTGTGCTTCATAAAACCCCATCTCAGCTCTAGTCCCAAGGATATGAAAATACCTGATAGTAAACCACTTTTAAATACTCTTCCCAATTACTCCAAACCTAATGAGCAAAATTTTTTCAGTCTGCACTGTCAGCTCCCTTTGCCTGGACACTTGAGAACCTACATTTATTAACTGTTTCCTAACAGTAAAAGAAAGTCAAAACTTCAAGACACAAAAGTCTGACTAATTTCTTGACAAGTGATTAAAAATAATTTGTAATTCATTTTTGAGAAGCCAACAGAGAAAGTACTTTATTAAATAAGTTGAGTTGCCAGGTAATTAGAAAGGAGCTCTCCCATTTCCTAACCTAGTTCAGCACCTCTACATTGGTCCCATATCCTCCTTTCCATATCTCTTCTTTTTCTTGCACACTTAAACTTTCTGTCACACATGGTTCTTACTATACTGAAGTTTTCCCCGTTAATTAACAACATCAGCAACAACAAAAAAGAACTTAAAGGAAATAATCCCCCAGATTCCACAACACACTTTAAGTATCAGCTATTCTCCTCTTGAGAGAAAACTTCTCTAAATAGTTATCTATATGTGCTTCTGCTGATTCAATTCCTATTCACTGCTTTATGTTCAGTCTTTTACCAACACTATCCCACTAAATTATATCTCACTAAGGTCACTATTTCAAATGACATTTTCATCCCTCATAATATTTGATTGCTCAGGAGTGTTCAATTATGGTAACCCCCTTTCACGTTATTGTTTTCAACATTTTTTATTCTTTGTGCATTTTTACATACTTTCTTGGTCTTTTCACTATATTTGACTGTTATTTCTTATTACTCTTAGGAAATTCATATTTTTTTTTACTTGGTTCTTACGTGTTGGCAGTCTGTCAGTTATAGCCCTGCACTTCTTTCCCAGAGTACCTTATTCTTATTCATGGGTTCGATTCCTTCTTACACGCAGATGATGCAGAATTTTATATATCCATCCCGTACCTTTATTCTGAGCTTCATAAGCTCCATATAAATGCGGTCAATTACTTCTTCTCTGTCTTTCTCTCTTTTCCTCTATTATTTTACTGTGAACTGGCCAAAGCTAATTTTGCTACGCAAGAATAACCAGGTTTTTTTGGAAAATGTCAGTAGCGTTTGTTGATTACATATAGATGGGCACAATGTACCTGCTACTACAACCTTGTTACTAGATAGTACATAGTGATGAAGGCAAGTCTTGGACCAAATTCTGCCAGCTATGCAAACAATTAATAGCAGTCAGGCACAAACATTGTCATACAGCTCAAACCTCAGGTTCTCAGGTATGTACCTTGAATTCCAATGTAGACAACAATTTTTGATGGCAGAAACAGCAAACTTTATTCTCAGGTCCTTTGCGAAGTAGGGGGATATAGGACCAACAGAACATGAAACTTTGAGCCCAGCTCCTGGCTGCTGGGCTCTACCGATCATTACATCATGTTCATGCAAGAACTACAGAGGCTTCTTAGCAAATCCTGAACCTCACTCACTTCACCAATAAAAAATATTTCCAACATCACTTCTGATAATTAATGAACCATTTAGCATAGATTTTGATCTTGATATGAAGTACTTAAGAAACTCTCTGAAGAATGTGGACTCAATTAAGGTACATAAATTTCACATTCTTTATACTGAAGCAATTTAGAACAGATGATTACATAGTCTAAAATTTTTTTTAAAATCTATTAATAAACCTCAAATATACTTCACATAGAAAATTCTTATACCAAAATTTCATAATATACCCTGACTCTGCCCCTTATTTATGGTTTCTAATCTCACTAGATATCATAAAAACAAATCCATTTTCCTAACCCTTTCCCTCCATATCCAAATCATTGAAAAGAAAGAATGTTTTCAATTTTATCTTATAAACTCTCTGAATTCTCCTAATTCCCCAGAATTTCTACCACCAACATACTAGTCTAAGTTACCATCACACTTCACCTGGAAATGGAGAGAACCTCTTAAATGGCATTGTACCCTATTGGTATTATCTTAGTCCTTACGATTTTGGGTTTAAACAATGATTTCTCTTCGATCTTCAAATAAAAGTCAAAGTTGATGAACAATCTACTTTCTCTGAAAAGCTTTTCTTGAAATCATCAGATTAGGTTAGATGCCACTAGTTATTAAGGTATCATATTCTTCCATATAGGAATCATTGCCATTGTCATTTTACCATAGACTTTGTTACCATTACTTCGATGTTTGCCTTTCCCAGAAGAGCACAGAAAGATGTCTTTTTCTTCATCATTGTAACTCCAATGACTAGTACAATACTTGCTGGTACAAAGTAGGCCTCAAGTGTACTTACTGACTAGATAAATAAAAAGCGTAGCTTCAGGAACTTCTCTCTCTCTTTGCTTCCATCCTGGTCTGCTTTTTACTGTCTTCTGTGTCCCATTAAATTCAAATTTCTCTTTTACATAGATTAGTGGTTTTCCATTCTAGTAGGATAATTTGTAAGACCACACACACACACACACACACACGCAGCACACTCTGGCTCCATTCCTGAACAGCAATTCAAAATTTCTGGAGGGTAGGACTCAAGAGCCAGTCTTTTGTATTTTGTATTTCTGTGTTCTTGAAAACTTCCCCAGGGATGACTTCTATGTAGTCAGGATTGAGAACCGTTGAAGATCTTCTGACTTTCTGTTTTGAGTCATTTTCTCAGTTTTTATATTTGGTAGGACCCCATGATTCTGACTCTTAGTTCACCCTATCAGCCAAATCCATGTACTCTTTCAGAATTCCACAAACACCTAGAATTTTCTATGCTGACTAGTCATTGGAAATCAGATTATCTTAACCAAATCTTAAGACTTTATTATTCCAAATTTTATCTTATTTTCATTACAAGTCTGGAAAGTTCCCATCATAAAATCTACTAAAAAAGCTACAACTTCAAAACTAACTAAATTGTTTGTTATAAGAGACTCAGAATAGTATCACCAACTAAAATTTGAAGAACAATATATAATATGCATTGAGTAGTTGTCACATTTACTTTCTAAGCATTTTAGATGTACTGAATTATATATTAAATTATTTAATCCTTGCATAATGCTGTAATTAGGCATGATTACTACCTCATTATGCAGATTAAGAAATCAAAGCTCCATAAGTTAAGTGACTTGCCCAAGAATAATCAGAACATAAGTGACAGCACTAGAATGTTCACCTAAACTATCTTGCTCTAGAACACTTGTAATATTCTACTTCTCTTTACCATTGCAATATACTACTCTGCATATTCAAGAAGTCTCCCATATAGCCTCTAAACATCTACTTAGTTGTTTCTGCCTTAATTTCATCAACAACTTGCATATGGCAATGATATGAGACCCTCTATCCTACTCTTTTAAGCATATTGTTTCCCTTCATCTGGTTTAGCATTGTCTTATTGAAAATATGATGCCCATAAGTGAGTTTATTCATCTATTTGTGGTCTAATAAGTAGAGAATAAAGTGTTAGTGTTATTGATACACTAAATGCTACACATTTATTACACTGAGAATTTACCTTAGCTTTTCTTATAGCCATGTAACATTGTTAACTTGCTTTTATTTTACTTTATTATTTATACCATGCCTATATTTTAGAAAAGTTATAATTGATTTATAATAAAAGGCTTAGCTATAATATAATTCATTCATTGAAGGTTATAAGTAAAGATGATACCTAGACAGTCAACTAGACACATAGGGGAGAGAAGGATAGGGAGGATAAAACTTGACATTAGATACACAATCATTAGTGTTAAAATAAAACCTGATCTACATATATGCTACAAAGTGGGTTATTAAGGAAAAAGAGTTTCAAGTCTCCAATATAATTCACAGTAAATATTTAAAACCGTTTTCTTTACCCTTATCTGCTTTTACCTCTTGATGCATTTCCTTGTCTCTTGGATTTCTGATTGTTTTAATTGTTTTTATTATTCATGACCTCACACTGTTTTCTTGAACATAATGACCAAATGCAGCTTCCTCAGCTTTGACTAAAATTTTATATCTCCTCATCTTTTGGCTCTTCACAAAACAATGTACCTCACTTTCAGCCCGTACTCTTCAACCCTGATAAAAGTTAGCCACTGCAGCTCTGCTTACCCCAAAACTCTGTCTAAGGACAATCAAGACATTTTTCCATATAAAAGACTCTTTCCATGATACCTAGTAAGTTAAAGGAAAAAAAGGAAGTTGCATCTAAATTTAGTCTAACTGAATCATTATAATTTCAAATTATTACACCTTCTGGTAGCCAAGAAAAAAGAAACATAATGGTTTATATGGGTTTCATTATGTACTGACACAATGGCTCAAGTCTATTTAAGTAAAACATAAATAATTTTCATAGCTAACAGTTATTTAGTCCTTACTAATCTGTGCTTTTATGTGTTTATTCCTTACAACAAATTTATGAGGTAAGTGTTATTATCCAATCCATATTGCAGTTGATTAAACTGAGGTGTAAGAAGCTAAGTAACATGCCTAATGCCACAGCTGGAGGAATTGCTTGGACTGGGGTCCTGAGCTAGTCACTCAACTTCATGGCTTAAGAGTCATGCATATAACTCCTCTCACCATTATGGCACCTAATTATCAGAATAGTACTTCCAAAATTCCATTCATCTACTACTCTACTGCAACAAATGATAAATTTAAAGTTTTATACTTTAAGATTATTGGCTCAAATATTTCCAGAGAGGTTTTTTTGTTGTTGGCTTTGTTTACTATTGTAAATACTCATATGTTCAAATTTGCAGCAAAATTTGTTTATGCCATTGTTATGAACACGCTCAAGGTACTCAGAACCTTGAAGAACAAAGTGTTACTTAAGCAAAATCTTTCAAAATCAATACCTTCAATTATAATAGAAAAGAATCGGAGGGGGTCCTATCAAAGGTCCCTTCTAAATCTAGCATAGTATGATGCTATAAAAGTGTATGTCTATTTATCAGTGAGACGTTTGAAACAGACATTAATAACAGCCTTTCCATTAGTTGAGTAAATAAAAGTAGCTAGAACTACATTGGTGGACTCTATGAAACCTAAGGGATTCTGAGGAGATAAATTTTCAGTGTTAAGAGGCCAACTGAGTTATGTATTTTAAGTGAGATATTGCATCTTAATATTTCTTTCTATAGAAGCCTGTATGTGTATCTTTCAACCTTTTTTTAAAAGTTAGAATGAAGCAACTGTAACAGCAATTGTTCCATTTTTCCATGTAAATTATATCTTTCATGTGCAATCTTCTTAAGGCCTTAATATACTTCTGCACAATTTTTATTTCTCGGCGAACACTGAGAAATAAGTAAATTAGAAATGTTTTAGAATTTATCTAGTATCATGTTTTCTGATAAATTTTCTATAATTTTAAGACATTATAAAAGTCACTTTTTATTTCAAAAATAACCGAAGGCCTTATAATCTTAAATAAAAAGAATGTAATAGCTATTAACCATTATATAGTAATTCCCATAGAACATTCAAATCTCAATAAAATGAACATAAAGTAGGTGAAATATGTGAAGATTTAGACTACAGTACTTGAGGCATAGGGAAATAGGCTGTATATTTAGATCCCAATTTCCTAGGTAGTGGACTATATCTATTAAACTACTTCCTCTAACCAAATGGAAATCAAAGAGTAAATTTTACTTTAGGTTCTCTACCTTCTATCTTTGGACTTGAGGAAATTATATAGACAAAAAGCTTAACAGTTCCCTAGTTCTCAGAGCACTTAAAATTCCTGCAGTTGAGAACTCAGATTACCTGAATAATGTACGCTTGTACAAACTTGTACAACCATAGTGGTATGTTGGATTTTTATATGCCAAGATATTTTATTTCACAGGACTTTTAGACAAAGAAATGGTTAAGAGATCCCTGAAATTTAATTTCAACAATTCTCTAGTGATCTAATTAAAAAATTTTTTAAAAAGCAGAAATCACAATGCATGAAATGTAGTTATTGCTCAATAAATAAAAGTTAGAAGAATAATTTATGCTTCTCAAGATTAAACATGGTCTAAGCATATTCAGGATATAACAGGGCTATTCATTGTTGAACATATTAATTAGTGAAGATCTTTTAATTAATAAGCCTTACTTAACATGAGGCAATTTCAAATAATGGTTCTTAGTTGGAGGAAAAGAATAGAGTTATAAGATTTTTCAAAATATCATTAATAATTTGAAACTTAAAACAATGAAGTGTTTTAAGTATATGATTTTGGCAGTGCAAACAGTAGGATTAAGGCCAAATGAGCCGGCCATCAGGAAAGATTAATTTAGATAACATGTGGATCAGGAGATTCAAGTTGAAAGGTAATCAAATCGTATAATCAAAGCACTCTCTAGAGACATATAATCCAGCTTACTTATATCTTGATCCCTAAAGTGCATGTCTTGTCAATTCAATATCTATCCTCCCCAGGGTCCAGAATAAATAAAAGAAGAAAAAATTATAAATCCTAGTTTGTTGTGAACGTTCTCAAAGAAAGTCTTCTCTTTGAGTCAGCTTATTTGTTCTGCACAGAAAATATAACCTGTTGATTAATGGATAGATAGATAAAGAGATAGATGTAGAAGATATAGAGACAGAAGACAGATGAAGAATAGATCATGCAGTCAATCCATCCCTCATTTAACATTGTCAACAGATGTAGTACATAGCAGATACTGAAAATAATTTTTTTTTTTTCTAAGGAAGATTAGCCCTGAGCTAACATCTGTTGCCAATCCTCCTCTTTTTGCTGAGGAAGATTGACCCTGGGCTAACATCTGTGCCCATCTTCCTCTACTTTAAAGATTTTATTTATTCATTTTTTTTTTCCCCCCAAAGCCCCAGCAGATAGTTGCATGTCATAGGTTCACATCCTTCTAGTTGCTGTACGTGGGACCCGGCCTCGCGCTGGACGGAGAAGTGGTGCCTTGGGGCGCGCCCGGGATCTGAACCCGGGCCGCCAGCATCAGAGCGCGCGCACTTAACCGCTAAGCCACGGAGCCGGCCCTGATCTTCCTCTACTTTATATGTGTGACTCGGCCACAGCATGGCATGGTAAGCAGTGCATAGGTCTGTACCCAGGATCTGAACCTGTTAACCCTGGGCCACTGAAGCAGAGCACGTGAACTTAACCACTATGCCACTGGGCTGACCCCTGAAAATAGAATTTTTGATGATAATAATCATACAAACAATATATTTGCTCCTTTACAACACAAATAAGCTTAACAAGACTTGAAGGACTCATCAATCCAATATTAGCAATATGGAAAACAAAATATTTTGAGATAAAATTTAACAAATTTGAATCTCAGTCTTCTATTAGTGCTCATATCCTTTCAATGTACAAATTGCAGACATATACATAATATCATATATGTGTATATATCTCCTTATAAGTGATACTTCTAGATCTAAATAAAAATTTAAAGATAATACTCTACTTTTATCTATTTTGTATGCATTAATTCATTAGCATTTAATTCAATTATTTAATCATTTATACATCTTTTTTTGAGCAATTTTTTTAAAACATAAGGCCATGTTATGTACTAGTTGTAGGTGGGAAAAATTAATTCAAACAGGTATAGATTATGATCCTCAAGTAGGATGCATTTTTATGTTACTGAGAAGAAAACATATATGTGTGATCCTGATGAAAAATAGAATAAGATGAAACACAAATTAAACACAACAAAGAACAAACAGAGGCATCAACAACATTTATTTTAAAATATTTTTGTAATATTGAAACAGGGAGGCTCTTTTTGCTTACACAATTTTCATCAAATCCCTAAGAATAAGATTAGTTTGTCAGAGAAGGGGAGGACATTGGTCTGGAGGGAAAGAAAAGAAGAGGGAATGCAGAGCATAATGAAAGGTTTGAACCCAGGATAGATATGGCATCGGGAACTGTGAGAAATCACTTCAGCTAAGGAAATAAGGAAGGATTATTTCCTAATAATAATTCCATCTTCTAATAATAAGAAAGGAAGAATTATTTCCATGAATTGCTGACCACTGTCTAGATTGCTAAAAAAATTTAGTAATTCTCTTCTCAAACTAAAATCTTCTTAAAACTTATTAAAATCTATTTAAAACCATTACTGCATACTGACTAATAGATATTATATATAACCATTATTTTTATTTAATATTATTAAAATTCATTTTATTTTAAAGTAAAAATTTTACTCTTTTTTTGGAATTGTTAAACATATACCTTTATGGTAAAAAAAAATGGATTACTAGATTAATTCTGGATGTCCTATAAATTCTTGAGATTCTAGAAGTCTGACAAAAATTTCATTAATTATCTCAATCAAAAATAGCTTTAAAAAAATATAAAGAGATTTAACCATTAAATGGATGGTCTATGTAGATGATGTTGAGGGTGCTGAAAGTTTATGATTATACACATACAAAGCATTTAAGAGAATAAAAGGACAATTTTAGGAAAGCATCCTGCTGATTATAATAATTTAAAAAACCTTGTTTACTTTTACCTTTTTCTCTAACTCAATCCTAATTTTAAACAGAATTCCAGACAAAGCTTCTATACATATTTCCTGCTTTCTACCACATTCGTCTCTCCTAAAATGTTTAAATCACCACGGGCCAACCATAAAAGGCACATGTGCAAAACAGTTTGGGAAATTAAAAGAACAATAACTGCTGTTTAAATGGATTTAAAGAGAATAAATCTGGACACACACAGCATAATCCTTGGATGAACTGAACCTTTGGGGTCCAGCTAAAATGTTTGTGATACAAGGCTGTTTTTTGATGACCTTGCAGTAATTCATATTCATTGAGGTTAGATTGCTCTCATCCTGAGGCAGCAAACTGGACCAGCTCTTCTCAAAAACAGACTATATGTGTACATCCTTGATTAGTGACACATATTAAGATCTCATTTTATGCGTGTTTTTAAATTGTTCCTTACCAGAGATAGGTGTTTATGAAATAATTCATTAAATGACATTATTACATCAAAATTTTATGTGGAGAAAAAAATAAACTAATTTTTGTAACTGAACAGACTTGAAGATAATTTGTTTTAAAAATTGGAATATGAAAAGCTATATTTTATTTAAATTTAAACTAATTTGTAATTTTTTTCACATAGTTTTAGGGTTAAACTCAAGATAGTCTAAATAACTTGATGCCTATTTTTGCCCACATCATGAAAATTTTAATGTAGTAAATAAGCATTCACTATATTGGTTTTCTCAATGTTTCTTTTGACTCTATATTTATTGTATTTATATAACCCTTTAATATATTTCTATTAGTCCATAAAACCTCTGTTTTTAAATACAGAACATGCATAAAGATATTTCTTATAACAGCAATCAAGTGATTTTGCATAAGACATTTTCAACTTCAGGAAACCAAATGTTCTTGTGTCTCAATTCTCATCAAGTTTAACAAGAGTAATGGGGACAAAACTAGATCAAAAATTGAAACGCTAGTAAAAAACAAAGACATTTTCATTTTCTTATCCCTAAACTTTCTATCTTCTCATTCTCATAGATATCTATACCATATAGAATATTTGAAATTACCTAATTCCCAGAAAATACAATTATGCATAGCATAAGATTGATAACACTATTGTACATTCCATAGGGTGCAACATCTTAATATTGTGTTGTTTCTCTTACAAATGGGCATATTAAATTTGCTAGATGAAATACACAAGACCCATAGAGTCTCATTGGTGAAGCTAACACATGATGCAGGGGCATTATTGCCGTACGTAGAAGATATGTTGGTAACCCAGCATAACAATGAAAATATGAGAATTTAAGTATATATTTTTTTCCATTATTAACATGATTTGGTGTTCAAATACATTTCTCAATTTTGTCCCCATAGAATTTAACATTTCAAAGCAATTTTAGTAGCTGGTATTATCTTGTTTATCTACTCATTTATTCTCTATTTTCCACCAATAGAAAATATGCTACATGGGGCCAGGGATCTTAGCTGTGTTGTTGCTGCAGATCCCATTGTCTAGAACAGTGCCCAGAAGAGGGTGGGAGTTGATCAGTACGTGATAGATAAAACAGTGAGTAAATGAATGATTGTATTAACCTGTTTCGTTCATCAGAATTTATAATCTCCTACATTCACATGCTATGGTGCTATCACTTTGTACTATTTTTCCAATTATGTGCATAATTTTAACAAAAATAAAATTGCCTTTGAATATCAATATTAGTAAAGTTTCAATTTTATATTCACATCCATATGATTGCCTGCTTTTACTTCAAATCCTGCTTCTATTTATCCTTAGTAAATTATTAGACCATTCTGCATGTCCTATGTTTTCCAAGCCTTGAGGTAAAATAATGTTATTCATTTGTCCACCGCTGTGATTCTTCAAGATGCAACTCAAATCTAGGGTTTTGTTTACAAGCTCTAAATATTAACATAGTATTTTGTAATTTTGAAAAGAAATATAAATATCTCTTGAAATGAATATCAAGTCTTCTTCTTGGCTCTTTGAATAACTAAATAAGTTAGCACATTCATAATTTTTGGTCTTTCAAGATGAGATAAAATACTTGTACAATGATGTTAAAATTCTTTATGTACATGTGAATTTGAAGCATTATAAGTGAAAATTGTGTATGAATTAATAATAAATATTAAACATAACATGAATATGAATTAATAATAAATATCAAGCAACAAAAGCTATAAATAAATGGCAAGTAGCCCAGCAAAGCATGAACCAAGCTCCCCAGCTGAGCCAGCATATACATACTGATCCCAAGCCGACCTGAACATTCATGAGTGAGAACATGATTGGTGTTTTAAGCAACAGAGAATTCAGAAATTAGTGCTAAGTGTGGGGTCTTCTTTTTGTTCCCTTTGACACCAAAGCAAAAATAAACAAAAGAAATTCATGATTAGAAAGAAAATTAATGAGCAAACTAAAATACTCTGCAGGTGGGAAGGATTGAATATTTAACAACAGTAATCTAATCTATCATATTTTGCTATTTCTGGAGTATAACTGGTTATTTCCAAGAAACTTGGATAGTCAATGTTCATGAGAAATTAGGTCAAACTTTTTTTTCAAAGAGGTATCAAAGGAGAACGGAGAGGTTGAGGTAAAAGAGTAGAAAGTAGCTGTAAAGTAGACTGTGGAGGAGTGTAAAACAGTAGAGATGGGCTGTTTTAATATTCGAATATCTACTAATATCTCTTCTCTGAATATAGCATATAAAAAGACAGTTAAATATATATGTATATGTTTTCAAATGCAACTGGATAACTGCACGGAAAAAAATGCAATATATGTTATAATGTCCAGATACATTACATAAGGTCACAGGGATAATTTAAGCGGTGTCAAGTTTCCTCACCTGTTCATTAATGGCTGAAATTACTTTGAACAGAAAAAAAAGATATATTAGTGCCTGAATTAGTTTGCTAGAGTTGCCATAACAAAATGTCACAAACTGGGTGGGTTAAACAACAGAAATTTATTTTCTCACAGCTCTGGAGGCTGGAAGTCCAAGATCAAGGTGTCAAGTTCGGTTTCTCCTGAGGCCTCTCTCCTTGGCTTACAGGTGGCCGCCTTCTCCCTGTGTGGTCACGTGGTTGTCCCTCAGTCGGTATTTTCTGTGTCCTAATCTACTCTTCTTATAAGGACACCAGTCAGACTCAATCAGGGTCCATACACATGACCTCATTTTACTTTAATTACTTCTTTAAAGGACTTATCTCTAAGCACAGTCACAGTCTGTGGTACTGAGGGTTAGGACTTCAATATATGAATTTGAGGCGGGGACAAAATTTAGCCCATAAGAGTTCTATTATTAAAAATACTGTTAAGATAGTAAATAATTATGAGAAAGGTAATCCATTGACTTAAATTCACCTCGGAATATCAGTGATTGTAGAAAACCAGTGAGTGTAGAAAATTGTAGTGAGTGTGAGGGCAGAAAACACCTCAGAGTCACAGGGAGTGTGAGACTGTGGAAGGTAACACGAGGCAAACCCTAATCACTACATTCATTTTCACAGGCCTGGGCCTTTTTAGATTTAAAAAACAGATGCAGATAGATGTTAAATGGTCAGGGTCACCGTGTGAACCAGCACTGTTTATTAGAGGCTTAAAACAAAGACACCTAAACTTTATTGTACCAAGAATCGCTGTAAAATCTTATTCAAGGTTCAGATTCCCTCACTCCAACCTCAGAGCTTCTCATTCCCATGTCTGAGATAGGGCTCAAAAATCTGGATTTTAAGAAGCATCCAAGAAAATTCTGATAGTGTTCATCATGGAGCACATTTTGAGAAACAATGGCATGAATAAAATACTAATTTTGGTTTATTTATTAAAAGTAGTAAATCTTGCTCTCAGAAAGGGGATATTGTCTGGCTACTTTAATTTTATTTGTCTGAAGGACTCTGTCTCTTACTAGCTTTCTGACGTACATCAAGTTAGTCACTCTCTCTCTCCTTGAAATCCTCATCTGTAAAATGGGCACATTAATAACACCTGCATTATAGATTGTTAATTTAAAAATAAATATCTTAAGATAATGCCTCATATAATAATTGCTCAATTAATCTTGGCTATTTTATGCAGCAAGATAGGGGAAGATATCAAAGTTAAGGAAAACTTAGGATATAGTGTGTATGCATATTCAGAAAGAAATAGACACGGGTTAAACAATATTGAATTAGTAGACCAGAATCCTGAGTAAGGAAAGGAATTAGTACTCATTGAGAATTTTCCAAGTACCAAACTCCTTGACATAAATTCTTAAAAAAATTTTTTTAACTTTATAAATAGATTTTATAAAATTACCTATTTTACATACCAGAGTACTAAATATCAGAGAGAATAATTAATTTGCAAACATAAAAAACTTGATAAATAGTAAAATAAGAATTCAAAATTTTGTCTAATTGATACAAGAATCAACACCGCCAAAGTAATTTTCCCTTCACTGAGGCCCCCTGTCCTGTAGTATCAATAAAATGTGACTAATCTGTTGGCAGTGATTTTAAGTAACTTTTGAGTAACTTCTGAAAGACCAAAAATCCTGCTGCCGATGTCTTTGAGCCACACATTCCTCCAACCTTCTCCAGCAGTCTAGATGCATGAAGAGGCGCAATCAAAATCAGCACGTTTTCTGGATGTTATCTGATCATATAAAATATAGTGATATAAAATGAATTTTATAACAAAATTTTGGTGAACAGTGCTTATTCTCTTTCAAAATATTTTTTGCCTATAAGAAGGGAACAGTGAGACTCAGTCATTTGTGGCTTTAAAATAGTTTTTGTTTGAATACTGCAGTCTGAGTTATGCTTATAAATCCCACACAGCAAATGGCCCCATGGTATAAAAATAAAGCTAGCAATGGAATTATTAAAAGTTAAACAATTCCTATATATCATTTCTTGAACTTTGAATGGGTTGCTCCACTTCACTTAGCAACTGCTGAATCCCTTATACAATGAACCACAGTGGTGAAATCAGGAATCAGGTCAGCAGAAAGTGTTTGTAATTTATTGCTTTCGTTATTTAAAATTGCATTAATAACCAATTCTACAGGTAGATATCTCAAAATGGCAATATATTATTATCTCTCATGGGTCTTTGTGTAGACTCGGTTCAGATAGCAGTTCTTGCTCCAAATATTTCTTGTAGTTGCTGTTAAATGGCAGTTGGGTTTGGAATGATCTGAAACTTGAATGGGCTGGACTAATTCAAATGTCTGGGGCCTCAGCTGGGAAGGCCAGAACAATTCAAGATTGGTTGATCATCTCTTGCACCCAACACTGCATTTTCATGTTTAACTTGGCCTTCTGCACAGCATGGAGATCTCAGGGTGGTCAGAATTTTCATATGGAGACTGGCTTCCCTAGAACATGTGCTCCAAGAGAGAGGA
Organism: Ceratotherium simum simum; assembly: GCF_057802395.1. Taxonomy (NCBI): domain Eukaryota; kingdom Metazoa; phylum Chordata; class Mammalia; order Perissodactyla; family Rhinocerotidae; genus Ceratotherium; species Ceratotherium simum. The sequence goes on along the minus strand of NC_141907.1, from coordinate 27,074,429 downwards.
AGTAGAAGCTACCAGGCCAATTAGGCATTGAGCCTGGAAATGGCAGGTCACTTGTGCCATATTCTATTGGTCAAGCAGTCATGGACCTCACTTTCCAGCCCTGATTCAAGACAGCAGAGAAATGGTCCTCACTATTTGATGGAGAAGTAGCAAATCACACTGCAAAAGAGCATGAGGGATGGAAAATATCATTGTGGCCATCTTGGCTGGATAAAATCAGTGAAGGAGAACCACCATAACAATTATGGACTAAGGAATTTATTAATGGAATTAGATATTACACAAGTGTGGTAGGATCCAGGGAAATGATTCAAAAATAGGCGTTGGAGAAGTAGAAAATAATTGGGTAGAATTTTTCTGGTAAATATTGAAGCTAGTTACATCCAGCTTCTAGAGTAGAAACATGAAGTTGGCTGGTATAGAACTCTGCGGAAAGGTGTTGACTCTGCTTTTTGTGGCTACCTCCTCCCTGAGTTTTGCAACAAAGCACCTGGGGGTGGCCTTGGGGCTGCTGTTGGTAAGCATGCCTGGCAGTCAGTCGGGAATCAGAATTGGATGCAGAGCAGGTAAGAGCAGGGACAAATTGGAAAACATTTGCACCACTCTTTTTCCAAGACAATACGCCTATCTCAAGCCTAATGTCTGTTTCTTCACTCTGCCTCCCAAGTATTCATCCATTTGTACTTGGAATCACATAGGAAAGAGGTTCCTGGGGTGTATACTTCCCAATATAACCAAGTTGCCATTATTCTATGGCAATACAGCATATATATTCAGTGACTCTGATCAGGGTTTACAAACACGTCTACAAGCCAATTATTTGAAGAATCTTACCTTGTCAGGAAAAATCACTGAATGAGGTTTTTTTTGTTTTTTGTTTTTTTTTTTTTTTGAGAAGGATAATCATATATTAGTAAAGTATCACAATAACTATGTAGGCACACTAGGTCTAATTGGGTATATAGTCCACCATACTAATAAATTTTTATCAAGTGGCTTTGTATTGCTCTAGTATTAGTCATCTAACTGCCTCTTCACTCATTTCTACAATGCACATTTATTGGGTGCTACTACATGCCAGATATCGTGGACCTCAGATGGCTTTATTTACAGAGTTGAAATACTTTCCTCCCTTATTTTATGCAGATTTCATATTCTTGAAAGCCATTTTAATCAGGAATTCATATATTTGCATTGAATCGTAATTTTGGGAAGGACTGTGAAAGGTTATTCAGGCAAAACTACTCTTAAATCACCGGTTCTCTCCATATTTCCCCAGTGTGCTGGTACAATCAGCACCAGCACAATGAACTGACCTGAATGATGACATGTCAACTACCATTAATAGCTGAATTGGTACACAAAGGTTCTGAGGGTGTCTACATTAGTCCTGGAAGTGGATTCAAATATGTTAGAAAATTGTTTCCCATTTCAATCTGATTTTTTAAAAAGTATGTGATTTAACATCTTGTAAATGCATTAGTGCTGTGAAAACTACCAAGAAAAAAGCACATTTGTAAAGATTTCCTTGCCTTACTTTGTCTTGATGTGTAAGTTGAAATTATTTTAGCTTTTAGGAACATAGATGGTTTGACATTTCTCCTTTTTTTCCCTTCACTTTTAATTTCCCACTAGCAAACTCCCTTCATGAGCAAGACTGAAAGGCCATGTCATTGTTCTGTGCAAAAAATTTCAGCAAACAGGGAGATTGCTTAGGAACCACATTAAGCACTTCTTTTTTTCTCCGTATGATTGATTATCCATAACATCCTCAATCAGACAACAACATATTTCAGTTTCACACAAAGGAACTAAATTGAGTTAAAGAATGAGACAGTGAGAATGAGAGTGAGTGAGAGACAGCGAGCTCCTTTTTTCATGATTATCTGCCAATTAGTCCTTAAATTATTGGGATCTTAGATCTGACCTCAAGAAGTTACTTTTTCACTTACTTTCTGTAAGTACAATAGAGGCTACGTGACAATCTAAATTTGTGTGATTTTTGACTACCTAGACAATAGATTAGTCAATGAAGAAAATACACAGCCATTTGCTTTTAATCTCAAAAATGTAATTTTAAAATTTTTATAGATATAAAAAATGACTATAAAATTAAATAAATTAAATTTATTTAATAAATTAATCGTAAAATTAAATAAAATAAATTTCAGTCTTTATGTCAACAATTCTGAATTGCTATAAACACAGCCTTAAATGACTGTACTTTTCAGTACAACTTATTCAAAGACCTGCCTTAGTAGCCATTTAAAAATTAACTCTCTTTTTCATAAAACATTTTTTTATTTCCTGTTTAAAAATGATCAGTGCATCTAAACTCTTATTGTCTGTGATTTTATCCTTCTCACATTTTTTCTTCTAAAATTCAAAATTTGATCCCCAAAAATGACAGATACTGTTTCTACTATATGTAACATATGCTTTATTTCTTAATTTTCTCATATTACCAGCTGATATCTTTGAAAACTTCATTTCAGTCTACATATATCACAGAACCTAAAACGTCACTTAAATTCTGCCTCTTTTCTGGTGCCCAATGTCACAAAAGGGCCATCCTCTTAGTTTAGTTCATGAACATTGTAATGTAGATGATTTTTACATCAACCTCTTAACTGATCTCCTTCTCGCCAGGCTCTTCTGAGTGCAACTTTGCTAAGCCCTTTAAATACATCATCACTTCTAACACATACGCACATGATGCACACACACACACACACACACACTCACACACGCACATTCTACGTCGTTCAGCAAACATGTAGCAGAACTTGGACTTGAATCCAGGTTTTGTGATTCCATAATCTACCTATTCTCTTAAGCAGTACATTCTACTCTTAGTCATTTTTGTCTTCCCACAAGACCGTGAACTCTGCGAGGACGAGAACTATATCTTATTTTCCTTCATATACCTGGGCTTATCCTAGATCCTAGAACAGAGTTGTAACTCAATAAATATTTAATAAATAAATGTATTTAAATAGGAAAATCATGTTAGGTTTTTCCTGCCAGATTGAAACTAACAAAACACTAGATTACCTACCCTATACCCAGAGTATATTAGGCAAATGTTTTTGGTACATAACATTACTACTTCATTTAGTATTTCCAGGTGATATTTTTGGGCCAATGGATAGAACCACATGTAGAATATTTGAGCAACTATGAGCAATAGTCTGATGGTCAGAGCTGTCCTTGATGGCAGAGAATTCTTCATCAATGGAGTTATTTAGGCAAAACGTGAACTGATCACTAGAACTAGCCATCAGAGAACAAACAAGAATGGAAAGAATTATTAGACTACATACTAATCAAGGCCATTTCATACTCAAGTATTTTTTCTATTTTGTTTTATAATTGAGTCCATAACATAACTCTATTTTATACCACAAAGAGGTGACAATGCAGAACACACTCATTAGATTGCACATCATCAATTCTTTTCCCTTTCAAGTAGTATTTAAATTCTTTTAAAACTGATTTTATCTGAATAAAGACATCTAAAATGTTCAGGGTACAGATGATAAAATAGCTAACCTCTAGGGATGACTATGTATATTTGTGCCACAGCTGCCAATGTTAAGAAGCCCTGAAACATGGTCCAATAACATAACAAATCTAAAGTGACACAGTTAATCCAAGGAAAGGGGCCAACACACACTATGTAATCCTTTTTTTTTTTGCTGACTTGCAGAAGAGCAAACATCAGTATGTAATGATGCATTATGACACCAAATAGCAGGGGTTAGGGGCAAGCACAGGCTGAAATCTTTTCCGCAGCATTTTTAAAAGATTCAGAGCCACTTACTGCCCTTTTTTGCTGGTGTAAGCATGAATCAGTTTAACAGCTCAATTTACAATGTTATTGCTCACGGAGGGAATAAAAAATATATCAGATGTTCTAAGAAATCTATATAAGTGAGAAATTAGTAATTTTCAATTGTGCACAGTGAGAATGTTTGGTTTTTCAAAAGCAATTTAGTATCCTAGAGAAAATGAATAAAAATTTATTCTTCACTAAAAGGACAAAAGTATTGGTAAGTGAATGTATTTGGACATAAAAATGAAATAATTTCTCATAGTCCTGAATTAGCTTCTGCAGAGATAGAGTAATTTTAGGTTTATTTTCCTTTTTGTAACAGAAAACTCCTTTTTATTCTACTAGTTCAAAGAGTTTTACATGTATTTGGGCATTTTAGGACAATGAGATTGATAAGTCCAGTGGCAATAATTGGATATCAAGTGACTGAAGAAAACATTGCTTAAATGGACAACATTGAAATCAATTCAAGTCAATTTTCAGTCTGGTAAAACAATAAGACTTCTACAACAATCAAGTTATTTTAATTGAGAAGTACACAATCCCACAAGGCCCAGTTCAGTACGCCGGTTTAAATTCCCAAGTTAGAAACAAGTTAAATTTGGCTCATTATTTTAAGGAGTGTTATAACAATTAAATAGAGCAGATATCTTCAAACTTGTGCAGGGATATAAAGAGACAGTTAAAATAACTCTTCTGTTGTAGAATTACTGATAATAATTGGGAAAATAATGGGAAAAAAACACTAAGGTAAATGCTAGCAGACCTGGGTTTTAATCTGGGTTCTTATACTAATTAGCTCTGTGAGTAAGATTGAGACCTACTGCCAGGGAGTTATTTCTCCTCCGTGAGGCTCCAGTTTCTTCATATACAAATGTAGAGTTTCAGATCCAATGATCACAGAGGTCTCTTTCAACTTGCACATTCTGGCTATTTGTGATACTGTCTTTGGATACAGTATTATTCCAAAGACAGCAAAGAGCATCCATATTGGTCATCATTTCAAAATACATGGGAGAAGAGAAGTTTTATATTCTAAGTTTCAGAACTTATTAAGATTTAAAACCTTAAGCAGAGTGAAATAAAACACATGGTACTTTTTGGGTGAATTTTTACAAATTCAAGTCGCTTGGAAAACATCCTGAATATGCAGGATACAACGGGAAACCATTTACCTCTTAGCCAGTGGAATTAGCAAGCTGGCACAGAAATGTCTGTTCAGTTAAGGTCTCTGTGGTTGGAAGGATGGTTTTGGGTTCTTAAGTGGGCACTGGCCAGCTGGGTGATGATGGACAAGCTACTTACATTTTGGGGGGCTTTATTTTCCTCATTTAAGAAATAGAGATACTTGCATTTAATTACATAGTCATTCTCAGACTTACATGAAAAAGAAACTAAGTGCCTTGGCACTAAAAGATGTTTGCTAAATGTTAATTCATTTTCCCTTGTGTGCAGTATTTACTGAAGTCATTGCAGTGTTTTTTTTGACCCATGTATTTAGAAGCTGTTTGATGGGAACATTTCAATGTCCTAGAAAGTAGAAACAGCTTTTTCCCACTTCAATTCACCAAGCCATTTAGTTCAAACTAAATTCAGACAAATCTGCATTTAAAAACTCAAAGTGAGTGCACCATAGACAGTACAGTATTTTTGGGGGGAAAGAAAGAGCATCTTCTCCTTTGGAGAGCTCCTAAAGCAATGCTTCGATGCCTGCCGTGGAACTCAACTAACACTGTTAGCAAAAATAGTAAATGTTAATCACACTGAGAATTTTTCTACATTGGAAAAATAAGGCATAATTTTGAAGCTAAAGGCAGTTAATTCTGCTGCTCCTGTCAGGTGGCATTACTGGAAAAACTGCAGCACTACCTTTTTCCCAGGCAGAGGGAAAAATAACAGTTACAGTTAAATACACTGTATATTTTTATATAATTTTTAATGAAGTGCTAGTATTTATATCTTGATGCATTGAAAAATGCCTCTGCCAAGATTTCCAACTTCTTTATCCCATCCTCCATTTCTATATTCAGTTTCTATTCTTCATTTAATAAAAGAAATCTAAGACACATTAGAGAATCAAAATATTTAATAGTTATATAACGTTTATAACTGTTATGTAATAAAATTTATTTTTTTGCATTATATTTTTTCCTTTTTCATATTTGGACACTTTTTTTACACATTTTCTATTTACTTTGTTGTAGCTTTCATCTGACAAACTGATTAGCCAGTTATATTTATGGCTAAGCATTGTGCTGAAAGGGACATAGCTCAGCATATTTATGGGATTGAAGCAACCAAAGATAGCGATGCACCAAAGTGAAGCTCTGGTCAGCATTTTGATCATTTTAATTTGTGCCATGCTGGTATCTTCTATTCATTGGAGAGGACATGTGTCAAAAAACTGTTAAAAGCAGAATAATACATTAAACATAGGACCTATATGCTCTCTAAAATGGTGTTTCTGTTTTTACCCGCTCAATATATTAGCCCAGTATCAACCTGAAAACACTGTCTCTGACCTCAAGAAAGTTACTTGGTAGATACATATGACTTAACTAGAGAACATTTGAGGAAGCACAAAATAATAGAAAATAAATTATTCTCAAATGCTGAGGGGATGATGCATCATAATATATGACAAGTTGTAATGAGAAACCTAGGGACTGAGTTACAACCTCGTAACACTGAATCAATACGGGAACCAAAGTCAGGCAGGAGGATGCAGCCTGCTATGATCCACACTTTACTCAGACCACCAAGTTCAAAGTTACATATCAGCTAAGGACTCAAGAGTGAGGGTTGGGTGTGTCTTGAGGCAGGTTTTCTGTTAGGAACTTCTATAGAGAATGCAGTGTCATCACTTAGAGTTTTGATTCTACAATTATTCTGCATAAAACAATTTGTTCCATGTTTTAAAGAGAGGCATTACGTCAATGCAACTATCCCAATATTTCTAAATTTTGTCTACACTTGCATTTAAAGGCCCGTCCTCCCTCCAAATAAGGTGGTTTTTTTGTTGTTGCTATTAGTTTTTTTGTTTGTTTTTTGCTTTTGTTTTGTTTTTTAAAGCTGATAGTATTGAGGAAGACCGATTGATGGAGGTAGAGGGGTGAGGAGAAAAGGAATTTGTTTTCAAGAAGAAATGAGAAAGAACAACAAAAATAATTTTTGAGGACACACCTCTTGAAAAAGTGACGCAAATACATTTTTACCATGTCTATAAGCAAAAAGCAGGGAACCTCTCCACATATCAAACCAGAGGCCTTCAATAATTGCTAATGGAAAAGACTCGTTGCATGGTAAAGTACCAGCCTGGGAGCTGAAGAAAAAGCTGTTCTCATGGATCTGCTGCATCGAAGAGACTTGTGCAACAGTGGGAACTACCGCAATATGTGACAGTGACAAGGGCTGATGTACATTGAACTCTCCCTACACGCCTGGGTCTATGTTAAGTATTTTCAGAGACCATCTCATATCACTCTCTTATAGCATCATCAAGGTTTAGGTACTATTATTATCAGCCCATTTTCAGAGATGAGGAAATGGAGACATTGAATGATAGTCAATAAGTCTCAGTCTTGGAGACATATTAGAAACACCTGAAGGTATTTTAAAACTACTACCAGGGCCTGAGTTTAGAATCTCTGGGAGGTGGAGGCAGGCATTGGTATTTTTTAAGCCTCTGGGATGGTTCTAATATGAAACAAGTGTTGCAAAACACTGAATTAAGTTATTTCCCCAAGGTAAGACGATGAACGTGGGGTCAGGATGGCACCCAGCAGGGCGGACTCTAAATGATACATTCAGTTGTCCTGTAACATACATTTGAGGAAGCAACTGCAGGCTGGAATCGATGGTCTGGTTCACACCTACTCCAAAATGATGACAGCATGTTACCGCAGGTCCTCAGCACCTTGTTCTTGGACACTCTTTCCTTAAAAAGACCCCTGTGGCTTCTCACTGCTCTAACTGTAAAGAAAAACAATGTTTCACCTGGACTACAAAGACAAAAGCCCTCAGAACATGGCCTCTTCCTAGCCCTCCAGTCACATCTCCCTGGGAGACGATCCTCAGGCAGTGGCTTTTCCCATCCCCTGTTTCTAGGTTTTCCCAGAGACAGTAGCCTCTGCTTGGATTATGCTTTCTTTCCTTCTTCCCCAAATTAATCCCTACTCTACCTCGTAATTTCATTTCAAGGGTCATTTCTCAAGGAAAACATGATTTTCTTGACCAGGTCCAAGTCTTTGCCCTCTCCCACTCCCCCCACCCACCTTATGGATTCTCCAACCTTTGCATTCTTTTCATCTATTTTTGCAGCTTCTCTTGTTGACTACATACAGGTGATTGCTGAATCTGAGTCTCTAACTTCCATCACTCTCCCTAGCCTTAAAGCAAATACTTAGTGGGTATCTCTATTTCTTTTTCCTTGTGCTATCTTAAAGTCTAGCTGTCTTATAGCAAAATTTATCTTCCTGCTCTAAAATGTACTTCTCCTTAAGTTTTTATTTGCACTAAGAATATTCTCTTTATTGCCAGGGCTTGAGTTGTTAGAACCACCCATGAGTCCTCTTTCATCCAGTATTTACACTCTGTTGGTCAACCATGATAGCTGAATACTCAAAATGCCTTCTTAGTTTATTTTCTTCTTTTCATTCCCACTGTCACCTCAAAGTTCGAGACCTCATCACTTCTATTGATGTCTCTAATTGAGACTACTAGAGCAATGCTGAATGTGTGTTGGACAACACACATTAGATGCACTAGATTCATGTGTAGAGCTCATTGCAATGATATCTGTGCCTTATCCCAGATCAAATGAATCTGGACCCCTGAGGCTAAAGCTTTGAGATCTGCATTTTAGGAAATTCCCACATCATTCCTCTGCACGCTGAAGATTGAGACTCACACAACTGCATAACTTTGTAAGCATTGTTCTAATCCCAATTTTTTCTTGCTTCAATCAAACATAGATGCTCCTTCTGTATTAATATTCCAAAGAATTATTCCAATAATAAAATACTCAAACTGAAATAAGTTCTGAAACTCCATTGCAGGGGTAAAGAGTTAAGAATACATCTAAAGTTTAGTAAAGATGTTTTATTTCCTCTTTGTAAACTTACTTTCCCACATATATTCTGTTGATTTTTTTCTAAACACAAATTGCAAGGCATATTTCTGGAGATTTTTCTCTGTATCGGGTTATCACTTTTACACCCTTGTACAAATCGGCTTGCTTTTTTTCCACCTAAAACATGCTCGTTCCAACATATGCCTCAAATGACAAATTTCTGTGCTCATCTCAAATTAAACCTTTTAATTACTCTTTGGTGATCTCTTGAGTAGTGACAGCCAAGAATTTTATTAGGCATCCAAAATATTAACAACAGCTATTCCATGTTTTGTGCTAACTCAGTTCCGTCACACTTTTCAAAATATCATAGGGACTCCAGAAGTGACTCTCATCTCTCTTTTCACCTTATGAACTCTGTGCTGCTCAGTTAAAAATGTGTCTTAATGTAAAACTGTGTCTCAACATATTTGAGTACCTAGTTTAACTGCTGTGCCAATTAATCCATATGCCACCTCTGATGTTGGGATAATTCAGATGCCACCGTCTTGAGAACTCAATGCAAATATTGTATCCATAGAACCTAAATGCTTCTAACCACTGAGTGAGCAATAATGTCCTTATCTAGAGAGTTTTCCTACTGGAGGAAAAGCACTTCTTTCTTGTCTCTTCCACATGACACCTTCTCGCTCCTCCCACTACTTTAAGTCATTCATGTTTTCATTTTGTTCAGATTTAAGTGGTTATTGGATAATACTCCTCTCCCAATTTACAAGCAACTGAGAAATGAAAAGTGAGATTAATGTAGATTAAACAACTATTACTGATTAAAACTGCATTCGAAGATGGGGTTTATGTGCACGGCTAAAAGGCCTTATAGCACTCACCTGAATTAGAATGACTAACACAACTGGACAATCTCAGGCACTCACGACAGGGCTAGGCTCCTTGTTGCATAGCAGAGGAGCGGACAAGAATGGACCTGCTGGAAAGAAACAATCCTGATGTAGTATTCTACTTGAGGAGTTCCCCCCAAACACTCTGGACTGCTCTGTACCCCTCATACACTTCTTTAATCTGATTAGAAAGTTTGGAAAGAAACTTCTTTTTCCATGCTCTCTTTTTGTTTTTTTCTTTATAATCTGGGAGTCCGGTTTCCCAGAAAGAACATGAATCCTACCTGCTTCTTCATGGCACGGGTATGAGGGGCAAAGCTCCAGTGGAAAGGTCTCTGTAGTCCAGTTTGGCCAGTGGCATGCTAGGTACATCTTTACATATGAGCCACATTCTCCAATCTTTTATCAGGAATAAAGGACTCTCACTGATAAAATGTATATCTTTGAAAACAGGCCAGAGAGTGTCATTTCTCAAGAAAAAAGCCCCCATTTGCTCCCTATTTCACTCAGAATACAAGCCACAGTGCACACACTGGCCTCACAGTCCTTTGTGAGATTGTTCCCCAAGACCGGTCTATTCTAATCTCCTACCCCCAAGTCACTTTTCTGCAGCCATCCCAGCCTTCTTGTTTGTCTGAAAACATATGAGACATTTATTTGACCTGTTCCTCCACCTGGGATTCTCTTCCTCTAGATAACTCCCCCAAACCTTCAAATCTTTGCTGAAGCCTCACCTTCTCAATGAGGGCTACCCGGGACACCTATTACCCTGTTTAACACTGCAACCTAGCCTCCCCCTGCACTACCAAGTCTGCCTCCCTGCTCTGCTCTTTACTTTTCTTACATTATCAACGCCAAATGCACTATGCACTTTACTCATTTATTTTGTTCATTATTCATTAACTCTTTTTCTCAACTGAAAGTTCCACTAGGGTGGCAGTTTTTGTGTCTTCTGTGCTATGATGTATCCTAAGCACAAAGAATAGTCCCTGGCACATAGTTAGCACTCACTCAACACGAGGAAAGTCAGCCTGGGATAGAGACAGAGATCATGACACTAGTTCCCATAGACCTGATATCCCTGGAGTATGAGGGCAAAATAAATGATAGTTATTTTAAAAATATAATTTCTTTTCCCATTTTGGGCTACTTGAATGCTTTGCTGCTAAACGTGTTTATAACCTCAACCAATATACACTGTCACTTACTTTTCTAAAAATTAAATCAAATTGTTTAAACAATGACTAGTACCACAAATCATTTAAATGGGACAGTTTTGTGTATGTGAAATTGCCAATATATATATTTGCTATAATTAAATCTATATATTTATCTGACACAGAATAAATTATTTAAGCTTTTAAACTCTGTCTGCTGACTGTTGTTATTTTTAATTTCCAACAACAATAGAACAGACACAGTACAGAATAGCGTGAAGCTGCTGTATATTATGATTTGCTGCTGATATAAAACATTTTTTCTGAGAAAAGAATTAATAACATTTAAAGAAGAGAATATCAGTAGTATTTTATATAAATGACATTTTGCATGTAATTGAATAGCAAATTTATACATGTTCATTATACTCATACATTTTTTGGAATATATATGTGACGAAATGAGGGTAAGAAAGTTTTGCTCTATTTCATGTTTAAGGCATTGTTTAATATGAAATTGAAGACTCTATAGTGTATCTTCAATAAATTTGTACATCTTAATTCATGCTCTGAAGAGCAATAATGGGATCACTTGCTTTTCACTAAAAAATTACTTTGCCTGAATATTATATTTATAAAATATTTCAATAAATATTTGGATGTTCTCTCACAGAACATAGAAATAAATTGGTTTTGAGTGTCAGAACTGTGTGCTTATTTAATAAGCCAGGCATCTTTAATATTTAGGAAATGTCCGTGACAATGAATTTTATTATTGTGGGTCAATGTGAAAAAAAATGGACCATTTAGGTCATTGCTTCAGGTACAATTATAAAAGGTTTCACTATCATTGATTCTGTTATTCTTGTCAGAACATTTCATTGTTAATTCTTTCAGTCATTCAACAAATTATTATTAAGTACCTTCAGTATGCTTGGACTACCTTTGTCATTACACTTACTACATTGTTTTGAACATTTCCCAATAGATTTTAAAGTCTTTAAGGTTAAGGGCTATGGTTTATTTCAATTTTTATTGTACCTAGAAGCTAGGAAGCTTTCATAAAAAATAATGTCGAAGTTAACTGAAAGAGGTGCTGAAGACAGAGTGAGCATATGTTCCCTGCACCCAAGGAAGTTAGCATCTAGTGAGGTGGGCATCTTAAGTGAATTAACAATAATGACAACATTATGTGAAATGTTACTACAAAATTGTGCAAATGATGTTCGAGGAAAGATATCTAACATATTCTGCGTCCAGAGGAGAGATTCATCAGGAAATGCTTCCAAAATGATGACACACTGAGAGGTGAAGTAGTAGATTCCCAGCCAGATATGTATTATAAGAATATTTCTTACAGACAGAATAGAATATGGAAAGCCAAAGAAATACAGCAAGGCAGAATATGTTTGGAGCTGATTTTTATGTTTAAAAACAGCAGTTAGTCAAAAATACTTAATGTATATATATATTTTTTTGTCTAGAGATGCAGATATATTAGTACACAAGTATTTTTAAAATTTCTCAAAATGTAATTTGAAACTAAGTGTGACACACGAATTAATCACCTGTAAGATAAATCCTATAAACTTGCTAAACATTTGTCAAGATCTTGATAAATTTTACATAGGCAATATAGGTGTTCCAAATCAACAAAATAGTCTGAAAACTTTCAGATAAGATATAGTCTTTCAAAGAGTGTTTTGTTATGTTAATGTGTTAATTGTAAATTAACCCTAGAACTGGAGTTATAATTCACTCATAAGTAATTAAAGGACAGACAGAAGGGAAGAACAGAGGAAGGGAGGAAGGAAGGCAAAGGAGAGGGAGGGAGAGAAAGAATGAGGAAGAGGGAGAGAAAGAATGAGGAATAGGGAAAGAAAGAAATGAAGGAAGGAAGGAAGGAAATGAAAGAAAGAAAGGAAGGAAAGAAGGAAATAAGAAAAAGGGAGCGAGAGGGAGGGAGGGAGAGGTAGAGGGGAGGGAGGAAGAGAGGAAGGAAGAAAAAAGGAAGGGAGGAAGGAAAGGAGGAAAGAAGGAAGGATTTGGGGCCCGGCCCCGTGGCTTAGCAGTTAAGTGCGCGCTCCGCTACTGGCGGCCCAGGTTTGGATCCCGGGCGCGCACCGAGGTATCCATTGCCTGGCTAGGCTGAGGCTGCCTCCCACATGCAGCAACTAGAAGGATGTGCAACTATGACATACAACTATCTACTGGGGCTTTGGGGAATAAAAGGAGGAGGATTGGCAATAGATGTTAGCTCAGAGCCGGTCTTCCTCAGCAAAAAGAGGAGGATTAGCATGGAAGTTAGCTCAGGGCTGATCTTCCTCCCCCCCCAAAAAAAAGAAGGAGGGATTTGTAGATCTGTCTCTGACTATATTCTTAATAGTGAGATAATGTGTTAACTCAACATGTCCAAAACTGGATTCCCAGTATTTCCTCCTATAGTCTTCCACATCTCAGTATATGTCAACTTTTTCTTTCCAGTTTAGTAGGTCAAATATCTTGTAGCTATTTACAATTTATCCACTAAGTCTCTTGGGACTTTTTATTTACTTAAGAGATAGGTGTGTTTGACAGAAGTTTGTTGTTGCTACTATCATTATTGTTGGAAAGTACAAGTATAACAAAAGGATCATTGCAGATGAATAATCAAAACCGAGGGCTGTTGTATATTTGTTGGATTGGTCTGCAGCATCCATTCAACTTTCTTGTAGTCTACTTACCTGTGATGCACAGTCTAGAAAGTTAAATCACATTGACCCAACTCTCTTGCATATAGAGTTTGGGATGGAAATTAGAGACTGCCATTTAGATGTGCTTACTGAGATTTGAGAGGTTGAGGTATGAAATAGCACCATTCTACTGCCAATCTCAGTGCTGGAGATATCAGGCTCTCTACTGCAGTGCTCAGGTGTTCATCCACTAGTTTCATGAGTGACAAGCCACTGTTATAGCATCAGTAGTTTCCAGATTCTTGGCTCACAACTACAGTAGTGTGTTTTTTTTTTTTTTTTTGAGGGAGATCAGCCCTGAGATAACATCCATGCCAATCCTCCTCTTTTTTGCTGAGGAAGACTGGCCCTGGGCTAACATCTGTGCCCATCTTTCTCCACTTTATATTTGGGACGCCGCCACAGCATGGCCTGACAAGCAGTGCATCGGTGCACACCCAGGATCTGAACCCGGGCCGCCAGCAGCGGAGCGTGCGCACTTAACTACTACGCCCAGGGCCGGCCCCCAGTAGTGTGTTCTTAAATTCAACAATCCTTCCTGATTCCTCCCATTCCTGAGTAGTGCAGATACAGAAGCTCCTATACTGTTGCAGTCTATAGTATTGTTTAGCAGTCACTTTTTGAGGACAAGCCTAGACCCTGCTTCGCTAGCCATTTAATATTTTTCAATTACCTAAATAATTGTAACAAAAATGTTATGTCTAAAATAGCTGGAGAAATTTCTGCTCCCCTCCTCTGATCTAGGATCTATCATTGTATACTGTAAGAACTCTCAAATCATGCTTTCAAATGTATCATGCATATATTGTGCTTTTGGCCTAAATGCAAGTTTCTTCTACATTAAAACTAAATTATTTCACTTGTATCTCTATAAAAATCGTTACCATTCTTAATGATAGTGGATGCGTAGTAAGCATTTACTTATTTCAATAATTGGATTCCCATATTCTTATTATAATTGTATTTAGACAATATTTATTAAACTATTTTTAGTTTAAATATTTAGTTTAAATATTTAGTTAAATATTAAAATATTTATTAAAATAGTATCTGTGCCCTGGATACTATTCCATGTACAGAAGTAATGAAGCAGACTGAATTTCTCTTCTTATGGGGCATATAGAAAAGTGGAAGGACTCCAGGTAGTAAGGCATAGTGTTCAAGTGTCTTCACTTCTTCCTGCTAACATGTGGTTGCCTTAATTTTACTCCGTAGCAATACGTTTTGCATTTTTTTTTTAGTAGCTAGACTCTTACCTCTTTCTTTAAGTCATTCTCCTAAAGATGGTGCTGTTGGTAAATTCCAATGTCTAGAACAATTTTTTTCTCAATTCCAAAAAATATTGCAAGACCATATGTCAGTATATAAATATCTAACTGGTTTTCCCCTCTCTGTTTGAAGTATCCATGGATTTGTATCTAAACAAGCATTAATGTGTTTTAATATTAGAATCAAATTCACAGAGTAATAATTAATACTGTTCCATATTTTAAAGAATGCAGTTGAAAATGGGAGAATTTAGTTTAAAGATGTAATCAAAAAAGGTTTGTCTCATCCTCAGCATTCTGCCACTGTTTTTCCTTACTTTAAAAAATGTCAAGGTTGAAAAGATTTTAATGCCTTCGTTATGAATCTTCCTTATGATACTTAAAAAAAATCTTTCCTGTTGTTTTCAGAGAGTTGAATATATCCTGTATGGCCTAATAGGATACACGATTTAATATTTTTGAGGAACTGAGGGCATTTTCTGCACACTTTCTAATCCCATTAAATTTAGGATTATTCTTACAGATCTTGTCTTCATGGTCACAGCCTCTTGACAACATGATCTTCAGGTGTTGGTATCATAAACACACCGAATTGTTAATAATTCCTGAGTCTTGAACCTTTATCTCTACTTGAGAGAATCAAGAAGTTCTTCACGGGTTTTTCTGACTTATGTTCTCAACCATTTATTTTCATGCCTACATTATTGCACAAGATCTTTTCAAGAAAATTGCAATGTGATGAGCTTGGTGATTCTAAACTCAAAACTCAGCTGAAGGTTGGTTGTTGGTTTTGTGTATACATATGCATAGATAGATATTTAGATAGATAAATAGGTAGATGATAGGTAGAAAGCTATAGATAGATATAGATATAGCTACCTCGCATAGCTTAACGTAAATATGACCCTTCACATTCTTTCTTTTGCTGACATTACAAGAAGTTTTTCTAAGATAAATAAATTTTTACTTTTCTTTCATGATCTCAAATACCTCTGCTGGTTTCCAGAGCACTGGCAAGAAGCTTCAATTGCTTCAAATATATCTGATTGTTAGCAAGACCATCAGTGATCCTAGAGATTAGAAAACAGTTAACCCTTTTAAAATGACACTATTTCCTCTACTGCAATTAATGTCACAACTACTACACCTTTGAATTACTACTGCCTTTTTACATACGCTGCTGAATCCCTTTAGAGAATTGTTACTCTCAGCAACATGTCTTTGTTTTTTGCAGTCCAGCTCCAATTCTTTGCAGACTAGTCCATCTTTCTGCAATTTCTCCTTCCTCCTCCATGATTCTTTTATTCCTCACTCTGCCTGGCTCCTATCTTTGATCTTCTTATTCCTTTTCTGTAGCTAAAAAGATCCTGTGTTTGCTCTGATAAGTTTCAAAAGACCCATGCCCTTAAGGAACTCATCATCTACCAGAGAAGACCCAGTGATAAACAAGTGAACAAAATATGTGTTGCCCACTGATGTCAGCCAAAGGGGAAGTTGTCGCCTATCCAAAAAACCTGATTGTTTCCAGCGGCGAGAATGTGACAATTTGTTTTCTCTAAGCTCTCTGCCTCGATGTCAAGCCTGACATTTTCAGGACCCTGGGAAATGGAAGAAATATATAAGTACTGTCCATATTACAGAGAATGGAAAAACCTAACAGAGTCTTATCTGAGAAAATCGAATGTGAGTCAAGGGCTGAGCAAACCACAACAGCGAATTACCTAATGATTGTTCAAACTAAAAGCTAATCATATGCCAAGCACGAGTCTACCTGTTCTAAGCTTTATCTGTGTATTAACTAAATTATTAATAAAAATTATTTACACATTAGGAACTGAGACACCAAGAAGATAAATAAACTTGCCCAAGGTTATATAGCTGGTAGGTGGCAGAGATCTGACCTGAACCCAGGATGTCTGGCTGCAGAAGTAGTGCTCTGAACCACGAGGGTATATAAATTCCTCCCACAATCTGGAAAGATTCCTGGGATTCTGTAAAATCTAATTGTGTACATACACATATATGTAACATGCATATGTGCACACACAGAGTACATATATATACACACATACACATACATACATATAATATTTGTATAATATTTAACTGTTCACAAAGTATTATCACATGTACAGTCTCATCAATCACAGCCAGCACTCTTGATGTTAAATCTTGTCACAATATAGAAAAAAACCTGAGGCTTCTGAGTGTGAAGAAAGTTGTTCAAATTCACAGTTTATAAGATTTACTTCTAAGTATTCTGATTGCATGCCCTGGACATTTGCCATTCCTGCAATTAATATTCCTATGAAAACTTGATATAAAACCCAAATCAGAAAATATGGCTAGATATAGCTGGACTGATCTACTTTATTGATGGTTTTTATTTTATGATTGAAAAAGACTTGTCAGTTTTTCTAGTTTCTTCTAAGCAGTGGAAATGGTTTTCATTAACTTATCTTAATTGAGCCCAATTAGATTTTCAAAGGTACTGTGGTTGAAATTATAACCACACTGTGATCCACAAATTGAAAAACCAAGTGCTCTTGGATCTACCATAGTGTAGGATTAGCAAGTTTATAATACATAAAGACTTGATTGATCCAGTTTCTTCTAAAAGAATTTATATTGAACAGAGTTAAATTTTTTCCTTTTCATGGAACGTTTCTATTTAAAGGATGCTTTAGTAAGCAATATTTCTGAACTATTCAAGACTCTTTCTTTGTGGTGATAGAAACTGAACTCAAACTGCAAATTTACCATTTCTTTGAAAGGAAAACTCAGGGTTTCAGCTTCAGGAATGACAGGTTCTAGGAGTTCAAATTTGTCTTCAGGAACTTGAATCTTCTCAAATATTAATCCTACTTTTCCCTCTACTGGTTTCACCCTCAAGAAGGCAGAGAGCCTCATCTATTCCAATTTGGCAAGATGATCCTTGTGTTTCTAAATCTCTGTCTTATTAGTTTCATAATTTCAAATGGAAGTGAAGTTTTTCTTTCCCAAAATTGCAGAAAATATTTTGAAATTAAATCTTACTGGGCCGCCTGCCTACTCTTGAACCATGAGGAAGAGATAGGGGTATGGTGGCTCTGGAAAAGAAAATGAGAGTGTTTCCAATAGAAAAAAAATAGTGCATGTTTGCTGAACAGGCAAAACATAACATATGTCGAGTACTGTGGTTAGCAAGAAGTAACAGATGTCCACCACAATGGTGAGTCAATATATATTGAATGAGGGAAATGGTTATTTATAAATAAATGTATCTGCTCTAGAGAAGAAATTCAACTTAAGGCAGAAAGGCTAACTTTGTAGGTGTTATTTAATAGTACAGTCATTCATGACAGAATTTTTTAATTAGCAGATATACATACACATTTTTTTTATTCAGAGTATACACGCACACAATAATATGATAACAATATATCTGAGTTGATAAAAGCAAATGTTTCTTTTAGAAGAATTCATAAATTTTTTTTTTTTTTTTTTGGTGAGGAAGATTGGCCCTGAGCTAACATCTGTGCCAATCTTCCTCTACTTCACATGTGGGACACCACAACAGCATGGCTTGATGAGCAGTGTGTGGATCCGTGCTCAGGATCCAAACCCTCAAACCGCAGCAGACGAACTTAACCATTACACCACTGGGCCAACGTCTCATAAATACTTTTAAAAGCTTCTCCAAAACTGGAATGGAATATTTCATACAGATTATAATTTACTATAATTTTCTCTTTTGATGAAAAGTTGTAAAAATGATATTAGTGATTATTCCTTGTGTTCTATACAATATTTAATAACCAAAATTTATTTATATTGTGACTTTATTTTGTATATAACAATGTAGTTACTAAAGAAATTATAAAATTTACATAGCCAGCTAATGTACTTCTGATAAATTAATAATAGATTTTATTTTTTGTAACATGGTTGTTAAAAATGTACCAAAATAGGCGCTGGCCTGGTAGCATAGTGGTTAAGTGCACGTGCTCTGCTTCAGCAGCCTGGAGTTCACAGGTTCGGATCCTGGGCAAGCACTGACACACTGCTTGTCAAACCATGCTGTGGTGGCATCCCATATAAAGTAGAGGAAGATGGGCACGGATGTTAGCCCAGGGCCAGTCTTCCTGAGCAAAAAGAGGACGATTGGCATTGGATGTTAGCTCAGGGCTAATCTTCCTCACAAAAAAGAAAAAAAATGTACCAAAATAATAACTATGTTTTGTCATTTCTCTGATTGATAATATAAAATTCTAGGATTCCTCATCGATTTAAGATGCTGTTATAGAGAGAGCATCATAGCTACTTAATATATTGTATCATAATATACAATTGTAAGAGTGTGTTCTATTATATAACTTGGAATTCTTTTAAAATGGTAGTTTTTAGCACTTTATTTCCATAGTAAATCAAATGTAACCTGTGGCAAGTATAGGATCTACTTGGTTGTAAGATTCTGTTTGAGCTTAAATTTCATAACTCTCTCTTTAAATGAATATGTTTTCCTCATCTTTAACAAATTAAAATTGGAGGGTGAAATAAACCTACGGCAGTCAGAAGAAACAACTCAAATGTGTGTGTCTCTGTGTGTGTGTGTGTGTGTGTGTGCAGTTATCTGATTCATCCCTGTTGTAAAGTATTGTTCTTTCATTCATTAATATATTAACCATTTCACTACTGGAGAAAATAAGACAGATAATACAATAGTTAAAAAAAAAAAAAACATTAAGCTCTGTAGGGATATTTTTTCCAAAATATTTTGTTTCCTTGATATGAAGTTGAGCTGAGAATTGACACAAAATTACAAATTTTATAGTCTTGGTTTAAATATAAACATACTTCACAAGATCATTACAAAAATCTTTTAAAGCAATGAATATCATACATCTCATTTTTGAGGTCTTCTGATAATTTAGAATTGTTGCACAACAAAAAAATTCTAGAGTTTTGTTGTTGATGTTGGTTATAGTTATAATTTTTCACTAATATCCTAGGTAACTTTGATTAAATTACCTAACCTACCTGAACCTCATTATCTTCTCTTCTGTAAAGAGAATACTATTTCACAAGGTTTCTGAGACCACTAAATGATGTAATGAATGTGAAACACATTCCAAAATTCGAAATGCTATATACATTTTTGATTTGTTGAAATTACTAAACTTTTTATATGTGTTATAATTTTAATTTAAAATGAAAACACCTAAAATGGCCTCTAGCTATTAGAAGTTTTTTGATCATCTTACATTAGATACTAATGTAATAAAGTTTATTAAACTATCCTGAAACACATTGGGTACCATTCTACCTCAGAGCCTTTGCATGAACAGTTTCCTGTGTCTGAAGGGCACTCTCCTTTATCCATGTGGCTTCCTCACCTCCTTTAGTCTTTGGTCAAATGTTTCTTCCTCAAGGAGTCGTTTTCTGATCACTCTATTTAAAATTGTAGCATTCCCTCTCACCCTTCAACTTCTGGACCTTTCTTTCTCTTCTCTTTCTTTCTATATCATTTAACATTTATGGCCATCTAGCATACAGATTTCCCCTGCTATCTGAAAGTAGAGCATTCCTATGAAACTGTTTGTAAGCCCAAGTGGCATAAAGCAAGAAGCAATTACAGTTAGTTTATATGGGAATTTTTTTTTTTTCTGCTAAGAAAGATTGGCTCTGAGCTAACATCTGTGTCCATCTTCCTCTATTTTGTATGTGGGATGCTGCCACAACATGGCTTGATGAGTGGTGCGTCGGTCCGGGATTCAAAACTGCGAACCCTGGGCCACCAAAGCGAAGCATGCGAACTTAACCACTATGCCACTGGGCTGGCCCCCATGTGGGAAAAATTTTTGAGCATTCCCAGACTAAAAAAATAATCTACCAAATCATACCAAATAACACATAAGACCTAAAATAACACTAACATATAGTAAAAGTAGGAATGATATGATAAATACACAACCTATATAAAGTAGAAATAACATATGTACATACAGTTTCAAGTACCAGAATTGGGAAGACAGTGAGCACACTGGAAGGCTGAGAAGTGGTGGTGGTGATGACGGTGTGTTGGGCTGAGTCGTCAGAGGTTGGGATGGTGAAAGGTACAGGAGACTGGAGTGTAGGAGAGAGAGGAAGAGGGTCATCTATTAACATCTCATTGTCGTCTGAATCCATCAAGGCAGGCAAATCACTAACGTCTACACCTTCTGTGTCTGCTTGCGTCGATGATGAAGGTCAAGTGGCTGATATGCCTGATGAGGCTCATGTGGAAGGCTTGAAATATGACAGCTTAGCCTCTTGATAGCATAGCCTCTATAGTGGCTTATTGCAAAACGAACTCTCAACGCTATTTTTGCTTTTCACCTTTTTACATAAAAGCAAAATCGTCTTCGAATTTCTTTCAGGTTGCGAAAATGGGTACAAATGTAGGTTTTTCCTAAAAGCAAAGTGACAGGTAAAGCAAACTTTTGGATAGTGGGGGAAACCTATACCTATACCTCTACTGCATAGGTATTTATCTTTTGTATCTCCCCCATTGAAATATAAGCTCAAAAAGATGAAAGATTTTTGGTTATATTACACACTACTCTGCCAAGACAATTATCAGGAGTGTTTTAGGCATCCTATCTATTTATCTATCTACCCACTTATCATCTATCTACTTATCTACATTTATTGAGTGAAAGGATATATATTTCTTACTCTAAATTAACTATATGACAAATTGCATATGGCTCAGCATGTACTATTTTGGTCTGTTATATCATTTTCATGGTCAACACATCTGAATGCTTTTTTTTTTTTTTTTTGGTGAGGAAGATTAGCCCTAAGCTAACGTCTGTTGCCAATCCTCCTCTTTTTGCTGAGGAAGACTGGCCCTGGGCTAACATCTGTGCCCATCTTCCTCTACTTTATATGGGACGCCACCACAACATGGCTTGACAAGTGGTGGGTCAGTGTGCGCCCAAGATCCGAACTTGCAAACCCCGGGTTGCTGTAGCAGAGCACACGCGCTTAACCGCTACGCCACAGGGCCAGGCCCCGGAAGGCATTTTTTGCACCAAACAACACAATTGTATTTTCTTCCCAGAATTATGATACTAAAAGTGATACAAATAATAATGGGTGATACATATAGCACTCTACATGTGCCAGGTACTTTTTAAACACTCTACTTATAGTCACTCATTTACTCCTTACAGCAACCCCTTGAGATAGGTACCGTTATATTATCCCTATTTTAATAGATGTTCAAAGTGAGATACAGGTGGTCCATGGTCAAATTGCACAGTTGGTTATTTCTTTGAATGATACTTTGATGTACTTTCGGTGAAATCTGTAATGATTGGTATAATGTTGCAGTTTTGCAACATCTAATAAAAACAGATTTTTGCCCAGTCATTATTAACTGTAAACACCCCCCAAAGCTTCCTTGGGTTCCGTAATTTATTGGGAACTTTTGTACGTAACACAACCGATTAGAACAATTCTGCCATTTAGATTAGCAAACAAAACATTTTCTTGTACTTTAAAATATTTGTGTTACAGTTATGAAAAAAAACTTTCAGATAAATTTTGAACAAAAAGAGTTACATTAAACAAGCAAGAAAGAAAATTAGTCAACATTCATGCTAAAGAAATCACATAAATTTCTATTAAGTATTTTCATATAGATTGCAAATGTTTCTTATGAGAAAATTAATCTTATTCAGAGCACACGTTGAAAACTGTAAGCATAAGACTTCAAATACATGGAGAGTTATTGATGTGCTGTATGCTTCATAAAGTTTATTCCTCATATCTGTTCTGCTATTAATATAAAAGAATTATACATTAAAAATACAGAAAGGGTTTTTAGATCATTTAAAATCTATTAAATGCTGAGATAAACCTATAATTAATTTTCCGCTGAGATGAGAATTCAGAACCTTGCAATAACTTGCAGATGGCTATTGTCATAGTGAGGAGAACCTTTGTCATCTTCCAAGAATCATTTTACTCTCTAGTAAAAATTCAAGGTACATTTATGTCTTACAATCAGGATTGGTGGGCCGGTTCTTGGAAGGAACAATGGATGGCTTCCAGTGTGATTTAATTTCAGTGGCATTTATTGAACTTAAAATGTCTTTCCTCTTAACTTCTTCTTTTTAAATGGAAATACCCCTGGAAAGAAGGTATTTGTCAACTCCGTTTGATATACCTTTGTTCCTTTCTTGATCCTCAAAACAGCAACATAGGGTAAGGCAATTTACTCTGTGGTAACAACAATTGAGAAAAAAAAGTCTTATCACGGCACATCATGATGAACATTGTCACTAACATAAGTCTTTCATTAGAATAATATATTAGATATTTATTGTCGTGAAACAAATTACTCCAAAAGTTGCAGGCATAAAACGACACACATTTATTACCTCACAGTTTCTATGAGCCGAGAATCTGTGCACAGCTTTAGCTGTAGTCAACACCACGCTAGACTGGGTCCACTTCTCGGGTCACTTACCTGACTATTAGCAGGGTTTAGCTTCTCCCATGTTGATGAACTGAGACCTCAGTTCCTCACAAGCTGTTGTCTGGAAGTCTCCCTCAATTCCTTGCCACATGGGCCTCTCCGTAGAGCAATTTACAACATGGCAGCTTGCTGCATCAGAGTATGCAAGAGGGCAAGAGCGAGTGCCACCAGAGAGAGAAGGCTAGCAAGCAGAAGTCACAGCCCTTTGTAACCTAATTCTGGAAGTGATATCACGTCACATATTGTATTCATTAGAAGCAAGTCACTAGGTCCAGTACATGCTAACAAGGTATTAATAGCAGGAGAAAGATTTATTAGAAGCCATATAAGAAGGTTTCTACCACAGCTTTGCGTATTTTCTGTCCCAATATATGGTATGTGAGAATTTCTTCAAGCGTAACACATATATTGTCTTTGACAAAAATAACACGTACTGCCAGAAGTGACTTTATCACCAAACGTTGATTTTAGTGTTCTGCCAAGCACACTAGTTGTAAAATTACACACATTCTACGAACTGCTATTTTGGGACCATATTATTTGAAACAGATGATTAGTAAAGGTGCTGTGATGTTTCTAGCACATTGTTTATTCAATATTTGATAAGTGTTACCAGTACTTATTTGGAACAGAAACATTGAAAACAGGTATGAGATATTTGGCCAAGATTTTATGATTACATGTGAAATATTTTGACAGGAGCTGTGTATAGGGAGAAAGCTATAGAGACAAAAAACAGGATTTTCTAGTGGGAAGCTAATGTGAGAAATCAAGCTGATTTATTTCTTTAAACTACTAGATAATCTGAATATATTGTCAAGTACTGGTTAGCATCTTGATCTCTGTTAACCCTGAGGACATCACTTTGGGTACTGAAGTGGTAATTTTGAAATAACGTAGAAATGGCTTTTGAATTACTTTACATGAATAATTTTTATACACACATAGCATTTTATCAAG
The DNA here is from genome assembly GCF_057802395.1 of Ceratotherium simum simum. Lineage (NCBI taxonomy): Eukaryota > Metazoa > Chordata > Mammalia > Perissodactyla > Rhinocerotidae > Ceratotherium > Ceratotherium simum. Next base: position 27,050,004 of record NC_141907.1, on the reverse strand, counting down.
ACTTCCTGATAACATACAACACATTATCCCTTGTATCATAGTTTTGTTTTTTTGTTTGTTTGTTTGTTTTGAGGAAGATCAGCCCTGAGCTAACATCTATGCGTGCCAATCCTCCTCTTTTTGCTGAGGAAGACCAGCCCTGAGCTAACATCTATTGCCAATCCTCCTCTTTTTATTTTTTTTCCCTTTGTCTCCCGAAAGCCCCAATAGATAGTTGTATGTCATAGTTGCACATCCTGCTAGTTGTGCTATGTGGGTCGCCGCCTCAGCCTGGCCCAACAAGCGGTGCGTCGGTGCGCTCCCAGGATCCCAACCCGGGCCACCAGTAGCGGAGCACGCGCACTTAACCACTAAGCCACGGGGCTGGCCCCTCTTTGTTTTTTAATACATGTCTTTTTTCTTTTACTATAAGAAGAGATCAGGAGTTGGAGATCCTAACGTTTGTTCTGTAATGAATTCTTTGGTCTTTAGCTTCCTGATCTGTGAATGTGAGTGTTGGACACAATGCTGTATAATATCTCATCCAGATGTATCCATTCTATGATACTATGAGCATCAGCTCCTTCAGAGAATGATCAGTATCATTTTTTTGTTTATTCTTAATGGTATTTAGTATATGGTAGGCACTTAATAAATATTTGGAGAAGAATGATTAAATTAATACATATTAACATTATTTTGATATGTATTGGATTCCATTGTTCTAGAAATTTAATTAATCAGGCTTCACATAAAAAGGATTCCTGCTACCTAAAAGTTTGGCTTCTTTATTATTTTGGCTTGTATTTATTTGATTTCAGGTCATTTTAAGCCAGGGAATATATTTCCATTTCTATGATAACTTTTATTATCAGATTTAGTAGCTCTTGCTCAGTTTAAAAAAAAAAAGAAACTTCATTTTAGCATGGTTTTACAGTCTACTTCAGGAAGTTGGTATTTAGTTTTTCTAAAACTGATTTTTTGCTGTTGGTGACTAATTATCATTTCTTTAGGACTAAGGTTGTGATAGATGCCAGCAACCAGAGAGTGAGGCTTCAAGTTCACAATTCTCACAACATACTCCTAATCAATCAGTAAAATACTAGATGCATGGAACATGTTCCTACATAAGCATATGGTAAGTATCATAGTTGTCTCAGCCTTATGTTAAAAACAGATTTAAAAATAAAAAACAAAATTAAAAACAAATTTACCTGCTGTAAAATATTTTGAAGTTTCTTGGGAAATTTTAAGCCTTCTCATGGAATTTGTTGCTGTTAGTGCCGTGGAGTTGACTCTGACTCCTAGCAATCCTGTGCACAGCAGAGCGGAACCCTGTCTGGTCTTTTGATGCAATCCTCTCACCTTCCGGCGCTATATCAGACAATGCTGTGCTGCTGTTCATAGAGTTTTCATGGCCAGTGCTTTCGGAAGTGGGTGGCCAGGTCCTTTTTCCTAGTCTGTCTTAGTCTGGAAGACTGAGGAAACCTGTCCACTGTGGGTGACTGCTGATATTTGAAATATCGGTGGTATAGCTTTCAGCATCACAGCAACACACAGCTGCTACAATATGACAATGACAAATGGGTGATGTGGTTCCCTGACCAGGAAATGAACCCAAACCTCGGTGATGAGAGCACCAAATCTTAACCACTAGACCACTAGGGTTGGCTGCTCATGAAATATTTAATTCAAAAATTACTTATTGCTAAGGCAATATGGCAAACCATAATTTCTTTTTTCAGGCATATGAAGAGAATGACATTGAAGGCATTAGCCAGTAAAAAATTGAAACTATCATTTAGACTTCCCATTTCAGCTCCAACATGGAAAGAGCTTGAAGTCATTGTTCACGCCATTACAATTTTGAGACTTCCTGGTCAAAAACGAGGAAAGTCTGAGAAATTGTCACAGCCAAGAGCAGCCTAAGGAGATATCATTACTAAAAGTAATGTCGTATACTGGATGGGATCCTGGAAGAGAGAAAGACATTAGGTAAAAACTAAGTTAATCTGAAAAAACTAGATACTTTAGTTAATAATAATGTATCAATATTTGTTCATTAATTGTGACAAATGTACCATATTTTGTAAGATGTTAATAGTAGGGGAAATTGGGTGAGGAACATGGAAACTCTTTGTATTAGCTTCTCAATTTTTCTAGAAAATAAAAATAGTTTTAAAAATTAAAATTTATTGAAAAGCAAACAAAACTTTTATTTTGTCCATTTGGGTATGAAGGCTGTCCTTTTCTTAACCTTTGTTTTCCAGATAATTCTTAAAATTTCACCAATCAATGAAAACATGTTAGGAAATAATGAAACAATAGGAAATTAACTACTTTTCTTTTTTCTATAATAAGCACATCTGTGAGGTATGAGTTTATCCTATAAAACTTCAGTCTCTGTTTTACTTTGCCTCAGACAGAGAACAAAAGTCGAGAAACAAACCCTGTTCTTGTGTATTTCTCCACATCAGCATATTTCTTTACTTCAACTTACAGATATGTCAAGATTCTAAAACATCAAATGATATAAAAAGCAAATCAGCAATCAAGACAAATCCTTTCTCTTCACAGAAACAAACAAAAGTGTCACTTTGTAGAACTGCCTTAAGAATTCAAGGTCGAAATATAGTGTCTTTAATTGTTAAGTGCTGTCAGATATGATAAAATAAAAATTACGTCTAAAATTATGAAAACATACTTCAGATACAAGCAAGATTAAACTCCACAGAGGATGTTAGGTTACCAAGTGACCTCAGCTTTTCTAAAGGGAAAGAAGCAGTGGTTTACACTATTTGCACAAATTTTTCCAATTTTTCGTTGTCATACATTGAATTATCTACTTCAAATGATTCCATCTTATTCTTCATCAAAATCTTACATTATAAACACTCAACTTAATTTTAAAACAAAGGGAACTTGACTAGTTCAGACAGAGGTAGACATGCTACTGGCAAAAAAGAGCTGAGGCAGATAGGTAAGTAGTGGATAAATTGCAACCACTAGAGTAATAACATCTCAGTAGGTGAATCTCACTACAGAGAATTTGGTCCAGGTAGTGAAACGAGAATTAATAAGGACTTTTTCCTTTTTTGTTATCTGTACAAGTCAGATTCTGATTTTAAGTCAGTTTTGTTAAAAAATTAGAAAAATTAATTATATTTGTCTTTAAATCATATCCACATATCTTGTTATATTATTTATGAATCTATTAAATATCATGTTCTAAAGAAATATCACTTTTTGGAGAGACTCTGATTATAGCTAGAACAGATCAACTCAAAATCTTTTACTAATTACCTCTATTTGAAAACTTTACGAAATTAATTTACTATATATTGAAAATGCTCAGTTTCCTTTTTATGTAGTAAAATGCCCGAAGAAACAAGCTTAAAATAATAACAAGCAAGATCTACCCAAATACTTACATGATTTTATAAATCTAGTATATTAAAATTATCAAAAATATAATTTAGTTCTCTACAACTACGCTCTTTATAATCTGTCAAATGATCATATATTTTTCATCTTAAAATCCTATATGTAAATACAATGAATTTTTTTCTTTGATTTTGATATAATTTCCAAATTACAAAAAACTGCCAACATACTGTAGGGACTGCAGTATACCCTTTATCCAGATTCACCAATTATTTATATATTTTATGCTAGTTGCTTTATATTTTCTCTCTAACTATATAATTTTTCTCTGAACTATTTGACACTAAATTGGAGATATCATGGTCTTTTTCATCCAAACACTGAAATTTGTATTTCTTAAGAACAAGAATATTCTCTGACATAACCATGGTACAATGATTAAAATCAGAAAATTTAACATTGAAAACAATCTCATCTAATACACAGTCCATATTCAAATACTATTAATTGTTTCTATAATGTTTTCCATTTCAGTCTGGTACAATATCCAGTTCACAGTCATGCATTGCATATACTTGTCATATAATTTTAGTGTACTTTGTTCTAGAATTACAAAACCTTTCTAGTCTTTCTTGGTCTTGACATTTTCAAGTTTAGCAGTTCTATCGTTTGTGGCTTTATATTTTTTAACCTCAATTATTAACTACATACATATTTATTATTATTGTCTTCCTTGTAAATTTTACGTTTGTCATTATTAAATTTACATATCCATGTACGTAGCGTTTCTTGAAATATCTGTATATTGATATAATTTTATCCATCTCAGCTTTTTTTTAATTATTCTTTCACAGTTTATGTTATCCTTTTACTTTCATTCTACCTGTGTCTTTACTGTTTAGAATTCACCTCTTCTAGATAGCATATAATTAGGTACTAATTTTTATTCAATCCGACAATCCCTTCTTTTTCATTAGAGTTTTTACTGCATTTACATTTAAAGTACCATTTGCTATGGTTCCATGTACATTTAACATACTATTTGCTATGCTTAGCATTATGTCAACCATTTTGTCATTTTTCTGTTTTATGTTCCTCTAACCTTGCTTTGTTTCCTTGATATATCTTTATTAATCAAATAGTTTTTAGTATTTCATATTCATTTCTTAGCATTTTAGATATAAAACATCTTGCATTACTTTTTAGTCATTGTCCTAACACTACAATATGTATATTTTCCTATCCCATTCTACTTAGAGTTAATATTATGCTAATATTAACTTTTATAATTCTCCTTTAATAGTCATCTTTTAAAATTCTGTGTATCTATATAGCTCAACATATTTATCATTTATAGCACTGTTTATTCTTTCTTGTAAGTTTGTAAATTCAATTTATATCATCTTGTGTCTCTTCCTTTCAGCTTGAAAAATAATCTCCATATTATTTCTTATAGTGTAAGGTGCAGGTCTGTTAGTGATTGATAGCCTCAGTGTACATTTATCCAAAAATGTATTTTTTATCTTCATGTTTGAAGAATATTTACCCTGAATATACAGTTCTGGGTTCACATGTCTATTGTTTTCTCCTTAGTACATTAAAGATGTTGTTTCTTTATCCTTAGTCTTCATTAATTCTGATAAGCAGTCAACTACGATTTATATCATTGTTCCCTTGCCATTTCTCTCTGGCATATTTAAAACTTTTCTTGGTATTTGAGTTTTAGCAGGGTGATCATCAGGTATCTAGGTTTGATTTCCTTTACAAGTATCTTGTTTGGAGTTCACTAAGTTTCTTGGAGATATATTTTTACATTTTTCAAAAATATGTGGCAAATTATGTCCAATTTCTCTATAAACGTTTTTTATGTCACTTTACTTTCTCTCCTTTTGGATCCCAATTCCATGTATTTGATAATTTGATATTATTGATCATTCGATATCAATTATATTGATGTTATTAGATTTTTTATTGCTGTATCTTTAGGTTGACTCATTCTTTTTTTCTCCTATTTTCAATCTTCCTTTAAGCACAGTCAGCAAACTTTTAATTTTATTTAGTTCTGGAATTTCCCTTATTTATCTATTTATTCATTTTTAATACAGTATCCATTTCTTTGAGATTTTGCACCACTTCATCCATAATGACTAATTTCCTTTAAGAACTTGAACAAATTTATAAATGCTCCTTTAAATGCCCTTGTCTATTAATTCCATCATCATCTTGGTCATTGTGGAGCCAATTTCTCTTCATTGCTTTTTTCTTTATCATGGGTCATATTTTCCCGTGTCTTCACATGTCTTGTGAATTGGATATTGTAGGTGATTCATTTTAAAGATTTTGGATTCTGTTATCTTTCTGTGAAGACTTTATTTTTTTGTCATTGTTATCCTAGCAGGCAACTAATTTGGCTGGACTAAAATTCTCACTTCAATTACCTCTGCAAATGATAAGACCTGAAACAACACCATTCATCCAGCTTTTCAAACTGTTCCTTCTTTTTGAGAACATTAGAGTCTCCTCAATGCATGCATGGTTTAGGGGTAGAGTTTTTATTCATTTATGAGCGTTTATCTTACTGTGGGCTCTTACTTTCTCGATTTCTCCATCTCACTCCAGATCCTCTGTTAGTCTCAGATTCCATTCTCTGACTTTTCAAGACAGCAAGACTATATACACCTCTTTGCTTGAGTCATAGCCACTCTACACTATTGGGTGCACTGGGTAGACTGGGAAGTGCCTACTGAAGTCAGAAGCCATTTAGGTGCAAATCTCACACAATTCAGTTCTCCTCTTTCAAGAATCAAATCTTTTCTAGTTTTTTTCTGCTTTTATTCTTCTTCATGGTGGTCAACTTTGTTTCCTTTTTATCTGAAGTATATAATTGCCATGTGCAAGAGGGTTACTTCAATACAATGTACTTCACCATTACCAGTAACGTAAACTCAATTACATTTTAAATTAGATCGAAATGCAAATCTATCTTACTATTCAATATAACAAATTTCCTTCAACTTTAAAACCACTTTCATTAATAAATACATACACGTTGTTCTAAACATAAAAGCAATAAACTATGGATTTGACTTCTTAATTTCTGTATTTATATGTAAATCTTCAAGTTTTAAAAGATATTTATCCTCTAGGGGGAATTACTTATGATTTCAGACAAGCTGAGAATCTTATTCCAGACTAATTGAGCTTCCTATGTCATGTCTGTTATTCATGACAGGAAAAAAGTTAAAGCCATGCTTCAGTTTTGTATACATTAAAGACTAGTAACAAGGACTCAAGAAATAAGTTACATATATTCATAGTGATTGTTTCCAAGTCAAGCCACAGATATGTATAGACTCAGGCTCTTTTTAGGCACTGGGAAGATACTGGACTGCAAGTCCATGCTCTTCACGCAGATATAGTTTCACCATTGTAGTTTCTGTCTCCCAGTTCGTGATACATTTACCAACATGTTTTTCATAGAAGGACACATCTGCATCCATATTCTTACACATACCTACCCTTCAACCAATCTTTTTGAAGCCCGATTGAGTTCCTTATCATTTTTTCTTTATTTTTCTCTAGCCATGAACTTTAATGCTAAACTTAAAAGAGCTATTTTCTCTTTATAAAATAGTTTAGACACATTTAAGTAGATCCTGAATGCCCCCATGCCTGCCTCTGGGGCTGTAACTCTAAAACGATGCTAATGATATCTACATGGATCTCTATCCATGTAGATCTCCATCTCCCATGGATACTCTACATGGGATGACATACAAATGCATATTATTTATGATAATAGTTGCTAACATTGCATGAGCACTTACAAGATAGGAGTATATTTCTAAGTAATTTGTTAACATTCTTTGCAACAAAGGATATACTGCTATTATCCCTATTTTATTGTGCAAAGAGAAGATAAAAACAGGGCATAGGCACAGTGAAATAACAAAGATCCGCAGTATATTGTGTCTCAGGTAGGAGGGTATGGAATTTGAGAATGTAGCAGGTCTGATGATAAGAAGGAAGACTTTTTGCTGAAGGAACTAGGTTGTAATTAGAATATCATCTCAAGTGTTCAGGCATATGGCAATAATATAGAGACCATGTTAGTAGAAACTGAGTACAAAGTAGGGGCCTCATTGTGTGATCATCCCTGATGTCCAGTTACTAGAATTAAGTGACTAGATGAAAATAGAAATTCAATAGTTTTGAAAGCTTTGAATCCACAAACAGTGCCCAGAGTTCAACAGTTGGAGATTATGTTGCCCTAAGGGAGAAAACTGAAGGTACATAAAGGCTGTTAGCTAGAAGATTTATTTCTTGAAATAAACCATTCTTATGAAATAGACAAATTTAGATAGATATAAAGTAAATTTCAGATAGTTAAATATAAATCCTGATATTTTGCCTGAAAGCAGGAAGGAGTTAAATGATCCTAGTTAGTTAAAAGTTAAATCTGTTTATCAGTATAATTCTTCTATCAATGATGATAAATTAGAGTATATAATGTATACGCCTAAGTATAAGATGACAAAACACCAGTTATCAAAGACATGACTTAATAGAATAAATAGTTAAAACATCTTGTTAATAAAATGAAAACAAAAGTAAATAAATCTGTAATGCAGTGTGAATCTTGTTTGTGGATTATTAAACAATCTAATTTTTTTAAAATTAGAGTCATTAAACACTGGACATGATGAAAATAATTGAGTAAACTTGCTCCTAAATCTCAGCTGAAATTAATCAACTTCAAACATTGTGGGGAGGATGTAATAAGCAGACTTAATGTCTAGAGTCCCATAAAAAGGAGTGCATTTATGTAAAATGATTATTATGTAAATAGATGCTTTGTTAAATCATGCAATTTTACATTATGTCACATATTTAATTATATTTATAAATATAGAAACATAGGGCAGGTAAGATATAAATTTTTTTTAGAGAACTGAATACATTAAAAGTATTAAAACATACAAATATTGGATATATTGGCTACATTTATAAAATACATATATTTCTAATTTGCATGCTATATATATGATGTTCTATGTTATTCGGTGTAAATTATGCTACATATTTTATTGCACCAATTTTTCTAAGATGTGATTTTTAAGTCTGAAATAATCATTTGTATAACTGCTGTAAGACATTGGTTTTCACGTAATGCCAGTAAATTATGTTAGTATGGTAATCATTCTTTCATGCTCTAGTTTACAGTACTTTAAAAGTGCCATATACATAATAGCTCAATAAATATGTGTTGCATGAATGAATGAATGGATGAATAAATGGCTTCATGAGGTACTAGGGATGCTTTCTCTTCTACAATACACTTCCTCTTAATCACTGGTAATTAAATCCCCATTCATTTTTTAAGGTCTAAGTTAACTGGTAATGTTTCTGTGAAAACTTTTCTCATCCTTCATACACTGGTTCACTTTTTTTAAGCTCCATAACACTTTGTAGCTTTCTTACATCACTCATATATCTCTGCTTCATATTTTTCAATCCACTCTATCTTGGCCACTCATCTTAAAAAAAACAACTAGCTTACTCAGGTAAATGCTCACTAGCAACATTAAAAAAAAATGACAACCCTGAAGTATCCACTGATAAACTTCAACTGACAAAATGCTCTCAATTCTTGCATCTCCTTTTTAACTATATCCTTCTTTACCTCTGTACTTCTGTTCCTGTTGCAGTATGAGAGTTACTGTCTTTGTATTGATCATTCTAGAATCCTTTCTTCTGTCTTAGCTATGGCATTCTCAATTTACTTTATGGCACAAACTTTGAGACGTGTTCTTTAGTTCCATGTCCCTCCAGCAATGGGTCAGATTCACATCTCAGCACCCTCTCTTATCCTGACTCTCCTCAACCACTTGGATCCAAGGAAGCGTCACTCTCTCTGCCCATCTTTCATGTGTGCTTGTCTCAGACCATAAACTCTTGCTACTCTTAGCTCTGCCATATAAACTTGGGCAGCTCCAATTTCTGGATTTCATTTTCCTCCTCAGCTAAATGGTGAACAATAAACATAACACTGATAAGAGGACCTATCCATTTCAAGTAGTGCCTGGCACACGTTAAGTGCTCTGTAAATGTTTGCTACTGTTAATATTTTTAAACCAACGTAAATGCTCACTTCTACGATAAAGAAAGCCTCTATTCAGTGTCACATTCAAAAGAAATATATATAATTTCCAGAAGACTTTGAACATAACCAGTTGTGCTTGGTAACTGCTGAACTACATTAATCGCACAGCGACACTTCTAAAAGATGTGTCTGTATTCCGTATTTACAGTTTACCTTTTCCTGTTTTATTTTACACCAACTCCATGTGGACTCTCTTCCACATGATTCTATTGAAACGTGTTGCTGGTGGCCATTCTCCTATTTAAGTCAATAATCAACGTCTTGTGTTTATTTTTTTTAGTAGACTATTTTTTGAGTGGTTTTAGGTTCACAGCAATGCTGAGTAGAAAGTATAGAGATTTCCCATATTGTCCCCGTCCCACACATGCGTAGTTTCCCCCATTATGAACATCCCCCACCAGAGTGGTACATTTGTTACAATTGATGAACCTACGTTGACACATCATAGTCACCAAAAGTCCACAGTTTACATTATGGTTCACTCTTCATGTTGTACATTCTATGGGTTTGACAATTGTACAATGGCATGTATCAACCATCCTAGTATTATACAGAGTAGTTTCACCACCCTAAAAACCCTCTGTTCATTTTTGTGGATGTCTCAGTAATATTTGAAATGTTTAGCACTCCCGTTCCTCCCTCTATAGGAACTGTTTTCTTTTTCTTCTGTGATACTACATAGCTTGATTTTTTTCCTATTTCACTATCCCTCCTCAGCCAACTTTACTGACATTCACTCCTTCAATAGTCACCAAAATTCTGCCTCTATCTTCATTTCTTTGTATTTGTCACTAATAGCTTTCTTCAAATTACTATGGTGTAAAAGTATTATTGATTTCTACCAAAAAAGCTTCCATCAAAATGCAGTCTACCCATGTCTTCTCCAACTTTTGTGTATGTATGTATACAACTAAAGTATACAACTTTAGTTGTATGGCTAAAACTTGGCATCATATTTGATGCCTCTGTATCCTCTATATTTTCTCTAACTTCAAAATGTATCTCTAATCTGACTGGTCCTCACTGTTAGTATTCGAAATGTTCTGGCCTCAGCCTAACATCCAAATTCATTTCCCTCTAAACTAAGTCTAGTATTATATATATTGTGGCAACCCTTAATTTTTGTTTGCTTGTTTCTTGAATACTTCAAACATTTCTTTTTTCTTCACTGGTAATTCACACTTGATGGTTCTTTCTTTTAGGAATTCCCGTCTACAAAATTAGCTGGTTTAATTTCTTATATTCAGGTCTCAAGTCAGGTTTTCTCAGAGAAAATGCTTTGACCACCTAACTAATACAGCTCTACAAACACTGTCATCCACGTTACATGTGTTATCATCTTCACAACAATTCTCAAAGCCAGAATATTATGTTCTTTTCTTTTTTCTCAAATATTTATTATTTATCTAACCCCTCTGGAATACAAGATCACTGAGATGTAAGATCATCTGTTTTCTTCAACTTTTAGTTCACTGAACATGGAACAGTGCCTGACACATAACAAGTGTTTGATAAATACGTGTTGACTGACAAAAAAAGAGTGGGCAATGGATTTGGGGGAGATATTGGTGGAAATGCTGGAGATTGAGCAACTTCCCTCTTGAAACTAATCATTTCTTTTATTTATTTATTTTTTTTGGCGAGGAAGATCAGCCCTGAGCTAACATCTACTGCCAATCCTCCTCCTTTTTTTCCCCTTTTTCTCCCCTAGGCCCCAGTAGATAGTTGTACATCATAGTTGCACATCCTTCTAGTTGCTGTATGTGGGACGCTGCCTCAGCATGGCCGGACAAGCCGTGCGTCGGTGCGCACCCGGGATCCGAACCCAGGCTACCAGTAGCGGAGTGCGCGCACCTAATCACTAAGCCACAGGGCCGGTCCCCCAATCATTTCTAAATTGAGTGTTTATTTTAAAAACATTTAGCAATAACATCTTATCACCTTAGAGAATAATCAGGTAAACTTGTGTCTAAATAAACTTGGACTTAAGTATCCAAACCCAGTCCCTAGCAAAATAGGTGCTGAATAAATGTGAGGCTTGTTTTTCCCCTGAGATGCTATCTACTTCTCCATGTATACACTTGTAAGCTGGATTGCTTCTCTTTTTACCTCATATTAAACTTCACACTATTAATCAGCTTATTTTTCCTCTTTCTCTAAATTTTCCCTCTCCTTTAACTTCCCTCTGCCTACAAACATTTTCAAAAGTCTCTCATGCTAAAAACAGAAAGATTATCTGCGTTCTCCTTGAATACAGCCTCCATCCTTCTTCCCGATCTTCTTCACTAAGCTTCTTAAAAGAAGAAACTACACTACTTCCATTTTCATCATTCATAATCAGTCTTCATTTAGTCAAAATCTCTCGCATGTCACTTGTATGCTTAAATCCCAGTCACTTCATTGTCAAATCCAGTTTGTTCTCTGTGGCCATACTGCTTCTAACTCTACAGTTATTTAATACCATTGATCCCTCTCTTGCTACATATATCCTGTTCCCCAACTGAGGCTTTAAAATTCTCTCTTCTCTTTGCTTCCTTCTATACCCACTTTTCCTATTACCTCTTTTTGTCTCCAAATAAGCAAACTTTATAGCTCATCATTGCTCTGCCCATACATTGTAGGGACTCCCTGATATATTTATTCCCTGTTCTCTTCTTTTCTTAGTTTGTATGACATATTCTTTCATGGATAAAACTAACATCCACAGGCCTAAACTCTCAGCCTTAAATCTCTGATTCTCATCTCACTAAGATGTTGCATATGCAAACTCTCAAATCTTAAGAGGATATCTCTTCTTCAGATGGATAAAGATCAGATTAAACATTCAAAATGCCATATACAATTTTTCTGTGGTTCTACTTTTTCTTTTTTTTAAAAACTATTACTTTTGGAATCTTTAAAAGAAGACACCAGTATTTACTTTATCAGGAAAAATAGCTATATTCAATAAAATTTCGTTATATATCTAATTGCAAATTATATATGATTTAAGCATTAATCATACCCATGACTAAGAAGGCTGTAAGAAATTTGCAGATACTGAAGACTTTATTTCAACCCCAATTAGTTTCCAACATCACTGCTTGCCATAAGCCACCAGAGAGTGAGTTTTCTGAAGTGGAACATGCCTAATTATTTCTGTTATATCCTTGGTATCCATTACGTTTTGTCACAATGAAGTCTATGAATTCTACACAATTTAAGCATTTAAAATAATCTGGCCTGAGATGAGATCAATAGAATCCTCTAATGATTTGGACCAGAAAAATGAGACATGATTTAATGTTACACTAAAACGATATCCAAGTTGATATAACATTAGAGTTTTTAGAAAATGTTTTCATGACAACATATTTCAGGTCTGAATTTTTAATGAAATCAGGATCTCAAAGCATTGTCTTATATTCGGAATCATGATCAGCAATTTACCTGATTTTAAATTATTATTTTTAACGTGTAATATGTGGAAAATTTTTTCTATCCGTAGCGTAGGTTCCTGTTCATTAGGGTAATACACAAAACATATTAATGAGTCAACTTATAATGGATGAAAGTGGATAAGAGGAAAAGAACCCTGTATAGTTATCGCCACACACTTTCGCCTTTTCCACTGTTCCATAATGCACCTCATATTTTCCTGCAGAGATGAATCACATTTGCTTTTGATTATAGCAAAAATTTCATTGGGCTCATGTTAAAAATCAGTCACACATCAGGGAAAAGAAAAGAGTCTTTTGGAAGTAGAGTTCATTTCTTCACATGATTGACATAATAATGAGACTTTTCAGTGGTCACATTTTGGGCTATTTTGTTTTATAAGTTCAATAAGCTCTGATCTCCCAGCCTTTCCTTAAGACCTTTCTTACACTAATAACACTGGGACAAAAAGCAGTTATTTGTTCATTCAAAAGTAAATGAAACAGTTTGCATTATATGCTTCAAAATATTCATGTGCAGGATCAGTCTATCAATAATTGAACAACAAGTACCTCAAGGCTGAGACATAACTTCCTTCAAAAATGTATGTGATTATTTATTCATTTATCATTTTTTATTATTACCTGGAGATGCTCATTGATTTTGCCTCTAGGTAAATATACAAAAAGAAACTCAGCTTTAATCCTTCCTCTACATGATTGATCCTTTCACGTTATTGAGAAAAAAGACTGAATAAATAAGTCGACTTCATACTTTGATTCATAGGTCAAGGCTCACACTCTTGTGTTTTGGGAAAGCAATTTCCGAGCTGTGAAGTCATCAGTAGAAACAGCTCTGCCTCTCTACGGTACACATATAAATTTGATTGCTTTTTTAGAAGTAAAAAATTCTCAATATTATCAGAAGAATTTTATTTTGAGTTGATAAGTATTTTCTGGGTTCAGGAGAGGGTAGTACTATTAAATAATAGTATGGTAAAACTATTACCAATATTTATCGAGTATTTACTATGTGTTAATTATTACTTCAAGTTATTCAAGTTTAAATAGTTTAGTCTTCACGGCAAGCTTATGAAGCACTGTTATGGTCATCTTACAAATAAGGAAATTGAGACACAGAAAGGCTGGGCCACTTTCCCAGAATTACTCCATTAATAGGTTGAATGGCTGAGATTGGTACCCAGGTAGTGTGCCTCCAGATCTTACAATAATCAATAGCAACTTCTAGTTTCAAATGTCCATAAGGTGTGCCACGGCACTCTGTAGGTGCTAGTATGGAACCTAGAGCCAGTGTCTAAAACTCAGTCTATTTGCTTTCTATACTTGATTATTGGGTTCAGTCATTGACTTTAGTGTCTCCTTTTGGATCCAGTAGAGAAGGATTCTGACATCTTAAATCAAAGGTCATTTGCGTTAAATTTCATTTTTCTTCAACTTTCCTTGATAGAGAAAATTTCATGAATTTTATCAGGAATTATGGAAGCAACTATTGCCTTGCTTATGTCCACATTACAATATAAACTTCATAAATTATCCTAAGAAAAATAATGATACTTATATTTAAGAATCAATTCAACCACATTTTTTAAATCATTATTATCATGAAGACTCAGAAGAGTGCAGAAGTATTAAAAAATTGAAAGCGTATTTTAGTTTTCAAATATATACAGGATATGTTTGAGAACTTTAGTTTCATTGAGTATAAAATTAAAATTAGATCTTCACTTTCAAATTTGAAGGGTTAAGTTTGCTTCTGATTTAGAAACAGGAAATTTAATGATATTTATACTTAATGTATTAATTATACTTTAAATTACAATGTGTATGTTAGTTTTAGGACATGGGGACTGAATAAATTATCAAACACTAAACATAAAATTTATGAACCTTAAATTTACACAAATACATTTATTAATCAAATAAAACAGTCTGAAAATTTTAATTCTTATTACTCCCCTTGAAGTTGTCTCTAGCACTTTTGCTCATACTTTGTCTTCCTTCAAACTTCATAGGAAATTGGAAATAATGAGGACAATGAATTAGCATCAACAATAATACTAGTTATCATATTGGAGCACCAATTAGAAACATCTGAAACATTTCTTGAATCTTCATAAATTCCTATTGTAAATGACATCATCAACCTAATTTAACAGATCAGGAAGACCTCAGAGAAATTCAGTAATTGTTTCAAATCTTAGAGACAAAAAGGGACAAAGAAGGAATTTGAACACTGATTCTATCACTCAACAGCATGTATTCTTTCTGTAACACCATGTTAATAATTATGCCTAGGTTTCACGATCAAGTTGAATATAAATCCTGGATATTTCCTAGTATAAGCATCATATTGAATGTTGATGCAAACATTCAGGCACTGGATGTGTCTAGATTTTTGCCCCAATTTTTGTTTCAATGTTTTGTTTTTCTTTTAATTTTAGGCATACACTTGCTTTTAGTCAAATTTTGAAACAATTTGAATTGGGAAAAATAAAATAAATATTCAGGCACTGAGGCAAAATGTTTAAAGAATATCTGTCAAATCATTAATTAACAACAAAAGTACACATGTTGGGGCCGGCCCGGTAGCATAGTGGTTAAGTTCACGTGCTCTTCTTCAGCAGCCAGGGGTTCCCAGGTTCTGATCCTGGGCACAGACATACACACTGCTTCTCAAGCCATGCTGTGGCAGATGTCCCACATATAAAGTAGGGGAAGATGGGCACAGATATGAGCCCAGGGCCAATCTTCCTCAGCAAAGAGAGGAGGATTTGCAATAGATGTTAGCTCAGGGTTAATCTTCCTCACCAAAAAAAAAAGTACACATATTAACAATGGTATCATGGAATTTATTTTCCCTAGTAGAGAAAATATAACCCCTCTTCTGACAAGTATACATTACTTACAGCATTTTAATTACAAATATCAAGTTAAAAGCCTATTAAATATGGGTAATGATGTATATTGTACGAAGAGTTCCATATTCATGTTTCTATCTGCACTACCGAATAATAAAATCGCAGAACTTAGAGAATCTAGAACAAGTACAGCATATTAAATAAAGCGTATGCTATGCAATTAGATGGCATACAACCAGTTTAATAGATCAAAATTTACTTTAGCAACATGAAAAAAATATTTTAAGAAGATAAGTTCCTGTGACCTGGGACAGAGATTTTTTTTTCCCTTTGCTTCTGCTGCTTAACTCTTTCAAGGTCTTTGAAAACCACAGGCTATATTTTAGAAATTTATTTTAACTGAAGGAATGCATTGCATGAGATAGGAAATTGCTTAAAGAACCTTATAACTTAAAGTTCACAAATAAAGCTAGCTTGGGTTGTGTTTTTCCCTTTCTGACTCCCTAAAAATCCAGTGTTTCTATATATGAAGAGATGGCAAAAACTCTCGTTCTCTTGATGCTTTCTCCCAGAAGAAGAGAGAATTTGTCAAAGCTACAGTTCTAAGGGCTCTTAATGATCATCAAAATCTTGATAACCACTGGAAAAATAGGCAAAAAAATAAAATAAAATAAAAATTAAGCACTTGACTGCTCTGAATCCCAAAGAGCTCAACAGATATCTGTAATAGAATTTTCTGAAATATATAGCCCCTTGGAAGGTAGGACCATAATAAGTTGATATTCAATAAAAATAATTTGATTTGTATTTGCTACTTTAACAAATCTTTTAGTCATTCTGGAAAATGCTGTCCTCTGCTTGTTTTCCATGCCAAATAGGCACACTCCCACATTCTCTATAGATGATATAGGAAATTAAACTTAATTATCGTAAAAATTTTTCATGTATTCTTGTGGCTATAATTGGTGCTTTTCCAATAGAGTTTCAAAATGAATAAATAATATACTATATTACTAAGATCCAGCATTCACTTTAGTTCTGACTTTGGCTCCCTTATGAAAGTTTGCATTTAATCCTAAATTTTGCCATGCATCTAATTTTCAGTCTTACTAATACTTTAGGTCATTAATTAATTAAAAATATATTTTCCAGAGAGAAAAGTTTTACCAGATTATCAATTCGTACATTAGTTCAGATTAAGTTTCCTTTTGATAGATACATTTTTCACAGAATTATCTAGGTGAATAAATAAGATATTCTTAAGTGGAACTAGCAGGCTCTAACTTTTTGAAACTCTTCATATAATCTATACATGTAAAAATATAACATCAAATTTTGGGTCAACAAAAAAGATTCAAAATTTTCTAATTCTTCTTATATAGGCCATGGCATCATTGGAAGAGTTTCTAAATTTATGCTAATTTGGGTACCTGATAGTTGAATTCAAATAATCCCGTTGAGATATATTATAATCTGTTGTTAAAATCCCAAAGCTAATTGTTTATGAAATATAAACTGAACATATATGTGTGTGTATGTAAGAAGCCTATACTTACATATGTATACAAGTAAAAATAATGACCATAGAAACACAATTTATTTAGAGAAAAAATAGATTTAGAATTTGACTTTTCATTATATATCTTGGTAAACATTCTATTCATCTCTTTCTACGCTACAAGTTTCACGTTGTATATATATGAGTATCTGCAATCACTGACTGAAAAACCACATTACTTGTGACTATGTGGCTGTGATGTCCATTGACATCCCCCTGCCGAGGTTAACTAGTCAGTTGAATGTCCAACCTTACCAATTATCAGCCCTAAGAATAACTATAATGACATATCACCACATAGCCTTTTCATCACAAGTGACACAATGATTTGAATTGCTCCAAGGTACACCTTATTTTTTAAAATGTTCCGTATATTTTTTTAAACAAGTTGCCAGTATAAATCCCCCTGGTGCTTCCTTTGACAACAGACCAAAAAATAACTTTAAGTGCTGAAACACTGAGGGATGTTGACAGGGTCACTTCAAAGAAGCAGAAGGGATTAAAAGAATGATATGGTAACTTTTCTTCTAGGTTCTGAAAACATGTTAAAAATAAAATATGCTGGCCTATTTTGTAACGCTTATTTTGTAGATAGAACAGAACGACACAAAGTAAGGAGAATTTAAATAACTTCACCTGCCTCATTGCAAGATATAGAGTAGATTGAAACATTATTTTCCAGGATGTTTGTAAGACTGTCTTAATAGGAAAACCAACTTATAAGGAAATGTTTTTTAAGTACATCCTGCATACTTTCTACAGTTATTCAATGGGTACTTCATAAATCACAGACATTGTTTGATTCTGGAAATGTGACGTTATAAACATGTTTCCCACCCTCATGGAGATTACAGAACTAATGCACGGACATATAAAAAAGCAAATGTGGAGCTAAATGTATAATTACAAATTGTGGAAAGTGGGACTGAGCAAACTGTGGAAATAAGAATAGTGAGTGGAGTGCTAGTTAAATGAGATGAATTGAAACACTCATTTTGGTAAATGAGTGTTCGACTGAGACTTTACAAACAAAAAGGGTGAACCAAAGCAAATGTGAGTGAGAGCTTGTGTATGGGATGTGGCTGATGTATCTCTAGGCAGAAAGAACAGCCTACTTAAGCCTAAAGTAGGAAATTCTTGGCATATTTAAGCAACTGAATGTAGACCAACATGTATGCAAAGAAAAGTGAATAAGAGTGGCAGGATAACGCTACTATTTTTGTGTTAAATAGCCAATAATCTTTTAAAAATATTTTTAAAATAATAAGATGTTTTAAAAATTTACTCCCATATTTACCATTTCCAGTGCTGTTTATTTTCTTGTGTAGATCCCGATTTCTATCTGCAATAATTTTACTTCTTCCCGAAAGACTTCCTTTAATAATAGTGCAAAAGCCGGAAGAAGAGAAGTGGAAATGTTATCGGCTTCTTATATTATACCTGAAGTGGTATAGTCTTACTTAAAGGAAGATGGTTGAAAAGTGAAAGATGTGTACTATAAAACCTAAGACAGTTATAAATGTATTACGCAGAAGAGTATAGCTAATAATCAAACAAGGAGATACAATGGAATCATAAAAAATAGTAGTTAATTTGAAAGAAGGTGTAATAACAGGAAAATATATAAAGTAATCGAAATAAACAGACAGATAATGCAGGGTGTTAGTCTTGTTAATAATTTGGATTTTATTCTAAGTGAGACAGGAAGGTCCTGAATGGCTTTCAGCAGAGAGGTAATAAAATATGATTTACTTTACCAAAAATAAAAAAGAAAGGAAAAGAAGAAGAAAGAAAGAAAGAAAAAACGTTTGGTAGCTGCCTGAAAGAATACAAAGTGTTGGTGGCTGCCCAGAGGCTGGATTATTAGAGGAGGCAATTTGAATTTGGGAGATATGTTAGTGGCTACTGTTATAAATAGACTCAGGTAAAATGTCTCCACTAACAACTCAGCTAACATAATAAATGTAACAGGTCCTTGCTGTGTCTGCACATTTTCTATCAAAACTAAAGGATAATTTGATTCAGAGTATTCTCAAACTAGTAGAGCTGCCCCGGGGCATTTGCAGACTCTCTCTTACAGATTTGAGCTAAGAATATTTACCTTCCACACAAACTGCTGTGAAAAATCCTTCCATATCTGTCAGGTATCTGAGGCTGAAGACCATTTCCCCTCTGTTAAAGGAATCAGCTTTAGTATATATATTTTTATTTTAATTAATGGAAAATAAAGTGACAGATAAACTTTTGTAAACCATTGTCTCAAGGTGACTTTCAATAACCATTCCGTTATAAATTTAAATTTGATCACGGTTTCAGACTTCCTCTCAGGCCATGGTGAAGTAATAAAGACTGGATTTAACCTCTAGCCTTACCTATATCAACAAATAGACAAAATATATGAAAAAATAGATTCCAGACATTGGATAATAGGCAACACAGGACAGAGACTGTGAAAGAATAAAAACAAACAAGATGAGCCCTACAGTTTCCCATTTACTGCCTGGAAAGAGTTTCCAGGCCACAGAACTAGAAGGGGTAATCCAAACAAAACCCATAAATCTTCTTGACTTGAGATTTTCAGGTGACCAGGCATTTAGAGTTCACAGGGCAGACCTCTGTGAACTGTAAAAAAAGAGAACTGCATGGAGAGGGGAGAATTGCACAGAGATCTGCAGAGCATTCGCTTCTAGACTACAGGTGAGTCTTGATCAGGGCATATCTGTGAATACGCATGCTCAAGGTTAGAGGGAGTGTTGAGAGGAGACATCAGAAAAGAGAGATTGGAATAATCACCAGAACTCACAGGGCTGGAGACAGTCTGCGTTCCCACAAAGCAAGAGTGGAATAAACTTGTAATAAATACATGGAGCATCAGATAAAATACTCAGAAGGCTATTTCCTCATTAATAGTCAAAAAATTAACCAAGACTAAAGATTTCTCCTGCTCTGCCTAGGGATTAAAAGCAAGCCTTGAAAGCGTTGTATTGTTTCCAAGTAACTAATCTGTGTCCCAAAACAAAGGTCAAGTGTACTTAAAAGAATATAAAAATATCCAGCATTCAATACTGTAATTTTAGAATGAATTTGACAATTTTAAATGTCAGATTTTTGCTTAAAATATGATGATCAATATCCTCAGCTATTTTCTTTCTCCATATATTATATATCTCTCTCCACTGGGACGTACTGTCACATGTTCTCTTCATGTTTCCTTAGTTTATCAATAAGATTTGCACTCTGTCTTAAATGAACAGGCATCCTATATCTATCTAATGTGAAGCTTCTTTGTTTTGTTTGTTTTGCTTTGTTTGAGGACTTCCTAAAATTTACTGAATTTTCCCTTAAAGTTTTCTAGCTATAGATTCTGCTTCCAAAATAATGGATTACACTCCTACTAGATCAAGTCTCCCATAGATATCTACTATAAGCTCTGAACAATTACAAAAAAAAAAAATTATCCAATGGCATTGGAGATTGAACAAAAGTCGGCAGTTGACAGAAATGAAAGGGTTAGATCTCTGATAGAAAATCACTACTATATAGAAATATAAAAGCCAAAGACATGGAGCCTAATTTCTGCCTATAAACTCTGTCCAAATTTCTAGCTATCTCTGAGCGAGGACAGATACCAGCTAAAGTTAAAAAAATTGAACTGAGATTGGAGATGTTACTCAAGAGAGAGTATACAGTGTAAGTCTAATCATATAACTTGTCTGCTTTTAAACAAAATGGTTATCACTCCTCTGAGGAATATAACAAAATCGACAATGTAACATTCAAAATGTTCAAGATACCATACGAAAGTACTCTGAGTATTAAGAATCAGGAAAATGTAACTCATTCTCACAAGAAAAGCCAATCAATGGGAAAGAAACTCAAGATGACCGAGATGTAGATATTAGCAGAAAAAGATCTTAAAGCAGCTATTAAAACTATGCTCAATAAGGTACAGGAAAAAATCGAAATAAGAAAGATCTGCTGAGAAACAGAAGCTATTAAAACATCGAAGTGGAAAAATCTAGAACTAAAATATGCAATCTTTGAGATTTCCTTTTTGTGGACTACTGAAGAACTGTGACAACAAATATTACATCAGCCTATTTTATGTCTATAGGTTACTTATACCTCAAGATATATTAAGGAAAACTAAAATATAAAGTTAATTTTAAATAATTCTTCTCTTAAGAAAAGACACAACAGATTATATCTATGGAAGTTCCTTAGCAAGCTAGAAGACTTTTCATTACAAATATTTTACTTTTCGAAAGAGCTGTGGTATTTGTCAGTAAGAAACACTGTATCTATCTTTTATATTATGGTACTTATTAAATGTTAAATGATCTCTTGTTTAGGTGTAAAGGAATAGAATGTTTTCAGTCTGCCCAAAAGTGATTTATACATTAATATATGGTAATCACTCAATAAATGATGGACGAATAAATGAGTGAATGACTAACTCTGTCTGTTACTAAGAGGAGTATAAAATGTAGAAATAAGATCTGTGATTTTATCCTGTATTCTAGAATATTTAAAAAATGAATCACATATTTAATTTGATAAAAGGAATATATAAACATAAATTTCAAAAACAGAATGAAATTGAATTGATTTTTCTGTTACTCTCTCTACTAGGAAAAAGAAATTATATAAATTAAGTGAACTAGCTAAGTATGCTATTAAACAAAATGAAAAGGAGATTCATAGAGATGTCATCACAAAGTTATAAGGTCCAGTACACTAATAAATATTATTTTATAATGAAAAAATAGGGTAATTTAAAGTGTGAAACAAAATACCTTAAAATTGTCTTCTATTTACCCAGTAGGAAAAGGTTTATAGACTTTGGTATAGAATGATATTAAATTACCTCTAAAATTAATGAAAATGTTCCCATTTTCAAAAATTCATGTCCAGGGACATTAACAATAGTAATTTCTATAGTGATAATACTGAAAATGATTGAAATTACTTTTTAAATCACAGGAAAATATAATCAAAATTCAGTAAAATATCTTTTGCTTATTTTTTTTAATACTTTATAACTTCTGTTAGCCTGGGAGGCATCATTTTCTGAAAGGCTCAATAATTTGTTGCAATTTGCCCCCAAAACAAACCCAGTTAATTTTTGGCTTTGGTTAGTCAAACTGCAATAGCTAATGAAATGCTAATCCTAAAGCTTTCATCAGGCCAATTTCCCTGTAACTCCCTGATTTGAAAAATTGGCATAGGAATGTCTCACCATAGGGAAAAAAATATATAACCAAGGTTGAAGAATGGTCTTTTTAACTGTTTTATTTTGGACTTAATCTCTTTATATAATACTTTTTTATTGATGGACATATTTATTTACTTGCCAAAGAGTTCTTTAGCAACTACTGTGTGCTGGACATTATTCTGGGGCTACATGACAAAAACAGACAGACTTTGACCTCAAGTACTATACGTTGTAATAATAGAAGAGAACAGTAAAGAGCAAACAAGTTTTATATATACATATTCCATCAGATGGTAACACATGTTGTGGAGAAAAATAAAGCTTGGATGGAAATAACTTGTTTGGGTGTGTATTGGGCAAAAGCTTGTGTGCCTTCTTAGAAATCATTCCTTTTTCTTTCTCTTAGTCAACACCTTACCTACTTTAGGCAGTACCCTCCACTTTTGGGCTTGGCTAAAATACCCCACCATGAGGTAAGGATCTGGATTTCTGAGAGGCCACTAAGAGGCCAGATGATGATATTCAAAAGCATGAATGAGACAGTGTCCATGGGGTGAGAATTGACTGGCTTTGAAGATAATCCCTTCTCCTTTTTTTCTCTTAAAATTAATATCTTCCTTGCAACCTTTCATGAAAAAGCTGGTGCCTTGTGAATACACTTCAGAACGCTTGTTAACTCTTTTAACTCCCTGTAGTGAAGGTGGTAAAGAATCAGATCTCATTGCATTTTTTTCCTTGCTTTCCTCATTTCCCACTATTTCTCACTCAAACTCCCCAAGGCTTAGCGCTCCCAAATAAAATGTTGGCACTTTAATCATTGCTGCAGGCTCTGCTTTGCAGGAAT
Organism: Ceratotherium simum simum; assembly: GCF_057802395.1. Taxonomy (NCBI): domain Eukaryota; kingdom Metazoa; phylum Chordata; class Mammalia; order Perissodactyla; family Rhinocerotidae; genus Ceratotherium; species Ceratotherium simum. The sequence goes on along the minus strand of NC_141907.1, from coordinate 27,026,566 downwards.
TCCAACTTCAAATATAAATAAGGAACAGCATCACCTAGGAACTTATTAGAAATGCAGAATTTCTAGCCTCACCACATGCCTACTGAAACAGAATCATGATCCCCAGCTAATATATATGCACAAGTTTGTGAGACACACTGCTGGTCTACATAAATTTGTGGCACTAGTCCACAATGAAATAAGTAAAGAAAGTGAGAGTAAGTGCTTATAAACTTTTATAGCAATTTGACATTACCCTGAAATTTCTATTTTGTTTTACAAATGTATCATTCTGCAAAGAATTGGGAATTTAAAAGAGTTGGTCCTTCAACGTAGATAATTCACTAAGCGCTATTCTAGAAGACCCAAACTAAATAATTGATTTCAATGTTAAATAGGGTGTTTAAAGAAAACCACATTGATAAGTTGATATTTCTAGGGACCCGAGGAGATGAAGGAGCTAGCAATGCATGCAATTGAAGACCTCCAGGCAAAAGGAGAAAAAAGTGTGAAGGTCCTGATGCAGAATATGCTTTTGGCTGATATGAGAAAAAACAAAGAGGTCATTGTGACTGGAGCAGGAGGTTAAAGAAGAAGGTAGGATTTGACAGAAGTGTGTGAATGTGTGTCTGTTTGCGTACGGGGGTGGGGATGAAGCTTATGTGGGTCTTTGTAGGCCATGGTAACATTTCATGCTTTCTATTCCAAGTGAGATGGGGAGATATTGGAGGGCTTGAAGTGAGGAAAGATATAATTTAACTTACTTTTAAAAAGATAACTCTGATGGCTGTTTTAGGAATAGACTCAATGTGGACAAGATCTGAAGCAGGGAGAGCAGTTAGGAGAATGGAGACTGTTGAAATAGGCCAGGTGAGAGATGATGGTGTTTGGTGTCACTGTCATAGCAGTGAGGGAGTTGAGAAGTGGTTGGGTGCTGGCTGCATATTGAGGGTATTGTCAAGAGGACTTCCTGATAGAATGGATGTGGGTGGTAATGTGGGTGGTAAAAATAAAGAACAAATTAAGGACAAGCATACATTTTTGCCTGAGCAACTGGAAGGTTGGAATTTCCATTAACTAAGGTTATAAAAGAGCATGTTTGACTCACAAAATATATCCAAAGACTTAGGCCTGCTCAAATATTTGTAAAACTTTAACATGCAATAGTAAAGACAAATGCATCTATTGGTTCTAGAAATCTTGTATTCCCATGATGCCTCAATGGCCCAGGTATAAAAATCACAGAAAGAGGGATAGTGTATTAAAATGCAGGGAGCAATGTCTTAAAAGAATTTTAGACAAAACTTTTAAATTAAAGGCATAAGTATTTGATATTATTTTACTGTATATACACATTCAAATCTTTATATTGTACATTTTAAACTTATACAAAGTTATATGTCAATTGTATCTCAATCAAACTAGAAAAAATAAGATAGAAGATAGAATTAAAGACAATGTTTTTAAAGAATTTTAGGTTAATATCCTGAGTCTATCACATATTAAGTGAAGGTCATTAAACCAGTTACTTAATCTGAGTACATTTCTTCAGTTGTAAAATGGGCATAATATTATTTCCATCTTAGGGATCTAGAAAAAACTAGAATTAATGGTGGTTGGCATAATTGATATTTAGTAAATCGTGAATCATCATAAAAGGAAGATAAGGAAGAAGACATTAGATATGTTTGTATTTAAGAACTTGAAAATATGAATGAGGAAAATATTATTTTGGAATAGAAGCAACATCTATCTTTTAAAATCCTTTTAAAGGGATTAAAAAGAAACAGATATGTTTGAATTGCCCTATAAATTTTCCAAATTTTCTTAAGTTTTTGCAGTGAAAATTCACACTCTATTTTATGTGCCCTTATGTAACGTTATTTCTATGTACTGTTAGGATAATCATTGGACTGGGAATTAAGAGATCGAGATTCTAGTCTTGGCACCTGCACGTGATTGAATAACTTGACCTCTTTTTCACTCTGTTTCTTCAACTCTAAAATAAGGGATTTAGAATGGATTATCTTTAGGACTCCTACCAGCTTATAATGAAATGATTTGTATGATTTGAGAAGTAAATATTATCGTGGGAAAGAACAATCAATAGATTTGTGAAGACTGGTTTCTTCAACATCATACATTTAAGCAGAAAACTCTCTCTATATAGACGAATCCCATTGTCTAAAGACAGTGTACTACTTAGAACTGTGCTTTGCCCAACCCAGAGTACACCAAATATTTCTTGTATCTAATATTGCAGGTCTCATATAATTATAATAACAAAAACAAGAAAATAGATTTTACTCAATGCTTTCCACTGAGATGGATTCATTCAACTTTCATATTTGAAATACTAACAAAATTACGATTGCCTGATAAAGAGAGAGAATAGGCGTTGGTAGCACTCTATCATTGATCATTCTTACAGGAAAACACATCGGGATAAAGCATGTTCTTTGTATGCATGCATATTGAACAGCTACTCCTTCAGAATCTTCAGGGCATAGACGATTCAAGAAGGCATTTTCTGGTTAATGATGAAGTCATGCATATCGTCCATGTGTTATTAATTTCAAGAAATCAGAGGCAATACGAGAGACCTTCTCTAAAGATATACTTTAAAACTATAAGCAAAGTATGTATAGTCTTTGATGAGTCAGAAGGCATTTTAAATCCTTTTCATGCCTTAGGATAACCAACCTGCTTATCCATTATAAATAAATGATAGTCTTGGGGAAAAAATCTGGCTAAAGGGGATATATTGCTATTTAAGTACAAGAGAAAATATAGTTAACACAGTATCCGAGTTCTATTTGGTTGCCAGCCTTGTGGCTGATTTCCTAAGAACCACATCACAGCACACCAGGAGATAATCACTAAAGGGCTTATTGTTTTAATGGTTCATATCTCTCTTTATTTGCATCAATGATAGTTTTCCAGTAATCAGAGAATCTTCTACTATTCAAAATCCCTTTCTTTCTTCTTATACCTCATAGGCTATCCTGGAGGGTCAATCTGAAATTTGTTTATAAAAGCTATAAACCAAAATGAGATCCTGTATTACTAATTAGAGTTTTGATTGCACATAGTAAGTAAAGAGTATAATGGCAGAAATCTGCTTAGTTTCCTAAAGTGCAAAAGTCCCTGAGAAGCACCAGTCTTGGTATTAAAGTTATTTGCAATTTTATTTCTCTTGAGTTGGTTTTCAATAAATGACAATCAATTAGTTCTCAAGATATAAAATAAAGGAAGCAAAATGTTTAAGAGCACTGAAAATACATGAAATATTTTTGTTGTTCAAACACAGTGTCCTTAATACAACTTAATGTCTATAGGTACTAGCTATTTATAAATCTTACTACATTGTAACATTTATTATACAGTCCTAAATTTTAGATAGATGGTGTCACATATTATAAAAATATTTTAATTTTGTAAGTACAAGATAATACAACTTTGAGAAAAAGTTTTTAGGGGTGATTGATGGAGCATTGTGTTTTGAGAAATTGGGTAAAAATCAGGGTAGATTCAATTGCGTATAAACTTAAAGGACTTATTTAATATAAAATAAGAAAGTGAAGAATAGTTGGGCACTTTCATTTCATTATTTTTATTTCTGTGCTTGTTATTAGAGTAACAATAGGAAAAGGGAATTTCTTGAAAATAAAATAAAATAATACATGTGTATATGTATACATGTATATAAATATCATATGTATGATATATTGTATATTTATAATGTAAATATATGTGTGTATATATACATATATATGTGTGTGTCTGTATATCTCTGTTATTCAGGAGATAGTCCAGTAGAGTGTGGAATGCTAAGGAGCTGTTGACTAGATTGATTAAGAAGAGCTTTGTTTGTCAAGAAAGTTGTGAAAAAGAAAATGCAGTACTTCCAGGAGAGTTGGTGGCTTGAAACTGCTACCAAAAGGAAATGGCATGGAATTAGGTATGTGGTAAACACAGAATAAGATGCTAAAGATGAGATAAAAAATATCTTTATATGCAATTTAATTTAAGTAACACGAACTCAAGAAAAAAATTCTCGTATTTGGTCAAAACATAAAGTCATTATGTATGAAAACCAAGAAAAACCCATTTGCATAACAAGTAAAAGAATAGATACTGATTATAAAAATGTAAATGAAAACAAATAGAACTCTGAAATTATGCAAAAATAGATAAATAATGCTTTAGAGTAAAATGAATTATATGACACAAAGTACATAACTGCTTATTAAGATACGCTGTACCTAAATACCAAAAACACGACAAACTCTTTTGAGCTTAATAAAAGAACATCAAAATATATAAAATGATCAGGAGTGACATCAACAAAAATGGTGGAGTAGATTGCTCCAAGGACCCATTCCCTCCACAGAAACATCAAAAAGTAAAGCAAAACAGTCCAAATCAACTTTGTCAGAACTCTGAAAAACTCAGTTTTACAGCAACCAGAAAAATACTGAATCAAGAAGAAAACAGCTGTACCAGTAGCAGAACTTAGTGACGTTTTTACTTGCTCTAGCCCTGTCACCCTCCCCAATGTGACAGCAGTCTTGAAAATGGCCACTTCCGTTCCCAGTGCGGGACCCAGATCCCTGGTTCTGAAAGCAGCAGAGCAGAAGTTATTCTCAAAGAATTGTGTTTGTCTGGTCTAACCTGTCTGGGGGCTGTCTGAAGAACTGACATGAGGTGCCTGTCTTTCTTGCACCTAACTTGGCATTCACTCCGGGCACAAAAGCAATGGACATTTCCCCAAATCATTGTAAGGCAAGCAAACATCTCACAGCCCCTTAGGGAAAAAGATAAAAATTTAGGCATACAACAGAGTCTGAGAAGCAAAGCTTGGCAAATACTTTCTTTGAGAAATCAGGATATTTAAAAAGTGCCCATGTATACTGGAGAATTCAATGGAGGAAGGAACAATCTGTTCAATAAATGGTGCTGGGACACTTAGATATATACATGCAAAAAAATGAAACTGAGCCCATGTCTCACACCATATAGAAAAGATAATAAAATGGATCAAAGACCTAAATATAAGAGCTAAAACCACAAAAACATAGCAGTAAGTCTTCATGACATTGGATATGGCAATGGATTCTTAGATAGGACACAAAAAGCAAAAGAAATAAAAGAATAAAATGTAGGTAAATTAAAAACTTCATCAAAATGTAAAAGTTCATACTTAAAGAACTTTATAGAGAAACTGAAAAGACAACCTATGGGAGAAAATATTTGTAACTTATAAACCTGCTAAGAGTCTAGTATCTAGAATATATAAAAACTCATAATTTAACAACAAAAAAACAACACAATTTTAAAAATTGGAAAAGGACTTGAATAGACATGTGTCCAAGGAAGATATACAAATGGCCAATGAGCACATGTAAAGATGCTCAATGGTATTAGTCATTATGACAATGCAAATCAAAACCGCAATAATAGACCACTTCAATCCACTAGTATAGCTATTATAATTTTTAAAAAATGGAAAATAATAATTGTTGGTGAGGATATGGAGAAATTGGAACTCTTATATATCATTGATAGGAATATAAAATGATTTATCTGATGTGAAAAATAGTTTAGTATTTCCTCAAAAAGTTAAACATGGGATTATCATATGATTTAGTAATTCCAGTCTTAAGCATATATACCAAATAATTGAAAATGGGAAATGAAACAAACACACATATACACATATTCACTGTATCATTATTTACAATAGCCAAAAGATGGAAACAACCCAAACGTTCAACAGTGAATGAATGGATAACCAACAATTGTATATATATTCCATGGACTATTATTCAGCCATAAAAATGAAATAAGTACTGATACATGCCACAATGTGGATGAACCTCAAAAATATCATGTTTAGTGAAAAAAGTCACACAGAAAAGGTCACGTCCTGTATGATTCCATTTAGATGAAACATTCAGAAAAGATGAAGTCATAGAAACAGAAAGCAGATTGGTGATCCCCAGGGGCTGAGTGGTGGTGGTGGCAAAAAGGGAAGTAACTGTTTAATGGATATGTGGTTTCCTTTTGATATGACGAAAATATTTTAGAACTCGATGGAGGTGGTAGCTGCACAATATTGCGAATGTACTAAATGCCACTGAATTGTTCACTTTAAAATGGTTAATTTTGGGTGGCTAAATGGGTAAAGGCAGTCAAAAGATACAAACTTCCAGTTATAAAATAAATAAGTTATGGGGATGTAATGTACAGCATGGTGACTATAGTTAATAATACTACATTGTATATTTGAAAGTTGATAAGATAGTAGATCTTAAAAGTTTTCACCACAAGAAAAAGCTTCCATAACTGTACATGATGACAAATGTTAACAGACTTATCATTGGGATCTTTTCACAATATATACAAATATCAAATCATTATGTTTTGCACCTGAAACTAATATAATGTTGTATGTCATTTATACTTTAATTAAAAAAATAAGTTAATTTTATGTTAGGTGAATTTAATCTGAATAAAAAATATTTTAAAAAAATATACTGTGAATAGTCTTGGAGATATTTAGAGTAATTGCAATAAACAAAATAGCAGTGGGAAGACATTCTAACACATCTTTCAGTTTTTGACAGATTGTTTAGACAAAACACATTAGACTAATTCGTTTGACTGATTTGTACAAAAGATAGTTGATGTACAAGTTGATGTACACTCTACACACTTGTATAGTGATGTACACTATACTTTGAAAAAGGCAAATGAGCCTCCTATTCAAGGTCTCACTGAAAGATAGATAGATAGATAGATAGATAGATAGATAGATAGATAGATAGATAGATAGAGATTGCACAGAAGTTTTCAATAAATTCCTCAAGGAAGTAATAGTTTGTGTAGTAAAACAACTACCAATTACCAAAAAAAGAACTTAAAAAAAATGTCATTTTCCTCTGGAGTCAAAGAGAAAAGCAAAACTTCAGTTGAAGTCTAGTTAAGAAAAAAATTATGAATATGCTATACGTTAATAGACGTTCATGTTTTGAGCTCCTATGATGAGGCCATCACTACTCTAATTTTTACTTTTTGCCAGAAATATCAAACTTAACACTCATGGTAATCTATTAAGTGGATAATTGTGAGGATTAAAAGGAAATATATATAAAAGTGAGAACATGGGGGGATGGCCCGGTGGCCCTTATAGTGGTTAAGTTTGCATGCTCTGCTTCGACGGCCTGGTGTTCGCGGGTTTGGATCCTGGGTGTGGACCTACACACCACTCGTCAAGCCATGCTGTGGCGGTGTCCCATATACAACATAGAGGAAGACTGTCACAAATGTTAGCTAAGGGGCAATCTTCCTCAAGTGAAAAGAGGAAGATTGGCAACAGATGTTAGCTCAGGGCCAATCTTGCTCACCAAAAAAAAAAAAAAAAAAAAAAGAGTGAGAACGTGGCCTGACATATACTACGGATGAAATAAATAGTTGCTGGGTTTTTAGTATCAATGCTGTTAATGAACATCAATGAATGTTTATGGGAACTTGAGACATCTCCATGCTATCCACATGACTATACTGAGCAGAGTTCTGTGTGTGGTCACAACCATAAGCATAAATATGTTTGTCTAGTGAAATTGTATAGAATGAGAAGAAACTAAAAGAATATCAACAACTTAAAGAGTGGACAGAAGAGAAGGAGCCTGAGAAGTAGACTGAGAAGCAAGAGCCAGAACGGAAGATCACAAACAGAATCCTATGTCGGCCATGGTAAACACAAATCACACCTCATGACTACTAAACCCTGCACTTGAAGCAAAGTACTGTAATTAAAAATGTCTGTCTGTTTGTCAATCAGGAGGATACTGGTGACTCTTGACAGCAGAGTTTCACTAGTATGGGAGAGGAAGAGGACAGGCTGCAGTGGATTGAGAATAAAAAATAGTCAGAAAAGTAAAGAGAACAGAAAGAAAAAGAGACAAGTCCTTTGTTGTGTGTCAAGAAGATTGGCTAAAACAGGAAGGAGAGAGACAGCATATCAATTAGAGAAGATACAGACTCAAGGAAGAATCTTTAGACTTTTCATTGTTTATTGGTTCTTTTGTTTTGCTTTTAATTAAGTTCACTTAAGCAATTGTACTGGTTTAGAAGATTTGGTAGAGATAAAGACATTCTTTAGTAACAGAGAAAAGAGATAATGGATGGGGATATTGATCTGTATCTATAGTATGAAGAAGAATTGCACTTGAATAATAGGAAAAGTTTGCATCAGAAAGATTAAAAGGATGCTTTGTATTACTTGTCTGACTTGTCAAAGGGCTACAGTAAATTTGTAATTAATGTGTAAATATTTTCTTTAATGTAGAATGCAACATATCTAAATGCCAAATTCACCAAAAGCAAACATATTATGTCCTTGTTTTAGGGACAGTAAACGAACACTAAGTTCACACATTTTTTTTCCAGAAAATTTCCAGAATCCCCAAATTTGAAAAGGGTTATCATGAATCAACACTGTTTATTCATAAGACTCTATAAAGTGTTGTATGAGATTAAAATAAGTTGTTAGTGGTTTAATAGATAGCGTAGTATTTATCAGCTAGACAGTTCAGTCAGTAAAAACTTGGGTTTTGTTCTTTTAACTAGAATTTACTATCTTTGTAGACTCGGATTAGTTATGAAATATTTCTCATCTTTCCAACTTAGTAATGTGCATTTGAGTATAAGCATAGTAACCACCTTTCTTTGCTTCCTTTCTACATGTCACCCACTGGCATTGCTGACTTGAGAATCAAGTAACAAGTCGATGTTACTCTAAATTTTACAGCCTTTAAAGTATCTATTAGCATTGAATAGTCACCCACAGAAGGAAACATGTATAGAATGCTCATATTACTTTAACTTCCCTCTTACATGGGAGACCCAACAAAGTCACAGCAGGCTCTTGTCTTCATTACTAACTCACAGCTGTGATTCTTACCAAAATAAATAAATAAATAATAAAGTTGATGGAATAATTCTTGTCTAGTCCAATTTAAATAATTTTTCAGTCAGCACCAAAAAGGAGAAAAAATCATGTTAAAGTGAAAGTCATTTTAGCAAATATTTTACTCTTGAATGTTAGATAAATTTGAGATGGAATTTTAATTAAACTCTCCTTAGCCTCATCAGATTAACAGTATTTAAAGCCGGCTTATTTATTGGGAAGGTCTGTCCTAGCTTTTCTGGATTAATCTCAATCATTTTCATGAGTGAAATCCTTGATCTGTTCTTCATTACAAATGGATGGGGAGAGAGTCACATCTATTGGATCTGAGATATAATCTTGGGTTTTAAGCTGCTTGGTGAATTATTTAGGCACAAGCATATTAGAAAATTTAAAGACCCAGAGTCCTAGAACAATAATAAATCGCTTCTGATTTAACATTTTTATAACATTCCGTGTAATAGTTTAGCAACTAGAGGGAGAGTGTGCACGTGTATGTGTGTAAATGTGGTCGTGGATATATATTCTGGTACTTTGTCTTGCCAAGTCTATAAATTTATACATATTTAATAAATCATATATAAAGGATTACCTTTCCAGAATTAACTAAACTTGGGAAGTATTTGGTATATTTTTATTATTTTTCCTTATAGTTCAAACATTATTGGGCTCTTTCATTTAACTTTCTCCCTGAGGAAATTGTCTAGTCTAGTGTCTGTAACTGTTTTTTCATTCCTAAATTACAATTCACCATTGCATTGGTCTCTTTTATAATAAGTACTTGTTACGTGATAAATTTTCCAAATGTTTATGCAACCTACTGAAAGCAATTATTGTATCAGCTTTCACGGCGGAAGCCAGACGCTATTTTCTCAGATTAATTCTTAATGTGTAAAAGATTCTGGATTAAGTAGAGAATCAACAATCTTGTATTCGGGTCCTTTTATTATTTGGTGTTTTGTTTTGCATGATTTGGGAAAGCCACTTATCTTCTCTAAGTTTGTGATTCATCATTTTTAAATGAATGCAAAAGACCTGCTTTGTTTACAGGAGTGTTGCAAAGAGTCAATAACTGTAGAAGAAAATGGCTTAAAACTCTTAAAAATAATGCTTTATAATAAATATCCCTGAGAGAATTTTCATATTTTTTTAGCATATTTTGAACAGCATATATTTTAATAGGTATCTGACCAGGAAAATTGTTTTTATTTCAGTTTCTAAAAGTGGCTAGTACATAAAAAAAGATAAGATACCACTATAAAAATTTTATATTAGTTATTATTTATGTCAATTAATTTGGCTGGACTCATTTAAAAAATAAAGGCCCTGTGAAAACATAAATATCTGCAAGATACTGTAAACCTACCTAATTTATTTAAGTGGATGTGATTTTTCATGAATGTCTAAGAGTGCTTAAAAAAAAAGAATCCTATTTTTCCTCCTACCCCACTTCACTTTATCAAATGTGTTCTCTCCTTCTGTCCTCTATCACCTTCTCTTTGTTGTTCCACATGCCGTCTGTGTAACTTTGGGCAAATTAGTTCCTTTTTTTGTGTTCACTAGCTTCATGTATGAAATAGGGAACATCATTTTACTTCATAGTGTTGTTTTGAACAATATGTAAGTTAGTATTAAAAAATATTAAGGATAGCACTTGGCAAGAATGAGTTCTTAATTTTTGGATAAATATTTGGAAATCAACCACCAGCTATTGCATTTGATATCTTTTAGCATCATCACACTAATTGTATAAAAGTAATCATTTTATTTCTCAGACATATGAGAAACTTTCTTTAAAAAATGTACATGCAGGGCCGGCCCCATGGAGCAGCGGTTAAGTGCACGCACTCTGCTGCTGGCGACCCGGGTTCGGATCCTTGGCGTGCACCGACACACTGCTTGTCAGGCCATGCTGTGGTGGCATCCCACATAAAGTGGAGGAAGATCGGCACACATGTTAGCCCAGGGCCAGTCTTCCTCAGCAACAAGGGGAAGCCATGGATGTTGGCTCAGGGCTGAGCTTCCTCACACACACAAAAAATGTACATGCGTGTCTTATCCTAACAACACGTTTTATTCTATTTCCTTAGGGAGTTATCACATTTTTATGTACCTTAATATGTATGCTACTCATTTGTCAATAATAAATTATTCTGTGTCCTGAGCAGTATAGATAACAGAATATTCATGTAGGAAATGATTTATCCAAATTCTAATCTTCTTTTCCCCTAGTTCTTAATGCAATGTCTTCAGCATAGTAAATTCTGAAATCTTGCCTGTAATTAAGATTTTGAATGAGATTGTATGCATTTAATAACAAAATTAATTAATAAATAAATTAATACATTTATTTTAATAACAAAACAATACTAGGAATATATTTTGTTCTCATTTTTTAAAAAAGGAGATTTTCAGCAAGGAAAATTCCCAATGAGCAATTTTCTACTTCAAATAAGTTGATTCATGGATTATATATTTTTCTTTTAATGTGGGTCACATAAAGCAAAACAAATTTAACCCAAATTTCCAAATCAAGTAATGTTTATTAATTAATCTGCTGAGAACTTCAAAGTCATGATTATATCCCGCTTTATTTTGTTGGATTTTCACTCTTTCTTATTTGTATATTTTAAGTTAGTTAAGTCCTTATAACATGATATAACCAAAATTATGTTATATGATGTCCTTTTAGCAAAGCAATTCATAGGAGTTCATTCATATTTCTTTCTTTCTTTTTTATTTACTAATATCATTGATTCTATTTTCTTCTATATTAGTATGACCTAATCTATGGTTAAAGGCTTAACAAAGTTAGAATTGCTTTCCCAATTTAACTACACAAGAATTTAGTTTATAATCTCCATAGGCCAGGAACATAGTCACTCAATATATAATTGTTGAGCAAGTTATTGTGCAAAGATTGAGGCCATTGAACTCTCAATAGATTTACATCATAGCTATAAGAGACAGCATTGTTATATCTCTAACCCTTTTCAGAGTTCCTTGAATTTTTCTGACCCTGTCCAGCACTTCAGAACAAGTTTTCTTTCTTCTTTCCTGCAATATCTTCCTCTAACAAGGATCTACAGGCCTTCAGGTAGAACCAGGAACTAGGGTTACACTGAGAAACTTTTATGCCTGCATCAATCAGAATGGTAGAGGAGCAGGGTTATAATTCCTGGGACAAGCTTAACGTTCAATATCCCAATATATTTGATTGTTCTAACTCATTCTAAAAAGAGAAAGTACCTCAACAAAGTTAGCCTTATCTCAATTGAATCAAGATCCAGCTATTCCACTTCTGGGTGTTTATCCAAAGAACATGAAAGCAGGAATGCGTAAAGATACGTGCACCCCTATGTTCATTGCAGCATTATTTACAATAGCCAAGACTTGGAAACAACTTGTGTCCATCAGTGGAGGAATGGATAAAGAAGATGTGGTATACATATACAATGGAATGCTACTCAGCCATAAAAAAGGTGAAATCTTGCCATTTTTGACAACATGGATGGACGTTGAGAGTAGTATGCTAAGCGAAATAAGTCAGATGGAGAAAGTCAAATACCATATGGTTTTACTCATATATGGAAGACAGAGCAACAACAAGCAAACACATAAATACAGAGAATAGGTTGGTAATTACCAGAGGGGAAAGGAGGTGGAAGGAGGGTGAAAAGGGTAAAGAAGGACGTATGTATAGTGATGGACGGAAACTAGACTTTTGGTGGTAAACACAATGTAGTCTATACAGAAGTCAAAATAAATTGATGTACACCTGAAATTTATATAATGTTATAAACCAATGTTACCTCAATAAAGCAAAAGAGAGAAAAAAAAAAAAAGATGTAGAGGAAAATGTAAGAATGCTGTGTAAATCTCCCTACTTCTCCAAACACTGCTAACCTTCTGGGGATGATAGAGTGGCCTAGGTTTGTTACCACTTTTTCAGGTTCAATATTGTCGTATTTAGTTAATCATCTTACTCTAGCTCTTTTTCTTTTGTCCATTATCAGACAGGATCTGATGAGGTGAGGTAACATGGATCCACAATATTCCATTTCTTTCAAATGAATATAAACTAAATCAGTGGGATTTTCATCAGTTTTGCAACTGCATAGCAAATTCACTATTCAAGATCTTCCTCAGTGATCTCATGTTTTACTGTACACACTCATCTGAAACTCATTTCTATATTTTCTTATATGTTTAAGATTAAATCACATGCTGCTTTTCTCTAACTATGATTAATTTTGTATGCTTTTTCTCATTACATTATCATGATCAGGAGATGAGAAGGGCTCCTTAACTTAGATAATCAGGGGTGGTTCTTGATGCAATAACTGTTCAAACCTTGACTGTGTTCTTGGCTCACTTTACTCTTATAGCTGCAAATGTAAATATTTTATAGCCCTCTCCACAGTGTTTTCTCCCCTCCTTCTTCCTCATAGTCTGGCTGACCTATAGATATTTCCTAAATTTATTAACATAGCCCATTTTTTGCTCCTAACTAAAATTCCCCCTGCAATAGAATAGATGTCCCTTTATGATCTTTACTGCCTATAGTGGATTGAATTGTGGTCCCCCAAAAGATATGTCCATCAGGAACCTGTGAATGACTTTATTTATAAAAATGTTCTTTGCAGATGTAACTAAATTAAGGCACTTGATATTAGATCATCCTGGATTTAGGGTGGGCCCTAATTCCAATGACAGGTGTCCTTATAAGAGAAAGGCAGAGGGAGATTTGAGACCCAGAGACATAAGGAAGAAGCCATGTGAAGATGGAAGTAGAAAGTTAGACTTATGCTGCCACAAGCCAAGGAACACATGAAGCTACCAGAAGCCGGAAGAGGCAAGGAAGGATTCCCTCCCAGAGCCTTTGGAGGGAGTGTGGTCCTGACAGCACCTTAGTTGTGAACTTCTGGCCTCCCTCAGAACTATAAGAGAATAAATTTCTATTGTTTTAAGCCACCAAATTTGTGGTAATGTTATGGCAGCCCTAGGACACTAATACACTGCCACTCGATACGAATATTTTCTGAATGATTGTGGTTGAACATATATGTTAAAGATAATAAGGAAAATGATGACCAAAATTCAGACCGTGATTCTTGGCAAAAAGCTGTTTCTAAAAAGACTTTTATTTATTAATATCCAATTATTTGATAGCTATATCAGTAAAAAATAGGTACATTTACATATTTATTGAATCATTTTTATTGGAGAATTTAAAATTATATGAATTTGGCACTGGGCCAGAAAAATTCAGGAAAGTCAGTAAAGAGACAGGAAATTAGAACAGAGTAGTCTCTTATAATTCATTATATAAAACCTGCTGAAAAGGCAGTTGCAAAAATCTTTACTTAATGATTTACTCAACAATTATATATTGAGTAACTATGTTCCCAGTCCCTTGATCTTTATGACCAAATTCTTATGATAGTCAGAAGAAATGAGAAAGCCAATCCTAATTTTTGGAAGGAAGAATGGTTCCACAGAGCATGTATTGGTTTATCATCATTTTATAGGTGAGTTATGCATGTGCAACAGATATCCCTTAGAAAAGATACATGCTTTTACAATACAACAGAACATCCCACACTTACAGCAAACACAGAGAAACACAAATTAGCATGACACATCTAGGCAACAGAATAACCAACCATGGACCATTTCATCTGAACATTCTCAAGTACATTTTCATGCTCATACTTGGTAGCCAAATGCCTTCTGAATAAACATAACCCACTTTAGAGCCCTCACAATTGGTGATTTGAGATTTGGATTTTTGTAGTTATGCATGTGTATCACCCATTTAAAATTACAAATCATTTAGATTTATAAGTTCTATACGTCTTTTTGAATTCAGTGAGAAATCTGTTGCCTCATGCCAGGTTTGGGACATAAGTGAGGTCTTTTAGTTTATTGTCCAAATGAGTGAAGAGCTTCTCTTACACACACAAAACAGTGCTTGGAGTTTTAGCCACTGCCCTGTGTTTTGACTGTGAAATGTTAATCTCTTTGCTGTTGATAGAGATTACAGTGGGGAGAGCCAGGGCCGTTACAGTTAGGTCCTTACACCCTGGCACGCAGCCTGACTGGATATTGCAAGGCTCTAAATCTGCCTGTCAGGAGATGGGACACAAAGGTAACAACTGCCAGTTAAATCAAATTGCTTAAAGTAAATTGGACAAATTTTGTTAGCCTCTTGCCTACCCTGGCCCAGAGCCACATCAGCAAGGGCAATGATGTTAAGTTAGGGATTGAACTTGTGGCTGAACAAACTAATTCAGTAGATTCTTCTAGCAACTGTGTTAGGCTGATTAAAAGCAGCTCCATGGTCAACTCAAATTGTTTTATATATTGATGTTTTGTTGTCGCCAAATGAGTTGTGGTTTCCTGGAAAAGGGGACAGAGGTTCAAGCAGTGGTGTTTCATTCAGGGAGTTGAACAGAGCACTGGGTACAAAAAATGCTCAATTTATAAGGTTTGAACAAAATTGAACTAAATTGATTCTTTAATTCAAACAAGCTTTGTTGACTCAGACTTTCTTTTTAATTACAAAAACAAACTAAACAGTATATTTAAGATATGTTTTCTTAATTTACAGCCATGTAGCAATCCGGCATACCCCTTATTCGTTAAGCTGCCTAAATCCTTAAAAACATAAGCTATGACAGGAGATTCAACTCCATTAATAATATTCTTACTTAGGAATATGTTCTGGTGAAATTCCCTCTGGTAAGAAGATAATAGGACTAAAATGTGTTTGTTCTTCTCCATTGCTGGACCACCACAGGTTAGATATGTCAGCTTATCCTCAGGATTTATGGAACAAAGCCCAACTAATTGGTCAGTTATTAATGCAAGTGGCAGATGCAATGTCACATCACCACATATTCACTTATTTCTACAGAAATTACCAAGAACTGTGGAAATGTATTTGTATTTTTTGTAATTATTTTTTAAAAATAGCTATATGGGACAGGAGACAAAATTTATTATCTTTTCCATAAATCCCTACCCTCTGCTTTCAATCAGTCCATGTAATTAGAAATGAAATCTAAACAGAGCCCCTAATGATGAGAAAGTTTGTTCACACACACACACATGCACACACACACACACATGCACACACACACAGAAGCCAAAAAATGACAAAAATTCAAACCAAACCACAACAATAACTCAAGGTAATTTATTTAAAAAAATATGGTCTAAAATGTTTTCCTTCAAGATTTTACTTAGCTACCAAAGAAAACTTCCCTTAGTTAATCTCACATCCATACCTTCAAAATGATACACCATTTTGTTTTAATGCTTTTCACATTTTGTTATTAGATTTTTTAAAATTAGTAAACCCATACCCAACATCTACTATCAAGTCATGTTGAAAGAAAGAATAAAGAGAATCTATTAGATATGGCATCAGAAAGGTCATTCCAGACACAGGAGAGTATTCACAAAAGGATAAATACTCTAATAATAAAGTGGTTTTGTGAAAATGGTGGCATCACAAAGTCTATTCGGCAAGCATGCTGGGGTTTTTTGAGTCATCAATTCTCACTCTCTCTCTCTTTTGCAATTTAAGAAAAATTAGAGCATTGTTAGAGGCAATTCCTATATTTAAGGTGAAAATTTCAACCACAATTTTTATAATCTTTATTTTTTTAATTACCATGGGAATAACCTAAATGCAGAAGTAGGACCACTTACTCAAGACCACTAAGTCAGATATTGACGTACTTTAACGCTGAGCCTGGTTTCCATGAATCACCTGATATAAGCAAAAGAATATGAAAGATGAAGTCATCGTAGAACTTGAACTCCCCGGAATTTACCACTGGTGTGGACCATTACTTTCCAGAGCTATCTATCCCTATTTGCACTGAATAATTTCAGATGTAAAAATTCTAATTTGGAAGCAATTTTAAAGTTCTTACCTCAATGAAGAGATCCCAGTGTAACTCATTTAGTCAATGCCTTTCCCGTGTTGCTCAAACTTTACAATTTCAGTGTGTTCCAGATAATTTCCAACAGCAAATATTTGCAATTTTTGCCTGAACACTTTTTTTGGGGAACCACAGAACAAATCTCTGCTCAAGAAAGTGCTGGGGTTGAAAATATTCTCCACTCCCTACAGGGAGCAGCCTTCTACTACGGACTTTTGGTGTTTAAAATACCACAGCTTCTTTTTTACACTCTTCAGATGGCATAATTCTGATATGTGTGATTTACACCATTTCTTACTGTTTCCCCACAAGATGAAGTTTTAGTAACCCACCCTGGTAGCTGGCTTCAAGCTCTTTATTGCTTATTTTCCCTTCTTCCAGCTGGTTACTCCCTCAACCTACTGAATAAACTAACCACACTTAAATCCTTATCTCAGAGTCTACTTTTAATGAACCCAGACTAAGACACTGAAGTTGTTATAAGAAAAATTCTTTTGGCTGTTTTCAATTATAGCATTAAGTATTTATTATATGTTTATAATGTGCCAGGGTTTTAATCCTAAACTTTACCAATCCAGTAGGTAGCATTGATATTTTATGGAAAAAGAAACAAAGGCTTGGATTTCACAACTTGAAAATGGTAAAGTCAGGATTCAAACAAAGACTGGCTAATTCTGAAATCAAAATAGTTAGAAATC
Organism: Ceratotherium simum simum; assembly: GCF_057802395.1. Taxonomy (NCBI): domain Eukaryota; kingdom Metazoa; phylum Chordata; class Mammalia; order Perissodactyla; family Rhinocerotidae; genus Ceratotherium; species Ceratotherium simum. The sequence goes on along the minus strand of NC_141907.1, from coordinate 27,008,960 downwards.
ATGCTTTAATCCTCTTCCTACACTATATTCTTTCATATACATGTGTGTGTATATATATACACATATATACTAATATATATTCTAATTATCTTTGAAAATCATCTTTTAAGAATTCAGCAACAGAAACCACGTAGAAAACTGTCTTAGAGAAAAATTTATGATATACATTTTATATTAATTGTTTATTTCCTTCTTTTAGGGCCTCAGATGCCCTTGGTTTGTGGTATATAATACCAGACAGATCATACAATGCACAGACCTAATTTACTTTATTTTATGATTTTTTATTTTTATTTAATAATATAAGGAACATTCATTAATCAATTACCCAAACCAAGAGCAAGACCAATACCAGTAATTGACTCTTTCTGTAGATTCTAATTCTCTCTTAACCACCTGATGACCCACACCTAGACGAAACAGTCATTGCAAATTTTATGCCAATCTCTTTTGCTCTCCCTCTCTCTTTCTCCCTCTCTTCCTCTCTTTCTTTCTCTCCCTTTCAACTGTTCTCACTTATATTTTGTTTACTTTGGCATGTTTACAAAATTATTATTGTTTTAAATTTTTAAAATAATTATCATGCTATACGCTGCTCTCTGGAAATTTTTTCTTTTTTCCATACAATAGTATGTTTCTCAAGTATGTCCATGTTGCTGCATTTATCTTTGGTTTATTAATTTTACTAATCTATAATCTAATGTGTGTATATAACACAAGTTATTTTTTCTTTTTCTTTTGAGGAAGATCAGCCCTGAGCTAACATCCATGCCAATCCTCCTCTTTTTGCTGAGGAAGACCGGCCCTGAGCTAACATCTATTGCCAATCTTCCTCCTTTTTCTCCCCAAAGCCCCAGTAGATAGTTGTATGTCATAGTTGCACATCCTGCTAGTTGCTGTATGTGGGACACTGCCTCAGCATGGCTGGACAAGGAGTGCGTCAGTGCACGCCTGGGATCTGAACCCGGGACCCCGGTAGTAGAGCGCGCCCTTAACCACTAAGCCACAGGGCCGACCCCAACACAAGTTATTTTTTCATATAGCTAATGGGAATTTAGATTTTTTTTCTTTTTTTACTATTATGAACAGTGGTTTTATGGGTCTTCTTATACATGTCTTCAAGCTCACATGTTAAATTTTCTCTTGGGAACATATTCTATCATGGAATTCCTGGATATGTGAATATAACTTTTAAGATAATGGAATAATGTTCCCAAAAGAGCTGCACTAATTTAAAATCCCAGCACCAAAATGTAAGAAATTTAGATGGTCTACATCTTCTCAACATTTGTTATATTTGTCATCTTAGTTTTTGTTACTTAAATGATTTTTGAAAATGCTATCTCATCTTGGATATGATAAAATTCAATATCCAATCAATTTAAAATCTATTCATAATTGATATTATGAATTTTTTTTACCCTTAAAAGAAGTATCTATAATAATAAATGTCAAGAAACTTAGGAAAATTTAACAAGAGGACTGAACTTAAGATTGAACCTTAGCAGTCAATTTCAACTTATAAATCAGAAATAAATAATTTGAAAATATAATGGAAACTGTATCATTTATAATAGCAACAAAATATATAATGTGCCTATGAATAAATCTAGAAAAACATATGCAAGGTCTGTACATAGCATACTCTAAAACTTTACTAAGAGACAAAGAAAATCTAAGTAAATGGAGAAATATCTCATATCTATAGTTAGGATGACAATAATAGAAAAATGAGAATTTTACTAAAGGGAGCTGTAGACTCAGTCCAGCTCCAATTAAAATACCATCAGGGTATATATTGTTGTTTTTGTTATTGCTCTTAAAAAGTTGTGTTAAAATATATATGCAAAATTTTAAATGCTAAGAGTAGTCAAGGATCAGCCCTGACGGCCTAGCGGTTAAAGTTTGGCACTCTCCACTTCAGCAGACTGGGTTCAGTTCCCGAGTGAGGAATCACACCACTGGTCTGTCAGTGGTCATGCTATGGCAGTGGCTCACATAAAAAAAAAAATAGAGGAAAATTGGCAACAGATGTGAGTTCAGGGCAAATCTTCCTCAACAAAAAACAAACAAAAGAAAAGTGGTCAAGATATTCTGAAGAATAAAAAATGAGGATGGAAAATTGCCCTAGCAAATATAAAAACTTATTACAAAGATTTAGAAATTAAAGTATGATGGTGCTGGGATAGCAAAAGACCCAGTAGAAGAAACAGAGAACCTAGATGTGGTCCCAAAAATGTATGGTACTTTGATATATGACATAGGTGCCATTGCAGATCATTGGCAAAATAAGAGCCCTTCAAGAAATGAAGCTGAAAAAATTGATTATCAATGTGCAATACAGTAAAAATAAATTTCTAACTCACAACACTACAGAAATCAAGTCCAGAAAAATGAAGGGCATCAAAACATATCTTTAAAACAGCAAAATGAATGGGAATATCTTTCCAAAGGAAGGATAGGAAAGTCGTTTTTTAAAGACACAAAATGCAATAACCAATCAAGAAAATTAATAAATTCAACTACATTGAAAGCAAAAAAGACCTTAATAAAATTCAAATATAAGCTATGAAAGTCAAGGAGATATTTGTAAAACAATATAACCATAGAAAAATTAGCGTAAAGACTAGAGGAAATGCTCATACAAATAGAAAATTTAATAGAACAAAGGGATAAAGAAAGAAGAAGCAATTATCACTACTCAGCATGTGTAGAGATGCCTAAAGACATGTATAGTCAGAGACATTGAATTAAAGGGAACAACTATTTGTTTTTACATGTAATACATACACTGTTGAATTTTATTTTGTTTTCCTTAGTTGTATGTATGTGGAGGGGAGGATGAACTAAACTTTCGAAGTACATAAGCTCAATTATACCATTATGTCTAAAAATATTAAGATTTTTATTTTTTGGTGAGGAAGATTGGCCTTGAGCTAACATCTGTTGCCAATCTTCCTCTTTTTGCTTGAGGAAGATTATCCCTGAGCTAATATCTGTGCTCATCTTCCTCTATTTTGTATGTGGATGCCACCAGAGCATGACTTGATGGCAGAGCAGTATGTAGGTCTGCGCCCTGGATCCGAACCCTCAAACCCTGGGCCGCCGAAGTGGAGCACGTGAACTTAAGTACACCACCACGACAGCCCCTTAAGATTTTTAACATAGAAAAAATGGCTTAATTTGCAGCCAGTTTGTAAGAACCAATAGTTTGCATGGCAGACAGAACGTACCTTGACCCACAATGATTTCCTGCTTCCTTTTGTCTATGCCTCTGTTTAATTCTCTCCCTCTTGAGTGAGCAAGGTACTTGTGATTGGCTTCTAGCTAAGAAAATATGGCAAGCATCATGAGATGTCATTCTTGTGATTAAAGGATGTTATATGGCAAAGGTGATGGGATGTTACTCCCTTGATTAGGTTCCCCGTGTGGCAAGGTGAAGGGATTGTTCATATGTAATTTAGTTCCCAAATCAGTTAATGTTGAATTAATCAATAGGGATATTATCTGGGGAAGGCCTGACTACATAAGATTAAAGCACTTTGAAGAGGGACTGGGCCCTCCTGAAGTCAAAGACATTCTCCTCGCTGGCCTTGAAGAGGCAAACTATCATATTAGGAACTGTCTATGGAGAAGGCTGTCTGGTGAGTGACTGTGGGTAGCCTCTAGAATAAAAGAGCATATTTCAGCCAGTCAGTAAGGAGTGGGAGCCCTCGGGAAATTAATTTTGTCACCATTCTGAGTGAGCTTAGAAGCAGATTCTTCCCCAGTCAAGCCTTTAGACCTTGACTCACAGTACAGCCTTGTGAGTTCCTGACCAGAAGACCTAGCTAAGCTGTGCTGAGACCCCTAACTCATGGCAAGTCTAACATGTATGTTGTTTTAAGCCACTAGATTAGGGGTTATTTGTCATAAAAAAATAATACAGTTTTTAAGTCAGAGGTGAATTGTTTAGGTTGTGGTGGCAGAACATCTTGATCTAGAACTCAGAAATCTTTCATTCACTCAACATATATTTTATGAGCATCCTCTATGTGCCAATCACTGTTCTAGGCACTAGGAAATATATCAGTGAATATGGAGCTTGTATTTTTGATGGGTAGACATCCTCCTAAACATGATAATTATCTGATAAAGATGACAAACATAAAGATGACAATTAGTAATTTATATAGTATATTGGAGGATAATAAGTGTCACCATCCCAAGAAAATGTTAAGTAGGAAAAACATCCAGAATATGGAAGGGTACAAGCTGAAGTATTAAATAGTGTGATTAGGATAAGTTCCTTTGAGCCTATATATACTGTGGGAGATCAAAATTTGGCCACCCTGAAATATATCTCTTTACCTTGATTGTTTTCTCTGAGGGACATTTGACCTCCCCCACTAACTACCTAAAGAATTGGACATAGTAACTCCTTCCTGGAACAGATCTTCTATCTGATGGCTGTAATATAATGTAAAATAGGTGTTACAATAGGAAAGGCACCAACAAGCCCATCTTATCAACAATTCTGTCTCTCTGGCCACATTCTCTGGATGGCCCTGAAAGGAGCTGCCAGACAAACTTTTACATTTATAAGGAAAATCTCCATTTGTAAAGATATCTCCCTCTCTGTATTGGGAAGAGGGAGGATGACCTCATTTCTAGTAACTTATCAATGTGGAAGGTGAGGCCTTAAATCTGCATAATAACCTTACTCTTGTTTACTGTGCTTTAGTGGTAATCTCCTGTAACTGACTCTCCCCACCCCCAACACCCTCCTTTGTCTTTAGCTGAAGATGGTATTGAAGATGAGAATTTCTGCTATTGTGTTGAGAAACGCAGTGTCCTTGGTTTCTCCCATGTATACATGTAATTAAACTTGGTATTATTTTCTCCTGCTAACCTGTCTTGTTAATTATTTGGCCAGCCATAAGAACCTTAAGGGAAAGGGCAGAGGGGGATTCTCCCTCTTCCCCCACAACACTTTAAGAATATTAGCTAATGTTTTCCAGCAGAGTTAATAGCCTAGAGCAGTGACTTAAGAGAACAGTCTGTTTTGCACATCCAAGGAACAGCAAGAAGGCCAATGTGGTTGGAACAGAGTGAGCTGGGGGAGGGTTGTATGGAAGCACTTCAGAGGGCTTGCAAGGTGTGAGAGACAGTGAGAATCACAATGGATCAAAGTTTTTAGCCTTAGAATATGGAAAGCTAAAATTGCCATTAACTGATATATGGAAAATTTTGAGTGTATAGGTTTTAGTGGGAAGATCAGAAGTTCAATTTTGGCCATTGTTATGGACTGAATTGTACTCCCCAAATTCATATGTTAAAGCTCTAACCCTCAATGTGACCGTATTTGGGGATAGAGCTTTTAGAAGGTAATTAAGGTTAAATGAGGCCAGGAGAGTGTAGTTCTAATCTAATAAGATTGGTCATCTTATAAGAAGAGAAAGAGAGTAGATCTTTTTCCATGCTCATGCGCTTAGGAAAGGCCATGTGTAGACACAGCAAAAAGGCTGCCATCTGCAAGGTGGGAAGAGAGAAACTCTTCCCAGAAACTGAACCCTGCTGGACCTTGATCTGGGACTTCCAGCCTCCAAAACTGCAAGAGAGAAGTTTCTGTCGTTTAAGCTACCCAGTATATGGTATTTTTTTAAAACAGCCCGAGCAGATTAATACAAACATTTTAAGGTTTAGATGATTATTAGCTAAGTGAAGACATTAACTAAACTGTTGTTTATACGATCCTCTGGCATGCAACAAAATTATTTCAAACAAATCACCTGAAGGTGTATTCCTTTATCTCCTTCAATAATATTGGCATGGCTTTATATTGGTGGCTGGAGAATTAATATTATATGTAGGAGAGGCACTACTTTCAAGGCATTTTAATTTCCAAATGTAACTCTGTGTGTATGTGTGCAATTTGTGCATGTTCATCTCTACAATAGAGAGCAAAAGAAAGAGAGAGAGTGGCTGTTGTAAATCTTCCAAAGAGCAGATTTTAATAGGCACAAAAAGATGACATTCACCTGGATAGCATTTGAAGCAGTGTACATACAAAGAACTGGCTAAATTCAAGCACTTACATTTGTTTTACATCACCGTAATTTGCCTTGGTAGGTGCTCAGAGGAGTAAATAGAAGAGCAAAGTTAGGGTCTGCAGGGGCTGACAGGATAATGGCAACAATCTTGCTGTTAAGAAAAAATTGGGTAGTGGGGACATAGAGCAGAGAACAGAGTACAAATGCTTATGGAAAGATTCTTTGCAGGATTAACTCGGAGGGCTTTAACTTTGCTTTTAGTTTGATACTCAATCTTATAAGGAGAATAACCTTATTGTTCCTCTGGCTCCTCTGGGTGCTTTGCTCGAAATAATTTTGTTAGAAGGCACAGTGACTGAACACAGTTTTACTGATTCTTAATCAGGAAGCCAGAAGACAGGGGTATTTACAGACTTGGAGGGACTTGTTAGTTGGATGTCAGTCTCCATTGAAATTTTCTTCTGCTTTGTTTTCCAAGCTAGACAGACCTTTTTATTTGTTCTCATCCTGTTTTTATTATGATAGCATATGTCAAATTCTTATGAGAAAAATCTGGTAGATAATTTTATACAAATTGTTTCTATTTTTAAAGCTCAGAAGTGATTATACTACATACAATGGCATATACATTCCTAGAATCAGGGGCTAGAGGAAGGGGAGGATTACATCGTTACTTAAAATAAGGTTATAATCAAACAGGTAAGTCACTGAGTAAGACCAACTGAGAGGATGTAGGACTTTAAGGTTTTTTAAGAGGCTGACATCTGGCAAAATCATTCCTGTATGTGATAGGAGCTTCCTCGTTTTTGAAGAGTTGGCTAGACTGAGAACACCTGCCAAGTAGGAGATCTGAACATTGTCAAACGTGCAGAGTTCTGAAACTTACATTCAAAGAACATTTGAAATATGATACAGGAGGGAACTCAGAGAGAGACAAATATGTGGATGACAATTATGGCTCAGTCAGAATGAGGGCAAAAATTCAAACTTCTATGAATATACAGTTTCCAGGCCTTGAATTAACATAAAAATAAAAGTGAATTAATGATACCATATGACTTTGAAAACTTAAATGAGAGTGGTGGAAGACATGGGACCAAGGGAAACCCTTGCTTTGTTTTTTTAATAACACCTTTATTGAAATATAATCCACATACCACACAATTAATTCATTTAAAGGGTAGAATTCAGTGGTGTTTAGTATACTTCCCAAGTTGTGTAACTACCACCATTAGCAATCATATTCCCTATTTCCCCTCAACCCTCCCCAGCCCTAGGCAAGCACTGATCTACTTTCTGTCTCTATAGACCTGCCTATTCTGCACATTTCACACAAATGAAATTTTACATTATGTGGTCTTTTATGTCTGGCTTGTTTCACTTATAATGTTTTCAAGGTTCATCCATGTTGTTGCATGTACCAAATACTTCATTTCTTTTTTTTGCTGAGTAATATTGTATTGTATAGATACACTACATTTTGTTTATCCATTCAGCTGTTGATGAGCATTTGGGTCATTTCTACCTTTTGGCTAGTATGAATAATGCTGTTAGGAACGTTCATGTGTGAGTTTTTGTGTGGACATAACGTTTTCATTTCTCTTTTGTTTATACCTACAAGTGGAATTGCCGGGTCATGTGGTAATTCTATGTTTAATCTTTTGAGGAACTACCAAACTGTTTTCAAAAGTGGCTGCACTATTTTATATTTTCAATAGCAATCTTGGAGGGTTTCAGTTTCTTGACATCCTCTCAGAAACTTGTTGTTTGTCTTTTTGATTATAGCTATCCTAGTGGGTGTGAAGTGGTGTCTTATTGTGGTTTTGATTTGCATTTCCCTGATGAGTAATGATGTTGAGTATCTTTTCATGTGCTAATTGTTTATCTTCTTTAGAGAAATGTCTATTCAGATCTATGCTCATTTTAAAATTGGATTATTTGTTATTTTATTATTGAGTTTTAAGAGTTCTTTATATATTAGCACTTCCTTGCTTTTTTTAAAAATAACTTTTTTTTTAAGAGCAGTTTTAGGTTTATAGCAAAATTGAGAGGAAAATACAGTTTTCCCACATACCCCCTGCCCCACACATATATTACCTCCCCTATTATCACCATCCCCCACCAGAGTGGTACATTTGTTATGACTGCTGAACCTACATTGACACATCATAATCACCTCAAGTCCATAGTTTACATTAGGGTTCACTCTTGGTGATATACATTCTATGGGTTTGGACAAATGTATAATGACATATATCCACCAATATAATATTATACAGAGTATTTTCACTATCCTCAAAATCTCCTGTGCAAAGCCTTGCTTTTGACTTGAGGCAATTACTGGGTGATCCACACATTAAAAAGAAACAAAAAAAAAAAACACCAGAGAATCAAACAATGCATTATCTATCACAATGATTCATTTTAACAAAAGTCTTAAATTGCTAGATTTAAACAAAATTTTGACATTTAAATTATGCCAATCAAATTATATTAAATTCTAAAACAATCCTCTTTCTAAATTTCTATGGGATTAGGAGTTAAAAAAACACAGTCCTGGTTTATCTTTTCTGAGAAGAGCTAGATTTGCATATCTCTGCTTTGCTTAAAGCACTTGCATGTATATTTAGATGGAGGCAGATGATAAATACTTAAATGTAATGCCTAATCCTAAAAAGCAGAGAACTGTGTACTACGTACACATCATCTTTCCAGAGAAAATATTAGGAAATAATATTAAAAAGTACTATAAATCCTCTACCCAAATATTATATTATAATTAAATTAATATATTTATTTTTACTCTACATTGGCTGTACTAATTTTTTAGGGGATCTTTCTTAAAATGGATAATCACAAGTTATTTTTCTGTCTTCCAAATGTGTCTTTACACAAATAGGTAGACTTCTATTTTAATATAATAATTAATAAGAATAAAGGCCATTATAATTCCAAGACCTATGTTAACAAGGCTATTTCTGTGATTAGCAATTAGTCAAGCAACATCACATAACAGGTTCTAATATTTTTAAAAAATGATTTATGAGATATAAAAATGTAAACAGCTTTCACAAATATTTAATTTTTATAATGAAGTATTCCTAAATGGATCTTAAACTTTTATTTTATAATCTGTAAAACTACATTTTAGTACCTATTTCATATTAGTAATAAAAATTTTGATATATTTACAAAGCACTAAATTGATACTATTTTAGAGATATTTTGTTTGTCTGTTTGTAAAATGTGCTATCTTAATGTGGAGCTAGAAAAACAAGCCTGAAGTAATCTATGGACCTTCCTAGAAAGTCTCAGGCTTCGAGTTTCTTCAAATCATGCAAATTATTCCTTGGTTTAGTTTATCAATAATTTGTTTTAACTTTATATGTAATGACTAACAAAGCAAATATTGCTTTATACTTTGGGAGGTGTGAGAGCTGGAGCTATAGAAAAAGACATGTTCCTTAATCATAAATTGCTTGTAATCTAGTGGAGAGTATTGAGACTATTAGCTAAACATTAAGTTTCAATAAACTGTAGAGAGAGGAATGCTTTATTTGTTCACAGTAGTGAAAAATTAGTCAATCTGAGAGGTTTGTGGAAACTTACCTATAAGATGGTACTGGAACTGTGTCTTGAAGAATGTAGGATAGTTCAATAGGCGAAGCATGGTTTTCTGGGAACAAGGAATCAAAACAAATAATGGCACTGCATAGAATTCCAGGGTGACCATGCAAAAAATCTCACTGACAAACTGGGAAGGATAGAGTGGAGGATGTCAGTACTGGAGAAAGCGAAAGAGGTGATAGCAACAATCCAGGGATTTCAGAGAAAAAAGTAGGCCAATTTTAATATTAATGGTTGGAAGGGGAGAAACTCAAGAAATATTTTGGAACTAGAATTAGTATTGGACATGGAAGGGGAAGGGGGAGAGTGATTGAATGTGGCGGGTGAAAGAAAAGTGTTTAGGGTGACAGTACAGTTTCTGACTTAGTCATGTGATTATATTATTCATCAACAAAGAAAAATTAGGATGAGCAGTGTATCTGGTAGAAAGATGGAAACTGCATTTTTGGGACAAGATGGGTATGATTCCTAGGGACAAACAGGGAAATATATACAACAAACTGGATGCAGAAATTGAAACTCAGGAGAGATGTAAGAGATAGAGATATGATTTGGGACGTTTGGTTATGAAACACTGGTACCCAGGTGGATGTTCTTCATGTAGTGGTTTTGCATCACAGGTGAGGAACTCAAAGCTTGAGGAACTCAAATCTTTTGTAACAGGTTGCAAACAAATGTGCCTGACTGTTTCTCTGGAGGGAGATATTATCTTTATTGTACAAAACAGAAAATAGCTGAACTTGCCATTTATTTTGGAAGAAGAGACTACCTATGTCTTCCAAGATTGTTCACTATATCAACACTCTTGAAAAGACAGCCATAACAAAAGGGCACTTAGTGCCTCTGCTACACAGGATCGGCAGAAACTTGAGAGACCCATGGAGAATTTCCTTCTAATATATCCCAGCCAGAGTGTGTTGCAACGCAAAGTGGGAAAGAGGAATTATGTTTGGAAGTGAGATAATTCCTTGAAGTGTCTCATAGAACTCCTATGTAAAATAATGCAAGGCAAAGGAAAACTTCTCAATAAAAGCAAGAAAACTAAATATTGCATTTGTTTGAGGGGGAAAGTTTACCTCCTCAGGTAAAGAACCCTTCTTTATGGCAGGTGGCAAGGGGAAGAGAGAATTGGTAGTAACAGAAAGAAGTTATGATAATCAACCTCAGGCCTGAGACCAATTACTAAAGAACAGGATATAGCAGCTCTCTATATTTTATATTGATTTCTCCACTTCTTTTCTTCTACCTATATTTGATGGTGATTAAGTTGGCAATTTTAATTTCAAATGGGTATATGAATGAATTGATATTAATGATATGGTGGCTGATAGGAGTTTGTGTTTATATTGTATTAGTGACGCGCATGTCTTTATATAGGGAAAGAAGGGTTTCTGAATGGCACAAAAGGAGAGTATTGTGGTTGTTATTCTTAATTTGCTTCCCCCTTACTCATTCTGTTTTCTCTTTTATCTTGTTCTCTACCCTAGGAGCTGACCTTCACAGAGTATATCACCTGGGCTGCATTTCTAGCAGGCTTGAAGCTGGACTCAGCCAATGAGAAGCATTTAAAGATATCAAAAAGCAGAAGGAGAGAAAAGTCAGGGTTTCTTCCCTATTCCTTTCTCTGCTTTATTGTTGTTTCTCTGGCAGTGGCTTTAACCTTCCATGATTATAGCTCCTGCAGTGTGGCCCCTCCTCCGCTAAGCTCTAGGGAGTAATAGTGACATGATTTCTTCCCCTTTGACCCTAGGAATTGCCATGTCCACTCTTACTAGTCTCAGGGGGCCTCAACATTTATTATTTGTTTCCATAGGTCTGTACACAACTTAGTAAAAGTTACATAGAAGTATATATATAACTATTCCCAATTAGTCTCTTAAATAACAATTCTCAAAGTAGATCAATAAATTCTCATCATTTGAACCATCTGAGATATATGCCGGGTCTCTGAATATAGGGTACAAATAGTGGTTATGTCTTGCTTAGGAGGAAGAATATGTTCTCTATAGTACCTGGAAAAAGTACAAAATGATATGTGGAAAAGTTGCTGGTTTTGTATATTTGTGAGTGATTAAATGAGAGAACTCATATTTGATGGTTTCTATTTTCTCAGTGACATAAAAAAAGGTCATCAGGGGCCAGCCCAGTGGTGTAGCGGTTAAGTTTGCATGCTCCAATTCAGCGGCCTGGGATTCATGGGTTTGGATATACACACCGCTCATCAAGTTATGCTGTGGTGGTGTCCCACAAACAAAACAGAGGAAGATTGACACAGATGTTAGCTCAGTGACAGTCATCCTCAAAGAGAAGATTGGCAACAGATGTTAGCTCAGGGCCAGTCTTTCTCACCAAAACAAAAAAAAAAAAAGAAAAGAAAGAAAAGGTCATCAGATAATAGTGATTAGAGTGAAAAAAGGAATAGTAGCTTTAATGAAAGAGAAGAAAACATACAATATTTACTTCAGAAACTGAAAAAAAAAAGTCATCTTACTATAGGATCATGGTAGAATTTTCAGTCATAAACGAATGACCAGATGTGAACAGAGTTATAGACCTTTGCATGGAGAGTTTCTTGGAGTATCTGGATGGGCCCAATCTAATCACATGAATCCTTAAAAACAGACACCTTCCAAGCTGTAGTTAGAGAGAGATATGAGACCATGGAAGAAGAGTCAGAAAGATGTGACATGAGAAGAATTGGACCATTGTTGGCTTAAAAATGGAAGAAGAGACAATGAGTCATGGAATGAGGCAGCCTCTAAAACCTGGGAATGACTCTCAGCTTACCACTAAAAAGAAAATAGGAATCTTGGTTTCAGAACTTCAAGAAACCAAATACTGCCAACAATAAGAATGAGCAGGGCCGGCTCCGTGGCTTAGCGGTTAAGTGCGCGCGCTCTGATGCTGGCGGCCCGGGTTCGGATCCCGGGAGCTCCCCGAGGCACCACTTCTCCGTCCAACGCGAGGCCGAGTCCCACGTACAGCAACTAGAAGGATGTGAACCTATGACATACAACTATATACTGGGGCTTTGGGGGGGAAAAACTGAATAAATAAAATCTTTAAAAAAAAAGAATGAGCAAAAATGGATTTTCCCCTAAAACCTCCAGAAAAGAATACAACCTGCTGACACTTTGATTTTTAGCCCAGTGAAATCCATGAGTCTTCTGACTTACAGAACTCTAAGGTAATAAATATCATTGTTTTAAGTCACTAAATTTATGGCAATTTTTTATAGTAATAATAGTAAATTAATACATAGTTCTTGAAACTCCCTTCGTGGACTCATGGATTGCCTTTTCCACCACTATGACATTCTACACGTCACTGCTTGTGATCAATAACTTATTTTACAACAAGAAAGTATAATGATGGGAACAAGTCTATGGGATTAACTAGTTTGCCTTCAAATTCCATAACCCAGAATCTGCTGAATTAATACAAATGTTTAATAGCTTATTAAAAACTCAGTTATGGCATCAATTGGAAGATAAGACCTTGGAAAAATAGGGTTTTGTCTTACAGGTGCTTTACATACTTTTGAATCAGAGATGATTACATGGGATTATCATACCTGTAGCCAAATAAATGTCTGGAAATCAAGTAATGAATGTGGAAGGGGTTTCTCTAACTACTAAGCATAATAACTCTCTTGCAGACTTTTTTTTGATTTCCTATTCTGGGAACTTTGAACTCTCTTGGTTTAGGGGTCTTAGTTCCCAATGAGGGGAATACTTCCATTAGGGTTCTAAGAATAGTTCCATTGAATTTTAAAATGAGACTGCCACCTGGCCATTTAGGGATTCTTATGTTACTAAACCAATAAACAAAAAAGAGACTACTCTACTGGCTGGGGTGATTGAGCATAATTACGAAAAGAAATTGAATTGTTTGCTAAAAAAGGAAGACAAGGAGGACAATGTCTGGAACCCAAGAAATTCTATGGACTTTCTCTTAATTCTTCTGTGCCCAATAATTACAATTAGTGGAAAACTACAACATTCCAAATTCAAGATTATAGAAGATTCAGACCCTTTGGGAATGAAGTTTGTGTTGAACCCAGCTGAGATTCTGACTGAGGGCAAGGAAAATATGGAATGGATAGTAGAAAAATTCAGAAACAGACTATAAAAGTTTTTTTCATTTTCTCTTTTCTTGTTATGTTTATGTATTTTTAAAATTAACTATTTTTTTCTCTTTCTTTTTCTTCCCCTTATTATTGTATAAACAAGTTATTGGAGGTTAACTTGAAAATATTCCAGGGACTCTGCCTGGATTTAAAGAGAAATTAATATAAGCAGAGATAGGTTCAATGACTTTTGGGACTGTGTCTCCACATTTTGGGGAAAGAAGTGTGAGAACTTCATCTATATGAAGGATAGCAGAATCTTAAGTGGAATTTAAGTGGGCTTAGAAGGGAATATACAGTAACTTAGCAACCAAAGGACTGCTCTGTGCTGATTTTCAATTATTTCCTCACAGCTCCAAATGCACTACTCTTTGCCCTACCTGTGCAATGTTCGCCTTTCTCAATAGGGGGCATTGGAAGGACACTACAAGGTCAGAGCAAATGAATGAGATTATTTTGTCCATTGTCCTGTGGTGCAGTTGTCAGCAGAAGGATGTGCAGGAGGCCAAGAGGTACTTACCTCAGACACTACATGGTGAAAAGTTATGCCCTGATTGTCACCTCCAGTGAGTTTCTTTGCCACCAATGAAACACCTACTTTGAACCCTCTGACCACATCCTCTGGGAAGTTTGTTCATCACTGGTAGTCTGCATGTTGCTGGGTCAGCATTGCCCTCTAAAATGAGATCTGAATCTTTAGTTTTTTTCAATTTTTAATTCCTTCCATATTTATTTGTCCTCGAGGCAGTAGCTGCTATGTGCATTTGCTATTTGTCTATTCCTAGAAGTCCTCTTTTATCCTTTTAATAAAATAAATATAAAGTAAAATAAAAATAAAAGCCACCTTTTATTGTTAAGCATTCTTTACAGTAAATTTTACATGTTTAAATTACTAACATAGTTTTGTCTTCTGGCTGGACCCTGATTGATACACTTGTGAACTGGCTAAGAATGAAAAATTTTGGTAAGATAGCCTCAAAGAATTTTTACAAGAATAATCAATAATTCAAAATTCTCTAATCAAGACTAACAATTGTTGCAATAATAATTAATAATTTAAAATTTGGTAATTAAGCCTGACAACATATAAAAGATAGCATTTATATACCAAAACAGGAATGGAATTATCACACATACGTAGATTACAGATCCTAATTTTCCTCTCATTCTCTGAAAAAATTTGAGAATTTGGAGAAGTCACAAAGCACTTTGCAAATAAACCAAAGGTCTAGAAATTACAAAACATGTTATTGTACTCAATTACTCTTCTTTTGATTTTGTTTTTTTCTGAATTTCAAATATCTCCAAATATTCTTTGATTAAAATGAGTGTGCTCTATGTACATTGTCAATCAAACTACGTCAAATGTAAAGATCAAAAGCCATAAAATCATAAAGATTTGTCAGAGATGACATGACATTGAGACTTCAGGGAACAATATGAATATCCCTTGGCAGTACACAGGGCAAAGTGACTTTTCTACAATTTTCATTATGTTTCATTTGTATGCTTCTTTCTTGTATAAGATTTTTTTTTCTCTTTTTGTCTTATTAGGGATACATATAAATATTATCAGGACAATGGCTTGATATTTTTGCCTGTCTTCAGAGAATACGAGACAGCCTTAGAGATACCCAACAAAAATTTGAGTCAATAATATGACAGTACAAACTATAAAATATCAGTCAGAGTAAAGAGGAATCGTTGAGGATTCCCAGCATTTTACTGGATAGTTGGGCTATCTGTTAACATGGAAATATGTTTCTTTCCCTAAAGGAGATTACGGTCTAATTAGGAATACAAGAGAGCTCAGTAATCAACACAAATGTATTCAGGTAAAAACAAGTTACAACAAGGGTTGATTGAAGGGGATCTAGGGATTATGCTGGCAGATTAAAGAAGGAGTAGAAAATATTAAGAAAAAGGATGAATAGAATACTGTGGAACATATTTTCATGGTTGATCAGATGCATAATTTTAAATGTCATTCATAGGCATTCTGTATATCCCAAATCCTGTAAAAGAAGAAATGATGACAGACATGGTTCAAACGTGGATACTGCAAGTATTTATTCAAAGCACATCTCCTTCCTAAACTTCAAGTTATAGGACAAAATAACAGAAAAACACAGGGATGAAAGGACAGCAGAGTTTTTAGGGCTTTCACAAAAATGTTGCAAGTTTACGACTTTACATTTTAACGAGCTATCCATATCCTTTCAATCTGGCAAATATCTACCACCGGCACCCTGATCTTCCATATCAAGACATTATCTACTCTCCAATAAATGACCAATCTGAAGTTCCTTAATTACAATTAACCTGTGTCTCTCAGATGAAAACACAGAGCTTGCTTTCAGAAATTGCTTCATCTTGAGTCATTATATCCAGAAATTTATATGTCATTTTTTTTCCTGGAAAACTCTATCTCACATCTCATACTCCTAATAGATTGGGTACATTAACTCTGGAGTTATGACCAGAAGCTTTATTTCCTAATATCCCCAAACCTAGAAATAATATTCAAGACTTCTTTAGAATACCCATAATTAACAATGGCATATTTTTAATTTATCCAGCACAAACCAAATATGCGTTATTATTATTATTACAATTATACAAATCATTATGTGGCAAAGACTATTAGCTGTTCATGATGTCCTTCTCTTCCTGGACATGGAGTAAGTCTACATTTCTCAGCATCCCTTGCATTGTTACAGTCAATGAGATGGGAGTAGAAGTCACATCAACCACCTATTGGAATGGATCCCATAAGCTTCCCGTATGAGCTTTTCCATCCTTTGTTTATTCTTATCATTGACTGAGATGTAGATGAACTCTAGGGAAATCGTGGAAGTCATTTATTGAAGATGATCAGTCAGCCTAGGTCCTGCATGGAGCAAAAGGCCCTGTTCCTCCCACTTCACCTTCTCAGAACACACGGAGTCTGGAGCCTATTTTTTTGCAGAGTACAGCATTGTTCTAATAATCATTACTCATTACTAAACACAAACACACATGCATTCATATACAACTTCTGTATTTTGATAGATCTTGTCTTACATAAAATATTAGCATGAATTCTAACTTACATGGACCTCAGTTCGATCTGAATGGATCTTATATTTCATGCATCATTGAACCTCTTTTTCCAATTCAGACCTGGCTAATTCCATCACATTTCAGATCTCCTTCTTCAGATTGAATCTTACTCATTTTTTTCTTTTAAACATATTGCCTTCTGGAAACAGCAGGATGCCCCAGGCACACCCTCTTTCCTGCCCCAAAATCCAGGACTTGCTACTCCCCAGGAGGCCCTGGGCTTCTTTAGTGAGGAATAGTGTAAAGACCTGAGTTATGGGCACAGGGGAAAGTAGGCAAAGAGGAGCTCTTAGGCTGATATCATTCCAGATATTACTGGCTAAACACCCGACCTTCAGAGAACATGTTACCATAAGGCAAAATTTACTCTGATTCAGATTTATCCATATCAAGCAGGACTATTTCAAAGCCATTAGTTAGGAAATATCGGTGCTCCAGGGACAGGGAGAATTCTTCAAGTCTTTATATTGTTGATGATTATTTTTTTCACTAATCTCAGTTTCATCAAAACTGTCCATTTATATATCACTTTTTTGTTTAATAAAAACAAGCATTTGCATTTATGGATGATTTGTTTTGGATAACACTTCTAACTTGTAGAAAACTGCTGTTACGTATACACACTGAGACATAGAAAAGCAAATAACAATTTAAGCAGCTTAGATTTGAACTCAGATCACCAGCTCCAAGTCAAATCCTACTTCTAATCTGTGTTCTTTCTTAAATTGTCCAATTTATATCAGAAAGGTGTTCCTCATTTGTGTTCATAGAGGTACATCTGATCTTCATTGATGTAGTTTATCTTTGTGATATCTCCAAGGCATATGCCCTTTTTAAGTCACTGGGACTTAGACAGCTAGATTTTCACCAATAACCCAGTTGTCTTCTTCTTGAGCTTTAGATTACATTTCCAGCCTCTCCTGCAGTTAGAGGTGACCATATACTGGATTCTGCCAATGGAATGTGAGGAGAGTGGTGTGCTTTTCTCTGGCCAAAGCTTTTAAGAAGCAAATATCACTCCTTCACACATTCTTTCCCTTCCATGAGCTGGATACTGATAATAACAAAGCTCTAGAGAATAACAGCCACTCAAGATGAAAGACTCTGTTGTTCTTGCATCACCACAAAAAGAGAACCAACTGCCAATAAACATTATGTTTAGGACCCATCATATGAGTGACATAGTATTTGAGATGTTATGCAGTTTTGAACATACTTGCTACCATTTTCCCGCACATATAGAATATTCCAAAGCAAAGAGTTTCTTGTTTTCTACTTTATGACACTGGTTTTCTTAAGATTTCTAAGATTGTCTTTCCACTTGCTTTATATAGCTTTTATCATCTATTTCTTTGAAGATCTCTCCCTTTACTTTTCCCTTGTCTTCTCAGCTTCCAGCGTCACTTCTCTTTTTTCTGACATACCACATACCATCACACAGAACATACTATTTCCATCATGGTTTTCAATAACAATAAAAAATATTGATTATCCTTAAGAATCATAAAAACACTATTCCAATTAACTATAATACATACAAGAAGCAATCCAGAGTACGATTGTTTCCAAATGTTTTGTTAATGTGACCACAGTGTCAACTCTGTAGCTGAGAAATAAAGAGTACAAATCTGTGTCCCGAATGACAACTTTCATATGGAATATATCAAAGTGCATGCTCCATTTCTTCAACAGCATGATGATGCATAGCTTCAGAAATTCCAGCTCTAGCACATTTATTCAACCATGGATTACCCACCCCAACTTCATATTAATATCACAACCCCACATAGTCACAATATTATCCACATAAATTAACATCAATTAGTTACATAATTTTTCATGTCTAAATCTAAAAGCAAAATCTTATAGATCAATTGAATCTGAGCGCAAAATTCCAAATTTCTCATATGTTATATTTTATATCTACTTTTCCCAATTTTGCATTCCATGGTGACTGCACTCCAAGTCAACATAGAAAAAGCTCTAGCAATCAAAATGTAACCTTTCTGAGTAGGGGTTGTATTATTCATCTGTGGAAGTTCATATTAATCCAGTAAACTGTAGATAAGTTTATTGATCCCACATAATAAATAATGGATAAAGGCAAAGATTTTTTTCAAAATTAGTTGAATTTACGTATCAGATTTCTTCCATCATTTTGGTTAATTTATTCTAAATTGCATTAAGCTATTAAACTATTATAATTTTACTTGCCATATAAATGCTGTGCATAACATTTCTTTCTTTCCTTTTTTTGGAGCCACAATTTTTCCATCTCTTGCAATTTCCTTTCAAGTCACAATTTATTGAGTCATGTAAAAGTACAAAAGAATTAATTTGGAAGCTCAATATTGGTATAATAAAAGATTAGACATGGAAACTGTTTTTCCTCTTCAAGTTACTTTAGCACCTGTGAATTTAAACTCACATACTAATAACTAAGTTATGCCTTATTCATAAGATGCACATTTCTGTTTACCTAAATAAGTAACATTGTTATCCTTTACACCACTATAAGCACAGAAAAATGTTCCTTTGAATAAGTACTTTGATTGGTAGATAATTTAGCAGATGTTACTTATTCTCCAGCAATTTTATGTGAAAAGTCACTCCCTTCGCATCATTTTATGGTTTCCATTCTCTTCCTATTCTTGAATTCTTCAACTATATATTTGTTCTTGAGTAGACATCTCTCTTTGAAGCCAGTATTCCTTCCTTGTTAATTACTACCATCCAGCATTGTTTAACCAACCCTTACCAAACCTCACCTTTTCTCTTCTGATCTTCCATAACATACATCCAGTTTCTTAGATACTGGATTCCCCTTTCCAAGGCACATCACAACATAAGGAAGAATCTGAAAGGTGCCTCTATAATTTGTTTTACTCATGTATAATGTCAAAGTCTTATACCGTACCACCAACCCACATATGCAAAACAGGCTTACACTTACCCCTAGCACTCAATATCAGCATTTTCAAGTCTCCACATTTTTGACCTCTCGACCAGAGTATGTGAATCCTGTGTATTATAATTTACCTCTGACTGACCATAATGTAGAAGGTTGTGGATGTACATCTGCATTAAGGTCATATTCATTAGATTTTACTGGATACTAGAATTCTTCAATTGCTACATTCGTAATTTATACTGGGGGTGGTGGTGATGGAGACACAGAAGAGCCCCACAGGCGTCTGACGAGAATACTTTGGTAACTTGAGTTTATAATTCTATTAGATTCCCCACTATCCTAGTCCATGAAATAAAATATATTTCCCTAAACCCGCAACAAGGTCTGTATTTATAGTTTAAGTCATTTTTGTAAGAATATTGTAAAAATGTGAATCTCCTCTGTGAAGCATCCTTTTCCTGTTAAAACCTTCTTATTTTATTCTAGGTAGCTTTGGATAGATTCATTTTTCCTTAATCTGAACAACCAGTTACCTTCAAATCTGCAATCCCTTTCAAAGATATATGTTGGCACTATTGTGGCAGTTTTTCCTAATAACTTAAGGCAAGAATGTTATTTTAACCACACATTGCTCAACCATACATATACTTGTGTGCATTCAAATAATGATCCTTGTGTTTGTCAATTTTGTGGTATTCTCATATTATTCTTTAAAAAAGTATTTTCACTATCAAATACTTATTCTGAAAATTTCTCTTAAACGTAATAATAACTGAAATTTTTTGAGGACCTACATGCACATATTTTGCATATATAATATCTAATGCTCACACAGTTCTGAAAGGTAAATGTTACTATGCATATTTTCTAGTTAAGGAAACTGAGCCTCCAAGTGTTGAAATGTTTAACCCATAATGTCATGGCTAATGGATGGTAGAAACATGGTTACAACCCATGTTTGTCTGACTCCAATGGTCATTTCCACTCCTAAAAGTTTTAACTCTTATTTACAAAAAGACAAACTTGTAATCACATTTAATTCCATGTATTATTTTGTCTGCTTGTTATTAGTATACTCCATGTGTCATTAAGAGCTAAATATCAGTTGGTATTTTTTAAGCCAATGCACGCCGATGTACTCTGAAATGTTTAGAAACGAGATGCTCTGAAACCTAACACTTTATCCCTGTATAATTTTTCTCCAAGTACAAGGTTATTCTGACATTTACTATCCATTTTACAAGAAAAGAATTTAAAGAGCCAATTTGCATATTTTCTGATTTACCTGAGCATTAGAAATTCCCTACTGTTAGTCATTTAGAAAGTAGGTGTACCTATTTGAAATGACACTTTTTTTCTTCATAATACTTTCTGGTATACACTTCTTGGCATTTCATTAAGGGTGAATTACCTTCTTGTTACATATTTCAGGGGATAAAATGAGGATCTGTAATATGGG
Source organism: Ceratotherium simum simum (assembly GCF_057802395.1). Taxonomy (NCBI): domain Eukaryota; kingdom Metazoa; phylum Chordata; class Mammalia; order Perissodactyla; family Rhinocerotidae; genus Ceratotherium; species Ceratotherium simum. The sequence continues at coordinate 26,987,700 of NC_141907.1, read as the reverse complement.
GCATGTGCAGGTATAGATTTAGGGAAAGGCAATGAAGTTGCACTCTAAAGAGAGTGATACTTGCTCCCACTAAGGAAAATTACTTAAAGTTTTCACTTAATTTACTTGAGAACTTTAATTTGAAATAGATACTTTATTTCATATACATCACCACAATTATTATAACATTCTCTGAAAATAATTAAGAATATGTAAATATTATAAAGGAGCATTTATTAAATTTCTAATGATTTAAATTTTACTTTATTTTTAATTTATTAATCTGGAATAGAAAACTGATGCTGGTTCAGAGAGGCAAGAATATGAGTTAATCAGTGACTTACCATGATTATCATCATCTTCTCTGTGATCATCATCATCAATAGCCTCTTATGGTTTAACCAGATATAATGTACAATATACTCAACCATTGTGCTATTTCATCACTTGAAGCTTACAACTGCAAACAGTAACAATTCATATTAAATGCCAAAGTCAAAAAATATCTGATTCTTTAACCCTATTAAATCAAGAAAATATCCACGAAGAGGTTATATTTTCAATTAAGTTTAAAGAGGAATATTTGTCATAGAGTTTGGAAGAAAGAACAAAACAGGAAAAACATAGCACCAATCTAATAATATATTCATTACTCTAATCAATTATTAAACAAACTAATTTCTACTAAGTTACAGACAGAGGTTTTTATAGGTGACTGAAATAAGTAAATGCATTTTAGGAAAAAGAATAATGAGAGTAGAGAAAGGACTAGATTGTGGAAAAAATAGAACTAGAGACATTATTGCATATTTAAGCTAATGCAAATGGCTATAAGAGTAAAAAGCCACTTAGGGATAAGACAACAATTAGAATTAAAATAAGAATATTTGGGAATAATAATATTAGATACAGACTGTAAAGTAGCAGAACACTTGAAGAATTGGAAGACCAGTGACGCTCAAGCAAAAAAAGTTTCAAGATTAACAGGTTGACCAAATTGGTCAAAATTGGTCAAGTATTTAAGAGATGTCATGTCAGATGAGGAGTATGTATTAAATTTGACAATTATGATGTTATCGGCAATATTTTAAAGCAAACTATAATGATGAGAGAAAGCTATATTTCAGAGGGATATTGAATAAATGGGAGGCGAAAGAAAGAAAGAAATTCTAGATAGTAAAACACCGCTATTTCAAGAAGTCCAGTACGAAAAGAAAGAGTAAAAAGATATAGTAGCTACATGCTAAAGAAGAATCAAAAGTAGACTTTTTTTTTCCAAACAGGCCAAAAGAGTGTATTTTTAAAGTGGAAAGGAATGAATCACGAAACAGGGAGTGGTTAGGCTATGAGAAAAGACATATTTGATGGAAGAGGTTCTGAAGAAGATGAAAGGAAATGGAGTCAAGAGACATTGAGGGTATTATGCAAAGTGAAATAAGTCAGAGGGAGAAGGTCAAATACCGTATGATTTCCTTCATTAAGTAGTAGATAATAACAGCAATAAACAAACACATAGAGACAGAGATTGGATTGGTGGTTACCAGAGGGGAAGGGGGGAGGGGGGAAGGCAAAAGGGATAATTCGGCACATGTGTGTGGTGATGGGCTGTAATTAGTATTTGGGCGGTGAACATGATGTAATCTATGGAGAAATAGAAGTATAATGATGTACACCTGAAATTTGTACAATGTTATAAACCAATGTTACTGCAATAAACAAAAAATTAAAAAAAAAAAAAAAAGAGTGCAGGTGGGTGAAAAAGACTCTATCCTTGTGATGGAAAGAAAGTGACAAATGTGATAGGAACTCCGTCGATGTATATGTGGATAGTCAACAGGAAGCTGGAAGAACAGATGAATACGATCAGATTTGTTTTAGGAAATAACTTTAGCTGAACATACATAACTCTGGCACTATGTGGGTGGGCTGAAAGGAGATAATTTCTTGGAACATGGTAGATCTGGCAGAAGGCTGTTAGCTAGACATCACCTCTGAGACCTCTGAAAGAGCTGACTTCTCTTTCACTGCTACTCACCCTAGTGGGAAATGTATATTTGTATTTATTCTAAAAATATTCTTACCTGTTTCTATGTTTCTAAGAGTGTGATAAAGTTCATATGTTTTATAAATATCTGAGATATTTAGTTTGTGAACAATATGAACCTTTATATCCATCATATACAGGAGGCCAGATGAGTCATTTATCAGAGAAAATTTCTCCAAGTTATCATTTAAAGAGAAGAGTCTCAATCAAGTTATTTAAATACATCTCTGAAAAGCTGAAATCTATATCTCCTTAATACCTCATTATCTATTAATTTCTCTTCAAATAAATTCTTGTGTTAGATTTCTCTAAAAAATAGTCATTTTTGTAGAGATCCCTGCATCTAATTTCTCATTATTTCTTTCATTTGTTGCTGTATAATATGTTGAATTCACATTTCACATTTTTCAGAAGTATCCAACCATACCCTTAAAAAAAAACTAAGATATTTTTATATACCTTTCAACAATATTGAAGAGAAGGAAATAGAACAATCCCTGAAGAATTTGATATACCTCTATAACATGGATCAAATTCTAATCAAGACATTGTGTTGGGAAATGCTCTGCTAGGTACTTGAGTTTATATTAAACATAAAAATTTGAATATAAATGTTCAGTTAGAATAAAAATTGGCACATTCATTTCTTTTTTCTAATTGAATCCTCACTATAGATAATGGAATAGACAGTTTTATTTTATATGTTTCCATAGTTGATAGCAGTGGCTGAGTTCCATAATCAGACTGGAACCCCTTATTTTATTTTCAAAATCATTGCTATGAAGTCAATTGTGCTCATAGTCTCTACTAAATATTATAGTGTCATTGAATAGACAATATTTACACTCAGAAAAATTGTTTGTAAAAATATGTTAATATAGGTACTTAGATGTAAAGAATGAGATTTTAAAACTACTACATAGAAATACAGAAAAGAGGTTGAAGATTATGACCTGAGTTTTTGGATTGGTAGAGAAAGACTTCACAGAGTGTCCCAAATTGAACTGAGATTAATAAAGAGTGGGATTTGATTAGGCAGAAATTAGGAGTTGGAAAGAGAGGAGGAAGATAAGGAACAAGAGAAAGAGCATAGCACAGAAGAGGAAGAGGCTCAGGTGACCTCACATGTGTATGTGCACATTCACTACTCACAGAAGATATTTGAGGGTGACACTTAGCTATGCAAAATAGTTGCCTGATAAGAATCGATAATACTATCCCTTCCATTGTGCTTCCCGTTTGAAAAGTGTTGACCTGCCTTTGTCTCTATCTCTAAGGCCACTTCTAAATGAGATGCTCCGACTAAAGACCAGCTACTTCCAAAAAAAGAAGACTCACAGGAGTACTTCCCATAGAGAAACAAGCAGCTTCAAGAGTAGTAGTTCAGCAAGTAATTTTCTTTTATAAACAGTATAAATGTGCAAAGATTTAATTGGTGAATATATTTTTCTAGGAATAATGTTTGAGTATTTGTGCATTTTATTGAAATCTTTCAAGATATCTTTTCTTCTTTTTCTCCAATCTGGTCCATTGTACATTAAATGTTTGTGGGATAAAATAGGGTATACATAAAGAAATAAATGAAAACACTAAGAAATTGGGTCATATGGAAAAGAATTTTGCCATTAAAACTATCAGTTTCACAAAACTCATTCATACTGATGATTGGCTGAGGGTGTTGAATTGTTTCATTTAAACCCCACACACTCAGGTGACCTGAGACATTTTCAGCTATGTGCTTATAATTAGCATTATAAATTTTAAATAGAAAAATGTTTTAGCATGGAGAATATGTATGTGTGTGTGCATTGGTCATCTATCTATCTATCTATCTATCTATCTATCTATCTATCTATCTATCTATCTGAGAAAGAAAGAGAGAAAGAGAAAGAGAGAATAGATTGAATAGGGTTAGTGCCACTCCCTCCCCCTTTTCCCTCCTCATTTCTTAATCTGAGGTCTTGGTAACTCATTAAATTGGGTTTTCAGTGTATTTTTTTCCTTGGGAAGAATAATCATAGGTTTTATCCACTTCTGAAAAGGATTTTCCAACAAGGCTAAAAATTACTGTTTTAGTGTTATTAATAACATAAAATATATGGCAAAAATAAATATGTCATAAAATATAAGGCATAAAAATCAGTTATATTGGCTAGGAGAAAATATAACATTTTGTTTCTGATGACCCAACTAAAATGATGATTAGAAAATATATATATTCTCATCATATAAGAGAAATAGATTCAGGAAAATGATTTGTGAATTTAAAATGAATTAGTCTCTTGAAATAAAATGACATCAGAACAAACAGCATTTTTGTTTCTTAACCAAAAGTGAAAGTGGAAAAAAAAAAGACTAGAAAAGAAGTAAACTTTCTCTCTGATCACAAAATGGTTCCAAACTCCTGTTAGCTGTTATCTATGTAATTGTTCTTTGTAGCTGAAACATGGAGGACAGCATTATCCAGCTATTGACAGAAATGCAGCTGCCCTGGGTGTACGATTTGGAGTCAGTTTTAAAAGAAGTAATTTCCATCAGATTTGGTTCTTACTAGAAGGTCTCTTTCTATTCTCAAATCAGATTGACTCTCCCCTTAGAAAGCAAAGCTTTTTAACCTTGCGATCTCATCCCTGGAGCTAAAGATCAACCATTACCAATAAAAGATGATGCACAGGAATACTTCCCCATAGAGATCCAGGCAGCTTCAAGAGTGGTACTTCAAACAAGTAATTTACTTTTGTAAACACTATAAATAAAACAGAAATAGAAAGAAGTTCACAGACTTACAGCATTTCGCTTTTTTATAGGACTCTGGATATTTTATTTTATTTTATGCAGGTCTGCAAGCTGTTATAGTTGCTTAACTACGGGAGGTCTCCAAGCTGTTCAGGTGTAAGTCAGATAAGTCAAGTGTTACTCCCCATTGGATCTTTGTTTAAGATGTAGCCTCAAGAGGGTACTTTGCTATGTGAATAATTATAAATTGGTTGCTGTTTATGGGAGATGTAACTTTAAAAAAGATTAGACTACTAATGATTTCTTAATAAATATTATAACAATATTGACCAAAAAACTGCCTCCCTTGTCTATTTATCCACTTTAGTACTTCCCAAGTGCATTTCAACAATTTCTTGAATGACTTCAATGAGCCCTTAATATGCTAATGCTTATTTAAATCTTCAAGTGGGATAACACATAGTGTCTCTTAAACTCATTGATGACAAATATTTTTTTTTTTATAGAGCATCTCTCAGGACTTCATATAAAACTGTTGGAAACACTGATCTCCATCATATTATTTGAGAAATCATGCAACATAACTTTCTTCAAGTAAAAATGAAAAAGGCAAAGAAAAGTCTACTCGCTTACCCGCTCTCTGACATTTTCTTGATAGTAGAGCTCTGACTAGAATTAGGATCCAAGCTGAATATTCTTCTCATGATACTTTGCCTTTAGAGAATTATTACAGCTCCAATGATGCTCTCTAGAGTGAAAGATACAATCAAAATTTCCAATCATTACTAAATCCCTCCAACAGAAATGATCATGGATTTTTATCTCCTCTTTTTAATTCCAGAGTCTCGTGTTTTATAAAACAGTAATGCCTAATTATGCTGTTATACCAGTTTAGCCACATGATGTTAAACATTTAAACTTAAGCTGAAAAATTCAGTAAAATAAAGTTATTTCCAAAAGCATGTATTTTTATACCAAGTAACAAAAAAGTCTGATAAGTTAACTGAGCTTTGCAATATTACTGTGAATAATCAGGATCTCTGTCATCACATAGACATCTTTTAAAATTGTATTAAATTTCAGTTTACCTAATTCTTTTATTCAGCACAAATTAGTTAAATATCTGCTAGCCGATATGTGACATATCCTGTCCACAGAGAGCTTTCACAGGATTGAGTCCAATTGACCTGTCTGCTATTTTCTAGCAGGCCAACATAAAATCAAAGTTTTAAATGTGTCCTCTAAATGAATATATTAATATCAAATTGTATCTCAAATGAATCTAATCCTTTTTCCTCTCTAGTAATGTGTTCCCTTCTATAAGGACTTCCATTGGAAATATCAAGCCAAACAGAATTTTGCATTTTCACTATGTAATTCAATGAGAACAAAAAAGGTAAATAAACTTGTGTCACATGAAAGAAGTAGCTGATTGCTTTGCCTAAATGAATTAACTTGCACATTTCATTAGCATAGAAGAACTACATCTATCAAGTGCCTGCGTAGATGGACAAGAGCTTGATGAACTTAAGAAAAAACGACGATAGACGTGGCCCAAATAGCAAACCTCAGTTTTGAACACTAGTTCACGTTTGAACTGACGTTAACAAACTTCCTTGAGGAAAGATTTAGATCAGTTTTTTGTGACCTAACATATGATTAAGTCTTTGTCATAATTTGATAAGCCTTTAATTACCTCTGCAGAAATATTAACTGAAAATGTCACCACACCTGGATAGTGAATCTTTCTTAACATCAAGAAAATATCTCATGGCATTTAAACCTTTCAACTCACAACGTCAAATTTGTATTGACATATGTATAATTTTATGATGAATCTAGATACAGAACACAATTTCCTCATGCTTAATAAATCATTTCTTTTTGCTTGTTTAAAAATGATAGGCAGCTACAGATTACAAAGAAACTGATGCCAGGTGCTAAAAGCAGGTGTGATGCAATGGTTTAAATGCAACCTTAGAGATAAATAGATGCAAAGTGCTCAACCTCAACAAGATTTTTTTTTAAGTGTAAATGCTTTCATTTTATTTAAAAACATCAATTTCAAAATTAAAGTACCCTTAATATACTATATACTCCTAAAATAATATTCAATGTGTAATAATTCATTGTTTTCATATATATTATCCATTGTGTACATATTATTTCAGCATACTATTATACAATATGTAGTACATTCTATTTTGTGAGTTCAGAATACATAAGATTTTTATAGAAACGTAGTTACATATTCAAATCCTGTAAATTAAATTAAAATTAAAGTCAAACTGATTTCTGCTTCATCTGATCAATATAAATCTGGTCGATATAAATAGGCAATCGGCATAACTTTGGTGAAAATCTTTTCTTGATCTCTAGGAAATAATTTAGCTAGAGAATTCCACATTTTACAACTTCATGATTTAGTGAAGATATATATTCTTACAAAAATTCAACATTTTTAAAGCTGCTTTAAAATTGCTTCCGATTTTTTTAAAATTATTTTACTCTATTGTAATCATGTTGTGATAAGAGCCATGATGGTTTTATGTCCTTCAGAACCATATACACAATGGGAGCAATGAAAGTGAATCTCCAGCAAGAATGCTGTGATAGAGTTAATGTGTTATTTTAAATTTGCTAAAAATACCACTTACTCCATCTTAGAAGTTCAATATAGTGAAATGAATTAAACCAAAGCACAAATTGCCGGTAAAATTTTTCTTTTTTTAATTCATGACAGCACATATTCTCTCATGAATCTATTTTAATTTGAAACGATTTTATTTTTAAAAAATTTACAATATGTATTTAACCTTTTGCCTACTGTATGTCACGTATAGCGGTTGCCCTGTATAAAACTAAGAGCTTTCCTAACAATATTGTGTAATGAGATTGATCTCAGTTGCCCTGAAGCCAACATCTTTGGATTCTTTATTCATCAACGTCTATTCAGCTTAGCCAAGAGAAGAGCACATGCTGAGCTATGAGGGAAACCTCTTGTAAATAAGATGACATACAGCTATCTTTATGAGATGGAAGCTTAAATCTGAAACCCCTTCTGTTTTTCAAGGGGAGGCATTAATATTCAGGGAAGGGAGTAATTTTCTCCTAAAATATGTACACAGACAAATATTTAGGCTTATATTTAAGGATTCTTATATAGTCAAATCTTGAGATTCTCCGACTGTTGAGGAAATTATTCATATGAAGAGGTCTAACACATAGGCGTATTTTCCAAAATGATGTAAGCAATCACAGAACTGTTGACAAAGTTGAATAATGTTGTTATTAAGGGATGCCATTTGAATAGTTAACTGGGGGCCACAATACTGGGCACCTTCTCACTTCTGCTCTTAATGCCAGGCAAACCACACGGCTTCAGTTTCATGTAGAATGATGGAATGACTTTAGAAATAATCATCCCAGAGAATGGACTTTTTATGTGAATACTTTTTATAATTTGTAAAGTTAGAAATGTAACATATTGGATATAGGTGTTATGTTAAAATGACGTAAATCTTTCTACTAAGATTTTTATAGTCTGTGATCTTAATGCAACTCATCTCTCTAGGATACATGCTTATACTTAACAAAATCTTTGATGAAAGATACATTCTTTAAGATTAGTTCTACAAATAATCCCTTAAATTCAGGAGATTAATTAAATATATTACTTTAAATTAAATTCCTTTGATGACATTAATTAAATTTATTGAGCAACCACTATGTATAGAGTTCTAGGATTCAAGCATCAGGATGTGATCTTTTAAGCTGCTGAAAGTATCCTGAATGTCCCAAAAGTGTTCCTGACACCACCTCAGTCTCTCAGTATGATTTTCCCCAAGCAGGGCAATGCTGGTTGATTTGTGACCTAAAGTAAAATGTTGTTTTCATCAATGTTGAGGATTCGCCAGCTGCCATTAATACTTACTTGAACAGTTACTCAAGTTCTAACTGCACACCTAGGGTAGCAGAAAGAGAATATATCAGCAAAGGAAGTTTGAGAATTTTTGATAAAATAAAATAGAGGAGGTTTTACTACATGTCATGCTTATAACCATAAGTGTAGGTATAACCATAACAGTTGTAGATAACCGTAAAAATTATAGATATATAGCTATGGTTATAAGTATAAATAACCATACCTATAGGTAGATGTGTGTGTGTGTATGTGTGCTTATATTACCAAAAGGAAGATGGAATATGAATAACTCTCAAATTCTTAAGAATTGTTTTATTTTTTTTTTCTTTTTGTGAAGTGTTGTAAATAACTATACGTTGGGAAATGCTTCCCTGAGTAAGTGATTTTGAGAAGGCAGACTAGACTGAAGAACCTTCCTGCTTCTTGTTTCCTGAAGCCTGGAGCCGGGATATTGTGTGTATTTCACTACAGTCACCACAGGCAACTTAAAATGATGTGTTGCTGCTGTCATAAGTAGGATTCAATGAAAGCAAAAAATAACTATCACTTCTGGTGTAGTAACTACTATTATCATCTCCAAAATATTGTATGTTCATTGCTTAAATGTCAACGTCATTGAGAAAATACACCATTTATCCCTGATATCCGGTTAATACATTTAAATGATTGTGCCAAATACACATATTCTTTTCCCCCCAATGGAGAATCCTCCACAGCCACAAAACTACAAAATTTTCAGCATTCAGCATTATTATCCTTTTATTTCTTATGTGGCAAAATATGTATTTTGTCCCTGAGTTAATGTTTATGATAATATTCTGCTACTAAATGCATATGAAATATTTAACCAGGAACATAATTTACTTTTGTGTTTTACATAGTGGCTTCATACTTGCATATCTTTTAGCTATTCAAGCAAAGTGAAACAAACCACCAAGCAATTATCTGATTTGTTCATTCATTCAAAACAGAAAGAGAGGCTACATAATCCCTGTAAAATGAAGTTGGCGTATTCAATTAGGCAACAAGATGGTTTTGATTATCCAATGAGATTGCTGTGTTAGTCTGTTAGATGCAACACTTGTCCCATAATTTCTTCTTTCATATTTTCCATAAGTAGATATTTTTTGTTCTCTTTAATGATTTTATATTTTTTATCTCTACTAGTATTTATGTAACAAAATATATTTTCGTATCCTTACATATTACAGTCAGATAAATATTGATTGTTAAAGTAGATGATATTTTATCAGGTTAAGTGCTGAATTGATAAGCATAAATATTAATAATTATTATTTTTAACTCTGAAAGTTTTAAAAAATGTCATCTTTTTATATATGTTTATAAATTTAGCACTTCAAGACTATAGTTTGCTCTATTTTGTATATTTGTATGGCACACATATACACATACATATATATTTATATGTCTATATACATGTAATATGTATATATAATCTTCATGATGTGTTTTTTAATGATAGGTTTATTAAATAAGAAGTTCTAAATTCACAGATTATGATAATCATATACTTTTTGAAATTAAGGATGAAGTGCAAACTGCTATTATTTTCATTGTGTGTCTATAGCCAGGGTTCTATAATTTTATAATAATTTATTATAAAATTAGATACTCCTTTTTTTGCTTGCCTTGTTGATCTACTAAATCAGTGTTGTAAAAGTAGCAGTGAATCATAAAGGCCATTCAGTTTAAGCCCTTCTTCTCTGAGCGCTTCTCCATGCCCCCATCCCCCACCCTGCCCCACTTCCCAAGCCTCCTTCTTCACTGTCAAGGTATCTCATGGTTTTTGAACCAAAAGTACCCATAGTTACCAAGCAAAACTTAAAAGACTTTTTCCTTTGGTTAGTCTTGTAGCATTTCATCTTCTTTTTGTTGTACATTGCCACTTTTCCAATTTAAGTATCTTTTTGCAATTTAAAGTTGTCCTTATTAAGGCATAAGAAAGTGCTTCGTAATTTCCTTAAAAAAAAAAAAAAAAAAAAGATGTTCTTTTCAATGAAACCAACACTACTGGAGAAAAAACAAAGGTGAATCAAGGAAATCTGTATAAACAGGCCAACATGAATTGAGAATGAGTAGGCAAATCAAGTGAGCTACAGTGTCCAATGTGACCAGGAAATCACTCTGCATTCTTAACGGGGCAGTCCAAATCATGTTTTTTTCTTTCTAAGAGGCTACTTTCTGAAAATCTCCAATTATGGCCAGATCATAGTAATTTCCTAACTATAGTGATGGGAATAACAATCTCATTTATTCTGATGTAAGATCTTGAACTCAGATTACATTACATTTAGTAGTCAGGGATGACTAAGCAACTATATTGACTATAGATCTGTATTTTACATCTGGGGATAAATTCGCTAATATTCTTTCCATCTTTCTTTTCTCCTTCCCCTTTTAGATAGTGAGCCATCAACTTCTATTGATGTGGTCCCTGTAACAAACTTATCTTTTAAATCCCCATCCATGTATTCTCTACCTCCATAAAACTATATATGATATTTATATAAGAGCACAAACTTTACAGAGGATGCTCTGATATATTGTTCCATTTGATGCTAATGTTGTAATATATCTAGAAAGATAATCTCAATACAAAGGATAGTTTAAGAAATTTGACCAGACAGCACATTGACAGCCCAGACTCCAACCACAGGAATTCAGATTCCAATAACAGTGTTTGTGGTTTTGTTTTTAATTCTCCAAGTTTCTAACCATTGTCGTTTAACATAGTTGCCTCTGACAGATTAATTTTGAACTAAATTTCAAATTTCACTTTGATCACGCCATAGGCATGGCCAAATCCTTCAATAGAAACTCATTGAACTTAGTTTAAAAGAAAGATTCCCCAGACATTAAGGGTTTTCATAATTTGGCCCAAACTTACTTTAATATGTATCCCTTCACCAACTCTACACAAACCAAATAATATCTTTATAATTAACATTTCAAATAATTCAAAAATAATTTGAGACTTACATTAAAGGTCTAGTTAAAAATAAATCTCCCAAAACCTTTGAAATGATCTCTTCAAACTTGATTTCAATAGTTTGATTTTGAAGTATATCTAAATCTTTTTCCATGCTGGACTTTTATTCTCCCTTTACAAATAGTAGATTTAAATCACATGCATATATTTTATTTTATTTATTAATTTCTGCCCCCTGGCCAAGAGTTTTCTTTGGCAATAGAGGTTCATTTTTACCTTCTATTCATCCTTTAATATAAAGCCAACATCCTTTCTCTTTTACGACATATCTCTTCTCTATACTTCTCTACAATGTACAATATACTTTATCCCTCCATATATCTGATAATCTCATTAATAATTGTAGGATTTATAGTATGCCTCACAAAAAATATCACATGCTATAAACTCAGCAAAAATATCTTGAATAACAATCACTTTTGTGAATCCAAGACTACGAATCAAGATATTTTGATCTATGGTACTTTTAGTGAATATTACTGTCTAAGAAAAACACGGTCCATGACTCCATTCATTAGAAAGGGTACAACTTAACCTTCTCAGATGCCCTCTGTAAGATGTTTTCCAGGTTTCTGACTGAGTTTACTTTAGCTCTTCCAGAACAGTGATGATTGAATGTATTGTTCACTCCCAGCCTTCACCCTCTCAAGTTTCTTGTCTCTTGAAAGTCTATTGAGAGTTTAGCATCTAGGATTTTAGAGCAAACTATGGGTAAAAAACAAATTATTTTCTGAATTCTGAGAGACATGAGCGACTAACAATACTTTTCAATATATATTTTTTGATGACCTTAAGAAATAACGATGTTATGGTGGAATTTCTTGATTATTTTACTAGGAATTTTTATGTCATTTTTTTTTTACATACAAGTTATTATCCTCACGCCCTTTGACATTTTCTGGTCAGGTTCGTCTACAAAGATGATTAATACTTCAACAATATGGCTTAAGGTCATTTTATATTAGTTGAAAAGTTTATTATTGTTTCATAATGTTTAAAACTCCATCTTTTTAGCTGAGGAGAGGATTGGGTATTAGTGGTATCTTTGTTAATACATCATATGATTTATAATTTTGCTTTAAAACTCGATTTTTACAGTATAGAATTTAAAAAAAAGGGATAAGTATAACTGGAATAAGCACAAAGAAGTCAATATAGTTTTATAAGACATTTTTAGGGACATAATTCCCATAACATTTTTATTTTGAACATTTAAAGATACATAATTCCTATAATATTTTTGATTTTGACTATTTTGATTATCTTGATACAAAACCAAGAGAGCTAATTATAGAACATTAAATGTATTATTATATCAACTGAGTAAAAGCTACCATATGATAATATATCAAGAAATAAATAAGTTTATTGTTGAAAATGCTATGTAATTAGGCACTTGACACATCATGAATCTGTCTGTGAGGTAAAAATGTAAGTAATAAGAATTTTATAACATAAATAAATATGCCAGTGAAGTGTTTTGTGCTATATTTGTAATATATTCAAACATCACAGAGTATTATCTCTCTAATATATATTATATACTATATATATATATTTGGTTTATAAATTTTAGTAGGACCTGGTGGAAATGTATTTTCTTTAGGCTATATTCTGCTGAATATTATTTAATTCATGAGACCATTCAAGCAATTTATATCTAGAAAAAAGAATAACATACAATTTTGATGCCAGACAATTTGGTTATTAGCATAAAGTTGACAGGAGATCAAGTGTTTTTTATCAATCTAAAAAGTTCATCTCTTGAGAGCAGACATCTCACTTCCAGTTGTGTCTTTGTTTTTCAATATGATAGAATGAAAGAAATGAAAAACAAATGTTCTCTTCTAAAAGATGCAATTTTTGGTTCCTTGAATAAGCCCAAGTTATTTTATTTAGAAGATTGTTATGAAACTAAACATAGTCTTACCATATGATCTAGCAATTGCATTCTTTGATATTTACTCAAAGGAGTTGAAAACTTATGTCCACACAAAAACCTGCACATGAATGTTTACAACAACTTTATTCATAATTGTCAAAACTTGGAAGCAACCAAGATGTCTTCAGGAGGTGAATTGTACACTGTGGTACATCCAAATAATGGAATATTATTCAGCACTAAAAAGACATGAACTATCAAGCTGTGAAAAGACGTGGAGGAAACTTAAATGTATATTACTAAGTGAAAGAAGCCAATTTGAAAGGCTACATACCATATGATTACAACTATATGACATTTTGGAAAACGCAAAACTGTGGAGATAATATAAAGATTGGTTGCCAGAGGTTAGGAGGGAAGGAGGAATGAATAAGTGGACCACAGAGGATTTTAGGAGAATGACAATACTCTGCATGATACTATAATGGTGGATACATGTCATTACACATTTGTCCAAACCCAAGGAATAACAACATCAAGAGTGAATCCTAACGTAAACTACGGACTATGGGTGATAATGACGTGTCCTTGTAGGTTCCTTACTTGTAACAAATAGATCACTCTGGTGGAATATGTTGATCATGGGAGAGGCTATGCATTCCTAGGGGCAAAGCGTATGTGGGAAATCTCTGTACCTTCTGTTTAATTTTGCTGAACCTAAAACTGCTCTAAAAAATTTAAAAAAAATTAAATCTAGCAAAATTTTAAAAATGGTTTCATATCAAACACACAAATGCTTAACAAATTTTTTTCAACCAATAGAATTGTCTGATGATTTAATGTCCCATTGTTATATTAACTGTAAATAAATGTGATAGGTAAAGGGGGATTTTTAAAAACATTTGAATTTAGATGTTATTTTTAATTGAGTATGAATATGAACTTCACTCCTTACCATAGATCAGAACATAACAGATATTCAGTATCACATATATAAATTTTGAATAAAGTATCTCGTTAACAAGGATGTACCAGATTTCCATATGTACCTTAATTACAAACATGATATACATGTATGGCAAATCATTGGTTTAAGACTGCCACAAAGAGGCTGGTTATACTGGCACTTCAGAGATTTTTGTCAGTAGGGAATAATGGTTCTTTGATTATATGTTAAGCATAAATAATTGCAGTTACAAAATGATCTGAAAAATATCACATTAATAAATGAGTAAATAACTTCTTAAAAATAGAATGATCTTAATCAAACAATTAGGATGAATATTATGTAAATTCCCTTGGGAAAGAGTAGTAAAGATAAATAGAGCAATATGGAGTTTATAGTTACCTATGTTTTACCTATAAATTCTTTTTAAGCTTCTTATTTCAGCTTTTTGTAGTATTCCTGCTCTTTCTTCTTTTCTGGTTTATATTGTATGTCTCTGTTTGAGAGTGTGTTTTTTCAAGTGGAGGTGGTCTGTTGTCTTATAAGAGGTCTTGGCAGAGAGTGAGGAAATTTGCAAGTCTTCAGGTCACTCACTATGTTGACTGTAGCAATCAATCCAAGTGCTCTTGACCGTGGCTTCCTCAGCTGTAAAACAAGAGATTTGTATCATATAATTTCTGAAGTCATTTACACCTTTACAATTCTGTTACTTCTATGGACTTATATTTAATTCTTTAAGTAGTAAGAAAGTCATTAAGAATCCCTTGAAGAAGGCATTTGTTTTTCTCTCCTCAATCTAAACTACCTGTGCTGTTGTTTTTATCCTAGTTCTCTCAAACACTCAAATGTTGAGTAATTAGTTGGTACAATTTGATTAGATTTTGAAAGCAATATCTGTTTCTCTTCCTTTTTGTTTTTGTTTTGAGTTTCACTTAAGTGTCTAAGGATCTTAACAACACGCATCTTGTTACTACCTAAACATAACACCAAAGAAATATTTACCATATTCTGAGTGCCAAATGTCTTCCAAGAACTGTGCATGGCACCTGTAAACCTATGTATAATTCTTTTTTTTTTTAATTTTTATTTATTTATTTTTTCCCCCTAAGCCCCAGTAGATAGTTGTATGTCATAGCTGCACATCCTTCTAGTTGCTGTATGTAGGACGCGGCCTCAGCATGGCCAGAGAAGTGGTGCGTCGGTGCGCGTCCGGGATCCGAACCCAGGCCGGCAGCAGCAGAGCGTGCACACTTAACCGCTAAGCCACGGGGCCGGCCCCCTGTGTATAATTCTTACAGCCAACCTGAAGGAGCGATATTTATTTACACATTAAAAATTAAGAAACCAAGACTGAAAATAAGGTAAATCTTGCCCAGAGCCAGACATCAATATTCAGGAACCAATTTAAACCTATGTCTGCCTAATCAAATGTTTTTGTTTCTTTCTACAGCAACACACTGAATTTAAGAGTCACTATTCAAAACTAAGTGCATAAATAGTCTCAAACCATTTGCTGAATAAAGGATTTAAAGGCAAATTATTTATGTTTTATTAAAAATAGCTGGTTTAGGGTCGGCCCCATGGCTTAGCGGATAAGTGTGCGCTCCGCTGCTGGCGGCCCGGGTTCCGATCCCGGGCGCGCACAAATGCACCGCTTCTCTGGCCATGCTGAGGCTGCGTCCTACATACAGCAACTAGAAGGATGTGCAGCGACATACAACTATCTACTGAGGCTTAGGGGGAAAAAATAAATAAATAAATAAAAAATTGAAAAAAAAAAAAAAGCTGGTTTATTTTAATTTTTGGAGTCACAAGCTAATTGTAAATGTGTCTTTCTTCCAGGCCAAATCGGGTTAAAAGCTCCTTGAAAGCAGGAACCGTGGTGATCAGAGTGATTTCCTTCATTCTCAGCTCTTAACCTATTAACTTTCCCACAGAACCTATCTCTAAACACTAGTTTAATTATATTGAATGAAAGAATATGCTAACTCCTTTTGCTTCTTAGACTTATGTGTTCTAGAAGAAAGCTATTTAAGAGCTTTTTAAAAGAAAATACTTGACTAATGAAGATCTTTGTTACAACAAATTGTCAGTTAAAGAACATTAGTTTGAGTTTATGGGATGTAATGCTTAGCATTACTTGTGCTACTCAATGAGCAAGGTTTTGGACCCATTGAGTGGCAGTTTCCAGATGTGTTATTTGACACACAAATGTGTTCCCAATCTAAAATTATGTGCTCTTAAACCACCTTTGAAATAATCAATGGCAATATTTCAATAAATATGCCTATATATATAATACTTTGTTGAATTTATTGTAACAAATGGGAAACAAGAAACTGGAAAAGATAATTTCTAATGTCTCTGAAAATTCTTACATTGAGTGACTCAAGCACTTTGATTTTTAATTTATGAAGCTCATTATGAACCATGTTGCAAGAAGGAAGTCATATTTATCGCCTAACACTGAGAGTAGTATGAAAATTTTATGTCAATAAGTAATTTTTCCAGTTCTGTTTTAATAAAGGGAAGCAAATTCAAAGATATGTAAGTAAAATGTTTCTTTCAAAAGAGGAATAATTTAAAAATAAATTCATGAAATTTGTAAAATTGAGGTCAATTCAAGAAAGTGGTCAATTCAATAAATTAAATGAAATATTTGTGTGAGGCAATTGTTTAATTAAAAATGCTATAGGGGCTGGCCCTGTGGCCTAGTGGTTAAGTTGACTTTGGTGGCCCAAGTTTGTTTCCTGGGTGCAGACCTACACCAGTTGTCGGCGGCCATGCTGTGGCAGTGACCCACAAACAAAATAGGGGAAGATTAGCACAGATGTTAGCTCTGGGAAAATCTTCCTCAAGCAAAAAGCAAAAACAAAAAAAGGTATAAGTGGTAAATCAACTTCATATATCATTTTGCTTATAAGCTATTTTAAATTAGTGATTACTTTTTATTACTGGCGACTTCTCCATTTGTGATTAAAAATAAACAAATAGACTCTTGAAAGAAAAAATAATATTTGAAAACAAAATCAAGTAGAAATTGGTAATGTATTTTTTGCATATTAATAGAAGGGAAAGTTATGTGGTGAGATAAAGAGAGAAACCCTCTGTTGTTCGTTCTCTCATTCTCTCACTTGCTTACCAAATATTGAGCATCTGCTACTTGACAACTCCTTCACTAATACCTTGAGATACATCATGTTGAAAATTGATGCTTCCCATCCTGTGGGTCTAGATAATACTGCTTTCCAGATAAAGGATTGTTATGGCAGTGGAGGCTTGGAGAAAGCTTTTAATTCCTCACTGCTATTGAAAAGAAGGCCACTAACAGGAAGGTGATTTTAATGATTTATCATGAACTTTAAGTGATATAAGGTGAAGAAATGAGATTGGTGCCTATAGAAGGTGCTAAGACCCATGATTATACTTTCCAGTGTGTTGAATGACTGCAGGAGTTGCAGTACTGGAGGGAGAAACTGGAACACTAGGAGAAGGTAGTCAGAAAGCAGAATGTATGAAACTGAGATTATAGGGGGAGAGTATCGAAATTATTGTAGAGAAAAAGTATGAGCTAGAACTAAGATAGTGGGTGGCTGAAGTGAGGGTAGAGCACAGGCCGTTGAAGGAGAAAAGTGAAAGGAAGTAAGAAGTTAGGTTTCGGAAGTGTCTGCTGCACAGATTTTGAAATCATCAATATTTCTATAAAACTCTTTACTTCACTTAAATTTCAAATGTCAAAAATCCAACATCTCATTCCTAATTTTGGTAGTCTCTATTATTGATACATTACATAAATGTTTTAAATATAATGCTACATATATGTTTCCTATTAGGTAACATCAAAACAATTTCTTATACAAACTATTGTCCATATGTTTTGCTATATTATTAAAGATTTTTAAATATCAGATTAGATCTATGTCCTGAATCACATCAAATTGACACTAGAACAACAAACTTTCATTTCTACTAACATATCTTAGCTAATATCCTAGCACTATAAAGCAGTGATGTCCAGTAGAAATCTAATGTGAGCCATATATGTAATTTAAAATTTTCTATTATCGACATTTAAAGATGTAAAATGAAATAGATAATATTGATCTAACAGTATATTTATTTAACCCAATATAGCCAAAATATCCTTCTATATGTAATCAATATAAAAATCATTAATGATAATTTATATTCTTTTTTTCCTTCTTTGATATCTTGTGCATTTCTAGCATATCATATATATTTTACTCTTCTAGCTTATCATAATTTGGACTAACCCCCTTTCAAGGGCTTAATTGTTACACACGACTATTGGCTATAATGGAGAAAAGCACAGGTCTAAATATTGTGTTTGTTATTATTTTTGGTATAAAATATAAACAATGAGTCATCATATCAGTTTTATTTTTTTCATTTATATTTTTTAACTAATGTTGGAACATTTTATTTTTCCAAGAGAAATAAAGAAATAAAGAGACCCTATGGTACAAACTATACCCAGGTGAATTAAACAAATTGGTTTATTAATACCTTGATTGCATCCATTTTTTACCAGACCTTAACTATATCAATAGTTCATCCTACTAAAGCTAGTTTTATCTGCTCTATCCTTTTTAACTTCTATTGATAAAATAATAATGGCTTGTTTCTCTGCATCTTTTCATTTATAGCATTGGTTTTCTTGATTCTGTGAGTCAATTTGAAATAGAAAATACTGTGAAGAGTGTAATCCAGTAGAAAATAAGTCAACTAGGTATGTTCCATTTTAGTAATTGAATGCAGATTTTTCTATTTAAAAGCAACCCCTTGATTTCAAATCATTAGATGTTAATTTGGCGTGATTATTTTTCGGGCACATTGGTTCTATACATTTTAATTTGGTTGCGATTTGAATAAATGTTCATTCAGCCTTTTCCTCGGTGTTTTAATCTGAGAGTCCTATAAATGGTGAAAGCCCCCTTCAGCTCTGTCACACTATGTTGTTTAAATTGTGTATGATAATTGTATTCTTCCAGAATACTTATTTCCAGTGTCCCAGATCCTTTTGTGAGGCAAGTTATTTATGAACAAGCCTCTCTAAAGTTAACTGCTAATTCTATAATTTAATATTTTCCAAATCTTTTCTTCACAAACTCACCAAATTCTTCTCTTCCTCTTTAAACCCCATCATTTAGAAGAAGTATGTCTATATAGAGGCATACTGGATTTTTCAGTTTAGATAGCACTATGTACTAAAGCAATCATATCACTTCAATATTTTCTTGGGTAATCTAGATATGAGTTCGGCTAGCACCTAGATGTCCCTTGAGTTCCATCATTTTCCTCATAACTTGCTTCTGTGTAATGGTTCCACAGCCACTCGCATTACAGCCTGTTACCCACCACTGCTTCCAGGGAAGATGAATTTATCTCTGCAAGGTATGGGGGTGGAAAGAGATGGGTTCACATTGACTTAAGATGCATTAGCCACATGAAGAATCACCTTGCTATTCTTTCAGATAAAGTCATTTTTTTTAGTTATGCTGCTTCTTTTTGTTAAAGATCTGAAAGGTTTAGAGCACATGCATATTAGGTAGTTTTTCAGGTACTCAATATTAAGAAGTAATGCATAGATGGCAGCCAAAGTCATCTATCAGAAGGAATAAGAGTTAGAGTGGGATCCAGCAGTAAGATTTGGGGTCTGAAGATACAAATAGACAGAATGCCATCTCTATGGCCCTCTCTGCTTACTGCATGGTATTTCCTTCACAGTTTTCCCTTTATATTTTTTGTCAAGGCCTTAAAAACTTTTACATCTAAACACTGCCTTTAAAAATGTTTAAAATGTACCACTTCTATAGCTCCTGTTAAGAATAAGCAAGTGTTCAACTATTCACCAAAGCTCTGATACTTTTCTAATAATTTTTTTTTCCAACATTTCTGAATGTTCCACATGGGAGAAAGAAAATGGATGGATTTAGAAACAAAAATAAGAAAACAAGTTACTTATATATGGTCCTTCATCCTCCTTATTTGTGTAAATGTTTAAGCTTCTTTGATATCATCTTTTTCAGACTTTGTACAAAGCACAAGACCTTGAATATCAGAGGCACTCAATACATACTTCACATTAATTGGTGTGAAATTACCATGAACCTCAAGTTCCCTATCCATTCTGTTGATATTATTTAGGGTAGATAACAAGGCCAAGTTTATGTCTAGGACTTTTCATTGGGAAGTTATCGAGTACGTTGTTTCTCTTTGGCTCCTTCCCGGGTTTGGTTCACATATCTCTCTTAAATGTTGGCACAGTCTTTCTCCTGACATCAGGCTTCTTGGTACAACCTTGGAGTTCAACACTTGTTCCTTTCTAACAAAAATAAAAATAAATGTACACAAACCTCACAATTCCGTCTTCCTAACTGTTAGAAAAATACTTCTGTGTGAACTGATTTACACCAATGGTGGAGAGGTTCAAGCTGAATTAATGTCTAAAATATGTTTTTATTTTGATATTAGTTAAATGAATTAAATTTCTGAGAGTACAATTTTAGTAAAAATTTTTTATTGTTGTTGGCTTTATATTTGACATATTCACAACTCTCAAATTGTACCAGACACTCTTATTTCTAGTATCTGATATGTTCATAACTTTCACGTATCTGTGAAAACCCAGTGAAATAATTTTAAAAATGCTGCAATTGGTTATGTTAAAATATAGTAACGAATTATTTCTTCAAATATATCCTATATTAGAAGCTAAACTTTTAAACATACTGGACACAAAAAATTGGCTTTCTTTTAAACAAATCAATTCAATCCTTAATTAATAGAGAAATCACTATAAACATACAAAAGACATATTGTGGAATTTAATAGGCCTATAAGTAAACCCACCCCAAATAGTTAATATTTTTCATGCATATACTACAATTATCACCTTAAACCATAGGTGAAAAAATAGACATCTAAGGCTCAAAATTATCTTGCGTATCAGTCAGGATTTTTTTTATTACTCTAAATTTTAATGTTGAAATACTTGTATGTTATAGTTAGCTATAGTTTCCTGAACTGCCATCATTTATAACAAAGACTTCACACATTTAGTCCACCTTAACTTTGAAGACTTAAGAGTATGTAACATCTGCCTTAAAGTTAGGGAGAATTAATTTTTTTTCAATAAAACTGTTTGGACAGTGTTGGGGAGCCAATCCATCTATTTCCAGCATCAGCAATAGAGTCCTCTATCTACACTGAAGCCATTCAGCAATCAAACATTCATGTTTTAAATATTTAATCTCAAAATATAGTGTGAAATGAAGTTCATGTGGATGGCATCACATTGCAGTATAGACCTTATTACCCCTAGATTAGTTACAATGAGATGACCTCACTCAAGCCCCAGTGGTCTGAGCATGATCTGCCAACTCTGGCATCCTAGCAACATATTGTCAACGATAAACAAAAAAGGACACTACTTAAATTGGGATAGGTTTCATTCAGTAATAGTACTACTATAGGGAGGAGGATCCAGTGTGAATTGAACTGAAGTCCGTAAAACAAAAGACTGGAGACTTTAAGGCATGTACTAAGGGAAAGGTACTGAAGAGTGTTAAAGGGGTAAGAGGGGTTAGTCCATGTGACTAGGCCACCTGCATGGGTTGACTGGTGCTTATTCAGAGGAGAAATAAACTGCTGTCTTTATGACAGAAGGCAGTGGTATAAGTTGAAGCAAGGCACCCACTGAAGTTAGACCCTTATCCTCCCACAGGGACTGGGAGAGAGAGTCTGAGAGTTATGTCCCCAGATGTGCATTTCAAACAGCCAGCGCTCAGGGCCTTGAAGACACTGTTTTGGGTGATAGACTTATACCTCAATGGGCAGAGAGAGGGTTTAAAATTGCAAGATTTCTAAAATAGCTACTCTAAGATGGGGTTCAAGGGGCTATCTGGCTATTACTAAGTTTTGCTGCAACAAACAGTAGATTTTTCTGGTAGCATTGAGCTATGTCAGGCAGGCATTTCAAGGGGCCTTGGGGTCATCTGAGGCATAGGGCTCTTAAGCTGCTAGACACCATGCTAGACTTTGGTCAAGTCTCTTAGTGCAGAGAGTTCTGCAGTTCTCAATATTATTAGCATTTGTTAGATTTTTTTTTCCTTTTATTACATTTTATCTGACTGATGTATCTCAATTTTAGTTAAGGGTTACAACTATAAAACATAAAGTGAAAGTGTAAGTGGAGTGAATATAAGGTAATATATTTGTTAGTACATACACAATAAAATCTAATAATTCCATGCTAGATATTAATATTTTTTTCCATTTTTTAGGTTTGTTTGTTTTATTAAACACTGCATTGATTAAATTATCACTTTTAATCAAATTTTTTAAAGTTTATATATATTTTATTCTACTACTGTATATCTGTGTGTCCTTAAGGAAAAGTCTTAGTACAGTGTAGGGGCCAAGATTTGAGCAGGAATAGTCCGGGATTCTAACCAGAGCTCCAATGTTAAGTTATTGTGTGAACTGGGGAAATATTCTTAGCATTTATGCCTCTGCTCTCTGATCCAATAGATCAGGAGTGTTTGATTGAATGATCTCTGAAAAACACTTTTGGCCTCAAAACTCTGTGAATTTATGAATCTAATTTAATGACTTTATCAATTCTGTCTATATGTCATAAAGTACACTAAAAGCTGTGTGGCATGCCAAAAGATGCAGCATTTTCCCAAACTTCAAGAAGTAAGTAAAGCATGATGGTTTTATGGAGATGCTTTCTGTGGGAGTTGGAGAGGTATTTTTCGCTTCAGAATAGTAGAGATCAGTCACAAAGATATCTTAAATTCATTTGATTATTTGGAACATTTCTTTCTGCACTACCCACACATGACATAATTTATTTTCAAGTCAGGTATTCACAACTAGAGTGCGTTATTAATTCATTTGTTCAGTCACTCAGTTGTTCATTTAGTCATTTTTTATTCCACAGCTTTTAAAAATTTGTGATTGGTCCCACAATATTTTACTGAATAAGATACAGAACTTTTCAGCAATAATAGTCCATATTTATCACAATTCTATATATTCAGGCACACAGATAAAAATTAGTATTTGGAACATAAAACATGGACACAATCACCAAATTAACTTCACTTTGCACTAGTCATTTTTTAAATTACCCAATAAAGAAAGTTATTTTAATACTTTCATTTTCAGCATTTACTTCATCTATCAGGTTTAAATTTAAGTATATATTAACTACTTTTTAGTAGCATGTATTTTTCCTGTTAAAATGTCATACATATGCATTGCACAGCATTAGAAAAATATGGTAAACACATAATGAGACTATTTCCAATGAAAATACTAAAAAGAGATAGCATAATATTAAACATTAAAATATTTATATTATCTCTGTTTCTAATGTTCTGTTTTCCGCTACGAGACACAATCTGCTGAACACTATTCTATATTGTCAGCGAAAGAAATGGAGCTAGAGTCATCCTCGTGAGTGATATTAAAAGAGCAACCAGCCCTCTGAGGCACACATTGGATGTGTTAATCCATTCTATACATGTATGTCCAGAATTTTAGAAAGCTGTAACAATTTTGTTTCTACTTACATGACTTGCTCAGTGTCTGTCTCTTTTCCAACATCTAAGCATTCACAATTAAGCCCAGCAAGTTGTAATTCTCTCTCTTGAAACTTTCACTCATCTTGCCCTGTCTATATGAGTTGGAGGTTACTTGTTAATTGCTACTCAGCTTTGCTTAAATGGATCTTGCTTCCTCCCTTATAAACCAAGGCTTCTCATGTATGATTCTCAGACCTGGGCTATAGACAAAAGGTTTAATAAATGCTGTATTTTTTTAAAGGTCTGATGATGAACCCTAAGTCGTCTATAGAGAAGAATGAGGTCATTAGACAAAGAGCAACAAAGATCTTTTTACTTCCTAAGACAAGATGTAATTTCACCAGAAACTGAGTTCAAGGAGCTTTAGATAAGTGCATAAAGTGGAAAATACCAGTTCTATTTGCACATCCTCTTAAAAAATATTTGGTGATGATGCAGGGTTTGTGATGCTGCAAGTTTCATTCAGACAGATTTAAAATAATCAAGACAGTGCATACATTTAAATGTGCTTTCTTTTTTTTTTTTAATCTATACGTTCTCTGAGGATCTAGGTGGGCCTTTGGGGGGAAATCAATCATAATGTGATATATACACGGAAATAAATTGCCGAAGAAATACTCAGACACGAAAATCCACTCAAAATAATGAAGAAGGAGATGGTCTAGACTGCATATTTTCATTTAGAACAACTAGTCATCCATAGTGATTCAAAATCACTATATATATAAATAGCATATATATATGTATAGCATTAACTTTTTTTTTTTAATAATTTTATTTATTTATTTCTTTTCCCCCAAAGCCCCAGTAGATAGTTGTATGTCATAGTTGCACATCCTTCTAGTTGCTGTATGTGGGACGCGGCCTCAGCATGGCCAGAGAAGCAGTGCGTCGGTGCGCACCCAGGATCCGAACCCGGGCTGGAAGCAGCAGAGTGCACGAACTTAACCGCTAAGCCACGGGGCCGGCCCTAGCATTAACTTTTAATTTGTTTTATTTATTTTTTGCTGAAAAAAGTCTGTCTAACTTTGCCCTCTTACGACATTTGATGCACATATTGTATTATAATATTGATCATATTATATAATAACATGACTGCATTTCCAATAACTTTATTAGGTTGAGAGCTTGAATGTAGACCCAGTACACTTAAAAATGATATGTAGACCATGGCTATCATGAACTAGGGCCATACTCTACTCTAGTTGCAGCCACAGAGATGACTGATATTACTTGATGGACCATCAGTGAAATGGGGAGTCAATACTGAATAATGGTAATGGGTATGGGTTCTTCTGCTTCCTTATCTTCCTCACCTGAGGAACAATAATACTTATATCACATAATATCTGCATCACAGGATTATAAAAATTAAAATTGAATGTTTTGAAGCCAGTGCAAATTTCCTGACACTTAGTAAGCATTCAGTAAAATCTGGCTGTTTTTATTGAAAGAATTTTTTTTAGATTATATGTTCTGGAAACTTCTCTCTTTCCCTCAAAAACTAAGACACATAACCCCTCCCACTGCAGCAGTTTTAAGGACATAGAATAGATACAGAGAAACCATTCTCTGGGAAATGGAAAGCAGTGGCAAACATTTTGTGGAGTATTTTAAAGGGAAGCAGACCTCTGATGATTCAGGACAATTAATAAGATAGATAATTAGATACTGAAACATTTGATGAAGAGTTTCTACTTAAATTATGATTTTTATATTATAAAAAAAAAAAGACAAAAATGTTTCTGCTACTGGTGTTAAATTCCTAAAAGAAGGATGTGTCCCTTTGGATGCAGGGCTTTGTGAGTCCTGAAGAGCACTAAGCATTAAATGAATGAGTAGATGGAGAGGGCACTAAACCTGGAAGCCAAACATAGAAAAAGTCAGATCAGGTCAGGCAGATACTTGCGGCTAATCTTATCACCATTCTCTCACTGATATAGGAATGCTTGTTAATGATTCCATGTTGGTAATTTCTTTCTCTCTACATATAGATTTGTTGAAGTTTTTGTTTGTATAAAAGGTGGTGTGATTGAGTAATCCTTAACTATTTAAACATCTACATGAAATCCCAAGTTGAACACTTTTTTAGAGGTTATACAGGATAATTATCTAAACCTAATGGGTGGAATGTTACTAAGAATTTGCAACCAATATTCAGATGTTCAATTTTAGACCAGCTTATGATTTATTCTTTTTGTTTGTGTTGGCAGCTAACTCAAAACTCACCCCTCTCTGTATGGGCCAACTGTTAACCCTACATACTCTGTTGACGATCGTGTTAAGAGAATTACGGATAGTGGTCAAAGTTAGAGAAACTACCGTAATCTTAAACAAAATTACATATAGAAAAAAGTGTCCTGGGATAACACCAGTCAGGAACCCCTCTCAATGACCACCAGCTTTTTGAGAAAGATGCCAAAAAAAAAAAAAAATGCTGAAGTTACTTATCGCAAAAGACCCTATGTCTCAACTTGCGCTCATTAGTCTGAGGTTTTTGTACTTCTACATTAAATTATTATTTTAATCATTGAATTTTTTTGTGTTTTTAAGCAAAGTTTATTTACTTATCTTTTTTTTAATAGATATGTAAATAAGACTCAATTTGCTAATTAAGGTTTTTAGCCAATGCTCATTTATGTATTGTTTTATTTGTTAACATTTTAAATTGTATTTTTCCTTTAGTCTTTCTACCTTCCACATTTAACTATTTACTTTATTCTTTAAAATATGGAATAAGAAAATTGTGATACTAAAGTTATGATGTATGTAACAAAACAAAATTTGCCCCAGATGAAGGCAAACAGGTAAGGAAAGCTTTATTCAAGGCTATTGAAATAAGAGAGAGAGTCTGAACCTCAACTCCGCTGAAACAAAGGGTGGGAGAGTTTTTAAGCTGGAGTTGATCACAGAGGCTCTGTGTTTGCCAACTGGGCTTATTCAAAGGAAAAGTAAACTTTCTCTACTTAATGGGAGATAGTTTTACAATTTGAAACAAGAAAGTTAGAACTTAGGCTCCTACCCTCCCACAGGGACTGGAAGATGGGGCACTATCTTCCTTGATGATTGCATTTCAGAGGGATGGCTCCCAAGTCCTTGAGAAAGACAGTCCTGGGCTATAAAACCAGCAAGAGGCTTTTAAAAAGATTTAGATCCAAAGGAGCAGAGAGAGAATTTACAATTATAAATTTTCTGAAGTAAATTGTTTAAGAAAGGGAAGTGAGAGGCCTAGAGTCAGGAAGAAAGCTATCTAAAGTTTAGTCAGGCTAAGGGGAACATTAGGGCCATCTTGGTCATGTTTTCCCCAATAGAGAATGCTCTCCTTGAGGGCAGTTAGAAACCGAATGTACAAAGGGACAAAGGCCAGGCCATTTATAAAAGTAGACTCTGACCCACAACCTCTGCACTAAGCAGGTCAGGATCTTTTCAGTAACTGACAGCCTCCCTAATTTTTGCCCTGCTTCCAACTTAGAATCAACCAGAGAAACCTCAACATGTTCCCCTAACTAGCTGCTGGGAAGCCCTGCATCCTGTTACCCGGCTGCAGCTTCCTCATCCCAATCAGAGCAGACTGGAAATTTTCCCTTTTTTCACCATAAAGCTTTCCCACTCCTCTGCCTGCCTTTGAGTCTCTACCAAAAACAAGTAATGGCGGCTGACTCTCTCGCTATAGCAAGCTGTAAATGAATAGTCTTTGCTTGTTCTCATTTGCTTGGTCCTCATCTATTTCCATAGGGCAGAAAATCAGCATCTAGGACTGTGGATGATTAATAATATCAACTTAATCCATTAAAGAGAGAGATAGTTACTGTGTAAAGACTTTCGTACTAGGAGCATGGTTTATTGGAGAAAGAAGTCAATAATATGCTTTGCACTCAGCCTCAATCACTTAGGTATTTTGTGACTTTAGACAATTGAACCTGTAGGATCCTCTATTCTTACCTCTATTTTTGGAGTATTAATTCAGTTGAGGAATTGTTGGAATATTAAATTAGATAAGGTTTGTGAACATTGTTTCTCTTTCTCTGTGAAGGATTTCCAGTGTTTTGAGCGAGCCACTGTCCTATGGACTTAATGCTTAAAGGATACAAATTAACCTTAAAATGCTCCTCAAAAAATTTGGTTAACAATTCTTTGTTTCTATCTATAGTGACTATGCTGAAGAAG
The DNA here is from genome assembly GCF_057802395.1 of Ceratotherium simum simum. NCBI lineage: Eukaryota > Metazoa > Chordata > Mammalia > Perissodactyla > Rhinocerotidae > Ceratotherium > Ceratotherium simum. The sequence goes on along the minus strand of NC_141907.1, from coordinate 26,959,397 downwards.
TTTAAATTTTTGTACATTAGCTGAAAAAATGCTCCAGGGAATAATGGTCAAGAAAGGGAAAAGACAAAAAACCCCTCGGGCCAGCCAGTGTTATGCAACTGAAACTGCAAAGGTGCAAATAACAGTCTTGGGCAAAAACTAAAGTTTCCAGGTTGTTCTGCAACTAATGGCTTACAGCCACTGAATCAGCTATGCGATATTGTTTGGTTTGGTTTTTCTTTTCTCTAAATTATATTTTACTAGATAATACTACCACATGATTCAAAAAAGCAAACAGGGGAAAGGTATAAAGAATTTTGCTTCCACACCTGTTCTCTCTCCTCCTGGGTCCTGACTCTCCATGTGAGAATCCCATCACCACAGATAAGCACTTATACTACTCTCTTTTTTAAACTTCCAAAGTACTTTTTAAATAACAAAAATATATATTTATGCTTTCACTCTTTATGTAAAACACAGGATAGCATACCCTTTGTTGGACATTTTGCTTTTTTCATTTAACAGTATATTTTGGTGGTCCCTACTGTAGGGGAGGAAGACTCTCTTCTACCCACTCTGGGTCCTTTCTGGCTGGGCTACAAGTTCAATTGACATTGATACTGGCTCAATATAGGGTTGACATAAGGGAAGCCATATTGCACAGGAGAAGAGACCATATTGTAACTTTGGATGACCTCTGATCAACTCTGGACTTTGTGGCCCCTCCCAGCTGCTATAAGTTGATAACTTTGTTCTTTTGAGTTTCTTAGGAATGTGATGACCCCCGGGTAGAGAGTCTATGCTGATAGCCATCATCAATGACAACTGAAAGATCAGGATATAGGGCGTTGCTCCAGTTTCTGATGCATATCAAGTAAAACAAAAGACTGCCAGGAACTAAGACCAGATGGATGCCCCCACCCTGAGACCAGATGCCTCCCCCACATAGACACCAGCCCTTCTATATAACTGGCCTGTAGTGTTTGTTCTGTAAGATGGTTCTTTGAGACATTAGTTGGCCATCTTCCCCCTTGCTAGCAAGCTGTAATAAACTGCCCTTTCTTTTCCACTATCTTGCCTCTTGACAATTGGCTTTTGTCTCGCAGCAAGTAGATCATGCCCTTTGTGCTGTAATAACATGGGACCAATTAACAGGAGAAAATCAGACAAAGCTTTATAACATGTATACATGGGAGAGACCCAGGAATAACTGGTTAACTCAATAAAATGGCAGAGGTACTCATCTTAAATACTATCTTCAGCTAAAGACAAAGGAGGATGTTGGGGGTAGGGGGTAGGAGTCAGCTATAGGAAATTACCAGAAAAGCAGAGTGAACAAGAGTAAGGTTAATATGCAGATTTAAGTCCTTGCCTTCATCACTAATAAGAGTCTCTAGAGATAAGGTCATCCTCCCTTCTTCCTCATACAGAGAGGGAGATACCTTTACAAATGGAGACTCCCTATAAATGTAAATGTCTCTTACAAAGGATAGCTTCTACTTTTACTTGGTTTTCAGAGCTTTGATAAGAAAATGGTCTTAGCAAGGACCCTCCCAGTCTACCCATACCCAGATTTATCTATGCTGGTGGCCTGTCCTGAGGACAGGCATTCTATCCTAAATTCTTTTAGGCAGTTGGGGGGAGGGGATCAAAGTTTCTTTCAGAGAAAATAATCAAGGTAATGAGACATATTTTGAGGTGGCCAATTCTGATCCCCCACACTACCTATCTGTCCATAGAAAGCTTCCTCAATCTTCATTTATTTGTGTATATGTGTGTATGTAATGTTTTAAAAATTATTTGATTTTAAAAATGTGCTGCAATTTATTTCACAGGTACCTACTGATGTGCATTTAAGTTGTTTTCAGGCTTTAGTTATTGTGAACAATGCTGCTATGAGTAAGCATGTACACTGGTCATTTCAATCTCGTGCATCTCTATGCCTTCCTGAATGTATGTGTTTCTAGTATCTCTAGATTCAATTCCTAGTAGTGGAGTTACTGAGTTAGAAGGTATATACGGTTCTAGACCTAGATCTAGACCTATACCTAGATATATATATAGATATACACACACATATATACAATACAAGTTACTATATATGTTGGAAAGATATCAAATTTCCTCCACTGGCTTCTAATTTTTGTTCCAAACAGCCTGTTTCTCCACACCTTCACATGCCTAAGGTGTTATTGAACATTTGGCTTTTACAAAGCTGACAGGTGAAAAGCAGTATCTCAGTGTACTGTTAAATTAATTAAACAAGGAGGCCATTAGACTGATGTGGCTCTAATGCCGTGGTGGCTTATGTAAGCAAACCAAAATCTAAGCCTGTGAATGCCTCAAAGCTACAAAATCCAAACCTAAGGACAACCAATCACAAACAGCCAACTAGGCTTTAAGTTCTAGCCAATCAATACTTTTTTTGCTTTGCTTCCACAGCTTCTCTATATGTCTTTCCTCAAGCTCCTGTCAGCGGAGCACTCCTAATGAATTCTGATTTGAATCGAATTTTGCTCAAGTAAACTCTTAAAATTTTTAATATGCCTCAGTTTGTCTTATAACAGTACTTTAAAGAGTATTTATCTTATTCTGAGGAATATTAAACACTTTTTTCTAAGTTTAATGGATTTTTCTTTACTTGAAACCTGTTGTTTCATAACTCTTTTCTCATTTTTTATCTTTTTTTAAAAATCAATTTGTAAAAGCTCTTTATATGTTCAGGATATTAGCTTTTTGTATGTCATAAGTGTAGTAAGATTTTTCTGTCTATTTCTCTAACTATACATCTATAGTTATCCAATATCTATCTATAGATATTGAATGAATATTGTAATTTTTCTTTATGGCTTTGAGATTTTTTCCTCACTTTAAGAGTGTAAATGAAGTCTCCCACATTTTCTTCTGGTCTGTTATGGTTCAATGTTTTTAATTTAAATACTTGACTATTTTTGAAGTTTTTCTTCATCTGATAAGTTATAGAGTTGATTAATTTTTTTTGCACAATACCAATTAGTCATCCCAAGCCCATTTATTCCCACATATTGAGATAAAACATATCCTAACTTGGAAGATGCATTTAAATGTGTTTATAGTCTCTTTTCCCTTTAATTCTATTTCTGTGCCAGCAATATGCAGCTTTAATAGATTAGTCCTTATTGCCTGTGGTTAATTCAGGTATATTGTCAGAATTTGATTTTTTTTCTTAGCACTGACAGATCTTTTTATATTGATGAAATATTAGAGTCTTATATTTATATTTATATTGGCTATATAATTATATTATATTATATAGAGTCATATATTTATATAAGTCATATATTTTTATCTAATAGACACAAATTATATGATGGTGGGCATAGATGGAGATTAAAGAGGAGCATTTACCTAACTTGCATTCCGATTTAGGAAAAAGAAAGTATTACTCACTGTGGTGGTTGTTGTTGTAGTCATTGTTCTTAGCAAACTGTACAGATATTTATGACTAAGAATTTCAGGAATAAGTTGTATTTCGAGGGGCAGAAAATATTTAAAATGTAAGGCTATTGATTCTGGTAAGAATATTAACAAGTTTCATTTGTGGGTGCTTTACAATCTCAGGTCACTGTACCTGGTGAATAGCTATGCTTTTTAGCTCAAAAATGAGATATAGGATCTGTTCATACTATTTCTTGAAAAAAGTTTGGGAAAGGAATAAAATTGACAATTAGTGAATATAACTTAACGAAATATATTCATTGAAAGTAAAGGATTCTATTAAAGAAAAATGCCCAAATAATCTCTTGGGTTATACAATCTTGGTTTCTGATTGGATAGTAACTGTAGCTTGTGGGGTGGTTTATAAAAAATCCATTTTTATGTTTATGTAGACACTGATCCAGAGTCTACGAATATTAATGAATGCTTGCAGTGTGCGTAGTGTGGTGACAAGCACTTCTACATCTATCATACATTTAAATCTGACTGTGGCTCTGTGACAAATGGAATATTTTCCATATGTTATGAAATATTAAAATAAACTAGGAAAGTCAATCAGCTCCTTGCAAGTGGTGGAACTAAGATTTTAATTACTGTTCTGTAATATTGGTCCATATTCTCTCCACCACAAAGGCTCCCTATTTTTTGCAGTGATTAAAGTGATAGTACACATCATGCTTTTTTTTTATTTAATTACATTTCAAGTAATTATGAACATTGACAAAAAACATATTATTTTTACATTTTCTTTTTAACCTAGGCATTCTAAAACTTAAATAACTCCATTTATTATTCACTAGTCAAATAAACTGGGCACTTTTCAGTCTAGGATGTAGACTACAAACTTGCCACTGGTGTAATTGTGGTGCCCAATTAATGGAATAAAATCTTTCTTCCCTTATCAACTTTACTTATAAAGTTAGGCTTTTTGTGAGAATGTAGGAGCTAATTTTTTTTTTTTAGGTATCGTTTGCTGAATAACAATATATGCAAAAATATCCAGTACACTAAAATTTGTAATTGTTCCATTCAAAGATTGTAATTTATCAACATCCAAATTTCCTCATTTGATCTCATCTTGTTTAAGGTATAGTCTTAAACATGGATGTGAATAAATAATTAACTATAGAAGTTCATAAGTTGTGTATGTATACATATACTTTTATTTTTTATTAATTTAATATTTGAATGGGTTATACATTTACATAATTCAAATTCAGTAAATATTAAAATGTAATCTGTGAAGAGTAGAGTCTCCCTCTCACCCTGATGCCCAACCTACAATTTGAACTCAATGAGAATTAGAAGGTAATCGGTGAAGAGTAGTGTCTTCTACTGTGATCTCATAATCACTACCTGTTATCAATTATATATCTTTTTAGAAAATTTAAATGTTAAAATATATTATTTTTCTTTTTTTAAAGAAAGAAAAATGATATTCCATACACATTCTTCTTCTTGCTCTTTAAAATTAATAATATACATTGGAAATTTGTTCAGATCAATACATATGAAATGTTTTTAGTTTTTAAGATGATTGTCTTGCATTGTATTGATATACCATAGTATATTGAACCCATTCCTATTGTTAAATTTTGCTGTTACCAAAAAAAAAAACACCACATAAAGACTCACCTGGTACATGCATCAGTTTACACATACTATCCGATATATCTGTGGGATAAATTTTTAGACATATAATTGGTTGATATTCCCAGTTGCTCTCCACAGGGTTTTGTGCCAATTTATTTTTGAATCAACAATAAATCAAAGTGCCTATTTGTCCAGAGACTGGCCTACAAAGAATATAATCAAGCTTTTAGAATCTAGTTAAGACTGATTGAATATATATATATATATATATAAAAATACATATAATGTATTTTTAGTTTAAAACTTAACTGATATATACTAATAAACTGATAAACTAACAAATTAAAATCTCCTTGTAGTGAGTTAAACTGAGCATTTTTCATATGTTTAAGGGCACTTGTTTTTCATTTTCTGTAAAATTTCTGTTTAAGTAATTTGCTGATTTTTCTACTGAGTAGTAGGTCTTTTGCTTATTTGCTTTGTAGATATGCTGTAATTATTAAAGCAATCTATGATATGTGTTTCAAACCTGTTTTTCTAATTGTTTCTTGCTTTTGATTTTGCTCATCGTATTTCTTTGAGCTTGTAGTAGTTCCTTCCCCACTCTCTATTACATAGTCCAGTTTTCTAACCTTCTCTGTCTGAGTTTCAGTTTTTTTTTTAAGATGTGCATGTGTTTGGGGGTGGGTGTCATAATCATAAATAATTTCTTTGTATAGACAGGGGTTGGCAACCTATGTCTCATGGTACAAATCTGGTCCACTGTCTGTTTTTATAAACTTTGATTGGATCACAACCATATGTATTTGTTTATGCATTTTTGCACTACACTGGCAGAATTGGGTAGTTGCAATAGAAACCTTATGGCCTGCAAAGCCTAAAATATTTAATACCTGGCCCTTTCAGGAAAAAATCTTACCGGTCCCTGCTTTTTATTCTCCTATGAGGCACATATTATTTTTATCCATATTTTATAAACACAAAACATCAGACTAAGTGAGGCTAAGAAACATTTCCAAAATTTTCAAAAATTTTGAAATGTTTTCAGAAGAAAAATTTTCAAAAAGAAGATCCTGGATTTTACTCAGGTCTGTCTGATTCCAGAACTGAAATTTTAATCACTGTGCACTTGATCATATTATCTAAAAACGCGTTTGTACCTTCAAAGTACTCCATTTGGACAAATAAAACTCAAATCTGACTATACAAGGCTAACATACAATGAAGTCTTTGTGGAGTACATGCTTAATTTTGTATAAGTATACAAGCAATTTGAAAGTTATGGATGCCTTCATGGGAGCAGAAAATTTCTGCACGTCCCCAAAACACCTGAACGCCCATACGTATCATCCAGAAAGAAATATTATAATTACCAAAACTAAAGCATGTCAAAAATCTCAAAGCCATATAAACCCTTGAAATAATAATCTGTGGCATAACTATGTACATATCCAGAATATGACCTTGAGAATGGCATAGAGGAGGAAAAGAATTGAGTTTTTATATACAACACATAATGACAGGCAACAAAAAAGCAGTTCAATAAATTCTTAGTAAAATTACAGTTGACTTTCACTATATTCTGTAAAATGTGCTTTGCAGTAGAAAACCCTTCCTGACCTTTCTAGAAAAACACAATAAAACAGATCAACCAAACAACTACAAAGACAGTTATTTTCCTTTACACTCTGATTTAGTGGTAGCCTCTAATTTACCGTAAGGCAAATCGAAATGTGACTGGGAATTCTCAATCTGTTCAATATTTCCCAGCGTCCATATAATTGAGCACAAGAATCAAACAGTGCCCATTATTCAGTGATTCTGCTGAATGTGGAAAGTAAATATTTTTTAATATACTGTTTGACTATGATTATCAGCCTGAATAGTTTGTGTTTTCATCTTCCTTAATGAATTGAAACCTTTATTTTCAATAAACTTAAATTGAAAAATGTTAATGCCTATGGGGCAACATTAAAATAAAAGCATTTCAAAACATTTATTGGTTTTTGCCTGCCAGGTTCCAAATTGTTTATATTGAAGATGAATATCTGTACATTGGAGCAAAGAGCAACATTAAGATGGAAATTTAGACTGAAAGCACTTCTACTATATTGTGGCCTTTGTACATCTGACTGTTTAAGTTGATTATTCTTATTTTTTCTTTCTGCCCATGACATTAGCTTCATTGATGATGGAGAAATTATGAATTATAAAGCATTGAATAATTATATGGACATGCCATTCCAAAAGGATTTGGCACAACTCTGAAATCACTTGCATCAAAATAAATTAACATTGAAGGTTGTGTTGCTTATATCTGCCAAGTATTCTGCAAATATGTTAAGTAGGAAAAAACAAAAGTAGTGATTTGGTTTTTCTTAGACGTGTAGTAATCCCCTCATATTTTTCCCTTATTTTAATTTTGACCCACATTTCAAGAAAATGCTACTAAATACTTAAATAATTTCCAAGCTTAAATAATGTTCCTTTTAAAATCAAGTACATATTGCTTTTGTGGGTGTTTTTATGTGTATATGCGTACATGCATGATACATAGAAGATAGAAAAAAAAGATAGATATTCTTTTTTTTAATTGAAGTATAACTAACATACACTATCCTATTAGTTTCTGATGTACATCATAATGATTTGATATTTATATACATTACAAAATGATCACCATGATAAGTCTAGCTACCACCCATCCCCATACAAAGTTATTACAATATTATTGCCTATATTCCCTATGCTGTCCATTACATCCCCATGGCTTATTTGTTTTATAACTGGAAGTTTAGATAGTCTTTTAATGTGAACTTTTATGTTTATCTGGCTAGGAGTTAGTCTATGTTTACTGCTTGCTGAGACTAGGTTTCAGAGGCTTTGCTTTCTTTCAGTGTCCTTTTTTGTCTCCCTTGTTTTTGGTTTTCCCTGAAGACTCCTTCTTAAGTAGAGTCTGAGCCTTGAAGAACTTTCAGCTGTATTCTCCTGTTATTACACAAGAGCCTTGCTGATGTAGTGCTAAGATGTTGGGGGAGGGGAAGTATTTAATAAACCTATGATTAGGTTTCAGTCTTTTAACTGATCTGTGCCCATGTCCTGTGACCTTCATAAGTGCCTCTTAGCTTTCCTTTCCCTCCTTTGTTGACACAAGAAGGCTAGAGGGGGCTGGAGTTGGATAATTTCCCTTCCCCCAAGTTGGGTAAGGCTCTGATAAAGTCTTTTCTCTTTCTGGATAGGCCTTTGTTGTGGAGAACACTTTGAGTTTATTTCAAAATGGTTACCTTTTCCATGAATATATTTCAAAATGTTTACTTTTTCCCTTTCTCTGGCCAAAGAAAAGAAGATTTTTCTCTGTGCTTCATTGAAAGAACTTGGTGGGGTTCCTGGAGATAAAACCTCCCAGAATGGGGCACCTCCTTAGGCTGGGCAACCAGGTTTTAACTTTCAAGCTAGTCCACACTCAGTTTCCAGCAGGTCAAAAAAGTTACTGTTCAGAGGCTCCAGCAACTTCCGCTTCAGATAAACTGATCTGTATTCCCTGAATTCACCTATCTCTCCAGCTTACCGTGTGGCAGCTTGCCCTGTGACCTCAGTTTTCTGATGGATCTAAGAAAAGTTGATGCATTTCAATTTGTTCAGTTTTCTTTCTTGTGAGAATAGAAATGATGATTTACAAGCTCTTTACGTGTTGGAAGGGAAACCGGAATCCAGCAGTGATGTTTTTAAATAACTTGCAAATTACAATTCTCATTAAGAAAAATTCAGAGTAAAATATGTGTTTCAGTAAGGTATGTCAAGTGTGTTCTTGGAATTTAGTATCTCTTGACATTCTTCTTATTTTCTTAAGAGTACCTGTATCCAGGGTGTTCAGAGTTAAATTTAAGTGACTGTAATAATAAATAACAAGCATTGAAACATTCCATATGTATCGGTTGCTTACTTGGAAACACTTTGGAACAAGAGGCAGTTTCCAGACTGGTTCTAGAGACCTCTTCTGTCTTTGAATCCTTTAATTTTATATATGTCCTTTGGGTTATATATTGACTTACAGAAAAGAAAGAAAAAGAATATGCTGAATATAAAATAAGATATTGTAATTCATAATGAAAACCCAAAAGTATCCCCCACAGCAATGATAGTAAAAATTCTATGTTTGGTGACTTTAAAAAATATATGATCATAATAAATACTACCACTTTGCTGTGCTTAGGATCATTTTATTCTACAGCATAGAAACATCTAGTTAATTCCAGACAAAGATAAATTTCTTCATGAATACCAGAAGTATGAATGCTTAGTGGGCTGGGGGAAAAATGAATATAACATAATGTTGTTTACCATACACAATACCAATTAGAGCTCACAGGTATCTTTCCTTAAAATTCAAACTGGTGAATTTGCCATAAGATTTCAGAATTAATGAGGTCTTGCAAGACATTATTGGCCACTTTCGTAAATGATTTCCTGTGAAAAAACTGAATATTTCTAAGACCTACTAAGAGTAACTAGACAGTAAATTATTTCAGTTAAATGTAATCTTTCCTAGGCTGGGTTGTGAGCCCAAGTAATATGTATGTGGTGCTGTAAAATACACCACAGGCCCTACTGTTATATATAAACTTCTGTTTTGTTAATAATCAAAGTTTTACACTAAAACTATGATTTTTAACTTCCACATCTAATAATGAAAAATAAAAATGCTACTTCATTTTTTCTAGGTATATTCTTATTAGGAAATTTGCATTTACCTGGCAAAGATAACATTTTTATGTAATCTTTAATAGTTAGACTCACTTTTCTTGTAGGAACAACAAAAGTCAAGACACGTTTATTGATTTCCTTAATGAATAAAAACCAGTAGAATTATAAAAGGTATTTTAAAACCACTGCAATTCTATAACAAAGAGGCCAAAACATAAAATAATTATTTCATTCCTAATTCTAAGCCATTCTATTAACATTTCAATATATTTTAAGGTCTATCCTCAAAGATAAATTATCACGTTTTGAAAAAGAGGTTTTGCCTTATATTACAGAACCCAGAGACATGAGTATTAATTTATAAACAATTAAATTTGATTATAAACTATTAGTGTCTTAACAAATTTATATTTTAAACAGCTTCAAAGAAAAAAACAAATAGTGTACCTTCACTTCATTTTCTTTCTTTCTTTCCTTTGTTTCCTCATGATTTGCAGAAATAGGATCAAGAGGAATATATGAGAAATTTAGATCTTTTGCATTCTGCTTGCATGTAGTTAATACAATACCTTATCTTAAATTTCCGTTTAGAATTTTCTCTGGTATACATTTGATTTTAAGTCAAATAATGTCCTCATTCTTTCGAATTTCCACCAGATAGTAAGTAATAGAGCAGAGAGAAACTCTTAGGAAAGTGTTTAAACAAAGACAAAAGTTACAGGTAAATGAGATAGAGAAAAAACCCATCTGAAATCAAGGGTTTAAAGAGACAAGATCCACAATGCATGAAGAATGTCACTTTTGCTGAGATAAAGGGCAAGAAATGCAAATAGAAAAAAAAGTTTGTTCAAATCTTAAAATAATTCTGACTATGAAGATTCTCTGTTCACCTTTCTCTGTTTATAAAACAATTAGTTGTGCAGTTATTAAACATCGATCATTCTGATGCCTAATTCCACAGAAAGCATTATTTTAGTGTGCAGTAAGGCTATATTTATTGAAAGGCAAAGGAAGGCATAGGACCTCATTCCAATATTGTTTTGATAGATTTCAACTCAAAATGTAGATATGGGAATTTAGCCTAACATATCTTCGTGAAATAATTAAGAAAATTAAATGTTAGTGAACACATAAGGAGATTTAACACTGAGCTTTGGTTAACAGCAGGATTTCAATGATGATAACTGTGCCATATTATGGTGAGTAAGAACATCCAAAACAAACCCAGAAATGAAACTCACTGATTGTGTAAAGAAAATCAGAAATGTAAGTTTTCATCTCTGAGGTAAAAGAAATATATGGGGGAATCAATTCACTCTGTTTCTATATCTGAGCCATAAAGAGTAAACTTTTTATCTTTGTGTTGGATGCTCTTCTCAGGAAGAGAAGACACAGCTTTACAAATTATTATTCAAGATTATCTGAACAAGTTTGATAATATCAATTCTAGTAATTGTTTAGAATAGAGAGTTCAATATTCTTTTTGAAGAAAATGCTTTAAAACCTATTTTTTTAAGTCAGAGTCCATGAATGGTAAGTGTGATGGTTAATTTTACATGTCATCTTAGGTAGGCTGTGGTACCCAATTTTTGGTCAAATGCCAGTCTAGACATTGCTGTGGAGGCATTTTTAAATGCATTAATATTTAAGACTTCAAGTAAAACATGTAGCCATGCTTTGCTTAACAACACGGATATGTTCTGAGAAATGTGTTGTGAGATGATTTCGTTGATGTGTGAGCATCATAGAGTGTACTTACAAAAACCTAGATGGTATAACCTACTACACACCTAGCTATATGGTACCACTGTCATATATGCAGTCTGTCATTGACAAAAACGTCATCATGCAGCACATGACTGTATTACCTTTCATAATGTAACTGAGCCTCATCCAATCTGTTGAAAGCTTTAAGAAAAAAGACTGAGATCCCCCAAGGAAGAAGGAATTCTATCTCCAGACCTACTTTGGACTGAAGCTACAATATCAACTCTTACCTGTATCTCAAACTTGCTGGTCTGCCCTACAGATTTTGAACTTGCCAGCCATATGGCTGAATTTGCCATACTATATATATATACACTATCGGTTATGTTTCACTGGAGAACTCTGACTAATAAAGTAAGCTTTCTCAATCGTTTTTTATCTGAAAATAATATTATTTATTCCTTCCTCACTCTTTCATGACAGTATCACAGGTAGAACATTCTAGGCTGCTGTTTTTCCTCTAGCTTTTCCCACAACCATGCCTACCCTCATTCTCACTCTGCAGCACTCTGTATGTATTTATTTCAATGTCTTTTAGAACCTATGCTTGGTAATAAACTATTCTGTCAATTTGATTGCTGTTATTTTTTATACTTTTATTTTCATTTTTTCCATTAATCTGCCTTACTTTCTGGTTGTGTTTGATGCATCTTGTCATGATAGTTATAGATTTGTTTTCATTTATTTCTTTTTGAGATTCATTCAACATGAAAACTCATTTCTATGTTTAATTCTGAAAAATTATCAAGTGTTATCATTCCTTTGAATATTGCCTCTCCCAATTTTTTTTCTTCTTGAACACCAATTAGTCATAGAGTGGACCTTATCATTCTCTCCTCGGTATTTCCTCATGTCTCTTGGGCACTCATTCATACTTTTGATGTCTCTGCCTTCGGGGCAACATTTTCACTTTCAGATCCATCCAGTTCATTAATTCTATCTTCATCTGTGTCTAATTTTTTTTGGCTAATCTATTGAATTTTCCTCTAATAATTAATATTTCCAGAGATAATTTTTTTTGTGTGAGGAAGACTGACTCTGAGCTAACATCCATTGCCAATTCTCCTCTTTTTGCTGAGGAAGATTAGCCTGGAGCTAACATCTGTGACCATCTTCCAATATTTTTGCATGTGGGATGTTGCCACAGCATGGCTTGATGTGTGGTGCGCAGGTCTGCGCCAGGGTTCTGTGCCTGCAAAGCCTGGGCCACCAAAGCAAAGCACGTGAACTTAACCACTACAGCACTGGGCCAGCCACTAGAAGTAATTTTTAATATGCAGATCTACTGAAATGCTGACTTTTTCTCTAAGTGTATTTTCTGACATTACTGTTGTCTCTTGTAAATTTTGAAACATTATTGTTATATTATTCAAATATCATGTTTAATTGAGGAGCTAATTCCTCTTAACTTCTCTCTCTCTGACTTTGTAATTGATCATTCTCTTCATACTCAACTATTTCTTTGTATAGATTATAGTTTTTAATTTTGAGTTCATCATTGTGGAGAGTTCCTTTTCTGAATTGAAGTCATGCCATTTGAAAGTGTTTCAACACAACAATTTCATTTTTCTTACTGCTGTAGCTCTAGCAGTTCCAATGATTCTGGAATAATTTTCATACTAACTTCTTGATTAGGTTTATGCTCCATGCAGTTTCTGTAATTTGGGATGTACATAGATCTAATGTTTAATTTCTCACAAGTTTTCGTTAGCATCACTTTTGTAGGATTTTATTATCTACAATTGACTTTTACTTTTATTTCTATGTCTATAGGAAGATAGATGGCTTTCTTATTTGTTTGCCACATTGATGGTCATAGTATTTATAGTTTGTTTTTGTTTTTGTTTGGGGTTTTTATCTTGTTTTGTTTGGGTTTATGTTTTGTTTTGGTTCAAGATTCAAGTAGCATTTTTGTGCTATGGGCTTTACACTGGTACTGAATTCCAGATCCCAGATCATTTGAATAAAGACCATGACTGCTATTGTGAAACTTTATTAAAGTACTTTTCTCCATTATCTACCTGGATATTATATATTTTTGTCCCACTCGCATAACCCACTGAGTTGTGTAATTCAGTTTATTGTTTTGGTTTTGAGTTTCATTTTATATCTAATCGATAAGGATTTCCATGTCTTTATTTTAGTTATGGACATGTGTCTAACATAATCTTTGTATTTCTCTATCATTTATATTATGTTTAGTTGGAATGATGGATATATGTATCTCCTCAATTCACCATGTTATCGGAAGTTGAGTTCAACCTATATATTTTATGATCTATACATTCTGAAAGATTAGAATAATTCTGACATGCCTTGCTCATACATTACTGTGTATGGACAGAGAAGCTGATTTGCCCTTTTCTTTAATTTTTTGGTAACCTAATGTCATTTGTGCCCATCAAACATATTGGTATTTTGTTGAATTACTTGGCAGACATCAAATCTATATCTGTCTACTTTGATCAAGTTTCCATTGTTTTCAGAATATTAGACATCAAAAAATGTAATGGTTGCCATAGAGAAGAGGATCCCAGGAGAATAGAGACTTTATTTTATTCTACTTTATTTCTACAGCACCTACTGCAATTTTGAGCATACATAGTCAGGGTTCAATACAACTGTAAGTGGATAACGGATTGGTCAAGTTACCTCAGAGCTTACTGGAAGTTATATAATTGCCTACAGGATGAGTTTAGATTTCTAAGTATCCAAATTTCTCTACATATTTGCATGTTACTCCTACAAGAAAAAAAAAATGTTTTGTGGGCCACCCAGGGGAGTAGCAGTTAAGTTTGCGTGTCCCGCTTCACTGCTGGGGGATTCGCAGGTTTGCATCCTGGGCGTGGACATACTCACAGCTCATCAAACTGTGCCGAAGCGGCGTCCCGCATAGAAGAGCAGCAACTCTACAACTATAATGCACAACTATGTATTGGGGCTTTGGGGAGAAAAAAGAAAAAGAGGAAGATTGGCAACAGATGTTAGCACAGGGCCAATCTTCCTCGAAAATAAATAAATAAATAAATAAAAGATTAAAAAAAATGGTTTGCGATGTATTTAATAGGATCAGGCTTCTTGACTTTAAGTTGTACACTGTGCCATTCTAGCTTAATTTGAAATGGACAATTTTATATGTATCTTTCACTCAGCTTTTTTGCACTCCAGAAAGAAAACAGAAAAATTCTTAAAATGTTTCTAGTAAAACACAGCATCGTCAACACAATTTTAGTAACTCAGGACCTATTTAAATTAAAAAATATAGTAATATATTTTTTCTAGCCTGAAAAATAAAATTGTGATAATGTTTTAATATAGGTTTTATTGTTATTTAGGTATGATAACGTCAATAGATCAGGAGATGACTGCCATTGAAAAAGCAGTTTGTTATCTTCACAGATCTCAAGAGTAGAGGGCACTCCACACATTAGGGGGGTCACACAGGGAAGCACTGAGGTCAACCAGCAGTCGGAGAGGAGGGAGTAACTGTGGGAAGAGACTATATTGTAATTTCCATGGAAAGGAATGAATGAGGCAGGGTAAGTAGGTTTAGGATTGACTAGTTTGCATGATTTTGGTAGACTCTAGGGTATAGGGACTGTCCTCTGGCTAACTTGGGGTGATTAGGGCAGGTAGATTGTGCCCAGAGTGTAAGACTATAGAGGTAGTTGGTCATAGAGACTCTGGGTTGGTTGTTTTGCATTTGAAAGTGCTCTCATGGGCTAGTTGTTTACTGTCTCTAGGAATTGGCTTACCCTGGGAGGGGTAGTCCTTCCGGAGTCAGCAAGACCTCAAACGTCAAAGCATTAATGCAGAAAATAAAAGACCTGGTTAATACAGATTCATTCTAGAATGTAGATAGATTTTCTTTCCAAATGAAGTAATTTATATTCTTGAAATAAAATATTACAACTTATGTTCTGCCTCATTTCAAGCAATCAGTTGGGTTTACTGAGTCCTGCCAATGAATGATAGCTGTTTTTTCATATGTTGATAACAAATGCAGCAACAAACATTTCCAAGTGTTTTCATTAAGTCAAATAGCTTTGTAAGGTTAATGAGTAGAGTGTAAATGTATATTCTGCATGTAGTAAAAATCAATAAACTGTGCTACATTGTTGCCTTAAGTCACAATAAAATTTCAGGAGTCTGTTGAAAATAACATATCTAAAATATATTGAATATAATTTCACTATAGTAAAAAAAACACGTTGGATATGACTTGAGTATAGAAAAAAATATATTATTCAGATAATAGCTTTAATTTCCAAAAAATAGTAGAGAAGTCTCTACTTAGGTCCTAATCCCTTATAGTAAAATCCAAAATTATGAACATTTGTAATATTTTCTCCTGAAAATCCCAAGATAAAAAAAAACTATGTTAAAGTATTCTATAAATTATAGACGTGGTATTTGTTTTATCTGTACTGAGTCTCTCCTCAGCCAAGCATAATTTCACTATAACATATTTTATAGACATTCTTTTATAGGCCTCTCTTCCAAACCTTACTTCCTTCATTCTCCTCATGTTCCCAAAATAAATAGGGACATTTCATGGTTCATGGGTTTTCTTTTGTAAAAATTATATTTAATTTTATTACACTTTTTCTTCCTATCAATTAACATGATAGCATGATATTGGAAAAGAAAACTGTAGAATAACTATCTAAAAATGTTGACCAAAAATACAGAGGCTTAGAGGCAAGTATATATTATTTTTTAACATTTTATGCATGATATTAAACAATTTTATTGAGGTAACTAAATTGTTTCATCTTTAAAGGTAAAAAGTTGTCCACTATTCATTTAGGGACTTCTATGATCCATAATATCATTGACTGATATATATATTCATGGTATCTTTTATTCAGTCTTCTTAGAGTTAAGAAAATGGACTAGATACTCTTTGCCATCTCTTCCAAGCAAATAAATATGATTTAACAGTTTGTATTTCCATAACATCCATTTTTACATCTTGCTATTTTGAATTAATAAAAATCAGTGGACAGGCATCTTTTTGTGAAAATTATTGCTACAGAGAGTCTAAACTTAGCTAGAGGACTGATCTTCTTTTGTCTTCTCTATTTATTTAGAAATGTATGTATTTTAGAATGCTATATACTTTTCATTTTTTTGATAATGTGCATTGAATATTTGGCAGTATCAATCTTATTAATTAAACTCTAACTAACTTCAGAAGTATCAGTAAGATTTTTGTAGACGCTCTATTCACTCTACTGGCATTCACCCACCCGCATTACTTCATCATATGTGTATATTTTGCAAAAGAGGGCGTGCCATTTCTAAATGTCCTTGTGATTAAGTGACAATCACGTTTTTTCATTAATGAATGCTGTGACATTTTTTGACAATCTTCTCATATGTAAAGTGATGTATAATCAATACCACAGTTTTTTGTCATTATGTTTGCTTTTAAATTCTTTTTTCCTTAAAGAGAAGAAAATATTTCAAATATAATTGAATTATTAAAAATTATCCTTAGGATTTAATAAATATAATGGGGAATTGATATACAACAAATAATAAAATGATGTTTAATTCTTATTTTAGTTTGGTATATGGTTTCCTATTTATAATTCTTAAAGCTAAAAGAGAAATATTTTATAAATACTTTGATTAATTTAGAGAAGTACTTGGATAAATTGAATTAAACTGTCTTCCTTCCACTGTCCCGTAGCACTTACAATTTATACAAGTCATATTTGAAACTTGTTTAATGAGAAAGAGAAGCTCTTGGTGTTTAGCCAGACCTAGGATCAATGGTCTGTCTATCTAGTTCAATCATTTACTTGCATAATGTCTGCTAAATTACTTAAATTCTCTTTATTCTGTTTTTTCATCTGTCAAATTGTCACATGAAAATAATAAATGTACCTCTCAGGGTTGTTTTAAGAAATATATGAGATAATATCACATGTAAAATATAAACTTCTAAGTAAAGACTAACTACCTGACACTCAATAAATGGTACATAATATGTGTGTGTGTGTCTATGTATCATAATCTTCACAGCCCTGAAAAGAGTTATGTTATATATCTTGGATATTATTTCCAGGTTTTTCCAGTAATTAATGCTTTATCATCTTTTACT
This sequence comes from Ceratotherium simum simum, assembly GCF_057802395.1. Lineage (NCBI taxonomy): Eukaryota > Metazoa > Chordata > Mammalia > Perissodactyla > Rhinocerotidae > Ceratotherium > Ceratotherium simum. Next base: position 26,941,765 of record NC_141907.1, on the reverse strand, counting down.
TCCTAGCTTAAACATTACTTCCTCAGAGATGGTTTCCCTAGCTTTCATATGTAAATAATTGTCAATAATCTCTCAGTCTCTATTTATCACTTTATTTTTATTTAATTCCTTCATAGCAATTATTGATAGATGATAGTATATGATTTATTTGTTTGAATTCCATTAAACTGCCCACCCTCCACTGAAGTGAAGATTCTGTTTGTCTTGTTCATCCAATAAATATTTGTTGAGGAAGTGGGTAAAAGAAAGAACGGTGTTATCCTCATTTTAAAAAGAGACATGGGGTTGTTGCTAAATTTCCCAATGTTCCATGCTCAAGAGGTGAAAGCTAACCTCGTGAAATGATTTTTGCCATATCATACTGTTTTTCTTTTGAAGCAGGTGTCTCATGATGCATTTCTTTTTAAAACCTCTTTAAATCTAGGCACTGGGTAACTTTTAGCTTATTAAATATCTGTGGGTTGATTATTTCAACACTAGGCCATTAAAAGTTGATGACAGTAGTACAGAGAAGCTTCAGTATTATTTGAAGTGCTCAGAACTTTTGTCTTTTGAGAAGCTGTATTCTGTTTGAATTTTCTGTGGGGATTTCAGTACAATCTATCAATATCAAGGATGAATGAGTCTCTGAGGCACAGAGAAATCTTTAGTTTGAACCTGCAACCAAAGGAGGAGCTACTTATCTATACATTCAGAGATTTAAGACATCTGAATGTTTGTTTTCTGCCCAGATGGAATAAGATGAAACTTTTATCCACCTTCTACAGGATTCAGTCATTTGTTTGAGTTCAGATAAGGAATTTCTTTGTTCTCCTTACTTCATACATTTTTAGGCCTCATTTTGGAAAACATGTAGTATAGGGCAACTCCAACTAAAGTAAACGTTTCTATATTTATTCATATTTTCTCATGTAAAATATTCTTCTGCAATCTTATCAAATATTGACATTAAGGATCAGCATGAGAAAGAAAAAATAGTCAATATAAATGACAAAAAACCCAGAGAGCTTCATCAATGACCTTACACTTCAGTGTTTCTATCTTTAGTATGACACACATTCTAATGTAATTTGGCAATCATGTACATTACAGTTTCTAATGCATGGTATAGAATGATATTCTCTGACACTATTTCATTTTTGTATTTTAATTAATTGTTACAATTAGCAAATTCTCTTCAAACAAATATAACTTGCTAAGCACTGTGATAACAGAAAGGAAAAAAGGTTCATTCAGCACCCTTAAAAGAGTTCACAGATCACCTATACTTATAATCCTAGACTCAGTTTTATACACTCAATTCACCAAAACACTGGACCTTAACGTTTTCCTACATTATCTTTTGTCATTCATTTGACACCTCTTATTCTACTCCCAAACTTCTTTCTTTGCAAAACAAGTAAAACAAACACTCCCGAATATTTGTCATAATTTCTGCTTACTAGGCTGTATATGTACAGGTTTGCATTTCACTCCTCAGTCTCTGCTATTTCTAGAAACACCACAGCATTTTATATAATGCCTAAGTGGTTAATGTAATGGTAGGTATGATATATGAAGAGAACTAGACTAGTGTTTCTCAAAGGTTATATTACACATGCATGTATATCACCTGAGAAACACATTTAAAGGCAGATTTTGACTCAATATGTCGGGGGTCTAAAATTCTACATTTCCAATAAGATCCTAGATAACGTCCATGTTACTTATCCAAGGATTATACTTTGATAAGCAAGACTACAGAATTTCCTTGGTTCAAATTTCTGCACCATCTTGTGGAAGTCCCTTAAAGTTTTGAGAATTACTTTCCTTGACTGTAAAACGAGTACAACAAAACCAAAGTGATTTTTATCATGTTCTTCTGAGCATCAACAAGATATCATTACCAAACATATTTTATAAACCATAAAGTTCTATATAAATTAGAGGCAGTGGTAGATTTTTTTTCTTTCTTTTAGTTTTTTATCCTTTTCTATAAACTACTTAAAGCTATCTCTGATTGATTTGCGTCTACTAGCAAATTCCCAAGAAACTATTTTTGGATTTTGGACAGACTAGTTGGCTTAAGAATAAGTCATGTGTCTTATTATGTCATACTGATATGGATTTTTGGATACCCCAATATTATCAGTAGAGAGTACTACTGAAACATGTTATTTTGTTTATTGCTGTGTGGTACATTTCTTAACACAATTCTGTGTTCTCAATACATTTGCAGAATAAAATGAGTAACATGTCAGTTATTACTTCACTTATTTATTCATTTAGCAAATATTTGTAGGCCATATACTATATAAATATAGGGATATAAAGATGAGTAAAGTACAGTTACTATCTTTAAGCTCTCATAATGGAATACAGAATTATTCATAGGTATAATTAAAATGTAATGTGGAAAGGCAAAATAAAAACATGTATATGGTGAGTTGGTGCACAGAAGAGAAGACTGGCATATTCTCATGATTAGATTGTTCGATAAGATGAAGATAGACAACAAATTGCCGTGTAAAACTACAATCACAAAATTTGTCAAAAGTGGTATCAGATATTTATTTAGTGAATGGATAGTTAAACACAATGTCCTTTAAGTTTTCTTCCAATTCTGTAGTTCTATGAATTTTAAAAATGTCATTCTTTTTTTGTCAAGACGTGAGAAACCCAGAGCAATAAATAATTTGGGATGTAAGAAACATTTGTACTGACCCAAGTAAAAATTCAATTAATGGGAAAAAAAAAGTTTAGTCATGATGGAGATATATTGTAAAGGATTAAGTGACAAGATTAGACAATAATTTTGGAAAAGGCATACAGACTAGAAAAGTTGTTAATACAGTCCAAAGAGACCCATTGGGCCTGCAGGTAGGTATAACTGCCTACAAATACAACAAATACAAATATAAATGTAACACATACAACCACCGTAAAGCCATCACCATCCAACTCATTGACCCCTTGATTCCAAGTGCTTCATAGAGCAGAATAATATTAAATCTTATATCATTCAGGGAAGACTGTAAATGTCGGCAGACAGTGTTTTTCAAAAGAGTGGAGTGGTGTTTTCTCTCACCTCATCAAGGGATTATAAATAAGCCAAGAACAGTTCTTTTATATACCCATTGAAAACATTTGCCGAAAAAAACCTGCTTTGTTTTGTTTCTTGTTTTCTTTTTAACTCAGTGGTTTAGTCAGATGAGATAGTTATTTGTGATTTATGCTGCTGGGTTTGAAACAAAACATATCTCCGTGGTACTTGAACTCTTCTATAAGAAGTCAAACGTCTTTGTCTAGCTGCTCTTCCTCCCTTGAATATAATTGAGTACCTGAAGATAGATTTGAAATATGAGAGAATATACCTGATTTTTGTGTAAGTTGAAGCTTTTATTTCCCTTTTACCTGTCACTATGTTCTTTTATCAAGAAAAATAAATGACTAGCTTTCTTTTTTCCTTTAGGTTAATGTTGAAGATATATTTTCACACTGAAGTTCTGCAACTTTTTCTTAAAGGGATCATGTTAATGTTTTAGATCAAAGCATTATAAAAGAGTATGTACTGATAAACATAATTCTTTCCTCAAGGGAATTAGCTTTTATAGTTGACCTGGCAACAAGACAGCAAATTAATTGTTTTTCATAAGGGCTGTTAATCATAATGGTGACCATTTCACACAATGAATCCACAAGTAATTGAATACTGCAGTTCGCTTTAAGTAAAATTTAAATCACCCAGCATGTTTAAATGCTGCAGATGGAAGAGGTTCTAAGTGGTTGGAGATGATCCATAAGCTAATTGCTAAGCAGTGGTGGCATTTTCATTTATTATAGACCACTCAACCGTTAATTGTGTATGGTGATACAGTTCACTGGAGTTTCTCATTGAACAAGTTGCAAAGGTTAACCAGAGCCAAGTCAAAAAGAAGTCAAAAATAAGGAAGAAACATGAACCCCATCTATTGCCATGCATATAAACAATAACAGTTTTTAAAACTACAGAAGTGAAGAGACATTTTTATGATAAAAATAAAATTTTTGTTTTATTTATTTTTTGTGGAGGGATGCAATATACTCAAGTTCCTTGGGATCAAAATTTATAATGCCAGTTATTATTTTTATATATCTTTCCATTTGAGTTTGCCACACTCTAGCAAAATTAACCCTTAAAATGAAAAGGTATCATTTAATACTCAGGCATTTCAAAACCAAATGCATAATCATTATACAAATAATTCTTAGCAGGAGCTGTATATCATTCTCAAGTATTTAGACATTCTTGTTATTTTGGTTGTCCTAGATACATAATGCATTCTTTTACTATTGGAAAATATCTCATGGAGGGGCCTAATTCTAAAGCCCTTACTCCATTTCTTCCATTACAATTAATCAGATTGACTTAAAAGTAAAAATATTGCCATTGTTTCTCAGGATCTTGCATGTAATAAATCATTAGGTGTTCCCTAGTTATAGGACCATAGCACTTTAGATGAACTTAACTTGGCAGCAGTATTACTGCTTGGAAAAATCTAAGTCATGATTGTTTCTTATTGAGAAGAATGTACACACAGACATACCATAGATGGACTTAAAAACTACTTTAAAGAAATTAGTACTATTATTCATATATTCTTAATTATTTGTTTTTATCTGCTTCATATATTCACTACTGAGAGTGCTATGTTAAAATTCGCAGTTACATGTGTGACTTCTCTCTGTGATTGGCCTGTTGCTGCTTGATATATTTTGAGGATATTTTATTAGGCACATATATTTTCATGGTGATTATATCTTCTTAACTCATTTTTCCTATTGATGGTAAATAGTGTAGCTCCTTGCCCGTTTGAGCGTTTTCTCTTTTTATATTCCAGATTGTCTGATTTGAAAATTCCACCACAACATTCTTTCACATAATATTTACCTGGTACTTCTTTTTCATCTTTTGAGTTTAAACATTTATGAACCTTTATTCTTAAATTTTTCTCTTATACAAATCATATTACCAGATCTTGTTTCATATATCCCAAGCTTTGAGTTTCTATCTTTTTAACAATGAGTTTCAAACATTTATATTTATTATTTTGAATACTTTAGTCAGATATTTCAGCCATTCAAAGTCATGTTTTCTACCACTATTATTATTAAAAGTATTGTTATAATTTCTTTTTGTGTCTTTCTTAACTTTCTCTTTGCTTGTTTCAGATCTATATATATTATTCATGTTTTTATTTGTCACTCACAAAATTGTTGTTAATTCAACTGATCCATTACCCTCCATCTCATTTCAATGAAATCTCCTGGGTTGGATGGGTATGGAAGACAACCAGTGGCACACACTACCTCACTATATTAAGAGTAGTAGAGTATGGGGCCAGCCCAGCAGCACAGCAGTCAAGTGCATGCGCTCCACTTTGGCAGCCCAGGGTTTGCAGGTTCAGATCCTGGGCGCGCACTGATGCACCGCTTGTCAAGCCATACTGCAGCTGTGTCCCATATAAAGTAGAAGAAGAAGGGCACGGATGTTAGCCCAGGGCCAGTCTTCCTCAGCAAAAAGAGGGGGATTGGCATCGGATGTTAGCTCAGGGCTGATCTTCCTCAAAAAAAATAAAAATAAAAAGAGTAGCAGAGTATAATAATTAAGAGAATAGAGTCTTAGATTCAGACTTAGGATCAGATTGCAGCTACATATCTACTGTGTGACCTTCAGAAAATTTCTTGACCTCTCTATGCCTCAGTTACCTTACATGTAAAATGGGACTTTTAGTAGTACTTACCTTATTGGATTGCGGGAATAAATTAGTTAATATGATACAGCCCATAAAATAGTACCTAACCCAAAGTTAGTGTTTGAATAGTATTAGCTACTATTAACATTAAGTTGGAAACCAGAAGTTATTCTTTGAAAATGTAAATATAATTTCTTAATGGTGTTTGTTTTTATCTGGAACACAAAATTGTATAATTGCATCTCAATAAAAACAGAATTTGTCAACTTTGTCAGAAGCATGTATAAAACGCAATTTGTACCCTAAAATTAATTGTAGCGATCTATTAACTCACAATAGAAAAGGAGATATCTTCTTTGCTACATGCATAGGTATGGGGAAAAAACACTTCCTAGATTTCTCAGTGTCCTCTCTAAAAAGCCACAGCCTCCTAAGAGTCTTCACAAACTATGAGAATTCTATCTGTAGACATTTGTCTAGTTAGTTGCTCTTATCAAAAAGGATAATAAAACTTCTCTTACATCTAGGAGAGGAACCATATCTACATCCCAGCCTAGTCTCCTGGGTTAAACTCCCAAAGTACCAGGAAGACTGCAGCTGCTATCTTTCTGGGTATTTGCATTTCAAGGAGCAATGGATCCAGGGAAGATAAGAGACATGTCTAAGTGCCCAAAGCAGAGGACCTATGGGCTATCTGGTCCCTGGAGAGATTTATTTATATACCAAAAAGCTGGAGTAGGGAGTAGACTCTCAGGAGGAGAGAGAGAAAGCTGCTTGTTTTTTTCATAAGCAAAGTGAGATCATTTTTCCTTATCCCTTATCTATAAATTGTCTGATTATTTGCATATGACAGTTGACCTGGCTCTCATCCCACCTCCCCTAGCTCTGAGAGTAAGGACTAGGGCAGAGGGAGGGCAGGGTGGAGGAGGCACTTAAGATTTACTGTGATGTATTTAGTAAGAACTACAGACACTTCTGATACAGAGCACCTCATACATATTCAAGGTAAAATTAATAAAGACAAATATTAAAAACCCAAAAATAGGTTTATGGTAAAACATTTTATACCCCAAACTTATGCAATTGATTTTTACTTCTATATAAATCAAAATACTACAAATCATGTTCCAATAAGAGACAACATCAGAATCTCAATGGCTTAACACTGTAAATATTTATTTTCCTTTTATATAAAATCAGATGCTATTCCAAAATTTCTTGAAAGAAACTGCCCTTCATGCAGAGATGAAATGATCTATTTGACAGTGATTCCACCCTCCTGCAGCTGCACTGTCTGGAACACTTGGCCTCCCATTTTGACGAGGCAGAATAAGAGACTATTGGAGGGTTGTGTGCCTGTGACCCTATACTTTGTCCCACAAGTTACATGTTACTTCTGCTCATAGCCCATTAGGCAAAAAAACCCACATGATCTTGCCTAGCCCACAGGAGTGAAAATTTCCACTAAAGTCGGTTCTTCCTAAAAATTACCACACTATATAAAATCATGAAGCACAAACCACAGGACTTATACAGAGAAAGGGAGTTACATCAGTGACACATAATTTTTTTTTTTTTGCTGAGGAAGATTTTCCCTGAGCTAGCATCTGTTGCCAATCTTCTTCTCTTTGAGGAAGACTGTTGCTGAGCTAACATCTGTGCCAATCTTCCTCTATTTTGTACGTGGGTCCCCACCACAGCATGGCCGAGGAACCGAGCTCGGGCTGCCAAAGCAGAGCATGCCAAACTTAACCACTAGGCCACAGGGCTGGCCCCATGTAATTTTTTTAAAAAGGAACTGAATAAAAATAGTAGCAAAGTTTTATAAATACCACAAGAAACAATGGCACTTTACTTCATACAGATCTATGGTTTACTCGCAGAAGTGAGCATCAGAATGATTGCTTCTTGGGGGTTATTGTGAAGTGGTGGAAGAAGGGTTATCTGAAATAGGATGGGAAGTTCTAACACACCCCATGAACTGAGGTAGCTGGCAGAGATTTTAAAAGGTGTGTGCGGTTTGTGCAATCCCTACGTGGCTTGATGCAGCTGGGTATGTTTTTCTCTGTTCACCTAATGTTTCTCGTGATGAATTTGCACTAAGCAAAAATAAAACTCTCATTTTGCTCAAACAGTTTCCTACTATATCAATCAAGTTGGAACCGATTTGTATTTTCAAAACAAGCATTTTAGCACAACCTATTGGACCTGGAAGGGGAAGAGAACTGGCCGTGATTACTACCAGCAAAGGCAAAACCCTTCTGTAAGTATCAGGTGATCTAAATCTTAATAAAATATTTATATTTTCATTAATATTTTTATCTAATTATCTTACACTATTTCAACATCCCAAATAGTAAAAATCAGTTAATACAAGCATTAATGAAAACTCTGGTTGCGTGTCCATGATACCAGTCCTTCATTTCTTTGAAACATAGTTGTCTCTCTTTGGGGCTATGATACCTGTTAGTAAATTTAAAAAGAACATTATAATTTCCTAAGCTTCAAATCACTGTAAGGATTCGTTATTATTTCCAAATACTGATGATTATAATCACAGGAAAAGGACTAACTTGATTTTAGATAATAATTTATCTTCATTCACAATAAAACCACTGACAAAAACAAAAACACCCAAAAAACTCTCTAATACTTACATAAACTATTTTTTCCATTTGGTTATTAATATATTTTGGTCTTCATAACAAATTTGACATTTTTATTAATGTACATTCATTCTGGCCTCTTAAGTATTATCCAAGCAATTTATATTCCAGGTCATCTCTCCTTTGTTGCTTTGTGTGTGTGTGTGTGTGTGAGTGCGTCTGTGTGTATAGCTTTGTGAGGTTAAACCACTGCCTAACCATAGGGATTGTGCTCCAGGGATATCTGGGAAAAGATGTAAAATCATAGTCAACTGATCAAAGCTGCTGCAATTAATTAGTTTCCTAATATCATCCCTCATCACCAAGGCTCTCATCCTGAAATAACTCTGTAAATCCCCTCATCTGACCCAATTTAACTCCTCTAGACAATAATGAATCTTTCATTTGTCCATTGAAATTCATGCTTTTTCATCAGTAAAATTCCTTATTTACAGTATTCTTTCACCATCTTGTTGTCAACAAAATCGTTACTGTGCCTGAGACTAATCTTTCCTTGCAGTGCTCTAAGGATGGCTGTTTCTCCTCTCAAATATATCATAGCCTGGAGATAAAATAGGCATCTTCCTCACGCTTCTTTATCACTTCCAGATGACCCTCTCTAGTCTATAAAACAACCAACTCTTTTGAAAATCATATGGTCTTCTGCAGCCCCTCAGTCTACTCTTTATAACTTGAAGATTTTGGTGCCCTAATCACTACCACTCTTTCTATTTCTCCTGGCATGATTCATAATTATCAATATTCCTACAGAGGATACTTCCAATATCTTCACCTCCAATGATCCACTCCTTTACTTCCCTCTCATTGTCACATCCAGTTATAAAAGCCCTTCACTACCTGACCACAACTCCTGCATTTATTTCTCCTTCCCTCTGGTCCCTGACTCAAACAACTATTATTTTTTTAAATCTCAGTGAGACCATCAGTCTGTTGACCCTACAATCTTTTCACTGTTACTCACAGGATTTTTATTCTAAATTCTTTCTTACTGATCTTGGATTCCATAACCAATTTTATTATCACCCCTTTGCTTATTCTCTCAACTCTCTTGCCTCCTTCTCTTGAAACTTCCAGGCAAAACTCTAATACAGTTAAATCCAACTCTCTTCCTATTCCCCACAGGCAGAAACATCACAACCATACTTACTACTCTAATTTTAAAACCATGACCATAACTTTAAGAACTAATATCAAACCATTTTAAATACTCTCACTTTAAAACTGTAAATCTCAAGGGAGACTTTAGTTCTGCTCAGCAGTTTTCCTATATCTAGTAATTTTTATTTTCCTAATGACTTAAAATAATATTTTATTTCTTTGTCTCCTCAAACGTTCAACCCTAATCTAGCAGAGGTGAGCTAGATGCTCACAAATGCCATTTCTTACTACCAGTTATAGAGATAAACTATATTGCTTGGTGTTATCACAGTTGAATAGAGACAAGTGACTCATTCTTGACATTGAAATATGAGTACAGATTATGAGTCACTTGAGAATCAGAGTAGTTAAGAATTTATGTTCCTTCTCTGTACTCCCCCTACTGACCCTTCCTGCAATCTGGATGAAGCCCCCTGTTGAAGTCTATGGAGCCAAATATTGGACAGAGGATGGATCCAAGAACCACTTGGAAGAGATGCACCCAGCAGATGAGCTTAAACAAGACTATCCAGACAACTGGTGAGTAAGAAATTCTCTTTCCCTGCGTTAAGCTCTTGAGGTTCGAGCTTTGATCGTTAAAACTGCTTGTATTAAGTATCCCTATTTTCACAACCTCATTCCCAGTCCTCACTCTCAGTTGGTAATTCTTGCTTTTTTCTATTTCGCTGTGAAAAAATAAGCTAACAGAAGAGAATTTCTACAGCTTACCAAAACTATTACTTACTGGGGGCCGGCCCTGTGGTTTAGCGGTTAAGTGCGCGCTCCACTATTGGCGGCCCGGGTTTGGATCTCGGGCGTGCACAGATGCACCACTTGTCCAGCCATGCTGAGGCCGTGTCCCACATACAGCAACTAGCAGGATGTGCAACTATGACATACAACTATCTACCAGGGCTTTGGGGGAAAAAAAAAGAGGAGGAGGATTGGCAATAGATGTTAGTTTAGGGCCCGTCTTCCTCAGCAAAAAGAGGAGGATTGACTTGGATGTTAGCTCAGGGCTGATCTTCCTTACACACACATACACACAAAAATTAAAACCAAAAAAAACTATTACTTACTGATATACCTGAGTCTGTGCCCATAAACACAGCTTTTCCTTCTTTTAAAAAAATCAAACATTCTACATTTGCTTTGTATGCATAGGATCAAATCCCATATTTTCTACTCACAGACTTCTTCCCCATAATTAACAATCTTTTCTTGCACCATAAATATTTCTCTCTCTATCTGATATATTAACCTCAGCACTCACTAGATAGTCCTTTTCAGTCTCCTTGGTGAATTCTCCTCTTCCCAGTTTCCAAATGATGGACACCTCCAGTCATTAGTATTTTGATACCTTATTTTTTATCTGTACTAACTTCCTAGGTGATCTCCTCCAAAACCATGGCTTTAAATCTTCTATATGTTTATGACTCCCAAATAAATGGTCTCTAGCTATAATTTCTTCCACAAATTCCGGTCTCATATATCTAGGTACAGGTATTCAACCCAAGAATAATGGCAATATTTGAATAGTCTGTATTTTTTAAATAGTATTATAATGATATTAATTTCCTACTTTTGATAATTGTACTATGGCTATTTAAATATTAACATTGGGGAAAATGGAAAAAAGGTATAAAGAAGGTTTCTTTACTCTTTTTGAAACTTTTCTGTATCAAAATTACTTCAAAATAAAAGTTAAACTAAAAAGCAAAAATAAAAAAAATAAAAACTGAAGAGATGAGGAAATGTTTCATGGAAGTAATGGTCTTTGTGATGACCTAGAAAAATTGGAGGAAATGCTATGGAAAATATGGGGAGGCCATTTCAACAGTATGAAAAGTTATGCAAAGGCACAAAAAAGACAAAATTGGCTATGATCGAGGAAGGGCATTTTTTTTGTAGAGCTCTGAGTACACACACGGGACATGTTTGTGATGAAAGTGATGTGTTAGGTTGAGACCGTACTGAATTTAAATGAGGAAGAGCAAAAGCCTTGCTTCTCAAAATATTTCAAACTAGAGAAGACAGAATAAGAACCATCCATCATTCTTGCTCTAAACAAGCTTTCACTGGGTGTGAGATGAACTTGATAGCCTTAATAAGTCTTTTGAGTTTTCGATTTTTCAACTCTGTGAACTTGCCTGGTGCTGTGTCCTCTATAAACGCTCGTGATATGAACAAAATTAATTTCTGTCACTATCACCTTTGATTTTTACATTCAGTTGCAGTATATACTTCATCACTAAGAAGAAATTTTGCCACTTACTATGTGCTTCTAACCTTAATTGCCAGTTTCATGTGTGTTTGATGTTTTTAAAATCACTGTGCCTTGACCTTTAGTTAATCCTTGATCATTGTTGTTTGGGTTTAATGTAAACACTGAATAACAAAGGCACTTCAATTACGAACTCTTGACAATAGCATTAATTTCATCTCTGAAATGATACAGAGAAAATACGTGGGTGTAAGATTGGGAGTGCATTAGGAAAAATCATAATGTTCAATTCCCAGAAAACATCTTTTCTGAATTGCTTCCACTCTAAGTGAATGTCAGAAATTGCTCTGACATTGTTAGTGGGCTAATAAATCCCTGAACCAGTAAACTTCCTAGAAATCAAAGGCTTCTAAGAAAATATTATTGGTGAGGTACAATTTTCTATAAGTTATGCAAGCACCTGCTGAATCCAGTTAATCCTGATTTTAAAAATATCTAAGACACAAAATTTCCATCCTATATACAAATAAAATTTATCACATATGTCAGAGATACATATATAGAGAGTTGGAATTTATCTAAAACATCAAATTAATGGCTCAAATATTGCCATTTCAAAGAAGTATTGTAAGGTATAAGGTTGAACACATAAATACACTGATGTTTCCTCACATAGCCACTCATCCACCCAGAAGGAGGACATATACATTATTTTAGAGGAAAATTTCCACATCATCAGCATCAACATTGCTACACATTGACCTACCAAATGTGAATTACATCATTGGATACTCAGAAATATTAATAACTGAAATAAAATCTAATATACCAATTTTTAATACCTTTTTTAAAAAAGACACTGTGAGAAATGACAAGATTTGTAGTCTTCCACCTGAGCATCAATGACTTGCTCCATGGTAAACGGCTTAAACTGTAAATCAGGTTACATACACCATCAGTTGAGTTTTTATTCTTTATCTGTAGTAAATCAAAAATTCTTATCAAAGAATTATAAATATCCAGCAATAGCAGAAACTATTTGGTTTAAGAGACGAAATATGTAGTGAAGAATTATGGATTTAGTCCTTCCTAAGGATTAAGGTTCAATCACACACTAAGACCAGAGGCATAGCACATTCCAAGTCTGAACATTTTTTGTGTGTGTGTGGAAGATCGGCCCTGAGCTAACATCTGCCAATCCTCCTCTTTTTGCTGAGGAAGACTGGCCCTGGGCTAACATCCATGCCCATCTTCCTCCACTTTATATGGGACGCCGCCACAGCATGGCTTGACAAGCGGTGTGTCAGTGCGCACTCGGGATGCGAACCGGCGAACCCCGGACCGTCGCAGCAGAGCGCGAGCACTTAACCGCTTGCACCACGAGCCGGCCCCAACAAGGCTGAACGTTTTTATGTTTCAACATGGCAGGTTGCTGGAGAGTGAATTCCTAATATACTCTTGGATTCCTTTGTCTTTAGAGAATATTTTGTCTGCTTTTATTTCAGATTTTGAATATGGATTTAACAATGCTCATTAATAATAATAGTCTTTAATTTCCTTCTATAATGAGAAAATAAAATAATTAACTGGGAAGGAATAATGAAAGTCTCGTTGATTATACCATTTGAAACATTATCAATCTTAAATAAATAAACAGACAAACAAACACCAATACACCCATTTCTGATAATATGGCAGGCTAGTTACCTGGATTGGCCCCTGTGCTAAAACAATAAATAATTCTGAATAAAATATATCTCTTTAAAATTATCAGTTATCTGATAAGAATGCCAGAGACCTGAGTAGAGAGAGAGTCAGGGTATAAAAGTGTTTCTCCTCAGCCAGGCTTTCACCTGAGGTCTCCCAAACCCTTTGAACTTGTAGTCAGTTGTTGTTTAAGACATCACAGATAGGAGATAAGGTCCAAGAATAGACCATCCACAGTGGGTTATTGAAGGAGACCGTCACTACTTAAGCCAGAATCGCTAATATAAGTGGGAATATGAAATACACTCCTTGGGTACTATATGGAAAATTAATTCCTTTGCAACTTCCTGCCAATTGGAAGGCCCAGTACTAACAATTGCAATAAACAAAAACATATAAACAAAAACAAATGAAAATTTATATTCACAAATTTCCTCTAATGCAGTTTTGTAGCCAAAAATCACAACTTTGTCAAGAAGCCAAAAATCACAAATTGTAAATCTTGCAAGGAGCCTACATACAGGTGCGTGGCAGATGCAAAGGCAAAAGTTTCTTCGGAGGAACACAACTCTACTGAAGGTCGTAAAGAATTTCTAAAAGAAATTTCTAAGGAAAACCGAAAAGTTATAGTCAAAATAGATACACATATAAAATAAGAAGAAAAAATGAGTGGGAACATGTACAAAAATAAATAGCAGAAACAAATACTTCACGTTATTGTATTATTAGACAAATGAACATAGTTATATGTTTAAAAATTAAAATTATGTGTAAGAATTTATAAACCATAAAAATACTAAACAGAAAATAATAAAATACTGAGTTAAAAATATAAGGGATGGCTTTTACTGAAAATTATATAAAATTAAGTAAGATTATACATAGATTATGCAAGAATTAATGAACTGGAAGATAGTATAGTGGAATCCTTAGGGTCTGAGGTAAACTTGGAATTATGGAGGAGTCTTCAAAGGCCTTTAACCTATTTAATAACTTTGGTATTGAGTAGAATGGTGGTCATTTTATTCTTAAAAAGGTACATACATATTTTCTGCATTTTTTTCCTGGAAGAATTAAATATATCACAATACAAATACTACTATCATCAAAGATCCTATTCTCTTGTACAAAATATTAAAATTTATTTCAAAAAAATTCTTATCCTACCTCTTAAATATGATGTTATGCCTGTTAATTAAAAGCTATTAAAGATATTGAAAAATTTTCCGTGGTGTTCACTTGACAAAACTCTTATAATCATAGAAGTTGTCTTTTTGACATTATCAGTATCATGAAGAAATATTTTCCATATCCCTAATTACAACAAACAAATATACAAAACCTCCACAAAATCATAGCCTTTTTTCTCATCTTTGCATTGACATACAGTCAAATTTAGAATGGAAATGCATAATCTTATGTTTCCTGCACATTTCTTCTCATTGATTGCTGAAAAATTATGTAAAGCAGTTCATTCATATAAGTTGTCAAAATTTACTTCAATACTGAACCAAAATCACAGTTATTTTTCGTCTCCACTGTTCTGTTTGAATGGATTGAAGATGAATTGGCATGCAGGTATTATTTACTTCTTCTAGTCATCATCAAAATTCACAAAATAATTTTTAATTTAGCCAAAAAAACCTCCTTTGAATATGTAATGCGTGCAGGCTAAGTATTGATTTGTACATTAATTCATCAATATTTCCACCCTGTTGTAAAAAGGGTATCTATTGTCAGGCACAAAGGCCATGCTATTGTTTTCCAATATTAAAGGTCATTGATATGTGTTCTGTTTGATTAGATAAGTTTACTGTCATTGCTTCTGCTTTCTTTGTGGGCATATTGTTATCAACATTGTGACTGGATATAGAAGAATCCCAGTAACAAGATAAAATGTACTTGTTTTCCCACTCATATTACAACTCTTAATTATGTCTTTGTTGTTTGAGCTATTTTATCTTTATGGACAATATTTATAAATTTCGCAAAGTACTTGTTCTGAAACATCCCTATTGGTTTTTCATAGTAGTTACTGTGTTCCTTTTGAACAGAATGTAATTCAATCAATAATTAGATAAGACCATTTGATGATACTTCATAATGGAAAACAAACTAAGAATCATTGGGTCATTGGTTCAATTATTAGATATGCATTATCATACTCCATTTTAGCTGCTTGCATAAATCATCATACTTGTGGATCATCTTCTTTTTGTACATATATATAGACTCACATTCTACAATAAAATCAGGGTTCAGTGTTTTAGCTATGTTTTATATTTTAGTCAAGCAACTTAGAACCCTTCATCCAGAGATAAGCATTAAACTTTTGACAGAAAAAAATAGTAACCATGAGAACAAGAAAATATATACTGCATCAAAAGTGCCAAGACCATTCAATGGCTGAAAAGACAGTCTTTTCAGGTATTTAATAATTAGAAATTGATTAATAATTAATTGGATCTCTAGATGGGAATATTGAACAAAATCACATCACACTGAGTAAAACATATACAAATTCCCTATTTTAAGATATTTACTTGGTTTTCATTCTCTTTGAAGTCCATCTTCTTGATCAAAACATCTCTAATCACCTTCCAGTGTGAGCCAATAAGTTTTATCTGGAGTTTCCTGGAAAATAGAAACTCTGATTTCTTATCATTGAAACCTTAAAACTGGTCACAAAAAAATTTTCAATTAATGTCTGCCGGTGAATCACACATACACACAGATACAGATATTGTTTGCATGTTAACCACTGATCCTTCCCCTATGAAAGCTTTGTCGATGAAGTTTCTGAATTATTCTGGACATTATCAAGAAATGGGGATTCTTTTGTCTAGTCTGTGTTCCTCTCCAAACATCAGTTTTATTCGTTGCTCTAGCAGAATAACTTTCTTTGCTTCTCTAGTCCTCATGATAAGTGACTGATTGCACATTTATATGTTGTAGCTCCAGCCCTATATAGAAGCCATCTCTCAATCTCATCATCAAAATTTCAGATTCTCAGGAGAGAATGATTAGTCTTTCAAGACTTGTTCAGATGTTCATCTCCTATTCACACATTCACTGAGAGGCTATCAATACCATACAGTATAAATAAAATTCCTAGGACCTGCTACCATGGTTATGGGTGTGAGGGGGTGAGTTGATTTCCCATAAAAACGTTGTGAATTTTAAGTTTAATTAGAACCAAAATGTGATTTCTTTATTTATTTTAAATATAATTAAAGACATGTGGCTTTGAATTGTGGGTATCTGGAGAAACTGGTGAAATGTTTGTGAACTTCATATTCTAATTTAAAATTGGATTGGATTTTCCTTCAGTGTAACTCTTGTTTTTAATAAATCCCGGAGAAATAGAAAGTTGTCTTAAACTATTTTTTATGCTACTCCAATCATTTAGAAAAAAAAAAGTGTATACTAAGAATTGACCCATTATCAAGGAATTAAGCAGAAACGGGTCCTAAGAGTGGTCTTCTAATCACCAAATGAATGACAGTAGTCAAAACAGATAGTAAATGATTACATTAATAAGGTATCCATCTTTGTCCACATCTAGCTAAACAAGTTCTATCATTTTATTCATAAAGCATGCAAAACTTTAAAATTCTACTTTGTACGCGTATACTGTATTTTGTAACACTATATGTGAGTGAAATTATGTAAGATGGTTGTTTGGGAATGTGATGGGGGTTAGGTATTGAGATTTATGAAATTGAGAAAGATTACTTTTTTTTTCCTTTTGTGCCACCTCGCTGAGAGAAGAAACTATTGAGAAACTAGTCTTGTGAAAATGATGATTGATGTCATGGAAAATAAATAGGTTGAAAACAGCTTGATAGTTAAAAGCTTTAAGTGATTCCTCAGCTCAGTCCTCAGTGGGACGCTTTCCTCATTCAATGACTAGATGAACTCATCTGATGTGCACCACTTAATGCAATTTGAATTAGAAAATGCTTTGATTAGACAGGAGGCAAGATGTAAGGGATAAGAAGCCATTCTTATTCCTTTCTGCAAAGCTTGAACCTATACGAGCCTTAAGAGGTAAATTGACTGCTCTTTAGACTTGGTAAAAATTTTAAGAGTGGATAAATTGCAGAGCTTCTGATAAAATCTATCTCATTAGGGATGACATTTTAGGTCATCATGTCTTTCTGGAAGCAAACTAACATTTTAAATAGACCCAGACTGGTTTAGCTTACTGATACATTTCAGCAAAAACACCCTATAAAAAAGGAGAAAACTTAAAAGAGTATATAGTATCTTAGAAGTCTAGAAATGTGAATATTCTAAAAGAAGAAGGATTGATAACTATAATGAATATTGCTGAGAGGTTGAGTAAGATATGAGCTATAATGATTACACAACTAAGGGACCACTAAATGTCATTGTACCTACTTCCTTAAATATATTTCGTATCTTTTTTATTTCTTACCCTTCTTACGTGGTTTTTAATAATAATTTTCTGCTATCACTTCTCTTGCTCAAGCTCAATTGTTTCTCAGTATACACAGCATAAAATACAAATTCCTTACATGGAGTATAAGAATCACTATGATTTGCTGCCAACATATCTATCACCTTTTAGATTCCTCAGAGTCCAACTTTACTAAACTAATTCTAATGCTTGCTATATGTCACTGTTTGCCAGTATTCATGCCTCCATACATGTGATTTTCCTTGCGTGGGGGAACTTTACCAACAAGGTATCCAAGATTATCACTAACAATCATTGTTTCTTCTTAACTGCATATTTACTATGTTCCAGGCATTCTGCAAAGTATACATATATATTATTACTATATCAGTCTTATCACAATGAGGAGTGGTGATGGAAAAACAGTTCTTATTAAGGTTAAGTAACTTACTCCAGGTCACTCTGATAAGATGGCCTGGATACAAACCCAGATCTCTGTATCTACAAAACCCATGTCCATTATCACTGATGTGTAGATGTAAAGATTTGTTACTTGCTTGTTCCTCCATAACTAACTTTCACCACCGAAGTGTGAAATAAGGTCATTTTTTCTTAATTAAAAATTTTGTCACTAAGACTCAGGAAAAATTGGTGCCTTTGTGCATAACCCACTCCTTGTTGCTACATTGTTATATAGATCAGTTATATCCATAATGTATTTAGGGCAGAACTCCTTTTTTTTTTTTTCCAAACACAAATGACAAACTCATGATATTGGCAAAAAAAAAAATGTATATATTAACAGACTGGTGACTGGTTGGCTTAAGTATTGGAAATACTGTGACTTTGGAAAATTACTAGATCATCAATGAACGCAAATACACACACACACAGACATAGACACACACCTACGTGCAAACATCCACAGAAATATTTCTAAGTTTCCCAGGTAGGCTGGGAAACTCATCTATCACTTCTTACACACTAGAGTCACAACTGAGAGTTTCTACCACTTTATTGCATCCTGCAAAGGGCAGCCAGCTTACACACTGCTTTCAAGTTGCCATTTCCTTCCCCCTAATGATTCTTCATTGTGGGTGAAATAAAGTCTAAACTCTTTAACTTGGATTAATGACCCTTCAAAACGATGCTTGAGTCTAGTCTTACAGCTCGCACTGCTTCCCTACTGAAAAAATACTGACTTGTTAACTTTCTTTAGAAAACATCTTGAACTTTTCCACCTATTTGTCTTCATTCAGACAGTTGTTACCCCTTCAAAACATTACCATTTTTTTTCTTCCAAATTATACCTTCACAGACGAGTCCAAATCTTCCTCATCTCTGAAACGTTTCTTTTTAAACCCTGGCCACAGTGATGCCTCCCTTATATAAATTTGTATATGTATTGACCGATTAGTGTTAAAATAAAATATTAATTAATTTGACATGTCTATTCTTATCATAACTGCTATTGATATAGTTATTAATTTTAATTATTTATTTATTTATATAGATATGTAGATATCTATTTATTTATTCCAAACCTATGCTGGGCCAGATATTGACTTCCAAGGAAAAAAATTCTGTTCAAGGTGTGAATATAAATATTTTCCCTCTACCTCAACTCTAATTCTCTCTCTGTCTCTCTCTCAGTAGGTAGATGGATAGATAGATAAAGTAGATAGATGTAGATAAATACACACAAGTGTATATATAAATATATAATATAGAGTGGTTTATACATTATACATTTATTTATATGTGTACATATATTTCTATGTGCTCCATATGCTAATTGCTCTAGAAATAAATATTGTCCAATAAAAATAGTAACAGACTAGGAGGAAGAAGACAAGAGCACAACTAAATATGTATACCACAATCAGCAATTGCTTTCTGAGCTTTAGGTTACTCATCTGTAAAATGGAATGAATATTCACATATGCATTTGTTGTGACAAATATATGTTATATGTAAATTGACTTTGAAAACTTTGAAGCACAGTGTAATAAACTAATAATCATATTATTAAGCGCACACCCGTGCACACACAGATACTAAGCCAATGTTGCTATGATGAAAAATCTCTCCTTTTTCAACTTTTTTGTTACTGTTAAATGCACTCTCATTTTGCCGTCCAAAATCCATTTTTCTCAGTATCGCTGTGTTGAAGAGAGTGATTTTACTTTAGCATTTTTTTCTACAGTGTACTAACCTTATTACTATAGTACTAAAGTACTATGTTATAATACTTTAATACTAACCATTTTAGCATAGGAAAGTAAAATTTATTGTAAATGCCCCAAATTGATGATTTTCTATCATGAATGTCATTAGAGAAAACACAGGTAAAACACTGGCTCTGAATGGATTTGAATCTTAACCTATTTCAGTGTAGTACTATTGTTATTCTAATTGAAATATTTTTTTAATGAAGAAAGATGTTTCAATATGATTTTTTCTATACTATACATTATGCCTTTTTATATATTATACTATATGTTGGACTAGACTAAATTTACTGATTATGGTAATAATATGAAATGTATTTAAAGAATATTCAGGAACAAGAACATTACCAATATGAAGAAATAATATTTAATCATTTAGATGAGAGAAAGTAGTATGTGGGGCAATCAAAAAAATTTTAAGTCAGTTCTAGACAATGGAAAATAATTGTTAAGTAATATTAGGTTTTTTATAGAATATTAGGTGGACTAAGGTCACTTGATCTTGGCTAAACTTGTAGGAAAATGTCACTGAATTATCAAATGGTGAGAGCAGTACTCAAATGATCCAGGGCAGCTTCAATGACAGGTATAAACACATAGAGTGTCTGCTTCCTATTCTCAATCCACGGTATAGAATTGGACAAGTATATTTGAATCAATATGTAGGTCGTTTGGAGAAAGCATGTGATTTCGTTATTCTTTCAAAGGAAGTAAAGTCCTTTTCATTGGGTTTCCTCAGTGACTTGATTAGTTTCCACAATGATATATTGATAAATGCATTTTTTCATTCCAAGTGAATACCATAAGAAGATTGAGTATTTGAGCTAAAAGACTAAAAGACCATTAAGACCATCTAATGAGCAGGTCTCAAACTGGTGGACCACTGACCACAGCAAAACGATTTTTTGTTCACATTTAGTGTGTATAAAAATGAGAATATTTTGTATAAAGATTATCATCCTAAAAAATTGTCCTGGAAAATATGAAACTATGGCAACGCCAGATCCATGTCTCTCCATCGTTATCATCATCATAATAGCTACCATTTATTGAGAACTTCTATTTTTCACTCATAATGCCAAGCCCATTACAGATGTTTTTTCTTTTAATCTTTACAACAATTCTATCAGGTAGGATAATTATTATCACCTGATGATTAAAGAGAATTAACTTGCCCAAGAATACACAAGTAGTAGAGGACAGAGCCAGGTTTCAAATCTAATTTGTGTGCGACTCATCAACCCTTCGGGTACAGTGGTACCTGGCCTGTTTGAAATCTGCCTGTGCCCTGCAGTTTGTCCCAGTTTGCTTCAGTTTGCACATGCTCAGCTTTCCTTATTATCATTATCGGTTGGACAACGTGAACTTTTGAACTGATGAACACTTAGGCTTCTAAAATCTCTTGTTTTACATAAAATAAAACTAAAGTCAAGGAAAATTAACTACATCGGATTGTAGGAATACCAAGGATGTGTGCATCTTTCTGCCCCTGCATTTCAACAACTGACTCAGATCCCAGCACACAGATGTTTCTCAATAAATAGGATTAACTGACTGATTGAATGAAAGCATAACAAGTAGCTACAGGGCATAATTAACACCGGATATGAGTTTGGGTCCTCTGTATTTTTGGACTCCATATTCGTCAAATGATATTACTATAGCAGATCGTTAAGAAATAGGATTTTTTTTATCAATAAGTAGTTTAAGTCATTTTTCTGAGTGTTTTGTTTTATGGTCTTATAATATTTTAATACTATAACCACATTCTGAGCTAAATATTATTATTAACACATCTTACAGACAAGTAAACTAGTGTGCTGATAAGACAAGGAACTTATCCGAGATCACATGTCTAGGGAGTGGCTTGACCAGGACAGAGTAAACCTGATGGCTATGGCTCCCAAGTTCCCAAACTCTCATTTTATTTCCTGTTATTAGGTTTTTCATTATTCAAGATTTTCTATTTTGATCATGTCATTAAATTACCAGGTTAAATGTTTAATTCTTGAATAGTTCATAAAAGTCTTTGAAATCTTTTGTTTGAAAGTACTGTATTTAATTTATGAAAAAGTTGTATATATGAAGTTTTACAAATAGGGTAGAGAAATATGTCACAATTACTTGAATGAAACAATACAAAACACTCTTTAAAAAAGAACATTTGGAAATTCAGCATTTGTTAAACTACGTGGAATTAAACTTTATATACATTTCTTCTCATATATAAAATAGACATTTGAAATCCCTCTATTTGTATTATTTTTAATTTAAATTGTCTATTGGTTCTATTTATGTTTTCATAAATCAAAAATAAGCACACATCAATCTTTAAAATTATCTTTTAGTTTTATTCTACGTTTCTCATAAAACAAATGTGAACTAAAAACTCATGGTCTGTTTCATTTGTTGAGATAAAAATGTATGCCTAGATAGTTAGCTAAATAAAACTTTCACAGTATTTTAAGCACATTGAATATAGATTAAGAATTTTTTTTAAATTTTTTTGTTGAAGTATAGTTGACATACAATAGTATATTGGTTTCGGGTGTACAAAATAGTGATTCCACATTTATATACATTACAAAATGATCACCACAGCAAATGTAGTAACCATCTGTCACTATACAAAGCTATTACAATGTTATTGACTATATTCCCTGTCCTGTACATTACATCCTTGTGACTTATTTATTTTATAACTGGAAGTTTGCGCCTGTAAATCCCCTTCACCCCCATACCCCTACCCTCCCACCCTTGTTGACCACCAGTCATTTCTTTGTATCTATGAGTTTGATCTATGTTTTGTTTGCTCATTTGTTGTGTTTTTTAGATTCCAAATATAAGTCAAATAATACAGTATTTATCTTTCTCTGTCTGACATTGTACTTAGCATAATACCCTCTAGGTCATCCATGTTGTTGCAAATGGTGAGATTTCACTCTTTTTTTATGGCTAATATTCCATCATCTATATATATACACCACGTCTTTTTTATCCATTCATCTATCAATGGACACTTAGGTTGTTTCCATATCTCAGGTATTGTAAATAATGCTGCAATGAACATACGGGTGCGTATATCTTTTCAAATTAGTGTTTTTGTTTTCTTCAGATAAATACCCAGAAGTGGAATTGCTGGATTGTATGGTAGTTCTATTTTTCAATTTTCTGAGGAACCTCCATACTCTTTTCCGTAGCGGCTGTACCAATTTACATTCCCACCAATAGTGTACAAGAGTTTCCTTTTTTCCACATCCTCATCAACACTTGTTATTTGCAGTCTTTTTGATAATAGCCATTCTGACAGGTGTGAGGTGGTATCTCATTGTGGTTTGGATTTGCATTTCCCTGATGATTAGCGATGTTGAGCATCTTTTCATGTGTCTGTTGGCCATCTGTATGTTTTATTTGGAAAAATGTCTATTCAGGTCCTGTGCCCATTTTTTTAATTGAATTTTTTTTTTATATTGAGTCGTATGAGTTTTTTATATATCTTTGATATTAAATCCTTATCAGATATATCATTTGCAAATGTCTTCTCCCATTCAGTAGGTTGTCTTTTTGTTTTATTGCTCCTTTCCTTCACTGTTTGCAACAATTTTAGTTTGATGTAGTCCCATATGTTTATTTTTTTGTTTTTGTTACCTTTGCCTGAGGAGACAGATCCAAAAAATATTACTAAGGCCAATGTCAAAGAGCTTACTGCCTATGTTTTCTTCTAGGAGTTTTATGGTTTCAGAGCTTGTATTAAGTCTTTAATCCATTTTGAGTTTATTTTTGTTTACGGTGTAATTGGTATGGTATATGGTGAATATTTTGTATATGGTTTATTCTTTTGCGTATAGCTGCCCAGTTTTCCCAACACCATTTATTGAAGAGACTGTCTTTTCCCCACTGTAGATTCTTACCTCCCTTTCTGTAGATTAATTGCCTACATAAACATGAGTTTATTTCTGGGCTCTTTATTCTGTTCTATTGATCTATGTATCTATTTTTGGGCCAGTACCATACAGTTTTGATTACTATAGATTTGTAGTATAGTTTGAAATCAGGGCTTGTGATACCTCCAGCTTTCTTCTTCTTTCTTGAGAAAGATTATAAATTCCTTACATGGACGGATAATATGCTCTGTTTATGTGAAGCAAATAACAGAAGAATGGCAAAAATAAGGACCTCAGAAACATAATAAAAGGTCAATTCAACTTAGGATGAGAAACAAAGTAAATAGACTTTAGATGCATATAAACCATTTATAATTACATCATTAATTTCTGCACATTGGATGAATATGTATAATTTTAATATCAAGGAAAATCATCATTACTTTGCACAAAAAAAACTATAAAATGCTACAAACAATATTCATATTTTAAGATTGTCAATGACATTCTTTACATTGAAATTTTTACTGGAATTTTTTTAATAAAATTGGTATTTTTCTTTAAATAATTTTCAAGACTACATCCTATGTAGACATAGATGATGCTTATGACATTGGATCTTAGCATTCGCATAGAATTAGCTAAACTCAAGTTCCTCCACTTACATGTTTAATAATTTTGTCTAATACCCATTTTTTCTAAGGCTTAATTTCCTACTTTGAAAAGTAGAGTTAAATTTTCTTTTCTTTTCTTTCCTTTTTTTTTTTTTTGGTGAGGAAGATCAGCCCTGAGCTAACATCCATGCCAATCCTCCTCTTTTTGCTGAGGCAGACTGGCCCTGGGCTAACATCTGTGCACACGTTCCTCCACTTTCTATGGGACACTGCCACAGCATGGCCTGACAAGCGGTGTGTTGGTGCGCGCCCGGGATCCGAACCTGGGCTGCCAATAGCAGAGCACACACACTTAACCTCTAGGCCATGGGGCCAGCCCTGAGATAATTTTTCAACATTATAGATTTTTGTGAGGATTTAAGGAGAAAATATATGTAAAGGACATACCAAGTATGTAAATATTAAGCAAGTAGCAAATATTTGTATGTATATTATTCTAAAGATGACTATGAACAACAACTTCTATGAAAAAAATGAGTATATATGTAGTCACCCATTTATTTTAACATATAATCAATAAATTGTTTTTTGGTTGATTTGATCTTTATGGAAATCATATAATTCGTATCCAAATTAACAGTTATCTTAGACTTTAAATGCTAATCTCTCAAGACCATTTTTTTCTCCTGCAGTAAGCTGATGCTTACAAAGTTTGAGTAAACATTCTCACATATTGTTCACCAAAATTTAGAGAAAGCCCATATTTACTCAGGGCTGTTCTGAATACTTTAATAATAAATTTAAGCAAAAGTAGTGAGAGAAAAAAAGTGTGATTAAGATTTAAATACCATTGAGTGAATGAAGTTGCTGTAAGAATTATGTATCAATCATTCAGAGGCTAGTTTGAAGAGCTACAAGATAGAAAAAATAATGGAAAATAAAAAAGCAGCCATAGAGCAAGCCAAAGTAAAGAGAGTTGGATAGAATAATAGAAAAGTACAATGAAAAAATTGTCAGTAGAATAGGAAAAGCTAAGTACCAGATAAAGAGTAAGAATGAAAGAGATTACATACTATATATATATATATATATATATATGATGGAGATGCAGGAATCAGTCACGACAGAGCACTATGCTGGTTAGCCGTGTAAGAGATCCATGCTGCAGAATAGGGGACTGTCACCGTGATCGTATTTCGAAAATGATGCTTTTTATACCCCAGTCAGAGTGACTTTGTTGTTGTTGTTAACCATCAGAAAAGGCAAAAGGACCAAGTAAGGCTTAGCACCCCAAAGAAAGCCTCTAGAGACATAAAGAAATTGAAGGTCCCAGCATAATATAACTCCTTACTTTCAAAATTGGAATGGAAAAGAAAAATCTGGGCAAAAGACAAAATGATTAAATAAGTATTGACCTAAAACGAGAAACAAAATGACTAGAAGTCCATATAAGTATCATCAGAGAAACTGCCTAAAAAAATACAAAAGGAAGAAAGAGAAGAGGTAGAAAGACAAAAGATAAAGATGTTTTAGTAATATCAGCAATGTAGGAATGTTGTCTTACTTGGAATTATCTTTAGATGCAATATATAAAAATATCAAAAGTTCAAGATTTAAGGGCAACTTAATTATATTCCATTTTTTTCATAAACATAGTGAAATGATTCAACTTGCTACCATATCTTGAGGAGAAATGAAAACTGATTTTCTTTAGGCTTTACCGGCATACAGGCAAAAATGAGATCACATTGTGTTTTATACTCAACTTTTACTGCCTCTGGTCCCAGCTGCATTATTTCAGTATGTCAGTGTTCCCACAGATATCCTTCACGGAGCTAGTGATAAACACCACATGCTTTCCCTCCCATTGGCCTTTTCATACATCTTTTCTCATTTAAATCAAATCAGGTATATAGATATGATATATGTGTATCTATAGATGTAGATATAGACACATCTCTACAGACATCGATATCTGGGTTTGGTGGTTCCATGAACCCAGACATGTCAAGTGTCGGCTGAGACTCATCCAGAAGCCTCATACAAAAACAACCTTGCGATATTAACACCGTGACTCCGTCATCAAAATGTTTTCTTTTCCGACATTGTTTCCTCCTTCTCTCTTTCTTTTCTCTTTTCATGCTCTTCTTCCTCCTCGTCTTGTTTCTTCTCTTCCTATTTCTCCTCTTAGTCCTCATTCTTTTTTAAAATATATAATTTCCTCATTTAAAAATTATGTCATGGTTCCAAGTTTTATCTTGTATTTTTAGCTCACTATGATGTGCTGGTGACAGAGTTATGATTATGGGGAATTTATCAAGAAACAAGGGTCAGGATTGGATTTGGTCCATGGTTGAAAATAATGGACTCAAGTAAGAAATCATTAAACCTGGCAAACTGGCCTAAAATCTAATCATTTCCAAATTGCAAATGACAGAAACGGTCATATGAGTATTACCACGTTAATGAAAATATGAGCAACTTTTTGCAACAAAAATTGTAAAAGAGTATTTTCTGGACTATTGAATAATTTACAGACAGCCCATGTGAGTTTTTCTGAGTTCATCTCCATATTTCAAAGGCATTCAGCACTCTTAACACCAGATACTTAAAAGAAATAAAGAGACAAATTCATTTTGATGTTCTCCACAGAGAGGAAAATGACAATATGCAAATACTTTTTCCTGGTCCCAAAGTAGACAAGGCTTTTATTGACTGGGCATTTGTTGATCCTAAGAGTACACCCAATAAACATTACAAATACTAATCGCCATCTCAGAGACTGGCTCTTGGGGATATAAACTTCAACAAATTCCTTTTTAGTTGTTTTATTTTTTTTCCCTTTTTTGCTCTTTGCTGTATTATTGTTTAAAAATCCAAGCTATCATATTATCTCACATACACATCTCTGTAAGCATCTCTAAAATACTTTGTTTACTTTTCATTTGTTGTTTGTTTACATTACCACAGTGACATTATCATTGTTAGCACAATTACCAAGAACTCTTTGGTATAACTTAATATAACTCCATAATCATGTTTTAGCAGCTATCTCAAAAAATATTTTTGACTGTAATTTGTTTCATTGGTGATTTTGACATTCATTTGGTCTAGAGCCTTGTTTAGAAAATGTTTATCTTCTGATCTGATTTTACGTAGTGCGAGAAACTTATTTTGCCCTTTAGGAACCCAAAGATATGCACTCAATTTTTACTCTTGTCTTTCCCTACTGTTAAGTGCCCCTCAAAATCTAATTCTACTTAATCTTCTAAAAATATGTAGTATTATCTGTTTGCCTTGAATATCTCTTTCCAACTGTACTGTTATGAAGATTATTATTTTAATTGGCTTAGTGTGATTAGAGTGCTGATTCCTTGGATTCTAGGATGGTGTCTATACGTAATATTGGAGAAGTTCTACATCTAAATAGGTATGTAAGAAGTTTCAAAGTGCCACTGCTAATTTTAATTTCAGTAGATCCCATAGTGGAGCAACTTCATGGAAGATATACTAGATTTTTCCAAATTGTTTACTATATATATATTTTTTGTTTGTGTGTGAGGCAGATTAGCCCTGAGCTAACATCTGTTGCCAATCCTCCTCTTTTTGCTGAGGAAGATTGGCCCAGGGCTAACATTTGTGCCCATCTTCCTCTACTTTATATGCCTTCTACAGCATGGTTTGAAGAGCAGTGTGTAGGTCTGTGCCTGGGATCCAAACCTGCGAAACCCAGGCCACCAAAGCAGAGCATGAGAATGTAACCCCTATGCCACCGGGCCGGCCCCTACTCTGTCTTTTTTATCACAGTTCACTAGACTGAATGAAGACCATGTGTAGCAAAATGACATTACTCCCAAATATTTGAACTTAAATTCCAATATACCTAAAGGCTTACTAAATACAATGGCAGCTATATTTAATAGTAAGGTATAAACTAATAGATTGCAGACAAGAGTATGAGATCAGCAGAATTGTAACCTGAACCTCCTAAGGTCTCAGAGTCTTAAAACAAATTTCTCAAATTATGTTTATGGCTATTTATCTGAACCAACTATGTGACCAAATTAGCTTATTTGCTTTGTCTTTTCTTGATAGCACTTAGCTTTGAATTTTCCCATGGACTTCCATTCTTGTGATTGGATTTGCCAGCTTCAATACTGCAATGACATTATTTGACCATGGCCATACTTTACATTATATGTGAACTCAAATTAATATATCTTCCACAGCTACAAGTTTCAAATTCTTGGTCAAGGTCATAATCTCGTAGGAAGACATAAATTTGGAAGGATATGTGTAGCAATACTGATAATTGGAGAATATAAGCACTTAGGGGGAATATCAACCTGTAAAAGAAACAGATTTGCATATATAATAGTGCTGGTTTTGTACCAGTTAAGGAACTTTATAATTTTAATTTGATATATCTTTAATGATCATAAAAATACATACATAATTTTAATATTAACTTTGTTTCAATTTTTACCTAACAATTGTTAAAGCACTTCTGAGAAGAAATTTATTTAGAATTTAAAACTAAACAGAGATTAAGAAAAATACTAAAATATTAATTACATTATAATACAAAAATTAGACTTGCAACTGTGAGGACATTTCATTAACAAATGAATCTTTCAATTATGCCTATTATTCAATAGGCTTAAATAGGAAGAGATGATCCCAGATTATGGAATTAAAACTAAAATTGTTCAAAAAGACAGTATGACATTCAAAAGGTCATTACATAAATCCAAATATGTATCACAAAATTATGATAAAATACCTGGAATTATGATTGCCTCACAAAAAAGCATTAATATAGCCACACAACATGTAATTTAATCCAAAATAAATGTTTCAAATGGTAAAACTGAAAAAAAACTGTAAATAGTGTGAATGAAGTTCATTCTGATTATAAAACAATATAAAATGCTGTGAGATAAATTTGATAACATGGATTACCAACATATCTTTTAACAATAGGCACACATATCATGCTTAGAAAATTATATAGTATAATTTATGATCCCATCAGTAAATCAAAGTATATATAAGATGATATAAGGAAATAGCCTATCGATATTAATATGATTTTATCATTTCTTTACCAATAACACTGAAGGGCAACAAAAATGAATATATAAATTTAAAAAATGCCATTTGAGTACAGTATATATGTAGATTTAACAATAGTAGCAATTAATTTTGATTTGAGAGAAATAAAAATAAGTATAATATTTACAGTCCATTTATTACTCATTTTTCAATGATTTTATTTTTGAAAAAGGGAAGGAATGATCTAATACATATATTCTAAAAAATTTAAAAGGGCATTTTGAATGTATAAATTGCTGAAAATTCTCTTTAGCTACTACCTGTTTCTCGGTTCCTATTTAAGAAAAACAAGAAAGAATGGACTGAGATCACTGTGTGGTCCATAGTAAGGAGTGGGGAGTTAACGCTCTATCTCCTTCAGGTTACAATATCTACATAAGTTTTTAGAATTCTGCATGGAAGATTTGTTTCTTCTCCGCCATTTATTTATTTATGCAATCAATCTTTATATTAGTATATGCTCATGAATATTTATTTTATATTTTGAGGTATAATTCAATGCCACTTTATTTCGTTGCTCAGATTGTACCAGCTTTGCCCATTCGGTGTTCTTTTGTTGTCTCCTGAGTTCCTATGACATAGTCCCATCATTGTGTGAGAGTGTGTGTGTGTGTGTCTGTTTGTTTGGTAGTGTTTTACTTTTCAGCACAACAGAATGTTCTCAGCTTATCTTATTTATTTTCTGCCCACTCCGAAGATCAGCTTTTTCTGAAAAAAAAAACCTTGATTCCTTTTACTGGAGAATGGTATTAGATCAAGATTTGCATTTGCTTGTTTTTGTAAATAATTATTGAAGCACAGCTAGCTTTTTTTGTTTATATAATGGCTATGATTGCTTTCACACTTGGTTGTTGCACAGAAACCTTATGGCCTGCAAACCCCCAAATATTTACAATCTGACCCTTTACAGAAAAAGTTTGCTGACCCTGCTGTATAGCAACATAATCACTGGCTTAAAATAAAAACCTTAATCAATTAACCATTTGTTCAGTCTTCATAGAGTCAAAGTTTGTGGAAAATTACCTTGTTACTGAATTTCTAAAAAAGTAGTTCTCAGCCTTGTGTAGATAATATTTAACATGTTATCATACAAGTCATATAGGCTTTTCTTGCAAACATAAACTTTATAGATTATTAAAAGAGAAATATCAGCTTGCAGCATAAGTGAAATATATTGGCGTTATTTTAATCTTTATTACTGTCTGACACCATATTTTGAAATCGTGAAAAGAAAGACATTGTAAGCAAATACTAAGAGAATTGGCATTTTTCAATTTAATAAATAAACTTTTATTTTTATTAATTTTATAACTGTGGTGAAAAAGTTAGTTGTTGAATTAAAAAAGATTCAAGAGCAAGTAATAAGTGCTTCCAATTTAGATACCAATCTGACTTTCTAGAATTTAGCCACGAATTCTATAATTGGATAGTAATTACATTTCTTACCCCATTTTTGTCCTGCATACTTTCACATACACACAGCGATTCCGCCTTTGGAAACTGACAGGTGCCAACAATAACATTTTTGAAATTAACTCCTTAATTAGCTATTGCTTGTTCTAATAAACAAGCAAGTGTCATGATTTTTAATATTTCTGAAATCACTAATAAGAATATTCTTCATAACTGTATGCAGTCAATTAATCTTCTGCACTCTCTTCAACTTTTCCCTGGCTTGTTTGTTGAAGGTGACGTGGATTAGACTATATTTCTAACATTTCTAAATAATGAAAAAGACTTTTTATAAAACACATACGATTTTCTTTCTACAATGTTCAAAACATGTTAGAATCATAATTCAACATGTAAAGGGAGAACGCTTACAAGTATGTGATTTTTATAAAGACCTTTTATGTTTCTTAGATATAATGTTTTAAAATTTCTTGACTCATGATTGGCTAGAATATGAGACTCATAGGCAAAAGTGACTAACTTGAGACTCACATTTTTCATCAGTCCTATTTGTTGTTACTCCTAATAGTCACTAGAAGAAAAAAGATACTCATTAGTAGATAGTCAATCTAAAATATTAGTGACATGGCTAGTATTTCAGGAAAGTCTCGTCCAAGAGATCATAATTTTATTTTCTGTTATTTAAAAAAGAAAAAAAACATGTTTAACAGCCCAATTTTATTGTTCTTACATTATGTACTTTATAATTAAGTGGATCTATGGTGAGGGAGGAAAAATAAAATGTTCCTCTGTGATTATATTGGCTTTGTCTTTCTCAGCTATAGAGGCTTCCTTCTTGAGGTTCTAATGGAATCTGAAAGTTTGATTTTTCCGTGTGTCAAAATGCTTAATTAATTATTCTTCTTTCCATAAATACCATCTCATGAAATTACTTGATAATCTTTGCAAATACCCAAATGGTTTAGAAGTGCATAAAAAATTGTCAAACTCACTTTTTTAGATATATATGTTAAAAGTTCTTTTTGACTACATACTGGAATCATAACAGTTAAATAACATATTTGAAAAAAAATAGCCTTATGAAAAATTTGTGTTAGTAAAACAATTAGGCTGATTGTTTTGTCTCAAACAACTTACTAAATAGGTTAAAAGAAAGGTACATTTCAGCGTGTGTGTTTGCAAGAATGATGCAAAAAAAGAAACCACTATTTTAGTACTTAAAAAAAAAAACCTTAAAAGGAAGCTGGCCCCATGGCATAATGGTTAAGTTCTGCACTCCACTTTGGGGCGCAGGGTTTACAGGTTCAGATCCCAAGCACAGACCTGCGCACTGCTTGTCTAGCCACTCTGTGGAGGCGTCCAACATACAAAGTAGAAGATAGGCACGATGTTAGCCCAGAGCCAATCTTTCTCAGCAAAAAGAGCAAGATTGGCCACAGATGTTAGCTCAGGGCTAATCTTCCTCACCAAAAAAAAAAAAAACTTAAAAAAATCCCAAAACGAAGAGCTATATTTTCACTAGACATAATTCTAGGTCAGAGGGTTAAACCAGTAAATATTATAGACAAAATCTCAATCCCTTGGGGCTTATATTTTAAGGAAGAAACATATAATACTTGAATAAGCAAATAAATACATCTTATACAGTCTAGTGGCGATAAGTGCTATAATAAAAAAATTAAGGCAGGATAAAATAAAACCCATTGTAGTAATGGTGAACTTTTCTGAAAGATAACATTCGAGCGGAGACTATGATGTGATGGAGTGTAGTAGATGCTGTGATGTGTCTCCCAGATCTTTCTTCAGCACTGACGGACTTATTCTCACAGACTGTGGGAGTGCTGGTGGTTGTGTCTCCTAGGATTTGCATCAACCGAAGTGAGTGGTCTCACCCAAAGTCACATCCTCTTCATAGGAGACTTGCATCAGTGACTGGTCAACAGAGGGGATTGTTCAATGACAATTCTAGTTTCTGAACTCCCCACAGGGTAAGATGAGGCATTTGTAGAGACTGTGGCAGTCTCACTCTCTCTCTCTGCCCAACCCTGCTTCTTCCTTTCCATTCCACAAGTGCTGATCCTGCCTTTATTATGTCTCAAAGCCTGCTTTCCCAAGAACACAAATTGCAATGTGAAGTAAGCTCTATAAGGTTTTTAGAGGAATATCTTCTAGTCAGTGTTAATAGCAATTTCAAAAGCTTTGAGGAGAGAAAGAACTAGCTGTGTCAAAGGAAGAGCAATAATTGCAGTAGACGGGTGGGTAGCTCAGGAGGGGAAGAATAAAACACCTTCAGACACATATCCAGAGACCAGATTATGTAATCCCCTGTGTACACCAGTGAGGGTATTTGTTCATAAACTTATAGAACAACGTTTAAGAGTTTCGAGCATAGGAAGAATTTCTGTAATATGATTTACCTTTTGCAAAGACCACCTAACTTAAGGTGTTGGTTTTACACAATAAATTAGTACATTGACTACTGATCAGAAGCCATTCGACTTTTCCCCAATTATCAGCCATATTTCCCTAATAATCTAGAATTTAAATTTAATTATATACTAGAAAATTTATTAGTCAACTCTTCATCCATCCACTAATTCAATAAATCACTCATTCATTCAATTCATATTTACTCAGTGTCTACTCTGAGAAGCTAATGTGATAGGTGTAGTGAACGTGACAAAGTTCTTTCTTTTCCTAATGTAACCTTTAATTTTAGAACAAAGTGAGGAAAATGAAGAACAAATTATACAATTAATTTTTAGTTGTAATTGTATTAAGTGTTAAGAACAAGAAGCATAAAGTACTCAGAGTTTGCTTAATAAGGGCCATGGTCTCACATGAGGATCTGGAAAGACATTTTAAAATGTTTAGAAGTTTAAAACTACTAATAAGAATGGGTAGGAATTAAATAGGCAAATAGCCAGGAGAAGGATTGGCAGATCAAGACCATGGAATAAAGGTCCTGAATCAGCCAGGATCCCAGGAAGACATAGATGACAGTTAAATTATCATAATTTGAAAAGAGGGTTTAATATATAGCCTATTTCTAAAGGGTTGTCAAAGTTTAAGGAAACTACTAGTACATTGCATCTGTTACCACCCTTGGTCTCTTCCATGAAGGCCGGAATGTACAGAGGAATTACTGAAAAAGTCAGGAGAAAATTTGGCAGAGCTGACTTAAGGGGAATTCTGACCTTAGGGCAGGAACCCAACCAGAAGTAATTCTGGAAGAAGAAAGCAGGAGAATCAAATGCCCTGACTCTATCCTCCTCCCTCATTCTGCTTTCTTGCAGGCGACCCCATTGGCCAAATCCAGCTGAAATCCAGATGGCCAGGGTATCTATTGATGGTAGCCCATACATGACTTCCTCCTGGGGCAGGGAGTTTAGGTACAAGAGTGTATGCTCTTAAAGTTATCTAGTATAGTCTACACATTTTATTCATCAGCACCCGTTCTTTCTATCTGGATGAAAACTTTTCTCCAACACTGAGAATGCACAAAGTTCAATCAGCTAACTATCAATGCAGACTAATAACAATTCAGACTTATTTCTACCTAAAACCTAAAATGATACTCAGGATCAATGTTCTTAATATACGGTAGAAGGGAAAAGAAGTGGGAAGATTAAGTGCCATATACCATAGGAGCTATGGTCACATCTTTTTTAGCTGATCCGGTAGCTTATAGCTGTAGATACCAGTGCCTCCTTCTCCACTCATTCTGAAACCGAGGACAAAGAGGTTAAAAAAGCTTCCCTGGGCTAGAAGAAGAGAACGAAAACTTTGAGATAAGCTTTGCTAACTACAGCTGTGAAGTTAGTAGTATATTCAGCATAATCACCTATACTAGCCAGGTTTTTCTGTCCCTCAGTATATGAGTGGGCTGTCTTTCCCAGGAAATCAAGATCTAGATATCAAGATTCAGCCTCACAAGGCCAAACGCAGGCTGAAGATGAAAACTAACCAGAAAAGTCCAGATAGTCTAGGAAAAAGAAATTGTCTTCAAGGCCAAACACGGGCTGGTGGGAAGATGTCAACCAGCCTGGCCACATGCTCCCCCTCCCCTACCTAAAACCCCAGCACATGTTCCCCCTTGCCTACCTAAAACACCAGATAAAAACCTCTACTTTTTTCCTTTCAAGGAGGTGGATCTGAATTCTAACTCCCATCTCCTCATCTGGCTGCCTTTCTATAACAGTAAACCTCTTTCTTTGCCATAAGCCTGGTGTTTCAGTTTTTTTCTTTATTGGCCCTGCTGTGAGGCAGGTAGATGAACCTGTGTTTGTGTTCTGTACCAATTCCACAGTCTCTTTACCCTGGATGAGGTTTCTTACTCAATGGATTGATAGAAACCTTCATTTGTGTAGGATCTGAATTCTTGGGGTAGGGCTCTGGGTAATGTAGAAGACTGGACATTTTCTTCTCCGGTATTAAATTTGGTTTAATTCTAAATTATTTAGAATTGTTTAAATTTTTTTACATCTATGGCTTAATACATTTTTGTCTTTCGGGAATATAGCTTCTCCTTGAACTTTTATTTTCCTAATTTATTTTCAATTTATTATGACTTGAATATAGCAAATTTTATGGTTATAATCTGCTTAAATTGAAATTTGGTCACAAAATATTCCCACAAATCACTTATTTTTTTTACACATTAGTTTTGGGGAATCATGAGTTCGTCTGGAATCAGTCTAATCGTTTTTGCATTACTTTCAGAAATTTTGGTTTCCACATTACTTTTTACTTTTCATATTCACCTGATTATTAATACTTCACATTACTTAGAGCAGATTTACAGGAAAAAAATTAGAAGATAAAAAAATAGGTGATTTGTGGAAAAACTCACTTATGTTAAAATTTTATATATATGTACATATACATACACATTCAAATATTGTCAATGCCAATCATCAATAACCAGTCTATAGATAATAAAGATAGAGTGATATTTATTGAGCCCATGCTGAGGACTAGCCTGGAAACGCTATCTCCACCAGGGAAGAGAGCACTCTGGAGATGTGTGGTTTACACCATGGTTATATACCATTTCAGAACAAAGAACATACATCAAGCATGACAGAAATGCAATTTTTTTCCCCAAAGTCACAAGGATATGTTTTGCTGGAGTTTAGCACATACAGAGCAGATCAACTTGACCTTGATTCTCTAGGAAGAAAAGCTTATCTTCAAAGAAGTATTGGTATCAGAGAAAGAGAGACATTCATACCTATGTTTAAAAAGTGCATTCTTTGCTTTGGGAAAATGTTTGAAGCAGATGTACACTGCCTGTTTGGAGGGCCATAAGTCAGGCTGCTCTGGGAAAAATAAGTTTAAGGCCAAATTAGGGTTAAATCAGAATGGCTTCCCCATACCTCAATATGTGAAAACTTCTTATTATTCTTATTATTTTCATCATTCACATATAGACAAAACTGGGATAATATTTTTTGATTGCTTACTATGAGCCACCTACTTTTCCAAGTATTTGACAATATTAACTCAGTTCCACAACTGTGTAAGATAGGTACTATTAATAGCTCCATTTTACAGGTGAGAAAACAAGGGGTTAAGTAATAGTGCAGTTATTTTTTAAAAAGCGCTAAGATTTGAAATGAAGACTCTGTGCTTATAACCACTCAGCTATGCTATTTATCTAGTGGATTCTACTCTTAAGGATTTCCATTGCTTGGGTAGAGTAACAGGTGTTCTTTTGCTTTCTATTTATTTTCTTTTTTTCTGTAATGACTGGGTGTTGTTTTTGTAATACATATAAATAAAGCAACAGATAATCTTAGAAAATATCTCCAAATGTTTGGATTTTAGATTACTTTTCACATTTCTAATTAATGTTCAACTAAATTTTCTTGCTCTACATTTTTGACAATTTTTAAATCAATTCTTTTCAGCTTTGTCAAAAATGAGCTACCTATCACAAATTCATATCTTGATCAATTTTATGAATATAAAAATATACTACTTTAACATCTGTCTTAAAATTTGAACCAAAATAAAATTCTAAGAAAATAATAACATAAATATAGCCATCTTGCACTCTTCCCAGAGTTTTTTTGGAGGGATGTGTTGCTTTGATATGCCTTAGCACAGTATTTTCAAATTTTAAATACCCTAAAGCAAATTTTAAATATTCTGTAATCCCTTCTTAATTTTTTTAAAACTTGACAACCAAAATTTTTCATCATAAGTTTAAAAATTTGAAGGAGGAGTAATTTCTGCAGCATTATATTTCTATTCCTCTTTCTTCACAAGTTTTCATCCTGAAGTAATGTTTCCTGCATGAAAGTATTTGCTGCACTCCATAGCATACTCTCCACATAAAAATAATATAATGTGAACTTATTTTTAAAAATTTTCCTGTGATCATAATGCTATAATGATTAAAAATATATTCTCAATTTTAATCAGTAAAAGTATTAGTACATGCTTGTTTAAAAAATATCAAAAAGTTATACATTTTGATGAACAATTATTAAACACAAAAAGTTAATATTTTGGGAATGTGTGCTAACAAATTGGATACAGTTTTTTGAAAATTAGTTTATGTATATGAAGATGACTATAACTTATTGCAAAACTGAGACAGGCTGTAGGATCAATTATAAACCTATTTTTTAACTTCATAGCTGTAAATACTGGGAATCGTTGTTCACATAAATAATTACATAAGAATAGAATGTGTATTAGTAAACAAATTTCATTTTTTCTGAACTTCATCTGAATTATATGACAGAAAATCACAATTGGGCCAATGCTTAAGAATTATTTGTAATGACTTATGTATCTTCTGTCAACTCTATTTAGGTCCTCCAATTTTTCCTTTTTTTTTTTTTTGTGAGGAAGATTAGCTCTGAACTAACATCTGTTGCCAATCCTCCTCTGTTTTTTTCCGAGGAGGATTGGCCCTGGGCTAACATCCGTGCCTCTCTTCCTCTACTTTATATGGGACACCGCTACAACATAGCTTGACAAGCGGTACATCAGTGCGTGCCTGGGATCTGAACCTGCAAACCCGGGGCCGCTGGAGCAGAGCTGGCACACTTAATGGCTATGCCACCAGGCCGGCCCCTAGATTCTCCTTCAATTTTATAGAAAGAAAAGAATTGAAAACTACCAAGCCTATGTGTTAATGACAATCAGGTTGTTAGGTTGTTCATTTTCAAAATTTCTAAAAATTATTGCAAATGTTTTACTCATGCTTCACTTACTTTAATGTTTCACTTAGACACTATTTTAATTGTTGCATTTAGAGATGTGATTTTTAGCCTGATGTAGTTAGAAAATATAGAAATAGTTGGAAAACAAAATTGTTAACTTCTATACACATTGCAATAAATATTCTTGAGAAAATCATTGTACTCATTTGTTTTGAATATATTTTATCAAAACTTTTAGATGTGAGATTTTTTACATTATTTGTATGGAAAACATATAACATATAACATAATTAGAAAAGCCAGATACATTAGGGAGTGGAATCAACAAACAAACTACATTCTTAAAAAAAAACTGTGGTGGCCAGCCTGGTGGTGTAGTGGTTAAGTCCACGCACTTGGCTCCAGTGGCCCTGAGTTTGCAGGTTCGGATCTTGTGTGTGGACCTACACACTGCTTATCAGGCCATGCTGTGGCAGGCATCCCATATATAAATTAGAGGAAGATGGGCACGGATGTTAGCCCAGGGACAATCTTCCTCAGAAAAAAAAAAGAGGAGGATTGGCAACAGATGTTAGGTCAGGGCTAATCTACCTCACCAAAAAAACAAAAAAACCAAAAACAGTTGTGATTTTTAAAAAAGATAATTACTTCTAGGATAAACAATAGATATATAGATAGATAGATAGATTATAGACAGATAGATTGTAGACAGATAGAAAAGGCACAGAGCTTTACCAAGAATTTGTTGCCTGGATGAAATAAAGTACCAGATCCATTAATTTTCACCATTTCCTTTATATAAATTTCAACAGATTCTTTACTCAGAAGCAATGAACATTTTACAATTGTCATGGGATGAAGAAGTGAGGTCATTACATAAAATGCATCACTCTTATCTCACTGTAGAACTTACCAAAATCCAGAAAGCATCTGAAAATGGCCAATGCCAGTTTCTAATGCCATGTACAGCCTTCAACAGTGTTGAGCATGAAAGTGGGAAAGACATCCTATTGCATGACTGGAATTAAGATGATTGCTTACATCGAGAATGTGAATTGTCCACAAGAACATTCTAGGGATAAATTTGCCACCATAAAGTTTGGAATGCATGAGAGTCTGATACAATTCATCATTCCGTCTTTCCCTTCTTCCCTCCCTCCCTCTCTTTTTCTTTTCTTTCTTGCGTTCATTTCTGTGAAGGTGAAAGTAAAGGTAGGACCTGAGAACCAGAATGACTCCTGGGTGGCATTTAAATTTGCAACAAGAGTACGTCTTTGAGCAAAGAGTACACGTGGAAACTGAGAATCTGGATTTTGATTCCTTAAACCTATCCACATCTGTGTATCCCTTGTTAAGTTGTCATCATCCTCCAGACATATTGTTTACTAAGTTTAAAGACAACTGTTCTATCAACCTCAAATTATCTTAGATTGCCCCCAAACTCATCAAGATATCATTAATAAAATTCAATAGTTTTTTAAGTAATCCTGAGGATAGCATAGTTTTGAGTTGTTAACTGCTTATTATTAGAATATTTTATTTAGTTTGTGGATTTTGTTTAAAAGACTAAGCCTGACAAAGAAAATTTTTAAATGGTGAGGTTTAGATAAAAGCTCACTTCAACACTCAACACATAAATATAGTTGCCTAGTATTTCACAATAATAGATAACAATTTTTTAACTGCAAAGGAAAATTCTTTAACTAAATAATGAAAACAGAAAAAGAAAAGGTAATGTCCAATAATCCAACCCAAAAACATTTCTCCACAAAGTAAAAAACAAAGGATACATTTCAGCTAATATTTATTACATCCTAATTAGTAAATTCATATAATTAGTGAAGCCAAGTTTTTAATATTTCCTTCTATCCGAAAGTGATTATTTAAGGTCAAAGAGTATTGATATAACATACACATTTTAGTAGATAAACCTGAGGTATTAGATGGGAAGATGATTATATTTTATTTTAGTTTCATGTGGCTTCACATAGAATTTTAATACTAATTTATTCTATATAGTATAATCCTGGTGACATGTCTGAAGTTAACTATACCTAAATCTAATTTATATCATGGAACTAATTAGATAAATATAACATTATACTTCATATCTCTACAAAGTATAAAGGATTAAAAGCTACAAACAAAAAATTAAGGACAAACATTTTAAGGCATTTTATTGCAGAAAAGACACACAAACATATTTTCACGCTTCATATTATAAAATAAGAGTGAAAAAATGATTTAAATTATTTAAATACTAGTCTACCCCCACCTTTTCACTCCAATATTACAGACCACAAAAAGAAATATTTTAATTAAAACAGTGACCCATCACTGGAAAAATAATTACAACTGATAAACGGTCATACATAGACATTTAAATAAACTTATGAGTATGTTTCAATATAACACTGACTTGTATAACTCAATGACATTTAATTTGTGGAAACATACTTTTTTCAGCTTTCTACACAGTAAATGATGCTATTAAAAAGGATAATCTTAGACTCATTTGAAGAGATAACATAAATTACAATGACAAATAAGATACAAATTCCTTTTTCCATCACATAAAGGGTGGATAGAAAGTCATCCGAGGATGCAGTTCACATCCATGATTTGCTATACTATCCATACTTGGAAGTATTCTTCTCATAGTCTAAGGTTGCTTCTCTAGCCCAGTCATAATCTCAACATTCCTACCAGTGGACGAGAAGGAAAACCAGAAAATGCAGGTTTGTCTCTTTCCATAAAAGTAGTGAAGTAGAAATTGTATATATTTTGGCCATGCCTAGGTGAATCAGAAGCTGACAAATGCAGACGTTAGTTGAACAGCCATGTCCCCAGCTAAAACATCCAGTATCACTGGAAGGAAAAATTAATATGTGAGTGTGGAGGGGAATTGCTCTTCTTAAGAAAACTAGTTTTAAATGGAAAAATCATCAAAACTTACTTCAGAATTCTTATTTCCTACAAAAATGCTGTATTATTACTATAGGTATATATTTTTTAGATCAGATAGAAACAGCACAGATCTCAATGTAAATACGTGTGTGTGTATGTGAGAGAGAGAGAGGGAGAGAGAGAGGAAGAGAGAGGAAATGAGAAGAGATTTATTTATTGAACTAGTAAAAGGATAGAGCAGTCCCAAGGCACAAGAACTAAGGGTGATTTTTTTATAGGACACTTCTTGTGAATTTGAGTATTCCACTGTTAAATTTAAAAACAAGTATGGCCTTATATAATTACTCAAACAAACAACAAGAACAAAAATGAGATCTAAAATGTACTGGAAACAATTTTAATGATCATATAGATTTTTAACACTCTTACTTTGAAATAATTTTAGATTTACAGAAGGGTAGCAAAGATAGTATAAGAGTTCCTGTATGACATTTACCTGTCCCTTGCCCCCCTCCAAGACAATAATATACCCAGCATGGTACTGTTGGTTAGAAATGGGCCTCCGTACACGGAAGTCAAAGAGAGACCAAAGAAAGAGGAGGCATCTCCAGATTGGTAGGTGGCAGGTTTAATAAGAAAGGGAGCTTGGATATGAGGCTTAGTCTTGGGAAGCTGCAAGATGAGTAGATCTCCACCCTCTCCCTCCAGAATCTTAAAAGTTTATTTAGAGGCATTATCTGGGTTCAGTCACATATACTGTCCACATGGTTTCAATAACACATTTCTCTCTCAAGTCTGTGTCCTTGAAAATGGCTTCACTGTGGAAACAGTGGACAGAATGTACATTCCAAGGACAGGGCTGAGGAGCCTCTAATTGCATGGGTCCAGCTTGTGGGTCAACTGGTGGTCATGTCCTCTTGATGACCTCCTTCAACAGGTACATTTATCAAAACTTTAAACATTGACATTACAATACTATTAACTCCTGATTCCATTCATATTTTATTACTTTCTCCAGTAATGTTGTTTATTCTATTCCATTATCCAAACCAGGGTAGGTACCACATTGCATTTGTTCATCATATCTTTTTAGTCTTCTCCAATCTCTGATAGTTTCTCAGTCTTTTCTTGTCTTTCATGACCTTGACAGTTTTGAGGAATGCAGGTCAAATATTTTGCAGACTGCCACTCAGTTTAGGTTTGCCTGATATTTTTCCATGATTATACTGAGGTCATGGATTTTGAGGAAGAAAATATAATAACCACAGCAATTTTCTAACTGCAACCAAGTAAAAAAGTTAAGAAAGATCATAGAGCAACTGATAAAGTGGCACCAGGCTCCTTTAAATCTCTGTGATCTAAGAGGTCATTTGTTGGAATTGAGTTGCAGAATTTGAACCAATATCTCAATAACAATTGATTTTCCACCATTTTCCCCCTGTTTCTGACATGATTAGCTTCTCTAATATCATCAGGAGTCCTCATGCTGGACACGGAGTTGTGCTGTCTACATGGCCCTTCTAGCTAGCACTTGCTTCCTGAGCCTGAGAATGCTGTCTGGCTGAGAGCTTTCCACTACCAGCCACTCTCGGGGGTG
The DNA here is from genome assembly GCF_057802395.1 of Ceratotherium simum simum. Classification (NCBI taxonomy): domain Eukaryota; kingdom Metazoa; phylum Chordata; class Mammalia; order Perissodactyla; family Rhinocerotidae; genus Ceratotherium; species Ceratotherium simum. The sequence goes on along the minus strand of NC_141907.1, from coordinate 26,898,955 downwards.
GCTTCAGCTGCAGAGGGCCAGTTCAACAAAGATCCTACTCCTCCCAGGGTGGACTGTTCAAGGCAGGAGTACAAAGGCCCTTTTATTTTGGCCCAACACAAGACAATTCTGATTGGCACTTTAGGTCCACAGCACTTTGGGAGGTCAGCTGAGGCTATCATGGTGTTGCTGCACAGTTAACTGCACTTTCTGCCCAGTCCTGCTTCCCTACCCTCCGTTGCACAGATGTTGATCCCCAACAAACTTTGTGCACACCAGACTCCACTCGAGTCTGCCTTTCAGTGACCATCACCTGCAACTCTCTTCTTTGCTGGAAACTGAATAGAGCCATAGGGTTCTCATTTCTATCCTTGTCGTGTTTCCTGTAGATGTCGCATCTATTATGCACATATATTCTATAGTTTGTTATTTAGGGAACAAGAGTTTAGTAATTGTTTAAGAAAATATTCAGATAAATTTTGAAGATATATATGTCAGACTACAATGCATATGAATTCTATTTTCTTTATTCTAGGTATGCAAATATATGCATATGTATCTCATGTCAACTTGAAACAACTATATGTGTTAATGGTTCGGTTTCAAACTGAGTTATGGAACAACTTGATATCTCTGTAAAAGTTTTTGTTTGTATTACACATAAACATACTGTAGAACCATCTTGGTTTTGCCATTAAAATTTTTCCATATCATGAAATGAGAGATGGGATAGACAAAGTGATTAATATGAAGAATTTTTAAAGTAGGCCTTTTAATTTGAGAATTTCATACAATAATTAAATATTATGAAAAGTGCATTTTGTTGTTTTCTCTCATTGATATTTAAAAGAGTGTAAATTAACACTAGATTGACATTTGTTACCCATGAAACCTGAAAGACAAATAATAATGTTTAGTGTATAGGAAACGTCTCACTTTTTTTTACACTACATCTGTAGATAGAATTTGGCATATTGTTTATGGAAAGCAATGTGGCAAATCTTTGGAAGAGTGTTTACATAGTCATATACTTTATAACAGTATTTCCAAGCATACAGACAGAAATTAACATAGTGATTTTAGACTAAGAAGTTTATTTTAAGCACTAGATACATTGAATCTTTTGTAGTGATTAAAATAAGCTTAGAAAGAATTTATGTTGAAGAGAAATATACTGTTACAATGGAGTACTATAAAAGCAGTTATAAAATTTGATATTCTACATGGAGATAACAAGTGGAGATTTACTGTCTATTAAGTGTTGTTTTTTTCTGGGTTTTTGAGTTTGGGGGCAGTATTTTTATCCTTCTATTCATTTTTGTTTTCTAATTTCCAAAGATATCCTTAGTTAAAAACAAATAAACAAATATACAAAGCAACTTAAAACACATGGATACAATAACTTTATAAAAAATAAAAATAATTGTTATATTCATTGTATTAATAATTCTCTGGTAGCTAAAGACCATTACAATTAAAAAGTGGGAGATGAGTTTGCTGTGAAACCACTGTTTCATAGAACTCTCCAAGGAACACAGTCTTTGGGTGGATACTTCAATATAGTTATGGTTTTTACCAATTAAATGGCTGAAACAAATTAATTCACTAAACGCTATTGACAGCCTTTTATATTTAAGGCAATTTGCTTTGGTCACCTACATCTTAGTGCTAATAAGCATGAAGCACATAGGAATGAAAGCAGCAAAGAGTGTAAGTAATTAGGAAAATAGTATATTGGGTGTTAGGAGACATTTATTCTAGTACAAGCTGTGCCTATAATTAGCATTTAACCCTTCAGAAAAGCCATTCACCCACCCTTGGCCACCTTACTCTCACCTGTTTAATGATGAGGTTTGAGTGGAAAATCCTTAAAATCTTTTTCAGTTGTGACAGTGCATCGTTCTAAAAGAGCAATTGGAATGAAAAGGTGAGGTTGCATATTCTTAACTCTTAGAATATATATAGGAGTTTCTTAGCAGCTATATATATGCTCCATCATCTTTTTGTTTCGTTATTGTTGATGACTAGAAGCTGAGATTAGGTTTACCTCAAAGCTAGGGCAAAGAAAAAAAATACTCCACTTCTATGGATTACAGGTGCTTTGTTTTGAGGGGGTTCATAACAGAAATACGAGGAACATTTTGATTACCTGAGACATTTATTTTTGTAAAATACTGCAATTTCTAAGAATTCGAGGAGGCTTACAAAGAAAAATGATAAGAAAAGCCATTGTGTTGTGTATATTCTGGTCTTTTCAGGACTCAATTATGTGAAACTATGTCAGAAATAAGTAAATAATAAAGATATGTTTCCAAAAAATAGGTAACTTTGTTTAAAGAAGTCGTTTGAACAAAAAAAAGTCATTTTTTACTTTGAAATCTAGTTTGAAAATTTAGCCAAAATGTTAAATGTAGAAATAGCTAAGTCCTCTGAATATTTTTATTTTGATTTTTCAAAATCATTTCTCAATGGGAAACGATGTTGAACAAAAGATGTTCATTTACAACCTTACTGCTCCTACTATGGTGATAGTACAAAAGAAAGTTTATCAGGCTGAACATTTTAAGAAGTTGCTAATAAAAAGCCATATTATTTCAACTTTTCAAATTACTTTCTGAAAGAGTAATGTTATGAGCCAACGGAATTCTGCCATTTTGGGCATAGTGCTCAGGAAATTTCTGAGATGTGTTCACAGCAGAGGTAACCCATTTTCAATTGAAGATAAAAATGAGACAATTAGAGATATGTGACTTATGCTGTGAAGCGATGTGAAATACACAGCCTACCTATGACATACTTTTGCCCCCAACATTGACTCTAAATCTAAACAGGCCTTTATACTTCGAGTTAGAGAAAACGTGGGGAAAATAGAAATGAGAAATACCATATCTCCAGGAAGGAATCGGTCAAATCCATTATACCAGACATTTTAGGAAAACTGATCTCATTTCTTCAAAAAGCTAATGTTAGTGTAAAAAGGAGAATGGGGGGGATAGGAACATTCTAGATTAAAAGAAATATAGGATATACAACCACCAAATAAAATGAGCGTGCTTTGTTTAGATTTTGATTTGAAAAAGTCAACTAATTTTATAATACAATTAGAGAATGTTGACCTGGTGCTAGGTGATATTCAAGTATTTTTGGTAATTGTGTTAAATATGATAATGATACTGTGGTTATGAAAAAATGTCTATTATTAGATGCACATTGGAGTATTTGATGATGGGATGATATGATGGTCTGGAATTGCTTTAAAATACTGAACCAAAAAGGGGAGGATGGATGAAACAAGTATAATAGAATGTGTATCATTGCTGATGGTGGGTGATGGGGACATGAGGGTATGTTGATTTCTCTACATTGTATGCATTCAGATGCTTTTTATATAAAGCTCAAAATCAGAGTAAACAGACACAAATAATTATCTTCTAACTACAAAATTGCAAAATAATTATAATAAAGAATAAAAGAAATATGAACTCATAAAGTGAAAGAAAACTAGAAAGAGTCCATCAGAAGAAAAAGTTTTTCAATAAAATTCTGAAAGCTGGAATGTGTGTGTTGTGTGTGTGTGTGTGTGTATGTGGATATCTACTTTTATTGATCCATGGAGGAAGGAAACCTCACTTTAGAGTGTTACTGTTGTTTTCATTACAGCTTCTAATTTATCTGAGAAGTAACAGGTAAAGTAATTTAAGTGTGAGATGGTAGGTAGTGTCCTATCTGGAAATTTGAGAAAATGGATAATATTTCCAATTATTTCCATGAAAAAATGGAAGAAATGTCTTGTAGAGAAACATTGTTCTATTGGTCTATAGAATTGCAAACTAGAACTAGGGCCAATGATCCTGAAAATACAGTGGTGTTAACATAAATAGATATGTGATTTCTTTTTTCCTTGTAGTATTCGGCAGTCTTGATGGAGCTGTGAAATTTCAGTGTTTGAATTAATCAGGATTGGGTTTTAGCCAGAGAGGCATAATGGACATTTAACTTAAAGGGACAAAGACATTTAGTATATTGGCAGGAAAGTGATAAAAATGATGGACCTACAGAACCTAAACTCTGCAGAGAATAAAAAGAAGATAGAAAGTGGCTGGTGAATAAGAAGAAACTGTAAGGGTCATTGAATTGGAGTTACTAATGAGGTCAAGACTTGGTGTTTTGGAAGTAACAAAATAATCAGGTTGAGTAGATGTGGTTCAAAACTGTGAGCTGGGTTATTCATTGTTTCAGAGATTTTGTAGTTCTGGATAATGACAGATGGGTTAAAATATGGTGTTGACAAAAGTGCCTCTAGTTATTTCTGGGTTATGTGTTGTTAATTATCCATGGGGATGTTAGTAATTGAACTTCTTGCCAATTTCTTTATTATATATCTTCCAAACATTCTAATTTTAAATTACCTTTTTATAGATGTATTAATTATGATCTCGTTGTAGGAAATGGGAAAATATAGGGAAGTTAAAAGAAAAAAATAGGAGGCCAGCCCCGTAGCCGAGTGGTCAAAGTTCTGCGTGCTCTATTTTGGCCACCTGGGTTCGCAGATTCGGATCCTGGGCATGGACCTACTCTGCTCATCAGCCATGCTGTGGTGATAACCCACATACAAAAAATAGAGAAAGATTGGCGCAGATGCTAGCTCAGGGATAAACTTCCTCAAGCTACAAAGGAGGAAGATTGCCAACGGATGTTATCTCAGGGCGAATCTTCCTCACCACAAAAAACAAAAAACAAAAAACAAAAAACAAATATTATATATAAGATAGCCCAAAGAGAAAATTGTGTTCATTAATTACCTGTATTTAGTTTGAGTCCTCTTATGCTGTTTTACAAGCATTTTTAAACAAATTAAACAGAATTAACAAGATTAAACAAAAGATTAGTATCTTTCATTTTTAGAAAACCCTACGTTATGAGACATCATTGAAGGGTCTTCAAAAATCTAATTGTTAAGAGCTACGTAATTTTCTATGAGGAGCATTTTTGCCAACGTTTCCAATTATTTCCTTAGCTTGAGAAGGTAGTATTATTAACAAGAGTTTCTGTCTTTTTTTTTCCCCAAACACTTTATGCTTTTCTATCTCACCTACAAACAAAGTCCTTAAAAGGAACTGATTATTTTCTTCATCATTGCATTTTAATTGTTTGAGAAGTAGGATTTTGGAAAGGATACATTTTCGAAGATAAAATTATATGTAATGCTTAAATTAATGGCTTTAAAAAGACACGGTCACTAAATTCATATCAAGAAATGAAGGCAGAATTCATCAAACAAAACGTTCATTTCCTTCATAAGGAAAAATATATTCCAAAAGAATAAATCATTTGTATTTGGCCACAGTCCTAGTCAGTTGATAAGAAACAAATAAAACTGACTTTTTATGATGAACAGTGTACGATATCTGTGGTAGGCAGAATAAAGTCTCCTCCAAAGATATCCACATCTTAATCCTTGGAGCCTATGAATATGTTATGTTACATGGCAAATGGAGGGGGGCGTGGATTAAGTTTGTAGATGAAATAGAGGTTGCTAATCAGCTGACCTTAAAATATGTGATTATCCCGGATTACCTGGGTGAGCTCAATGTAATCACTTGGTCTTTAAATGTGGAAAAGGGAGACAAAAGACAACCTCAGAAATGGCAGGATGAGGAGGACTCAATCCAACATTGTTGGCTTTGAAGATGGAGGAAGGAGCAAGGAGCCAAGGAAAGTGGGAGGCCTCTAGAATTTGTAAAGGGCAAGGAAACAGATTCTCTCCTACTCAGAAAAGAATACAACCCTGTGGTACCCTGATTTTTAGCTCAGTGCAATCCACATCAGACTTATCTACAAAACTGTAAAATAGTAAATTAGTGTTGTTTTAAGCCCCTAAATTTGTGGTAATTTGTCACAGCAGCAACATAAATTGAATATAGTATCTTTCAATTATTATCTTAAAGACCATAGAATTATATATTTTTTCAATCTATACTTACTTTTTTAAATAAAACTGATTTAAGTTGAGAATGATTTTCATATTCATTCTTCAAAATCTTTGACATATGGAAAGTAATTGCGATATGAAAATTACTTTGTTTTAAAACTAGCAGAATTGATTTCCTTATTAGCAGTGTAATAAAAAAAATATTCAAGGTGATATTCAGACTTTGGCTTTGAAGATGTGTTGAAAGTTAGTGTATCTGCTTTCTCTTCCTAAAAATCACCACATAGTAAAAAAAGAAATGTTTTGAATAAAATACAGAAAAAAAAGGACTTTGAGTAACATTTAAAACGAGAATCCAGGCAAAATTAAATGTTTGGTTACAATGAAAATATTATGTTAATTTTTTCAGTGGAAATTGGAAAACAGATGACAGATGGAGAAAATTGTCTATTCTCATTGGGTTGAGGGATATTACATTTAAGCATATAAATTATCTAAAAATACTATTTTTAAAATATAAATACAAGAATGATAATATAATTGACACTAAATAGTGGAGAAAATTGAAAGACATGGGGGAAGAAGGAACATAAACATCTATGAAATAAAACATTTTTTAACAAGTAGAAGATTTGAGGTATCAAATATAAAGCTATACAATTAATTTCCAGAGCAAAAATACTAACACAACACACCCGACACTGACAGCAAAAATGCAGAAACAATAAAATTACTTAAAAATGTACACAGAAAGCAAAACAAATATAGTATTACAGAATCAATACCCATCTGTTTTATCAATAAATACAGTTGGATAAAAAATATCTACTAACGTAATTCAATTGAAGTAAAAGTGAAAAATGTGACTATGCTCTATTTAAGAGACATAGGTAAACAAAGTGACTATTATTGTTTGATAATAAAATTAATAATAAAATTATACCTGAATATATAAATTTAAAATAGTGAAGCTTGTAATTAAAATAATCAAAAAGTTGAAAAAAGTGAACCCAAATTATCAAGTGATGCAGAAGACCACTTAAAAATGAAGTTTTTAATTTAAAATTAAGATGTTATTAATACCTATGCACCATATAATGTAGCATCAATACTCATAACTCTAAGGCTGTGGCAAAATGTAGTTTACTGAAACAGGTTTCACAAGAGATAAATAGTCTCAATGACCTCATTATCCTAGAAGAAAGGAGTTTTATTTTTAATGTTTTTGTTTACTTATTTTGGAGGGAGAGGGACGGTATTGTTTAATCCAGGAATGCAAGAATAGTGCAATATTAGGAAATCTATCAAGACAATTCATCATATTAATTTAAGAAGAAAATAATATTTCCGTTTTCAGCAAAGCTAAAATTATGTTTATTAAAATATAATTTTCAAGAACTACAAATGTATATATGGGATATTTTCTAACCAAAAAAAATGTCTACGTCAGAAACCAGTGTAGGTTCAGTGGGGGGATAAACAATAGAGATATTCTCATTAAATCAGCAAAGTGATAAGAATATGTACTGTTATCTTTGTCATTTAACATTGGACCAAAGATACTATTCAATTGTTATTAGAAATGAGAAAGAAACTATAGTTTTAAAAATAGTAATCTGAAAACAAAATACCACTATTTGCAGATGTGGATTGCTACAACTTTGTGAAAGGCAATTTTGTAATATCTACCAAAATTAGAACTGCATTTATTCTTTGACTTTTTGATTCAGAAATTTCATTTCTGAGTATTTAGTCATCAAAAATACTTGATTAGGTACATTTATGCCAGGTTAGACATTGCAAAATAGTTTGTAATAGTAAAAGGCTGGGAATAAAACAACACTAAATGTTTATTTTTAGTGGACAAGTTTAAAAAAATGGGACATAATGCAATGGAACAAAACTTACCCCTCAAAAGGAGTTAAAAGACTATATTGTTAAATAAAAAAAATTTAATATGAGGAGCAATGTACAATATGGTAACATTTTTCTAAAAGGGTGACAAAATGTGTACATATGGGCAGTGAATGTATTATATATCTGGAAAAATACAATAATATTAATACATTTATTCACCATGGAATAATCTCAATGGCTGAAAAACGTGTTAAAAATAAATTTTGCATTAAAACCTATTTTAATTTTTCAACTTGAAACAATCTGAACAATGTTGCTGTTTAGTATATTAAAAATAATTGAGACAATTCTCTGTTATCCAAACTTTCATAAATTTTTAAACAAAGTATAAAATGTATACAGTATCTTTAAGAGACTCTCGTAATCTAATGTTAATATGCTCTTCCAGCCTGAGTAAGAAAAGTAACCTTGGTACACTCTGGTTAAGACAGCCACTCTCTCTGCCTTCCCTACTCTATTCACAGGAGAGGGAGGGATTTTTCTGCCCTACTCCTTTTCCAGAGTTCCTAAAACTCGTCCTCTGTAACATCTAAAACTGATCATCCAGAGACAAAAAATATATATATATTTTTTCAACTAAAAATAATGTCATTTACTTTCTTTTTCCCCTGAAATCTGACGCGCCCCCCCCCCCCCAGGACAGTATTTTACCTGCAGCCCTCTCAAGTGGTAGTATGTTTCCTCTACAACTTTGTACCAGTGGAAGTAAAGTAGGCAACTTCCTGGCTCTTCAATGCCACTTCCAGACCATTCTCGCTCTAAAAACTCCCAGCTTTGACACTCGTGCCGTCAAGCTATTCCACCACTTCTACATGGTGTCGTAGCCATACTCAGGAAGATTCTAGCTCCTGACTCATTGTCACTCTAATACTACTCATATCTTAATTCTTTGAGAATTTTAGTATCTACAGATGTGATCCCTCCAAATCTTTCATATCTAAATGTATCAAATGCCTCTTCTTAAATGATCTCATTATCCTCCCATCTCAGTGATTCACTCCTAATAGTCATATTCTGGATCTTTGTGTGTGCCTTAATTGCAAACTTCTGGTTTTCCCAGTTTCTAGCATTATATCTCTGAACCCTCAGTCCTTTTAAAAATCTGAACTCAATAGTTCTTTGATCCTAGTTGACTCTAAAAACTTTTTTTGACTACTAGAGATGGGCTTTCTTTCTCAAACTGGAAAAAATGGCCACTAGCAAACCCTGGCCCAAACCATACAGAGAGTAATTTCATCTGAAGAGCAAACTCATTTCCTCAATATCAACACAACAATCAAATGGAAGGAATGTGGGTAAATGTGTTGTGTCATTTTCCAACATTTAGATCAATTAAAATATATTTAAATCTCTATTTATGGATGCCTGGGTTACTTTCTCACACCTCAGTCTGTGGGGATGCTAGGGTAGGTATTGTGCCTGACAGACCCACTAGAAGCATATGGAGTAGGGAAAAGGTAACTCCTTAAGCAGAAGGATGTGCTCTTGAAAAGAGAGGAGAGAGATTTTGGAAATGTAATTAAACACGTTTTCAATATACTAATCCGTATAAAATAGTAACAATGCTCACCAAGTATTGAGGTGCTCAATAAGTGCAGGTTTTTATGTAAAGGACTTTATGTGCGTCATCTTATCCTATACTAAAACAACCCTGTGAGACAAGATTTGTACCCTTGTTAAACCAGCAAGTAGGCAAGAATATCTGTTGTTGCCATCGCCATTTAACATTGTACCAGAGATACTAGTAAATTACCTAGTAATTAGCTAGTATCTAGCTCAATAGCTCATGAGCATAGTAACACTCACTCATAGATGCTAAATTATTATTAGAAGAGAGAAGTTATATAGTTAACTCTGAAAGAAGTACACGAAGACATTTTATTTAACAAATTAATAGCATTGATTCAGCTGGAACATATACATTTAAATATACTTAATTAGATTTTCTCAGAACTCTTGCAAGTTTGCATTTCTGTAAAGGTAGAAAAACCATCACCAACAACAAATGCATAGTTCCAGTCAGCATTATAACTTATTTTGATCCTTGCATTTTATAACTAGGTTATATACAATACAATTCTAAGAATATTACTTCTTTGCTTATTCTAATTGATCTAGCATCTAAACTCATTTCAAAATGCCAGATAAAAATGGTCACTTAATGTGAAATGTTGGAAATAAGTATATTTTTATCCTAGAGGAAATAATTGTTTTATAGGGAAAAGTCCATAGACACTTTTGGAATGGTATGGAAGTATTACTACAATTGGTCATGGAAAATACGCTTTTTAAATTATATAACCACAAAATATTTACTACATATTACCCCTACAAAGGAAAGTGTAATTTATATCATTTGCCTAGTACCTTGTAGTTATAGAAGGGAGACATTTTAAATTATTTTATTTCAAGATTAAGGTGTTTATAATGATATTTCAAACTCTATATTATTTATAAATATTTAACTATATTTCAGGTATGACCACAATATTTAAATTTTATTTCACAGCTCTTGGGTTTCAAGATCACTAAAGATCTTATAACCATGGTTTCCAAATGTAGGTAGTCTTGTTTAGTTTTTCTAAGAAACATCTTGACATGAATGGAGAGGGTAGTAAAATGAGAAACTCAGTTGACAAAGAAAGTCAATGTGATAGTTATAGGAGACTACCAGTATCCATCTGTTTTTGTGGTTACTCAGTCATTTTAGTACTTACACATTTCACTTCTTATTTCTCTAATGCTGCCATCACCTCCATTTATCTTAAACCTCTTCATTTTTATTACCTTTAAATGAAACATGGAATTAGGATGGGCAATATATTTAAATATTATGACTTTTAGTTCCTTCTTCATGTTGGAGTCTATTATTAAGACCTGAGATAAAATATAAAAGAGGATCATTCAGATAGCAAAAAAATATACAAAAAAATCATGTTTTTAATAAAGTTTTGAAATGCTTTGGTAGTAGGTTTTAACATGAAGGTCTTGCTTATGACAAAAAACACAACGCTTTATTTGGGTTGTACAGATAGTTTACGCATCCTCAGTGAAACATCTGGCTTTGTTTTAATTGTTGTGGTAAAATCGTTATGTATGCACAACACAAAAAGATCTGTTGACCCAATGTTGATCTTTGAGGTCATATTCACTCTTCGATGCTGAAACTTATCAATAATGATATCCTTGAATTAAGAGAACACGTATTTTGGAAGAAAAGATAAATTACTGTATGTTCTGTACCAAAAGTACTTGTTAAGCAAATTAAAGCTTTCAAAAGAGGTTTGTATTCCATCCTAGCTGTCACATTTATAATCAAAATATTAGAATTGAGAGATTTTTAGAGGGCATCCAATTATCTATCCAAAACAATTCAACCTTTCCTATAATAACATTAATTAAACATATTAACCTAGAGATTATCTTGCTTACAGTTTCTGTCTATTATATTGCCTCTTCCCCAGAAACATAGCTAAAATTATCTCTCCTTTTGATAGATGTTTTGTCCCATTTCTGTTATGTTAAGCAAGTCAATCTTTCCTACATAGACAGATTTCATAAGAAGTTTATGCTCAAGCCAAAGATTATTATATACAGGGTGAACCCAAACTCCCAAATTGTATCTCAGATGATTTGGCATAGGACTCTGCCCAGTAGAGGAGAATCAATTATGTTTGAGAAGGGTAGTGATAACAACTGGGCTGAATTAAAAACTTTAGTAATTTTATCCCTTTGAAAAATTATAAATACCCTATAGGTAATTTAAAATGAAGATAACACTCCATCATAAAATAAAATTTGGAGCTTATCCAAAACATGCATGGGCACACACACATTTTTTTTTTTTTTATTTCTAAGTTTTACATTTCCCTTTGTTTTTATTTTTCTGGGGTATTCTTATTCTTGCATATGTATATCCTGCCTAGCGGGTAATTCAGTCTTTGCACATCACTCATTTCCTTCTCTTTATCATCAACTTTGGAATAAAATGAAAGCCCTGTCAACAAAAAGCTGATAACTGATTCCATCGTATCTAAATAACATATATCCTAAATCCTAGATTTCAATTGAGTGGGGCATTATTAACGTGCCATTTAAGAAATATGTTACAGATGGAGAGGTTTTAGGGATGGAGGATTTCTAAAATCTTTGTTGCTGGCACAGGACTGCTTCCTTCCAGTCTTGCCCACAGCTGTCTAGTACTTGCCCAGGAAGCAGTGCTTTTTTTGACCCTGTGTAGCTGACATCCATAATCAGGTTTGCTGATTGGTGGTGATGCATTATCATTTCTCATTCTGAAAGGAAATCAAATTGAAATCAATGAAGCAATGGCTGACAATTCTCCTCTAAAAGCTAGTCATCTTCAGAAACCTTTGTGATTCTTATTTCCTCACTTTCTAAAACAGTCTAAGTTTTGTAATATTGTTAAGACCACTTAGAATAAACTCTAAAATCTTTTAACATTAGAACAAATTTCCTTTTTATAGGTAAAAATTTTACTTTATGGCCAACAGCAAATATTTTTTCGTCACTATCTACAGATTCATACTGATTAAAAGCACATTTATGGGGCCGGCCCCATGGCTTAGCGGTTAAGTGCTCACGCTCCGCTGCTGGGGGCCCGGGTTCGGATCCCGGGTGCGTACCGACTCACTGCTTCTCCGGCCATGCTGAGGCTGTGTCCCACATACAGCAAGTAAAAGGACGTGCAGCTATGACATACAACTATCTACTGGGGCTTTGGGGGAAAAAATGAATAAATAAAATTAAAAAAAAAAGCACATTTATGGTATGAAGATGAGATTATATGCCCAAAGCATCAAAAATGGAAAAATATTCTGTAAATATGAAAATTGATATTAGAATACTCCAGTGGAACATGGAGCAGTGTGTATATTTTTACCCGAGAAGTACCAGTAGGGATGCATCTCCATCTCTAAAATGCCCCATTCTTAGTCTGCTCAGTTGAGATAAAGACTGTTAGATTAATTCTTCCACATTTATAAACCACATTTGCCTGTTTACATCAATTTCTCCATGACAAAATCCTTGAGGGAAGAGATTTTATCTTGCTCACATTCATGTCCATAGCATTTAATCCCATTTCTGACTGATAGTTGACTCTTGATAAATACTTGTTGAATGTTAAATTGTGATTTTCAAAAGACTTCTGTTAAACAGCTTTGAGATTCTTTGCATTTTCATTTGTAATCAGTGATTTTATATTTAAATGACTTGCTTTTGGGACAGAAATGAGTCTCTGACTAATAGTTTTTCAAAAGACAATCTGGAAAAATATTTAAGAAAACTCACACCATGTGAGCTGCAAAAGGGTCAACCATGAGCTGCTTGGGGAACCTCATAAAGCTGTAAGCACCACAGAAAAAGTGACAGGTGGGGAGCCAGGACAATGCATGTTCAATGACATCTAAGTCCTGAAAATGCTTGATGGTAGCTTAAGTTGTGTTGTGCTCTCCAGAACAATCAGGACTAACAAGGTTTTATAAACCCATGTCACTTTGATTAAAGAATGGCACTGCTGAGGAAACTTCTGTTAATGATCAAGTGTTTGGTAGGCCTATTGCTGTTTGCATTTCTTTCTTCATTTTTTTTAAACCTATCAAAGTCAATACTCCCACTGCTACTTTATATTATTAGTTCAACATGGGTATTGGTGTTATTTCAGTCTTTAGAATGTCAATACGTGCTACATCATTGACGTCAGTCCTCTTGGCATTTGAACTGGTTTTCTTGACAATTTCTTTAGGCCTAGTTCCCTTTACTTGGAAAGGTTTCTAGATCAATACATAGCTGTCTTTATGTTTATCACTCCATCCCTCTCTAACTTATCCCTGCCCTCCAAGTTGGCTGTGATTCAGCCTCTAGTCTGAGCTTAGACCACAGAGAATGGAAACACATGGGCCAAACATTTATTAATTCAGTCTAGTGTGATCCTGCCAATTTACCTGTCTTCTCCTTGACCTTTGGTTCACAGCTATGTTTGTGGTAAGTCGAACTCTAATCCTTTAACTCAGTCTCCTAATGATAAAATAATGGCGTTTTAGAATGAAAATTTCCTATTTAGAAGGAAAGTCTTTCCTAAGTTACTTATCTCTCTGTAATGATTTTATTCTTGAACTGATTTTTTATTATTTTTGTGCTTGGCCTCATTTTCAAAATCTTCTTTCTCATGAAATACCCAGTAAGTTTCCTTCTCCTGTGGTACCAGTCTTCTGAGAAAAGTTATTTTCAATTCTTAAAAGACCTGGTAACTCCAACCAGGGGGCACTTTGGCCAAAGTCTACTTTAGTTTATTTCACTTGACTAGACTACAATTCTGGCACCTTTAATTCTCTTACTATAATTAGTCCTATAAAACTGTTTGCAATAAATATTTAGTAAACGCATGAATATCCCAGACATGAGACAATTACAATTGTCATTTAGAGCCCATTCTATGAATATAAGTTCCAAATATGAACATTATTTTAAAACAACTAAAATATTGTGTGCATTTTTTTAAATAAAATATCTTCTAGAATTTTGTCTTGGGCTTTTATAAATATAGAAATAACCCACCCAATGTGAGGTAAGTGTTTTCTTTCCATTGAAGCTGAGCAAAGGATCTAAAATTGTAGTATTTTACTTTGATTTTCCCCTTCCAGGGAGAAAAATACTCTAAAATAATGCAATAAAGTTCTTGCAAATTATTCTTACTTACCAAATTTTCCCTCAAGATAATGGTTCCTGGGGATTCAGAAGTTGTTTAAACTTTACTATTAGCAGCCTTTGAGAGACTTCCTTTATCTTTTCTTTAATCTCTCTCCTTTTAGATGTTATTCCTTCTTTGTGATTTTATCTTCCTACTTTACCTTGAATTGGTATGTGGTTGGCAATTTTTTTACATAAGAGCAATAAGGAAGAAGTTAAAAATTCAAAGAAGTGAGAAAAGATAGTGCAAGGAAATTTAGACATGTTTTATCGGCTTAAGTTAAGACCACAGAGTAAAATACATTAGAGACCTCTAGGGTAATTTTATAATCATACTATTTCTACTCCCGTATTTAAATGGTTGCCCACCTTGCATGGCATCCACTTTTTTCTAGCTTTATTGAGATATAAGTAACATATAACATTGTGTAAGTTTAAGGTGTACAATATGATGATTTGATACACTTATTTATTGTAAAATGATTACCATGATAAGGTTCATTAGCACATACATCACCTCACGTAATTACAATTTTTGTGTGTGGGGGGGAGTGAGAACATTAAAGATCTACTCTCTTAGCAACTTTCAAGCATATAACACAGTATTCTTAACTGTAGTTATCACATGGAATATTAGATCCCCAGAACTTAATCATCTTGTAAGTGGAAGTTTGCACCCTTTGACCAACATTTGTTTCCTTCAAACTCCAGCCACAGGTAACCAACATTCAACTCTCTGTTTCTACATGTTTGGCTGGCTTTTTTGTTCAGATTCCACATATAAGTGCAATCATACAGTATTTGCCTTTCTCTATACGACATTTGATTTAGTGTAATGCCCTCAGGATTCATCCATGTTGTCTCAGATGGCAGGATTTCCTTATTTTTAAGGCTGAATAATATTCTGTTGTGTATATATACCACGTTATCTTTATCCATTTATCTGTTGATGGAGGTTTAGGTTGTTTACATATCGTGGCTATTGTGAATAACACTGCAATGAACATAAGGGTGCAGATATCACTTTAAGAGAGGGATTTCACTTCCTTCAACTAGTTGTGTATTGCTGGATCATGTGGTAATTCTAATTGGGATTTTTTGAGGAAACTCCATACTATTTCCCACAATATGTTTCCCACAGTATGTTTCCCACAGTGGTTGTGCCAATTTACATTTTCATTGACAGTGCTCTAGGGTTCCCTTTTACCCACAACCTCACCAACACCAGTTCTCTCTTGTTTTTCTGCTGACAGCCAGTCTAACAGGTGTGAGGTGACATCTCATTGTGGTTTTAATTTGTATTTCCTTGATGATTACTGATGAGCATTATTGCATGTACCTGTTGGCCATTTGTATGTGTTCTTTGGAAAAATGTTGATTTAGTTCCTCTGCCCATTTGTTATCCAATTTTTATGGTTATTGAGTTGTATGAGTTTGTTATATATTTTGGATACTTAGTCCCTTATCAGATATATGGTTTGCAAATATTTTCTCCCGTTCTGTAGGTTGCCTCCTCATTCTGTTGATTGTTTCTTCTGCCATGCAGAAGCTTTTTAGTTTGATGTAGCCCCACTTCCTTATTTTTGCTTTTGCTGCTTGTGCTTTTGCTGTCATATCCAAATAATCATTGCTAAGACCAATGTCAAGGAGCTTTTTCCCTGAGTTTTCTTCTAGAAGTTTTATGGTTTCAGATTTTACATTTAAGTCTTTAATTCATCTCGAGTTAATTTTTTGAGTGGTGTAAGATAGGGGTCCAATTTTATTCTTTTGCATGTAAATGCTCATGACATCCACTTTTAAATCACTATTAATGACAATAACTTTTTAAGCTCTGTACGATTTTTATTTGAATAATTGAAGTTAAGATAATATATAACTGTTCTTAATTTAATTCTTAGATGCAATGAAATAGAAAAAAATGTTATTCACCAAGATTTCTGTTTATTTGTGCATTATTTTGTTTAATGAAACAGTTTGGGCATCTTTTTTTTGTGAAGGGTAGATGCTAAAAAGTGTAGGAATTTTATTTCAGAGATGAAGAAGGAGAATGAAGGAGAGAAAAAGAAAAATGTAAAGGATGCTAAGAATAGTTCATGGTCTTGGGTTGGTGGAGAAAACTGAAACGGTAAGAGAACAAAACAATTTGGAGAAAAGAAAGCATTATTAAAATTTGTTTAATATAAGTCAAGAGATTCTTATATTAAAAAAGTCATCTTTGCCCATTCCTACCATTGTTCTTTGTGTAATGGGTTCTTTGGAGTAAGGGCAAATCAAAGTAGGATTGATCTATTATCCAAGGTACTGTGGAGTGAAAAAGAATGGAACATACACAGTTGCTGGGGCATGTGGACTACAAGAGGGCGATTTCATTTGCTCTCCATCACTATACTCCTGTTCTCTTATTTTATTAATTGTACACCCTCCTCTGTGTTTGTGTGTTTGTTACCTTATGCTGTTTTTTTTCCCATCAATGGTAAAGGAAATGGTCACTTTTGATGTTGTTGCAATTCTTCACTCCAATGTTGGACACTTTGAGAGAAAGAAACTACTTTAACAATTACAGAATTTATTATGTCTCTGTTCTAAGCACTTACTATTAGTAGCTCATTGAATATTCATAATAACTCCATGAGAGATATGCTATTATCATTAACTTTATTTGACAAATAAGGAAACTCAGGCTTACAGACATTAGGTAACTTGCCCAGGGCACATAACTAGTGAGTGGTGGAGCCACGAGTCAAACCCAGGCCAGTTTGATTCTAGAAGATGTGATATTATCCACTATTCCAGTTGCCTTACATTTTCTTAGTTGTTTCTCTCCATTGCTTCCCCATTTTCTTAGTTATTTCTCTCCATTTCTCTAAATGCATATCATTTAGTCTAGTTATAAGTATAAAAGTTAGTTACATGGAATTTTCCAAATAATCATCACTAAAATAGAACAATTTTGGAAATGAATAAATATAAAAAAATTTGGTAAATTTTCTGTTTGAAAAATGTATTGGTTATTTTTAGGTTGAAAAAGAAATTGATACAAAAAGTCAAATATTGCATCAAAAACCTATGAAATCTGGGGCCGGCCAGTTGGCATAGTGGTTAAGTTTGTGTGCTGTGCCTCGGCAGCCCGAGTTTAACAGGTTCAGATCCCAGCCTGGGACCTACACACTGCTTATCAAGTCATGCTGTGGCAGATGTCCCAGATATAAAGTAGAGGAAATGGGCGCAGATGTTAGCCCAGGGCCAATCTTCCTCAGCAAAAAGAGGAAGATTGGCAACAGATATTAGTTCAGAGCTAATCTTCCTCACACACAAAAACACTATGAAATTCAAAGGTAAAAGGCCATGATTTTTATGAAGGGGTATTAAGAAGCTTTGTTTTTATTATTACTATCATTATTATTAATTGTATTCACATTACTTATTTTACCTAATGTTTATTAAACATTTGCTATGTGACTGCCACTATAATAAACATTTTGTCTTCATCATTTAATTTACTCTTTATCATAATACTATGTGGCATGATCTATGCCTGAAAGTGAATTACTGCCCAACCCATATCTCTCAGTTCTTAACTGGTAGAGGTGTAGCTGATGTCCAGTTCTGCCTTTCTCCATTCTCCAAATGTTCTTGACAATTATGCATTAAGCAAAACATTATTTTTCTGAAATTATATGTATAAAGAAGGGAATGCTTCATACTTTAATAATTTATGTTAATATATAATACATTATTCTAGTCTCTATCAAACATTCGAATATTTTCAGCAATAGATATATGGATTCATATGATATTACACATTATTTGAGTTTCAAACATTAATTTAAAGTCATCAAATATTACATTTTAACAAGGATGGTGAAGTTGGAACAAATATAAAATAGTTATTAAATTACAGTAAAACATAGTGAATATATTTAATTTAGAACTTATAATCCAGGAATTAGAAACATAAAATTGGCCAGAGTTGGCCAACATTTGCTGAGCCCTGAGTGAGGGGTTGGGCTTTGTTCAACCTTCAGTATGACGGAGATGGAAAGAACAAGGAAGTGAGGTTAGAGTAATGAAACCAGTTCGCTAAATGGAAACTGAAAGTGGAATATAAATAAGTAATAGAACCTCTTCCTAGGTGAGGAGATAACATGTCTGGTTGAAATGTTTTCTGCACCTTCATTTCAGGAAGATGCTCTCATTAATATGATGTTTCCTTGCAATCTATTTCCACAACAATCCTGCATAACCAACCACAAAATTTAGTGCATTAAAACTATGACTTATTTATATGATTTGTTGGTTCTGGATTTGACAAATTAGAGTGGGGTTGGCTGGGTGGTCCTGTGTCCTTGAATGTGCTTATCTGGCAGGTGTCTTGCTATCAGTTGATTTGAAGGAAAGAATATGACTGAGCCATGTGTCTCCCATCATCCAGAGGTTAGCCTGAACATGTTCTCGCGGCAAAGGCAGAGGAGCAAGAGAGAGAATGTGTGGAAACCTAAGTCCTCTTGAGACATAGGCTCAGGCGCTGGTCCTATCACATCTGCTGCATTCTACTGGTCAAAGCAAGTCACTAGGCCTCCCAGGATTCAAGGGGTGGAGAAACAGACTCTACCTTTTGATAAGTGGAGCTGCAAAGACACATTGCAATGGGTGGGGCTTCAGAGAAGAAAGAATTGGAACATTTTAGCAATTAATGGAACAGTGAAGAAATACTTATTCAACATTCTTCAAGCTTTCCATAGGGAGGTGTCATCTGGAATGATTCCTGTATGTCTCCACTAACCCCTCATGCAGGTAGAAGGAATGGTGATTAAGTTTGTCTATTGTAGGCAGAATAATGGTGCCTCAAAGATGCCCACATTTTAATCCCTGGAATCTGAATATGATACCTTTTATAGCAAGAAGAATTAAGGCAGTAAGTGGAATTAAATTTGCCAATCAGCTATCCTTGAAATAGGGAGATTGTCTTGGATTAATTAGGTGGGCAAAATGGATCCTTAAATGTGAAAGAGAAAGACTGAAGAGGAGGTCAGAGATAATTTGATGGGAGGAGGATTCAACTTGCCATTGCTGGCTTTGAAGTTAGAGCAAGAGGCCAAGAGCCAGTGAATGCAGGCACCCTCTAGAAGCTGGAAAAGGCAAATAAATTGATTGTCCCTAGAGCCTTTAGAAAGAAATGCAGTGCTGCCAACACCTTGATTTTAGCTTAGTGAGAACTGTGTAAGATGTCTGACTTACAAATATGTAAGATAATAAATTTCTGCTGTTTTAAGTCACTAAATTTGTGGTACTATTTTATAGTAGTGATAGGAAACTAATAGTGGGTTTGGGAGAGGAAGTTAAGTTTAGCCTCTTTCCCTCTCTCTTTCTGCCTGAAGAAAGGGTTCTTCATGGTCTGCTTATTATTATGTTTTCTCTTTAGCACAGCAGGATCTGCCCCACAAAGCAGAGACCTCTTTGCCTAAAATGCAGTAAGCCTCTTTAACTCAGTGTTGGAAAGTCGGAAAGTTATTTTGACCAGGTAGTTAAAGCTACATTCATTAACAGTTTATCAACAGTAAAGCTAATGTATTGTTTTTAAATATTTGTTTCTATGTTGTTTCCCTATTTGAGATAGCAAGTAGAAAGTAAGAGATGTAATTTATTAATCCTCTAAATTAAAAAAAAAAAGCCAAGCCAGTCCTGATGGCCTAGTGGTTAAAGTTCGGTATGCTCCACTTTGGCAGCCTGGGTTCAGTTCCAGGAGCGGAATCACACCACCTGTCTGTCAGTAGTCATGCTGTGGCGGCAGCTCACATAGAAGAACCAGAAGGACTTACAACTAGAATATACAACTGTCTACTGGGGCTTTAGGGAGCGGGGAAAGAAAAGAGGAAGATTGTCAACAGATGTTAGCTCAGGGCAGCAAAAAAAAGTCCTTTTTGTCGCACTTCATACAAGGGACTTTCACCCTCACAGTAGCTCTGCCACTGGGTTTTAAAACACCTGTTTTAGAGATGAGACTAGTAAGACTCAGACAGATTCAGTTCCACAGTGAGGAATGAATCAAAGCTAAAGAAGCGGAGATAGTGAGTTTAGGCAGTTTTTTCGTAGAGTTTGCTTATACAAAGAAGCGGAGATTTCTTTAAAGACCAAAAATCTGTAAATGAATGAATCAGGCTAAGTAAAACAATAAAATAAAATTCACTATAAAAGACGTAAATGAACTATTCAAAAAATTTTAACAAACAATAAAAGTTTAAAAATGTTACTTTTGAAAATTAATTTTAACCTAATTTTAAATGTTTCATGTTATTAACAAGTTGTTATTCTGCACTCTGGAGTCAAATAGTCCTATGTACTTAATGCTATTTGTGGGTTGACTTGAACTAAAAGCTTACAATCTAAATTATTTTTTTACTAGAGGTTTCTTTCTTAGGGTACTTCTTGTATTTAAGTCTATATTCTCCAATAATAACTTAAATTAGCACTTCCCTTATCATAGTAAGCTAATAATGTGACATGCGGTAGTGCAGGTTCTTGAGCAGTCCTCAGGAAAAGGGACTAACTGGTGAATCGTCTGTGTGTGTAGAATCGAGGCAAGAGCAGACTAGCCTGACCTAGAAACAGCAGGATGGGAATTAGCCTGCTACCATCCCAGCAAGCAGGAGTAATTCCAACAGGGCAAGAGAACTAGGTGAGAAAGGACACAGCTTCGCTTTTCAGATGTCACGTTGTGTATTCCCTACGGTGTCATGCTTGTGGTAACCCGGGTTAAGGAATGCTGTCTGCTGATTCTAGAAATATCCATCCACTTCACTGCCATTGTTAAGAAGTCTAGTCAACTGAGAAAATTAATTTCATAGATGTGATCATTAAGTGAAAGAATATTTTCCTTGAGCAGGGAAATGTATGTGAAAGTTTTCTGTGTTTTTTTTTTTTTTAAAGAAAGAATGTGATAGGAAAATGAGAACAAACATACCTGTTATTGAAATGTTTTCATAATGACTATGATCCAACTGAACAATTTTTAAAATAAGAATCAGATTATTTCATATGGTTGGAGAGTAAGACTACTTTTAAACAATTGTTCAAATAACCACTAGCCTCTTAAACAATGTTTTAAACCAAGTAGTAAAGAATGTCTGATATTAATGTATTTGACTACCTCTGTTCTTCCTGTTCGGAGAATGGGTGATAAAACATTTTTATCATATAGTAAATTTGGGGTATTTTATTTACAAGCTTGTTTTCAATCATGTGGATACTCTAACAGGATAAAATAATCCAAAGTGATAAATAAGGTCTTGTTCTCAGCATATAAAAAGAAAACTGCAAACAGTTTCTTGAGTGGATAACAATTCAGTGTTTCATTTGTTTTTGAAATAAGAGGCATTGGAAGACATTATAGAAAGCAAGGCCAAAAGCCAATGATAGTGGCATGTCCAGCTCCATTATATCATCAGTATATTATGGAGGAAGAAATGCAGTTGGGAAAGAAGAAGTAGCCCTTTTCTTTGGTCTTCTCTATATTTCAGTGCAAATGAAATTTACATTTACTCCTGACCTGACAAGCCTTTCTCTCGCTTTTTGAGTAAAGTCATGTGAGGCCTCATCTAAAGAGGACATCAGTATAACTTTACAGCTGTGTGAGCTCAGGGCATTAATCAATGCAGAGGCACAGAGAAAACAACATGTGTTTAATAGCTTGAATTTCTTCTTTTCTTTTTCAGGGGCATTATGTTTCTTAAGTATGAAAAGAAAGGCCCTGAGATATACAATTGTGATATCCAAGTGTGAACAGCTTTTATTCCAGTTCTTTAAAATACACATGGCTATTTCCTCTCCTCCTTATTTGCTTATGTGACTGGATGGAAACATACTTTTAAAAATTTCCTGTGACTGATTATTTGACCTTTCAGAATGGGTGTGAAGAATAATTTATGTTTGATATAGACTCAGAAATAAGGTAATGTTTAGTATTCAGGGTCAAGCGTTTCCATTTCTATCTTTTTTAAAAGACAAGCTACATAGGTGACCATGCAATGATCTTTAAAAATTGCATGTTCAGGGGCTGGCCCCACGGCATAGTGGTTCAGTGTGTTCCACTTCGGCAGCTCAGGCTCATAGGTTCGGATCCTGGGCACAGACCTACACCACTCATCAGCCACACTGTGGCAGTGACCCACATACAAAGTAGAGGAAGACTGGCACGGATGTTAGCTCAGGGCTACCCTTCCTCAAGCATAAAAAAAAAAATGAGGAAGATTGGGAAGAGATGTTAGCTCAGGGCTAATCTTCCTCAGCAAAAATAATAATAATAATCGCATGTTCATCTATCAGCCATTCAAACAGAAAGATTAAAAGAAATTTTTGTGAGTTTCCAGTGTAATAAGTGCATCTTCTCCTGACTCCTCCTGTTTTTCCACACGTATAAGATACGACACAATATTGTCAAGGCAGCAATCACTGTAAATTTCTTAGCTATTTGTGTGTGATGGATGTTGTCAACTTTTAATAGCAGGGGATAGGATGTGTGCTGCAGTAAAACAATTCACAGCATCTATGACTGTTGGTAACTATTGCGCAAAATTCTTTGCAGAAAGGTACAAAAAGAACACTACTATCATACTCAGCTAACTACCTACCAATAGTCATTACTCCCTGCTTTTCTAGAGGACATCTCATTGTGTTCCAGGTTAGAAATACTATCTTTCTCAGTCTTCTTTGCAGTAGGGATGGCCATGCCATTGAGATTTATTCTATGATATTTAAGGGAAAAGCTGCAGTAGGGGTTCGTCGGATAGTTTTTTCTTACTTGATAAAAGGGGTAGGATGCAATGCATGACAACCTAGGTCTTCTCTCCTTCCTCCTGCTGGGAAGGGTTGTGTCAAGCCTGCAAGTTCAGCAGCCTTCCTGTGATTGGGGAGTGACAAATACAATACGAAATTTAACACTATAAGGATGATAACAACACTTCACATTTGTTGAAAAAAAATATTTCAGTGTAATAAAGAATCTGTCTCAAGTTTTAATATTTGACTGCTGATAGCTTTCAAGTCCCTCATTCTCTCTTCCTCTTCAGCCCACATCAGAAAAGTTGATAAGAAATCCCAGTGCTCCCCATCGTGGCACCAAAGGGCAGTTCAAACCACATAAGCCACAGCCCATGCATGGACAGGAAATCTTCCTCCAGTCCCACTCTTTGTCCACAAGAAAAGCCAATCCAGTCTTAACCTATTCTCTTAAGCCATATTCAGATCTGCTTGGGAGCATGCGTTTCTGTCCCCAGAAAGCCTCATAAGTTTTTTTATACCCTCTTGGTAGGTGCGTGGTGTCATCAGTCTCCATATCCAATCCAAATTTTGGATGGGATGTCCATTTTGCTTCTATGGAGTAACCTCAACCATTGGCACTGTGAGCAGGATATCCAGGTGATGATCACAACCACCAGGAGTCTTTCTTCTTTTGCTTTAGCTTCCTAGTTTGCTCTGCTGCCTGCTGCCTAGCGTGCTCTTCCACCTGCTGGCCAGCTTGAGCTTTAAGCTATTGCCTGCTGGAAATCTTGCTCTTGCTGCTTTGTGCTGCATTTGTTGAATTCTACTGAGCCTCTGTTATAGATTTAACTGAATTAAGTCAGTTTCAATAACCGATGTTTAGGGACAGGGATATGGGTTTGGGGTCTCTTTGTAGTGGCCTTGGGTCATGCGTCTCTGCATGTCTGTGTATCACAGATTGAAATGATGTGAATTGATTCCAGCAAAAGCTACAATGGATGCTAGGATCAGGGGAACAACTCTTACCCTGTGAATATGCATGAGTTCTGTGTCTCAACCAGGTGTTGGACCCATCTGTAGCATGCTCAGGAGAAAGCCTAATACACTGCATGATATAAAAGTCCATTGAATGGTCACTAAAAACAAGGGGCTCACCAGGATGCCATAAAATGCCTTTGCCTCTACTGCCTATACCTCTGTCATGAAAAAGATCCTGATCCTTAGAATTTTAGGGAAAAATACCCCATGCACTCCCAATGCACAGTCAAAGAGTTAATTCAAACTTAACTTAAGCCTGGGGTACTTAAACCTTATAAAGTGACCAATGTCATGGAGGAGGCCCGAAATCCTAAAGATACTGATTTGAGATGTTCTAGAGGAAGAAATTTATAAATATGAGTACAGTAGAAATGACGCCCTTGAAGTATCTTCAGTACAAACAAACAAAACACCTGGATATAGGGGAGGTAACAAAACCTGAAAAAGAGGGCCACAATTTGATCCAATTGCAAATTCAAATACTTGCAAAAAAGAATTTGTGACAAAGATAAAAGGGAGTAGGTTGACTTTGGCATCTCCAGAACATAGGTTCTAAATTAACTTTAACATCTGCCAAAAAGCGCTAATTAGAAAACTTGAATAGACTTAGTCTACACTAGGTCTCAAATTAGAGTTAAACTTGGGGATTCCATTACGTTTAAACCAGGTACTCCCTCTACTCTTAGGAGAGTTAGCAAACATAAAATACAGGACAAAAATAGATATGCTTTACCTTATCCATGAGAACTATTGCCTTGCCTGAATTCTCCATAGCCATAGCATCTATTGCCCTAAAATATCCCATGGTAGGCATGAATCTGACTCAATGAATAATAAATTAAAATTAAATTATGTCTTTTGCACTTATAACTAGCTTGACAAAAAGGGCCTCCATGAACGTCCACCCCTGATTAAGATGGTTAATACAGCTCAATATAAATTAAAACAGTATCTTCAAAGATTCAAACTCATTGTATAAGACCTATTTAGAGAAAAGGTGATTTTGCACACTGCTTTTCTATTTAACAACCAAATTTAGCTTGTTCTTAAACTTGGAAAGAAAGACTGGCACCTCCTAGTAGATTACCACAACTTTAATGCTGTGGCCTCAACCATTAAGGCCCTTATACATAATATTATTGACATTACTGACTTCATCCAATCAGTAAATGATAAATACTCTGCAGTCATACATTTGGCTAATATGTTTTGTTCTACACCTCTTTCAATAGCCTCTCAGCTGCAGTTTGGCTTCATCTTCTAAAAGGCACAATACACATGTATCCTGCTGGGTTATCTCAACAGCCTTGCCATCACACATAATCTGTGCAGGCAAGATCTTAATTACATTCAATTTTCTCCCGTAGTAAAGGCATAACATTACATTGATGACATCCTCTTCCAAGGAGATTCATTTGACCTACCCATTAAGGACATACAGATACTCACAAAGGAGTTCACATAAAGGAGTTGGGCTATTATCTCACACATAATACACATAGTAAAAGACCCTACCACTCCAGTAAAGTTCTTGACAATTGTTTTTTCAAACAAGGGCCCCTGCATGTCTGACACTGTAATGGCACAGCTATTGACCTTCTCACTACCCACAACATTAAAGCAAGACCAACACAGTTTAAGCCTTTCTGAGTTCTGAAGGCTACATATTCCTTTTTACAAATTTTACTTAAGTCTGTTGTGATGTTACTCACAAATTAGACCACATTGAATGGGCCCCCAATAACAAAAGTCTCTAGAATCTGTCCAAATTGTAATATAACAGGTACTCCCATTAATGCCCCCAGAGACTCCTTCACAATAGAGGCTTTAGCAACCTCCTATCATTCCTCCTGCAGCGAGCAACAAAAAGAGTTAATATGCTTTATAGGCAATAGTGTCACCATTGCATGTGATGGAGCTTTCTGGAGAGTTGCTGCTTTTCATCCCTTAACTAGGACATCACTTATTGGTGACTGGACTCAAGAATAAACAAAATTGACCCATCCTCAGCTAGCCATTTTAGCACTGGATACCAAGGCCAACAATCAGCCTCATTTGCATGTGTTTAGACTCTTCAGATGTTGCCAATGGTCTGGTCATCTGATCTGGTCAATGGTGGCAAGAATTATCCAAGGTTGCCACCTTTGGGATAAAGAACTTTTGGAAATCTTTTACCTCATAGTTACCCAAAATATAAATCAAGGTCATACATGTTTTTATACATACTAAAGACACAGTAGGTCCCATCCAGATATTCCTTATCCACTTCAGAGTTCCAGGTATTATTAACAGTGACCAAGGCACACATTTCACTTCAAGAAATATACAATGCAGTTCTCTTAAACAGAATATTCAAGAGCATTTTCACTTCTTTTAGTGAACTCAAGCTACTTTGTCTCAAAAAGTGCCATAATGGCTTACTTAAATTTAAATTCAATTAAATAGAACATGGCATATTTCAGTCTTAGTCGAACATGAGGGGTGAATTATAATGAAGAATCCGTCTTCATTTTTGATGTTTGACTGATGACAGCTTGCAAGTTCTACCACTTCCTCTGCACCGTCTGCCTCACATCTTGGGAAAGCTGATAAGGAAGCCAGGTGTTCCCTCCTTTGGTGCTGACAGGAAATTCAAACCATGCAAGCCACTGCCTGTTTGTGCATAGGAACTCTTACTCCAGTCCCATCCGCTAACTGTAGTCAAAGCCATCTCCTTTTCCTGCTCGCTCAAACCCTTTTTGGACATGCTTTGGAGCCTTACCTGTTCTCTCAGAAAGCATCATTATGTGATAAATAAACATTTTCATGCTTTCTTGATGTGTTTGTGGCATTATCAATCTTGACAACAGAAACAAATCTGGGGTGGAGCAGTTCATCCTATTTCTGTAGAGTGTCCACAACAGTTAGACTATATTCTAATTCTCATAAAAATCCTATAAATTAGATACTGTTATTACGTCTATTTTTGAGAGGAGAAAAATAAAGCAAAAAGAGATTAAGTAGGTTGCCCAAGGTCAGATGGCAATTTTGTGATGGAGATGGGAAATGAACCCAAGAGATCTGAGCCCAGAGCTGTGCTCTCATGCTCTAACTAAACTGCTTCTCAAAGTGATAAATGAGCAGGAGGATAGAAATTACTTCAGATCCTGGTGGCACTAGTAGGCCTTGCACTAGCCCTAGACTATCTGACTCTAGGCTTGTTTTTGTTTTTAAGAAATAGTATCCTATTTTTTGAGCTGCTTTATTTGAAGTTTATGTTACTTTTTCTTGAAAAAAGTTCTAATTATACAGCATAGATTTTGTAAAATCCAGATTTGAATCTATAGTCAATCACTGATTAGATGTGAGAAACAGAAGAAATTTATTTAGCTTCTCTATGCCTCCCTCTCCATAAATGTAAAATGGGAAGACTATTTCCATTAGAGAATTCTTATTATGATTAAATAAGATAATATGTTAATAACCTTAGATAATGCCTCTCACATATTAGAAGCTCAATAAATGAAGGTTAAAATAATGTATTAGCCCTTATAAATTATATATAAATATTCTGTAAGAGACTTAACTACTTATTCATGGATCAACAATTGTGGTACATACAAAACACCTTTTGTTCTGTGAACGCACTGTGGGAAGTTTTAGAGGTGATGCAATCACTCTGATTTGCTTTTGAATTATGAAGAAGATACTCTGAAGAGATATTGAAGCAAGAACATGTTCATCCTGACATATTTACCTGGATGTGTGCTCCTTCACAATAGAGACTAATATTGTTATTGAGAAGGTAGTTAATATAGTCATAGTGTCAGAAACTTGAGAGTAGAAATCCATGACACAAAAACGTTGTGGGTGAAAGTGAATTATTTTTGGCAGTGTAACGGATACTGAGTGAAAAAATGCATTGACAGATTAATATCTCTATATCAAATGAATGGAGTACATTATTCTACCAGGATATGGAACACAGACCTGAAATGTTAGCCAGCATTGGACTTATTATCTGATTAAAGTTAGAGGGATCAATCCCCCATCAATCTTAAACATCCTTCAGGTTTTTGGCACTGTTGATGATTGACTGGGGATGCTGATGGGAATCACCATGCCTATCTAGTTCATGTCTTTGATGGTGGCTTAAACTTTGCAGCTTCTGCTACAGATATAGACTTGAAAGGGAATACACTCCAGTGGATTCTACTTGGCCTTGCATATGATAAAAGCCTTGTCCATGGATTAGGGAGCCAAAGAAGATAATCTGCCAGTTGCCTAATATATCTACTTCAGTGTTTGTTTGTTTTCAAATAGCAAGAGCTTTCTCCAGTTTGCCTAAACAAAAGAAACAAGCCAAAAAAATTGAGGATGGAGTGAAAGTAGGGAAAATTATTAAAATAACACTGAACTATCTCGTGGCATACAAGGAAGAGTATGACAGAGTAGGCAGTAGGTATTGTTGGATTCTCTTTTGGGAATATTGTCATTAATATGACTCAGCTCCCAAATACCAGATCCACTCTTATAATTACCACGGATGCATTTTCATACAGCCAAGTTGTATTAGAAACCCTGGCCTTGATCAAGCAACTGAAAGTGGCGGTCACATTGTCCCAACATGGCAGCTGTCATTATAACCATGTGGATGGTGGATGTGTGGATAGTTTCAGGATAATGAGGCTGAGAAGTGCAGTTTCTAGAAGTGCTTAGGAGGCAAATAAAGCAATAAGTATGCCCTGCAAATGCCGTAACTTATGGGTCTTTAATATATGATAAAGTTCAAAATTAAAAAATTAGTAAAGAGTGACATCAAGAACTAATTTCCTTTTTCCATGTTTCCCTATAGTAAAGCTTCAGATATAATAACTAACATTTGTAAAGCCTTTAAATGATAAATTTAAATTTGATCCATTAATTAAGCTGGCATTATCCAATTAATAGATGAAGAAATTAAAACCTCAAAAGGGTAAATAATTTATGTTGAGTTTCTACATGTGCTTTTCCCATAGAATTGTTTCATATTTTTACCCTTTGCATTTAGAACCTAAAAAATAATTTACAATAAATTTACAGTATGTTTATTTGTTGTTTCTGTAGATAAATTTGCCAACCAACATTTGCTTCTGAAAATGAGAAAGCTCTTTGCAATTTTCGGTAGGAAAACAATATACATTAAATATGTTCTATGGCATACGACTAATATCCTCTATTTTATTTTATATTATATTTTAAAAATTTAAGTTTTATAGTACTGGAAACCATATAATTTTAAAGCTAATAACAGTAGCAGTAAACATTTTTCAAATTAAAATATTATGATATTAAACCAATTGCCAATTATTAAACAATACCCTATATAAAATATGACAATAAGATTAGTAATACTAATAACATACAGTTATTGATCATTTATCAAAAGCCAGAAACTGCTCTAAGATTTTTTAAATTATCACAATTTAACCTTCAAAATAACTTTATGAGGTAAACATTACCCCATTTTATGCATGAGGAGACCCACACACTAAAAAGTAATTTTTCCACACCCTAGTATAAGTGTCAGAACTGAGATTCAAATTTATATTTGTTTGACTTCAAATATTGTTTTTTCTTTCACCTTATGTTGAAAAGGTCCACATTTTTACCAAGACAATTCAAGTCCAAAGGGTCTCACTACTTCTCAAGAATACTGAATTAACATGGATGTTTTCTAAATTTGATCTAAGCTTTGAATGAACCCTAACATCAAAGAGCAGATTGTGATACCATCTATTAAAAAAGTCATTAAAAAAGAACAGATGTTATATTTTTCTTACAGGACAGCAGGTGATATTGAAAGCCAAAAAATTGTCAGGACACATTTTCTACCTATCCCAAAGCTCATCAAAAATATGTTATAAAATTTAATGTCGAGTTACGATAAATACTCACTGAAAAACTAAATTCATCAAAGTACTAAGTAAAAATAAAAATCATCCAATGCCATCACAGACTTAAATAGGAAAAATGTAAAGGGCACAAATCAATCCACTTCTTTCCTCTTGCTTAATTCAAGCCATCAGTGAGGTGTAGGTAACGAAGGTAATACAATCTTAAGATGCATAATAGAAGTTAATTGCCTAGATAATGGGAAATAATATCCCCATTGGACTGTGTTGGTCAGGACACATATGGAAGAATAGAATCAATTTTGAGTTCCTAGGACTTTACTTACACCCATATTATGGCAATTAACAACTTGGCTTATAGGCAGTTTTTTATGTATCTTTCTTCCACCATAGACTGTGAATTACATGCATGCAAGGACCATGACTTATCTAATTTTATGTCATTGGCACCTAGCAGAAAATGTGGCTATTAGTATTTGCTTAATAAAGCATTACATTCATTAAAGCACCCATCTTATCTCCTTGGACTCTTGCCATAATATCATGACTGTTTCTTTGCCTCTCTCTTCATCTCTCTGCATTCCATTCTCCAAATAAATGCTCAAGCAGTAAAGTAACCTCGCCAAAGTCACAGAATTAGTAAGTGACAGACATTGGCTAGAACCTAGGTAGACCGACTTCAGAGTATCATTTTCAAAATCTGATTCTCTAATAAAATCTTATCCCCTCAAGCACAAGCAAAGCAAAACAACCAAACAAAAATAAAGTTATTTGAAAGGGAGTTAATTTTCTTGTCTGAGTGGCAATCTCTACAAATTAAGGTGTGATGGGCACCAAATTTTGAAAGAGACTTGGATAAACAGAAGTAAAGAAACAAAGAGGTAACCAGGACCATGAGCTGGTTGAAGACACTTCTATATAACGAAAAACTGAAAAAACAAGAAGAATTTCAGCTTAAAAAAAATCTTGTTTGATGATATATCTGTTTGCCATCTTTAAATTATTAAGGCCTCTCATGAGTTAAAATGTATTCTGAGCTTTTCCAGAATTTCTCTGGCATAAAATATGTACTTAATAACTGTTTGATTGCTTAATTAGCTAATGATAAGTGGATACAAGAAATACAGAAACCAAATAAAAGGTAATGAAACAAAGATCTTTAAAAGTAGCAGGGTATTCCAACTACTAAGGCTATGAAGAGAATCCCAGAGAATTGAGCATAGGTAATGAATAACTACCAGTAGAGAAGGTTGGGCTATTTGCCTATCACCTATCTATATTTCTATCCAAATTCAATGCTGTTTAGCAAGATAAACTATGTAAATGTGGCACAAAGATTATAACAGTTTAACCATTTTTGTTAAAAGAAATATACTGATATTCTGAAAAGTTTCCACTGAACAATATAATTGTTATATACAATTGTAGGAATTACACATTATGCAATTTATAATAATGCTCCAAATTAAGCTGTCACCACCTTGTCACTAGTGAACATTTTACAAGATTACAGTGTCTTATCCTTAGTTAACAAATGATATTTATAAAGAATGAACCATATAAAATTTTCTCTATGCTTTACTGAGATGTAATGATTATTGTTTTAATATGATTTTCATAGTAGAAAGAAGGGATACTAGATCATCATCATCCTTATTTTCCTCTTCCTCAGTTTTATTTAACATTGTGTTTTATAGAGTAACTTGTCCTGGAAAGCAGGTAACTAGTCAGAAGTTTGTGTTCTTGCTTTTGCTCTTGCTAGATGTATGGCTTTGAGCAAATAACTCGTATCACTTTGAGTCTAAATTCTCTCATCTCTAAAATAGGGGAAATATCTACCTTGTATGATTTTTTGGAGGTTAATAATATTCAATATGAAGCACCTAGCATAGCACCTAACACATGGTACGTAATATAGTTATTGTTTTTATTTTATTATGGCATAGAAAAATGTCAAGTATTTGTTTTATCCTCATAATCCTGTGGAAAAAATGTAGAACAGTGCTGAAAATACAAATTGAGTTTCAAGATTCTATGTAAAAACTTTAAGGTCACATAAATTATAAGTGGCAGGAGAGAGAAACACATCTGAAATGTCAGAATAAGGACCTTTGAAAATCTGCTCATCCATAAAAGCAAAGAGGACAATAGCAAAAATGTCAAAACAAACTTTTTCAGAATTCTGGAAATTAACTGAAGGCTTATGGTAATCCTCTCAGCATTTATTAAAGAAAGATGGCCAAATCTTAGAACAATGACTTTGTGGTGTTTTAACATTCCCTACTCCCATCCCTCTATTCTCAGTTTTGTGATAGCCATGAAAATCAGCAGTCTTAGAACTCAGCTATCGTATAGTTCCAAAATCAGCTATTTGGAACCACAATAGCTAAGAAAACCAGTAGCATAGCACTGAAGGGTAGAACAGTTTTGGAGCTCCCCAAAAGTCTCATTCTCAGAAAACTGTCAATATTTTACCTGTCTGGTAGATCCTTGAAAAAGCACCATTCATAGGGGTTGTTTTAATTTGGCTTGATTTAGATGTTTTCTCATTAAGCTAGCTCTATTTCAAGGGCTTTGTCGAAAGCAACCAGCAACAATTGTTTAACATGGCTAGCTGAGGCAGCAATACCAGTTGGGGCAAACAAGAGGCTGGCCAAAAAATTTAAAAGGAAAATCTAGAGAATATGAGCCCATGGATACTTTGAAGAGCTATGCTATATCCCTGGGAATATAGAAGGTCATGTGTAATGTGCAGGGATGTGCATATGCCCAGTAAAGATCTGAAAAAGTCCTAATCTCTCACCTCTGACTGAACTTGAGGCACAATGCAAGCAGGAAGTGACAGCTAAGACAGAGTTGTAAAGGCATACCCCAACAAACACAAAGAGCCACCTCTCAGATTGGGAGAATTATTGGTTCAAGGCAATTAAGGAAATATATTTTTAATCATTAGGTGAACATTAAGCTAACCAAGCAGACAGACTTCAGAGGTCATACATAACAAAGAATACAGATTACAGAATTAGTCTAGAAAAGTCACTAAATAAGCCAACAGCAGTAGCAACAATAACAACAATAGGAACAAAGTGTAAGCAATAACATATCCTAAGGGGAATGGTGAATTTTATTTCCAGAGTTGCCACATTATATTATTTAAAATGTATGAAACACCCAAAGAGAAAGGAAAGAATAGCCATAAGCTTGACAAAAGCAGTTAATAGAAAGTTCTATGCAGAAAGCTTGAACATGGTTTTAGAAGGCAAAACTTAACATCAGCTATTATAAATACGTTTAGAGAAGTAAAGTAAATCATGTCCAAAGGAATTAGAAAAAGGAAAGTTAATAAACAATGCATCACCAAATAAAGAATATCAATAAAGTAATAGATTATAAAGAACTGATCAGAAGTTCTGGAGTTAAAATGGAAAGTGACCGAAATGAAAAACTTACTTGAGAAACTCAACAGCAGATTTGAGCAGTCAGAAGAAAGAATCATGTAACTTGAAAATAGGTCAATTGTTATTTTTCTGTTTTCTGAGTAGAATGAAAAGAATGAAGCAAAGTAAGCACAGCTTCATAGACCTATGGGACACCATTAAGAGTACCAACCTATGCATAATGCGAGCCATAAAAGGAGAGAAGAAAGAGAAAGGAGCAGAAAGAATATTTGAAGAATTAATGGCTCAAAACTTCCCAAATTTGATGAGAAACATTAATCTACACATCCAAGAAGCACCACAAATTCCAAGTAGGATAAACTCAAAAACATCCATACCTAGACATATCATAGTAGAACTATCAATAACCAAAGAATAAGAAACTTGCTTGAAAGTAGCAAGAGAAAAATTCCTCATCACAAACAAGGAATTCTCAATAAGATGAACAGCTGACATCTAATCAGAAACCATTAAGGCCAAAGGCAGTAGATAACATATTCAAAGTACTGAAAGGAAAAGACTATCAGCAAAGAAGTCTATATCCAGCAAAATTATTCTTTAAAAATGAAAGAAACATTAAAACATGCTCAGAAAACCAACAAACTGAAAGAATTCATTGCTAGCACCCTGCCCTACAAAAATACAATAATCAAGATAATCCTTCAGGCTGGAATGAAAGGACCTCAGACAGTAACTTGAATCCACATGAAGAAATAGAGGTAACTACATAAGTAAATATTAAAAAACCGTAAAATGTATTTTTGTTTGTAACTTTTATTTTCATATCTGATTTTAAAAGAAAAATGACATAAATTAATAATTATAAAACTATGTTAATGTGCTTATAAGGTATAAAGATATACTTTTTATAACAATAACAGTATAAAGGAGGAAGAAGTAAAGGGAGTTATATTGAAGCAAAATTTTTGCGTAATTTAATCACCAAAACTGAAATTATGTTGGTATTAATGCAAACTGGATTATTTTAAATTAAGGTGTTGATAGTAATCTCTGAGGAAATCAATAGGAAAATAATTATAAACAAAGTATAAAATAAATGACAAGGGAAATTGTGCACTAGAATATATCTATTTAACACAAAAGAAGACAGTATTAGAACAATACGGAAACATCAATGTATTGAAAACAAATAGCAAGATGGCAGACATCAGTCCTACATTATCAGTAATTACATTAAATATATATGACTTAAACACAACTTCAAAAGATACAGGTTGGCAGAACGCATTAGAAAGACATGATTCAACCATATACTGTGGATGAGACATACTTTAGATTCAAGGACTCAAATAAGTTGAAAGTAAAAGAATATAAAAAGATATACTGTGCAGATAGTAACCAAAAAAAGAGCTGGAGTGGTTATACTAATATCAAACAGAATGGTGTGTAAGAAAAAAAAATGTTACTAGAGGTAAAGAAGTGCATTTTATAATGGTAAAAAGGCCAAACCATCAGGGATACAATTACAGAAATATGTGCATCTAACAACAGAATCCCAAAATTCATAAAGTTAAACTGACTAAAGGGGGAAATAGACAATTCAACAATAGTCAGAAACTTCAATACTCCATTTTCAACAATGGATAGAACAAGTAGGCAGAAGGTCAAAATAGAACTAGAAGACTTGAATAACACAATAAACCTAGTAGACCTAATAAACATCTACAGAACACTTGCACCCAACAATAGTAAAGTACACATTCTTCTCAAGTATACCTGGGACATTCTACGTGGAAGAACATATATTTGACCATAACATAAGCCTCAATAAATATGAAATTATAAAAAGAATATTCTCTGAAAACAATGGAATGAAATTTCAAATCAGTAATGAGAGAAATTTGGGATATTCATAAATATGTGGAAATTAAACAACACATTCTTAAATAACAAATGGTTCACAGAAGATATCACAAAAGAAATTAGAAGATTCTCTGAGAAATTTCAAACACTTTGAGAAAGAAAGCAAAAGCACAATATAACAAAACTTATGGGAGGCAGCTAAAACAGTGCTTAGAGGGAAATTGATGACTCTACATGTCTAAATTAAAAGGAAAAAGGGTCTTAAATCAATAACCTAACTTTCTATCTTAACTTTCTATCTTAAACTAGAAAATAAAAGCCAAGTCAAGACAAAACAAGCAGGAGGAAGAAAGTAGGAAAACATTACAGGGGAAGTAAATAAAATAAGGAATAAAATAACAATGGAGATAATAAATTAAAAAAGTTCATCCTTTGAAAATATTGACAAGCCACACTGACAACTATTTAGCTACACTGGCCATGAAAAAAAAAAGAACACTTACATTGCTAAAATCAAGATTGAAAGAATGGACATCATTACCAACCTCATAAAACTAAAAATGATTATAAAAGAATATTATGAGAAACTACATCTATAAATTATATGAGCTAAATGAAATGGAGCTAAATGAAATTCCTAGGACACAAAATACCAAAACTGACTAAAAACAAATAGAAAAAGTAAATAGACACACCACAAGTAAAGAGATTGAATTGCTAATAAAAAATTTCTACAAAGAAAAGCTCAGGGCCAGATGGCTTCACCGCTGAATTGTACCAAATGTGTAAATAAGAATTAACACCAATCCTTTCCAAACTCTTTTAGAAAATAGAATAGGATTAAACACTTATCAACTCATTTGATGAGGCCAGTATGCCCCAATAGCAAAATCATACAAAGATAATAAAGTCAAAGAAAACTACAGATCAATACCTCTTATGAATATAGATGCCAAGATTCTCAACATAATACTAGCAAACCAAACCCAGCAACATATAAAAAGGATTATACACCATGACCTACTGGAATTTATCCCAGGAATACAAGGTTGTTTCATTAAATGAAAACCAGCAATGTGCTATACCATATTACTAGAGTAATGGACAAAGCATATGATCATCTCACTAGCCATGGAAAAACATTCGACAAAATCTAGCACCCTATCATGATAAATACATTCAACTAACTAGACATGCAAGGGAAATTCTTCAAGCTGATAGAAGACTTCTAACAAAAACTCATAGTTCATATTACACTTAATGATGAAAGATTGAAAGCTTTCCCCCTAAGATCAGGAACAGAATAACACTGTCCACTCTCACCACTTCCATTCAACGTTGGCTTGAAGGTTCTAGCCAGGAAATTAAGCAGGAAAAATAAATAAAATATATCCAGACTGGGAAGATGTAAAAGTATCTCTATTCTTAGGTGACCTGATCTTACATATAGAAACTCTAAAAGAACTCACATACCAAAAAACTAAATAAATAAAATTAATAAACAAGTTCAGATAGGTTACAAGATAAAAAATCAACATACAAAACTCAGTTGTATTCTTATATACCAGCAACGTACAATTTGAAATTAAATTAATAAATTGATTTAACGTACAATAGCATTAAAAACAAGAAAACACTTAGAAATATTACAAAAAAAGTGAAAAACTTGTACTCTGAAGGCTACCAAGCATTATTGAAAGAAATTTAGAAGACCTAAATAAATGGAAAGATCTACCATATGCATAGACTGGAAGATTTAATTTGGTTACTGTGGTAGTACTTTTCAAACTGATCTACGCATTCAGTATAAACTCTATCAGAACCCCAGCTACCATTTTTTTTTTTTTTTTTTTGGAAATTAGGAAGCCAATACTAAAATGCATGTGGTAATGCAAGGGACCTAGAATATCCAAAACAATCTTGAAAAAGAAGAAAAAATTTTGAGGTCTCATACTTCTCTACTTCAGCATTTACTACAGAGCTAAACAAACAAGATTGTGTGGAGCTCACACAAGAATACACATACGAATCAACAGAAGAGAATCTAAAGTCAGGAAATAAACTCGTACACCCTCCACAAGTATGCCAAAATAATCCAATGGGCAAGAATAGCATTTTCGAAAAATGTTGCTGGAACACCTAGATAACCACATGTAAATGAGTGATGCTGGAACCCTACTTCATAGCACACAAATAATTAACTCAAATTGGATCATAGACCTAAATTTAAGTGCTACAATTATAAAATTCGTGAAATAAAACAGGAGTAAAATTATTGAGAACTTGGATTAGGCAATGACTTCAGAGAGATTACACCGAGATCACAAGTGGCAAGAAAAAAAACTGGATAAATTGGACTTCTTCAAAATTAAAAATTTTTGTGCTGAAAATGATAGAATAAAAAAATGAAAAGACCCTACACAATAGGAGAAAATATTTTCAAATCATGTATCTGATAAGGGGCTTGTATATACAATATATAAAAAAACTCTCACAACTCAATAATAAGAGAGAAATAAAAAAATGAATAGACATTTCTCCAAAGATCATATATAAATAACCAATAAGAACATTAAAAGATGCTTAACATTAGGAGCTAATAGAGAAATACAAATCAAACTCACAATGAGATCCCACTTTACCCCTACTAAGATGATTATAGTCATGAAAGATGAACAATAACTATTTTCAAGGATGTGGAGAAATGAGAACCATCATTCACTGCTAGTGAGGTTGTAAAATGATGCAACTACTCTGAAAAACAGTTCAGTCATTCCTCAAAATGTTAAACATATTGTTGCCCTGTGATGTAGTTTCAGTTCTAGATGTACACCAAAGAGAAATTAAAACAAATGTCTATGCAAAAACTTGTACACAAGTGTTTACAGCATCATTATTTGTAATAGTCAAAAAGTAGAAACAATGCAAATGTCCATTTGTATTGAACGGATAATGGATATACCTAATTGAATGGATGAATGAATAAACACTCTTTGATATATACATAACATGGAGTACTATTTGTCAAGTAAAATTAATGTTACAACATGGATAAACCTTGAAAACATTATGCTAACTAAAAGAAGCTGGTAAAAAATGATCACATTATATGATTCCATTTACATGAAATGTCTCTAACTGACATAGATCTGTCTTTGACAGATCTATATAGAAAGTAGCGTTTTCTAGGAGATGGAGGGAGGGGAAAATGGAGAGCGACTGTTAATGGATATGTGGTTTCTTTTTGGGGTGATGAAAGTATTTTAAAATTAGTAGTAATGATTGCACAACTCTGAATATAATAAAAACCACTGAATTTACATTTTAAAAGGGTAAGTTTCATGGCATATACGTTATACCTCAATAAAGCTGTTATAACAATAATAGTAGGTGGCAGAAATAAGATTTGACTGCTGACTTCACTACTGTTTCAATCTGAATTCCAGTGTGCCTATCACAATAACCATATAGATTTTACCAGCTTTCAGATTTACACTAGAAAATCACTGCAATGAACTGAATGTTTGTGTCATCTCCAAATTCATATGTTGAAATCTAATGCCCAGTGTGATGGTATATGGACATGGGGCCTTTGGGGGATGATTAGGTCATGAAGGTGGAGCCCTCATGAATGAGATTAGTGCCCTTATAAAAGAGCTCTCTTGCCCCTTCCACTCTGTGAGAACACAGCAAGTCACCATCTATGAACCAGGAGCAGACTCTCACCAGACACCAAATCTGCTGGTGCCTGGATCTGGGACTTCCCAGCTTCCAGGACTATAAGAAATAAATTTCTATATTATATAAGCCACCCTGTTTATGATATTTTATTATAGCAGCCCTAATGGACTAAGACAATCACCACCCACCTCTCTGCAGATTGTGCTTTCCCTCCACCTCAGGGCTTTCCAGACTCCAGAGATGTCCACATGCATCATTTCATTTTGATTCTTTCCAAAGCCTTATGAAATTGAATCACATGATCTCTATTACTGTCTCTGTGTAATAGATAAGGAGTCTTAAGATCAGAGAGAAGTACCATATATGGGACCAATTCACAAATTTAAAAACTGTCAGATTTTGTCACAAAATTTTAGATGTCTGTGTCACACTCACTTGACTCGCCTGTACTTTTGCAGTGGTTGTTCACAAGACCTGTGTAGAG
Organism: Ceratotherium simum simum; assembly: GCF_057802395.1. Lineage (NCBI taxonomy): Eukaryota > Metazoa > Chordata > Mammalia > Perissodactyla > Rhinocerotidae > Ceratotherium > Ceratotherium simum. Next base: position 26,859,322 of record NC_141907.1, on the reverse strand, counting down.
AAGTGGTGTCCCTTCTTAATCACTCTCTGTCTCTTCTTTCAGCTTTTGCACCCGGAGATTTTGTCAAAGCTCAGAGCTTTTCAGTCTATGCAAGTTAGACTGGTTATTTACACCCTGGGAAAAACTCTCCTGAAAGACATGAAGTAATGGATAAATGTTGTAGTTGCTCATCCTTCAAAGAAAAATTCGGAGGCACATTTACATGGCTCATCAGAGCATGCTGGAAAAGACCCAGTCCCCCCCAACAGCAATCAGTTTAATAATTAAGTTGTATTTTCTTCTCTATTCTTTTTTTCATATTACCTTCTGGTGAACAACATAATGATTCGATATTTGTATATATTGTGAAATTATCACCACAAGAAGTCTGGTTAACATCCATCACCACACATAATTACAATTTCTTTTTCTTGTGTGAGAACTTTTAAGATTTACTCTTTAGCAAGTTTCAAATATACAATACAGTATTATTAACTACAGTCACCATGCTGTACATTACATCCTCATGACTTATTTATTTTATAACTAGAAATTTGCATCTTTTGACCACCTTCATTCATTTTGCTTACCCTTACCCTGTGCTTCTGGCAACCACAAATCTAACCTGTTCTCTGTATCTGTGAGATTGTATTTTTTTTTTTAATTCCACATATAAGTGAGATCTGGTGACATTTGTCTTTATAACTTATTTCATTTAGCATAAAGCCCTCAAGGTCCATCCACGCTGTTGCAAACGGAAAGATTTCCTTCTTTTCAATGGCTGAATAATATTCCATCAGATCTATATACCATATATTTATCCATTTATCCATTGATGCACTTAGGTTTTGGCTATTGTAAATAATGCTGCAGTGAACATAGGGGTGCATATATCTTTTTGAGTTAGTGTTTTCATTTCCTTCAGATAAATACTGAGAAATGGAATTGATGGATCCTATAGTAGTTCTACTTTTAATTTTTTGAGGAAACTTCATACTGTTTTCCATAGTGACTGCACCAATTTACATTCCTACAAACGGTGGACAAAGAGTTCCTTTTTCTCCACGTCCTCACTAACACTTTTATTTCTTGTCTTTTTGCTAATAGCCATTCTGAGAGGCGAGGTGATAGCTCATCGTGGTTTTGATTTGCATTTTCCTGATGATTAGTGACACTGAGCATTTTTTTCATGTGCCTTTTGGCCATCTGTGTGTCTTCTTTGGAAAAAAGTCTATTCAGGATCTCTGCCCATTTTTTAATTAAATTGATTATTTTGTTATTGAGCTGCATGAGTTCTTTATATAATTTGGATATTGACCCCTTATCAGATATATGATTTGCAAATATTTTCCTCCATTCCATAGGTTGCCTTTTCATTTTGCTGATGGTTTCCTTTGCTGTGCAGAAGATTACAAGTTTGATGTAGTCATACTTGTTTGTTTTTGCTTTTGTTGTCTTTGTTTTTGGTGTCAAATCCCAAAAATCATTGCCAAGACCAGTGAATGTTAAAGAGCTTGCAAGCTCTGTTTTCTTCTAGGAGTTTTATGGTTTCAGGTCTTACATTCAAGTCCTTAATGCATTTTGAGCTATTTTTTATGTATGGTGTACGATAGGGGCTGAGTTTCATTCTTTTGCATGTGGCAAAAGAATGTCCAGTTTTCCCAACATCATTTATTGAAGAGACTATCCTTCCCCCATGGTATATTTTTGGCTCCTTTGTCATAAGTTAATTGACTATACATGCGTAGGTTGATTTCTGGACTATCTATTCTGTTCCATTGATCTATGTGTCTGTTTTTATCCCAACACCATACTGTTTTGATTACTATAGCATTGTAATATAGTTTGAAATCAGGAAGCATGATGCCTACAGCTGTTCTTCCTTTCAATTGCTTTAGGTTTTTGGGATCTTCTGTGGTTCCTTACAAATTTTAGGATTCTTTGTTCTATTTTTGTGAGAATTGCCATTGGAATTTTGATAGGGATTGCATTGAATCTGTAGATTGTTTTGGGTAGTATGGACATTTTAGCAATGTTAATTTTTTGAATCCATGATCATGGAATATCTTTCCATTTACTTTTGTCTTTTTCAATTTGTTTCATCAATATTTTATAGTTTTCAGTGTACAGGCCTTTCAACTCCTTGGTTAGATTTATTCCTAGGAATTGTACTCTCTTTGATACAATTGTAAATGGCATTGTTTTCTTAATTTCTCATTCTGATAGTTTATTATTAGTGTATAGAAATGCAACAGATGTCTGTATATTGATTTTGTATCTTGTAACTGTACTGAATTCGTTTATTAGTTCTAACAGTTTTGGGGTGGAGTCTTCAGGGCTTCTTTATGCACAATATCATGTCATCTGCAAAGAGTGAAAGTTTCACTTTTTTCCTTCCAATTTAGATGCTTTTCATTTCTTTTTCTTGCCTAATTGCTCTGGCTAGGACTTCCAATACTATGTCGAATAAAGTAGTGAGAGTGGGCATACTTGTCTTGTTCCTGATCTTTGACGAAAAGCATACCATTGAGTATGATGTTAGCTGTAGGCTTGTTATATATGATCTTTATGTTATTGAGGTACATTCCCTCTATACCCAATTTGTTGAGAGTTTTTATCATAAATGAATGTTGAATTTTCTTAAATGCTTTTTCTATGTCTATTGAAATGATCATATTATTTTTATCCTTCATTCTGCTTATGGGGTGTATCACATTGGTTTGTGGATGCTGAATATACTTTCTTTTCTTCATTCCACAGTTCACGTTTCCTGCTCCCTCATCTCCACCCTAGTTCTCTAGAACAAACCTCCAAATGACCTTATGCATTCAAATCACTTTCTCGGGTTCTGCTTTTCTGCAAAACACAAACTAAGGCAGATATAAATATGGGTAATTTTGTAATCTGTCACAATCAAGCTGCCTTCTTGAAATAATTATTGGCAACATTGTAAGAACACAAATTCTTGCCTTGTATTTATCTCCATCTTCTTTCTAGTACCTATCTTTTCAGTTTCTGTGTGGCCTGAATCATTGCTTCACATACCTTCATATATATATATATATATATCATTTTGGCAGCAGATGAAAACTGAGAGTTCTGATTATGTTTTTCTCTCAAACCTGATTGTTAGGAAATACTCTCTGCACCCTGTAAAAGAACTTTCATTGCCCTTTAAATTCATGTTATACATATGTTTCTTTACTACATCTGCAAGTTGGAGAAAGCATCTCTTAATTATGAAGCCCATCTGGCTACTTATCCAAGTATTTATGACTGTATCTGAATTGACCATAAGTAGAAAAATAGAAGAAAAACATATTTTTATCTTATAAAACTGTATTTTTTTGAGAACTCATAAATTTTTTAAAGATTTTATTTATTTATTTTTTCCCCCCAAAGCCCCAGTAGATAGTTGTGTGTCATAGCTGCTCATCCTTCTAGTTGCTGTATGTGGGACGCGGCCTCAGCATGGCCGGAGAAGCAGCGCGTCGGTGCGAGCCCGGGATCCGAACCCGGGTCGCCAGCAGTGGAGCGCGCTCACTTAACCACCAAGCCACGGGGCCGGCCCTCATAAATTTTTTAAATGGTGCATTCACACTCAAAATAAATCAAGCTAACTTTATAATAATTATCTGTTTTGACTTTAGAAATTGACTGTTTTATGAACACTTTCATTGAAAGGTGAATATAAGAGTACCCAGAGGCCTTTTCAATGGAGCTACAATTAGATGAAACTATATTATTCTTTATCATGCTGTGTTTCCCATTAGTTGGTGATCAAAAGAAAAACTCCAAAGAAGATCAGTAGGATGCAAGATTGATTACAGACTGATTCAGCAGAGTAATCACTGGCTAGTGCAATCTCAGCATGAATGGAGTCCCCAGAGAGCTAGTTGCTATCTGATAGCACTACAGAGGAGAGAAATCAAATGACTTCTAGAATGTAGATTGGTTTGGATTGCATTAAACAGGAAAGGATTATATCTCACACTGTCATCCGGCCTGGTATCTGAGAAGAGTACATCTAAAACATCTCATTTCCGTGGAAGGTATACATCAACTTTGCTGCATAGCCTGATTCAGCAACTTTGGGAAAGAAAGGGAAACTGCACAACTGTTATGTGAAAACAGCTGCAATTAATTATAGTGTGCTTCTGGTGCTTCTTGCCAAGGACACAAGACTAATTTTTCATTATTATTCAATTTACATTCCTTATGTTGATCATTCTCCCTTAACATTATAAATCCAACACCTAACATTTCCTGTCTACAACAATTATTGCAATAACTGTTGAAGGCCATTAGGAATAAAAGAAGAAACAATGAAAGGGGAGACTAAATTATTGGGATCTAGTTCTCGTTCTGTTAAAATCTGGCTATGTAACTGTAAGTCAATGATTTAACTTATCTGTGAGTCAATAGACTCATCTAAAAATGGAACAGTCATATTTGGAATTTCTGAAAGCAGGAGGTCTGGATTTTACAATCTTTTATTTTACTTAAAATTTTAGCCATGATTCTATGAATAATTATATATGTTTCAAATATAATGTAGCCATTCTTTAACACTGCCGAGTCAAAATGACTCTAGCGAATAATTCACATTTGTATTCTAAATCCCATTTATTCCTTTGTTAAGTGACTTAAACAGCTTAGTATAAGGGAAAGATTAACAAAACACTTCTGGAAAATAATCACATAGAGAGCACATCATTGAAACATCAAGTCTGTGTTGGTCAATCTCAGGGAAGAATGAGGTAAAATATATCTAGCCCTTTCTTATGAAGAGATCCACAGTAAAATATAGTTCACAGAAAAATCTTTTTATTTCTTGATTCTCCTGGGCATCATCCCAGATCGACAAGAGAACCAGAAGGGGGCTGCTAAGAGTACATTGACGATGCATCAGAAGGTCTTCCTTGGATACAAAGGCAACAAATTGAACCTGGCAAATTATCTAGCAGGGGAGTTGGTTTCAGTCTAAGAAAGACCCTTTATAACAACTAACAAATGGCAATCAGTGTTATTCTAGAAAATCTTCCATTGAACTACCGTCTCTAAGGAGGAATTTAGAATTGTTTACATAGTTTTATATCTAGGGTCCACACTTTTTCTAGCTCTGCTATGGCTTATATTATAAATTCAGCTGTTTTATCTTTTCTCGGTTCCTCTTTTTCATTAACATTCATCAACATTCTCTGGACTACTTGGAATTAGAACTTTAGAGTAATTTTTGATGTCCCTGTCCTCTCTTATGTCATACTGAAATCTAATGTATTTCTTTAATTGTAATGTTTCAATTGCTCTTTTACTAACTCTTTACCACCACATTTGACTTGAACTACAGTAATAATTTCCTAACTGGTGTTTTGCCTTTAAATTGTTATTCCTGATAATTCATCTAGTATAGCACTGCCAAATGAATCTTACTAAAATGTAGATTTCACTCTTCAAAATTCTTCGAAGAATCCCATTGAATACAGGCTAAAACCACACTTCCCAGATTGGCATTAAAATTAATTTAAAAACTAATCTTGATGCCCTTTGTCAACCCTCCTTTCAAATCCTGTTTGTAATAAATGGTCGCTTGAGCTTGCCTTGCCTTTGCTCCTTCTCAGAGAAATGGGCTAGGAGTTCACTAGATGTACCAGTGTCCAACTAGACCCATATAAATGTGTACTCAGCATATCGCTGTATTTTAGAGCACACAGTCTTTGGAGGCAAACTTGTTTTTGGTTTAGTTATATTGTGTACTACCTAAAGTAAACAGTATAAGCTGTTAAGTATAGACCTGCATATATTTCCCACTGTTTGTTCAAGAGATACACTAACTTGGTAGACATTTTGCTTGCAGAATTTGTTTATCTGGTTGTTTAGTTAGCTTAAATAAAAGATATTTTGTACTATATAAATTATATAACATTTAAAACACTAACACAAAATAGTTTCCATTAACCGGATTTCTGTTGGTATGAAGATTTCATACATATTAGACATCAAAAGATGCAGCTTGTTAGAACACACACACATCCTATAGCAGAAACAAATAACTAAAAACCAGTAGATGTTGAAACCTTTTTTTTTTGCAATGCAGATAACCAGAAGAAAATACTCACTCACTCAATGAATTAGTATGCTGAGGAAAAATGTGAAAATTAAACAAAATTTCAATTGTTTTTTACAGAAATATAAAAATGCCTGCAATTAGCAGCTCTGAACTCTACATTTTTCATAGGTTCCACTCTGGAAAAGTATAATTTTTCCCTACTTAACATTTGATTAGGAGTATCTAGCCCTAGGGGCAATGTTTCTCAAAATGTTTTCCAGGCTAAATCTCTGGAGATTCTGATATAATTGGCCTACCAATGTTTTTAAGGAAAATTCCTCAGATGATTCAAATGAGAAATCAGTAATGAAAGCCCCTTTCTATTTAGAGTCAATTGTCTTTCTTTCTTTCTTATTTAACCATATTGCTTTTCTGTCTTGAAAGCCTTATCTATTTTACCTGGCACTTATTCTTTTTTCCAGTTTTATTGAGATATAATTGACATATAACATTGTGTAAGTTTAAGATGTACAACATGTCGATTTGATAACACTTGTATATTGCAAAATGATTACCACTTATCGTTAGCTAACATCTCCATCACATCATATAATTACCATTCCTTTTTTGTGGTGAGAACATTTAAGATCTACTCTCTCAGAAACTTGCAAGTATATAGTACCTTATTGTTAACAGTAATCATAGTACTATTCATTAGCTCCCCAGAACTTATCATCTTCTAACTGGAAGTTTGTACCCTTTGACCAACATCTCCCCATTTTACCCATCTCCCAGTCTCTGGCAACCACCATTCTACTCTGTTTTAATGAGTTTGACTTCTTTAGATTCCACTTATAAGTGATGCTGTGCAATATTTGTCTTTCTGTGTCTGATGTATGTTATTTAGCATAATGCTCTCAAGGTCTATTCATGTTGTCACAAATGGCAGGATTTCCTTTTTTCTCATGGCTGAATAATATTCCTGTATGTGTGTGTGTGTATCACATCGTTTTTTATCCATTCATTAGTTAATGAAAATTTATATTGTTTCTATATCTTGGCTATTGTTAATAATGATGCAAAAAATATAGGAGTGCATATATATCTCTTTAATATCCTGTTTTTATTTCCTTTGGATATATAACCAGAAGTAGGATTGCTGGATCCTATGGTAGTTTTATTTTTAATTTTTTGATAAACCTCCATACAGTTTTTCATAATGGCTGCATCATTTTACATTCTCACTAACAATGCACAAGCGTGGCTGTTTCTCTATATCCTTGACAACACTTGTTATCTCTTGTGGTTTTTTTTAAACATTTATTTATTTATTTATTTATTTAGTGAGGAAGATCAGCCCTGAGCTAACATCCAGGCCAATCCTCCTCTTTTTGCTGAGGAAGACTGGCCCTAAGGTAACATCAATTGCCAATCCTCCTCCTTCTTTTCCCTTTTTTCTCCCCAAAGCCCCAGTAGATAGTTGTATGTCATAGTTGCACATCCTTCTAGTTGCTGTATGTGGGATGCCGCCTCAGCATGGCCGGACAAGAGGTGAGTCGGTGCGCGCCCAGGATCCGAACCCGGGCCACCCGTAGCGGAGCATGTGCACTTAACCACTAAGCCATGGGGCTGGCCCCCTCTCTTGTGTTTTTGATGATAGCCATTCTAACAGGTATGAAGTGATATCTCATTGTGGTTTTGATATGCATTTCTGTGATGACTAATGATGTTGAGAATCCTTTTATGTTCTGCTTGACATTTGTATGTCTCTGTGGAAAAATGTCTATTCAGTTCCTCTGCCTATTTTTTATCAAATTATTATTATTTTTGTTTTTAGTTTTATGACTTTTTAAAAAATATACTTTGGATATTAATCCCATATCAGATATATGATTTGCAAATATTTCCTCCCATTCTGTGGGTTGCCTTTTCATTTTGTTGATTGTTTCTTTTGCTGTGAAGAAGCTTTTTAGTTTGATGTGGTCCCCCTTACTGACTGTTGCTTTTATTGCTGTGCTTTTGGTGTCATATACAGAAAATTGTTGCCAAGACTAATGTTGAGGAATTTTTTTCTTCTAGGAGTTTTGTGGTTTCAGTTCTTATGTTGAACTCTTTAATCCATTTCAAATTAATTTTTCTGAGTGTTGTAAGATAGGGATTCAACTTCATTTTTCTGCAAGTGGTTATCCAGTTTTCTCAACACCATCTAACGAAGAGACTATCCTTTCCCCATTGAGTATTCTTGGCTCCTTTGTCAAATATTATCTGACCATATAATGTGAGAGTTTATTTCTAGGCTCTCTACTCTGTTGCATTAGTGTATGTGTCTGTTTTTACGCCACTTCCATACTGTTCTGATTACTGTATCTTTGTAGTATAACTTGAAATGTGGTGCCTCAGACTTTAGTCTTCTTTCTCAGGATTGGCTGGCTATTCAGGGTCTTTTGTGGTTCCATAAAAATTTTAGGATTGTTTTTTCTCTTTCAGTAAAAAAATGCCATTAGAATTTTGGTAGGAATTGCATTGCATCTATTGATAGCTCTGGGTAGTATTGGTATTTAAACAATATTAATTATTCCATTCCATGAACACAGGATATCTTTCCGTTTGTTTTTATCTTCTTCAGTTTCTTTCATCAAAGTCTTGTAGATTTTCATGTATAGATATTTCACCTCTTTGGTTAAATTCATTCCTAAGTATTTTATTGTTTTTGCTGCTGTTGTAAATGGTATTATTTTCTTTATTTCTTTTTCAGATATTTTATTTTTAGTGTACAGAAACACAACTGACTTCTCGGTGTTGATTTTGTATCCTGGAAATTTATTGAATTTGTTGATTAGTTCTAGCAGTTTTTTGGTGGCATCTTTAGGATTTTCTACATATAATATATCACCTGCAAACAAAGACAATTTTACCTTTTCCTTTCTGATTTGGGTAACTAATTTTATTTATTTATTTTTTTGTCTTAGCTGATTATTCTGGCTAGGACTTCCAGTACTATGTCGAATAAGAGTGGTAAGACTGGGCACCCTTGTCTTATTTCTGATCTTTGAGGAAAAGCTTTCAACCTTTCACTCTTGACTTTGATGTTAGCTGTGGGTTTATCATTTATGGTCTTTATTATGTTGAAGTATGTTTCTTCTATACCCAATTTGTTGACAATTTTTATCATGAAAGGAAGTACTTTGTGAAATGTTTTTTCTGCATCTTTTAAGGTGGTCACATGATTTTTATCCTTCATTTTGTTAGTGTGGTGTATCACATTTATTGATTTAGGTATATTTAAGTATCCTTGCATCTCAGTGATAAATCCCACTTAGTGCATGATATTTTAGTGTGCTGTTCAGTTTGGTTTGCTAATATTATATTGAGAAATTCTGCATCTATATTCATTAGGGCTATTTGTCTGTAGTTTTCTTATCTTGTAGTATCTTTACCTGGCTTTGTCGTCAGGTAATGCTAGCTTCATAAAATGAGTTTGGGAGTATTCCTTTGTCTTCAATTGTTTGGAAGAGTTTAAGAAGAATTGGCATTAATTCTTTAGATGTTTGGTAGAATTCACTAGTGAAACCATCTGGTGTTGGGCTTTTCTTTGTTGGGAGGTTCTTGATTACTAATTGAATCCTTTTATTCATTGTTGATCTCCTCATATTTTCTATTTCTTCATGATTCAGTCTTCATAAGTTATATGTTTCCAGGAATCTATCCATTTTTTCTAGGTTATCCAATTTGTTGGTATTAATTGTTTGAGGTAGTCTATTATGATCCTATGTATTTTTGTGATATTAGTTTTAATGTCTTCTTTTGATTTCTGGTTTTGAATCTTCTCTCTTTTTTCTTAGTCTAGCTAAATATTTGTCAATTTTGTCTTTTCAGAATATCAACTCATAGTTTTACTGATCTTTTCTATTGTTTTTCTGGTCTCTATTTCATTTATTTCTGCTCTGATATTTGCTATTTCCATCTTTCTTCTGACTTTGGGCTTCTTTTATTCTTCTTTATCTAGTTCCTTGAAGTGTAAAGTTAACTGTTTATTTGAGGTCTTTCTTTTTTCTTAATATGGTGATTTACTGCTATACACTTCCCTTTTAGAAGTACTTTTGTAGCTACAATTTTCCCATAGGTTTGGTATGTTGTTTTCCCATTTTCATTTGTTTCAAGATATTTTTTGGTTTCCCTTTTGATTTCTTCTTTGACCCATTTGGCCCAGGTGTATGTTGTTTAATTTGTACCTATTTGTAAAATTTCCAGCTTTCCTCCTGTTATTTATTTTTAGTTTCATACCATTGTGATCAGAAAAGGTACCTGGTATGATTTCAATCATCTTAAATTTGCTAAGACTTCTTTTGTGGCCTATCATATAACCTATTCTGGAGAATGTTCTGTGTGTGCTTGAAAGGAAAGTGTATCCTGCTGCTGTTGGATGGAATTTTCTTTATTTCTCTATTGGTCTAAAGTATGGTTCAATCCAATGTTCCCTCGTTCATCTTTTGCCTGGATGCTCTATTCATTGCTGAAAGTAGGGTATTGAAGTCCCCTACTATTATTGTATTGTTGTCTGTTTCTCTGTTCAGATCTGTTAGCATTTGCGTAATATATTTAGGTGCTCAAACGTTGGATGTGTTTATATTTATGATTGTTATATCTTCTTTTTTTTTTTAAGAGGTTTTATTTTATTTTACTTTTTTGTGAGGAAGATCAGCCCTGAGCTAACATCCATGCCAATCCTCCTCTTTTTGCTGAGTGAGACTGGCCCCGGGCTAACATCTGTGCCCATCTTCCTCCACTTTATACGGGACACTGCCACAGCATGACCTGGGATCCGAACCTGGGCTGCCAGCAGCGGAGCGCACGCACTTAACTGCTACACCATGGGGCTGGTCCCCGTTATATCTTCTTGATGAATTGATCACTTTATCATTATATAATGACCTTCATTGTCTCTTGTTACTGTTTTTGGCTTAAAGTCTACTTTGTCTGATACAAGTATAGCTTCCCCTGCTCTCTTTTGATTGCCACTTACATGGAGTATCTTTTTCCACCTCTACACTTTAAGCCTGCATGTGTCATTAAAGCTGAGGTGAGTTTCTTGTAGACAGCATTTAGTTGGGTCTTATTTTTTTATTTTTTATTTTTTTGATGAGTAATATCTGTCCTGAGCAAACAGCTGATGCCAATCCTCCTCTTTTTTTGCTAAGGAAGATTGGCCCTGGGCTAACATCCGTTCCCATCTTCCTCTACTTTATATGGGTTGCCGCCACAGCATGGCTTGACAAGTGGTGTGTCTGTGCACTCCTGGAATCTGAACGTGTGAACCCACGGCCACCACAGCAGAGTGTACGTACTTAACTGCTGTGCCACCAGGCCGGTCCGGGTCTTATTTTTTTAATCCATCAAGACACTCCATGCCTTTGATTGAAGAATTCAATCCATTTACATTTAGAGTAGTTGTTGATAGGTAAGGACTTGCTAATGCCATTTTTTAATTGTTCCCTGGCTATTTTATAGTTCCCTTGTTCCTTTTTGACCCTCTTGCTGCCTTCCTTTGTGAATTTGTGACTTTCTGTAGTGGTATGCTCTAATTCTCTTTTCTTTGTCTTTTGTGAATCTACTACAGGTTTTTGCTTTGTGGTTACCATGAGATTTACATAAAACTGTGTTGACATTCATTTAAATGACAGTGCACCTTGGACATAGTGGGCACTCAATATATTTTCTATTTTATTTACCAATTGCCTTTTATTATTTCTTATCAAGTTGATAAATCATTTCAAAAATAATTTTTAAATAAGCTGTCTTTATCTTATTAGAGTATAATAGTCATAACATTATATAAGGTCAGATCTTACATACTAAAAATAACTCTAAGAAAATGCGTTGTTATATCTATTGAAACCTACTTCAGTGAAGATTGTGTTTATATGCATTCTATAGAATACCTGATAGAATGCCTTAACCAAATAGTTCTTTACTTGTCTCATGTTTTGTAATAAGATGTCCAGAGAAAAGCATTTTGGGACTGATGGGACAGAAACACAATGATATCAAAGAACAAACATTTTGTAATTATCACTTGAACATCCTAATATCTTAAGGGTACGTTCTATCCTTTTGATCTCAAGACAGCTGCTAAATCATCAGTCACTGCACCTGTTTTCCATCCTGAGTTAAAATGGCATACCAAGGAAGAAGGATATGACCTATAGTAAGGAAAGCACAACTTACCTTCTGCTATGACTCATTTAGTGGATCATCTCTGGCTGCAAAGAGATGGAGCTGTTAATCAGGTCCAATTCTAATTAATGCAGCATCAAAGGTTCTGATGGTAATGAAGAAGGGAGGTATAATTTTTGCAGAAGCAAATAGTAGATACTTCCACAAATATATAATCAGTACTAACTATTTAAAAGGCATGGATTTGTGTTCTTGGATAATATTATTTTATTTAATATTCACCCTAAGTGGTAGGTTTTATTTTCATATTTTTTATTCTTTTAGAAAACTGATACATGAAGTAGCATAAGTAACTTGCATATGGGCATTTAGCAGTAAGTAACAAAATTTGGATTGAAGTCTATTATTCTGAATCTAAAACCTTGCTTATTATACAAAAGATACGCATCTATTTTATCTTGTCACCTTATTATGAGAAAAATGAGAGTGAAAGAGAAATAAAAAAGAAAGTTGAATTGTGAAGAAATTCTCTGACTTTGGTTAACAGAATTTTGCAGAACAGCACAAACTTGTGCAAACAACCTTGACATTAATTTGATATAAATGCAAGACCTCAAATGATGCCTCTGTAGAATAGCATCCCAAAACTAATATAAAATCTTCATCCATTAGGTTCAACTCCAGTGTTCTGCAAAAATTCTGCCTCTAAAGTTGAATACAATAAACAAGAGTGATTTAGTCAGCAAGGACAATGTAACACTGATGCCACCACCATCCTTCAAAACTATGCACAATTGCACATTATTATTTTCATGTACCCAGCTTTCAACATAAGTCTTAAGAGCCAGTATGTCAGCATAATGTAATTCCTGCATCACTAGTCTAGCTACAAATTTTCTTCATAGGGAAATAAATGATGTTTATCTTTCCTGTTATTTCTGACCCTTCCATGCTTGACCTCTATATTGTATTTTGTTCTAAAGAAGATTCAGACCTTGAAAGGGGTTACATGCGTATTTGCTAACAGTGGACTATGTTAGTGTTTGCCTTTTCCCCTTTAATCACAATTTCAAATAAATGAACATAGCATTTTATGTCATGACTATACATTGCGCTATTTCTTATATTTTGTGGTTTACGTAAATTTAATTTGTAAGTAATTATTTTAATGTCTTCAGCTCTTCATAGCAAGATAAGTAGAGTTTTATTCTATATTACAACCTTGTTAGTTTAGGCACATTTAAAATTTCCCTTCGGGCCGGCCCCGTGGCTTGGTGGTTAAGTGAGCGCGCTCCGCTGCTGGCGACCCGAGTTCGGATCCCGGGCTCCCACCAGCACGCTGCTTCTCCGGCCATGCTGAGGCCGCGTCCCACATACAGCAACTAGAAGGATGTGCAGCTATGACACACAACTATCTACTGGGGCTTTGGGGGGAAAAATAAATAAATAAAATCTTTAAAATTTCCCTTCATGTTTAAATTCTCCTTAGAGATTATCTTTCTGTTGTTTTATCAATAGTCCTAACATATAATTTCTACCTTTATTCTTTGTGATTTTACTGATTTAATACAGATATTTTTCATTGTATAACTCTTTGCCTGTTGAATTTACGTAATGATTTAGTAGAAAGAATACAAACCTGGAGGTAGGAAACCTGGGTTAATATCCCAGTGCCATTTAGTAATTGGGTATCCTTAGGAAAAATACTTAAAGTTTTAGTCTCTGAGTTTTCTCCTTTGAAATAGGAGGATAATAATGCCAGTGCTACTTACTATATATGAATGTTTCAAGAATCAAATGTGTATAAAATTTGTATACACTGTGAAAACCTCTCTACATATACGACAATATTTTAGTATTTAATCTTCATCTTATCCAGTACAACATTTGCCCTACAATCCAAGATCACTCTTGAAGATTATACCCCATCTTGATAAAGGAAATTTTGGACTTTTTCTAGAAATCTTTTAGATATAACTGATGAGGATAGATTTTTGTTGACTAGTATTTCAATGTAGGCAGCTTAGCATCTTAGAAAATTAATTGGCCTTTTATTGCCCTTGATGGAATTTTTATTCAAATAAAATGTATTGAAATCTTATTAAATATAGTTATTGAGATTAAAAAATAATCCTTCTCCTTGAGGAGCTTCTTGGAGGAGATAGAATAATCGCAACAGTGAGACAATTGCTATAAATGAAGGGATAGAGAAAACACTGTAGGAATACAGATGAGAGATGATTGATGGTTAAGTTAATGCCAAGATAGTGTGAAATTAAAAATAAAGAAGCAACTATAATCAGAGTTGACTAAGTAGAAACTTTCTCTCATAATGGCAATCGAGCTTATTTTGGAAGTTTTCTTAAGCAAATGGCAGAATTTTATCACTTGAGGAGTTATTGGAAGTGATTACATTAGTCATCCCTCAGAATTGTTTAGAACACTGTGCCAAAAGTTGAGGCATCACAAAATAAGTTGGTATAGTAAATTTGGAGCAGATTCAAAATAGCACCATAAAGATGATGACAATTTTAAAGATAAGCACTAAGGTAGATCATCAAAAGTTTAAATGTGACCATATTGAAATATTTTTCTGTGTAGCTGGAATGGGTCCCTTTAATTAGCAGCAAACATCAAAAACACTTTGAAGCCTGATATGTATTGGAATGGCTATTCTATATATTGCTTTTCCACATTATTTGGCAACTTTTGTAGCTCCATTAAATAATCTCTTCCTTACATAAATTATTGACATCCCTGTTTCTTTCACACACAAAAAATTGAGAACAACTGTTCTTTTTATATCTACTTTGCAGAATGGACCAAACAATTCAATGACAAAACCTAAATAAGCCCTTAGCAGGTCTGGCAAAATGGTTGGGAATTTTGAAACTGTGGTGTTAGCATACCTTTTTCGAGGATGAAATAGCACTCCACAAATTGTTGTTACAACCCCACAAAGCAAAAAAACAAATTGAATCATGTAGAAGTCTGTAATATATGTGGACTTTGATACTTTTTTATGGAATGTAAATTGTGTTAGTCATTTAGTGATATAATCTTCATAGAATGGAAGATGTAGTGTGCCCCTATATTATTTAATACACTTAACAGAATCATTTTCCCTCTAGCATGAAGTCTAAGTCCTAAGCGAGGAAAATAAAGAAGAGAGATTTGGAATTTGCCTAATTTTCCTTAGTCCCTCATTGCTTTATTATTCTATATTTCTTACATTTCTGAAACATCTGATGATGTATTATAACCAAGTTAGTCCTGTCTACTTGAAATGTCTTTTCCGAGTGGTTTCGCAATCAAAATCCTGCTTATCATCTAAAATACTTATAAGAATATTATCACCAGTCTTTATCCTTCCCTGATAGTCTTCAGATGAAATTAACTAATTTTACTTCTGGGCTACTTCTAAACTTTGCTTAAGCTTAACAGTAAGAGAGACTAATTATTTTTAGAGATTCTCAGCGCTTCAATAGTTGCCCCACTATCATCCACATCAACGTTAATTTATCTTGTTACCCACCCTGGGTGTAGTAGATATAATTTGAGCTATGCCTTCATTCCTCACTCATTCTCTGCGTGGATTCACCTCTTGCCTAACCTTGATACCTATCCCATAGCCACCAGCTTGTGGTAAACTCAGTCATGAGTTTTATCCATACAATTTCCCAAGAAGCTGAGAATTTTATTTTATCTTCTCTGAATATTTCTTCTATTCATTATGCCTCTTATGTTTTCAATCATCAGCTTCACTTATCCATTCTCTTTAGCTACAAAAATATATGTCACTCAATTCAAAACTATTGCTTCATTTTGTTTACCTCTCCAACTGCCATTTTCCCTTTTACTAGTCATCCATCAGAAAATACCCAAAAGATTAGCCTAGGTTAACAATTTCAGTTTCTTCATGGCTCAGTGTATCAATCAATATAATGGAATCCTGGTCCACAAAATCACCCAGAGCCCCTTCTGGCATAGCTGCACTCTTTCGATCCTGTGGCTTTCCCTGTCAAAACAGTAGGAGAACACACAGAGTGGCTTTCCATAATAATTAAATATGTTAGTCACAAGTGTAATGTTTTATTTTCTCTCACATTACTTTAGTCAACATTAGTCACTCGATCCCACTCTTCTATAAGTTGCAGGGAAGGGGAGACTTTTGTGTACTTGGAAGAAGAGAAGAATTGTATATCAATGAGCAATAGTAGCATCTAACACACATAGTCTTTCTCCTTTTTTTGTAGACTTTTATATCTATCTCACTACTATGTTTTTTGTTATTATTATTTCACTATAATTATTTATTATTATTTCAGTCCTCATCTATGTTATTTTCTATTCAGTATTTGACAAGTTTGATTATCTATTCCTTTTGTATTCTTTTCCTCTATGGTATTGGATTTTATATCTAGCTCTTTCCTCTGTGCTCCTTTTCAACTTCATCACTGGCACTTTCTCTTATATCCAACTTTTTAATATGCATCCTTCTCAAGGTTCTGTTCTTACCCCTCTTTCCTTCTCTCCTATGTAATACCATCTATTTTTACATGGTTTCACTGTTTTTGTATATCTTAGTGACTCTCATTTTTACATATCCATTTCTAGTCTCTTAACTACTGATCCCAAAATTCTTCCGTTAAATAGTTTTTAAAGTAGAAGCGCACCAGGAACTCTTACTTATTATACCCGAATTCAACTCAGTGAATTCACCCAAACTTGTTCCCCTTTCAGTGTTTTCTTTGCTTTTATTAACATCTTAATGATGATACATTATAGCCTAGATGTATCTATATAATTACTTCTTTTATGGTTTTCCCTCTAGTAACTAAATCAAACATTCACTTAACAGGCAGTTGTCTATGTCCTACAGTGAGGCATAAATCTATGCTACGTATATCAAGTATGTAAATGAGTAATATATTATTTTTTGTCCTTGAGTAGTCTATAATCTAGGTGGAAAGTTAGATAGATTAAACAATTATAACACTGAAAAGTCCAATGTACTATGAGATGTTTTACAAATGTTAACCACAGTTTCTGATAAGAACTCAGAGGTGAAAAAGTCTGTTGATTCTAGTCCCCAAATCATTTTAGAAAGTGGTGCACTTTCGTATTAATTTTCTAGGGCTGCCATAACAAAATATCATGGACTGGTTAGCTCAAACAACAGAAATTTATTTTTTCCCAGTTCTGGAGGCTGGATGTCCAAGATCAAGGTGTTAGCAGATTTGGTTTCTTATGAGGCCTCCCTCCTTGGCTTGCAGATGACTGCCTTATCCTGTGTCCTCACCTGCTGTTTCCTCTGTGCACACATGCCCCTGGAATCTTTTTGTATATCCATATTTCCTCTTCTTATAAGGGTATCAGTCAAATGGGATTAAGACCCACCCTAACGCCTCATTTTTAACTTAATCACCTCTTTAAAGTCCCTATCTGCAAATATAGTCATATTCTGAGGTACTAGGGTCTAGGGCTTCAACATATTAATTTCTGAAGGACATAATTCAGCCCATAGTAACTTTCTTCCATAAAGACTATTTTAAAATTTTAAATTATTAAGTGATATTTATATATGCCCACTTCCAGAGTGATTTGCCCACAGTAGTGATAAGTAATTGATTAAAATAATGAATGATTATATGCAAAGGATTTGAAAAGAAATCATGTGGTCTCTACACTGACAACATTAACTTTATATAGGCTTTATTTTACTCAATTATCTTAAAAGTGAAATCTCACTTGCTCTGCTACAAATATTATCTAACAGTTGTGAATCCCTTCAATATATACACAAGTGCAGCAAAAATGATCAAATCTTGAATTTATCTGCTTGATTTCCTAACAGATCCTGGATAAATTCCATGAATATCTGAATAATCTTTTTATAGATCATGGAAATCCACAAGAAGCTTTTTAGACTAAAATCCTGGAGTAGTGGAGATTTTATTTTCCAAAACACATAGGTTCGAATTTTAAAACTTATGTAGAGGCTTATTATAGTTTTTAGTTATTTCTGCTGTTTTTTATGTTGATATATTAAATAACTAATATGTGATAAATTTTGACATTTTATAAGTTCAGAGTAGAGATTCATTAGTACTATCGAACTTTATGGTTATGTACAAATATTTTCTGTTTTAACCAGATTTGTTGGGTTATTTTTATTAAGTAAACTAAAATATAAATATTGCTTGTGGGTAAATTTTAATTATAAATGATGTTAAGTTGTAGAGCTACACTGAAAATTTCTCTATCATCAAATTCGATAAGCAGGAAATATGTATCAAATTGTCCCAAGTGCACATCAATGAGTTAGCAATTAGTGAATAGTTAATATGTGCAAAACACTCTTCCAAGTTCTTTACGGATATTACATATTTACTCTTGCAGCAACAAAGTGAAATAGATGGCATTATTACTATTACTACTATTCATTATATTATTTTACATATGGAAACTGAGGTTCTTACAGGTCAACTGTTTTGCCTAAAATTACTCAGTTGTAAGCTGAAAAACCAAGATTCAATTCTAGAGTTCACTCTCTTAAGCACTAAACACTCTATTGCTACAGGTACACATCTCTTCTCACCAAATTCACTATTTGGTTCACAAGACAAAGTGTGGGAAACAATTTAACCAAAGATAAGTTTTAAGACTTTATCATGTGGCATCATATTGAACATGTTACATCTTGAACCAGGTATCCATAAAGTCCCAGCCAGCCTTTTCTGGCACAACTTAATCAAATGTATGGATTCTAAAAAGGAATCCTGCTTAGAACTCATAACAATCCAGTGTGTGTATGGCCTAAGTGATTTTCCTATTTACTATATTCTCTTCCTCAAAGCAGTAAGCACAATATTTTCCTGGCCCATGAGAAAAAAAAAAAAAAGAGGATTCTCTTCTGCCCATACGAAACCCTCCTGTGCACTTGACCCCAAAGTCTCAATTCTGGGAGGGAGCGGATGAGATCTCTGTGACTATTAAAACAGTATTTCTCTGGATTTTCCATATTCTACTACTATAGACTGAATATTTCTGTCCTCCCAAAACTCATATGTTGAAACCTAATCCCAAATGTGATGGTATCAGGAGATGTGGCCTTTGGAAGTGATTGGGAAGAGAGGGCAGAGTCCTCATAAATGGGATCAGTGCCTTAAAAAAGAGACGCCAGAGAACCCCTTCTGCCATGTGAGGACACAGGAAAGTGATGGTCATCTATGAACCAGAAAGTGGATCTACACTAGACACTGAATCTGCCAGCACCACGATCTTGGATTTTCCAGCCTCCAGAACCGTGAGAAATAAATTTCTGTTGTTTATTAGCCACTGAGGTTAGGGTATTTTGTTACAGCAGCCTGAATGGACTAAGACATCTACTGATATGGTACTTCCACGCCCTTGTCTTTTAACATTCCCCCCCTAAATTATTTCTGAGATTATTCGGGAAGAAGTGTATGTGTGTATATGTGTTTATTTCCCAAAATCATGTTCTCAACTGCAATATGCCATTCTCCTTTTCTTTCTTTAGCTACTTAAGCTCTGATTCCCTGCCTTGTTGTCACACAATGCCTTTAAGTACGTGCAGGTACGCAACTCACTGTGGCTGTGTGCTGCCACTCCCATAGGGGCTGGTGTGCCACACTCACAGCAGTGGCTCTGGTACCATCTCCTGCAGATGCTGGTGCTGCACTATGCAGAAACTGCTCCCTCTGAAATGTCCACACTGCAGATATAACCCAGGTTGTGAATTTAGTAAATGTTCTATGTTCTCTGATTAAGCAAGAGAAGATCACCTACACATACCTTCTGGGGTGCCTCACCCTGTTATACCTCAGCCCAAATAGTGCTGCTTTGTACTCCCCATGTATTACAGAGATTTTATGACGACAGACTTTACTTTTTGCAGGGAGATCTCTTCTCCTCTTGGAAAAGTACAAATCTGTGGTGTCTAGGTGAGAGGTCAGCCATATTCAAAATTGTCTCTCTTCCTTCAACCTGCCGTCTCACTTTCAGAGCAGGCATAGCTGCCTTGTGGTCCATCCTTCATGGAATGAGTTCCTTCTTAGGGAATTCCTCATATCTTATGCAAATTGCATCCTCTGCAATTCATTCCACCAATCCTACACACATGATGTGAGGTGACTAAATTCCAGGTAAACCCAGTTTAGAGTGAAAATTGCAATCCTTATCATTATCCTCTTGGCCCATTGGATGATCCCTAAGTTTTGTTAAAGCATTCATGATAAAACTATTTAACATTTTTCTCTCCCTTTCTGATTATACTGAAATCTCAAAAGGAAGTTCCTTATTGGTCTGTATTTTATGCTGACTTTGTTTTGTTCATCATTTGTTGCACACATTAGAATTTTAAATTTGAAACACTATTTTAAAGTTTTAATGGAGTGAAAGTATATTTTATGCTTCTCTGTTTCTTTCTTATAGCTGCCACCACTATGGAGATTACATAGAATATTCTGTGTAAATGTTTGATTGTTTACATAAGCAAATTTTAGAAAATCTGTGGCTGTCTTAACATTTTATAAAGATTTTCTAAATGATAGCAAAATATGGTACCAAATTATTATTTAACTGAGCAATAAAAATAACGTTTACAATGTTGTGTTATATCTCACCTCATATTTTATTTAAAACAGTATTCTGTGCACTATTTCAGCAAAAATCAAAATTTCAAGAAGTCCAAGAACAGAGAATAAATAGAATTTCCTCCCAGGCTAGTGTAATTTTTAAGTAGATGGTGATTTGTATTTAAAACCATGATTCTAACAAATTAGCATGACATTTCATAAAATCTCTCAAAATTAAAATTGTGTAGTTTTACCTCACAGGGTAAACTGGCTGGTATTTTGGAGAACGGCTTTAAATCTGTCATTTTCTATCCCTCTTCTCTTATTTCACATCTTCTTTCCTTCTCACTTGCTATACCTCCATTCATCACAGACACCGCAGCTATAACAGCAGCACTATCCTTCACCCTTAAATCATTGGCTGTCTCTGCCACTGTCACGGCCAGTCTTTGAAACAGGAAAAAGAAAACCCAGAACAGCAGTTGCAATCGCACAAGCATCATAAGTGTTCCCCAGGACTCCCATCACATAATCCATTTGTGCCAAGTCTAGGTGCAGATCTCCTCACGCTACTGACTAGCAAAGCATATAGGAGCCGTAGTTGTGGAGTAGATGGCAGTCACCCGGCACATCTTCTAGCTCAAGAGGAAGAGAGATTTAGAGCTCATGGCTTCCTGAATGTAAATAAATAAATCGGGAACATTCTATTTAAAATAGATCATCCAAACCAAATCATTTTGGTAAAATTGAATAGAAAAGGCTTTAATTATGTCAAAGTATAAGAGTTTGAATATGACACTTGACAGTGGTTTTTGCACAAAGAAAAATATTCTTTCCAGGTCACTATCCCATCACATCGCATGTGTCATTGGTGTCTGGAAGAATTAAGCAAAAGAAGACAAATGGTGGAGCTCATCCCTCACCAATGATCTAAGCATTAATTTGCTCATGACTTCTTTCATTTATTCATCAAATATTGATTGCATGATAGCCCTAAACATAAAAGCATTTAATGAGTATTTGATGAATGAATGAAAAAAATCCACTTCCATATATAAATGGAAGATACAAAAAATTACATAAACTTTTTAAACTTCTAGAAGCTCAAATGATATTAGAGGAAATAAGACATCTTCATAAATAGCTTTAGGGTAAAGTAGAAGGCCACAACATCCCAAGTGTCTGGTAATAATCAAATGACCAAATTTTATATATGTTATATAACATATATATACACATATATATCATAAGAGGGCATTGACAATTTAAAAATATTTGCTCTAAATTGTATGCTGTCAGAATATGAAGATGACTCTAAGATTGGGCATCTTAATAGATATTATCTAGATGGTGGGAGGAATGAAGCAAGTCTAAAACTATAATTGATAAAGAAGCAGCAAGTCATTCATATTGGCCAGAGTAGAGGGATATTTGATCATTTTTGTGGTTTGGTAAATGTTCTCTTTTTTTGCTAAGTTCATAAATTATTAAGGAATGGACATGTTTTTGTGTTGACCCGTTATGATCATAGAGAGACCTCGTCTGACGGTGTTCTGTGAAACTGTTTATGTTCCACAGAACACCCTGGCCTAACTGTGAGTGACTAGCCGGCTCCTAGAAACGTCTACCTGACAGAGCAAGACAGTTCTTGGCCGTCAAAGACTGCTTTTCTCTTTCTCAAAATGCATCATTGTCCTGGCCATCTAGAAAGGTATTCATAGAAATCAAAAGCTAAGCAAAACTAACATAATGGCAAATGGAAAAAAAACAGAAACAAAAGCGTACATACTGTATGATTCTGTGTATATAAAATTGATATGCCGACAAATCAAATATATGGTGGTAAAATTCAGGCAAGTGATTACTTTTGGGGAAAAATTGTGATCTGGGAAGTGACACAAGGATGACTTCTGGTGCGCTGGTATTGGTTTATTTTTTGAGCTGGGTGCTGAGTATACAGGTGCGTTTGGTTTGTAACCATTCTTCGATCTGTGCACTGTGACTTGGTTCACTTTTCTGTATGTATACTTTCTTTCAAGGAAAGTTCATAAATTAAAATAAAAATTAAAAATTGAAAATAAACTCAAGTTAATGTGGCAACTCACAGATAAAAGCTGTGTACTTAAGATGGCTTCTGCCCAGAAGACATTTGCATGAATTAATTTCAACTTTCAATTTAATTGAAGCAGGGGAAGCAGGAGCCATAACCCAGCAGCCACTAACATAGGGGACATTAGGAGCCCCTCATCTCCATGTACAGAAAGCTGGGAACTGAAAGTCTATACCTGCGCTGCCGTTTATGGTAGCCACAAACCACATGTCGCTGTTGAGCACTTGAAATGTGGCTAGTCTGAATTGAGATGTGATAGTGTTAAAAGGAACAAAGAATGTACCAAGGCAGGAGGTGAAAGAACTGACCCTAGCCTGACAAAATGTTCAGGAGGCCTCCAAACACTGGCAGTCAAGGAAAGATTTCCTTACGGCTTCCTCCTCTGGCTCCTCATTTCATTTTATCCTTGATCCTCGTAGATGAGGCCAGTGGCAAAGAGGGCCCAAAAAGTCAACAAGGAGACTCTTCTTTGGAGTAAGACCAGCTCTACAAGCAGTGCTTCTCTCTCTTTTTTTTTTTCTCCTTTTGGGATGGTAACACAAATAATGTTTTATGCCAATGATGAATAATTTTATAATCTGTTGGGCTGGAGGAAGGATATATAGGAGCAATTTGTGACATAATAGCGAGCCTCCCCCACCCCTGCTTTGTTACAAACTCATCTATAGAATAGTAGTATCTTTATTTCCTTTTTCTTTTCTTTTTTTTTGCTGAGGAAGACCGGCCCTGAGCTAACATCTATTGCCAATCCCCCTCCCTTTTTTCTCTTTTTCTACCTGAAGCCCCAGTAGATGGTTGTATGTCATAGTTGTACATCCTTCTAGTTGCTGTATGTGGGACGCCGCCACAGCATGGCTGGACAAGCGGTGCGTTGGTGCACGCCCAGGATTCAAACCAGGGCCAACAGCAGCAAAGCGCACACTTAACCACTAAGCCACGGGGCCAGCCCCATTCTCTCCTTTTTCTTGAAGCTGGGAAAATTGTATTAGTCTATCAGGGATAAGAAGAGGGAAGGAGGCAAATGCTGCTCATTAAAGAAGGGTGAGCTCTGTCTCTTGAGGGAGAGGAAGAAGAGAACAAGAGAGGTAGGAGGGCAGGGATGCTACCTTCCCTCTACTTTGAAATGAGGTGAGCCCTCAAAGCACATGAGTGACCATATATCCCTACTCATGTGTTTGTGGGCAAATGGATTGGTAAGAGGTTAAAGTACACTTGTGACAGAGGGAACCAGAAACTCAAGTCATGGGGATGGTTGAGTTGACTGTCCTATGGCTGCCAAGTGGGAGGCTCTTTTCCTCTAGGACAAGCCACTGCCTGCCCAAGGGGCAGAACCGTGGGCCAAGAAGTTAGTCACAGCAGCTGTTGCAGTTCAGCAAGATACTGAGGATCCAGGAGATGGTGGCACTGAAGGTATAAGAGGAAGCATGCAAAATGCAGGCATTATTCTACAGTCTTCCATTAAAAAGCAGAGTGACAATTTAAGAAAATAATGACAATTCAATAAAATAGATAATTTAGTTAGATTAATTCTTACACTAACTATTTTGCCTACATCTCTTGTGTCCTTCTGGGTTCCTCAGGTTCTGAGTGGCATTTCAAGGTTTTGGCTAAATTTGGATTCTGTATCTGAACAATTGAGTTCAAATACTTTCTCCATTCTAAGTTTCATCATTTGTAGATGGAAATAATGGGGAAAATATCAGGAAATCTAGCATAGATTTCTTATGAGAACTAAAAATGCATATTCTAATAATAGTTTAGTCATCCTAGATTATAAGGATTACATGTGTTAATACATATAAACCACTTAGAACTTGGCCTTTCAGACATAAGGACTGCATGGTATTTACTATTATTTTTCTTCCTATCATCATCATCGTCTTAATCATCTTCCAAATTATCATTTTACTACCTCCAGCCTTGGTTTAAATGCCTCCAGCCTTTCTTTCATACCGATACCACAGTAATCAGTTAGAAAGGCAGCGTGGATCACATTACGTGCCAGCTTATGATTACCCAGGGAGTCCTAATTGACTTCAGGAAAAATAAAAATGTGTTTACATGGTTTATCAGGCCATTCACAATTTGTCTTCCGGGCATCTCTTCAGATTCGTATCCTACCTCTTGTGACGTGCATCTTCCAAGATAACCATAGCAAGCTAGGTGTTGTCCCCTAAAGTATGTTTCACCTTCCCTTTGCGCCCAGGACAATGCTGAACTCTGCCTGGAAAGATCTTCCTCAGCTGCTGGACCCTCACTCCCCCTCTAAGACTCTCTTGGGGTATCACACTTCTCAGGAAGCCTTCTTACTCCTTTGCTATTTTGGCATAAGTTTGTGCACCCAAAACTTACATAGCATCATCTGCATATGCTTCTGATACAGTTCTTATAGTACAACACCGTATTGTTCTTTTCATTTGTCTGTACTTAGATGCCTAACGTATATTTGGTAATAAAACAAATAATGAGAGGGACATGGACTGAGGACACAATAATATGGAATAAAAAAAATACTACCATGTAACTATGAAGGAGTCAAATTTTACAGAGCTTCAAAACGTCTTTGAAATTCTCCAATTTCAGTGTGAAAAAGAAGGAGCACAATTATGTAATTACTGAATGGTCTTTCATATCAACCCAGGATTTTTGGTTCTTTTGTGAACAGGAATATCATATATTGAATAAACTTTAGATGCATGGGTTCTTCATATTTTATATATACTTTATACTTACAACAATCACATGCAATTATGTTGTCTTTATTTTACAAAGGAGAAAACTGAGGTTGCAACATGAAATTAAAGTAAAGCATTGGGCTGGCTTCAAACACGGGGCCACTGGAGACTGAAGCTTAGTGCCTTCCACTGCTCTCCTCCCATCTCACAAGAATACCTGAGTTTTGCTAAATACATGATAATATTTTCCCATTAATCCCAATATAAACATTATTTAGCTCAAGTAACTAAATTTTTTTGTTTTTGTTTATTTCTTTTAGTGTATTCTTCCAAGGAGAATGAGAGAATTAACCTGCATATAGTAGGAAAAGAATATTTAAAAAAAAATAGTATGATTTTCTTACAGAAGAAGAAAATTTAGTAATATAAATGTTTTTCTGAGTCAGAAATTCTCCAACAAATTCTTTAATTTGCCACCAAGTAGTTATGTAACTATGGGAAAACCACTTAACTTTCTGGGCCACAGTTTTCTTATCATCAGGAGGATATGGGTGAATAAAGGATATCACAGTGTTTTTACAGCTCTTAGAGTCTACCAATCTTTGATTTTTATCATTTAACGTCTTCTATCTTGTAAATATTAAAGATGTTACATGATTGAGGCCAGCCCAGTGGAATAGTGGTTAAGTTCACGCTCTCTGCTTTGGCTGCCTGGGGTTTACAGGTTCGGATCCTGGGCATGGTCCTACACACCGCTTGTCAGGCCATGCTGTGGCGGTGTCCCACAAATAAAATAGAGGAAGATTGGCACAGATGTTAGCTTGGTGACAATCTTCCTCAAGCAAAAAGAAGAAAATTAGCAATAGATGTTAGCTCAGGGCCAATCTTCCTCACAAAAAAAAAAAAAATATATATATATGTATTACATGGTCATGCACATTTCTGCAGAGTTAATTAAATTACCATTTATTGTCTACATTATGCCCTCCTAAAACTTTTTCTGAATCTCCAACAGACAGATAAAACATAGTTTGTACATAGTATTTTAATTTTTATAGTCATCTTGGACATATTTAGAAATCCCAAGATTAAATTCCCATTCAATTCAAAATTTTTTCTTTCCCTATTCTGCATGAAAAGAAATATGGTTTATAAAGAAAAAATCATTACCCATAAGCTGAATTTTATAACTGTGAAAGGGAATTTTATTTTGTGTATACAGCACACCAGCAAGATGAACTCAATTTTTTGATTCTAAATCAATTCAGTAACCTTAAATTGATGTTTGTTGGATTTTTAAAAATATATGCAATATAAAAATTTGAGTGAAACAATTCATTTGGGTTTTAAGATGCTGCATTATGTTATATTTTGCAACTTTACTAACAATTAAGACTGTTCAATAAACAAGATACAAAATACTATATATTTTAAGAGAATTGAAAACACTTATTCAAAATTTTGACTAAATATAGGTAACCAGATTGTAACACATCCCAAATTGTCTTTATGAGACAATTTGTCTCATTAAAATACAATTGCATTATCTTTTACCTTTTGACTGTAAAATTCACATATACACAGGAAAGATGTTTTCACTTTCTTATTTATAATGTTTCTATGATATGACAGCAACAAACTGTCACGCATTTTTGTGTATTCATAAAAATAATTATTGAAGTTTTGTTTTGAAGAATGAATGTATATATATGTACATATATATATACAAACGTATGTATGTGATTATATATATAATTTATTTCTTATGTGGAAAGAACTGCTTTTTTGACCTGTTTGTTGCCTGACTCCTCACATATTTTTTTAAGCATTTCTCATGTCTGGTTGATATCACAAAACCATTCATCTATTTGTACTTAAGTGAATCTGCCATTCATTTGCTGAGGTTCTGTTTTATGGGATTTCAGACTATAAATGCACAACAATGAACAGCAGAGTGAACCACAAATGAGATTATAACGATGAGTAAGGTCTTGTGAATCAATTAAGGAAGTTGCTTTTTTGCTCTTTACAATCACTTTAAAGCCTTCTTAAGCTCTGTTGTCACTTGAAAGTAAAAAGTTTTACTTAGTAAAACAAAACTTTTAAAAGAAAAGAAGAAAGCAGCAGAATACCTTCTGACATTCTCTATTTCATGGAGTAAGTCATTTTTAACTTTAAGTCAACATTTACCTTAAAATTTCATCTTCAGTATCAGGAATGATGTAAACAGATCCATACTGATTACATCTTTTTAAAGGAGAATGAAATCCACTTGAGATAGCATAAATTTCTTAATTTTGACTCATAATGATCTTGATGAGTATTTATCAGGGCATTTTTGTCCAGCAAGTATTTTTGACCAATCATATCTTACTATACTATATAAATGCCCCATAAACTCTCTGTGCCTCAATGTCTTCATCCATAAAGTGGGGAGAATAGTCCTTACCTAATTGATGTGTTGCCAGGATTTCATGAGCAAATCATGCAAAGACCTAGTATAGTAGGATCTCTAATAACAATGAGAACAACAGAGTCCTAAAAGAGTGGCATCAGGTGGCAGTTTTTAACCATCAGAGGCCAGCATATACAATTATTATAATGAGTGGATAGGTTGGAGTTGGCAGCTAAGAAGATTGACCACAGAGAGGCTTGGAAATTTAATAAAAAATGGCATCCAGGACCGGCCCGGTGGTGTAGCGGTTGGGTTCACACGCGCTGCTACGGCGGCCCCGGGTTCGCAGGTTTGGATCCCAGGCGTAGACCTATGTACCGCTCATCAAGCCACGCTGTGGCAGCACCCCACATACAAAAATGGAGGAAGATAGCGCAGATGTTAGCTCAGTGACAATCTTCCTCAAGCAAAAAGAGGAAGATTGACAATAGATGTTAGCTCAGGGTCAATCTGCCTTACCAAAACAAACAAAAAAAAGCATCCTTAAGGCCAGCTAAAAATAGTATTACTCCATGTATACAATAAAAATAAATCAAGGATGTATCTTCAAAATCAATTGACTGAAAGTGAGGCCAGGTTCCCAGGAAGAAATACCCAGCAATGTCACAGGAAGGCTATTCGACAATGATTCTCCCAGACCTTCCCCAATGGTCATATAGCCATTTAATTAGTTAATTATATTGTATGGAAAGAGGAATACCTAGAAGTTGTATTTTTTTTTTTTTTACATTTAAAACATAGATTTTTTTTTTTTGTGGTAAAATATACATAACATAAAATTTACCATTTTCACCATTTTTAGGTGGATAGTTCAGTGACAATAAGTACCTTTACCTTGTTGTGCAACCACCTATCTCCAGAACTTTTTCATCTTTCCAAACTGAAACTCTGTACCTATTAAACAATAGTTTCTCATTATCCCCTCTCCCTATCCCCTGGCAACTACCACGATACTTTCTGTCTCTATGATATTGACTACTCTAGGTTCCTCATATAAGTGGAATCATACAACATTTGTCCTTTTGTGTCTGGTTTATTTCACTTAGCATAGTGTCTTTAAGATTCATCCGTGTCATAGTTTAAAATTTAATTCCCTTTTAAGGCTGAATAATATTTCACTGTGTAGGCCAGAGAATTATAGAAAATTAGAAGACATATGTCTGGCATGAACTGGGCTTAGGTAGAGATGGAGTACTTGTCTTTAAGACAAAAAGTGACTGTGTAACAAAAACTAAAGTATCAACACTAATTCATCAGAAGATGGAAGTAGTACATTCAGGTTTAGGCATAAACAGTCCAAAGGGCACAAAAGCCGCATGATAAATGATCCCAAACTCTGATGTCACCACCACTGTTGCAACTCTGCTCAAACCTAAGGTTGCGTGGACTTCTTTACAGCCTGTTGAAGGAGGAGGAAAGGGTTAATGCTGGTCCATATATAAGTAAACTTGGTATTTGGGAAGGAAGGTCAAACATGGACTCTTGTTTTGCTAAAACCATACTCAGAGGTAGTTCTGAAAGATAGTGGTGAGTAGAAATCCTACCAAAAGGCAGACCATCACGTGGTATATCCACTTATCTTCTGAGTTAAAAAGAAGTGTCCTGAGGTAAGACTGTATACAGATTTATAGGCAATGGTGCATGGCTTGGCTGGTTGTTGAGGATCCTAGAAGGAGAAAGACTGGACGGTCAGTGAAAAAGGAGTCTAGGGGAAGAGGCATGCGGATAACTTATAGAAAAGAGTACAATGTGTGGAGATCATTGTCTTGTATGTTAACACCAACCACAGAGGCACTAAAATAACTAAAATAACTTAGTGAATTGACATTTACTAGGTTATATCATTGACCACCTAATGCTGGCACAAGGTTAGTATGAAGAAAGTAGCCGCGGTGTCAGAGATGGAGGTATCAAGACCCTACCAACACAGACGAATAGCATAAATTGATTAGGTACTGCCCCAGCTTAATGTTTAAACTATCAGCAGCATAGACATATATTAAGCCCTGATAAGGTACTATCCCTCTCTGACACCAGCCAACCACTTGGTTGAACATTGATTATACTAACTCTTTATGTCCTGGAAGAGGCAGCAATTTGTCTTGGTGGTACTCAATACATGTTCTAGGTATGAGTTTTCTTTCCTGTCTGCAGGGCCTCAGCCATCGCTATTATCTGAAGGCTTATAGAGTGTTTGAGCTATTGACACAGGATCTTATAAGACATTGCATTTGACCAACTGACCCATTTTACAGTAAAGGGGCTATATTAGGAGACACATAACCGTGGGACCTTCTGATCATGTTATTTACTGAGCTACCCAGAAACTTTCAACCTAAGAGAACAACTGAATGGCATTTTAAAGGAATAGCTGAGGCACTAATTTGGAGATGATATTCTATGAGTATAGAACGTCATCCTTCAGGACAAACTGAATTGATAACCATTATATGGTGATGTGTTCCCAAAAGGTAGAATACATAGGTCCTGGGACCAAGGCGTAGGCATAGGAATGACTCTGCTTACCATTATAATCTCCCTGGGACTCCCTTAGGAAAGTTGTGCTTCCTGTCTCTGCAACTCTAGGCTCTGCAGATCTAGATATGAAGGTTCCCAGAGAGGGTAAGCTTCCACCAGGGAACACCAGCTGCCACTTTTTCATTTTGTGCTCTTTATTGCCAAGAGACCAGCATGGCAGGAGTAATTGATTTTTATCATCAGGATGAGTTAGGTCTACTGTTACACACTGGGGGCAAGAAATAATACCTTTGACACCCAGGCGATTACTGAGGCATCTCTTTGTCTTCCCCTGATCAATTTTGTTGGTAAATTGACATGTGTATCAACTATGATCTGAAAAGGGTATGATGAGCTAGGTTTTAAATCTCTCAGGGATGTGAGTCTGGGTCACTGTGCCAGATAAGCCAGCTGAGGTGTTTGTTGGGTGTGAGGGAAATCTAGAATGATTAGAAATGGTTAACAGAGAAGGAAGAGGATAGGTTTTATTTGTAGCCCTAAGACCAGCTGCAAAGGTGGGAATTGTAGTTTGTTCTATTCATCAACAGGTGAATTAAGTTTCCCTAGGGAAAGACACAGCTGGGTGGAGCTGTCCCCAGATGGGATAAACTTATAGAAAGAAGTTGATCCAAGTGGTGCTAGGGCTAGACTTTGTGCATGCTGCAGTGTTTTCCTTAGCTTCCACTTTAGGAAAGAGTCATAAGTTTCCCACCTGGTGGGTGTGTCGCCTGCTGATTGCTCAATGAATTCATTCCCGGACACGTTCCTCAGCTGAAGGTGAATTTCTTGCCCAAAATAATAGCTTCTGCTGAGGCGCAGCCAATATCCAGTGACTTGTCCTTTTATAGCACAAAATCCAAACCTCTTATCTCGATCTGAAACTTTTCTGAAAGGCTATCCCAGCTTCAGAGCTTCCCCGTGGGATCAGTTTGGGCGTTGGTTGCAAGTGCTACTGCACTTTAACTTCTCCTTCTGCTCAATTCTACTTCCTTCACTTTCTTAGCTGTTTCTTATTTACTTGTTTGTGTTTGTCCTTTTTTAATTGTTTTCCCCTGTAATCACTCTCCAGTGAAATTTCTTCTTGCAAATCTCAGTCTCTAAGTCTATTTCCTGGGGAATCTGACTCAGGATATCCTCTATTAAGTGACAATATTTAGTGGGGAAGATAGACAAGCAAAGGTATCACCAAATACAAAGTGGAAAAATGCAACATAAGGAGCTCTAGAGCAGTGCTCTGAGCATATCACTAGAGGCCCAGAGAGTCCACGGGAGCAAGTACATTACCCCCGTGCCCAGGAGTTGAAGAGAGAGGTCATAAAGACTTTACACTTGGTGTTGCTAATGTGGCTTCTGTCTATGAAACTGATGTCAGCATTCGGAGGTCCAAAAAAATCCTCTGCTATGGAACTCCATACTTAGAGACACACATAGGTTGGTTCTTTGGGAGACTTGAATATCAAACCTCATTCCTCTGATACACAGCACCACTAAGGTGAAGACAGAGATCTCCTCCACCTTTCACAATTCTGGGGATTGAAAGCACTGACAGGGTTGTTCTTCTGGGTTTCTTTGGGACTGAAATGAGGGTGGGAATATCCTGTCCTCTATTTCTTGGTTTTGAAATGGGGAACCTCTCTTCCTGCATCAAGCGTTTAGGATAGCAGAAGTAAATCTTTCTTCTTTAGGCCTCACAGAGCCTAAACTTTAGATTTATATTTCCATTATAATGCTACAAACACTTCTGCATTAACACTTTTAAGTTATCTTTACAGTGCTGTTTTCTTATAGCCAAACTCTGGGGAATAGATAAATGTATGTGGTTTTGAATATGTCTTATTTGCATGTCACTCTTAAATAACAGATGGAAGAAAAGTAAGAAAACCCTGCCGCACTCCTCTAAGATTTCTAAGGTATCATTAATTCTGACGCCAAGGGCCAGGACATAATCCTTTAAATTAGTAGCTGATGTGAAGTAGAAACAAAGAAATTAGATTTGAACAGGTCAAAGAATTTTGTGGAAGTGAATAATATAGGTGTGCATTGTCTGATAATGTAACCACTAGCCACAAGTGGTTACATATTTAAAATAAGTAAAATTAATTAAATTTAAAAATTCAGTTTTTAGTCATACTAGCCACCTCACAAATGTTTAATAACCACATGTGGCTCATGGCTACTCTATTGGAAAGTACAGACATAAAATGTTTTCATCATCACAGAATATTCTATTGAACATGAAATAGACTTAGCTTATGAAATAATTCCATAATTTAAGGGGGAGAGGTAGTAAGCTATGCATCATCTTCAAGAAATTAAATGAAAAATGAGGGGGATAATTAATTTTTTTCAGGAGTTGTTTTGGTTTCCTACTGAACAGGAATGTTTGGAAATAAAATGTGCTCCATGGAAACTATTGAATTTGGATGCTCAAGGCAATCAAACTTGGTAAACAACTGAGATGGCAAATTAAACCTCGAAGTCACTGGCCCACCACATTAAATAGCTGCAAATACACACACATGCTGCACACTCACATTTGTGCATGCACACACACACAAACACACACATATCTTAGATTTTTTTTTCCATGTTAGCATAATAAGAATTCAACATCAGTGAAGGACAAGACCTAATTTTATATTGATTTTACTGAATAAGTAATGCTCCATTTGGCCTATTAAAAGGAATGCATTTCATCAGATTATTAGATATAATGATTAATTAGAAAAAACATGAAGTTTTTCAGAGTCACTTTGAATTACATCTTTAGTGTTGTATGTATGTAGTTCTAAATACTAACTAAATTGGAACATAATTTTTCTTTCTAAAATAAAAAAAGTATTGAATTTAATACTTACAAGTTAATGCAATTTATGTTTTGTAGTATTATAAGGTAGTATTTTCAATATTCATCTCAACGTAACATTTGTTATTACCTAGTGAACTTTGATTTTTGGGATAAATTGATTACATATTTTCAGATAACATAAATGTTAGGACATGATTTTGATATTCAGAATATAGCAATTACATAAATCCTGAGCATTTCGAACCTATTGAGTATTCATTGAAAATGACCTTAGAAATTATCTTTTGTTGTACCCCCGTCCCCAAAAAACCACAGAATATGTGTGGGTAAAAAAACAGGCAGAAAAAATTATATTCACTAAGTATGTCTTAGGTTAGATGCCTGTTTTACAATGAGGCCCCTTCTCTGGAAAATGTACTAAAATGAAGGAGCAAGCCCTCATGGCCATTTCTATACTACATGTTTCGGCCAGTCTGATAATAGATAATGATCTTGACATAAGCAACTGATCCAAAGTGGACAGATAAAATTCTCTCTTCCAAGAATTTTAAAATATAGAGGCAGAGGGGACAGAAATGTTGCTGGAGTCAAGTCACATTAATATCAAGTCTCTCGTTGTTAACAATATGCTGACGCTAAAATCTTAGCATAGACCTAGTTTCTTTTTTGGGGAGCCTTGGTTGTTCAACTGTTTCTTTAACTCTCAGGGATATGCCCAATATTTTTCTGTTATATAGAGATATTTTTTCCTTGAACAAGTCAAACTTTAATTAAAGTTTTACTTTCCAATCAGATTTCTGCTGCCTTATAGATGTAAAATGTGATTTTGTTTATTTTTAAATTGATTTCAAACTTTAAACAAATTTGTGAGTATGAACAATGTTTACAAGTGTAAGTAGTTCTGAGAAGCTTAATGTGGTATCAGATTATGAGTAATTCAGACAGCAATAGGCTATTCTTACTACAGTGTCCAATAACAATGGGAGTTCAATAAATAACTGCTAATCAACTTATTGACTATATTGCTATTTCCAGTGCCTGATATCATATGTGGTTTACCTCACCCACTTTCCTTGTACTTTTTACATTTTCTTGAAAAAAGCTGAATAATTCCTGTTGAGTTTTTTTTCCTAGATCTTTGAGAATCACAGTATCTTTGAAATCCTGTGGGTTAGTCCAGTGGTAGCAAACTCTGAGCCTCTCTGTGCCATGAAGGCATGTAAATAAGTGAATCAGGCAGGTAGAGACTGTGAAAAACAGAAGAGAACTTGCCCTGTGTGATGGGGAACCACCACTCAGCTCCAAATTTTCTCACGTGGGGACGTAGACACACTGTGGTGACACTACTGACTTCATTTTTTCTTTACCTTTTTTATGTTAATGACATACAATCAAACTTCTTCACTCTTTAAACATCTTCATTTGATGGCTTCCAGCATTCTACAGCCAAAGAGTAAACCAAAGAGCCTTTTAAAAAAAATAAACTAGTTTCATTGTCTCTTATCTATAATACACAATGAATATTTGTTTCACATAAATATCTTAGGAAACGTGAATGATTCCATTTATTGCTATTGTACGATTCCATTGATTCTTGCTGATTATTTCATGTTTTGTTCTAGGGGATGTGTACCCTTCCTAATGACATGTATAATTTTGTACGGATCAAAGTTCCCTCTATTTCTACTGTCTTTACCTGTTTGCACTGCGTGTCTTGATAGAATCAGTAACTACTCATAGACTGATTGACACCAGCTTTAACACAGAATACATTTATTCTATAATTATGGAAATTAAAAAAGAGAGGGCATAGATACATTTGCATAGATTGGGGGAGCAAAGTATAATTACATGTTTATTAAATAATTGCACTTGCAGTCAACAAAATTAGGACACATTAAGTACCCACATATTTTAGGTGACTTGCAAACGGAAGAGCTAGTCTGGAAGGAATCAATGTTTGTAATTTTTGAGACAGTTTGATGGTACCATTGGAAAATATATTCCTACATAGCAACTTTATAAATAACCCAAGATATATGGTCTCCAATTAATTCCAGTGCATGTATTAATACCGCCCTTTTTGATGTGCTAATGCTCCATGATCATTCTGATTAGATATAATTAGAAGGATGGAAGGAAAGGTTGAATTATATAAAATATGCACTTTTAATTTGCAATTAAAATGCAAGAACATTAAACTACAAAAATTGTTTTTGCTATTGGAGTATGTTTAATGCTGAAAACCAATAAATTATATGTATAATTTACGAGAACATTGTTGATAACTATAACATAATTGAATTGTACTAATCTTTATGTGCTTTTCAAATTTTCTTGAACCATCTAATACGACTATATTTATATAACATCAATACAAATCATTAAACAGTTGAAAATAATCAACTCTTACATTTGTGTAAGTTTATATAATGGCAAATAACTCGTCATGTCAACTTATTTCACTGAATTGACTGTTTAGGAACGATAATCTTACTACAGGTATTCAATTAACTCTAATACATGCTGTAGTCATTATGAAAAGTAAACGAAATAATTTCCTTTTTGTGTGTAACAGAGCAATGTGTTCAGACTCATATCTCACTTCTGAAATTGGTATATTGCAATTCCATTTGCATTGCTCTGTTTTATTCAGTAGAACATATATACCAGAGCAGGTCAGTTGTATAATACTGTATATGCAATAACCCAAACAATATGAGAGTATAAATCTGTGTTTGAGGCTCTAAATATACTCTCCCCTGTTTTTAAGGCTTTTTTCTCTATAGTTCCATGTTAGCAGACCACATCACACCAGAGGTGGTTGGCACTGGGACCATCAGAGCCATCCTCAGCTGTCAGATAGTGCAAACCCACTGACAGGACACTGTTTATTAAACTGCTAGGGTTTATGGATTTAAGTTTTGAGGTCCCTGTGTGACATTATTATAAATTCAGCAGTTTTATCAGAATCAGGTTCAAAAGCAGGAAGCATGTCTGCCCTCATTTAACAATGTTTCTGACATTGAAATGTGATGAACTGACAGCACAGGAAACAGAAATCATATTTTGGTGTTGGATAAGTACAGCACTTGGGGGAAAGACTCTGCTTGCATTTAACGTGCTTTAGTTTCTTTTAACTCTTTGAACATTTTGAACAGTATATAATCTGATGATAGAAATGTAATTAAATTTCTAAAAAATTTTGGATTTATTTCAAATTGTAGAGACTAAATAGTATAAAGAAAAGAAAAGAAACTCTAATTACTCCAGAATTACATTTGCAGTGCTGTGTTCGATGCTCCTTAAGACAGCAGGCAGACATCTGATTGAGAGGAAAAGAAATTTTGCCTTGTAAACTTCAGCATTTGATGTCCAGTGAAAAGACAAAGTAGATTAACAGCTCAGGCGTCTCTGAATGACTAATGACAATGTCAGATCTATTTTAGAAGGAGATATCATTGTTGCTAAAGTATCTTGAGGCTCATGAGCCCCTTTATTGAAAATACACAAAGAAAAGTAGTGATCAAGGTCACCATTCACTGTGAACACCAAACAACATAATGACATGGACTATTGGAAACTTCAAACGTTTTATCAAGCAGGAAAAATTGAATTACCGAGAACAAGAATACCGTGAAGCATCAAAAACCAAAGGACATAATTTTAAAATGCTAGACTAGATATTTGGAACATCAAATTCTTCACTCTCTTGGCCAGACAGACATGTGGGAGTAGTGAATTAATCACAAACACACTGTGCATCAGTCACTTTTAGAACTGGTTAGTGTTTGATTTTGCTAAGTAATATTTTACCTGGTTAGACTCCTCAAATGTGCACAATCCTATGAGTTACTTGCTTTTCACATTATTTGTTTGTTGGACAGTGAAGCCTCAGGATACTGAAGATGATGCTCTAACATTGAAGAAAGGAAAATACAAATAGAAATTTAAGTGAGAGAACACAAATTATATGAACCAGCGTAAGCACCAGGTATGGTAGAAGAAGAGAAGCTTTGCAAAGAGCTGATTAGTAGGAAAAGGGAAGGCATAGCTTTCAGTTGTATTAGTCTTGTTAAGGTGTAGATAATTTTCATGTTAACAAAATATTCCATATTATTCCACTTTTAGACTAATACTTATGAACAGTCTTAACTGTTTTAGTGATTAATCATTTTGAGAAATTCATTTAAAAATGCTTTACTGAAATTTAATTAGCTATTTATTTGACGTACATTTTGTTTAAATCATTTTTTAAGAAATAGATGAATAAGAAATCCAGAAATATTAGAGAAAAAATTAAACAAAAAGTTCCATTTCCATATTATCAATTTTAATATTTTTTCTCTCACTTGATTACTTAATATTCATTTTGTTCAGAGATATTGTTTGAATTTGTAGAATAAATAAACTATTATAGCTTAAGGTTTTCTACTCCTTTA
Source organism: Ceratotherium simum simum (assembly GCF_057802395.1). Classification (NCBI taxonomy): domain Eukaryota; kingdom Metazoa; phylum Chordata; class Mammalia; order Perissodactyla; family Rhinocerotidae; genus Ceratotherium; species Ceratotherium simum. Next base: position 26,821,512 of record NC_141907.1, on the reverse strand, counting down.
GTTTTACTACGGCTCAACTTTATAATTTCTTTATGGAGAAATACTATATTCTGTCATATATTTCTTGTCATCTTTCCCACTATTCTTTTAAAATCACTTTTTATAATATCACTATGTAGTGTGTACTTTTGTGAAATCTAGTGTGATATTTAACTTACATCTATCCTGTTATGTTTTATTTAATCTATTTTAATCTCTATATTTCATACTTAATAGTTTTCAGTAAATTCACAATGAATGTATACTCATTCTTCATACTTCTTCAGCAATCTAACTTTTTTTCCAGTATTTTAATCACTCCTCTAAGAATTCATTACTTTGAAAAAATTTTTCAAGAAGATACATCTAATTTAAAACTGTAAATATCGAAATACTTGTCTCAAATATTTGTAGATAGATGGATTTGACCCAGTAATGGGTCCCATAAGAAATTTGACCCAGTAATTTGACCCATAAGAAATTATCATATACACATACCTGGTAACTTAATTATTCTCATATGATTGTTGTCTTTATTTCTTTGTAACATAGCAAATCTTTAAAAACTGCAATGAGTATATTTTAATATTTTTGATGTTGTATGTTCCTGAGATTTTACTCTTATCAAAATTGTACATGTATCAAAAACTATTCATCCCCTAATGTAAATTATTTTAATTGACAGTCTCATGATAAATAATCATATATCATTTTAATAATGTTGTCATTAATTTCTATGCAACAGGGTGATTTAAATTTCTCTTGGTTAGGATAAGCTAGGATATGCTACACTAACAAACATAAATAATATTTAGCAAGACAAATATTTATTTATCTGTCTTGTAAATTATCATCTGGATCCAGACAATTCTCTAGGGCAATTCCTCCAAGCAGAGACTCAGCAATGCAAGCTGATTGACTCCACTATTTCCTTCTTGGCTATCCTCCACTGTACCTTTGCCAGGAGAAGCAAAGACCTGGATAATTAAGCTTTTTACTGCCACAGCTCAGAGCGATCTACATCATTTCCGCTCACATTTTATTGGCCAGTATTTGCCACAATTTTATACAACTTCAAGTAGGGCTGAAAATATAGATGTTTTGCTCTTTCATCTACTCTGATGAACTCTGCCTTTTTGTTAGAATGTGGAGTCTAATAACAGTAACGTAATTACAGAAATGGCTAAATTTAGATCTACTAGTTCATTTGTTTTCTGTTTTTTTGTTTCTTCTTTCCTTTCTTTTTTGATTATTTGATTATTTTTTGAATGTACACTTTAAGTTATGTATTGGCTTTTTAATTGTACCTCATTAAATTATTTTTCAGTGATTTATCTAGGAATTACACAATATATATCCTTAACTTCTCCCAGTCTTCTTAGAGTTAATATAAGGAAATTTGAAACGAGATAGGTCCATTTAGCATCCCCAACCTCACCCCATTCCATCCTTTACGCTTCAGATAGAATGTAAATAAACTCAATGAGCATATTTTTTGTTTTATAGCATCATAGGTATTATTATGAAATCCAGAGGAAAATACATTTTTTAATTTATCAGATATTTTGCAGAGATGATACTACTTATTCCTTCATGAATATCAAAGTTTCCCATTGACATCATTTTCCTTCAACCTGAAAAGCCATCTTTAGTATTTCTTGTACTGCAGGGCTGCTAGCCACAAATTCCTTTATTTTAATTTACCTGAAAATGCATTTATTTATTTCCATTTTTGAAGGATATTTTTCTGCTGCATATAAAATTTCAAATCTACAATTTTATTTCTTTCATTACTTTAAAGATGTTGTCTATTTTCTGGCCTCTATTGTTATTGATGAGAAATCAATGGTCATTAGAATTGTGGTTTCCCAGTATATAAGGTTTTTTTCCTCTGGCTAATTTCAAGGCATTACATTTATCGTTGGTTTTCCAGTATTTTGAACATGATGGGCCTGGGCATAGTTTTCTTCACTTTTATCTTTCTTGGGGTCTACTGAGCTTGTTGAATATATAGATTTATGTGTTTCACAAAATTGTGAAAATTTTGGGTCATCGTTTCTGACACGTTCTTCTTCTCTCCTTTTTGTCTATAGAATTCTAGTTACACATATAATGGACTTTTTGATATTGTCCCACAGGTTGCTGTGACTCTTTTCACTTTTTCAACATTTTATTTTCTCTGTTTTCACATTGGATTATTTCTATTGAACTAACTTCAAGTTTGCTGATTCTTTTTACTGACATCTCCATTCTGCTATTAAGCCTATCTAGAGATTTTTAAATTTCAGGTATCATATTATTTAGTTCTAGAATTTTCATCTTGCTCATTTTTTTAAGTGTAATTTCTGTGCTGATAATATCTATCTTCTTATTTATTACAAGTACGTTTTCCTTTATCTCATTGAGCATAGTTACTACAGCTGTTTTAAATTCTTTCTCTGTTAATTCCAAAATATCAGGATTGATTTCCACTGACTTTACCATCCTTTAAGAATGGGCTGAATTTTCCTGGTTCTTCATATGTCAAGGAATTTGGGATTGTATCCCAAATGTTATGTTGTGTAAACTTTAGATTCTACTCGATTTCTCCCAAACGTGTTGATATTATTGTTTTAACTGGCAATTAGCTCAGTTGTAAACAAACTAAAAATTCTATGTCTTGTACAGGAGCTCACATCTCAGTTCAGTCCTTTATTTTTTCCTTAGCTGGATTGTTTACAGTCTGCTCACACATGATGGCACTGGGGTCAGCCAGAGATTTACACAGTATTTATACATGGAAGTTTGGTTTCTCTTTCTGGCTCTCTATTTTCTACTATTCTCATCTTACATTCTAATGGCTGTAGTTGCCTTAATCTCTATCCTCTTGTCCTTCAATCCAAAAAGACTGTGAGTCATCAAAGTTGTGGCCAGCTAACAAAGAATGACTGCAGCATACCCATAGCCATAGCAAAAAAAAATGGGAGTGGTGGTGGTGATGGAGTATATCACATGCTGATCTCTTCATCCAAGTTTCTACTTCCTTTCAGAATCTGCTCACTTTCATTCACTTTCCAGAGCTTCTGGGTAGTTTATTGCATATTGTACAAAGTTTATAGTTATTATCAGCAAGAGTGTTTACCTGTTAGGAACTTAGCCATCCTGGAAGTGCAAACCAGTGTAGACTTCTTTGTGCATAGAAGTGAAGAAAAACTGGATATTGGTAAATACGTAAGACATTGTCTGCCAAAACTTGGCTCAGTTTACCCCAAACTCTTCTAGTAGAAGTATTGGAGTAGAAGTTTCTGTTTAACATAAATTGCACAATAAAGTAGTTTTTTCCACTTTAACGTTTGCTGAAATGCACAGAAATAGATATTAAATAAATGCTTGTTACACTACTACTCTGTAAAGACTGAATGAAACATAATAACTTTTATCTAAAAACTGACAGATATTTCTTGAATTTGCTAATTGAATTCACTAACTATAAGTATCTAAAATATTAGATCAATACCATATTTTAATGTGGCAATTAGTGTGAGATAACGTTAATATATAATTGCTTGATAGCTGCTTGATAGCTCAACTTGACAGCTTTTACTACAGATTTAGAACTGAAAGAATATGAATAGATTCCTTCTGCTAGGAAGCCAGAAGCTCAAAGGAACCATGCCACCTTCTTGGCATAAAATAGGAAGAATGATTTCCTGAAGACACAATAATTCTTAGATACAGGTAGTTTTCTTCAGTCAAATATAGCTAATGGAATAGATAACCACAATTGTATTTTATTTTTCAAATATATAAGGAATTTGTTTTGTAAAAATTGTCAGTCATGAAGTAACATTCCATGAGATGATATTAAAAGAGATATTGTTATTAAAAATGACATATATATGATTTAATATAACAAATGCCTTCAAAATGGCCTCCCTTTGCCTTCTCTGACTGCATATTCTAACAACTGAATACCTTTAATCTGTAATCCAATTCACTAGCAACTAAATCAAATCAAATTGGGAGACAAAGTACAATGACTTTACCAATATAGAATTATTGAATCAAAGTTAGGTTTTTGAGTATGCTAAACATATTCATAGGGCAAAGAGCGTTTTATTATAAAGATCAAATTTGCATTTTAAAAATCAACGTAAACTTATGTTATTTTTTACATACATTTTCTTTTTGTCCCCAGTGTTTCCCAAGGCCATGTATGTTGATTAATTACATTGAAGTATAATTTTATTGTAGCTATAAACTATTCACAAAAGAGAGTTTTACAATAAATAATCATGAACCTAAGAACTAAATGTAGCCATAAAGAAATATGGCTCCACTTTTACACTTTGGAGTTTTACATCCACTAATACATTATTTCTGAATGTGGCTTAATAAACCTGATAGTCTTTGTCTATGCTACTTGGTCTTAATTTGTATCTTTTAGTCCATGGGATATTAAATATCAGTCGTCCTAAGAAATTTATCCTGAGAAATTTGTGAGACCCACCAAAGACAACTAGAACACCTTAAAGCTAATTCTCACACATACCTACACACACATAGTGTTAGAAAAATTCTAAGATAGTTCTCAATGATCCCCTCCTTCTTGTACTCCAAAAGAAGAGCAATGATAGCCCAGGTCACACCAGATAATTGCTTCTACTGCTCATATGCTAACAGTCTTCAAAACCATTGGGTCCTAAAATTAATACTCCTACTCATCTTTTCTTCATGATTGTGGTTGGCAGAATAATGTCCGTGTCATAATCCCAAGAACCTTTGATATATTATCTTATGGCAAATGGGACTTTGCAGATGTGATTAAGTTAAGGGCTTTGAGATGGGGAGATGGTCTTGGATTATCTGGGTAGGCCCAATGTAACCGCAAAGGTCCTTATAAGAGGAAGGCAGGGGGGTTAAAGTTAGTGGTAGTAGATGTGATGATGGAACTAAGGGGTTGAAATGATATGAAGAAGGGATTATGAGCCAGGGAATGCAGGTGGCCTCTAGAAGCTGGAAAAGGCAAGCAAATAATTATTCCTTGAAACCTTTAGAAGTAATGCAGCCTTGTAAAACCTTGATTTTAGACTTCTGACCTACAGAACTCTAAAAGAACAATTTTGCCTTATCTTACTCCAGTAAATTTGTAGTAATTTGTTACTACAGCAATAGAAAACTAATACACCAGTAAATACTCCAATTGGATATGTATATATATACCCTATGAACTAGAAATTCTACTCACATGTATACACCCATTAGACTAATTACCAAATGGCATGTATTCGAATTTTATAACAGTAATATGTATATATCAAAACTATAAATATAAGTCCATTAAGAAATTATGAATTAACTTGGAAATACACATAAAATGAAATGTTATAAAAAAAGAGAAAAAATATATCATGGATACACACAACAACATATATTAATCTCACAAGCAGCATATTAATCCCAAAATGTCAGGTCAAAATAGGTAAATAATATATGATTTCACTTATTTAAATAAAAAAAATCTTTAGAAACAGAGAAAAATAATCTATGGTGTTAAAGATAAGGACAACGGTTTCCTTAGTGAGTTGTTAGTGAGTTTAAAAGATCATAAGGGAACCCCTGGTGTTAAAAATATTCCACTTCATAATTATGGTGGTGGTAACATAGGTTGGTTCACTTGGTGCAACTTTATCAAACTACAAACATACGATTCATGTATTTTTCTGTATGTGTTACACTTCAGTAAGGAGTTTACTTAAGAAAACTGTAAGACTACTTACATAAAACAACACTCTCTAATTCCCAATTAAAAGAGTTTAAGGAGAATCCGATTATACCAGATTGTTTGGGCACAGCATTATGTGAAAATGGACAGCAGGCTGCTCATATCTATAGGCTAGCCAATGCATTAAGGTACTTGGTTCAGTTGCCCTGTTCTAGTTCAATCAACTATAAACTTGGAGAGCAGAGGACACAGTGCACTCACAGAAAGAACTGTGGGTGGGAAAATTTACCTTATAAAGGAACTGCAGGATGTCTGGTTGGAAGTGCTGTTATAATGTTTCACTGCAAGAGCTTTATATATGGGCAGGCCCCGTGGCTTAGTGGTTAAGTGTGTGCTCCGCTACTGGAGGCCCAGGTTTGGATCCCGGGCGAGCACAAACGCACTACTTCTCCGGCCATGCTCAGGCCGCGTCCCACATACAGCAACTAGAAGGATGTGCAACTATGACTTACAACTATCTACTGGGGTTTTGGGGAAAAAAAAGGAGGAGGATTGACAATAGATGTTAGCTCAAAGCCAGTCTTCCTCAGCAAAAAGAGGAGGATTAGCATGGATGTTAGCTCAGGGCTGATCTTCCTCACCAAAAATAAATTTAAAAAATTAAATTAAATTAAAAAAATAACTTTATATAATCACAATGTATGAGGGCAATCTACGTTGATGATCTAAGCTTTTGAAAGGAACTTTTTAAGGCTTTTGCAACCCTAATTAAGGTGATTTGGAAGCCATAACTTTAATGTTGATCATTAAGCATGACACAGATGGTAAACAAGAGATACTGAGAAGCCCTGCTGTTATTTCAAAAGCAGTATGTCTGAAATAAAGTCATTGGGACTGAGTTTCTTCGAATAGGACAAAGTGCTCTGGGAGATAGCTAATATTGCCTGTCAGAATAAATTGTTTTTTTTCCCCTGGTGTACCTTAATTATTAATTAGGGCTCAACACTGAATGTCAATTCCACATTTTTCTAGATCTCAGTAATCATGACACATAAAGTTTACTAGAGTAAAATAAAATTAATTGCAGAAATAGAGAAAGTGATTAAATTAAAATAATATTATTAAATTCATTGCTCATAAAATCACCAAATTATGTCCAATTTACAAAAAAAATGGCATTTTTTAAATTAGTCCAACTGCAATTATTGGGCATAAGATGATAAACTGAAATCTTATTATTTTTACAAATGCAATGGAAAATTAAATTATTTTCATACTGTTTTATTTAAAGAATAGAATTTTGAAACTTTTAAAATGACTACAAAGTGTAATTAGTATTGTTTGCTTTCAATATACTTCTTATGATTAAAACTAGAAGGAGATGAATATGTTTGCTGTTTTCTGTTTTTTTAATAATATTTTGAAATCAAAATCCATCTTTTATTACGTTTTCTAGATGGAATTAAAGTTTGGAAATTATAATTTTTTATTGGAAGTTGTTAATTGCTACCAAATTACATTTTGGAGATCAGTTTGACTATGTGAAACTTTTGGGAGAGAAATATTATGTAGAAAAAATATCCAAGTCATAGACTAGAAGTCCATTAAATTAGTGGTTTCAGGATTTTTGTACACTATTTCAGCAATAGATTATGTCTATGAGTGATATGTTCATTCATTCAATCAGTCAACAAACATACACTAAAATTGTATTATATCCATTTGTAAATCATAACTTTTCATTAATTTGTTCAATCAACAAGGAATATTTTGAGCACTATTTAGATCATGGCAAAATAACTGATATTGGACAAGTCCTCCAGTTTACAATAAACAATTGTAAAACTGATAAAAATATGAGACAATTTTTTTCAAGTATTTTCAGGTATTAAACAACAGACGGTGAAGGACTACAGTCCTTGACAGAACAGAAGCATATAATGCAAGTTCCACATTTTTCCTGGCTTCCTGCCTGGGGTCATACTCTAGACTGTGACGCATGAAAGGGGTGTGCAAGCAGAGCAAGATAGCCTGAGTAGAGAAGATAGAAATCAGAATTCTGTGCTGCTTACGCAGCTTGAACTTATGCGGCATAAAAGAAAGAGATGAGCAGAAGAGAAGACTCAGAACCGTCTACCTGGCCGTGTTCCATGACTGATCTGTGCACATGCAGGGTGAATTTTCCTAAAACCTAGCAGAGAGTAGCTGCTGTGGCACTGAGAGCAGAACACAGATACTACACATTAAGTAAGACTGCAGAATGTTAGAATTCTGTCTCAGCCAGGATGGGCACACTTCACTGAGGAATCCAGAAAGGACAAACAGTCTGGACTATACCCTGTAGTAAATAATATACTCTAGGACTAAGGTAAAATCCAAAATATGTCATGTCTAACAAATAATAAGTCAAATCCAAAAGGATCAAGATGATCCCCATTAATTTAGCTGTCTACCAGAACAAAAGTCAAAATACTGTTAAAGGTAATTACAAATCTCTTCAGTGTATCATGCAAATATATAGCATAAACAAAAATTTTAAGTCATATAAAGAGGCAGAAAAATGTGACATAAAAATGAGGGAGTTTTTTAATTTAGTTGATATAGACCCTACAATGACATAGGTGTTGGAATTAATGGTTAAGGACTTTAAAATAGATATTTAAACATGTTCAAAATTTTTAAGAATAAGATGGAAGTAATGAGTGAACAGATAGAGAATTTCAAAAGAAAAATGAATCAAACATAAATAAGAAACAAATATAAATTCAAGAATTACAATATCTGAAAAGGAATATTTATTCAGGTAGGTGTAATAGCAGAATATAGATTGAAAAAAAAGTCAATGAAGAACACCCTGAATTCTATTGCATAGAGAGGAACATGCAAACGATAACTGACCTCTCCTCAGAAACAATGGAGGTCAGAAGGCAATGAATGGCATCTTTAAAGCGATGAAAGGGAAACAAACAGTAACAACAAAAACTCACTATCCATCTAGAAAACAATATTCAGCAAGAATATTCTTTTACGGGGCCAGCCCCGTGGCTTAGTGGTTAAGTGCGTGCGCTCCCCTGCGGGCAGCCCGGATTCGGATGCGGATCCGGTGCGTGCAGCAACGCACCACTTCTCTGGCCATGCTTAGGCCGCATCCCACATGCAGCAACTAGAAGGATGTGCAGCTATGACATACAACTATCTACTGTGGCTTTGGGGGGAAAAAAAAGAATATTCTTTTAAGAGCAGGAAAAACAAGTATATTTTCTGATGATTAAAAGATGAATTTGTCCCCAGTAAATCTACAGTAAAAAAAAAAAAAGAAGCTCAAATGAAGTCTCCAGCCTGAAGAAAATGTAATGTTCTTACAATTTATATGAAGTGAAACAATATCAATACTAAGAATACCATAATAAATTACAGATGCATATTGTCATCCAAGATTAATCTGTGTGACCAATAGAATATGGCAGAAGTAATGGTATGTCACTTTCAAGAATAGATTTTAAAACACTACAGATTATATCTTTTGAGATCTCCCTCTCCCTTTCTTTCCTCATCTTCCTCTCTCTTCTGGAAGAGACCAACTACGACACTTAGGCAGCCTTCGGAAAGGCCCACATAGTGAAAGACAGAGGCTTCTGACCAGCAGAAATTTCTGGCCAGTGATAAATTAAAGTCTGCTAACAATCCTGGGAATGAGCTTAGAAGGAGATTCTCCAGCCGCATTTGAGCCTTGAGATGATTGCAGCCCCATCTGACAGCTTGACTGCAACCTCCTGAAAGACTCTGAGCCACAAATACCCAGTTAAGCTGCTCCTGGCTGCCTGGTCCTCAGAAATGCTGTGAGATAATGAATGTTTGGGTTTTTTTTAAGTTGCTAAGTTTAAAAGTAATTTGCTATGCAGTGATAGTAACTAATATATGACAATACATTTTACAACATAGATAAAATAGACAATTTCCTTGAAAGCTAACAAACCACCAAAGCTCACTTAAGGAGAAATAAATAAACAGTGTAGCCTTATGTCTATTAAAGAAATTAAAACATCAAAAGTGAAATTAAAAAGTATTGTTTTATAAACTGAGAGAAAAAAAAATCAGCATGAGACATCCAAATTTACAGGCCATAACTAAAGCAGTGCTAAAAGGGAATTTCATAGCCTCCTACTCTGATGTTAGAAAAGGAGAAAGGTCTTAAATTCCATCTTAAGAAATGGCAAAAAAGCAAATTAAACCTGAAGTAAACAGAAGAAAGGAAACATTGAAGAATAGAAATCATCAAATAGAAAACAAAAAAAATAAATGAACCCAAAAGTTCTTGCTTTGAAATCAATAAAATTGATACAGTTTTCGCCTAAGTGATCAAGACAAAAGATACGAATTTTAAATATCAGGAGGATAGAGGGGACATCATTAATGATAATTTATTTGTATTAGTAGATAATTTAAATGATTTATTTGTATCATTAAAGTAGATAATTTATAGATTATTTGTATCAATAAAGTGTTTTCTATGTGTTTATAAATATTTTACGTTATTATCCAATTCAAAGATCTAAGTAGGCGCAGCATACAATTGTTGACTTACTCATACTTCCTTAATATCTATGGTTAGTCACTTGGACTATTTCAGTAATATTTCTTATATGAAAAACAATGTGGTGATTATTCATTCTTAGTGGTCTTTGTATGTTATAAAAATGCAAAAAATGTGCTTTAAATTAATTAATAAAATATTTAAAAATTTCCACTACCATAGAACTAATTAATCATGATAATTAGAATAACAAAATGTGCATTTCTCATATCACTGGATCCTAAGATTAAGAAAAACTAGTTCATTCAGTTCAGTATCTGTAGAGCTATCACATTGCTGATATGATACATAGGAACTCAATAAACTTGTTTTGTATGAATAAAGATTTCCAGTGAGCAGGTTTAAATATTACTTATAGTCTGAGTTTTTATACAGAACATTTCTAACTTGTGAGAAGGAAAATATTTTTCATGATGGTGTTTTAGAGTTTTAGAGAACAATGTTAAATTTCAGCTAAAAATATAGAAGAAAAATTATACATACACTAAAATTAGGAGACCATTGTCATATTATTTTTACAAGAATGACAATAGAATTAGCTTTATGGACTCATTTGTTTGAGACACACCCTCTTTATTCTTCCAAGCATTCTTGGGTCATCTCAAGTAAATTTTATGGCCAAATATATAAATAGTATCTCCATTCTTCATTCCTTGACGTGGAGCCATAATTTCTAAATATTGATATTCTAATGTCTACTGGACTAGTATATGGAATCTCCATATGGAACCTAGAGGATATACCTGGAAACTTTTGTTTTATGAACCAGACAGCTTGACTCTCTTAGGCTGAAATCCTTGGCTCTCTTAGAAATTATACCAAGTAGATGGTAGTTTGTTGACTTAAAGTCTTTATCTTTGAGTTTATTCTTTCAAGTCCAGGCATAATTGACACTTTCATCTTTCTATGGGGTACATTCTTTTCCAACTAATCATTAGACATCTTTCCTTAGAGCACTACTGCTAACCTCATTAGCTCCTTGGGTGTTAGTAGTTTGTATTTGTGGTTGGGGAATAGCATTCATTCTGAAACTATGACAATAAGTCACATCAGAGTCAAAAATAGTGACTCATAATTACTCGATATTATATGGCAAGAGGGGTATCTCAATTGTTTTAATGACAATTTTGTTTTATTTTTTAATAATATAAAAAAGAAAATATTAATTTTTATACAGGTTAAGTTTATTGGAAATTCAACACTGAGTGGTTTATATTAAAACAGAAATAAATATTTTTGTGTCTTGAGTGTTGGAGAGATAAATTTGTGAAGCACCAATATAAAAAATGCAGGAATATAAACAGAATATCTGTAATCATTCTTAATTAGCTATTAAAGGCTTATCAAATCAAAAGCTCTTATATAAGGTTTTAAATTAACACACTGCCATGAAAGTTGGGGATAAATTGCCGCATAGTTTCAGGCTTATGAGACAGATTTAAGTAAATACTTTGGTCTCTATCACCAGAGAAATGGGAGACCACTAAAAGCATTTAAGCAGGAAAGTGACATTATTCAATTTGTATTTTAAAAATAATCTCTCTTCCTCTTCAATGGAGAATGAATTATAGAAATACAAGGGAAAATCAGTTCCTCTGTTTTTCTGGTAGTCCGCCAATAAGATAAAGGTAGATTTGGGCTAGAACAGTGGGCCTTAATATGTGGTCCATGGGCTTTAGTGGGGAGCAGGATGAGATACTTCAGTGCGTCCACCAGATCAAAACTTTTTTCATAATAATACCAAGATACGATTTACTATTTTCACTTTCATTATCTCACAAGTGTGCAGTAGAATTTGCCAGAGGCTACATAACATGTGATAGTCTAAGGGATGGAATGCAGAAGCAGAAATAAGAATGCAGCTATCTTCCGTTAAGTCAGACCACAGAGATTTGTAAAAATTTAAAACAATGCCACTCTCCTCACTTAGGCTGTAAAACTGAGAATTAAGAAAAATATTTATTAATTTATAAATAGCAATAATAAACCCATTTCTTGTTGGTATACTTTATGGAAAAATAACTGCTTTTACCAAAACAAAAACTAATACGGTAAATGTCAATAGTTATAACCAAATAAAAGCTATTTGGGGTCCTCAGTAATTTAAGCGCATTTAGGGATCTTGTGACCAGAATGTTAGAGAACCAGTGGACTAGGATTCTGGCAGTTTTACCATTGCCCTCATAGTTTTAACCTGTTAGTTCATACAGGCTTTGTCTTATTCCCTGAGCTCCCTCAGCCTCTACATACATTCACTCTATAGTTCCTGTTGATTTTAGTTATAGATTTCTTTTCATAACTATACAATTTTCACTATGCCCAGTCCCACAGAACAATTAGGTAAGATACTTCATTTTAACACCATCAAATTCCATTTCCATCCTCCTCTATGGGAATATTGGAAAACTATATTCTAAATTTCTCACTATGGTAGAGATTAGTTTGTCCAACCGTATCCATTTTCCCCTTTATCTCAGGAATATAAGCTTACTTATGGTGATAGTGGTCATGGGATTCTCAAGGGGGTAACATGATAATGTTACCCCTTTTGTATTCTTTTAAAGGATACTTGTGCTGCATTCTCACAGTCTCCTATTCTTCATGCCAGTTGCAAATGAGGACAATTACCCTTGGCGGCCATGTCTTATAAGTGGCAGAAGAGTCCACTATGCTGACCAGAGACCAATGACTTACTGGGGACTGTTAAATGCAATGGAAAGCAACTTCTATCTTCTTTAGCTATTGTATTTCTGGGTTTCATTCTTTCAGCAGCTCTATCTTTATCCTACTACAATAAATGTGCTTGAAGAGTAAAAGTACTTTAAATAATTACTTAAAGTAGGTCTCAAAATATAAACAGAAGCTGTACCAAAAGTGTGCAAATACACTGAAACCAAAAGACCTTTCAAAATTATGTTAATGCAAAGAAGAAAAGTGAATGGAGCCAAGTCCAGGATTAAAAGGGTGTACCAAAGAGTGTATTGGCAGATTCAATTGGAATGGAAATCTTATTCAGGATTAAGTCTGAACAATAAAAAAAAGCTAGTGATGCTTATGGAGCATGAGTCCTTTTCTCAAAAAAATTCTCTGACAGCCTGAGTCCTTAGCTGTTTGACTCTGCCTATTTTCCTCTGTCTCACTTATCAACATCTGCATAGTACGTATTTTCTTATTTATTTATTGTCTCACCATCACTAGAATATAAATTCCATGACAGCAGAGAATTTAAGTCTTTTGTTAACTGCTAATTCCTGGTGATTAACATAGTACGTGTCGCATAGAGATGCTTAATAAATATTTTATTGCATGAATAAATATGTTAATTTCTCATAGCACAGTGTGCCTTTGTTTTTGTGTCACTGCCACACTTCCATTTGTCATTTTTGCACATGTGAGTTAGTGTGATTACTTTAACAAGGCGTATCACACTCAATATATGGGAAAACCCCAAGGGGACATGAACCATGCATGTTTTGTTTAACATTATATATACATCCAGCACCTTACACAATAACTGGTATATATGAGGGGCTCAATACAAATGTTTTGAGTGAATAAAAGGACTCTCTGGACTTTTTGAGGTGGGAAAAAGAGATGATTTCCTTCCCACAGGTTCTGGAAGAATGTGACAGTGCATATTAAGTTTAAAGGCAGCTCTTTAATATAGCAAAGCTTTTGAGGTAGGGAGAAGCTGAAAATATCAAAATATATTTTTTGTTCCTTCTAAAATATGTTGCTAAGTGGATCAGTTAGACACTGACTGGTATATGATTGGTGTAAACTGAGACATAGGCAGTTGTCTATTGTGAAGTGTATTTAGAGACTTATTTTTGACTGACATAATTTGACATCAATCATTAACTGAGCTATATAATGAGAAAACTTGAAAATCCTTGAGATTCAGTTGTATTGTTAATTTTTCATTGGTAGACAAAATTTTTTATTATATAGTTTCTTGAGATTATAAGAACAATAGAGTCTTCCATTTCTATTGCTTCAGATAAAAATTGGAGGACAATAGGATGTGTTGACAGAAAATTGTGAAATAAAATTGAGTAATGGTAGATTGCATGTTTTTCTTGTATTGCATTGGCAGTTATATGCCATTGTTTTTCAGCTGGAAGATTTGACTCTAAATTGTGGTTATACTGCTGACAACCTGATATCCTGCTGGACCAGGTTGTAAGTTGGAGATTTAATTACCTTTATCTTTCCAGGATTCTTCTTTGGTATGTTCATTATGGAGAAAGCATGTAAACGTATTTCTAAGATGGCATATACTCTAGAAAGAGCACAAATTGGTTGAAAGAAAATGTATCAACAGATCTTTAAATTTTTCATCATGAATTTCATGAAAAGAATAGTAACAGTTTTATTAGGGATTTTTAATAAACAAGACAAGTAAAAATTGTAGAAATTTTGGTTCTGAGTCTAACTAACAAGAGAATTTTTATAGAATATACTTCAATGTACAAGATCGAACATGTATGTGGGAGATATGAGATATGCTGTTTAGATTCCCCTTCAAGAAAGAACATTTTGTTCAAATGCAGTGGGTTGGCAGCAACTTAGTCAGATCTACATCATGACCTGAAGCCCTCGCCACATGCGCTGTACTCAGAGAGTTCACCATCATGAATTGATAATTACCCTGTTTCTTCTTTTCCTTTCCTTTCCTTTTCCTTATCCTGTGTTTAGATATTCTAAACACAACCAACCCATCATCCTATTGACTCCTAAGTGTCTGCCTCTTGGACAACCTAACACACTCACTATGACTATGATATCTTTTTCATAAATAAACTTTATTTTTAGAGCGGTTTTAGGTTCATAGAAAAAATGAGCAGAAGTTACAGAGTTCCCATATACCCCTGCCCCAATATCTACACAGCCTCCTGCATTATCAACATCGCTTACCAGAGTGATATATTTGTTACAATTGATGAGCTTACATTGCCACATCATTATAACCCAGAGTCCATGGTTTATTAGGGTTCGTTCTTCATGTTGTACATTCTTTGGGTTTGTACATGTATGCAATGGCATGTATCTACCGTTATAGTATCATTCAAAGTAGTTTCACTGCTTGAAAAAACCTCTGTCCTCTGCCTATTCATCCCTCTGTTCACCTAACTCTTGGCAATCACTGATCTTCTTATCATCTCCATAGTTTTGACTTTTCCAGAATGTTATAAAGATGGAATTGTACAGTACGTAGCTTTTCCAGATTGACTTCATTAACTGAGTAATATGAATTTAAATTTCCTCCATGTTTTTGTATGGCTTGATAGCTCATATCTTTTTAGCCTGGAAAAATATTCCATTGTCTGGGTTACCACAGTTTATTTCTTCATTCACCTACTAAAGGACAACCTAGTCACTTCCAAGTTTTGGTGATTATGATTAAAGCTGCTATAAACATCGATGTGCAGGGGTTGGTATGGACATAAGTGTTCAGCTGCTTTGGGGTAATACCAAGGAGTAAGATTGCTGGATTGAACAGTGAGTATGTGTACTTTTGTAAGAAACCAACTGTCTTCCAAAATGGCTGTACCATTTTGCATATCCAGCAGCAAAGAATGAGAATTCCTGTTGCTCCATATACTTGTCAGCATTTGGTATTGTCAGTGTTCTGGATCTGGGACATTCTAATAGGTGCATGGTGGTATCTTATTGTTTTATTTTGCATTTTATTTTGCATTTTGCTGTGGAGCATCTTCTCATATGCTTATTTGCCACTTATGTATCTTCTTCAGTGAAGTGTCTGTTAAAGTCTTTGGCCCAGTTTTTAATCAGGTTGTTTATTTTGTTATTGTTGTTTTCAGAGTTCATTGTGTATTTTGAAAAGCAGTCTTTTAACAGATGAATTTCTTGCAAATATTTTCTGCTAATCTGTATTGTCTTCTCATTTTCTTGACATTGTCTTCCACAGAGCAGAAGTTTTTTATTTTAATGAAGTCTAGCTTATTGATTCTTTCTCTCATGGATCATATGTTTGATGTTGTATCTAAAAAGTCATGACCAAACTGAAGATCATCTAGGTTTTCTCCTATGTTATATTCCAGGAGTTTTATCCTTTTTGCATTTTACATTTAGGTCTGTGATCCATTTTGAATTAATTTTTGCGAAGGGTGTAAGGTCTGTATCTAGATTCATTTTTTTGCATGTGGATGTCTGGTTGTTCCAGCATCATTCATTGAAGAGATTATCTGTTTCATTATATTGCCTTTGTTCTCTTGTCAAAGATCAGTTGACTATATTTATGGGGGTCTATTTCTGGATGCTCTATTCTGCTCCATTCATCTGTTTGTCCGTTCTTTCACTGAAATCACATTGTCTTAGTTATTATAGTTTTATAGTGAGTCTTAAAGCTGGATAGTGTCAGTCCTCCAATTTTGTTCTTCTTCAACCTTGTGCTGGGTATTCTGGGTCTTTTGCCTCTCCATATAAACTTTAGGATCGGTTTGTCAATATCCACAAAATAACTTGCTGGGATTTTGATTGGGATTACGCTGAATCTAGAGATCAAACTGGGAAGAACTGCCATCTTGATAATCTTGAGTCTTCCTATCCATAAACATGGAATATTTCTCCATTCATTTAATTCTTTGATGTCATTCACCAGAGTTTTTTAGTTTTCCTCATATAGATCTTGTACATATTTTGTTAGATTTATTCCTAAGTAAATATTTTATTATGGGGAGAGGTAACGTAAACGGTAATGTGTTTTTAATTTCAAATTCCATTTGTTCATGGCCGGTATATAGAAAAGCATTTTTGACTTTCATATATTAACCTTTTTATATTAATCTTTTATCTTGAAACCCTGCTGTAGTCAATTATTAGATCCAGGAGTATTTTGTGAAATGTTTCACATTTTCTACAGAAGCAATCATGTCCTCTGTGAACAAAGACAGTTTCATTTCTACCTTTGCAATATCTACATTTTTTTATTACCTTTTTTCATGTTATTAAATTAACTAGGTCTTCCAGTATGATGTAGAAAAGCATTGGTGACAGGAAATTTCCTTGCCTTGTACCTGATCTTAGTGGGAAAGCTTTGAGTTTCTCATCATTAAGTATGATATTAGCTGTAGATTTTTTCTAGATATTCTATATTAAGTTGAGGATGTTTCTTTCTATTGCTGGGTTACTGAGAGTTTTTATCATGAATGAGTCTTAGATTTTGTCAAATGCTTTTTCTGCATGTATGGATATGGTCATGTGATTTTTCTTTTTTAGTCTGTTGATGCGATGCATTACTTTAATTGATTTTCAAATGTTGAAGCATTCTTGCATACCTGGGATAAATCCCACTTGGTCGTGGTGTATAATTCTTTTTATACATTGTTGGGTTTGATTTACTAATGCTTTATTGAGAATTTTTGCATCTATGTTCATGAGAGACATTGGTCTACAGTTTTCTTTTCTTGTAATTTGTTCGTCTGGTTTTGGTATTAGGGTAATGCTGGCCTCATAGAATGAGTTAAGAAGTTTTCCCTCTGCTCTATCCTCTGAAAGAGATTGTAGAGAACTGGTATAATTTCTTCCTAAAATGTTTGGCAGAATTCATCAATGATCCCATCTGGGCCTGGTGCTTTGTGTTTTGGAAGGTTATTAATTTATGACTCAATTTATTTAATAGAAATAGGCCTATTCAGATTGTCTATTTCTTTTTGTGTGACTTTTAGTAAATTGTGTCTTTCAAGGGATTAGTCCTTTTCATGTAGGTATTGAAATTTGTGGGGCTAGAGTTGTTTATATTATTTCCTTTTTATGCTTTTAATGTCTATGGGATCTGTAGTGACATCTTTTTTCTGATATTAGTAATTTGTATGCTCTCTCTTTTTTTCTCAGTTAGACTGGCTAGTGGTTTATTGATTTTATTGATATTTTTAAAGAACCAGCTTTTGGGCCAGCCCGGTGGCATAGCGGTTAAGTTTACACCTTCTGCTTCATCCGCCCTGGGTTTGCCTGTTTGGATCCTGGGTGTGGACCTACTCACCACTCATCAAGCCATGCTGAGGTGACATCCCACGTAAAAGAACTAGAAGGACCTACAACTAGGATATACAACTATGTATTGGAGCTTTGGAGAGAAAAAAGAAAAAGAGGAAGATTGGCAACAGATGTTAGCTCAGGGCCAATCTTCCTCAAAAAAATTAAATAAATGAAATAAAAATAAAGAACCAGCCTTTGGTTTTGTTAATTTTCTCTACTGATTTCCAGTTTTCAATTTCACTACTTTTTGCTCTAATTCTTATTATTTCTTTTCTTCTGCTTACTTTGGATTTAATTTGTTCTTCTTTTTCTAGTTTCCTAAAGTGGAAGTTTAGGTTATTGATTTTAGATCTTTCTTCTTTTCTAAAATTTGCAGCAAATGCTATAAATTTCCCTCTAAGCACTGCTTTTGCTACACCCTACAAATTTTGACAGCTTGTGTTTTTATTTTCATTTGGTTCAAAATATTTTAAAATTTTCCTTGAAATTTTTCCTTTGACATGTATTATTTAGAAATGTGTGGTATAATCTCCAAATATTTTGTTATTTCAGCTATCTTTCTGTTATTGATTTCTAGTAATTTCATTGAGTTCTCAGAGCAGACATTTTTAAAATTTCTATTTATCCTGCATGATGTCCTCTGAGCTTCCTGGATATAAGGTTTGGTGTCTGACGTTAATTTGGAGAAAATTCTTAGTTGTTAATTTTTCAAATATTTCTTCTGTTCCTTTCTCTCTTTCTTCTTCTTGTATTCACAGTCCACATATATTACCCCTTTTGCAGCTATCCCATAATTCTTAGGTAATCTCATCTTTTTTTTTTTTCAGTCATTTCTCTTTGCTTTTCAGTTTTGGAGGTTTCTACTGAGTTTTCTTCAACCTCAGATATTCTTTCCTCAGCCATGTCCAGTCTACTTATAAGCCCATCAAAGGCACTCTTCATCTCTGTTATAGTGTTTTATGATCCCTCGTATTTTTTTTTTTTGGTCCTTTCTTAGGATTTCCATCCCTCTGCTTACATTGCCCATCTATTCTTGCATGCGGTCTACTTTATCCATTAGAGCTGTTAGCATATAAATCATAGTTGTTTTCAATTTCAAGTCTGATAATTCCAATATGTTTGCCATAACTGATTTGGTTCTGATGCTTGTTCTCTTTTCAAACTGTGTTTTTGCCTTTTAGTATGTCATGTAATTTCTTCTCTTTATAGTTAGATATGATGTATTGGGTAACAGGAACTTCTATAAATAGTCCTTTGGAAATGTATTCTTAAGGTGTGGAGGGAGGGAACATTCTATAGTTCTATAATTAGGTCTCAGTCTTTTAGTGAGTCTTTGCCTTTGGACTGTGAACTTTACACATGCTACTCAGTTTTTTGTTTCCCTCCTCTTAGACGAGACAGGATGGCTAGAGTGGGCTGGAGACGGGTATTTCCCACTTCCATACGGAAGGCTAGAGCTGGCTGAAGTTTGGTATTTCCCTTTTCCCAAGTCAGTTAGGCTCTGACAGAAATCCAGCAGGTTAGGCTGGGGTTAAATAGTTTCTCCTGAGGGCATACCTTGTTAGAAGAACAGAACACTCTGATATATTTCAAAATGGTCCTTTTTCTTTTCCCCCTGCCAGAAGCATGAGGGAAGTTTTCTCTGGTACTCACTGTGAGAACATAGTAGAACTTCAGGAAGTAAAACTCATAAAAGCATGGGTGCCCCTGATAACTGTATTCCCTGGAGTTTTTATATCTCAGACTTATCCACACAGATCCACTAGCAATTTGTCAATTACAATTCAAGTTTCCTACCAGGCACTGGTCCCTGTAGAGGTTTCTACTCTTGGGTTTCTGCTCCAGAAAGTTTTGATTCTCTATTTTTGTTCGTCGATCTCTCCAATTTTGGAGGCAACAATTTGCCCTGTGACCTTACTTCTCTTATGGATCTATGAAGAGTTGTTGATTTTTCAGTTTGTTCAGCTTTCCACTTCTTGTTAGGACAGCGTGGTGACTACCAGGCTTCTTGTATTCTGCATTGGAAACCAGAGGTCATGTGATTTGTTTTTCATTTTAAAATCTTTATTTGTGCTTTATAAAGTTCTTAGACATCTTTTTTCTTTTAAAGTGAAGTTCCATTTTACTTAAATGCAACTTCTGTTTCATTTGCATTTTTATTCATTTGTTCAGCAGACAATTTTGATCCCTTAATGTATCCGAAAATGATACCCAATACTGTGTTAACATGTTAAGGATATATATATTTGTTTGGGAACCACTTTTACAAAAATTACAATACAAAGTAATAAGTTATATAAAACAGGCAAGCAACAAATGCTGTTGTAGTAAAGGAGAGAAGGGATTAAGCCTGTGTATAGTGATTAGTTTCATATGATATAGTATGTTGGGTAAAAGGATAGAGATTTGGGCTTTGAGTCTGAGGTTTTGAGAGCTATTCTTAGTTCTGCTCTTAGTAGTCTTGTCATTGCCAGAAAGGCACTTAACCTCCATGACATTAACTTTTTAAATTTATGGATGATGGACCCATTTGAGAACTTGATGAAACTGTCATCAAAAAAAATACATGACCACATACATAAATTCAGGTGAAGAAATACTGCTATATAGAAATCTATTTCTGCATCTACAAAGCACGAATATTGTATGAGACAATATTAAGATTTCTCAATTTAAAAACCACAGATATTTTCTCTTTATATTACTCACTTTCATTTGCACTTAAAAATTTTTAAAAGGATCCTGAAATTTATTCAGTCAATAAATTTCAAAGCATGCACTATATATCATACACTGTACTACAAGCTGAAATGAAGCATTAGCAAAACTTACGAAGGTACTCCCCTTCGTGGGTAAGTAAATAATGACAAATGATGATAAATACTTACCATTTTGCAATGTATTTTGCACTTTATCCAGTAAATCCTCAACATATCAAACTCTGAAAAAGAATATAGTTCAAAAAAATATGGGTACCATATATTATTTTCTGAAAAAATAAACTGTTTAACATCAATTAGAATTTGGCCTAATCAATGTATGAGACAGGAAAAAAAAATCAGTTTTTTTGGCAAAGATTATTAATTATGAAGGATTGTTTTGATAGATTTTGAACTGCAAATCCGAAAAGGCAGAACTCAGGCAATGGAGCCATAGTAAGAGCAGGAAGCGGCTGCCGTTCTTCCTAATGTGACATTTCTGCCAGTCAGGTCAATGAATCCCATGTGTTTCTTTGAAATAAAGCAATCTTACTAGGATATATCTTAGTATTGCTCATTTTGTTTCCACATTCCCAAGCATAAGACATGTAATTTCAATAGGGATAGTCAAAACTTTTTAGTTTCGGACTTGCTTTTGTGATACATCTCAATTTTGTTCTATTCAAATATATCTTTTTCTTCATTTGAAATTTCAAATATTAATATGTTGGCTCCCCTTTGCCTACCTTCCGTGCTACCATTAAATCTCTTAACTTCGTTAATTTCCATGTTACTTTTCTCAGATGTCTCAATCCTATCATCTATATCTCTCACTCTCCTATGACCTCTTTAAATGTGGTCAATGAGGGTAATAGAAAAGGAAATGCTCCATGAGAACAAACTAAGGAACATGGAGGAAAATGAATCAAGGAACTAGTCTCAGGGAGGAGAGTCAATAATAATTCCTCACTCTAAGGTAGAGAACCTTCTCAATGTCTTCCTAGCAAGATTTCAGAATTTCTCCAGACTAGTGTCAGCTGTGGAACTCCCATTCTTCCTCTTCCTACATTGGAGTATTTATTGTCATTACCCCACTCTTGTTGGCTAATATATTTTGTTGGAGAGGAGAACATTACCCTATCTTCTTAGTTCACAGATATCCGGATCAAGAAGATACACATTTAAACTTGATATAGGAATGACCTTGAGGTCCTAGTCTTTGAGTGTGATGTCTCGATTGGCCAGGCCTTTTGTTGGTCTCATTTGGGGGCATAATTAAGTGTATATTTCAAACAGAAAAAATGATGAAAGATTGTGTAAAGATTACGAAAGAGAAGAGACTATACTGTATATCTCAGTTATTTATAAGGTAATTTCTGTTCATTTCTGTACAAAGATTATACTTCTCCTCACTGACATTAGGATTATCTTGAACATTTTAGTCAAAGGAATATCAGTGGAAAGGACATTTTACTTCTAAGCAGAAGTTTTAAGAGGCAGCATGTGACCTGTCTACCTTCTCTTTTCCATCTGCCGCAAGATTGGTAATGATTACTATCATGAGATTGGCTATATATAGTGAGAACAAAATTATACTTTGTTGTTGAAAGGGAATTAGATTTGGGGGTCGTTTGTTACTACAATTCACCCATCGTTTTCTAACTGATATACTCCTCATTATACTTTATATCCACTGCTTCCTTGTGGTGCCAAACTATATTCAGGCAAACCATTGTCCTTAGCCCATGTAGCTTATTTTTGATGTTAAACCATCCCTAGATGCTGCTTTATTTGATTTGTTTCCAATAAAAATAAAGGACTCCTTTTTTAAGCATTTCAATTCATTTCATATCTTCGGTGAAGTATTTCAGATGCTTGTGATAGAACAGATACACAAAAAACATTTTTCAAAATCATTGTAATGATGCCTCTTCAAGTTAAATGACAATAAAAAGCTTGTTGAACAATAAAGAATTTTAATGACATTGTTTAAGAAAGAAGATAGAAGAAAATTGGGAAAATTAGTAGATTTCATATATCAGCTAATATATTCCTTTTAACATATGGTGGCTGTGGATTATTTTCACAGTCCACAGATCTGTGAATATGACAGTAAACATATGCTTGAGCTCTGAGCATCTCAAATAGAAATAGTCTTAATTTGAAATAAATAATTTCCAGCACTGATCAAAAATTGTTTTCCTTATCTATTCACAGGCCGTCTGTTACTAATATAATTACTCTGTATATTTATAATGATTTTTGGCACTTATATTAAGGCAGAGGGGGAGGGAAATTAGAAGGAGGCTGTTAAATTAACAGAATAAGTGAGGAAAAAGCACACGTCAAAAATTCACACTGAAGGGGCAGGCTGGTGGCATAGTAGCTAAGTTCGTGTGCTCTGCTTCGGCAGCCCGGGGTTCTCACGTTTGAATCCTGGGCACAGACCTACACACCACTCATCAAGCCATGCTATGGCCGCATCCCATTTACAAAATAGAGGAAGTTGGGCACAGATGTTAGCTCAGGGACAATTTTCCTCAAGCAAAAAGAATAAGATTGGCAAGAGATGTTAGCTCAGGGCCAATCTTCCTCTCACACACACACACACACACACACACACACACACACACGTACACTGAAATGGGAAACAAAGATTTCCATAAACATTATATCTAAATTATTCAGTTCTATTAATTTCTGTTACCTCAAAATCTTTATTTCATGCATATAACTAACTCCAATTTGTAATTTTCCTTTAATGTGTATTTCTTCTACTGGAATATAAACTCCATGAAGATACTGCCGCTGGCTCTGTGTTGTATTTTTACCATTTAACTGAATGACTGGTCCAAAATAGGTACTCAATGAATATTTGTTGAACGGATGAAAGAGTACATAAGTGAGAGAGTGGTTGCTTTTATCCGAAGGACTCTGGAAAATCTTCAAGAAGAAATTTGAGCTGGATCTAGGATCTAGAAAGGAGACATTGCAATATAGGGAATACCACTGCATTGTAATGTCAGGAACATTAGTATTTAAAATAAGCTAAAGTATAATACAAAATATTAATAGCAGAAAGAATAAGACATGCACAGGACCACTATATGAAAAGATAATGTAATGTTAACAGAAACAGAGGAAGAGCGTGACTGCATAGTTTCTTTCTCCCGTCTTGTTTGTAAAGTAGAGTAGATAAAAAGGAGGAATTTTCAAGAGGTGTGTATAATAAAAACATAACAGTAATAGGAGTTTCAACTTAGGCTATCTAAAAAGACTTTTATTTGTGCCTAAATAGAGCAATTCTTGCATCTTTTTGGATGACGAAGATGGTTATGAAACTTTTAACCTTTTCTTATGCTTTCTTACTAACAAGTACCTAGAATTTGTTCAGAGCAGCAAAGCGCTTGGTTGAAACTCATAGATAGCAGCAAAGATTTCCAAAGATAGGAAAATGACAATTTTATGTATTTACTTATTTTGATATGGAGGAAATTTTCCTTTCAAAAACCTGTGACTCTTATGGTTGATATTACCTGGCAATTTCTAACATCATTATTTGACACTATTTACGGTAACATTAATGTTAACATTTAACAATATATAACACCATTATTTAGTTTGAAACCATATAGAGTTAATGATTACTAGGATTCCTTAATAGTTCATTAAGAACCAATCATTTAATGCAACATATATTTATTTTCAAGGCAATGATCAGAATATTGAAGGCTACATAAAGATTCCCGATTTGTAATATCAACAATTTTAACTTATCCCAAAAGTATGCTATAACTAATGCTAACATCTCATATCCAGAAATTTTGTAGCTATATTAACATTTATTTCTAAGTGTTTAGTTGGCATCTCGTATTCACTATGTCCTAAGTGATTCCCAAATTTTATGCCTACAGCACTCCAATATTAAATTAAAGTCCCATATTCTTCCTCATCAGTAAATGGCAGCAGTAGCTATCCAATTCAAGTCAGAACCCCGGATTCATCTATTTCCTCTTCTTCCTCTCTCTTTCTCAATCTACTCGTCTATCAATCACAATTGTCAGCGTTTCTCCACTGTGAGGAAATACATTACTTACTCATCTTTTAAGTCACTCATTAAATCAACAATTTAACAAACATTTATGACCACATATTAATTGATTGGCTCTCTGCTAGGCCATAGTGAAATTATAGTGAAGGGTAAAGTCCAATACTGGTGGACTCTCACACTCTAGAAACAACACACATAAAATAAGCAGAGACAAAAGTTGTGTTATGATAAACCTTATCTCAACAATAGATTTGCATGTAAATTTGTATTTATGATTTTTAAAATTCCTTTCAATTCTCTACACTAAGAAAGTGCACATTTTATAATATATGCGTTTTACTTTGATGATAAATATAATACTTAATATACATATCTCAAATAAAGTTACATAACCAGGAAATTGAAAGTAATCAGAAAAAATGAAGCATAACTTAGAAAATTACTAATTGTTGCCTTTCCTCAAAAAGCCTTCTACTGATTTGAGATTTTGTTATTTATTATAGATTGACATTAATAGAGCCACAAAGAGACAAAAACTCATGATTCACGAGAAAATTGCCTGCTTAGAAAGAGGAAGAGAGATGGCTCTCTGAAGTGCTCTGATCTTGTTATATGAGGGAGTTTCATTAGGCATTTCTGTAGCAGCTCTAAAACAGCAAAATTAAAGCAAAACAAATCTTAATTTCCTTTATAAAAGGTGTGTATTTGCTGAGAGGCACTCAATTTAAGTCCATGAGAGTAAAGAAAAACTAAGAACATAAATATTTTTACTTTTCATATCAGTGTATGAGCATATCTATCTTGAAATTTTATGCAATATTTAGGTTTTATCCCTTTTTTCTTTGCAAAGAAAAAAATATTCTGAATTGTATATTTGCTGTAAAACAGGCCACAACACTTTGTCTTGGATAAGGTATGGTACCATTCATGTCATCTGAGTTTGACATAAAAATAAATTTACATGAATTAAACAGGTCCAGTTTCTTTTGCCTTGTGATACAAACCCAAAAGCAATGTGTTGTTGGTTGTATCACTGAGAAATAGGTTCGGAAATGAAGATTTGCTTCCAAGTGGATTATTAAGAATGTTTCAGGAACAGCACTCTTCAGTGAGTGAGGGAAGCGTGATTTGGCAGAAGTAGAAGTTAAACTGCAATGCAGTTGCAACGAAATCTTCTATCCAACCCTATGAGGAGCCTTGAAGCTGGAATGACCCTTCCAAGACCTCTCAAATTAAGACAAGAGAGCCAGGCCTTTATATTCTGTTGACCAATCATTGAATGTGGGTTGCTTTCAGGAAGGAGAATGATACTTGGTGAGTTAGCTCTCTTCAGCTGAGAACGTTGCTTAGGAGGAGGACTCAGCAGTGAGCCATCAGCAGATGACACTCTCAGCAGCAAGGGGAATGAAAAATTTTGTACCTGCTGGCGCTCTGGGTGACACACCACAGTATCCACTTGAAGATAAAAGCAGTAAGACATAAAGTAACACCTCCATCTTTACTGATTGCAATCTATCTCATCAAATTTATCCAACCACATTCATTAAAAGCAAATTACAAGAAAAAATGTATTCAACATCATAAAGCATTTGTTCTTGACTTTTAACAAAAATGATGGATTATAATATTGTGAAATCTTGCTCTCGTCATCTTATTGAAAGTTTTTTTTTTTTTAAACATTTGGTTAAAATGCAATCAAACTACTTTATAGAATTGTGTTGAGGATGATTGCAGCCTCTTTGCACATTTTTAAATTGCTAAATTTAAACCCTGTTGTTATTTCTTAGCATACTGTCAAATGCCCTGACATCTATCATACAGGCATACCCAATCTTGGAGTTAAGCAGGTTGCCAACACCATAAGAAAGGTCATTGAACCCATCTCTATGATGAGGTAGTTACTCATATCAAGCAAGAGTAGTGAAAAAAATGATAGCATGCTAGCATTATCTTTAGAGAACACTGAAGGTAGCTATTCTATATTAAAGGGAAAAAAAAATCAATTGCTCAAATCCAGGAGTTCAGGAGGGGCCTGAGATATAAGACAAACCCAATAAGCTAGGATATTTACACACGGCAAAAGAGGTTATACCCAAAGCAAATTAACAACTGTCAAGAAAACTGGGAAAAATAGGCTTGAAGAGACTACTGGTAAATTTCATTGATTTTCATTAATTTCTTATCTCTCAGCATATGCTAAAGACAAACACATAGGTAGGATGTATGGTGACTAACGTATGTTAGGGAAATATAAAGTCATCTTAAGCTAGCTCTAATACCACATATGTGACAATGCCTGTATTATAGATTTTGAGATTTTGATTTTTTGAGACACCACACCATGACTTCTCACACATCTGGATAAAATTAGATATTTGGGATAGAAAAATAACCAAATAGAACAAGCCTTTCAAAATCTGCCTGAAGGTCAGCATAGTGGGGGTAGGGAAGAACTATTTTGACATAGGAAACTACTGCTAATATTAACAATACTGAAATATTTTGAAGGAGGCAGAATTTGAGTCATGAAATATAAAGCAAACAAAATCCATTAAGTCTTCATCAAGATATTTCTTTTGTAACAAGGGCAAAATATTTTGAGAAATCCAAATATAGTTAATTACATTTAAGTACCAGAATAAATGTTAATCAAAGCAAAGTCAAATATGCATCAATAATCTAATATTAATTAAAATATTTCAGCTTATAGCTTGATTTCTGATCTGATTGACTGATTTCTACATAAATAAAAGATAATTATTACAAATGCTTTAGATTTTATAATATATAACTTTTAAAGTAGTTTGTACACAATTTAATTTTTGATATACCTTCAATTGAAATACATGGAAAAAATATGTCCTTCCATTTGTCTTTGTCATAGACAATGTAATAAAATTTCCTCACAGAGATTAAACCTATATTTTCTGGATAATTTGTATGCGTTAATTTAGTGCCATATGTTCATCTTCAGAGGAAAATTATATAGAGGCAGAGATTATGGCTATCTTTAGTGGGCATATGGTTTTTGTTTTGTTTTATTTGTGTCTCAGCCCACATGTTTTATATGATTTTGACTTGAATTGTCACAGGACTAAAGATTGTCCAATGAGGGTGCTCTGTCTCTTTGACTATACTGATTGGTCTGAGGTTGGGCACTTGATCCAAACTAATGATGAGGGTAATATCAGGAGTTTTATTAGCATTAACAGGAAAAAGTCCTACTGTTATTACTGGTAATGTTAAACTTGGAGTATGTAAGCCTGTTGCATCAGTTAGGAGAATTTGCCTTAAGAAAGCCATGTGGAAAGCTTCCTGGTAATGGTTGACTAGATGTGCCTAAAATCTCTTCTTTTGGAATTTTCAATTGCTGAGTCAACACATTCATTTTCGATTTAGGTGGGTTATTTGCCCTTGAAAAATTCCACAAAATTAGTTATTATTCTACAATACACGTACTAAGGGCAATAGAGAGAAAACAAGGAACATAGAATTAAAAAAAAAACTGTTTCTATATGACTTAAAATCCAGTTGTACACAAAGTAGATAGTGATGGATCCTGGTAATCATATAAAATCTCATGTAGATAATTGAATATTGATTTTACTTTGATTAATGTTTGTTTTCAAAGCTCATAGGGCCTGTTCAGCAAATATGATAGTCATACATTTTGCATTTTCTTTGGGGTCTCTTAGAGTCCTACAGGTTTTCAATTTTATGGTGAAATTATTTTACCTCTAAAGTTACCACCAAAAAATATATTACTGTGTACTTAGAACTAAATGGTAATTAACACTGAAAATAAGATGGAAACAGCACTATATTTAATAACATATGCTGTAAAAGCAATAAGATTAAAAATTCTGAATATTTTAGCATTTGGATTTTTAACATTGTGCATATTATACATTCTATTCTGGCATATATTAGATATATTCAAGTAGGAATATGGTCAGAGGTGTATGCTGTATTCAAAGAGATGTGTAAAAAGATAAATAAAAATGTCTTACTGTTGATGTTTCTGTTCAACTCAAGAAAATTATTTTTATCTTTGAATTCTAAAATTAAACATTCTCCAGGGGAAAAAATACTTCTTTTTCCAGGATAACTTTTCTTTACTGTCTGGAGTACACCCTGCAAAATTGTCTCAGACAGTGTTCTTATATATATGAACATATCTTTATTTCATTTTCACATATCATCATATTTTTGCTGCCTATTCAAATGTACATTTTAAATAATTTTTCCTCATTATTATTGTTACACAGTCTAATAATATTGCATCCAGTGCTGCTAATAATGGATAGATATATGGATAGATATTAACATATATATCTCACTTTTATCATTGTCTCTGTGTAGATTAAATGTAATCATCCGCCTTTGAAGATACACAGGATATATCTTTTCCTAAATGTTCAAAATTTCAATATGTTCAAAATATCATTATTTTGATATTTTGATATTTGATATTTTGAAATGATATTGTCGATATCATTTCAATGTTTCAAAATGTTCAAAATATCAATAAAATATTTAGGAGTCTGGTTTGTCTCCTTCATTTCTGAGTTGTTCTGATCTCATTGTCTTGAGTATTGACTTGCACATTCTTTACTCTTATCTCTTTTTCTATTAGGCAAATGTTCTGACTCTTGAGAGTTCTTTTCTGACTTATAACTTGTTTTTCATAAATTTCATCTCCATATGCCTTTGTGATATGCTCTCAGAATATTCCTCAGCTTTATCTTTGAGTTCACTAATGTGTTCCTTAATTGTGTCCATTATATACTCATCCTATCTATCGAGTTATTTCCCCATGACCATTTTTTATTTTTATGGTATTTTAATGCATCCAGTATACTTTTGAATCACTCTGTTGACAATTAGTTATTCTTGCTGTAACATCCTGTTCAGTTTATCTATTAACTCCATTTCCTGAAACTTTTCTGTTTTCATTTTTTTATGATGCTGGCTTTCTTCCAAAATCTAGTAATTCTTGGTCATATGTTTACTTTGTAATTGAGTTTCCCTGGTTGATTTTTCTATTGGATCTGTACAGCCAGTCTGAGGTTGTACAGGATCCATGTAACTGCTATCTGCTTGATATGTAAATGAGGGAGAGTCATGGCATGTAACTGAGTGAGATACTTTAGTCTGTATATGAACATTGCCAGCAGCTCAGCAATTTTTGGACTTCTAACCCAAGGTCCTATATCTTCTGTCCCAGTTGGAAGCAAACTCCCATTCTATCCCATTCCTCCTGCATGTCTCAAGGAGAGTGTGGAGAGAGATGCTTAAATCAACAACTCTAAGCTTCTCCTGCTATAATGACCCTCAAGTCCCCATGTGATTATATGCTATGTAGCAGGCCCAAAAATGTAGAAAAGTCTGAGAGTAAGAATAAAACTAGAAGCCAAAGATGTCATATAAGTTAAGGGATTAGAGTTGCACAAAGGAAGAAAGAGTACTACTGTCAATATTTTGGAGAAATCATCAAAAAATAGAGGCTAGAAACCACTCCCTGGATTTTCAATCTGGAGATTCATAGTGACTACTCTCATATTATATTAATTGGTGTGGTGGGAGAGAAGTCACATTGGAATGGGTCAAAAAGATAATAAAGATTACTGAGGATATCAAGTAAGCAAGTAGATGGTATTTTCAAGAGGTTGACTGAAAGAGAAAAGAGTAACTTAAATACAGAGCTAGAATTTATAGTGTATATTGTTTGTTTTGCATCCAGTATCTATTCTCAACCTCTTGTTTATAACAAAGCCCTAATTTTGTTCAGGACGGCTGTGGTACACAAACTTTTAAGAATGACCTCACACTCTCAAACTTGTTTAATTCCTGTCCCTTTCAATGTGGATGGAGCCTATGAATATGATGAGATATCTCTCCCTTGATTGTAATTATGTTATATGGAGTAGTCAACTTTAAAATAGAGAGATTATCCAAATGGGCCTAAAGTAATCACATGAGCCCTATAATAGCAGAGAATTATCTCTAGCTGGTAGCAGTAAAGTAAGTCAGAGAGATTCCAAGTGGGAGAAGGACTTGATCGTCCGTTGCTGGTTTTAAGATGGAGGGAGCCTTGTGAGAAGGGATGTGGGTTTGGCTTATGGAGCTGAGAGACATCACCAGCAGATAGTCACAAAGGAAACAGGGACCCAAATTTATAATTGTAAGGAACTGGATTCTGCCAACAACCCGAGTAAGCTTGGAAGGAATTCTTCCACAGAACTTCCAGATATGAGCCCAGCCTGGCCAATACATTGAGGTGGTCTTGTGACTCCCTAAATAGAGAATGCAGAATTCTGACCTATAGAACTATGAGCCAATAAATGGATATTGTTTTAAGCCACTAAATTTCTGGTAATCTGTTATACAGCATTAGAAACAATGTATCAGTAATATTCCCAGCTAAAATTTCTATCCTTCCCATAATCTTTTGTTTAGAGGTGGTCATGGTGAAAATATTCTGATCATTTTTGATACGTAAGTAAATGTCTTCTTCAGAGTGCCGTAAAAGTTTTTGCTTACTTAATATAGGCTTCTTCACTTTCCTTCTGCCTTTGCATCCTTGGCACATCAAGATAGAAATGGGTTATATGGGAGCCATCTTGTGACCATGAGGCAACAAACATGAGGATAAAATCCAACATAATAAGGATGATGGAATTCAAAAAAAAAAACCTTAGAAACTGGGCAGGAAATAGATAAATGAAACATGATACTAATCTTTGAATTACACCCTCCAGTCTCTTGATTATGTGAGAAAAATCTACCCCTCTGTGTTTAAGCTACTAGAAATTGATATTTCAATGACTAGTCTCAAACATAATCACCACTAATATAGGGATAAAGGAGCATTTTAAGATTGCATATTGTCTGCTTTTTATTTATTTATAAGAGCTAGTAGAAGGAAGGCATTAGCGTCTTCACAGGCTAACACTGGAAAAAATTTATATGATTTCATGCCAGGAGAAAGGGGCTCCAGAAGTTAATTTAAAAAGAAATATATAAGAGAATACAATAAGGGTTAAATCAAAAACAGAAGGGGGAAGGTCCACACCCTGAGACTGAACAAAAATGTATAACTATGTTTTTAGTAAAGTTTGTGAGTGTGGGACAGAGCTGGAGGTGGGAAGTGGGTGCCCAATCACTTCAATTATCAGATTAAGCAGGAGGTAAGGCATTTTGCTGAAAGTGGTGGAGTTTGGAATTTGAGGGGCTAGTAGAATTTTTCAATCATTACTTGATGAAATACGAAACAAGGATGCTTAAGGAAAAGTAAAAAAGCTCTTAAGTGGTTTCAGGTTCACAAATGTTTGAGGGAATATTTTTTTTGAAATATCAGCAATCTGTGTTAAGGTGAGTTTTTTGCCAGCAGTACTATGTAATCAAGAAATGGAAGCAAAGCCTGAGAATTGGAAAATTGGTCCACTATTGGAATTTTTCTGGAAAAACTCCATTGATAGGGGAAAGAGACCTGTGTGTTCTGGGTGGGTGACAGTATACTGCATCTCTTTCAAGCTCAGGAGAAATGTATCTACGGCCAAGACAGGAAGGAGAAAATAGAGTAATCAAAGAATTTGAGCAATATTACTCAGAGTTGTTCACAAACACCTTATAGAGGGTAATTTTTTTCATTTTTAAACAGCTTCATTAAGATATAATTCTCATACTGGTTTCTTTCGCTTGGAGTGTTTTCATCTGTTCATCATCTTTCCTTTTTATTGCTGTCTAATATTTGATTGTATGGATATATCACATTTTATTTACCCATTCATCAGTTGTAAACATTTAGGTTGTTTCCACTTTATAGCTATATAAATAACGCTGCTGTGAACATTTATATACAAGTTTTTGCATGGACATGTTTTCATTTCCCTTGGCTATATCTAGGAGTGGAATTCCTGTGTTAT
Source organism: Ceratotherium simum simum (assembly GCF_057802395.1). Classification (NCBI taxonomy): domain Eukaryota; kingdom Metazoa; phylum Chordata; class Mammalia; order Perissodactyla; family Rhinocerotidae; genus Ceratotherium; species Ceratotherium simum. Next base: position 26,788,556 of record NC_141907.1, on the reverse strand, counting down.
ATGGAAACTCTTTTAACTCATTTAACATTTAGAGGAGCTGCCAAACTGTTTTCCAAAGGATCTACACTATTTTACAGTCAGTCCCACCAACAGAAGGGGTTCAATGAGTATTCTAATTACACCATATACTAACCAACACTTATTATTATCAGTCTTTTTTATTATAGCCATTCTACTGGTGTGAAGTGATATCTCATTGAGGTTTTGATTTGCATTTCCCTAATGGCTAATGATGTTGAACATCTTTTCATTATTATATTTTCTTTGGAGAAATATCTACTCAGAAACTTTGCCCATTTTTTATTTGGTTTGTCTTTTTATTACTGAATTGTAAGAGTTATTTGTATATTCTGGATACAATTCTTATCAGATATATGATTTGCAACATTTTCCTCAATTCTGTGGATTGTGTTTTCACTTTCTTCGTGGTATCGTTTTCAACACAAATGTTTTGAATTTTGATGAAGTCCGATTTATGTATTTTTTTATTTTGTCATTTCTGCTTTTGGTGTCATATTAAAGAAGATGCCATAGATTTGCTGCTATGTTTTTTTCTAAGTGTTTTTATAGTTTTAGCTTTTACGTTTAGATATATGATCCATTTGGGGTTAATTTTGATATATGATCCATTTGGGGTGTAGTGTAAGGAAGGAGCAAGATGCAACGGTATTCTTTTGCATGTTGGTATCATTTTGTTCTGTGGGGTATTTACATAAAGTTTTGAGTTACTACTGCCGATAACCTGACAGAAAATCCCTAAAAGAAGGGTGGAATTTATATATTTTTAACAAACTCCCAGATAAGTCATACGCACACTGGAGTTTAAGAATGTCTTGATTAGAGGTGTCCATGAGACACAAAAGCAAGTAAATTGGGAGTCAGTGTATGAGGGAGAAAGAGTTTTTGAATCTCCATGTTGTAACATGTTACCTTTTATTCATCTACCATTAATAGTGTTGTTTTAGCAACTTCATGACAAGATCTATTAGCAGTATCATTGGACAAACTTGAAGATGTGGCCACAGGAGAGGTTGCCTAAAGTTAAATAAAAGTATAAGTCACTGGAATTGAGCTATAATGGAAAATTGTTTTGATCATGACATTAACATGGGCATTGTATTCAGGCAGGAAAATGACAGAAAATGAAATCATGAAGGAAGGCAATCAGGTACCAAAAGGTTTAGTAAATATAGTTAAGAGATCAGAGGCCTGATAGCTTCGTACATCTCATTCTTTCCTGAGTTTTGAACCAATTGAAGAATAAGAAAACAGAGTAAGTTAAATGTATATCAAATGTTAACCCCTTATTACTAGTAAAGACAATATTGGAGAATCTGGCCCACTTTTTCAGGAAAGCAGAAACTTGAAACAGATTCACACAGTCAGTCTTAGTCTGCTCAGCTGCTTTAACTAAATACCATAAGCTGTGTGGGTTAAACAACAGAAATTTATTTCTCACAGTTCTGGAGGCACAAAGTCCAAGATCAAGGTGCTGGCAGATTCTGTGTCTGGTGACAACCCACTTCCTGGCTTATAGACACCACCTTCTGCCGATGTGCTCACATGGCCTTTCCTCAGTGCATGCTCATGGAGAGAGAGACAGAGATCTCTCTTCTTCTGATAAGAGTGCTAATTCCATTATAAGGATCCCACGCTCACTATCTAATTTAAACCTAATTACTTCCCAAAGGCTCCACTTCTAGATAACATCAATTGGGGATTAGGGCTTTAACATATGAATTTTGGGGGGATGTAACATAACATAGACTCTGGCAGTAATGGGGCGCTGCAGGCCTTCTGTGTGGCAACTTTGCAGCTAAGTTAATTGCATGAAGAACTACAGACACTTAGTTGCTCTCCCAGATTCATCTTTCTGACATAATGAAGAGACAGAATGATTAGAGAAGCCTCCTCATGTGGGGAAAGAATAATCAGGAGTGGAAAGAACCACACCGGCTAATATTCCAGAGATTTTAGATATCTCAAATCATTGGCTTTAATCACTAATCTTGTGTGAATAAGGGTTGTAGGCAACTTTTTTGGGTAAGATGTTAATAGCCTATTCAGGACGATTCCTGTCTCATCTACAGGAATTTAAGGTTTTGTCCTTAATACCAACTACCGTTCCTTTGGGTATCCAATAGAGATGGCACAAAGGCAATATATTCTGCTCAAAATATTGTTCAGGACACTATCACATTTAAATCAACTACAAAATCACTTTCTACCTGTGGTAAGTAGACTGATGGCTCCCCAAAGATGTCCTCATCCTAATTTCACAAATTTGTAAACATGCATTAGTTTCCTCTAGGTCTGGTAACAAAATATCACAAACTAGGTGGTTTTGAAAAACTCAGAAATTTATTCAGTCACAGTTTTGGAGGCTAGAAGTCCAAAATCCAGGTATCAGCCCGGGCCATGTTCCCTTGAAGACTCTGGGTAGTATTCTGCCTTGTCTCACTGTAGGTCTGGTTGTTGCCATTGACACTTGGAATTTCTTGAATGCAGCTTCTTCACTCCAATCTCTGCCTTTTTTAAAATTACACGATGATTTTCCCTGTATGTCTCTATGTCCAAATTTTCCTCTTCTTATAAGGACACCAGTAATGTTGGATTAGGGTCCACCTTAATGACCTCATCTTAAATTGATTACATCTACAAAGTTCCTATTTCCAAATAAATTCACATTTGAAGATACTTTGGATTAGGATTTCAACATATTTTTTTGGAAACAAAATCCAATGCATAGCACATGTCAGAGGGGAATTCAAGTTGCAAATGGAATTAAGGTTGCTAATCAGCTGGCCTTAAAATAGAGAGATAATCTTGGATTATCCAGTTGGGCTTAGTGTAATCACTAGGAATTAAAAGTAGAAGAGGGAGGCAGAAAGGAGTCAGAGTTGGAGGAGGAGATGTGAGGACCAAAGCAGAGAACTTGAGAAACAGCAACTCGGGAAGGACTCAGCCTGATTTTGCTGGCTTTGAAGATGGAGGAATGGGGCAGAGCCAACAAATGGGCCTCTAGAAAGAATTCATCCTATGTTTTATGATTTTGCTAAATTTTATCTTATTAAAATTCATAATGTTCAGTTTTTCTAATTATAAAAGTACTACATGTTGACCACAAAGAATTTGGAAAATGGAAAAATGTATAAGGCAGGAAATAAAAATCATGCGTTTTCCTAGGCATGATTCATATTTAATATTATAAATTAATATTTTATATTCAATATTATAAATTGATAATTTTCCATATCACAAGCACCAAAACAAAACAGGAAAATATTTTGTTATGGAAAATATTAATAAAAATAGATAATTGCAAAGGTTAATATTCTCCATTTGTCCTTTTATGTTTAGGATGATTCTAATAAATGATATTTCTCAGTCTGAGCTAAGCCTAGTTCAAATTTTATGCCATAAGATGAAGTCATTATTAACCATGTCTTTATACAAAATTTATTCACACAGAAGACTTTTATCTTGTGAAAACTGGTGTCCTAGAAGTAAATACACTACATATTTACACACACACACTCATATGCACACACGTGTACATAATCATAAATACTTTTACAGGCAAACTTAAAATGTCAGTAATTATCACTGAATGAACAAATTGTAGATGATTTTTTTCTTCAGTACATATTTTTTATTTTTCAAACCGAACACAAGTTACTACTATGACCAGAAATTAAAATTTAAATTATCTTGTTTTACTTGCATCTTTATTTATGTGGAAGAATTTTAAGGCAAAAATCACCGATAGGTATAAATATTATTCAAAAATAGGTTTTTTTTTAGGTTTTTATTTTATTATTATTTTTTTATTATTATTATTTTTTTGTTTATTGCAGTAACATTGGTTTATAACATTGTAAAAATTTCAGGTGTGCATCATTGTACTTCTATTTCTGCATAGATTACATCATGTTCACCACCAAAATACTAATTACAACCCATCACCACACACATGTACCGAATTATCCCTTTCACCCTCCTCCCTCCCCCCTTCCCCTCTGGTAACCACCAATCCAATCTCTGTCCCTATGTGTTTGTTTATTGTTGTTATTATCTACTACTTAATGAAGGAAATCATGCGGTATTTGACCTTCTCCCTCTGACTTATTTCACTTTGCATTATACCCTCAATGTCCATCCATGATGTCACAAATGGCTGCATTTCATCATTTCTTATGGCTGAGTAGTATTCCATTGTGTATATATACCACAGCTTCTTTATCCATTCGTCCCTTGATGGGCACTTAGGTTGCTTCCAAGTCTTGGCTATTGTGAATAACGCTGCAATGAACACATGGGTGCATGTACCTTTACAAATTGGTGTTTTCAAGTTCTTTGGATAAATACCCAGCAGTGGGATGGCTGGATCATATGGTAGTTCTATCCTTGATTTGTTGAGGAATCTCCATATTGTTTTCCATAGTGGCTGCACCAGTTTGCACTCCCACCAGCAGTGTATGAGAGTTCCCTTCTCTCCACATCCTCTCCAACATATGTTGTTTCCTGTCTTGTTAATTATAGCCATTCTGACGGGCGTCAGGTGATATCTCATTGTAGTTTTGATTTGCATTTCCCTGAGAGTTAATGATTTTGAACATCTTTTCATGTGTCTGTTGGCCATCTGTATATCTTCTTTGGAGAAATGTCTGTTCAGGTCCTTTGCCCATTTTTTAATTGGGTTGGTAGTTTTTTTGTTGGTAAGATGCATGAGTTCTTTATATATTTTGGAGATTAAGCCCTTATCAGATGTATGGTTTGCAAATATCTTCTCCCAATTGTTAGGTTGTCTTTTCGTTTTGTTGATGGTTTCCTTTGCTGTGCAGAAGCTTTTTAGCTTGATGTAGTCCCATTTGTTTATTTTTTCTATTGTTTCTCTTGCCCGGTCAGACGTGGTGTTTGAGAAGATGTTGCTAAGACTGATGTGGAAGAGAGTACTGCCTATGTTTTCTTCTAGAAGTTTCACAGTTTCAGGTCTTACATTCAAGTCTTTAATCCATTTGGAGTTAATTTTTGTGTATGGTGTAAGATAAGGGTCTACTTTCATTTTTTTGCATATGACTATACAGTTTTCCCAACACCATTTGTTGAAGAGACTTGCTTTTCCCCATTGTATGTTCTTGGCTCCTTTGTCAAAGATTAGCTGTCCATAGATGTGTGGGTTTATTTCTGGGCTTTCGATTCTATTCCATTGATCTGTGTGTCTGTTTTTGTGCCAGTACCATGCTGTTTTGGTTACTACAGCTTTGTAGTATATTTTGAAATCAGGGAGTGTGATACCTCCAGCTTTGTTCTTTTTTCTCAGGATTCCTTTAGCTATTCGGGGTCTTTTGTTGTTCCATATAAATTTTAGGATTCTTTGTTCTATTTCTGTGAAAAATGTTGTTGGAACTTTGATAGGGATTGCATTGAATCTATAGATGGCTTTAGGAAGTATGGGCATCTTAACTATGTTAATTCTTCCAATCCAAGAGCATGGAATATCTTTCCATTTCTTTGTGTCTTCTTCAATTTCTTTCAGAAATGTTTTATAGTTTTCGGTGTACAGATCTTTCACCTCTTTGGTTAAGTTTATTCCTAGGTATTTTATTCTTTTTGTTGCAATTGTAAATGGGATGGTATTCTTAATTTCTCTATCTGCTACTTCGTTGTTAGTGTACAGAAATGCAACTGATTTTTGTATGTTGATTTTGTATCCTGCAAGTTTACCATATTCGTTTATTACTTCTAAAAGTTTTCTGGTGGATTCTTTGGGGTTTTCTATATATAAAATCATGTCATCTGCAAATAGTGACAGTTTCACTTCTTCCTTTCCAATTTGGATCCCTTTTATTTCTTTCTCTTGCCTGATTGCTCTGGCTAGGTCTTCCAGTACTATGTTAAATAGGAGTGGTGACAGTGGGCATCCTTGTCTGGTTCCTGTTCTTAGAGGGATGGCTTTCAGTTTTTCACCATTGAGGATGATATTAGCTGTGGGTTTCTCATATATGGTCTTTATTATGTTGAGGTACTTTCCTTCTATACCCATTTTATTCAGAGTTTTTATCATAAATGGATGCTGTATCTTGTCAAATGCTTTCTCTGCATCTATTGAGATGATCATGTGATTTTTATTCTTCATTTTATTAATGTGGTGTATTACGTTGATTGATTTGCGAATGTTAAACCATCCCTGCATCCCTGGAATAAATCCCACTTGATCATGGTGTATAATCTTTTTAACGTATTGTTGTATGCGATTTGCTAGTATTTTATTGAGGATTTTTGCATCGATGTTCATCAGTGATATTGGTCTGTAATTTTCTTTTTTTGTGTTGTCCTTGTCTGGTTTTGGTATCAGGGTAATGTCAGCTTCGTAGAATGAGTTAGGGAGCTTCCCCCCCTCCTCAATTTTTTGGAAGAGTTTGAGAAGGATAGGTATTAAGTCTTCTTTGAATGTTTGGTAGAATTCACCAGGGACGCCGTCGGGTCCTGGACTTTTATTTTTGGGGAAGTTTGTGATTACTGTTTCGATCTCCTTACTAGTGATTGGTCTATTCAAATTCTCTACTTCTTCTTGATCCAGTTTTGGAAGGTTGTATGATTCTAAGAATTTATCCATTTCTTCCAGATTGTCAAATTGGTTGGCATATAGCTTTTCATAGTATTCTCTTATAATCTTTTGTATTTCTGAGGTGTCTGTTGTAACCTCTCCTCTTTCATTTCTGATTTTACTTATTTGTGCCTTCTCTCTTTTTTTCTTGGTGAGTCTAGCTAAAGGTTTGTCTATTTTGCTGATCTTTTCAAAGAACCAGCTCTTGGTTTTATTAATTTTTTCTATTGTTTTTTTGGTCTCTATTTCATTTATTTCTGCTCTGATTTTTATTATTTCCCTTCTTCTACTGATTTTGGCCTTTGTTTGTTCTTCTTTTTCCAGTTCCTTCAGGTGCATTGTTAGATTGTTTATTTGAGATTTTTCTTGTTTGTTGAGATAGGCCTGTATCACTATAAACTTCCCCCTTAGAACTGCTTTTGCTGTATCCCATAAATTCTGGCATGTCGTATTTTCATTTTCATTTGTCTCCAGGTATTTTTTGATTTCTTCTTTGATTTCTTCGTTAACCCAGTCGTTGTTCAGTAGCATTTTGTTTAATCTCCACGTATTTGTGGCTTTTCTGATTTTCTTCCTGTAGTTGATTTCTAGTTTCATACCGTTGTGGTCAGAAAAGATGCTTGGTATTATTTCAATCTTCTTAAATTTATGGAGACTTGTTTTGTGGCCTAATATGTGATCAGTCCTGGAGAATGTTCCATGTGCCTTTGAAAAGAACGTGTATTCTTCGGTTTTTGGATGGAATGCTCTGTATATATCTACTAGGTCCATCTGTTCTAGTGTGTCATTTAAGGCCAATGTTTCCTTATTGATCTTCTGTTTGGATGATCTATCCGTTGGTGTAAGTGGAGTGTTAAAGTCCCCTACTATTATTGTGTTACTGTCTATTTCTGTTTTTATGTCTGTTAATAATTTCTTTATATTTAGGTGCACCTACATTGGGTGTGTAGATATTTACAAGTGTTATATTCTCTTGTTGGATTGTTCCCTTGATCATTATGTAATGCCCTTGTCTCTTTTTACAGTTTTTGTTTTAAAGTCTATTTTGTCTGATATGAGTACTTCTACCCCAGCTTTCTTTTCATTGCCATTTGCGTGGAGTATCTTTTTCATCCCTTCACTTTCAGTTTGTGAGTGTCTTTAGGTCTGAAGTGTGTCTCTTGTATGCAGCATATATATGGGTCTTGTTTTTTTATCCAGTCAGCCACCCTATGCCTTTTAATTGGAGCATTTAGTCCATTGACATTTAAAGTAGCTATTGATAAGTATGTACTTACTGCCATTTTTTAACTTTTTTTTTTCCTCAGTGTTTTAGTAGTCCTTCTCTGTTCCTTTCTTCTTCTATACAGAATTGATGGTCACTTTAGTTTGACCTCTGTCTGAAAGCTGTACTCTTTAACTCCCTTCCTCCCTCATGTTTTTGATATCATATCTAACCTCTTTTTTGTGCATTTGTATCCATTACGTTCTAATCATGGAAATAGATAATTTTTCCTATTTGTGGTCTTTTCTTTTCCCCTTAAATCAGTCCCTTTAACATTTCTTGTAGCACTGGTTTCTTGGTGACAAACTCCTTTAATTTTTGCTTATCTGGGAAAATTTCGATCTCTCCTTCCATTTTGAATGATAGCCTTGCTGGGTAGAGTATTCTTGGCTGTAAGTTTTTTCCTTTCAGAACTTTAAATATATTGTGCCATTCTCTTCTAGCCTGTAAGGTTTCTGCAGAGAAGTCAGCTGATAGCCTTATGGGGTTTCCTTTGTACGTAACTTGACATTCTCTTGCGGCTTTTAGGATTCTCTCTTTATCTTTAATTCTGGACATTTTGATTATGATGTGTCTTGGTGTGGGCCTCTTTGGGTTTATCTTGTTTGGGGCTCTTTGTGATTCCTGTACCTGGAGGTCTGTTTCCTTCCTTAGGTTAGGGAAGATTTCATCTCTTATTTCTTGAAATAGCTTCTCTGACCCCTTGTCTCGCTCTTCTCCTTTCGGGACACATATAACACGGATGTTAGTGCACTTGATGTTGTCCCAGAGGTCCCTTAGACTGTCCTCAGTCTTTTTAATTCTTTTCTCTTTTACCTGTTCACCTCAGGTAATTTCTTCTAGTCTTTCGTCCAGCTCACAGATCCATTCTTCTGTATCCTCTACTCTGCTTTTGAGTCCCTCTAATGAATTTTTCATTTCCAGTATTGTATTCTTCATTTCTGATTGGTTCTTTTTTATATCTTCCATTTCTTTGTTGACATTCTCACTGAGTTCATCTATTCTTCTCCCCACATCAGTGAGCATCCTTAGTTTGAACTCTCTGTCGGGTAGGTTGCTCATTTCTCTTTCACTTAGTTCCTTTTCTGAGGTTTTGTCCTGTTCCCTTACTTGGAATGTAGTCTTTTGCCTCTTCATTTTGCCTCTTTCCCTGTGCTTGTGTCTACGTATTAGGTAGGTCAGCTACGTCTCCTGCTCTTGGATAGGTGACCTTATGTAAGTGATGGCTTAGGAGGCTTCCAGTGTGCTTCCCTCAGTTCTCAATGTTCCAGGGGTGACCCCTATGTGGGCTATGTGTATCCTTCTGCTGTGGCCTGTTTGCTCTCCCTGTAGGCGCCCAGGGAGGCTGAGTTATGCTCCTGGCCAGCTGTTATAATGCTCAGCTGCTTGTAGTTGTTGTGGGCCCTTCAGTCTCTTTATCAGGTGTGGGGAGCCCCAGCACAGTTGGCTGTAAGTTCTAATACCACATTTGTGTTGCAGTATTTCTTTTAAGTGAGTAGGCCCCCACCGTGGCAGGTTGTTAGGCTCAGGGCCTTACAATTGCTGTAAGCCTCTAGTCTATTAGGTGTCTTGTCAGCTCTCTGAGGATTGTAGCTGGGTGGGGCTGGCCTCAGGCACAGGAGCACCCTATTGTTTCAGGTTTTGGAAGGTGGAGCAAACCTCCTATGTGGGTCTTTGAGAAGTACAAGTCTTCTGCGGCTGAGAAGCCCTGCCGCCCAGAGGTCCACACACACAGTCAACACAGTCCTGCCCCGTGTGAGCGCCCCGACCTCCCCAAGCGGACCCAGACTCTCCACGGCGGGAGCCCCACACACTCTGCCACCACCCCACACTCTCCACCCACTCCTTGTGCACACCCTGCCCTGCTCAAGTCAACTCAGTTGCCAGGCTGCAGAGAATCCAGTCACCAATCTATGCAGGCCCACAAGTTGCCTGAGGGCTTGTTGTTGGGTGGGGCCAGTCTCTAGGGTGGGCTGCCTGCCCTGACTGAGCTGGATTAAATCGGTGCTCTAGCAGTTGGGGCAGACCCTGGGCTAGGAGGCCTCAGGGAGAACTCCAATGGCGTCTGTGTCAGCACGCTCACACCAGGCCACAACAATGGCCGCCGCCAATGTCCCAGTCCCTGGAGAGGTCTCACCCCTCACCGAGATGCACTCAGGGCCTATTAGGTGAGTCTCTTGTCACCAAAGCACTGTACACCTTTCTTTCTGGTGATTTTAGGGTGCTTCCTGAAACGGGTGAGTTTGCGCACGGGCCCTTTAAGAGCCAGTTTTAGTTTCTTTGTGAACCGGGTTTTCTGGGGGTGCTCCCCAGTGTTTTAGTAGCAGGCACAGTCAGATATTATGCCGCTGGTGTCGATTGTGCTGGGTCCACAATATGCCCACAGCAGGGGCGCTCCCCGGCTCAGGACCCCGCACCTCCTGGGAGGCTGCGTACCTGTGAGCTGCTCCCGGCGGCCGTGAAGCTGGCGGCTTGTGAAGGCGACGTTTTTCCTCTCCGGAAGGGAGTCTCTGCCTCTTCCACCTCAGTTAGGATTGTCCGTTGTTGCAGGAGTTCCTCTTATCCAGTTTTCAGTTCTGTCTCAGGGGTAACCTTTCCTCGAGTAGTTGTAAATTGGCTGTGTCCACGGGAGGAGGTGAGTTCAGAGTCTGCCTACGCCGCCATCTTGACTCCTCTCCTCAAAAATAGGTTTTTTTCCTTTGTACTTGCAGAAATTCCTTCATTGTAGAGAATAACATAAAAAAGGTATTTCCTGTCTTTTTAAATCAATATGCATTTATTATAATGTTTCACTGAAGTAAAATTCAAATGTGTATGAAAAACAAAAATGAAGTCAAGAAAGATCACTACTTAATTATATGTCTTTTTAAATGTGCATTATGTAGTGAGGTATGATCATATTTGCATTTAAAAAAGCAATGAGAAAATACATGGACTTTTATTTTTGGGGGTTTTGTTTTTCTTTTTTTCAGGGAAAGATTCGCCCTGAGCTAACCCCTGTTGTCAATCTTCCTCTTTTTTTTTTTTTCCTCCCCAAAGCCCTAATACATTGTTGTATATCCTAGTTTTAAGTCTTTCTAGTTCTATGTGAGCTGCTGCCACAGCATGGCAACTGACAGACAGGTGGTGTGGTTCCCTGACTGGGAAAGGAATCCAGGGAGCCAAAGCAGTGAGAGCTCCAAACTTTAACCACTCGGCCATCATGATGGGCTCACTCATGGACTTTTGTTTTTTAAGTAAAAATGGATATAAATCAGATTTCATTTAAATAAAAAAATTAAATAGAATTATTTCTACTGCAAAATATTTTCAAACTATGTTTATGCAATATATTGTACCATACTTTATCAAGACCCTACAAATTTTCTATTCACATTTTCAAGACATATTTTTCATATCTATATTTTTCTATCTATCCATCTATCTCCACATACACACATATATATAGTATTTATGTAGGTAATTAAATGCTGAACTGGGAGCAAGAGATCAGGAGAGTCAGAGTCTAATCCGCTGAACTGCCAGGCTATGTTGAGGAAGTCAAATTCTCTTTGTGAATTGCAGCTGCCTTATTTGAAAAAGAGAGTGAGATTAGGATGCTCTCATTTCTACATCAGTCAAATGAAGATATTACTACTCTACTTATCATGCATTGTAAGAAATATAATTAAATAATTTAATACAATTAAAGAATTTAGCAAAATGCTTGACACGTAGAAAGTATCCCAACATTATTTAAGATCATTTCCAATTCTAACATTCTGCTATTCAGCAACCAAGTTTCTCTTTATTTTTTTTTCTGTGTTTAATGGAAATAAAGTACAACACAACCACAAATTATTCATTTGTGCTCTTCTCCTTCCCCTTTCAGGGCACTGAAAGCACAGCACTTAATCCAGCTGTTCACCATTTTAACCTGAGAGGTTGTTGAAAATAAATCCTGTTTACAAGGCTTTCTAAAGTCCACTGATGATTTCAAAATAGCTTGAGAATCAATTAGATTAACTGAAACATTTTCTACTCAGACATCTATTAGAAAACTGATATCTGTATAATGCTTCTTTGACATTGTGAAACCTCTGTCATCTCAGCTCTACAAAATGAGTACTAAAAATTAATACTTGAAGGCATATTTTTTTCAAATAGTGTTTTTTCCTGAAAATTCTCATTTCTGGTTAGCATTAGGTTAATATGAATAGTGACTTTTTCTTTGAAAATTACTAGCTCATCTTTTTACGGTCTCTCTCTCTCTATATATATATATATACACACACGTACATAATATTTTTAGACAAAAAAAACTCAAAGTAAAGAAAAAATATTTTATCAGTCCTTTTTCTTTATCTTCAACAATTGTAAGAGTGAATAATAATTGAAATACAAAATATGGTTAAAATTGTGGTACACTGAACACAATTAGACGATTTGAGTCTTAGATCAATCTGATAGTAATTAAATTAGTAACTTTGACAAGTCATTCAACCTCTCTGGACTGCAGTTTCTTCATCAAATAATCAATGATTTGGATTGTATTACCTGTAAAACACTATAAAATGTATTTCTGAGATATGTGACTGTTGGTATAACCAATTAGGTGGACTTTGCTAAAGCAGGCATTATGTTTATCTTGTTCCCTCCTATATCAACAAATACCTAGAAATCACTCATCACAAGTAGACTTCCAATAAATATTAATGTACAAAAAATGCAATTTTCTTTTATTAGTTTGATGTAGTTTTGAATAGAAATTTTCAAAATCAATAGGCACAACAATATACTCCAAATAACACACAAAGTGCATGCAACCAAATTCTAAGGCACTTATAAAAATTAAAATTTCAGAAATTTCATGCAATTAACTTTCTATGGGCTTATTCTCATCATGTAGGGATATGTGCTCTGATGTAAGCCAAGATAGAACTTAGTTGCCAAAACAAAATGGGAACTTGAAATCTCTATAGTATCCATCAATATCCACTACAGATAACTTGGTTTTACTTGTAATAGACTTCCAACCATCATCCATTTGGTTAAAGCAAAAATAAAATTTTAATCTCCAAAGTCAACTACCACATATATTCCATATATCATTTTCTGAAGGCACATGGCATTGCGTAATTTGCAACACATCTAAGGGGACTAATTCTACTGAACAATTTGAATCTAATGGAATCTCTTGTTACCAGTAGCAGTGGTGAGAGTACAGCTGACTTCATTTCAAAAGGTACTACACTGCTCTGAAGTAGTTCTTATTATAGAAAATTGAAAACATGCTTGACATCATTTCAAAAATAGGTATTTTAGGGGAAATTACCACCTGATCCATTCCAAGATAAAAGAATGTGCCAATAATATAAATGTCAAATGCCAACTCTCATAAAATATGTCCAAAATCCTAATAGGCTCTGAGTAATATAATTTCAAACACATAAATAATATCTTATATTTATGTGTAACATCTTATATGTATTATATATACTTAACATTACAATTACCTTATGATACTCAGATTAAAATAGAGTCTTGTGTCTTTCAAGAAAAAAATAATGCACCTAAGTCTGAAAGTTGAATTATCTGATCAAGATTTAAGTACTGCTGTTAAATTACGTTGTCAGCCTTGTAATAAATTCTGATTAAGAATTTACACCTTTGTGAACAGATTAGCAGACCTAATTGATTTTGATCTGTTAACTTCAATTTGCGGCTTTAAAAATGTGTAACCTCACCCAGATTTATGATTTGAAATTCTTGTCTTTGAATTAATGAATTTTACATCTGTTCTCATATTAAGGAGAATTTTGGTTAAGTACATACATTTCTCTGAGTGGAAACTCTGCCTTGACTCCTGGGCATTGCATATATTTTCATAAATGTCCCCATTTTTTAATTTCCAAACATTTGAAGCACTAATTTTATATATCATTTACTATCTACCAACCACCAGTTTCTACTTCCTTGTAATTATGAGAACTGATCCTGTGTTTTATCTTCTCACCATCATGCTGGACTTTGCCTGCAGTGATGGACATATGGTCAGGATGTTCTAACTCAGTTATTAACATACCATGTTGCACATAACAATCATTTATCGTAGAAGCTGTTAGAGACTTAGAAAAGCCATGCACAACAATTATAAATTATCACTTGTAATTATATTTTAAGGTTTGAAAAATCATGGTTTATAGGAATTCATTATGTGAAGATGAGTTTCTGTTCAAAATAAATATAGAACCTGAGTGCAAGCTCTATTTTCTGGTTCTTATTTCATCCACTTTATTAAATTTTCACATCAAATACATCAAAATTATTTTGGTCCGTTGATAAACAATATGATCCTACATCATATGGTACTTAAGCATGCTCAAAGTATTTTTATATCATACAAATAAACTTTTTTTGCTTAAATAGACATCAATAAAATTTATTGAGGCAGCTCATTAGCCTCAAGGACAATTGCAGCATGTTTATAAGAAAGATTTTCTGTTTTAATTGATGTTATGGAGATTTTTACAGTCATTTCCTTTATCATTGCCAATAACAACTTCGCCGCCTCCAAAACTTTGATTAGAGGGAAGCCACATTCTGACCAACACTTCCGAATTTTCCAGTTCTCCTTCTACTACTTCTTCTGAAAAATGTATTTCACCTCATCAGGATCTCTAGCTTTGACTACCTGTTGGTCTTTCTTCATCCTTCCTTTTATGCACTTATTTTCCTCTTTAGCCACTTTGATTACATGGTCCATCCTATCATCATTCCTTTGCGTATATCCTTAAAGCTCTGTCCTCTTTTCCCTCCTACATGTCTGGGACATGGGGAAGTGATTGTGGCGTTTGCCTTGGGCACAAAATGTAAAGAGGCACCAAAAACATAATCAAGATAAACAATATTTTAATGCAGTATTTTAAAAATAAAAGTTGATGCAAAAAATCCACCATAAGCCAAACGTCAAATTAAAGATACACGCAGTATGAGTATTTTTCTTTTTGTCTCAGGCTCCGATATGGCTCAGCTAGGCACTATTACTGATCCTGCCTACCAAATCATTTATCTTCACATTGTCTAAGAAATTGACTTAATTCTATCCCAATTCACTAGTCTTCGTCTTTTTCATTTGGGAGGCTGGGTATAATATTGGAAAAAATAGAAATTTTGGAGTCAATCTAACGAAGTTTCAAGTCCGTGCTTTGCTGTGTATGATGTTTTAACTTTGGTGAATTTACATAAATACATTAGGGTCTTAGTTAACTGGTCTGTAAAATGGGGATAAAAATAAAAGATGATCAATTTTGGTTGAATAAGTAATTATAAAGTGTGGCAATCTGCTTTCAGAAATTCATCCTCTCTATTCCTAGTTTAAGTTGGCTATGCTTTCTAAAGTTGCTTAAATATGCCATGCTGCTTTTGAACTTGGTACATGCTGAATCGAGGCGCTCCTCCTTCCCTTCTTCCCCATGCTTCATCTCATAAAAGCACTACTTGTCCTTCAGAACTCAGCCAGGTTGCCACTTCCTCAAGAGACTGTTCCCTAACCCCTAACTAGATCACATTCCCCATTGTAAGTATTTGTATCAGCATGCACTTTGTAGTATTTGTCAAACTTGAAATGATTCATTTGTGCAATTAATTGTTTAATACCTGCCTCGTATACTAAATTGCCAGTGAGAGTTCAGTTTCTTTCTTTTTTCCTTGGTACGTTATTCCCAACATATAGCACAGCGCCTGGTAAATAGTAGGCACTCAAAGCAAGGAAACCAACAAAAAACATTGTTTTATGAGTAATGTTTGAATGAATGGTGTCAATCTTTTATCAGTTGATTTTCTTTCCATCAACATTCTAATCAAAGATCTAGGAAGACAAAGACAAAAAATATTCAAAGGATTTATTCCGAGATTTTACAGGATGTACAGCAGGGTAAGGTTTATGCAAAGAATTTCAGGATATTTTATAATCATAGGGCTTATTATGTTAGGTTAATATGTCAGCAATAAATTATCATAATCTCCTGTTGTACTTAAAATACATATTATATAATTCAACATTCATTCCTGTTAACATATCTTGAAACACTCTAAATAAAAAGCTACATTCTTAAAATGACAAAAAAATCTTTCCAAAAAAATGCCAATGAAACATTTAATAGCAAACCATTAAATAATTTGCGTATACTCTGAAATATTACAGCTACAGCAAAATAAAAATATAACTACCAGGAACCAGGATATAAATTATTATTATTTACCTAGAAAATCACTTAGCTGTGTGACTTGGAAGAACCTCAGAGTCCTCACCTATATAATTTTACAAAACACACGTTTATTTGAAAACAAAATCTCATGAGATAAGTGATGTTTTTAAACTGCAAAACAATACAAATATTTATGCTTACTTGTATAATTATTATATACAAGGTGATTTTCTAGTCTAAAGGCATTTTGAGAGTTCATAAAATTTACTTTTAGTGCTGTACTAAAGAATTTGCCTAACATTGCAATTAGGCAATTTTTAAGACTGAAAACGCTAAGTGACTTATAATACATTTTTAGCATTTATCTTGCTGGAAATTATTCTCCTTTCCTTTAAAGCCTCAAATGGCCCTTTGGCAAACCAGTGGGCGTGATTTTCTGGCCCCAGAGACTACAACATGCTTCAAAAAAGCCATCAAAATTCAGCTCAGGTGTCTGCAATCCAGTATAGGCTTCTCATCTTTAGTCATGATGTCATGCTTCAAAGGACAGCATTATAAGAATATAGTTACTCCATGACAGCTAGCAGCCCTGCTATGAAAACCTTGGCCCTAGAAAAACATAAAAATCTTAACTCGAAGATGTGATCAAGTTAAGCTCCCTTCATACGCACCTGAAACACAAAAAGCGGAGTCTGAGGTTACTCAGCTGTGAAGTAACAACGCTATTGCAAGGTGATCACTGAGCTATCTTCTTGTTTGTCCATGAAATGCATTTTGCTAAATCTAATGGATTCGATAACAAAGCAGAGAGATGATACCTGGAACAAAATGTTCACATATGAAACTAACAATTGTGGGTTGTCTATGATGGAAGTGACAATAATTAACTATATTTTATAAGGCTAATGTGAATAAAGTCATCATGAGAAGTGTTAATACAAAACTCCTAAAATGCATTTTAAAAGTATTAATGAATATGCAAAGTTATGATTCATCTATAAATATATTTTATAGAGATTATACAATCTTCTAGTTATTACATTAAAAAATCTTTCACAAATTTTCAACGGATGCACTTAACTATCATGAGTTTTCCTCTTCATATAAATGAACGCTTTCCTGAAATGATTTTTCCATAAATCCAAAAAGTTGCTTAATACATAAAAACACTGCAAACATTTTATAAATTTGTATTTTCATTAATTTTGTGTACTACTTTTACTTTTATATTTACTAAGAGTAAAGTTCTAATTCTCTGCCATGTACTTTAAGAGGCTAGTAAACTCAAATGCTGACAGTTGTATTTACATCCAAAATTATATTTGCAGAAACAGTAAAATGAAATGAATTTTCACTCCAAGTATGGAAATTACCAAGTTATTTAATTAATATCACAGAGATTTAGAGTCAGAATTAAGCATTAAAAAGTACATAGTTAAGCACATTTTTTACAGATGAGTATACTGAGGAACAAGGTAGTTTGGGGTTCCACAAGGGATCACTCTCCTGGTTACTGACAGATCAGTATCTCTCCTGAATGCCAATATCCTACAGATAGATTCATCTTATTACAAAATTATCTTGAAACATACCTAAATTTAAAACAATAGATTTAATGTCGATGATTAATTTAAATTCTTGAAGGATTAATTATTATTAGGAAGATATTTTATCACTATAAATTTATGTTTAATTACATCTAAATGTATGATAGACATTCCCTTAGACTAGAATGGGAGAAATTCTTCTTATGACAAATGTAAGAATATTTGTTCAATATTATTTAATAGTAATCTGAAAGAGTCTATTTAAATATTTGTTTTGTTATAGATGAAGCAATTCCATGGAGACACTTATTTCTATGCAACATACAACTCATGAAATAGATTTCATATACAATTGTCTATAACATATTCAATTCCACATTCATTTTTGTTTTAAATTATCACTCAGTTATAATCACATTGCATAAAAGCAAATAAATATAAGAAAATGTTTATAGTGAAAGAAAGAAAAATCATATGACCCATAGGCTCAAAACAGAATTTTGACTTGTTAAACTAGTCAGTTTACTATAAAATAAATGTAAAGCCAAGAAATGCCATAGTAATAAGAACAGAAATTACATTTTGAACAGAAATATAAATATACATGTAGGAATTCATATCTTCATATTCTAAACTTCATTTGGTCATGTTTGACCCCAAATATCAATCTGCCAAAATTTGTTCCTCTGACTGATTTTTATCGGTGGTTGGATGAAATAAGAAAAAATCGTATACTGAATGCCAGTTGTCACGTCTTGCAGCTTTGCCCCTCTTGAGCATCCACACTGAAAACATCAGCTTTCCTAGCAGACTGTAGTTGAATACAGTGTGATTCTTTTCTTTGCTATGAAATAGTCAAATTATTTCTTTAATTAAAGATACTGATAGGAACAAAAGGCATATTTTCTAAATGCATACATGAATTAGGCAAGAGGGAAGCTAATATTAAATTACGATCTTAATATTCAAGCCCATTTTAATAGTTGCAAAATTTTGAACTCAACCCTCAAAATGAAATTTAACACATTTAAAATTCTATTGTAATGATTTTACTCACTTCCTAGTACAGTATAGTTGATAACTGTTATTTTTTTTTTTTGCAACTTGATCTGTTTATCTATCTATCATCTAAGTGGTTGAAGATGAATAGAAATGCCCTGCTATCAAAAGTTGCTAACTTCTTGAATGTTACATTGTAAGAGACAGTATTTTTTCTCCGATAATTTATTTCACCTCTGAGTCTAGGATAGCAAATTTTAGGAATAAACACCAACTGTAAAACATTCAGTGATATGTAAGGAATCCAATTGTTAACATTATGTTTTTATTTTTTATACAAGATGATTACATAAAATATTTATAATAACTCAGTTATTTTGAAAATATATTTGTTCTATGTGACTTCAGACAGCAAAAATAGGAACCGTTTTTGAATAAAACACATGAATAATCTGGTGGACAAGGAGGTTTTTGTACACATGCCACGGGACTTCCTAACAACTCAGGCGGTCCAATTTCGTACAGATGGCTCCTTGTGATAATGACATTCCACTTATAGATACCAACGTTAAGAGACTGAGTGACAGTATGGTCAAAGATGATGAAGAGGGGATTCATGCATTGAAGTATTTTGTACTAATGTGATTTTATGATCATGTGGAAGTTTACCATGCAACTTTAATATTTAATATTCATTATAATGTAGAATACAAGCTGTATATCAATAAAATACCTTATATGATTTTACACAGCAATTACAAAGACCATGAAAGGATTTTGGGATTGGGAATGAGATATTTATACAAATAATTATCTTTGAATGTTGAAGCATAATAATAAACACCTGTGAATAAACTACACCGCTTATGAAGTAGAACATTATCAATTGTTATAGATTTAATTTTTCCCCCAAATTTTTATGCGATGGTGGTGGTATTCAGAAGTTGGGCCTTTGGGAGATGATTGAGTCATGAGGACAGACTTTCATGAATGGGAAGAGTGACCTTTTAAAAGAGATCCCAGAGAGCTGCCTTGCCCCCTTCCACCATGTGAGATTATAGTGAGAAAATGGCCACCAGACACCTTGACCTTGGGCCTTCAAGTCTCCAGAACTGTGAGAAACTTCTGTTTATATAAACTACCCAGTCTATAGTATTCTGTTATAGCAATCCCAGTGGATTAAGACACCAATACAGATGAAGTGCATACTCCCTCCCTACTAGAAATAAGTTTAATCTTAATTTTGGTACTTTATTATTCTTCCAAGTTGCACTTTGTACCACTCTTAGACCAGTCAGCAGGAAAGGCCCTTGTCCTGGACACTACACTTAGAGAGTACTACATTATCACAATTATAAAAACAATGCATCTTTAAGAATAAATATCTTTCACTCTCAGGACCCAGTCCCCAGTAATGGCTCAGTATGACTCATAACTCTAAACAGCCACTCTTGTGACTAGCCCTTCAAGTCCCAGAAAGATACTTCTCCACATCTCTTGTCTTAAATCCTTGAGGAGAAGACAAAATGTGCTCTGATTGTCACGTGCCCCACTTAAATAGAACACAGACATTACTGCTGAGGGTGAGGAGGACTTGAATGATCGAAACACTTAGGTAAAGGAAAACACGATTTAATTAATGTGTCAAATAGCATGACTAGCACAGGTTCTTCTACAAGGAAGTGTCATTTCCAGAGTGCTGAACACTCTTTGTGTTTCTTCTCTTTGAGTCATTTGGTTCAGTAGTATGTAGGAATTAGTGTTGTATTCACAACAGATGCACATTTCATAATATTAAACAATTCATGTCAACCTTTTTTGTAGATAGATAGATAGATAGATATGGAGAGACAGAAAGACACACACACATACACAGAGATAAATGTAGAAGTAACATGAATAATGTTTGATACAGATTATTTGTATTACAGAAAACATTTAATGTTGTTTTGAGATAAAATTTTTATGTAAATCATCATCTCAAATATTTTCTCTAGCTCAATAGCTCTCTTCTGTGCTTCTAGAAATCAAGGTACCTGTATATTGCACTTCTAATTGTATTCTCCATTTCTCTTAACCTCTGTTTCTTATCTTCCATCTCCTTATATCCCTGAGCTGAATTCTGTATAATTTCTTAGTTATGTCTTCCAGTTTAGTAAATTCTTCAGTTTTGCCTAGTATGCTGTGAAACATATCTGTTAAGTTAACATCAGCTGTCTTGTGTATTTTCCTTTCTAAAAGCACTTATTGGCATTTTGAAATTCACTTTCTTCCTTTTGATGATGTTTTACTCTCTGCTTATTTTTATTCTTTCATTTTCTAGATAATACACAGGGATGTTTTATATGTTACTAACAAATCTAAGAATTGGTTTTACTGAGGACTCTTATTTTTCTGTTTCTTTACAGTTGTTACGCATGATGCACTTTTTCCCTATTTGTTGCTAACTTTAAAAGATAATTTTTCATTGACTTTTGTCCATGGAATCCTAAGGATATAATTGGTAATGCTTTTCATTAGAGAAATATTGAGCTTATTTCTATTAAGATTAAGATAGAGTACCAATCTGGTGCCACCTTAAATTAATTTCTGAGTTTGCAATTCACACTTTTACAAAGTTGTATAAACTTGTACTCTACATTTATGTGATAGCAGGCTCCCTTTTGGTTGCAAATTATCAGAAGAGATTATTTTTTCACAAATCTTCGGTGTGTTAGGGTGGTTTATTGTTATTTTCCACAAGAAGGTCATGCGATTCACCATCTTGAAATGTATAAAAATTTGAAAATATTGATAATGGATAAGCACTATTAATAATCTCCTATAAAAATAATCTATATCTACTGCCTAACGACCTTAAACTATTGTGATACCAGGCAGATTGTCATACTTGGGACATAAAGTTACATTTTTGTTATTGCTATTAACAATAAATTACATTCACCATATGACAAATACATTAATAGCAGTACCTTATCAACTTTGAAGATTTTAAAATTTTATTTTAATATAAGTAAATTTACTGAATTGTCAAAAACACTCAAAAAGGATTTTATATAATGGGTAAAGAATTTATTTTTCTATTACTATAGATCATAGCCAAAAGTTAGAGTTTTCCATTTTTAATTTTCCTTAATGCCTTATTAAATTATATATTTCATACTTGTTTGTTATATATTCATAATCTTTCCCGATTCAATGCTGCTGAGGATATGACACCTAGAAAATCAATCCATCATTTACAATGTATTAAAGGTAATGGCAGAGGCAAAACTTTATATCTATATATAAACTTATGTGTATATACACACATAAATATAATACGTATATATATTACATTGTGGAATAAGATAAACTCCATAATAGAAAAATTTATGTTGGTAAATGGTACATAAGGGGAGATAATTTTTTTAAAGTGGAAAGAGGCTAGCATTTGAAATGACATTTAGAGGACAAATAAGAATTATAAAAGCTTTGAGATGTTTGACAAAGAAGAAAGAAGAGAGTGGATGTGGGGAACATAGTTTTATGAGAAATATACCAGAAAAGGTGATTTGCAACTTAATGAAAGAATGACTTTTGTTGATAAATCCTAGTATGCTCATGACTTCAACTTGGTTTTTAATTATATTTTACTTGTCCCTTCCCTGCTACCAATAAGAAGAGAAATAGGAAGAAAGATGATCTAGGATTCCTCAGAAAATAGCACTAGAAACAAGAAGAAAACACCATAGTCTACTAACGGATGCAAGACGTGTATAAAATAACTGTCATTAGATTCCAGAATGCTGGTTAACTGTGCATTCATACAATTGTGCACATATTATATGTGGTAAAAATTGCAAATTTGGGGTTAGAGGTATGAGAGATATTTATCTGAACTTTCCTTCTGGTTTCAGAGTTCCATAGAAATTATGACTTCTGATTTTTCTTTTTCTATATGCAGAGAAATATTATTGATTGTATATTGCTAATGATTAGTGATACCTATATATAGAACATATTATATTTACTGGTGTTGATTTGTGAGCTCCTGGAATATTTCATTACAAAGAGCTTGCACTCAATTATTGTTTGGTTGCCTGAATGATCTTTCCAATCTTATGATAAATTTCATTATCATGTCTCATTATCAGTATATTCATTGAGATTATCTATGGATATCTGTTTGATATCTGAGTTCTGGACAAACTCTTTTACATAACTATAAATACAGTGGACATTTCTTTAAAGAGAAAGTTAAAATAATAGTATTGATATAAACAGGCAATATCACTTATCGATTGCTGGGAATGAACTTTGGAGTTTAAGAAATTTGATTCTAACCCAGGCTTTATCACTGATAGGCTTGTGATCTTCTCCCCAGCCCCCCGACCCTCAAAGTCTAAGCACTGGTTTCCCTATTTGTGAAAAGATAGTAATAATACCACCTCATGGAGAAGTTGTGAAGATTCTACGAATATTATTTGGAAAATATTTGGCATAGTGCTTAGTCAATGAGCTCCTCACTATGCAACCACTACTATTACTATTTTAGGTATTCATTATTTGAAGTGCCTGCTTTGCAATGTATTCAAGGGAATAAAGTTATCCAAATACCAAAGGACACTTTTTTATATCTAATATCATGATATAAAATCAGAGAACAGCATGGTATCAAGATAAGAGTTTCAACACCTGTCATTGTATCATTGAATATGCTGGTGCAAGTAACTATGCACTGGGTTTCAGGTGTTACTGTGGGATGATTGCTATCATCTAAGTGTGTGTGAGGGATTGAAGACAAGTGACTGCAAAGCTGAACCCTGTTGTCACCGTGAATTCAGAAGACTTTCCCAGAATAAAAGGTAACTTGCAACTTTTTCCCACATACTCCAAGCTGTCTAGTCACTTCCAGATTGGCAATATCAACTCCACATCTGGACAGCTCACATATAACCAGTGAAGTGCTCTCCCTCCTGAAGAGCTGGCATTCTCTCAGAGCTTCTTTCCAAGTTCCCTGACTCAGTGCTTATTTCCTTTGTAGAAGGCATCTTTGAATTTGCTTTTGCAACACAAAAGCAAAACCCTATGGAGAGATGGGCTGACTGAGCCTTGCTTAGCTAGAAGCAGGAAGCAACAGGGCACTTTTTGTATCCTAAAGTAAGCAGCATGGCTTTAAACAAGGCGACTAAATCATGCTACTCTGAGTTTTTACTGCAAGGGAGATAAAGATAGGCACCTATCTATACAGTTTATGGGTAATACTCTAGCCTGAATAGGCCTTTTGCTTTACAGAATTGAAAATGAATTGAAGTGGACTGCCTAGTCTTGCTTATTCTTTTGGTGGCCAATGAGAGTTAGATGCCTGCAGTTAATCATATATAGCGTGTGGTAAAATAATGGTTTCTCTGATTACTCTCTTTATGCACTGTGTTTAAGATTGTTACAACATTATCCAACTCAATTTCAGGATTGAATTTCAGAACTTTTGCTACTACCCTATTAATTAGAAAGTGAATACATACATTATTGTCCATCGATAAATGGTACACATGTCTTTTCTTTAACAAAAATAATACTGTTACACTTTCTATTGAAGAAAGATACATTAGATCTTTTTGGGTCATAAATCATTATACCTTTCCTAAACCGTACGGAACTTTAACTTTGAGGTGGAGAGATTCCCAGAAGATCCCAACGACTTTTCATGGGGTTCACTAGGCAGTTTTGACATTTTGGGCGTGGTAATTATTTGTTGTGGGGTCTCTGTCATGCATTATAAGATGTTTAGCAGCATCCCTGGCTTCTACTTACTAGACTCTAGTAGTCACCGCACTGTGTGAGTTGTGACAACCAGAAATGTTTCCTCACATTGCCAAATCGTCTCCTGTTGAGAACCACTGTACAAAGATCTTATCCATCTCTTTAATTCTTTTTTCGTGAACGTATAGTGGAGTTTTCCAGAGCCTACATGATGTGTGATCTCACAACAGATTATCTTGTTCATCTGAAAATGTTTTAATTTTGCCTTTTTAAAAAAAAATTAATGTAGTAAATTATATATATTATAAAATTTGTCATTTTAAGTATACAAATCAGAGGCATTAATTGCTTTCATAATGTTATACAACCATCACCACTATCCATTTCCAGTATATTTTTATCATCTCAAATAGAAACTCTATAAACATTAAGCAATAACTCCCTATTCCTTCATCCTCTCCTCCGCTGCTAACCTCTAATCTACTTTCTGCCTCTATAAATTTGCATATTCTAGATATTACATATAAGTGGAATCATACAGTATTTGTCCTTTGAGTCTGGTTGATTTTACTTAGTATAAAATTTTCAAAGTTCATCCCTGTTTAGGATGTATCATAACTTTATTCCTTTTTATGGCTGAAAAATATTCCACTTTATTTATTAACTACATTTTGTTTATTCATTCATCTATTGAGGAGTACTTGTTTCCACCTTTGACTGTTATGGATAATGCTGTAATGGACATTGGTAGACAAGTATGTTTGAATGCCTGTTTTCAATTCTTTTGAGTATATATCTAGGAGTGGTATTGCTGGGTCCTATGGTAGTTTAACTTTTTGAGCATCGCCAAATTGTTTTCCACAGTAACTGCACCATTTACCTATCCTATGCACAAGAGTTCCAGTTTCTCCACATCTTCTCTGACACTTATTGTTTTCCATATTTTGGACCAATGCCATCCTAGTAGATGTGAAGTGTATAGCATTGTGGTTTTGACTTGAGTTTACCCAATAATGATATTGAGCATCTTTTCATGTGTTTATTGGCCGTTGTATATCTTATTTGGTGAAATTTCTACTCATATACTTTGCCCATTTTGTAATTGAGTTTGTCTTTTAGTTGTTGAGTTTTAGGAGTTTTTAAAATATGTATTCTGAATATTAAGCCCTTCTCAGATATATGATTTGCAAATACTTTTTCCATGCTGTAGGTTGTCTTTTTACTTTCTAGTAATGTCCTTTGATGCGTTTTTTTTTAGTTTGATGAAATCTAATTTATTTTTTTTTCCTGTTGTTTCTTGTACTTTTGGTGTCATATTTAAAAATCCATTGCCAAATCTAAGGTCATGATTTACTCTTATGTTTTCTTCTAAGAGTTTTGTGGTTTTAGCTTTTATATTTAGGGTTTTGACCTATTTTGAGTTAATTTTTGTATATGGAGTGAGGTCAGGGTCCAGCTTCATTTTTTGGCATGTAAAAAGTTAGTGTACCAGCAACATTTGTTGAAGACAATTCTTTCCCCATTTAATAGACTTGGCACCTTTGTCAAAAATGAATTATCCACAGATGTATAGGTTTATTTCTGGACTCTTAATTCTATTTGAATGATATGTATGTCTATTCCTATCCCAGTACCACACTATTTGATTACTGTTGCTTTGTAGTAAGTTTGGAAAGCAGAGAGTGAGAGTCATCTGAATTTGTTCTCCTTTGGCTAGATTATTTTGACTATTCAGGGCCTCTATTCCCAATTTTCTGAATTTTTTTTTTTTTATCATGAAACTATGTTAGATTCTGTAAAATACCTTTGCTGCATCAATGAAAACGATCTTTTTCTTTCTTCTTTTTTTCTTATGTTGAATCAACTTTTCATTTCTGCCATAAATCCCACTAGGTCATGGTATATCATCCTTTTTATATGATGTTGGATTCAGTTTGCTAGGATTTTGTTGAGGATTTTTGCATCTATGTTCATAAGGGATATTGGTCTGAAATTTTCTTGTGATTATTTATCTGGCTTTAGTAGCCGGATAATGCTGAAATCATAGAATGAGTTAGGAAGTATTCCATTCTCTTTTATTTTTTGGATAAGTCTGAGAAGGATTGGTGTTAGTTTATCTAAATGTTTGGTAGACTACACTAGTGAAGCCATCTTATCCTGGACTTTTCTTTTGGGGGCAGTTTTTGATTACTGAGTCAATTTCTCTATTTTTTATAGGTATGTTGAGATTTTCTATTTATTCTTAAGTCAGTTTAGGTAACTTGTGTGTTTCTAGGAATTGTACATTTCATCTAGATTATCTCATATGTTGGAATAAAATTGTTTATATATTTTCTCATAATAATTTTTCTTTCTGTAAGGTTAGCACTAATATGCCCATCTTCACTTTTGACTTTATTTATTTGTGTCTTCTCTCTTTTTTTCTTTGTCATTCTAGCTAGAGATTTTTCAATTTTGTTGATCATTTAAAGGAGGCCACTTTTGATTTTGCTGATTATCTCTATTGTTTTTCTATTCTCTCTTTTATTTATCTCTACTCTAATATTTGGTATTCCATCCCTTCAGCTAACCTTGGGTTTAGTTTGCTGTTCTTTTTCTAGTTACTCAAGGTGGAAAAATATGTTGTTGATTGAGATCTTTCCACTTTTTTAATATAGGCATTTGCGGGTATAAATTTCCCTCTGATCACTGCCTTCACTATGTCTCGTAAGTTTTTGTATGTTGTGTTTTATCTTTCTCTACGAATATTTTCTAATTTCCATTGTGATTTACTTTTTGACCCTTCGTTTATTCAAGAGTGTGCTATTTCCATATATTTGTGAATTTTCCACTTTCCCTTTTGTCATTGATTTGTAGGTTTATTCCATTGTCTTCAGAAAAGACACTTTCTATGATTTCAAACATTTCAAATTTATTGAGACTTCTTTTGGGGCCTAATATGATCTATCTTGGAGAATATCCCATGTATCCTTCAAATTGTGTTTGTTGCCTTTTATCATGCCTTATAATTTTTTCTTGATTTCCGGACGCGATATACCAGGATCTGCTGTAAATAGGTCTTTAGTATTGTGGTGGTGAAGTGTAGGGTAAAGAGAATTGTTCTGTAGTTCTATGATTTAAGTCTCAGTCTTTTTGTGAGCTCCTTTCAAGGAGCCTTTGCCTTGAACTGTGAAGTTAACAAATATTTCTCAGCTTTTTCTCCTCCTTTAGGTGGGATGTGATGGAGCTAGATTTGAGTATTTCCTTTCTCCAGGTCAGTTAGGCTCAGATAATATTCGAGCAGGTTAGGATCTGATTGACTAGTTTCCCCTCAAAGAGGTCCTGGTTAAGAAGAACAGAGTGCTCTGCTATATTTCAGAATGGTTCCTTTTCTCTTAAGATAAGAGGATTTTGCCTAATATTTACTATGGGAACTTGGTCAGGATCCTAGAGGTAAATCTCACAATATTGTGAGGACTCTATGACTGGATCCTCCTGGAGTTTTTAACTCTCAGAGTTGTGCACAATAAGCCTCCAGCAGTTCATCACAGTTCAGATCTTCCTACCCCAGCATTGGTTACTGAGGTGGTTTCCACTCATGAATCCACTCTGGGGAGCCAAGACTCCCTGTAATTGCCTGTCTCTCCAATATTGGGGGCAACATTTTGCCATGTGTCCTCACCTCTCTTATGTATCTAAGAAGAGTTGTTGATTTTTCCGTCTGTTCAGCTTTTTACTTGTTAGGACATAGTGGCAACTTTCAAGCTCCTTACATGTGTAACCCGCTCTATTTGTTTTTGATGTTTCTTTGGGAGATGAAACCTGGGAGCTGCGTAACCCGCTATTTTGCTCTTGCCCTCACTTTTAAAGCTACTTTTACAAGATATAGAATTCTGTGTTGTTAGTCCCCTCCCCCTACTCATTCACTCAGTATTTAAAGATGTTTTCCTTATGTGGTCTAGCTTATTTTTCTGATGATAATTTTGTGCATATTCTTATCATGATTGTCTTGTATGCAATGAATACCCCCCACTGCCACCCCCACTTGCTTTTAACTCTTTTGCATTGTTTATGGTTTTCATGAGAATGAATGATGTGACTACATATGATTTTCTTTGTATTTATTGAACAGGGGATTTGCTGGGCATCCTCAATCAAATTTGATCATACTTGTTTTGAATTTCATTTTAGCGTTGATTTTGTCCAATATTTCTCCAAACATATATATATTTTTCTGCCTCATTTTGTCTTTTCTATTCTTCAGCAAATCAAACTGTACTCTAATTATGCCTCAGACCTCTTGATAGTGTCTCAGAAGTCGTTAAGACTTGCTTACTTTTTTCCATTTTTCTTTCTCTCAGTGCTTCAGTTTGGATAATTATAAGTATGCTTCTTCTTTTTCAGTTATGTTCTGCCAATTGTATCCAATGTTTTTTTAAGAAATTCATATATTGAATTATTTAATTCTAGGACTTTCACTTAGTTCTTTTTCATAGTTTGCTAATATCTCCTTAAATTCTTCATCCCTTAAAACATTATTACCAACTTTTTTCTCTAGGTCCATTAAATATTTATTATGGTAATTTTAAGGAACTTGTCTATGTATGACAATATCTGGATTATTTTTTATTCTGTTCTCATTGATATTTTTTCTTTATAGTATGAATCACATTTTTCATACACGCCTTTTTTTTAATTTTAGACTATATTCTAATGCTATCCTCTAAATGTAGTCTTTCCCACTGATTAATATCTGGTATTTGAACATATGTTTGTTTATTTATTTATTTATTTTTTGGTGAGGAAGATTAGTCCTGTGCTAATATCTGTTGCCAATCCTCCTCTTTTTTGCTGAGGAAGATTGGCCCTGAGCTAACATCCATGCCCACCTTCCTCTATTTTATATGGGAGGCCACCACAGCATGGCTTGATGAGCAGTGCACATGTCTGTGCCTGGGATCCGAACCTGCAAACCTGGGACCACGGAAGCAGAGTGCGCAAACTTAACCACTACGTCACCAGGCTGGCCCTCTGTTTGTTTGTTTATTTATTTTGTCTCTTAATCATAAGAACGTTTGCTTTATGCCATCAGGATAATTTCCTCTTATTTGCTCATTGTTGAAACTGTGGCACATAGAACCATACTAGACACAAAGACTATACCAATAAATCTTTGTTCACCAAATGAATTTATTGACTTATTTATTTATGAATAACTTTTATACATTTTTAAAATAGTTTGAAATCATTTCCATTGAATATTTACCTCAGTAAATTTTCATTTACCGTCTTCAAATAAAGTGAAATCTACAGAGCTTTCCATAGGTAAAACTCCTTCCATACTTAGTGGTACATGCTTAATTTAGAAAATTTAGGAAGAAATATTAGCATGGGTAGTTATTAGCAACTTCTAAATGTTTTCTAAGACAAATAACTGAATAAGAGTCCTCAAGGAGCATCTTCATCATTAAAATTACTTAAAGGAGTGAATGAGTGACAAATAGATCACTAAAGATTTTCACGGGGAGTCAAGACAAAGTAAACTTTATATCTTTGTACATCAAGGTCCTTAGAGATAAAAGAGTGTGAACATAAACTCTGTAAGTGTTTAATAAATATTACTAATGACTATAAGTAAAATTCATATATGTACCATGTGTATATTAGGAAAATGTTTAACAAAAACATTTTAGTTAATACTTTATTTTAAAGGAGCTGTTATAAAGGAAAATACAGGTAGGAACAACAGGAAATGAAAAAATCTGAGAGAAAACGTTTCTCCTTTTTTAAGAGTCAAGAAATCAATGTGATGGTTGATTTTTCTTATAGGAAAATACTTGGTTTTTTTTGTTGAAAAAAAATTATTTCAGCAATGAATAACAAGTGGGAGTAGATATGTTTTTGTATGATAATGAGGAAATTCATTTCAAACCAATAAAAAACAATCATCCATTTGCAAATTATCTAAAATTACAGAGCCTCTCTAAAGTAGAATTAAATTTTTTAATTGAGTTTTATTTACATCTAACTAATTACTAATTTACTTTACCCAAATTTGTAGTTCTCTATATTCACTACTTATTTTGGGTTTTGAAGTCTTCTCACTGTAATGAATCTTTGACTTAGTCATCAGATTATATTACCCAGTTTCAGTCATACTGAATACCTTCCCTCAGGTGCTGTAGTGTGAGGACAGCATTTCCTCCCTTTCTCACAAATTCTTGGACTCCAGAGAAAACCTTCCCAATATTTGCATGATTTTTTAAAAAAGTGATTGCTAATGTATTTGAAGTTTGGATATATTTATTGAAAGGTGAAAAGATTTTTTTTTTATGTGTGAGGAGATCAGCCCTGTGCTAACATCTGCCAATCTTCCTCTTTTTTTGCTGAGGAAGACTGGCCCTGGGCTAACATCCATACCCATCTTCCTCCACTTTATATGGGATGCTGCCACAGCATGGCTTGCCAAGCCGTGCATCGGTGCGCGCCCAGGATCCGAACTGGCGAACCCCGGGCTGCCACAGCAGAGCGCACGCACTTAATCACTTGCACAATGGGGCCGGCCGAAAGATGAAAAGATTTTAAAATTTCTTTTGAACATCCAACTAAAAACTTTATATACATCATTGATTTATTTAATTAATTCTTACTTCATAGTAATTTTTATAGAGGGATATGTTATATATTTTGGTACATATCAAGTTCCTCTAGAAAGATACCTGCTTGTAAACAATGTATAAGAATATCCTTCTTTCATATTTCCAAACTATGGATATCATCCTTCTTTTTAATACTTTACTACACAAAAGAGCTCTATTAATACATGTGTCTCGTTAATATGCTATATATATACATAGTCCCAGCATTTATCAGTTTATGATACAAAATAGTCATTCAACTAAAAAATGTTGAAATTGTAAAATAATAAATTAATAAATGGAAATAACCTAACCTGTGACTGCATTATCCCATCTGATTGTGCTAGAAAATGTTTCCTTATATTGTGTATGAAAGAATCTTAACAAAATGTCAGAATAGAAAAATCTATAATTAACTGTATTTTGTGGGGTTTTTTCCCAAGTAAATTCAATATAATCAATTCACTATAATTTGGTACTATTGTAGGTAGAGACTTGTACTACTATATGAACTGTTTGTTACTGGTCCATTATGAGGTCAATATATAAACTGAGAGTAAACATTTGGAAACTTTTATAGCCATACAACGTATATAATTTATAACACAGCAATTGTAATTTCTAGGCATATACTCCAGAGATGTATACAAGAAATTTCATGGCAGCAATAGTTGTTCTAGCTCCAAACTGAAATCAATTTAAGTGTGCATTAGCCAGAGAATGAATGAATAAATTCTAGTATATTCGTGTTATTGAATACTGTCCCCAGTAAAAATAAATAAGGTAAAGCAACACAATTAATATGCATGAATTTCAGAAAGATATTGGTGAATGAAAAAGCAAATGAATGAAAATATCAACAGTGCAATTTCATTTATATAAAACTTGAAAACATAGAAAACTGAAGAATACTTTGATTAAGGAAGTATACTTGTTAAATTTATAAAGAAAAGCATGGAGAGGCTAAATAAAAATTTCAAGATAGTTACCTTTGAGGTGAGAGAGGAGCATGGGATCATAAGGGCTCTTGTGGCTTTATAAATATTGCTGATTTTCTATCTATTAAGTTCTATTGTAGGTAGATAATTTCTAATAAAAAAACATTTTAAACAAAAATAAGTAAGTAGTAGTTGATAATCTAGATTATTACTTCTCAAAGTTTATTGAACCTATACATAACCTGGTCATCTTGTTAAAATTGTTTTTATTTAATAGATACTGAGTGGGATCTAATATTCTGAATTTCTAATGAATTCCCAAGTGAAAACCAAGCTTTCAGTTTGTAATCTACAATTTGACTGGCAAGAATCTAGATCTCATTTAAAAAAAAAAGAGAGAGAAATTAGTAGATACAGAAAATCAAACATAAAGATACAACTATGGTTATGAATATTACCCTCAGTTAAATATTAGATCTTATAGTTTAATATTTGTATCAGTTTTGGTGCAGAACAAGGATGGGGTTTTGGATTAGAAAAAATAGGTTTGTATATTGAATCCCATATTTTTAGTTGTAAAAATTTTGTAAAATTACTTTAAACTACCTTTGCGTCGACTATATAGTGGGAAAGATAAGATCTATCTTTTTGAAGACTTCAGAAGATTAAGTATGATCATTTTCTATACTGCACTTAGCATAATTCCTGCCACATAGTGTTACAGTTTGATAAATTACATTAAATCTATTAAACATTTGTGATACTATGTTGACATTTACTTTTAAAATTATTTTATACTTTATTTATAAAATCATACTTTTCTTCATCTATTTTATATTTTATGTTTATTTTATAAGAAAATAGGAGCCAATTAAATTATGTTGAATAAACTCACTTTCAATACTACATGTTGGAATTCTCCAGAGTTTTTGGAATTGATCTTTAGTTTCTATTTTTTCTGGCAATGAAATCTCCATCAAATACCAAACAAAAGAAATAGAAAAGTATGCTTATAATAATTATATAAATAAATTTCCTAAAACCCTCTCAAAGCTTACAAGTGGTTTACTTAGAATACAACCCATCCTCACATTGCGACATTGTGATATCCACTGGCTTGTTACCATGGTCTAGTTAAGTAACACCAGTCCCCCACCCCACCAATCAATAACATGATTCATTTTTCACTTACCATAGTATATTATTTGTCAGTAATTGTATAAAATATGAACTTTGTTGTTTCAGTATGCAAATGAATACCTAACTACCTAAATAATAGATGTGCATATGATCAGTAACAAATCACATCACTTCTTCCAAAGTCTGTCAAAGATTGCTCCCTGTGCAACCATTATTCAGTTCACGCACAGAAAAAAAAAAAAGTGTGTAGTTTTGCTGATTTCTTATCTCACACTGTAAATCCATCTGTATCATGTTACAAAATGGCTAATTCAAGTGGTAACTGACAAAGTTAAAAGTGCTGCAAAAAAATGAAAAGTGATGACACTGGAAGAGAATTGGAATTAAAATATAAATGGAGTTGTAGAAAAAATATCTGACCTTGGAAATGTTGATATTACTGCCTTTCTAGAGACTTGAGAGGAATATAGTGAAAATGAACTTACTGACAGAGATGAGGAAAATGATAGTAACAAAAAAGATGATGCGTTAAAGTGACACCAGCAAAACATTCTACCTTAATGTAACTGTCAGAGATATTTCATGACATTGAAAGCCCTAAAGATTAAATGTGGTGGCCAATCTAAACTTAGAAAGGAGTAAGACAGTCTGCTAAGTCATTGAAAAGATAGCTACTCCATCTTGAAAGTTATATGATAAAAATAAGGCAAGCATTGTTCAAACTATTCTTGACAAGTATTTTGTTTTTTTTGCTGAGGAAGATTTGCTCTGAGCTAACATCTTTGCCAATCTTCCTCTGTTTTGTATGTGAGTCACCACCACAGCATGGCTGAAGTGAGGTAGGTCCACATGCAGGATCTGAACCTGTGAATTCGGGCTGCGGAAGTGGAGCATGCAGAACTTGAACCACTCGGTCATGGGGCCAGACCCAATAAGTATTTTTTAAAGAAATAAAAACTCTCTAATGGTTTAAATAACAGTGTATCAAAATATATTAGTTGTTTTTTTATTTGTCTTTACATTATAAAAGATATCAAAAGATATTTTGACAATTTTTATGGATTATGGAAGAATCATAATTTTTCGTACTAATAAGAAAATTTTCCATGATTTTAGCTCTCATAGTAATTTTTACAGTCCCACTCTACTATGTAAAATGACTGCCTGTAGAGTAACCCTGAAGATGATTCTTAGCATCAAACTTATACTTATTTCTAATTCTGTAAGTTTTAT
The DNA here is from genome assembly GCF_057802395.1 of Ceratotherium simum simum. Lineage (NCBI taxonomy): Eukaryota > Metazoa > Chordata > Mammalia > Perissodactyla > Rhinocerotidae > Ceratotherium > Ceratotherium simum. The sequence goes on along the minus strand of NC_141907.1, from coordinate 26,754,274 downwards.
TATATATAAATATTTTTAATTGATTAAGCAACATCATATGCTTAGATATATAGCTATATTTTCATACTTAAAATAATGCAATTAATACATTTCTACATGTCTGACTTTTGTTTATTTTTATTCATGTTCATTTATTTTGTTCTAACCATTGATTCCATTGTGATGCTAATTCTAAAAAAGTTTATACAGTTTTCTAGCATAATTTGTATAGCTTAAGTAATGTTCACAGATGTTTATTTGGCTTCTGCAGAATCAAATACTTCCTAAAAAATATTAGAGATTTGCTTACAAATCCCTCAGAACATTCAAATAATAGGTTAAAGAGAACTTGAAATAGTCGTAAAACTTATAAAATCCAAACAAAAATCCAAGCTGCAAAAATGAACATATGTTTAAAGCATATTGCACTTATCTAATTGCGTGTATTTGTGAATCTAAATTGTTTTAAGAGAAGATGGTGCATTTTGTAAGAAATATGCCCAGAAATTCTTGCATGGACACTTCAGACAAAAATAAAATGTGACCCAAGACTTCAAATAACCAAACATGCATGGTCATAAGAATAAGAATCGCCCTAACATTCCATATGCTTTTAGCTTTGCTGTTAGGAAATACCAGTAAGTGTTTCATAGCAGAAAACAAAAATAATTTCATTCACTTCTATTTTAGGTAATTCTTTTACTCTTTCTTTTCACTAGTAAGTGTGCTTTTCAAAAACATATGACAGCTGTATTGAGATGTAATTCATATACCATATAATTCACCCATACAAAGTTTACCATTGAATGTTTTTTCAGAATTGTACAATCAATACCACAATCAATTTTAGAACATGTTCATCACTCCAAAAGGACACGTACCCATTAGCAGTCACTCCCCATCTACCACCAACTCCCCAAGGCACAGGCAATCACTAATCTGCTTTCTATCTCTATGAATTTTCCTATTCTGGTCATTTCATATAAAAGGAATTGGACAAGACTTAGTATTTGTGGCTGGCTTCTTTCACTTAGAATAACGTTTCCAAGGTTCATCAATGTTGTAGCATGTAGCAGTACTTTATTTCTTTATATTGCTGAATAATATTCCATTGTTTGAATATACCACATATTGTTCATCAGTTTATCAGTTGATAGATATATAAGTGGTTTTCACTTTGGGGCTATAATGAATAACGTTATAAACATTCATGTAGAAGTTATTGTGTAGATTTACGTCTTCATTACTCTTGGGTATATATCTAGGATGGAATTCCTGGGACACTTGGTAACTATATTTTTAAACTTTGATGGGAATACCAGACTATTTTCCAAGGGAGATCTGCCACTTTATGTGCAGCAGCTTATGAGGATTCCAATTTCTCCACAGCCTCAGAAACATTTGTAAATAGCTGTTTTTTTAAATCATAGCCATCATAGTGTGTGTGAAGCAGGAACTCATTGTATTCGTGATTTACTTTCCCCTACTGAGTAACCATGTTGATCATCTTTTAATATGCTTATTGGCCACTTTTATATTTTTTTTGTAGAAATGTTTATTCAGATACTTTGCTCAATTTTTATTTGGATTTCCTTTTTATTATTGAATTGTAAGTGTTCTTTCTCTATTCTAAATACAAACCCTTAACACATATATAATTTATAAATATTTTATCCCATTCTGTGGGTTGGCTTTTAACTTTTTTTGTTTTTGTGAAGAAGATCAGCACTGAGCTAACATCCATGCCAATCCTCCTCTTTTTGCTGAGGAAGACTGGCCCTGGGTTAACATCTGTGCCTATCTTCCTCCACTTTATATGGGATGTCGCCACAGCATGGCCTGACAAGTGATGCATCAGTGCGTGCCCAGGATCCGAACCCAGGCCACCAGCGGCGGAGCGCATGCACTTAACCTCTACGCCACTGGGCCAGCCCTGGCTTTTAACTTTTTGATTGTATCTTTTTAATTGCAGTTATTTTTCTTTTGTCACTTGTGCTTTTGGTGTTTTAATTAAGAAACCATTGCCTAACTCAAGGTCACAAAAATTTACTAATATTTTCTCCTTAGAGTTTAATAGTTTAATCTCTTATATTTAGGACCATGATACATTTTCATTTAAATTTTGTGGATGGTATGAGGAAGGCATCCAGTTTCCTGGATTTAATTATTTAATGTGACTATTTATTTAATGTGGCTATCCAGTTGTCCTGATTTCATTTGATGAAAAGTTATTAATACCCTTTCTCTAATTTTAATTGTCATGCTACCCTTACTACTCAGCCATAAGAAATGATGAAATCCAGCCATACGTGATAACATGGATGGATATTGAGGGTATTATGCAAAGTGAAATAAGTCAGAGGGAGAAGGTCAAATACCATATGATCTCACTTATTAAGTAGTAGATAATGACAACAACAAACAAACACACAGAGACAGAGATTGGATTGGTGATTAGTAGGAGTGGGGGGGAGGAGGGCAAAAGGGATAATTAGGCACGTGTGTGTGGTGATGGATTGTAATTAGTATTTGGGTGGTGAACATGAGAACATGATATAATCCATGCAGAAATAGAAGTATAATGACATACACATGAAATTTATACAATATTAGAAACTAATGTTACTGCAATAAACAACAACAACAACAAAAAGTCAATTAACAATAAATATAGAGGTTTATTTCTGGATTACCAATTCTACTCTATTAATCTATAGGACTATATTTACACTAGTGTCATGCTGTATTTATTGTAGCTTGTAGTAAATTTTAAAATTAGAAAGTGGAAGTATCCAACTTTGTTCTTTTTTACAAAATTAGATTTGCTAATCTGGGTCCCTTTAATTTCCATATTAATTTTAGGATCAGCTTGTCAAGTTTGCAAAGAAGCCAAGTGGCGTTTTCATAGGGATTGGGTTAAATCTGCGAATGAATTTGGAGAGTATTGTCTTCTTAATGTTATAAGTCTTCTGATCCATGAACATAGAATGTCTCTCCATTTATTTAGATCTTTAATTTCTTTCAATAATTTTTTGTAAATTTCAGAGTATAAGTTTTGCACTTCTTTTGTTAAATATGTTCCTAAGTATGTTTTTCTTTTTGATGCTATAGAAAATCGAATAGTTTTCTTAATTTAATTTTCAGATTTTCATTGCTAGTGAGAAAATAAAATTTAATTTTACATATTTATCTTGTGCCCTGCCATGTTACAGAACTAGTTTATTAGTTCTAATAGTTTTAGGCAGCTTCATGAGGATTTTCTACATATAAACTCGTATCATCTGCAAATAGAGATAGTTTTACCTCTTCCTTTCCAATCTGGATGCCTTTGAAAGTTTTTTTCTTGTCTAATTTCTCTGGTTAGAACCTACAGTAAAATGTTGAGTGGAAGGGGCTAGAGCATAAATTCTTGTCTTGTTTCTGCTTATAAGGGAAAGCATTCAATCTTTGACCATTAAGCATGATGTCAGCTGTGGACATTTCTTAGATGCCCTTTATCACTTTAGGAAGTCTCTTTCTATTCCTAGCTTGATGAATATTTTTATCATGAAAGTGTGTTGGATATGTCAAACACTTTTTTAGCATCTATTTAGATAACGATATAGTTTTGTCTTTTATTCTGTTGATGTGGTGTATTATATCAATTGATATTCAGATTTTTAAACCAACCTTGCATTCCTAGAATAAATCCTACTTGGCTTTGATGTATAATCTTTTAATATAATGCTGGATTTGACTTGCTAGTATCTTGTGGAGGATTTTTGTGTCAATATTCATAATAAATATTGTGCTTTAGTTTTATTTTTTTGTGATGTCTTTGTCTAGTTTTGGTATCAGGATAATACTGACCTCACAGAGTGAGTAAGTGAATGTTCCCTCTTCTTCATTTTCTAGAAGAGTTTATGAATAATTGGTATCAATTCTTCCCTAAATATTTGGTAGAATTCACCAGTGAAGTTTTCTTTGTGGGAAATTTTAAATTAATAATTTAATCTCTTATTATTCTAAGTCTACTCAGATATTGTATTTCTTCTTGAATAATTTTTGGCAACTTGTACCTTTCCAAGAATTTATCCATTTTGTCTAAGTTATATAATTTTTTAATATAGACCCATTCATAGTATTCCCTTAAAATACTTTTTTTTCCCTTAAGTTTGTTAACAGTACACCCTCTTTCATTTTTGATTTTGGCAATTTGAATCTTTTATCTTTTTTCTTGGTCATTGTAGTATTGATATGTGCACGTTTGATGGATCAATCGCCTTGTCCAGACGTTAGGGACTGGTACTGGTGGGGACAGACCTTACCTGCAGGTGGACATCAGAGTGCCAGATAGTTGGGGTGTGGCAGTTCTAGCTCCGGGGAAGGCCCAGCTGCATAGTCTCCATGCAACTCTGTCAGCTGAGGTCAGCATTGGTAAAGGTTGTAGGGGTCCTCAATGGCAAAGACTGCGGGTGTCTGGTGAGTGCTCTTGGGGTTTTCGGTGCAAAGGCTGCTGGAGACTGCCTAGTTGGTCTCTTTTTCTCCCATGGGGGATAACACAACCGAAGGGATCTCTATTGCCACTGTGTTCAGCTTGTGGACACCCTGCAGTGGTGGTGGCACAGATGTCTAACGTGCAGTTGCCTGTAGAGCACCATGGAGCCAGAGTTTGAAACATGGGTGCTCCTGCAGTAGAGAATGGCTCTGGGGCCTTGGGCACTGGCTAACCTGCATCAGTGATGACTCAGTTTGCATCAGGCATGGACTCACCATAGACCCAGGGTCTGGAGCACAAGCACATGTGGAATGACAGCAGCTCTGGTGTCCAGGGCACCAGCTACCTCACAGAGGCAGTGGTTCCAGTGGTGCCTGAGATGTAGGAGCACGTGGAGCAGCCACCAGGCTAGAGTCTCGAGCACCCACGGAGTGGCCTCAGAGGCAGGATCTGAAGTGCAGGTGCATCCAGATCAGCCATAGCTCCTGGTTCTAGGGTGTGTATGAGGTTGGAGGGAGCTGTTAGCCCTTGTCCCAGGGTGGTTCAATGACAGCTCCTTGACGGGGGTGGGGGGGCGTGCAGCAGCAGCTCCCTCTCAGAAGGGTGTGCAATGGTGATGGCTATTGGTTACTGCTTGGCAAAAGCTGCCAGTTTCCTCTGTGGAGCAAGCCACTGAGGTCTGTGCTGACAAACGCCACAGGGTCCTCTGCTGTGCAAGTTGTGGGAAGTGTGCAGCTCTTGTGGGCACTGTTGAGGTTCTCCACTGCAAATGCTTCCAGAGTCCTCCATACACCAGGCCACTGGGCACCATGATGGCACTGGCTATGTGACTGATACTGATAGCCCCCACCCTTCTTCTGTGTTCCTAGCTGTCTCTAGACATCTCTGCTAGATCAACCCTGTGATCCTTTCTGTGTGGTTATTCTCCGTTTTTTTTTTTTTTTGCTCCACTGTGTTGCTGTGAGTTCTGAAGTGGACTCTTGAGCCCCCCCCAGGGCTATTTTGGTTCATGGATAGCTATCTAACTGCTTTTTTGTGGGGGGACAAAGGCTGGTATCTCCTACTCCACCATCTTGTTAACGTCTCTCCTCTGAACATATTTAAAATGGCCCCCTTTGAAGTCTTTGTTTAATCTGATGTCTTGGCACTCTCACAGGCAGTTTCCGTTTCCTGCTTTTTTCCCCGTGTTTGGGTATTTCCTGTTTCTCTCTGTGCTTTATAATTTTTGTGATTAAAAATACACATTTTAGATAATATATTGTAGCAACTTTGGATACTGATTACCCCCAGTCTTCTTTTTGTTATTTGCTTATTTATTTGTCAAATGACTTGGTTGAACTATTTCAGTAAGTCTACTTGCTCTGTAGTATTAAGGCTCCAATGTTGCTTCTCAGATATCACATCATTGGGCATGTGCACAATCACACTAGGACAACAGTGATCTTTGCTCAGCTCTATTTGACTCGCTTTTCTTATCTGTCTGGAAGCTCTTTCCCTGTGTTGGTATCACAACCAGCTGAAACACTCCATTAATTGCTGGATTATTGCTCTATCATTTTTGACAATTCTCCGAGGTACAGAATGTTCTACAATTTGATACAAGTAAATTTAGGCCTCTTTATAGCAGTAGTTTTTTGAAGTAAGTCAGCCTTTGAGATTTGTTCTCCCCCCATGAGAGCTCCTCTTAGCTGTTTATTTTCCTGGTTCTCGCTGATAAATTAGCAGGCTTGTGGTTTAGTTTTTTGTTCTCCTGGTGCTACCAGCCTCATCTTAATTGCTTACCACCAAAATATCTACTGTTCTGAAGTGTGTCCTTAGTCTTGAATTTTCCCACACTCATTTCCAAATAATGTCAATTCTTTCTGGAAGTGTTTGGAGCTCTCTGTAGTTAAATGGCCTACCTCTGCTACTGGCCAAAATCTTTGAGACACTTCTCTGGAGCAGTAGGCAGAGACAATAGCCCTCATGTCTCAGTGTGACACACCTGATTTGCCAGTAAGCGCTGGGTAGGGGCGGTTGCCTCTGGTCTTCTTGGCTTGCCTCTCCCAGCACTGATCATCCAATCTATAAGCAAGCAGGAAGAAGACGATTGCAACTCCAGTATTCTTATCCTGTGAGACCTGGAGATAGAGACTCTGTCCTAATAGTCACTGGTTGAGTGGAGGATGGGAGCCTTGATATCACTGCTACGTTCACCTGAAATCTAGCCTCTGCAACAAGGATCTGGGGGTGAGGTAGAAATGCTGGTGGCCTGTCCCTCCTGTGGACATACCATAGAGCTCAACTAGGAGCTGGAGTGAAAGGGAGTCCTGTCTTCTTGGAGCAAGGGGCTCATGGATCAAGTGTCATAGCCTTGTCTTACTGACATTTGGTAGATTATTTCAAATAATATTTTTTCACTTTGCTTTTTCCTTCCCAGAGACTTTAAACTGTTGTGTTTTTAATAAATTTTTAATCAAATACAGTTGTGTTCCTCTAGGGTGGGTCCATGAAACTCCTCACATTGTCAATCTGGAAGGGAGATCTAGGAAATATGTTTTAAATAATGAAAGATTATTGTTCCCAGGATTACTTCCATCTGGTAAAATAAGAGCATATTTGATCACTATTGATATGTGGAAATGAAATGTTGGTCAAAGAAAGAGAAGAAATGAAACTTACTGAGGAATTGCAAATAGAATTGCAAATTTTTGATGACAATCTGTTTGCAATTCCTCAGTAAATAATGTCCCTGTCCTCATGGAATATGCATTTTATTGATGGAAACATGAAATAACAAGAGTACAAATACATATTTTATAATATTTTACATTCTAATATTTTATGTGGAGATATGCTGTGAGGGAAAATAAAATATGGTTAATTGTTAGTTTGTGACTGGCCTGGGGTGGTGCTAGTTGCGTTTTAGACAGCATGATAAGAGAAAGATTCCTTGAGGAGATGACATCTGAGCAAAGATGAATATGAACCATATGAAGATGTGAGGAAATGTCTTTTCTGCAAATAAGAGATGCAGATAAAAATTCCTGAACAGGAAAATTGGTGTAAGAGTTCAGTCTGTTCTAAAAACAGCAAAACATTCATTTGCATTTAAAAAGAGTGAATGAGGAGAGGTTGTTAAGAGATTAGACAGCTAAAGGAGATGCTAAAAAGTCTGGGTGTTATGGTAAATATCATACAGAAGCCATTAGAGGTTATGAACAGGGGTATGATACTATCTGATTTATACAGATGATGCATAAACATGTCTAGATTGTTAAATATGTCATTGAGAGAAATACAGCATTGATAAAGTGCAAGGCAGGTAACAAGGAAAATTACATTTGCCTAAAGGACATTGTCAGAAAAAAATATTATTCCTACCTGGCAAACTCTTGAAAAAATCATTGTTGGAACTAGGGAATGACTTATTTGGCTTTTCTGAGTTTTGCTATTGGAAGACTTTCTTATTTCTTGCTTTTTACCTATATTCCTCCTTCTGTTGTTTTTGAGCATTCTGAATTTCTGCCACTCACAGCTGTTCAGTCTTTATTTGTTGCAATTTCTCTATATGATTGACAATATACAAAAAAGATGATGGGCTCTTTTCCCCATTATATTTCTCACTCCCCTCCGTCCCGCCTCTAGTCCTCATTTCCTACCATAAAAATTTCCCCCATATCTTATATTGAAGATAAATGGCAATTTCTTGAATATGCACAGTGGTGGATTTAAATTACCACCCACTTTGAAATGGCCTATTCTCCTCTTATTTTTAAATGCCACATATAGTGTATTCTAGAAGGTTTATGAGCAATCAGGCCTAGAAAATGTCAGAGGTCATAGTGTGAAAACACAAACAAAGAGAAAAACACACTAAAACACACAACTGTCGGGCCTGACATTTTAAAGAGAAACCACGTTCTTAACATGAAAGTTCAATATCAGAATTATTCTGTGGTTGAGTTTTGATGCTTAATAAATAGACTTTTGTTCAGGTCAACCAGTATTAAAATAGTGAGACCAATTAATGTGTACTATAAATAAAAAGGGTGTATTTTTATTTTATCAGCTTACCCTTTATATTTTATATTTTGTCGTAAGACAAAATATAAAAGCCACATAATGGAATTTTGAAAGCATAACTTTCTATTAATTGTGACTGCCCGCTCTTCCTTACTGTCTACCACATCCTAAAATTACCACATTAAGGTCACAAAATGAAAATTTAAAAGTTTAGCCACATTAGTCCAAAATGTATATTGCACCAAATAGTCCCTGGAGAGCAGAGGTTTGGCAAATTTTGAAAATGTATTAACTCACTCAAGCTGTGGGCAATAACTGACTGCTGCATAGACATATATTGCTCTGAATAGACATATATTGGTCTGATTATGCTAGCATATGCTCCAGAAATGTCTAATTTATCTTCAGGAAAGAATTAAGTTTTTGGTGTCTCAGGTTTACTATGTATTTTTTGCAAGATGAAATTAGTAATTTTCAGATATATGAAAAATAAGTATAATTACTTCCATTTTATACATAGAGAAGTTAAAGGACTTACCCATAGAAACAATGCTGATAAAAGCCCACCTTTCTTGCTTGTAACCACTACAGCATATTATTTTTAATACAATTTCTTAATTATAGCCAATTCCATGGTTAAATGAAATGAAGAAGCAGATCATTGCTTATGGATAGTTTGGGATATGGATTTTTTTATAAAAATATATATAGGCCATTATACACAAAATATGTCTTGAAATTATAGGGAATTGATGAACCTCCTAAAACACATGAAAAGGCCCCTGTGTTCTGGATAGGATTCAAGCCGCGAGGCCAGCAGAGATCTGAAAACTGAACTGCAGAGCCCCTCACGCTATTCTTTAGCATTAACTCACCTAGTTATGCAGAGGGATGGCATAACAAATAACATCTCCCAATTTGTTATTGAATCAAGCAGCTAATATTTAAATGTTTGTGTAGTGGTCAATATTGAAAGTGCTGTGCATGTGTTAACTCATTTAATGTTCTCAACAATCTACAAAGCAGTTCATTTTTATAACCCAAAGTTTACAGAGGAGGAAACTGAGGCTCAAAGAGATGAAGTAACTTGACTGTATCAGACAGCTAGGAAAGTAAATGCTGAGTTTGAATCCAGCTAGTCTGCTCCAAAGTCCTTGCTTTGAATCATTATCTTGATAGCAATGATATTGGTCATACATTTCACCTCTCATGAAGACAGTTGCTCTCAATTTTTTTAGTATCTCTTCATAAAATTATTTTATAACTTAAAAGGATTGATAACAAAATGTTAAGTATATAAAATCTATGGATTATGGGTACTCTTTATAGACACAAAGTCCTTACAGTTGGTTCAAATTATCTGATGAATCTTCCTTGTTCCTTTCAGGACATCCGGTCCTGTCCAAAATGTCCATAAGACATTTGGTACATAAGACATTTGATCCATCAGACATTTGGTCCACACCAAAATATCCTTGAAATTTGGTCCTGCTCAAAACATCAATGACCATATTTGGTTCATGCCAAATGGTTTTGGATGGGATCAAATATCAAGGACCTTTTGGCATGGACCCAACATCTCCATGGACATTTTGGACAGGACCAAAAATGACCAGACATCAGGGATCTTTTGGCGTGGACCAAATGTCTTCTGGATATTTTGGACACGAGTAAATGTCAAGGACCTTTTGGTGTGGAGCAAATATCTTATGGACGTTTGGAACAGGACCAAATATCAAGGACATTTTGACGTGGACCAATTGTCTTCTGGATGTTTTGGACAGGACAAAATGGCTGCTATTCTCCTTGTTTTTTTCTTTTTTATGATTATTTTATAGAGATAAACATTCAGGTGCCCCAAAACAATTACAATAGTAACATCAAAGGTCACTGATGACAGATCACCATAAAAATATAAGAATAATGAGAAAGTTTGAAATATTGTGAGAATTACCAATATGGGACACAAAGACAAGAAGTGAGCAAATACCGTTGGAAAAATTGCACTGAGAGACTTGCTCGAGGCAGCGTCGCCACAAATCTTCAATTTGTAAAAAACATGGAATCTGCAAAGCTCAATGAAGTGAAGTGCAATAAAATGAGATATGCTTGTATATGCCTGTCTTTATGCCAGTACCACACTGTTTTGGTTACTGTAGCTTTGTAGTAAGTTTTGAAATCAGGGAGTATGCATCCTCTAGCTTTTTTCTTCCTTTTTATGATTGTTTTGGCAACCCAGATTCCCCTGAGATTCCATATGAATTTTAGGATAGGTATTTTATTTCTGTAAAAAACATCACTGGGATTTTGATAGTGACTGCATTGAATCTGTAGATTGCTCTGAGTAGTATTGACACATTAACAGTAATAAGTCCTCCAATCCATGAACCTGAGATGTGTTTCTATTTATTTATGTCTTATTTAATTTCTTTAGTCATGTTTTATAGTTTCACCATACAGGTCTTTCACTTCCTTGGTTAAGTTTATTCCCAAGTATTTTATTTTATTCTTTTTGATGCTGTGGTAAATGAAATTCTTTTTATAATTTCCTTTTCAGATTGTTCATCATTAGTATATAGAAATGCAGCAGATTTTTGAATGTTGACTTTGTATCCTGCTGTTTTGCTGAATTCATTTACTAGTTCTAATTAGTTTTTTTTTGTGGAATCTTTAGCATTTTCTACATATAAGATCATATCATCTGTGAACAGAGATAATTTTACTTTTCCTTTCCAATTTGAATGCCTTTTATTTCTTTTTCCTGTCTAACCTGCTCTGAGTAGAACTTCCACTACTACATTGAATGGAAGTGGCAGAAGCAGTCATCCTTACCTTGTTGGTGATCTTAGAAGAAAAGCTTTCAGTCTTTCACCATTGAATATGTTTCCTCTGGGTTTTATCATGTTGAGATAGTTTTCTTTTATTCCTACTTTGTTGAGTGTTTTTATCATTAAAAGGTATTGAATTTTGTCAAATTATGTTTCTGCATCAACTGAGGTAATTGTGTGGGGTTTTTTTTCCATTCCTTTAATGTGGGGCATTATATTGATTGATTTTTATTTGTGGAACCATCCTTGCATTTCAGGAACAAATCCCACTTGTCATGGCGTATAATCCTTCTAATATGCTGCTGAATTTGGTTTGCTAGTATTTTGTTGAGGATTTTTGCATCAAAATTCATAAAGGATGTTGGTCTGTAGTTTTCTTACAGCGTCTTTGTCTGGCTTTGGTGTCAGGGTAATGCTGGCCTCATAGAATGAGTAAGTTAGTAAGTGTTCCCTCTTCTTTACTTTTTTGAAAATGTAAGAAGGATTGATGTTGGTTCCTTTTTAAATGTTTGAATTCATCAGTAAAGCCAGGTCTAGGGCTTTTCTTTGTCAGGATATTTTTGACTCAATCTCTTTGCTAGCTATAGGTCTATTCAGATTTTCTATTTCTTCATGAATTAGTCTTGGTAGGTTTTGCATTTATAGAAATTTGTGCATTTCTTCTAGGTTATCCAATTTGTTGGCTCTGTCAGTCCATTCTGGCTGCTATAATAATAAAGTACCACAGACTGGGTTACTTAAAGAATCAACATTTCCTTCTCACAATTCTGGAGGCTGGGAAGTCCAAGATCACGTCACCGGCAAATTCAGTATCTGGGGAGAGCCCACTTCTTGGTTCACAGACAGCCATCTTTTCACTATATCCTCACATGATGGAAGGTGCCAGGGAGCTCTCTGGGGTCTCTTTTATAAGGGCACCACACACCTCCCAAATTTTCCAACTCCTAATACCATCATATTGGAGGGTAGTATTTCAACATGTGAATTTGAGGGTACACAAACATTCAGTTTATAGCATTGAGATACAATTGTTCATAAGACTTTCTTATTTTTTTTATTTCTGTATAATCAATAGTTATGCCCTATATTTCATTTCTGATTTTAGTAATTTTAGTTTTTCTTTTTTTAGTCCACCTGGGTAAAGGTTTATCAATTTTTTCAATCTTTTCCAAGATCCAACCTTTGGTTTCCTTTATTTTCTCTATTATTTTTATTTTATTTATTTTTTTTGTGAGGAAGATCAGCCCTGAGCTAACATCCATGCCAATCCTTCTCTCTTTTTTTTTTTTTTTGCTGAGGAAGACTGGCCCTGGGCTAACATCCATGCCCATCTTCCTCCACTTTATATGGGATGCCGCCACAGCATGGCTTGCCAGGCAGTGCATTGGTGCATGCCTGGGATCTGAACCAGTGAACCCCAGGCCGCCGCAGTGGAGCATGCGCACTTCACTGCTTGTGCCACTGGGCTGGCCCCTCTGTTATTTTTCTATTCCCTATTTTGTTATCTCTGGTCTAATTTTTATTATTTACTTCTTTATGCTAGCTTTGCGTTTATTTTGTTTACCTTTTTCTAGTTCCTAGAGATTTAAAGCTAGGTTGTTGATTTGAGATCTTTCTTGTTTTTTATTGTAAGTATTTATGGTTATAAATTTCCCACTTAGCACTGCTTTTGCTGCATCTCATACGCTTTGGTATGTTGTAGTTTCATTTTCATTCATCTCTAAGTATTTTCTAATTTCCCCTATGATTTCTCCTTTGATCCGTTGTGTAAGAGTATATTATTTAATTTCCACAAATTTATGAATTTTTCAGTTTTCGTGCTGTTATTTTCTTCTAACTTCATACCGTTGAGGTTGGAGAAGATACTTTGTATGATATATATTTAAATCTATTGAGATTTAATTTGTGGCCTAATACGTATGATATGTCCTGGAAAATGTCCCATGTCCATTTGAGAAGGATGTGTATGCCGTTGTTGTTGGATAGAGTTTTCTGTATGTGTCCTTTAGATCTAGTTGGTTTATTGTATTTTTTAAGTCCTCTATTTGCTTAAGTGTCTTCTCTCTGGTTTTTCTACCATTATCAAGAGTGGAGTATTAAAATTTCCAACAATTATTATAGAACTGTCTATTTCTTCCTTCAGTGCTGTCAGGTTTTGCTTCATATATTTTGATGATATGTGAATATTTATAATTGTTATATCTTCTTTCCATATTGAAACTTTAATTAATATGTAGTGTCCTTCTTTGTCTCTTGTAAACTTTTTTGATTTAAAGTCTGTTTTGTCTGATATTAGTATTGCCACTCCTGCTCTTGCTTGGTTACTACTCGCATGGAACACCTTTTCCATCTGTTCACTTTCAATCTATTTGTGTGTTTGGATCTAAAGTGAGACTCTTGTAGACATCACGTAGTTGGATCACTTTTTAATCCATTCTGCCAATCTCTGTCTTTTGATTAGAGAGTTTAATTCATTTACACTTAAAGTAATTACTGATAAGTCAGAACTTACTTCTGTCATTTTGCTCTTTGTTTTCTACATGCCTTATGACATTTCTGTCCCTCATTTCCTGCATTATGATCTTATTTTGCATTTGGTTGATTTTTTGTAGTGAAATGTTTAAATTCATTTCTCATTTCTTTTTTTGTATATTCTATAGCTATTTTCTTTGTGGTTACCATGGGGATCATATTTAACATCATAAAGTTATAACACTCTAATTTAAATTGATACAAGCTTAACTTCAATAATATGCAAAAACTCGTCTCCTTTACGGCTTTGTTCCCACCCCTTTCAGTTGTGGATGTCACTAAATTACATCTTTATACATTGTGTACCCAAAAATATCAACAAATAATCCTTTAAAATACATTTGTCTCTTAAATTATATAGAAAACAAAATGTGGAATTACAAACTAAAGTTACATAATAGCAGCATTTAGACTAATAATTGTTTTTTAAAAAATGTTTTAGTCTCTTAAACCATGGAGAAAACAAAATCATTGTCACAATAATGCAAGCTATGATGGTTAATTTTTTGTTTGTTTGTTTTTGTGCGGAAGATCGGGCCTGAACCAACATCTGCCAATCCTCCTCTTTTTGCTGAGGAAGACTGGCTCTGGGCCAACATCCATGCCCATCTTCCTCCACTCTACATGGGATGCCACCACAGCATGGCCCGCCAAGCAGTACGTCGGTGCGCGCCCAGGATCCGAACTGGCAAACCCCGGGCTGCCGCAGCGGAGTGAGCACACACAACCACTTGCACTGCTGGGCCATTAATTTTATATGTCAATTTGGCCAGCCTAAGGTATGCCTGGTATGTCTGTGAGACTATTTCTGAAAGAGATTAGCATTTGGTTCAGTAGACTGACTAAAGTCCATCTACCCTTACCAATATGGGCAGGCATCATTCAATCTGTCGGGAGCCCTAGTGGAACAAAAAGTTGAAGGAAGGATGAATTATTTCTCTCTTCTTAAGCTAGGACATCCATCTTTTCCTACCCTCAAACATTGGAGTTCCTGGTTCTCAGGCCTTTGGACTCCAGGGATTACACAAGTGGCTCCTGATTCTCACGTCTTTGAACTAAGACTCAATTATACCACTGGATTTCCTGGTTCTCCAGCTTGCAGATGGTAGATTGTGGGACTTCTTGGCCTCCATAACCATGTGAGCCAATTCCTGTAATAAGTCTCTTCTTATCTGTATCTATATCTATATCTATATTTATCTATGTCTGTATCTATATCCTATTGGTTCTGTTTCTTTGCAGAACCCTGACTAATACACTAGCTTTAGTAATTGTCAATGTATTTACCTTTTTTGAGATCTTTTCTTTACTTTCTCATATAGCTTTGAGTTACTGTCAAGTATCCTTTCGTTTCACCCTACATGGGTGAAATGAATCATATCTTCCTGTTTCTTTTTATGCCTTGAGATTTTTTGTTGAAAAATGGACATTTGAATCTAATAATGTGGTAAATCTGGAAATCAGATTCTCTCTCTTCCCAAGAATTTGCTGGGCTTTTGTTATCGTTTTGTTTGTTTATTTATTTATTTTTACTATTGTAGGCTGTCTCTATGCCAAGGATTAGGCTTTGGTGGGAACTTAAGGTCTTCCCACGTCTTTTGTGAGCCTGTGCCTGGGCATGCATGGTCACTTTCTAATTTTCCCTGCGTATGCAATTGCTTTTGAATGTCCTAGTCTTTAGTTTGGCTCCCAAAAGGAAAAATAAGAAAAGGAAAATGAAGGGAGAAAAAGAACAGCACCAGACCTTAAATCCCCTGGAAGTCACTCAGCGGGGGGGGGGGGGGAGGGGGGCACTTGCGAAAATGGGAAGAGGTGAAACAACAATGACCATCCAACTCTTTGTCTGCACCTCTATGATCAGAAGCAGAAATTAGCGATCAGATCACAGATCATCGATACTTAGAGGACAGAGTCCATTTTGCCCACCCTGACTCCTGAAAGATGTGTGCAGACTGCTCCTGGGACACGTGCACAGCTGACTGTCATGGAGCTTGGAGTGGAGAATGGGTAGCTGCTACTGGATAAGAGCTGCAATTGACTGCAATTAACTGTAATTTGCTCTCCAAACCTTCCCCTGGGAGTTGAGAGCCTTCAATAGACTCCAGAGTTAAAAAATAGTTACATCAGACAGATTCTGCAAGTGCAGTTGTTGCCTAGGTAGGGAGACAGCTTCCTGATGCTTCCTACTCTTCCTTCTTTCCATAATTCTATTCCCATTAATTTTT
Organism: Ceratotherium simum simum; assembly: GCF_057802395.1. Classification (NCBI taxonomy): domain Eukaryota; kingdom Metazoa; phylum Chordata; class Mammalia; order Perissodactyla; family Rhinocerotidae; genus Ceratotherium; species Ceratotherium simum. The sequence continues at coordinate 26,738,228 of NC_141907.1, read as the reverse complement.
TCTTACAATCCTGGAATGACTGACACCAGCCCCAAGTCCCAGAGGCGGACATCTGACTTAGGTCAGGCCAGTCAACTGCTCCCAACCCATGGTCACACTGTGATGCTCATGGTGAGTAGGTGATCTAGGTGAATGAAGCAGGGCCCTCCATAGAAATGTTGCTTTAGAAATTGGGAGAGAAGCAGAGATTACCTTGAGATAACTAGCTCAGAACATTATGTCGCTCTAGAAACAGTAGTAGCCATATACAACACAAAAGGGCAGCTCACTTGATATATGGTGACTTCCATAATCTAACCCCTAGATCCTATTTGATGGAAGCTTCATGAGCCTCTTAACTTCCCATTTATCATAACCAATCAATTTATTTTTATTTTGTCTAGGTGATTTTGAGGATAGATTCTGTCCTATGTTTTGAGAATATCTTATGTCCTAAATATTAGAAATAGATATACTTATTACTGACAGGTACCTGACACTTTTAGGGCATTTAGAAGTGAGAACAGAGACAGTCTGAGATGAGACCATCTTTGGAGGCTGAAGCTGAAAGCAGTAAGTCCATCCATGTGGGGAAGGTAACTGCCTTCTTCCAGCTGTTTTCCAAGCTGAGATGCAGATTTGCTCCTCCTGTAACATAATTTTTCAACCCACCCCTGAATTCCAGCAGTAAGAAATATTTCTTTTCTTTTTTCCCTAGTGATATTTCCTTTAGATTGTGAATTCTAATACTTATGAATTTGACTGTGAGTTGGAGAGAGGACTTAAGGCCCCTAAGGAAGAGTTGGTTAGACATTTTGAAAGACTATTTTACACTCTAGAGATGTAATGTGCTCTCAGTTGTGCCAGTATCGAATAATGTTGATGTGTACAGTTAAAATATACTCATTTTTATATTGTTTCATAATACCAAGAGGTCCATAGCTACATAGACAGGGGTTTCCAGTAATAACCACATATTTTTATGCTTTGGAGATTCCAAGATTTTCCAGAAGTAGTGAAAAAATTTAATTATAAATGAATAGTTGAGGAGATGCATTCTGAATTATAGCTACCACCTGGTATCTGTAAAGGAAGAATTGCTGGATATTATTCCTCTGTATAAGCTACAGGTAATGAGCATCTTCATGTGGCCTTGCAATGACTTCGCGTGACCTTCCACATGACTTGTGAATCACATACACAGATATGGACATAACAACAACACAACAGCAAAACTTTAAGATTTAAATCCTTAATTCCAGGAATTGTTTTCATTTTTTTCTTCAGTAGCTATTCATAACAGTCTGTGTTATGACTGAAAGGTGAATATGAATATCTTAATAATACAAAGTAATTCTTATAGTATTAGTACCCTTATAATTAGTTCAAATTATCTGATGAATCTTTCTAAATGGGGAAAAAAATAACCTGGTAATTCTAGAAACATTGCGTTCAAGAAATAGGAATGTGCACACCAACAGATTTTTTAATAGCCTCAATATTGGGGCAAATAGATGGATTTTTTCAGAAAATATAATGATGTGTTTCTTGCACTCCAGTTAAAGAGCTCAAACACTGCCTGATGTGGGGCACATTTTTTATTTCACCTGCACCATATTGGCTTATATATTGTTCTTAAATCAGCGTATTCCCAGTAAGTTTTCTGATATTCTGCTCATGTTGAAACACTGAGTTTTGGCAAAACTAGGCTCTCAATCCTACAATATCTGCCTAAGAGAAAGTAAGTAGTTACTGATAACATTAGAAGTGATATAATCCTGGACTGAGTTGAGCTGAGAGGGAGTATATGTGTGAGCTGAGTTGCCAGGTGTTGGAGTAGTCAATTAAAGCAACAGGTCAAAAATGAAGAAATTAAGCCTTTAATCACTTACTACAACCTTATAAGCCAGAGACTAAAACCAGAAAAATCACCAGCTCCTGCTGGCCCATTTTCCCCCATAGAATGGTGCACTGGTGGAGAGTCACGTGGATCAACACAGCCCACATACTGTGGGGGTCATCTGAATGTTGAGCGATCCCAAAAGAAAAACCTCTGGTAATTTTATGGACCCTAGGGTTGGAAAGAAAGCAGGGGAGAAGGGCTAGGAGTGCAAAAGTACTGGGTACTGAGTCAAAATGGTAAAAAACGTCTTCAGTGTTTTCCTTTCTCTCTCTCCCCATAAGGAGGCCTCAGCTGAGGCACCTGAAAAAGACTTCTGGCCAAGGCCTCAGATAAAGAGACCTAGGAAGGAAGGTGCCTGGACTAGGAGTGCAAATACTGGGAAGAGTGTGACTGTTTGTTGCAACTCCTCTTAGAGACTGCCATGCATTGGCTGACCACCAAGTCTGCTGTGGGGAGGGCAGGTTTTCCCCATGAGGCCTACCAAAGAACACCTTTGTCAAGCCTACAGTTAGGCCTGAAAAACCACACATAGGTTTTTAACCAGAAGGCAGATTTCTGAAGGACGTTGGCCTGTGAATTCATTCTGTGAAGATCTGAATAATCATCACTAGGACTTAGCACAGCTCCTGGCACTTAACAGTTATATAGTGGATATTTCTTGAAAAGGTTAATATTTTTAAAACTTTTAATGAAATCTTTAAGAATTTTTTTTCCATGCACAACTCATAGAACATTAACCCAGCAGTATGGCAAAATATAGCACAATAGTAAAGATCAGGAATTTAATTTTAAGTTTGCCATTAGAGAATGCTATTATTCTCCTTAGCAGCTTTGTTTAGTTAAATAATATTTATAGTTTCTAAAAGCTACAATTGTTCTTTTTAGCTCTGTGGTTAACGATTGTTAGTCTCTCAGTCTCTCTCTTTCATTAATGCCAGGTCATAAGGTAAATCGATGTATTGGGATGTTCAGGAAGCTGTTTTACTATTCACAAGCAGTATACAATCTTAATGCAATGCAGAAATAGAAAGACCTATTATTAGATAATATTACCAAAAACAGAAGAACAGAAAAACAAAAACTCATATACAGTTTAGTACTTGCCTAGCGTCTTACTAACTTATTTAATAAATTCCAAATCTTTCCTTTATCCAAATTTTCATCTTCATTTTGTTAAGCCATTGACTTGTTAGATATCGTCTGTTGTAGTAGTTTGTGTTGATTACCTTAACATTAAGAGTTTGTTGTTTTATGAGTCAAAGTTCCAGCAGATGACAAATGGTACACACAAAGGGGGAAATTGAGAAGAACGCGGACAAGCTTAAGAGAAACCAGCGGAGGACTGTACAATACCCTATGGCTAGCGACAGCTGAGAGCCACCACCAAAGTTAAGAGCTAAGGAATAAGAGTAGAAAACTGTTGCCTCAATATGCAGAGAGCAGGAGTGGACTGACTGGAATTGTAACTTTTACTAGAGGGATGCAGCCAGATCATTGCTACATGTCCGGGAGGGGTCTGGAGAAATAAATATCTTGACCTCTCTAATCTCCTCCACTCTCTGATATCCTAGTGATACACCCATTGGTCAAATGGGGAATGGTTGGGCAAACATTTAATACGAAGCATAGCTATAATTATCACTTCTATAAGTGATTATGGAGACTAAATTGATAACCATAGATTTCTTTTTTTATACATACAAAATATATTCTATAGACATATGTGCTCTAAGGTCATATATACTTTTTTTTATTTTTGGAGAGAATTATAGGTATTTTTTTAAGCTTTACTGAGGTATAATTGACAAAACTGTAAGATACTTAAATCATATACCATGATTTTATATGTCTATCTATATATATATATATACACACACATACACACACACACACATTGTGAAAGGATTCCTCCCATTTAGTTGATTAACATATCCATCACTATACACATACATATACATATAATATATTATATATACATATAATATACATATATGTAAAATATTTTTTCTGGTGAGAACATTTAAGTTCTACTTTCTTAGCAAATTTCAATTATACAACAGTGTATCAACTATTGTCACCATGTTATACATTAGATACTCAAACATCGCTCATCTTATAGCTCAAAATTTTTATCCTTTTACCAACCTCTCCCTATACCCCCTACCCCCCAGGCCCTGTCAACAACTTTTCTACGCTCTGTTTCTATGCATTTGACTTTTTTTTAGGTTCCAAATATAAGTGATACCATGCAGTATTTAGCTTTCTCTGTCTGACTTATTTCACTTAGCATAACACCCTCAAGTTTCATCCATGTTGTTGCAAATGACAGGATTTCGTGCTTTCTAGTGGCTGAATAATATTCCATTGTATATATATATACCACGTTTTCTTTATCTATTCATCTGTTGATGGACATTTGGTTGTTTCCATGTCTTGGCTGTTGTGAATAATGCTGCAATAAACATAGGATTGCAGATATCTCTTCGATATCCTGTTCCCATTTCCTTTCTATAGATATCCAGAAGTGGGATTGCTGGATCACAATGTAGTTCTATTTTTAACTTTTTGAGGAACCTACATACTGTTTTCCATGGTGGTTGCACCAATATACATTCCCACTAACAGTGTATAAGGGTTGCCTTTTCTCCATATCCTCGCCAACACGTTATCTCTTATCTTTTTGATAATAGCCATCCTAAGAGGTGTGAGATGATATCTCATTGTGGTTTTGATTTGCATTTTCCTGATTATTAGTGATGTTGAACACCTTTCCATGTACCTGTCGACCACTTCTATGTCCTCTTTGGAAAATATCTGTTCATGTTTTTTGCCCACTTTTTAATCAGAGCGTTTGGGTTTTATTGCTATTGAGTCATGTGAGTTCATTACATATTTTGAATATTAACCCTGTATCAGATATAATATTTGCAAACATTTTCTGCCATTCCATAGGCTTCTTTTTCATTTGTTGATGGTTTCCTTTGCTGTGCAGAAGCTTTATAGTTTGATATAGTCCCACTCACTGATTTTTGCTTTTATTGCCTTCGTTTTGGTGTCAAATCCAAAAAGTCACTGCCAAGACCAATTTCAAAGAGCTTACCCTCTATGTGTTCTTCTAGGGGTTTCATAGTTTCAGGTCTTACATTCAAGTCTTTATTCCATTTTGAGTTCTTTCTGGTGTATGATGTAAGGCGGTGGTCCAGTTTCATTCTTTTGCACGTGGCTGTCCATTTTTCTCAACACTGTGTATTAAGGAGACTATCCTTTCCCCACTTTGTATTCTTGGATCCTTTGTCATAAATTAATTCACGATATACTCAGGAGTTTACTTCTGGGCTATATACCACTCATTGCATAGTCCCCTTACCCTCTGTCAAAGCTTCAGCTAGATAGTTTTCCTGGTAAGACAAACAAATGCTTTTTTCTTTCAGGATCGGAGTCCTCAGTGGTACTGTCTTTATTAGGTTAAAACTGTTTTCGACTGTTGAAGATTATTATCCAGGATGTACTAGGACATGCCCCCCGTGAATTCCTTGGGGTCTACACATAGTCCTCTTTGATCCCATTGAGTAACAATAGCAAAATTTCCCTTTAACAAACAAAATACACCACATTAGCTAGTGTAGTGTTTCCCTTTGTTGTCTATTGGTTTAGCAGCATTAAGAGACCAAAATGACCAGGGGTAGTTTCAGTTTTCGTAATTATAAAATCATGGCTGTGTCTCCTGGTGGAAGCATTCCTCTCTTGGGCTTTATGATCTCCACACATTCTGAACCCAGGGTCATGGGAAGGGAAGTAGAAATTTCGTCTCTGCTTATTACATGCAATCATGAGAGGTATCTCTCACAACTTTACCTAGGTCCTGAACTCTCTATTACTGGTTTTGGGGACAGAGTCTCGTATATTGGTTGCTAGTTTCAAGTATATATCATCTGCTATGAAAATGCACCCCCATCTCACAAGTGATATTTCCCATGATTTAGTCTTTGGAAACTCATTCAACAATTGTATGGAGCCAACTAATTCTGGTGATAGAACAAATGGTATTACCAGTGATTTCATGAGATTTATAGTGTAAGATGTGTAAATTATTCCTATGTACAGAAGCAATATCATGGAGGATGCCACGCAATGGGCATTCTACAAGTTCTTAAATAATGGTACTGGGCAGAGAAAGCAAATCTTTACCTGGAATATGTATCTATCCTTGTAGGGAGAAATTGTGCCCCCTCCCATAATGAAAAGCGTAGACTCTAATAAACCTGCTACCTGCTAGCAGGTCTTCTAGGATATTATGCCATTTTAGGGCTCAGTGTTGGCCTTTGGTACCAGCATGTAGCCTTCCCACTAGTAGCAATAGCCAGACTCGCCTTAGTGAAAGAAATTTCATGTTTTTGAATCCATGCTTAGCTTCATTCTCTGCCTCCATGAACTCTTTGTACAGGATTTCATTAAGCAAGCACAAGGATGGCTGAGAAAAGCTTCTACCATCTGAAGGATTGTATCCAACAGATTATTATGTCCCCCATTAGAGTGATACCTTCTAGTGAGCATTTATGAAAGATAAATATCTTCACCATCTGACCTAGTCTGAGAGATTCATTAACGTGTACTCCTTTTGTTACTAATGTTCCATTCTTGTTCTTTCTGAGCCCCTGATCAGTAAGTCAACTAGTTATCCATGGCCCACAAATCTGTAGATTTCAACCTTCTCTTTCCACACAAAGTGGACATGCATGTATATCACCAAGTTCTCTGCAAACTAAGAAAATTTACCCTCATTGAAAGATACTGAAAATAATGTATAAATCCTGGTGAGATGAAGATTAATCATTAATTAGAGTGAAATTTATTGTTCAAATAATTACTTAGGGAAGGGATAAATATGTATGATAAGCCTAGCATCCAACTTAAGAAATTTGTAAAAAAGCAGTGAAAGAAACATAAATAAAGGGAAAATAATAAATAGAAAAGTAAACAAAGTGCAATTATTGGAAATATTTGCAGATGATATATTTTCCATAAAATGAAAATTAATGAATGAAAAAACTATAGATCTATTGATAGAACTCAGTAATTCAGTAATTAGGCTTGGTAAAAAATAAATACACATGAGCACAGGGGCTGGCCCCATGGCTTAGCGGTTAAGTGTGCGCTCTCCGCTGCTGGCGGCCCGGGTTCGGATCCCGGGCGCCCACCGACGCACCACTTCTCCGGCCACACTGAGGCCGCGTCCCACATACAGCAACTAGAAGGATGTGCAGCTATGACATACAGCTATCTACCGGGGCTTTGGGGGAAAAAAAAGGAGGAGGATTGGCGATAGGTGTTAGCTCAGAGCCGGTCTTCCTCAGCAAAAAAAACAGGAGGGTTAGCATGGATGATAGCTCAGGGCTGATCTTCCTCACACACACACAAAAAAAACACATGAGCACAAAGGACACTCACACACAAACATACATACAAGGAAACAAAACTCTTTTACACACCAGCAATTTAGTATGCTGCTTAAATGCATGACTTCTGGAATTGGAAAGCCTGGGTTCATTTTCAGCACTGCCACTTTATAGTATGTGTTATTTCTTTATAAAATAGGAGATGTTAAAATTAGTACAAATCTCCAAATACTTGTGAGGCAATACATGGAACAATCATTTTAAAATTACATATATTAAATACCTATTTACTAAAAATTTATTAAGAACAAAAAACATAATAATATGAAGAAGCAAATATTTGAAAAATATATCCTGAAGTGTTCATATGAATATTACAATATGTCAATTATCCTTAAGTTTATGAGTGTGTTCAATACAATTCTACTCAAAATCCTCTTTTTTTTTCCTTAAGTTCCCTAAAAGTTAAATTAGTAAGTGGCTTATTTATATCTTGGGAAAATGAAGTTATATTTCTATCTTATACGATTAAATGAATTAAACCACAGATTATTAATATTAAAAACTTTAAATTATATACATATGAATATTTATCTATGGTTCTGTAAAGTATCACTATAAAATATATATAAAGTTAAATTTCATAAGATAGGAATAGATTTTACTACGTAAAATTAAAATATTTTCCTTATATTAAAAAATTAAAATCATGTAAATGAAATACAAAGGTAAAAAGTAACCTGGGAAAATATTTGAATTGTATAAATCTTCTAAACTAATAAGGTCATTAACATGGAAATAGCATTTCACAACAGTAAAAAGGCTGGTAGAACAAATTAAATAGGACAAACAATATAAGACAGTAAACTCAGGAAAGAAGAAACACGACTAAACTAAAAACATATGCAAAATTGTTGACGTCATTAATAGGCAAATAAATACAAATAAATATATGTGAAAGTTTAGCTTGTATGTATTGCCAATGACTTGTCTAACTTTTAAAATATTAAATTTTGTATTCTTTAAAAATTTATATATTCATATTTAGTTTTACAAAATGGCATGTTTCCAAAGGGAATCTTGTCATTATTAATCAAAGTCTTAAAAATGTGTTACAAAGCAATTCTATATCCAGGAATTTACTCTAAGAAGATTATACAGGATATGAACACAGATTTAGCTAATAGAATATTCAGCGCATAGCTTTAAAAACATTGCAAAACAACAATCACCGATAGTTGTAAAGGTCATACAATTTAGATAAGGAAAGATTTCTATACCACAGTATGTAAAAACCTATAATATATATTCAATACACACATTCTTGTATATCTTTTGTATTTCCTATGAAATTCAAATTTTTTACTCTGAATGTGTATATAATCCAATTACAAAGATATGCATATATATGCAAAGATATATATATATACACAAATACATATATATACAAAGATATATGTATGTACACAAAAATATGTACACAAAGATATTTATAAATATATATGACTTTGTAAGGAAGGAAACACATTAATAAACTACCTAAAATATCAATTAATAAAATTAAACTGAATTCCTATCTTCAATACGGTAAGAAAATGAACCAAGAAAACATTTAAATTGTTCTTATGTGAAAAAAATTAAAATTAGGGAAAAAGCTAGAAACTTAAAGAATCCAGAACATAAAATCAGATGGCATCAGTATTGAAAAAAGAATGGCAATGTGTACATCAAATGCATACTGGTGTGCAATTGCTATATACCTTCTGTATTTTTGAAATCTTCTTCAATGAATCTGAAATGCTTTAATCAAGGAAACATAGCAGAGTACGTGATATTACCAAACAAATCTGCCAGTTGTGTCCAAGACTGTCAGCTGGAGCAAGCTCATTGGATCAGATGACTGTATTCTTTAACAGGAAACAAAAATAAATGCATTAAGCTTTTTACTCAATAATTTGAAAAAGACTAAAGAATCTGATATGTATACAAAGATTTATTTACACATAAAGTTTCTCCTTTAGGGCACTACTTATGTAGTGGACATTTTGGAACAATATAAATGTCCAACTAGAGGTAATTTTTATTTAGATAATTATAAATATAAATAGAGGATAGAATACTATCACAATAGAATCCATCGCAAATAGTGGTATTAAAATATTGAATGATCTAGGGAAATGTTGCTATTGTAGTATTATATGAAAAATCCATCTGTAAAATAAACCATGGGATATTCAAAAAGTATATTGTATGTCTGTGTGTGTGTTTTAGTATAGTTAGAAAGAAATCTATCAAATTTTGTAACTATCTTTCTGTTGTGAGATGCATATTTTCAATACAATGTCATAATCACTTTACAGATTGAATTTTTCACCATTGTATAAAGTAATTGTGACAAGATAACTGAATGATGGCCAAAGAGATTTGGTTAAGCCTATCAATAAAATGGCCAAATGCAATGGATGCCCGCATCAGGACTGTAGGATTTATATAGCATATATGTGGAAATTCAGATTATTACTGAAAAGGCATTATATTTGCAATAGGAAAAGACCTATGTAATAGAAAACTATGTGTCAAATGGACATTGTTTTAATTATAAGAATGGCAACAAAGACAGAGAGGTGACTTTGCCTAAGAACTGCTCCTAGCTCATTGGAGTACAGTGGGACAATGTCCCAGTAATGGGACTGAGCCCAGATGTAATATAGATTAGGTAGAACTGTAGAATTGTAAAATAGAAAAGATCCTTCGTAACCATCAAATAAGACTCCAAAGATTTTTAAAATATAAGAAATATGAAATTCTAAATACGTAATAACCTTTTCATAAACTGAAATTTGACCTCACAAAAGGAGATTAACTGAAGAAAGCCATGTTCTTGGCAACTGATGGACCGTGAGGATGAATGAAGCCTGGAAAGACTAGCACCGACTAAGAGCTGACAATAGTGAGTGCTCACTGAGCACCAATCACAACGCCAAACAATGGATTAATTCATTCATTCTTCACAGTTACTCTGAATTGAGTGCTATTTTTATCCTCACTATTAAATTGAGAATAAAGAGACACAGAAAGGTTAAGTGATTTTCTGATATTTTCACAAGTAGTAAATGTTAGATCCAGGATTCGATCTAGCGCTCCTGCATCTAAAGTAATATTTTTTTCTATAGAAAATAAGATTTTGTAGTAAATGAAAATGTATGAACAAATTAAGATTATAATATCATGTTTAACATAGCTGTGGGACATCTTTTTACAATCTATAATTGTGGAATTTTGACTTGGTTTGAAAAGCTCCTCATGTAAAAATTTAAAAGTTCCCAGAATGTTTCTATGTAAATTCCTATCATTAAAATGTACACCGTGTCATTTTTACTTTTGTCCCTTTTTTTTCTAAATAGAAGTTAAATAAGAGTGAACTTTAAGTTCTACCTTCTGATTAAACTTTAAAATTAAAGCCAAATGCCAACTCTAAAATAGGGACACTACCAAAAACGTTTTAAAATCTTTTTCATTTGGACATTTCAGGGCTCCCACTAAAATATAAAGCAAAGGAACCCCCTTAAAACCATTTTATTGCATAAAACAACTTTTAGAGAAGAAATGCTGACTGATTGCACAGACATGAGAATGTGCCTCTCAGAGAGCGTTTAAGAAACAACAACAATAACATATTCTCTAAGTTCAAAATAAGTTCAGATAAATGAATGCCTGTCATTGAAAGAGCTGCCTAATGTCAGGCCTGGCTGTTTTGGGGACTGTGCAGGGGGATCACGCTGTGCTACACATTGGGAACCCTGCCAAATGAATGACATTTCCTGAGAACATGGGCAGAATTTTAAGAAGATCCCTCGTGCTTCCTAAACAGTTGGGTTAAAGGGTATTTAAAAGAAAAAGTCAACCTGCTGGGGAGACTAGAGGGAAAAGCCAACAAATCTTTAAACTTAACCGAACTGAAAATAAGCTCTATGGCCAGAAGTAGTAAATTCCCAGATGTCATACATTTTGATTTTTCAGTCGCACTTTTTCATTTGAAAGGAATCTAAATACTTCTATCTTTTGGAAATTTATATTTTAGCAAAGCACACGAATAGATATTTTATATGACAAAGGTGTTTACTGGATTTGGTGTTATTCTCACCAAAAATCTATAGAAATGGAGGGCTAAAATAATTTTAATTTTAAATATAAAACAATATCAAAAGAAAATATGCAAAAAAAAAAAGAAAATCTCAAGAGAGAACAATGCGTTAGAGCTGTGATATCCAAATTGAAAGCTGAAATTTCATAGTGGCAAGAGCAGGAGAAATTATCTCATGCACAATCAACGCACAGTCCCAAACTAACTCCTTGCATAAACTTGTGAGCCTATAAGGAATTGGTTTCCTAAGAGTGCAAGAGGAAAGAATAGGGGAAAGGCATTATTAGAAGTTATAAAGGTTTATAATTGTCTAGATTTAAAGAAAGACATGAGTTTTTACATGAAAGATGCATGCTGAGTCCAAAGTAAGATATTTTCTTAAAATTCATATCCTCAAAGACAAAGAGACAATCTTATCAGTAACTAGAGTTAAATTGATTATGTACAAAGTATGCTAATTAGATCGATAGCAGAATTCTCATAAAAAATCATAAAAGAAAATATTCTTATAACAGAAAGTATTTGTTGAACTGGAATTCTATACCCAGATCAATTATCATTCAAAAGTGAGGGTAGTATACAGATATTTTAAATTAAAGAGTTGGTATTACCCATGAGTTCTCACCAAATGAATTACTAAAGTACATAAATCCAGAAGGAAAAGTTAAGATGCAAGTAGCAAGGTTAGCAAAAACATTGGTGAATTTTTTGTAAATATAATTAATCATTGGCTGAATAAAAGTAAAAACTCTTATTTAAAGTTTAAAACATAATGGACTTCAAATTTTAGATAACATAGCTGGAAGTTAGAGCATTGTGTTAAAGCAGTCTAAAATTCCTCTATGTTTTCATAGTGAGATAGAAGTATTTGTTACATTAGGATTTTGTGAAATCAAGTATGCATGTTACAAATTGAGATGTTGCTGCAAAAAGAATATTCCAGGAATACACATCTTTCAAAAAGTGGATAACAAATAGTTGATCAATAAAATTCAAGGAAGAAAAGGAATAAAAAGTAGAAAACATACACTTAAAATAGGATGTCAGAAATAAGTGATAACAAAATAAATAAAAAACAAGGCAAAATCAAAACAAACTAAAGATCATCCAGAAATAGCAAAGAAGGTATATGTGAAACTTTTTAGAGAAAAGTATGACATTTACTTGAAAGAAATAAAAGTAGATCAAAATATATAGAAAGCTGTATATTTTCAAGTTATCAATATTGTGGTGATGGCAATCCCATAGTAATCCAAATAATTTCATAAAGAAATTGACAGAATATTCCTGAAATTTACAGGTATGAATAAGTGGTCAAGAATAGCCACAGTGATTTTGAAAAAGGAGAATCAGAAACATGATTGGGGATTGAACTCTCAATTTTTTTTTCCAGGAAGATGTACATATAATGTAACTAAAGTTTTCTTAAATTGGATAGTAGTTTAATCATTGATGATATTAAAATCTTTTTACTTTATTACAGGAATATTTCATAATTTAAAACTAAAAGACTTTGAGACTGTCATTTTTTAAATTATTTTTACTCCTTTGTAAATAATTACAGTGACTATACATGAAGAAAAGTAAAAAAATTAAAACTCATCAAAATAACCCCTCATTTCAAATTATACATACTCAACTGTGGTTGCATACCCACATTATTTAAGTTCACGAATCTTATTTAGTAAAACAAGTAAATTCATTCCCCAAGTAATTCATTTGAGTAGACAACTGATGATTATGTTTGGGAAAGCCAATTTAAAGGTTTCAAAAGAATCATATTCTTATAATAGTTTTTATTTTCTTCTCTTTTAGAGAATCTTGAAGAGAAAGTAATATGTTACCAAATCAAGAATTAAAAGACTATTCCATGTGCATAAGTTAAAAAAAAAACATAAGTTTTGGGGATTAGTGTTTAAAATAGATATTTCACTGAAAATATTAAAGGCAAGTCTTTCTTATCCTAAGCTTTCAGAAGCTACCCCCTAAATTGGCGTGTTTTCAGATGATTTCTCTCTCAGGGCTGTATCTGTGTCTGTATTCCCCTGTCCTTGAGTGCTACCTCTGTCCAGCAATGTGAAACCAGCTCTTTAGGAGTCATAGAGGAGTAGTGCATACTGAGCATGAGTGAATTTACTAAATTGCAATAAAATTGTTGTTCTTGTTGTTGAGCTTGTTTTGGGCATCACATGGAGGTATCATATCGTGAGATATGGAACCTTTCTCTACTCTAACAAAGCCTCTCTTTTCTCCTCCTCCTCTTCCCTTTGAAGAAAATTCTGAATCTCTGAATTTATCTTCTATATTACATAGCACATTCTGCTCCTTTCCACCTACTTGCCAGAGTTAACAAGACCCTTCTTGTAGTATTCTTTCCTAAACAATATAAGTATGTAAGGTATAGAATATAATAAGGATGATAAGGCCTGCGGAGGAAAAAATTTAAACAGAAAAGGAGAAAAAGTATGAGTGGATGGGGCTGTCAGAGGGGGGAGTTGTGACTTATAACCGGGAGACAGAAAGACCTCACTGATTTTTCTGTTCAAGTTACAAATAAATACATGTAATTGAGGTGTGTTAATTCTTAAGCAGCTTAAACTTCTGCCCCATCTCTTCAAATTATGGGTTTTAGGATTCTAAAATAAATCACTACCCTTGTCCTCTAAGGATTTGGTGTTTATTAATCCTTTTCATAATTTTTGAAATTCAACTTTCTGGTACAGATATTTTCTTAACCCAGGATCTTGGTTACCAATGTTTCTCAGAGCCTTGATCAGAGTTCTCGATGCAAACCTCTACTCTTCAGAACATCATGCCTGTATGAGTCACTCAACCAGCTTCTGTTCAGGCCAACCTTTCCTTCAACTCCCAGGGAGTGAATCACACACATCCACATACATGATGTGGTCTCTTTCAAAGTCATCACTCTGAGAAAAATGCTAATCATGATGATGCAATAATGTTCAAGACATTTGGGAATTCTCATTTGAAATTGTCCTCAGAACTCTGGCATAATCTCTTGATTATATGCAGTGATGACAAAGCTTTTAAAATTCATTATTCATGTATATTATAATTATAGACAGATGATAGATAGATCGATCTTGAGCGTATTATAATCCAGAAGTTCCTTTGAGAATATATTTGGTTTTAGGGACCAAAAGAACAAAAATGTTTTCTGACCTATATTTGATAAAATTAAAAACACTGTTTTACTTCATGGGGAGCGGGTTGTGTGAGATTTTAATTTTTTGAAAGAAACGGAGCATAAACCAGGATTGTAATCGTCTTATTATTTATACTATTTTAAGACTGCTAAAATTTTTATGATGTTTTAATTATGCAATTGATCTCATGATTAAGTAGTATAATGAAGTAAAAAAATAGACTTAGAAATGTAAAAGTAATTAATTCTTTCAATAACCTAATATTTATGAGAGCTTACTATTTGCCAGGTACTTGCTTTTGTTTTGTTTTGTTTTTAAATAAATTAAGAATTTACTGTTAACTTTAATTCTCTCATCTAACAAACGGTAAAATCTGTTGAGCATTTAGAAAATATAAAAATTTCTGTTAACAAACACATAAAAAGTTATATAAAATATTGATATTTGCAAATACATTGAGAAATGAAATGACTTTTTAAATTCTTGAAGTAATGTTCACTACCAAGTCTTTGAATTTAGCATTAACTTTTAATGAACATCCAACTCAACATCATAATTCTCATTTTGAAAATAGCTTGTCAATTATTTTGTCATTCCTGTGGTTACACTGTGTTTATGTCAACTAAATCACATTAAAGAATTATGTATATGAGCAATCATTTTGTCATTCCTAAGTTGCTGCTTCGGAACTACATTATTGAAGCATTAACTGTAATTAGGTTTTGCAGTTTAGGCAAAGGCCAACTTAAGAATGTGTCTGCTAATTGTTAGGGATTCAGAAGCCATCTTGGCATAGGATCAGAGCCAAGCAAGATACAAGGGCTTCAACATCAAATACGGGTGTGTACTGCTTACCTCTTGCAGTGCCTTTCACACCATGTTCTAGAGATAGAGCATGCTGTATGGGAAGGATGGAGGAGAAATCTCCAAATCGATTACTATAGCATTCAGGAGAAATAAAGGAACAATGTACATACACATACACAAACACAGAATCCTTATGTCTCCTTAAGAACGCTCTTAATTGTCAACTCTTGTCCCTTCGATGTTGCTTGTATGGATCTATGTGCTCCTCACAATTTCCTTAATTGACAGTACTCTAACCCAACTTTCTAGCAAGTTTGGATTCCCACTCCTGCCAGCAAAACACATTTTAAACCCATTATATACCTGAAGTTTAAAACTGGTGGTGATAAATATAGATAATAACTTTTCAAAAATAGTTGAATCTGATGCCCAAACCTTATCACCACTACCCTCTCCCACTCCCCCACTTCTCATTATGGGTAAGGAATTGGAAATTTACTCCTTTACCTCACAACCTCGCCTGCCAGGCAATGGGTGTAGTAACTTTCTGTTTTCTGGACTTTCTTCTGGAGACGGAATTGGTAGCAGTGGTGGAAATGAAAACATCTGGAGGAATGCTGATGGACCTGGCGGCAAATGGAAAGGATAGGAGCCCTGAACTGATTTATGTGGGGTAGTGCAGGGAGGTTTGATTTTTTTAAACAGTTGTAGGGGATAAAAAGAACTATTTATGTCAGATGTTTATCGAGGCCAAATATTTTTGGGCGATCAGTAAAAGCTTATGAGAAACTTATTTTTGCTACTCTATCCACCGTAGCTAGTTTCCCAGACCTTTACGCATTTTTCAAATGACTCCCTTTGGTTCAAAATGGGAAGGAAATGATCCCTAACATGTTTCACAAATTGTTATTGCCTTTTACTCTCTCAGACTACTGATGTAGCACCCAGTGACACTTAACACATCTAAATGTCTGGAAAAAATTACTTTGTCTTAGAAGTGATATAGTTGATTCTCTAACATCATTTTTTTAATGTATCACTTAAAGGCTCTTGCTTGGGTTAAATCCTACTTCAGGTACCGAGGATACATTTGTAAACAACTTAGCCTCTACGTCTTTTAGGGAGGTAGACTTCTAGCTCCATCTAGCAGCCCCAGAAGCATTCTCATTGCAAGATTCCAACTGATAGCTCTTATTATTAACCATCTCCATGACTTCACAAAACAAAAATAGATTTATCACTTCTAGACATCTCCATCTTGTACATGTCACTGTCTTCCTTTTTAAAGCAGAATTTTCAGCTGAAGACAGAAAAAATGTTTTAACACAGTGGTTAATGTTGCATACACAATTAGAGAAAAAAATTTAGTTCCCAGCTATACCAATCCTGTGCCATAAACTACACCTACAAACTATTATGATGTAAAGAAAATTCTATTAGTGTGTGTGAGTACGTATATTTGTGTAAATATATGCTTGTGTGTGTGGATGCATGAGTGTACATGTGCATACTTGCACGTAAACATGTGGACACATATGAAAAGAAGTAGCCTCAGAGAAGAAATGGACACAATATGTGAGCTATATCATTTGTTCATTTCAATGTAATATATAGGTATGTATATATATGCATGTATATGTATATGAAAGGAGATATTATTAATAATCGTACCAAAACAGTAGGCATAAACCAGTACTGTCCCTGGCAAAACAAGATGTGTGTGTGTGTGTACACATATGCACATACATCACAGATTGCATACATTAATGTGGATTTGTGCTAAGCCTTTCTATTTTTAGCTGGTTCTTTTGAGATCAATATGTATATGCTGAGTTTGGAATCTAGTCATTCTACTGAAAGCCCACCAAAGTATAACTCGTGACTTGCCATAGCTGAGCCCATGTTGTTATAAACTTGGTAGTTATACTACCTAATTCAATATTCTTCAAGTAATAATACCTCAATAAAGCCAGAGATTTGAAAGTGTTTATATCTATAGATTATGTATATGAATAATATTACATAGTTGTTCGGGCTTCTATTAAGTATGGTTTGATGTATGCTTCAAATAAACATCTGTATATGAAAAAATAAATTGAGCAGTAAACTAAAAACACATACACTAAATAAAATCAACCGCTTTTTTCAAGGCAGTATTTTCTTTTAAGCCTCTTTGCTTTTTCATAATGTTAGTTTACCGAGGGCTAAATTAACATTAAATGTTTTGCAAGTTCAAAAGGGTAAGAAGATCTGTTTGAACCTGTCTTTCCAGGAAAGACTAAGTGGAATAGACTGGGCTTGAACAGCTGCTTCTGAAAGATAAAGATCATCTGGCTCATTAAGAAGAAGAGGGCATGTATGATCAATATTGCCAGTTGTTAAAACCTTTCTCAGTCGTACTGTTTACCTTCTTTGAGTAAGTCGTAGAAGACAAGAGATGCTAAAGCAAAATAATTCTATAAATATAGAGATACATATTACTTTACCTACATGTTTAAGTTGTGATCAATTCTACTGCTGAGTCTCAAACACTTTTTCAACTGAAAGTCATCTTCATACGTATGTATATGTGGCCAATTCTATTGCTGAATCTAAGAATAAAGATTTTTCACCTGTATCTTACACACATGCACACACAGGCACACAACATATTTTACACGTATAGACATTTGTGGCACACATGTACGCATATCTATAAATACATTTAGGTGTATATGTGTATTAAATATACAAACATATATATAAAAGAGATAGTTGAGGGAAATAGAAAGTACAATTACTCTCATCTTACTACTACTTTGAAGTACTACTTTGAAGCAGGAGATAGACAAGTAGAATTTACATTCATGCATTTAAATAAAGAATGACTCTGATTCAATGTTTGTTCAGATCGTATGAAAAGCTCTTATTTGAAATTAATTATTCTTTTATTATACCTGTTTGACCTCTAGAATACCCTCAACTACATTGTATTTGAGGCTGTAGAATAGCCCTTAATTATTTGTAGATGGATGGATGATGAATGAGTGGTTGAGTTAATGGATGATTGATGAATTCGAGAATCACTCTTGTTCTACTATCTCACAAAGAATTTATCAACCCACTCTGACTTGTGTGAACACCTGTACATTTTGTAGATTGTCCTCTCTTTAGGTCTCTGCAGCTAATTGTCTTCTTTATCTCGATGTGTCTTCCTGGTCTGGTGCAGGGCTATGCATGGACTAGGATAGCAATAACTTGCCTATTCATTCGATGCCACTTCCAAATTTGAGAGGTTATGACCTGGAGATTTGCATCAATTTGATAGGATGATCAAGTCAACTCTATAAAACTAGTACTTTTTCAGTCTTTATTTTTTTCCAGTTTATTTGATCTCTATTTTGCAAATGATCCTGATTTGCTTCAGCATCCCTCTTCCCCTTTCGGGGAAGTGTGCATCTGCTTCTGACATCTGTCTTCTATCTTCCTTTGTAAATTATGAAGTGATGCCAACTCCTTTTATCAACAATTACCCTTAGAAGCATTTAGAGGCTATAATGATTCTTTGATTTTCTTTGATTCTTTATGAATTTGCAAAATGACTCGATGCTTATATTAGCTTTGTTTGTCCTTTCTTTTTCCATGTTTAATATTTATAGTTGGCAGGCCCAGATGGTGTACTTTGTTATGTCCTGAAATGTTGCTATTTTTTTCATTCCTTAATTACAGTGATGTCAGTCTGTAATATCCACAGCCTCCATCTCTAGTTGACATTGTAGATTTCAAATTTGTTGTATAATTTATTGAACTAACTATATGTTGGACACTATGAAATACACAGTAACCTTTCCTAACCTTGCTGTTTTTTTATGTTTCTCTCTGTTGACCATTTGCCTTTGCTGTTAGATGATACCCTCAATTTATTTTTTAAAGTTTTACAGATATTTTCGATATTGATATCTCCTCATACAAAAGACAATGAGGAGAGAAAAAGAAAACAATTTGAGTTTCATAGTAACAGCCAGAGGCATTGTAGAAAAATATATAAACCAATTTTTTTTTCTATTTTTGTATCTCTGTAAGTGCCTCTCTTATAATTTGAGAAAACGTGCATATATTTATTTTACATTTTACAGATTCTGTATCTTTTAAAAATGCATTTCATGAAACCATATATTAATAGGCCTAATTCATATAATTAAAAGTACCACTGATTTCTTCTCATAAACTTCGTTTTCTTTATTAGATTTTGATCCAGGTCACCTTTATGCTCAGATAATCAGTGACAAATTCTTACAGCGCATTTTCCTCAGAAGCTTCAATAAAATGTAGAAGAAATTCACATGTCAATCTCTTAAGGCCTCCTTTTAAGTTACATACTAGACTTCTACAATAATTTTTCATTCTCCAACTCTGTTTAAATTTTGTAAATGCTAATTTAGAGATTACAATGCAAAGTATTTTCTTCTAATTAATTTTAATTTCCCATATCAAGAACTACTCAAAAAAACTATCTTTTTTTTTCCTTTAAGTAGATTTTTTTAATCATATTTCAACATTCTCTCAAAAATCTCCTGAGAGACAGCCCTAGAAGTAGAAGCTTCCTCTTCATATAACTGTCCTGCTCTGGTAACAAAGTCAGAACTTTGCCCTTGGATTCAACATCCAACAAGATTACACAGATTTCTCCGCTACCATACCTGACAGTGTCAGCCTCCTTTTAAAAAGACATTTGTAGCATCACTAGAGGCTGCTTTTCTCGTAGCTCAATGAAAGCCCTATACACGTATCAGAGGGCGCTATGCGACCTTTTGTCTTTCATGTCTGTTTTATCTTTTTTTCCTAATTTCAACTTAGAACAAAGAATATACAGCATTCTAAAATTATTACATTAGAGGAACGACTGGGATGATGAGACATTTCCAAACTGATATTTTACTTTATTATTTAATTTGGAATATGTGAAGACGAAATACATTTTTACTAACAGTACTCATACAAACAACACAGATTATTGAACGCTTACCCTATGCAAGGCAAAAAATTACACACAGCCACTTTGTGGCCATATTCTAACATACATGTGTATGCATGTGCACATACATGTGCTATTGCCTATATTGTATTTATGTGCACACACGTACACACACTTAAGATATTTCCCATGAAAAAAAGGACTTGGGACCAATCATGAAGGTAGATCTAACAAAACCAGAAGAGCCTCTTTTTTCTTCACGATAACAACTGGCTACCTATAAGTGGCTCTGAACTTCTTGTGTCTGTTTGCCACAATTCTTGATTTTGTCCCCACTACTCCCTACATCCCATCAGATCCAGTGGGAAAACAGAACTTTTATCCTTGATATTATCACTTAACTTATTAGCATACATTATTTAAAAAAATCAATTTTAAAGCTAATAAAATATGCACATAAAGATGCTCGTTTTCCGGTGTTTTCTCTTCATATCATGCCCCCTTTTCCAGGGTGCGCAGGTCTTCTTGTTCTTGGGTCCCATTGGCTACAGCTGCAGTGAAACCATCAGGCAGCTTGGGATAGGATCTCACCATGTCTGAGAACTAGTTCCATCTGTTAAACAATCCTGTTTATGCTTTACTGCCATTCTACTGCACAAACAGAAATTTTCCTTTTGTAGTCAAATGATAGTTTTTGCAACCATATTTTCATTTATTCTCCATCATTTCACTCTTTGGTTAGGATTTATGTACTTTTCTTTTTTATTTTTTTTGGTGAGGAAGATCAGCCCTGAGCTAACATCTGTTGCCTATCCTCCTCTTTTTGCTGAGGAAGATTAGCCCTGAGCTAACATCCATGCCCATCTTCCTCTACTTTATATATGGGATGCCTGCCACAGCATGGCTTGATAAGGGGTGCGTAGGTCTGTGCCCTGGATCAGAACCTGCGAACCCTCAGCTGCTGAAGAGGAGCATGCGAACTTAACCACTATGCCACCAGGCCAGCCCTTATGTGCTTTTCTTGCACAGAACAAAGTATTACAGAAATGGTTTTGAAACATTTGTTTATTTGATTGTTTTTTGTTGTCTTCAAATATTGACACAGGAGAGGTTTACATTAAGTGTACTCATTCTCAAGATATTTCACGTCTTGACACTCAAGACATACTGTGTGTTTGTGTGCTGTGCAGAAGAGTGAAGACTTCAGAAAAGTGAACTCTCTCACACATTCCCCAACACCAAGCTCTATACCTTTCACCATTTGTCATGCTTTATTTGAGCTTCTACCTTTTTCTGAGTGTGGCTTTCATAGGCATTTTACTTTATAGTTCCTTGGTTATGTAAGGTCTCTGAGAATTTTAAAAAAAGTGAATAAAACCTAGTCTAACTTTCTAGAAACTCTCAGAGAAGAGAATGAGATAGACGTAAAAACAGGCATTTGTAAGATTCTTTAAAGTTGTGAAAGATATAAACAGCATATTTCCTTACCAACCAAGATTGCAAACCCAGGTGACTGCAGCAGAAAGTGAGCAGCATAAGCTTTTTGACTAAAATTGTGTGAGACTCCAAGTGGAAAGTGCCGCTCTGAGCCCCTCTCATTTTCATGACCCCAGAGTCACTGAGCATAGTCAAATAGTTGCTGCTTTAAGCTACTACGTCCACAGTCCTAACACATTAATAGAATCTGAAAAAGCAAGTAATTAAATTGTGAGAGCAATAGAAAATGAGAGTGAAACAATTTATCATTCTCCTCTGCATTCGACAGAGTATATTTGACACTTGAAAACAACATGCATATTCTTTTTCTTCTTTATGGCCTGCATTGTTTTTCTTGACTTCATTTCTCCTTTATACTTCTCAGAACATTTTTTCTATTGTTTTGACATTTAGGAAGCCAGACTCTGTTCATGTTTGATTGTTAACATTTTACTTGGCTTTTTTTCCGCCTTTGACAATGTTTTTGCCTTCCAAATCAACCATCTGATCACTTGGTGGCATTTGGTCCTCGTCTCTAGTTTTCGTGTTACTTTGTAACTATGTAGTTACTCTGCAAGATGTATCCTACTCTGTACTCTACTATACTGTACATCCCATGAAATCTGAAACTTACATAATAAGTGGTCTATGAGTTGAGTAGGGGGTTAGGAAAAGTGCCTAATGGAGAAAGCAAAGGAGGCTAGAGAATACAGTGAAGTCAGATCAGATCATTAAGACATGATTCTCCATAAAATATCTATTACTTACATTTTTCAGCTTTATCTTCCACCACCACGTATAATCAGGTACTTCTTTCCTATACCCTTAATGCCTGGTATGTTACTGACACTGTAGTGTTTATAGAATTCCTTCATATTAGAATGTCTTTTTGTCAAAACCTTATTGGTTTTTCCAAGACCATTAAATATTTTTACTGCTTTCTCACCATTTGAATGTGTACTACACTCTCAGATCAGTATAATTTTTCATGTCATACAAGAATTCTCAACTCTGAGAAACCACTCCCAATCCTTTGAGAAGCACTATCATGGGAAATATGGTCACGTAGTTTGCTTAATGATAACCTTATTCTCTCTAAGGATAAACTATTGCATAGCTTTTTTTCCCCATCTTGCCTTACATTTTTGCACAGGATTTCAGGTAATCCAGTGTTCATAATTTTCAGACCCCACGCATTTGGAAAATATAGCTTTAAATAAAGTGTGCATATTGTTTGTGTACAATGATACTATATAAAATCATTTGCATGTGCACAAAAAAGTCACTTATCTGAAACTGACGTAACGATATTGGGCTGGAGGAGGAGAAAGAAAGAAGTGAGGGTGCTAAAACTTACTGAGAACTATGTGCTAGGCACAGGTGTTTCAGTGCTTTACACATTTTAGATCATGTAATCCAGCAAGAACTCTGTTTGTATGTGTTAATGTATGGACTATGCCTGGCACATATCAGGTATTAAATAAATGTGATTTTCCTTGCTTTCTCTTGGATGAAAGATGTAACTTATTCTGGCTTTCTTATATATTGAGAAAAAAAAAACCAAAACAGATCTCAATGTATCTTCATCCCATTTAAAATTATTTACATTGGAAATATTTTTCAACTTCCTTCATTATTATTTTCTGTAATTTTTTAGATTTGTTTTAAATTATTTTTCACCCTTCTCCCCTGTATTCGATTAATGCACTTATTCTGAAATATAGAAAAGCACAAGATTATATGCATTAACTTAAAATAGTTGGCCTTCTTTCACTTTTGCCCTTCCAATAATTGTTAATAGAGTGGTAGTGTGATTTTTAGCAGGCCTTTTCCATCCATAAGTCATTTGTCAGGCTTGGGAAACCATATTAATTCCGCAGCTCTTCCTGTAAAACATATTCTATTTTCCTTGAATTATTTTCATTAAAATAAACTCTACTTGCCTGAAGACAGAGAAATTTTTAGTTGAATCTCAGTACTTTTTCATCTTCTCTACCTCTGAGTTTTTAATAGATTACTGAAATTAAATATAATATATAAAGAAATTAAATTCCAAGCTCAACATTATTGATCAGGATTTATAAGGACTTCAATTTTAATGCCACATTCAATCAGTTTAACATAGGGTTAAATCAAAGGTTACTATTTTTAATACGTTTCCATTCTTTTATATTAAGCCATATCCTTTACATACATTTATTCTATAAACTTGCCAATAATTTTAAAGGAATATTGAGTAAACTGAAAAGTGAAGTTAAATTTTTTAAGAAAAGGAAAGAGTTGGAGCTGGCCTGGTGGCGTAGTGGTTAAGTTCGCACACTCCACTTCAGCGGCCTGAGATTCATGGGTTTGGATGCCGGGTGCGGACCTACACAGGGCTCATCAAGCCATGCTGTGGCGACGTCCCACATACAAAATAGAGGAAGATTGGCACAGGTGTTAGCTCACTGACAATCTTCATTAAGCAAAAAGAGGAAGACTGGCAACAGATGTTAGCTCAGGGCCAAACTTCCTGACCCAAAAAAAAAAAAGAGGAGGAAAGAGTTATAGAATGAATAGTTTATATTTTAATATGTAGAAAATTAAGCCTACAATAAATTTTTAAGTATCATCATTTCCATATTTTATAGAAAGCTAATATAACACCTAACATTAAATGTATAAATACATGTCATAGCAAATGCTTTCTTTCTGATATATAAAGTATTTTTTCTACATTTCCTTATTATTTGCTAACTTTTAAAGCAAAATGCATTTCCTGGATGCTCAGGTAGGAAGCACTTATTGTAATATAACTTCAATATGTACAAATAAAAGTAGAAATAAACTTTTAATGCTCATACCATTTATTCAACAACAAAACGAATGCAGTTTTCAAATTAAAATTGAACGAGACTATAAAACTAATAAAATATACTTTTAAACTGCTTTATCAACATGCTGTTTTGCTGAAATGAAATACTATTCAAAATACAGAGGTAGTAGTGACCATGTGGCATAGGTTCATTTAATCTGGTCACACTTATACTTCTGTGTGTTAGGTGCTGGGTCAATTATTGCTCAATTTTCTCTGTTTATACTACAAAAAAATATTCAATTTCTCCAAAGTGCCAAGACAATATTTGGCCTTCACCTGGCAGGAATCCCTTTGTGCAGTATAAAATAAATAACTTTTTCTCAATACCTCATCATAATTTAGGTAGCACTTCTTGGCTAGTGATTAGAAACAAAAAGAAAACACTTAAAGTGATTAAGGCAACACACACACACAAAAGAATACCTCATGGTAATGTTTGATGGTAGTCAGTCAGATGTTCAAAGACACATATATTGACATGTGTGAGAAGTGCATACACTTAACCTATCATTAAAGTTTTAGAAAATTGAAAATAAATATTCAAGAATTCCTGGACTCCGGGACAACTTCTGTGACCTTCCAAGTGCCCATGAACCTTGAGAAACAAGCATATCATCATCTTGCTACTTCTAACATTTGTTAACCATGGTGAATCTTAAGTCTAATTATAATTTTGAGCAAGACAGATAAAGAGGCATTGGAAGCTCTTGAATATTGAATGAAATTGTGACCAAATATAATATACTCTGAATTTGTATGTCACAAAATGTTTCTCACAGTATTTTGAAATTTGAGAGGAAATATAAAAGTCTGAGTCTGAAAACTAACATTGATTAGATAATCAACTCTCGAAATAAACCAGCATGATAGAAATGTTTAAAGATACAGCACTGAAACAAAAAGATGAAGCAAACTCTGTATGTGTGGGTGCGTGTGTGTGCGCTCGCGCATGTGTGTGTGTGTGTGTGTGTGTTTTATGAGCATCTCTGCTTTATATTGAATTCACTTTCATGTCTCTGTCATCCTTAGTTTGTTGAGTACATATCTTGAATTTTCTGACACGTCCCAATTTCAAGAAATATGTTCTCAAACAACATGTCCCAGTTGTATTTCTTGCTGAGGGATGTTTCAAATATCTTTTATCGCAACATCTTTTAGCAAAAAAAAAAGAAAAAAAATTTCTTCCAACAAAGCATTTTAAATTTGTATTCATTCAAATAAAACTATGGCAAATGATATCTTTAAATCTTTAGGAAAACTCTAACCCAGTAGTTAAAAAAAATGTTTTGACCTAAATGCAGAACCTTCCCTGGGATTCAAGCAATTCATCAAGGCCCTGGGTTGTGGACAGCTGACAGAAATGCAAGAGGCAAACAGCTGAGAAAAACAAGGCATATCTGACAAAAAAATGTTATCAAAAAATGAATGCTCCTCTAAATATTCCTCTATGCAAAGTATTTTGTCATTTTAAATTCCAACACTACTAATAATAGTCATTAAATATCAAACTTGAATCAATCAAATTAACAATGACTAAAAGTAAGTTATGTGTAGCCGTATTGGCAGGTTTTATGCAGTCATTTACACACACACACACACACACACACACACACAAACACTGGTAGTTAATTTTTTATTATGGAGATTAATTATAATGAATAAATACATATTTATGTATTTAAAATTAAATATTTTAAATTATAATATCCATAATAACAAAAATGACTGATAACAATTACTAAGGCTTTTCTTTGAAGCAGATGTATAAAAGGATATATTGAATTAAATTTTAGGTTACCATTTGAAGAAAAATATTTCTTTCATAATTTACCTTACTTCCTGAGTCCAAAAAGGAAGATAAATAAGGAGAAAATTTTATTTCTGATGGCTGGCACTAAGAATGGTATTCAAAACGTTTGTCGATTATTGAGACTTTAGGCACTGAAAAATCAGGAATACCTCTATAAACAACATTGTGGGCTAACCAGTGGGTACAGGCTAATATTAGCTCTGCCTAACACTGGATATTTAGTAAGTAATACATACATTGCCAGAGCAAAACAAGTGAGCCACGAAAATAGAGGAAGTTGAAAGACTATGCTAAGTAGGGCTCAAGTTGAAAAAAGAGAATAAACTTCATTATTTATTTATGTGCCATGGCCATTGGAGGCCAAGAATTGATTAGACTCTTACAAAGAATGGAAAGCTATAGCACAGGCCACACAGCGTGGTGGTGAAGTACAAAGTCTCCTATGTTTAAACCTGCTTTACCACAGAGTAGTTGTGTGAACTTGAACAAGTTACTTGGCCTTCTGCTTCCTCATATGAAGATGAGAAAATAAGATCTTATCCAAGGAGTTGTTTAAAGATTTAATCAATGAATATATCTTAAAAAAAAAAATTCAGAACAGTGCCTGGCACTTAATACGTGCTATATATTATTATTTCTAGTGGCAAGGAATCGTAATTCTATAAACTGTTTGATAACTTTCCATTAATTATAGGGCTTGCATTGAGAAACAAAACCAACTTTTAAATGAAGTCTTTTTCTTAAAGACTATTTTATTATACAACCTAGGCTTGATTTTAACATAGCTCAGAATATACGTACCTTGTAAATATAACTATATTTATTTTGCATAATGGTTCTGAAAATATGCATACTAAATTAAGCTCTTACATTACAAAAACAACAATCTTTATCATAGATATCCTTACTGCCCACTTGTATTGTGAAGGTAATATATTCTGCTTTCATGACTCTTCTGAAATATGCTACCGGGGAATGAGCATTTAAGGTGAAGGAATAAACCTGGTGTCTCTGCCTGATGCTGTAATTTACTATAAAATCTTTCTAAAGACAAAGAATTAGGGCCGCTCCTCTGTGGCTATTTGTTCTTTATATAAAATTCCATGACAAGCTATTGATAATTTGTATTATATCTATTCTATATGTAACGCATATTTTATGCTATGGAAGTGTATAATATTTCAGAAATGCAATCCATACACATATCAGGCTTTCATTGACCTTGACTTCATTTTTTTGGAAGAAAATAATCACCTGCATGTTTCCAAGAAGAGTTAATACAATGAGGCAGAAACAGTCCTATCCAGGAGGAATTAGACTCCAGATTATGTTAATCACTGTCTATATCCTCTCAACTTTGTGACACAGAAATCAAGGACAAAAAATTAAGGCCAAGGATTAAGCCACAAACATTGTGCCAAAGCGACAACATATATTTTCTGAAAACTTATTATAATTCATTTTAAATCCAACTATGATTTAAATACATTTTAACTATAGTACATTTAGCTCTTTTAAAAAAAGGGGAGTTAGTTTAGGAAGGAATTTTAGGCTGCGTGGCCATTATTTGCAATTAAATGCCCAAACTAGCTGGTTTTTTCAAAAATATTCTTCTAAATCACATGTATTTTCTGAACAATTTAGCGTAATTTTTCTGTTTTGATTGCTTCTGCCAATATAACAAGCATAGGATAGTTGCTATTGCATAATACACTTTAATGGAAAACTTGAAGAATCATCATTGTTATATTGAGCACGAGATGCCCATTTTGCGACTTAGAGACATTCATCATTTAATATTTGTTATCTTATAATATATGAACAATACAGAATAATTATCGTTGTCAACGTATCAGCAAATCCTTGATTTTTGTAAAAATAATCTCTTGACAACTTCTGAAATATTTTTTCCCAAACTATTAATATTACTTTTTCTGGGAGGATACA
Source organism: Ceratotherium simum simum (assembly GCF_057802395.1). Classification (NCBI taxonomy): domain Eukaryota; kingdom Metazoa; phylum Chordata; class Mammalia; order Perissodactyla; family Rhinocerotidae; genus Ceratotherium; species Ceratotherium simum. The sequence continues at coordinate 26,709,788 of NC_141907.1, read as the reverse complement.
TTTGGAAGTTAGTGGATCTGAATTTAGAAACAAAAAATTATCCCATACTGAGCACACCTCACACCTTTACTCCATGGGGGATCTCACCCAAATTGGGATTTCAGGTGCTAATAATAAATATTTCATTTCAGTGTTAAAAGGACCCAAATTATCATTGATTTTAGTATGAAATAAAATATAAGTATTATCCAATTAATGCAATACTGTATAGAAATAATGGTGGTTTTTTGCTTTTTATGTCATATTCAATGTAGGTTTTATTTTTACTTTATTTTGTTTTAATAACTATAAGAGAGACTTTGTTGATCAGATTTCTTTCTCCTCAGTATAAAAAGCAGAACCATTAATGAATAATTAGAAATTTATTTCAAATATATTACCATTTCTACTACATTAACCCTGATTTCATTTTAGTTTTTAATTCTCTCTCTCTTCCTGTGTCTTCTATTCTTTCACTCTCTTTCAATTGCAATTTGTTCCCAGGAGCTTGGCTTTCCTTCTCTATTCGTGCTGTTCAAAATAAAATGACAACTGACTCTTCAAGCTTTAATGACATAGGACTTGGGACTTAATTATTGATATATTCTCTGTAAGTGAAAATATAACATTTATCATTATAACAAAAGTTATAACAATAGAAAAAGTTACTTCTGGAAAACAAATTTTAATCATTGAACCCACTTTATGTATTTTCTTCTTCCTAAAAGGAATCAGGAATATAGGAATTTAATCACAAAAGCACAGGTTGCTAGCTTTCAGTTAGTGCTTGGAGAAACAGCCACTTATTGTCTCTTCCAAGAAGGAAACTTATAGAGGCTGAGTATTTTTTTAAAACCATTTTTAAATAGCTGTAATTTTTTTTCTTGGATTAGAAGTGCAAGAATTGTCATATATGCACACAGACACACATAAGGAATATTCCACAATGGTGTGTTTTAAATATAATAATTAACTTATTTTCTTTTGTGCAACTCGGAGGATGGAAAAGTAAAGATTCTAAAATCTAATGTGAATTCCTCAGGTATAACTTACAAGCTTGTTACCCAGGTGACAGTGTCATCTATACTTGGTAAAGCAATTTAGATTCACTGTAATTTGTATAGCAACGTCAATTTATTTGTTTGATATTCAAATGTGATGCTATGCTCAGCTTGAAATACTATTTTTATTTTTTCCCATCAGCCATTTCTGGATATGACTTCATATTCTTGTACATAAGATTTAATTCTCCATTATTTAGTATTAAATGAATAATTCATGTAATTTAAAATTCTACTCACAAAAAGCATAACCGTATACGCAGATAACTATATCCGCATAGTTATATACGTTATGTAGTTTCATATTTTTATAAAATATGAAAATAAAGGTGAATGAAAGTCATCCATTATCTTTGACAAATATAATATAACTAAAAATAGCATCAACAAAATGATCCTCAATATATAGAAACCCTGAAAGCAATAACCTCTTTTTGCCCTTTTTGCTGCCTTTACAAGTCTGGAACATCTAGGGATTCAACTGAAGAGCTAAGAAAGCTTTGAAAAACTCTGTTCTTATTAACACCTGATTTTTGACCTTGAGGTTCTCATCTGTTCTCTTTATATGAATTCTGTAAAACATCTAGAGTATTTTTCTAATATAATATAATACTATCTTTGACATATCTTAATAAAAATATTATTAAAAACTTAGTCTTTTAAAAATTAAGTAACATGCTTCCAAGATTGCTGCTAATACTGAAATGATGGAAGCCATTAAAATAAGGGGTTAAACATGTATTTTCTTAGTTAATCCCTATCAATAAAGTGCCATGTGCTTGTAAATTATTCTAAGATAAGAATTTTACATAAAGATGAATATGTTCTAAGAAGAAATTCTAAAAAGAAAAATAGGAATTTGATATGTTTTTAGAAGCATCACTACCTAAGAGTTTAATCATTATTTTTATGGTATTTTCTTCCACAAATGGCCAAGCTTCCAAAATAAAAAGCTCCCCAAAATAAAATATGATGTGAAAAATTGAGTATCAATTATGCCTTTATAGATAAGTGAAATCAGTGTTTATGATTTGTAACTTTAAGAAAAAGCTCAAGATATAGTTCATCAATGAATTCACCTTATTTCCTAATGGAATCACACATTTTCTCTACTTCATTTATCTCAATTTATTTAATTTACTGGTATATATTTTTTAGTAATTTCCTTAAATTTGATCTTAATTCAGCAATAGCAATCCAAATAAATTCTTCTCTTGAATTCTCGTCTTAGTTCACATCTGTTTCTTACATAATATTGCAGTCTAACAGTTCCCTGAGAACAAGATTCCAGTCTTAATCAATTTAGAGATTCAATGATTGATTCTTGAATGACTGAATACTACATAACCATGTAATATGACCTACTCATACTAAATATATTCAACCTGAGGTTCTTTGTCTTTTTCACCAACCTGCTCTAACAAGTATGTATTAAGAAGCATCATTAGGGGCTGGCCCCGTGGCAGAGCGGTTACGTGCATGCGCTCTGCTGCTGGCAGTGCAGGTTTGGATCCTGGGCGTGCACCGACACACCACTTGTCAGGCCATGCTGTGGCGGCCTCTGATATAAAGTGGAGGAAGAGGGACACAGATGTTAGCCCAGGGCCACTCTTCCCGAGCAAAAAGAGGAGGATTGGCATGGATGTTAGCTCAGGGCTGATCTTCCTCACCAAAAAAAAAAAAAAGAAGCATCATTAATTGCCCAGTGGTTACCAGGATGAGTGTTGCAAACTGTCAGAAAAAGAATACTTTCAGACATATTCCTTTTCACTTCCTCTGCTTTTAGCTGCTTTAGTTAAAACTGCTTAAATGAAAACAAGCTTTTCAAATGTTTATTTGAGTACATGAAGAATCATATAAAGTTCAAGAGCATCTCTGTATTCTTAGATTCCATTCTGAAGACAAAATTCTCAACCACAGATTTTCTTCAATTTCATAACTTCAACTCTTGCTATTATGAAATGGTTTCCATTCCCAAATATCTATTCGTTTGTGTTCTCTACATAGATAAGTTTATCTACTTAACAGAGAACAGGTATACCAAAATTAATTTTGAATATATTTATAGCTACTTCAAACCCTCTGTTGACATACAAACCCATATGATCTTCACACTCAATCCAGTATTTCCAGAAGACTTACCAGAAGATTGACATTTGTCCTGATAAAACTCTCTAAAATCTAGAACATTGTGTTACAAATGAACTAACATTAATAAAATAATGAACAGAAGCAAGTTTTAAGAAGTAACATATGTTTGCTTTTGGACAATTTGAGGTACTTACAAATTTTCCATCTGGAAATATCCAACAAACTTTTAGAAATGCAGATCTTTTAATGCCTCTGTTTAGTCAGTGCTCTGAGGTGGGAATTATTGCATAACAAAAGATTCTCACACTTTGTGGGGCTGGCCTGGTGGCGCAAGCGGTTAAGTGCGCGCGTTCCGCTGCGGCGGCCCGGGGTTCGCTGGTTCGGATCCCGGGCGCGCACCGACGCACTGCTTGGCAAGCCATGCTGTGGCGGCGTCCCATATAAAGTGGAGGAAGATGGGCACAGATGTTAGCCCAGGGCCGTCTTCCTCAGCAAAAAAAGAGGAGGATTGGCAGATGTTAGCACAGGGCTGATCTCCTCACAAAAAAAAAAAAAAAAAAAAAGATTCTCACACTTTGTTCCCAATCCAGTATGTCCATTAACATACCTCTTCCCCAAGCCTTCTTAATTTTTCCTTTTTCAGGCTTGTATACTAAGCCAAGGCATTTACCACTGTCTACAAGGCCAAGTTTATTCCTATGTTGAGTGATTTCTCTTTCCAAATAGAGTGGATGATCAGAAGTTAAACCCAAAGTTCTGCCCAATAGGAAGATTTCTCCTTACCACTGTCATTCAAGTTTCCCCTGTAGTGCAGAAGGCACATGTTTAGCTTGTACCCACATACTTGTCTGACCCATCCATGAAACAAGCTTGGCCTTTTTCTAGCTCTGTCAGCTGGTTATAGGGAGTCATTTCTAAGGCCCTAAGTGAGCTGAAAGAGAGTCAAGACAGTCTGAACCAACTGTTCATGCAGCTTCCTTGTGCTCTCTGAGTCTGCTCACGCCTAATCTTATATGCACCATGTCTATTTAATAACGGATTGCTGCTAGTGTCACCAAGTGTATCGCTTAACGTGTCTTACATTCCCAGACTCGAGATTGGCACTTTTAGCTGTATGAGGTCTAAGTCCTGTGCCTGGTCTTTAACTCTGTGTGTCCTCTGGGTCTAGGAGATAAATATCTCTGTAGATACTGCCAAGGAGACTCTCCCACGCTTTCCTTTACATCTCTGACTAATCAGTCTGAGCCTGCCATTTTCCCTTTTGGCTTATCAATGGCACTTAGCAACAACCACCTAGTTTCACAATCCTTATAATTACTATTTCCTCCCCATCACTCAAAAGCCAGAAAACATTGCACCAGCTATTACATCTCCATCCCAGTCCACCACAGATGAAACTCTTGGCAGTCACACTGCTACAGCATTCCAGGGAATAGCAAAATTTCACCTACCACCAGGATATATAAAAATAAACCATAAGAACAGCATTGACTTCAACAATTTGGCAAATTTAAATTCTACTGTCTAAGTGAGGTACTGACTCTTCCTTAAATTAAGTAATAACATGAATTTCTGTCTTGTGTTTGTTTTTAAGCACTCAGAGAATCAGGGAAACACATACATTCACCTGTTACTTGAGGCTGATAATTTCATTTGGATATCTGAGTTTTGATGTTCAAATACACATTTTCAATGGTTATTAAGAAGAAATTTGAACATAAAGCCTCTTTTTGCATTTTCATTGTGAACTAATACAAGTTTCATCTACTTCGTGTGTAAAAAAAAACAAAAGAAAATTGAAAGTCCAGGACAAAATTTTACCTATATTTAGTTGGATTATGGGAGTAAAATATTTCCAGAAATAATTTAATAGTTCATGTGATTTTTCATTTAAATCTCTCTTTATATAATAGTGCTTTTTCCATGATAGTAAAATACACATATTTAATATTTTAAATTCCTTGTTTTCTTTACACCAACCTGACATACTATAACAGTTCATATCTCATAAAAATAAATTTATGAAAAATAAAACATTTATTATTAAAATAAGAATTTTAAGTCTGAGGGATGTATTTTTACTGGTACTTCAACATGAATGCAACGTCACCATGGTGATGTACTATCCTGATAAATCATTTCAGAAACACCATTGTGATGATGCATGATGACTCACATATACATCATCATGGTCATCATGATGCTTTATTAGTGTCATATATTACAAAAATGATGGAGCCTTGATGTAGAATTTCTTAGTAAAATAGTGATGACAAAAGTTATCTCTTGGAGAAATGTTCTGTAACTTCATTTCTTAAAAGTTTATAAATATGCCATCTACCTTTCCTACCCTGTCTCAAAAACATACTTCCAAAAATAGAAACTATACATTATTCTTTTGAGGCACAAAGCTGAATTTTGCAACACAACATGCATGGGTTTTCTTAATATGACATTCTTCCACATTGATTAATCTGAACTTTTCCCATTCATATTTAATTGAAATATTTTCCTGATCTTTCAACCAACAACAGACTTGCTTGTCTCCTTATATCAATAAACTGAAAGAAATCTGTCACAGGCTATGTTATGGTAAAAAAAAAAAAAAAATGCAGTGGCTCAAACAATATTTCTTTCAATTATTTCTTCTGTTGTAGTGTAGAGAGAACTGCGTATTCCAGGATGAGTGTGTGGTTCTACCAGATAATGTAGTTTTGCAACCAGATTATTTCTGACTCCTTCTGCTATCCTGTAGGGTGTGTTCTTCATTTACACGATTAAAACTGTCTCACTACCAAGATGTACACCTCGCAGACCCAGAGAATGGGAAAGAGAGAGTGGCGGGCGAGGAGCTTCCTTTGAAAAAAGGGATACAGAATTTCACACCACTGGAGAATAGCCTACATGAAGCAACATAAATATATAGAACATAATTTCCTGCAAATTTTATATATTTCTATCACTTTAAATAATTAATGTATCATATTCCTTATATAAATATCACTTTATTAAGTAAATTTATCAAAAACACTTAGAATAATATACTATAAAAGTATCACCAGACTCCAAGATACATATATGTTACCAAGTTAGCAAATATGTTAATCTTAAAGCTGTTCAATACCGCCTCATCATATTCATCATTACATGACACACCGTACAAATAAAACACCATACATGACCATAATGAAATAAATAATTCGATATAGAAATAATATTCCTATAATAGTTTGTGGTAGTATTATTCTTTCCCTCCTCAAGCACCTTTATATAACTTTATTATTATACTTAATCAATAGTCTTATAAATGTTTACCCTATCTCCTACTAGAATGAAATGTAAGCTTTCAGAGTAGGTATTTGTTTTGATTCTTGCTGTGACTTGTTCACAGTCCAATGCGTGGCATAGGGAAGATTCTCAATATTTGTTTCAAAGGATGTAGTTTTCAGAGTGTTGTCAATAATGACATTTAAAAACAAAACCGTTAAATCATTCTTTTACCATAGTGATTTGACATACAACATTATTCATTTAAAATGTCTGCAAATAGACTCTTCTTCAACAGTACACAATTTTACATAGTACTTTTTCTTTTTGAGCATATATTTCCATTTCATTTATGCCACAGAATTTTTCTAGTTTAACATATTTTTGTGTAAGAAGACTTTTATTAATGACAATCGTAGTTTTGCAATGAAAATAAATGTGTATATTGATATTTTTAACAATCTTATGATTATAAATCTATAAAGAGTAAAAACAAAAATCATTGTATTGAATTATTAATATTATCAATAATATAATGAAATGAAAAGTATACTAAAATACTGATAATTGTTAGACAATAAGTACAATTTATTGGAAATCAATCTCTTAATGAGATTAGTGAGTGAGTGAGATTTTTATAAATCTTTGGATTATTACCATATTGTTAAAATGAGATAGGGTTTGTAATCATATCTATTACTAATTTTCATTTTTATAAGGAGGTGGGAATTGTTAAAGAAAAGTCACTGAATTCTTTAAATTCCTCCCAAATTATAATTCCGACATAAAATAGTGACATAAAATGATATAAAAACTGAAATCTCTGTAAGTTTTTCCTTCTACTTTATTAAAGATAGAAAATTAAAAATCAATTCATCTACAAAAGGATTTGTACCCACTCAGTAGAACTATGAACTTTAATTTCATGCCATAAAAGGCTCTAGCAAGAGTAATAATTATGCCTATGATCATTTTTGTTTCAGTCCATGGCAACTTTCTTGCCCAATTTGATCAAAAAGAGATTTGGATATATTTTTTAAGTTAATTTCAATGTATTTATGTCAACACTATACATTTGTACAAAATGTTTTCATATTCCTTAGATCTTACATATTTTTGTCAAAATATTGTGTGTATATATTTATCTCATCCAGTGTATGGAATGAATATTACCACATTAGCAAAATCAATGCTCGATCACACACCAATCAGCCAAATCTGATTTACTTACTGTCAAACAAAGAGGGACTTCCTTTCTGAAGTAGATACACCTGTTTATGTACATGGTATGAAATATTAAAACACAATGAAAAATACATTCCAGAATATGGCTTGTGAGTTGTATTACTAATAGCAGTCAAATCATGACTAACACAGGTCTAATATAGTAATAAATTTTATTAATATGAATAAATGCTGTTTCTCAATATGAAATTTTCTAAAGAATTATAATGCATAGCTAAAATTGTAAGATATTTAGGAAATAATAATTAGGATGTAAGGCACGTTATTACTTTAGTAATTACTTTAGGTGTGAGTGTGTTAAAGTCTGGTATTCTGCTTTAAAAATATTTAAGGATCATGTATAAATATTCAGTTATAACTTCATTAGTTTCATTAGATATCATGACCAAATTCTGCTTTTGTAGTTAATGAAAAATGAACGTATATATTATTTCAAATCAATAGCTTTAGCAGCTAGCATTTGATTTTATAGTTTTGTTACTAGAAGTCAGAATAGATTAAACATTTAGAGATGAAATAAGATGGGAATAGAATGTAACTGGAATAAATATTTCATGATTTGATTTGGGTCAACAGGTTGTAAGTACCTTTGTAAATAATGAACACACTACAGATAAAAGAAAGTATATAAAATCTTTAACCTTGAGTTATATCTAGTATAAAGCTAAAAAATGTGATAGTTTTGAAAACAGTTAAATTTAATTGTGTCGGTGCCACTAACTTGAATTTCTTTTGCTGTTTGAAGGTGCTTTTTGTTTCAGCAGTTACAGCTGGGAAGAGACGAGCTGAGAAGAATTTCTTATGTTAGATTTGTGGAAAAAATAGCACCATTTTTTTTTAATCAGTGCTTTCTTTGCTTTATTCTCACAATACTCTCTCATAAGGGCCATATAGTACTCAAAAATATTTAGGAAATGAAATTTGTAAATTCTCCCACTGCCCATATTCTGTACAAAATGTATTAAATTTAACAATATACCAACAAGGCAAGATACCCCACTTCTAACACTAGGCTTATAAAGAGAAAGCCTGGAAGCCCCAGAGTTGTTTACTGTGCCTTGATTACGAGTCCTCTTTAAAAATACTATTTCCTGTTGCCCTCATGTTTGATTCCCTGGACGTTTTTATACAGGGCGTAGTGTACCATAATAAGATTGATGTCAAGTGAGAAGAACACCTTTTTTTTGTAAAGTAGGAGGAGTCATTTTCACATGAGGAAATAGGAAAATCACGCAAGCACACAGTACCTATGGATGTAGATTATATGGACTGCGATTTCTTTAAAAATGTTAGTATACTCTTATCTTCAGAAAATTTTGGTGTAGCCCCCAGACGTCTACCTGTTTGAAGATCAATGTCTGAGGTAACTTGTATTTAACTTGATAATGGTAGGGCTTGTTTGTGTGCTTTGTTTCTTAGTTAATAATTCATTAACTATTTAATGAATTAACTTACATTGATTATCTGATCAATTTAAACTAATTCTACTTATTTTCACAAAGTAGAAAACAAACTTGATCTGTATTTGAGCCTAGGACAAGGAAAATTGATCTTGGGAAGAGAATGGCTGGACCCTGGGGCAAAGTAAGAAGATGAAATAATAGTTATCTCGCACAACTACTAATTAGTTTAGCTATTTACCATGTAACAATTCATCAAACCACTCTTGGTTTTCTTTAGTTCTGTTAAGGCCACATGTCTTATCTCCATGTGTGATAGGGAAGGAATAGAAAGAACAAAATGGGTATGAAATGCATCAAAAAAGTGTGCTGGAAGAGTGATTTTTCCCGATACCTGTAGTTTTAAAAATCTTTAAATGTCTTTACAAAGTTAACACATATTAGAGTCACCTGAAGACATAATCTTGAAAAATCCCTTTTCTTTATTAAAATAAGAATATTTTAAATTTTTTTCTTATTTCTTAGCTCATTTAATTTTTTCCATCATCAGGATAAGATTGAAGCATAGGAAATAAGTCCTGAAATCTAGATTTAATAACAATTATTATCAAAGTAAAAGATTCTGTTAAGCCTTCTCTAAACAGTATATACTCTAGGAAAAAAGATATATTGTAGATAGTCAGCAACTTTTGAAATAGTATATGGTGAAGGCATAAAATAATTCCCTAAACATTGTCATATGTTTATATATATGTATGTGTAGCTTTGGTATGGCTTACATACTATTGGCATGAAACATTTAGAACAGTACATGTGCTATATAATAGTCTACAAGGCCAAACAATAATTTCTTGAAAACTTGTCCCAAAGGGGTGGTATCTTTAAGGACCCTTATTTCAGGAGAGTTTTCTCTAATGTAAAATGTTTAGAAATCAGACCAAGATCTGACTAAACAAAAATTATCCCAATTTGTTCATTGAATGAAGACAGCTAAAATCCATCTGCCATTTTGGATTGACATTGTGCTCATTGAGCACAATTTTAATTTAAGAACAGATTATTCATATCAGAACCACATGTTGGCCTAGCCTTATACAATGTTCATAGACCTCACTCAAAGCTCTGGATACTTCTATTTGCTGAGTCTACATTACACCACAGACATTCAACTTTTTTGACATCATGGCTTCATGTATGCCTATGCTTTTGAAATATGTGCATCATAGTTCCATTGTAAAATGTCTTGAGTATAAGATGTGCTATGCTATCAACATGGTAATAATAATATACAGGTGGTCTGACATAATGAACTGGACCAGATTGTCAAACTCACATTTCACACTAAAGAGATCTAGTAGTAATTTAAACAATGGCCAACTAGACTCATACTGAATGATAACTGCATTTCAAAATTTCTTTCTGTACATTAGGAGTCAGTATTATAGTGAATAAATGTTTTGGTCAGATGTAAATATGTTGTAATACAAGATATTTTTTCTCTTTCAGTCATTTCAAATTATAAACTTAGCCAAAAAAAAAAAAAATGGTTGGCAATCCAAATTGATCTCTGAGTGAATTTGTTACAACAGAAAAGAAAAAAGAAATATTTTACAATAGACATGTTCAAAATAGCTGCATAATAGCAGGGCCCTAAAATGTAAGCAATATTACTGTTTCTTTTGTGTGAAAAAAGCAAGATTATGTGAAATATTGGAATTTTATTTCCAAGTCTAGCATTTGAAGATAGTTAACTACACTTATGTTGTCAACTGCCTCTTGTTGACAGTATGGTTTTATTTGCTCCGTGAAGTAACAGCAAGAATTTACTATTGCTCCTTTCTTTTATGACACATACAGCAAAAAAAAAAAATCAATACATTTACTCAAGACCAACCAGAATCATTTTAACCTATCAAAATTGATGGGAGGCCTTCACTGCCAAAGTCTCTGCTGGGTTTTCACAATTCATTGCAGACAATCTGCCACCCCCATTATGATAAAAGGATAGACGATTCATAATCAGGGAATAAAGCTAGATTAATATGTGTAATTATCACTGAATTATTTACCCTTCTACAGGATTTTATTTTTAGTGTCATTTGACAATTATCTCTCATTTTATTAAACACAACTGTGAGTAATTGCCCTACCTAATAGCTCTCTGTACTGGCTGACTAGCTACCAAATATTCATGGAAATATCTATTAGCCACACACATGAACTGCTGTATTATGGTGCTGTTGATTCCATACATGCCACTATCTGATTCTTTCTCTCTTTGAGGATGTGAGAATAAATTAATTATATATTTCCTGGATTCTCTCCAGTACAATTTGAAAATTTATTATACACTTACAGTCCATGAACATCATTGTTTTTTACCGTATTAAACCAGTAATTGCACCTTGATTTTCACAACAAAAACAGAAATATAAACACACATGAATTTGGGTAATTTTTCTGTTAGTCTGTCCAAACTCTAAAATCCTATTCTTTAGGTTAATATATATCAAAGTTTTGGACTGAACAATGAACTAGATAGCACCTGAACAGCTGGTTTAGTATTCCCAAAAGGACTCATGATTCATTTCTTATGTTGTTACATTGCCATATACAGATGCATGCTTTAATGATCTTAACATTTGTTGTTTTTAACAATCAATAAATGTTATTAACCTTGAGTAAAAAATAAAAAATGTTTTCCTTTTTGATTTTGCCCCTCCATTTGGAGCTTATTTATACCCTTCTGATAATTAAAGGGTCCCTTTATTTGTGAAAATCTGGGCAGAAATGGCTCTAAGAGCATATTTAGACCTTGATATAAAGTTATTGATATCTCTTTTGGCTCCGTTTCTTTAGTCATCAAAGACTAGGACAAGAATCTGAGTACAGATAGTTTATTTGGGTGATTATCCAAGGTACAATAAGTGATAGAATGAGAAGAGTCAGATAGATGGACAGACAATGAAGGCTTGTTTCCATTGGAGTCTCCTGAAAAACCTCCCAAATTTGTCCCCACGAAGATCTGGAAGCTGGCGCATTTATCAGTGGTTCCCATATCCCCTTCACTGAAAGCCATCCTCAGAGGATATTAACTCCTCTGCACTTTTGGCAGTGCTTAGATTCAGCCTGAGCAAATTCATATGGGTTGTGTTGGAGAAATTAAAAGATGAAAGATGAGATATGATATGCTTTCAGTGTTAAGTAAGTATAATTTTCCATAGAACTGTCTACCACAGGTATGGCTAAAGTCAGAGATTGGGACTTGACATCAGAAGTATTTGTGGTTGTATCATTTTAGGTTAATCAGTGCATTTGACACTTCCAAAAATTTCAAGAGATGAAACTTTTATTATCAATCTATAAATATAACAATAAAACACATTTTATGCAAATATTTTATAGCAATTGTGCAAATAATTTATCAATTGAGTTAACACTTAAATGTTAGAAAAATGTCAAACTGAAAGAATTCTTTGCCAACCTTTGAAGCTAAGGAACATTATACAGTCATTTAACAAAGTATAAGAAGTAGAACTCAGGTTGAGGTAGGAAGCAGAGTAGAACTCAGGATTCATTAGGGACTTTCTTAAAGAGTATGTGTCTGAATATCTTTAAGATTTGCTAAAGACTCAGTGGCTTTGTATTCATTGATGATTATGCAGGAATTTTAAACTTTTTCTCAGTAACTATTATATTACTTAAAAATATAAGTAATACTTATTTTTTACTTCATATAATCACTATATAAAGTATATATATAATATAATATATATATTTGTGTATATAGTATATATATACATAAAGTATATATTATATAATGGCAGTAAAGGATGGGGGAAAAACAAAGGATAAATCCACAAGGACACAGAATATGAGAGTGAAAACAATGGAAAAGAAGAATCAATGCATTTGAGGAAAATTGGAATTAACTACACAGCAGTTATTGAATTTTTAGGCGGAGAAAGAACAAAATCTTAGCTCACAAGAAGAGGATAAACATAAGACAAACCATGATATGATATGGAATCTTGGAAAATCCAGGAACTTGGAATGGAGGAGAGGGGACAGTGCATCAGGTAATTAGGAGTGGAGGGAGTCAGGAGAAGATTGCTTGATAAATTTTATACGGCACACTTAAATGCACAGATTTCTCTTCCTTAACTTATGCAGGGAATAGAGCGTCCTTTCTCTTGCCCCTCAGAAGACTGGAGGTTTACCCTTTCAGACTGCAAGCCTGAAAAGCTTGGGACTCAGGTGCTCAAGCACAGTCCAGAGTAGGTATTTCAGTTAGGATTTACGTTTAGCTGCATGTAACGTAGACTGACCACAGTGGTTTAACCATATTTTGTAATTTAACAAGAATACTGGGGGTGTGATTTCCTGTGCAGGTTCAGAGGTTTAAGGAAGTCAAATCAAATGTCTTGGAGTTTTTCATGGCCCTTTACTCATGGTTGCAAAATTGGCTGCTGGAGTTTCAACTATTGAGCCCACATTCCTGGCAGAAAGATAACAGTATCTGAGAACTGTATCTTTTATTGACTAATACTATGTTGTATGGCCACAACCTAATCAGAAAGGAGGCAGGAAAACATTTGATGTTTTTTAAAGCTTGCCTGTTGTCAATCCCCAGGATTCTGGTATTAAGGAAAAAAGGTGACGGATGTTGGCTTAGCAACCATCAACATCTACCAGTCTCTCTTTGGATAGCCAACATCTCTACACTTCCTTCTTCCCATTAAATGAGCATACTCACACACACACAATGCTATTTCAAGTGCCAAGATAAAATTACAATGAATTTTAATTCCCCCAATATGGACAAAAGGCCCTTATGATCTCGTGATCTATAAAAGTGAAGATAATTGATCTGCCACTAATACACCCAGATATGATTGTGGAAGAAACACAAGAAAAAATTACAATGTTTATTCTGAAAGACGGGTATCAGAAATACCCATCAATTGCTGGTTTATAGTAATTTTCAAATTGTGTTGTACTCTTTGCTCATTAACCAGACAATATGGCAGCCCTGGCTCTGATTGCTGATTCTTTGTTTCTTTCTGTTATACTTGAATACTACAGCCAAGGTCTATATTAGAGATGATTCCTTTCCCTGGAGTGACCCTATTTTCACAGACACATTGCTATTGGAGGGAATTTGGGGGCACTGGATTGCTTTAAGAATTTGCATATTGACTCAGTGTTTAATTATGTTGGAGGGGGTTTTGATTTCTACAAAAATTAGTAGAATTCCATCTTATTTTTCTTTGCTATTTCCATGTGCTAACAATCAAAGCCAATGATCTTGTCTGGTGGAATCTTAAATCCTAGCAATTCTCCACATTTTTTTTTTTTACTCTGAGCCTCATGTTGCTTTAAGGTAACTGAAAAATTAAGCTATAATGGAGCAGTAACACCCTTTGGACCAGAGTATTTTAATGTGCAAAATTTCTTTTTCTGAGAAACAATATCTTAGAAAAGTGGTGTAGCAAGGTCCTGGGGAATCAGCTTTAATTGGAGGTACAAACATTTTACTTGTCTTTTCTAAAGGTACAGGGATCCAAATGACGGGACTCGCAGCTGTAAAGACATCATGAATAGATGGCCGCGGAACCAAGGACCACCGGATGTGGAACCGGAGCTCCGGGATCAAGTTAGAGGGGTCTGGGACATTCTCCTTGCCCTTTTTGACCCAGAGGAACCTGACTTTGTGGACACTGTATTGCTTGCTTTGCTAGAACACATATTAGAGCAAAGAAGACCTAACACCTAGCTGACCACAGAAGAAGATTTCGGAGAAAAAGATTTCACACTGCTGCTTGGACCCCACCCCCACCCCCACCCCCACCCCCTCCGGCCCCATTCCTTCCTCCCCGTCCCTCCCTAAATGCTTCTGTACTCAATAAAACCCCGAGCATGCCAAGGCAGACTCCTGGAGGTGACGTTGAGTGACGCAGCTGGTCCTCGGTCCCCCAGCTCTGCCTCCCGCTGCCCAGGTCACTGACTGGGTTGCACCACACTACCTGAGTCCGGACTGTCATTTCAAACTCTCTTGAATCTCCACCGGTAAGCTCCCCCTAGCTTGGTAGGTAGATCCCCTCATGGCCCGAGAGGTGCCCGTCGAGTCCCTGCCTCTGCCCCGGGTTCCCGATGTCACCCGGGGTGCCCAGAGGAGTGACCGTATCACTCAGCCAGTTTAGATTGTGGGCCACAGACAGTGTTCCCCTAGGTACTATTTTATTTTATTTCACGTCTGCTAATCCCGGCCCAAGTTCATTGTTCTCTTTTTAGATAGTGCAAAAGGTGGTCAGATATACCAAACATATGCCCAATATTCTATATTTTTCCTATCATTTCCCCCAAAAGTTTTAGCAGCAGTGTGCTATCAAGGCTCCTCATGTGAATGAATTTGGTGAAGGTTGCAACACCTTCCCTTGGTTAGGCTAAGGTATATTTTGTTCTCCAAAAAGTTGAATACATGACTACCATGCAAATATAAAATACGCATGTCAAGGATTTTTATTCAAAAATTAATTAATGGGAGAATCAGTTAGATGTTAAAACTAGTTCACATGAGAATTTGATCTACAGAATATATATTTTCTTGTGAAAATAACCCACTTGCATTATTGTTAACAAGAATCATCTGCATTACCATCAGTTTACTACATTATAACTTATTGCTCTATAGAGTTGTAAGCATCTTTGTCAATAGCAAGCCAATAAACAGTGCAACTCCTATAGAATCAGAGAAGCCCTAGAGATTCTGCTAGACAATGTCCAGGACCCCATTGAAAGGATACTCAGCAATTTCTTTTGCCCCCGCATTGGATTTTTTTTTTTCATAGTCTTTACCAATTTTCCAAGCCTAGTCCTTCAGCTTATCTTTTGAGTCTATGAGCAAACTGATATTCGATTGATTTGTTAATTCTGTGAATGTTTCTCAAATTAATTTGCCAGAGTTGTTCCTCTTGTTGATGTCTAAGAACCCTAACTGGTTAAAACAACTTTTTTTTTTAACATCTTCAATGCTCTGTACTATCATCTTTATATTGTAAATACGAGGGCAATCTTCTGACAAAAAGATACAATGGCTGGCTATTAGTAGAAAAAGCACATTTGCGTATGTAAAACATGAAAATGGTAAAGGAGACTGAGAAAATACGGCAAAGCATTGGCATCATCTGTTAAAATATTAAATATTATATACACATTGACTTAATTTCTAATAATGCTAATGCTATATATTTAAATAAGGTGCTTCCCATGACCCACACATTCCTCTAACTGCATTGCTTGTGCCAATTAATTTAATTTTCACCAAAAAATCTAAGTATGTTATATTGTGAGACTATGATTAGCATTTTGCAGATGAGAAAACTGAAATTTAGAAAACTATCTCTTTTCAAGTCCCACATATAATATCTGACACAGATAGGAGGCTATACTATCACGAGCAAAGCAGATAATTGAGATTACTTAAAAGGATATTCTTTATTCCTTACTATTCAGTTTTTTAAAAGTTGATCACAGATTCAGACTCTTAAAATATATTTCTTTTCCTTTGGTATAAAGATAGAAGGTACTGAGAAGTAAAAAGAAAGTGACATATCAGTGCTACCAAGTAGTGACTATAATATCGTGACCTTATTTGCGAATAATAAGACAATATTATCATTGAGAAAAAAATTTAATAATGCTGAAGTCTAGAGAAAATCCTAGGATTTTGATTCTTGACAACATTAATGAAAATTTGATACTGCTATTTCCGAATTAGGTTAGAATCTATTTATAATATTTAAAATTTACAATCTGTCTTACTTTTCTTGCCATAAATATTGGTTGTGTTACTTCCTTGTATTTTCAACAGGATATGCCCTGCTAGTGTACTATCTATATATTCAGGAATGTTCATTTATATTTTGACTCGTGTTTTTTCAGCTGTTTAAACAAATTCCTCTAAAAACAATGTTTTTCAGGCTTCCTAGCAGAAAAATGTTGCAGTACATGAAAGTCATCAGAGAATATGAGCTCAAATTCCACTTTCAGGAAGATATAGCAGTAGGAATACCTGTTTTTCTTCTCATTTGGTCGAAAGGATATTTAAACAGTTCTACAATACATTTGAATCTGATACAGTTTGTAGCTGCATTTAAATATTCAGTCTCTGATGTCAACATCGTGGCTTAAGCTTTTATCAGCTCTGTTATCGATTACAAGTTATTAAACCTTTTAAGTCTCAATATCCTCATAGCTAAAATAGGAACAATTATAGTTTCTAAATCAGAGAATTGTTGTGGGAGTTAAATAAGATGATGAATGCAAAGCACTAAGTATAATGTATATTGTAAGCTCTCAATAAATGATTTTGCCGCTATTTTATAAAACAATATTCCTAGCAGACAATGTTGCTTTAAAATATTCAGTTTGTAATGACAGTGATTTCTTCCACCTTGCCAATACTTATATCACTCTTTATCCCTTGCCTGCTTTATCCCTTTCCAATACCAGTAAAAGTGTTACTTAGGTTCCCTAAAGGTCATAAGGATGATCTCGTAATAGATCTGGTTAGTTTTCACCAGCAATATGACCACGCAGCACACAAAGAAACCCATTGATGTAGGCTTTATCCCCATAAGTTATAACATGGATGATTTTGAATGATCTTTCTTGAAGTCTTTTATGTTAAGAATAAATGTAAAGTGATTTATTGGAATGAATGCTGTTATTACACTCTAGTTCCAAGTACTTGGAATTGTAAAATAGATTACCAAATGTGGCATTACTGAGAACTTTCCCCGTTTTGAAATCATAGTGCACCGAGTTGAGGAGGCAAAGCAAATTTGAGATTAGGAGCATAAGAATTTAAGAAACCTTGTGGGAGGTACAGTGATCAGACTATTGCATAATTCCCAGCATTATGACAGGGAAATGTCGACTGAGGTTCCAGACACCCTGATTCCAGGGAGAAGTCAAGGTAAATAAGTAAAGTGAGGAGACTTAGGAAGCCAGAAGTGAGTGACAATTTTGAGTGCCAAGGGGTATATGCACCTCAATTTATCCTCTCGCTTTACCACTAAGATTGCTCCTGGTCCCACAGGAGGGGGAAATCAGGAAACAATTACCAATCACTAGAGGAAAGATAAGGTATTCATTGGAGCCTAATCTCAGTGCATTACTCAGTACCCACATCCCGCAGCTCCCTCTAAACGTCAGAATGTGCTGTTATCACTCCTTGAGATATGAATACATTATGACACATGCATCTTTAGAAATAACAAAATACTTTGCAAGGTCATCTACTTTATTTTCTTATTTCTAAAAATTCCCAGCACAAGTGAGCAAACCGTCTCCACATTTTACCATGTTGACAGTTGCAGAAGAATGGGAGAGTGATTAGAGTCATCAATATGTGTGATGGTAAGAAGTATGACAGGGCAGTGGCTATTACATAGAATCAATGCTTGGATCAGGTGCCTGTGTAGGCAAGGCAATGGAATAAATGACCCATCCTAGAGGAAAAAGAAAAGGCAGGTATAGCAGTTCTATAACACATCTGCTGCACCCAATAACCAGCTTGATCCAAAGACAAGGGTTTGTGACTAAGGTGCCATTTATGATTTGACGGTAGAGTCTGAATCATATATTTACTATTGTTCTGACTGTTTCTTGAAGCCTGTAGTTGTGCTTGGAATATGTGTATTCTGTGAACATGTACTATTTTGGGATTATATATTTCCCGTCTCTGCCCCCTGTTTTTTTTTTGGTTTGTTTGTGATGTTTTAGTAAACCAATATATATCTGAAAAACTGTGAAGCCACTATTAAATAAGTCATTACACATCATATATACTTGTGCATTCTGCCTTTGATCTGGTTTAGTCTCATGACGTTCTTATCAATTTGGGGAAAAAAATGTTATCATTTTTCTTTATAAAATTTCTCCTGTTAGGCTGTTATGGTTGTCATCAGCAGTAGCTCCTCTGCAGGCTTTGTCGAAAGAGTTTGGAAAGGTTTGAATGACGCTGTTTGCCAAATATAAAGGAAAGAGCATTTAATCACAGTTCACATTCTTACACTTCTAAGCCTTTAGATGTTTGACCTTTGGAATTTTTTCTTCCAGCAGAGATGCCTATATAATTCGCACTATAAGTAATAATTTACTTTTATAATTTTCTCTAATTTTACCATATAGATATTTCCATTTAAATTAAATTCTGATATCATCTTTTAAAAATAATCAAAATTGGGGGCCGGCCCCCGTGGCTTAGCGGTTAAGCATGCACACTCCGCTGCTGGCAGCCCGGGTTCGGATCCTGGGCGCGCACCGACGCACCGCTTCTCGGGCCATGCTGAGACCACGTCCCACATACAGCAACTAGAAGGATATGCAACTATGACATACAACTATCTGCTGGTGCTTTGGGGGGAAAAAAAGGAGGAGGATTGGCAATAGATGCTGGCTCAGAGCCGGTCTTCCTCAGCAAAAAAAAAAGAGGAGGATTAGCATGGATGTTAGCTCATGGTTGATCTTCCTCACACACACACACACAAAATCAAAATTGCAGTCAACATTCAATCTCTGAATAGCACCAATTTTAGCAAGTTTCATAATATTGAACCTATATGATTTTTCTGTGGTTTTAACCTTTTGTTTCTATTATTTTTCTCATCAGCAACATGAGTGACTATGAAATAATAGGCATTGAGGATAAATAAGGACCTAATAGACACGCTTCTTGTCCTGATGAAGTTCAGAATCTAGTAAGGGAGTCAAATAATTCACTCATTTAGCAACAATTTATTGTGTACCTGGTCTGAATTGAGCACTACTCTAGATATTGGGGATAAAATTGAGGATGAGACAAAGTGAATCCCAGCCTGATGAAGAATCATTTTAATAGGAAAGACAGATAAATGTAAGATTAATGGGAGAATCCAACTAAAAACCTGCAGTGTGTGTGTGTGTGTGTGTGTGTGTTTAATAATGATGCATATTTTGATATAAATAAGGCAGATTAAAAGGATAGCAGTGATTGAGAAGAGATCTTTTAACTGAGTAGTCAAAAAAGTCCTCTCTGAGGAGGTCAGCTTTGAACAGATTTCTGAATGATAACAGATATGAAGCCACAAAAAGATCTCAGGAATGAGTGATTATTCCAGGCATAAAAAATTATAAAGGCTCTCAAGTCACAATATAGGCTGAAAGTATAATAAGAGAAGTTCTAACAAAGAACAAAGAGAAATAACTAACTGGGGTTTGAGAGAACAGGGAAGGACTCCAGAGAACTTTGATCCAACCCAAATTTAAGTTGAGATTTGCAAAGGAGAAGCAGCAGAAATAAAACAGTACAGCCTAGCTTGTCTTCTGTGTAGGCTGAGAAAGCCAAGCACTGAACCTGTAATATAATTGCCTTGTAGGGTCCCAGGTACAAAAGAAAATCCTGTCAGGAGGATAGTACCATTGTTATAGATCGCAATTATTCCCACGCCCCCCAAAATTTCAAATATAATGCCTTGGACACAGCGAAAGGGAACAAAGCACATAAGGAAAGAAGATAACCTTTAGTAAATTTTATTAGAAACAATAGAATTAACATATTAAAATGATCAGCTACAGATTATAAAATAGATTATTCTTATTCTGCTCAAAGAAAAGAAAGTAAAATATAACAAATTTAACAGAAAACTGGAAACTAAAAATGCTGCTGCAGGAAAAATTTTATAAATGGACCAAATGGATATTCTAGAACTTAAAGGTATGACAACCAAATTTAAGACAAAACACAACAAAGACCAAGGCAAACTATAAAAATAAATACAGAATTTTTGAACAAAAAGCAAATAAAAAATAAAATGGAGACGACCTACACATCTAAAGGTAGATTCAGAAAATATGAGCATCTCCTGCAATTAAAAACATGCATACAACGCAATGCTGAAATGTCAAAGATTTGAACATACACTTCACAGAAAGGGTAATCCAAATGGCCCTTCATACATGAAAATTGTTTTATCTTTATTATGAATCTAGAATACAAATTAAAACCTACTATGAGGGGCCGGCCCGGTGGCATAGTGGTTAAGTTTGTGCCCTGCTTTGGCGACCTGGGGTTTGCAGGTTCAGATCCCGCGTGCGGACCAACTCACTGCTTGTCAAGCCATGCTGTCGCGGCATCCCATATACTGTAGAGAAAGATGGACATGGATGTTAGCCAAGGGCCAATCTTCCTCAGCAAAAAGAGGAGGATTTGCAACCGATGTTAGCTCAGGGCTAGTCTTCTTCACACATACACAAAAAAAACAAAAACAACCTATGAGATATCATGCATTCATCATATTTGCCAACAGTAAAAATGTCTAGCAAGAATGTGGAAGAATAGCAATGTTGATAATTTGTTGGTGCGAGTATACCTAATAGAAGCATTTTAGGGAAGTTTGGGAATACTTAGAAAACTTGAAGATTCTCATAACCTTTGCTCCACTCCTAAAAATATAGCCTAAAACTAAAAGCGTTTTTTGCACCAGGATATGCATAGAGATGATTATAGCAGCTTTGTTCATAAGAGCCAATAAATTATGGTATATTTATACAATGATATATCAAACAGCAGCGAATATTAACAAACTTGGAGGAGGAAGTAGATTATTATCCAAAAGAAGTCTTCTATGGTGCGGGCTATGTTCTGTTTTTCAAGATGTGCCAGTTCCATGAGTATTCAGTTTATTTTTTAGGTATAGATTTGTGTAATGGTTCTTTACTAGCCATGCAATCATAACCCAGTTATCTAAATGTTGCTAGCCTCAGTTTTCTCACCCATGAACTGGTGATGATAATACCTATTATGCAGAGTTGTTGTGTGAATTTAATGAACCATGGAACATGAGAATCTCATATTTAATGCTAAAATGGTAGCTATTTTCATACTTATAACTAATAATTCTAATAATAGTAATTAAATTGTTCAAATGATAATATTCATTCATATTATGGGGCACCGTGTTGACTATTCATAGGCATATATATATTTGATGTGCTTGGAGGCTGAAAAAATAGGCTGAGGCCAGCTGATCTAGGGCTTTCTGTACTCTCCCAGGTAGTTTGAATATCCATCAGATCACATCTCAGTGTTCAAGTTTCCATTTGTCTCCTCAGTTTCTCTAATATTTTCTTCAGGTGACCTAGCCTAGAATTTTCGTCACCTTTGTCTAGATACTGCCATTTTACTGAAGTCCTTTCTAGATGCAGTGCCTAATAGAGAAAAATACTCTGGTGGTTTTCTCACCAGAGTGGAATATGGTTGTATCCATACTAATGATATCAATGTCTACACCAGACACATGTCACTTTTAATTCTTGTGGAACTCTTGGTTAAAGGAATTTTCCAAGCTTTCTTTAAATGAAGTTTTAAGCCATGACCACATGAATGCAATTAAACAACTAAATGAAAACAAGCTAATGATTTATAGAATAATGGAATGTGTCATGGAGTTACAGTTCTGAAATCATAAAGCCTAGATCCGTGTGCCAGCTCTTTACTAGCCATGTAATCATAACCCAGTTATCTAAATGTCCTTAGCCTCAGTTTTCTCATCCATAGTCTGATGATGATAATACTTATTATGCAGAGTTGTATGGATTTAATGAACCGTGGAACATGAGAGTCACATATTTGATGCTAAAATGGTGGCTATTTGAATACTTATAACTATGAATTCTAATAATAGTAATTAAATTGTTCAAAATGATAATATTCATTCATATTAATGAACACTGTGTTGACTATTCATAGGCATACATTTACCAAAATATATTTCATCCTAGTTTACCCTCTCTAAGAATGTACATTCCATAATTCAATACAAATCTCATTATAAATATTAATGGATATAATACCCTAACTGATTTTTCTTATATTTATTTTTAGAGCAGTATCCTTTCCTGTTGAACATAAAAAAGTTTGAAGTCTGTCTTGTTCCAAATGTGTATGGCACATTCTTATGAAATTAGATTATAGAGTTGTATGACATAAATTCACGCAGTTAATACATTTGTCTTTAAAAGACCAGATGGTCAATTTCGTATTTTAAAAGAAGATTTAAAATTGAAACCTTAAAACCAAGTTATTTCAGCATCATTTATAGTCTGTCCTCCATGCTTCATAAGAATTGATTCAATCTAAACTAAGTAATACTTTTCATCACAGTATGCATAACTAAAATGGATTTTATATTCTATTATTTTACAGTTAATTGTAGTTTCTACTTCACTTCTTTTTTAGAAAAATTAACATACTAATTCTACAAAAAGTCTTTCTTTTCCAGTTTTATTGAGATATAATTGACATATAACGTTAAGTTTAAGGTGTACAACAAGATGATTTGATAAATGTATATATTGTGAAATAATTAACACAATAAGGTTAGTTAACACATGTATCAGCTCACATAGTTCCCTTTTTGTGTGTGTGTGTGGTAAGAACTTTTAAGTTTTACTGTCTTAGCAACTTTCAAGTATACAGTACAGTGTTGTTAACTATGGTCACCATGCTGTAACATTAGATTGACAGAACTTATTCATATTATAACTGCACGTTTGTACCTTTTGACCACCTTCACCCATCTCCCACCCCTGGTGATCCCTAATATACTCTGGGTTTCTTTGAGTTTGACTTTTTTAGATTTCACATGTAAGGGAGATCATACAGTATTTGTCTTTCTCTGTATGACTTATTTCACTTAGCCTAATCCCCTCAAGGTCCATCCACATTGTCACAGATGGCAGGGTTTTCTTCTTTTTAGTGGCTGAATAGTATTCTATTGTGTATATGTACCACATTTTCTTTATCCATTTCTCTGTCAACGGACACTTAGGTTGTTTCCATGTCTTGGTGATAGTAAATAATGTTACAATGAACATGGGAATGCAGATATCTGTTCGAGAATGTCATTTCATTTACTTCCAATATATACTCAGAAGTGGGATGACTAGATCATACAACAGTTCTCTGTAATTTTTGAAGAATCTCCATACAGTTTGCCATAGTGATTGCACAAATTTATATTCCCACCAAAGTGCACAAGGATTCCCATTTCTCCACATCGTTACCAAAACTTATCTTTTTGATAACAGCTGTTCTAACCAATATAACATGACATCCCGTTGTGGCTTTATTTACCTTTCCCTGATAATTATTGATGTTGAGCACCTTTTTGTGTACGTGTTGGCCATTTGTATATCCTCCTTGGAAAAATGTCTGTACAAGTTCATTGCCTATTTGTTAAATTGTATTGTTTGGTTTTTTGCTATTGAGTTGTACGAGTTCCTTATATATGTTGGTTGTTAACCCCTTATCAGACATAAGACTTCCAAGTATTTTCTCCTGTTCTGAAGATTGCCTTTTCATTCTGTTCATAATTTCTTCTACTGTGCAGAAACTTTTCAGTTTGATGTAGTCCCGCTTATTTACTTTTGCTTGTGTTGCTTGTGCTTTTGGTGTCACATTCAAAAAATTATTGCCAAGGCAATTGTCAAGGAGGCTTTTCCCTACATTTTCTTGTAAGAGTTTTACAGTTTCAATTCTTATGTTTAAGTCTTTAATCCATTTCAAGTCAATTTTCATAAGCATTGTAAGATATGGCTCCAGTTTCATTCTTTTGCATATGGATATCCAATGTATTAAACAACATTTATTGAAGAGATTATCTTTTCCCCATTGAGTATTCTGGCTCCCTTTTCAAATATTAGTTGACTGTATATGTGAGGATTTATTTCTGGGCTCTTAATTCAGTTCCATTGGTCTATGTGTCCATTTTTATGTCATTATCATATTGTTTTCATTACTATAACTTTGTAGTATAATGTCAAGTCAGGAAGTATGATGCTTCAGCTTTGTTGTTCTTTCCCAAAATCGCTTTGTCTATTTGGGGTCTTTTGTGGTTCCATACAAATTTTAGGCCTGTTTTTTCTATTTCTGTAAAAAAAATTGTAATTTTGATAGAGATTGAATTGAATCTATTGATGGCTTTCGATAGTATGGACATTTGAACAATGTTAATTCTTACCATCCATGAACATAGGATATCTTTTCATTTATTTATATCTTCTTCAATTTCTTTCTCAATGTCATAGTTTTCAGTGTACAGATCTTTCACCTCCATGGTTAAGTTTATTCCTAAATACAGACGGTCTCCACCTTATGATGGTTTGACTTACCATTTTTTTGACTTTACGATGGTGCAAAATCAGTACACATTCAATAGAATCTGTGCTTCAAATTTTGAATTTTGATCTTTTCCCAGGCTAGCGATATGTGGTACTACACTCTCTCATGATGTTAGGCAGTGGCAGCAAGCCACAGCTCCCAGTCAGCCATGCCATTACAAGGGTAAACAACCAATGCACTTACAACCATTCTGTACCCATATGACCATTCTATTTTTCATTTTTACTACAGTATTCAATAAATTATGAGTTATTCAACACTTTATTATAAAATGTGTTTTCTGTTAGATAATTTTGCCCAACTGTAGGCTAATGTGAGTGTTCTGAGCAAGTTTAAGGTAGGCTAGGCTAAGCTATGATGTTCAGTAGGTTAGGTGTATTAAATACATTTTGACTTACAAGATTTTCAAATTACGATGGGTTTATTGGGACATAACCACATTATAAATCAAGGAAGATCTGTATTTTATTGTTTCTGTTGCTATCGTGAATTGGATTGTTTTCTGTATTTCATTTTCCGATAATTCATTGCTAGGGTATGGGAATACTCATGATTTTTGTATGTTGATTTTGTTTCTTGCAACTTTTCTGAATTTGCTTATTAGTTCTAATGGTTTTTTAGTAGAGGCTTTAGGGTTTTCTACATATAAGATCATATTATCTACAAAGACAATTTTACTTCTTTCCTATTTGGATGCCTTTTATTTCTTTTTCTTGCCTAATTGCTCTGGCTAGGACTTCCAGTACTTTGTTGAATAGGATTGGTGAGAGTGGGTACCCTTGTCTTGTTTGACATCTTAGAGGAAAAGCTTTCAACCTTTTTCCACTGAGTATCATGTTAGCTGTGGGCTTCTCATTTATGGCCTTTACTATGTTGAGGTACGTTCCTTCTATACCCAATTTGTTGAGCATTTGTAACATGAAAGGATGTTGAATTTTGTCAAATACTTTTTATGCATATATTGAGATGATAATATGATTTTTATATATCATTCTATTAAGGTGACATATCACATTGTTGGTTTGCATATGTTGAAACATCCTTGCATCCCAGGGATAAATCCCACTTCATCATTGTGTATGATATTTGAAAGTGCTGGTGAATTTGGTTTGCTAGTATTTTGCAGAGAATTTTTGCATCTACATCCATCAGAGTTAGTAGCCTGTAGTTTTCTTTTCTTGTAGTATCCTTCTCTGGCTTTGGTATCAAGATAATGCTCACCTTGTAAAATGAGTTTAGGGTGTTGCCTCATCTTCAATTTATTGAAGAGTTTGGGAAGGATTGGTATTACTTCTTTAAATATTTGCTAGAATTCACCATGAAAACCATCTGGTCCTAGGCTTTTCTTCATTGGGAGGTTTTTGATTACTGATTTAATCTCCTTACTCTTTATTGGTCTGTTCAGATTTTCTATTTCTCCATGATTCAGTCTTGGTAGGTTGTATGTGTCTAGGAATGTATCCATTTATTCTAGGTTGTCCTATTTGTTGGCATATAATTGTTCATAGTAGTCTTTCTTGATCCTTTGTATTTCTGTGGTATCTGTTGTAGTGTCTTCTATTTCATGTATAAATGTATTTATTTGAATCCTCTGTTTTTCTGAGTTAGTCTCGCTAAAATTTTTGCCAAATTTTTATCTTTTAAAAAGCCAACTCTCAGTTTTGTTAAACTTTTCTATTATCTGGTTCACTAATTTCTGCTCTAGTCTTTATTATTTATTTGATTCTACTAACTCTGGGCTTATTTTTTTCTTTTTATAGTTCTGGAGGTATAATGTCAGGTTTTTTATTTGGGAAATTTCTTTCTTTTTGATGTATACATTTATAGCTATAAACGTTTGTCTTAGAACTGCTTTTGCTGCATCCCATAAGTTTTGGTATATTTTGTTTCCATTTTTGTTTGTCTCAAGGTATTTTTATATTTTATTTTTGATTTCTTGATTTATTAGTTGTTTAGGAATATGTTGTTTAATTTCCATGTACTTGTGAATTTTCCAGATTTCCTCCTGTTATTGATTTTTAGCTATATACCATTGTGTCACAAAAGATGCTTGATATAATTTCTATCTTCTTGAATTTTTTGAGTCTTGTTTTGTGGCCTAATATGTGATCTATCCTTAAAAATGTTGTGTGTGTACTTGAGAAGAATGTGTATTCTGATGCTGTTGGATGAAATGTTCTGTATATATTTGTTAGATTCATTTGCTGTAGTGTTGTTAAACTCCACTGTTTTTTTAATTGATTCTCTGGGTGATCTATCCATTATTGAGAGTGGTATATTGAAGTCCCCAACTATCATTGTATTGATGTTTATTTCTCCTACAGTTTTCTTAGTATTTGCTTCATTTATTTAGGTGATCTGATGTTGGGTGCATAAATATTTGCAATTGTTCTATTTTCTTGATGAATTGATAACCCCTTTATTATTACATAATGACCTTATTTATCTCTCATGACCATTTTTAGCTGAAAGTCTATTTTATCTGATATAAGTATAACTACTCCTGCTTTTTTTCCGTTGTCATTTGCTTGGAATATCTTTTTCCATACCTATACTCTCTGCCTATGCAGTCTTTAATGCTAAAGAGAGTCTCTTCTATGCAGCATATCACTGAATCTTATTTTTATATCCATTCAGCCATTCTATGTTTTTTAATTGGATCATTTAATCTGCTTCTATTTAAAGTAATTATAGATAGGTAAGAACTTAATATTGTCTTTCTTTTAATTGTTTTCTGACTGTTTTGTAGATCCTTTGGACCTTATTTCCTCTCCTGGTGTCTTCCTTTGTCATTTGATGACTCTTTGTGACAGTATGCTTTGACTCCATTATCATAATCTTTTGTGTATCTACTACATGTTTTTCTTTTGTGGTTACCGTGAGGCTTATATAAAATATCTTATAGTAATTACATCCTATTTTAAGCAGATAACAACTTAACTTTGATAGTGTACGGAAACTTCATATTTCTCCTCCCATCACTCGAGGTTATTGATATTACACTTTAGATCTTTTTTTTGTACTGTATATACAATAACAAATTATTGTAGTTATGTTTATTTTTAAAACATTTGTTTTTTAACTTTTTTGTGTGTGTGTGAGGAAGATCAGCCCTGAGCTAACATCTGCCAATCCTCCTCTTTTTATGCTGAGGAGGACTGGCCTTGGGCTAACATCCATGCCCATCTTCCTCCACTTTATATGGGACACCTGCCACAGCATGGCTTGACAAGCGGTGCGTTGGTCTGTGCCTGGGATCCGAACCAGTGGACCCCAGGCCACTGCAGAGGAGCTCACACACTTAACCTCTTGTGCGACCAGGCCAGCCCCTGTTTTTTAACTTTTAAACTAATGTTTCAGTGATTTAACTGAATACATAAATTAGAATGTATGTATTCTAGTATTCTAATATAGAATATAGAATATATTCTAAATTAGAATATTAGAAAAATCTCACTTTGACTATACATTCACCTTACCAATGAGTTTTCCACATTCATATGTTTTCATGATGATCATCAGCCTTTCATTTCAGCTTATAGAATGCCCTATAGCCTTTCTTATGAGGCAGGTCTAGTGGTGATGAACTCTCTCAGTTTCTGTTCATTTGGGGAAGACTTTATCTATCCTTCATTTCAGAAGGACAGCTTTGCTCAGTATAGCATTCTTGACTGATAACTTTTTTCTTTTGATATTTTGAATTTTTTCATCCCACTCTCTCCTGGCCTGTAAAGATTCTGCTAATAAAGCCACTGATAGCCTTATGAGGGCTCCCTTGTATGTGAAGAGTCTATTTTCTCTTGCTGCTTTTAAAATTCTTTTTGTCTTTGACTTTTGACAATTTAATTATGATGTGTCTAGGTGTCGCCCTTTTTGTTCAACCTATTTGAAGTCCTTTGAGTCTCATAAATTCGGATGTACATTCCTCTTTATATCTTCTCCTTCTAGATTCCCATAATGTGTATACTGATGGTGTCTCATAAATTCGTTACCCTTTCTTCATGGTTTTGTATTCTTTTGTTATTTTGCTCCTCTGACTGGAAAATGATCTGTCTTTGAGTTCACTGATTCTTTCTTCTGCTTGCTCAAGTCTAATGTTGAAGTTCTCTATTGATTTCTTCAGTTCAGTCATTGTATTCTTCAGCTCAAGGATTTCTGGGTTTTTTTTATGGTTTCTTTATCTTTGTTGAACTTGTCATTTTGTTCATGCATTGTTTTCCTAATTTTATTTAGTTGTCTGTTTGTGTGTTCTTGTATTTCACTGAACTTTTTAAAGAGGATACTTCTGAATTTTCTGTCAGATATTCATCAGTCTCCATTTCTTTAGGCTCTACTGAAGCTTTATGAGTTTCCTTTGGTGATGTCATGTTTACCTGATTCTTCATGATCCTCGTATCCTTTTGTTGGTATCTGCATATTTGAGTATGCAGTCTCCTCTTTCAGAATTTTACTGGTTCATTTTAGCAGAGAAAGACCTTCACTAGTTGGATTACCTTGGGATACTGGATGAGTCAGCAGGTAGAATCCATGGGCAGGCAGGGCTTTCTATCAGGCTATGTAGTTGGGTAAGGACATGCCTGAGCTCTGATATTGGAGAGGCTGGGCTCTGTGTTCAAGCAGGGCCACTAAGTGGGCTCCCTGGTCAGGTGAGTCTCCTGGCTGTGATCCATGGTTAGGTGGGGCCACTAGCTGGGCTCTGCAGTCCCTCTGGTCAGATCAGATCTCTTGCAGGGTGGTTCCACCAGTTGGATTCCATTATGAGGCAGGGCTCTGCAATCACTACTGGTTGGATGGGACCTCAAGTTGTGCTCCCTGACTGGATTGTGTAGCTGTCTGGACTCTGCCTTCAGGTGGGGCCACAGGCCAGGCTTTGTGATCAGACAGGGCTTAAGCTCTGCTCTGTGACCAGGTGGCTGCAGGCTGTTTCTCAAAATTGGAAGGAGTTCTGGGCTGGACTTTGTAATTGGTTAAGCCATTGCTGTGCTCTGCTGCTGGGTGAGGTCACTAGCTGGGTTCTATTGTCAAGTGGGGCCTCCAGCTATACCCCCAGGTAGAGCTGGTGACTTTACTCTGCAGTCAGGTGAAGTTGCCATCCATGCTCCCTGGTTGGGTAAGGCCACAGGCTATGCTCTGTGACTGGGTGAGATCACTGGCTGGAATCCTTGCCCAGGGGAGGTTGCAGGGTGTCTTCAACTATCAGGCAGGGCCAGGCTGGTCTTCACTGCTGAGTAGGGCTGTAGGCTTTGTTCAGCCATTCAGGCAGGACTTTAGGCAGAGTTCTGCTGCTGAGTGAGGTGGTGGACTCTGTTCCATAACTGTGTTCTATAATATTGTAGGCTGGGATCTGAGGTGCTCTGGTTCACTGTTCAGGCTCCTTGGGTACCTGAGGCTAGAGGCTATGTTGATAGCCTCTGTAGTTGAGAAGGGCTGCTGGTTTGGCTGGGTGGGCTATAGAATGAGCTCTGTAGCTACTGGGTTTCTGTGACCATGCTTCCTGGAGAGGTGAGAGTGTAGGCTAGGCTGAGTAATTGAGCGAGACTGGAAGTTTCTTCCCCTGGCCAGGTTGGCTGTAGGATATGCCCCAGGGCAAGTATAGCTTGTGGGCTAGGGATCCACATCAGGAAGAACTGCTAACCGAACTCTCTGGCAGGCAGGGCCACCAACTTGGCTCTGCAGATGGGTAGAGCTGCTGGTTAGGATCTCTGCTTTGGCACTGCTATAATCAGGATCACAATCCACCAAGATCTGACCACTGATTGCTGTAAGCCTTGCCCTCTCCCCACCCTTTTCCATCTCTGTTTGATCCTCAGTGACTGAGCTCTGCGTATTTCCCCAGTGAAACCAGTGAAGTGAGTCCTGAGTGAGCCTCCCAGGAAGTGTTCCAAAATGCTAGAGAAGCTAGATGTCTACCTTGGGTTCTCTTTTTCCCACTGGAGAAACCATAGGCCTAAGGGGGTTCTCTAAGTACAGCATAGTGCTGTCCTGGGAAAGGATGATACGGCCAAAGTGGAACTGCTCCTCTTATCCTTCTAATGTGGTCTTCTTGGTCTCTCTTGTGTAGGGCAGTGCTTTAGCCTTACTTCTGGGTCCTGGGATTTTCCCAATTATGTCTTGTCTATGGATAGTTGCTAGTCGATCTTCCTGTGAAAGGAATATGAAGGCAGGAATAACCTATGTCGCCATGTTGGTAACATCATTGCTTCCCAGCAATCTTTATTAAACTTTTCTTTACCTGACATTTGACTACATCATATTTATTTCTAATAGAAATGCTAGTTTTACTGTTTTTAATTTTTAAGATTTAATTTCTCTTCAACATCATTATTGTCTATTTCCTTTTCAATTTTATAAATGCTGCTACTTTTGTGGTTTCAAGTATAAAAGTGGATTTTAAAATCTAGAGCATATGCTCCATGATGGCAGGTATTTGTCTTATTCATTACACACAAAAATTGACATTAAATGGATCTTTGTTGATTGAATGAACGAATTATGTGTTCTGACACTGGCAGAGCTGACAGAAGCAGAAATGAAGCAGAAAACATAATGACTGTCAAATGCGTGAACCTGAAGATGAAAAGACACTTTTAGCTTAGTTACTTTGATAGACACTCTGGAAAAACACTCCAACTTTGCATGAATTTTTGGAATGGAAACAGCTCCACTCCTAAATAATAAATTTATTAATTGCATTTCTTATGAGTCCTGACAGCAGTCAGCTTTGTGGGTTTCTGATTCCATTCCAAGGGGTTGAATGTCTCTGTGATTTATATAATAGGCAGCAGTGTCATGAGGAAAGACTTGTAGGATAAAACTTCTTAAAGACAGAAACACAGATGGCTGCCTGTGGAGTGTGTGGTGGGTGTTAATGAAAATGCCGTGAGGGAAGGGCGACAACCACAGGGAAGGTGCCCTGAATTTGATACTATTTTTTTTCCTTATGTAAATTTTATAATTTATTTTGCTATAACAACCACAAATACTTAGGACACTGTGAACACAACATGGGCATTAAAGGATAAAAACAAACAAAAAATGGAGTAAATGCTAAGGTAAGGGTCCATCATTCATTTCAGCCATTTCTCCATGGTTAAGTGCTTGCTGTAGAAATTACACAATCTGGTTTCTAAAAGGTATACCCTGAGACCAGACTATTAAACCAACACCCAAGGCCTTATGCAATTTTCTATATCACCCTCTAGATTTTCTACATTGGCTGTCTGTTCGGAACATTTTCAGTTCACAAATATTCATGCATTGAACCACTGTATATTTAGTATAATCATATTTGCTGGGTGATTACTTAGTTTACTACTCTATTTTGACCTACCTAATTGTTCGATTTCTTCCATGTTTTACCCCTGTTTCCCACAAAACCAATTCATCACATGTTAGGTAAAGTAAAACAAAGAGAGAATGGCTATTCGCAGAAACAATTAATAGTTGATTTGGTAAGTTTATTGTGAGACATTATAGACAAGGTGTTTCTGTAACATTGTCCTAACACCTCAAGTAATACTACATAATTGTTAAGCCTTAATTAAACCTTCATAAAGTCTGTCTTTATATATTTTTTCTAATTCATAAGTCAGCCCTTTGTGTCCCATCCAAAGCCCACTCATTTTATCTAACAATTGGTTTGTGTAACCAGTACAATCTTTATTTAATTTATTGCTCTGGGGGAAAAAAAGGGATAAGAAAGAACTATTTTATAATATGGTATTTTATCCTCACTACACTACAGAATCTGTGTAGGTGTTCTTTGATCAAAGATCTAAACAGGAGGTCCAAATTGATGAAAAACAAACAAAATATTGGATTTAAGCCCTTTCTTGTGGTTTCATTTTCAGGAACCACAAAAACAAAGTCATAAAAGGGTTTGTTTTTTTGAAATGTTTTAAATTCATTTTAAAATTTTTATTGGATTATGCTCCTTAAACTTCTCTGGTGCCATAGACACAAATCCAAAGCAATGCACCTGACAGCAATTCAAGATGCTGCCCTCTAGAAATTTCACTGGTAGATAGTGTCAGTCTATAGAATAGGTGAGCCTTGGACTCAAAAGTGTCATCGTAGGCTTTGCTGTTAAGACAGTAATCTCAAATAGACCCATCTCTATGTAGTATCTAGCTTCCCATGCCCACCTAGTTCATGCATCTGATTTTCCATGTCCTTGGCCTATATTCCATAAGCTCTGTCTTCCAAGCACCCAGAAACTATGCCTTTAGGAACACATTTTTAATTATCTATATAATTCAAAAAATCTTAGTGTCTAGAAACACAGAAATTCCTACAACTCCTGCTGCTGTATTACAGTACCTCTACTTCCCTGTGCTTATCTCCACCACCACATGGCTATCACTGATGAGTCAGTGCATTCTTTTTCAAATAATTTTTTTGACAGATCCTTGGCCACAACAGCCAAAGAGCTGTGTTTCCATTGATAGGGTGTTATACAAAAGCGTTTCAAAATTATTGTTTTCAGCCATTTTAGCACTTGTATCTATTAACCAAAGTGTCTGTTGATTATGTATATTGTATTATGTCAGGGGCAAAGTGTCAGAGGAAGATGGGCATGATCCTCAGAGCCTGCAGCCATCTGTTCAAGTATTTTGTGGATATTTTCCTTTCCACTACATATGTCACATTCCTAGATGTACGACCTCCACTTAATTAGAGTTCCTAGAGAAGTTCTATAGTAAGAACTGTATCAGCAACTATTTTTTTTCAAAGCAAGAAAAACTGATGGAAGCATTTTATACCCAGTGTAATTCAAAACACTAGAGTTTGCTGCTCTACTGCCAGCGAATTTTGGTAAAGAAAACGTTGCATGAACTTCATGTGAATTACTTGGCAGATATGATTTCTTCAAAATTCAAAAAGGCCCACTAAATATTGAACTTCTTTCTCAGTTTCTGGTGGGCCCAAGGCAAGTAATACATTATTCACTGGAAGAAGTGACTCCATGGTGGTTACAAACCAAGAAATAGCCTGAATTCACTTTGGGGATGGGCTTTGCACTTTGTAGCAATTATATTCCTTTTTATGTTAAATGTTATAAAATAATTTTAGAATATTTTTTATAAAAAGGAAACCAGTGAATTTCCATATGAGTAACAATACACCTGTCTTTTGCAACAAACTACCCTTCTCTTATGGATTAAACTGTACTGGCATTGCAAAACCTGTGGAGAGAACTACTTTTTTCAGATCTTAATAAGCTTCTGTCAGTCTCAATGAGCCATCTGCTTTTCGAACCTGCCAAAGGAGGCCCTTTTAGAAAGAATTGCTTAATTATTAATTCAATTTTCTTTTTCTACAACCACTTTAAGTGTTCACTGAAATATGTCTTTTTGCCTTCAGACGTACTTTATACTGATGGATCCTTAAATGGTTGATGCTAACTCTGTCATCATCTAGAATCCTAGAAAATGAAATTATTTTATAACATAATTTACCACATAACAGTATTACATTGCCCATTTTTTTAATCTATTTCATGATCATTGATTGAAAATTTATATTTTAAGAGTAAATTGTATATATATCACACACACACATTATAATTATGCAAACAAGTTAAAGTTTTATTTTGATAATTTGGGAAAGCTATTGAGATAGACATTGGAATGTTCAAATAGATCCAGGTTCTAAGAACTAGGCTGGAATCATTATACAATTTGTTCTGAACAGCATAAAAGCTGACATAACTGATAAATTCAGTTCACCAAGGTAGCTTGTTTTAAAAATCATAGGCCATTCAACGTTTTAATAATTTAGATTTCAATTGGAGGTGAAATAATACCTGCAATTACCTTAATTAATAATAATATGAGAACTCAGGTTAATCAAGGGGCTTCTACCCCTTTATCTTTAAAAATTCTCATGGTAATTTAGTGAGGTAGCTTATTAGTATGTCAGTTTTGCAGATGAGGAGATTGAAGCTTAAAGATCAATCTTCTAATACATGCAAATACTTTATGATCTTCAGCACTTTAAGTTACTCTCTAAATTATGTGGTAACATTTTCAGATATGCAAGCATACCTTACGGAACCACTTTTGCCCAGATTTCTCGAGCAGGACAATGGAAGGATTGAAAGACAAGACTGTTCCCCACCCTCAAAGACACAAACACAGGAAGCTACTCAAAAGACTCCACAAGAGCAAATCAGCAAGGACCAGAGGTTTTACTGTGCTCTGAGTCACCAACTGACTACTGAGGGTGCTATGTAGGTGAGTGTAGGATGCTATGACTTGCTGTGATTGAATTGTGGAATATGAGCAGAGTCTCGTCAACCTGTTGTCCTCTCAGTACCTTGTAGTTTTGGGTGATAGCTTCATAAACACTAGAATCAGACTATTATGGGAAGAGTTATTTACTAAAAACCTTGTCTTTATTATAGATTCTAAGCAAAGGCTGCATGTATTTTGCAGTAGACATATGGATTACCCTGATATGTAAGCTACATTGAGGTCAACGATTTTCGTGTTATTCACTACTATATCTTATGTATCAGGCTTTACAGGAAGTTCAAAAATATTCGTTGGTTGAATTAGGATTTTATACTTAATCAACTATCAGTTTTTTTCTGAATTCCTGCCTACATGTCCAACACCACCAGACACTCTGAGAAGTAAAAATAAAGTGGAAGATTTAGACCTCAATATCCTAGAAATTAGGTCTTCATGATCATTTTGAAAGAACAGTTCTAAAAAAAGATGAAAGAATGTTTATAACCTATGTGATATTTATTGTCAACGCTGTGGAAATCAACTCAATAATCAGGGTGATCGTTTTAGATACAAGCAAGATCATGTCATTCCTCAAAACTCTGGGATCCTCAATTCATTCAGTATAAGAGCCAAAGTCCTGCAGCAGTATCAAGTGCCTGCGTTATCTGAATTCCTTATTAGCTTTTAGGTCTCATCCACTACGTCCCCGCTCCCAAACCTCCCATCCAAACTTACTGGCATGTTTTCTATTCCTTGATCATGAGAGATGCCCTTGAGCTTCAGAGCCTTTGCACTAGCTAGTCTCCCTTCCTAGAACACTGTTCCCCTAGATATCAACATGGCTAACTGCTTCACCTCATTCAAGTATTTGCACAAATATTAAGTTCTCAATGAGACATACTCTGACCACTCAATATTAAGTTGCTTATCACCTCCCATACACCAGCTCCCACAGAGACAGCTAGACATACACGTCCCTCCGGAACAATCCCTAAGATTACAGATGGCCTTGCTGGGCATCTCAGAATCGGAGCCAGAATTATTGCCACCTGAATCTACGAGGAGAAATGGTTTATTCCAGCTGGTCAGACCTAAGGGACCAACCATTTCAGGACCCTGAACTGGAATTGTTCACCGATGGCAGCAACTTCATGGACGAAGGTCTATAATAGCCGAGAACGCCAAACTAAACAAGAGGATGCCAGACGGAGTGCCACCCTCCTGGCTGCTGCCTTAAGTGGCAAGAACATATGCTACCTGAAGAAGGAAGCTGAACAACAGGGAGACGGGACAAATTTGAGAGCTCTCGTCTCCTGGCTGACGTCACCCGAAATAAAAACTCTTTCCTTGCCATAAGCCTGGAGTTCTAGTTTTATTTGGCCCCTCTTGTGTGGCGGGTAAAGGACCTGTCCTTCTTTTTCTGGTCTCTTTCTCCTTATCCTTCTAATAATGGCCATGGCATATGTCACCTTCTAATGTACTATAAAACTTATTTAGTAATTACATTAATTGCTTACTCTCTGTCTCTGCCACTAGACTGTAAGCTCAACAAATTTAGGGATCTTTCTATTGTTCATGAAGGTATTGTAAGCATCTAGAACAGAGTCTGACTTTTAGATGGTGCTTATAAATATAAAATTATTTTTAATTTGCTAATCATTTGGGATAAAATTGTAGCAAATGGCAACAAATGTTTGAAAGTACATTACTTCTCAAGTTTAAAAATGTATGTTAAAGGGCCGGCCCCATGATGTAGTGGTTAAGTCCATCGTGCTCCACTTCGGCAACCCGGGTTTGTGGATTCGGATCCTGAGTGTGGACCTACACCACTGTCAAAGCCATGCTATGTCAGTGACCCACATACAAAATAGAGGAAGATTGGCACAGATGTTAGCTCAGGGCTAATTTTCCTCAAGCAGAAAAAGAGGGCAATTGGCAACAGATGTTAGCTCAGAGCAAATCTTTCTCACCCCCCCAAAAAAAGAAAGAAAAATGTATGTTAATAAACTTGAAATATCCAGACTATGTAATTCAGCTGTGAGTACCTGCCCGTTAGTGACTTTGTCTTATATTTCTTTGGGAATATTTTACTATGCACGTTACTATCTGCACAGTCATTGCTCACAACAAAACATGTCACATTCACTGAATAAATATGAGCATTATGTTTCTAACAACTCTAATAAAACAAGAATATTGTAAAATGTCTGATCTGATTGAACCAGTCTTTCCTCATACTTCCATCCAGTACAATGAGAGTGAATCAAAGTACTTGGTAATAGACAGATGGTTTAAGTTTCTTAGATCTGAGCAGCACTGCAAATTATGTTTATTCAAATCGTCACACATTTTCAGATAATATTACAACTCAGTGAGCCTGATCTAAAGCATTAGAACCAACTCACAAAATTCTGGATAGAATTTTATTAGGTTTATGAGAGTTTTCTGGGAATATCCTACTTTTTTTGTTTTAAATCTCTCTGCTTGTCACAAGCCACAGAAAGTGGAAAAAGATTCTTCAATGACTGAGATAGCTCTGAGGTTTCCTGGCACATCCTAATTGAGGGTATAGTCTTTGACTTCCAATGCCGTGCTCTAAGAAATTCTGAAAAAGGCAGATATATTAGCAATGGATACATGGACCATGAATTTAGAGGTATGGTAGGGGTGAGGTAAATAGTAGGTGAAAACTGATTGAATGAATAAAATAAGATCACCATTTACATTTGGCAAATATTTATAGACTATATTCACTATTTACCAGCTACTATTCTTAGTAATGGGTATACTGGGGTAACCAAAACAGACAAATACTCTGATCTAATGGCATATTTGTTCTAAGAATCTTCAATTTCTATAAATCTTGACATGTTTTAATCATGAGTCCTTGAAAGTAGGAAACTAAAAGAACTCTAGGTGCAAATGATGTGGCCAGAGACCACATGATATGAGGATTTCAAATCTTCAGTTGTGGTACCCAATTTACACAGTAAAAGAAGACGGAATGCTTGCTCTTTCTATAATCTATACCATTCAGGGTAATTTCCAGTTTTTGCTGCCATTATATATAAAATTGCTTTACATACAAATATATCCATATGATATATTATGAATTTATATACACAAATAATACACACATATATATGTGGTTTTTTTTTCAAACCGATCGCTCACATACCACAGGCAATTTTATTTAAATGGAATGAATTTTCATTTCCCTCAATTTCATCTATATGAAGTTTAAAAAAAACTCAATTATTTCTATTTAGGCAAAACAATAGTCATTTGTCTTATTATAAGATTACTTGGAAAGCACAAAAAGAAATTTTTTAAAGTAAATTTTTAAAGTAAAAATTCCAGTCTTTAAATATTGTTTTAGTCAGAAATATCATCATCATCAACATTAGCTCACATTAGGCATTTACTATTCCTTCACTCCTCCTCCTGCTATTAATGATGTGACTTGTGATAATAAATAACAAATATGAAACACAATGAACCATCAACTGTGCTGAGAGCTCTACATAGAATATCCCAGTTGATGGTCACTGATCATATGCAGAAGGAATTTTAGAAACCCCAATTGTGTAGATGTGGAAACTGAGTAGAGACGGTCCCTGACTTATGATGGTTCAATTTACAATTTTTCAACTTTACAGTGGTGCGAAAGCAACACACATTCAGTAGAAACTGTATTTTGAATTTTGGTCTTTTCCCAGGCTAGTGGTACTCTCTTGTGTGGCTGGTCAGCAGCAGCCAACAACAGCTCCCAGTCAGCCACGTGATCACGAGGGTAGACAACCAATAGTCTACAGTGTTCTGTGTGGGCAGTGTTTTTTGGATATCGTGTTTTGTGTTTTTGCATCTCATCATGTCTACAAAGCTATAATATTCAGTAGGTTAGGTGTATTAAATGCATTTTTGACTTAGGATATTTGCAATTTACAATGAGTTTGTTGGGACATAACCTCATGGTAAGTCGAGGAGCATCCTCCTAGAGTGGTTAGGCTACCTGTGCCCACATAACTAAATAGTCTTGTGTCAGAGATTTGTACCCTGTCTTTCTGATTCCAGAACCCATAATTTTAAATGCTCCACTGGATGGCTACTCTTTATGCCCCATACTACACTAAGACTTTACAAAATATTATTTATCAAAGCTTCAGGATAACCCTGTCAGGGAGTCAATACTATTTGCCTTTACAAATAAGGAAATTAAGATGCACTGAAGTTAAATAAATTCTCTGAGGTAGTTTGGTTTGACTCCAAAATCTGTTCTATTAGCCATCAAACTACAGCTTTTCTCATAGGATAATATTAGTTGTCCAAATTTCTTACACTTGTATTCTTGTGGTTCAAAGAGGATGGTGGAGTGAAAAAATCATTTTCTGAAAAGTAACTTCATTCACCAGCACACAGCCATAAAAATATTTTAAGATTAAGAATACTTTTCTTTATTTTGTTTTTCTAGATAGAGAAAAACTGTTAGACACATTTGAATATTATGTTTGTCATACTATACTTCCCTTTTTATTTCAAAGAATTGATGCATATTTACAATGAGTAAAAAATAATAAAATCATTATTTTTTATTCTAATAGATTTCTATAAGAAATGTCACTGTAAGTTTACAGGACAACCTTTACTTTTACACCATAAAGATTTCAGAATGCTTTTATATTAGTTCATCTACTGGATTGAAAGCTAATCAATGTTCCTCTGGCCTTCAAAATTACAGCTAAATTTTCTGGTTTTGGAAGCAATGGAATAACATATCATAGGCTGCATTACAAATTACTGCACCAAATCCCAAAGACACCTATTAGTAAAAGATTTAAAGATTTTCCAGTTTTTTATACATTTGAACAGAGTACACTATATTAAAGTGGGGAATATCCTAGAAATATTACCACATTACTTTTCCTTAAATGTGGTATGGCTTTTGGAAAATAACTTCTTATTTTGCCATACCTCCAAAATTTGGTTTCTTTGATTTAATTGAGAATCTTTCCTGTGGTAAGACAGTAAAGGAGGGAACATGGGTCATTTGATCTGATCATTATCAGATCTCATTTTAGAAATGCAACAAATACATTAGTATTTTAAATTGTATGTGTAGGGCCACCCTGTGGCTTAGCGGTTAAAGTGCGCACACTCTGCTACTGGGGGCCCGGGTTCAGATCCCGGGCACGCACCAACACACCGCTTCTCCGGCCATGCTGAGGCCGCGTCCCACATACAGCAACTAGAAGGATGTGCAACTATGACATATAACTATCTACTGGGGCTTTGGGGAAAACAAAAGGAGGAGGATTGGCAATAGATGTTAGCTCAGAGCCGGTCTTCCTCAGCAAAAAGAGGAGGATTAGCAGTTAGCTCAGGGCTGATTTTCCTCACAAAAAAATTAAAATAAAAAATAAAACAAATTGTATGTGCTATTCAGCTTTCAAAAATGAGGAAAAGTATAGAAATAGAAAATTAATTGTCTCCAAATTTTTTTTACCCTCTACTTATATGCATATTAATTCTTCCAGGATTTATTTTACTACATCATATTAAATTCTATTCAAATATCATCTTATAACAGATTTTTATCTGAACGCCATAGGTAAAATAGAATGCCCCCTTGCTGTCTTTCCTTCTTACCGTGCTTTATTCTATTTCAAGGGAGTTATAAGCACATGAAATATTGTTTCGTCCATTTTTTAATCATCTGCACTTCTCTCTCCCCTACTCCATCCCCAAACATAAGCTTCATGAGAACAGGGACTTTTGCTTTATTCAACACCATATACCTGACACGTGGAATTTTGTGAGGCTTGTAGATGAACAAATATCTGTTGAATAAAACAAGTGTGCAAATACCAAATAATTGGATAGAATCAATATTAACTTGCTCCTTTTTCTAAAAGATTTAGTAAATGTCCTTTTACAGCAATGTTGTAATATAGTGAATGCCTGTTACAGGAAATAATAACAGATACACTATTGTTTAGAATTTTTTGTGAAGAATTGAAATAAACATTAAATGAGAATGCAAGTGTATGTAATACTACGTGAAAATTTTTTTTCGGTCTTATGTATAAAATGGAGGCCTAAGAAATTTCAATAGGGAGAAATTGCTTTCATGAATGAAAGAGGTTATTTCGAATATATACATGTTTTTATTGACAATATACATATACATATAAAGAGAATTATATACATATAAAGAGAATCGTAACATTTTTCAAAGCAATTTTCTACTGTACTGTAATAAATTTTGAGAGAATAGACCTTCCTTCATATAGTAAGTGCTTATGTAAGCTTGCCTCTGTTCTTGGTCTATATTCTGACTTCTGCATTACACGGAAGTGTTCATAAGCATTGGTTGAATGGTCAGAGAAACTTGAGTTGATTCCTTGCTTTGTCCCATGTGTTAGCTGGTCGGTTTGGATAGGTTACTTAAACTATCTAAATCATGGGCTCCCCATTTGTAAAATTATGTTAATCTTTATCTATGGGATTGTAATAAGAATTAAAATAATACATGAACATAAGTTAGCTTAGTGCCTTATTGAAAAATACGCATATGGAAATACTTTTGTAGATAGATAAACTTTTTTCTATAAGCCCTGTTTACACATATAAATAAAGGTGTGTGTGTGTGTGTGTGTGTGTAATCACTACCCAATTAATGCATGTTTTATCTGTGTGTGATTTTATTCTTTAGATCTATTACATAGCCAAGGCCATTATAGTTTTTTTTGTCTCAAAGAAGTTAAGAACAATTTGTGTTCTTGACAAAAGATTCTTATTTTTGCTACTTTTACTGCAATACAGCAATTCAGCTTAACCTGTTTCCAGCTCTTCTTCATTCAAACAAGGAATCCATTACCCATTTTCAAAGACATTTAGGATAAATGTGTTAGTTGTGCATGATTTATGTTGGATCAAGGCAGAATCTTTATCTACATAGTTTATTTCATTCTTTGTTGGACAATGATAATCATTTCCTGTTGGTAAAAGCACAACATTTTGCTTCTCTGTCTTAATGCAATTATCTTACATTCATTGCAGA
This sequence comes from Ceratotherium simum simum, assembly GCF_057802395.1. Taxonomy (NCBI): domain Eukaryota; kingdom Metazoa; phylum Chordata; class Mammalia; order Perissodactyla; family Rhinocerotidae; genus Ceratotherium; species Ceratotherium simum. Next base: position 26,667,222 of record NC_141907.1, on the reverse strand, counting down.
CAAGAAGCATAACTATTCGAAAGCTCCATTATTTTCTGTTGCTTTGTGCCTAAAGCATATAATATAAGCCATACAATGGAAAGGAATTTCAGCAGTGACTATTAAATATGCTTAACTGCAGATCAGAGAATGAGTAAAAAGGAGGAGAAATTACATATCTGTATAAACAATAAAAACATTAAATGACTATATTCCTATAAACATCTGATTAAACATCAAAAATTAAAATGACTATTACCATACCATGAACTGCTATTTGGATTCTGCACACCAAATTATACAGTTATTATTGCAATGATTGGATATATATAAAATAGATATGATTAGCAGCCCTGTCACTCTTAAGTCATTATCCAAATGATGCCTTGATTGTACTTTTCAAGGGCTTTGAAAAGGAGGAGTTTTTACACCTGCTAAACATTATGGTATTTAGTAACAGAACATCTATACTATATTGCTTTTGATTTAATTAATGAAAAAATATAATCAAAAGAAAGACATCAAATATTTCATTTCCATGCAGCAATTAAATTTATTCTGTAGTCTTACTGGGTTTCATTATCGGTTTAAATTATATTTAATACTTGAAGGTGAGCCATGGAAATGCTTAATTATAATAAATATATATTGTATTTCTGCTCCAGATGGCATTAGAAATCATGACTTGTGAATCTGCCACCTCTGTTATACCCCCATGGCAAAACTATAGCAATGGTAGATAAAAGAATTCTTTCAAGTTAATATTAAAACATTATTATGCACAAAATCATTTCCTAGAAGAAATTGTACATAATGGTAAGTGGTGTTGGACCTATGGCTTTTTGGGTTTTAGGTTCGTAAGAAGTTAGATATTACCTGAAGATCCACTCTAGCTGGATAATGGGACAAAAAGTGTCCCGAGTTAGTTACAACAATGAAGCCTGCATCACCACACAATAAAAGACACATGGAGTTGGAGGAACTACTATAAAAGAAAATTTTATACTTATATATGTGTGTGTCTATATATATACATACACACACAGACGCATCCTCTTGTATGTATGTATATATACACAAATACATATATATACATGTACACATATATACACATATATGTGTATATGGTACAGAGGCCTTATTATATGGCTTAAATAGCTCAGCATACCCTCCACAATCAGGTCCTGTACTAGGCCATCAAACACTTTAGTGCTTGTATTTGCTGTATCCCCAGTGTTTCTGAAGGACATTTTTCATGGTAGAGGAAAGCAAACACTCCTCAAATCTTCCATAAAGGATGATTGAAAAATTGGATGTGTGTTTCTGCGTTTTATTTCTAAATATCTCCCACCAAGAGGCTTCAAATTAAGTTACAAAACACATGTGTTTGTCATTCTTTCAGCAATACAAAACTTTTAAAGTCTACACTGGGGTTTATTCCAGATGTCTTGATAATTTCACCCATTGGCAAGTGGGGAACAAACACTTGGTGGAATGAGAATAGAAAGTTTTTATGGAAATAGTTTCCATTACTTCCACCCACAATCCACTGGCTAGAATTTAGCAACAAACAGCAGAAAGACAGAGAAATGTAATAAGCTAGAATAAAGAAAATTTGGACTTCAGGGAGCAGCTAGAAGTCTCTGCAATAACTAGCTAAAAACTTACCACTAGCAAAAACTGCCTACAAAATCAGTTATCAATAAATGAATTGAATCCAGATGAAATTGAAATGATGGAGTGTCCTGAAAAATGCCCTTAAATAAGTAAACAGGCATGTCATATCCTATCTTGAAAATCAGATGTTCTACCCAAAAAAATGCAATTGAAAGTTTTTTTTTTTAAATGTTAAATAGGAAAAAAAATGTAATATACTATATGTCAACCTAAACATCTAACCAATTTTCTAAAACTTGACTGGAGCACAATAAAATTCTTTATATAAATAATAAATTATAATGTTAGGAAGTAATCTTTAAATTGTCATTCTGCTTACCAGACAACGAATAGAATTTACTTAGCGCATGTTTCAAAATATCTACTCAATGTTCTATTATTTAAAGTCATCATTTGAATAGTAACTTGATACTATTTTTGTATAACATTTTGCTAAAATATTCTACATAAGAATGCCATTTCTATTTCTTTATGACATATATTATCTTTTATATAAAACTAATTATTAAAGTATAGAAGAAAATACCCAATTCTACAAATTAAAGATAATCCTAGAATCACAGATTAGAATATTACACTTTAACTCTGGAAGATAATTAATTAATATTAATTTGTTTTTCAAATATCTATGTTTTAAATTGCATGTATTACCCTGAAAGTCTTAATCCATCACTTAGGATGACCTGAGAAATGCCCATCTAAAAACAATCAAATGGAGATTATTGAATTGTAGTCATATTCAAAAGGGTAGACAGAAAGCCAAATAAGTTCCTTGCAAAGATTCAGAATGAAGATTTGTATTATATTTCACAGGGATATTTTAGGCCTAAAAATATTTAAAGAGGGTAAGAACATTTTACAGATCAAGAATATCATCATTTAGAAAAAACTAAATCTTTGATATCAGTACAAGAAACAGCTTTCACAACTCATCAAAGAGCTTGGAACCATAAGGTAACAAAATTGCATGGTACCATAAAATATTTAAAATTCATTTCATTTGTCAAGGTTCTTTTGCTTTAATAATTAATCAGAGATTTACCCTTCAGGTTTAGTGGGATGTGTACTATAAAGACATCTCCATAAAACACTTTGAAACTCTATAATCTTCCCAGAAATGTGCCTGAATCATCAGAGTTATTTTTATTTTTTATTACAATTTTAAAAACAGCATAAAGTAATATACCAAACACACATGTGCATACCAACCAGATATTAAAATGTTAACATGCTGCTATACTTCCTTAAGATTTTTTTAAATGAATAAAAGATTAAAGATAGACTTTCATCCTCATTATATCCCTACCAGACTCCATTACCTAATTGTTCCACTTCCCTCACTAGAAGTTAGTGATTATGGTTGCTGCCCATGGCTTTAGAGAGTTAGTAGTTCTGTATCTGTAAATAGGATTTTTTTGGTGAGGAAGATTGGCCCTGAGCTAACATCTGTGCCAATCTTCCTCTACTTTATATATGGGACACCACGGCAGCATGGCTTAATGAGCAGTCCGTAGGTCCACACTCGGGATCCCAATCCACCAACACCTGGCCTCTCAAAGAGGAGCACGGGAACTTAACCACTACACCACCGGGCAGGCCCCCATCTGTATCTGTAAATAGTCTTTATGTTTTCATTTTTAAATTTACCTAAATGTGTTTATTCCCGTATCACTCATCTTCATTTTTATACAATATCATATTTTAAGATACTTTTATGTCAATACACCTAGATCTGCTTCATTTGATCTAATGCATTGCGTATAGTATTCTAATATGTGAGTACCCAAAATTGACATATCCATGTCCCTACAGATAGATGCTAAGTTTTTGCCACTCTTACACTCTTAGTAAATCATTCTATGATGGACGGCCACATGTGTATATACTCAAAAGCTAACTTGAAGGGTGCATTAAAATTTACTAAATATTTTCCAATTTTTCTCCTAATATTTTCCCCACCCACCATTAACATATGAAGTTTCTGCTTGGCAGTACTTTATACTTTAGAACTTTAGGTTTTTGTCAGTATGATGATTGTGAAATGACACCTGTTTAAAATTTGTTATTCTTGAGTAACTTGAAATTTTTTTCCATATATTCACTTGTTATTCAGAGTTGCTCTTCTATACGTTGTCTTTCTGGCTATTTTTACGTAGGGTTGTTTTTTGGCCATCTATGTTTTGAATATTGTTTCCTGGGCTGTGGCTTGCCTTTTTACCTTGTTGAGGTTTTGTTTGTTACACAAAAGTTATTTTTAATAAAGTCAAATTCATAAAAATATACTTCTATTAATTTTTTTCTGTGTGGTTTATTTTATGAATTTTAATATACAATTAGGTTGAATTGTTTCAGTTTGAGTGTGATTTTTATTTATTTTTAATATGTAGAATGTTTACATGTTTTAAATTGGCAAACTTTTTCATTTTAATTAACTTAGTTGTATTTCAGTGTAGTAAAATTTACACTCCTCTTATTATGAGTGTGATTGAATATTTTTTCAGCTCATTAATATATATTATTTTCTATAAAGTATTTGTTTAGTTTTATGTCCAGTTTTTTGGTTTTTTATTTTGAATTTTTTTCTTATAATTTGAAAAGAAATATTTTATGATTAGTCCTTTTTCTTTGATGTACATTACAAATATTAATCCAAATTTTTAATTTTTTTCTATTTTACAGTGGAGTTTTTGTCATGAAAATATTTCTATTTATTTAAATAGTTGAGATGATCAGGTTTTTTTAATGTTATCACCTTTTCATTCTGAGTTATAGTTTTAAAAGTTTATCTACTCCCTTGTTATTTAAGAATTCCCTTGTATTTTCTTTGTCCTTTTTGTTTGCTTTAAAATTTAGATCTCTTAAATATTGGACTTATTCTGGTGTATGGTATGCTTGTATATTTATTTAATCTTTATCCAAATAGTTACCCAAATATTTTTAATTAAGAAAAGGTTTTGGTCTATTTTGACAGGCTTTGGGTCATCTATGAAGATGAATCATATAATTTTCTCACAGAATCTATTTTATGGGAATTATATTAATTAATTATCTCAATACAGGTGATCCTTGCTCTTATTGATTTTTATAGATACATATTTTAATAAATTCTGTCTATAAAATAAGCAGAATTTATTTAACTATTAATCTACTGATGGACACTGAAGATGTTTCCAGATATTGAAAACAATGCTGTAAATATAATTTGTGAAAATGGCCTTTTTTTTCTTTTATGAGTATTTCAACATAAAAACTAGACTTTTGGTGGAACATGATGCAGTCTACAGAGAAGCTGAAATATAATGATGTACATCTGAAATTTATATAATGTTATAGACCAATGTGACCTCAATAAAAATAAAATAAAATAAAAACTTTGTTCAAGTGGAATCACAAAGGCAAAGTTTCCCTAATATTGAAATATTAATAGATATTGCCAACTCATCTATCCCTGGAGCTTCAAAGCTTTGAGTTTTTACCACAATTACAGGTGCAAAATAGTAGTGCACTCTAATTTTAATTTACATATTTCTTGTTATGAATGAAGTTGAGAACATTTTCTCAAGAGAAGGAGATTTGCAGAAATTCTAGATATTTTCTTTGAAATATCTGTTCATATTTTTTGCAAATGTTTCTTTTTCTTTTGTTGTTTTGTGTTTAAATTGATTTTTATCATGTTAGCAAGAGTGGTCTTTTGTCTGTCTTCAAAAGAGACAGGAGGACATGTCAAAAAGCATATGAAACTCTGTTTCCCTTCATGATGATGCTGCATTAATCATTAGGTTAATATGGTGACAACAATATATCATCATTTGTAAGATTTTTTCTTTGAATTTTCTATTCATATCCTTAGCTTTTTTTTATTAATTGGTTTGTTTTTTTGTTTTTTCTAATTGTGGTTTTATTTTGTTTAATCTATCTATCTCATCTGGTTTTTTTTCTGTATTTTGATTCATAGTTAGAAAAGCTTTTCCTACTCATGATTACAAAAGTTTTATTCTGCATGTTTTTATATTTCTTTTATTTTTTAATTTTATTTTCATATCATTAAAAATTTATCCTGAATAACAGAGTAAGGTAGAATCCCCCTTTTTCCTCCCACCCTCTCTCTCTCGTTCCCTTCCTTCTTTCTTTCCACTCTCCTTCCCTTTCACAACTGACTATCTGGTTGTTTCTACCAAATGTATTAAATCATCCACTTTTTCCCTACTGATTTAAAGTGACACACTCATCAAACCTTAATTTTCCATATGTGTTTGTTTCTATTCCTGAATTTTCTATTCTATTTCATTTTTCTTTCTATTTTTCCCACGCCTGTATCCATTACTTTAATTATTAAGAATTTATATCTTTTAAAATTTGGTAGCACTGTTATCTTCCCATTGCACTTCTTTTTCAGAGTTTTTCTAATGATTCTCACATGTTATTTTTCTACATTAGTTTTAGAATCATTTTGCCTCATTCAAAAAAAAATCTTGTATTTTTTCAATCAGATTTGCTTTAAACTTATAAGTTTAAAATCTCCAAGACCTCGAGTCCTCAAATCCAAGAGTGGAATATGTCTTTCCATTTGCTTAATTTTATTTTTTCCCCTTCCAGTTCTTTAAAATGTTCTTCCTATAGTCCTGTACATTTCCAGTCACATTTACTAAAATATAATATTTTTGCATGTGTTATTACACATGATGCCATCTTTTTCCATTTACCTTCTAGCTGACTCTATTTTTATAAGTGACATAATTTATGCATATGGTGTGAAGTAGGGGTCAAAATAAGTGGTTTTCCATACAGATATCTACTTACTTTAGTACAGTTTATTTAAAAAATCATTTTTTCCACTGACTGGCAGTGGTAAAATTGTCTTAAATTTAGTGACCAAATGGGTGTAGGTGGATTTATTTCTGGACGTTATTCTGTTCTCTTAGTATATTTATGTTTGTACTAATAGTTACTGTGTCTTATCTCGTGTACATTTACATAAAATTTAAAAAATGTAAGGCCACTTCTCCAACTTTGTTGTTCTGTAAAATTTGAGTTCTTTTTCTTTTTTTTTCCTATAAATATGGGATCTGCTAGAATTTGGTTGAAATTGCATTCATTCCTTAAATTAATTTGTGGAGAATTGACGCTGTACATTGTTTAATCTTTCCGTCCATGAAAATGGAAAACATTTCTATTTGTTTACATCTTGCTTAATTTAATGTAGCAATCTTTTATAGTTTGTGATGTACTCTTCTGGCACTACACAAGCCCTCAGGGTAATGGCATAAACTAAAAATATCAAAAGCAGGATATGAGCTACAAGGAAAAGTATGAAATTGTTATAAGATGCCCTTAAAAAGAAAAACCCTTCACCACTGGGATGTGGGCTGAAGGACACTAATGTTTTCTCAATACAGGATTTGCACTAATAGATGAGGAGGGCAAGGTGTACACCAGGTTTCAAGTTCTTTATTGGGATTCACAATGCATTTCTAGACAGAAATTAAAATATACCATATTATGTATATTATATTATAAACAGGTAGATATCTGTTTGCTAACTTGTATATATAGTACTTTATTGCAAGTTCTTTATGAAAACAAATTCAATTTGTCAACATATTAATGTATGGTTGTATGCAACCATGATTATATTGGTCCTGATCCAAAGTTCAGGGTAAGAGGGAAGGGTGCATATATTTATACATACATATATATTTCATATATGTAATTCTAATAATGATTAGTATTAATAAAGGAGACTTAGAAGACTGGATCACAATGAGGTATATTAACATAGTTGATCCACTGACACAATTTAGCCAAATATTTAAAAGTACATACCTACAATCAGACTACTTACCTACTCTGAGACAGAATTTCCTCTTCTGAAAAATGGTAAATACTCTATGATTTTGCTATGAAGTTTAAATAGATAACGTTTAGTGATATCTGCAGTTGTCATAATGCCTGTTACATAAAAAAATCAATAAAATTTAATTGGTATTAGAATTTGTGCTTGCATTACTATAATTTTTAAAATTTAAGGCATGGTAGAATCGTAGAAAGAGAGTATAAAATGTGTAAATCACATTGATAAATATATTCATAGAGTTCTAAGAATAGAGATATTCCATAAGAGTGTACAATGATGTCAGTGATCTGAAAAACACAGAACATTTGGATGAAGCTAAGTTATGGGTGGGTACACATGACTCAAGTCAAAACTTTCAGAAAAGTTATTTCAAGTTGTCCATTTTATGTAAACGTTGGATTGTTGTGGTTAGAAATGTTTAAAGATGCCGTGGAAAACCTGAAAAAAATTCCTTGTATTGATCCCACACAAAGGAAAAAAAAAAATGAATCACCAGGTAGTATTCTTCTCTCAAATAGGTATAAGAGCACAAACTCAAAAGAAATAAAATGTTAATTGGTCACAAATTGAAGCTAAAAGCATTCCACTTCTGAAGGTTTAAGCACAATTTTACTCTGGTTTTGAACATACTAAACGAGACTTGTTTTCAAATATTTGTAATCTCTTATTTTATTTATTTATTTTTTTGGTGGAGAAGATTGTCCTCGAGCTAACATCTGTGCCAATCTTCCTCTATTTTGTATGTGGGATGCCGCCACAGCATGGCTTGATGAGCAGTGTGTAGATCTGCTTCTGTGACCAGAACCTGCACACCCCAGGGCGCTGAAGCAGAGCCTGTGATTTTAATCGCTACGCCACTGGGCCTGTCCCTGTAATCTCTTATTTTTGATTAACTATTCTTAAAGTCTAATGTTCAGATCATTAGATCAAAATAATTGGTTAGTGAATCTTTATTTTGAAAAGAGCTTTGTTTGCCCCTCTGCTTTTTATGTTCAGGACTATAAAGAATAAAAAAGCAAAAAACAAACCATAACTTAAACTAACGAGGATTGGCAGTGGGCTTTTGGGGTCAAAGGGAAGGAAGAGTTCTCTCTTCAAAACCAGTAGCAATTCTCCATTTCAATCTAAGTGATTCGTGCTTTGAAACTTGTGTCCCTTATGAAAAAAGAACGCATCAACCTTCAAAATCTCACCCTGTTACTTGTCATACACGGTCTGGCTTTGATCACTCATCATACACAGACCTAAGTTTTTATTTAAAATAAAAAAGGAGTTAGATTCTTAATTCATCTTTCAAATCCAAAACTGTATGACTGTAAATCATTGACATTAAAAAATATTGTATATTTGCAACCAACATGTTATCTTAATATATATAGTCTCCTTCTCTCTCTCTCATACACACAGACACAAACTGCTCTACTTTGGAAATTTGTCCATTGCAGGAGAAATAAATAATTTAGACTATGCTATTGTTTTTGAAATCAGTAAAATTCTCTTTCTCATTTATGAAGGAAAATTATTCCCATTTTTGGATAATCCACCTATTTTGTAGAGTAGATATATTTGAGGAGTGACCATTTCTTTTTATATTAGTCCATAGGAAATAAGATTGCCAAACAAAAAACGATGGGCCATTTATCAATGAGTTTTACTCCATTATTTCATATTTTGTAAGAAAAAATGAACAAGAATATTGCCAGAAGTAGAAAAATGATTTAGTCTCTAATTCAGAGAAAAATACCTCTTCATGGAAGTTGAACATGAATTTTATAGTTATATTCTTGAAATCAAAGAGGTTTAAAAATCATGAACTACTTAATCAAGTCAATTAATTTATCAAATGCAATTATTCATTGACTTCCTTTGTTTTATCTCTGATTCTGATCAATTAAACATTAGCAATATTATGTTATTTTATAATGAAAAGACACATTATTGTCTAACTTCATATCAGCTTACTATGGAACAGTGATACGGGAATGCATTCATCAACAGTAAATTGAATTTTGTTTGATTGAATAGATGTATAAATTATGTCGCCAGAAAGAACTTTAAAGGATGTTTCGTACAACCATCCATTTGATATTTTAATATCATCAATAATAATACATTAGAAACTCTCTTAAGTGATCACCAAGTAAGTAAATAGTCAGTAAACAAATCCCATCCATTTTCTTAGGAAAACATCCTGAAAAAGACTGGCGGCTTGCTGACCACTCAGAGCTAGTACTGGCTAATCTTCCATATTCTTATATAACACATGTCTGCTGTCAACAGGTAAGTTGTAAACTCGCCAGTATTGATCAGTATTTGTTCCTAAGCATATTGATGCCAGTTGTAGCTGTTATTGTAATTACCTGGTTTTATTTACTCTTATCTAAATTGTTAAATGCTGGTGTAACATGAATAGGTTTCCTAAGGAAACTAAATTGAATATTTGCAAAGAACAATTAAGGATGAATTATTTACAACATTCTCTTAAATTATAACAGAAAATGTAACTATTTGGGAAAAGCTTTAAATGCTAGAAGGAATTTGCATTAGATTGCTTTGCAAATGTATTTCAGACAGAAGGAAAGAAACTGAAATCTATATATGCATTATGGGTGTGGTTTTTGCGAGAAAGATGTATTAGAACTTAATAAGGTGACAGAAAGAAAGAAAGATTATATATGACTATATTATTATTGTCATATATTATAATTATATTTTATTATTTATTATGTATTGTTATTTTAATAAAACATTGTTTATTATATATTACTATATTATATAATATATATTTTATGTATATTTAAAATTATCTACATGTATTTTGCATTACTCTATTATGTACATCAAAATACATACACAGAATAGAAGCTAAATGTGAATAAAATGGAAAATAAATCAAAATAGAATTTGTACTATTTCCTTCCTGTTTCCCAATTAATCATCTTAATTCTATTACACTCAAGACTACCACTCAAGTGCACATCCAGCGAGATGTTCACACCCAGCCCCAGCTCCCTCCTGTCTCTGGCTTTGGGATGGACCACAGCATGCATACTATTTACCTGGCACTCATTTAGACCCAGTCATAGGGGTGACAGCTCCTCTCTGTGTTGAAGAGATTCAGCCTACGGAATGCCCTCTTCAATTTCAACCTGGGTATTGCTCCTCAACGCCCTTCTTCCAAGCCTCAGTTCTCTCCCCTGCCCCTTTGTGATCAAATGCCTGCATAATTTATCCTTAACTCAGCTTTCAAATCTATGAGATCATGACAGTGACAGGCAACACTTGCAACTTCTATTGCTGCAGAGTCAATGCTTCACAACAACTACCCTTCATTATACTCATAGTCTCTGGAGGGGGTCACGAATTCAAAAGGGACAGTGCAGGAATGGCTCATCTCTGCTCTCCAATATCTGGAGTTGGAGCTGCCAAGACTTGAATGGTTGCTGTGGACTCAACTGGCTGGAGGCTCCTTTGCAAATCATGGCCGGGCTGAGGGGACTTGAAGGCTTAGCTTAGCTGAGATTGTGGATTTTTCTGTAGCCACTCCATGCTCCTTGGACTTTTCACACAATGGCAGCTGGCTTCTGAATGTGAGCATCTCAAGAACAATTATTTATTCCAAGAGAATCAGGCAACAGCTGGAAGCTGCATGGCTTTTTATCACCTATCTTTGGAAGCCACAAAATGTTGCTTGTGCTGTACTTGTATTTTTTTTTTAATTGAGGTCATATTGGTTTATAACATTGTGTAATTTCAAGTGTACATTATTGTATATCAGTTTCTGTGTATACTGCATCTTGTTCACCACCAATAGTCTAGTTTTTATCCATCACCGTGCATATGTGCCCCTTTAACCGTTTCATCCATCCCCCCACCCTCTTCTGCTCTGGTAACCACTAATCTGTTATCTTTATCCACGTGTTTGTTTATCTTCCACATATGAGTGAAATCATATGGTGTTTGTCTTTCTCTGTCTGGCTTATTTCACTTAACACAATACCCTCCATGTCCATCCATGTTGTTGCCAATGGGACAATTTTGTCTTTTTTTATGGCTTAGTATTCAATTGTATATGTATACCACATCTTCTTTATCCATTCATCAGTTGTTGGGCACTTGGGTTGCTTCCACATCTTGGCTACCATGAATAATGCTGCAATGAACACAGGGGTGCGTAGATCTCTTTGTATTGCTGATTTCATGTTCTTTGGATAAATACCCAGTAGTGGGATAGCTAGATCATATGATATTTCTATTTTTAATTTTTTGAGAAAGCTCCATATTGTTTTCCATAGTGGCTGCACCAATTTGCACTCCAGTCAGCAGTGTATGACGGTTCCCTTTTCTCTACATCCTCTCCAACACTTATTATTTTTTGTCTTGTTAATTATAGCCATTCTGACAGATGTGAGGTGATAGCTCATTGTAGTTTTGATTTGCATTTCCCTAATAATTAGTGACGTTGAACATCTTTTCATGTGCCTGTTGGCCATCTGTATATCTTCTTTGGAGAAATGTCTGTTCATATCCTCTGCCTATTTGATGGTCAGGTTTTTTCTGTTTTGTTGTTGAATTGTATGAGTTCTTTATATATTTCGGAAATTACCCCTTGTTGGATATATGATTGCAAATATTTTCTTTTCATTTTGTTCATGGTTTCCTTTGCCTTGCAGAAGCTTTTTAGTCTGATGTGGTCCAATTTGTTTATTTTTTCTTTTGTTTCCTTTGCCTGAGGAGACATGGTATTTGTAAAGATGCGGCAAAGACCAGTGTTAAAGAGTCTACCGCCTATATTTTCTTCTAGGAGTTTTATGGTTTCAGGTCTTACATTTCAAGTCTTTAATCCATTTTGACTTAATTTTTGTGTATGGTGTAAGATAATGGTCTACTTTCATTCTTTTGCATGTGGCTGCCCAGTTTTCCCAACACCATTTTTTGATGAGATTTTCCTTTCTCCATTGTATGTTCTTGGCTCCCTTGTTGAAAATCAGCTGTCCATAAATGTGTGGGTTTATTTCTGGGCTCTTGATTCTTTCCATTGATCTGTGTGTCTGTTTTTGTGCCAGTACCATGCTGTTTTGCTTACTATAGCCTTGTAGAATATGTTGAATTCAGGGAGTGTGATACCTCCAGCTTTGTCTTTTTTTCTCAGGATTCCTTTGGTTATTCGGCATCTTTTGTTGTTCCATATAAATTTTAGGATTCTTTGTTCTATTTCTGAGAAAAATGTCATTGGAACTTTCATAGGGATCACATTGAATCTGTAGATTGCTTTAGGAGGTATAGACACTTGAACCATGTTAATTCTTCTAACCCCAGAGCACAGAATATCTTTCCATTTCTTTGTGTCTTCTTCAATTTCTTTCAATAATGACTTATAGTTTTCAGTGTACAAGTCTTTCACCTATGGTGCTGTGCTCTTGGTTGTAGCAATCATAAGTCTATCTAGAGCCAAGGGAAGGGGATACAGACAGTCCTGACTTACAATGTTTGACTTATGATTTTTCCACTTAATGATGCAAAAGCGATGCACGTTCAGTAGAAACCGTATTTCAGATTTTGAATTTTGGTCTTTTCCTGGCCAGTGATATGTGGTATGATACTCTCATGATACTGGGTGATGGCAGCAGCTCCCAGTCAGCCCCATGATCATGAGGGTAAACAACCGATACACTTACAACCATTCTTTACCCATACAACATTCTGTTTTTCACTTTCAGGATAGTATTCAATGAATTACATGGGATATGCAACACTTGATTATAAAATAGACTTTCTATTAGATAATTTATCCCAACTGTAGGCTAATGTAAGTGTTCTGAGCACGTTACGTTAGGCTAGGCTAAGCTACGATATTCGGTACATTAGGCATATTAAATGCATTTTTGACTTAGAGTATTTTCAACTTACGATGGGTTTTTGGGGATGTAACCGAATCATAAGTCAATGAAGATCTGTATAGATAACTCCTCTTGAAAGAAGGAATGTCACAGAAATTGTGGAATTTTTTTTAAAACTGCCACACCAAATACAGGATATGCAATGTACGGTTTATTTTAATTTTTAAGACTTTTTGTAGTATAATTGATGTACAATGAACTGCATATATATAACATGTACAATTTGACAAGTTTTGATTAATATATACACCCATGAAATCAACAAAACAATCAAAATAATGAATATATCTACCACGCAATAGCTCTTATGTGCCACTTCCTGCCCCTTGTCCACAACCACTTGTCCGCTTTCTCTCACTACAGATTACTTTGCATTTTCTAGAACTTAATATTTGTTTGGCTTTTTCATTCAGCATAATTATTTTGAGATTCATCCATGTCATTCCCTTTTATAGCTGAGTAGCATTCCATTGTATGAATTTACTGTCACTAGTTAATCTATTCACCAGTTAATGAATATTTGAGTTTTTGTCATTTTGGGCTGTAACACAGAAAGCTTTCACATACAAATTTTAGTATGTCATATGCTTTATTCTCTTCATTAAATCCAAGAACCAATGGCTGATTCTTATGGTAGGTGTATTTTTACCCCTTTAAGAAATGGCCAAATAGTTTTCCAAAATGGTTGCACCATTTTGCATTTCTACCAGCAGTATATGTGGGTCCAAGTTCCTCAACATCTTTTCCAATACTTGCTTTGACCAGTTGTTTTAATTTTAGTCTTTCTAAATTTGCATTTCCCTGATGACTTGGGATATTGAACATCTTTCCATGTGCTCCTTTTTACTATCAGTATATTTTCTTTGATAATGTGTTCAAAACTTTTGCTGTTTTTAAAATTGGACTGTATGTTTCCTTACTATTGGATTTTGACAGCATTTTATATATTCTAGATACAAGTACTTTATCAGATGTATGCTTTGCAAAGATTTTCTCCCAGTTTATATCTTGTCTTCCCATTCTCTAAACAGTGACTTTTTAGAGTACAGAAATTTTGTTTTTAATTTTCATGAATTCTACTTTATCAATTTTTTAAAAAATAAATCAGGCATTTGAATCTGTATCTACTAAGAAATTGCCTATTCTGAAATCACAAAGTTTCGTTCCTCAGTTTTTGTCATAGATGCCCTTTAGCAAATTGAGGGAGGGTCCTTCTTATCCTACTTTGCTGAGTTCTGATCAGGAAAGACTGTTGAATTGTGCCAAAAGCTTTTTCTGACTCTATTGACACAACCATATCTGTTTCCTTTCTTAGTTTGTTAGTATTGTGAATTAACTTGATTGGTTTTCAAATGTAAATCCCAACTTGCAGCCGTGGATTAAACCCTGCTTGGCCCTAATGTGTCATCTTTTTTATATATTGTTGGATTCAATTTGCTAAGATTTCATAGAATTCTTTTTTGTAATATTGTTATTTGATTGTGGTATCAGGGTAATGCTGACCACATAAAAAACAATGGAGAATTAGTAACTCCTTTTCTATTCACTAGAAGAGTTTACGTAGAATTGGTGTTGTCTTCCTCAAATACTTTGTAGCATTCACCAGTGTAGTCATCTGGGCTTGGACTTTTCTTTGTGAGAAGATTTCTAACTACAATTGTATTTCTATAATAGATGAGGGATATTAAATGTCTTCTTGCGTGACCTTTGGTAATTTATGGATTTTAAAGAATTTATTCACTTCATCTAAGTTGTTGAATTTATTGACCTAAAGTTGTTCATATTGTCCCTTTATTATGCTTTTAATATGTGTGCAATTTGTAGTGATGTAACCTCTCTCATTCCTGACTGATAATTTGTGCCTTCTCCTTTTTTGTCCTAATTTATCTGATTAGAGGTGTATCCATTTTATTTATCCTTCCAAAGAATCATATTCTGTTTTCATTGACTTTTCTCTCTTATTTTTGTGTTCTTTTTTAAATTTGATTGATTTCTGCTCTGGTCTTTATTATTTTTCTTAGCCTACTTTGTTTTCCATTTTCTCCTTTTTTTCTGGTTTCTTATGGGGGAAGCTGAGATAATTGATTTGGAAACTTCTCTTTTAGAACATGTATCTAATATTAATGCCAAAAATTTGCACCTAAGTATTCCCTTAGCTGCATCCCACAAATTTTAATATGCTGGGTTTTCATTTTCATTTACATCAAAATACTTTCCAAGCTGTCTTTTGAACTATTCTTTGACCTACATGTGATTTAGAAGTGTATTACTTGGTTTTCAAATATTTGGGGATTTTCAAAATACATTTCTGTTATTGATTTTGAATTTAATTCTACTTTGTTCAGAAAAAAAAACATTGTAAGATTTAAATAGTTTTGAAATGATTTGTAACTATTTTGTTGGACACAGAACTCTATAAATGTCAGTTAGGTATATCTGGCTAATAGCATTGTTCAAAACATGTAGATTCTTCCTAATTTTCTTTCTACTTGTTCTATCAATTATTGAAAGGTCAGTGTTGAAATCTCAGACTACACGTGTGGATTTGTCTTTTTCTCACTTAATTTGTATTAGCTTTTGTCTCACATATTTCAAATGATGTATATAAGAACATAAAATAAAATTTTATTCATATGACTTCCTTTTTCGCTAGTAATATTCTTTGTTCTTAAATCTGCTTTGTTTGACATTAATAGAGGTCCTTCAGTTTTCTTTGATCAGTTTTAGTATGACATATTTATTCATTTGTTTACTGTTAACCTGTTTGTGTGTTTATGTTAAAATGAGTTTTCCATAGGAAGCATAAGAGTTCTATCTTTTGTTTCTTATCGAAGATGACAAGCTCTTAATTGTGATGTTTAGACAGCATACATTAATCTGGTTATTTGGGTGATTAGGTTTAAGTCTGCCATCTTGCTGCTTTTCTATTTTGTACTTTGTTCTTTTTTCCCTCATTTCTGTCTACATTTGTGTTGATTATTTTTTAGGGTTCAATTTTGCCTCCTTTGTTGGTTTATTATCTGTAAATTTTTAAAAAGTACTTGCTTCAGTGTTAGTGGCATAAAGCATTAACTAATTGCAGTCTATCTTTAAGTAACAATATACTGCATTGTGTAAGCTATAATCATTTTACAACAGAACAATTCCATTTGCCCTCCCGTCCTTTGGGTAAATGTCATATATACTACCTCTACATATGTTAAAGCCACAAAGTACATTACTATCATTTTTGCTTTAGAGTAAACCACCTTTTAAAAAAATATATTTTATATTTACCCAGTTTAATGCTCTTCATTATTTTCTGTAGGTCCAGATTTTTATCTGATATCATTTTTCTACTCCTTATAATACTTTTAGTATTTCTTTATTGCATGGTCTACCAGTGATGATTCTTTTATCTTTGATATGCCTGATTATTTCACCTTCATTTTTGAAAGACTTTTTTCCCACTGGTTATAAAATTCTACATTGACAGTTTTGGTTTCTTGTTTTGTTTTCCATTGTTAAAAATCGTAGTCCTCTGCCTTCTACCTTGTGTTGTTTCCAATGAGAACTCTGCTATCAATCTTATTGTTGTTACTCTTTGTGTAATATATCATTTTTTGAAGAGTTTTAAAACTTCTGTTTAATCCCTGATTTTAAGAAACATCATTTTGATGTGACTTGGGCAGTTTTCTTTAGTTTATTGTGTTTGGATCTTGTTAAGCTTCTTGGAGTTCTGGGTTTATACTTTTCATTTGGACATATTTCAGCCATTATTTCTTCCAGTATGGTTTTGTTTTTCCATCTCTCTTGTCTCCTTCAGAGACTCCAATTACACAAATATCAGGTTGCCTGAAATTGTCCTACAGCTCACTCATGCTCTATTTATTTTTTGTCAATATCTACTTCTTCTTTGTTTCACTTGGAATAATTTTTATTGCTGTGTTTTAAGTTCACTAATCTTTTGGTCTGCAGAGTCTAATCCGTTTTTAATTCTATTCAGTGCATTTTCATTTCTTACATTATAGTTTTCATTTCTAGACGTTTGATTTAGGTCTTCTTTGTATCCTCCATGGGTCTACTTGCCAGGCTAAATCTTTCCTCTGCCTTCTTGGATTTGTTTAACATGCCTGTAATAACCTTTATAAATGTTCTTGTCTTCTGATTCTATTATCTGTGTCATTTCTATGTCTGCTTTTATTTATTTTTTTCTTTTTATTATGAGTCATATTTTCCTATTCTTTTCCATGCCTGGAATTGTTTATTGGATTCCTGACATTGAAGATAATATCTAGTTAAGAGCTGGATTTTGTGTTCTTTTAAATACACTTGACCTTTTAGGTTACTTGGAAATAGTTTGATCCTTTAAGACTAACTTTTAAGTTTTAACAGGCAAGATAAGGACAGCCTTTAGTCTAAGACTAAATTTTCACCAATAAAAAAGATACTTATTTGATTTCCTAACCCAACATACTTCAAATAATGATATTTTTCCAATGTGATCAGCCAACCTAATTTGCCTGGACTGGATAGGTTTCCTAGGACATGGGGAGTTCCGTTCTAAAATAAGGACAATCCCAGGCATACTGGGATTATTGCTCATTCTTGGGGAACACAGATTATTCTAAGCTCTGTATAAGCTCAGAGAATCATTTCTTCTAATCTTTTTGTGTGGTTCTTTCTCTGATCTCAGGTAGTTTTCTCTCACTTATGTGCTAACCATCCCCAGTAGAAGACCTTAGGGGAACGCCTGCGCATCTCTGGAGCTCTCGATGTGTAGCGCTCCCCTCTTGTATTCTGCCCTACAATCCCTAGCCTCTTTGGTGTTGCCAGACTCCCAAACCATCTCTTCAACTCAGGCAGACTGGAAAGCTCTACCTAGGGTCCCTTCCTTGCCATTCAGCCTGTAAATTGGAGCAATCTTAGGACTCACTCTGTTGGTTTTCCCTCTCTCAGGAGTTCCTGCCCTGTGTTTCCTGATGTCCAATGACTGAAAATCATTGTTTAATATATTTTGTTCAGCTTTTTAATTGTTTCAGGAAAGATGGCAATTCTGGTTTCTGTTACTCTTTCTTAGTTGCAGTCAGAAGTCTTCAATGGATTTATACAAGTTAACTTAATATTTGTTGTATATTTATTGAGTGTCAGCTAATAAATAATGTTATTAGAACACATAAAATTATTTTAGGGGCCGGCCCCGTGGCGTAGCGGTTAAGTGCGTACGATCCGCTGCTGGAAGCACAGGTTCGGATCCCGGGCACGCACCGATGCATGCCACGCTGTGGCGGCATCCCATATAAACTAGAGGAAGATGGGCATGGATGTTAGCCCAATGCCAATCTTCCCCAGCAAAAAGAGGAGGATTGGCATGGATGTTAGCTCAGGGCTGATCTTCCTCACAAAAAATAAAAAATAAATAAAATAAAATAATTTTAAAGAAGTAGAAAATAAAACTGACTAGCTTACTTAAATAGCTATCTCTCTCATTTTAAATAAAGAAGTAAATATAAAATAACAGGATAATTTTAAAAGTAGATTATAAGATAAGCAACATGGGCTCATAAGAATGAAATTCAATTGTGAAGTTTTATATATGTTTAAAATAATGAGATATGTGAATGATATAGAACACAACAGATATAAATTGATGTGAATATTAAAAAATAAAACCTCTTTATTTGATACTTACTGAAGTAATTATATGTGTAATGACATGGTGCCTGGGAGTTTTGTTAAAATATTCCAGGAAAGACAAAAGCAAAACCAACAAGTCAGAAACAACAATAAAAGTGAATGTGTGTATGAAAAATGATAGATGAAATGTTGTTAATTGTTGAAGCCTGTTGTTGGACATAGAGTAATATATTCTACTATTCTGTTTTATTTATTTTCTAATAGTCATTTATAATAATTTATTTATTTAAAAAACAGAAGTAAGAATAAAAACTCTCAATTAAAAATGGAGAATGATTGGGCTATTGACTCTTGACTAGCACCTTGTTAGAGATTAGGAGTTTTGTGGCAACATTTGATCAGGAAGATAATGTGGTCAAATGTGAATGATAATCTCATCTCAGTAACTAAAAGAGATTCATGGTGAAATGAAACCTAATCATTTAGGCAGTAGGAAGACAAGTGTAGTTTAACATAGGATCAATACATGATAGTATGCAATAGATATTTAGAAGCGTGGGACTGGAAAATGAGGAGAGAGAGATAGACAATGAGATTCCCAAAGTCTTCTTAACTTAGGAAATAGAAGAGGTCCAACAAACGAACTTTGGAGGATATAGGTAATGCTTGAGGCATAAAAGAAGTTTGATGATTGACTAATTAAATAAACTGAATCATTTCAAAGTTAGAGTTAATACCTGAGTTGAGGGAGAACTTTAAAGACTGAATTATGCCCTGGATATTTGACTGGTTTGATAGAGAACCAGGAAAATCCAATGGAGCAGAAGCCAAGCATGGAAGTGGACAGAGAGATATAAACCAAATGAAGTACAATTAACATGCATAATGAAAACTTAGACGATGCCAGTGAATTTGGAAATTAAAAGCATTTAAGCATTTAATTTTATTAGATTTCAAATCATCATGTAGAGTGATTAAAAGGGAATAATTATGAGGAACAGGAATAGTATTTGTGATTTATTATTTTGAGACATTTAGCTATGACAAAAAGGAGCAAACGTGATGATTTAAAGGAGGATAAGATTTGATTGATTTCCACCTCATTTGACAAAAAGGATTCTGGAACAGATTTGCAAAGCTCAAGAGCTAGTGGGGGAGGAAAGATTTGAAAGGTTTGATGAAGTAGTTGCTCCAGATTCTAGAAAAAACAATGTGATGGAATTAATTATGTAACAGAAAGGGCGTTCAGTTTTGGAAGATGGACAAAGATGAGAGTAAAAAAAAGAAGGGTACCATTAGAAAAATTCTTAAGCCTGCAATTTAGAGGGTTCACGTGAGGTAAATTTGCTGTAAGTAAAGAAGTCAGAATTCACCTATGGAAAGTGAAAGTTTATATGTAGTTAGTTTTAAGGGTGGAAGATGTGGATTTGCATTAGAATAGAAACTGACCATATTAGGGAGATCCAAAAAGATGTCTATATTAGCAGAGAGATCTGCTGAGACTTGCCGCCTATAGCTGCCCGAAAGAATTGTATCCGGTGTGGTGTTAGGGAATATCTCTATTGTCTGTTGTATTTAATTTGTAGAGAGTGTTGTCTGCATAATTTGTCATTTTTATTTAACACTTATATTTGAGCATATCATCAAACTGATGGCTTATTCAAACTGATAAAAGAATACAAACCATTTAATAGTTTGATGGAGTGTGGCTGCATGTCACATAATAACAGCCTTTAAAAAGATCCATGTTTTAAAAATGTTCCTGGAGGTCCTCATGGAATTTAAACTACTGACTAAGTATCATGAGCCAGAAGACATAAACTGCAGTTTAATAGCAAGACTCGGTGGCGCTGGGAGGCCTAAAAGAGAAGGATTGGTGTAGTTTCTGCTTAGTACATGCCCACGAGTGCTATTATTGATCTTATGATATGAGGTTTGTAATTAATATAAAAGCAATGATAAAGCCTTGAGGTTTCTTTCATTTGTTTTTTTTTTCTTTTTTTGCCCTATTACACGGTACAAGAAAAAAAGCCATTTTTACAGGTATATTTTTTTTAAATGATTTGTTAATGGAGGAGTGGGTGGTTGATTTTATAATTGGCTTTGAATAAACATACAAAAAGAAGTATCCAGATTATTACTTTTCAGAAAGTTAGACACAGGAAAGAGTACATTTTAAATTGTCAGACTTAACAACACTGACTCAGTTTTTATGCAGCTGGGGTAGCTATATGATCATATGCTATGCTTTAGATTTTGCTTAAAATTATATATATTCTTTGCCCACAATACTAGGAAATGCTGAATTCTAATTATTAATTGAGATAAATTAATTTAATAAAATGTATTAAATGAAGGTGATAAGCTGGTACAAAATCTGAACTACCTTGTAAAATCTTCCTCAAATCTTCTGAAACTGAATTCTAAAATACTTTGGAAAAACTAGTTTAAAACTCAACTTAAAAACTATTTTCAAACCCAACTCCCTTGATTGGGCAATTACAGAAAAAAACAAAAACACTGTGTTTTTTCTTTAGGAGAGCAGGAATAAACATATGTAATGAATAGTTAACAACAACAGAGAGATGTTCATGAAATCTTGCAGGAAAAAAATCCTGTAATTCAATTTTATAATACTCTTCTTAATGTCTAATTATACTAGTGCAAATTTATTTTAAAATTGGAATTCATAATCTGATGGTCGTTAAAAAAATTTATATCAACCTTTCTTGTATTATTTGACATTACTGTGTCTCTTCTGGTCTCCTATGTTTTTGACTGTTTTCCTCTGGGCTTTTTAAATTCATTTTCCACTTTCTGGTCTCTGAGAGCCCATAAGTCCCTGTCTTTTGCCCTAGTTTCTCTCCCTTACCTACTTTTTCTCCCAAAGAGCATCTGCTCCCGTGGATTCAGCTATAAACTGGACATAGATAACTCTCCAATTTTCGTGCCTCTGTTACTTTCTCGCCTTCAACTTTGCAGTGGCTCTTCATTGGCACTTAGGATAACATCTCAGTGTTAAAAAGTCCCACAAAATCTGGCTTACCTTTCAGACACAATTTAAACACTTGGCAGATGTGCTCCCACTCGTGAGAATATTCCCCTGGTCTTTTGCTAGCTAAATCTTACTCATCCTTCAAGTTTTAACACAAATATCACGGCCTTGAGAGGTCTTATCTGATAGCCACAGTACAAATTAAGTCCTTTCCTTTTTATTTTATAATATCCTGTTCTTTTTCCTCAGGGACTATATCAGAGTTTGCAGTCACGTATTTATTTACATGACTCTGTGTGTGGTATCTGTCATTGATCCTATGCTGTAGGCACCTTGCGGATGGGAGCCATACCAAATATCCTCATCATTCTATACTGAAAAACAAATACAAGAGGCTCAATAAATATGTAAGCGAGTGGACCAATCAAATGCTTTGTTACTTAGGAGCTAAGTTATATTTCCAATTGTTTTGGGGATTTATATAGGTAGATAAATGTCATCTCTGCAAACTCATCATGTCAAAAACCACATTTAGGGGCCGGCCTGGTGGCGCAAGCGGTTAAGTGCGCGTGCTCCGCTGCGGCGGCCCGGGGTTCGCTGGTTCGGATCCCAGGCGCGCACCGACGCAGTGCCTTGGCAGGCCATGCTGTGGCGGCGTCCCATATAAAGTGGAGGAAGATGGGCACGGATGTTAGCCCAGCGCCGTCTTCCTCGGCAAAAAAAGAGGAGGATTGGCAGATGTTAGCACAGGGCTGATCTCCTCACAAAAAAAAAAAAAAAAAAAAAAAAACTACATTCACCTTTCCTTGAAAGAGGATTCCCCCCTCAACTCTACATTTTATAAACCTGGAATTGTGATTGATTTTATTTGTTTGCTTATTTTATTTGTTCCTCTCCATTTTATTATTTATTTATTTATTATTTTATTTGTGAGATAATTTTATTTCTTCATTCATGATTGCTCTTGGTTTCTCATTTTTTTCCTCCTCCCTGCAACAAAATTAATTTCCATATAAACATCTAATAAAAAATACCAATTCAGCTTATATGTATATTTTCTTGTGAGCTGCAATGTGTTTAGAAGAGTGGTTTCTATTCCTGGAAGCACAATTTCACGTCTCTTTGTCACAAACGCATAGTCATCCTTCAGGTCTCTGCTTAGGTGTCACGATGTCATAGGAAAAACTTTGTGGACTGTTGCCTCAAATTGCTTCCTAGAAGATTCAGACACTGAGATGGAATTTAGTGGGCTGAATGTCATTTAAGGGATTAATTGGAGTTGATATTTTAGAAGGAAGGAAGGGAAGCATGATTGGGCCACAGGAGAAGTTGGTCTGTGATGCTGGCCTGATCACCGCCTCAGCTGACATGCAGGGAGCTCTGGAGCTAAAATGGCCCATCAGAGTTGTACTGTGTTGGTTCAAAATGTCTTGACTTTTATATGTCCACCTCCATCAATCATTGGATGTGGGCCACCCTCAGAAGAGACTGAGCTCTGATCTCGGATAAAGTCATGTGGCTTTCCAAAGGTGAGGCAATCCCTGAAGCAGGTAAACACATCCACACCCACATGTCCTTACTTGGTAGAACTGGGTAACACACAATGGTTTCCACCGCAACCATTAAACTTGAACTAGTGCAAGTGTTTTGTATACCCCTTTCCAATTCAAAGGAGACTTCCGAGTTATTCATACACTTTTATTTATTTTATAAAAAAGAAAATGTCTAAAGAAGTTTTGAAAAAAACACATTATTCAAATCTAGGATTTGTTAGTTTAGGATTCTAGAGTGTTCTTTTATTCAGAGGATCACTTTGTGCTTTAAAATATTTTTAAATAAAAAATAAACACAAAATATTAGTTGCCTTTTTCATGCCTCCGATATCATGCCGTATTTATCCAAATCATGGAATCTGCCAAACTTATTGCAATTTTCTCTTTAGTTATGTATTGATCGTTATTCTCCAAATTTGCGCAAAGATAATTTCTCCCTCAGTTTAACCTTTGAACCTAGTAAAATGCCAGGAACATAGCAGCAAATCCACCACATACGCTTTCAAATGAATAAGAACTGTTGTATGTCAGACTCCACAGATGTAGATGAAGTGGAAACTTGCCGCCTGACTCCCCCACATAGCTTGCCTATGAATCATGAACCTTACAAATTCAGGAAGTACAAGACTACAGGCTCATGAACAGACCTGGGGCACAAAGTTCTGAAAGAGTGGTCAAACTGGACTCTCAGTTCCAAGGAGAAGCACTTTCATCCCAGTTTCTCACTCTCTTAAGCACTTCTTTTTGATCTTTTAGTTAACTTGGCATTTGCGTGTTGATATATTTAACTCCTGAGTTTGTAAACCTCTCTTCAAGAATTTTTACTAAAATTAGAACTGGGCTATCTCATATTTCATGCAAGCTAGCCCATGGGGACCTACTCCAACACCCAGGCTTCCACTCAAACCCCATCCCAACGTCAGAATTCGACCATTACATAATCACTAATGAGCAAGTACAGAAAGTGACCTGAGGAAGAGGGGAATGTGTTGACAGCTAATGGTGGGTACTGAAGAGATTCATTTCCATAAGTAACACATCACATATTCCTGGCTTAGATCTTGTATTGAAAGAATTTAGGATTAATTTAATGGAATCAACTTATTTTTTTTCTAGAGTTTCTATTGTTCCATGTTTGAGTAGACATATCTTTAAATGTCCAAAGGAAAAACTCTGCATTGTAGTAGCTAAGTCCTAAAGCTGTATTTGTGAATTTAAGCTTTTTATGTACATATTCACATACAACTGTTCTAATTATTATTTAATATTTCATATAAGTCAATTTACTTTTGTTACCCATAAAAACTTTTTAAGAAAGTATTTTATCACTGTGCTAAAATTTTTAAAATAACTGTCATTCTCACCAAAAGAAATTGACCAATAATTATTATTATATATTAAACTGGATTTCATGAAAAATTACTTTACATTTTATCATGAGAACATGCCCTATACATTAGAAAATACTTTCCTAAGTATTAGTTTAGCTATTCTTCTTTCCTTGGTCTTTCACATCCCATATAGTTTAAAACTAGAGATCTGACACAGTTTGAGAAGAATAGCCCTATAATTATCAACATTTTGTGAATTTATGAAGTTCCTGAACCTTAAATATAAGAACTACAGAATAAAAAAAAGATTTAATTATTACCTTACATAACTTTAATGAGCAGAATTTCTATTCCCTAGTGAGGTTCATTAGTGAAAATATTAAAAAGTGTTGGGACTTAAAGTTAACCATAAGGATATTTTATCATCCTAGATGATATTCAAATCTGTCACTTCGCTTTAAATAAGATTTACAATGGGAAAGCTAGAAAGCTGAAAACCCTTATTTTCTCATGAAATCATAGGGTTGGCAGAAACTTTGAGAAGTCATGTAACTCCATCACCTAACTTTAAAGTTGGAAACATCTAAGCTATTCCAACCCTGAAATTCTGTTCTATATTGAGACACCAGTATCAAAAGAAATTTTAACTCCATTTTCAGGGATATTTTTTCAGAAGTAACACCTTTAGCATAGTTGGAAATCTGAGCATTTAAGGCAGTGCCATATAGCTGAGGGTACTGAATGTTTGTTGACTGACTAAATGACTTATTTAATCTGAAATAGAGAAATAGACAAATTGTAAATCGTCTTTTAAGGATAATGCTTAAATCACCTTTACCTTCTATTTTCTAAACTAAAAGTCTCAAGTTACATTTTAAATAACCCAGCAATTCTGAAAATTTGTAAAGATTTATAGTCTTTAAAAGGTGGAATTTTGCAATAGAAATAATTTTCACATATTGAAATAATTTGCAATTAGAGCAAGAAGTTTTCAAAAATCCAATTTTCCACACTCTAATTCTCATACTACTATTTTCCTTTGTATTACTCCATTTCATAAGTTATCAGAAGAAAAAAAGGCCTATGATATATTCCCCAAGTTTATGGCTTTGTCATTACTTATTGGATATCCTAAGTATAACTATTCTTATTTAGGGTAGGAATGAATTCTTTTTTGCTAATATTTCCTTTTTACTATGCTACTTTCATTGACCTTTATAAAACATTACATTATCAAATAAAAAGGTTTATGGGAAAAATGGTTAATGATATTATGGTATTGAGATAATATGAAATATTTTAGTATGAAAGATGGGTAATATTTTAAAAGATTCACAAATCACAGGTCAAATAAGTTTTCCATTCATTTTATTTTACAGAAATGGATATTTCCAATATCTGCATTGTACATGCAGTTAATTTTTTAAAGGGGTAAAATCAGAGTAGCGACTAAAGCTTTTCAACCAAAAGAATATCATGTAGACTGGGCGATCCGTAAATGCCCTCAATGATTTCTTTCTCCTGATATCAGTTTGAGCCTCCCTCCCAAACTGAATAAGGCTCACTTTTGTATCAAACAGGATCTTGTAGAAAAAACGGACTGCGACTTCCAATCTAGTTGGCAAAAGACATTGTTCCTTCCACCTTGCTCTCTCGGTTCACCAGCTCTGGGGGAAACTAAGCGTCAGGCCATAAGCACACTCTAGGAGCCTTATGGAAAAAGTCACACGGCAAGAAACTGTTGGCCTTCTGCCAACAACCAGCACTAACTTGCCGGGCATTTGAGTGAGCATCCTTGGAAGCAGATTCTAGCCCCAGGTAAGCCTTAAGAAGACGACTGCTCTGGCCCGCATGTTAACTGCAATCTCATAAGGAACCCTGAGCCAGACACACCAAGATACTTGACCCACTAAAACTGTGCGAGATAATAAAAGGATATTGTTTTAAGATACTAAGTTCTTGGGTAATTTGTTAAGTAGCAATAGATAACTAATACATTATCCTAACCACTCTTAAGAAATAAGAGGAATAGATTGCTTCATCTTTTTTTCTGATTATAAAAGTAAACCATTGCCTTGTTCTTAAATATCAGTTTTGTGTTTGGAACATTACAAATCAGATAATACATGAAACACGCCAAAAAAAGTCAACAAATTCTCAGCTGGACACAGAAGATGTCTTTGATGTAAACCATTATCTATGATTTTCTAGGGACATGGACACATATAGATAAGGTTACTGAACACATATAGATAGGGATTTTGAATGGATGAGGAGGATTAAACAAAAACCCCAAATCTGTGATATTTAGAAGACTCAAATTTGGACATTGGTTTAATAAACTTTGCACACATTCATAGACACTAAATAGGTACATATCCATTTATATGTAACACATTGTTTTTTATAAGAAATAAGTTTTGGTATGCAAGTAATGTGGGGAAAGAATAATTAACATAATCAGTCAGCAGCCATCATAGACTGAATGGAACTCAGCAAGTGAACCTAAGAGCTAAAATAGTCTGTGTAATAAAGTGCACACACTTCAGCTCCATATAACTGCAAAGTTATATGCTGTACATTGAAGCTACCAGAGTAAGGATTTTAAAATAAACATGACTTTGTCTACTCAATGTTTTGTTGTTATTATTATTACTTTTTATTAGTTTTTGGTTTTTGTTTTGGATTACAGACTTTACATGAATAATCCTTATTGGTAGGTTTCCTGTCTTGAAGTTTCTTCTTTTTTTGGTCACTGCTCCATTTTCCAAGATGAGATAACATGGAGAATTTGCTCCAACAATTGTTCTCAGTACTTTCATGATTTTACTTATTGCAAATCAGTCTTTATTTTGTAAAAGATTTGGAGTTTACTTTAGAGTAATTTACAAAGTAGGCAGAGTCACGCTGGACGTTGCACACCCAGGGGTAAAGCTGTTCACGGAGATGGAAATGGAAATGGCAACTCTGGAGGTGCAAGTTTGTACAAGGTAGCCCTTGGTAGACACTTTTTACTTTAAATACAGTTAGTCATTTATTACAAGCCAACATATTGAACATAACATTCCTTTCCATTGAGATAAAAAGATACTTCTAAATTTTCACCTCTATAGTTCTGTTTCTGGATTTTCTTCTCAGTACTTGGATTTGTCTTTCTATTTTTGTCATTTCTATGCTGTTCAAAGTTTTAGCTTCCTAGCTGAAGCTGTGCAAGTTTTCTCTTCTTTTTTATCTTGCAATTCTCTTATTTTCTATATTTCTAGATGACTTTTGGATAATTTTATAAAATTACAAGAAAAACTATGGGATTTTTAGACTTGAATAACATATATATACATTGCTGAGGAAAAGAGACACTGTAACAAAATTGAGTTTACCACTCGTGAATAAGGAAAGAATCTTTCCATACTTTACTTATAATTTTTAGTAATCTCTAAGTCTAACTGATTTTCTTCAAACAGGTCACACTTTTTTACTGTTACTTTTTTTTCCTTTGGTGAAGAAGATTGGCTCTGAGCTATCACCTGTTGCCAATCTTCCTCTTTTTGCTTGAGGAAGATCGTCACTGAGCTAACCAGGCTGACCCCCTACACTTACTTTTTATAACTGTTTTTGAAATTTAATGAATAGCCTCTCGTGTTTGTGCATGTGTATGTGTACTTTTGGGCAACTTACTGATTGAGTTAATTTTATCAGATTTTAGTTTCAAGATGTAATTATAGTTTTATTGGAAAACTTATTCTCTACATATAAAGAGTTTAAATATCATAGGGCCTTGCTACTTAAAGGAGGTTCAGCCATCAGCAACATTGGAGCTACCTGGGAGCTCATCAAAATGCAAAATCTCAGGCCCCACCCAAGATGTATTCATTCAGCATCTGCATTTTTGGAGATGCCCAGGATATATGGACGTACATTAAAGTCTGAGACACAGGATCATAGAAGGCATCTCTTCTTTAAAAGTAAATCATTGGTAAAATGTTTAGGAAAAGACTTTTCTTTGACATTTTTTATTATATCCACTATGGTTTATTCAGATTTTATTTTTTCTTGCCTCTATCTTTGATAGTTTGTAATATTTTTCTCATGTTTCGCACACATACACACACACAGAAACATACACGCATACTCTTGGCCACAAATTTTAAAGAAGTTTCATATGTGTGTGGTTTGTGTTAGAAATCTATTTCATATATATTTACTGATAATTAATGTCATAAATATGATTTTCCCTATTTAATCTTTGTTATGCATGCCAGATGTTTGTCTATTAATTTTAATCTTGTCAATAAAATTCAGCTGTGCTATTTTAATTTTTGTCATGTTTGTTAAGGAATAATTTAGATATCATGAAATTAATTCTATTTAGATACATAATTTGAGGAATTTTGACGAACACATACAGTCCTGTAACTATCACAGGATCAGGATATACAAGATTTCCATCACCGTAAAGTTGTTTAGTGTGCCTTTGCAGTCAGTCTCCTATCCTGCTCCCACCCCAAACACCTGGCAATTACTGATATGTTTTCAGCCCCATTTGTTTTACTTTTTGAGAATATTACAAAAATGGGTTAACACGGGAGGTATAACAACCCAGAAGTTTGGGATCAGTGCAGTACAACTCTAATTGGCAATTTTAACTTCAGAGCTTCCTGTGGGGTGAACCAAGGCAGCCTTACAACTTGACTTCTCCCTCTGG
Source organism: Ceratotherium simum simum (assembly GCF_057802395.1). NCBI lineage: Eukaryota > Metazoa > Chordata > Mammalia > Perissodactyla > Rhinocerotidae > Ceratotherium > Ceratotherium simum. The sequence continues at coordinate 26,637,615 of NC_141907.1, read as the reverse complement.
ACAACCTTGCTTTCTCTCCTGCCTTCTACAAGTTGTTTCCCTAATAAACATTCTTCCCACTAACCATCCGCTTCTCTCCCCACTGCCAAGATAGAGACCTAGGACAATGGTCAACAAAGGTTTTCCTTGAGGGGGAAACTTACAGGATGACTACATTCCCTCAAAAAAAGCCTGAGTGGTGGGGCCAGCCCCGTGGCACAAGCGGTTAAGCACGGGCACTCCTCTGCAGCTGCCCAGGGTTTACTGGTTCGGATCCCGGGCGCACACCGACGCACCGCTTGGTAAGCCATGCTGTGGTGGCGTCCCATATAAAGTAGAGGAAGATGGGCATGGATGTTAGCCCAGAGCCAGTCTTCCTCAGCAAAAAGAGGAGGATTGGCAGATGTTAGCTCAGGGCCGATCTTCCTCACAAAAAAAAAAAAAAAGCCTGAGTGATAATGTTTTCACCAATGGAAAAAAGCCCTTGTAAACACCCTGCATCAAATAATAAAATGGAAATTTAGGCTCAAATCATATTTTTAGCTAAATTCTCATGTGAGAATGTATATTTTGTTTGCAGAGAGGAAATAAAAGTGGAAATTCAGCAAAAATCATAGATAAAGAATAAAATTTTTGATGGAATGTAATCATGTTGGAGAGGAAATAACATAAAAGAAAATCAAGTGGAATCCAAGTTCATAAATGGAGAGTTGAAGATTTGCTATGTGGTTAACACTGTGCGCTAGGCAGAGAGTAAGACGGAAATAGTTAAAGCAAAGATATTCTAAAAGAAAAAATGTGAAAATATATAACACACTAACCTGAATCAAAAGAAAGTGGAAGTAACTACATAAATCAACTTTAGGAAAAATAGACTTCAGAAAAAAAAAAAAATTACCAAAGATATGGGATGACATTACCTATTAAAAAAGGAAGTACTCATAAAGGGAACATAAAAATCTGGAGATGCATTTAACACAAAGCCCCAGAATACAAGCATAAGAAGATGAAATAAGTCAAAGGAAATATAGACAAATCCAAAATTATAGTGAATTTGGAATGAATAATAGTTCATGACTGCTCTCATTATTTGAAGGGGAAATAAAAGTAGGCAGAGAATCAGTAAGAATACTGAAGCACTGAACACTAATAGCTAACTTAGGCTAAATGACATTGATAGAACACACTGACTTGAACAACAGAAAATACATTCTTTCAAGTTCCCATGGGACATCACTGAAATATACCATATCCTACACCATAATACAAATTGCATTTGTCCTAACCAACATCAAAGAATCCAAATCTTGTGCAGTGTTTTCTCATAGCACAACAGAATTAAATTAAACATCAATAACAGAACGATGTCTAGAATATCTTAAAATAATTGGAAACTACACATCACACTTCTAAATATCAAATGGGCCAAAGAAGAAGCCATAATAGATATTAGAAAAAAATATCAAAATAAATTCAAAACAAACATATTAAGATTTGTGAGGTACACCTAAAGAAGTGTTCAGAAGGAAATTTAGAGCATTAGATACTTATATTAAAAGGAATTGTCTCAGGGGCTGGCCCGGTGGCGCAAGCAGTTAAGTGCGTGTGCTCTGCTGTGGCGGCCCGGGGTTCGCAGGTTCAGACCCTGGGCGCACACTGATGCACCACTTGTCAAGCCATGCTGTGGCAGCGTCCCATATAAAGTAGAAGAAAACGGGCATGGATGTTAGCCCAGGACCAATCTTCCTCAGCACAAAGAGGAGGATTGGCATTGGATGTCAGCTCAGAGCTAATCTTCCTAACAAAAAAAAAAAAAAGGAATTGTTTCAAATCAGTGATCTCAGCTTCTGATACAAAATATCCTATCTATCTTCAAAGTTATAATTAAAAAGTCAAGGTATAGGAAATGGCCACAATCTTTTCTATTTTTGTCAGTGATCTTGAAAAACACTGTAAAGGCTAAACTTATTTTTGTTATTTTAAGTCTGACATACAGAAAATTTGATAATTAGAAGACATAGTCAAGACATTAAAATTGGTTCTACATTTGTATAGTGATTCTGTACCTTTTTCTAAAGTATTTAAGTAAGCTTTCCAGGTTCAAGAAATAAATATATTTTAATGACTTTTAAGTTACAAAATCAGCACCATTATTGTAGAATAGATTAACAGGTTTTAGTAAACATTTCTAAGATTTAGCTTTTTGAATTTCCTTTAATCTCTATTATATCTAACAGATATGTGCTGTGGTTTATGCAATTAATATTTTCTAAATGTGGCTAATATTTCCGTAAAGATGTACCTAAACTAAAGACAGACCTCTAATGCCATTAACCTGCTGTACAGTGTCTATTTTTGTCCCCTTTCCGTATACACATTTTGAATTTTCAAGAGCTCCTCTTTGTTTTTCATTTTTGTGAGACATTCACGTGGAATCTCATTAAGTTGGCAAAATATACTCTTCATTCACAGTCTTCCTGGACCTGAATTGTCTTCTCTTTCCAAAGGCAGGCCCTTCCTCATTTCAGAAATCCATGTTCCTTACAAAAATGTAAAATACTACCCAGAATCAAAATATTTAATAAATAATGTACAATTATTCATATGCATTGCTTCTCTATAAATTTTATAAGTACTTTTAAACACGGGGTAAATTTTCTGTTTATTGGAAGGGAAATAACATAACCTCTAAATGTACAAATTAAGTAATCTTGGCCAAAATTTAAAAATATGACAATAAAACTAGATCTTTCCTCATGTCTACCTTGTCTTTTAAATGTAAGATCAGACAAAGCCCTTTCTCTGTCTGCTTTCAGAAAAAGTCTATGTTCTAATGTTTCAACTAGGGATCCTTTGTGTACAACCAGAGGACGGCAGCCTCTTGGGATTGACATAACGCCTTTTGAGTAATTTTATTTTCTGCTGTCATTGATTCCGTAGTCCCACTTACTCACTCCCTTCAGAGTATTTATGCTCAGAAACTGGAGTTTTCTTAAAGCAAATTGATAATGCAATAATTTACTTTAGTATTATCATTGACATAACATGGCTTTCTCAAAGTTTTTGATCCTGGAACTTCAGTTTTTCTAAATTATTTGTAATACTGTAATGATATTGCACATTTTATCAGACACCTCTAAACCTCAGAAAGCATCAGTTATTTTTTTAATACTAAAGTCATTTATTTTATGTACACAACACTAGGGAGAAAACAAAGCACTGCTGAATAAGGCGTAAAATATAGGGAGACTTTCTTTATTGTTCTATTTGTATTATCAGTCTCCAGTGTGAAGATTAGTAAGACAATGCAAACTTAGTCTCTCTTCATTGACATTTTTAATCTAAGATATGAGAAGTAATAATAGTATTACTATACATATAAATAATTAGGATATTTCTAAAATGATGAGTTAAAGTCAATAATTTAATAAAGATATCAGAAAAAAACTGGAAGGTAACCAAAATACAAAAAGAGCTAGGAAACTTATAAATTGTGTATTAGCTATGCTACTTGAACTTAGAACAGTTGCTGGCACATTGTAGATATTTAATACATTCAAGAACTATTGTTTAAATGAATGATTGAATGGCATGATTGAACAATTTTTTAAAGGTAAACATGGGAATGATATCCATGTATTGTATTAACAAGGTAACGTCTTTTTTGATTCACAAGAACTATCTTCTATGTTAACTGATGTTGTCTACTTAAAATATACTTAAACGTTAAAACACAAATATGCACACACACGCTCACTCATACACCCACAAAACGAAGGGCTTCATATAGGACAATCTATGCATGGGCCAAAAACCTTGGTCAACACTTCACCAAAGAACACATTCAGATGGCAAATAACATTTGAAAAGATACTTCATATGTTACTTCACACATACTTCACTATGTCATCACGAAAATGCAAGTTACAACAGTAACAAGACACCCTTACATACCCATTAGAATGGCCAAAATCCGGAACACAATCGATAACAGAATACTAAATGCTGATAAGGATGTGGAGCAACAGAAATGGTCCCTCATTTCTCATGGGAATGAAAAACAGTATAGCCACTTTGAAAGACAGTTTGGCAGTTTCTTACAAAACTAAACAAACTCTTACCATATGATCCAGCAGCCACACTCCTTGGTATTTATCCAAAGGAGTTGAAAACTTATTTCTACGCAAAAGCCTACTTTATAGCTGCTTTATTCATAATTGCCAAAACTTGGAAGCTACCAACGTAATCCCTCAGTAGTTGAATAGTTAAATAAAGTGTGTTACATCCAAATAATGGAATATTATTCAGTGCTAAAAGGAAATGAAGTACCAAGCCATGAAAAGACATGGAGGAAACTTAAGCGCATATTACTAAGTGAAAGAAGTGAATCTGAAAAAGCTACATACTGTATAGATTCCATCTATATGACATTCTGGAAAAGGCAAAACTATGGAGACAGTAAGAAAGATCAGTGGTTGACAATGATTAGTGGGGAGAAAGGAATGGATAGGCAGAGCACAGAAGATTTTCAGGGCAGTGAAAGTAATTTATATCATACTATAATGATGGAGACACATCAATATACATTTGTCCAAGCTCATAGAATGTACAACACCAACAAAAGTGAACCATAATATCAACTGTGGTCACTTACTGATAATGATGCGTCATTGTAGATTCATCAGTTGTAACAAATGTACCACTACGTTGCGGATGTTGATCGTGGGAGAGGTTTTGCATGTGTCTTCCTCTCCATTTTGTTGTGCAATTAAAACTGCTCTAAAAAAATAAATTTTATTACAGAAAAAAAGAAAGCTATGGCCCCCGCATATTTGTTCTCTTTCCCTAACTTACATCTTATTATGCTCACTTTTTCTTTCCTGGGATTACACATGACAATAAAATATTGTCACACATGATTTAGCCTCAAGCTTTCTTTCCTACAGATCCTGAACTAAGATAAGGAGGAAAATGTTTAAACAAGAAAATAAAATGAATAATATTTTTATGTCCTTGGTTTCCAAACTTTAAAATCTCTAGAGGAATGGAGAGGAGTTCTAGTACAGACATTTGAGAACACAATGTAAAGGAAGGAAGAAAGGGAAAAGATTGGAAAAAGCAAGGAGTCGATGGGACTTTGTGGGTTCCAAATATAGACTGCAACCACCCATCACGAGATTCATAGGTAGACAGCAAATTTCAAAACAGTTTTGTAGAAGTTGAGAGCAATTAGAGTTGTGTCCTTATTCCCAGGCAGAGTCTCCAAGGAAGCTGTAACATCTAAAAGAAGGAATTCTTAGCCAGGAATTTTAAGCAGAAAGGGCTGTAGAAACCAAATATGGACAGAAGGACCTCCTCATCCAAAGTCTTGGTGTATATAGTCTATCAGGCAGATATTTGTCATGAAAAATGCACATAATGTATTTAATTTTAGGTTTGTACCAATCTATTGATAGTATTACTTCAATGGTGAATGCTCAGCAGAATACCTAATAAAATATTTTAGTTTCAATATTTTAAATACTTCAGCTTCTAGGATTATCTTACTAATATAATTATGATTTGGGAGGGAAAAGTGACTTTTAATTTTTTATAATGTTTCTTATTGCAGAAGGGCTCAATGAAATTTTAGAAAATATAAATTTACAAAATAAAAAAAGACATTGTTTAGAGTTGCCAAATAACTCTTAAAACATCATCTTTCATTCAAAATATATTTTGTCTAAATGGATTTACGTACCAGTAAAACCGAAAACTTTTAGTCGTGCTAGACTCTGTACCATACTATTAGTGTTAGGAAGTTATCTGGCAATGATTTATCTTAGAGTTAAGATGGATGCTATGACTATGCAAGATAGAAACATAGATAGTATAACAATTGAGCGTTACATAACTTTTGTGCTTTGTATAAAATTATTTCTCTATGAAAAGGCTTTTATCAGTGACAGATTTGGAAATTTAACGAAACTCTACAAGTAACATAATGTAATTTATTCCCAGGAAAACATTCTTTATTTGAAAACAGAAGACTATTTCTCCGTTTAAATAGGAAAGGTAGCAACCCCAATAGGTTTATTGAGCATGAAAACTTGAAATGTTATAATGCCCCTAAGGAATTAAATGATCCAGTCATGAATCACAAGGACCATATAAATTACCAAAGTGTTTATATAATTGTAATGTACATGTGCCCATCATAGTATGTTAAGTGTAGGCTTCTAAAGAAATTCTATGAAAGAATTGCCCTACTAAACTGTAGAAAATAGACTCCTTTTTCCTCCATGTGCTGGTATTAGGCCGTTCATTTAGCTTTCAAACTTTGCCATTTAATGCAAGCTTTTACTCATTTGAACATTCAACAGGACTCCGTTCCTACTGCTTACCTCTGAAGGCTAGACTTCTAGAGTAACAGGCAGAGCCTACGAAGGAGCCCAAGAACAACAAAAGAATACAAGTAACAAATATTTATTGAGCCTTTACAATCTACCAGCTACCCTTCTGGGAATTCAGAAATTAACAAGCCATATGAAATACCTGACAGCAAAGAGCTTACATTCTATTGAAGTGTAATAGCAAAATAAACAGATAATAGAAAATAAATGTATGGCTGATGGTGATAAGTGTTACACAGAAAAATAAAAGAGGGTAAACGTCACTAGGCAATGCTAGGGTGGAGGTTAATTTTATATTATATTCGGTAATTATGTCTCACTTATGAGATATCTTTTGAGCACAAAACCACAAGAAGTGAAGGAGGATGTTATGCAAATATAAAGAAAAAGGAAGCTCCACACGGAGGAAATAACAAGTACATAGACCTTGAGTGAGCAGCTTGTCTGTTGCATTTGAGGAATAGCAAGGAGGCTAGTAAAGAAGTCATGGAGATAAGGAGAAGAAGAGAGTAGTGCTATATGAACTTCTAGTACATGGAAATGCTTTGGATTTTTATTTAGTGTGAAAGGGGAAGACATCAAAAGATTTTCAGAAGCAGAATAAAACCATCTGGCTTTATTTATTTATTTTTCTTTTTTGTGAGGAAGATCAGCCCTGAGCTAACATCCGATGCCAGTCCTCCTCTTTTTGCTGAGGAAGATTGACCCTGGGCTAACATCCGTGCCCATCTTCCTCTACTTTATATGGGATGCCATCACTCCACAGCTTGACAAGCAGTGTGTCAGTCCGTGCCATGGGTCTGAACCTGTGAACCCCAGGCTGCCGAAGCAGAGCACGCAAACTTAACCACTATAGAACCGGGCTGGCCTCATCTGACTTTCTCTTTAAGTTAAGTTGCTGTGCCAGAAGCAGACTGGAGGGAGAAAGGATGGGAGCAAGTGTGGAAGTCGGGAAACCAATCAAGTCGATAATCCAGGAACGTAGGATGGCGTTTTTACAAAGTTGTTGCTAATGGAAGTGGTGAGACATGTATATTTTGGTGGTTGATGAATATAATTTTATGATGAATGGGATGGGGTATGTGCAAGAAGGAATATGTCAAAATTTATTTTATCTGCACAAACAGAAGGTTGGGGTCTTCGTTTTATAGTGTGGAGATGCCCGTTTTGGTTAGAGATGCCCTTTCTGGTTATATAACACAGTGATTATTAAGATTTAATCAGACAATGAATGGAAACAGTAACTAAAAAGCTTGAGAGGTAAGAGATCATAACACTTTTGGAATTGATGTCATCAAAGAAGTGTTGTGTTGGATCTTCTGTTTATGTGAATGAATACATGAATGAAGCCACCTGGGGTTCTGGTAGGACTTGGGCTAAAGAAGACTACTATAAATGCAATGCTATAGTTTTCAGGCAAAAAGAGTGTGTAATCAGACGTATGTTATTGAAATAACCAAATGCAATGAAGGTAGAAAATTGGAACAATAGGAAAGATAAAAAAGCAGAAATTTTAAAAAGAGGTGCAGGAATTTGAAAAGAGAGTTTCAAAAACAGTAAAGGTAAGGTTGTCATACTCTTGACCCTGAGGACAACAGCATTTGGCAGATTATCCCCCACTTTGAGAAAACTCAGATGAATCAGATGCATCAATATCATCAGAGAAGAACCGGTTTTTACTAAGGCAAAGAGATGTAATGAACTTTCAACAAAGAATTTTCTGATAGGCAGGATAATTGTTTCCTATGAAACAGGACATAGAGAAAACAAAGGGAAGGGCTTAGAAGTAAAATAGACCATACTGAAAATGAGAATTAGGAAAATGATAAAAGATAAAATTGAGAAAATTGTACCTTTGGCAAAGACTTTATGTAACAGGAGTTTCCAGCTTGTGGTTTAATACTTTTAGGATAATTTAGGAACATGCTTCTAGTGCCAAAAAACTGCTTCCTTTATTTATCAGAATTAAATATGGAAATATCTTAAAAGTGAAAGAAAAACAAATGTTATATTAACAGTAATCAAAAGAAAGTTTTGGTGGTTATGTTAACATTATGCAAAGTGGGTTTTAGAGAAAAATACATTACCAAACATAACAAAGGTCATTTCAAAATGATAAAAGAGTAAAAGGGTCAATTTGTCAGGAGAATATAACAATTCTTGACTTTATACACCTAATAACAGACCTTTGGGATACACGGGACACAAACTTATATCTTAGAGGAGAAATAGAAAGATTGGCAATTATGTTAGAAAATTTCAAAACTCCTCTTTTAATATTTTATAGAAAAAGTAGTCAGTAAATCAGTAACGTAGAGAAGACTTGAACAAAACTATCAACTAACTAGAAATGACTGATATAGGACAAGCCCCAACAACAGCAGAATACACATACATTAATCAATGACTTTCTTTGAGAAAATCAAGAATTGATAATGTTCTAGTTAGACTTACCAATGTCAGAAATGAGAGAAGGATATTCCTTGAAAGCCACAAGCTATTGAAGCTCACTCAAAAAGAAACAGAAAATCTGAATAGACCTATAAGAAAGTGTATTTCAAATTAAAATCATGCCCACTAATAACAAGTCCACAGTGGAGAGGCTCCACTGTGAAATCCTGTCAAATATTTCAGAAAGAAGCAATACCAATTCTATATTAACTTTTTCAGAAGATTGAGAAGGAACGACTACTTTCTAACTCATTCTTCAAGGCCAGCATTACTCTGAGGCCAAAACCAGGAAAAAAATTACAAGAAAACTACAGAATATCATTCATGTACAGAAGATTCAAAAGTCTGAAAACATTTTAACAAAATGAACCCAAAAACATATAAAAAGGTTAATACATGATGACAAAGCAAGGTTTGTCTCAGAAATGCAAGTTTAGTTCAACATTTGAAAGTGTAACAGCTTACAAAATGACAGCCATATGATGCTTTCAATAGGTGTAGAAAAATCATTTGGTAAAAGCCAATATCCACTCTGGATAAAACTCTTATCAAACTGTGAATAGGAAGGAGTTCCTTCATTATGATAAAGGACCACTACAAAAATAAAAACACCTGTATTTAACATCATACTTAATGGTGAAACCCTGAATATTTCCTCCCTAATATAAAGAAGAAAAGCAAGGATGTCCACTCTCATCATTTCTAACAACACTGAACTATGTCTAGCTAGTGCAATAAGGCAAGAAAGGAAAGTAATCGTCTTGTTTGGAAAGAGAGAAGTAAAACTTTATTCACAAATGACAAAATTGTATGTCTATAATGAAATTTGGCAAGGTTGGAAAAATCAATAACAACATAATCATGTATTTCTATATTCTAGCTATGAACAAACAAAATTAAATATACTACTTACAGCAGCATCAAAAATATGAAATACTTTTGATAAAACATGTGCAAGACTTCTACATTGAAGACTAAAAATTATTGCTGAGATAAAATAAAAAGAAAAAATAAATTGAGAGATATATAGTATTCATGGATCTGAAGACTCCATATTGTAAGATGTCAATTTTCCCCTTATTAACCAATAGATATAATGCCATCTCAGGTAAAAATCCCAGCAGGCTTTTATAGTTGTGAGAAATTGACAAGCTAATTCTAAAATCCATATGAATAATAAAAGGACTTAGAATGCCAAAACAAATTTAAAAAAAGAATAAGGATAGAGACCTTACAGAATCTGACTTCAAGAGTTGTTACAAACAGACAGAAATCAAGACAATGAGGAAATGGTGTCAAATGGGCAAATAAATTAATGCAACAGAAAATAGAGTCCAGAAAGAGATTCACACATCTTTGATCAATTGATTTTTGACAAAGATGCATAGGCATCTCAGTGGATAAAAGACAGTTTTTCCCCAAAATACCGCTGGAACAACTAGATATCCATATTAAAAAAAAAAAAAAAAAAGAATTTTGATCCAAAGCTCACATCAGATCTAAAAATTAGCTCAAAATGGATCATAGACTGAAATATAAAAGCTAAAATTATAGAAAATCTAGGAGAAAACATATGATAAAAAATATTTTTCGTCTTAGTTTAGCGAAGATTTCTCAGAACATCAAAAGTATTATCCACAAAAGGAAAAAAAATCCTTAATTTAACTTAATCAAAATTAAGAAGTGTTGCTTCTTGAAAACACTGTTAAAAAATTTAAAAAAATAAAAGAAGAAGTAGCCAGAAACTTGGAGAAAAGATTTGCAAATCATACATCTGATAAAGGATGTCTACTCAGATTATTAAAAAATAAATAAATAATACTTGTTAATAGTAAAACAGTATCCAATTTTATATAGAGAGAAAATACTTGAAGAGACACTTCATCAAAGGCATATGGACACATGAAAAATAAGCACATGGAAAAATGCTCAACATTTAGACATTAAGGAAATACAAATTAAAATCACAATGACATGTGCCTACACATCTATTAGAAGAGTTAAAATTATAAAAAGTGATTATACTTAATCTAGGCAAGATTGTGAATCAACAGGAAATCTCATAAACTGCTGATGGCATATAACATCATACAATCACTTTAGAAAATAGTATGAAAATTTCTTAAAAAGTTAAACATGTTCCAATTATATAAACTAGACATTCTACTTCTAGGCATTCACCCAAGAGAAACGAATGCTACGTTCATACAAAAATTTGTACATGAATTTCATAGCAGCTTTAATTTTAATTGCTAAGAATTGAAAACAATACAAATGTCCATCAACACAGCAATAATAAATAAACTACCATATATCCATAAAAGAGAATACTACTCAGAATAAAAACGACTATTGTTATATACGACTTGGATGATTCTCAAAATAATTATGCTGAGTGAAGGAAGCAGACAGTAAAGAGTGAAACTCTTTATTTATATACCGTGTGATTCCATTAATGTAAAAATCTAGAAAATACAAACTAATGTATAGTCACGGAAAGTCACGAAATATATCAATCTGGTTTTGGTGTTCCCCTACTGTGCCCTCATAACTTCCCACGCTTGGATCTCATAGCATTTGTCACACCATATTGAAACTTGAAGTCTTTTTCTTATTCTGTCTTCCTTGAATAAGTATCCTTGAAGTTACAGACATTTGAACTCTCAGTTATTAGCAGAAATTCTATCACATAGTAAATTTTCAAATATAAAAGCCAGAGTTTTACAATGATATCTAAGCTTTTACATGATCTAGCCACTCATTTAACCTCTGTGACCTCATTCCCTGCTAGTCCTTACTCACTTACAGTGCCTCTTTGGTATTTCTCAGATACCCCAGGCACAATCCAACCTTAAGACCTTTGCAATAGCCAATCCATTTGTCTGAAGTGGTCTTCCTGCTAATAGTTCTTGGCAAATTCCCTCAACTTTTCATGTCTTTGCTCCAATGTCACTTTGACTATAGCTATACTGAGCTTCCTATTCAAAATTTTAACTCCCATCCCTGCCCAGCAAGCTTGATTTTTTTCACTCTGATCTAATCTTTCATTTTTCCCCATTGTACTCATCATCTTTGAACATCCTGTGTCATTTCCTTCTTTAGGTTTACAGGTTTGTTTACTTTGTTTCTCGTTTTGAGATAAAAGCTCCACGAAGCCAAGTGTTTTGTTGACTAGTGTAATCTCATGCAGTATCTGCCACAAAGTAGGTGCTCCACAGACATTTGATGAATTACTGAATAACTTAATGTTGAAAGAATGCGTAATTTTTAAAATAAGTTTGGCAAAATTTTTCCCCTCAAAATTAAGTTATGTAAAACACAGCTTAGATTTACTTTCAAAAGATTCCATAGCATATAATGGACACCATACATGAGCCTTAAAGAAACAGTCATATAAATTACCAAATCATTGCTATTCAAAAACCACATATTCCCACACTTCTAGATCCTCTCTGGAGACCCTGAAATAACCCATCAAAGGAAAAAAAGGAAAAAAATAACAGCTTTTTTCAGTAAATAGTTTAATAAAATGAAAGTTTTGTTCAACTATATAGAATATCAGTAATTATACTACACATTTTTAATAAGCATGAAATTATAACTCTGAAGTGTACTAAAATTAAACCACCTGCTAAGGGTGAGAAGATGAGAATAAACATCATTTCTCCAAATAAGCAGAATTTAATACCTGCTTGAATCAAAACATATGGATTTGTTCACCTTGGCAATAAAGGAATAGGGAACCACAAACCATGGAAAGTTATATTGTAGATTTCTAAAGAACTTCAAAATGAAGGGTGTACATCTTTTAAATGCTACATAATGCTATATAATGACAGGATGACAGGTTGTGACAAATAGCATTTTAAAAGCTCTGCTTATAATGGAACTGAAGGTGTCATTTCCATACAATATTATATATGTCATTAATTTACTATATCTGGATACAACATATTGCCAAACAGATATTCATCAAGGACTAAATCATTTTTAATAGAACATAATAATTTGAACCTACGTCTATTAATCATTATTCAATCTAACATTCATAATCTAGCTAAACATTTTATCAATTGTCAACAAAATTAAAAAAAAAAACAGGAAAAAAGTGGTGCTTGGAGAAGTATATTTCTTTCAAAACTGTATTTAAATAAAAATATTTGCCAATATTTGTTTTAAAAACTTTAAATGTAATTTTATAAACTAATATCTGACCAATTTACACAATATAAAATTTGTTGAAAAATTAGGAAAAATATGACATATATATTCGATCTTTGTTGAAAGTTTTGATAAGGAGCATTTGGTTGTATTATTTGTGTTGGCATATGTTGGCTAAGAGAAATTGATAACTGGTATGAAAACAGTTTTTTAAAATTATCATTCTTGCCAAAATGTTGAACTAGCTTGAGTTTTTGGATGCCTCCTCCAAAGCCAATTCTGGAGAAACTACATGTGAGAAAGAAAAATGTGTTTCAGGTACTAACAGGAAACAAACAAAAGAACAAGGATAAATCCCTGAGGAGACTCAAAGCTATCTTCTTCCACTGATGTGTTTTAAGTTCTGTCTCTGCCTTTGCGACAGTTTTTAACCCCTCACTGCAAAAATCAGCCCAAATGATAAGAGGATATCAGGACTGTGCAAAAGCCTTGAAGGAATAAGGACTTGATGAAAATTCTCTGGCGAGACCAGGTCCCTTAGGTATTATTCCTCCACAGCTTTCCCTCCAAACACCTAGGGCTGATGGATGATAAATTATGAAAACTCCTGCCCCCCAGTTATTCTTCTTTATAAGTGTTTAAAATTGAAACCTTGACCATAAGATTTGCCTTATGGAATAACATCAAGTAGGGGTGATCAATATAAGTTCTGAAGTTGTGGTTCTGAATCCTTGGCCTCATTGGTATACTTCTCATTAAATTCTCTCATTCTCCCATGGAGTGCTGACTGGTCTTCACAGTCTTTCATTGGTGCACATTACCAGGTAGAGTAGCCATAGTAGAGATGTGTGTGCCTAGAAATATACACAGCCTTCTTTGCAGTTCAGTGGGGGCACAAGGTTGAATTCTGGCCAATACTATTTGACAGATACTTTGACAGCCCCTTCTAGACTTGACCTTGAAGAATATCATCCATTTCTCTGTTCCTGTTTCTCTGGAGAACACTGACTAATCTACTGTATCACAGTGATATCAGAAGTCAACTTTTTACACACTGTAACTACAAAATAGAAGGAAGTTTTTCAATATGTAATAAATTTTGCCTGAATGAGAAACAAAATTTCATTATAATTAAGCTACTAAGATTTCATGTTTCTGTTTTTTGTTTTTTTGAGGAAATCCTAGCATACTTTACAGCAGTTTGGTGATCCCAAGAGAAAATGCACTCAGAAGTCAAAATAACTATGCTCATGGAAAATACAGTTATTTTTACAACATGGTAGGCTCTATAAACAAATTGAAGTGTTATTATTGGAACAGGCAGAAAAATAACAAAATTAATACGATAAAATAATGTATATAGGGAGAAAAGAAAGATGCTATCAACATTAAGACAAAATTGTTGGAATAAAGAATGCAATAAATGAGTAGTCAGATGGATATAGATGTAAAATGAATAAATGGGTTGAAAAAACAGATTAATGTTCTTTGACAAAATATAGCAGAAAAAGACAAAAAAATTAAAGGAGGAAATATTTAAATAAGTATTGAGATAAATTTTTAGAATTAAAGAAAGATGAAAAATATACGATTGAAAGAATGCCAAACATGAGAGATAAGAAAACACACTCATATATATTATGGTGAGTTTCAAGAATATCAAAGACAAAAAGAAGAGCATAAATGATGCTCAAAAGAAAGAATAGATCACCTGAAATGTATAAGAATCATACTGACAATAAAATTCTCAATAGTAACAGCATATACAAAAAGATAGCTGAGTGTGTGTGTGTGTGTACTTTTTTGTGTATAGATGGAAAAGATATTTGAAACTAGATATTTTACATCAAACCAAACTATAGATTAAATTTGAGAGCACAATAAAAATCTAATGATGCATGTTAGTCTTGGGACATTTGTCACACAGAGACACACATTTAAGAAAAAAGTTGGAGGACAGATCAATTTATTCGAGGACACAGAATTATGTCTTCAAAGACATATTTTGAAGGAAAGATTGAGTATAATAAGTACTGCGAACATTTATTTAATCCTTATGTTCTGAATTTCCTAAATTTGAAGACTATTTGTCCACATCTTTATCTTTAAATGAATCCCCTTTGGCTTTTTCAAGGATTGAGGAAAACATGCCATTTTGATGTTTATCTCTTTGTTGTTAATTGAAATTTCGATCACACTTTACTGTGGAATAAGTCAATTGCTCTAGTCATCTTTGCTCTTCACCAACACATGGGGTAGTGTGTGCGTATGTGTTTAGTTATTTATTTTTGACAGTTTTACGTTGCTATATGATTTTTAAGTAGATATAATTTTAATAAATTTTGATTTGTTGAAATTTGTTTGAGGTTATATAGAATAGAATGGAATTTGTGTGAACTAAAATAGTACATCTCCATCTTTTAAAAAGGATAAAACAGACAGGTCTCTAAAAATGGTCCAAAGAAGTACATTATATTTATCAAATTAAAATTGATAATATAGTATAATATATTTCTGGGAATGGAGAATTAAGACAAAGGAAATATTTCTCCACCTTTATTTTAATTCACCTCTTTATTTCAAATTCTACTATTAGTTCACATTGGTGACTATTAGAAGAGAAAAAAAAGAATATTTTTCAGAATAAAAAAATGTATTTTTCAGAATAAAACATAATTTTATTCACTGAATAGAGATAACAAATGTCAAAGTTTAACACAGTTTGTGTAATAATTTTTAACATGAATTGAAGTTTAAATCTGATTTAGTTCATTGAGTGGTAAACAAAATGATAGCACTTTCAAGCACGTCTTTGAAAGGTGGTAAGTGACCCAAAACATTGTTTAGAAAAACCAATTTAACTTTTAACCCCTGAGACGGGTTTGGAAATGCCCTTTGGTTAATTTATGTATAACTTGCCATAACATACCATCATGCCATGTTATTATGATGGGTAATGTTCTGAGCTCCTTTAGTTCAAGACCATGTAGCCACTTAGCAAAAATACAGATTCAAGTATACTCATAGACAAAACCTTTATTTAAAAATGAGAAGAACATTACCACCCATTCCAACAAGAATAGATTTATGATGCAGTGGGGACTTTATAAATCACTTGACACAACTTATATAGTAAGGGGAAATGGGACAGGCTACTTCTAGTAGCCATCTACAAAGTCATTTTAATTTTAATTTTCAGTGTATCTTTCCCAAAGTATACACAGAATTTATATTAAATGTAGACAGTGAACATTTTAAGCAATATAAATATAAATATATGTATATACCTATGGAAATTAATCAATCTTACATTTTTAATAGCAAAAATTATCATGAGAATTGATTTAAAATTAGCCAGACTTCTCTGCATTGCTACCCAGAATAATCAAGCGTTGACTGATTATTAAAAAAATCAATCTCTGGAGTGCCGGCCACATGGCCGAGTGGGTCAAGTTCCACGTGATCCGCTTCAGCGTCCTGGGTTTGGATCCCTGGCGGGGACCTACTCCACTCACCAACCATGCTGTGGAGGCATCCCACATGCAAAATAGAGGAATATTGACACTGATGTTAGCTCAGGGCTGGTCTTCCTCAAGGGAAAAAGGAAGAAGATTGGCAATGGGTGTTAGCTAAGGACTAATCTTCCTCACAAAAAAAAAAAAAATTAATCTCTGTACAAGTTACCCTGGGTGCATTACATCAAGTTGCCCATATAAGAAGTGCTTAGCCATTAATCAAGATCTATAATTTGGAGTGAATGGACGTGTGATTTTTTTTTTCCTGTAGATGATTCGCCCTGAGCTAACATCTGTTGCCAATCCTCCTCTTTTTGCTTGAGAAATGTTCTCCCTCAGCTAATATCTGTGCCAATCCTCCTCTGTTTTGTATGTGGGTCACTGCCACAGCATGCCTGATGAGTGATGTAGATCTGCCCCCAGGAACCAAACCAGTGAACCCAGGCCACTGAAGCAAAGCATGCCGAATTTAACTACTAAGCCAGCCCCTGACATGCGATTTTTAAAAATTGGTACTTATATTCTAAACATAAGTTGTTTTTTTTCCTTCTCCAGTGTATCTTTATAAATTGCATAGGTCCATCCTAATTGGAAGTAAAGTAAAATACATGGTATTTCATCTCAACTGAAGCACTTCTATAGGTTTAACTGCCAATCTCTGAATGTCCTTAACAACAGTGTGAGAAAGAGTAAGGAAGATCAATGATGGTTCATGAAATATTTGTTATGATCTACAAGGAGATGAGAATCTTGTACAAAAATGTAAATCACTTTGTCATTAAACACACTGTTTATTTCAGCTGACTTTTTTTTTCCCCACCAAGACACTCTCAAAGAAGGAAGCAATAATTTACATTTTCTCTCAAGCTGCATATCTCATTCTGGACCCATAACACATAGTTCAAAGGGCAGCTACTTTGTGTAGCACTACCTCGCACCATTCCTAACAATAGTCTTTAATTTAGTGAAATTCTCTCCAACTATGTTAACTTGACGTAGTAAAAGACAAAGATACAAAAAGTTCATCCTTAATTTATATAGATTTGCAAACTCTGTCTCTTTGTCTGTATTTGTTCAGGTACTTTCTGAATAAGACCCAGTGAAGTATTTTCAAACACAAACAAACAAAAAACGCCAGAAGCACTATTAGGTCAGCCTTAGGCAAAAAAGTGACTCAGAGCCCAGCTTACTCTCTCCCAGCAAGTATACTGCAGGCACTGAGTCCTTTATCCTGAGGCAGTGATATCAAATTCCTTAGGTTAGAAAGTTTTAAGCACAGTTTGTGTGGGTTCATTTCATTTACAATTTGACAGAGATTTTGTTGTTTGTACATTTTAATACTTGATTTTTAAGGAGTAAAAACTTCTTTAAATTCACACTGATATTTGAACACTGTGGGACAATTTTACTAAAATTGGACATCCATTCATCTCAGGAAACACAGAAGTTACAGAATGATAATTCTTTTCAGACCTGACATTTTTGACTTGTTGAGGCTTCAGTATAAATGCAGCAGAAAAAGTGACTTCAAGTATACCATATTTCCATAAATAAATTAGAATACACTTGAGGGCTAATATAAATTGGAATGACTATAGACTTCAATGAAATCTTATTTTCAGCTCAAAATACATTTTAACATGAATTATACACCTCTAAGTCCAGAGATAGCCACAGTCACCAAGACAGTGAATAAACTCTATTTGTTGAGATTTCAAGGACATCGATATTCTCATCTAGTAGATGAACAATGTCTGAAATTTCTGATCATGGATTCCTGCTAAAATAATATACTCTTGAAGATGAGTAATATTATGTCATTTCATTGATTGTTATTAATAATAAAGGATATAAGAACCATTGTTAGGACAATGGGAAAACCATAACATCAGTAAGAGCATGTGCAAAGCAGGAAACGCTAATACAAATACCTTCCCATATTTCTCAAGTTAACAAGATATAACAGGTCTCAAAACATTTCTTAAAATCATTATTTCCTAAACTCATTTTGATAACTCTTTTCTACTTTCAAATTTAGGAATCGAGGTATATGATAGATGTTACACAAAAACAATCTCAAGGAATTCTTTTTTCAAAAAAACTTCTAATAAAAGGCAATGCCCAAGGAATTTTGTATGTTTTAATTTAAATTTATGAATTGAGTCACCTATTTCATCACAGTGTATCAGACACTAATAACATTTTTTAATAGTCATACCTGAATAGATACCATTTTTCAGACACACTGATCAGGAACAAACCAACAAAACAACTTCTGTAGTTTAAGCATCTACCTGCATAAATATAGGACTATACCAGACAATCTTTTGGTGGCAATATAGCAATGAATAGAAATCATACACAGTCTACGATGGTCCTACTGATGAAATAGAAGTGCCTGTGATGTTAATGTATGTGGAATCTTTATTAATTACATTGCAAAACATGATATTGCAAAGCAGAATCAAATTATAAAAATACCCAGGTCACACTCATTAATTATTTTATTTTTATATGTGTAGATCAAGAGTTTAGTAAACAGTCAATCAATATTCAATTTCTTATATGTTGAAAATTTTAACAAAAGTCACAAGCATAGCAACTAGAAAATTGTATCTACTTGTAAAATATAGCTTTGGCCCTGCCATAGGGGAAGGCCAAAGCAAAATAAAAAGAATTTAAAACTTTACAAGTTTTTGTTTATTGTCTACTTTATTTTATATAATAAAAATGTCACAGCCATAATCTAAAAGCAGCATTAAACCAACTTGAGAAATTATTTTTCTGTAAGTTATAATACATTAGTTTGGTGATTAATTCAAAACAACTGTATTACTTTAGTGTTCTTGAAGTGAGTCCCACTTCATAAACAAACGAGTCAGGAAGCTTAAACTAATGATGTTTCTAAATGTTATTCAGAAAGAACATTCTATTCTTAACACATTGCAAATCTTCTAAACAAGGCAAAGTGGACCTAAGTAATCTTTAGATAAGATAAGATTTGAGAGAAGTATATGTTCCTAAAGTATTTGTAAAGTACCTTTACAGTACCTTGTAAAGTACCTAGGCTACTACAACAGAAATACCACAGACTGAGTGGCTTATAAACAAGAGAAATTTATTTCTCACGGTTCTGGGGCTAGGAAGTCCAAGATCAAGGCATGGTCAGATCTTGCGTCTGGTGAAGGACCTGCTTTCTTCTAGATGGTCGCTTCTCACTGTAACCTCGTGTGCCAGAAGGGGCAAGGGAACTCTCTTTGACCTCTTTTAAAAGGGCACTAATTCCATTCATGAGGGCTCCACCCACATGATCTAATCACCTCCCAAAGGCCCCACCTCTTAATATGTATTATCATCACCTTGGGCGTTAGATTTCAACTTATGAATTTGAGGAGGATACAAACATTCAGACTATGTCACCGGCTAGGCGCCTTGAGAAACTCAAAGGTGTGTTTGGAAGCAATTAACTGTTTTTCCAAGTTGTTTCTTTTTGTTTCATATGTTAAGGAGATGTAACCACCAACCATCCTGAAATTGACCAAGCCTCACCACAAGAGCTATGCTCAAGACCTTTGCCTTATTTTTAATGCAAAGATCTCTCCAGGAGGAGCTGAGGCCTCGTTAGGTGGAAGCATGCTCTCCAACTGAGCCTATGCAAGCCAATACCCGCCTCTCCCTTTTGAATATTAATTCCCCAACCGAAATAAAAGTCCCTACTTCCCTTTGTTCGGGGACGCCATGACTTTGGAAATGATTCCTCATGGCCTCCTATTTGCTGCAAATACACTTTACTTTGTGAGACAACTTCCATTTGTGTAGAGTCTATTTAACTCACCAGGAGGTGAGCCCACTTGGTTCGGTAACAACTATAGAACATGTAAACAGAGCAAGACGGAAAGGAAAAAAATTTTTCCCTTTTAACTATCTTGTTGTTTTCATTTGTATATAGAACAGATGATTCTATATACAATTTAATTTGCTTCTAAATGATCTGAAATGATTCATTTGAGGAAGTCATTTATATCCAATTCATCTGAGCCCAAGACCATTTAGTCTAGGGTTGCTTATCCAACATATCCAGCAGAATATTTCTTCAGAATGTTCCATATGTTTTCTTCACAGAACTTACCACAATTGATAGATGATAGATAGGTAGGTAGATAGATAGATAGATAGATAGACAGATGATAGGTAGGTAAACAGACAAAGATATATATGTATATAAGCATATGCGTGTATATATATATATACTCCTGTGTGGGTATGCATATTTTTTCCTACTTAATGATACCCAAGCAAATAAATTTAAACTCAAGAAAAGAGGGAACCTTGTCTTTTGTTTGTTACTTAATATCCAGTTTTAGCCCAGGTTCTGGGCTTATTATAGGAATTCAGTCAAGAACTTTGGAATTAGTTAATGAACAGATAAACCTGTGAATGGATAGATATTGGATAAAATTATCTTTTCTGGTGTAATCTTATACCTTTTGTCTAAAATTTTCTTTATTTCCTTTAAGCTCCTCCTCTTTTATCTTAGTTATTAAACAAAAATTTCCTGAATGATGTTGACAATAGCCTCCATCCAGTTCAAGCAGCAATGTAAGATATAGAATGGAGTCCATGAGAAAAAACATTTATACCAGACCATCTATCTTTTGTGTACTACTGAATGAACAGTCCCTCCACAGAAGCAGCTCTCTGTGGTGATAGGTCCAGCTTTACTTGTGTTTGGTCATATATTTGGAGCTTGGTAACATTGTCAAAAACTGTGAAGGGTCTGAGATTTTTTTCCCTTATTTGAAAGCTAACAAATGAGTCTGCCACGTTTTCATGGGTGCTGATAGAAGACACAGACTCCAGGTTCAGAAGTAAAAGATAATTGATTATTCACAGCAAAAGCAGTAGCCAGAGTATTAGCAATGTTTGTGTGTGTGTGTGTGTGTGTGTCAGTTCTCTGAGCCCCAATTCCCACATGAAGATGCAAAAGAGAGGCAGATAAAATCTGCTAACACAATGGGTTGCATTAAAAAGGAAGGAAGCATGCTTGCACTTTGCCCTGAAGGAAGATACTATCTCTGTTTTCCAAGTCTGTTCAATATAAAAACATCCTTCAAGAGATGGTCTAGAACAAACAATAAGTGCAGAAACACAAGAGACTAGTGGAAAATGTCTCCCAACAAACACACTGTGAGATTCTCCATTTGGAAAAATACTGCAGGATGTCACACAGATCAGATGATTTGAATACTGGCTGGTAGGGACTGTGAGAGATCAAATATTGTTAAATAGTTCTTAGATCCAATAAACTTCAGGCAAAATTTATAAGATTAAGGGAAGAAGCCATCAAAATCTGAGCCCAATTATCCAAGATGTATGATTGTAATTCTACTCCCTGTGGGGTTATCCCCTGGAGGCAACGTCTCTAATTGAGTTGGAGTAGTTTCCTAAACAGCGTACCCCCATTTATTCTAACAGAGGTACAATATGCAAGAGGCAAAATGCCGCCTGGAAGCCACCTGGTCTTCAGTGGAATACAGAATCAATTCTTTGGGGATGGATTTGTTCCACATTTGAGTTCAAACTTGAGGGAAAATTAGAGTGCCTCCTAATAGAATTTAAATTGGAGATGTGGCAAAAGGAAGTTTACACAAGTTGATAAAATCATGGGAAATTTCATTTCCACAAGCCATAATTTCAAAGTGCTTTTGTTCTTGTCAATATTACAGATTCTCTACCTAATTATAATTTCATTTTGATATTATATAAAGACTTCAAATGCAGTAAAAGTATAGGAATTTACTTTTCAAACTACAGGGAGTCTGGTGGTAGTTTTATGAGGGAATTTTGGGGACCCGTCTCCCCGATCTAAGAGGCAAATCTAGCAAGTGAGCTAAATAGGCTTGAAGTCAGTACAGAAACCCATGCTGTGCTGTGAAGCAGCCACGCAAGCCATCCTAAGCCTGCGTTAGAATGACTTTGCAACCCCATATCTCACGACTAAAGACGCCAGCTGGACAGACCCTCAGTAGGAACAGATAAAGGGTAACTTGTTCTCACATTTCCCAGCCACATTTCTTAGAGATTGAGGGAAAAAGTAACGACCCTGATCCTTGCCTCCCTCCACACATAGATAACACCACATACAAGCCTTGTTTGGTGTATAGCCAAAAAGTCCTTGTTTATGTTATCTTTGAAGTATATGACTATTCGATGAGTAAGCCCTTTCCTGCACGTACACTGCTTTGTTAAACAAAGTAAATAAACTGCACTCAGATCTGTAGACTTCAGAGCAGTTCCTTGAAATACTCTGTTCGACTATTTCCGGGGACTTGAGTTCCTCATTTTGATTACCAAATAAACTCCTTCATTTAAATTTTAACTAGACTCTTTATTTCAGTCGACAGTTTAAGAATTCTTCAATTTAGAAGAGATGACCTATCAATTATTAGTAAATTTAGAAATGTAGTGAACATGACAACACTTAGAACAGTGGGGCAAAGAAGTAGGTCAAAGCTGCTTACTAGGGTCAAAAAATACTTCTTTTGGACCTGGTAAAGGGACTGTCATCCTTTGGAAGAAAAAATTGCGGCTGCTGATATTTTACAACAAATTTTCAAAATAAGGACAGAGAGGATAATCTAAGCTGCAGCCAAAATCTCACACAAGGCAGCAGGAGAATGATGCTTTCCCAGATAACGGGTTTTTCTAAATGGCTATGTCAAGGGGTAGAATAGATGAGGCATTATGCATCTGCAGATACAAGATTCATATACTCACTTAAATGCAATCAAAACTTTTTCAAAGTAATGGATATTATTAGTCTTATTTTAGTACAGATGGGAGAAGAATCGCTAATGGGCCCCCTTTTGAAAGGGGGTAGACACCAACAAAAATTGGGTAAGGCATACTAAAATAATAGCAAATATTGAATGGCAGGTATTGTTACAGCATGAATGCAGAGGATAAAAGCTATGGTACAGAAGGAGGGAAGGGCAGCCAGAAGGTAAAGTAGAGAAAAAGGAGCTCAGGTAGTAAATTCAGGAGAAGTTACTTCTTATTCAGAGATTGCAAGGAGTAGGGAGTGAGGGGTAGGTGGGCAAAGGGAGAGAGATCATGAAAGCAGAGAGAGAAAAAAGCTGACTGGAGGATTTGCCACATTTTAACCTCTAAAGTGAGAGTTCCCAAAGCAGAATAGAAAAAGAAATAAAGGTCTTTATAAGACTAAACACAGATATGTCACTCACTGTTACACCAGCCACTTTACTCCCACACATGATAACGGTGTAATGAGGAAAACCACCTGCAAATGAAATTTTTCAAAAATTGTTTAGTTTGTTTAATTAGTTCTACTAGACAGTAGACAGAGCTAAAGACAAAGCATTATGACAGGGAAGAATATGACTAACATATTAAAAAAAAATTGTAATTCAAGCTACGTTGCCTTCTGTTTACCACCAGCCTGAGACTTTCCTCATTGAGTCGATGTATGAATCTTGTAGTTATAAATTCACAATGCATCATCTACTCTACGCCTTAATGTTGCCATTTGGAAGGACTCGTGATCCTGGGACAAGGCTTATCTTCCTGTGCCTTATAAGAGTTTTTGGCTGCTGCTTAAATTGCCCACTCTACTCTTAGCATCACCACAAAAAGTTGAGCCTACAACTTCTGTAAATCAACAACTTCTGTAAATCTCTTTAAGAAACAGAGTATAATACAGTGATTTCTTTTTCTGCCAAATAACAAATTCTTGCAAGAATTACGTCATATAAGAAGAGAATCTGCAATGCATAAGCGTATTATTCTACTGGACTCAGAATCGTTTGTACATTTTCTCAGTTTCTGAGTAATGTAGTCTTCTACACAACTGAAACCTAAAGAAATGTTAAATATAATGATTACTAATATCAGCGGCATTATTCCAAAGCCTGTTTAAGGCTTCCAAAATACATATGTTCTGGAAACACTTATTAAGCATTCTCCATGTATCAGACCCTCTAATACAGTCTGTTTCCACTGAACTTTGAGTCTGAAAATGATTCAGGCAGTATACAATGAAACAGCAATACAAATAAAATAAGTACATCTTTGATTATATAACCTAAGTTTGTCACATTAAATTGATGTGAGAACAATGAGAAGGATCTGGATTTCTTGTCAAAGATTTTTGCCTTATATATTAATTTACATTTAGGGAAAACTGTTGCTAAAAGATATCCTATACCATGTAAAAAGATTTTACCATGTAAAAAGATTCCACCATGGGCTGACTGAATGTTCCAATTGTGATCATTGCTTTGTTCAGTTGTCATGTATTAAGCCTGGTTTGAGTCATTCGGTTAGAAGCTGGTAATAAAAGCATTCAACCTTTCTTCTCTTGTCTAGTAAGACGTGTTTGTAAGACAAGTGCTTCAAGCATAGGCAATTTAAGAAAAAAATTACCTGGGAACTCAAATTTACACTATGAGATAAAAGTTTGAGCTAATTCTTTGTGATCATTGGTATTAAAAAATATTAACTGTTTACTTTCAGGAGGGTTTTCTACTCTACAGCATTCACATCAGGTGTAACTATATGCCTTGCTTTGGTCAATACGTCATTTGGGCAGATTTGGCCGGCTAGTAGTTTGCCATCTCTTTTCTTTCTGCCAAGAGACTGTCAGTGTATTAGACAGAGGTGCTGCCTCAGTTTGGTCCTGGTGGGAAGATGGCATGCCTGATGGATACCTAGCATGAGTAACTAAAATAAATAAATAAAATACCGGTTGTTGCAATACACTGAGATTTGGAGGTTACTCGGTATAGTATAGTCTTTTTTAATTAACTGGCATAAAAAAAGAATTTCCCATATACTTTCTTTGTGAATTCAGGCCTGCTTGCTACTAGTTAAAAACAAATAAATAAATAGAAAATGTATACAATCTTGGAGATTCAACTGAATAACTGAATTCTCCCTTACACCTCAAGTTTGTATAACCAATGCTAAACTCAATACACTTGTATTGGTCTCAATATATATATATATATTTTTTTTGAATTTCTAATATTTATTTATTTATTTATTTTAGTGTGTGTGTGTGTGTGTGTGTGTGTGTGTGTGTGTGTGTGTGTGTGAGGAAGATCAGCCCTGAGCTAACATCCTTGCCAATCCTCCTCTTTTTGCTGAGGAAGACTGGCCCTGAGCTAACATCCGTGCCCATCTTCCTCCACTTTATATGGGACGCCGCCACAGCATGGCCTGACAAGCAGTATGTCGGTGCATGCCCGGGATCCGGGCCCAGGCCTCCAGCAGCGGAGTGCGCGCACTTAACCGCTACGCCATGGGGCCAGCACACTCAATATTTCTTTTTAATGATACTTGTATCTCAAACTAGACTGTAAACTTCTTAAAGGTAAAAACCACAGTTTATATCTCCAGTAGTTCCAGTGACATTTCTAACACTGTCCCTAATAAGCGTTTATTAATGTAAAATACTAGCAAATCAAATTTTTCTAAAAAACAATATGTGTTGATTAAAAAGAAAACAAATATAAGACTATGTTGAATAATAAGGGCAAGGACTGGAGGAAGAGTAAATATACACAAAATAGTGATGTCCATTAAAAAGAAAAATGAAGTATAAGGCGGGGAATTTAGAAAATTATCATAGACTCTTTAGAAAAAAATAGAAGAGGCATTTTTAGAAAACAGTAACAAATGAGCAGAGGGCAAATTAATGCTACCTCTATTATAATAGCTACATTTTCTTGTGTTATTTTACTTATTTAAACTAATAGAGAATGGAAACCCTTATATCTAGGGTTAAGGTTTCACTGTTATTATTTTCTTTTTCTTTTTGAAAATGTGTCACAGAAACTATTTAAACCTAAAGATGTAATGGCAACATGCATTGACCTACACTGTTTGGACGTCTAATTTGTAAATGCTACTCAAGGAAACTTGGTGGCAGTGGCCTTATATGGTTCTAGTCCTGGAATTAAGCATGTTCATTAATGAAGACTTGTTTAAAATTTTTAAATGACCAGTTGTGGACAATTCTCTAATTCTGCCAGCTCCTTCCAGCTCTCTTTTTAGCCTCCCTTAGAAATATTGATTTTATTTATCTAATTAAATTTTATGTTACTATCATGCTAGCTTTTGGCCTTTCTTTCCCCCTTCCCTTCTTCCTTTCCTCCTCATCCTCCTCTGTCTTAAGAATTTTCTCAAAGCACATATTTTCACTTAGCAGCCAGACTATCACTTCTTTAATTTGAATCCTCATCATCAATTTGCTTACCCAACAGATGGGCAGCATCAATATTTAGAAGCTAGGAATTTAAAATATTTATTTAAGTGTAAATTTAAAATAATTTAATGAAGTATAAATCCATTGAACTTTGATATTTATAAAATTTAACCCAGACACTCAACTTATACACATCTTCAAAACCTTTATTTTTGTTCAGTACTCAAATTAAAATATGATTGTTATGGTGTTTTTTTATAATTTTTAAAACAACAAAGAAAATTTGGAGGAAAATGAGACCATTGCTTTTAAGATTTTAAATTTATTTTATTGATTTTTTTTTTTTTTTTGGTGAGGAACATTTACCCTGAGCTAACAGCTGTTGCCGTCTACTTTTTTTTTTTTTGCTTGAAGGTTAGCCCTGAGCTAACATCTGTGCCAGTCTTCCTCTATTTTGTACATGCATCGCTGCCTCAGCATGGCTGATGAGTGGTGTAGGTCCTCGCTTGGGATCGGAACCTGCAAACCCAGGCCGCCAAAGCAGAGCACGCCGAACTCAATCACTATGCCACGGGGCTGGTCTCAATTTTATTGATTTTTTAAAAAATTAAAAACAGTAACATTTTTTCTTAAAGATCAACACTGTAAAGTTTTCTGAGTTGTGTTCTGTTAAAAGTGCAGATAAAGTGACCTGAGTTCCCCTGTTAAATTATCAGCTTAAAGAATAATCATGGGAAGTAGAGGACTTCTGAATTATTTATAAACATGTTGCTTGCGTGGGGAGGTGCATATGCAGTTTCACGCCTCTTTTTGGCTTTGTTTAGTCAACAGCAGCCAATTCCATGAGTAAGATTAAATGCAAGGACTTGCACAGAAATTCCTAACTGTCTTCTGAGACAACACAGCCAGGGCAAGAAAAACTGTTGCAAGGCTAATTACAAATTTCAAACGGCCATCACTTAACTATGGGAGCTTTTAAGTTCAAGTAATATTTCTTTTTATAAGGCTATCATATTTCATTAATTACTACAAACTGCTCTCTTAAAATCATGGTTTATCACTTATATTCTTTTCACATGTTTCATATATGTAGTACTTAAATTGACCCCTATGATTGATAGGTAAATGTATTTTACTAATTGGCTAAATATACTTATTTATAAGTACATATAAATAATTTTATAAATTATATAATTTTATATATATAAAGTCTGAATATATATGTGTGTGTGTTCAGTGAAAAGTCTTTTCAGATTAACATTTTAAACCTACAATATTTGTTACAAAAAGACACAAACTTTATAGACTGTTCGAACATCTCTGATTCTCAATGTCATATTGCCTTTGTGAAATAAATGAAATCATATACATTAAATATAAGCCTATCAGATATGACAGTTATTGATGCACCACAGGACATATTTAGGACATGCCATACGTGAGGCATTGTGGCTTAGTGAATTTGAATTTCTATCCCAGGAGCCTTTGTACATTTCTGTGGCTTATATGCCACAATCAGGTAGGATGATTCTTTTGCTGAAAGATCCCAATTGAATATGTGACTATGACAGTTTCAGAATAGATGACTTGTAGACCAGTGATGTAATATTATAGTTTAATATGTAAAGAACTATAAAATAAAATGCTATTGCCATATTTAATTTATTTGTTTAGTGAAGCATTTATTTACTGTATACAGAACAGATAACAATATTATAAAGTAGAAAATATAGTAAAAATCCTAGAAGCCTTGATCATCTTGTTGTGGCAATTTTAGAACAGAAAATTAGATAAAGTTCAAATGCAAGTTATATTTTTGGCAGTTGAAGAAAAGCTAATTAAGAATTTGCTTATTACCATAGTTTTAGCACTTCAACAAAGTGATGAACAGTCAAATGAGTGAAGTTATGAAGTTATACAATGAAAACAATAATCTCACGTGTATATGACTCATAATGGGTCTTAATAAGCTATATGTCAAAAGCAAAGTATCAAGAAGATCTGTTCAGTTCCATGCTTGTCAGAATAATAGGCTCTTCTACAATGTCCCCTTCTCCACGTTAAGCTCTCTAATGGGTTTACAAGAGTTAAAGATCATCAGTGATAAGTTCACGGTTGGAAAGAGGGTGCAGAATCGAAGACAGCTTAGCGGTGAGGCCTTTCTACTCTCCTTCACCCTGCTCTCTGGTCCTGCTGACGTGTAGTGTAGTCCTTCTCCCTCCACTGACCTATGTGACTCATTTCTTTCTGCTCATGTCTTGTGTCGTTTTCATTAAAAGAACAACTTGCTTCACAAAAATGAATTTATACTTTCTGTTCCACACTTAGGTTTATGGCTTTTTTGGAACTGTAAATATTTCTTCTGCACTGCTTTAGGGTACTAGAAAGAAAGTAGAATGGTGAAAAAATAGAGAGAAAATTCACAGATTAGTTCTTTATGATATAACTCTGCCATAGCACATAACAATAATTTACTTAATTAAATTAGAATATTACATATTATAAGCATTTAGATACTTCTGGCGACAAAGTTGTAGAGAACATCATATGTCAATGACTTGTAAATTAACTATTTCTTATTATTTACTGATATTACAAAAATATGTCAACCAAATACACAATACTTTGAATGGATATTATTTTTTCCAATCAGAAGTTGCAAAATAAGCTCTTGAGATTAAGAATTTGTGTAAATCCATCAAGATGTACATGTCTGAGTCGAGATTTCCACTTAGGTGAAAGTAACTTCCATGGCATAATTCTTTCCACTTTGCCACTCTGCCTCTGAGAGCGTTTTATTTTTAATTTTTTTGGGGGGAAATATCATTTAGTTTACTTGGTAAATTTCTTCTTGTTTTATTCTTTTGTCACATAATGATAAACTTAGTTGACTTCATGCTAGCAATATCACAAACACCATATCGCTGAAATCTAGTTACTACCACCTATCATATTGTTGGTAATAACAACTAATCCTTGCAGTTGCATTGCAAGGATTAGTTCGTAAGTGGTGTTGGTATATTAACCTACAATTTTTGCTTGACCAGACTTTTTTCTCATCCTTCTTGGTTTTGGTTTTTTTTTTTTTTTTTTTATTGGTTTAAGAAGTTTCCTTATACTCAATATAAATGGAGTCACCAATCACCATGTCTCACCTCTAGACAAAGGGTGAGCTTAGAACACATGCTGGGCCCATTAGAATTCTGTATCCACAAGGTAAACCAATGAGATTGTTCCCTGAAACATCTTAAGCAGACTCAATGCTAGCTGCTTCTTTGACAGCAAAACATGAAACAAAAATGACCTCGAGCTGCTGATGGCTGTATTGCTTGGCTGCAAGGAGGAAAGATAGCTGTAAAACAAAATCAGTACGTAGAGGGAAGCAGAGATTGATACAGGGCTCTGAAATGACCAGTTAGGACACTTGATCCATTTGTGCCTGAAGTCATTCCAAGGGCATAAATTGGCAAATTCCTAAGTTTTGTGATCTAAGTTGCGTTGTGTTATTTTGTCACTGGTAACTGAAAGAATTTTGACAAATATAGAAATTAGTATCTGGAAATATGCTTTTAAAGTGACAGAACATAAAATATGGTATGGACTGAGTAGAATTGAAGACAAAGAAGATTACTCTTATTCTCAGTGAAAAATTAATGATCTTCATCATGCGATAATAAAGCAGATGATTGATTATACTAATAGATGCCCCCTTTTGGGATTCAGACCATACTTTCTCAAACCTAAAGTTTTACAGAAGTGGTAGAAAATATCTGGATAGTGGAGTGAGAAGATTATTTGTGGAGCTCTCTTCTCAAAATAATGAAAAGACAAAAACATATTCAATTTGTGCTCCATTTCTTTTAGTTTTGTAGTTGGGAAAAATGGAAAGGTACAGATGATACCAGATTCTTCTAGAGAATAAAATGCCTAATTCATGAGAATCAATGATACGAAGAGTTCTTGACTTGGCATGTGGTCAGAAAATTGTCTAATTTTCATTGTTTTGGGGATGTACAAGAAGTATAACGTAATTTATCTCAGAACAAAGTTTGTATTATAATTTTTAAAAAGAGGTCATGAAATAAAATAAAATAATATAATACAGTGGCTGACTTCATCAAGCTGCTTACCTAGTCAAAAAAACTTCTCTTAAATCTGCTATCGCATCTCTGCTGAGTAGGCAGCATTTCACAAGGCCCCAGTCCTAAAATTATAATTGTTGTAATAGGATGGTTAAGGGGATGGGAAATAATGGGAGGTGGGTGGTAACGCTACATCTATGCTTAACACTTCCTGCTTTAGGTTCTTTGTTATACCCTTCATTCCTTAATGTGATTCTTTTTTTACAAAAGCCAGCCACAGCAGATGAATGTTTCACACCTTGTTTATCCCAGACTGAATTATCAGTTACCATAGGTATAAGATGATGCCACCAGAGTCTGAAATTAATTTATTCATGGCTTCATCAAACTGCCTCCTTTCTTTAATATTATAGATTGGTTCCTTCACTAATTTCTTTAAGTATTTAATTTCTATTCAAATTTCTGTTAATTTTATACTTTTTTATTTAAAATTACAGATTTATTTTTAAAAGTCAGAAAATTATAATGAGGAAAATAAAAAATGTACTGTAATCCAACCCATGAGAGACAATCTGGTCTTAAGTCAGGTATTAAAGATTTCTTGATCATTCTTCTGTATGTAGGTCCTACTTTCATTTCCAAATTAGGTTCTACTGAGATTATGATGTAGTATCCTTTTAGTCAATAACATTTCTGGCTATAAATAATGGCAATCCTAGTACACAGGCTTAAAAAATCAGGGCTTAAGGATGACACCATAAAGACAGGCTCTTTTCGTCTTAGTATTCCCCCCAGTGTTAGAATAAGATTTTTGTCATTTTTACAACCTCTGATATTTTAAAGATGGCTAGTTGCCATTGAAAGCTTCATTTCTATGTCTAGACATGAGGAAGAAAGAAAAGCTAGAGGGCCCAGAGGTATCTGTCTTTATTCTGAAGCTTTCTTTTCATCTCTTTAGCTTGTATTTCCCCCCAAAATCAGCACTTGCATACAGGACCTGAATAATTATTTTGAGAAATGATCACACGGAAGAGGAGGGAACTGAGAAGAGTTAAGTGGTTAAGAAGGAGAAATGAACCTAAAAGGGCATGATTAACCTGGTTATCACTGTGGGCAACTGGGCATCAATCCTACTGTACAGAATACACCTCAGAATTTTCTCTCTGAAACAAGGAAGAACTTATTTACCCACTGACTCCAGCCTCCCACCCCCATTGCATGAAGATCATTCCAGAAGTCATTAACCCTCTCTGACTTCACTATTACTGTATGTGACAGAGGACCTGAGTGGGCTTGGTCAGCATCCCACCCAGTGACAGCAGAGCAGATCCAGGCAAAAAAATTATTATTTCTTCCAAGTTAGATTTAATGGGACTCTTTTGATTATTTATGAATTCATTTTACATTTATATTTTATCAATCTTTTTAAACCTAGGCCAATATTCCACTGCATTTTCATATGGTAACTCATATTATATCTATTATTGTAAATCATTTTTCTGCTACATTTATTCAGTGATGGTTGTTCATTTCTTCTTCCAAGTTTTTCAGGTATATTATTTCAATTTCTAAATAAATTATTTGAAATTTTTCTTTTTTGCACTAAACTTATAACTATTAAAAACATTGATATTTGCATTATGGCATATCATTCACCTTTTAACTTATTCAAAAAATTTGAATATCCCTTAGCAAATATGTATTGTTTCCTTTTATATTTATATAGCTTCTTCATAATTTGCTCCAAGTTCATTGGCTTATATTTTATCATTTTGTTATAATTTTCCTATGGTTGATTAATATATTTCCTCCATTATATTTTCTAACTTGCTATGGCCATTATAAGGAAAAAGTTATTGAAAATCTATGGCCAACTTCCTCAACTCACTAATTGCTTTCAGGCTGTAATTGGATTTTCTGAGGTGTTCTAGGTAGACTAGCTTTTCCACAAGTAGTAATTATTATTTCTGTTTCTTGCTTCCTGCATTTACTAGCTTCAGGGGTCATTTTAAAAAATAGTGATGAGAACAGGCATCATGTTCTTATTCTTGACTTATTGATAATGACTCTAGTGCAACATGTTCTGCAAGATATTAATAGATATGTGTAAAAGAATTTCATTCACCAAATAAGTGGAGGAAAATGTAAGTTAAACACACTTGAACAGCAACTGGCAACTAGTTAGTCGTATAAAGTTGTACTATTATTTTTTCATTATTTTGTTCTCCTTATCTCCATATCTCTTAAATTTCCTACACCCACATTCCCAAGGAGTATTTTATTATATTTAATATGCACCTACAGAGGAATTATCATGGAGTTTTAATCTAATAATCTCTTATCGGTTTTAGATATTTTAAGTATTTCCCACTCCTATGTCAGTTGTCTATTAACTTTTTTCCACATTTTACTTAATTGAAAAGAAATCTTTAATTTTAATATAAATTAATATTTTAATATAAATTAATGAAATTAATAAATATTTTTACCCTAAGGATTTACCTTTGATGTTTAAAGAAATATTTCATCATCCCTAATTGATCTCCCGTGTCACAAAGACAATCTTCTATATTGTTACTGTTAATTTTACTATTTTACACTTAGGCTTTTTTTATACTAGCATTTTTAATCAATCTCCTGTATCTATAATTTTATTTTTATACAAGTCACTTAGTATTTTATTTCTTTGCACCATCTTTCAATATTTCTAAACTAGTGCTCACAAATGCCAGTCTTTCTTATTAATCTGTTCAAAGAATATGCTTGTTTCTATAATTTTGTTTATTTTTGTTGTTCTTTGTCTTTGGTTTTGCCCTTATATTGATTACTTCTTACTTTCTTCATTCTTTAGCCTTTTTGTTATTGTTTCTGTTGTATTTTTCCTATGTTTTTCTTTTGAGTTCATTAATTTAAACCTTTAGATTTCCCTTTTGCAATAGTTCTAATTGTTTTTACATATTTTGACAGATGGTTTATCGTAGTACTTCAACTCTAAATATTTCTTACTTAGCTGCATGATTTCTTTTTAAGTATAAAGTTAATTTCCAATAGTATAGACTTATAATTTACATTTTGGTCATTACTTTCTAATTTTATTGCCTTATATTTGGAGAATTTAATCTGATGTTTATCTCTAGGAATTTATTCATGTATACTTCTGGCCTAAAAATACCCTATTTGTGAAAACGTTCAACATATGTTTGTATATACTGGATAATGTTACTTTTAGAGTGAAGATGTCTATAGTTATTCATAGGTCAGGCATATTAGATTCCCTAAATTTTGGTGTCTCTTCTTAATTTTGTCTAATTAAACAACTTATCAGTTAATGGAAGAGGTTTGTTAAAATTTCTACATACTACTAATGTGTCTAAACTTATCAGCATATTTTTTCTATAGTAAGACAGTACATCAGCATGTTTTAAAGTCATGCATCCAAAAATATTCACATTATATAAAATTTTATTATACCTCTTTTTGCAGAGGTAGATTGGCCCTGGGCTAAAATCCATGCCCATCTTCCTCTGCTTTATATGGGATGCCTCCACAGCATAGTTTGACAAGCAGAGACTCTGTCGGTGCCCAGGATCCAAACCTGCGAACCCCAGGCCGCTGAAGCAGAGCACGAGCGCTTAACCGCTACGCTGAGCCAGCCCCTACATATGGATTTCTTAAGGCAAATCATCTATGGTTTGTATTCCAGCAAATATTTTTACTATGCTTTCATATTTCAATTACATTTTAGCAGGATCTGAAAGTTTACATCTATGGTTATTTTCTTTCTAGATAGTAAAGGTATTATTTCATTGTCTTTTTTCCTCCGATGTTGCTATTCAAAAATTTAATGTCAGCCTGATTCTTATATCTTTGTAAATAAACTCTTTTTTCTCTCTAGAACTTCTTATAATTTTCTTTTTGTCTTTGGTATTTTTTAGTTTTATATTCATAAATTTCACTATAATAATGGATATTTCCTTTTTTGTTTGGCTTCTATGCAACTTTTTAATCTGAGGTCTTGCCAATTGTTTTTACTTTTGAGTAATAGATGTACATTCATTTTCAAACATCTCCCCCCTTCCTGCCTTTCTTTTTTTACTTTTATTTTTGCTTTTGTTTTTTAATCCGTGGATCTAATATTATCCAGATGTTGGCACTTGTATTTCTTTCCTCCATATATCTTACATTCCTTTTATATTTGATATCTTTAATACTTTCCTGATGCCTAGATGGATGTATCCTTAAGTTATTCTTTACCTATATCTATCTCATTACTTATCCTATCCATAATATTCATTGATTCAACTAGTTTACCTATATTTAATCTATTTGTACCAGTAGGTTCTTATTCTTGTTTTTATTTCAATATCTTCCCTTATCTCCTTATGAACATCTATTGAGTGTATTTTAAATCCTGGTATGTCTCTCCTATAATCATTTAGTATAAGCTGTCAACTTTAGTCTTTATTTAGAGGTAGCTATATGCTTAAGTATTTAATTATTTTGTCTTTTAAACTAATGTGTTTCTAAGGGTATCAGCTACTCCGTCTGGTAATCTGGATTGGGGAATGATTTATGTCCAGATCTCAGTCCTTATTAGCCCAGCGAGGTCAGGGAAAAGCAGCAGGGGAGAGCTCTAGAGCAGGAAGCTCCAAGTAAAATTGACTACTACTCCACTTTCTTGATTTTTTAAAAAAAATCAGGCAAGTCCTCTTTTCAGAGTTGCACTTTAAACCTTGGGAGATGTGAATTGGGAGAAAGAACTCAATCAAGTCTGGAAACTCGCGTCTGAATTGTCACTGACTGTTCTCTTGAACCTGCGGGAAAGGAAGTGTAAAAAGCAAAAGGCAAAACTTTAAAATCTGTCCTGTAACTCATCATGTCACTGCTGCCTGTGGCCACCCACCTCGTTCACACACATACGTGTCAATTTAAGACAATTTTCAATTTCCTCTCTCCTATTTTAATGTGCTTAAACTGTGGTCATTTAATAAGCAAATACAAGAAAAGAACCATATCTAGGATTCCACCATTTTGTGAAATTAAAAAATTAGAGTAATTTACTTGCAATAGCACTCATCCTATAAGATCATATTTTGTTTACGTAATATTATATATCAGATGCTTGCATTTTTCTTATTTTCCAACTACTATTTGACAATTAATATTTTTCAATGAATATTTTCCTACATACATCATGTCTTAAACATTCTAAGTTATTTAGATTTTCTAGATACAAATAATTGTTTCAAAGAGCATCATCAATTCCTTGTACAACATGATTTTCTCATTCCTGAGTTCTTCATCCTGATCAGTCGATGTTTAAAGATTGAAACTTACTAGTGGTAAAACTTTAACTGTAAAAAAGCAACAAACAAACAAAAAACAGGGATAAAGATATGTTTTCTTTCCTAATAGTCGAGAATTTTTACAAAGTGAAATTCATTGGGTGATAAATATAAGAAGTGCTAAAAATATTATCAAAACTAGAAGATCAAATTTGGACCCTATAGAAACCACTACCAAGTGTTATTTGAGTTTTTTCCAGGGAAGTTCTGTCAAAGACTAAAATGTTTTATTATTAAAGAAATGATGAAATTAATAATACAGGAAAATAATTTTTTCATGAGTTGGAAAAAACATGCAATGATCTACCAGTGATTAACACAAAATCTTTATGCTAAAATTAATTTAAAAAATTAATATATATTAAGATTAAATAAGAAGCATGAAAACACTGAATGAATTCAGAAACATATTATGAAAATGAATCATTTCCAAGTCACAAAATACACTATCAACTTTAGGTTTCCTTTTTATAATATGGATTGATTTTATTCTTCAAGTATAATTTCTTCCTAAATTCTTTCTAGGGAAATTTTTAATAAAATGTTATCGCCTAAAAATAAACATGCTCCAATTGATCTGAACATTGAATCTATTTGAATTTGCTTCAAGTCCAGAGTTCATGAATAATAACCTATGACTTTAAGAATTTTTTTAAAGAAAACTGGCTCTCAGTGTAGATTTTCATCAACATCGAAGAGAATAAAATCACATATATTTTAGCAGTAAAAAGAGTAATTGTTAGAAAGTTGTATTATAAACAAAATTTAGTACCTACATTAGGTGTAAACTCTTTAATTTAGATGTCATAATAAACTAAATCAGAATGCTACTAGTCTCTGATTAAGCATCAAATATGATAAATTCTTGTCTGGTAAAGAATAGATAATGAATAAATTACCTGATAAAGTATCTCTCTCCTCACACATTTAACCATTGATCCCTTGTAGGGGAGGAAGACATATTCCTCTACCCTCTAGGTTCTTCTGGTTGGTCTAAGAATTAAATCGACATGAGACATACTAACAGGAGAAAATAAAACACATTTAATAACATGTATACATGGAAGACACCCAGGAAAACTGAGTAACTCGTCAAAATGGCCAAAGCCACCACCTTAAATGCCATCTTCAATTAAAGATCAAGGAGGATGTTGGGGATAGTGGTTTTGGACTTCAAAGGGGAGGAAGGCAATTCACATGAAGATAGAAAAGCAAATGTTTGGTAAACAAATGTTTGCCATAGCTTGCAAAGACAATGGGGCATGGGGAGGACTTTGATCAAATGGGCCTTGCTAGGTTCCTCGCTGTCTACCACACCTAGTTTATTTTATATTATAGTTATCTATGGTGATAGCTCCTTCCTAGAACAGGCCTTCTGTCTTAAATTCTTTTAGGCAGTTAGGGGGAAGGTCAAAGTTTCTTCCTGAGTCTTTTGTTCTTGAAATAATCAAGCCAAACAGACATATTTTGAAGTCGCAAATTCTGACCCCCCCACACCCTTTTCTGAAATGTTGTTTACTTAGCTTCTTTCTGAATTTTAAAATATTCATTTATTTCTAAATGTATAATATACAGACAATATCTGTATCAAATTAGCTCTGGAAATTTAAAGTATAATTGCATCTCTTCTGTGGTTGATTTTTCAAATGATTTTAGATAATTTTACTGAGAATAATAAAATATACTATTCTACAAGTTTCATATTGTCTCTATAGCAAATTAACACAAACTTAGAGGCTTGAAACAGTACAAATTTATTGTCTTATAATTCTGGAGGTCGTAAACCACAGTGTGTCTCACAGGGCTAAATTTCTTTCTGAAGCCTCTAAGGCAAAATCCACTTTCTTGCCTTTGACAGCTTCTGGAAAGCATTCCTCATGAGCTCCTTCTTCATGAGCTTCTTAACTTCAAAGCCAGCAATGGCCAGTGGAGTCTTTCTCATAATACCACCTCTGTTCCTGACTCTTCTGCTTCTCTCTTCCCAGGTTAAGGCCCATTCAGATAATCCAAAATAATCTCTTTATTTTAAAATCAGTTGATCAGCAACCTTGATTCAATCTGCAACCTTACTTTCCCTTTCCCATGTAATATAATATTTTCAGAGCTTCCAGGGCTATTAGCATGTGGGAAATAGATAATAGTCAGTATAGTCAGAGGTAAAGGAGGAAATTAAGTAAAAACATCAAATGAGGAAGAATCTTTCTTTCTGTGTGAAGATATCAAGAGTATTTTCAATTCTGAAGGCTTTTGATAGAGAATTAATTTAATCAGACATATTTTTAAGAGGACCCTTCCAGCAGTTATTAGAAAATTAAATGGAGGTTGGGGCAGAATTATGAAGAATTAATGACAAGCTCACAGTTTGTTTCAGTAATCAAGAG
The DNA here is from genome assembly GCF_057802395.1 of Ceratotherium simum simum. NCBI lineage: Eukaryota > Metazoa > Chordata > Mammalia > Perissodactyla > Rhinocerotidae > Ceratotherium > Ceratotherium simum. The sequence goes on along the minus strand of NC_141907.1, from coordinate 26,599,084 downwards.
AGAATAGAATGAGATTCTCCAGGTGGCTGAAGAAAAACCTGTTATATGAAACAAGCAGGCCATGACCTGTGAGATCTCCACTCTATGAGTATCTATCAACAAAGTTTTGCTAGCCTGGACCGAGGGTCCACCTCCTCATGGCAAGATGCGAAGTTCACAAGAAAGTGTCATTTCACATAAAGTAGCAGCATTGTGCAAGGTTTTATTTCACATCATGTTAAACATTCTTGACTGTCAAACAAGTGCGGATTGCAATGGTCACAAGTGTGTCTCTTCAAGTCATGCATGCTATAGAAATGTTTTTTTTTTGAGTTAATTTTTTTTTTGAGGGAGGTTAGCCCTGCGCTAATATCTATTGCCAATCTTCCTCTTTTTCTTGTTTCTCTCCAAAACCCCAGTATGTAGTTGTGTATCATAGTTGTAGAGTTGTCGCTCTTCTATATGGGATGCTGCCCCAGCATGGCTTGATGAGCGGTGAGTAGGTCTGCGCCCAGGATCCGAACAAGTGAACCCCAGGCCGCCGAAGCGGAAAGCACGAACTTAACCGCTGTACCACCAGGCCAGCACCTAGAAATGGTTTTAATGTCCACAGCTCAGAAAACTCTAGTGACTCCAGTAAATATTTTTCTTTTTAATTTCTCGTAACCACATATGTTAACACTGCCTTCATCACCTGAGCCAACATTTAAGTAGCTCCCTGTCCCCATCTGTCTTCTACAGAAAAATTGTGTGCTAAATCTTTTAAGGCTTAGCCTATTGAGACCATTCTTCTCTCTTTTCTCTCTAGAGAACTCCAGCACTTTCAAAGAGATAGGAAGGTAATTTTCATTGGTGTGGGTATCAAGAGCCTATTTTATAAGTGTAAATACAAGAATTTAACTCTGTTTTCTTTCTATTAAGTGTAATTTCTTTTCTAATTCAAAGCCTGCCTTCTATGTATTAAGGGAAAGTTCTTGTGCTGACAAAGACATGGGAGTGTATAAACTCAGTAAATATCTTGAAATTTTATTAAGCGACAGGTGGCGTTAACATCATAAAAGGATTTTTGCCAGATTTTGGTTGAAGTTGTAGTGAAACAAATGCCATAGGAGAAAGGCTAAACCACTCTCAAGCTGCCAAGAAATACAATAGAGCAGTGAGCTCCAAATTCAGCAAACTAGAGGAGAGGAGGTCAGCTGAAGGACCAGTCAGATTTCACCGAGGGAAGAAGGTGGAATGGGTGTTTTGTGAAGCAATTCTTTTCATTTGATCCTTCAAAAGGAGAATTTTTAAGGCACAATGAAATAGGTCAGTAGAGAGGCAAACTTGCGAAGAAAGAGGAGAAAAGATGGAAGTTATAAGAATGAAAGCTTGGAATAGGAAACATGATTACTGAATCGCATTTGGTATAGCATTCTGGCTAATAGAAATGAGAAATATCATGAATGGATTGTTCTTGAAGGGAGGGAATCCAAGAAATATTTTGTTCCAGTTAGCCGCTGAGGTCTTCACATAGGTTTTCAAATAGAGCACTAGTAGGAAATTCTTCAATGTATCTGAAGATTATCACCATAATGACATAGCATTTTTAATATATATGAATAGTTTTTTTCCCATTAGGTTGGGATTTTATTGAGAGTGGAGTAATTTTTATCTCAGAATCACTAATATCATTTTAGTGCTTACCAAATTGTAAGTTCTAAGTAAAGCTTTATTGAATAAAATAAATGAATAAATATTTATGAATCTTAATTTTCATTCAACAAATATTAGTAATCACTTCCCAGGCATTGTTCTATGCCTAAAGATAAAGGAGTGACAAATACCATTATATTCTCTCTTTTACCCATTGCCATATTGGTATAAGGGAGGAATTTTTCAATATTTATATAAATGTATCATGACTAGTGTGTTATAATTAGGTAGAAGTTGAAAATATACCAAGATTTTTTCTGGATTTTGTACTTTGATAAATTCATTTCTTCAAAATAAATATATAAACACACACACAAATGAATATTATATATATGTGTGTGTGTATAATATGTGTGTGTGTATAATATATGTGTGTGTGTGTAAAAATATATATTTCATATTTGGAAAAGTACCATTGCCATGGGTAAGTATAATTTAAAAAGAAACAATGTGTTCATATTCTTTTAGCTTTGCATGAAGCAATAAAATACTGAAATTTTAGAATTTGGTTAATTCATCTAACTCTGTTGTCCTATACATGGGGAGAGACAGGGAGATGTCAGGATGATGTCACCTAATGATTACTAAGAATCTCTAATTTTAAAAAGAATACATTAAATTAAATGTTATGTCAAAACATTTAGATACTCTAGATAATTAAAAGGCATCCAGAAAATCCCTATATTTTCAGCAATTTATACTGTGTACATAATATGTTTCAGGTATTGTTTTCTGTGCTATCAAAACTAAGAAAACTAAATAATAGCCCTGTGTTAAACAATAGTTTTCATTGAAAAGATTTCAGATGTGTATTTGCTAATTTTACAAATAAAATATATATATTTTTAATGCTTTCCACCATGGATGCACTTACAAGGCTTACGGCTATTCTGCAAGTCAACCACCTTTGTATTTTCCTAAAAATTGATATATTCCCTCTTTTTGAAAGGAGCTGATGTAGTAGGATTTTGTATAAACTTCAGAGTATTTTGTATGATGAGACATTGGCAATTGGGGTTAATATCTTCATCTTGGCAAGTAGAGTGATTAAATGGAGGAGGCTGGAACTTAGAGGCTTCTAATTGATTGCAGGAACATAGACTCCCCTGTTTAATGACATGACACTGGTAAAGTTTAAGGGCTATAAATTTGGAACTGTTTGGAGGAAAACCTTCCATGGTATGGTGACCACTGGCAAAATACTCTGCATCAGGAAATCAGCCAGAAAAATACTGTGGCTACACCTTAAAATGGACTATATAATTTTATGGCCACTGTAACATGTGTAGCTGTGAAAGTTAAAATAATGAAGGATAAAATAAAAAGAGGTAATTAAATATCACACTTCAGTGCATTAACCATTTATTCACAGGGGCAAGAGAAGTGTTCCTTCTCTTTAATTGGTTCTTGTAAAAAATCATGTTTGAGTTGCTATGCTTTAGTAAGATCTATTTTATTTTGCTATTGCTGAAACATCATTTGTGGCTTTGTGCTGAAAATGGTTTGCAAATGTATTTGAAAGGACATGGTGTCTTTTCCAAAGCTTAGCACGATGTAGGCACTCAGGCACCCTGTGGCCTTCATTCATGTTTCAGATCACAGCAGCTTGAGGGTATAAACTGGTCTACAATCTCATTTTATAATCTCTGTTTCTCTGATTTTTGCCTCCGCAACCTATTATAAGTCTTTGAACACTTTCAAAACCTCATACGATTTTCTTTTTCTGGGAGCAACAAGTGATGATATAATCCTGTTATAAATTATGACCAATCTTAGGAGACTTTCAGAGAGTATCATTAAAACTTATAATTTAGGGCCTGGCCCCTTGGCCGAGTGGTTAAAGTTCCGTGCACTCCACTTGGGTGGCTCCGGCTTGCAGGATTGGATCCCAGGCACGGACCTGCTCCACTCACCAGTCATGCTGTGGTGGTGTCCCACATATAAAATAGAGGAAGATTGGCACAACTGTTAGCTCAGGGATAATCTTCCTCAAACCAAAAAAAAAGGAAAATTGGCAGCGGATATTAGCTCAGGGCAAATCTTCCTCAGCAAAAAAAGGAAAAAAATTATAATTTAAAGGAAGCCCTTCTTATGGTTTTTAAGGCCTCCAGTTCTGTAAACAAAAGGGATAAGTGTTCCATTATTATGAAATATTGTAAAAGTAGTCTGACTGTAGGTAGTAAACTTGACCCAAAACTTGGCCTTCCATCAACCTTTGTTTATTTCATATAATATTGTAGTTTGGGAGGTACTGACAAATTATCAATTCAATTGTTCACTTAATGCACGAATGCAAAATAAAATAATTTAAAAATAGATAATATGTGACAGTTAAACAAGTAATAGACTAGATGGGATATACTGTATCTCTCATGTGCCTCTAAATTGGCTTCAGCAATGAGTTGATTATACCTTTTCTCATGACTGGGCTTTGCACTATTTCCATAACACTTTATAATAGTAATTTTTCTTTATTGAATGCTACCTGTACGTGAGAAGCTATATTTGATCATTTATCTGCTTCAACTCAATTAATTGCCACAATATGTTTGCATTATCAATATAATTACCTCATGTTATAGGTAAATGAATTGAAGCAAGGAAAGATAATGTCCAAAAGCACCCAGCTACTTCATGTTAGAGCTGGGATTCACTCTCATATTGGACTCAAGAGCTTTTACTCTTTTATTTTAAATTATTTTATTGAGGTCATAATGGTTTATAACATTGTGAAATTTCAGGTGTACATAATTATCAGTTTCTGTATAGACTGTATCATCCTCACCACTAGTAGTCTAATATTTATCCATCACCATAGATATGTGCCCCTTACCCCTTTTGCCCACAGCCCAACTCCCTTCTCGCCTGCTCACCTCTAATCTGTTCTCTTTGTCCCTGTGTTCGTTTATCTTCCACATATGAGTGAAATCATGTGGTCTTTGTCTTTATCTGTCTGGGCAAAAGCTCTTACTCTTAATCACTGTGTTTTACAAACCTCCACTCAAATTTATCTCACTGTAGTACAGTTCATATGTAGACATCAGTATCACAAAATAGATTTGAAGTTCTTTATGGAAGAAAATACAATTTACCCAACTTTACATGCATGTTCTCCATCACAGGTGCTCATACATAGTAGTCCTGCCACTTATTGGCTGTGCAAAATTGGGCAAGACAGTTTTTTTCACTCTGCCTCTAATCATATCATCTGTAAAATGAGGAATAATTAAAAAGTATACTTCATAGATCAAAAGGAAGGGTAAGAGAAAAGAAAACAAGAATAAAAAATATATCAGCAGGTATCTGAGTGTGGAAAGTTTGGGAAACTGTCCTGTTGAATTTGCTATGTAATGAAATATTGCTGCAACATTTCCATGGGCAATAGAGAAGGACTCTTTCTCTTACAAATTCACGTATGAAAGTGTGAAAGAGACAGAGAATTAACATATATTAATTATTAATCAAGGAGAGCATTAAATCTTGGGATGGATGAGACAATAGTCAGTTAATGGTTACATATTGACAAGATTTTTGATTAGTGGTCTCTAAAGTAGGGGCTATTTCACCCCTTGGAGTGAAGAAGAAAATTTTAGAAATTCTATCCACATTTACATTTATAGTTATAGTTACTTAGTTCAAAACTTAGAATAGTAAATAAGCTTTACCTGCATTTATCATTTGATTTTTTTAAATGAGCTTATAATAAATCCAACTTGATTTTATGTTAGAATAAAAATACATGTTAAGAATGCAAGCACTTTGGGGCTGGCCTGGTGGCGTAGCGATTAAGTGCACGCGCTCCACTGTTGGCGGTCCGGGTTTGGACCCAGGGCGCGCACCAACGCACCGCTTGTCAAGCCTGGCTGTGGTGGCATCCCATATAAAGTAGAGGAAGATGGGCATGGATGTTAGCCCAGAGCCAGTCTTCCTCATCAAAAAGAGGAGGACTGGCAGATGTTAGCTGAGGGCCGATCTTCCTCACAAAAAAAAAAAAAGAATGCAAGCATCTCAAGTGTAGAAGTATTCTACTAGTTGTGTCTTACAGAGAGAGCCCTTATACAAATAAAACTATTGGTACTAGATGATTCTTGGGTTCTATTTTTCTTAATTTGTGATAAAGGAATAATATACCATTCAGATGGAACAAAATCAAAGGAAATGACAGAAATAAAATGATTTCTTAAGACTCAAACTATGTGTTCGTATCACTATCAGTGATAGACTGTCTTGGAGTACATAGAGCTCTACATCAGCTTAGGGCACAAAAAATGGCTTAAACTGAGACTTGGGGGATGGAGTGGAAAAGAAAATAAAAATTCTTAAAACAATACACTCTTTGCTACCTATGAACTATAGCAAACTAGGGAAACTGTCATCAGCAATATGCTCCAGAGATAACCTTTAATCATTTCTCAGGATCACATGAACTTTGAAAATGTCAAGGAACAAGTACTATAGCCTTTTCAGAATGGAATTTGGGTGCCTGTAGTCATCCAGGAAGAGTTTTTAAGAAATCATTGCTATGTTTTTCAACAAATGCTGTTAGAATACGAAATTGGATTTTTCTTTTGGATAGCTGAAAGACTTTCCTAGCCAATGTATTAAATTTGTTATCTGTCCTGTGAAATATAGGAAAGTATGATATTTTACCTAATATAACCAGGAATTTTAATTATCTTGAGAAAGCAATGCTACTGTGAAAAGTAATTTTAAATTAATTCTCAGTTACAACTAGGTTGATTCAAGGAGAAAGAAAGGTTTCATTTTTCTGAACATAACTTTATACAAAAAATATTGCTACTTCCATACTATGTTTTCATTTCCTTTTTCAAATATGTATAACCAAACCTAATGCCCAAATAAACATGAAATTAATCTTGGATAATATTTTGTTTTGCTTGATTGAACTGCTGCCTTAAAGCCTAAGTAAATGATAGATGATTATTATTACCATTATTATTAGTGCAAACTGCTTTATGTTTTCAAGTAATGACACCAAGAAAAAATGCAGTGTGTTATTACTCCATCAATTCTGCCTTTGCAGAGTTATGACCTAGAGTAGAGTTTTAAGTAATAATTACCACATAAAGTGTTTTATTCTGTCAAGTTATTTATAACAACAGTCTAATCATTAGGACCTACCATACTCCACTTACATAGTTTTTAAGATGCAATCCAGAATTGGAAATATACCATAATGCATATCATTGCATGATGATTATAAGACAACATTTGATACACTGACAATGGGTTGGAGCTAATGATTTCATAAATATAAAATGATGCATTATTCTGTAATTCATCATTATTCATCATTCCTGGTATCTTAACATGAATGTCGCTATGATCTGAACGTTTGTGTTCCCCCCAAATTCATATGTTGAAATCCTAATGCCCAATGTGGTGGTATTAGGAGGTGGGGCTTTCGGGAGGTATTTAGGTCATGAGAATGGAGCCCTCATGAATGGGATTAGTGCTCTTATAAAAGAGACTCCATAGAGCTCCCTTGCCACTTCCGCCATGTGAAGACACAGTGAGAAGTCGGCAGTTTACAACCCAGAAAATTTCCTTAACCAGGAACCCAGCCATTTTGACACCCTCATCTTGGACTTCCAGCCTCCATAACTGTGAGAAATAAATTTCTGTTGTCTATAAGCTACTCAGTTTGTGGTATTCTGTTATAGCCGCTCAAAGGGACCAAGACAAGTGTGTTCCTATGCTGGAAGCTCACCTATGACAGAACCTATTGACTACATCAAGCTTAGGCACCTGGTATTCTCAAGGTTGACAAGCTTCTTCTCCATAGATTCTTACAACGTGTATTTACTGAGCATGCTTGCACACAAAAAGATCTTTCACATGGATATAAGATAATAGTGGATCACAAAGAATTGAGTAATACAGTGACAATGTAACTGCTAATAGGAATAACAGAAGCTGCTATGTAGGGAAGCAGTCTACTATGACCTCAATCAACTTTTCTGGTGAGAATCTTTTGGGTTAATAATTTCCAATGTCACATTTTTTGAGTGACAATTTTTGTTTCCAGATGACTTGACTGCAGATGAGTTAGGAAGAGGTTCTAGTGCACTGAGAGACTAGTGTCTATCTCAGAGAGGCAGACTGCCAATTGCTAAGGGACAGCTAACATCCAAACTCTTTTTCCATTTTGTGAGAGTACTGCTGGCCACATTCCCGCATCAATATATAAGGGAGATGGGGATGGAAGTTGGCCTGATTTCTAAAGGAAATCACTCTACAAGTTATATCGGGACTGGCACTGTGGAGATTCTGCTTGAGGCAAAAAGCTTTGGAAAGGCGCATCTTTATTAACTCTATTTTCCAGAGATTTCTTATACATACACAGAAAAATGGCACCACAGAAAACATGAACTAGCAGATCATACCTGTGGAAGGGAAAGGTGTTTTATGAAGTATTTATACAATCAAAATGTATTAAAAGAATTGAAAAAAATCTGATATAGCCAACTCTTAACATTAGAATTCACACATTACAAATATATTTGAAGTCCTATATGTCCTTTTCCTGGACAAATTCACCTGTCTACTTAAAGCTGTCCACTACCCTCATTCCCATGTATTTTCATGCATGGCTTTATATTTTATTACATTTGATTTCATCCCTACCGAATTTATTTTAATATATCCTTGATTAATATGTGGTTCGCATTTTTATAATCTAAGTCCATGCTATCTTTATTTTAAACTTGCTTTCTTCACAAACTTGTTATGTTTATTTATATCGATATGTATAGCTATAGTTTGTTTTTTTCGTTTTGACTTCAGTCTACTCATCTACTGTATGAATATTCTACAGTGTATTTACCTGTTCTACTGGTGTGAGCTTAGTCCTGCTTCCTTCACTTTTTCACTCATGTAGCTTTCTATTACAAGCCTCCATGTTTCCTTGGATTACATAATTATATAACATATTACTGGGATATAGGATATGCACATCTTTACCTTACTGGATATTTTAGAAATATGCTCTATAAGCACTCCAGTGAGTACTATAGGGAGACATCTTAAAGTTGACGAATATTCTGTTACATATTGAGGGCATAGATGAGGATATTATTTCTGGAAACAGACATCTATAACTAAACTGAGATAAATAAACTTCCTAGAATAATCTGCCTTTAAATGCACTTATCTTTCCAAGTAATTGTTTTCACCAACATCCAGGAAACATAATTTTTGATTAAAATCAGGTAACATTTACTTCCATCACCAGTTTACTTGCTGATCCACTAATATTGTTAATTTGGCCAAATCTAAAACATACTAGCAATGATTACATTTGCAGTCATTTGTTTCATTTTATGTCTGAATATTAAATTATCTAAATTTTCAAAGGAATCTTAATCAGGTCTGAACAGAAATCTTAAACTTTTAAAATTGCTAGTAGCTAGGGGAGATATTTCAATATAGATTTTCACTATTTTCTACACATTTATCATTGCATTTACATTTAAAAATATTTCCTCTGCCCTAACCCCATTGGACATAATCAATTAAATGCATCCAATTTAGGAAAATTACTATGTCTTTTAAAAAGATTGAGATTATACTTCTAGACATTTAACTTGTGAATTTCTACATCTTGAAGAATGAAATTAAAATTATATGGAAAATGTAGCACTAAGCACTTTTCTTCTGTACATGTCATGACAAGTATTAGCATTGCGTACCTCCAGCGTAAATGGAGTTGACAAATGTCAGACTCATAAATGCATAGAGTTAAAGAAGTTTCTTGAAATTTAGTACAATCCCTCCTTGAAAAGACTTTTCTTGAATTCCTAACAAGCACAGGTAGAAATGAAGTGTTAATAGTAATGATTAAAAAAAAATACTGAATCATGGTAACCAGATATTTTATTTTTTGTCTTCGAGACTATTAATAGTTTGATTGTCTTCATGCTTTCATCATTTAGTCAAATATCATAGGGCAATTGTACACTAACAAAGCAAAGAATTACAAATACAATAATGCCTGCCTTTCATTTATGATGCCTGCTTTTCATTTATGTCAATATGTCTGTAGTAATGTTCGTATAGAGAAAGGAATAATCAGATTTGCCTAACTTCCACTCAATTAAATTCTTCTGAGGAATTCAAAATCTTGACTTCTCGAAAAACATTGCCTCATCATGAATTTAGGATGTCTTTTCTTTGTATTTCAGCATTAGAGAATGTATTTTAGTTCCTTGAAATATTACTGGGTAAATTTCAAACACAATCTTGCAGCATCTGAATATTACCCAGTGATGGGCAGAATAATAGTCCCCAAAGATGTCTACAAATAATAGTCCCCAAAGAGATTTAGATGTTTATAAGCCCTGGAATCTGTGAATGTGTTATATTATATGATTTAAGATTTGGATGGAATTAATGTAGCTAATCAGTTGACCTAAAATTGAGGAGATTATTCTAGATTATTTGAGTCAGACCATTGTAATCACAATGATCCTTGAAAGAAGACATAGGCAGAAGAGGGAGAATGAGAGAGATTGACCCATGAGCAAGACTTGGCTCGTAGAGGCAGAAATGGGCTGTGAGCCAAAGAATGTGGGCAGCCTCAAGAAACTGGAAAAGGCAAGGAAAAGAATTTGCCCCTAGACCCCAAGAAGGAACTTAGACCTACCCACACCTTGATTGTAGTCCAGTAAGTTGCATTATGAACTTCTGACCTCAGAACTTAAGATAATAAATTTGTATTCTGTAAGCCACTAATTTTGTGGTAATTTTTTACAGCAGCAATAGCAAACTAACACATGCCACAGAGGATATTTAAGGGTTTTTATGCAAGGCATTTATGATATCTCAATGAACACAATGTCAATCTACAAATATTTCGTGGTATGGAATGTATATATGAGTCAGGAAATTTATCCCATGTTCAGATGAAATTCACAGACATAATATTTTACTCAGAATCTTGGATTACCCAATAACTACAGAAGTCAGAGACAGAGCACACTATTCTGGGTAAATCTGTCTTTTGTTCCTAGCACTTCATTGTTAGCGCATCTTTCAGGTGGATAGAACTCACTCGCTGCTCTAATATTCTCCAATTCTTTTTCTTTGTGTGTACCCCTGCTCTGATATTCTCCAATTCTTTTTCTTTGTGTATACCACTTTGATGTAACTTCTCTTAAATTACTCCCTACCAGTTAGCTTTAGAAATTTCTATATACTCATCTTATTTCAGATTGTCAACCTTGTGTTTCATTTTCTCAAAGATCAATTTTTTTGGTACTGATCAGCTAATCTAGGGTAAAGAAATAAAAATGCAAATTCTTTGTTTCATGGCCATACAAGGGCACTGTTTCTTAACTCAACTGTATGACTTTAGTGCTTGAAAATTCAAACAATCTCCATATGTCTAAGTTATTCAAATTCAGGCATCACTGGTTCCTGTGTAAACAGCTCACTGTTGAAGAGGTTAAGTGTCTTCTACTTGTTTTGATGGGAAGATCTTGGCACACTCAAGCCAGCCAGTTACAGTGTCTCAGTGCACCTTCTATAATACTGTACCAAGTAGTGATGGATGTGTCTCCAAGACTAGGAAATGCAAGCCAAAGAATCTTTTAAGGAAAAAGAAGCAGTAAGCCACCCTCCAGCAAAAAATCCGTAATCATAAGAAAATGTAAGTTTAAAGGAAACAAATCAAATTCTAGAATAAGATTAAATGAACTATTTCTTTAAATAAAGAAAATCAAGTGTGGGTAATCTTCATGGCTTTTAACAACATCCTTTAGCTTCTGAACCAGAAATATCTTATCAGATTTGTTGGGAAAATAAGCCACACTATTCAAGGGTGGTGGGCAGGAAAGAGTCAACTCAGCAGACCTAGGTTGCTAAAACCCTATACAATCATGTGCCACATCACAGTATTTCCATCAACGATGGACCACATAGACAATAACGGTCCTGTAAAATTAGTACGATATAACCTAGGTGTGTAGTAGGCTATACCACCTAGGTTTTTCTAAGTACACTCTATGACATTCTCACAATGATGAAATCTCCTAACGATGTATTTCTTAGAACATATCCCCATCATTAAGCAATGGATAACTGTATAGTCCAAAGAAAGGCTTGTCTTCAGAACTGGCCCATGGTTGGCTCCTGGGAAATAACCTCTGAGCTCTTAGGACATTCTGCTTGATAATGGTGTATTTTGTATGCCTGAGGCTTCAGGCCACGCTCTACCAGTTTGACCAAATAAGTGTATCCTAACAATGTGATTTACCAGTAATGCCTTTTTTTGCTTTGGGGTAAGGAGTGGCTGGAGTCTGAGAAGCTGAAGTCAGTTACACAGCAACACTTCACATGTGTTATCACACATTGTTGATGGGAGAATTAAGTGCATGCCTGTATGACACCCTTGGCTGGGGACACCTAAAAGCTTGTGTCTAGTTTCTCTAGACTTCATCCATGCACATTTTCCCTTTGCTGATTTTAAAACTGCGTCCTTTTAGATAAATCATAACCATGAATATAACAGCTTTTTAAAGACTAAGTCCTTCTAGCAAATTATGGAGCCTGAGGGTGGTCTTAGGGATCCCAAAATAGATGAGGAAAAGAATTGTTATAGTATAATAACATTTATTTTTCTTTGACTTAAAAATAAAATGTATCTTGTTTAATGAAAGTCCTAGGTCCCAGTTCCTGTTTCTGTGAAAACTTTAATATCATTTAGTCGATTAAAATAAATTAACAAAACATTTAGGGCAGTGATTTTTCCTAGTTTTAAATGTTACATAAAGAGCAAAGATAATCACATTCACTCAAAAATAAAAGCATTAAGAAAATTAGGGCAAGAGGGACTATCCGCCCCATATAGTATAAAATTTTATATTGATTTTTTATGTTCCCATACGACCTTTAATCATATAATGTAAGTAAACGGAAACCTGAGTCTCATATACATAATTTCTATTTACAGTAAACATTACAGAAATATCTTTAAAGACGTGACAAGTATGTAACATGTATTGATGCTCAAGATCCATTTGAATTTCCTTCTAGCACGTACCTATATATAGGAGAGTCTAAAAATCTGAAAACTCTGTTTCTGAGATACACTTGTGGCTAGTTTTCTTGATGCACTTTAGGTTTGTTAAATCAAATATACTCACACGAAATAAATTCAGAACTGAATTAAGGGACTAGGGAAGTGGAAACTGAGGTATCTCTCGAGCTGTCCCAGATCAAGACAGAGACAATGCAGATATGTCATCTCTGCTTTCTGATTCTGAGTTGTTTTTTCTGCAATGGAGCCTGTGATCATGGAAGAGGCAGTTTTATTTGGTAGGTGAAATCCTTCCTGGAAGTGTGTCCAGAACCTTTTGTAACATACTTCCAATGATTTTGTATCCTCCTAATATTTGGTAATAAATCCCTTTTGGTTTAAAATTTCAATTGCCTGAAAGCAAACCCTAAATCAAGGAATTCAATATTTGGAAGAAAGAATTCATCTTTAATTTATGCTGTTTCACAGCCTTACTTAAAAAACTTTCAAAAAAGAAAAAAAAAGTACATCAATATTTGACAGAATTTTCATTCCAGTGTTTTCTTCTTCTTCAAAAGAAACACAACCAATTGCAATGCCAATTTACCTAATGAATTCCCAACCTACCGGAGTGAGCTCTACTCCTGTAAAAGGCACTCTCAAAACCTTATGTAGCGCTTTGTTCCAAAAGACTCTTTATGTTTAGTTCAACAATGCAGGAAACTCAAGATCAAATGAGATTATTAACTGGATAGAGATAGTTCTCTGTTAAAATCATAAAACGGTTATGCCAACATGAGTGTCACTTTGATGTACCCACCTCAAGCCATTTATTTCTTCACCTCTGTCAGAATCTCTGGAGAGCATCAACACTGATACAAAGCAGATCCACCCTATTTTCTGTAGCCGACAACAAAGAAACAGCCAGGAACACAAGCTAAATCGTGTGCCAGCGAAACTCCTGCTATTCACTATAACTCCTCTCCATGCCTTAGGTGCTCCCTAACCTAGAATTTTGAGTGCAGAACAACAATAACTCATAATTTTGCACCAGGAATCTCAAAGAATTTAAGAGTTCATAAGGTATTTAAGTAAATACAGGTTGTTTAAGAGCCCCAGTCTCCAGAAACTCTTATGTTTGCAAAGCAATTTACATTTCTGTGCCTGTGACCTGTAAATAAAACTGAAGAGCGACTAGAATGAAAACATATTGTCTTCGGGAAATTGTTTTACAAATAGGCACAAGAGAGGCCTGAAGCGCCCTTGCCATCTCTTAACATGTTTTATAATCTGTGGCAAAAGGAAGAACATGTTTATTGACATTCTCTCCACTTACGCAAGAATTATTATTAAAATTTTATTCTGAAAATAATAAACATAGGCTTTAAACTTTAATCTGCAGTAAAATTTAATTTTACTCTTAGTTATCAAATAGTAAAAAATGGGAATTGTACAAAAGATAAACAAAAGCAGTGATAGCAAATATAAACAACTCAGGTAATATATATATGTGAGTTGAAAAAATAGTTTGAAATAGTGTTTGAACATTTAAGTTTGTGTGTCTAAATAACAGGAAATATAAGAAAAACATTATTTACGCATCTTCTGGACCCTCTAAGAATAAAGTATATGGGAATTCGTTCTTCACTCAACCATCATATCACACTGCAAAGCTGCTCATGTTCATGTAACTTCCATTTTAAGTTGGGCAGAAAAATCATTCGGCATATTTACTTTGGATATCCCCCCAGGATATAAGGAAGGCTGTATTTCATTTAAGGGAAGAAGTAGAGGAAGGGATTGATTAAGAGACAGCAGAAAGAGATAAATACAAGTTGAAGAAGCAATCATAAAATCTAAAATTATAGTAATATTAAGCTTGTGTGTAAAAAATAAAGGCAGTTTGTTTTTGTCTTTTGTCCAGTGTATATGCTGGATGAACTAAACAGGTTGATAGAACATTTTCTTGGTTGTAGCGTATGAGGAACATAGGGGAGCTGCAATTTTTCTTTCTCCAACAGCTGACACATCTTAGCTCAGGAACCATTGGATCTTACCTGAGTTACTTCAGTAACACTGCATCTGGGATCACTGCCTCTGATTTATGCCCCTATTTCTATGAAATCACAAAAGCAAAAACAACACTTCTCTGTTGCTATTTGTGTACTCCTTTTAAAATAAACAGCAACAACAAATGATTGCATCAGATGCAGTTTATTAAAGTCTATCTATGGAACGTATGATTCTGGAGAACGTAGTGCCATCACTTTACTTTGTTAGCAAACGGCATTATCATTTAAACTCATCCTCTTTCTGAAATGTTTGAGTTGTGAGTTGAACTAGCAGTTTTTTTCATGGAAAGCTATATTTACTTGAAAGTATGACTGATAGATTCAGCGCTGGTGGTCTGGTGGTTAAGATTCGGCGCTCTCACCACCTCGGCTGGCTTCATTTCCCGGTCAGGAAACCACACCACCCATCTCGGTTGTCATACTGTGGTGGCCATGTGTTGCTGTAATGCTGAAGCTATGCCACCAGTATTTCCAATACCAGCAAGGTCACCCATGGTAGACAGGTACCAGTGGAGCTTCCAGACTAGACAGACTAAGAAGAAGGACCTAGCCACCCACTTCCAAAAAAATTGGCCATGAAAACCCTACGAATAGCAGCAGAGCATTGTCTGATATAGTGGTGGAAGGTGAGAGGGTGGCACAAAAAGACCAGAGACAGGGTTCCACTCTGCTGTACACAGGGTCGCTAGGTGTCGGAATTAACTCAATAGCACAAACAACAAATGACTAATAGATAAACTATAGTCATTCCTATTTGCAGAGTTTATTTTTCAAAAATCACAGCAGTGACCCTGTTACTTTGAGGAAAGGAACTGACAGTGTTTGATGAAAACACTTTAATGATAAAATTAAAGTTTTCGTGCAAATATTAGAATTTTGAGAAACTCGATATCCCACACAAAAATCTTAAAATTTTTTAATTCCTTAAAGACTAATATGATTTTTTATATTGTTCTATAAAATGTGTCTATGTTGGATGATCTGTATAATTCAGTGAGGCAATATCTTCCAAATAACCAACACAGGATGTTAAAAAATGAGTGTAGGTAAATAATCAAATCAAAGTCCAAGATAGGCCAATGGATTTTATTTTGACTATTTTTTAATAGTAGTTTTAGGTTCACAGCAAAATTGAGGGGAAAGTACAGAGATTTCTCCTAGACCTCCTGCCACCACACTTGCATAGCCTCCCCCATTATCAACATCCTCCATCAGAGTGGTACATTTGTTACAAATGATGAACCTACATTGGCACATCATAATCACCTAAAGTCCATAGATTACTTCATGGTTCATTCTCAATTTTGTATATTCTGTGGTTTTGGATGAACGTATAATGACACGTATCCATCGTTATGGCATCATACAGATTATTTTCTCTGCCCTAAAAATCTTCTGTTCTGCCTATTTATCCCTCTCCTTCCCTGACCCCCTAGCAACCACTGATCTTTTTACTATCTCTATATTTTTGCTTTTTCCAGAATGTCATATAGTTGGCATCACACAGTATTTTGACCTTTCAAGTTGCCTTCTTTAACCAAGTAATATGCATTTAAGTTTCCTCCGTGTCTTTTCATGGCTTGATACCTCATTTCTTTTTAACAATGAGTAATATTCTATTGTCTGGATGTATCACAGTTTATTTATCCATTCACCTACTAAAGAACACCTTGATTACTTCCAAGTTTTGGCAATTATGAATGAAGAAAGCTGCCATAAACATTTGTGTGCAGATTTTTGTGTGGAGATAAGTTTTCTTTTCCACTCCCTTGGAAAATACCAAGGAGTGCAATTGCTGAATTGTATGGTAAGAGAATGTTTAATTTTGCAGCAAGTTATTTTATGAATATCAACAAACTAATTCTAAAGTTTATATGGAGAGGCAAAAGACCCAGAATAGCCAACACAATATTAAAGGAGAAGAACAAAGCTGGGGGACTGACACAACCTGACCTCAAGACAGACTATAAAGCTACAGTAGTCAATAGAGTGTGATAGCACTGAAAGAATGGACAAATAGATCAATGGACCAGAATAGAGACCCCAGAAATAGATCCCGTAAATATAGTCAACTCATCTTTGACAAAGGAAAAAAGTAATACAATGGAGTAAAGAGAGTCTCTTCAACAAGTGACACTGGATCACACGTACACACACATGCAGAAATATGAACCTAGACACAGACCTTACACCCTTCGCAAAAATTAACTCAAAATCACAGACCTAAATATAATATACAAAACTGTAATACTCCTAGAAAGTAATATAGGGGAAAATCTAGATGACTTTGGGTATGATGGTGCCTTTTCAGACACAACACCAAAGACACATTCATATAAGAAATAATTGATAAGCTGGACTTCATTAAAATTAACAACTTTTGCTCTGCAAAAGACAAGAGCAAGAGGATTAGAAGACAAACCACAGACAGGGAGAAAATATTTGCTAAAAACTCATCTGATAAAGGACTGTTATATAAAGAACACTTTAAACTCAACAATCAGAAAACAAACAACCTGATTAAAAAATGAGACAAAGACCTTAGCAGACGCCTCGCCAAAGAATATATACAGATGGCAGCTAAGCATATGAAAAGATGCTTCACATCACATGCCTTCAGAGAAATTCAAATTAAAGTAACAATGAGATATTACTACACATTTATTAGAATGGCCAATATCTGAAACTCTGACCATACCAAATGCTGACGAGGAAGTTAAGCAACAGGAACTCTCAATCACTGCTAGTGGGAATGTAAAATGGTACCGTCACATTGGAAGACAGTTAGGTGGTTTCTTACGAAACGAAAAGTACTCTTACCATATGGTCCAGCAATCATTCTCCTTGATATTTATCCAAAAGAGTTCAAAACTTATGTCCACACAAAAACCTGCACATAGGTGTTTATAGCAGCTTTGTTCATAGTTGCCCAAACTTGAAAGCAAGCAAGATATCCTTCAGTAGATGAATGGACAAATAAACTGTGGTACATCTAGACAGTGGAATATTATTTGTCACTAAAAGGAAATGAGCTATCAAGTCATGAAAAGATATGGAGAAAATTTAAATGCATATTACTAAATTAAAGAAGCCAATATGAAAAGTCTACATACTGTATGATTCCAACTATATGACATTCTGGAAAAGGCAAAAATATGGAGACAGTAAAAAGATCAATGGTTTCCAGGAAGAGGTGGGAAATGAATAAGCTGAGCACAGAAGATTTTTAGGGCAGTGAAAATACTCTGCATGATACTATAATAATAGATATATGCATCTACATTTGTCCAAGCCCATAGAATATACAACACCAAGAGTGAACACTGTAGTAGACTATGGACTTTGGGTGATTATGACTTATCAATATAGGTTCATCCTTGGTAAAAATTGTACCATTCTGCTGAGTGATGTTGATAATGGGGGAGATTATGCATGTGTGGGTGCAGGGGGTATATGGGATATCTCTGTACCTGCCTCTCAATTTTGTTGTAAACCTAAAACAGCTTTAAAAAATAAAGTCTTTTAAAAATACTTTACATTCCAGTGGAATGGTGGATATCACTCCACCATCAAAGACATTAAATGATGCAGAGATCTTTTTCTCTATTTTGGCTCCATTTAATTTGTTGGTCAGTCCTTGCAAAAACTAGGTGGACCATAGAAGATAGCAGTGACTTACTGATAATATACCTAAGTAGTAGCCTCCATTGTAGCTGGCTTTACCTAATGTGCTAATTTTACCAGAGAAGTTTAATGCTAACTTGTGTGTGTGATAAGCAGCTATTAATCTTATGAATGTATTACTTTGCATATACATCAAGAAAGTGAATAAAAAGCTGTTTATATTCAAATGGAATCATATCTATTCACAATAACGCCATGGGGCTATGTTAATATTCTTGCTTTCTATCATAATATATTCCAAAGGTTACTGGGCCCTCCTGCATATTCCACACAACATCATATTGTTCCACTATAATGATGAAATCATGTTTATCAGATTTTATGACTGACAAATGGAAAATACTTTGGAAATGTTAGTAAGATAAATGTGTTCTAGTACGTGGGAGATAAGCCCTACAAAGATTCAGAAGCCTGTCATATGGGTAAAGTTTTAGGATCCAGTGATTTGGGTCACTATGGGATATCTGTACAAAGTAAAGTATAAATTATGGCATCTTGCCTTTTATTATTAAGAAAGAGACACAGTGCTTGGGTAGGACTCTTTACGTATAAGAAGCAACATGTCTATCCATGCTTCAGAATACAGCTCTAATGCATTTATCATGTGACATGGAAAGATGATTGTTCTGAGTGGTACCCAGAGCAAGAAATTTTCAAAAGCAGGTCAAGGCTGCAGTGTAAGAGCCCTGCCAATTGACCCGTACAATTGATCGTTCAGTTAGCAGTATCTGAATTTAAAAAAGAACACTACGTGAAGTCTCTGTCAAACCCCAGTAGAAGATTCATAGCACAGATCCCTAATCTGGAGTAAGACCATAATTAACCATGTATCCAGAACTGCCTGTCGTGAGCTGGTACTGTCATACCCATCCAATGGTAAGACTGGGCAGACCCAGAAGCAATTGACCATTAATATTGAAATGGGGCATACAGGAAGTGACTTGAGCAGGTCAGAAGGCACAAGTACACTGAATGAACAGACTCCATGTCTCCCACCACAGTCGTGTTGATATCTTTCCTTCAGCTCACACCTATTGCCTCGTGGGGGCTTTTTATAACAAGCCGCAAAAGGAGGAAGAAAATGATGCTTTATTCACAGATGAATTTCCCAGAGTAGGGATGTAAGCTGAACCCAAACTGCTGCTGCATACAGCTACACCCGGGAGTGGTCCTAAACGACACTGGTAAGGGAAATTCCCTCCCTGGTCAGAGTTTTTGGATGCTGCACCTGCTCATGCACATTTTATGGAAAGAGAACTGGCTTGAGCTAAGGATATATATGGACTAATGGGCAGTCGAAGATGGCTTACTTGTTAGTCAAGGGCCTGGAAGAAGTAAGATTTTTTTTTGTGAGGAAGCTCAGCCCTGAACTAACATCTGATGCCAATCCTCCTCTTTTTGCTGAGGAAGATTGGCCCTGGGCTAACATCCGCACCCATCTTCCTCTACTTTATATGGGATGTTGCCACAGCATGGCCTGACAAGCAGTGCATCAGTGCTGGCCTGGATCTGAACCTGCGAACCCTGGGCCGCCGAAGTGGAGGGCGGCCGCTTAACCACTACGCCACCCCGCCAGCTCCTGAAGAAGCAAGATTTGAAAATCAAGGAAAGGAAGAGGCATGCAAACAGACATTTGAGAGTATATATAATGAATAAAAATCTTTTAATCAAAATTAATGCCCATTAAAGAGCATTTGTTTTAGAAGATGCACTAAACAATCAAATACAAGATGACTTAGCTAGTCAGTGTCATCCAGCCTCTGTCCTCTATTACCCCATACTTGCAAAATGCACTGTTTAACAGAATAACCATGGTGACAGAGATGGAATCTACTATGTGTCGGCCCAATATGGGCTCCCATTCACTAAAGTTGACCTAGCTATTGCTGCTGATTAATATTTGATTCATCGGCAACAGATGTGGATATTGAGCTCTTGATTTCTTAAGGAGACCAATTAGACTCTTGGGGACAAGCTAATTATGTCAGACTCCTTTCACCTTTTCAATAGGGACAGGATAGTGACTCATTTTGACCAGAGAAGTGCATAATCTAATGGGTGTGAGTTTTCCTTCCCTGTCTGCAATACCTTGAACTTCAATACTGATCAAAATTTCATGGAGTCTGATCGACTGACATGGGATTCCTCATAATATATCTTGGAACCAAGGGCACACTCTATGAAACAGAAAATTCAGCAATAGACACATCAATATGTAACTCACAGGATGTGCATGTGCATGCATGCATATCTACATCTATAGATAGATGTATATGGAGAGAGAGACATGCATAGAGACAGATGTATATATAATATATACAGATATACTTTACATATACAGATATGTGTATTTATTTTATTTATATATAAATATTTATTTATATATACAGATATATATTACATACACAGGTATATATACATTATATATATATATAAAGACAGAGACAGATTTTATATATATTATGTATACTGATTTTAAATAATTAGCCCATGTGATTGTGAAGTCTTAGTAACTCCAATATCAGCAAGGTAGGCCAGTGGCTGGAGACCCAGGGAGAGCAGCAGTTTGAATTCAAAGGTAGTCTGCTGGCATAATTCCTTATTGCTTGAGAGAGGTGAGTCTTTACTACTAAGGCTTTCAAATGATTGGATGAATCCCACCCACATTATGGAGGGTAATCTACTTTATTCAAAGTCAATTGATTAAATGTTAATCTCATCCAAAAAACACCTTCGCAGAAACATCCAGAATAATGTTAACCAAATATCTAGGCACTATGGCACAGCCAAATTAACACTTAAAATGGACCATCCCAGGGAACAAGGAAGAGTACATGTGGCACTCAGGTGTTCTATCTTGTGCATCTCCTTCATGTCATATTTTGGCATAGAACTAGCCCACCACCACAATCTGTGATTGTTCAGCTGCCCATCTTAACTCAGAAAAAAAAAATATGAAAAAACAATTCTTAGAATTTACAAGTAGTCACAAGATTCATCAAATGGACAAAACTAAGTATTCAGAAAACTTGTTTATTTTTTCCTTACTTCTTCCCATGAAACCAAGGATAAATAAGAGTTCTCAGTGTTTCAACAATGTGCTCGTCAGTCAGGTGGCAATTTTATATGCTGAAAGTTTCCTAAAGCAAAGTATATGATGTGCGCTGAATTATACACAGGATCCAAGAGTAGTGATGTACTCCATTATGGATTATAGACAACTTCACATCTAATGATAAAATTATATCATAAATAAAAATTTATAGAGTGGAAATAAGCCCAGAAAGAAGGATTTAAGAGTATTATAGTGATAGATGATCGCCTTAAGAAAATATAAAAATGGTTGGAAATGTTAACCTAGGTATTCTTTGAAAAACTCAAATATACAAAGCATTATAGCATAAATGATTTACATTATTGATGTTTCTTGTTATATCCAAGTTGCACTGAGTAACAGAGGTTAGAGTCTCTTGTACCTTCAGGCCAAGGATTTGAATCTTCTCTTCAGTATCTTAGTTTGTTGTCGGTTCCTGAATTTTTGACTGTGTAGCTCATCAAAGAAACTTGATGGTTACCTCTATAAGCTGTTTATCTGGTATAGTTTAACAGCATGTTAAAAAAAATGTGGCAGGGATAAAGAAACCCAATTTCCCTAAAAGCACCAAAGTGTTATCCGTTTCCTTCAAATGAATACAGTTATCCCATAAACATGACTCAATACACTGGAAACATAGCATTAAGATTAAAAATGCCAAAGTCATAATTAGGCCAGAAGACAATATCATACCAAGCCGGATTTTATTGTTTTATCATTTTTTTATTCTTTCCAGGGAAAAGAGGAAATTTCCAGTGTTTACCTCTCAGGCAATCAGATGCAGTATTTTGTAGCCTTTAGCAAAGCTACCTATTCTATTTATGCACCTGAGATTTCTGGCTGTAAAAGAGATCATAAATATTTCAACTTTTCTGCTGCTTTTTCCCTGTTGTGGGACTAATTTCATTTTTAAAAATATTATTCAATTTGCAATAAAAAATGCTTCATATTTCATTTTAGAGAGTTAGAGATAGAATAAGAAGAATTTCCCCTGATAATTATTACCACCAATGGTAATAAGATAATTGAAGTATATATTTTTATATATGATAATATTATATAATATATGGTAATTTACCATATATAGTTATATATACACATATATGTATAATTATACATATATTAACATTTAAATAGTAAATATTCTTTGATGATAATGTTTCTGAATTAATTTTAATGCTTAGAGCTTTCACTGGAAATGTTAAATCATGTGTAAACACATTCTATGTTTAGGTACAGGTTCAGTAGAAATCAGAAAACATGAATATAACTTTAAATTGCAAGGAGAGAACTACATGTCAGTCTTGGATGTATCAAAAGACTATCAGCAATTTTTCAAAACTGACTTATTAACTCAATATTTATTGTGTTCATTAAGTGTGAGGCACAATTCTAAATGCTAGAGATGGAACAAAAATACCTACCTTCATGGAGCTTATATTCCACTGGGAAGATTCAGACAATAAAATAAAATATGCATTATGTTAAAGGGTGATGAATGCTATGGAGGAAAATAAATCAGAGAAAGGGGATAGAGCACCCCCCCCCACCCCCGCTCCAGCCAGCAATATAGAACTTGAAATCGTTCTAAATACAATATGTTGCCAGGAACTCTTTCGTTGAGATGGAGACATTTGATGAAAGTCTTGAAGGAGGCAAGGGAGAAAACTACTCAAAACTACTCCCAAGGGAAAGGAAGGGAGACAGTGAGGTTCCGTGGAGCAGAAGACATGTTCTCAGTGGAAAAGATCTCAGATGGAGGAAGCATTTTAGTCCCTGAAGATATTGCCAGGTCCACTGCCTTTAGAGAATGGAGAACAGACTAGTGTTATGTCAATGAGAATATCCTGGCTACTGTACTGACAACAGACAGAAGGAGAGAAGGCTGGAGGCTGGGAAACTGGTTAGGAGGCCATGGGAATACTCAAGCCTCGAGACAACAATGCCTTTGAAAACAGTGTTTGGAACATGGAGGTAGGAAAAGATCAAGGGAAATTGGATGTATTTTCAAAGTTGAGGCAATAGGATTTGTGAAGAATTTAATCTAGGGTATGAGAGAAATAATCAAGGACAGCTCAAAGATCTCCTCATTAGCAATGGAGAATATGGTATTCCCATTTTCAGTCCTACAGGCAGATTGAATTTAGGGGAAAACTTCAGTTTAGTGTGGGAAATGTGAAGGCAAGTAAGGTATGAACCTGGAGGGAGATAATTTTTTTTCTTAGGAGAAATTACAGCATGTTTTATGCTGATGGTAAGGATTCAGTAAAAAAGGAAAGAAAATAGATCAGGAGAGAGGTGGGAAAATTGCCTGAGAAATATCCCTGAGGAGGAAAGCACAGATGGAATATAACCTGTAAGTGTGGGTTCTGGGCTTGAAGAAGAGCATAGAAACAGATCAGGAGGGTGTTTTCATCCTAATTCTCTTTCAGGAGCAATTTTATTGAAACACTCTTATTGAAATACTATCTTCCAATGCTTTTCTTTCTTTGAGGTATAATTTATATACTTTCAAATGAACAGATATTAAATATAAGTACTCTAGGTTTTGACAAATGCATACATCCATGTAAAGCACACTTTTATTAAAATATAGACGTAGCTCCCTTTGTCTCAGTTCCCAGTCAATAACCCCATTCTCACCATATCCCTGGAAGCAACTTCTATTCTGCTTCCTTTCACCATAAAACAGCGTTGTCAGTTGTGAACTTCTTATGAATAGAATCATAAAATATGAACTCTTCTGCTTATGGCTTCTTTTAAGCAGCTTCATGCCTTTGGATTTATACACGTTATTGTGTGAATCAGTAATTTGTCCTTTTTGTTCCTGAGTAGTAGTGCATTGCATGAATATACGCGTTTTATTTATCTATACCTGGTGATGGACATTTGAGTTGCCTTCTGGTTTTTGTGATTATAAATGAATTTGCTAGGAACATTCTTGTAAAAGTCTTTATATTGGCATATGATTTCATTTCTTCTGGATAAACAGCAGTAGAAAGGCTGAGTTATAAGGAAGGTATATTTTTAACTTTATAAGAAATTACCGTATTGTTTTCTAAAATGATTGTCTGTTTTACACTCCCCCTAGCAATGCAGGAGAGTTCTGCAGGCTACATTTCCTCACCGACACTCAGCTGGATGTGTCCTGCTACCTCATCAGGGATTTAATTACATTACATTACATTTCCCTGATGATATTGAACACTTTTTCATGTGCTTGTTTCCTATTGCCTTTTTCCTCTGTGAAGTGTTTCTTCAAGCCTTTTTTATTTTTATTACTGTTGTGGTTCATTCTCTGGTTTGTCTTTTAAACATTGAAGTTTTCTTTTGTTTTATGTGTAACACATACACTGGGATTCAGATATGCGTATTGTAAACATTTTTCCCAGTCTGTTGCTTGCCTATTCATTTTTTAATAGTGTCTTTCAAAATGCAGACGTTTCAATATTGATAAAGTTTGATTTTGGTCTTCTAAGATCTTAAAGTATTCTTCTATGACTATGACTGAGAATGGAGAGAGGGATCTCACTGGAGTTGTTTTGCATGGGAGCTGCAGGAGCTGGGGCCACCTCCTGCTATCAAATCACAGTCAGAGCAATCTGGCAGTCAGGTAGATTTGAGGTGTTGGCAACTGTTTGGGAGAGCCATAACAGAGTATTTTCTTTGTGGGGGAAGGCTACAGTGGCAGTTCTGAAAAACCAAAGATCATCAACACCCCTCGCTCCTCCACAGCTCCCAGAGTCTAAGATGTCCCGCCCCCAGGTGCCTGGTTGTTTCTCTCCCTCAACCTCAGAGATTCTGTTTCTTTTGCCTGGACTGTAGTTAGTCTCCTTTTCCGTGAACTAAGCTTAAACTCAAACATCATTTACTCCAGAAAACTTTTCCTTGACCTGCCCCGACCCCAAACAACATTCCTCTGGAACCTCCACCAGCACAATTTTGTCCTCTTTTAACACCAGATACTTCTTGTTACCTTTTTTTTTTGTTTTTAATAATGTTTCTATACCCTCTCTTCTATGTTTCAGGATCACATTAGATTTGTTTTCCACTTTGTTCCCAAACCGAAGTAGCATTCCATTTTCATTCTTTTCATTTTTGTTAAAAAATCAACTCTTCTTCAACTCCATTTGCATAGATATATTTTAGAGATACTTCGTTTTAATTGAAAATATGATATAGGAAGATATGTGATTTCAACAAATAAAGGGTCCAGAAACAAAAAAACCCATAACAGGACAAGTAAGTAATTTATTTCTACCTATTAGTAATCTAAGTAAAAATTAGGGGGAAAAATCCGTTATTTTTTGGATGTATTTATGAACTTTCAGTTGTATGTTAAAACACACACACATTTATTAAAAACTATGTGAAATGTCTTATCATAGATTTAATTTTTCCCAAATGTTT
Source organism: Ceratotherium simum simum (assembly GCF_057802395.1). Classification (NCBI taxonomy): domain Eukaryota; kingdom Metazoa; phylum Chordata; class Mammalia; order Perissodactyla; family Rhinocerotidae; genus Ceratotherium; species Ceratotherium simum. The sequence continues at coordinate 26,573,112 of NC_141907.1, read as the reverse complement.
ATAAATATGTTATTCCTAACTTTATAAATACATTATTCAAAAAGAAGCACACTCACACTCTCATACTCACACACACAACATTTTGCATAATATTTTCCCCAGAGAGATACTTCTCTGATTCCATAAAGCAGTGTTCACTGAGTTAATTCAAACTAGACCTGAGATCATCCAAAATAGAGTCATTGTATTTAGCAAATAATATAATAAGAAACATATTATACCAAAGTTCCATTCCCTATGAAAGCTAGAAGATGGAAAGTGACACAAAATTATCATGGTAAATGGAGAATCTATAGAGTAAGATAGTGTGTTACTTCTATCTAAAAAGCTATCAAACTCCAGTCTGTCATGTAAAGAGCTTGGAAGTCATCACTCCCATCCTCACAACAACAAAAAAGCTGAACAAACTGAAAATCAACAACTCTTCTTAGATCCGTCAGAGAATTGAGGTCCCAGGGTAAACTACTGCCATGAAAACTGGAGAGACAGACAGGGATATACAGCAAGTCAAAGCTCATGGGAAGAGAAGCCAGGAAGCAGAAACTCACAGCTGAGGCCATATCAGTAGGAATATTTTAAATTGTAAGTGATAAATTACTGGAGGCTTAGTGTAGACTGGTTTGTGACTTAAAAACTTCAAGCGGCCCAGTCTTGAGGAAGCCCCCACACTTTCCTGAGTTTACCACCAGGAGGGCTACCAAGTTCTCACTTGAAGACCTGAGAAAATTCTCCTCTTAGTTCCAGCAGAGAGAGGGGAAAAAATAGCCATTTTGAAATAGTATAATACTATCTGTTGTCCTTAACAAGTCTTGACCTTAAAGGAAACTATTTTATGAGAGTCTAACTGACTGAAATTTTACCAAAGCCTAACCAACCTGCAGGAAGAGAAAAATTCAACTCCAGCCTTTGATGTGGAAGAAGGGAAATACCCAACTTAGGCTTAGTAAAAGACTGAGACCTAATCATAGAACTATAAAACATTTCTCCTCTCCTCACACCTTACCGCCATATCACTAGGGATCCTATATAACAACAGGGGATTACAGATAAAAAATTGCAAGTCTCGGACTCTATTTAAGGAGTCTCTAGGAAAATACAAAGAAAACAAGAGAGATAAAAACAAAGATATTAGAGGAAATTTTAGTCTCTGGCACCTACAGGTAAAGCAAACCACAAACACAGCCTGACTCCTAGCTATTTAAGCACAAAAGTTCACACAATACTCCTAGTTACCTCAGTTCTTTTATTAGCTGCATCATGTCTGGCTTTCAACAAAAAATAACAAGGCATGATAAAAGGCAAAAATACTGTCTGAAGAAAGAAAGCAAGTGTCAGAACCAGACTCAGATATGGTAAGAATTTTTTGAATTATCAGAAAAGGAATTTAAAATGACTATAATTAATATGCTAAGGGCTCTAATGAAAAAGTAGACACCAAATAGGAACAGATGAGTAATGTAAGCAAGGAGATTAAAACTAAGAAAGAAGCAAAATGACATGCCAGAAATAAAATACTCTCTAACAGAAATGGCATGCCTTTGATAGGCTCCTCAGTAGAGTGGACATGGCCAAGGAAATAAATGGTGGGCTTGAAGATATAACAATAGAGATTTCCAAAACTGAAATGCAAAACTAAAAAACAAATGGAAAATACGGAACTGAATACCCAAGAACCGTGGGCCAATTACAAAAGATGAAATATATCTGATAAACGATTTGTATCCAAAATATACAAAGAACTCTTTTAAAACTCAATAAGAGTTTTAAGAAACAAACAACCCAAATAAAAAGTGGGCAAAATACATGAACTACATCATCCAAGAAGATATATAGATGGAAAATAGGCAAATGAAAAGATGCTCAACTTCATATGTGATCGAGGAACTGCAAATTGAAACTGAGGAATTGCAAATTGAAACAACAATGTGATACCACTACACGTCTATTAACCTGGCTAATAAAATCCAAAACAAAAACAAAAACTGAAAATACCAATTGCTGGTGAATTTGCAGAGCAATAGGAATATTTATTCATTGCTGGTGGCAATGCAAATTGGTACAGCCACTTTGGAAGACAATTTGGCAGTTTCCTATAAAGCTAAACATAGGCTTACTATAGGATTTAGCAATTACGTTCTTAGGTATTTATCCAAAAGAGTTGAAAATTCATGTCCTCACAAAAATCTGCTTCTGAATGTTTATAAAAGGTTTATCAATAATTGTCAAAGGTTGGAAGCTACCAATATGTCCTTCAATAGGTGAATGGATAAACAAACTGTGGTACATTCATACAAAACAATATTATTCAGCAACAAAAAGAAATGAGCTATTAAGCCACAAAAAGACACGATGGAAACAAAGTCTTATTGCTAAGAGAAAGAAGCTGATCTGAAAAGGTTACATACTGTATGATTCCAATTATATGATATTCTGGAAAAGGCAAAACTATAAAGACAGTAAAAAGATCAGTGGATGCCAGAGATTGAGAGGAGAGAAGGATTAGTAGGTATGACATAGGGAATTTTTAGGGCTGTGAAACTTTTCTATATGATACTGTAATGGTGAATTCATAACATTATACATTTGGCAAAACTCATAGAATTGTTCAATATGAAAAGTGAACTCTAATATAAACTATAGACTTTTAGTTAATAATAATGTATCTGTGTTGGTTTATCAATTGTAACAAACGTACCACAGCCATACAACATATTAATAATAGAGGAAACTATGGGGGGGGGATTGGGAGTATATGGGAAATATTTGTATCTTCTGTTCAATTTTTCTGTAAACCTAAAACTTCTCTAGGAAATAAAATTTATCAATTAAAAAGGACTGAAAAGAAAGGTGACTTGAGGAGGAACTGTAGAATACTCAATTTTTACTTCAAGTGGATAATGAAATGAAATCAATAGAAACTAGTTTAGCATTACTAAGGCACAGAAATTGACTCTATTATCATGACTCTCTTTCTCCCAAAGCTGATAAAATTACTTAGATAAATATACGGTTTTGTTCTTTTTTTCCAACCAGAAAGCCCTCTTCACCCAAATTTTCAATCAAAGTTTAATCAAAACAAAACCATTTTCCAATTTTAATTTCTATTCTTAAACAAGTGAAAATAAAACAAATACCTTAATTAGGGTATATTGAAATTTTCATGTGCTATCTTTCCCTTTCAGTATTTCTGAACTGTATTGAATGATAATAATACCACTGGAACCAAGAGGGGGTGGTAAATGTTTTTTAATTATATTTAAAATAAATATATATTTTTGTATTTTAAGTTAATTATTTTAATATATAAAATATATTTATTTTAATAAATGTTTTAATAAATCTTAATTAAATATATATACTTTTAATGTTGAGTTGATATTTATTGGCGTTTTGAGTAGAAACATGGTCTCTGTATGATCTTAATTCTTTGAAGTTTGTAAGGATTTAATTTAGAAATAGTTTTTATTCAATTTCTATCAATTTTAGGTGTTTTTTATTAAGGGTAGATAGACATACATCCATATATTCAGGGTTATTAAATGTACTAGTAAAATATTTTATATGCTTTACTTTTTGCTTGTTTCTTTATGCTGTGGGGTAGAGGTATCAAATGGATATATGAGTGACCCATTATAAATTATTGCAGAGTATTATTTCTCCACTTTTCAACAATGTGACTTTTTCATCATTCAAGGACTCTATATTTATGGGTGATTTTCTGAGTTGTTTGCTTTCTTTTCAGTGTTTTTTTTCCTTTCTCTTCCAGCTCCCATATTACTCATCTCGATTTTTATAGCTTTATAATAAGGCTTGGTATCTGATAGAGGAACCCCTCACTCCCATTTTCCTCACTTCAATACTGTCTTGACTTTCAATTTTAACATAACTAATTTGTCAATTTTCACACAAAAAAATGTTGTTGAGGGGCCGGCCCAGTGGTGCAAGTGGTTAAGCGGGAGTGCTCTGCTGCGGCTGCCCAGGGTTCACCGGTTTGGATCCCGGGCACGCACCGAGGCACCACTTGGCAAGCCATGATGTGGCAGCATCCCATGTACAGTGGAGGAAGATGGGCATGGATGTTAGCCCATGGCCAGTCTTCCTCAGCAAAAAGAGGAGGATTGGCAGATGTTAGCGCAGGACCAATCTTCCTCTAAAAAAAAAAAAATGTTGTTGAGATTTTTTCCCTCTGGGATTATATTGAAACTCAAATTCAATTTAGTGTGCTTTCTTCCATGAAGAAATAATGTGCATTCCTTCTTCTCCAGGTCTTATACCTATTATTTCCCTTTCCATGACTTACTACCCTAGTTAAGACCTCCAACCCAACGTTAAATAGAAAAGTTAACGGCAGATGTCCATGTGTTGCTCTCATCTCAAATGGAAAGCTAAAGTATTTCATAAATAAGTATGAGATTTTCTCTAATCACATTGTAAGGTCTCCTTAGTAGCTGAAATTGCTAGGCATTCACAAAATTGTGTCCTCTCTTCTAATTGTGCACAGAGCTAGCGTACATTTACCAGTTTCACTTGAAGTTAGGAGTGACTAAGGGGCTGACATTGGTCCAAATGGTTGTAGGAATAAGTGATGTGCTCCACTCTGTGGCTTAGTGAATAAGAGCTGCACAATCAATTTTTTTTGTCTCTAGCAATTGAAAGTACATGTCATAGAGTATATTTGAGAAATATAATGAAAGATACTTGGGCTCCTGAATCATGACTTGAAGAGAAGAGTCTCCCATAAAAATCCCCTAATAAGGAGCCTATATACTGAAATTTTGTAAAAGAAAGAAAAAATGTATTTTGTGAAATTACTTAAATTTGGGGATTGTTTGTTAAAGCAGTCAATACAGCTCTATCAGCGTAAAAAAGTCTCCTTGTGTTACGGGTTTGCTAATAGGTTTTATCAAGAATGGATGTTGAATTGCATCAAACACTGATTTTACATCTATTGAGATTATCATGTGAAATTTCTCTTTATTGTTAATTTGGTGGACTACATACATTGATTTTTCTAAAGTTAAAATAATATTAAATATTTGCTACAACGTAACTTGATCATCATAATATGTATATATGTATCATATATTATCTTTCTTGGACTTACTTTCTTGATTTATTAATAATAAATTCACGATTTTTTCATTCCATGTTCATGAAGGAGATTGCTGTGCAATTTTCATTTCTTGTGCTGTTCTGCCAATAAAGTGTGCTAAATTTTAACTGATTTTGGGAAAATGTACAGAGTTTTCAAATTGGGAAAAATTTTATACATTTGGAGTTATTCATTAAAAGTTTGTGTGTACTCAAAGTAAATCCATCTGTGCCAAGTTTTTGTTTGAGAAATCATTTGTTTATCAATACAAATTCTTTGATACTTTAGAATATTCATGTTTTCTATTTCTTTTGGGTCATCTTCAGCAAGTTTCATTATTCTATCAAGTTTTATCTTTTATGTATATTTCAAATTATATATATCATATACATATTTTATATTATTTGGCATATAATTGTTTACAGTATGTACTTTTTTATTGTGTTGTATTATTGACATACTACCAGATACAGTGAAATGCACAAATTTAACCACACACGTTGATAATTTTAAAAATTCTGTGTAAAAACTTGTACCATAGCATAGATCAAAATATATAATTTTTTTAGCATCTCAACAAGCTCTTTCATGGCCCTTCCCAGGCAAATATCTTCTTACTTCTAACAATATAGATTACTTTTTCACAGTTTTGAACTTCATGTAATGAACTCACATAGCATGAGCCCTTTTGGGTCTGTCTTCTTTTACTCAATATTACATCTGTGAGATTATTCATGTTCTTGGTGTAGCAGTCATTTGCACTTCTATTGTTGCATAATTTTAAGTAGAATAAATTTACCATAATATATGTTAGTTTAAAGACGTTATGTGAAACTTCTGTAAACTAGATTGCTGTGGCACTGTTTCTATTGTGGTTGTTCCACTGGACTTTTGCACACATTGTCTAGTTTCCTGCCCTTGCATGGTTATATGTGATAGAGAGCCTAAGCTTTTATATGAAATTTGTTCTCGGTTTAATTTTGAACCTAGTGACTGTATTCCTCATTTTCTTCCTCTCTCACTTCCTTTCTTATTTTCTTTCCTTCCTTTTTTTACCATATTTCAAAATGCTATTTGAGATATCTGACAAAATATATACAATAGCAAAGGGTCGTAAACACATATAGACAGCAAAGGAAATCAAGGAAACAATGAAGGACTAAAATAGACCCAAAGATTATGTTTATAATTATGGTAAAATATGGTACTATTTGATGAGAAGCTTTCAAGAGCCCAGGAATAACTGAATTTTACCTAAAATCAAGGCAACTCTATCCAAGAAATCAACAAGGAAAAAAAAACAAGCATATAAAAGCGACAGTATTGTGGCTGTTAATCTTATATATTAATCTTACATATTACTATTTTTCTCTGAAAGCCTAATCTAATGCACAATCCTACTAATCAGTACAAGAGAAAATGAAATCAGATGCATTGACTGAAATAAAATATTTTAAAGACCAGTATAATATGATCTAGTAACTCTTGGTATTTTTAATGTTGACGAATATTTATTACTTTATTACTAAAATATATCTGGTTGCATACAGGACTAAGCCTAACATAATGTTACTGCGCTCATATTTGGTGTGTTGATTTGAATTTCTAGAATATTAAAAATGCATTATATCCTAAAACTACTCAACTTTGCTCATATGGTTTAGTGAACAGCTCTTGCGTGATTATATTTGATAGCAAGCCTAAACATTGGTATGAAATCTGTTCCCAGTTTGAAATTGAATTAACCTTAAATCACCCGGCAAAGAAAAGTCCCATATCACATAAAGACACTGTAAAAAATAAATTATATAATAGATCAAATGATGGTTTCTTTCCATTAGCAACATACTTGTGAAAAATATTTTCTACTGCAGGGAGTTTAGTCATTTTTACAAGCTTGTAATCATTGTTCTTCTCCAGTATAAAATAATCTTACATGGAATTTTAATACTCGTACACAGTCACGATATTTTCATATGAAAATTTGGTATTATCACAGGGAAAAAATTGTTCTTCATGTTGCTGATGTTCATCCCTCAGGTCTCAGGTAAAAATCGTTTCTTTAAGGGAACTTTTCCCTATGACTCTGTCTTAAGGATGCTGGCCACTTGAACTTTCCACCTCCAAATAGTATTTGTCTCAGTGCTCTATGTTTTCAATAGGATTTAGCACGCACTTTAAATATTTATTTATTTTCTTGAGTTTTGGTCCCTCTATATCTGTGAGTCAGAGACTATCTTTTACATTGTCATCTTGGTAGCCCTCATGCTTTGTATGATGTCTGGCATATTTTAGTTACCCCATAAATAATTTTTATGCTAATACATACGCTTTTTAAAATCCTTATTGTTAAATTATGCAAGTGTTCAAATGATCACTGCTATAGTCTCAAAAATGGATTTAAATTGCAGCTCAATGGAAGGGTAAAGCTTAAATGACAAAGTGGAGAAAAGGAATTTTAAGAATGATAAACAAGCACATATTCTAATTTTAAAGAAAACATTGTAGATAGAGGGTTAACACACATCAATTATGTCATATGGGAAGCAATGTCCAAAAGATATAAGATAAATAAAAATAATCAGTTTGGAAATAATCAGATTTAGAAGGCCCATGAATCTATAATGTTATGCTGAATGGAAACATATACAGTTGTTCACCTTATTCTAATAATGAGTTTGTGTTAACCCTTTACCATTTGGTTACTGATAATTATGTCTACTACATGATTAACATAGGAGCCACTTTGTTTTCTCACTCATTCTGTATCAGCATCATGCATAGGGTAACTTAACTGATAGAAGTCTAGTCTGGCTTAGAAAATTTTTGTGATTTCAGTATCCCATATGATGCAAGGTACACACATAGAATCTGGTATTTACATTTCCAACTATTCTTGAAAGATGCCATTTCTAGTTCCCTATCCATCCATGACAGCATATTTTCTTATCAAAACGAAGCTCAAATTGTGGTGTATGATATGTAGAGTTATCTCTATAAACATGGTATTTATTTAATAACATCAGGCAGTTAAATTAATAAATTATATATATATAATGTAACAACATGACAATGTAACTGATCAACCCCATCTCTAAATTCAAGATGCATGCACGCACACACACGCACGCTCAACCATCTACAAATTTGAACTTCAGCCTCTAAGCTGGAGCTATTACTTTTCGAGGATCTCATCTGATTATTTCACTTTTTCTTGGGATCTTGGTATTTTTTTGTGACGTACTGTTAACACCTGCTCACAAGCATCAAAAAAGTATCCAGGTGGATCTAGGTGCTCCCAACATCTTGGCATCAAGATGTTATTTAAATATATATGTCCTCTCCTATAGTGAGATATAATATAAAAGATTAATACTTAATTTTCTAATCTGGTTTTTCAGAAATAAAGGAATTTGTATCCAATCATGCACAAGCAGAAGTTTGGGTCTGGTGAAACATGCAAACAGAATTTATGCTTGAGAGATGTTTTGAAATATTGATGTTCAAGCTAATTAGGTCTGGGTACCAAGTTTCATTTTTTTTTTTTTAATGAGGAAGATTAGCCCTGAGCTAACATCCGATGCCAATCCTCCTCTTTTTGCTGAGGCAGATTGACCCAGGGCTAACATCGGTGCTCATCTTCTCTACTTTATATGGGATGCTGCCACAGCATGGCTTGACAAGAAGTGCATCGTGTCTGCAGCCGGGATCCGAACCTGCAAACTCCGGGCTGCCGAAGCGGAGCATGAGAACTTAACCACTAGGTCACTGTGCCAGCCCCGCAAAGTTCCACTTTTTAATTTATTAATTGTATGACTTTGGCTGATGATCTTTCTGACTCAGACTCCAAATATGGAAAATGATGATAAAACTCTCCACATCAAGAACTGTGTGGAGAATTAAAAGAGATAACATATAGAAAAATCTTTGCCCAGTGCTTAGTGTAAAGAAGGCTTTAGCCAATGGTCTTTAGTAATCTTCATAAAAATCACCTTAGTATAGTATTACTTTTGTCTAAGCTATTTTATTCATCTAAGATCTTCCATCATCTAGGGGGAATTTTAAACCATGTGGTTTAGAGCAAGACTATAAATATTATTACACTAAAAAACATTTTCAAGGGCCGGCCCCGTGGCTTAGTGGTTAAGTGCGCACACTCCACTACTGGCAGCCCGGGGTTCAGATCCCGGCTGCGCACCAACGCTCCGCCTCTCTGGCCATGCTGAGGCGGTGTCCCACATACAGCAACTAGAAGGATGTGCAACTATGACATACAACTATCTACTTGGGCTTTGTGGAAAAAAAGGAGGAGGATTGGCAATAGATGTTAGCTCAGAGTCAGTCTTCCTCAGCAAAAAGAGGAGGATTAGCATGGATGTTAGCTCAGGGCTGATCTTCCTCACACACACAAAAAATAATCATAATAAAAAAACATTTTCATTACTGAAAGTCATAAATTTCAGAGAAAGAGTATAATCTTCAATTTTCTGAGAACACAGTTGCAAAGTGCAGTGAAAATGTAAGCAGTTGGAAATGTAGGCTACAAGTCACCAGCTTTGCCCCAGTAAGATACATCAATTCAACTCACCTTATTTGCATTGACCAGGGCCCTTGTATTTTCTTTCCGCTCTCTTCCATCAAACTGGCAAACTCACTCAGGCTTAATATATTTTTCTGGGATTTATATATAATTATCTTTTAAACACTAGGTAAAACATATTAGAATAGAAAACTTAAAAAAAGGCATAACTCCTGACAAAATTGTGGGAAAGTAATGGTAAATTTTGGGGGAAAAGATGTCAGATAAAGGAAATAGTCTCAGCACTTCCAAAAATATTATTATGTAGGAGGCGGCTGGCTCTAAGAACAAGAGACAGGAGACTAGAATGAGCTTTTGCATTAATATCCAAATTATTTGCTTAATTGTATAACTATATATTAGCCCACTTCAACCATAAAATGAATATATCAATTCTTTCCATATTTAGATTGTCTGGATTCTATATAGCTAATATTTTCTTTTCAGGTTCTTCAATTACAGGTGTTTAATATTCAAAGATGTTGTTGAAAAAAGTTGTCTTTGGTAAAAGTTGTTCTCCAATATGAATTTAATTTGTCCATGAGACCGTAATTATTGCCTCTGTGAAATCAGGTGTCTTTTACGACAAACACAAAGTAATCAATGAATACACAGCTTGTCTGTTTTGCTCTTTTATTGACCCTGGTTTTAAAGCATGAAGTTTGGCTACCTAGCATCACTCATGAAGTATGTACTTCATTTTTAATAGCATATTTCAATAACACTTGTGGCAGAGACTTTTATTATATTTCTTTCCCAATTACAACTGTGTTTTTTTGCATTTAGTAGAACATGTTGAAATTATTAAAAATGCTGATGCTTATTCAGCCTGTGTCTTCAATCATGTGTGAAGACTGTCACAGAAGAATGAACAAATTACTTAATTAAACTTGTTTTATGTAAACCACTTTTATGAATGACTTTTAATTCCTGAAAATAATAAAAGTTGTATGTATTTGCAAAAATATTGCATACTAAATTAACTTATAATGGCCTTGTCAGATCCTAGAACATTGGAAATATTTTACAAAGGTTTAATGAGCATGAGCTCATGACAGGTCACTAATGGAGTCTACTTAATGTATGTCTTAGGAAGCTTTTTTTTACGTTTCATATAGATCAACCCCAAAATAGATACTTTTCCCAATGATTAATGTATAGTGAATGCAACCAAATTAAATTGATAAAAACAGGTTATACTTACTCTCACTTAACATTATCTATACATAAATAGAAAATCAATGTGCCCCAGACTACCGTACTTTTATTTTGTGAGGAAAAGATTATAAAAAGGCCTTTTCCATTTTCAGTCTCTTCCCACCCCATAGTTTATAAACTGGTTATCTTTAGAGGCAGAAGCATGTGAATTGAACAATTAAATGTTGATTGGAAACCAGAATTTAAAGGTATACTACTGGATATGCAACTCTACAGAGAATATTGAATTATTTATTAAACATCAGTGTCTTATTTAGCAAATTTAAATATGTAAGCAATATGGCACATAGCATATAGTCAAAGAACAGGTTGCTATTTGGAGTCGTCTTTTAGCTTTATTTGTTATTCATTAACACAGTATTTTCTACTAGTTAGATTGATTAAAGCTTGAAATAGCATAACTATGATTCCTCTGTCAAAAATTTCCTTTTCTTACTTTGGAACGACAGCACTTCTATCATGTTTTTCTATATTATACTGAGTCAAGGTACGTTTCACGTCTTCCCAAAATAACACTTCCGGAAAATTTTGCCAATGCATTGGAATTGGAACATGAAATATGATTTATCTAGGACAGTTTAAAATAGATCAACTACTTATTTTATCTATTTCAAGGGGAAAACAAGTTCTTTTACTAATTATCTTACCAAATTAAGTACAGTAAAAAAAAAAATTTGAATTGGAAATTGTGTATTAGTAAACATTATTACTATGTACCCTGTAAGACGTAGCCTGTTAATTACCAGTAGGTAGTGTAGGCTAGAGAGAGAAGATATTTAAATTACTGATTAATTAATTAATTTCTTTCTCTCTCCCCACCATGGAAAATTGTGTTGCCTCTAAAATTATACATGGTATGTGAATCTTTAATTTGTTTCATGCAATGTAGAGCTCTTTAAGTTCTTAGAAGTAGAATTGGAGAACAATATTTGAGTACTAAATGAGATTCAATCTATTAGGTAAAAATTCAGGTGCTGTTTCATACAAACTAGATAAATGTATTTTCTGTATAAGTACTTAATTATGCCCTATATGATTGCTTAATATGTCCCTGAATTCTCCATTCCGGAATGATTGTGAAAATGATAAATTAAATTATTATTACTATACCCTTGGAAAACATTCAGAATGGATCCTTTGCTATTTAGTCATTTTAGAGTAAATGCATTTCCAATAGACAGAGTTTGCCTCTTTTTATACAGTCCATACTTGGCTACTTCTCTCATCTAAAATTGTGTGTATTGTAGACATATATAGACTGAACGTTCCATAAGATAGGAATAGAAAACAGGCTTCATAACATAAGATTATAGAATGATATATGTTCTTTCTCTGTCCTCACCTTTCTAGTTGTAATAAAGGTTCAGAATATCAGCTTTAATTGTGAATATCAGTAATTTTAAAGGGGTTTTTGCTTTTCAAAAATGACGATTTTATAAGAGCTATAAGGTTAGTATTGTAGGATTCTTGAGATATCTAACTTAAGGTGCCTATAAGATCATCTAGAACTCCAATCAAAGGTCAAGATAGAACTGAGCTGTTTTTCCTTGCAAATCACGATAAACTTCCTTTGGGCAAATATTTCTTTTCAAACTTTGTGTCTTTTGATTTGAAATTTTATTGCTCTGCTCTTTTAGGGTTCATCTTCTTGTAACAAAGTGGCAGGAGCCTAGAGATGAAAAGAAATAAAAAGCAGCAGTGTGAAAATAAAACTCCATGAAAGCTCCCAAACACCCTCTCAAGTGAAATGGCAGCAAGTGTTCGGAGTCTCAGGCACAGGCAATAAAGCAAATAAGGCTCTCACTAGTGTAAACGCGTTAGCTGTTAACTGGAAGAAAAAAGGCCTGTTCAGCTTCAAAAGCTCAGAAAATGTCTGCAAAGGCCTCTTCTTAAATCTTTGCACATAAATTAGATTAACGCATTATCGTAATCTGAATATGCCTAAAGTCATCAGCAGAAAGACGTGTTTCTGTCTCAAAAAAATAGGAGATGTAGAAATGGAAGAAAAATAGGTGATTTTTTTTTCAAAGTTGGGAATCCAAGAGCTCAGTTTACATTATTTCCTCAGACGTCAAGATTCCTTTATCCTGTCTCCCCTCAATAATGGAATAGATGGAAAGAAAAGTATGAAATAAGGAGTGCTTTGGTTTTGTATGAAGAAACAGGCATCCAGGCCACTGTAGCTTAAAATTCAGCTTTTTTTAATTACCCTTTCTTGTGCTTTCTTTAATGGAATCTCCATCCTCCATCAGCTATGTAGGATATGGAAAAAGATAAGAGATGCTTTCCCAACTTCAGGCTTCTATGTTAGCTTCTCATTTAAAGTAGATTTTCATCTGCTTAAGTCAGCAACGAGTAAGCTGTTTTTGAAATGTTTCACATTATTAAGATGTTTTTCTCCTTGCTATAACCATAGGTACACTAAGTAGAAAGAAAATCACTTGTATAAGGAAATTTGTCCCTTTCTAACCACAAAAAAATAATATATCACAGTATATTTTTTATTCTGTCACTTCTATGAGATTTACTCAAGTAACTCAAGTTAGTCCTGTGAAGGTGAAAAGTAAAATACAAATCGTGGAATGTACAATTCAGTGAAATGTGAAATTCAGCTCAAAAATCACATATTTATGCCAAAAGTACAAAAAGAATAGAATGAAATAAACAGACTTTATGGTTTTTGTCACCGACTAATGAAATTTACCAATGTTCCAATTTCTTCAAAAAGTAGGACCATTTTACTCAGCAGCTTATAACAAAGCACAAGATATAATCCTCTCAAGAACTCTCAGCATATTAATTGAAAATAATATTCTTTAATCCTTCTAACATCTAGTTTCTTTTACAGCATCTACAAATCTGGGCTCACACTACATGTTTTCATCCTAGGCCTGACAGGCACTTTATCTAATGCATTCAGCAAGTAACTTTAGCATTCTGTTCTCATTTCCCTGGTTATAAAGTGAGAATATTAAAGTTTGCCGTGAGTGTTGTGAGAATTAATTATTTAATGTTTATAAAGTTCCTTTCAGCTCTAAAGTAGAAAAGTCACAGAAGTTCTGATACTCACAATTGATGTTCTCATTAAAGCAAATCACGGAGGAAGTGTTATTATTAACTATAATCAAAATATAAAAGTCAGAACTAGAAATGGAGTCAAGGATAAAGATGATATAATGCATAATGTATATTTTAATTGTTTGTTAGAGGAGTGAGTTTCCATGTTCTGTAATTTTTATCTCCAGCTGTGCTAAATAACACAAATTTAAGGCATAGGTCAAGAGGATCTAACATGGAAAAGATGAGTACTTCTGTGAACCTAAAACCATTCATGAATAAATGGATGACTATGGCTTAGAGGTCCAAAGTTTCTTTGTGTGATTAATTTTGAATATCTTATACCAATCAGAATAAAGTAGCATTATGAGGTTCTTTCTTATTGCCACATCATATAGAGAAAGGTGACATTAAAAAAAGACAATTAAATATGATTCAAATTTTAATAGTTATCCAATCCTAAAATATATTTGAATAAATTTGAAACACCATATATTGAATTGACATATGCAGTTTGGCTATGCTAAAGAATTGTCTGGCGAATTGACAAAAGTATTAACATTTCTCCTTCAGCCTTTTGATTGGTGAAATAGGGTTATGTTATCACACTGAACTTTTGGAGTCATAACTTTAAGGGTAATCAATAATGTGAAGCCTGTAGTGCTAATGTCATTGCTCTTTCAGAAATGATTGATAGAAAGGGCTGGCTTTAAAATACTAAGCTGTCCAGTTTTAGTCCATGACAAATAGCATCAACATGATTATATCTGGAATAAGAAAATAAAATCCCTCCCCAAAGGTCTGTGCTAAATAAAACACTGGGAACAATTCAGCATTTTCTGCTCCTTAACAACTAAAATTTATTTAAGCAAAATTGATTAAAAAAAGGGAATAAAGGAAATTTTTAAAAATCACATTCAATTTAAAAGGCTTTTGATTAAATATCCAGCTTCGAGCAACAAATATTCCCCACTTGGTAGCTTTGTCAAATATCTTGCTTAATATTTGGCCTCTGCAACAAAAAGGTACTTATGTTGGCAATAAAACTACAGAAGATTAATTAAGCTGTATAAACTAATGTAAATATGGTATTTCATTGTTTCAAAAAAACCAAGTTTTGTTTTGTTTCATTTTTCCCAACTGACCATGGTCTCCAAGTATGCTTAAGGGAGTTACAGACATTTTATGTGAATTAAAAATTTAGTAGCTCTTATTAACGAGCAAGCCAGCTATTTTTTTTTTTTTTTTCTGAGGAAGATTCACCCTGAGCTAACATCTGTGCAAATCTTCTTCTATTTTGTATGTGGGTCACCACCACAGCATGGCCACCAACAAGTGTTGTAGATCCACGCCCAGGAACCAAAACCAGGCCGCCAAAAGCAGAGCATGCCAAACTTAACCACTAGGTGATAGGGCCGGCCCCTAGTTCCTTTTTTTTTTTTAACCAAGTTATCAATTTGAAGACCTATCCATCTGTCTCATCTTTCTCTAATAAAGTCCAACCAGAAATAAGTAGAATTATGTTTACATTTTTAGATATAAATGATTCAAGTGTCTTGCTTCCTTGATTCATCTCTAACCAATACATAAGAGATTTTCTTCAGTGAAGTTTCTGTTTAAATATTGAATTAGATACTAAATATTTTGTCATTTGTTATTGGGTTATTTTTTGTTGTTGAGTGTTGAAAGCTTTTTATACATTCTAGATACAATTTATTTATCCAATATAAGCTTTGCAAAAATTTTCTCCCAGTCAGCGGTTGGCCTTTTCATTCTTTTAACAGTGTCTTTCAAAGAGCAGAGAGTCTTAATTTCTCTTTTTTTTTTTGGAAAAATGGGTTGTGCTTTTGCTGTCACAGCTAAGTAATCTTTCCATAATCCAAGATCACAAATATCTTCTCCTGTGGCTTTTCTAGCATTTTTATGGCTTTAAATTTTACATTTATGTCTATGATCCATCTTGAGTTGATTTTGTATACAGTGTGAAATATGAAGTTCATATTTTTGCAAATGATTATCCAAATGTTTCAGCATTGTGTGTTGAAAAGACTAGCCTTGCCCAATGAATTGCCATTTTACCTTTGACAAAAATCAATTGCCAAACGTTTAGAAAAAAAATCTTAAATAGACTTGTCTGGGTCTATTTCTGAGCACTCTATTCCATTGACCTGTTTATCTTGACATCAGTATCGCACTGTTTTGATTATAGTAGCTTTATAATATGTCTAAAAATCAGGTTGTGTTAGCCTTCCAACTCTGTTCTATTTCAAAGTCATTTTGTCTATTTTAGAGACTTTAATTTCTGTATTTTGGCTGATTCTGAATTTTAGAATCAGCTTTTCAATTTTTACAAAAAAGTCTGTTGGGATTTTGATTGGGAAATCTATGATATAAATATGGGGGAAAATTGACATCTTAACAATATTTAGTCTTCTGACCCATGAAAAAGCTGCTTCCCCATTTATTTTAATTCCTCTCAGCAATGTTTTATAGTGTTCAGTGTACAGTTTATGCAAATTCATAAACATCTTTTACTAGATTTAGTCTTAAATATTTTATAGTTTTGATTCTATTATATATGGTATTTTTAAATTCAATTTTGGAATTTTCATTATTATAAAAAATATGAAAATAGGTTTGATTTTTATATATTTCCTTGAAGATAATGCCAGAAGATTGTGGTTATATGGAATATTAAAGCAAGGGATATAATAATTTTACACATAGATATTGTAGAGGAGGAAAAATATTTTTCCCTCTGCCCTCTGAGTTTTTAGCTGAGACCCCCTTCTAATAAAAGGCAGGTTAACAAGAGAAAAACAAACGGAAGTTTAGTAACATGTATACTTCATGTGTACATGGGAAATACCCAGGGAAAAATGAGTAATTCAAACAGGTGGCTTTAGAAATCAGGATTAAATACCATCTTAATAGGGAAAGAGGAGGAAGAGGAAGGGGCATGTAGACCTCTTAGGGGAGAGTAAAAGCCTTTTAGGAAAGATGAATGGACCCTTAGAAGAATAGATGGGAGATATGATAGTTTGTGACAAAGTAGATCTGGGTATGGTATGGACTTCTAGTCTCCTCTCTTGTGATAAGGGTCAGTCTTCCCTGGTACATGAAACTCCCAGGAGGGGGTTTATGACAACTGACTTCCTTTTGGAGCAACTGTCTTAAGACAGATAAAGGGAGTTCAGATAAAGCCTCTCTACTTGCATTTGCTGTTTTTTAACTGCCTACAGCTCAAAACCATCAATATACCAAAGTGGCATATTTTACTATCCTTCGATATCAGCTTGCCAGCATTTAGCCTGAACTGGAAAGCAGTAGGGCATGTCAATCGTCACTTACATGGGGGAGAAAATTCCGCTGCTCTGAGGCTGACCAGGCAATCATGAGTGCTCATAATGGGCAGAGCCAAACTGGTCAGTAGTAACCTTAATACTGAAAGATTAATATGCCAGGAATAGGAATTGGAAAACGGAAAATATGACTGTGGTCAAATATAAATGAAAACAAAAGTATTGATTAGGAGTAACAATGTAAACATGCATGCATGTGGGCAGACTCTCAAAAGAAATGTGTGGGAACATGAAAGTTATTTCACCCAGAATGTGGACGTATATGATGTGATTTTCTTGATTTTCAAGTGTAATGCATTATTATTATAATAGTTTTATACTAATGACAATAACAATGATAATATTGCAGAAGTTGGTTGTTTTACTAGATATTTTTACATGCTAGTAGTGTTCACTGATGAGAAAAATTCTGATTGTGTCACAAATTAGTAAATGTTGTCATTTGCGAAACAATAATTCTTCTGAAAAGTGGATTATTTTACATAACTGTACTTTGAATACATACCATGTATTCAGAATCAAAGAAGAAGGTACATAAAGAGAGAGAGATAAAAAAACCTACCAACAACTAGTAACAGTATCAAAATGATATTCTTGAGCACATTGAACATCCTTGAATTCTTTTCCCTAAGAAAGGGCATTTCAGTCTCAAATTTATTTAGAGCAATGGATACTTGGGTAAATTTTAGTAACTTTAGATTCTATTTCTGATCTTGATTTTCACTTTTAACTTTACATATTCATAGTAATATTCAAAGGTCCAGATTTTCTTAACCCCATGTAGATAAAAATCTTGAAGTCACAACTTTGAAATAAATATCCTACAATTTTAAACACACTAGATTTGCGATATTAGTGCATTAAAATAATTCTGCTATAAAATTAATGACATGACATCATATTTTATATG
Source organism: Ceratotherium simum simum (assembly GCF_057802395.1). Lineage (NCBI taxonomy): Eukaryota > Metazoa > Chordata > Mammalia > Perissodactyla > Rhinocerotidae > Ceratotherium > Ceratotherium simum. The sequence continues at coordinate 26,554,894 of NC_141907.1, read as the reverse complement.
GAAGAACAAAATTTTATTAGATATAATTTTAACTAAGATTAAAAGTAACATGGAATTTAACAATGACAATGGAAATATCAAATGATAAATATCTCAAACTTACATGAATTTTAATGTCATTCTCTACACATCTTTTGTTTTTCTTGATAGCATTAGTATGAAATAAATTAGTAAGAAAGAGAAATAACATTTTAATGCAAAAATAAAAGTGCAAAATATACTTAAAACATATACTGTCTTGTACAACATTTCAGTATTCATTTTACCAAGACTGACAGCAAAATGAAAAATAGTGAGATACATGTGAAAATATCAGAATTTTATATTCAACCAAGAGAAAAGTATAAGTTGATTTTTTGCATCCATTGTATTTTCAAGAGTGCTACAAATAGAACAGCAAAAAAGAAAAAAGAGGAAGAATTTTAAGAAGTACAGTAAAATATAGAACTTTTTTTCCTATTGCTAGAATGCTTGGAAGTTATAACCAAAAGAGCTCTCGACCTCATGGGCACCTCTACCTTTTATGAGGGCAAAAATATCTCAAGTGGCACAGTGCTTCTTTTTCCACCCATGGTTTCATTAATTTAGATATACAGTAAATGTTCTTTTTCAGTGCTCTTGTTTGGTCAAGTCAAAAGAGACCGTATAGCTGTGGGATCACAGGGAAAATGATGAAGGATTGGTAAAAGTGAAGTAAATCGGTTTCGGTATTGGCCTGTGAGTAGAGATGAATCAGGATATAGCGGCCTTTTCTTTTAATTTTTTTTCCAAAAAAAAAAATAACTTTATCCTTGAAGCAACTACTTTCTCCTCCTTACTATTGATCTTATTCGTTGTTAATACAGAATCACAGCTCAGGAAATTCTAGAAACTGTGTACATTTCGAATGTTCTCAGTTAAATGTACTTGGCATGTATTTCAGTGGGAAAATCAGAATACTTATGCCCTTCCCCTTCTCTAAATTGATAAAAATTTGGAAATGCATTATTTAATAAGTATATCCTTCCGTGCAAAAACTAGACAGATCCCCGGCCACAATTAACTCATTAGTTTTAAGTAAAAGAAAATAGCAAGGAAAATATACCTTCGAATTTTACTTTTACCTTTAATTGGCTAAATAATAGAAAAGACTTTTTTATTTCCTTGGACTAGCTCTACAATTCTGCTGTGATTCTCTTTGGTTCGTGTTGTTAGCCCCAATCCAAGAAGGAGATAAAAATAAACAAATTTAAGTGTTTAACCTATTACCAAAATGTATTAAATTTCTCAAAATTAACGGCCAGATCATGCTCAAATTAATCAACTAAAAAAGACTTGTGAACATTGGTTGTTCAAAAGGAAGCATTTTCAGAAAATATACATCACAAGACAGTTTCTGAATTATTCCTCAAAGAAGTATGTTTTTGTACTCTGTCACTGATTTACAGTTTTGCTTACTTAAAATTTTTTTCCCAACTTTATTGAGGTAAAATTGACAATTAAAATTCCATATATTTAAGGTATACAACTTGATGATTTGCTGTACATATATATTGTGAAATATTCACCACTATAAACCTAACATATCCATCACCTCACATAGCTACTTTTTTCTTCTTTTTTTTTTTTTTGTGGTAATAACACTTAAGATCTACCCTCCTAGAAAATTTCAAGTATACAGTATACTATTAATTATAGTCACATGGTTGTACATTAAATTTCTAGAACTTATTTTTCTGGCATAACTGAAACTTTGTAGCTTTGCTTACTTTTTAATCTATCAAGAATTTTTAGGGGCCGGCCCAGTGACGTAGTGATTAAGTGCGCACTCTCAGCTTCACTGGCCCAGGGTTTGTGGGTTCAGATCCTGGGTGCAGACTTACACACCGCTCATCAAGCCATGTTGTCGCAGCATCCCGTATCCAAAGTAGAGGAAGACTGGCACAGATGTTAGCTCAGAGACAATCTTCCTCAAGCAAAAAAAAAAAAGTGGAAGATTGGCAACAGATGTTAGCTCAGGGCCAATCTTCCTCACCAAAAAAAAAAAAAAATTTTTTTTAATTGTCTCTGAGGCCAAAGGAGTGAGATAACTATATGAAATGGAAACTTTAATACTGAAATCAGGCTTCATTGGCCTTTTTGTGCTAAAGATTTAACATACAATAGTCTTTATTTAAAGGCTAAGTACATGAAAAGTGGGAAGAGACTAATAATTAATCACACTGATAAACATATTTTATTTTGGGCTTTATTTTACTTAAAAAATCCAGTTCTGAAATTCAGTTAAATTGGCCCGCGTTTTACTTTAATATTTGAAATTTTCCAAGTGTATAATGATAATGATCTCTTGACGTAAAGAAGGAAGAGTATCTTTCCTGGGAGCTGTTTTAAAAAGGTACAAACCAATTTAATTTCTCAGAAGAGTAAAGACTCTGACTAGTAGTGAAGGGTCTACCCTGGTGAAACTGTGCTAATTAGTAATTACTTCACCGATCTAATGCCATCTTAACACCAAAACTCCGAAGCAGATTGAATCTAAAAAAAGGAATTGAATAAGAATGTACTCACTACTCATTTTAACTCCATTGGATTTGAAGAATTGATTTATGGCCATTCTGAGCAATTGCCCAATTTAAGGGAAATTATTTCAGATAGTGTTCACTGTAATTTTAAAGTTACTGTCTTTTCTAGAGGTTACTATATCACTGATAACTGAAATTTTTCTCAGAGCTATTCCATTGCAAATAAACAATTTGAGCTTCACTTTATTATTTATAATTCAACGATGTCAGGAACAATGAAAGAGATATTCATCTACTTGGCAGATTTCATAGAAACATGCATTTATGAAATACTGATTTTATATCTGCACTGCATAATGGCCATATGTACTCAAGAATAACCTGTTTGGAAGACTATTGTATTATAATCTCAGTCCTCTGGGGAGTTATTTAATCAAAATAGCTCTGCTTAAGTGCACTACAAGAGGAACATGAAAAAAATGTCAGAGGATCAAGGAGAGACAAAGGACTGGAAATTGTAATTCTAAAAGTAATTTAGCGACTTGAGGAGTGGTGATTTTTTTTCTTAAACTTGAGGTGGGAAAAGCTCAGATAAGTCAGGAATATCAGAGCTACAACTGAGATCTCAGTGAATGGCAAAATAAATTCTCATACTCATGAACAACTAAACACCTAGATAAAACGTGTTAAATCAAAATGGAAATGTAAGTCACAGTGTGCTCCTTAACAATCAGTGTTAGTGAAACACTAATTTGTATCATACGATTATAAGCAACCATATTGGATCTTATGCCTCTATTTTATTAACTCTTCTTTGTACAACATAACTTCAAGTAGGCTTTCTAGTAATTCTATGAGCTAAATTCTAGCAATGTTCATGACTTACAACAATGAGTTAAACAACGTAATGTCCTTGCATAATAAATCAGGTATTAAGATATACACTCTTACCTTACTGTGGAAATCTATGGTAATTACACTATTAATGAGTAGTATATGTTTAACCAACATACCTAATTATCTTCAACTTTGATTATTGAGCTTAAAACAATATAGAAGGCACAGAATGTTATAGAGAGTTTTACTGCTATTTATTTTTGCATGTAAATTCATCATCACCTTTCTCCAGTGTAAATGCATCCTATCAAAGTTTTCTACAAACTGTCATTACAGGGTTTTCCTCCTGTAATCCAATACTAACGATTTTTTCTCCTTATTGGTAGTCAATACCTCGGCATTATATAATTACTGATATTACCATATTAATCTTTTTCAAAGCATTCTAGTTTATAGTACATGTCCATGCATGACCATCTTTTTAAAATTTATAATCCACCTCAAAGTAATCAAGGATAACACTTTGTTGTCCTCTCTGTCTCCAGCATGAACTATTATCACTGAGCAGTGTATTCCTACTAATACCTCAGGCAACTGTTGGTAGTAGGTGGGTAATAAAACATAAATCATGAATACAAATTTGACCCTGCATTTCTGGCAGGGCTTAGTTGCTTAATCTTTGAGAAATCACTTGCTTCAATATATCCCATGTATTCTCCTATCATTGCTTTGATTTCAAGAGCATTACCTACCTTACATGCCAATCAGTGTATAGCCACTGCTTCAACCAAGCCTGATTCAAAACTTACCTCTTATGAGATGATCTTACATCCATGGATAGTCATTTTTATGGGAAAAGCCATTTAGCAGTGATTTACTAGCTTTAGATGTACTTTCACATTTCGTTGTTTTAAGTAATACTTAGTATTTAATTCAAAATGATTTTAAATGGCAGTGATAATGATATTAATAATGGATAACATTTTGGAGCATTTACTAATTTCCAGACACTGTGCTAAGTGCTCCATATGAATTATCTCAATTAATGCAGCAACACTAAGAGGTAAGGACAGCTCTATTCATTTTTGACAGATCAAATGGAACTGGATCTAATGGAAATAGATCTTAATCATGTTTTAGAACACTAGTGTTGTTGGCCTCCAGTAAGAAATCAGAGTCCGGCTCAAATGTTACTCTCTCAGAGAAGCCTTTCCTAACCACCCTAATCAAATACCATCTCTACCATTATCACAGCCTATCTTCTTTTGGCACATAGTAGACACAACCTACCTACCTGTAGACAGTAAAATGTGACTGAATTTTCTGTTTATTGTTTCTGAGTGGGAGAGTTTAAGAATCAGTGTGACGTTTGCTTAATTCCTATTTCCTTGCCATATTGGCAGTCAGTGTGTCTGACAGTGGAGGTTCCATCAGCTCCTGAAGTACGAAGACGTGGATCAAAATCCACAGCAAATGTGATAAACAAAACTTTATTATAAGCCACTATGGTGTTGGGGATTCTTTTTAGAAATCAGGGGCTGATGGTGCATCATTAATTCACGTATTCATTCATTCAACACTTTTGAGTACCTGTTGTATATTACGAACTGTTCCAAGCACTAAAAACATTACAGTGAACAAAGAAAAACCCATGCCTTTTTTTTTCTTTATGGTGAGAAAGATTGGCCCAGAGCTAACATCTGTTGTCAATCTTCCTCTTTTTGCTTGAGAAAGATTGTCCCTGAGCTAACATCTGTGCCAATCTTCCTCTATTTTTCATATGGGACATCGCCACAGCATGGTTTGACGAGCGAGTGGTGTGCAGATCCACGCCCAGGATCCAAAACCACGAACCCTGAGCCTCCGAAGTGGAGCGCATGAACTTAACCACTGCACCACCAGGCAAGCCCAAAACCCATGCCTTTTTGAAGCTTATTTTCAGGAAGAAAGACAGACAAATAAGAAAAACCAGAAAAAAAAGACAAAATTATTTTTAAAAAATTGTCTGTTAATGGTGATAAAATGCTGTGGGAAAAAAGCATGAACTTGTAATAGAGAGTGATGGAGGTTAAGCTGAGTGGTCAGGGACTGAGTTCCTGATACAATGATAATTACCAAAGAGCTGAAAGATAAAAGGAAGCCTGGCTTATAGTTATATTAAAGAAGAACATTTTAGGAGAAAGGAGCAACCTTCTGTCACTCAGGAACAGTAAGAAGGCTAACATAGTGGGAGCAGAGTGACTAAGTGGAAGTACAACAAAGAGAAAACCCGGAGAAGCAGAGGAGGGTCTTCTGGGCTATTCATTTTTCATCTTAGTGTAACTTGCTCACTGTGAACAATGCATAGTTTTTGAATGAATGAAAGAATAATCTCCATAACGACAAGATTCAAGTACTCCACTTCATCCCAGCACAAACCAAGAGAAAAACTCACAGTTGGACTCACCAGACCCCTATCAAACAAATGCAGGGGCTATTAACAAGTGTTTGCACAGGTTTGGTAGGTATATTTTAATACTGCTTCTCACTAGTTCAAAATCTTAATAAAAAAATTGAAAAAAAAATAGTGATATCTATATAGATGTGTTTCTTTAGTTATAACTTAACCACTAATGATAAAAAACCATTGACTAATCAGAATGTAAAATATTTTGTTTACAGGAATAGATTATTTTTTTCCCAAACAGCTTCTGGGAAGTAGCTACAAAAAATTATTCTAGAAGAAGAATGAGATTATTGATAATCATTTTGTAGCAAACAATCCATGGCTAGTCTTAAAAGTAGCCAGCTGTGCTTTGAGATATTTTCTTTTATGATTCTTAACTCAGCATGTTTGTTTCAGTTATCTAATGTGATGTAACAAATCATCTAAAAACTGAGTTTATTATTTACTCACAATATGTGAGTCAGCAATTTGGGCTGAATTCAACTGACAGTTTCTTCTCCTTGTTTATAACAGTCAGATGGAACGGCTCCTGATTTTCCACATGCCCTTTCATCCTCTAGATCCTAGAATTGTCCTTTTTATATGATTGTAGAAGCATTCAGAAGTTGCTGTCGAGAGAGAATTCTCCATGAATCTCTCACATTTCTACATGGCTAGGCATTTATGGCCAATTTACGAATGTTTGTATAAGGAGATACATAGCAAAATAGTACTTTGCTATCAGAGAAGACTTTCTCACATTCCAGAGTAATATATAAAACGTCTCCTTTGGAACAAAGTTCGGGCACAGTTTTTAGCAGCCCCTTATGACATTGGGGTTTTCTAACCTTGGGGTTGCAAAGCTGGACACAGATTAGCTGTGTGCTCAGAATTCACTGAGGCCTGCTTTGAATCACCTCTGCGGGACTTAGCAGGCAAGAGAGACCAATGAGAGCATAAAGTTCAAACTGCCCACTGTACCAGAAGTTATGAACTGTCTAAAACCATTTGGTCTGGTTATCTCCTTACTGACTAAATCTCTGGAAGTGGGGAGACAACCTAGCAGCTGCACGCAGTTTAGAGAATGCTTGATTGCAAGCCTTCCAAAAAGTAGACTTGAAAGTAAAACAGTGGAATTTTTGCCACATTCTGTTGGTCAAAGCATGTCCCAGGTCCATACCAGATTCAAGCTGTGAGGAACTAGATTCCATGTCTTGATGGGAGGAGTGACAAAGACACATGAGAAAGGGGTAGAATTCTCACTCTCTTCTCCATATTTTATAACCTCTTGTTCATATTGCTCTTTCTTTGAATCTCTATGCCATAAACTCATAATCACTTAAATTTATATTTTGTTCCACTAATTCTCTCTTCAGCTCTATGTAATCTGCTATAAACAAGTTCACTGAGATTTTCCATCTTTTTACTAAAGTATAACAGACATATAAAAATGTGCATAAATCACAAGTAAATATAGCCAGATAAATTTTCATGAACTACAACAGTCTTCTAACGAGATCCTAGATCAAGGAATACAATGTTACTAGCATTCTCAAAGCCTCCTTTATGCCCCTACTTAGTCACTACATACTCCCCAAGGATTAACAATAGTTTTGCTTGTTTTTGGACTTTATATGAATGAAAATATGGATATATATTCTTTTGTGCCTCTCTGACTTTGTTCCACATTATGTTTGTGAAAATAATCTATGTTGTGATTCAATCTACATTCTCTGAATACAATGCTGTTATGAGAGAAAACAATATCTGTGTTAAAATTTTAAAAATATATTTTTGAAATTTAAAACACAGTAATAAATAATTTATATCAAGTAAGAAAGAACTCACACTTGAAATAGAAAATATTTACAATTAAATATTTTTAAATTATTACTCCCCAAAACTTATGAAATGAAGCTAAATTGTTATTATATGGGAATTTAAATACAGTCATGCACCACATAATGACATTTCAGTCAAGGATGGACCGCATGTACAACAGTGGTCCCATAAGATTAAAATGGAGCTGAAAAATTCCTATCGCCTAGTGACATTTTAGCTGTTGTAACATCATAGATTTTCATTAATAGAGAGACATGTTCATGGTGCATTATCTTCTTACAAGCAAACCTATGATGAAAAAAGAAACAAACCAAGCAAACCACCACGGACATATATCTGAAAAGAGTGACACCTCCTCAAGAAGAGCCTCAGGCATGTCCTTCAGGAGGTATTCCGAAGAAGGCATTGTTATTGTAGGAGAGGACAGCTCCATGCGTGTTATAGAATAAGGAAATAAAGAAAGAAAATATTTTGTACAGCTTACAATGTGTTTGTGTTTTAAGCTAAGTGTTATTACAAAAGAGTCAAAAAATTTAAAAAAATTAAAAAGTTTATAAAGTAAAAACGTTACACTAAGCTAAGGTTAATTTATTATTGAAAAAAGAAAAATATTTTTTAATAAATTTAGTGTAGTCTAAGTGTACAGTGTTTATAAAGTCCACAGCAGTGTACAGTAATGTCGTAGGCCTTCACATTCCCTCCCCACTCACTTACTGACTCACCCAGAGCAGCTTCCAGTTCTGCAAGCTCCATTCACAGTTAGTGCCCTATGCAGATGTACCATTTTTTATCTTTTTTACCGTATTCCTACTGTACCTTTTTTATGTTTAGATATGCTTAGATACACAAATACTATAGTGTTATAGTTGCCTGCAATATTCAGTACAGTAACGTGCTGTACAGGTTTGTAGCCTGGGAGTGATAGGCTATACCATACAGCCTAGGTGTACAGGAGGCTGTACCATCTAGGTTTGTGTAAATACACTCTACGACGTTCACACAATGACGGATCACCTAACAATGTATTTCTCAGAACATATCCCCATTGTTAAGCATTACATGACTGTAAACTTGTATATAAGAAAAGAAAAATATTGGCTAATTAAGTAGCTAAGCATCTAACTTGACACTTAGTGAACTATTAATAAAATAACCCCCAAAAACTACAGGAAAAAAATAATAAAAATTAGGGTAGAAATAAACAAAATAGACACACAGACATATAATTGTGAAGATTGTCAGAAACAAGTTTATTTTTTCTCTTCAAAGATTAATACATTTAAAAATGCCTACCAAAATTAATGAAAAAAATTTGATTATGAAAATGTCCCAGATCCTACAAACTTCCCTGTGACTATTCCCTTAATAACATGACACTGTAGCTTTGAAAGAGTTGGATCTTATTTCCTGAATCCTTGATTTTGGGCTGGCTTTGTGACTTGCTATGGTCAACAGAGTATGGGAGAATTCACAATATTCCATTTCCAAAGTAGACCCAAGAGGCCTGGAATGATTATGTTCTTGTCTTTCCAGCCTCTCTGACTACACTTTGAGAACAAGTAAACGAGAACTAGCCTGCTTTCCTTTTGTGAGAGACCAAGTGAGGAAGAGCTGAGTCATCTTAGTTGAGGCCCCAAATAAGTGAAAGAGTCCAGCCAAGCCAAACAAAACCACATAGTTGCCTGCGGCTAATCACAGATGTACACGTGGTTATCACTAGGCCCTCTGAGACCAGACGATCAACATCAACCCACATACATGTGAGCTTAAAAGAGCTTATTATTTTAATCAAATGTGTTTTGTGGCTATTGGTTACACAATATTACGTAGCAATAGAGAACCATAGAGTCCATTATGGTGGCATATAACATATTTCCAAAGAATATATTTGATAAGTAAAAAAAAAAATCTCTTCTCTATTTTAATAATTATGTTGATATCAATATAATCGATAAGAATTAAAGAAATAAAAAGATTCATGAAAATGTTTACTTTTTAAAAATAGGATGAAATAACGGTCAACTTAACTCAGGTTAAGTTAAAAAAGTTGTTGTGATATCTGTAGTTAACAATTAATTAAGAATATTTATAGGGCTGGCTGCATGGCTTAGAGGTTAAATGCATGTGCTTCGCTGCTGGCGGTCCGGGTTCGGATCCTGGGGGCGCACCAACGCACCGCTTCTCCGGCCATGCTGAGGCCGCGTCCCACATACAGCAACTAGAAGGATGTGCAACTATGACATATAGCTATCTACTGGGGCTTTAGGGGAAAAAAAAAAAAAAGAATATTTATGGAAATTTTCTATTGTAATTTTACTTAAAATCAAAAGTACTGAGCAGTCGTAATGACACTTTTGGAATTCATTGCTGGGATACATAATTGTTATATATGTGAAATATTTAATATCTCAAGTAGCTAAGAAAAGTTTAAAAAATGGTGTCTTGGGTGGCAAAATGTGGTCAAAGGCACACACACACAAAAGTGGTTTCTTTATAGCCTTGTCTAGACATGTAGTTTGCAGACCCAAACAACCAAGGTCTCAAGAAACTAAATTTTAGACGCCAAAAAATCTGTAGTTAGAAATATGACTGAGCTTACCATCAAATCAAAATTTAACATGTGGCTTGAAAATATGATTGACAGTGTTTACGAGTGGAATTTAAAAATAAGTTCACAAAGGTGACCAACCTATCAAGCAGAGTGCTTATTGGTAATAAAATATACATATAAGAAATAGAATATTTCCAATGATTTTTCTGTTAATCTATGAATTTCGTAGATTAACATAGATTATTTTATACTCCTGCACAAAATAGGGATATTCTCATTGGTAAACCTGGGCAGGTTTTCTAGGATCAGAACAAAGCTCCTCTTCTCCAATTGCCTTGATAAATGCTAGTAAGAATTTATATGCCAATCTCCATTTTTTTTTTTTTTTGGTGAGGAAGATTAGCCCTGAGCTAAATCTGTGCCCATCTCCCTCTACTTTATATGTGAGACGCCTGCCACAGCATGGCTTGATAAGCGGTGGGTAGGTCCACGCCCAGGATCTGAACCTACAAACCCTGGGAGGCCGAAGCGGAGCACGTGAATTTAACCACTAAGCCATTGGGCTGGCCCCATAATCTCCATTTTTTTCCTCAGCTAAACACAGGCTTCACTGCTTTTTTTCAGGTGAGCAGAAACAAAATTGAAAATAATAAAGTTTTTATTGTTGTTGTTGTTTTGGTTATATTCCAGGCACCACCTTCTTCAAAGTGTATTATTCCTGGGATTAACAATGAAGGTCGAATACGTTTCCGGCATGGATCAAGTGTGTATGTCTGTGTACTATGCCTCATTGCACTTGCTCTTCTTCATTTGTAAATTAGGGCGTCTGGTGGTACCGTTTAAGCTTATTACGAACGTCATTGAGAAAATGCCTGTGAAAATTTTGGCACTCTATCTGGCAAATAGTAAATGATGACTAAATGTTAACCATTTATTACAAATTATTCCTGAAGCAGAAGCATTTCAGTGGATATGAATGGAATGGGTTCCATTCATTATATATTGCTTTTTATAATCTTTTGTTTTAAAAGATGACTTTTTCTTATCTTCATTCCCATTACTCAATAGCCGTGGTCTTATCTGAATGATTGTTTCCTATACAAAAAATACATTTTCTACTCCATCAAAAGAGAACTAAATTGAACTGTACTAGTAGATTCATTTAATCAGCAAATACTTATTGTGAGTTTAATACATCATAGCACTCTATGAGAAATTCCTCAGTTCCTGGGGACCAAAATAATATTAATTTTTCAGACTCTCTTATTATCCACCCCACTATGCTTTACATAAGCAGCACAACCATAATTTTATTCAAGAATGAACTAAAATGCTACTTTTCTATGCCTTCCTTGCACACTCCAGGCCTAAATTGTCCCCTACTCCTCTGAACTCTCATAGCAGCTTATCATTGCCACCATCACAACACATCTCATTTGCTATGCATGCATTGATCTCTCAAAAATTGTTTGGTCTGTTTCAAAATATAAGATAAATGACTGCAGAGAAACTATGGCCTCAGCACTTCACAAGTACAAGTTAACAAAAGGAAAAATAAGGGCAAAATATATCCTTTGGTTCATTTCATTTAAGAAACTGATGGTGTGCTAAATACACTAATGAGAAACTAATGGATACCAGGAATTAATAAGGGTCTCTATCACCAAGGTGAAGATATCTTCTTGGAAAACAAAATGAAGTAAAGCAAACACCATTAGGTGTCACTGGGGAAGGAGACGAAACAAAAAAAGACAGTGAAGGAAAAGTTAAGCTGAAACCTTACCATAAACGCATTATTTATAGAAAGACGCATAGCAGCTTTTGCAGAAAAGATAACATGCTATCAATAGTTCCCAAGAAGAGCAAAAGTAGAGGGGGAAAGGAGTCTGGCTTCAATAATTCTGAAAGCAGCTGCTGAGATGTATGAAGCCAGAAGGACTCCAGCTGCTGGTTCTGTGAGTGGTGCCGGAGGTTTCACACTCTGTCTCAGTTCCGGGAGAACACCAACGTTCGAAATGTGCATTGATGAGAAGTAGAAGTCAGGGTTAACAGACAGAAAATGATATTCTAGCCCTTTAATTTAAAGTCAATTTGGTATTTAGTTCTAAAATTTGTTGTGATTTTGTAACTTGGGGCAAATCACTTAAAAATTACTGCTCCCTTCAGTTTAATCTTTTATACAATGAGAAAAAGAATGTAGGACCTGCCTCTTTACAGGTTGTCTGTGAGGATAATGTAAGAGCATGCATTCTATCAAGTATAAATTATTCTAAAATTAATATTACCAATTTTACTCATTTATTGATTTTTTCTTATATATTTAGAAGAGAGGAATTAACTGTGTAAAATTGGTATTTTAATAAACATGTCATGTTTTGAATCATGAAAATCATGATCTTAAAATTCATATAGTTGGAACTATTTGGAACTCTTCTCCCACTTGGTTCCTGTATTGCCTTCTGGAGGCCCTAGTTTCCTTAGCTATTGTTAAAAATATTATGAGTTGGGATGGAGTAAGTTTGCTTGTTGGACAAAACTGGATTTTTATGTAATGTATCAGTAAATTTCTGGAATAAGGAGGTCTACAGCCCAGACCATGAATTCTGTTTTCAAAGATTTTAGTAAGTGACACTTTCCTTAGGAAAATTCTTTTCTAAGGCTTATCTAAAGCGCAAAAGCTATCTTCTCTCTTATCCTAACCTGGGAATAAGCCAGGAGTAACCACTCTGAAGTTGCTTTTGTGATTTTTTTTATCGTAAATGACCTCTGCTTCAACTTCCTGTGTGTCCCAGGCTCCAGCCATGGGTGCTCTACGATGCAAGTCATGCCCATTGTATAAATCTCAACACAGTGAGACTCATGCTCTCAGGCTCTAATACATGCCACACACTTGCTGGGCAGGATAACCTAATGGTCTTGTGCCCCACTTTTACAAAGGAGGATATAGAGTTTTTGTGATTTACTCAGAAACAGAAGTACTGTGGAAACACACACTTATGTACAAATTATCATTTATTTCCTTGAGAGGCTGCTTCCAAAGACTCCTTCAAAACTACTCCCAGCTATGTTTCTAAGAAACAAACAAAAGATGCAATCTTGTCACTCTCCTTCATAAACACTCAGAGAACTTTCTTAGCCCTACAGAATCTAACTCCAATCCATCCATCAAGCCATATCTACATCATTCATTCATTCATTTAATATATATTTATGGAGAAGCAGGAAGCATTGAGATAGATGTTGGGAATACAGTGAAAGATACAGAAACATTTTCTGCCTCAGGGCGCTTAAAGTTTTGAGTATGAGAAAGACTGATGGTCACAACTACATCATCACACAAATGAGTAACTGGTCTTCCAGCTTTCTCCCACACACACCCTCTTAGCATCAGCCACACCACCCTTCCCACACAATTTCTCGCCTTTCCTAATCATGCCCAGTGGCTTCACGTGGCCTTGCATTTGCACGTGTTGTGTTTTTCCCTCCTAGAATATCCTAGTTTCTTTTTCTTCTGGCAAACTCCTACTCATTCATTCCACTCAATTAGTACCTCTCTGGAAGCCTTCTCTACCAGAGCTGATTTTGTCTCTGAGGCCCCAAGGCACTGTTTGTATATCTTGTGTATTATGTTATTTTGGACACATCTTTTAATCTGTGTGTTTTGCTCACTGATTAAGAGAAAAGTTCTAACATGCGTGGATTTGTCTTGTCTCTGCTTATTTCTCACTGTGCCCCTGAACAAATAACTTAACTTCTCTGATAATCATTTTCTTTACCATTAAAATGTGGTTGTAACAGCGTTTACCTCTACATGTTGGAAGAAGCGAATGAGTTAGTACCTGTAAAACATTTCGACAGAGGTTAGCAAATAAATGCTTCATTAATATCAGCTTTTGATATTATTATCAAGCCTAATTTCCTGACTTACAGTAATTCTTGGTAATGTATCTTGAAAATATGGAAATACGGATTTATAATTAGTGTAAGTCTGTCTACTGGAGTTTAAATAATTTTAAAACAAACAAACTAGAAAGTAAAACTAAACCTAAGACCACCTACCCAAAAGTAAAAAAGTATCCAATGAAAATCAACATTTCTTTAATAAGCAGGCTTTACGAGTCTAACCATGTTCAATGATGAAAAATGCTACAGGTATTTAATTTTTTATTGCATTCACTTGTCTTAGGTGGACTTAAACAGTTTTAATAAGGTAACCTCTTATTGTTTGTTTCAAATTATTTTTCCTTCACTATTTGGTTAGGAGTCTAATGAAGCAGCACAACAGTATTTCAGTTTTCTGTTCCTCAAGGAACAACTCGTTTAATCTTCTGAACACTTGGCACGAATAAACAGTTATGTAGTTTAGCTTAAAAAAATCACCGAAAATTTTATCTAAAGGAAAAGAAAACAACATGCAAAATGAATTTAAGAAAAGCATGTATATTTCGCCGTAAAATTATGTCATTCAACTCACTCAATATTACTACGTGTGCACCAAAAATAAATACATAAATAAATAAAAGGAAAGAAAAATAAATTATATTGCCATTCCAAAAATGCATGTTTCTGCTCTGGTGGTCAAACAGAAAAAAACTGTGGTGACAGCAGCTTTACATCTACATCCGTGCCACAAGTGTCTCATTCTGGAGGGCAATTGGTACCCTAGAAAAGACATGATTGCAGTTTAAAATATCACTAGTCATATACGATGCTTCTGACCCCCTGAGGAACTAACATTTGCACATAATGAGACTGGTAACTTCTTTCCATATCCAGCTGGAAATTATCACCTCCACATTGCGTATACTCCAGCAAGGTCTGATTCCAGGTTTCAAAGTCACATATTCATGGATTACGTTCTCCAGATTCTGCATTACTATAGTATGGATCTGAAAGACAGAGAATACTGCTAAGCCTTAAATATTGATCTTTGCAACATTATATTTAAAAAACAATGAAAAAAACAAATCTGAATAATTTACAGAATTTTGGTGAAAGCCATAGAAATTATGTTTGGATGAATCCAACAGTTTATAAAGTTAAAAAAAAATTCAAGTATGTAGATAGAATAACGGATAGTGATAGCTTCATCAACATCCTGAAAGAAGAAATTGATTACTTGAGGGCTAGAGTAAAACAGTAATTAACAATGAGGTAAAGAAATTTTTAAGATTGTATTTGTAGAAAATGATGAAATATATTAGGAAATACCAGCCAGTATATTAAGAATCCTTTGATACTGTTTCAGGCAAATAACAAGCAGCTTAATGTACATGATGGTTACCTGTCACCATTTTTTTAAAAGAATTAACAATCACTAGCAGCAGGATCTATACAAAAAGTTTTCAAGACGAAATAGAAGTAACCACCACATTTCATTCTCTGACGCCTGAAGCTGAGGGCTCACTGCCTCTTAGACTGACATCAGGCATTGAGGACCTGAATTCTGCCAACCACGTGAAGTCGGAAGAAAAATAATAGCAATCATTGCAATGTGCACAACATCCATCCTCATTTGTTCAGTGCTTATATGGAGTATGCAATTCTAGTCAGCATCATCGTCATGCATTGTCCCTGCATCAGCACTGGCATCGTCATCTTAGTATCACTCTTTCCTTATTCTAGCAAGAATATCCTGCATGAAATATGTCTCAGTCAGCTTGGGTGGCCATAACAAAATACTATAGCCTGAGTGGCTTAAAGAACAGTTCTCACAGTTCTGGAGGTTGGAAGTCTGAGAACAGGGTGCCAGCATGGTCGGGTTCTGGTGAGAACTCTCTGGCTTGCAGAAGACCTCGTTTTTTCTGTGTCCTTACATGGTGGAGAGAAATATAGATCACACTGTCTGGTGTCTCTTCTTATAAGGATACTAATCCCATCATCAGGGTCCCACTCTCATGACCTCCTCTAAATCTAATTACCTCCCAAGGCCCCACCTCCAAATACTATCACAGTGGGGATTAAGTCTTCAGCATATGAATTTGAGGGTTTCACAAACATTCAGTCCATAATATAATCCTAAGTGCCCAGGTTTGCTGTTTTCCTTTCTCATTCATTAGTATTTCTATAAAAAATCACACCATTACATTTTCATATATGAAAATTATTGAACATAAACTGCATATGAGTTAACACCAAAGATCAGATTGTTAGGTAGAAAACCAAGGGTCTTACCCAATAAGCTTTACTAACAATATCAAGGATACTATTAATTGTGAGCACTGAGAAAGCAGAGAGAGGCATAAGACCACAGATGCAGCTCCCCAGGTCCTTTCTTGCCACATTAGGGCATTCTCTGGCCCTGACCATCACAGAAGGTCTCTAAGCTCCATATCTGATCACATCAGTTGTACAGAAGGGAATTGTTTTGGTCATAAACTACCTCCATTTTATATTTTGATAGGTATATTGCTTAGGTGACATTTTCCACTTAAAATCATAGGTGAATTCAATAAGTAAAACTTGAAACTCTTGGTCAGTGTGTAGTTGAGTCAAGTTCAAAAATGTAACGTGATCTCGCATTTTTAAGTATTTTGTACCTCCCAATGTAGCAGAACAGTTTTTCTTTCTAACATCAGTGTTTATAGCAAATTTATTTTTCCACATAAATCCATAGATTTGATGTTTGGTTACAGTAAGTCAAGAGTTGGCAAATTTCTTCTGTAAAGGCCAGACGGTAAATATTTTAGACTTTGTGGGCCACATATAGTCTCTGTTAATCTTTGTATTCTATTTTTACAACATTTAAAAAACGTAAAAACATTCTTAGCTCATAGGTCATAACTTGCTGGCTCCTGCATAGGCATTCATAGACAGATCAGATATAGCCTGCTAAAAGCATGCCTTAGATAAAGACTCTCCTTCTAGAAAATACCATTAATTCATTCGCCAGGTATATTGTATATATTTTTTATGTAATATGATGTTTTGACATCTTAAAAAAGAAAATCAACAAACTTCCTGGCTGGGGAGAGACTGTGCCTTCTGGACTAGCCAATTCTTAGAGATGGCAAGGGACTCAGCCTAGAGCATTTTGGTATGCAAACTAACCAATCCAGCTCTATACATCCTTTATCTGGTTTATACACCCCAGGAGGCAATATCTTTCTGCCTTAATCATCCCAGGGACAGGTACCAGGCAGCTAAAGACTAACCCTATAGCCCGAAGCCAGCCAGAACTACTCAAACTACTCAATCCTAAACTATTTACCCTGCCTTGCTTGGTCTTTCCTGTAGAAACCCCAATCAAGTCCATGGCCTAAGTGCTCCCCTCACTCTTGCTTCTGCTTCCTTGACCAAAACCTGGTGTTCCTCCTGTGGCCCTGTGTGCTGAGCTGTGCCTCTCATTTCTATGGGAACTGTAAGTGACATTAAACTTTTCTTTCAATGGCATTGACCTCTCTGTGTGGTCACTCAGTTGTCTTTATAAACTAAGAGAACTGGGCATAAAACCGCAGGAGGTCTGAATTCAGCATGTTCACAAGGAGGCTTGGTGGGGTTACCTGCCTTCTTTCTTTCTAAGGAATGTCACCCAGTAAAAGGAGGGAATGATCTCAAGGTCTGCTGCTAAATATTTCCTTTCCAGTGTATTATTCCACACTTCTGTATATTTTCATGTGTATAGTACTAATAACAATTTTAAAAACCAAATTATAAATATTGTACTTGTGTTGCTTCTTAGTGATTTTATTTTTTTTTCTTTTAAGGTGAATGTTATATTTACTTCATGCTTACTTTTATTCTGCAAATTCTCTATCTTTAGAGCTTACAGGTGAAGTGGAGATTCTAACTACACAAATGGACTACGTGTTGTTCACAATGGTGTGCATCTAGCCCCAGGGTGGTTTTTGTACCAAAGCAAATCTGAATGACTCACAAACTGCATGGTTCACCAACACACACTGGTACATAATTTAAGAACATGGGCTCTGGAAATAGATGTACCTTGTTTTTAATCCCAACTCTGTCATTAAAAATATTTGGGATTTTGGTCTAATACTTCATTGCTTTAAGCCTAATTTCCCTCATATTTGACATAGGAATACAACTCCTAGTAGAGTTATGATTAAATAAGATAATTCATGTAATGCACTTAACACAGTGCCTGAAACAGAGGAAACAATCAGTGAAGGTTGCTGTGTTCCAGCCCTAGTAGTTGTCTACTCTCACCTCGAAGGAGCTTGCTAGTCTCGCATCTAAAAGGAGTGATCTTACAGCTGGATCAGGGCCTTTTCTCTATTACCGTTTATTCAAGATCTTTCATTGGCAGTGTTTCTAGCAAAACACTTAGAGAGTAAAATTCTTCTGCTATGTTGGGAGGTACAAAACACTTAAAAATGCATGATCATATTACATTTTCAACCTGACTCTACAACACAGACTGATCAGGGGTTTTAAGTTTTACTGACTGAGCTCACCTTTGCATCCAACCTCAGTTGTAGTTAATACCATCCTTTCGCTGCGTTGGCCACTGATGAAACAAAGGCCATTCTGGCATTCTTCCCAGGTGTATCTGCTACAGTTCAAGGTCGAAACTTCACTCCTTAAAGACACCTGACACTCTTAATAAGCGTTTTTTCTCTTCGCCTGGGTCTCTAGCCTAGAAACTCCCTTGAACTGCTTTCTTACTGGCCCAAAGCCCAGCCCAGTTCAAGAGGTTACTCTCCTTTCATAACTCTGTCCTTTAGTTTCATTTTTTGTACAGAAAAAGTTTCTTCTAAGTAGCTGCTTGCAGATTTCAGGTCATTGTGGTTGACTTAAAAAGAGCAGCTACCCTTTCAACTTTTCAACCTGTATCAAACATTCTTTTTTACTGTGCCTTTTGAATCCACTTTCATTTGTACATCCATATTCTAGCAGATAGTAGGACTGTTAAGACATCTACAAATTTCAGCCAATTTTAATATCATGTTTACATGGTATAAGTTTATATTAATGTAGTTTTATCTCATAGTATAAAGGTGTTAAAACACTTCCAAGAGCTTTTGTAACATGAGTGAGAGGTATAGAAGATAACCTGTCATTGGGATGTGGGGATGGTGCAAATATAATTACCCAATGTTCTTTCCTATTAGCATTAATTTGAATCTCCTCTTAAGCATTGGACTACAAAGAAATTTCCCCTCTCCATTATCTCCTTTTGCTCCAAATAGACAATGGACTCTTTATGGGAGGACAAGTTCAAAAGGGAAACAATGTCCAATGCACTTAAAATTAACCACTCCATCTCATCTGGTGTCTGTGGTTCCAGAAAATCTTACAGAGACTCCAGCTTTACCAATGACAGAACATTTCCGATGTAGATCTCTTGTATCACTCTTGGCCAGTGGCTAAACTGTGCCAGCTCATTCTCAATTGTGATACTGTAATACTACGAACTATCACTCCTTTGATATATCATGGCATACAAAGTTAATCTCCTGTCTTTTCATCGGGCCCCTGTGAGTTGCAAAGTATCTACTATGTGTCATGTCACTGGAATGCACCATTATCCCAATTGTTCCTCAATTATGATCTTCAGCTGGCTATTTTTCCCTTCCAATTAGGATGTTAGAAACAAATATCACCTGAAATTTCTGAATCTGGAGGGAGAACATTATTATATTTTTCAAATGAAGTCCTAATGTCATTTAGCATTGTCTGAGTTCCTTCCTAAAACCAGGAAGTAAGGAAAGGAGTGGGGTCGCAATGTATTTTCTCTCTTTCTCAAGCTTTAGGAGATAGTAGCAAGAAAAATTATAGGTCTTCTGCCTATGACTGTACATCAGCCATTTTATCCCTTTCTCTTTTATCTTAAGCATATGTATATATATAGCACCAGGTCTACACTTAAAGGTATAATATCAGTCACAATATTTTTTCTCCTTCTTCCTTTCTAGAGCAGCTAGTCACTCCAAAGGGTAGTCACTCATGTAGTCTTCACAAGGTCCTAGGGGAGTTTTAACTTTCAATTTGCATATTTGGTCCCAAGAACGATATGAAGTATTATGGTCTAAATAGTACTTGAAACACTCTGACATTGGCTATACCAGTGAGTCCTGTTTTGAGACAGAATTATCCTACCCATATTCATATTCATGAGTATTAGAAACATGTCAGGAATTTTATAAATTATGTAAAAAATGACCCCACAATATGCATTTAACCATGAAACAGAATCTTTTGGTATCTGTTTATTATAGCTTGGCATACTTTGTACATCTAGCAAAAAAAGCACGGAATAAATGAGCCAGACAGGCAGTAAGATGCCAGCTTTGGCCAACACTAAACCAAGGAGGAAAGAACAAATAGCATCCATAGCTGCTAAGGTGATAGTGGATAAATCAAAAAAATAAAAACAAAACAAAACAAAAAGCTATCTCTAAATACAGTAAGTGTAAAATAGATAATCAGTTGCAGATAAATCGTTACAAGCCCCACACAGCTGAGTATGATCATCTTCATTCATTGAAATATTTATTAGCACCCACTGTGTGCCAGGCACTGTGCTAAGAACTGGAGATAAAGTAACAAGTGATGCATCTCTGACTTCAAGATGGTAACCTCATTTTAACCTTCAAATTGGAGCAATCTATGTTTCAAATAAAATATTAAATATCAGCTTAATGTTTCCTCCTTTAAAGTAAGAGATGACAGAGATAAGAAATGGCTGTTTAAATCTGTGTTTTGAGATGTTAGCTCAAGGCCGGTCTTCCTCAGCAAAAAGAGGAGGATTGGCATGGATGTTAGTTTAGGGCTGATATTCCTCAAAAAAAAAAAAAAAAAAAAATCTGTATTTTAAATTCTGTCCTTGGATGACTGAAGCATAGTAACGTTGGGATTTCTTTTATGTATCGTAACTATAATTAAGTGGAAGTGCTTCAGGGATGTGTAATACTATGCAACTATTTAAAATCAAAGGAGTTTGTGTTGGGCTATTTATATTTCTAATCAAATCTCTAGCTTTGATCCTGCTGAGTCTAATTTTATTTGGAATCCCTAAAAAGACTCCTTAGAATAGTTTATCCATGTCATGTAGTCATGAATTCCTACTACATTACAAGTCATTTAAAATTGTAGATTCACATTCTAATGGGAAACTTGCAGCATAAAAGCCACAGTACTCAAATTATTGCTGTGAATACCAAATTATTCATATTACCATATTCATATCAATAAATTATCTTATTTTTCTACCCAAATCATTTTCAATTAATCTCTCATCGGGGCAATCAGAACTGTTTTGTCATTCTAGAATTAGAGGATTTGCCAATGTATTCTCCATTTCTACTACATTTTCATCATCCTTACATTTAACCTTCCTTTTGAAATGTTATATCTACAGCAGGACAGATTCAGGAACAGTTGAGAAAATCAAGCAGTGTTGATATGAAATTGTCTGTCTAATTCAAGGAAAGAATCCCTGATGAACCAAATGCTCATTTATCATCATTTAATAAATGTTTTGCATAAATCCTGCCTATCTGTTGAAAGCAAATTAAATAATTTCACAGTTTGCTTTCTTTAAAGCAGAGTTTCCCAACTATAGCACTACTACATTTTGGACCAGGTAAATTTTGTGGTAGAAGACAGTTCTATGCATTGTAGAATGTTTAGCAGCATTCCTGACCTCCATTAGATGACAGTAGCTCCTGCCCAGTTATGACGTTTAAACTGTCTCCAGATGTTGCCAAATGTCCCCTAAGGGACAAAATCAAGGCTGGTTGTATTATAAAAAAATACAATAAAATGAAATGTAAAGAAAATGGAAAAAAGGAGTATTTGATCATCCAGCACGTTTTGAATGAATATCCACTGTATGGTAACCACTGAGGAGGCTATTAAGATGCATAAGATTTGGACTGCAGGGGGCTGGCCGGTGGCAAGCGGTTAAGTGCGTGTGCTCGGCTGCGGCAGCCCGGGGTTCACAGGTTTGGATCCCGGGAGCGCACTGATGCACCGCTTGTCAAGCCATGCTGTGGCGGCATATCATATAAAGTAGAGGAAGATGGGCATGATGTTAGCCCAGGGCCAGTCTTCCTCAGCAAAAAGAGGAGGATTGGCATCAGATGTTAGCTCAGGGCTGATCTTCCTCACAAAAAAAAAAAAAAAGATTTGGACTGCAGATAATTTTTTATCTTAGTGGTAGATAAGAGTCCTGGCAAAATTCAATATATTAATAGTCATTTTCAAGTTACTCACAGATATATTTTATTAAAAATTTCTATTTCTTTTACCAATTCTTACTAATTCCCTTTCTTAACATGCTTGAGTTTTTTATTTAT
Organism: Ceratotherium simum simum; assembly: GCF_057802395.1. NCBI lineage: Eukaryota > Metazoa > Chordata > Mammalia > Perissodactyla > Rhinocerotidae > Ceratotherium > Ceratotherium simum. Next base: position 26,532,475 of record NC_141907.1, on the reverse strand, counting down.
TTTTAGAATTTCTTACTTAAGAAACCCAGAAATTCCTTGATATTATGATAAGTGAAGTCTATATAATTATCTATGTCAATTTAAAAATTTTTTATCCATGAAGATAATGCCCAATGTAGGTATGGTATCTGTCTTTCAGATGTGGAGTTCCTATCCCTTCTGGAAGATAGCATGGAGTTTAAATTCTACTTAGAACCGAGAACTTAGATTAGAGGCCATGGAGAGTTAAGTTCCTGACTTTTGATTTCAGATGGGTTCAGCATGTGATCCAAAATCCTTCTAAAATTACACATCCATTCTATTATTGCCCAATATTAGAGTTAGGGAGGAGTGCTCAAAGACATTGAAGTTTTTGGTAGTATCACTTCATGTCTTCTACTTCCATTAATCTTTGGAGGAATAATAAGAAAAGTTAAAATATATCTGAATATTACTTGTGCAAGACATTTTTAAGTTGCATAACATCACATCAAATGTGGGTTTTTTTGCTTACTTACGGTACCATGATCTCTGGTTATTCAATATATTTTTATAAAGAAATGCTTATATACATATATGACATATATATATAATCATATGAATACAGTTATTTACATTACATTTATCATATTAAATAAACTCATACAAATACAGTTTCTCAGAGAATTTGCAAGAAGGAGAATACTAATTTTTTTGAAACTTCCTAAATAAAAGCTATTTGTCCTCATCTTTCTTACATAATTTTTTTCTCAGAAAGTTGGTTTTAATGTGTGAATATGTAGAATTATGACTGGTTATCAGGGTTATTTTACAGGAGCAATTGCTGACAATGAAGAAAGAATCATAGTGATATCTAGAAAATCAAGTAAAATATTAAAAAATAATAGTGCAATAATTTATAAGCATACGTGCTAAATTAGGGCATTCCTATCTTGATTTTACACTGATTGGCAATCATTGGAATAGCATTAAAAGAGCCCAGTTTTGTGAAAATGCCTGCATTGAGTACAGGGAGTGATACACATATAGCCTATTCTCATGAAAATTTCTTTAGGCTGTGATTTGTTTAGCTTATGATCCTTTTAGTTGCCATGTTCCAAACGAAAGTTAAAAATATAGATGTATTTTGTATTCATCTGTTATTGATATAGAATTCAACTGTCATATGTATATCTTGTTATTGCTGAATTTCCTTGTTCTAATAGAGACTGAATAGATATCTTGGAATCCAATGCACTTAAAGGATGACCTATTAATTTATTTAGTACTTGGCACTATAGTTTACTGTCAGATCATCCAAATCATGAGTTTTAGAGCAAGATTTTACTTTGGAGGCCATCTACTTGATCTAAACCTATTGTTATGTTGCCTAAATTGCAATGGGTATTGTATTAGTTTTCTAATACTGTGTAAAAATTATCACAAAATTAGTGACTTAAAAAACACACATTTATTAACTCACAGTTTCCTTGGGTCAGGAGTCTGGGCATGACTTAGCCAGGTCCTTTGCTAAGGGTCTCATAAGGCTCTCATAAGGCTTCAATCAAGATGTCTGCTGGGGCTGCAATCTTGTCTGTGGCTCAAGTTCCTCTTCCAAGTTCATGTGGTTGTTTGCAGAATGCAGTTCCTTGTGGGTGCAGAACTGAGGCCCTCAGCTCACAGAGGCTGTCCACAGTTTCCTGTCATGTGGCCCTCTCCATATCTTGGAAATTTGCTTTTTCCAAGGCTAGGAGGAGATCAAGTCTACTCCAGGTGGCTAAGTTGGAGTCTTATATAATGTAACATATCATGGGAGATTCATCCTGTCACCTTTGTCATATTCAACAGGTTACAAAGCAATTCACAGGTCCACCCATACCCAAGTGGAGCAGATTATACAAGGGCATTACTCATTAGGCATAACCTTAGTGTATGTCTTTCACAGTCCTCCCTCTGATCCCGAATGATTCACATCCCTCCTACATGCAAAATACATTCACCCCATCCCAAGTTTCCTGAAAGTTTCATACCATTTCAGCATCTGCTTAGTATGCAGGATCTCATCATATAAATCAGGTACAGCTGCAGATGAGGCTTCTGGATGTAATCCATTAAGTACAGCTCCTACAGCAAAATTGTCTTCATCTGTGACCTGTGAAACTAAAGAGACAAGATAACTGCCCCCAACAAACCCAACATACAATGGTGGAACAGGTCTAGGATAAAAGCATTCTATATTCCAGTTTAAAGGGAGGCAAATAGTAGGTAAAAAGGAGTCACTTGTCATTGAAGTTCTGAAATCTAGCCTGGCAAAGTTTGGGAGTTTTTGATTAGGTTTCAAGGCCTCAGAGTAGTTCTCAGTGGTTCTAGGCTTCACCTCCTGGGATCTTGCTCCTACTCTCTCATTCATTCTTTCTTTCTCATGCAAGATAGCACACGTTTGCTGCTGAGTAATTTTGTCAACTTTCTTTTTGTCAGTAGAATTTTGGAAGTCTTTTTAGTTTGTACTATTTCTGTCCTTTTCAGTCCAAATTGGCAGTGTTTCTGCTGAAACAATTTTCTCAAGTGCTTTCTGTACCTTCCATGGATTTTACTAGCTTTTACTCCATTAGATAAAAGCCACCTCCACAGAGCTTTTCATTATAATCCCTTCTTTATCTTGGCCTTCTATTCTGATGGTTCAGGAACAGAACTCTCAAGCCTTCTGGAGGCCCAAGATTTGATTGATAAGTTTGGGAGGTATCTGCTTAATCTCCTAAAAGATCCCTTTGCCTGACTATATATTGTGATTTTGAACTTTGGATCTTATGAGGTTTCTGCAAAAGAGTATATAGTCACACTTTTGGCGTTTTCTCTTGAGCACTGTATCTTGACAGTAAATCTCTGAATTTTAGCATCGTTTGCCACCTGGAGAAGCTGATTTTTCAAAATCATCAAGTCATGGTCCCCGTTGGTTTATCAATTCTTTCCCCAATTTTTCTCACTTCTCTACCATTTTACTATTTCTTTCCTGAAAAGAATTATTATCTCCTATAGAACTAAGATTGCTGAAAAACAAACCCAGAATCACATTCAGCAAGTGGCTTAATTACAACGTAAATTGAATATTTAACCTCACAGGGTGTTTGCTGCTAAACTGAGGGCATTGATTAGAAAGGAATGGGATCTTGAAAATTGGGATGGGGATATACGAGAAGATCCTGATGAGACTGGGGATATTAAGCCCCAAATTCTGATGAATGTTTGCCAATAGAAGCAGCTGTTCCACCTGTGAGTGAAGAGACTAAGTCTGCTTTCCCTGAATAAATTTTAACAGCCTCTCCTGATGTCATTGCCTTGCAAGACGCTGCTGATTCTTCTCAGGACCCACCCCACCACCCCTCTTTGCTTCTAGACCTATAAACAATAGTTTCCTAAAGGTGAGGTACAACATGTGACCCAGGAGGAAGTGTGCTATACTCCAAAAGAACTACACAACTTTTCCAATTTATACAGATAAAAACCTTGGGAATATGTGTGGAATTACATATTAAGGATGTGGGATTATGGTGGAAGGAACAGAAACTTGGATCAGGCTGAATTTATTGATATGAGCCCACTATGCAGAGATTCTGGATTTAATGTTGCACCTTGAGTGGTTACAAAAGGGATCTAATAGTTTGTTTGGTTGGTTGATTCAAACACGGACCAAAAGCTGGCCTACACTAAATGAAGTTGAAATGCCAGAAGTGTCTTGGTACACTATAGTGGAAGAGATCCAAAGGCTTAGGGAGATTGGAATATTAAAGTATATTTATTATTTAAGACCTACTCACCCACCCTGGGAAGGTACAGAGGACCCATGTTTCACCAGAACTATGAGGAAAAAATTTGTGATGGAGCCCCAGCATCCTCGAAGAGCTCTGTGATCACATGTGAGAAGGCCTGAAATTGCCGGGGAACTGCTGCCACTGAATTGGTAAACCTAAATGCAATAGGGATAATTGGATCCCTGGGTGTCAGGGGCCAAGGGCAGCAGCACATAGTCATCAAAGGCAAGGTGGGCATGGTTATCAGATTGGACAGCAGATTCAACCAACAATCAGAATAGTCTGACTCGCAGAGACCTTTGGTGTTGGCTAGTTGATCATGGTGTTCCTAGAAGGGAAATAGATGGAAATTCTACTAAATTCTTACTTCATCTGTATAAATGGAAAAGTTCTTGGACAAGTGAACAAAAGTCCAACTTGAATCATAAAATCAGAGAGTCATGGCCCTTCAATCAATTCCCAGACTTGAGCGAGGGCACAGAATCTCCTTGAATGAAGAGGAGGCCAGGTCCCTTTAATGAAGGACCCCACTACACCGCCAAAAATTTATACCATTAATCTTTCTCCCAGCCTTCTATAAAAGGACCTATAGGCTTTTACCTATAGGTGATTGTGAGTTGGGGAAAGGAAATAATCAGACTTTTCAAGGATTACTGAGCTCTGGCTCTGAACTGACACTAATTTCAGGAGACCCAAAATGTCACCATGGTCTACCAGTCAGAGTAGGGGCTTATGGAATGTATCCTCTGAATTGAAGACAGGTGGGCTCGCAATGCAAGCCTATCCTGATTTTCTCACTAGTGAAACAGAAAATCTGGAAGAGTGAAAGGTTATGGAAGGCCTATTGAAATATTTTTCTCGTTGAGAAGTGGATACTAATGAGTAATCTGGGGAAAGGCTCTTCTGTTGTGGTTCACTCAATTTGGGATACTTCCTTGGACCATGTAGCCCCAGATATAGATTTGTGTTTGTCCATCAGCTTAGTGTAAGAGAAAACATCCAAGACTATTTGAGGCTGGATTTCTTATTGTGTAAACTGACATGTAACGCATCTACTCCACCAAAGAGTGAATACAGAGCCACGTTAATTTCATATTCTTATCAATCCAAGTACATATCCTCCTCATTTCTGGAGAACCAACCTAAGAGACTGTATTTAGAATAGAGAGTAGAGAAACAAGTCACTTTTCCTTTGGTACATGAAGAGATAGCATATATTTTCTCTAATAATACTCTTTTTCTAATCTTGAATTACATTATTAAAAGTAGTTACATACAGGGGCTGGCCCGGTGGTGTAGTGCTTAAGTTCACGAGCTCCACTTCGGTGGTCTGGGGTTTGCAGGTTCAGATCCCCGGGCCGATCCCGCACTGCTTATCAAGCCATGCTGTGGTGGCATCCCATATAAAGTAGAGGCAGATGGGCACTGATGTTAGCCCAGGGCTGATCCTCCTCACCAACAGCAACAACAAAAAAAGTCGTTACATACCTATTTCTTTCTATCATAGGTTGGATCATTGTTCTCACTTCTTCACTCCTTCTTCTTCAAGAATGTGGTTTTCTACTCAAGGCATTTAAAATAACTGAGAACTGCTGTAGCTCGTGGTGAGCCCTTGAGAACAACCTGCTCCAATGCGTCATGCTGAGATCTTAAGGATTGGCTCCGGTGCCTTTCTTAGGTATTTGCTGATTTCTGAATCTCTTCCGAGGAAGAACTCTTAAAAAGAACGTCTTTGAAATGCAGAACAGGATGCTAGGTAGTTTCAGGGTACTGAGGAGACAAAAGTAGGAGGTATGGACCTGCTAAGGAGGAGAGGTGCTATGAGACACCCCAGGTTCTCAGGTGAAAGCCTGGAAGGGTACAGTCTAAGAGTAAGAATAAAACAGAAGTAGATAGAGTTTTTCAAAATCTGCAAACCAAAATCCAGGTAGCTAATAAGATTGAAATTATCTTCGCACTATATCTTTCTGGTTGAACTGTCTGTGAAGGAAAAATACATGATCCAAAACCTCTACAATTTTTCTGCAAAATCTGTTACATCTAATCAAAAATTACCAGGATCCCAGGAAACCAAGATCTAAATAGAAAATAGAAAATAAAAATATATCCATAGGCAAATCAAGTTTTGAGAGTATCAGAGAATTGAAGTTTAAAATAACTGTGATTAATAGGCTTAAGAAAATATATGATCAGGTAAAGAATTTTATCAAAGAACTAGAATTATAAAAATAATTAAAAACAAATTCTAGAATTAAAACAGGACCGACAGAAGACTACAATGAATATACCTGTATTAAAAAAAAAACTCTTTTAATTTGCTGCAGCAAAGGACACTATAATCAAAAATAACTGTAAACCTTCTCAAAAGAGGAGAGTTGGGAAAAATACATCTGAGTTTTTAGATTTGAGGGTTTTAGTTTTAGCAAAGATTAGTCAGAACTTATAAATTAGGCAAGATGCTGAAGAAATCAGTGCTTATATTAAAATATGTGAGTCCAGAATGAGGTACTATTAATTCAGGTTGTTTGTGGGCTAGTCTTGTAAATATGTTTCTGAACAAACTGGTGTAAAAGGAATTTGAACTCAGATAGTCTGCAATATATACCATAGTTTAGTTTGCTATAGTTTTGAGAGTTTTTTTGACAGTGATTTTGAGAGTCTTAGTACAGTTCCTTTTGCAAGTTGTGATTTCTGATTTAATTCTCAATATGGACCACGTCTAAAGAAATCCAAAAGAAAATCTAAAGAAAGAAATCTAAAGAAAAGCAAGACAAATAATTATAATAAATGACGGTAAAGGTTTTGATGAATTCTAGGTTTATGGCTTGTTGCCAGGAATAATGATTATTTAATTACTTAAAATAGAAAATCCATGAAGAGGCCAAGGTTAAGATTAGAGAGACGATCATTAGTTTACACTATGTTAATTTTGATGTTGCTGTGGCATATCCAGGCGGTAATTTGAGTGAGAAGCTTATTTTTTCTGTATAATATCCAGTATTAGGAAGGTATAAAAAATAAAATTTATTTAAATGTGCACTGCTCATTGTAGCCAACTAACAGTTTTCTGTGCTTAGTTTTACAATAAACTAATGTTTTTGTACATTATACAGTTACTATCATATTTCAATGTAAATTTGAACCCTTTTACAATAAATCTATCCTCAACTTGCTTTATATCTGTTGCTTTATTAATAGAATATGCAATAGCAAAATTTTCATAAACTCGATAGCAGAAATGAACTAATTGAGATGTGACAGATTCTTCCAGTCCTCTTAGATGTTTTAAATAATTCCTAAATTTTGTTTACTTCATTATAAAGTGTCCTATGGGGTTTTGATAATGAAGTAAATCTGTAAGACTAAGGATGACACGCTGAGTTGTTAAATTAGCCTCTAAATTAAATTTTGAGTATATCTTAGCTTGACTTTGGCATCACATAAGTTTATTAAGCTCAGAAGTACATTCAAGTACATTTTAAGTGGTATAATATTTCTTTGAGAATGGTAAAAAGTGTACATATAGGATTCCACCTGTTTTTTTAGAACTTGGAAATCAGTATCCACTTATGAATTTTAACTGACCTATCATTTATGTAAAATAAGAGGACTAATAATCATGCAGGGAGAAATCTCTTCACAATTCATGTTTAGTCCTATTTAGCTAAAAGTATGGAGAGTTTATTTGTCATCATTGTGTCATCCATCTCCTTTATTTAATCTCCTTTTCTGTTTTGAGTTCTATTCTTTTTTCCCCTCTTGAGTTTCTGCTTATTTTCCTGTATCAAGTATTATATTTTTTCTTCGTTTCTATTTATCTCATATCAATCTAATTTTATGAGATAGTTGACTACCATTTACTGATTGTCCACTATCTGGAACCATGTGCAGGGGCCATGGTTGGAAGATATAAGATAAAGTTTTTGTTTTTCACAAACATATGAACTAGTTGTACATAAAGATCATGGGCTTCTTAGCTTGCTCCGCATACTCACAGAGCAGCGTGCAAACAAGTGCAAATATACAAGGTGAAAACCACACTCAGGAATGCCAGAGGCATCCAGAAGGAGAGTGTGAATAGTTAGAAACATCTGATTAAAAAAAAAAAATCTTGGAGGAATTTGAAAGCAAGCTGGATCTTAAAGAAGGAGAGAGAAGAATATCAAGTGGGCAAAAATTATATGCACAATGGTGTCTAGCTCTGTCTCACAAATACCATCTGTTTGTTGAATTAGTTGCAGGTGGCAATGAGCAAGTGATGTGTAGGCAAAATCAGTCAAATGAGTTTGGCTGGAGCAAGAAGTCAACAATGAGAAAACAAAAATTAAGAAGTAAGGTTGAGGAAATTTGGGGAACATTCCAAAATCTTAGAAAGATCTGTATGGATTTTGTGTTATTAAGGAATTAAATTTGGAATATGCTGAAAGTAGTATTTGAGTAGATGTTTTACAAAGTAATGCAGATTCTTGTGGTAATCTATATCTAAAATGTTATAATTCTGATGGAAAACTACTATGAAACTAGATGGTAGCAACTTTTATACTTGCATTAGCAAAGTATTTGCATAAGTAGTAGGTTGGCTAACAGAAACAAAAGGGGTTGAATCAAAAATAATTCCAATTAAACACTATCATTGTCAAGAATGTGCACATTGTGTTTAAAAATAGCAGGACAAACAATAATCATGTGAGTACAAGCCCATGTATATGGTATTATTTAAAAAATTACAATATGATATAATGGTAAGATTAATGCTGGTTTCCTGACATTTCTGTAATGTATTCAAGTGTTAAAATAGTTACACAAGTACTGCATGAAATATAGTGGTGAAGCAAACTCAAGCCCTGTTACTTGTTAGCGTCCGTTGAGTCAATTCTGACTCCTAGCAACCCTGTGTACAGCAGAGCAGAACCCTGCCCAGTCTTTCTGTGCCATCTTCGCACCTTCCAGGGCTATATCAGACAATGCTCTGCTGCTGTTCATAGGGTTTTCATGGCCAATTTTTTTGGAAGTGAGTGGCCAGGCCCTTCTTCTTAGTCTGTCTTAATCTGGAAGCTCCACTGGTACCTGACCACCATAAATATTCCTGCTGGTATTTGAAATAATAGTGGCATAGCTTTCAGCATCACAGCAACACGCAGCTGCCACGATATGACAACCCACATACAGGTAGTGTGGTTCAATGACCGGAAACGAACCTGGGGGCCACAGAGCTGAGAGCACTGAATGATAACCACTAGACCAACAGGGCTGGCTTCCTGTTGGCAATAAAGCTTAAATAACTTAATATATCTACATAGTAGTTCGTAATGTTTATGTACAATGATTTATTTAATCAATTTCCTTTTAGCAAGTACTTAGGATGCTTGCATTTCTTTCTATTATGAACAATGTTGCAAAGAGTAGTTGTTTGCAAACAATTTAGTATACATATGATAGTAAAAACTTTTAACAAACAGTGCAAGAACAAACTAATAGGAAAAGTTGCTACATGAAAGTCTTGCAGTATGAAGCAAATGAACAAAAACTGCATTTTAAAAAACAGACAAATATAAACTCTAAGATTTCTGTGGAAAACATTCCAAGAAGTGAAATTAGTTGTTTAAAAAAGTGTGGCCTTTAAATTTTTAAAGTTACCTTCAAATTTGTCCTTCTAAAAGCATTTTATTAAAAAATAAACCTTAACTAAATTAATCTAAATTAATGTTTATAGACACTGAATCTATAGTGATGACAAAGAATGATAAGAAAAGGAGTCACAAGTATTAAAAAAGAGACTGACTGTCATTTTTTTGAATTTATAAAATAATGAGTTTGTAGAATCCATTATTGACATTCCTTATTGAGGTAATAATGACAAAATTAAAGAAAATGTTTAATACATATTAAAATATTTCATACATATATGTATTTCATAGAGGGCTTGAGTGTCTAGAAATCACAACTCAAGATTTTTTGTTGTATATTCAGTGACCAAATACTTTCTAAAGTATGTATTCAACAAAGAAGCGCCAACAAGACTCTGTTAACTCTGTGCACATTAGGGCTACACCTTAAGCCAACAGGGGACTAAGTTTTTCAGAGGAATTTTATATCTTTGTGTATACTAATGAAACAAATTCAGCAGCTGCAATGGACAGAGCTCATTAATGTTTGTTTCAATTTGACTGTGATTTGAGTCAACATTTGACAAATACTGATTAAATTTATTTTGTGTCCCTGGTACAATGCTAGATCCTGTGGAATCAGTGGCAAGTAAGACACGATGGCTTCCCTCAAGGAATTTAAAATCTAGAGAGCGAGATAGACATATAGACAAATTAAATAGAGTTCAATATGCAAATTGCTGTTGGGAGTGACTATGAGAAGCACTTAACCAAATATTAGGTGGAAAGTGGGCAGGTTAAGGAATATTTTCTGGAAGAAGTAATTGCTTATTAGAATTTTAGAGGGACGTAGGTACTAAGCTAGTTGAAGAATCAAGGAAGATACTGACTAGCCCTGAGTCTTACAATACCAGCTGTTGGTTCAATTATGCAAGTGTGAATTAGCAAGTTATACAATGGAAAAATCAAAAAAGTTATCTTTGTTGGAGAAGAGATCCTGCAAGTAGAAAATCTGGAAATAAGGTGCTGAGATTAAAACTCAAAGGTATAAGAGATCATGCTTTGATCAGAGTGCTAACGATTCTTGTCACTAGTAGTGAATCAGTAGAGTACAGATCATGAAATTGGGATTGGTAGGAGATGAAGCCTAATGCTAAAGTGTTGAGTAGCTTTAGTGTAATTTTCTATTTTATCTTGTGGGAGATTATAGTAGATTATTGCAAAGATGGCCAGAAAAAAATCTTCGCATCTCTGTTCGCATGACTTTTTACAAAGTGACTTTGTGATACCTCCTATCATAAAATGACATTTATTTTAGCTCTCCTTGAATCTGGACTGACCTGGTGACTTGCTCTGATGAATAGAACATGGCAGAGGTGATTTTGTGTGACTGCCAAGACTAGACCTCAAGAAGCTTTTGCTCTCCCTCTCTTACTATCCTGAGGTTGCCTTATAAAGAAGGCTTATCTATCTAATTGGAAGCTAACTGGCTACTGGACAGAGGAGTCCAGCCAACAGTTAGAACCAACTACGAGATATGTGAGTGAGACCATTTTAGATCACCCAGTTCCACTGAAGCTACCGGAGAAATGTAGTCATATGTATAACTAGGAGAGAACAACAAAAGAACAATCCAGACAAGCCCAGCCCAAGTTGCTGACACAATTTGGAGGAAATAATATGGTTCTTATTTTAAGCCAATAAGTTTTTGGGACAGTTTTTGACACATGTATGGTTAGACATTGAAAGGTTTTGAGAAAGAGAGGAATGGGAAGATGATCAGCTTCACTGTTGGACTATCATTCTAGCTGCTTGGGGAGAAAGACTTGGAGTTAGGTTGTGAATGAACACAATTACGCAACTGTTGCTACAAGTTGTGAAAGATAATGAAAGTTTGAACTAAAATGGTAGTGGTGGAAATAAATGAGAGATAATAAACAGTTGGATTGTGCAGATACTAATGATTGATGGGGCACTGGTGTGGTGCAGGGTCAGTAATGGAGCAATGAAGGATGGTGCCGAGTTTATAGTTGGGATTCTAAATGAATTCTTGGGCAGTCATTGAGGTAGGGTACGTTAAGTAGCCATTTTTGTAGGGGGAGTGTTAAGGAGAATATTGAGTTAGTGTCGACTTTCTTTTAGACTACTTTCCATCATGAAATAAGAAGCAATATTTATTTCTATGGTGTACTCACAACGATAATGAAAAGTTGGGTACAATGATTTAGATCAGGAAGAAGAAATGTGGCTTTGAGAAACACTATAAATGAGTTGTAGATGAGATCATTCAAAGGGAGAGCATAGTATGAGTAGAGGAAAGGACTCAAGGGCTCAAAATGTAAATCTAGAGGCTTCAACAAGAGTTGAAGATTTAACCAGAGGTATCTGAGAACAGATTTTTCTAATAGTTCTGCTGTTGTTTTTCAGCTTTGAGGATAATATCTTACTATCTGATAAAAATTTTGCCACACTGATTCTTCTGTACACTAAGGTGAATGTGATACAGAATCCTTTACCCAAATTATAGTTTCACAAACCAGCATTGGCTCGCTGCATATTTATTGAACACCACTATATTTTCAGGACGTTTTCTAGGCTCTATGGATACAATGCTGCATGGAATAAACAAAAGTTCTGCTCTCATGGAGTTCACTAAATAAATGTAAACAAATAATAAACATATAAACTAATATTGGATAGGCACTATAAAGGGAAATGAAGCAGGAGGAACAGGTACAGAATAATGGAAGAGGTGCTATTTCGTGTCAGTCATGTGAAAGACCCCTTTGAATAGGTGACATTTGAACAGAGACCTGAATAAATATATATGTAGAAAACATGCCAATATTGGAGAGAAAAAAGGAAGAGCATGTGAAATTTTCGCAAGATGAAAGTGTGCTTGGCATGCTTGAGAAGCAGGAAGAAGGCTATTGTGTTTGAATCACCTTATAGGAAGACTTTAGTTGGGGAAACCATAAGGCTTCATAGGTGACAAAGAGAATTTTGGATTCAAGTAGAACTAGGATGGAAAGCCATTGGAGAGGCTGAGGCAGGACAGAGACAACACTTGATTCATATTTTTAAGGGATCACCCAGCCTACGTTATGGAAAATAGCTTTGACTGGGTGACAATGAAAGCAAGAAGAACAGTTGCATGATTATTATAGAAGGAAAAGATGGAATAAGTGGTTAGTCTCAGAATATATTGTAAAGGTTGATGTACTAGTTTTCTATTACTGCTCTAAAAATTTACCACAAACTTAGTGACTTAAAACAACACAAGTCTATAATCTTACAGTTTTATGGATCAGAAGTTTGACATGAGTCTCATTGGGCTATAATCAAGATGTCAGCAGAGGTGAGTTTTTTACTGAAGACCCTAGAATCTACTTCCATGCTCAACAGGTTGTTGACAGAATTTAACTGATTGTGGTAGTAGGATTTAGATCCCGATTTTCCTGCTGTCTGTCTGCCAAGTGTTGTTCTCAGCTTCTAGAGACTACCTGCATTCCTTTGTGCCAGCTCCCTTTGTCTTCAAATCCAGAGAAGACTCGCGGAGTTCTCATGCCCTTGTGTTATGCTTTCTCTTTTGCCGCATTTCTCTCGCTGGCACTTGTGCCTTCCTCTTCTGATTTTAAGGGCCCAAGTGCTTATATTGGGCCATGGATAATCCAGGATAATCTTTCCGTTTTAAAGTCATCTGATTAGCAACTCTAACTCCATCTGCAAAGTCCCTTTTTCTGTGTAAAGTAACACATTTACACGTTTACAGTAGTAACACCAATGGGTGAAGATCATGGAAACAAAATGTCCTGCCTATCACATTATATCTGACTGACAAGGACTTGCTGATAACTGAACATTTTTTAACCTATAAAAATGGCAATTTCATGTGGTTTGACCTAACATTATTATACTACAATATTCAGAAGACGGTTAAGATCATTCTCTCTCTTTCCGCATACATATATATGCTAAAGTTTTGACTTTTATTGATAGTAATAAGAAAAAAAGGAATAATAGCAAAGAATCACGCTCATATATGTAAAATTGCTTCACAAACCCGTTTAATTCTCACAACAACCCTGTAAAGTTGGTACTATTGTTTCCCTTGCTTAAATATTTTCATTTATATGGAAGAAATGCATTCTCACTCAAAGTTTTTTTTCCCCAATTACTATATGTAATAAGCTCTTAATTCTTCCCTGACCAACACAAAATACAACACTTCCTTCACACCTACACCTGCCCCCCACACTTATGTCCCAGCAGAATTACATATTTTATTAATATTTTTCTCCGCCATCCACAGTGTAGCATTAGTACCATGAAGCAGCCACCCCGCCAGATTCTTTATTTCTCAACCCCTGCATGTGGATGGGTCAGATGCTGAGTTATTACCAATGAGATGTGAGGTGATGTGAAATGAAACTTTTCTAGGCTAAGGCGTTTAATGTGTGTGTGTGTGTGCTTTCACCTTGCTCTATTTTCTTTCCCTGTTCTCAGCAGCTTGTTTATGATGACAGTGACGGAGGCGCCATGACGTGGAAGGAGTCTGTTTCCCCAATCATCATATGGAAGAAAAGCAACTACTGGCCAAGAACATCAGAAAGAAATAAATTTCAATTAATATTTTCTTCACTGCAGTAGCTAGGGCTACATTAACTAATATAGATATTGGAAATTTGAAGGAGAGTTCTCCAAAAAAATTAACCTAAAGAAAGTGACCTTGGCTAGGTATGCGGGAGGTAGGCAACAGGGAAGTAGCTGGTCCTGGCTGGGATAATGTAGACCTGTCGCCTCCACTACCTTGGAAGGCAGAACCCAATCCCTACTGAGTCTGTATCTCTCAGGCAGTGGTTGGAAAGCCAGCATGTTAACTTGCATTGTTTGCTCTTCACTGCTCATAGCAAGTTATCACATTGAGCAGATCAACTCAGATAGCAGTTATCCACTTTGCTAGAAAAAACTGAGAGGAAACAGAGTGCAGAATTTCAAGGTCCCAGGTTTTTCAACCATAAGGGCCTCTTTGTACATAATAACAGGAAAGAATACTGAAATAGTTTTAAGCCATAAGACCCAATAAAATGTATCAATTAAGGAAAGGAATCCAGCTTTGACACAAAGATCATGTTAAGGTGCAATCATTCTATGGACTTTTACTGCTTAATATGCCTGCAATTTGAGAAAGAGAGGGTCATGAAGAAAAGAAGCAAAATAAGTAAGTAAATAAAAAAGGCAGATGTGAGTACTATGTCTGGGAAAGAACTGTAGGTGCTTATTGACACGTGAAATGGACTTTTCTTTCTGCCATTCTTTTGTTATTATTTTTGAACATAGTATTTTTGTGATTTATGTAGAGGATAAAAACATCTTTTTATTGAATGCCTCTAAAATAACAGTACAAATACTCAGCACCATATTTAAAAATCATATGTCATGATAAAAATCACACTAAAATAATTTCCATTTTATTCAAAGTCAGTCCCTAATCAACTAAAAATGATTTGGCTTTTAGAGGCTCTTGACTGGAAAGCTCTGACATCTTCCCTTTAAATTTTGATGTAATTTCTAAGAATTAGAGTATCTAGAGTGTTTAATATTCTTACCAAGTAGGATGGGAATGCCAAGTTCAGCAGTCTGACCTCCCTTACAGCTGACTCTGTTTTATTGTACTCTATCATACACTTGGAACAAACCAACCAAACGTTACTTGTGTAATAACAAAATTGATTGGAGAATACATTCATAAAATCTTTCTAACACCAATTCACTGAAAATTGAATGCATAATTTTGTAACCCCCAAAATAAACACACTATAATTTCGGGTCATTTTGAACTATGCAACGGACTTCTGATTTACAAGAAAATTGTGTATCACAAAGAGAACAGTACCCTTCTCCAAATTTTCATTGCTTGTCCCCAAACTCAGATTCATGGTTAAAATTAATGTGAAACAGAAACTGTCATTGTAAAATGGACTCTCAGTAATATAATCAGCAAAAAATGATGAAAACATAATCACAAAATATATAGCCAGAGGAAAGAGATGTGACAAGGCTGACAAGCGAGTGGAATCCAACGTAACTCTTCTCTGTGAGCAGCTCACTTCCAGACAGATAAAAACCAAGGAGCAGCAATGTTACTGCCTCCCTTGAGCAATATCTTTGTCTTGTGAGTAACAAGAATGACAGACGTTGACTGTGTTCATAGATGTCTGAGGCTGTAGGGTCCACTATATATTTTGAAAGGACACAGAGGTGTAACTGACAGCATAAGAGGACTATATATTTCAAGTGTAGGGCAAAAGTAGACAAACTTGAGAATGTATTTGCTCAGCCACTTTCAAGGATAAAAGCGAGTAAAATCAAATGAGACAAACAACCTGATAATTTACTAGAGAATAAATTATTTAAAACTCTCTTTTTCCTTGTGTTCATGCACAGGCTTCCATGATCATGAAGGAGTATCACCTAGAATGAACAGGCAATACTAGATGATTAAAAAATAATTCTCTCCTGGTGACCTAAGGAGGATATACAATTGCACTAATCAAGAATTAGTAGACCAGCTTCCGTAAGTTCTATAAGTTTACTGTTTTCTCTGGTAAATTTGCTGCTTTAATGTACTGATACAAAGCAGCTACAAAAATAGAGAGAATCAGAAAATAAATTCCTAAAGGTAGAAAACCATAAAGATTCTTTGAATTTTATACTTATGCTTCACTAGAAATAAAGTTCAAGAAAAATGTTTAAATGCTTTGTGAAAGCTTTAAAAATTAGATTTAATTACAATAATTTACTGGTGAATTCATATAGCTGTTTTGAAAATAATAAACTTTTTTTCTGAAATAAAAGCTTTAGGCAATAATATCATGTGTATATGTATTGGTGTGTGTGTGTAATTGTAATCATGACAGCCCTACATGTAATATTATTATTAAATCTATTGACATACTCAAAAATTAATTCAACAATTATTTCATGTTTAGACCTGAGCTATTTTGAATAGCTCATCCTCATCTATAAATGCATCTTTAACTTGCATCCTCATCTATAAAATGTCTGTAATAATGCTTACTTGGCAGATACATTGTAAGGGTTAAATCAACAAATTTAGGTTTCCTGCTATGGAATTTACACTATATAAAATATGTTTTGCATATGTATGCAAAAGATTAAGATTCTTCTGCTATGGTGAGTAAGATTTTGGCTTCCATGACCTTGACTGCCTGATGTTGCACATATGAATATGTTATCCTCCATGGCAAAAGAGACTTGGTAGAAGGAATTAAGTTTGCTACGGTACTTCTGACCTATGAAATCGAGAAATAATAAATTTATGGTTTTTCAAAACCACTAAATTTGTGGTAATTTGTTACAATAGCAACAGCATACTAAAACATCTGCACTTGTATGCATACATATGCATGTACAGATATATAGTCCCATAAATATGTGTTTTGTTTAATTCAAGTACATAATAAATGGTATCCTAGAGGACTAAAAAAGCTAATTCCTCTTCAGTTATTTCTCTCAGGGAGTATATTGCATATCAGAACGTGATTTAATTTAAATATTTCAGGCTGCCTACAGTTTCATTGTTCCTTAGGGGTAACCGTCATCGCATCTTTTGATGCTCATTTTGCTCCAGAGATGGTGTCTTTGCATTATTCATGTTTGTTTGCATCTATCTACCCTACGAGAATTTTAATAGCTCTGATTGTGTGTGTGTGTGTGTGTGTGTTTTAATACTTTTCTCTGTTTAACTCTAGAGATTATTTTGGAAACAGAACGAATGAAACTATTTTATAAACCTTTCCACTTACAGTGACTACCAACTAAATTCGGGGTGTAGGAACTCAAGTTGAATTTTAAGTATGTTCTTAGTAATATTGAGAATGTTCACTGATAACATGTTACACACAGAAAAGTAGTGAAGTAATGGTCAGAAAGAGAAAATGAGTTTTCAAATAAGGTGTCATAGCTGAACTACCCAAAAATTTAGAGAGCAGCTATAGCAAATGGGGGTTGTTTAGCAGAGGTTACATATGGAAAGTTTCAGAAAGATTGCCAATAAATAAACACAAATAAAAACTTTAAATATATTTTATTCTAAAACAAGTGATTTTATTAACCAAAAGATATATTTCAAAGTATTATTATAATTTTTGGTTTATTAATTAATTAGTTTATTTATTTCCTTTTGAGAATATATATGAGGAAATGACCTTAGCCAAATTGAGGAATTTAATTGAACAGCTAATTATGTGATTTAATAAATATTTTGAATAAATTATATTATTTAATTTCACAGTATTTCTGTGAGGTGTGTTTTCCCTATTTTCCAGATAAGACCTGAGCAATAAGGATGTTAAGAATTCAAAATGAAATAGCTAATAATTGATAGATTCAAGCCCTGGCAGTGTGAATTCAGAACTGCCAGGGTTAAAGATTTGGTAAAATGTAGTGTGTACTATCTAAGAATTTTGGAATAAAGAGAGTGATATTGTAAGGCCATGATGCTTTTAACATAATTCGGCAACATTCAATAAAGTAAAAAATATACCATGGCTCAAGATGAAAATTATAGGGGCCAGTCCTATGGCCTAGTGGTTAAGTTTGATGTGCTGCACTTAGTGGCCTGGGTTCAGTTCCTGGGCACAGACCTACACTACTTGTCAGCCATGCTATGGCAGCGACCCACATTGAAAACAAAGGAAGATTGGCATAGATGTTAGCTCTGGGCAAATCTTCCTCAGCAAAAAGAGGAAGATGGCAGCAGATGTTAGCTTAGGGTGAATCTTCCTTAGCAAAAAAAAAAGATGAAAATTATAGAAATATATAAGTACAAGTAGTTCCTAAATAAACATTCACAAACTATATAAACAATAAGATCATACTTTTGAAAAAGTATTAAGACCATGAAAAATTCTAATGTAATAATATTATATGAACTATTGCAGAATACAAAAATGTATACTCAATATATTTAAATTTTAGAATCAGCTAAATACATACAAATATACATTTGGAAAAACAAATTAAAAAGAAGGAAATATAACAAATGTTGATAGTGTTTACACTGTGATGTGGGATAATTATTCATTTTTTTCATTATATACTTCTGTGTTTTCTACTTTTTTACATTGAACATAGATGTTCTTTTTTTTTTTTTGTGAGGAAGATCGGCTCTGAGCTAACATCTGCTAATCCTCCTCTTTTTGCTGAGGAAGACTGGCCCTGGACTAACATCCATGCCCATCTTCCTCCACTTTTTATGGGACACCACCACAGCATGGCTTGATGCGCGGTGTGTCGGTGTGCGCCCGGGATCCAAACCTGTGAACCCCGGGCTGCCACAGCAGAACGCGCACACTTAACTGTTTGTGCCACCTGGCTGACCCTTAGATGTTCTTAAAAGAAAAAAAAAATCCAATTTAAAAACAAACAAATGCAAAGCAATCAGTAATGTCAACCTCCATTTATTGAATGATTACTATGTGCTAGATACTTTACTAAGAATTTTACACAAACTCATTGAATTTCCACAATTTAATTTCAGTTCTATCAAACAGCACACTCTCTCTCAGAGAGGTAAGAGCTGAGGAAAGAGACACACACAGGAGGTGCAGAGAGAAGAATCTTAAATAAAGGCAATACATAACAATGGAAATCACATAAAAATAATAAATTCATATAACAAATTGTAATCACTATATATGAAAACAGTTAATATTTTATTTAAAATAATGTTCCTAATCAAACAGTGTTAGCTTCTGGTAACCATGATTTCCAACATTGTTCAAAACAAATTTGTTTCCCAGAGAGATTCTCTAATTTTAAATTTGTGCTATTTTGCCATCCAAACCTTGGGTTTCTACATCCCTTATTTTAACATTTCCATTTTCCTATATAGACAATCGAGTGTGTGTTTATTCTTCTTCATTTTTGCCTTCTCCTTCCCCTCCTGATTCTCTCCTCCCCCACCACCCACTCCCTCCTTCTCCTTCTTCCTGTTTTTGAACATGTATGTTTGGGATATGTTGGAATACAGGGAAAATTTTGGATACAATGTGAAAAAATTGTAAAGTTGATGGCATCTTAGAAAAAATCTAAGCTACATCACTGTAGATGATGTCATATAAATATTTCATTGGAATGTGAAAGTTCTGATATTAGATCCCATATATGTTTGTTGGGTTAAGGATCACATCAACTTTTTTTCTTAAGTGGTTGAGAACCACTATCTCACGGACCTAGGGGCATATCTCCTGCCCCAGCCCCTCCCAATTTCCTTTGTCTTTCGGTTGTCTAAATGTACATCAATCACTTGAATGCTGAAAGCTGGATCCATGAAAATGTCACCATCTCTAACTCTTGATGGGACAGAGCTAAATTTATTGCTTACTATGGTGAAAGGGAGCACTACCTTTGACAGAGGCTTAGTAGCTACCTAGAGTGGAAAGTACAGGGTCTGCATATTTATGATATTTGGTGGTCTGGCTTAAATTGGGTCTTTCCATCCAAGGGGTTGATTGTTATTGGATAAGGATCATGATGTAATAGTTTAGGATAGGTGGATATAGTAAGGTTTGGGGCAAAGAATTTGAAGTACCTTGGTGTGTAAACAGTCATTTGATGTTCTCTCTTGAAAAGTTGAGCAATTTTAAATGGGTTTTCAGGAGTTTTTTAAGTTAACAATTAAGTTATTTTCAACTGTTATCATCCTGGTCAAGAGTTCACTAAAATAGTAATGTCATACACAGGAAGACAGCAGAATAGGAAAGTCACAGTAGTGGAAAATGCCAATAACCAAGTCATGTGAACAGTAAGGAGTGTGTGTGTGTGTGTGTGGTTTTGGTTCTCAATGTGAACAGCTAATTCCAAATATCAAAATGACTTTTCCCTGTAATTCAGCCTAAGCCAAATAAAAGTAAAATTGTATAATTTACTATAATATGAAAAAAAGATGATTTGGGGAATAAAAACCATGTTAATCATCCATGCTAATGTATGTATGTATTCTCAGAAAAGTGGGAATTTATTGCAATTTAACAGGCATCTTATAATTTTGTGACTAAATCTAGGGAATTTCTTTACAGTGCTGAAGTTAGGAGGTATAATAACTGCTTAATACGCTTAAAAGATTAATTTCCAAGGATTCATTGATCTTGTAATAGTGCACTAATGATTATTTATATATGTCTGTGTATGTATGCCGATATACGTACAAATATACCACAAACAAGTATTTATTCTAAAATTAGGAAACACGAAGAAATATGCTTACAATTAAATGTTGTCTAGAAAATATACACTCTGAATACAAAATGTCATGTTCCTGCTCTCTGTTCTGTTATTTTGCTATTTCTTAACACTTCTCCTTTGCCTCCACTGTGATAGAGTACGTATGTTCATACTCAGAACTAGAGCTTTTCACTTTCTGCTGTTCAGAAGCTATTTAATTTTAATTGCTCCCCAAGCATAGGCTGAATCGTGATGGCAAGAGCAGAGCAAGAATCCTTCACAGATCCTTTGAAGTTCGAAGAGCTGCTATTCACATTGCCTCGGGCTTCCGTTCCCACAGTTGTGTGCAAATGGAAGCAACTGAACACCTCTGTCAAACATGCCCGATGTTACTATAACTGAAAATATCTTGTGCAGCTTTAAGAGTTTTTAAACTATCCATATAGAGTTAAAATAAGAATATTAAACAGCCGTTGTTTTGCTATATGCATTTAAAAGGCCATTAAAAATACATGATTATGAAAGAATACCTGTGCTTGAAAAAATTAAGCTAAACAGAATATACACATTGAACATTTTACGTATGTGTGTGAGTTGGGAGTGGGTGTAAAGAATTATAAGTCATCTCCCACACTGGAGAGGAAAATCATTAACTGTAACTGGTAATTTTGCACCTTTAATACATGCAAAGGTATACTGAATAGCACTGATCTTTTCTAAGAGGAACAAAGCTTTCTTAAAGCATTCGGTTTCATGGTTTTTGTCTAAAACAAACAAACAAAAAAAAACTATGAATACATTTGCCCAGGTGTTTAACTGTGAAACATCATCTACGCCACTTCCACCCTGTATTTGCGGAAGATAGAAGCTGAAAGGTAAATCCCATCTAGGGCATATTGGAATTATAAATGGTAATAACAGTAATAATGAATATTTTTATTTTCAAAATGATTTTAAAATAATTCAACAGAGGAAATTGAGACCAGGAGACACTTGAGGGGAAAATCATTTGAGAGATATCTTTTATTGATTGTTTCATTATAAGTGATCATTTTCAGATGGGAAGACTACATTTGAAATTTGGAAACAAATTTTATTCGAGGATGACAAGAAACTTATCAGAGTCACAGAGACCTTTTTTATCCTCTGACATCAAATTCTAAATGTGTATTTGCATTTCTATCTAAACAATAAACTGGGAAGAATAAATCATTAATAGGTGTATAAATGAGTCAAGTAAGGCTTATTGACTCTGAAATTGGATGGTCATCATATTTCTAAACTTATAGATTCAGAAGATTCTGTGTGAACCTTGTATTCTCACCTTCCAAGAGCCTAAGTTAGTCTCTTCTGGCAGGAGAGAATTAGAGAATTTTTTAGTTAGCCTTTTCCCTGAGTAGGATTTTCCCAGGTTATATTTGATAAGATTTAGAGATATCTAGGTCATTTTTTTCCTCTTCAAGATTCTATTTCAACTGGATAGTCCATTAAGTTGCTACTTTTAACGTTAAAGAGCCAACAGAGCAGGCATGTATACAATGCACCCTTACACTGTTTTGTATTTCTCTTCCCAGTCTCTCATCTCTGCTCCTTGGACATCACTGAAAGTGCTCACCTCAACTCAAGTCCTCTGCTCAAGCTTTTTTGGGGGAAACATGATTTAACAGAGAGGAATCTTCCTCTCCAAACTCAGTAGATCAATTTAAAAATGCCATATTTACCTGTTTCAATTTTGAAGGTGTTTTTTGTTTTGTTTTTGGTGATATTTTGTTGTAAGTAAGTGTAGCATAGCTAGAAATAAAATAACCATTTGCATCACTCCACATGGTTGTTTTCTGAGAATATAGAGAATATTTCTTCTCTTCATATTCTGTTCTTTCTTGGTGATGGCCTTTTCATTCAGTTCTTTGTTGTGCAATCGACATCTTACACCACCAAATCAAAGATAGAGTCTTACCGTGTTTCCCTCATTACTCATTCTTTACCTTTGATTAAGCCTTTTAAAAGCAACAGTGGATTCAACATAGAAATATGAGAAAAAATAAAATCCCTAGGTAATATACAAGAAAAAATAGCCCCATTAGGAACAGCAACCAAATAGCTCTGCTTACAAAAATGACAGAACTTGTTTTTCGGCTTTACTTCTGAGGAAAGGGTAGGCTTCTAAGGGAATGTAGAAGAGACTGTATATCCAAACAACGCTGTGGTGTGATAGAAAGTTCCTTATATTGTAAATATCTGAATTTGGGTGAGATGCAAAATACTGTGTCCTCCTCCTTCTTCCACAGACAATCTTCTCTTTTTGACACATAGAGACATGAGAAGGATGCATGCATGAGAAGGATGTAGTGTCCCAGGATTGCATCACTGAAAGGGAAATTCTTTTATATAAGTAAAGAATAAAAGAATAAGGAGGAAACAAACGATTCTGAACAGAGAATGAAAAGACAATAGAGGCACAAAGTCATAGGCAGGAGGTAACTACGAAGATGAACATTCCCCAACACACAGCTCAAGAAGTCCCAAGCGAAGTTATGCAAAGGAAATGGAATAGTGTCCATTCTGTGAAATAGTAGTCAAATCAATTATATCAAGATTTTATTTGGCAGTGATACCCCAGCTGAAATCTGGATTAAAATGTGCAAATTTGTCCAAGATTATGTATATTCAATTGTTATCCCCAGCTACAATTCAGATTGAATGTATACCCTGTGTTGAGTCAGATTTGGACCCTCACCTGGACTGCCAAATAAGTAAGGCATGATTCAAGGGAATACAATGTTTCTGTCCTGTGTGGGGTCCGCCTTTGGGATATCACCACAAAGTTAGGATGATGTGGAAAATGCTTGAAGATCAGCATTAGCCTTTAAGGGGAATGTGTTGAGATTGCATTATTGAAACAAACAAATAAGCAAACAACAACCTACATGAAGCATACATTCTGTGATATTTGAGTAATTCAGCCCAAGAAAGGTTCTTATAAGGTGCCAAGTGAGAAAGAAATCTGGATATGTAATAACAATGCATCAATGGACTATCCAGGAATGAGCTACTGAGAACTACAAAATGTTCTTGATTCAAGTCATAAAAGAATATTTGGATAAATGATGAGGCACTGCATGTAATATATGAGAAGATTAATTGAAAAGTTTAATGGCATTCTACTCAAAAATCACAATAATTTGACAAGGAATATTGAAATGCAAATGGGAGAATGAATGCAAAAAAACCCTAGTTATGACATTATTGAGAAATGAAGAAGTGTGTTTTACTGGTATTAAATGCACAAGATTATGAAGTTATGATTCAAGCATTATATGTGAGTTAGTGTAATATTTTTAGAAAACAACTGGTATTGTCTTGTGAAACTGAAGATATGTATACTCTGAAAATTCCACCCTCAGTTACATTATCTACAAAACTCTTGCAAATGTGCATGAAGAGACATGCACACCACTAATTGAAATAGTAAACAAAAGCAAAAATAAAAACAAAAAAACAGAGACACGAGCCATTTGTTCATAAACAGGAGAATGGGTAAAAAATTGTGGACTGTTTATACAGAGGAGTTTTCTATAGTCTTGAAGAAAAGGTGAATACAACAACATACATGAATCTTAGAAACAGAAATCTGAGTGAAAAATAAGTTTCAATACACTAAAGAAAAAACTCTAGTTAGGGGAAAAAGAATAGAAATACCTCTGCTAAATTCAACAGAAAGTTAAAGTCTTAGCCAAGGAAAAGGAAAAAAATATATAATATAAAATATAATATGGTTGCATAGAAAATCAATATACAATAATAAAAAAAATTAATGGAATAACATAGGGCATTTATTATAGAAAGAACAGCTATTAAAAACTTAGGAATTCAATATGATGGATTTGTGAACAGAGAACCACTATAAATATTTTTAATCACATATAAGTTCCTAGTAAATGAAGGAACATATCATAATATTAAAATGGCAATATTTTCAAACTAATTTATAATATTATTAAATCCCAAACATGACTTTTCTAAAATATATGGAACATCACAGCAAACTTATTCAAATGTTCATCAGTATAGGAAAATATAGCTGAAAAGGTAATAACTTTCAAATAGGGGAAATAGTGACAGGATAATCATCATGCTGTACCATAACAAATAAAAAATAATAAAACAATAATGCAAAAATGTATCATGGACATAAGGGCAAATGAGTAATCAAATACAAAAGATTTGAAATCTAACAGCAGATGTTAATATATAAAATATATTTATAGCAGCTGGCCTGGTGGTGTAGTGGTTAAGTTCACACGCTCTGCTTTGGGGGCTTGGGGTTTGCGCATTCAGATCCCAGGCGCGGACCTATGCACCACTTATCAAGCTATACTGTGACAGACGTCCCATATATAATGTAGATGAAGATGGGGATGGATATTACGCAAGGCCAATCTTCCTCAGCAAAAAGAGGAGGATTGGCAACAGATGTTAGCTCAAGGCTAATCTTCCTCACACACACACACAAAATATATATATATTCACATATTTCATATATGCTATAAATGTCACATATGCACATATGAAAGAGTGGCATTGTATATAATAAATTTGAAATTTTAATTTAGTAGGGAAAGAGTAAGGTTTTAATCCATGACTTAAAGATAATCGCCTAATTATTGGGGAAAAATCAAATTAGATACTTAAAGTACACCAAGTACAAAAATACTTTGCAGATTTAAAATATAAAAATAATATGTAAAATATAAATTTAAAAGAAATATTTCTATAATCTTAGGATGATAAAAATCACCTAGATTAGCGTTGTGCAATGAAACTCGCTGCAATTATGCAAATATACTATATGAATATCCTTTGGGAAATGTCTCATCCTTATCCTGTCTACCAACCTACCTCTATCTCTACACATATCCTCTGCTTTCAGCCCTGTTACTACAGATTCCTGCCCTGCTCCTATCCACAACATCTGTTTTGCCTGAGCTCTGGATCACATCTATTTTTGCCCTCTCATTTTATGCCCTCCGATTATTCTCTCTCATGCATCCTTGATTTCTCCCCCTCCATGCCGTAATTTCCATCATCATATAAATATGTACCAGAATCTCCAATTAAGACAGAAATATCTTCTGGCATCACATTCCCCTTCAGCTATGACCCTATTTTTTCCACTCCCCTTCCTAGCTAAAATTATTTAAACAGTTGTCCGTATTCAGCATCCTCACTTCCTCACCCCATATCCTGTTTATGATTTATTCCAAACGTCTTCCACTGACAGCACTCCATTTAAACTGACAAGACAGTGGACCCCAAATTCATCCTTTAAATACTTTCTCCTCTTGACTTCCTAACTCCATATTCTCCCATATTTATTTCTCTCTCATCAGCCTCCCTTAGTATCTATTTTTGGTTCTTCTTCATCTGCTCACCTTCTGAATATTAGTATTTGGTCTTGGCTCAGTCCTGAACCTTCTACTTATCTCTGTTTATATACTTACTTAGGTTATTCTATCCAATTACCTGACATTAAATGCTTCTGCTATGTGTTTCCTCAGACTATATCTCCAATCCCAGCTTTCCCCCAAAAATACAGTCTCATAAATTCAACTACTTATTTGATATTGCAAATTGGATCTCTGTTCAGAAGCTTAAAGGTAACTTGGCTATAGCAGAAATATCGATATTTCTCTCTAAATCTGCTCTTACCAGGTCTTCCACGTATGTAAATGGCACCACTTTCCATCACTCAAGCCAAACATCTTGGAATTATGTTTGAATCATCTCATTTCCTTACACTACAGTCCATCTATCAGTGACTCTTCTTAACTCTACCATTAAAATAGACCCACTTCCAGAGAGAAGCTATCTACTTCTCTCTACCTTCAAGATGACCTTAGTGTGGGCCACCATCTGTTCTCACTCAGACTATTGAAATTGTTCTCAATGTATCAACTGAATTCCATCTGGTAACCCCTGACCCCTCTCCCCTGGTCCCAATCATATTGTGAAATTTTAACCCTCAATGTGATGATATTTAGACATGGGGCCTTTGGGAGACAATTTAGTTTAGATGAGGTCATAAGGGTGGGTGCCTCATGATGGGATTAGTGCCCTTATAAGTAGAGACACCAGACTGCTGGCTCTCTCTCCTCTCTCAGCCATGTGAAGACACAGCCAGAAGGAGGTGGGAGGCTGTCTGCAAGTCAGAAAGAGAGCTCTCACCCTAATCTCGGACTTTCTAGCCTCTAGAACTGTGAGAAAGAAATTTCTGTGGTTTAATCCATCCAGGCTACGGGATTTTGTTATGGTAGCCCAAGCAGACTAAGATACTTTCTAATTGGCTTCTCGTTTTCCACTTTTGATTTCCTACTATGCTTGCTTTGCTTAGCAGCCAAGGTGGTAACTTAAATGCCTAAATTATGCTCTGCATAAAACATTCCAATGGCTTTCCCTTCCTTAGAACAGAATCCAAACTTGTTATCCGGATCTTGTTCACATGTGCCTGTCTGATCTGATGTTATATTATTCCCACACTCTTCCACTACGTTCCAGCCACACTGGCCTTCTTATCATATTTTTAACATGAATACTGTCTCAATGTTAGGGACACCAGACAGAAAATATTCTTCCTCTGATCTTTGCTTCATTGGCTTCTTCTTGTCTTTCATCTTAGGAGCCCATCAATCTAAATTAGCCACTACCTCACTCTAAATTGTCACACCTTATTTTAATTCTCTTCTTTTTGAAGGTGATATTGTTTAGCTTATACATTGCCCTGAAATAATGTAAACTCCATTCTATCTTATTCAACAATCTGTTTCAGTGCTTACTATAATAAGAAGTAAATATTCATTAAAACAATAAAGTTTTGCATAGAAATTAAATACGGTGGTAATATCCACTGTTGCAATAGTATCTGATCCGAGTCTCTGCTCCCACTTGATCTCGTCCACTGTGAGGTTGAAGAAGGCACCGGGTAGGTCAAAATGGGAGGCCAGAGGCAAGGGATGGAAGATCTGGCACTATCAGTCCAGTTTGGCCAGCATGGGCTCAGCGCTCACCAGGTGTTCTTTGTGCCTCTCCAGGCTCTGGTGCTAGGCCAGGGCGGCCTCGTATAGCATGTAGAACTCTTCAGGGCACTCCTGATCAGAAAGTGGAAGCATTGCCTTGATGGCCTCAAAAAACTTGTGGGTCCCTTCCAAGCAATTAATGGGCTCCTGGAACACCTTGTTCCTGCAGTTTGGTCTTCCAGTTCTTCTCCTGGGGATGCAGAAGGATATTGTCTAGGTACCTGGCAATGGTGTCCATGCCCAGTTTCACTCTGTCCCACATTCACCCTGTTGACCTTCAAGATGGAGGCAGCCAATGGGTCGGTGGAAAAGTGAGAGAATGGCCTCTGATGCGGGCATCCTGCTGGTCCTTCCTCGAGGTGGCCCCTGTGAGCCAGCAGGTGAAATACACTCCAGGCATTGCCAAATGGGTAGAGCCTCCTTTTTGGGCTTGGACACCACGTTGGGGCCTTGGGCCTCGCCTCCTATTGACAGTTGCTTCAGCTAGAAGTTCCTCTCTCACCTGGTTCCTAATGGAGTCTGGTGACGTGGGACCCCGGGCCTTAGGCTGCTTCTACTTAAGCGGGGGCAGCTCCTGTGGCCATCTGTGCCTCACGTAATAGTGAAAAACTGGAAACAAACCAAAAATTCAGCAAAAATAGAGTGAGTAACCATAGACTACGTGTGTCATATTGCATAAAACACAGCAAAAATATGACACTGTTGATCATAAGACCTATCATTATTTATATAACACCAAGGGGAAAAGAAACCTGAGCTAATTACAGTTAGAAAATACTATCAATTATAGGCCATATGTAAACTTCAGATACATAAAACATGAAAAATATACATCATAGAAACAATTAAATACATTTTACCAGAGGGTGGTTTAAAATAATGACATGTTTCATATATATTAGAATAGTTCTAAAATAGTTGGGGGTGTGTGTGTGTGTGCATGTGCACATATACATAGAATAGGTGGTGTGCTGGTAAAGTTTGAGAAGTTGTTTTCCTCTCCAGTGACTACCCCCCCAAGCCCATATTTATAGTGTTTGTCAATTTCATAGCGTAAATATTCCCACTATGACTTATTTCAAGCTACCAACATGATGTGAATTAATGCAGATTTGGGAAAAGCACACAATCGGCTTTTATAAACCAGTATGAGGCAGCTGCAGCATACTACTGCAGATAGCTATGGATATAGTTCAGGGCCTTTCTTTTAAATTTTCTATCTATGTATCAATCTATGTATCTATGTATCTATCTGCGTGCATATACCTGTGTGTATTTATATATAGGTGTGTCTATGCATGTGTATACTTAAAAAAGGTATGTATATATGTTATGGAAGTTGGTTATATTTGGAGTTGTTATCTTCTTGACAGATCTCTGTTTAACAGGCACAACACACTAGGTGATGTCTTCTTTTCATCCATAAAATATATTGACTGTGGTTGCAGAAGGCAGGCTGAAAATTAGTGATTAGTAGGTTACTCTCAATTATGGTCAGGAACTTCTCCTCCCACCAAAAGAGTTGTGTGCTTAACAACAGTCTATTGTATTGTTCCCAAATCTGTTTAGACTGGTGACACATTTTCTTGTAATTGCTTCATTTATTTAACAATCACAAACACCTATAAAATGAGAATGAAAAAGAAACAATGTTGCTGTTTCTGTGAAAACAAAATTAATTTTATATAGCATAAAGTCAATTAAAGAAAAATCATTGCTATCATTTTGTGGGGAGGCCAAGAAAATTATAAAATATTGGGGAATATAAGTTTTTAAAAATCTGAGAAGATTCTGCATTCAAATTACTTTTTGTGTCATTAAGGGCTCACTCCCCTTAAAACAAAATTGGAAGTCAAAGATATGCTTTATGCAAGAAAGTAATAATAAGAAC
This sequence comes from Ceratotherium simum simum, assembly GCF_057802395.1. NCBI lineage: Eukaryota > Metazoa > Chordata > Mammalia > Perissodactyla > Rhinocerotidae > Ceratotherium > Ceratotherium simum. The sequence goes on along the minus strand of NC_141907.1, from coordinate 26,502,888 downwards.
ATAGTAATATTCTGAAAGAAAAAACCTTGACTGTGGTGGCTTTGTAAAGTGTCAGCTTTGCCAGGCTGAGCTCGGTTTCCCAGAATTCCATTTCCTACATGGTTCTGGTTAAGGTAGGCTACAAGAGACATTTTTGCCCTAGATTTAGAGGGTTAATGTAAAGCAGCAGCCACGTTGCTTTTTCATACTTGGAAGGTCATGGCCGAGTCACCAGGCACTGTTGTAGCTGACTCACACTCAGTCATCTGACGATGTATCTTGTTGGCATGGGATTGCAGCTAAGCCTGTGACTGTTCCACCTTCTCGTTCTCTTTCTTTTTTTTGTGAGGAAGATTATCCCTGAGCTAACATCCCTTTCCCATCCTCCTCTTTTTGCTGAGGAAGATTGGCCCTGGGCTAACATCCGTGCCCATCCTCCTCTGCTTTATATGGGACACCGCCACAGCATGGCTTGACAAGCGGTGCTTGGGATCTGAACCCGTGAACCCCAGGCCACCACAGCTGAGCACACAAACTTAACCTCTACACCACTGGGCCGGCCCCTGTTCCTCTTTCTCTTTAATCCTCCTTCAGACTCTGATTCTTGAGTCAAGTGTGGGTTTAGCTCTGAGAAGAAGGATGTCAGCTTCTCCTGTAGAACACCCACACCATCAAGAGTGAAGTTAGTGAGAACTGACATGGCTTCCAATCCTTAGGTGAGTTCCTGCTTATGCTCGTAGGGTTCCGTTTGTTCTTGTTCTCTCCCACTTCCCAACAGCCTGACCTGCAGAATTCAAGACCCAGCATTAGACATGAAAGCAACCGGCATGCTGTGTTTCAAAATTTGATATAACTTAACATGTTTTGATTTAAACTAAATTCATTTGCCTATGATTCCCACTTTGGCTATTTTTTTTCTATTTAACTAAAAACCACTGATCATTATGGTGCCAGATAGCAGGACTTCTATATATACTCTATATACTCAATAATGGTCATGGAAAATTGAGAAAAATTACTATGACAGAGCTGAATAGTGTACAAATTTTACTGAAAGAAAAACTTTTATAACACTAATTCAGCAGCGTATATCTTATCTTCAGTTTTTTAAAAACAATCATATCCTCTAATGTAACAAACACATTTCTGCTCTTTAATCTAAAAGAATTTAGTACTACACCCAGAGATGTGTAAATTAAGATGCTCATTATATCACTCTTAAGAAAATGATACATTTATATTTTCAATAAAATAGGAGAATAGTTAAGTAAATTAGGATAAACTTGTATGAAAAAAATTATAAATTATTGAAAGAAGTATCTAAGCTGTAGGAAAATAGCAATGATATAATTTAATTTAATACTTTAAATATCAGTGTTATAATTGATTATTTAAAGTGGGATATCAAACTACACATGCAATAACAATTTAAGTATATTTATGCATTTCTGGGTTTAAGCTTTTGGGTGAATAAAAGCCTAAAAGACATTTTATAATATCAAGAGAATTTTATCACTGAATGAGGAGATAATAGTTGATATTGTTGCATTTAAAATCTTCATTTTCCAAATGCTGTGAGTCTCTATTGTTTTTATAAAGACGAGACATATTTAATTATATTTCAAACAAATATACTATGAAGATTAGAAAGATACAACATAGAGATAATTTTTACCTTTTTATAATAAATAACTATAATTTATGACACAAATTATTTTGTATTATTTCTCTTAGGCCCAGAAAATATTATGAAATGTGAATATTTTGACATCTAGGCAGTCTCATTTATTTTTTATACTTAGAACTATTGTCCTAGGAGTGTGCTTCTTTTCTGTATAGTCACAGAGCAGATAAAATATCATGGATCTATTAATCTACATATTTTATAAACTCTGGGATTGGTCGTCCCTCCATAGCATTTTGACACATCCTTCTAATCTATAATCACCCTTGCCCTAACCCAGGAAATCTATGCCTCCTTTTCTTTTCTTTTGTGAGAAAGATTATCCCTGAGCTAACATCCATTGCCAATCCTCCTCTTTTTGCTGAAGAAGATTGGCCCTGGGCTAACGTCTGTGCCCATGTTCGTCTACTTTATATGGGATGCCGCCACAGCATGGCTTGACAATCAATCCGTGCATGGGTCCGCTCCTGGGATCCAAAGCTGCAAACCATGGGCCGCCAAAGCAGAGTGTGCGAACTTAACTGCTACACCACCGGGCCAGCCCCTGTGCCTCCTTTTTCGAAGTGTGCTTCCTTTTTTCTTATAATGTACTGTAATGGCTAGGCCATGCACCTCAAACTCTGAACACTTGAGCTTTAAAATTACATTCTCTAATCACATTCTCTCTTTTTCTTATGTCCTGGATCCTAATAGATCAGATAGGAGACGCGACCGTTTTCTCCTAGTCTGCTGAGCCCTTTTGGTTTTATACATTTTCTTCTCTGCAGTAGGTCTCATGATTCATCGCTTCAATATTTGCTTGGCAATGTCCAGAAATATCTTGCCCCCTATTCTTCCTGTCTTTTCTACTCTGAAAAAGCCATGGGTCAAGTAAAGCAACTTTTCTCTCTGAAACTACACCTAAATCATTCATCCTGATGCCTCTATCCTACCCACCCTGCAATACAAATATATTAGCCCTAACTTATGTCTTCCTTCAGCACTTTCTGACCACTTGTTCTACTGGCTCTGGTTTGATCGTTCCCAAATTCCCTTCAGATTTCTTTTATTCAAACTCAAATTTATTGTTCTAAGCAGAAGGCCTTTATCTCTTATTTTCTCAAGAAAATAGAGATCATCAATGAAGTATATTCTCAAACTCTACCCCCAAATTAATAATCATCTACATTGCTTTTCATCTCAGGAAATTAACCAAGGTCAATCTGACCACCAATACTCTTGCTTCTCTTATAAACTCCCATCTACACAAATATGTTGCTTAATGTCCATCTCTCCCTTCTCTACCAGTAATTTATCTATTACTCCAAAACTTAACCAATTAAAACAATGAACTTTTATTATCTCACGGTTTTTGTGAGTCAGAAATCTAGTGTGACTTGGCTAGGTGCCTGCTGCTCAGAGTCTCTCCAGAGGTGGGCAGCCCAACTGCAGGAGGGCTCTAGTTATCTCACAGCTGGACTCAGTGAGGATCAGCTTCCAAGCTCACTCTACCTCTGAGCTCTTAGTTTTGCTCTCAGAGCCGTTTTTCTTTTCTTATAAAAGGATGCCTTTGCAACTGAGTGGGTTTCCCAGCCTGCTTTCTGACTGTAGAAGTTGGGGGGAGGGGAGGCAAATGCCTCTTTTTCAGTTCAATCTGGTGATGTTTCTGTATATACAAATGTTTAAAGGACTTTGTGGGTCTTTTATAAATCCTCTTGGGGTTCACTCCATTAGAAAAAAGACACACCAACAAATCTTTAGATATAAGTCTATTTCTACCTTTGGGTCCTGTTGAGAAGGCCGAGGGGCAGCCTTTACACTTCCTAGAGAACCTATCGTTTGATTGAGAGGATCTGTGTAGCACACTCTTAATCTCTTTAAAGAGCGTTTTATGTGACTGAACAGTACTCTAAGGCACCACCTTTGATCTTTCTGAGGTCTTCATAAGACATTTCACAGTCACACCTTCAGCTTCAGTTTCATACCATATTTTCCTGGTAGTGCCCTGGATTTGATCTTTGCTGAAATCTTTTCTTAATTTTAGCACCTAATTTTAGCACTTAAATTTTTTCAAAACCATGAAGTCCTGGCTTCCTTTTTAAGCAGTTCTTTCCTCAAATTATTTCTTTCGTCTCACATGTTTACTCTAAATAGCAAGACTAAACCAGGCAGCACCTTCAACATTGTGCTTTGAAATCTTCTTGGGTAGATCATCTAGATAATTAGTCGCATGTTCTGCTTTCTGCATAACTGTAGATGAAAAAGTTTGTTGTTTCTCCCACCGCATAATAACAATTGCCTTTCCTTCAATTTTCAATAAAATTTTCCTCACTCATTCATTGGCTCCTCAAAGCCCCAAATTCTATGAACAGTGTGACCACTGCACTTTAAGCCTGCACAATCTCTGTCCTCAATGTCCACTGCCTACATGCGACTTCTACACAGAGGTCAGGGGAGCATCCCAATTCTAGGTACCAAAATCTGTATTAGTTATTTATTGCCACATAAAAATTACCCCCATTCTTACTGGATTAAAGAAACAAACATTTGTTACCTCATAGTTTCTGTTGGTCAGAAATCTGGGTGCAGCTTAGCTGAGTGGTTCTGTCTCTGGTCTCTCAAGAATCTGTAATTAAGCTATTGCCTGGGGCTGCAGGTATCTCAAATGTTTTCTGAGCTAGATTCTGATCCTGAGCTCAATTACTTGACCAGCAGCTGACAAAATGGCAGGTGGATTGCCATGAAATGAATGAGCAAGAAAGTAGGAAAGAGTACCTAAAATGGAAGCCACAATCTTTTTGTAAAATAATCTCATAATTGACATCCCATCCCTTCAGCCAAATTCTATTCATTAAAAGCTAGTCAATAAAGCCAGCTCACACTCAAGAGGAGGGCATTATACAACGGCGGAGATCTTTGGGGCCAGATTACAGATTGCCTACTACACTCTAACTACTATCTTCTCTCTCTCCTTTAAGACACAAAGAAATTTCTGTATTCTGTTTCTCACCTGCCAATCACTCAGCCTGCTGTGATCTGTCCTCTGATTTTATTATTTCACTGAAAGCACTTGCATTGTGGCCCAATAACTCTCTGTCAAATCCAGTGGGCCTTTTTTTAGACTCTCTCTTAGTGAAAAGATTAATCTTATTAAGATTCTCTCCCCTTCCCTTTTCTTTTTTTTTTCTTCCTGAGGAAGATTCGCCCTAAGCTAACATCTGTTACTAATCTTTCCCTTTGTGCTTGATGAAGATTGTCGCTGAACTAAAATCCGTGCCAATCCTCCTCTTATTTTGTATGTGAGTCGCTGTCACAGTATGGCCACTTATGAATGGTGTAGGTCTGAGCCAAGGAACCAAACCTGGGCCACCTAAGTGAAGTGCACCGAACTTAACCACTAGGCCATGGGGCTGGCCCCCCTCCCCTTCCCTTTTCAATGAATTATATGGCATTATTCTAATCTCAATTTCCTTTTAGAGATTCTTCTTAGCTTCCTTCATTACCTCTTCTTCTAATGTCTCGTTGAATGTTGATGTTCCCAAAATCCATTTCCTTTTCTATACATTTTCTTCATAAAATTTTAATTTTTTCCATGGTTATCTCTTCTGATGTTCCTCAAATTTATATTTTCTTCTATGCTCTCTACTGATAGTCATATATCTGATTTCTACACCTACAATGTGTCCTATCCACCCTCATATTATGTAAGCAGCTCAAATTTAACATGCTCTAAATCATATACATGATTTTGAACTACCCAGGGATTGTGTTAAATGTAGATTTTGATTCAATATATCTTGAAAGAGTCTGAAATTGAGCACTTCTAATAAACTCATCATTTGTCTATATATCCAAGCTAATATCTGGGAGATTACACCAGGACATGTTTTTATTCTTATGCCTTGTCTAACTTGTCACAAAATCATGTACATCTAATTTCTGTAAATTAGTTGAATCTGGTCTCTGATCTCCATTCACAGCCATTAATCCCATACTGCCTATAGTAAAAACTTATCTGGTTTATTATAGAAAACTCCTAATCCATCTACCTGCTTTCTTCAAACACATCCTTTATCTTGCTGCAAGAGTAATTTCCCTATATGTGTAAAGCTTATTATGTGACTATTCTTTGCCTTCAAGTTAAATTTCAAAGCTAAGCTTTGAATATAATACATTTTGTGAGCTACGCATGGCCTACCTCCCAACTCACTCTTTCCAGAAATTTATTTGCCATAACAGTATTAATTTTCATAATTTTCCTTCCCAATGGTACATTAACCAGAGGTAAATCTCCTGAAAAATGGCTATGAATTCCACAAGGTCAAGAGCTCTGATAGTTTTTGTACTTTAATCACATTTTCATTTTTCACATGCATACACAATAAATATACATTCCTTGAATACCTCTGAAATTAAACAATTAGGATAGAGCTCTTATTTTTAAAAGAAAATATTAAATTAAAATATTAAATCAATTTAATTTAATATTAAATATTAAATCTTCACTTTGTATTAATTATCGACATGTATATTCTCTTCCTAATGCCTTTGCTTTGATTGTATCACAAGCATCTTTATTTTTTCTTTACTTCAGGGATATATTATATTATGGTGTATAATTGTTTGGCCACCTGCTGCAACAGTGGCTCACATTATAAAGATATTTGGTCATTAGTCTACACAGTTATTTCACGCATGAGAATTATCATTTTTAATTTGGCAGCAGTGAACTAACACCCCAGCATGTGTTCAAAACTACCACCTCCAAAAAGCAATAAAGAGAGTTGACTAAGTTGATTAAGACAATAAAACTATCAGAACTGCTTCAGGGCTAACAAAAATGCTTACATCAACTCATACTGTTTATAATTGCTAGTATTTTTTACATTTTTCTTAATGACAATAATACAAGCTACTAATTCAGGTTGTAAATTAAAATGTACATAAAATGATAATGTAGTTAATAAATTCAAGAAATCACCCATTGAAACTTTAATTATCAAGATATTTCAATGTAAAATGCACCCTGATAAGATACTGAGCCAAATATATTCATGTAACAGACATTCAGTCTTCATATTCAGAATACCACAACTATTAGGAATGAAAATGTAAATGAACTGAAAATGTAATTGGTGAAAAAGTACACAAGTTATAAAAGTACATTTTGCCTCTTTGCTTCAAGAACTGCTATCTAAAACTACATTCTCTTTTGATAGAATTTCATAGTACAGAGTGAAGTAGGAAGTTTGAGGTTACCTAATGAATGTAGGCTGTATAAACAGTTCAACTACCCAGTTCCGGGGGGAAAACTGACATTTCTCATTAAAATTGTGCTTAATAGTTAATACAGATTTGATTGACTATTGACTGGTCTTTATATTTCCAAGTTTCCCTTCTAGATCTATTATTATTTATTTATTTTTTAATTGTTTTATTGAGGTCATATTGGCTTATAACATTGTGTCAGTTTCAGATGTACATTATTATACTTCAGTTTCTGTATAGACTGAATCATGTTCACCACCTGCAGTCTAGTTTCCATCCATCACGATACATATATGGCCCTTTAACCCTTTCACCCTCCCCCCACCCTCTTTTCCTCTGGTAACCACTAATTTGTTCTCCATATCTATGTGTTTATCTTCCACATATGAGTAAAATCATATGACAAATACCATATGATTTTTATTTTTGATAAAGAAAATGTTAATATAGCACATACAAAACTTAGAAGCTTAATAAACAACAGACTATAAAAAGTAGATGAAATATTTTGCTGCGTATATAACCTAAATATACTTGGAATTTATCATTTTCTTTTTTTTTTTTTGGTCTGTCATAGTTAACTGAAATAATACATTTATAATCAACTTAATGGCAACAATAATGAAATTAAAAGAAGCAACCTGTATACATTTACGGAAATTTCCAGTCAAAAAACAAAGCATGATAATTTTATTAGATAGAAATGTGACATATTTTGCAAAAGAATGAATGTTAGAATAATTTGCTTTGCTTTATTTGATCTTCATTCTAAGGCACAGTTCTTAACACTAACTATAAATTAGAATCACCTGGGAGGTTTTTTCTCCTTATTTTTGGGCTTTATTGAGGTGTAATTGACAAATACAAATCGTATATATTTAAGGTGTACAGCTTGAGGTTTTGACACATGTACACATTGTGAATTGATCACAGTCAAGATAATTAACATATCCATTTCCTTACATTGTTGCCTTTTTCATTCCTTTTTTATGTGTGTGTGGTGGGAACACTTAAGATCTGCCTTCTTAGCAAATTTCTAGTATACAATACAGTATTATTAACTATAGTCACCATGCTGCATATTAGATCCCCAGAACTTATTCTTCTTGTGTAACTGAAGCTTTCTACCCTTTGACCTGGGAGTATTTTAAATCCGTCAGTACCTGGTCCACTCACTCAGACCAATCAAATCAGAATCTCTAAAGGTGGAGCCGAGACACTAATAGTTTTGGAAGTTTACTAGATGATTCAAATGAGCAGCCAGCTATCAGGAAATTTTCAGCATAGACTCTTTACCTTTTTAATATCCTACCATCCCTATATTAACAAATTGTATATGAACATTTTTATATAAAATAATGTGAAATTAATCATTTAAATATGACTTTTTGTATTTTCTTTATTTTCCTCTTATCCAAAATTTCTTTTGATGTTTATTTAAAAAATGAAAATCATATATAGTCCATTGTTCAGCTCTAATACCTATAATTTGCACGTTTTGGTGTTTTTGACAGCGGAATAAACACTCCAAGATGGTTACATAAATGATATGACCAACCACTGATAAAAATCAGATATTCTGACTTGCACGTTAAAATTTTTCAGATGTTCCTTAAGTTGTAAGAAGACTTTGAAGTATCTGAGGCTCTGGGTAATATACCTGTCAACTCATAGAAGTTTCTGCTTAAGAAGGGGAAAAGCTGCTTCTGTGTACACAGGTGAGTGTAAGTGAAATTTTAGTTTCTTTTATTTATTTGAAGTGCTAGTTTCTCCTGGGTTACTGGGAGTGAGTCCAGCTGAGCCTGGGTGAATTCGAAGGCCACATTCAGCAGAGGGCACAGCTTCTGCTGGAATTACAACTAAAAAGATAAAATATGGCAATGTAAAACTCATTTTGAGGACAAGTGATGGTGTAAAATATTTCTACTTTGTGACTTGCACCATAGTTTGGAAGCAGGTGCACAATGTTTGGTATATCCTTGGTGCTTACACTTCTCATTATTTTCAATTAGGCACAATGCAAAATTTAGGAAGTTGATTGATTTACTGTGAAATTTCCTTTAATACAAATATAGTTAGTCCATGTTTGCCTAGGTATGTTCCATAATTTGGATGAGGGGATTTTTTTAAAGCTACTAATTGGAAAGAGAAGCAAACTTAGCTGAAGTATAAAACATGATTTTAAAGAGAATAAGAAAATGAGCTCATCCATCTAAAATATAAAGTGTACACTATTGTAATAAATTATGGTCTCTAAGGGGATAAATAAAAAGTACTCATGGTCCAAAGAGTTCTTATATTTTAGTTGGCACAGAAAGAATAAATAGATCTAGGGCATAACATGTTAACTGATGCTAGAGAATTGGAATGTTTATCGCTATTTGGAGTATATTTCTTTCTAAGTTTTCAATATATATGTAGCCATATTAAATGATTGGGTTTCAATAAGTTTTTGTGTACATATTTACAATTATTTATCTAGCTAAGGACTGAGAGAACGGCAAAGAATGTGACAGCCATGCTGATAACTGTTTTTCCAATTGTGGTAATAGAAAATATTTAGGTTTTTAGCACTGACCTCTATTATGGGGTGGATGGAGGTAGACTACAAAAATAAGTCCAAGAACTATAGAGAGATCTTAGAAACTGAGTAAAATAAATGAAGTTGCTTTTGTCGGTAATTGTTGATTTTGTGGCAGAAATTTCAGTTTTATTCAAGTAAAATATCTCTCATTTCATTTATAATCTGAAAGATTTGGATAGATGTTTTTTAGTATTTTAACTTATCAGCCTGATATTGTTACCCTATCCCCATGGTCTGGACAAAAAACAAAAAGCGTACTATTGGTATATATTTGAGTGAATAAATGCCAAATGTGTTAATTTGGCTTCATCACTTCTCTTTTCCAACAAGTTAGTATGATTCATGTAATTACTGTAATCAAGTTGTAACCTCAGTGTTTTTCACCTTATGATTGAAGCCCATTGGGTTGAAGACGAGATGTTTAGCTTTTCTTTAAGGCCACAATGACCTCTTCATTGAGAGGGTATTTAGGTCACACAATACAGGCCAGGGGTCCTTCTCAAGTTTTGGTTGTGTACATGGGGCTGAAAAAATCCAATTTTATTTAGCCACTGGACTCTGAAATGCATTCCAAATGGATGAACCCAGAGATCAGAGTATCTTTTTTCCCCAACACCTTTTATATCTTTCTTTCTTACTATAACAATTCAATCTCTCAAATACTAAATTATTTTTTCTGGTTATGGATTCATTGCTAAAACCTTCCAGGCTGAAGATGGCAGAAAAATAATTAAGCTGGAAAATCATAGACATTGAGGATAGCAAATATTAAAATTTGTAGTCTAGATTGTCTCATCACACATTTGAATAGCTATTTGAGATTTAAAAATCTCTGGCTGCAAAAATGTTGACATAAATATCCCAGTTTGTATAAATATCAGTTTCCTAATTTTTCAAAGCTGTGCTTTATTGATCTTGCTTCTATTCTTGAAACTGTTGTGGTGGAATCTTTCTTACCCCTACCCCCCATCATTTGAAGCCTGTGTGAAGATTTGTGAAATGATAAGTTTAATGCTACATTAAGAATCACAAAATAATGTTTGGTTTTAAAGAGAATACATTGTTTATAATTTTTTTCAAGACTGACTTGAAAGTTTTTATAAAATTATTAGCATTTACATCTTCTATTTACTTGGGAACAACAACAGGATTTTAAAAAATTAGACGTCCATTAATTAATTCATTCACCAAATATTTATTGAGAAAGTATTATACACCAGGTACTTTCTTAAGTACTAAAGATAAACATCCTTAGTATTATAGGTGTCTTAACAAACACATTATTAGTCTGGAGGAATATTTTATTAAATGATCCATGGACCATCTATTTTAGAATCTCCTGATGGGATAATTTAGAAATGATGATTTCTGGGTCCCACGTGAGATTAAATGAATTATATTATCTGCCCATGATTCCTAAGAATATGCATTTTAGCAAACTCTTCAGGTGCTTCATGGCATGAGAACATCTTTTTATTTTGGTTCTATGTTTGTGTGGTTTTGAAAAGTAGGATCTATTAGCCTAGGGCCAGATTCTGTATTAAAAGAAATGTGGGCTCTGGAACAACAGAAGAAGGAGAGCGAATAGCCAATTCTTGGCCATGTTTAAAGTTTCTTTAAATATTTCTGTCTCAGGTGCCACAAACAGAATATCAACTCTGGCATTTGATCATTTTTCTTCCTGGGATATTATTTCCTATAGAAGGGCTCTGGACTTCACTCAATTATTAATGGATTTGAAGTCTGCGGGTGAATTACTTTATGGCTAATACTCAAGCCCAGTTTGATCTGTTATAGCCCATTACAAAACCTTAGTCAGCTGGAGTAATGGTTAAGTATTTCATTATATTTTGTTTTCATAATTTGAACATTAAAAAATCTCATCAATTGATAGCTACTAAATATTTCAATGAAACTGATATTAATCCTAACAAGATCCACTTTTATAGTCCCAGGGGAAGCTGAAAGTTATATGGGTTCTCATGTTCCTCAATGAGATAAAGTGACATTTTAAAGGAAGAGGATGCAAATATTACCAGTAAAATGTTCTTACCATATAGTTAGATAAAATTAACAAGGTGCCCAGTGAATATTGACCAGATAATTAACATTTTCTAAGCAATTTAGCTGGACAATTGCTTTGAAGGAAACAATTTTATTTTTAATTAAAATTGTGGCTCATGAGAAAAGTATAGCCAGCAAATAAATTAAGCGTGTGTGTATGTGTGTGTGTGTGTGTATGTGTGTGTGAGAGAGACATGTACTTTTTGAACACTGCAAACAATTTGACACCTGCAGCATATTTTTTTTGGTTTTAAGGACCAACAAATAACATTAGAAATATGACATTTTGAGGCATATTTCTTTAGATGTAGGAGGTTCCAAATGAAGAGAAAAGTACACATATTTATTTTTATGGAAAATTAAATTTGTTTTAAACCTATCGTGTAATGTAATTTCGGTTATTCAAAGGTGAGTTATTAGAAGCTTCGTTCACTCAGCATGAAAGACAAGAGGAGGGAAACACCTCATAAGGAGCTTCTAAGTACCATTGAGAGAGCTCAGGATGTCCCTTGTAATCTGTCACCAATGCCTTCAGGGACTTAAGGGTCACATAAATGTGGACTCTGTCAGATTATAACTGCTGAGTGGAACACTAGCACAAACATAGCCTTTGTTTTCTTCTATAATATAACTCATCTACTGTCAACATCCATGACTGGCCTGGTAAATAGCTAATTATTTATTAATTTCAGATTCTTCTTTATTCTCCTCTTATCATCCAATCTCTAAGCCTTTGGGTACATCCATACTCTTCAGTGTATAATTAATTGGTTAAGCTGTTAAAACACAGTTTCTTTTGTAAGGAATCATCCTTTGCATCACTAAATTCAGTCCAAAAAAGAATTTCTTGACAAAACATTTCTTTTTTACCTAGAGAAGAGTTAAAGAAAATAAAGAATAGGATTGTGAAGAAAACTGTATTAAAAATTATTTGAATGTTTGTTGGATTTTATATTTGGTTTAGTAGTTATTATGTATAACTGTTTTCCTGCGTAAAAATCTCTATGCTTCTAAGTCACACCAACTGAAAATTTGTTTTCAGTTATGCCTTAGGAGGTTATTGTGTAGGACCATGCCTTAAGAAGATTAAACTGCATAAACTTTCTCAGACAATTCTGCAAAGCAAAGAGCTTTATGAAGCTGACATATATAAATAATTATAGTAAGAATTACAATGGTAATAAAAGTAGCTAACCCTTATTTAGCTTAGTATGGCCAAAGATTAATTTGCATGTTTTAGATATATAAACTTCTTTATCTTTTACAACAAACCCCTGAGATGTGTACTGTTATTATCTCCATTTTACACCAGAGAAAAGTAAGGTACAGAGGGGTGAAATATTTTACACAAAGTCACACATAGAGTAATTGGTAAAGCTAGAATTCACACCCAAGCTGTATGGCTCCTGAATAACATTTCAAATGTTGGATCAATCACAATGTGTCATAAAATAATCCTAAAAAAAAAAGAGAAATAAAAATAAAATAAAATTCTTTGGTTCTTGCTAAATGGCAAAGACTTTGAATTCCTTTTGTGTTATAGACAAAAGTCACATAGTGATTTATGATTAGTAATTATTTTATGATTTGTCACATGGTCAATTTATTAAGTTCTCCTTTAATTTTGACAAAAACAAAGAATTGCAAACATCTGAGGTATTAAAGGACTTGTTACCCAGTCATTAGGCTCATTCACTTCATAAGACTGATAGCAATATTTAGAACCCTCCATTTGCCTGCAATCCCAAGGTGATTTTTCACTTAGAAACAATGGCCCACAGCAAGGTGAGGAATGGTGGCAGACAATTGTGAAAGAGGAAGTGAGAAAGATGCAGCCAATGACATGAGCGCACTTGGACGTATCAAATTTAAGAAAGAATATTTGAGGAAGTTAAGGACCTGGAAATTTATTGCTACAGCTATTTATGTGTCTATATTTACTCTTTGAAAAGTCTTCATAAAACTCTGGGAGGTGGGGGTGAGTACAAACAAGTAGTCCAATGTGAAAATTGTCTAACAGAAGTTCCATTTTCATGTGGCGTCTCCATATATGCATTAAAAAAGTCTGTAATCCTGGTAACCAGGAGAGATCTAAGTGTAAACTAATTTTTGGTGTGATTTTTTTCCCTCACATACCATCCATGTGTATCCTTGGTTTAGAGCACTCGTAATGTTGTGATATCATAAATAGTCTACAGTGTCCTCTCCCTTTTCTTTTTTTTTTTTTTGCTGGGAAAAAGTTGCCCTGAGCTACCATCTGTTGCCAATCTTCCTCTATCTTTTTTTTCCCTCCCCAAAGCCTTAGTACATAGTCGTATATTCTAGTTGTAAGTCCTTCTAGTTCTTCTATGCGAGCCACCGACACAGCACGGCTGCTGACAGATGAGTGGTGGTTCTGTGCCCAGGAACTGAACCCAGGCCACCAAAGTGGAGCGTACAGAACTTTAACCACTAGGCCATCAGAGCTGACTCTCCCTTTTCTTGATAACCAGACCAAAGTTATCACTGCACTTAAATTTTCTCAAGTGTTTATGTTCACAAGATCACCTCCTCCCATTTTACAATGTCCCCTACCAAATTCAATACACACTATTAGGATATGCCTAATATTACACTGGCTTATCAGCTCTGGACCTAGTCAGCCTCCATTTCTACTCTGTCTTTACTTACTAGCTGTGAGATCTTATCACACCTCTGTGCCTAGGTTTACTCATTTGAATAATAGAAATAACAGAAGTACCTATATTTCCGGGTTGAGGATAAAGTAAATAATCATGTGTAAAACATTTAGAATAGTGCCAGGGGCCTAGTGAGTACTCAGTAAAAAGTTAAGATTTACTATCATTTAACTATATGTTCTAACAGTACATATACAGTGAATTTCTTCTTCAATTTACAATATTCTATTATGAATACTATTTATTGAGTACACATTAACTTCTAGTCACTGGGCCAAGTTTTACATGCGCCATCTTATTTCAACCTCTTAAAAATATTCTAAGGTAGATATTATAAAAATTTATTGTTACAAATGAGGATTAAAAATATCAAAACATTTGGCTAAGTTTATACCTCTAAAACTATGATTAAATTTCAAGTCTGTCCACATTTTAAATGATTCGATAATGCTGATATATATATATACACACACACGCACACGTATTTACACACTCACGTGTGGCGTAATGACGTTCCAGTCAACAATGGATCGCATATATGATGGTGGTTGCATAAGATTAGTACCATATATCCTAGGTGTGGTAGGCTATACCATCTAGGTTTGTGTAAGTATGCTCTATGATGTCCACACAAGGATGAAATTGCCTAAGAACGCATTTCTCAGAACATATCCCCATTGTTAAGTGATGCATGACTGTACATCTATATGATTTTTTTTTCAAGAAATCCTATATGGAAGAATGACATTGAAAACAAAACCAAGAAAAAGCTGCCTATCTGTGTATTGGCTCATCCTAATGCATTTATATATGATCCTATATGTCACCCAGATGGCCCTTCAGGACTGATGGTCTCATTTCTCCAGTGACTGTGAAGTGTGACTGCTCATGGCTCACAGCTGAGTACCCCTTCAGCATTTCCTTCAGCAGAGAGGAGCTGCCTTTCTTAGGTTAAGACCTTCCTAGGGCAGCCTTAAATCAATACCTAGTCAACGCAGGGATATATAAGTCTGGCTCCTCTTGTTCCAATTCAGGACATGTCAGAGGGGCCACCCCAGCTGCAGAGTTTCCATTTGATCTGCTTGGGTCTCTGTTGGAACCAAACTACAGTTCAACTCTTTCTTCTGCCCCATCCTGCTTCCCTCCCCCTTTACAATTGTGACCCCTCCAGCTTGCCCCTATAAACCACCCTCACTCAAATTTTTTGTCTTAGAATCTTTTTTTGAAGAGCCTAGGTTCTGACACACTCTCTGCTCTTCCTGGAATTACTAATTAAATCCCTACTGCCAAGGAAAATACAATATATTTTGTAGAAATTTTCAACTAACTAATCTTTGTACTAGAATTAAATTAAAATCTGTCATTTATTTTGAAATTTTCTCTGAATAACCTTAACTTAAAAAAAAATTTATCAGTAATGAGCTAATTGCTTTTAAAGATTTCTATTTCAAATGTTTCAATAATTCTGAATTTAATACTCATTAGTTACTATATGACAGTTATTTTAAAAAATGTTTTTCCTCTATGAAACAGGCTAAATAATACCTAACCATATTTGGGAAAATGAAAAAAAACATAAGTGCGTCCCATCCTAAATTTCTCCCTCCATTTCCATATCCAATCTACAAGTGTGAAAAAGGGAGCGGCACCATATACTGTGTAGAAACAAATGTACTTAGGTATAACTCTGGTAAAGGAAGTGGTGATTTCTGTGGAAATAAAAAAGGCTACAGAAAAATTATAATTCCTCTAATATTTCAGAATATAGTATTTTTTCTTCACATGATTTAGGATTTTGAAAATCCTCTGGTCCAAACTCTGCATTTTATAGATGAGGAAAATGAAGCTCAGCTCAAATAACAATTTTGTGGCACAAAAAATATAAACATATGTCTCTGAATTCCTGAAAAATCAGCACTCAATTCTGCTCTCTTATGAATATTTTTATCATCTTTGAAGAGATAAATTTAAGAATTTAAGTAATATAAAAAGCAAATCAAAATAACAACAAGATGCTACTGCACACTTATTAGTGTGGCCAGTATCTGAAACGCTGACAATACCAAATCCTGGTGAGGATGTGAAGCAACAGAAACTCTCTTTCCTTGCTGTTGAAGATGAATATGTGGAGCACCGAGGGTTTTTAGGGCAATGAAAATACTTAGTATGATACTATAATGATGGATAGCTGTCTTTATACATTTGTGCAAAACCATAGAATGTACAACACCAAGCCTGAACCGTAATGTAAAATATGGACTTTGGGTGATTATGATGTGTCAATGTAGGTTTATCAGTTGTAACAAATGTACCACTCTGGTAGGGAATTTTGATAATGGGGAAGGTTATGCATATGTGGGGATGGGAAATACATGGGAAATCTCTGTACCTTCCTCTTAATTTTGCTATGCACTTAAAACTGCTCTAAAAAAACATCTTAAAGGAAAAAATCAAGGATCCAAATTTCATAAGGAATTCCTATAAATCAATAAAAGGACCAAGGGGGAAAAAAAAAAAGAAAAATGATATGAAAAGAAGGGAAAATCCAAACACCCAATAAATAAATTAAAACATTAAATCTCCCTTGACAATCAGAAAAAAATATATTAAAACAATTATGAGATACTATCAGGTTAGCATATATCATACTAAAATTAAATTATATTCCTTTGACTTCGAGAAGGAGACATTTATTTTTTTGCTTGTGTTGTGTCTGGTGTGATTCTAAGTGCTTTATCCTCATTGTCTCTCTTCCTGAATCCTTAGAGCAATCTAAGGAATGAGTTTTATTATCTTCATCACACAGATGAGCAACATGAAATTCTGAACAGTTATGAAATGTACCAAGGAAAATACTGGTAAAAATTCAAAACAGGATGCAAAAATTATATTTAAGTTCAAAGTCTATAGTTTTTCTATTAGAACACATGTATGTGTTTGTATTGGCTGAATGGTAAGGTGCAGCTTGGTGAAAGAGAAAACTCTGAGCTGATATCTTGTTAACTCACAAGGATAGAGACTATGCTTTAACTGTCTTTATATCTCTTGTTCATAGCAATAGCAAAACAGTCAAAATGTGAATAACCCAGGATTGAAAAACTGGCGTCATATTTCTATATTTAAAATTTGTAATATTTTTGAGAACACGTTCTAAACTTTGGAAATATATTACCTGGTTCATCAGGAATGGTTTTAACTTGCTAAAATGTTTGTCGTATGCAACACATATACAGAAACTAGAATATAACTCTCCAAGTGGGTAGTTATGAAAATATAAAACAATTATAACAATGAAAATAGCATATTTCTTCCAATACATTTTGACATGTTACTATTTTTACCCCGAATAGTTATGAGTCAGAACCACACAAGGTTCTAGAGGCAGCCCTTATGCTAACTGAAAACACAGATCATTCCTTCAATCAAGCCTCCATCTTATCCATGGGGGAAACTGCTCTCCAGAAAGGAGAGTTATAGAGAGGAGCATTCTTCTGTAGTATTCTATTAGGAACCAAATCAGCAAAAAAATCCAAAAAGCATTAAAAGTCAGTCTTCATGCAAGAAACCAATTTTACACATTGATGAAAGTAAATTTCTGTAATATGTATCCCAAAATTTGAAAGAAAAATATAAAGAAATGAAAAGCTTAGTTATCAAAGGAAATACTGGTTAATGGGTAACTCTTTGAAGAAATAACCAGGTCAAAGAATATAGTCATTATCAAAGACATCCAAGATATTTATATAGAATAATAATTATAACAACTATAGGAGTTAATCCAACTTACTGTCACATTGGTGTTTGGTAAGAATGCCTTTTTGCTTATTGCTTACCTAGCACTTGGTGGTGATGATAAAATTTATTATGATAATAAATTGATTTAGTCAGTGTTCCTTAAGGAGCTAGATGTCACACTCAGAGTGAGTAGTTTGAGGACAGTTTAATAAAAGGATTTTTTTTTTTAACGTGGACAAGATTTTAAAAAACCAACAGAAGACAGTTCTGTACACCAGAGCTGGTAAAAGAGAAGAATTGTTTCCCGACCTAGATGGGAAAGGGCAAAAAGGAAGGAGCAATTGGAAAGGGACATAGACAGACCACAGCAACCTAGAAAGGATGAAATCTGAGTCTCTGGATATTACTTTGGGTAAAGAACCAAAATCTTATAAACCACAGAAGGACCGAGTATGGCTTCCTCCACTATATGATCATCCTGGTAAGTAGCAGGTTAGTCCTGGGAAAGCTTGGAAGAAATTCACAATATATAGCTGAGGCCATATTGCAAGGTCTTTTCTCAAAAGGGCCCAGCTTTCCCCAGGTCAAGGCATTCCAAATCTATGAGTTGGCTTCTGTCTAGGAACTGAGTAAGAGGCCATCAATCCTCACTACAGTGATTTGAGTTAGGTTTCTGTCTGCTTGATGTAGAGATCTTTTTGCTGTCTGTCATATATCAAGCAGCATATTAGTAGCTGATGGTCTATTTCATTTCTAGCAGTACTGTGGTGAATTAGACAACACCATAGATACTTGTAGGCACAAACACTGACCACCACTTCCGGTTTATGACTTTTTGTGATAATTCCTCCTACCTTATTTCTGATGGTTAAGAGCTGCCACTTGCTTTTATTCCTAGTGAGATCAGGAAATTCAATTTCATTACAGCATCCCTGCAGTTATCCCTGGCCCATAGAAGACAGCTACCGCTGAACATTTCAAGGATACTTACAGCTCTCTCAGCAGAGCATTTCTTAATGTCTTCTAGGTAGTAGCCTCTGATTCCTTCTGTAGCTTTTATTCCTTCCATACTTGCTCCCTCAAGCCTGATTGACAGAAATGGGGAAGCTTTTACCATTTGTTGGTCCATGGCCTCCAAGAGCAGGCCTTGTAATTGTAATTGCATGCTACAGATTACCAGTGTTCCCTGACAAGGAAGTTATGTGTCTATCCCTCAAACATACGAGCAATTCACTCTCAGAATCCCATTGTGAAGGTCTGTTTCCTGGGGGCCACTCCTAGGTACTGATTGTTGTATCAATCAGTATCTTAGCAGGAAGCTCTTAGCCTAGGTAATTCTAGATGAGTGTAACAAAGAAAATATTACAGAGTGATGGGCAGAGTCTCTGAAAATCAAAAGCAAAAATGCAGTACTCTTGGAATAATGTGGTAGCTTTCAGATTGAAAAGATTATCATCCTCAATTGCTGCAGTTCTATGTGTACCTACTACACCTCCATTGACATGGAGTATATTTTCCCTCCTCTTGATTTTGGACAGGCTTATGACTTGCTTTGACCAAGAGAATATTGTCAAAGTGTTGCTGTGTCATTTTTGAGACTAGCTCTGCAGAGGTCTGACAGCTTCCACTTTCACTCACTTGGAGCCCTGAACCACTACGTAAGAAGTCTGGCTACCTTCCTGGAAAGAGAGGCCCATCTGGGTCTCAGTCTTACCTGCCACTCCAGCTAAAAACCCAGGTGAATTTTGCTGCACATGCTACCCCAGTCAATACCACAATTGAAGGACCATAAGTAGATGAATGGCTGTTACTGTGTTAATTACAGAGT
This sequence comes from Ceratotherium simum simum, assembly GCF_057802395.1. Lineage (NCBI taxonomy): Eukaryota > Metazoa > Chordata > Mammalia > Perissodactyla > Rhinocerotidae > Ceratotherium > Ceratotherium simum. The sequence continues at coordinate 26,483,089 of NC_141907.1, read as the reverse complement.
TTCAGGTCTGTTTGTTAATTCATCAATAGACAATTGAAACAGCTAGTAAGAGTGGGGCACTGTACCACACTCAGATCTAAAGAACATGCATCATGTATACTGTTCTAGGCTGAGCATAAATTCCAGCTTCTCTTTGAAATCCCATGCAGAAGTAATCTATGAAACCTCTAAACCTCTAAATACCATCCTTATATCCTTTATAGCCAACAGCTTACACTATAACTCTTTAAAGTAATCTTTTTCCCCCAATTACATTGTTAATTTCTGGTGTGTGAGATCACTTGTTGTTTGGTTCTTGATATTGCTACACTCCCTGGAAAATGTCTCTCAAACAAGGTAGACATTAAGATAGGGAAGACTTTGCACGAGAATTCATGACAAGACTGTTCAGCAAAGAGTGGTTAAAATATTAAGTTAAACATGACTTTAAATTCTATCAATAGAGTATGTAGTAACTAAAAAAGTTAGTACATTTACATAGTCAATGATAATTAACAGATAAAGAGTAACTACTACATTCATGAGAACCAATATTTTTTCATTCTACAATTTAATAATTGCAAATTTTTTCCAAAAAATAATATACTTTTATTTACATCACTATCAAAGACACTATTCTAAGACATTTACACAGAATTCATAGATTTTACTAAATCACTATTGGCCATTAGTATTATGCATCACATTGTAATGAAATATAGTTTTCATAATCATTATTTTAATCTTTAGTAAAGTAGCACTATTGATATGATGAATAAATACCCAGGTTGGCAGAATAAGGATAATAATTGCTAAAATTTACTATGCACCAGACACTATTCTAAGAGCTTAACCACAGTAACCCATTTAATCCTCATAGCAGTCCTATGAGTGTTATTATTATTATCTCTATTTTACTAATGAGGACACTAAGGCACAGGGAGATTATGTAAATTGTTACGTATGTTAATTGGCTACAGAGCCAACTGGAAGGAATAAGATATCATTTTTTCCATATGTTTCCAATAGCTATGTGGTCACACCTTGAGGTATGAGTTATATAGCTCTTTATTTTGTTTTTTGTTTGCTTGTTTGTTTGTGAGGAAGATCAGCCCTGAGCTAACATCCATGCTAATCCTCCTCTTTTTGCTGAGGAAGACTGGCCCTGAGCTAACATCCGTGCTGATCTTCCTCCATGTTACATGGGACGCCGCCACAGCATGGCCTGACCAGCGGTGCGTCTGTGCACGCCTGGGATCCGAACTGGGCCGCCAGCAGCAGAGCACGCGCACTTAACCGCTCCGCCACAGGGCCGGCCCCCCTATTTTGTTTTAAATATTGTTCTTGAGTTACTATAAAACAAGCCAGCAAGGAAGCTCAGTGGTACTCCGCCCCTTCTCTACTTTTTGGTTTTCTGCATCATTTCTTCCATTCCACCTGAAACATACTATACATTTACACAAAATGTAGAAAGAGGAACATATTAGCCAACTTGCATTTGATATACACAAACTTGTTAGTAACTCTGGCAAGAAAATTAAATCAGTTCACACCTCTTTGTTATGATTAAGATAAGTCGAACTCAGAGGATCCTGATCAGTAAACACAAATAATCTTCCAGCAGAGACACAAGCCAAGAAAAGGTATGTGTTTGCCTAGGGGAAGAAACTGTGGAGGGGGCAATACTTCCATTTAAAGGTCTACAGACCATATTATGGCTTCCCCTATCCCCAGTAAAAAACAAAATTTTGAGCTATTTAGGAACTAATTTTCCCATATGTGGTTGATTAAATCAAAATTCCATGCAAAATAGCACAGTGGGATAAAACAAATTTAAAATGTGCTATTTATGTTTCTAAAATAAACTGACACATGTAACAACAGGTGTTATTTTTCTAAAGTGAATATGTTCAGGGATGGCCCAGTGGCTTAGCGGTTAAGTGCGCGCGCTGCGCTACTGGCGGCCTGGGTTCGGATCCCGGGCGTGCACCGACACACAGCTTCTCTGGTCACGCTGAGGCCTCGTCCCACATACAGCAACTAGAGGGATGTGGAACTATGACATACAACTATCTACTGAGGCTTTGGGGGGGGGGGGAAGGAGGAGGATTGGCAGTAGATGTTAGCTCAGAACCGGTCTTCCTCAGCAAAAACGAGGAGGATTAGCATGGATGTTAGCTCAGGGCTGATCTTCCTCACAAAAAAATAAATAAATGAAGTGAATATGTTCATAGAATCCTAGAACAGGTATCATTTTATATTTTCTGTAAATGCTGGTAGGTATCATTTGATGCTTTCAGGCAAAGATAGAAAGAGAATATTCTAATTTCAGTGCATTAAAAATGTTGACGTTCCATATAAAACAACCTTGTATACATTAATAATCTATAATAATATTTTTACCAGGCAGGTAATTACCACTCAGTGGAGTTAACACACTCCATTCAAAAGCATGGAGAGGATAAGTCTAATTATAATAGGCTGAAATGATTTCCATTTGGAAGCAAGATTATCAATGCATAGTAAAAAAAAAATTTAATCCTTGAAAAACATAAAGGACTTTAAAAAATTGTGTCCAATATTGGTATATATGTATATGAGAATGATTTTTGTGAGCTCTTGAATGGTTCCTGTTCCCAAATCTCTCTGACACTCCCCGTGTGGGTTCATCAAATGCTGCCTATACATCAGATTCTAATGCAGAATTTCAAGCCAATCTGTCCTTAGGTAACTAGGCAATCCCATCCAGAACCAAATAGATTGTTCTTCCAATTCTATTCTGTTGCCCAAAGTGCACTTCTACCTGGTCTCCTAATTTCCTTATGACTAAAATCCCAACTGTGTATTTTATTTCCCTTGTATCAATAGACTTTTTCCAAATACTCATTAAATGGATTCCCACCCATGGCTAAGTCATGTGCTGGAATAAATATACTACTGATATGATTACAATAATCAGTATGAAACCCCTACATTAATTCCTATCTACCGTTCTAATGTTTGATTCAAATAAACATGTAAAACAGTTCCCTACACTCAAATATAGCACTTTGGTCAGAATAGAGTTAAGCAATGGAATTAGGCAACAGAATGCATGGCCAGGAAACTGGTTAGGACTTACTTAAATAGACCTAAAAAATATATGGAAAATGAAAAGATTCTACATAGGTTCATTTGGCAAGTGAAAATATTGTAGGAATGTAGCAAAGTGGATAGAGTACAAATCATGAATACCTTCTTATTGTTTGTGTCCCCTTATCACAGTCAATTATACTCTCTGAAGATTGGTTTCCTTATTTCTAAAATGTGCAAACTAATGCTTATAAGATTATTATATAATTATAGAGAAAATATCCATCTTTAACCAGATCTATATTAAAGCCTATATAGAATAGGGATTCAATAAATTATTATTATTATTACTGTCATTATTATCTTAAATGTCAATAATATAATTATATAATAAAATATAAATTCATTATTATGAAATAATACATGTCAATGATAATAGAATGCTAATAATACCTGGCTCTCTATTTCAGATACTTTCAGCAACATATAATTAAGGAAAGAGCTATCTATTAATTAATTCACTTTATAGATACTGAATATCTGCAATGTGATAGGCATCATTTTAAGTCTTGAATTATCCAATAAAAATGGTCTTTAATATCATGGAGCTTTCATTCCAGTGAAGGTAATCATAAATAAATCATAATAAAATAAATAAGTAAAAAGTAAATAGATAAGAAAATATTAGAAAGCAGTGAGAGTGACTGAGTAGCTACTTAAGTTGAGTGGTTAGGAAAAGCCTACACAAAGAAATGATGATGTGAGCTAAGGCTTGCGTGATGAAAAAGATCAAGTTAGGCAAATCTCTAGACACTGGGAATACAGTTCACTCAAGACATTCTCTAATATGTTTCCCAACCTGTTTAAATGTGTATATTTTAGACAAACGTAAAACGGACTTAGGTTTATTAATTATTAGTAGTGGTACATAGTGAACCTATTCTCATTAGTGATACTGGACTTACCTATAACTGGTATTCATTCTCTCATTCTGCTAATATTTAAAAACATTTATTGAATATTTAACTTATATTTATTGCCTACCATCAAAGGGAAGAAGCACAGTGGCTAGGAATTTCGGAGCTATAGCTAACTTCCTACGTTTGCCACATTCTCTTCCTCAAAGTGCCCTGTGACTTGGATAAGTTTTTTAAAATGTTTAAACCTTTATATTCTTATCGTTAAAATTATGATAATAATGGTATGTGTATTATAGTCTTTTGAAGATTATATAAAACGGTGTATATAATCTAATCCCCACACCTGGCATATAAACAATGGTTTTATTTTAACTAATATGATTTAAGATGATGAGGAAAAAGAGTTAGCCTGCCTGTTTTTGTACAGTATGAGAGAGACTCGCATAAAGGCTCACAGTGCAATGAAAGCACATAGAAAGACACTTACTTATTATTGAAAGTGTCAAAGGAAACTTCCTATAAAAGATTTTAGATATCAATGAATGGGAATGCTATCTATACTACTCACAGTCATGGTGTTCAGAAGTCTGTTGAAAAGCAGATGCTGCTCACCAAAGGAAACCGTGAGGCTTATACAGGGATCTTTTCTACCCAGATTAACCACACATATCCTGTTTGAAACGATCAGCCACTAAAATTGGGGAGGGGGGAATTATGAATATGAACATAATATACGTGGTTCACTCTAATGTTTCCTTCTGTGTAAGAAAATTTATGAAATCTCTTACTTTCTAAAGCAAAGGGAGATAACGTAGGACAACTGTAACTAATCCATGCTATTGTACAGACTAAATTTTCATTTGTATCACGTCTAGATAAAAGTTAAAGCAACATATTGAAAGACCTGAACTTCAAGAAGAGGAATTCAAAAATGTATCTACATTTAGTGTTTTGAAGAAAAAATTTCTCTTGTGCCTTGGAGTAACTAATAGAATCAAAATCCAGACGGAAGCCTATTGAGTATCTTCTTGAATCAGAGGTGTTACCCAGAGAATGAAGACATAGTGTGTCCATCTTGTAGGGAAAAAAAAATGCTGTGAACTCTTTTTTCACCACAAATCATATTTAGAGTTAATTAAAATAACCTATGTCAAGTAAATCTATCATTCTACTCCTAGAACTGATCCAAAGTTAATGGAAATCTTTCTACTCTATTAAATGTGTGCTTATTTATAGCTTTAAATTTTGAAACCAATTCTCGACCCAAGCAAGGACATTCCAGTAGTAGGCTTATTTAGTCCTTCTTAAAGCTGATTCTGTGCCGATACTCTTCTCATTTCAATATCCTAGTCCGCTAATTGTCATATGTCTGCCTAATACTATAGTTTCAAAGCATTGGAGTTGTATAACTCATCTCCTCTGTTGCATAAATAACTCATCAGAGAGTCTGAATGTCCTGTGAACAAAGCTCTGCTGTCAAATTGAATACTACTAATAGCTGCTCCACAAATCACTTACTCTCTTTCTTGCACAAAATTCTTCATCTTACACTTGGCTTGGACCATTTGGCTAATTGTGTACTGAGTTTTACGCGGTGAATGCCTACTATGTTCTGCTGACTGTAATGCCACGTCTTCCCTATCCTTTTCCTGGCTGGACTGACATTCCATTCTTGAATCTACATTAAGGCTCAAACCTATTTATCTCATGATCAGAACAGCTGTCCCAGGGCTGTTTCTTAGGGAACTAAGTAATCTTTTTGAGTTGGGAAAACACATACAAGCCACCCACAATCAAATCTCATGATTATAAAACATATTATTTGATTTATACCACAATAATCATATTTGAACTCACAATTTTCATATGAAGGGAATATTTGAATCTATATTTCACATTCTCTAAGTGCTGTTCACGTTCTTTTTAATTTCAGCCACTGAGTTGATAGGCCTCAAAGGAAAACAAAATGGATTTATCCATCACTGAACACAATTAATTGTATATTGGCGTCTTTAGGAATGGAGTTAGATAAAATGACTTAATCTCAATTTTTCAGGGGAAAATTATAAATAATTAACTACTCTGACTATGACTCTGATAAAAGAAAGTGAAATTCAGCACATCCAGGCAAATGACAATCAGATAAGGAAATTACTTACAAGGAATATTCCATTATTGTAACTGATTCTGTCCCATATAGCAATGCCTACTGGTTGAGACCATTAGTTTTTAATATAAAATTATATATAATAAGACTGGAAATCAAGTTTAACTACATGGCTGCACAAATACCTAAATATACTTCAAATACCTCTATTGTGTATTAATATCTCCACCATTCATTCTTGTGCATCTCAGAAAACTTAAAAATGATTGTGAAACCCTGCATTATAATCAAATCACTGAAATGGAGGCAGTTTTTATGTCTGAAGCCACTGCAGAATATGTGTTGGACAAAGCCATGGAAAATTATTTGTGCAAGGATTTGTCAAGTATAGCTATTTTTTTATAGCTCTCAGCCTGAAGGCTGAAAGACCTGTATTCTGGAAAGATGCATATTTACTGGTGTTACACAAGAAAGATATAATTTCCTATCTAATGAAGCATTTGCTTCACATACCAAGTCTGTGTGTTTCAAGTATATCTTTGATGAGTGTCTTATACAGTGAAACACCCAACTAGAATAAACCAACATACTATATTAGTTTGCTAGGGATACCATAACAAAATATCATAGACTATGTAACTTAAACTACATGCTACATTTATTTTTTCACAGTTCTGGAAGCTGAAAGTCCAAGATCGAGGTGCCAGCAGGGTTGGTTTCCTCTGTGGTCTATCTCCTCGCCTTGTAGACGAATACCCTCTTGCTGCTTCTTCATATGGTCATCCCTTTATGCATGCATGTACCTGACGTCTCTTCTTCGTATAAGGACACTAGTCATATTAGATTGGGGTCCCACCCTAAGGGCCCCATTTTAACTTAATCACCGCTTTAAAGACCTTATGTCCAATATAGTTACATTCTGAGGTACTGGGGGTTGGGACTTCAATATATGAATTTCAGGGGGACACGACTCATCCCATAACACAAACAAAACAAAACAAGATAAAATAAAAAAACCCACAAGTTTGATCCTCAAATATATCCCTAAATTTGCCCTTCAATTTCTTTAATTTCATCTGGAAAACTACATTTCCCAGAATCTCTTGTAACTGGGTTTCTAGATATTAGATACATGCTACCAATTAGACATAGTCATGTGAGATCTCAAAGGTAGAAGTGTGGTGGTGGCCTTCATTCTGCATGCCTTGGTTGTTATCTTCTTGTAAGAAAGTTCATATATGTGGTGGGTCTTCTTGGGGTGTTTATTCTTCCGCCATTTATTCTATATATTCCTGGGTATTAAGAGCCTCAACATCCATTCTCCAATCTCTTGACAGTGTTAGTGGCAATGTCTTCTTGTTTCTGGCCTGACTCTAGAATTGCCTTTGAATGGAGCAGCACCCATAATGCATCAGTTTGATAATATCCTGGAAATAATTCCAAGATATCAATCTAGAACTTGTTTCTTCAGCCCTTTCTATCACAGAGGCACCTGATTACTGTATTAAAATTCTTCTTGCTTAAAATACTTAGAGTGGTATTTATTTCCTATACTGAGTTTTCATTGATGCAGATGTAAAACTCTTCCACTCACAGTCCCCTTCTTCAACTCTGTTCTGCCCCCTTTATCTGGAACATTCCTCTTTTCCTATTTATTTTGGTCTATTTATCCCTTCATCAATATTTAGATCAGAAATTATTCCCTTTATATAATTTAATATCCCAACTGCAAGATCATAGCCTTAGCAATTTATCTGGGATTAATGATTCCTCTAATGCTCTATAAACTCCCATCCTGGAAACAAATCGACACTGTTAGAACGGGATTCTCCTGGCTTCTGATAATTGAAGTGTCACATCTTATGGAATAGGATTCCCAAGTGAGTGTGGGATAAAACGCATCCTTTATAAGAAGGATTTGCAACAAGAATGTAAAGAATTTCTTTCACAATGTGTTGACAATTCAGATGGATGATATACAATGGGATCAGAGAGCAAAGAAGAGAGAGAGCGGTTGCTGTGCTCTAAATCTCCATCTACCCTTTGGGGGAAGGGAGAGGATTGTGCTACAGTCTAACCTCAAATCTTCTGAAAGAAGCTTCAAGAAGAGCACTCAGCAAGTTTTAAAGGAGTTCCATGTGGATGGGAGACACAGAGAACTGGAATCTTACTTTCATCTGTGTAAAGTAAAGTAGACTGTGGCTGAAGGTCTGACCCCCACCACTGAAATACAGAGGTTGGAAAATAGTGCCTAACTGCATTAGTGACTGTGAATGGAAAATGGTGGGTGTTGGGAAGAGATTTTCTTTCAGAGTTCGCATAAAGTAAACATTCATGGGTGTTCCCATGGGCCAGATGCAGCCCTTTTGCCTTGGAAAGAGACATAGCATGTGTGGTCATCTTGGGACCTGGATAGGCCAGGAAATATGAACATAAAAAGGCCAGAAATGTACCACTAGATGCCCAGAGCTAAAGAAGGATTCATGAACCATCATTTGGAATAGAGATGCTTCCACCTAAGTCAAGACAATTGTAGTAGAGAGAAATGAGGCACCCTTGGCAGAGCTAAGGTAGGCAAAAGCTTACAGAAGCTTCCTGAGGAGAAAGGGTTATATTTAAGCAACTGTTAGACTTCAACACAGCAAAAACAGCTTAGGAAATTTCCTATTTAAGTAAGAACTGTCCTGCTTACATTCCTCTCTGCCCAACTGTAGGAGTATGGGATTCGGAGTTTTGTTTATGACATGGAACTAGACATTTCTATTTTCTGAATTAAGATCACTGTGCTTATTTCTGAAAGTATCTTTAGGACAATATAGTTCTTAAGAGCAAATAGTAAAGCTTTGGATCCCACAAAATTGTCACACAGAAACAAGGAAGCTAATTCCCTGAATAACATTTAAGTAAAGAGGAGTAGACAAAAATATGCTGTTACTTTTATTACTTTACAAATCATGTATATGGACATATTGATTACACAAAAACAACCATAACTTAGATGATCCACTTTCTTCCAGCTATTGCTCTATTTTTCTACTTCCTATTTATAGGCAAACTTATTCAAGCAGTTGTTTGCTTTTATTTTTCTAATACCTTAGTTAACTCCTCAGCATATGATCTTGCCTTCTTACCCGCAATTCCCATTAGTGCTCTTTCCAAAATTGCTACAGCCTCAATATTCCCATATATGATAGACACACCTCTTTACATACCCAACTCAATCATTCAACAACAATTAACAAAGATAGCCATTCTCTCATTCTTAACAAACTTCCTTAGTTCTCTTCATTTCAGAGGCCATTCCTTAATTATATTTATTATTCAAATTTTAAAAGTTGTCATTTCCACAGAGAAATTTCTAGGGCTCTACTAATTTTTTTTTAATTTGTTTTCACTCTTTATCTATTAGAGTGTATCTGCTTATTGGTTTAGGTTCTATCTTCTATTGATAAATCCCATTCTATTCTCTGAACTGCACAACTACCAGACTATCTCCATAAGAGTTCTATCTCAGAAGCACCTGAAATGTAACATACTCCTATCAGAATTCTTGACTTACATTATTGAAATCTATCTCTTTTGTTTCATTTCATTAAATCACATCATTATGAAGACAGAACCCTGGATATCTACCTAAATTCAGTCCTATCACTAAACAAAAAAATCCAATCCTACAGGAAGTTCTATTAAAGTTGCCTTTAAAGTATATCTTGATTTCACCCACTTTTCTCCATCTCAGCTGTTACTACAAACATCTCTAACTAGGACAATGGCAGTCTTTTCCTAAAAGAAATCTTTACATTCCACTTTTGTTTGCTATAATTCATTCTCCATAAAGAATACTTAAAACTTTTGGAAATATAAATCAGAACAAATCATTCCCCAATTAAAAACTGGAGGCAGGACTTCCAGAATGGTGTTGTGGGGTGCTTGGGGAAACATCTATTAACCTAGTCAAATTTAGGCAAAGACAGTCATTAAAGGCATCTTGAATGAACAAATACTCCCTATCAAAATCCTATATGCCTTTTGGGCAGAAGTTGGCAAACTTTCCCTAAAATTCATCTGGAAATGCAAGGAAACCAGAATAGCGAAAACGACCTTTAAAAAATAAGAACAAAGTTGGACACACACTTCTCAATTTTAGGATTTACAAAAGCTACAGTAATCAAGACAATGAGTTACTGGCATAAGGATAAACATATATATCAATAGAATAGAATTGAAAGTCCAGAAATAAACTCTTAATTTTATGGTCAATTGATTTTCACCAAGAGTGCCAAGACAATTAAATGGGGAAAGAATAGTCTTTTAAACAAATAATGCTAAGACAACTGGATATCCACAAAAGAATGAAATTGGATCAGTGTATCATACTATACACAAAATTAACTTATAGACCTCAATGTAAAAGCTAAAACTAAAAATTTTAGAAGAAAACTTAGGAGTAAACTTTCATGACTTTGAGTTAGGCAATGGTTTCTTATATAAGACACCAAAAGCACAAATGACACAAGGAAAAATAGATAAATTAGATTTTTTTGGAATTAAAAATGTTTATGCTTCAAAGAACACCATCAAGAAAGTGAAAAGAACCCACAGAATGGGAGAACAACATGTGAAAATCATATATTTATAAAGAACTTGTATCCAGAATATATAAAGAATTCTTACAACTCAATAATATAAATAGATAACAAAATTTTAAAAAAGGGCAAAGGATTTTAATAGACATTTTTCAAAAGAAGTTATGTGAATGACCAATGATAATACATCAAATTCACTAGGATGGCTATAATAAAAGAGACAGATAACAAGAAGTGCTGACAAGCATGCAACATTATTCATAATTGCCAAAAAGTATACAAACCCAATGTCCATCAACCCATGAATAGATAATAAAATGTGAAATATCTTTACAATGGAATATTATCCAGCAATAAAAAGAAATGAAATAGATACTATATGCTACAACATGAATAAGGGAGGACCTTTATTCAACATGGGGACCTTGAAAACATTATGCTACGTGAAAGGAGCCAGTCACAAAAGACCATATATTGTACCAGTGCGTTTAAGTGAAATGTCCAGGATAGGAAAACTCATAGAGACAAAAGCAGATTAGTAGATTAGTGGTTGTCTAGGACTCAGGGGAGTGGTTGGGGGGAGAGTGACTGCTAATAGGTACAGGGTTTCTTTTTCAGGTAATGAATATGTTTTATAATTAGATTGTTTTGATACTTTCAAACTCACAAACAAAATAAAAACCATTGACTTGTACTCTTTAAATGAGCAGATTTTGTGTTATGTGAATTGTATCACAATAAAGCTGTTCTTTAAAATAAAAATAAATATAAAAAAGAGAAAAATTTTAATTTGTTACCAATACATTAAAATCAATTCAAATTATCTCCTCCTGAAATCTATACAGGATCATTCAAGATCTGTCTCTGCTTACTTCTCCTTCCCCATCTCTGATTACCTATCCATCATTCATTTTCTCTAGTAAATCAGTCTCTCTTCAGCTCTGAAAATTACCAACATTAGTGTATCTTTTCTATTTTAATATCACTGCACAGTCCATGTTCTCTGTTCTCAAATATCTTGACTCTTTATATTACTGTTTCTTTGGCATTGTTCAAGTTCCAGCATGGATTTATCAACTCAGACAGGTTTCCTCTCGCCATCCCATCACAATCAGTTCATCCTCAGCTTAGCTATCAGAACATTGTCTTCATTATACTTCAGAGGATTGTTTAATTTTTTAATCTGTTTATTGTCAGTTTCCTTTCACTAGAATGTAGAATGTGGGCTTTATGAGCATAAGGACCATGTGATCTTCACTCACTTCTGTATCCAGTGACTAGTATTATACTTGACATGAAATAGGCTCAATTATTAATTGTTAAGTGAATAAAAAGCAAATAACATCTACCGCATTAGCTGTGCCTACCTAGCACCTAAAATCTAACAGAGAAAAAAAAATTCTGGACTAAACGTCAGAATGAATAGTAATTCTGCTGTCAGCAGTGACTGGATAAATAACTTTGAAAGAGATTTTTAAGTCCCGTGTCCCCATTTTTCTCCACTCCAAAATAATGACCCTGATACCTGATCTACCGACAATACAAGATGGATAAAAATTTCAAATAAGATAAAAAATGTCAGGCTTTTATAAATCATAAAATGATATTCAAATAAGAATGATGTTGAAACAATATACTGAGACACTACAAAGCAATCCTAGTAATTCCTTCCTTGCTATCATTGGATTTCTTTCCTCTATCAGGAATCTCTTAGTCATAGATAACAATCTGGATCTCTTCTGTATACTCTACTTCAAAACAAAGGTTAGCATTTGCTTTGCCATTGATTTTCTTTTAAGAACAGTATTACCTTTCCAATAGATTATTGTCTCTACCCACCTATCTATTTGCCATCAGAATTGAGTTAAGCCTTTGGAAAATTCACGAGTATAAACAATTTGACTTGAATGCCTATTTTGCCCATTCAGTTTGCTTTCATAATTTTTATAAAGACTTCTTTTTTTCTTTAAACCTATAATTTAAAATGTCTGAATGGCAATGACAATGATATACTCATCACTATAGTAATACAAAGGATGGTTTACAGAACATGTTCAAATATATTATGATATATGATTTTGACAATAACTTTTATCTCTCTTTACAGATGATAGCATTGATGATCAAGAATTTTAACATTTTTTCTTTGGTGCACAAATAAAGTAAGTAAAGTGCGCAGGATTTAAACCCAAATGTATTAACACGTAAATTCCTCTTAAAGAATTAAAACAGACTCCAGTTTTCCTAGCTTCATCCCTTACTTCCTTTCCTTTTTTTACTTTTATCTCTCTTTTCTGCTTTTTTTTTCTTTCACATTCCACTTCCCTGAAACTCAACTGGCATTAGACACTTTATAGACAGCCCATAAGTCTTACAAAAATAGTTCTTAAAATAATTGTTCTGATAGCTGCCAAAATAAGATTGTACCAAAGATTCTGAACAAGAGACATGAAAAACAAATAATCTCCCAACTATACCAACCACAACTTCTACAACAGTTAAAGATGAAGAAAATAGCAACCTGGGAAATACCCCAAGTTGCACCGGCTCTCTTCTCTCACAGAAGAGAGTGTAAATTCCAATCCAGAGTAAATTTCCACAACTTATCTGTAACTTTCAGGGTCTAAGTGGTGGTGTGAGGAAGGATTTTGGTTTCCATTTCAAAGGGGGGAAAAAATCTAAGTATGAAGTTTTAATAAAAACATTATTTAGTTTCATTTGTTTTAATGATTTGAAAGCATGTCTTAGTCAGCTTGGGCTGCCATAACAAAGTATCATACTGGGTGGCTTAAACAACAGAAATTTATTCCTCACAGTTCTAGAGGTTGGAAAATCAAGATTGAGATGTCAGCTGATTTGGTTTCTGGTGAGAGCTCTCTCCTTGGCTTCCAACAGCTGCTTTCTTGCTGTATGCTCACGCAACCTTTCCTCGGTGCATGCGTGCATGTGGATAAACAGATCCTTCTCTCTTTCTTTTCTTATGAGGCCACCAATCCTGTCAGATTAGGGCCCCATCCTATGACCTTATTTAATCTCAGTTATCTCCTAAAAGCCCTATCTCCAAATGCAGTCACATGGGGGGTTGGGGCTTCAACATATGAATTTCAGGGGGACATCATTCAGTACATAGCAAAGAACATACTGACTTTTGTCACCACCATATAACCTTTAAAAGGATTCTGTCTGGGAGCCAGAGAAATTCCTGGAAAACATATGTATTATCTCACAATAATGATTGTAGAACACCTTACATTCTTCTTACCAGAAAATCAAACAAGACAAAGTTTGTTATTTTTAGATAAAATTGACCTTTCAGTGCAAAATGAATTGGCACTCAACGGTCTCTTATGTAAAGCACAGCTAATAAAAGGAAAAATGAAGTGATTAAGGAACACTTCTGAATTAGGACTTGGACCATAATTATCCACAAGTCAAGACGAAAACTATGAATAATGAATATCATATAAGAGAGGTTAGAGATAATGCTGGAGGAAAGTGTTGTCTGACTTAATTAACAATACCCAGATAAAGAGTTTTCAAAGGGAGAAAGATTTGAATTTCTCATTTGCTGTATATATTTTCTTAATTTATTAAATAATAGCTTTCTTGGCCAATATATAAATTTGGCATTGTTTTCTGAAACTTTCATGAGTCTTGTACGTTAGTTATTGCTTTTGATTCACGATAATACCTGCATTGAAATTTGACCATTGATTGACAGTGCTACTGGAATTTCAGCTTTCTTGTCATTTTCAATTAAACCTGTGAAACTTTACACTTTAATTTATGATGTGTGTGGCATTTACGTCTTCATACATTCTCATACCACTCTCAGTTTCTCTAAGTAAATAAAATAGGGATCAGTTCATTGATTTCTGAAGTGTTTTATAAACTAGAAATTCCCTTTTCAAAACTGAAGGCAGCATGAGCTGCAAAAGCTGATTTCTTCTCAATTTTCTGCACATATAAGATCCCTACAGAAGTGATTTCTGAACAGCTGCATCTGAAAGTGTATTGCTGTTCTCTCTTGTGTAAGGGAAACTTCTCCATTTGGGGCTATAATTGTAGATATTCTTATCCAGAGTCCATCAGGATTACTCACCCAGTGTGAGGGTGAACTTTCAGCATCATATTTTATGGAGAAAAAGAAATTACAAAGAGAAACATGCCTGTCTTTTAGTTCATGGAATTTCAATCCCATTCGGGACATTGACATTAAATTAATTAAAATAAAAACTAGAACTGAGGAAATAGAGGATCACTTTTTTCTATAATAGTTTCAATCTGCCTTAATTGAAAGAAAGTGTTTATAATAGGTTTTTATCTAATAACAATTCAACCTGAAACATAAATGTCTCTACATTAATAGACCATCAACTGCATTATTTTGCATTTTCAAAAGCAAGCAAGTCATCTCTACCAAATCAAATACAAGAGTACATATAAATAAGGCAAGATTCTGTTTAATGCAAGTGGGAAAACAAATATTTTTAAAGTCAATTATTTGAATATAACAGGTAGAAGTGTGGTTGATGTTGTTTGCTAAGGTACAGATATCTTTTCATCCTTTATTTTATAACAATATGCATAGCATAGTGTTGATATAATGAACATAAAAATGATATATTTTTTAAGAAAAAGCATTTGTCTTCACACTAAAACATTTATTAACAACTACCCCTCACTAAAGAGTAGCTACAGGCAAAGTTGGAATTTTGAAATTCACCCACATTAGAATTTTTGTGGCCCCTGGACAACAATGAAAACATATACTCCCTCCAACTTCCTAACTGGAACATTCCAAATGGCATTAATTTATGGTTTTGGAAGCTAATCACTCTGGCCTGGAACTAGGAATGGAAAATATTTAACTGTAATATAAATTTTAAGAAAAAAAATCAAGCAATATAAAATAAGGCTGAGATAAATTTTATCCTCTGAAAACCTCCCACACTGCACTTTATAACCAATTGGCTGCAAATATTCATTCAAAAGTTAGTTTTAGGCACTAACTCTGCAATTGCAGAAATATGCAGAATAATACTCAAGTTTTAGCAGTAACTAGATTGTTATTTTTAGTAATAATTTATTATTTTTTAAAGATAATCTATACGGAGCTAATAAGTAAATAAATAGTTCATCTATTTTTAGGTAGTATAATGATAGTATTAAGTAGTATTTCTCCAAAGGGATATTTTCTGGGAAAGCTGTATCCATTAAATTCAAATATCTTACAAACTTCAAGAAAATGCTATCAAACCCAATAGATACACGAAATAAAACTAGCAAGAAAGACCGAGAATGATCTTTCCCTGATTATTCTATTCCCTCCCCTTTGCTTTATGCTTGATTTCCTATCACCTGTGTCCTGAGTTAGCTGGCGTTTAGACAAGGCTCTATTAGCCACAGGCAGATAATCAATTAAGAACTCCCAGCCCCTATAGTTACTTTAATTTGTTAGATAGTAATACTTATGCATTTTAATTGAGAGTAGTGGGTATTTTGCAGGTGGAGTATTTTAGCATAGGGGAAATGTAGCACACACACAGAAAGTATAAGCATGTAAATTAACAAAATCTGAGTCTAACAGTGCCCCCCCCCAAGACCATTTCAGATTATTTTGTCAAGTTTGAGATTTTTCATATTACATTTTATTAAGAGTTTTTTTCTAGTAGGGAAGTGAGAATGCTAGGATTTCCATTTACTGGAGAAATAAACTAAATTATTATAAATATTTAGCCGACTAGAATACATTGCTTACCAGGGCTCTTCTTTCTGTATCAAGCAATATCTTCTGCTTTGTTAATTTAAATATCATTTTACTACATGGTAGCTTGTGTACTCAGAAAATTATTGCTTATTTTGTCTTATTAAAAAAACATGTACAGAGGGATAGATAATTGAAATTATCAATGATATAGAAAATGTAGTAATTGGACTCTTCTAAGTTAGAATGTCTAAAATTGGAAGGAAGTCTAAAATTTGTCTCACTGGTAGTTGTAATCCCTCCATTTATTTCCTGTGGAAGTATGGAAACATCACTTTAATTTTGTACTTTAGCTTCAAGTATCTAATGAATATCTCTATATGATAAAATTCAATACCTCTATACCATGTGAGGAAAACTTCTTTTACGTTATAAATTCCACTGGAAATATAATAATTGAGAAATATTTTCAACAAACTTGAAACAACTGAAGTAAAATAATATCTATTAGCTGTACAAATAAAAAAGAAAATATTGCCAATATCAGAAAAAAATATTTACCATAATTTTTCATTGACAACCCAGAGTAGAAGCCACTGAGTCTATATGCAGATGTGGCATACAGCAGTCTGGAAACTCCAAATTTAATTTCCATTCAAAGTGATTTAAAATGCAATTCCATAGGAATGTGTGATAACATATTTGCTAAAATGCCTCTCAATCTGTTTTAACAGATGTTGAAAAAGAGCTGTTTCTTGTTTTATAACCACCAAAATATATGGGAAAAAAGTTCCAATAATTTTATTATCAAGGCCTGAAAAAAAAGGAAAAAATATATAACAGAGACTTTACAAATTTGGCACTATATAATTCTCAAATATTCATTGAACTTACAAAAGGTGCCAGTGTTGTGGTTAATACAAAGCAATAGATATTCTAAACAAAGTAGCTCTATCTGGCTGTGAATTATATTTTTGTTATGCATCTATGTGTCTGTATTGTATTACACCTCAAACCAAACTATGTGATATTATCTTGGAAACTCCACTTTTTTATATTTTAAAATGTTTTGAAATACCTCTACTTATCCTTGGAACAGAAGACTTTTCTGTGAAGATCATCAAACAATTTATAGGCCAAACAGTATCTCGAAGAAAGCCTCTTACATGGCACCATGATAACCAAAAAAAAAAAAAAAATCTTAGAAGACAACGTTGGAAAATGCTTGTGCATAACAAGCAACATAGTTCTAAAAGTCAAGTCACTCAGCCTGTACTAATAAGAAAAATCCTCCTGATGAACCATCTAATTGGGTTTCACAAGGCTGTTTATAGCTAATCCTAAACACACTAATAGGAATCTGAAGGGCTATACTCAATGTTAGTTTTGCTCCCTTTAGATCTTGCTTGTAATTACAGTTTGGTCTTTAATTATTCTGCTTCTCATTTTCAATTTATGATTAAGACCAGCAGCATGCCCTAGAGACGGGAAGTGCTGAGATGGACAAGGAATAAAAGGAGGGACGGCAATTCCTTTAGCCTATTGGTTGAGGTGGCCAAAATGGATTCTTGTTTTGTTTTTAAACCAGTTGTTTCAGAATAAAAATGAAGAGAAAATTACTCCAGGAAACCAGAGTATATCTTTCCAAATGCAGGAAGAGCAGTATTTTCATAATATTTTTAGTATATTTTATTGTGAGGCTAGTAAAGAATAAGCCCATGGATCCCGGACCCATAATGCAGTGTAATCCCGACTCTGTGACCTCCTGGTTTCATGACTTTGGAAAAGGTTCTTAAGTTGTCCACGTTTCAGTCACCATGCGTTTAAGAATAATACAGCACAAGTGAAAAAGTTGTTTTGTCGATTAACTCAAGATGTGCAAACGATGTTGAACACTGCCTGGCATATTGTAAACCCTTAAATTTATTTAAGATGTTACCACTGTTATTGATTAAAGTAGTTTTGATGGTAATGAGAAGATCTTGATAATTCCAAATTGGAGATGTTTTCAGTTGACTAACACCTTCTTCAAAACAAATAGAGCATAGAATTATATAATCAAATATTTAAAGAATAAAACCGAGAAGTTTATGGAGAATATAAAATAATGCTTATGACTTTTAACTATTTTTATTCATGTAACAGATATCATGTTTATTCAAATAACCACTTAAATTTATGGCATAAATTTTGTACACTGCCTTCACATCCTAAACTAGAAACATCTTTCTAAACTCTGCTTCAAACAAACATCAGTTAATTGTGACGGAGGAGAAATGGAAAAATCCCAACAAAAGTATTAAAATGTAATTAGACTCTAAGAGTATCACATATGCTTGACTCTTTAGTGATATGAATAATGAAATAGGTTTAAGAGATTAACCGGACAGTATAAAGCAGTGAGGATAAAGCCAGGATCCGCTGAGCAGATGATGTTATTTTAATGTCAATCAGGGCAAACAGAAACAGCCAGGACATAGGGACATTTATTGAGTCATTTGTTTTATCACGTGGTCTAAAGAAGTAAAATATTGGGCATTAGTTACTCCATATAAAAGACTCATGTAGGCCCATTTGATGTCCTAAATCATGTCCCTCGTGGAATTTGCAAGCTTTCTCTAGTCCCTTTTAAGTGTTTGGATCAGTTTGATGTGTAAATTATGGGTGCTTCTAAGCCATGATTTAAAACTCTAGTCACTTTGTCTTTCCTGATGGCCTAATACGCAGATGGAAGTAATCATTCTCTTATCTAAATTCTTGTTGCATTATATCCATGAATCTCCCAATGCCTCTCATTATCATACTCTAGAGATTTATGTAACACTGTTTGTAAAGAATGCCACTGGTCCTCATAAGCTTTGATAGGAATGAGGCATGCTAAACTAAGTTAGCTCAGATTTAATTGCCGTGTTACCCTATCTTGAACACTGTTGAGCCCCACCTTTTTCCTGGAAGATCCCCAAAGTACTTTTGGAGTCTCAGTCCTGAGTCCTCGTGGTGCCGAAAAGCACAGGTGTCTATGGCAAACAGGCCTGGTGAGTGTCTTCTTTTTATCACACATTATAGAAAGGGCGGTCATCATACAGTCATATATTTCCTTAATTTATTACAAAATTGTTACTTCGGTTTTCACTGATAGCCACTGCATCCTCGCAGCCTCAGAAACAATAGTAACTGCTAATATTTATTGAGAACTTGTTATCTTACCATGTACCAAAGACTGGTCTAAGTTCTTTGCACGGATTATCATTATAACTCCAAATCCATACCCTTTGAGGTAGGCACTATTATTTTCACTTCGTGCACTCTTTCGTAAGTGGAGAAATTGCGTCTCAGAACGGTAAAGCAATTTACCTCAGGTCACATCCTTTCAAAGTGGCAGTGTCAGGATTTGAACCCAGGGGATCTGACTCCTGAGCCTGCCGTCTTCATTACTGGAAGGAAGGAAGCAGGCTGAACTGGGAGCAGATTGGAGTATCGGCCACTAGACTCTACTCAGAATCTTTTTTCCCTCTGCTGACTAAGCTTATGTTACTAGGTCCATCTTCATGGTCAGTTTTTCTTCCATTGGATATCATCCTAAGAACTCAGAAACTGCAAATAAGATATCACTAATGATAGCCCATCTTTTGTCCAAACCTCCAGAAATTTATGGCTCTTTTAGACTCAAATATGAATCCCTCTAAATTGAGGGTTGGCAAAAAATTTATATGAATGAACAGATGGTAAATATTTTAGGATTTGCTGGCCACACAATCTCTACGGAATTTACTCAACTCTGCAGTCGTAGCATAAAAGTAGTCACAGATAATGTGTAAAAGCAGGGCCTAGGCTAGCATGGGGGTGAGTTATTGTGAGGTATCCAGGACACACGATTTAAGGAGGCACTCATTTTCAGGGTCATTTGAGTTCAGGACCCTGAAAGTGAGTGTCTCTTTAAATTTTGTGACTTGGGGGCCTTACTTGTCTCATCCTGGTCCTTTTCCTGAGTATGCAAATGCATGCAGCTGTATTCCAATAAAACTTTATTTACCAAGAGAGGTGCCCAAGACTAGATTTGGTCTTTAGTTGGTGGCTTGCAGACTTCAGCACTATAGGCACCTAATTTCTCATAGTGTCTGACAGTTGACTCATTGCTCAAATATATGATTCATACCTGAATCATCCTGTATCTCTTAGATTATGTACAAGGGCATCCTGAGTGTGATAGAAAGTCAATCAATACAAATAAAAGAATGTGTCTGTACAAAGGCAAAAGCTTTTACAGCCTTCGAGCTTGTTCAGTTCTTAGTAATTAACAGAAACACAAGTAACTCCAAGTTGGAAATCTCAGTTGGAGAAATAAATTAAGAGTGAGAAACAGGTTGTGTTGCTTCCTATGTCTCATAGAGTCAGAGGCCTATTTCTTGCTTGGAGGATATTGGAGAAGGAAGGGGAGACAATGTAGCATTTGGGCTTCAGAGAAAAGTAGGAAAAAGAAGAGAGAACCTGGATTGCAAAGAGAAGTGGGTTGGAGGAGAATATGGCAACAAATTTGGGCAAGATAAATAAGCACAAAATTAGGAATTATAATCAGAACCCCAAGCAGCCAGAGTTGGATTTCTCTCCACAATACCACTCCTGCACACTTAGACAGGGGGTTCAAACTTGAACCTACAATTGTTCTAGCCAAGGACTGACATATTGCCACATAAGTTTGTTGGATTTGGGGGTAGTCTTACAAAGAATTCATGAAATGTTTTCTTCCAATGCAACGAGAACACAAAATGGATAAAATACATTGAGGCATTTGGTACCTAAAAGTCACCTATTAGTGACTTGATTTTTAAAGACATCAGAGAAATATTCAGAAATATAAAGGTTATAGAAATTTTGGAGTCCTACACACTGGGTTTTGCAATCACACATCATTTCTGGTGCCCATCATTGCTAGCTATAGGGGGCAGTGTTACCCAAGAATGGCAGAGGTAGAAAAGAAGCACCTTCAACATAGCTTCTCAGGTGATACCACATGATGGGAAACAAAATAATATATGAAGGAAATGGTAGATGGTGTGAAGTAATAGACATAAGTTATATGTTATCCCACATGTGGAAGCCTCCCAGGGATTTCCAGAGGTAAGTAGGAGGATGGATCATTAGAAGTTTTATCTTTTCCATGAACATCTGAGATAAAAAACCAAGAACCATGGGTTTCATAATGATCAACATAGTCAGTCAAAACTATGTGTATCTATTATAAGCATCAAATATTTTTAAACCACATAAATAAAGAAAAAGAAATCTCTTCCTCTAAAGCCCCATACAGTAAAATACATAAGTGATGGATTAAAGTATATTAAATATTATTTTCAATAAACTTCAGTTTTCCCCTATTTTCCCTCCAGAAGTGGCATCAGTGCACACTTGAGACTTGTGAATTCTTTTACCAACTTGATTTTTAAGGACATCAGAGAAATACTCATAAATATAAAGGCTATGAGAAATTTTGGAGTCCTACACGCTGGTCCTGCATCACCCACGATAGCCCGCGCTGGAGGGTTAAACAAGGTAAAGTTGCCAAAAAAAAGGATCCTTGGTAAGGCTATATAGTTTGAATAAGCATAAAAATGAAATCTCATTTGCTATAGTTTACAAATCAGTTTTTAAAATTATGCCACTGGGCACTGTCTATTTTATATTCTGAATAGTACAGCAAATTCTGAGGGAAAATAATCAGAAGAGAACATCTATACTATAACTGGGATGTATCTTATTATACTAATCAGCTCTAATAAGGAAACACATATAATTCTTCTTTTCAGTACATCTGCTTGGTGATTCTCACAGCCATGATAAACTTGGATATTGGAATCGCTAGATTCTCTTTATTTTGAATCCTAGGAGAGAATAAGACAGAGTTTGCTAATGTCATTTGACAATTTAGAATAGTTTAATATATTTGAAATTAAATATGTAACGCATGAAAATTCTTATGCTTTGTTTGTATGTTTTAATTCTCCCTAAAAACCCAAGTAAGAGTCTGGGTTACCTTGGGTCCTCTCGTCTAGAACTCTAATTAGACCCAGTAGGTAACTTTAACTGAACCATGTGAGCAATCTGACTGATTCCCATTAGCTGAGCCCTAATGATAATATGCTGAATTTGGAGAATATCTCTCATTGCACTCTGTCAGAAATAGAAAAAAGGGCAATCAAGAAGTCATCTCACAAAAATAAAAATGCAGAGGTAAGATGGATTTTGATGTCTTCTAAAAACCTGTTTTCATTTTCTTTCTCCTTTGGAGCTGACTTCTTCACCCTCAGAAAACACATCCCTTCTTTTTCAAATTACATTTTGCATTGTGTGCCATTTCAGTAAGTGATTAAGTTTCATGTCACTCCTTAACTGGCTGGGAGAGAGTCAAAAAGTGGTTCATCACAGGCCCAGCACATAATGTGCATTTTTCTTTTTTTATTTACAATGGTTTGTATATTATGAGGATATTCAAGTGACCCTATGCAGAACAAGATGACCATTTCTTTTATTAAGTCAAAAAAAAAAAGTCTTGGTTGCAGAGCTAAGGGATTTTGGAAAGTTTATTACAAATTTATAACCCTGTTCTTTCTAATAGGCTTAAAATAGCAGGTCTCTTTTATAGTTCTCCTTTTTGCCCTTACTTCTCTACTTACTTAACTGGTATGAATGGATAGTGTTGGCAAAGTCAAATTGGGTCATATCCCATAGGAACTCAAGTTCAGAACCTTTTTTTCTCTTTTATATCATCTATGTTTTATGATGGGCATAAGAGAATTTATAAACGTGCCCCTTCCTGAGATGGGAGGTTAGCACAATACAATCTTTTTTTTTTTTTTTTTATCACCTTATGTATTAGAAATTGTAACATAAAGTAGGATACAAACCATATTTACCAGAAAAATCTGACCACTTAAAAATCTGTTAACACAGTTGAAACACACTTGTGAGACTTTTACAAGTATAAAATAAAAACAAAAACAAATTCTAGCAATGACCTCATTAAAGAGCATTGCTCCAAGGCATCAGCTCTCGTTAACTCTACTCAACTGCCATTTCTGTGAGAAAGTCAGTTGACTGGCTACACAACATGAGTAGTGGAATCTCATGCCTAGCTCTGGGCTCTATAGGGCAATCCAGATAGGCATCACAGATCTAGACAAGACTTTGCAGTCTGGTGAAAAGGAAGGAGGTAGATTGATTGTAGATCTATAATTAGCTCTGTATCAATCATGCTCTTAGGTTTAAGCAGGCTTGCCCATTCCAGTTTGCTTTACCTTGAAACGGAAATTAAGGAGTTCTGTTTTTTCAGAAATCCTTGAGGATTCAGTGAATCAAAATATTTTGTGGGATTACAGATTCATTGAGTCAAAAATATCTTATGGAAATCAGATGTGCAAGAGGATGTGTATAGGAATAAACAGGGGCAGAAGCTTGAAGAAGAGATTCTTACTATTTTTTTAAATAGTTGACTTATATCTGAGCATAGAAATGAATAATTTTTAGCTTTTTTACTATGGAAAATTAAATCCCAAGTCTACCTGAGATTGATTTATTCATTCAGTATGTATTTATTGAACACCTATTTGCCAAGAGCTAGGGATTCATCTACGAGCAAAAACAATCATTACTGTTTGTGCTTCAGGCACCTCGTGCCCTTGAACAAATAAAATATTAACCAAATAAGCAAAAGAAAAAATACATGAGTTATAGGAAATGAAAGTTACCTGTGTTGTGATAAATAAATGGAAAGCAATAGAATATATTGGAGTAGATGAGGAAGCCATTTGGTGTAAAACTAATTCAGCCTGACCTTGTTTTTCCAAAAAGGCCTGATGTGGCCTGTTGAGCACGCATTGTATATCTGCTTTAAATATTTACTATGTCCCAAATATAAGAATGATGCCCTTAAAGATAGGGATGTAACTTCCCCCATATTGGCATTTCCTGTAGGATAAGCATCTCTCCCTAAACTAAGAATTAATTACTGACTTGCTGTGTTCACCTTGTGACCACTCACCTTGTGACCACCTACCTGCTGTATTCACCAATCTGCTGAGCCAGCTAAGCAATATCGTGACTATTGTAAAAGGGACATTTCTATCATATGTGATGTATGCTCTTTGTTCCAACTCAGTATGTAACCACTCTGTACACTCTACTTCTTTGATGCCCTTCCTTTCTTGGGGAAGGAAGGCCTTGGGCTAGTCTTCAGATCTGGGTTCATAATAAACTCATGACAATTTTGACTTATAAAGATTGATTATAGATTATTTGTGTCAACAGTCCTGAGATTGATTATCTGACAGAGAGTTTCACCTAATTGACAAATAAGGGAATATTTGGTAGAGAAAGTGACATTTGAGTTGAAATATAAAGAACAAATTAGAAATTCAAAGGATGCATTAGGTGAAGAGGAAGAGAGTACTCTAGGAAGGGGGAACAGCATTAGCAAGAGAGAACAGGTAACATTTAAGAAAGTGAAAGGAGGCTAGTGTAGATATTAAGTAAGGGGTGGAGGTGTGGTGCAAGATGAAGATTGAAAAGTAGGCAGAGGCCACACCTGCAATTTCCTTTGGGCCATGTTTATATCTTCTTTACACCAAAAGCAATAAAAAGATACTGAGTGTTTTAAGTATGGATGGGTGTAGAGCAGGAGATGGGGATTGACACCATTAGCATTGTATTTGGAAACGTGGAGGAAGGTGTTAGGAGATTAATTCTGTAACCCAGACAAAAGATACTCCTTTTGGACTAGGATATGGAGGGTGAGATTTAGGGAACTGGATAGTTCTGAAAACTATTTGGGATATAAAATGGACAGAACTTGATGACAGATTACAAATAGCGGGGTCTGGGAAATATGGTTTCTAGGTTTCCGGTTTGTGAAAATAGTTGTACATCCACGCTACTAAATTGATAGAGATTCTGGGATGTGGCAGTATTGGAATGTTGGGCTGAAGATAAACGACAAGAAAAAAAAAGGAGACCTATGGAAACATGTGATGGTAACAAAGTAATACTGTATAGCACTCCCCAAAGTTCTTTAACATATACCTCGCATAAAACATTTTATCATATGTATCTTTAATAAAAAATAAATAAGGCTAAGACAAGTGACACAGTCAGGTTTAGAATCTAGAAATGGTGGTCCTAGATTTAAGTTTTTAATAGTATGTAGCAGCCTCTGGATTTTGAGGGTAGGATGCTAAAAGACTATAAATAAAATAGCCAGGTCCCATCGAATCTACCTTACATATTTGTATAGAATGATCTTATCTCCCAATTCAGTTAACATATTTGCCTCCCAAGTGTGGAAACATGACAATGATTTTACCAGATCTTTGAGAGTAAACCAACGGAAAGTCTCAGAACTTTTGAGACCTTAAGTACACTATTTAGTAGTCCTTTATTTTTCCCCACTCACTTCCTAAGCATATGCATCATCATTTCATCTAGAATACTAAAATTGTTTCCTAGTCAGTCTCTACTATTTACTTGTGCCTCTCTCAAATACTTTCTCTTCTGACTTACAAGTTATCATTTAAAAGCACAAATCTTTTTCCTAATTAAAACCTTTCAGGGCCTCTCGCTGCTCTTAAGAAAATAATTCAAATCCTTCTCTGGACAATTTTGTCTATGGTCTCTATGCAATTATTAATAGTTCCTCCTTTCACTCTTGAAAATTCAGCAACAAATATATATTCCCACCTACCTTTAAGTTCTTGCAGAGTTTGGCCTCTGCCTGCAACACCATCCTTATCTCTTACCTCTCACTCTTGCTGCATCCACACACTGAATTTTACATCTCTCACATGCTCCTTCCTTTCACAGTACGCTTGGGCATGCCTTGTCTTCTGTCTTGTATTCCCTTGCACCTACCTCTGGTGGCTCATATTTGTGAAGTTAAACACTACTCAGCCTTTAAATATTAAATTAATAATGAATTTTTAAATAAAGTAAAATAAAACAAACTTCCTTGACCTGTCACATACTCCCCATATATAATAAAAATCTGGCCCTAGACTAAATCAGATACCACTGACATGAGTCTCCATAGTTCTCAGTATGAAACATATTAAATAATAAATTGCATAACTTGTCCTTTAGTGAGATTTTCTCAGGCAGAATATAAACTCCATGAGATCAGAACTAGGTCTGTCTTATTTAATATTTGTCAAATATAAACTCCTCGAGGACAAGCATTATCATCTCTTTCTCCTTCACATGGTCTCTTCAGGGGTCTGATACGGTTCCAGGCAGATGGAAGGCTCTCGTTGAATATTTGCTGAAGGAAAGAATGAAGACAGATTCAAGGAGAGAATGAGATACTCAATGTCTGAAACTAGGAAGTGCGAGTTTTATTCTGAGTCAGGAAAAGTTGGTGATGTTATTTTCCATTAAGCAAAAATAATGATGGGATTATTACTTAGGCAGTTCCTAGAGTATGACACGTGTGGTGTAAAATGGGCAATTTACAAGAGACAGCTCAATAAAACCTGTGTGGAAGTCCAACAAAGTACTACCAAGCAGACATCATTGTCTGAAAGAAATAGATAAAAGTCATTGTTGAATGGAAGTTTGGAAGGTCCCTCTAACTTGCAGTGTATTGGGGAGCAATCAGAATCAGGGAGGCACATGTTCCTATTCAAAGATTTATGCCCACTCATTTCCCCCATCTTAGCCAAAATTGGCATTTGATTCATTTTCAATTGACATGGATTGATAACTGATTTTCTGTAAACATTTTTGTGTGTATTTGAGTCCATAAAATAATTTTCCACTTAGTAATGGGTGCAATTGGAGAAGTAGCATCTCTTGATGGGAGTGCCGAGGCAGGGTCTAACACATAGGGAAAGAGCACTTTACCTCTTTATGGTGAGTTGTCAAATATTTAAAAGTATTACATTTCAGAAATAGAAAACCTAATTATAAAAGTTTTAATTATATAGAACAAACCATTGCGATCAGCTCTTTAAAGTAAATGTTATGGTACCCAATTCTTATACACAATTTGAGTTCCTTTTTTTTTAAACAACTGCATTCTCAACATCATCTACAACTCAGAACTATATTCACCTAAGTAGCCTGGAAGCAAAGGCCAAGATATAAGGTAGCCAATTAAATATTTGTGGTTAGAAGAACGGAGCTCATAAAGCTACACATACACACACACATACCATGAGATATGAAATAGTCTTTTTGTAGTTTCTTTAAACTACATTGTTTCAAAAATATATAATTCTGAAAGATAGAAAATATTATTTTATTTGAAATATAGAAATTTCCTACTGCTTTGACAAAAGTTGTATTTCTATAAAAGATGCATCAGTGTTGAAAGATGTGAATACACTTTAACCTTCCAGGGATAAAATGGACAGTAAAAAATAAAATACAAACAACAAAAAAGTGTTGTAATTCTTATATTTGGTAAAACTCAGACTTTTGAGGAAATTTTTTTTTTTAAATCGTGAATGTATATATTCACCAAGATTCAGCGTTTGGCCAGTTTTCCCTTGTCTAGATAGTTTGAAAAACTTATTCATTTTGATGGCTTCAACTTTACTTCTATATGTACATTATAAATTAAATTTAAAGTATATTATATTAAATACATATATTTAAGGCATTAAGGTACATATCTCTTCCTTGATCCTTGTCTCCAAATGCCAACTGATGATTCTCACTTGGATTGCTTTCTCTCATCTCAGTTGCAGCATAGCTTAATCATCAAGCATCATCCTCCCACATTCGGACTTTTTTATTCCTATTGAACATAATAGTTACTTTAGCTCAAAATTCTATGTTTTTTTAATCCTTTACTTTCACTAATTTTACTCCCAGCCCTGATAAATCTGTAACATTAGATACTCTCTATATTAAACACCCTTTGAAGCCAGGCAAGTTACAAATAAGTAAAGAAGCAAATGAATTTACCAATAAATAAAAACAAAATCTGTTGTTACATTTTAATAAGCAGGGATAAAACATTTTGTAAGTACATTCTCTTGATTAATCCTTCAGAGCGACTTGAATCCATCACTTTTATCCTTGCCACACTGCTTCACTCGAACTCAGAGCTTCACACCACAACGATTCAAGTAAAACCTTCATCTCCTTTCTAAACCACACTCTACACCAACCCCTGACATATTCATCTTACCTAAAACGAAGCAAACAAACGAAAAAAGAAAACAGAGCAACATGAAACAACAACAAAAACAAAAACTTTATTTTGGCCTCTATAAAGTGTTCAAAAACTTAGCATCTTGCTGACTCTTAACTTCAAATTCTTTTTTTGGACTTTATACTACAATCACACTGGGAGTTCCACTGCTAACTGTGCTCTTATTATCTTGCACTTAGGTTTTCATATGTACTGTTTACTGGCAGGAGCAGTCTCCTCTCCCCTTCTCAACTACCAATATGCTGATACTCATCTCTCAATTCTCAAGTTAGAGGTGGATTTCTTTTCACATCCTCCTAGAAACAGTTACTGACCCTCTTCAGTACAACTCCATATCTCAATACACTTAGTTTGTCAATTTTTTCCTCTTATACTCTTCATTTAAACTAATTGAGGGTGCCGATTAACGTTTTTATCTTACTATTGCCTTAACAAACATATGTTCAATTCATGCTTCAAACTATACTCAGTGGCAGAGATTATACAGCTTGGTGTTCTACCAACTAATTTTCTGCTAAAGTTCTTCCCTTGACTCAAACTGTTCTATCTGATCTTTATGCTTGTGTTTTGCATATCTAAGATTTACAATTAAACCCCTTCCTTAATTTCTATACCTCGCAAATCGTATCTATACTTGGGCTCAGAACCGCACTATCTCCTGCTTGAATTTTTCTGCTAATCACAACAGCAGGATGATTTACACTGCTGTTTAGTTAGGAGTTTTCAATATTGAATTATATTTGTGCTATGTTTTCAGGTGAATGTGTGTTATGTCTTCATATAAATTGCAACCTCTTTGAGGTCAAAAACCGGGACACAAATAAGAATACTTTTTGTGATATCTTTTTGGTATCAGAAACAAACATGTCTAAGTGCATTTCATTCAGTATATGATTCAATATAGATTTCTTAATTTTCAGAATTTTAATTTTTAAAAAGTTAATATGAACCATCTACTTATATCCATAATAGGGTAATTCATATTGAATGAGCCCTCTCACTTTAGATCTCTCTCAACTAGTAGCTGAAACAAATATAAATGAGGTGAGCATTAGAATTAACATGACCTATTGTATAAATGCACTTCCTGCGCTGCTGTAGAGGGAAAGGAAAAAAAAGCAAAAAAAAAAGATCTTGCTGAACAGAAAAGAGAGAGGCTAGGATTCAGGGAAGCTAAAGTAGCTGGAATTTGCAGAGTAAAATAATGGAGAAAAGAACTACACAACTACACAAAGACAGAGCTTTAGAAATACGTATAAGTCAATCTTTCAGTTTGAACCTGTTGATAAGTGAGAACCCTGTTCACTGCAGTTTTCCTACTTTACTAGAAGAGACAATGACAGAAACTGGAACTACAAAGAGAAAATCTGCACTATTTATTAAATTTAATAAATTTAAGTTTATTAAAATTAGCCCTGCACTAATTACCAGGGCTAATTTTAATGCAACTATTTATAAGACTACTCCAATAAAAAATGAAAACTTCAGAACTCATTCTAGATTTGGACTGCAAGTGTAAACTCAGACTGTCAGTGCAAGTGAGGATATATGCTCATCTGTATAAGTATAAGCCTCAAAGGAATTAACAATAAGAACAGGCTTTAAAAAGAAGAGGGAGAAGACAAAGAAAACAAGAAAGAGAAAAAGAACATGAGGTGAGAGAAAAGAAAATCTAGTATTTGGAGGCCATAATGAAGACAGAGCCTCTAGAATGAGTGAGATATCACTGCTTTGTCCAAGTCAAACCAGTTTTGTGCTGTTACATGGGAATCTACTCTTCACAATTGGATAGATAAAGAAAAAAAATGACCTTGTAATCCTTAAATAGTTTTTGGATTATGTTGAATTGAACCCAATTTTAATAAAGGAGAATGGCAAGGACCATACAATGAAGTTATTGCATATGAATAGCAAAGAAAGGAAATGGGAAGATTTGTTTGTAATGAGTTGCATTTAAACTTTGGAAGGGAATGAATTAAGTATAAGCTAAGGGCCACCAAGGGATTTAACTAGAGGGAAAGTGTAGCACTAGGAGGAAGTTAATTTTAATCTCACATAAGTAAAAAGTTTTCAATAGAAAAGTTGTTTAAAATAATATATACTGCCATGGACTTAGTCATTAATGTATCCATTTATTTCTTTATCAATTAACATTTATGGAGTGTTAACTGATAGGCATGATGAGAAAAATGAGTAGTTCTGACCTGCCAGAAACTTATAGTTTAGTGGGGGATATTACCATATAAAAAAGATATTAAGAAATTAAATATGTGTGCAGGACAGTATACACAATCACGTTGTAGCCAGATGGCCTGCTGTCAATTCCCAGCTTAACCACCTGTTTGCCTTTGGGGAAGTTAAAAAATTCCTACAAGCTTCTACGTCTCATCTGTATAACTGTATAACTAGGATAACAAAATTCACTATAAAGTAAAATGATGAAAGTTTAATGTGTTTTGCTCAGAGACTGGGATATAGAAAGCAAAAATCAGTACCTGTTTTCTGGAAGAGAGAACCACTGAACTGAATCTTGAAGGATGAGGAAAATTTAGCAAAAGGTAAAAAGGCATTTATGTAGAGGAATTACCATGGGCAAAGGCATGGAGGGGTGTGGGCTCATGTTGCACTGAGATAATAGAACATATCAAATTATCAGAAAACTGTGGAAAAGAGTATCCATATATCTAACTTAGATGTAGCATTTTATAACGGTATACACAGATAAAATGAAGTTTTCACAACTGTGGGCCACAATTCAGGCAAGTTATACAGGAACATAGAAGTGTTTTCTCTTGTAATATTAGTTTAGTATGTTGCTTAACTCAAAATATCAATGGTATGTTCAGTTTGAAAAGCGAAAATTATAAAGGAATATTAGTCAGATCATGAGTTGCTCTGGTGTATTTCAGGAAATGTTAAACATAGTCATGAAATCATATTTGGTATCAATACTGTGTGTATTGATGTGCTCACCAAATAATTACATGTAAGGATTAGGACAATTACTGTAACTTCAGTGATACAATTTTACAACAAACCAATTCAAGTCTTTGCCCATACAATGAGTAATTAATTTATAGCATTTACTACTCTACTCTAACAGTTATTACAATAATTACCACTATTTCTAATGAGATTATTATGTAATTATTTAATGATATGCAATTGTATATGTATATACATATGTGTGTGTGTGTGAATGACAGTCATAAATCACCACGAAATAATCTGGTATATGTTTAACTTGGCATTGGGTGTAAGTTCTATGAATTCGGATACTCTTTACTTTGTTCACTGCTCTTTCCATATTGCTTGAAATAGATCCTGGACTTTTGTAAGTGCCAAGAAATATTTGCTGAATAAACAACTCGATTATATAAAGAGGACCTATCCCTTAATTCACCAGGAGTGTGATCCAGGATGACAATACTCATGTTCCTACCAATGCAAAATTAATATGCAAATGAATCCTTATGTTCAGTTTAACTTCCTGCAGCATTTGGGAAATTAGCAAAAGATAAAATTTTCTACATTAAATTTATATGCATTCCATAAAATACTATCAATTTTAGGTGCTAACCAGAAATTATTTTTAAACCCACAGTATCCACTCAATGTATTTTTTTAAATATTTGAATATGATGTTATCTACCTGAAGTGACATTTTCTCTTGTAAGGTGAAGTAAATTTGAGAAAGAAGGGGTGAATTGAGTATTGCAGGTCGAAGGAGATAATGTGAGTAAATTACAAAACAGTAAATACGTGTGGAGTCCTGTGTTGTACAATATCCTAGTCCAATTTAAGAAATGAACTGTTGATTCAGTGGCAATTTTCTAACTTAAGTGGTATTCCTTTGATAAGTATCTAAGCTACACAGATTTATTTTACACTGCCATCTCCTGACTCTTGTAGAACTTTTGATTGCAATCATTACACCATAAAATTACAGACTCAGTGAACGTGTATTTTCAGCATGTGGCCTGAATGTTTTTATTTTCTTCTTGTGTTTATTAGCAGATTAAAATGCTGATAGGAGGAAGATAGTCTAAGAAAATTCCCATGAGTTGATTAGAGAGAAGTGTTCTGAAACACATGGGAAAATGGAAGAAAGATATAGAAATTTGGGCATTATTTTTCTTTCTTATACCATTTTAGACATGTACATACAAAAAAATTTAATGAAAAAATATGTTTGCAGATGTTAAATAATTTTCCTACCTTGCTATATACTTCTAATTTCATATATAAGGAGTAAAATAGAAAGCTTATAAACTAGATGATTTTTACTAATATATAAACTGTTCTTTCAGGGAAAGGAAAAACCCAGACCTCTCACTTGGACTGAATCTGAGAACCTCTGAGTGGTTGCTGAATTGTGCTAGGGTGAGCTTTTGTCTATATACTAGTGAGCAGCATCCCCAGGAGTGCACAACTAAGAACCAAGAGACAATAGCCCAAAGAGTCAAATACGATGGTTTGTGAGTGGTGACAGCCAAAGATATGGTTTGACTCTGAAATAAAATCTCTACAAAGGAGGATACTGAAAAAGAGTGAGCAGATTCAGAATAGTAAGCAGGAGATGAAACTAAGAAAGAATTGCTTTAGGTAGTCGTACACAGTGGGAGAACACTTTTTTTCAGAGTGCTCATGACTTTGCTCACGTTCTACCAAAAGATACTCTAGTTCTATGAAATTCTTCGGAGGAAAAAATCAAGCTTGTCAATAAATGGGAGAAAATATCATCTCCTATAACCCAGTGGGTAAAAAAGGAATGGAATTATTTAATCTATAGAGGAAAGTAGAAATAAAAAAGGCTTAATATGCAAGAAGACGTCAGTGACATGCCAAATCAAATCAAACATTGTTTGACTTCCATTAAAATACCACAAACACTAGCTGCTGTGGTCTCTGTTAGGTTGACTGTCTTGCATACTAACTCAGAAGGAGGCATTGAAATTGAGATTACCTCTCTTTTGCTAATGATTAAAATGTAAAGTAGCATGAACAGAGAAATAGCTAAAGAAAAGTGATCATTTTTATTGTTTAGATAAGAATAAGGATATTTTAAGATTCCATTCCTATAGTAATAAATCTCTACAATGAGACACTGATTGACCATATTACAGGTTTTATTTATTTTTTTCATGGCATCCGGCTTACAGTGTGGGAATATACTGTGCGTATAATAAATAGAAGTAACTAGTAAAGGAAAATAACCAACTGAATCAATCTCCTCTAATTTTGTAGAGGAAGCAAAATCAACCAACCTGCAAAACAACCAACCAGTCAAACAAAGTTCTTTTGTTCTTTTGGGGAGGAACCAATGGCTCTCATACAAATCTGAATGAATGGCACTCTGACCTCCAGTGGAGGCTGAATTAGAGTAGTAGATTCTGAGCATCCCTGTGTTTAACAGCCACTGTTTCATAGCCCTAACACCTTCTAAGGGATTATTAAGGTCCATGGCACATAAAGTTTTGCTTTCAAATTAGTTTATAAAATGTCTACATCACTGAGTTGCAAAACAGATCACTGAACTAGTAAAGACCCTAATCCTCACAGTGCAATGATGTTCGACTAACATTTTCTCTCTTTCATGTCTTATATTTAGTTACTCTAATGTGTGATGAAAGCTCAATTTGGTTGTCTAGCATAATAATAATTTTTTAAAAGATATAAACAGATCAAAAATTTATAATCATTTTCCAGGCAATACAAATTAGGGAGAAACTAGAAAGTGAAATGATCATATGCTGTATATGGGAACCAGGAAAACGTAATTCATGAACCTGTTTCAATGAAAGTTCAAGCCTATGCAAACCTTTTTTAATGTCTTTGTATTTTACTCCTGATTTTATTAATTTTTCGTGTTAGGTTTATATAATCATTAAGACTCTAAGAAAGTTACTTAAATTACTCATTTATATTATCTCACAACTCTTCCAGACGCTACCAAATTTCCGTACTTTGCGTTATTGAAGAGTTATTGAAAAACCTGAAAGACTTGTTTATCCTCACCTCTTCCAATCCTCACATCCCATCCTTTCTTGAATCCACACCAATCCGGTTTTTATTACCCATGTCTCCACTGAAACTATTCTGAAAGATATCAATTTTGAGTCCTACTTGATTTCAGCACTTAGAGTTGGCAATGGTTGTTCAGCTCCCCCTCCTGAAACATTCTCTTCTCTTGGCTTACAAGAACCCATACTCTGCAAATTTCCAGGGTCTTTCAGAACCTTCTTTCAGGTTCCTTTGATTATTCCTCTTTCTTCCCTTTGTATATTAAGATGCTCAATTGCTCGGACTATGAACTGCTTCACTTATTTATTTACATTCAGTTCTCAGTTTATTTTTATTATTATAGTTTTAAATTCCATTCAACTGCTGATAATTCTTCAAAGCTACATTCGTAGCCCAAATATTTCCTATTAAATCCAGATACATATGTTTGTTTCCCTTTAATGATTAATAGTTTCTCAATTTTAACATCCAAATCTAAAGTATTGCTTTTAGTCACCAAATCAGTTCTTCTCCGTGTTCTCCATATTGATGGTTGCTAGCATCATTCATTCATTTTGCTCAAGCAAAATTTATCATATCAATTTCCTATGTTATCCAGTCTAAAATAGTTCTCTTATCACAATCTTCACCAACTTTAATTTGATATATACACGTCAATGCATTTATTACTACTGGCATGATTATATATTTATTAGCTTATTTGTATACTGTCTATCAGATCTTCCCTAAGATATAAGCTCTATGAAACCAGAGGTGTTTGCTTTCTTTTTGACTATTTTACTAATGCCTAAAATATTATGGAGGTTGAGTGTTTTTTGAATTGAATGAATTAGTATGCTCTAGAGGCATATGATGTTTTTACTTTTCAGCATAAAAACACAGCTCCTACTTTGAGGGAATTTGCTATTATATGAATCTTAGTGAGAGGCAGGATGTGTATTCCAGCTATGCAAACTTTAGACTCCAGATTTGTCTTCTCAGTCCATGGATCTAGATGCCCAATCAGCTTCCTAACCCAGGACTTTAAAATAAAAGGAAATAACAGACAATCACAGGATACTTGGAAATCATTGACTCTGCAGAGAAATTACTAATTGTCTACAATTTTGTTAGTGGCGTTGAGAGCTTGGCAGGGTTACCGGTGGTTGATGGTATCAGCTGTGGCTGCATATGGACTAGATATTGTCCTCCTACCTAGACATCGTTTGCTTTTGGTGCATTTTCTGTACCTTAGTCTTTATACTTCTAAGTCTACTGCTTATTTTGTTAGAACTCACTTGCCACTTAGAACAAGGAACCATAGTTATGCATTATCTTTAAGAATGTTGGGCCTACGACAATAGAAAGTATGATGCTTCATTTTCTTTGTATATATACTCAAAAGTGGGATTGCTGGATCATATGGTAGTTCTATTTTTAATTTTTTGAAGAACCTCCATACTGTCAACCATAATGGCTGTACCAACTTACATTCCCACCAACAGTGCACAGAGTTTCCTTCTCTCCACATCCTCACCTACACTTACCTTTTTGGTAAGAGCCATTCTAACAGGTGTGAGATGATATCTCATTGTGGTTTAGATTTTCATTACCCTAATGACTAGTGATGTTGAGCACATCTTCACGTACCTGTCGGCCATTTGTATGTTGGCTTTTGAAGAAATGTCTATTTTCAGCATTGTTCACAATTGCCAAGATATGGAAACAATCTAAATGTCTGTCAACAGATGAATGGATAAAGAAAATATGACACACACACACACAGGAATATTATTTAGTCTTAGAAAAGAAGAAAATTTTGCTATTTGCTACAACATTGATGAATCTGGAGGACATTATGCTAAGTGAAATATGCCAGACACAGAAAGACAAATGATGAATGATCTCACTTATATGTGGAATCTAAAAATGTCGAACTCCTCAAAGCAGAGAGTGGAACGGTGGTTGCCAGGGACTGTGGGGAGGGAGAAATGTAGAAATGTTGGTCAAAATGTACAAAGGTTCAGTTATGCAAGGTCAATGAGTTCTGGAGATCTAATGTACAGCATGGTGATGATAATTAACAATACTGTATTGTATATTTGAAATTTTCTAAGAAGAGAGATGTTAAATCTTCTCACCACATACACATACACAAACAAAAGGGTAATTATGTATAGTGATGGATAAGTTATTCAGCTTGATTATGTTGATCTTATGCATGCGTATATATATAAATGTCAAGTTGTAAACCTTAAAAAAAACTCATTAAAATTGTAAAAAAAGAAATATGATACAGGGAAATATTCATTTTTACATTCTCTTAAATAATAGCTACTACAAACTTGTATATCAAAAATTATTGCATATTTATCAAATATCAAAGCTAGACATATCTCAAATAATTAAACTACTATTTATTGTTTTATGTTCTACAAAAGTCTGTGTTAAAGGCTTTTCACACAATACATCAGTTGAAAGTGTTATATAAGATCTTGCTATTACCTTTAATTTTGTAGGTGAGAAGAATGAGACAGAGTGAACAAATAAGATTATGAAATTGGTAAATTGGAGTATTTACTAGATTTTTACTACAGAAAGTGAATACACCTGATATCAAAAACAAATGAAGGCATGCTATGATTTCAAGAATGTCCCCATGGCAACAGAGCTTTTTTGTGTTTCAAAATTTTACAAATCAAAATATACAAAATATCATGAGATAAGCCTTCTGCTGCTAAATCTGTTCAAGCCCCAATTCAAACCCATGAAGTCAAAATTGCCATGTGACTCTCTATAGTTTGATAAAATAAAATAATTCTCAAAATAAATATCTGGTCCAAGATCCTACTTTCACACAAATGTATTCTTATTGTCTCCATTTGTTAAAGGTTAAATGACTTGCTAAAGTTATACAGAGGACAGAAAGGGGCACTAATGTTTATCCAGGACAAAAATATGCAAAGTGCTTTCCTATCGACAATTCTGTGAGGAAGATATTACTACTTTCATTTTAGTTATAATTGTAGATGCTGAGGCTCAAAGGGCTTTGAGGAAGTTGCCTAAGCTTACAGAGTAAATTGTGGAGCCCTAATTACATCACATGTCCTTCTGACTGAAGCCCACACACTCTTAATTCACCTCCAAGGAACAGTTCACCACCCCCACACAACTATCTCCAACCGTCTACTAAACAGCACAACCATCTGAAAAAGTATCTGAACTAAATCTTCAAATCTTGGCATATATACATTTGAAAATATCATAGGAAGTTTTTTTCTCATTTAAAAAATGGAAACAGACTCAAACTTAGACTCGTTGAGTGTGAATTCAACAGCTTATTATTTCTTTGAGACTATTTTATTCCTAAAATTTTTATCACTTTTGAAACTAAGCAACCTTACAAAATGCTGACATTAAACAAAGAGAGACAATTTTCAAGGAGAGCTGTTTAAATATTCTGGGTAGCATTTTTCTATCAGTTAAAGTGTAAAAGTTTTTTCCACTCCATAGTGTTTAGCTGGAAGGAAAGAAATGTCCAGAACTTAGTACTAAGGGCAGGGGCAAGTGAAAACATAATCTCAGAAAAATTCTGAATAAGATGAACTGAAGCTGCTACTACATTTTCTTCTATTAATATCAAAATCATTGTTTCTACTTTCATTTATTTCCTTTCCTTTTAAACACTTTAGTAAGTGGTTGAAGAAATACTGCATTTAACATACTTGATACAGTGTCTAGCATAAAGTAAATGCTCAATAAATATTAGCTATTATTATTTTATTAGCCATCATTGAAGCATATATTAGCTCTGCTGAAAGCCAACTCCCTTAGAGTTTTATGATTAACTGCATAATAATAGTGGTACCATAATAAGTGAATAGAAGAGAACATAACAAGAGAAAATGAAGCTTGAATTAAGCCAAAGATACTCTGAAGCTTTTTATGTAACCAATATTGTAGGTCATTATAAACTGAAATCACTTTCATTTGTGGGCCAGGCATCCTGGATATTAATATGCAATTAATTTTCTGCAATTTGGTTCCTTAATCCACAAACCGACAATGATATTTTTGGAATAGCATTGTCCTAAAGTAAATCCATAAGTGCTCTATTGAAAAGAAAGAAGGAAAGAAGGATGGGAGGAAGGAAGGGAAAAGAAGTTCTGCTCTGCTCCAAAATGTATCTTTTGAGACTCCTCCTGCTTTCCTAGCTGAATCTGTCTGCTGTACTTTAGTTTTAATTTTTTGTCTTATAGTCTTTGAGGAACTTTTGGATCAGTAGCAATAGACTTAAATTCTATATATGCCCTTTCTCTACCTCAATTCACCCAGAACTCCTAACAGAAATATGAGCTATTGAAATTTTATAATTTTTATAGTATGGAATCATTTGAATTATGTGAATTAGAATTTTTGACCCACCAAAAAAAGGCAACATATTAAACAACTAATCAACAGTTCAAAAGCTAATGGAAACAGTCAAGATAACTATTTCAAGCTCAGCTGTTACCCTACTATTTTATTTTATTTTTATTTATTTATTTATTTTTTGTGAGGAAGATCAGCCCTGAGCTAACACCCATACTAATCCTCCTCCTTTTGCTGAGAAAGACCGGCTCTGAGCTAACATCTATTGCCAATCCTCCTCCTTTTTATTTTTCACCCAAAGCCCCAATAGATAGTTGTGTGTCATAGTTGCACATCCTTCTAGTTGCTGTACGTGCGACCGGCCTCAGCATGGCCGGAGAAGCGGTGTGTCGGTGCGCGCCCAGGATCCGAACCTGGACCGCCAGTAGCGGAGCACACACACTTAACCACTAAGCCACGGGCTGGCCCTACCCTACTATTTTAAATAGAAGGGTTCAGTTAGAGTTTGCTCACATACAGCCTTAGTCTTCTTTAGTTATTCAATTTTGTAAAGGAGAAATTAGCTATGGTTAACCTATGTTAACCTCCAGAGTTCGAGAAAATTTGAGATATAGGCAAGAATCAGTGATGAGACAATAGAAATTATTTAAATTGCAAGTAAAGTAAATCTATGTAGTACTTATTTATAGATACACAGCAGCTACAAATATGAGATAATTACCCTCATAGATATCTTCAAAGATGTGAAAAATTATGTTGCTTAAATATTTTCCAAAAACGAATACAGGATATAGCTGGTAGTTGGAAATACGAGCTAAGATTCAAAGAACTGAGACTGTTTTTGACTTTTTTACCTTTCATTTACTGGCAGCATGGTTCTTTATCCCATGAATCTTTCTGTCTCCAAACGACGCATGCCTCAGTCTGTGTGTTGCT
This sequence comes from Ceratotherium simum simum, assembly GCF_057802395.1. Classification (NCBI taxonomy): domain Eukaryota; kingdom Metazoa; phylum Chordata; class Mammalia; order Perissodactyla; family Rhinocerotidae; genus Ceratotherium; species Ceratotherium simum. The sequence goes on along the minus strand of NC_141907.1, from coordinate 26,443,206 downwards.
ATCACTTCCCTCCTACCTAGTTATTTAGCACAGTTTTAAACACCAATTCACTCCATCCTTGAAGAATTTCTTCTACTTGTCTTGCTTACAAAGAGTCATTATGGAACACTTTGGAATAATCCCAAATTTTCAGATATAATGAGAGAGAACAGGTGCACAGAGAATGAGAAGAATTCATTATGCACGTTATTGGATTTTTTTTTTCCATAGCATTAGTCTAATTCGTTATATCCATCAAAATAAAGCCAGGTTTCATAGTAAAAGACTTATCTCTACATATTTAGAAAGGGTGAAAAGAAGAGTCCAGATGAGTGAGTCTCACAATGAGCTAGAAGTATAACACCTATGAAGTATTCTCTCTTTATTTACTAACTGGTCTTGTGACTTTGGGATGTGACTAAATATTCCTGACTCCATCTCTCTTAATGTGCTCAGTAGAAAGAAGGAATTCAAACAAGTGTGAATTAAAACAACCTAACAAAAACACAAACTCAAATGACTAGTTCTAATTAAATTACTATGATTAAATAAACAATGATGAAGTTTTCTGTGTGGAAGTATGTGTCTCATCATTATGTATAAATAGGTAAACTGAGAAATTTCTATGTTTATTTTATAATCTCAATTCTACATTAAGTGTTGTATAAATACTTACCATAAAAATACAAAATTTTCTATGCAGTATGTATCCGAGACAATATAAAGGTATTTGGGCGTTTGTAATTCAGTTGTGTGTTTATTTTATAAAGTAACCCAAAACTATAAAACTATTTCATATATAAAGTCAGAAGTGCATACTTTTACTCAAATTACAAAGAAAATATTCAGTCAATATCATTATCTTCCTTAAAGCTACACATAACAATTTAGTATTAAATTTGCTTTTGACTAGCTACTGATTTTTTTTTTCTTTTTTTGCAGAGGAAAATTCAACCTGAGCTAACATCTGTACCAATCTTCCTCTATTTTGTCTGTGGGTTGCTGCCACAGCATGGATGCTGGTGAGTGGTGTAGGTCTGTACCTGGGGAACCAAACCCGGGCCGCTGAAGCAGAGTGTGCCAAATTTAACCACTAGGCCACGGGGCTGGCCCCAAGATGATTTTTTTAAAAATAGAAAATTCCCTCTATTAGAACAATTAATTAATACTAATGAATGTATATTGAAAAGAATTAAATATTTAGATACTTGGTAGACTTTTGAATATAATATTTAGAAAAAAGTATAATGAATAGTGATCTTCTTGAAAATATGAACTTTGGCATATTAATGTTCTGACTATTCATTAGTGTAACAGTTTTTCCCTTTCATCCATAAAGTCTAAGCAAAGATGCAAAAATTAATTTTTGACTTTAAAATAGTATTTCATAGTCACTTAAACACTCAGATAGTAACCCAAAATGTAAAAGCTAGATATATATGCAGAGGCATAATGGCAAAACCAGATGTGTGGAGCCCTATCAACTGATTCAAATCCTGGATTTGTCACATGTTAGTTGTATAAAGTTGTAGGATCTTGGGCCTTTTATGTAAATTCTCTGTGCTTCTTTTTTTTTCCCCCTAAACACTGTGATGTTGATAACATTTTCCTCATAAGATGATTGTAAGAATTAAATGATATAATCCATAAGTGCTGAACACAGGGCCTGGAATGTGGTAATTATTCAATAAATATTAGTTTGAATGTATTGAGTTAAATATATATTTAAGCTATCTAGGCAGAGTGTTTGCTATTATTATGTCTATGTTTCTGATGTTGATTTCATGATGATGATATTGATGATGATGATGTCAACACTTATTTGGGGTGAACTATGTTCCAGGCTCTGTGCTTTACATGCAATATATCATTTCAATGTTCCACTTAGTATAATAAATATGTTTAAAAATATTTATAGAGGATACAATTCATGCTAAAGTTATTATTCAGTCAGTCAGAAAAGATTGGAAGTAGATATCGTGACACCAGAAGAGAGTTCTGTGCTGAAGACAAGAGTGTAAGAACTTAAACTAGTAGGTTAAACTTGTAGAGTGGAAAAGAAAGCAAAAACAACAACAGAGTCTATCAGGAGCCAATAACGACAACAATATTTATATGAAGGATACAGAATGAAGACCCTGAATGTGAGACTGAAAAGATGCTGGGGCCAAGGAGAGAGTGTTTTAAGAATAAGTGAGTAATCCATATGCTCAATGTTTGTGTTAAGGTTTAAAAAGTGTTCTTTGGATAGAGCAGCAAACGGGTTATTTTCTAAGGACTTATTGGGTGGACATAAGATTGCAGTTGGCAGAAAAATGGAATAAAAGTCAGGTTAGACAGTGATTCAAAAAGTTTAACTTTGAAGAGAACTTTTTCAAAGATACATCAGCATCAGGAAAAGAAACAAAAAATACGGGGTTGAAAGAGTTTGGTTTTAGATGAGAGAAAATTGGACATACTTACATGCTACTGGAGAAAAGCTGAGGATAGTGAGATGATACCTAAGGGTTGTTAATTTATAAGGCAAGATATCTGAATTGCACAGATGGGAATGGTATCCATTAGTGCAGTGGTTCTCAAATGGGAACCATACCTATCTCCGTATCTGGAAACACTATTGATTGTCACATCTGGGAGTGGGGTGCTACTGGCATTTAGTGAGCAGAGGCCAGGGATGCTGCTAAACAAGTTATAATGAAAAGCCATCCATAAAAAAATGCCAAGAGTGACAAGGTTGAGGAGCCATGCATTAAAGGCACAGGTGAAAGAAATGGCCTTATAAAGGAGGAGTCACTCTCCCAGGAGAGGGGAGATGAGAAGCTGTATCATTTGGAGAGGAGGGAGTTGTTTAAGCCATCTGATGACATTAATGATAAAGGACTGTAGAATAGAGACAGCCACGAATAGGTTTTAAAAAGAGCAGGAAAGTAGTTGGTTAAGGAAATATATGAAGATTAGCAGATGGTACTGAACGCCAGTTTAGGTTGTTAACCATGAATTTAAGGGCAGCAATCTTACAGTTTATATATATTTCAAAACTACCCAGGAATCCTGATACGTGATTCAAGAAGACTGTGGATGGTGTGCGATTTGAGGATTTTCTGCAGGCATGAAATGGAAGGCTAAGAGGGTGAGAGTAAGCGTAATCATATTGTGAGAGTGAAGCCATGTAGATAGTGAATTGATATAAGGAGATAGCTGAAAGTTGGAAAGTAAGTCAAGTCAACAGACTGGACATTATGGAACTGGCATATTGGGATTAATTGGTGACCATTATTATTTAAAGTTTATAACTTATTGCTAACTACACTTTAGACTGTTACACTTCCAAGCTTTTTTTTTTTTTTTTTGCTGAGGAAGATTAGCCCTGAGCTAACATCTGTTGCCAATTTTCTTCTTTTTGCTGAGGAAGATTGGCCCTGGGCTAACATTCATGCCCACCTTCCTCTACTTTATATGTGGGACGCCTGCCACAGCATGGCATGATAAGCGGTGCATAGGTCTGTGCCCAAGATCTGAACCTGTGAACCTCAGGCTGCCAAAGCAGAGTGCCTAAACATAACCACTACACCACCAGGCAAGTCCCCCAAGCAAATTTTTTAAACTGTATGATTTATCAATGATTTGACTCATTTTGTACATTCATATAATTTCCCTAGTGACAAGAAATTATTAAAGTTATGTTTTATATAAATTATATCAATTTTATATTATATACTTTAACAATAACGTGGAAATAAATTCAGTCAAGTTTGGTAAATATAGTCTTTAGCATACATATCTATAAAAATTAACCAAATGTATTTTGAATATTAATATTATACAATTATGTTTGTCAAAAAAGTTAAATAATGAAAAGAGAAAAACAAAATAAAATTTCAAGAACAGGAAAATTTTTCTTTTCTTTTTTGTCTTTCTAAAAATTACAAGTTCAGTCACAAAGAAAATTTGAATAAAATATACCTGGAATTGTCAGGCAAGAGGAGGGTGTTGAGATATGTAAGCACTGACCATATTCAACTGTTCTGTTATATTGTCCTTCAACTTTTGTTTTTTGAGGGTAAATATTACTTATACTTTCATTTTAGAAGTATATAAATACTTGCTAGGTCCTTAGGATACATCAATGAACGTGAAAAAGAAAATACCTGCCTGAATGGGCTTTACATTCTAGCCAGGACAGCATATAATAAACAGATATGCAATTGGATATATAATATGATATCAAATATGATGAATACTATGAAGGGAAATAAAGCAAACTAAGGAGATAGAATATAACAAAGTGGGGCCTGCTGTTTTAGAATCACGGTCTAAAAAGGGCTTTCTGATGAGATTACATCTGAGCAGGAACTTGATGTCTGTGCATTGAACATGCAACATAAAGAACTGCCTGTAGGTTCATATCATAGTCCCTTTTAGCTTTAGTCTATAAAACTACAAAGTTTCTCTGTTTTTCTAGAGCCCCAATGAGATTGTCTTTTTTAATGTTACAAAAGTACTACGACATTATTAATAGTAAACAAGGGACATGGCAGCTATCATTTACTTGGTATTTGATTTTGAAATTTAGATTACTCTAAGCCAGTGGAAGAAATTGAAAATAAGCGTATTTAAATAGATATTTTAAAATATGAGACTGGGAAACATAAATTTGATAGAATATTCATTTTTCTAAGTGTGTAAGATTTCTTCTTCATAATAGTAAAAATCACAAAGAATGTGTGTGTATGTGTTGAGTGTGTGTGTACTTCCTGGTTTTTCTTTTAGCAATTAAAACTTTTCCTTGGAAATTCTAAAAGCCGTACTTAATTTTTAACACCTAGTAAAAGTGTCTGAAAAGTGATCCCCATTAGAGAAAGAATGATAATCTGATGATGGTGCCAGCAGGTGGTGCCATAATGAATTTTCTTTATGGAAGAGTACTTTCTTAACTATCATTTGTCCTTAGAGTTCTATTACACTATAAGTGAGAGTAATCCTCTTAGAAAAAGGAAATGACTATTAAATAATTCTTAATCTCCAGAAATGGCATCTGTATTTGGGATTATTAAATAAAGAAAAAATAAGAATAAGTAAATAAACTTTAAGAGCTTATCATCACATACATTTTCAAAAATAATGTCCTGCATATAATCAAAACATTTTCCCCTTTGCAATTAATTAAGTTTGTGGCCAAAATATCTGAATGCACTTTGTTCTGTAACAGAATACAATGAGAAAGACTAAGAGAATGCATGGGAGATTGTATAACGGAATACCATAGAAGAGCTACCTCTGGCTAAGTGGAATTAGCTATGTCTGGGAGGTATAATACCAAAACAGTAGGGTTATTCACTAATGAGAAAAAGAAATATTTATAGAATGCTTACTTTGTGCAAAGCATTGTGATAATTACTACCTATACATTGAGATATGGTTCCTGTCTTCATAAAGTTTACATATTTCTAAGTGCAAAGAAAAGTATGAAGATAATTTAAACAGATATATGAACAATTTCCATTTATATCCAAAACATCATGATAGCCCCATTCTGAAGGTTGAATTAATGCAGAAGGTTGTGTGTGTATCTAGGAGGGTAGGGGGTGTCCAATAAATTCCTGGAAGCAGGATATTAGTTACTTAATACAAACCAGAAATGCTAGGGCCCTGGACTTGTGTAAGGGCATAGAAATGGAGAGAAGAACGTGGATTGGAGAGATCTTTGAGGACTTGTTCATGGAGTTAATGGAATTTCAGTGATAACGAGTGATCAGGGAAGAATTCCAGGTTTTAGGTCTAAATACAGGATGGATGCTTATGCTTTTGATTAAAATATGGGAGATAGAAGGAAACAGGTAAATATTTGGGAGATGAAGACAAGTCGAGTTCTAGTTTTGAAATATGGTTTTACAGAGCGTAAGAGAAAGGGATCTGAGGATATAGAGTAGGCAGCTGGATCTATGGAAGAGGAACTCGGGAGGTACATGGGCTGGAGACTGAAAAGCCTGTTACTGATATGTGACTGATTTTCAGCCATTGTGCTTCCAGGGTCCTCTGTGTAACCTCTCGAGGGCAAATGCTCATTCTAAGGACCTACCAAACCCAAATTAACAAGTCTCTCAAGGGTACTATTAAAAGTTTGTTAATTGGGATAGGAATAACTGGCTTCTCTTAAGCAATTAATCCCCTTGGAGCTAACTGTGAGCTGTACTGTGAAAGATGTTTTCAGAGAGTCTGCTGTTAGAAAATCTTTTCAAAATATTGACATCTGAGCTCCTGGTGATTTGAACAGCAAAACTTTGACTTAAGATCTGACACTTTTGTGTTGCAACTCTCTAACAAGTTCAGGGGTCGGTAGATTATTCAGAATGCGCTTTTATGAAAATAATTATCCTTTAAAGTCAAGATAATGCAAATAGTTAAAAGGGTTTATTTCTTGTTACTATTTCCACTCTTATTTCACATTTGTTTCAAGTTTTAACTTGTGTGGACTGCTCATATAACAACTGTCTTTTATGAATACACAGATAAGTGTGGCTCATTCCTGTTATTGCAAAGCCTGTACAACAAAAACGCAGCCACTCTAGGCTCCTGCTGGCTGTATCAAAGACTGAATGCCCACTTCAAATGCCCTTACACTTTTCTCCATTAAGTTATATTCTCTTATCTCAAAGCTCCCTCCCAGGGAGCCTTTCTTGTCTGTGTGAGCAAAAGGGAAAGATCATATAACTTTCAAAGCACCAACATTCATCTTTCTGAATCACCCATTTCAACAGAATAGGGATTTATACAATAGGATCTGCTTTCACAAAGCATGATCTCAAAACACTAACTGTACCTTTAAAAATAAAGAAACTCTCCAAATTACAACTAAATAACGAAACAGAAAGATAATATGAAAGTCATCTTTCCTCTTTAATACAGTTTTTACACGGGCAATCAAATGGTTAGGACCATGGTTCAAATCCTTCCAATGAATAATAGCCAGATTTCACTACCAACGTGAAGTAGAAAAAAAAAAATAAAATTATTCCTATTATGTTCTTCTATAAAACAGTAATCCATGCAAAATCTCATATATATTACGTGTTCTCCATATATTGTGTCCTCCATTTTAGCTGTGAGATTGTCCATTTCCTAGGTAGATAAAGAAATAGATTTAGACTTTAAACTATGATGTGCCTCTGAAAAATCTATTCATTCCACAGTTAAGAGTAATTCCAGGCAAACAATTGCTGGGCATATTACAAATAATATTGCTTTAATTGGCTTCACTGTCAATATGCCTACTAAGTAGAGATGAGAGAGAAATCCTATTAAACAAGAAAAAATAATATGTTAGTGAATTTTTAATTTCTGATTTGCAAGATTGCCTTAGATTATACGTTTCTTAGATATTTTATTTCTATGTTTTATTTGTGGTGCTTAGCATATTATAGAGATTTGACCAGAATTAGTGATAATAATGAGGACTTCCTTCTGGTTAACAAATACCTGAGATGGAGTAACATGAACAATTTGATAAAGGATGTGACACTGTAGTAGTTAATGGTTAAACAGAAAAGGTTACTCCACATTATTTACCATATTCTATCCTCTTACTGAAAACATGTCCCATGTTAAACAAAAATGATCACTTTAATTTTGAAATGTTATATGTTTGCATTTAAAAATCTAAGTCTTTACACTTGTGAATGGGATATATTCTCAGATATGTGTTATTTTTTGTTGTTGTTTGTGATAAAATATTTGGAAAAGACAAAAAGATTATTTGGGAGACACATGCTGGTGATATGTAGTATTTGACTTATCAGATAATTGCCAATTGTTAATCTGTGCTATTAAGAACTGGCTTTAGGCCTACAGGTTAAGGTAATATTCACCTCAATGGAAATATTTCCAAACTAATTATATTTTAATGATATGGAAGATGACCCATCAAATGTCTAGTAATATTAGGTTTCATTTGGCAAAGGAATATTCTTAAGTATCTTTTTCACCCCCAATATGCTCCCCCAAACCTGCTCATTTCAATTCTGAAAGTTTCAAAGTTGAGTTTTTAAAAAATGACCTACTTGGCAGCTGTTGCCGTTTCTTTGTCAAATAACTCACCCATTGTCTAGATCCCAGTGTGGGACATGTGGGAGGTCCCATAGTTTCTTTCCAGCTGTTACTTAGTCTGGGAAAATATTTTTGGTTTCATACAACTCCCAGCATGCAGTCTGCTCCTGACAGCCTCAATAAAATTCCATTTAAGCAGAATGAATTAAAAGTCAGTGTAACAAAGTTTAGAAAGAAACAATTAAGAACTTTTTCTGAACTGGCTAATGACTTGGAAAGTTTCGTCTTGAGGAAACCTGTCACCTTGCAGGATAAAATACCACAGGCAGCTTTGCAGCAGCCTGATCCTACCTTTTGCTTTTCTGAGAAAACTCTTAAAAGAGTTAGAAGAGCTTCTACAGAAATATCTGGAGCTTAAGAGCTGGCAGCATCTGCTCAGTATGATAACAGTAGCAGCCTTCTTGGCGGCAGTCTAAACCCTAAAATCCCCAAATATATCCTAGACCTAGCATCAGAGAAAAAAGATTGCATTAAACCATCATTTTTAAAACTTTCTAAAGGGAATCACATCTGAGAGAGGGCTGCAACTCTCTCTCTTCTCTCTTTCTCTCTCTCTCACACATGCACACACACACAAAGGTGCACACACAGTAGACAGGGAAAATAAGATGGTACAGAACAGTCAAAGGTGAAGTGAAAGTGAAAAATGTAGAGGGTGTTTTAGGAAACTGACTAAAGGGAACACAGTGGTTGCTTACCGAATTAATTAATGATGATAACTTGTGGATAATCAAATTAACACTGGATAAGCACTTTACTCATAAATATATATTGCCAAGAAACCTCAATTTTCAACAGCCTTTGCCTACTCCTATATCAGTGTGCCTTATGTATCAGCTCTGCCAAATGTGTATATATTATACTGTGTATCATTCCTCATCTGTGCTGCTACTAATTATACAGCCAGATTGTCTAGGTTTGAATCTCAGCTCTGCCCCTTATTAGCTGTCCCTGTGCCTCAATTCCCTCACCTGTAAAGTGAAGACAATTATACACTCATCTCTTATGGTTACTAGAAGGATTAATGAGTTTATATACATAAAGATGTTAAAACAGTGTGAAACACATAATCAAGATGTATAAGTACTGTTTGTTATTATTCCTCTTTTTTCAAATAATTTATATTGCTCACAATTATCATATGTTTAGATGAAAACATCAGCAAATGAGCTGCAAACTGATGAAGTACATACCAGTACATCTTATTGTTTTTCTCTAACGTGATGTTTTTGTTCAAATAAGTTAATACACCTGTTAAAATGGGAACACATTGACATCTTCCCTAAAGGATTAATGTTGTTCTCTGGATGTTGCACATATGTAAACATTGACAAGAAACAAGGCTTAGTTCTCTCTATTTTTATTATAGTATTTATGAGGGATATATTAGTGACTGTGTATTTAAAAAAACAGTGTAAAATAGGGGAAAATCTTACAATTTATCGAGCTCTAAGCACCAGTTTGTCATTGATTTCAAAAAGAAAAAAGTGTCATCTAAGCATAAGTGGTTAAAAATTACTTAAGGGCTCACATATATAGAATACAAAAAACAAAAACAAAAAAAATTCACTATTTATGGCTTTGAGCTATTTTAACAGGTTTCCTGGACTTTTCCGTTGTTCAATCCATTAGACTATTTAGAAACTATAGGATGACTAAAAAAAGGCCAATTTTCTCAAAAGTTGACAGATTTCAATGATTTAATAAATATTTTAGTCATTCATACTCAGCTATATTTAAGTTCCTCTGTTATACCAAAAATTGACAAAGAAAGACTAGAATAATTAGTTATGAGGAAATAGACATTGCAAAATTTTACTTTAAGAAGTATTTTTCTGAACACTAAGGACGTAAAGAACATAAACACATTGAAAAAAAATGACCAATATAAAAATAGGCTTCATTGGTTATCTATGTTTAATTGGTTTAAATATGATTGACTTAGGTTTGAAATGTGAGAAGAGGATGGTGGTTGTAACTTATATTATTGTTAATACTAAAATAGTAATAGTTATTATTGGTCTGAGTGGTTCAGTCAAGCCACTTTGTCTGGGGCTGTGGGAGGGCATCAAGCCATTGCTCCACACCCCCCACCCAACATCGCCGGCAGGGGGCGCCACACTAGCAAGGGAAGTTGTCAAGCTCCCGCGTCCACACAGCAAATTCTGCAGACTCTGGGGTAGGTGAAGACGCCCTTTCCCAGCTCCCCATCTATGGTTCCCATGTTCCTGAGGGAGCTTCAAAGATTTCCAGAGACTTCAGTTCCAGCTTCATGTCGTTTGTTTTTTTCCCTTAAATTCTCAGCAGCTGAATTTGATACGTTCCATTTGTAAGCCAAATATTCAAATATCTGGAGAGTAGCTTCGCACCTCCAATGAGGCTGGTGATAAAGCCCTATTGGTAGAGTCACCATACAGCTCTGATTGCCTGTTGAGCGTGTTGTTGATCAAATAATGCCTATTTATTATATTTCGAACTCTCACTCAAAAGTGCCCCAGTTTGAATGAAAAATTGCGTGGTTACTCTACCCATTGGAATTTAAAGTCTTAGCAGTTATAATATGCTTGTGTTTCCCTAAAAATGTCCTTGCTTTCAAGCAATGCTCCATCAAGGCGCGCACATCATCCCTGAGTTCCAGCCCTCCTTCACTTCTCTGTGTTGGTGCAGTAAATGGGACTGACATATTCTATAATCTTTGTTTGCCCTATATCGTACCTCAAAACTCCTTATTAGTAAGGATGTCCTGTTATAAACCTCAGCCTATGCCTCTCACTTTGTCCTCTCACTTGCCTGTGCCTTCCATTTCTATAACTCTCAGAATCTCCATAGAAATAAAATTCCCAATTAATTGTCCAAACTAGGCGTGTATTGGGAGAACACACAATCAAGTTTGCTGAAGTCTTTCTGTTTGGCAAAAATATCAGAAGAGGAAAAAGGAAGTAAAAGTAAGAAGTCCCATGGTGCTGATCTCCTTTCTTCTCTGGTACTTTGCATTCTATAAGTAGTTTTCACCTTTTTTCACTTCAAATTTTCAGTTGATTTTGTATTTGTCAAATATAGACCTCAATGTCAAGTTTGCTTCTATTCACTCATTTAATTCTAACACTTTGCCCTTTAGATTCAAAAGGAAAAAAAAAAATGTAGGCTGCTTTTGAAAAGAGTAATTGAAGAGAAATGGGATGATTTTAAAGAGCTTCTTTCTACAGGAAAATTATTGATGGAAAAGAAATGTACTACTTTAGTCTTCATTTGAATAGATGATATGGGCCACCCCAAAATTCTCCTCTAAATTCTTACAGAGAAATCAAAATATCTTTGGATTTAAACACACATTTATAAAAGTCCATGACTCTCTGTTGTCTATCAAATTAGGCATAAGTTTTAAATTCAGACATTTAATGTGTATCTGGTGTATTATCTTATAGTATTGCTCACTAATGAGAAAGAGTTATAGATACTAGGTCCTAAAATAATGGTTTGTTCATTTCTACACTTATCCCATCTTCCCAGGTAGTTTCCCAGGTAACTTACAACATAGCCCAGCATTTTCTATATCCAGTTGTATACATACATCCTTCCTTTTATGGCTTCTATGCCTCTTCTCAAAGTAATCTCTTCCCTGAGAATGCAACTATCAAACTTTTAGCTCCTGGTAAAAAGACTATTTACCCATCACTACTCATTTCAATATCCACTGTCTCCAATATGCTTTTCTTGACACCCCAGAAAATCTGATAGTCGATTGTTTTATCGATATATAATGATTTGCTTAAAATATTTTAGGGCTCATTTGGGGATCTTAAGTTCTTTGAAAGCAGGGACTATGACTTATTAATCTTCATTCTCTCTACAGTATGTAGAAACTAATGCAATGTAAATTATAGGCTTTAGATATTTGTTGAATTAATTTAGATTTTTTTTTTACAAAAAGTATATAGTTTTAGGTCTAACATTTTGAAATTAGCCTAATATTATGTCTAAAAATATTGTGCATGATTTATAGAACAGTATAAGCAATAGCTGCATATTATATGCATTTATTTATATCTTTCTATTAAGTGTTTTACAGTTTTACGTGATTGTAGTATATTAAAATTATTTCTTTGTGATTATGCTTTACTTTTACTATTCTGTTATGAACTTAATCCTAAGTTTTCAGGTCAAAAACCTGAGTTCCAAAAGTAGACTTTTCCTTTGAGAAAAAATGGTTACTGTATTATGAGACATATTCTAAGAAAACAAATATGCCATGTTCTCTTGCCATCCTCCTGCAACATTGTTCTGTTTTTTGAGGATAAGAGAAACTAAAAAAGAAAAACCTAAGATAATTGTAATTGAGATTTTTACAATAATATTTTTCAATAGAATAAAGATATTTTAATATAGTAGATAGTTAACAAAATACAATGCTCATATATCTGCTTTTTTATACTTCATATCCTATAATAGAATAATCTAATTTAAAATTATTTTTTTGGAAAAGAAAGCTGAGGTTGATGAGCATTTAAGCAAATGTTTATTTCTTAAAGTGGTTTACGTTTATACCTTCAAGTCTCTCTCCTGGGCCTCATCTACTTCTGCCACTCCTTGTCTATTTATTTATTCCACTTGGGTTGAGGAAGAGAACATTGTTTTTCTTCAAAAAACCAATGATGATTTCAATAGTTTTCCAAACGTATTTTCGAATGTGTTGTAGATAATATATCAAAAATATCTCTAAAACTTTATTGGTTCAGGAAAGTTGTGTAGTACCAAATTTATCCTGGCACCTATAATGAATTTTTAATGTACCAAATGTTCTTTTGAAGACTCATCTTGTATTTTGCGTGCAGCATTTCCATTTTCCTCTGAGAGTTTGAAGAAGAGGAAGTGAAGTCACTAAACAGTTTTCAGAGGTTAAATTTCTCACTTACAAAAATACTACTTGAACACAAATTGTACAGAACAAACAAGAAACTTTGTATGAGTACTCCCATTTGTGAAATATGAAATAGTCAAAGCTTTAGTGTCAACATTCTGTGATTAGGAATTTCTAAACTGAATAATCACCCTGTATAGAAATGAGGATTATTTAAACATGCAGGATTTTACCTATATTCTAAATATTACAGCCATACAACACACTATTATCTTCAGGTTAGTAAATGAAGTTTTACATCAGCTCTGGCAAAAGATAAAAATAAAGACTGAAGATGGCAATCTTAAAAGTTGATTTAAAAAATATCACTACCGACTCGTTTTCTTGTTAAGATTCTCTCATAAAAGTTGGCAAAGCAAATTGACATCATACATGTTATATGGGCATGTATATAAGCATATCTAATGGAGATAATATCATGAAATATTAAGCTGATATATTTTTATTCCTGCAGCAGACAAATCAGATTCCTCCAAAACCATTGAAGTATAATAGCTACTGCAAGGGGTAAGGGGCAAAAACTGCTTCATGAAGCAGGAAGAAATGATATATGGAAAGTCCTGCCCATTTGGAAAGAAAAGTAAAAGAAAATACTTCCTATATAGGAGACTATGGAACACAGAAAGAAGAGGTGAGGGAATAAAGTAGTCAGACATGAGTACACACACACACACACACACACACACGCACGCGTGTACACACACACAGACAAACAAGATTGGGAGATTATAAAAGAAATGGAGGTGGGGCCAGTCCGGTGGCGTAGCAGTTAAGTGTGCAGGCTCCACTTCTGCGTCCCGGGGTTCGCCGGGTCGGATCTCGGGTGCGGACAGACAAACCACTTGTCAAGCCATGCCATGTTGGCATCCCATATAAAGTAGAGGAAGATGGGCACGGATGTTAGCCCAGGGCCAATCTTCCTCAGCAAAAAGAGGAGGATTGGTAACGGATGTTAGCTCAGGGCTAATCTTCCTTACCAAAAAAAAAAAAAAGAAGAAGAAGAAATGGAGGTAAAAGAAATTTAAGATAAACTCCATTGCCCTTTTAGTACTCTTGAAAAAGTCTATTGCTGTGGACAGGCCGTCTCTAAAATAAGCATGAAGTAATAGGCATGGAAAGAGCCTCAGCTATTGCTCACAGCTACCACAATGTGTAGTTAAAGTCTAGAAATCACAAATGTTTGTGGCAGACACAGAAGCTGCTCATATGAGAGTCAGTGCCTTGGGGGCTGACTTGGCCAAGGGCCAACAGCTTACCAATAGCTTGAACAGCTTAAGCAGGAGACCAGTTAGAGAATGAAAGTGTGAATCAGAAGAGTTTTCAGTACCATGTAAAGCTACATTTGGACTGAGCCAACAAATCTACTATGCTCTAAGAATTTTCCCTCCACTCTAAAAAAGTGAACTGAGGCAGAGCACTCAGTGATTAGTTAGGTTGGAGGCATCTCCCAGAAAGTAGACCCAGAAGACAATATATAGCCACTCTTGCCCTTGATGACAGAAGTGTGACCCCATCTCCCCACACGTTCAAACCTGAAGCCTCATCTTTCCCCAGACATGAAATCTCATATGGGCTCTTACTTATTGTTCATCCATCTGTGTTTATGTAACACTGCAGAAGTGAGTCGTCTAGACTAGTGCGGAAGGTTTGTTCTATAGGGTTATTCAGGGACTATCTTGCAGCTCTGTCTTGCAGCTCCTCCTTCCCCTAAGCGCTAGGGTGTTTTCTTCATCTACGTATTTGAAACAAGTGCTCAAACCATTATGCTTTCTAGCTCAAAGGAAGGGGAGGAGAAGAATGTGAGGTCAAACAATTTCTTTTAAAGAACGATGCAGACAGTTGCATACATCAGTTTATGCACACCTCATTGGGAAACTCTAAAAGCAAGGGAGCTGTGAAATCTTGTTCCTAACCTCCATTTCCATGTCCCCTCTAACTCTCTATTCCCACGGAATAAGAACAAAAATTTGAGGAGAAATTGCTCATCGACCACTTAATATTTGTCAAAAAGACACTGAGTTTGAAAGAGCTTAACTTCCTACTCCCTACTTCCCTACCACCAATTCTATACCCCTGCTGTCTACACTGTCTAGCAAGATGGGGGATAACACAGAAGATAGTATTGGCTGTATAAACTTAAAAAAGCTACATTTTATTTGCTGATTTGATTGGAATAATGAAAATGTGTAAGCCTGTTACACATGCATTTTATTGACTCACAAGTTTAAATTAATTGAGATTCCTGGTGAATTATATTTTTTTGAGAACTTAATATCATTTCCATATCATAGTCTGAGATTCCTACATAATTATAGTTCTGTAAATTTCTCCAACATCATCTCAAATTGCTCACTCTAGTCAAGGCACATTGATCTTGCTGTCTAGTCTCAGAGCATGCAATCTTTTCCCTCCTTCAGAAATTCTGCACTCTTTATCTACTCTATATTTATCATACTTCCAGTCCTTCATCCACCTAGCTCTTTCTCATTCTTCAGATAGCTTACATAGAAAGCTCCAGAAAGTCCCATCTTCCGTGACCATCCTATCTAAAGCCATCATTTCCCCATTTACTCAGTTACCTTAACCTATGTATTCATTTGCTTCACTGAACTTTCCACAATCCATAATTACCTTATTTATTGATTTATTCAATAGTGCATTGCTTGTCTTCCATACACAAATGTAAATCCCATAAGTGTGTAAGGATCTTCTATGTCTTTGTCACCCCACGATCTTCTCCGCCTATTACAGTGAATAGCACAAAATGGTGTTTAAAAATGTTTGTTGAATGAGTGAATAGTGAGGATAAGCTCTTTGAAAAAGAAATATATAGATGTGTGTGTTTGTACATGTGTGTACCGTGAGCTAAATCTTACTATTCCTCAAAAAGTAGACTAAAAGAGCCTGGTTTACAGAAGTCTCAGGCAGTTTTTTTATAACAAGTACAGAAAATATATGGCTATCAAACACTATGTTGTTACCCTCGAGGCATTATGAAATCCAGCCAAGAAATGGATAGTTGGTGACGAAACCAACACTGTTTCACATTCTGCTCCGTATTCAGAATAGAACATATGCCATAGTAGCCACTGCTTTATGTAAATCTGTCTTGTTTTATGTTAGTTCTTTGATTTTATTTTTATGTTTGTATAAAGGAGTTTTAAGGAGCAAATTTCCATAAAGATGGGGCTTAAATTACTCTAACATCAGTAACTACTCTTTGGACTACATGATAAACAGCATGATTGGGGAGAAGTTTTATTATGTTGCCTTATGGAATAGTATAGTATGTATTGGATTTTCTAATGAGCCCTAGAGTCAGACTTCTTGCCTGTTTAATGACCTCAGGGAAGTGATGAGAACTCTTCAGACTTCAGTTTCTTCATCTACAGGAATGGAGATATTATCAGCTCCAATATCTTAAAATTGTTGAGATGAACAAGAGAGATATATTTGAAGATACTGCACAGCAGAGAGCCTGCCACATAGCAAGGGCTCAAAATGTCTTAGAATATTACTGATGACTACCCAGGTATTCTCTGGCTAAACTTTGGCACTATAAATGTTGCCTTGCTTAAACCTACTAAAAACTATGCAAGTTAGAAATTATGATCTCTATCCTACAGATGAGAAAATTGTAGCTCAGAAATGTAAATTCCCTACTGTCACACAGGTTGTGGGCAGCGAAGCCAATTTATTTTTAATTTACTTGAATTATCTTGTCCTTAATGAATAATTTACCTTCAGAGTTCTTTCATTTTGGGTAACCTGGCAACCAACCCCATAAAATAAATTCTTGAATTATTGTTTCTCTTATTTGAAACTGTTGGTGTGTTGACAGTTAAGAGAGGATGAGGGTAGGACAAAGTGAGGAAAGAAAGAAAATAGGAGAAAGTCAGAAAAGAAAGTCTAAAGTGCTAATGATATTACAGGTTTTAATAAAATTAGACAAGTAAGTCATCTCTTTTATATTTCTTTTTCTCTAAAATAGAATCATTATTATTAATTATTGGACAGATACTTTTAAGATCTAGGAAGAAATCAGCAGATTATGCGAAAGAATATATGCCTCATTATATTTACTCTTTTTAAAAATTTCAAATTAAAGACAATGTTTCAACTCCAATGATATGGAGTGGGGCAAAGATTTGACTATTCCACTCTCTCACTTCAGAAAATACATTCTGGAGGACAACTTAAAATATTCTATGCTGCCCTTTCTACAACCACTTTTTTGTCATTCTTTTTGTCTCACTTGAAGGCATTTACATTCTTTAGAAAGAAGGTAAAGCTTCGAGAACATCAAAGGTGGAAGCTATACCAATTATTGTGCTGCTCTGACATACTTTCAATTATCAATCAGTCTGTAAGTTCATATTCTTAATTAAAAATCTGTTTCAGAAACACAATCAACATATTTTACAAGTCACAGCCCCAGGGTATACAAGATATATGAGATAGATGGTAATTTGATTCATGTAAAAACATAAATTTGAGATTTTTCTCCATATAAATATACTCTTCCTTTGGTAATATGACAGTGTTCTGTTTCATTTAAATATTATCATTTAAGATTTAATAATATGCATCTTTTCTTGGTTTTTCTTCTCACACATTCAAATTGGGAAATGAATTGCTCATCTGTTGTCCTGAAATCTCTCTAGTCTAAGCTCCCTGGCATCACTGTGCACAATTTCTTCTTACAAGTTAACTGCTCCAGCTTTTTCTGCCTATCACCTCCACAGGGCACCAAAGGCAAATGGAATCTTGAATTATCAAAGATAAATAATTTATTTTTCAAATGGTTCTCTCTGGGAACAGAGACTCTGCCTCTTACATTTATTTGAAGATATTAAGGCTGTGTGACTCTCTTTCCACACTCCCCACAGAGCAGTCCTGGGTACTAGGATCCTTCACATCCTTCCTAGCATCAAGCAGGCAAAGTGGTCCAAAAGAAAATTACTTGCATGCCTGTTGTGTTTCTGCATTGCATGAGAACGTGTTCTTAACCTACACTAGTTGACTATCTTTTGAAAAATGACTATCTTTTGAAAGAAAAATCTTCACCCTTTTTTGTCTTCTCTTGTTCTCTTAAGATCGAACCAAAATATTGCTACCTTCTAATTGTTTAATTTATATACTGTAAACCAAAACTCTTAAGGAATTGATGGATGTGGTTTTTCTTTGTCATTTTAAAATAAGTGTAAGTAAAACAGCACAAAAGTAAGTAAATTTTTTTGAGAACTGATGATTCTGCAAAAACAAAAATGCAGCTGGTCACAAAATCCTCTCATTGTTCTATTCCTGATATCTGAAAGCGATCTATCTACAGGAAAATAATTCTGGGCATCATTTGTATAAGTACGAAAGGAGCCATGAGAAAGAAGACTTACTCCAGTGTGTTGCCATAGAATACAAGCCTAACCACCTACAAAGAAGCCTCTAGCAGTTAAGACTCCCGGTGCAACAATAACTTACAATGTGATTGCACAAGTCACCAAAGATGTCCAAAACAACAGCAGTAATAGCTGTTCCAGGCAATCAGCTCTAGAGAGGAATAGCCAGTTATGTTTGTGTTTGTGTAGCCTCCTTGAGGCTACACTCATAAAAGCTTTTTGATCACACTCTGCCTATCAGAAATATGGTAGAACAGGTGTTAATGAGAAGCCGAGGTTGGGCAGCGGTGTTAGATGTATCTGGGTTGGATATCCACCTCTGTCTCTGATTAGACCGCTTCTTTGGGCTACTTTATCTTTCTAAGTCTCAATTTTCACATTTTTATCTTAAAAATGGATTTACCTTACAAAATTGGCATGTTCTAGTGATTTTAAATAATGTCTCCACGTAGAAAATGCTAAATAATTTATAACCATTATTATAAAGTGAGTTCCAATTTCTGAATCATTTTTCTTGTTTTCTTCAATCTTCTTTGGTGGAAATTTAATGACCACTCTTTTAAATTTAGTTCACCGTATTTATTGATTAAGATTAGGTTAAGTTGAGAGTGACCAGGAAAACATAATAAAATAAACTAGGAGTGGCTAGTAATAATAGCTCTTTAAAAATTGAAGGTTTTTTTTCCTCATTCATAGAAATTAAATACAAAAGAAGAAAATCCAGGGCTAACGTCACAGATCCTAAAAGGCCAGGCATTTTCTATAGTGTTACTCTACCACTTTAAAAATGTAACTTCAGTAATAGTAGTAGCGAATATGTTTTTAGTGCTTGCTATGCACCAGAAATATAGCATTACTTGTATCTCATTCAATACCCATAACAATCATAAAATTATACTAATGCTATCCATGAAGTAACTGAAGCACAGAGATAATACATAATATTATTCAAGATCACACAGTGTCAATATTTGTCTTGTCTAAAGCCACCACATCGGCATTCAAGCAAACAAGGAGGAAGGACACAAAGAAAGGCATGATTTTGGGGACACTCTTTGGATGTTGCACATGCAATTCTACCTTTATCCCTCTGGCTTCAACTTAGTAACAAGTAATACTTAATTGCAAGGGGTGCTGGGAAATGCAGTCTTTATTTTTAGAAACAATGTGCCTAGTTAAATATTGGAAGCTCATCTTTTAGGGAAGAACAGATATTGGGGGACCACAGGCTGTTTCTCTTACACAATGTATACAATTCTGTTGGATTTTGTCCTCATGGGTATTTGGAGCTCTAGCTTTTGAACAAAAACATACTTTATTCAATCTACTTTTTTTTCCCCTCTCCTGAAAGTGTCTTCCAGCTAACAGCAGATCTTAATCATCAGTCACAGAAAATGAAGCCATTGTATATTTCTTACAGGATATTTTATGCCTCAAATCAAGTCTCCTTCAAAATGTTTGTTACTAGTGATCTTATATATGTTTTAAATTTAATCTAAAAAAGTTAGTCTTTTATAGACAAGTTTAGAAACTTGGAGTTTCTGATCATTCATTCATCACATATTTTTAAAGCATATACTATTTGCCAGGCACTTTTTTAGCACTAAGCTTGAAGAGATAAATAAGACAAGTCCCTGTTTTCACAGATGTTACACTACAGTGAGGGGAAACAAATAAAAGAGTAAGATAATTTGAATTCCTATATTATTTACTGGATGATTGATATATGTTACATTTGCTACTTTTGAGAAATTTAAAATTCATGTGAGAAATAAATATACTCATAAAATTACAAATATGATCCTATGTTCTTAATAAACGACATAAGTGATAATCATTGTAGAGAGTGTCAACAACTATGAAGCATCTGGAATTTTACTCTACTTGCAAACCAATAAGTTAGCCTGCCAGAGTTTCACAGATGCTGGTTGAAGACACAAGACAAAGAAACAAAGTCAGAGACAAAGAACATTCCTATTCACAGCACAACACATAGCATGAGATGCATCTTCATATCATTTCTCCTTACTTTCCAAGTCCCAGGGCGTCATGCAGAGTGGCCCAAGTGGATGCTGCATATACAGTAGATCTGTGTCACAACTGAGTAACCCTGAGCTTAAGAATCCCCAATTCTTTAAAAAGGCCTGCTAGAAAATCTGCTCAATCTCTTCCTTGAATGGGGACATTATGTTTATTATACTGATTAGGAAGCAAATTTTCCCTCTGCCTTGAAGAGTAACTATCTCTGTCTTACAAGGTGGTTTACTATACAATCATCCTTGAAAAGATAGTCCAAAACAGCAACTGACTGAAAATGTGCAGAGACACTGTGGAGGATTCTTTCTCAACAGATGTATAAGACCACAAAGTTAGTCATTGAGCTGGGTCTCCACAAAAGGAGAAGTGGTGCAGGTATTTAAATAGCCCAAAGAAAAGACCACTACTTCAATCCAGATACATAAAAGTGGAGATTTTTATGGCAGATTATAAGAGCAGGTGAGGATGAAAAGTAAGATAAGGATATTATTAAATACATTAGAGAAATCAGGCTTCACGCTGGGGAATACAGAGAGCTGGTTATATAACAATAAAAAAAATGATAGTGAAAGCAAAATTCTTGATGGACTTGCTGGAGTGGGATCGTTACAATGGATCCCCGTGAGAGACACAAGCAGAGGGAGAATCCACTGATGAGATAAGAAGGGCAAAGAAGAGGAATATATACAGTGCATGTCCAGTGTTGTAAGCCTGAATAACCACGAGAATTATGGTAGTATAAGAAAAAAACAAATAAATCAGAAGAAGAAGTTGCTTTACAGCTGGGAAAATCAGGAAAATTGCATTTAATTTAATGTAGCTGAAAATATCCAAGTGAAAAATATCCAATAGGATGTGGGAGATTCGAGATTAGAAAATGTGTTGAAATCTAGTTGAATGGATGTGAAACTGTGGCAGACTCACTTGTGAGTTTACCAGCAAAATAAAATCTTAGAACCTTCACAATTCCTGACAATACCGTCCATCTTGGATGGGGAGGGAAACAGATAGCCTAATTATGTTAAGAAGAATGATATTCTGTACAAATTGAGATCACTTTGTGACATAAAAGAACTTTTCTTCTAAATGTTAATAAGTTTCTATATTTCACAGACTTAAACTCTAGTTTCAATCCGAAAAAAATAAAATTATCCTTCATCCGATCTGGCAAGGATGGTACTCAGTTTCTTGTTGCCCGTGAGCATGTAAGTGCACTGGATTTGGCTAATTAGTAAACTTAAATCTTCCCTGTTTAAAATGTCCCTGAATATTTCTTCACTGCTTTATATACTCAGTAGAGTTACATCAGAATTTGAGGAAGATTTAACTGTAATTTAAGTTAGCTGAGTGGCACAGAGTATTCTTTGACTTTTCCCTTTGGCATTCATTTCTTCATTCCTTCATATGCAAATTTATTTATATGACAAATGGTGTTGCAATGTATTTTGCTAGGTATTGTATATTAAATAACAACGATTCAACAAAGTTTACAACTCATGTCTTATAAAAAATCCCTACATTGAACCTTAGGTCTAGTAAATGAAATAGTTTGGCTGTGCCTAAAAACCTGTCATTACGCCTACCTCAAGCAAGATTCTTAGCTACAAGCAGCATAAACCAACTCCAGCTGACTTACATAGAGGATACATTTGTTAAAAAGAAAGATGAGAACTGCCATCACTGTGGAAAGGCTGAAGAAACAGGGTCAGAACACGAGCGGGAACAAGGGAGCCCATGTGGCCGAGCCACAGCCAAATGTGAACGGGTTCAACGAGGACAGTGTATTTTTCATATCTGTATCTTGCATGTTGCATAGCCCCTGCCAAAAGCCAAACACCTAAGAATATCAATGGCCAGTCCTTATGGATATGTCTGGAAATCGTGCTACAAGACATCTCCTGTGCTCCAAGCTTTTACTCAGACCCACATCCCCATCTTCTGTCACTATATCCTGATGTGTTCTTTTTCACCCTTTCATTGTCTGATGCTTCTTCAGCACTCTGCCATTGGGATCACTCAACAAATTAGCAGAGGGGGCCGGCCCGGTGGCATAGCTGGTAAGTGTGTGTGCTCCGCTTCGGCGGCCCGGGGTTCGCAGGTTCGGATTCCAGGCGCGCACTGGCACACCGCTTGTCAAGCCATGCTGTGGCAGGCGTCCCATATAAAGTAGAGGAAGATGGGCACAGATGTTGCTAGCCCAGGGCCAGTCTTCCTCAGCAAAAAGAGGAGGGTTGGCAACGGATGTTAGCTCAGGGCTGATCTTTCTCACAAAAAAAATTAGTAGAAATAGATCATTAACTGCTCATGAAAAAATCTAATGTTTAGACATTTTATCTTACAGTACTAAATTAAAATTATTTAGGTAGCAGTTAACCTTTTGCAAATATTTTGGAGTGTCTAATAAACTCTAGGGCAGTGATACACGTTTTGGACATGAAAAAACAAAGACACTATCTTTGCCTTCACTATAGTCACTGTCTAGGAGGAAGAAACCATATAAAGCTAAACTAACTATCCACTATATTAACTATAATGGAATATAAGTGTTCTCATGGAGTTTTGTGTAAAGTATAAGAACACAGATGAGAGACTAATTCTGTCTGCAAGTAGTCAAGAGAATCTGCAGAAAAAGTTGTACACAGTTATCAAAATACCATTTAGGCATGAACATAATTTCCCTACTTCATCAGGGTGTGGACCTTCCACTGTATTCTTAGGCAAACATGCACATTTAATTTTCTGCACTTCACAGGGTTGAAGTAGTAAACTGTACCTCAATGAAGATAATTTGGCTAGCTTTAAACAGCATCCCAAAATCTACAGTCATAGAGCATTTTGGTCCCATCCTCCCAAGGCCTTGGGCTACACAATAAATTACCTTAATATTACAGTTGTTGGATGATAAGGGAAAAATAACATGTAACCAGAAAATAGAATTTTAAAAGTTGTTTTTAATGTACCAAGGAAACGTATTCTGGAAATGAATTCTTTATCTTCGAGATTTAATCTGCCTGGGGTACATTCTTGAGGTGAGATGAAGACAAGGCAAAGGTAGACATAAATGGAAAAGTATTCCAAGTTTACATTTTAAGCTTTCCTTCTGATATTTTAAGGTGTCGTAGATATTTTTGTGAGCTCTCTCTATGTAAGCTGAATACATTAGCCTGCTCGTCTGAGGAATGGAGCAAATAGCTCAGCAATGCACTCAGCAAGGATCCTGCATTCTCACATCACTCAGAGTTTGGTGCCACAATTCCAAAAATGCCACCAAACTTTGGCATTTACGGTAATAGGAGACATTTTAATTTTTTTTAATTTCATGAAGTGCAGTTCCTGGAATAATGGCTTTATCAGTGTGTAGACAGACTGCTACAGGGACTAGGCCATGTGCTTCAAACTGTGGTCACTTGTCCAGCTCATCTTCTCATTCTGAGAGGGTATTGGCCTTGTTCTCCTTTCAGGGACATGAAGTAGCTGACTGTTGTGAAATATTTCCTGTCTTTCTTTACTTTCCCTCAAAGAGAAATCCTGATTTTGCTTCTTGAAAATCATTTCTTTGGATTATAGAATTCTCTCTAAGATTATACCTAAAAAAATATAAATATATAAGAAAAATCCAATATTTGAAGAGTTGGTACTTTTCTAAAAACATTTTACTCATCGATAAATTACATGATATATACCACTAGAATAAATCCAGGAATGGATGTGTGAATAAACAGATGGATAGAAATTAGTTGGCTCTAACTTTAGATAGCAAAAGTTGAGGTAAATGGAGATTGAGACTCAGGATACATCAGATTTCTATGTTCTAAAGATTGGTAAATCCCTAAAGCAGAGGGAATTTTCCAGAAATTGTAGGCTCAGAAGATGCGTCAAAATTGGAAGCAAGCTAAGATATAGATAACTTGTCTCCAAGAAATGAGCTGAATAAAAAATAAAATTAGGTTCCCTGATTTGACAAATTCATATTGAAGGATTTACAGCGTGTGTGTGTGCACAAGCGTGGTGTGTGTGTGTTTAGCAATAAGTAGCGCCAAGGCATTTTGATTACAGGTGTTAGTCCCAAAGGACTATGACCCAATCCCTGTAATTGCCAAGCAATACTCTATTAATATCTTCAACAGATACTTTGTTCCCTTGATTTTCCTAAAATGAGTTTTGCAAAAATATCATTATGATGTTAAGGATTATCTTGCAATTCAGATGAGTATGTACGCTGATGAGTGGTTATTTGATTAGATTTTTGAGCATGATTTCCCTTGCCATAGAGAAAGGATGCTGAAAAACCCGAGGACTGGAAATTAATTGTACAAATTAAGATTCATAAGGAGATGTGGGGCAAGTACCAGATCCACAGTGTATAGCCCATCTCTGTTAGGCATTGCATTAGTGATCTATTGTTATATAACAAATTATGCCAAAAACTTAGCAGATGAAGAAAGCAAGCAATCATTGTCTCACAATAATTTTTGTGGGTCAGGAATCAAGTAGCAGCTTAGCTAGCCAATTGTGAATTAGGGTGTGTCATGAGACTACAGTCAACAAGTGTCGTCAGAGGGGTCTCATGGGGAATAATCCACTTTCAAGTTCACTCCATATAGCTGTCGCAGGCCTTACTTTCTCACTGGCTGTTGGCAGGAGACCATAGTTCCTCACCACAGGGCCTCACCTTCCTTGGCTTGACTGTGCTCATGACATGGTAGGTAGCTTCTCCCAGAGTGAGTGATAAATGATGATATATAACTATAGATGTAGATACAGATATAAATAGAGAGAACCACAGACAGAGAGAGAATGAGAGGAGTAAGTTCAAGGCAGAAGCTCCTGTCTTTTGTAACCTAACAACTCCAAAAATTGACATACTGTCACTTTTGCCATATTCTGTTGGTCACATAAACTAACCATGGTGCAATATGGGAGGGAACTGAAAAAGGATATACACTAGGAGGTATGTATAATTGGAGATCATTTTACCAGTGATCAAAAAATAAAAGTTTTTTTTTCTTTTTTTATCCTGGTATCTGAAAATCTGTAAAGTTAATCTCTAATAGGTAAGACTAAACAGTAATGATAAAAATTAAAGAAAAGCTATGGGAGGCATAATGAAGCTTGGTCTGTCAAGTATAATAAAATTCTAATAGTCTCATTTTTTAGAAGAATAAGTTGAGACCCAGAGTCTTACTTGGTGTGAAAAAAAGCAATAATAATCAATATGGACTCTCCGTGTATCAGTGAGATTTTCCTTCATAACAAACTACCCCCAAAGTGAGCGTCTTAAGCAACATGTGTTATTTTTAACAATTATCTGGCAAGCCTATGCAGTGTTTTTGGTCTGAACCAGCTGATCTCTGTGGTCAGGTGGTGGTCCAGCCGAGACTTGATGGTATAGAATAGCCTCACTCACATGTCTGGTTGTGGGTTGATGTTATTTGTGTGACAAGGATGGCTTCACCAGGTGTGTCTCATCATCTTGATAGTTAGCCTGGACTCATCGACATGGGGATAGCTATAGTTTTCCCAGGAGCAGCAAGAGAGAGAAAGCCTTACTCTGAAGGTTCTTTTCCAATCTGCACTGGCATCACATTTATCTGTTCTCAAAGTGAGTTTCATGGACTCTCTCTCTTGATGTGAGGTGCTGCAAAATCATGTTGCAAAAGGGACTATACACAGGGATGGGGAGAATTGGTTACTAATTTTGTAATCAATGCACTCTCCAATTCTTATTAGCTCCAATCCATTGTTTCTAGAAACAATCTAAGGGTGTTGATCATATTGTCTTGGTGTGGAGTACACCCCTACCCAGGAAAGTAGAGAATGAGACAAGGGCTTGCATGCAGTAGTTTAATTGGAAAAGTCATTCCAGGGAGGAGGAGAGGGACTGGGGATAAAGACATATAGGAAGCAGAAAAAGGCAATACAGCAGTGAATTTCCTAATTGATCCATGTGGGCAACTGAAGTTTGATACAACCAGGACCTTCCAAGGAGGCATGCACCATGAGTCTCAGAAGTATTCACCTAAGGAAAAGGAGAAGGGAGCTTTTTCCACCTACCATCACACTTCCACTGTTCAAGGGCTGCCCCATTGGACATAACTCCCTCACACTCCCATGTCATTCTAGCATTAATATGTGGGTTTCCTCATGTGTCAACTTAATTGAAGTTAAGGAATTCCCGGGAGAGAAAATGAAATATGAACAGTGCCCCTCTCATAGGCTCATAGGCTGCACCAATACGGGGAGGAAAATATAGACCAAGAATTATGTGGGCACAAAAGATTTCTGAATAGTATTTGAGTTTAGTTGTTACATTTTGTGTAGAAAAACTATGCAAAACTTGTTATATGTGTTGTCTCATTTAACTTTCACTACAACCATCAGAGAAATTCAATAATTTGCCCAGTCACAGAGTTATTCGGTGGAAGAACCAGGACTTGAAAATAGGTTTTCAAACACCAAAATCTGTGCTTTTTCAATGTACTTTACTTCCTAAAATTCTTGTGTGTGTGTGTGCATTCCTTTTTTTAATGGGGTATGGAAATAGGGCTAGGGTTACTAGGCAAGGATGGAGATCGTGGGTTCTTTGGCATCATTCTGTAATGGGATGTAGTTCATCTTTTATAATTTACTCATTCCAAAAGAAAAAGAAGCGTAAGTTTATTTAGGGACCTTCCATAATACAAAATATGTGGGCTATACAGCCATATGAATGCAAATTGACATTTACTAGGTTGGAATTATTTTCCTCATGAGAGTGAAGTTGGCTAATAGTGTTTTCTATCAGGCCACATAATCCCTGCCCCTCAGGTAGGCAGGCAGGCAGAGAAATAAGGAAATGGAAGTTATTTTAAGACGGAGTGGGGATATCGCATTTGAATGGTAATTGTATTTCCATGATTGTACAGGTTTTAAAAAAGCTGGTTTACTCTCCAGTTCTCAGTCAGAACTCCCATTAATGATGGTTTCTTTATATCTTTAGTGAAATGACAAGTGATAGACATAATGATGGCCCTAATATATTATGAGACCACAAAAATACCTCTGGGTTATCACGGCAATGAAATAATTCTCACCATAGTTCTCTCATAGATTTTAAGTTTAGAAAATTACTAGTTCATATATCATACATATGACAACTTCATTAACCCTAAGATTAGATTAAAGAGAAAATTTCATTCCTCAGCTTTGCAATAAAATGGAGAATTACTATAGAAGCAGTTAAGTGTATATTTGTTGCTTCCATGAATGAACAAAAGAGGTCAAATAGAGAAACCTACTGAATTTTATTGCTGCCTCATAAAGAGTGTATATAGCACCCATAAAGAATATGGTGGGAAAGTAAATTATTTACTGTGAGAAACTTAGCTGTGAAATCGTTTATATACTGCTAAGGGATTTGCATGCAGTGGAGGAAAGAGAGCCAGAGAATCATATTTCTGTGGGTCCCTCTACTTTTTCCGTCTGAGTATAAGGCATTAAGCATCTTTTAGGCACACAATCAAAATGTCTATCATGAATTTTCTGGGAGATAATTGCTGAAGGGATTTCTGACATTTTAAAATTTAATTGTGGTTATCTTTGTTCCTTAAACTATGTATTGGACTTTCTAGCACTTTCAGTGAACTTAAAAGTATATTCCCAGGCACTTCAAGTGTATTCTCTGTAATTTGAAATATTTATTAAATACTTGCCACTGTGTTCCTTAGAGAGTACACTGAGACCCACCTACATAAGAAACAGAAAAAGTCCATGTCACTGGGAAATAGACTATGGGTTAGGTGAGTCTTCCTTAACATTGTTTAACGATACTCTATAAACAGTCCCACATTCTTGGAGAGTATTCTGAGGAAAGAAAAAAAAAATCATTTTAACAACTAGATTGCCTCTTCAATGAAAAGTAGAATGTCAATCAATTATTTGTGCTTTTTAAAGCCACCAAATGTTAATATCTTGGCACATTTGAAACGGAGCAGCAAAGAAACATCTTTATAAGTTTTAAATCCTGTCTTTTTGCAGAACACATTCCGGTTCACAAAATACATTCACCTGCATTGTTTCAACCTCTAAGTAAACCCTGGTCTTAGGAATAAACATTGTTATCATTCTCACTTTCAAATGGAAAAGCCGAGACTGAGGGAGGAAAGGTGATTTTTCCAAAGTCACAGAGGTAGGGGAAAACTCGAATCGGAATTGATTTATTTCATCCTGTGCATTATTTGCTTAGTAACAGTTTCCCCTAAGTCTACTCTGAGTACACAGAGATGAGCAAGCTGCTCCCTATTCCCCACCCTTTCTATGTGTAGAATCTCACTCTTTGTTAGTGTAAAATGTCCTTGCTCTTGGGTTGACCAAAATTAGGTGAGAAATTCCTAAAGCAATTTTATTTTCTCAAAAATTTGCTTTATTTTTCACCTGCAACTTCAGTTCATCAATTGTCATTTTATGCACATTACTCTGTGGAAATAAAAAGAAAAGTAAGATATCAACAAGTTTTTGATCATACACGTACTAATACGGAATAGCAAAAAACAAAGTTGTGGATTTAATTCTATCAGGGTAGTAAATGACCCATTTTAGGTATCTGGGTGATTGATTCAGGGCACTACTGACAGAAATATTAATTTCATCATAAATTTCTAGACTAGCTTCTATCATCACAGTTGCAATGCAGAGCAAGGATATTTAGGTGTCCTGATGTTAGTCATGCTAATGTATTTGAGGGAAATCCTATCTCTATCTCCCTGTATATATCTCTACCTATCCATCCCTCTATCCCTCCATTCTTCCTTCTCTTGCTCTTTCTCTCTCAAGCTAGACTTGTTTTATATATAACACTGCAATAAGTGTTCCATTTTTCCTTCATTTCTTATGATAAATTTCATTACTTTTTTTATTACCAGCCATTTTCTCAGGAAACTTCAGGGTATAAACTAAGATTAGAATTATAAATATTAAGATTGCACTGAAAATTGTTAAGCTAGTTAGGAAGCATACTCTTTGGTGGTGTATTGTAGACAATCCTTTATTTCATACCTTAGGGGTAGTCCAGGGATCTTCCCGAGGTCGTGGGTCAGACTAACAGTACACCTTGGAATTGATAGCAAATCTCCTAACCTCTAGGAAACGTTGTTTTCTGTCTGTACTGTGTCGCCATTTATAATTTGCTTACCTGTAAAGTCCTTAAACACAAATCATGTATCAGGGAGGGTTATTAGTTAAAAAAGTAATTATTAAGACAAAAAAATGAATTTTGATAGCTCTGAAAATGATCATTAGGTCTGGTGAATGATGCCCAGAAAGTGGCTAGGAATCATGGTGGCTAACATCCAGAATGAAGACAAAACTGTGTGCCTGGCACCCTATGAAGACGAAAACCATGCCTGCCTTTGGACAGTGAATGTTGCTAAGGCCACTCCTTCCACAGAGTGGCCATTCCTTAATGCTGGGAACCTGAAAAAACAATATGCTGGCTTTTTTGTCTTTAATTATAGAAGGGGTTTGGTCTCTCTTCCTAAGTATAAAAAAAGGTTTCAAGTGCTATGCACCCATAAAAAGCAATGATAATTAGCTATACATTAGGGATGTATTAACAACTGAAAGAAATATGCAATTTCTAAACCATGAAGGATTTATTTGCCTACTAATAACAAAAATATGTGTTGTATTTGCATATTAAGTTTAGCACTTCAATATAATTTTACATCTTTAATTCATTTTTCTTCTCATAGAAATCCTACTAGGTACAGGTAATAATTTCCTCTCTTTTATACAAATAAAAACAGAGTTCCAAAAATTTGGGCAATTTTAAACTGAAACTGATAACAGAGAAATGACCAGAATCCATGAATAATTTTGATATCTTGAAAGATGAAGGCACAACTGTAGAATCAGTGTGTAGAATAT
Source organism: Ceratotherium simum simum (assembly GCF_057802395.1). Lineage (NCBI taxonomy): Eukaryota > Metazoa > Chordata > Mammalia > Perissodactyla > Rhinocerotidae > Ceratotherium > Ceratotherium simum. The sequence goes on along the minus strand of NC_141907.1, from coordinate 26,412,870 downwards.
GATGGTATTTTATCTCTCTGTTCGTAAAATCAAGAATGTATATGTGCATATTAAATTCATTACATGTTTTAAGAGTTTTGAAGTCACCAAAAATTTGAGCAATTATTATTACAGAAAAAGGAAAAAAATCACTTTTCGTTCATATGCATTTTTTTCATTTTCAGATTGTTATGTACTTTTAGGCTACACTTCTCTATAATTGGGCTACAACAAATAGAGAAGGTATTTGCAAGTCTCTCTTTGCAATTTTTTAGAAAATATCACAAGTTTTCACTTTGAATTGCTATTTTCCAAAGTCTAATGCTTTGTTTGTAAATACAGATAAAAATAAAAAGAATCAAATCTGTAAAGTTAGCTCCATACTCACAGTACACTGTTTCTTCCTATCACAATAACTTGATACAGCCAGGAGAGAGATACCGGCACAACCACATTCACTGTTTGGCATTCTGTAGTAACTTGTTCAAGATAAGCAGTGAATGGGAAGAGCTTTGGTCTTTATGAGAAGTCTTTTAACACACAGTATTTTTTTTTCTCATTAAAGTTATATCATATTTATTTGAATGAGCCAGGTCAAATTTACACTCCTACTGTCTTGGTTATAAATTGGAACAAAAAAAAGAGAGAGAGCGAAAGCGAGAGAAGGTGTATTAATTAACTTCTAATTACCCAACTCATGCTCCTGGTCTCCATTCCCCTCTAAACATCTACAGCACACCAGTCTTCATAATAAGACCAGTCCTATGCTTACAGAGTCGGATTTTTGTTCCCAAAACTGTTTATGCCAGTCACACTTGTTATTGCAATGAAAAAATTTATTCAAAATTACGTAAACATATGAAATATGTTTGAAATGAAGACAATTTTTGTTTCCATGAGACAAAGTTGAATGCTTTTGGAGGGCGTAATAAAGGCTGAAAGGGGTCGCCCATGAATTTTAGTGTGAGACAACTGCAAAAGATTAGAATATATACTAATTTGAAATTTTCTACTTTCAGATTGCTTTATAATGTCTAAGTCCTAACCCTGCTGCAAAGAAACTTACACCGGAAATGGTAGAGATGCATTTGGGGCTGAATTTTTTGCAAAACTGTTAATGCAAAAATGTTACCAGCAGGTTAAAATAAAGAGGTGGGGAGCCTTGGTTCCATACCCAAATGTTGGTGAATAAATGCATATGTATATGTCTTATGTGAAATTACAGTTTTTAAGATGTGGTAAAAAGTCAATGTTACTGTTTGATTGTTACTTAAATCTTGATAATTTCATACAAACTTAAGCTTAGTTATCTTTCTGAATTCCAATAAAGTAGGTCATCATCACTTACTACTGCAGACATGTGCCATTTCCAAGATCATTATGCATTCTACACATGCCTTGGACACTGTGGAAAACTCATGTATATTTGTGAAATGAACGTATGCTTATTGAATTCTAATTTCTTTAAACTAAGAATGACAAATAATAAAACACATAAATTATTTATTTCTTAATAAAAAGCAAATATTTTATATTTATTTGGTATAAAATAGCTTTTCTTCAAATTTAGAAAATAATTTAAAATAAATAACATAGCCTACTGAGGACCAGAGCTCATAAATTATCCTTATATGAGTCTCCAGAAGCTTATAATCACTTTTTATTTTAGATTTCGTTCATATTTGATTTATTTGTCTCTGATATATATATATATACACATATACGTATATATATGTGCATATATGTAATATGTGTGTATATGTGTGCCAATGCACATGTTTATATAATTTTACTAACAGTGACAGAACTACTCTGTACCTCTTTTACACGTTGTAAAATATGGATAATAGGTTTTTGTGAGCCTTGAGATGGTTAATATATGCAAAACACTAACATACGAAGAGGAAATGCTAAGTTTTAGCATTTTCTATTATCAATATTTTAAATACTTTTAACCAAATGATATTGAAGGCTTTGGATTTAAATTTATTTGATTACCAAGTGATTCTTATTAATCTACCCTTTAACGTAGAAAAGGAAAACAAGTTTTAATATCAATGTTTTCAGAGTACATTGTGGGGAGAGAGAAAATCCCCCTCTGCCCTTTCCCTTGAGGTTCTTATGGCTGGCCAAATAATCAACAAGACAGGTTAGCAGGAGAAAATAATACCAAGTTTGATAACATGTATACATGGGAGAAACTCAGAAATGAGCAACTCATCCCTCTGTCTAAGCTGCTTGCTTAAGTATTGTAACTAAAGGTGAGGAAGGTGTTGGGGGTGGGTAGTGGTCTGGGACTTCAGAAGGCAAGAAGACAGTTCTTTTCAGGGTCATCTATAGATTATGTGGTCAGGGAGAGAGAGAGCTTTTTTTGATAAAAGAGGCTTGGTGCCCCTCCCATTGTAACATCTATTTTACATTATCATTACAGCCATCATGATAGAAGATCTGTTCCAGGAAGGAGCCACCATGTCAAATTTTTTAGGCAGTTATTGGGGGAGGTCAAATGTCCCTCAGAGAAAACAATCAAGGTAAAGAGATATATTTCAGGGTGGCCAAATCTTGATCTCCCACAACATACACCACTCTTTTGGTAAGAAATGTGATAAATAAATGGCTTCTTTTCCTTATATGTATAAAAGCTCGTTCTATATTTCCAGTTTTTAAAGTTGATATTTTTAACATTCTAGGAGGATAAACTCATAAAGTAAATCATCAGAACATTCGAAATCATAGAGTTATTCTATTATAGTTTATTTCCACATGGTATGCTGACAAGAAACTATAATAGCTGAATGCAACACAAAATCATATTTTCGTAAAACAAATGCAGATCATTTGCCAAACAGAAATTTAGATCACTTTGAGAAATAAGGACCTGCTTTGGATGGGATTTCTTCCATGAAACTATTAAATTAACTTTCTTCCAATTTTCCTTTTTTATTATTAAGAAAATATCTATATGAACCAATTCAATATACGCTAAGTTATCGAGCACCTAATTTTGCTTTCCCTTTGTGATGAGTATGAAGACAATAACTTTTACACTAAAAAAAGTAGACATATTTTTGCAATTTGTGTTTTTGGTCATTCCTGCTGAGAAAACTAGTTGAAAGTAGGTGCCCTTTTTGTCTCTTTTACCCTCTTATCTTTTCCTCTTTTTATAGATATGCCATTCCATGTAAATGAATGGAAAGGCACACGCATCACACATTGCAGAGGTGGAAATACTAAAATAGTCCTCAGTTGGATATTGTCAAAGAATGGGTTACTGAGCAAATTTCAATTTTGTGTATTAGGGGAGATGTTAGCAGATACTTGGTTTAAATGAGATATTGATACGTACGCCAATTTTATTGCTTCTTTTTTTCTGTACTTGTATGAAAATACAAAATATTATGAAATGTTTTAGCAAGTTATTCCTTGGTCGAGCTTACTCTTCTAAGATAAAAGAGACTATGACCATTCAAAAAACAAAGATACTAAGCACTGAGAAACTCCACCGGCATTTGTAATTAGAAATTGTGATGAAGAAAATACTCCAAATGTCCCTGCATGTATCATGTTTTGTACAGTTGATGGTCACAGATTTATTGACAACCACATTTTCATAAGATTGGGCCATGACAAGAGTTTCTATCAATCATCTCTCCAGAGAGATGAATAGTGGAGTCAACCACTTCCAGTTTAATCACAAACATTTGCTCCACTAAATCACACCTTACTCTTAAGTGAAATACAGTATATCTAATGCAGCAGATATTTGGGATAGGATCAATGACATGTTTAATCAAGGTATCAAACTTTTCTTCAGTTCTTTCTCATTTCCCATAGTACATAGGCTTATAGATTTCAAGTGAAATTGATTCTAAATTGGCACTAGTTCAATTTTTAGGCCTCTTCTAATTCTACAGGTTCTTGAAAAATCTATTAAATAATTTCCAGTGGTAGAGTGGTCTCACTGGAAAGATGTTTCAGTGACTATGGATTTTTCCAGTGATGTCAATATTTATAGAACATTACATAAGTTTTACAATGTGCTTTCCTTCTGTTTTCTTTAACTTTCTTTTCAAAACAATTATGTAAGTTACAGAAACTATGATACAGGAAAGTGAACAAACTGGTCCCAAACCACAGATGATAAAGGTCAGAATTAGAATACAAACTCTTATCCTTCAACTCTAAATCTTGAGCCATTTTCCCATAGCACAGCTGCTTTAAGTTATATATATACATCACAACAATCCCAACTGTACTATTTCAAAATTATGAGAAACAAATGTTGATCTCACAACCTTAGATGAAAATTTTAGAGAGGAGTTTTGGCTACACCAGACACAGTCAATTGTGGAACTTTTATCTTACAACACCACAGCACTACAAGAACTCACTGAATTTCATACAATTTTACTATTTTGTGAAAATTCAAACAAACTCATGCCAGTGATATGGACAGCTATGGCAGGTTCTGGACTTAACATTTAATAGATTTTTATGTCTACTGATTTATTAAATACATTCTTCTTCTAAGAGAATCATTACTCTTCACCTTTAAATCTGCAAGCTAAGGACTCCTCCTTAAAAAAAGTTTAGTTATATTTCTAAATCAACCAATTTTCTGGGAGTGAGTAGTTACTGCATTCTACTTGGTTTGGCGAAACTATCTGCTTCAATGTTGTAGAAAGAATTTATATTAAATGTGACTTGATGGTTTGATTTTAGCGATATTTAGCAAGACAATGATTAGGATTTTTCTTTATACCACAAAATATCTAATTTGGTTAAATATAAATATGATATGGTTCAGGTCTTTTGTACTTCAAAACACAACTCACTTCTGTATCTAAAAATTTCCTGAACACAGAAGACTTGGAGAACTTTGAAACTAGGAATAATCATCACTAGTAGAGTTGATTCAGCTCACCAAATATATACAAATATTCACCAAATGAAGTAGTCTCTCTACACTTAACATAATTATTCATTTCCAACATTTTACAAAAATGAAAGCATTAAGATATCCTGCTATTTTAAAGGACAGAGTGAGTGTATACCAATTTATTAGTAAAAAAAGAAGAAAAGATAATTTATTTTTGCTTTATGTTTTTGGCTTCAAAAAATCGGTACTTTAATGAGTTCATTTGCTTATTATTAATTTTTAAAGGATCAACTAGGGAATTTGGTCTTAAGTATGCAATAAGTGCAAATTGGTGAAAATCCCTTGAGTGGCCAAAGTCGATATCCAAGTGCATATCTCTTGAGAAAGGCCAAGTGGCTGTATCCCCAGAGCCTAAGGGACTATACCATAGTCTGGGATGCGACCCTCAGTATTTCAGGATGAGAGGTGTCTATTTGTCAAGGGTAGACTTGAACTGATAAAAATTCATCAGACTGGGGAGAAAATTAAAAAGAAAATTTGTTCATTTATAATGAGAAACAGAGCTTCTAAGAAAGCACTCTGAGATACAACAAATTCCTTCAATATGTGCCGGATGAATTTGCATAGTTCTCCTATGATTCTTTATGTATTGATATGAAGATGTCAGTCTTAAGGCCATTTTTCTCATTTCCATATTCTGTGGGAAATCTTCATTGAAGCCTCTCCCTCATTCCCCACAACATGATAGCCCCTTTGTTCCCCTTCCCAAAGGGGGGAAAAAATCAAATATTTTTGGCAAGTGTAAGGCCTATTGTATCAATTATTAAACCTGTATCTATTGTGAGAACATCCAGCCAAATTTCCACTTAAAAAGAATTTAATTCTGTGCTTACTTCTGTCTTATTTCATTCTGTCCCTGACAGTCCATTTTACGAGATCTGTGTTTCCTTTGGTTTTCCGATGCATTGTCCCAGTAGATGCCTTTATTCCAATGCACAGATGGCTGCTCTGCCTTCCTAATGTCTCTTCAGAATCCGTGGCAGTCAGCGTCTCTTCATGTTCTGAGGTTGATGTTTCTCAGCTAGGGTAGCCATGTCAGGACCCAATATAGAAGTACACATGATCCCCCTTCCCACTCACTTTTAAAAATCTTACAGGAAATTTATTATCTTTATTGATAAAGTTTGAGATTATGGGCCACTTCACATTTAAAGTGCTCTCTTTCTATTTTATTTTAAAATAATGCACATTCTCAAGGCAGAATCAAATGTATTTTATTATTCTTATTCTTAAAATTTTTCAACAGCATTCTAATTTAATGAATGTCTTTAATAAAACTTTTTGGTTTGAGAGGCAACAAAAATTTTGGCATCTTACTAAGGTTATAGTTTGCCCATTCATGGGCAGTAAAAAATCCAACTGTGTATTGTTCCTTATGAAGACATCTTGGTTGAAAGTTTTTTCATGTTTCTGTATTAGTTGGCAAGGTCTGAGAAAAGTGTTGATTATTATCAATAACTTTTCTTTGTTGTTAGGACATGGTTAGTAATAGTTGGAAAACAGCACTGGCAAACACATTTCAATCTCTAATATGAGTATTTTTTAATTAATATCTAGGTGTGGAAAAGAGAATTTAACAATGTATTCAATAAAGCATTTAACACACACAGAGAATTTCTGGTTTTTTTTGATTGTGTGTTTGCTTGTTTGGTGAGGAAGGTTGGCTGTGAGATAACGTCTTTGCCAATCTTTCCTCTATTTTACATGTGGGTCGCCACCACAGCATGGATTGATGAGTGATGTAGGTCCACGGCCAGGATCTGAACCTGCGAATCCAGGCCACTGAAGTGGAGTGCCCTGAGCTTAACCACTATGCCACCAGGCTGGCCCCAAGAATTTCTGTTTTTTAACTCATTTTTTCACAATGGACTTTTTAGAGCCTAAAATGCAAGTTTAGTTCTTTCACATGTTAAATATCGTCAAGATGATATAAACTCATTACCAGTGTAGCAACCTACGCTAACCTCATAATCAATCCTACTGCAGTTGATAGAGAGATAGTCACTACCATCTCAATGAAAGTTTTTGTACAATTGTAAAAAAAGGCATTAAAATTGCAATTGTACATCCTATCAGCTATCTAATGGAAAATTTTGCATTGCGATTAGGATGAAATTATTCCAGGGACCTAGGAAACCCTAATTACACAGTTCTCAATAAAATAACCTTTCCCCATGAGTTCACCCAAAGGCAATTATGTGCAAAATAATACAGTAAGACAAAATAAAACAAACTATATTTTATTATTAGGTGACATTACTGCCCCAATCATGCTATATAATCCTATTAAGTTAGACTGGATCATGTGCAAGATTCTTTTGGCCCAATCTAGGTAGTCTAATTAGCCCAGTATCAGAGCAGACTATTCTCCTAAGCAAGTGCTGTACAATTTCCCAGGAATGTTCTAACATTGTTCTCAGGAGAACTCTCAGTAGCCAGGCCATTCCTTTTGCACTTTCTCAAATACATAGGTACGTTCCTGTCTGAGAATCTTTGCACTTGCTAGTCCACCTCCTATCTGTCCCCTAGCTTTCTTTATGTCTCAGTCTCTCACTTTCTTCGGGTCCTGACTGAAATTTCACCAACTCTGAGTGTCCTTTCCTAGCCATTCTATTTCAATTCACCACTGTTCTCTACCTCTTTAAATTTCCTATTTCCTCCCTTTTACTTTTATGATTATCAGTTATATTTACAAACACTTAAGACACCATATATTTCACTTATTTATTAAATCTTCTCCTTCTAGGATGATATCTCCTAGACAAGGGTGGGGAACCCAAGGTATATCTCCAGAAACACAATATATTAAGTGTTAGGATTTATATCTAGGACTCATCCGAGAGTCACCAGCTTGCAACCAACACTATGGACTCCGGTAGCTCAACTTCTGCAGTCTATGGCACATGATAGCTATTCAATAAATAATGTGTAATGATGGATAAATTGCTCCCTGTTATTCTTTAAATAGTCTTTTATTGGAAAAATAATGCATGCATCTTTATGAAAAGCCCCCTTTCCAAAAACAGTCATACATCCTTTCAGGAATAACATATGTCTTGATAAATGTGCATGTAGAGGGGAGAGAAGTCAAGATGACAGCATAAGCAGACTCTGAACTCACCTCCTCCCATGGACACAGCCAATTTACAACTACTCCTGGAAAAATTACCCCTGAGAGAGAACTAAAAACTGGATAAGGGGAACTCCTGCAACAAACGACAATCCTAATTGAGGTGGAAGAGGCAGAAACTCCCTTCTGGAGAGAAAAAACACTGCCTTCACAAGCCGCCAGCTTCATGGCCACCTGGGAGCAGCCCACAGGTCTGCAGCCCTCCCTGGAGGAGCGGGGCCCTGAGCTGGGGAGTGCTCCCGCTGTGGGCATTTTGTGGACCCAGCACAATCGAGACAAGTGGCATAATATATGATTTTGTCTGCTACCAAAACCTTGGGGAGTACCCCTAGAAAAGCTGGCTCACAAAGAAATCAAAACCGGCTCTTAGAGGGCCGAAGCACAAACTCACCAATTTTAGAAAGCAACCTCAAATCACCAGAAAGAAAGGTGCACAGTGCTTTGGTGAAAAGAGACTCACCTGATAGGCTCTGAGTGCATCTTGGTGAGAGATGAGACCTCTCCAGGGACTGGGACATTGGTGGTGGCCATTCTTGGGGCCTGGTCGGGGTGTGCTGAGACAGACACTGGCAGACGCCATTGGAGTTCTCCCTGGGGCCTGCTAGCCCAGGGTCTGCCCCACCCATTAGAGCACTGATTTAATCCAGCTCAGTTAGGGCAGGCAGCCCACCCTAGGGACTGGCCCCACCCAACAAAGAGCCCTCAGGCAACTTGTGGGTGACTGGATTCTCTGCAGCCTGGTGACTAGGCCCACATCAGTGGGGCAGGGGGTGTAGAAGGAGTGGGTGGAGAGTGTGGGGTGGTGGTGGAGTGTGTGGAGCTCCTGCCGTGGAGAGACTGAGTCCACTTCAGGAGGTCGGGGCGCACACACAGGGCAGGACTGTGTTGACTGTGTGTGGACCTATGGGTAGTGGGACTTGTCAGCTGCAGAAGACTTGTGTTTCTCAAAGACCCACATAAGAGGTTTGCACCACCTTCCAAAGCCTGAAACAATTGGGTGCTCCTGTGCCTGAGGCCAGCCCCACCCAGCTGCAATCCCCAGAGAGCTGACAAGAGACCTATAGGCTGGAGGCTTATGGCTATTGTAAGCCCCTGAACCTAACAACCTCTCATGCTGGGGTCCTACTCACTTAAAGAAATATTGCAACACAAATGTGCTGTTAAAACTTTCAGCCAACTGTGCTAGGGCTCCTCACACCCAATAAGGAGACTGAAGGGCCCACAGCAACTACAAGCAGCTGACCATTACAACAGCTGGCCAGGAGCATAACTCAGCCTCCCTGGGCACCTACAGGGAGAGCAAACACGCCACGACAGAAGGACACACGTAGCCCACATAGAGGTCACTGCTGGAACATTCTGAACTGAGGGAAGCACACTGCGGGACTCATAAGGCATCACTTATATAAGGTCACCTATCCAAGAGCAGGAGACATAGCTGACCTACCTAATACACAGACACAAGCACAGGGAAAGAGGCAAAATGAGGAGGCAAAGGAATACATTCCAAGTAAGGGAACAGGACAAAACCCCAGAAAAGGAACTAAGTGAAACAGAAATGGGCAATATACCCAACAGAGAGTTCAAACAAAGAGTGTTAAGGATGCTCACTGATCTTGGGAGAAGAATGGATGAACTCAGTGAGAATGTCAACAAAGAAATGGAAGATATAAAAAAGAACCAATCAGAAATGAAGAATACAATACTGGAAATGAAAAATTCACTAGAGGGACTCAAAAGCAGAGTAGATACAGAAGAACGGATCTGCGACCTGGACTAAAGACTAGAAGGAATCACCCAAACTGAACAGGTAAAAGAAGAAGGAATTAAAAAGAGTGAGGACAGTCTAAGGGACCTCTGGGACAACATCAAGTGCACTAACATCCATGTTATAGGTGTCCCAGAAGGATAAGAGCAAGACAAAGGGGCAGAGAATCTATTTGAAGAAATAATAGATGAAAACTTCCCTAACTTAAGGAAGGAAACAGACATCCAGGTACAGGAATCACAGAGAGCACCAAACAAGATAAACCCAAAGAGGCCCACACCAAGACACATCATAATTAAAATGTTCAGAATTAAAGATAAGGAGAGAATCCTAAAAGCCGCAAGAGAAAGACAAGTTACATACAAAAGAAACCCCATAAGGCTATGAGCTGACTTCTCAGCAAAAACCTTACAGGCTAGAAGAGAGTGGCATGAAATATTTAAAGTGCTAAAAGGAAAAAACTTACAGCCAAGAATACTACCTGGCAAGGTTATCATTCAAAATGGAAGGAGACACAAAAAGTTTCCCAGACAAACAAAAATTAAAGGAGTTTGTCACCAAGAAACCAGTGCTACAAGAAATGCTAAAGGGACCCATTTAAGGGGAAAAGAGAAGACCACAAATAGGAAAAATTATCTATTTCCATGATAAGAGGGTAATAGATACAAATGCACAAAAAAGAGGGTAGACATGATCTCAAAAATATAAAATGTGGGAGGAGGGGAGTTAAAGAGTAGAACTTTCAGACAGAGGTCAAACTAAAGAGACCATCAATTCTGTATATGGATCCCATGGTAATCACAAACCAGAAACCAATAATAACTACACAAAAAACTAAGAGAAAGGAACCCAAACATAATACTAAAAAAGCCATCAAACCACAAGGGAAGAGAGCAAGAGAAGAACAAAGGAACAGAGAACGACTACTAAAACACTGAGGAAAAAAAAAAGTTAAAAAATGGCAGTAAGTACATACTTATCAATAGCTACTCTAAACATCAATGGACTAAGTGCTCCAATTAAAAGGCATAGGGTGGCTGGTTGGATACAAAAACAAGACCCATATATATGCTGCATACAAGAGACACAATTCAGACCTAAAGACACTCACAAACTGAAAGTGAAGGGATGGAAAAAGATACTCCATGCAAATGGCAATGAAAAGAAAGCTGGGGTAGCAGTACTCATATCAGACAAAATAGACTTTAAAACAAAAACTGTAAAAAGAGACAAAGAAGGGCATTACATAATGATCAAGGGAACAATCCAACAAGAGGATATAAACTTGTAAATATCTATGCACTCAACATAGGAGAACCTAAATATATAAAGCATTTATTAACAGACATAAAAAGAGAAATAGACAGTAACACAATAATAGTAGGAGACTTTAACACTCCACTTACGCCAACGGATAGATCATCTAAACAGAAGATCAATAAGGAAACATTGGCCTTAAGGGACACACTAGAACAGATGGACCTAGTAGATATATATGAATTATTCCAACCAAAATCCAAAGAATATGCATTCTTTTCAAATGCACATGGAACGTTCTCCTGGATTGATCACATATTAGGCCACAAAACAGGTCTACATAAATTTAGGAAGATTGAAATAATACCAAGCATCTTTTCAGACCACAACGGTATGAAACAAGAAATCAACTGTAGGAAGAAAATCAGAAAATCCACAAATATGTGGAGATGAAACAAAATGCTACTGAACAATGATTGGGTCAACGAGGAAATCAAAGGAGAAATCAAAAAATACTTGGAGACAAATGAAAATGAAAATACGACATGCCAGATTTTATGGGATACAGCAAACACAGTTCTAAGATGGAAGTTTATAGCAATACAGGCCTATCTCAACGAACAAGAAAAATCTCAAATAAACAATCTAACAATGCACTTAAAGGAACTGGAAAAAGAAGAACAAACAAAACCCAAAATCAGTAGAAGAAGGGAAATAATAAAAAACAGAGCAGAAATAAATGAAACAGAGACCAAAAAAACAATAGAAAAATTAATAAAACCAAGAGCTGGTTCTTTGAAAAAATAAACAAAATTGACAAATCTTTAGCTAGACTCACCAAGAAAAGAAGAGAGAAGTTCAAATAAGTAAAATCAGAAATGAAAGAGGAGAAATTACAATGGACACCTCAGAACTACAAAAGATTATAAGAAAATACTATGAAAAGCTATATGTCAACAAATTGGACAATCTGGAAGAAATGGATAAATTCTTAGAATCATATAACCTTCCAAAACTGGATCAAGAAGAAGTAGAGAATTTGAATAGACCCATCACCAGTAAGGAGATAGAAACAGTAATCAAAAAACCTCCCCCAAAAATAAAAGTCCAGGACCAGACGGCTTCCCTGGTGAATTCTACCAAACATTCAAAGAAGACTTAATAGCTATTCTTCTCAAACTCTTCTAAAAAATTGAGGTTAGGGGGAAGCTGCCTGCGAAGCCGACATTACCCTGATAACAAAACAAGACAAAGACAACACAAAAAAAGAAAATTACAGGTCAATATCACTGATGAACATCGGTGCAAAAATCCTCATCAAAATACTAGCAAATTGCATACAACAATACATTAAAGATTATACACCATGATCAAGTGGGATTTATTCCAGGTATGCAGGGATGGTTCAACATTTGCAAATCAATCAACGTGATACACCACATTAATAAAATGAAGAATAAAAATCACATGATCATCTCAATAGATGCAGAGAAAGCATTTGACAAGATACAGTATCCATTTATGATAAAAACTCTGAATAAAATGGGTATAGAAGGAAAGTACCTCAACATAATAAAGACCATATATGAGAAACCCACAGCTAATATCATTCTCAATGGTGAAAAACTGAAAGCTATCCCTCTAAGAGGAACCAGACAAGGATGCCCACTGTCACCACTCCTATTTAACATAGTACTAGAAGTCCTAGCCAGAGCAATCAGGCAAAGAAATAAAAGGGATCCAAATTGGAAAGGAAGAAGTGAAACTGTCGCTATTTGCAGATGACATGATTTTATATATAGAAAACTCCAAAGTATCCACCAAAAAACTTTTAGAAGTAATAAACGAATAGGGTAAAGTTGCAGGATATAAAATCAACATACAAAAATCAGTTGCATTTCTATACACTAACAACGAAGTAGCAGAAAGAAAAATTAAGAATACAATTCCATTTACAATTGCAACAAAAAGAATAAAATACCTAGGAATAAACTTAACCAAAGAGGTGAACAATCTGTACACTGAAAACTATAAAACATTGCTGAAAGAAATTGAAGAAGTCACAAAGAAATGGAAAGATATTCTGTGCTCTTGGACTGGAAGACTTAACATAGTTAAAATGTCCATACTTCCTAAAGCAATCTATAGATTCAATGCAATCCTTATCAAAGTTCCAACAAAATTTTTCACAGAAGTAGAACACACAGAATCCTAAAATTTATATGGAACAACAAAAGGCCCCGTATAGGTAAAGGAATCCTGAGAAAAAAGAACAAAGCTGGAGGTATCACACTCCCTGATTTCAAAATATACTACAAAGCTATAGTAACCAAAACGGCATGGTACTGTCACAAAAACAGACACACAGATCAATGGAATAGAATCGAAATAAACCCACACATCTATGGACAGCTAATCTTCGACAAAGGAGTCAAGAACATACAATGGAGAAAAGAAAGTCTCTTCAACAAATGGTGTTGGGAAAACTGGATAGCCACATGCAAAAAAATGTAAGTAGACGATTAGCTTACACCATACACAAAAATTAACTCCAAATGGATTAAAGACTTGAATATAAGACCTGAAACTATAAAACTTCTAGAGGAAAACATAGGCAGTACGCTCTTTGACATCGGTCTTAGCAACATATTTTCAAGCACTAGACAAGAGAAACAATAGAAAAAATAAACAAATGAGACTACATCAAACTAAAAAGCTTCTGCACAGCAAAGGAAACCATCAACAAAACGAAAAGACAACCTAACAATTGGGAGAAGATATTGGCAAACCATACATCTGATAAGAGGTTAATCTCCAAAATATGTAAAGAACACATGCATCTCAACAAAAAAAAACCTACCAACCCAATTAAAACGGGCAAAAGACCTAAACAGACGTTCTCCAAAGAAGATATACAGATGGCCAACAGACACATGAAAAGATGTTCAACATCATTAACTATCAGGGAAATGCAAATCAAAACTACAATGAGTTATCACCTCACGCCTGTGAGAATGGCTATAATTAACAAGACAGGAAACAACAAGTGTTGGAGAGGATGTGAAGAGAAGGGAACTCTCATACACTGCTGGTGGGAGTGCAAACTGGTGCAGCCACTATGGAAGGCGGTATGGAGATTCCTCAAAAAATTAAAGATAGAACTACCATATTACCCAGCTATTCCACTGCTGGGTATTTATCCAAAGAACTTGAAAACATCAATGTGTAAAGATACATGCACCCTTGTGTTCATTGCAGCGTTATTCACAACAGTCAAGATTTGGAGGGCCGGCCCCGTGGCTTAGCAGTTAAGTGCGCGCGCTCTGCTACTGGCAGCCCGGGTTCGGATCCCGGGCACGCACCGACGCACCGCTTCTCCGGCCATGGTGAGGCTGCGTCCCACATACAGCAACTAGAAGGGTGTGCAGCTATGACATACAACAATCTACTGGGGCTTGGGGGGAAAAATAAATAAATAAAAATTAAAAAAAAAGATTTGGAAACAACCTAAGTGCACATCAAGGGACGAATGAGTAAAGAAGATGTGGTATATATACACAATGTTCTACTACTCAGCCATAAGCAACAATGAAATCCAGCCATTTGTGACAACATGGATGGACATTGAGGATATTATGCAAAGTGAAATAAGTCAGAGGGAGAAGGTCAAATACCACATGATCTCACTCATTAAGTAGTAGATAATAACAACAACAAACAAACACATACACACAGAGATTGGATTGGTGGTTACCAGAGGGGAAGGGGGCAGCGAGCATGGCGAAAGGGATAATTAGGCAATGTGTGTGGTGATGGATTGTAATTAGTATTTGGGTGGCGAACATGAGAACATGATGTAATCCACGCAGAAATAGAAGTATAATGATGTACACCTGAAATTTATACAATGTTATAAACCAATATTGCTGCAATAAACAAAAAATTTAAAAAAATAATTAAACTGATAAAATAAATAAATAAATATGTATACCTATATGTGTATATAAATTTATAGTTTTATACACATATGAGAGTATACTAAAATAAGGTAGCAATAAATCTTGG
This sequence comes from Ceratotherium simum simum, assembly GCF_057802395.1. Taxonomy (NCBI): domain Eukaryota; kingdom Metazoa; phylum Chordata; class Mammalia; order Perissodactyla; family Rhinocerotidae; genus Ceratotherium; species Ceratotherium simum. The sequence continues at coordinate 26,397,732 of NC_141907.1, read as the reverse complement.
AAATTATTCTACTTTAACATATAGATATCTATCATGTCTTTTATAGCAACACTATATCGCATCCTTTGTGTGAATATATCATGAATTGTTTAATCTCTCTAGGACTGCTTTATGAATATTTAATATAGTGTTATTAATAAATAATGGTTAACTATTAGATGATTTCAAATGTAATAGCCCTCTGTATGGAGACAAAGAACATGACAATTTTATAATGGTGAGGAGAGGCTCTGTAAGTTTGTGATATTTGAGTCAACATCTGAAGGAAGTGAGGGACCAAGACAAAAAGGAATATAGAACACAGATTTCCAGCAGCAGAAACAGCACGTGCAAAGTCCCTGAAACAGAAAAATATTCCTGATGTGATTGAAAAAGCTCAACAGGAAGAGCATGGCTTTTGCCAGTTTTCCTGAGAAAGAAGGTGGAACAATCCTAGGAAACTGTAAGGTATGTTTTTGGAGCATATTTTAAGAAAACAAAAAGGATTACTTGGCTTAGGAAAATGACTTTTTAAAAAAAATTACTTGTACAAATAATACAATGTACTGCTTCTCTACCCTGTTACTTTAAAACATGTAATATTTTGAGCCAGCCCTGATGGTCCAGTCGCTAAACTCAGTGCTCTCACCACTTCAGCAGCCCAGGTCTGTTTCTTGGTCGTAGAACCACATCACTCATCTGTCAGTTGACGTGCTATGGTGGAGGCTCACATAGAAGAACTAGGAGGACTTACAACTGGGATATACAACCATGTATATCTATGCTTTGGGAGAAAACAAAACATGTAATATTTTGGGCTAAAATGTTCTCCACAGTCTGCTCCATAGCTGATATTTTAAGGTTAACAAACATATTAGGTAAAGGGATGTAGATGTCTAAATTCTCAAGTGAAGAAATAAACTAACCCAGTTTACTGTAGAAGTTAGCAGCAGAGGAGAGACTCAAACCTCAGGGTTTCTAAGAGAATAGTCTGTGAACTCTAACACTAGCTATATTACAAGAGCATTTAAGTTTTTGATTATAATTAGATGCATCCATGTCTATAAGAAGGAAGACATTAATCAGCCTTGCCACTGGATGGACATCGCCAGATTTGCCTTTGAGAATCTCTAATTTCCAGGTACCTGAGGCTAACACATGCTCTTCTAATAAGCAAGTTTTTTGTTTTTCATTTTTTTTTTTACCTTTCTAAATAGACAGCTGCCTGGTCACTGTGATAGACTCAGACATGTGTACATAGAACAAACTGACCAAACCAGTATCTGCCCAGGACTTTTCTATCAGGTTTCCAAGCAAGACAATGTTCTTCTTGGGGTAGAAAAACTGATGAGATGTGAGTATTGAAGGACCATCGTGACTATTACGTATAGAGAAAATTTGTGCAAAGAAAGGAGAGAGACAAAATCCTATGAGATTGTTGGAGCCATCAGGACCAGCCAACTCTGAAGTCTACCATATGGACTATTCCATTTCAATTTTCAATAAAAACTACTTCATTGCAACATTTCCTTCCTTCCTTCCTTCCTTTCCTCCCTCCTTCCTTCCTTCCTTCCTTCCTCCTTCCTTCCTTCCTTCCTTCCTTCTTTCCTTCCTTCCTTCCTTCCTTCCTTCATATCTCTCTCTTTTTTTTTTTTTTTTTTTGGCTTAAGTTATTTTAATTGGGTCTTTGTTACTTGCAACCAAAGTGTTCTAAATACTAGTTTATTATGCTATCTAATATTTAATTTAGTTTCAATCTACTTTATATCCTGTGCCTAGAATAGTATCTAGGAAATAAATATTGCAGAACAATATATGAATATGCTCCAGATACAATCGAATCTTGGTCACCTGGATGTACTTCTTTTCCTCTAATGTGACTTTGCATATCTTCATTTGGATCTTAACCTCAGAAGCCCATCTTACCCTTCTTATTACCAGGTTCTTGAGGGAAGAGTCACTGTAACCAATTTGATAACAATCATTAAATAATTCATATGTGCCTAAATTTAATATTTATTAAAAACTTTGTAAGCATAAGACCCTGTGTTTGGCACTGAAGATAAAAACTTTCAGTCTTTGACTTAAATATTTTTGCCAGTGTTCAATTAGGAGATGTTTATGAAACTATTAGGAAGTAGAGTAACATAGAAAGATTGATTGCTGTAGTATAAAGGAGGAAGGTTTATTTAATAACTGTTGGGCATAGGCAGTTATTAAATAGCCTCTAAGAAAGCTAAAATGCTAATATCTCTATCACCTGATATTACAATCATACAACAGGGGATAAAGCCTCTGCAAGAGAAGTGCAAGATAGACACACAATTTGAAGCAGAGTTCTTTCTTGAAACAATCTTTACTGTGTCCACTGCATTCCATATCCACCGTCCCCAGCTCAATGCAGGGCATAATTTCCCACCAATAGGAGGCTATAAGTGGTCTTCTTGCCTTGATTCATCTAGGCATTTCCCCGTATTGCAATTATAATAATATTTCTAAAATACAAATGTTAATCTATTACTCTCAAGCTTAGAGCCTTTCAGTAGTTGGACAGTGACCTCAGGGTTAATTCCTCACTCCTTGTCTCCGCCTCTTCAGCCTCTCTCTCACCACCCATTACTTGGCATTGTGCCATCTCAAATGCTCAATTCTCCTTTCTTCTCGGAACTATGAACACATATTCCTTTGGTCTGTAATACTTTTCACGCTCCTCTCCTCTTGGGCAAAGACCTTTCATCATTCGGAATTCTGTTTATCATCTTTTTCCCATCTCAAAGCTTTTCCTCATTCCCTTGATGGCCAGGATTTAGAATAACGACCCTGCATCTCCAGTATCTAGCACTTGGAAAACACTCAATTAGTATTTGTTGAGTGGATGAATCCGTGAGTGAGTGAATGAATGATTACTGAAAAAGACTAACTTGACTTTCATCTCAGACCTTGATTCATCTCTCTTTGCTGTTTTTAGGTTTACCTCTGTTTAGAGAAAGAGAACAAGATTAAATGATTTTCTGAGGCTTCATTTAGCTTTTATCCTGAAAAGTAAATTATTTCTTTTTTTGCTTTGTTAGATATCAAAATGATTCTAATCACACCTGCAAAAAGCAGAGTGATTATCTATACACCTCAAAATAAAATGATAAAAAATTCTGCCTGTTTCCTAATCTGTGTTTTCAGCTCAGCAGCAGAAAATGCAAGTCTTTTGTCATCACCAGTTTCTGTCACTGAAGATAATAGCAATGCTTGATTAATAGTTCAAAGAAAATAAAATGAACCCACTGAGTTCTGTTTTATTTATTCTATTATGATATTTTATAGTATGAAATTTCATTTATGGCACTATTTATCTTTAAGTAATATACCATAAGTGATGTGACAGGGCTTGAAATAATGAGAAAATATAAATATAATATTTAGCTGCTTTAACTTCAAATTTAGGGTTGGAAAGCATGCTAAGGCATCTGAAGGTGGAATTTTTAGGGGCCACTGACTCAAACAAATTGGAAAGTTCTAGAGAGAAAATTTGTTCTCAGTTGCCATTAAGCAGGTTAAACTAATAACTATATTGTCCACTCTGATTAATCTTAGAGAATTTAAATATATTTGTTAAAATAACATAAAATATTAGTGCTGTTTTCTACCAAAAACAATTTCAAAATATCCCTGTGCCAATAAGCATTTAGAGAGATTACTGTTATTTCAGCATAAAGTAGTTTATATCTGTGTTTATTTTTTTCCTTTTGTCGTTCACATGAGCTAACAGAATAACCATAATTCTTTTGTCATTAACACTGTCTCTCCATTCATGTTAATTCTCAGATTGTCTAGTTTTCTCTTTTACATAGAATTCACAATGTAAAAGAGATTCTCTCCCCTCCTGGCCCCTCATTCTCTTTTCAAAGCCAGCAAGCCCCACAAGATTCTGTAGGATCCAACCTGGAAGGTCATCTGCTAGGTTTACTTTGGGGCTGCTTTGTCCACATGTAACAATGTTTTCATACACCTGTTTTAAGAGGAAACAGCAGGGGTTGTCTCTGCTGATTGACCAAATGAAGTGATTTTTGTTTTCATATATATATTTTTAAGAAGACAGTAGGTTTAATCAGACTGGACATGATATATGTTTTTTTTTTTTCATAACTATATCCCAATTCTGCTTCTCTGAATCTCAGGTTCCTAATTTGAATTAAAAAAATTACAGTCTTAAAAGGGAAAATTAAATTATACAACACACCAGGGACACAATAGACACTTAGCATATACTTATCACTCTCGGCAGATTGTGTCTTAGAGATAATTCTACTCCACAATAAAAATCAAATTGTAAGTTTCAGCCAGTATCTTTAGAATATTATTATATTTAAAGAAAGAATAGGAAAGTAGGAAAATATATATAAATGGATGTGTGTCAATTTCAATAGCCCTGTCCTTCTCCAGTCTTTTTAGCTTTACAGCCTTAAAGCAACTTTTTAAAAAAAATTCTTTCTGCTAGATGTTACCTTAGCAGCTAGACTTCCAAGCAATATAATAGGATTTGGTTGCCTTCTCTTCATCCCTCCTAATAGATGAAGTTTGAGACTGCATGTGAAGAGAAAATGTTAGGAGTTTCATCAGATATTTATTAGAAACTTAACTGGAGATATCCAGTAGCAAGTTAGATATATAACTGCCCTAAAACACAAGCGTGGATCAGAAATCCAAGAGAAGCAACGTTTAAACCAAAATTTGGAGTTTCAGATGGAGAAAGCGCAATCATGATGACTAACCAATGGAGATGATGGCTGTGAGCTGGGGCTCATTAATTGCACCTCCTAAGTCCCACCATGTAAATGAATGGCCTCCATATAATTTCCCTGTTCGGCTATAAGGATCCTCTTAGTAGGTTAAGAACTGATCCAAAATGAAAGTCCAGTCTTGGGGTCTTCTGGGCAAATGGGTCATAATTTTAACATGTCTTTTTATATTCACGTAAGGGCTATTTGCTAATAACTATGTGGCCAACTGAAGGAAAAATTAAAGAAAAAGGAAAACTCAACCTTTGGCATTAAATTGCCTCACCAGAAACGAGACTCCTAGACTCTGAGTTTTTACCTGTTTTTTTTTTGAGTGATTATCCCAAGTAGAGGCTAAATAAATATTTTTTGAAAGAATAAACATATTTTTTAATTTGTTATTTATTTATAAAATGATCTTTATTTAGGAAAATACATTGATATTCTCTAACTTTCACTTAAAAACTTTACCTTGCCATGTTTTTTTAGTTTTGTTTGTTTTCTTTTATAACTAACCTTAGAATATCAATTAAGCAAATTTTGCTTGTGAGTCAGCTCAAACAGATTAAGTGAAAAGAAATTTACTGGCTCACATTTATAGGTTTAACTTAGTATAGCTGGATTCAGTAACTCAAAAATTATCATTTTATTTCCTTCTCTTAGATCTTCTGCCCTTTGTTTGGGCTTCAGATGGTGGCTTCTCACAAGTCTAGGCTCCATATTCATACCCAGCAGGAAAAGATTGACTCTATTCCAACAATCTCAGCAAAAACCTTCCTACATGTTCCTAATCCTTGTTGGATCGCATGTCTATTCCTGAAGAAAGACACTAGCAAGATTAAGGAAATGCTTAGTGGTCAGTCCAATAATATAATATTCGCAGCAGATAAAACATAGTACTGCAATGCAATTTTATGCTAATAATTTAAATATATATTTAAATATATTATAATAATACTATATTATTTTATATATGAAGAAATATATTGTATTCCTAGAAATATGGTTTGCGTTTTTCTTACTAAAGCAGATATGTGGTAAGCACACTGTTCCAACTTACTCTAAATATGCTTGTATACTAACATTTTATTTCTTTTTAATCACAAAGTTATTTTTTCGCTGGATACCAATAAAGGAGAAATAAGAAGTTTTAAATAAATTACAGACAAAATAAACAAAATAAAACAAAAATCTCAGAGACATTGATATATATATGATCAGTTCCTTTGGCAAGTTCTTATTATCTAAACATATATTTGATCAAAAATAACTATTGAAATCTAAAGAAAATGAAATATCATTGATGTTCATGCAAATTTTAAGTTTATTCTCTGCCAGAAAATATGTCTTAAAAACAAGGCTATGCTAATCTATGAGTCTTTAAGTCCTCTTTTATGGGAAGAAGGATATATGTTTCCAAATATCTGACTAATGATGGATTTCTTTTTTTTTAAAGATTTTATTTATTCATTTTTTTCCCCCCAAAGCCCCAGTAGATAGTTGTATGTCATAGGTTCACATCCTTCTAGTTGCTGTACGTGGGACTCGGCCTCGGGTTGGACGGAGAAGTGGTGCCTTGGGGCGTGCCTGGGATCCGAACCCGGGCTGCCAGCATCAGAGCGCGCGCACTTAACCGCTAAGCCACGGACCCGGCCCTAATGATGGATTTCTGAAAGACAGCAGCTAAATAAATCCTCTGTTGTATAATATACATTTACCAAATATACTGAAAGATTTTTTTGAGGCAAATAATCCAATATATTAATTAAGAAAATGTATATCACATCCAACAAATTGCAAGGTGTTCAGTCACTCCAATTTTGTTCAAGTAAATTTTATTTCCCATAACCCTATATTTGGAGCAGAATTTTAAATTTTCTCCTATATTTTTGAAATAGATTTCCAAAGAGAGAGTGTTGAATTGGCATAGGTAAAAAGCTAATTTAGAATGCCCAGAATTAATAAGGTAACAATCAAATATTTTTAATATACTCAATAAAAAAAAGCCAAAGAAATTGCTGCAAAGTTTAAATAACTCTATAACTAAAATGTCATTATTTACTAAAAGGATATGAAATAGAACATTGGAACAACAAAGAAAAAGGGGAGGTAGTTTACAGAAATGAATAAATAAATGAAGTTACTGATTAGAACTTTAGAATACATGAGGTTTTGGTAAAAATGGTACCTTCACTCAGGGACATTCCTATCAACCGAATGGCTAGATACAGATTTGACCAAGATTTTGCATCTTCTAACAGTGTGGTAATCAAAAAAACTAATAAGGGGATACGACAGCAACAAATATAGTAGTTCACAGGACAATTCAGCACATTGTAAGTATAATGAATATTACCACATGTTACAGAGAACCTAATAGCCTTTCAAGTGCTCAACGGAAAATTAGTTGAGAACACCCAAATGAGCTTCAGGTTTAAGATTAAAAGCAGATGACTTTATAATGAGTACATAATAAAACATTTATTTATTTAACAGAGTTTCTGGTGTGTTCATAAGTTATTCACTCATTCCCAAAACAAAAAAATAACAATAATAATAATAATGATGATGGTAAGTGTTAATTTAACTCATGGGTATTTTATTTAAACTTAAACTTTTCAAAATGGGGAGTGACGTAATGTTCTTATTGCCACAATTGTCAGAATGTTTAATATATATATATGTTTTTCACATACCAATAGAAGTCCAAGAACAGAGATCTTTTAAAAGTTTTTTTTAATTTATCAGTATATACATAATAACGGCAGACTTTTAAAATCAAAAGAATTCTTCATTTATCAACTGAAATGAAAGACATCTGATGCAATCAGTAGTTGTTTGTTGATTATCTGGAAGAATAAAAGGATATATCTATAGGAGAAAAAACAACGTTATTTTCCCAACCCATCACATAGTCTCATATTCTTAAAATTTATGTCTATAACCTGCTGAGTAATTTTGAAAATGGTTATGATTATAAATAAATTGGCATTTAAAAGTAGATTTCATAAAGTTAAATTTATTATTTTGCATGCATATTGAAGTGGTATAATCTTTTTAATATGGCTATGGTTATAACTATTAGGTCAGTTAAATTAAAGAAAAACTAGTTGATATTATAAACTTTAATCAATAGGTGTGGGTACTACGGCCTATTCATTTATATCCTTTTATATACATTTACTATTCATTTATGTATCTTTGCATATTGATTTCCCATTCACTAGTCAAAAAAATAAACTAAACATAAAGCTAAGATAATCATAACCATGAAAAAGGAATCAAAAATAATATTTTGAGTAAATATTTAAATAATCATATTTTTAGTCATCATCAAATAATTTTTTATTTTAATAGTTTTTGGGGTGATGATAAAAGATTTAAACTTTTATGTCTTATAAAATATATTCATTCAGATTAATGTGAGATTTCTGCATTGAAATAGTTAAGTTCCTGTTAAGAATAGATGGCGAGGGCAGAAAATAGAACTTAATATGTGTGGTAACACTTTCCCCCAAATTAAAATTGCATAATTACTAACATTTTGGGGGTGTTTAGGAAAACTCCTTGTATCAATATCTTGGGACTAAGAGAAGTTGGTTGCTTATTGTGAAAAGGTAAGATAAAGTGAGGAATCCTAGTCAATGATATAAAATATACTATAAGATTTTATTTTAAATTCACATATTGAAATATACTTCCAATCACCAATATTTTAATAGAAAAACCAAGGACTTGTGTCTTAGAATAGGCAAAAACTTGAATTTAAAACCACACTAAGGGACACTTGGTGAATTTTATCTTTTTATTCTAGTTGTTTTCAGTGTCTGTCCCAAACTTAACTGTAGAATATCTTAATAACTTGTCTTTATCAAATTTTTCTAAGCACCTACTTCCTGCATGATGGATTTTAGCTCCAGTCAGATTAAATTGCTTGTTTTTCTTCAATACATTATACGTCTTCACATCCATGTGCGTCAAGTTATGATGATTCTTATTGCTAAGCTCCACACATCTTTGAATCCAGTTTGGTCAGTAGTATCAACATGTTGACTAATAAACATGACCTTCCCCCCCTTCAATTACTGTCATGAATTATGTAAAATTTTTCATTGCCACTGGTAGAATCTTCTTACTAACATCTTAGACTGATTCCACTTTCATTGTTTTTATAAGACACTATTTCCATCATGATTGCTTTTAATTTTAGTTCTTTAATATCTAATTTTAAGTACACTTTTCCTAACACTCCCCACACTCCACCCCGGTAAGTCAGGCACTGCTACTTTTTTGTGGGGGGTTGGCTTGCTTTTCGCTCACCTCTCCTTCCTGATTCATGCCTCCCAGGAGCCTAATTTTATAATGAAGAGGAATGGAAGGCAAAATATTTTGCACATTTTGTTCGCTAATATATCATCAACGTCTAGAAGAGTACCTGACACATATTAATTCTCAATAAATATTTATTTAATGAATGAAATAAATGAAACAATAATCTTCTAATTTTGTCACAGTTCATATGGATTATCGTTATAGTTGCTTATGGATATAGAGTTGCTTAACAAATACGCCACTGTTTCAAATGATTCTTATTACTCCTTAGCACATAAACACTTTGGATGCATATTACTTTTCTTTTTCTTTCCCTCATTTATTTTTTTCGGCACTGAGAATTATATTAAACCACATTTTAATAGATGACAAAAATGAGGGCTTCTTTATCGTGTTTGGTAGGAACAAAAGGTTTACATCAACAACATGATTACTTAGTATTAGGCCTATGATAAAACTCAATAAATTCCCCAAGTCTTTTTTCAGAGTTTATTGACATTAAGCAATTAGAATTTTTCTTTCAATATTTGAATATTTAAATTCACAGCATTTTCCCTTGTGTTAATTAAGTAGTTGCAGTATAAAGATTGCGGTGAACTGAATATATGTATAATAAATTCACAACAAACACTTTTACTCCTTTAATTTATTTCTCTTGCGATGCAAACAGAAGTCACATTTTTAATAAAGTCCTGACTTCTTAGAAGTGCAATAAAACAGAATTGGAGCATATAATCACATTCTTTTCAGGATTTATTTCACATGCACTGAAAACAAAATCACCCTTATTTACAAACGTTGATCTGTAAATATGGAAGAAAACAATGTGATAAAGGTTAGGCTTTGAAGTAAGTGGAAACATATGAGCAAAATAAAACTCTCTTAATGACACAGCCAGTGAGGCAAATAAAACCCATTAGGACGACTGCATTGTGATTCTTTTTTAACGAAAGCAGAGAAAATAGAGTGACAAAATAATAGTGGTAATACAATTAGATGACTGAAAAACAAAAGGGTAATGTACTATCTAAGCACACGGTAGTATTTTATAATCTTTTTACCATGTCAGTATGATCTTAAAAGCAGTACATTTTGGAACAATTAATTGGGATTAAATGATGCTCGTTTTTTAGTTTGAATACAAAATAAAGACATTTTGTTAAATATAGTAACCAGATTTATTCTGTAAGTGATTATAAGAATAAAAAAGAATGGAAAGTAAGAAACTTAACTAAAACATGAAAAAAATTGGTGGCGATTTTTATAGCAATATCTTTTCTATACATACACATTATGACACAAATTTATATGCAGGGATATATATTAACAGATAGACATTATCTATTAATTATAATAATATACATTATCTATAATGTATAATAGATATACATTATCTATTAATAGATACCTCTATTTTAGTGTGAGATACCTCTATTTTGTTATGAAAATATCTCTAAAAATACAGTTCTATAATATTGCAAGTGATTAGTTAATAACTTATTTTTTATTCTGCAGAGCCATAGATAAACTACTGAAGTGTTTGTCTACAGGATCCATATTAAGGGTGAATTGGGAGGAATATTCTGGTTAATACTGAGAATAATGCTAAAAAATATATTTAAACTCAAAATAAAATAGGTTATTTGATATTTACATTAGCCTCATATCAAGGATCTGATAAGAAACTCAGTGATTTTAACAAAAAACTTTAATTTTGTTTAAGAAAAGTCTAAGAAGGAGAAAAATCTCAAGTTCATCACACGTGTGTTTTTGCAGCATACGCCACATGACCAAAGCACCTGCAGACTTACTACATCTGTAACTTTCTATTCCTATGATTTATATTATTATTATTTAAAAATTCAACAAAATGTTCTCTAGGCTATTTATTCAAACGTACAAAGAAACCTAAGTCACTGGGCCAAAAAAAAAGAACACTGTAATAAATCTTATTCCACTTATTTTATATGTGGATAAGAAAATCGGCACTCAAGTGGTTACTTGTATTAGTCAAAGAAAGATTAGGACAGATAAGAGGACTCCAGATGATAAATAATTGTACTTGACTCTATTTTTGCCTGCGATGATTGATAGTCATGTCATGATATCCATTGTTTTAGAGTCCATCACACAACTAAGCAGTAGAAAACTAGAGCAAAATTAAATAGAGAAAAATATCTTTTTGTCTCTGGACACAGAAGAAAGAACTCTATTTTCTCAGAAAATAAGAGAAAGAATAAACATGTCACAATATTCCATAATATTTTTCTGTATTACTCTAAATATGCATAAAATCCACATATATTTTGATAATATTTAATATAGTGTAGTAAAATAAATGATAATTGTTCAATAAAGGCTATGGCATTATATAACTTCATACATAGATGTTGCTATAGAGGATATAAACATAAGTATACAACATATTTTAAAAATGGAAATTACAATAAGCACTTTTTGAAATATATCCTTTGAGAAAGCATAGTATTGACAAATGCCTTTCTGACCTCATTTCTGTAGACAATTAATGTAATATAGGAATAAACCCAAAAATTTAAAGCAAAATAACTATTTAGTACAAGAAGTGAACTTGATGTAAGCTATTAACTTTAGTTAATAATAATGTATCAATATTTGTTCAATTATAACCAATGCAACACAGCAATGCAAGATGTTAATAGGGGAAAGGCAGAGTGGTGGGGGAGAAGGAGTGTACGGGAACTTTCTGCTCAATTTTTCTGTAAACCTAAGATGCTCTAAAAAATGTCTATTCATAAAAAACATAAATAAATATATAAGTAAATAAAACAAATTTTAAAATTGTCATAAAATTAGAAGAATAATATTTTCTTAGAAGACAAAGTCCACATTAACAACATCTTTCCGTTGATTAGCATACACCAACATTACATTCAGGGTAAAAAAAACATTTCTTAATACTAGAAATAACCCGCTTATTTAATCATTTTGTCATAATTTCCTATCATCACTTTTATAATTCTCTGAATACCACTTTTTGTTCTTAGCCAAACTGGCTGACGCTTTAACTAATTTTTTTCCTTCTACCTGTTAAATTTTAATCAGAGGTAACTGTAGTTTACCCCTTTCATTTTTTATCCTAAACTTAATTAATTGAATCCAAATTTTTATCTAATCTATTGCTGTTGTTATTAACTAATGGACAATTCCTACTTGAAACTTCCACTACCTTATTTCACAATCCTTTCTGGAGCAGAAGCTCCTCAAAAAAAGTTACTTTATTTGTCTTGGCTATTTGTTAACAACATCTACAAAATATCAGTCATTTATTCCCATTGTCTTTCCTTCTCTCATTTTACATTTTCTAACATTTTTTCTTATGTCCACAGATGAAGAAAATGCCAATGCAGAGGTTAAAAAAAATTACACTGCTTTTAATAAAGTTTGCAGTTCCTGTTTCGCTTATAACACAATCCTTGAAATAATATATGATGTAGGAATAATTCCTTAATTTTGCTTTTTTTTTTTTTTTTTTTTTTTTTTTAAAGATTTTATTTATTTTATTTTTCCCAAAGCCCCAGTGGATAGTTGTGTGTCGTAGCTGCACATCCTTCTAGTTGTTGTATGTGGGACTCGGCCTCAGGATGAACGGAGAAGTGGTGCCTCGATGCGCACCCGGGATCCGAACCCGGGCCACCAGCATCGCAGCGCGCGCACTTAACCACCAAGCCACAGGGCCGGCCCCCTTAATTTTGCTTTTCAGGGAACTGAAGCTTAGATATTTTCTATTCCTCTCAAATTCACATAGTTAGTAAGTGAGAAGCTGGCTTTTGAATCCTGCTCTGCCTGAACCCAAAGTTCAAATGATACCTCCTGAATTTCATTGTCACTATGTACAGTGCTAATTATGCTCTTTCTGTCTCCAATACCCTACATTTACAGTAGTGTCAATAAACAATGGAAGAAATGAATGGACATGACGCATGTCTTTAAAAGGTTTACTGCTAATCATCTACTTTAAATATTTGTGGGTTAAAATAAATAGGATACACAGAAGTTTTCAAATTACAAAGAACTCCCTTCAAACAAGAAATAAGCATCAGATAAAAGTGAAATATTGGATGTGAGGGCCAAAATCCCTCCCATTAAACACGCTACCAATCTAGACACTGGGAATTTTCTCTGAGATGCCTTTGCACTTGCCCTGTGGCTCTGTATTTTAGTATAAATTATGAATATAAAAATAAGAGAGAGACACACTACAGAGAAAGGGATTAAAATATTCATTTAAAAGTTAGTCATTAATAAATTTAAAGCTGGTCAAAAGGTCCAAATTTCTGGTTATTAAGGGAAATAAGTCCTGGGATGTAATATACAGCGTGGTGTTAACAATACTGTATTGTTTATATGAAAGCTGCTGAGAGAGTAAATCTTAAAAGTTCTCATTACAAGAAAAAAAATTATAACTGTGTGGTGATAGATGTTAACTAAACTTGTGGTAATCATTTTGCAATAGATACATAGATCAAATCATTATGTTGTACACCTAAAACAAATAATGTCATATGTCAATTATATCTCAATAAAAATAAATAAATAAGGATATATGGATGGCTCATGGAACAGAAGGATAGCAAGAAATAGAATTTAGGATTATCTTTCAAAAAAAAGTTAGTCATTACTGGATATTCAACGTATCACAAAATACATGTGACTAGAGTTGGAATATCAAAAATAAATAGTATCTAATGAACAGAGAAAGAAGAGGGAGGGAATTCTAGGAACAAGAGCAACATGAAAAAAAGCCACAGAGAGAATTTACGATATAACACAGTAAGAAAAAATAAATTAAACCAGTAAAGTACCAACACAAACAAAAAGTCGTTGCTTTCTAGAGCCTGTTGTTTTCCTAAAGTGGCTTTCACACTCTGGTATGATTTGGAGGACAAGAATACAAGTGGCTTTCAAGAGTAAAGGTGATGTCTTTAATGTATTAGTTTTTTAATGGGGTACGTTTTATTTTCAACTAAAGTTTGCTAAAGTAATATCACCATTTTATTTCTACTAAAAATGGTTCAGTAATCTTCCTGCATCAGTCTTCTAAAACATTTTGGAGTTTTGTTTTTTTTACATGCCAATTAAGTTCTAATAATGGGAACTTGCTGTCACATCCCCTTCCATCTGTTCTTAATTCAGTCATTTGTCAAATAAATTAACATTATAAAACAAAAAATATTGTCTTATTTTTAAAATAAATTTAATATTATTCTTATTATTTAATAAAGTCCAGATCAATTAAACCTGGATTGATTAGGATTTTTGATTATTTTTTTCTTATGTAGATCATGGAGAATAACAACACTGGAAATAATTTCTTTGGGAAGATTTTATTCAACTCATGCAAATTAAGGCCATTCTTTCAAATGGTGACTTTAACAAAATACTCTGCAAATTACCCAGCTGTGTATATTTAGAATAAGCACATTACAAAGCTGATTGGAACTCATGCTTTGCACTTTGCTGTGGTTTCCAGCAAGTCCTTCATCCAAAGTAGAGGCAAATTTGGACATTTACATAGTGTGATAATATTCGTTTTCAAACGTTCTATTAAAAAGATCCACAGCATGGTGTTGCCCAACTTCAGGTTAAAATGAGGCTCAGGGAATCATAATCACATTTTTATACAAATAAATCATAAGTAAACTGATTGACTATAGAGGTCATTTGATAAGTCGCATGTTGTTTATAGAATGCTCTAAAAGACCTCACTGAAGAATTCTATTTTCTTGCTCTGTTAAAAACGTTTCCATAAATGTTTCTTCAGAGACTGAAAGAAAACTATAATTTTAGAAAGTTATAACAAGAGATTCAGATAGATTTTTCTGCCAAATCATATGAGAATTGTACTTCTATATTCAGCTAAAATGATTGAGTGCGATGTTTATGTATAACAGTCCACTTTAATTTAGTTTTATATGTTTTCTATTTTATTTCCCTCTTTTCTTCTTTAGTATAGCCTTGCTGAATTCATAACAAATATTTATACAGAACCCGAACGTTTATCCTTTAACTAATATGATTTTCTCATCCTTACCCTTTGTTCGAAGTTTTCATGACGAAATTCTAACTGTGGTAAACCAGCTAAACAATATTTCCTCTGTGATGCATTTCTCTTTCCTGATGTATCATTATGCCTCATATGCTTATTTCTTAACACAGATATTTTGACTTTAACTATATTATTATGAATGAATATGTGTCTATATCTTCTCTCATAAGCTGTGTTGAGAATAGAGTTAATTGTTTTGTCTTCAGGGGCACAAACTGCTTTGTACAATATTCTCTGCACAATAGGTGCATTAATTCATCTGTTAAATTAATATTGTCGACATGTGTGAATGCTTAACTGTTCATTTACATACCATGCTATGCAATAAACGTACAGCAAAAAACAGGAATTGTCTCTGAGCCTCATAAAATATCTCTTTAAAGAATCCCTTTATATAAAAACTGGATCATTTTGGAAATGAACAGATTTTATTTAGAAATTACTAATAAAAATTTGGAAGCAAACTCAATTACTATTTGTTGACACTGATTTAAACTAAATTTTTTTATGAATCCAGTGAAACTAAAGATATTAGTCAATGGAAAATATTTTTGAAATAACGAATGAAGATTCATAATTTTCAATTTAAGTACTATGACTTTAAATGGGAAATGATTAAACAGGACATTCTATAATTAGGGTAATGCGTATCCATGTTCTATTTGTCAATACACAGATGAACAGAAGATACTTTAGAAGATGCAATAAAGAAAAAATTAATAGGCTTTGAAGTTAAAATCAAACAGTCCTATATTAGCTGTGTTACTTTGAACAAGTTACTAAGCCTTTCTGATATTTTGGCTCCTTCTTAGGAAACTGACAAATATTTCATTAAGTTCTTTTAACATATTTTTATTGAAGTATAATTGACATATAATATTGTGTAAGTTTAAAGTGTACAACGTGTTGATTTGATACATTTATATATTAAACTATGATTAACACCGTAGTGTTAGCTAACACCTCCATCAGGTTGTACATATATCACTATATAATTATCATTTATCAGATGTAATTATCATTTTATTTTGTGGTGAGAACATTTGCAATCTAGTCTCTTAGTAACTTTGAAGTATATAATACAGTATTGTTGACTATTACCACAGTGCTGTACATTAGATCTCCAGAACTTATTTATCTTATAGTTGCAAGAGGGTACCATTTGACTAATATCTTCCTAATTCCCCTACCCCTCAGCCCCTGGTAACCTCCCTTCTACTCTCTGTTTCTATGAGTTCATCATTTTTAGATTCCACATATAAGTGATGTCATACACTATTTGTCTTCCTCTGTCTGACTTATCTCACTTGGTATAATGCCCTCAAGGTCTAGCCATGTTGTCACAAATGGCAGGATTTCCTTCTTCCTAATGGCTGAATAACATTCCATTGTATATGTATACTATAACTTCTTAATCCGTTCATCAGTAGACAGATACTTAGGTTGTTTCCACACCTTGGCTATTGTGAATAATGCTGCAATGAACATGGGAGAGCAGGTATCTTTTTGATATCTTTCATATCTCATGTTTTCATTTCCTTTGGATATATACACAAAAGTAGGATAGCTGGATCATATGCTTGTCCTATTTTTAATTTTTTGAGGAACATCCATACTGTTTTCCATAGTGGCTGAACCAATTTACATTCCCACTAACAGTGCATAAATGTTTTCTTTTCTCCACATTCTTAACAACACTTGTTATCTCTTGTCTTCTCGGTGATAGTCATTCTAACAGGTATGAGGTGATATGTTATTGTGGTTTTGGTTTGTGTTTCCGTGATGATTAGTAATGAGCATCTTTTCATGCACCTGTTGACTATTTGTATGTCTTCTTTGGAAAAATGTCTATTCAGTTTCTCTGCCCATTTTTTAATAAGATTATTTGGTTTTTTTTGTTTTTATTTTTTGCTATTGAATTGTATGAGTTCTTTATACATTTTGGATTTTAACCTCTTATCAGATACAGAGTTTACAAATTTTCTATCCCATTCCATAGATTGCTTTTTTATTTTGTTGATTGTTTCTTCTGCTAATGCAGAGGCTTTTTTGTTTGATGTAGTCCCTCTTGTTGATTTTTGTTTTTGTGGCTTGTCTTTTGGTGTCATATACAAAAAAATCATTGCCAAGACCAACGTCAAAGAGCTTTTCCCTATGTTTCCTTCCAGTAGTTTTACAGTTTCTGGTCTTATGTTTAAACATTGAATTAAAAGATGCATATAGGGCCGGCCCTGTGGCTTGGTGGTTGAGTGCGCGCGCTGCGATGCTGGCGGCCCGGGTTCGGATCCCGGGTGCGCATCGAGGCGCCACTTCTCCGTTCATCCTGGGGCCGAGTCCCACGTGCAGCAACTGGAAGGATGTGCAGCTACGACACACAACTATCCACTGGGGCTTTGGGGGGAAAAATAAAATAAATAAAATCTTTAAAAAAAAAAAAAAAAAAAAAAAAGATGCATACCTAACACAGTTGTGGCCACATATTAAACATTTGACTAATATTAGGACATTTCCTCTCTTTCTTCTTTCCCCTTTATTTCACATATCTGAAATGTCTATACGCCTGCCTAGTAAATTGTTCCTAAAAAGCACACTGTGGTTAATTTCAGTGAGAGAAAAGAAAAACATTCCAAATGTATGTAATGTTTTATATAAATAAAAACTTCTGGCTTGATTGAATGTCAACAGATAAAAATGTGTTTGCTTAGCTGAGTTCCCTGGTAATAAATTCAGACTTGCCAAATTCAAGGACAGTCTTTGTATAGCTAGCAAAATTCTTTAGCCTTAGAGAAGTCCAATAGCAACTCAATAGTTAATTTGCTGACTGCTTTTCCTTTTATGAGCATGAATTGGACATAATTCAGCTGTTTTTGAAATATGTATATATGCATTTAATATAACTGATACTACTCATGGCTTATTGAATATTTCTTTGTCTGCTATTTATATTTTAAGTAATAAATATAAAATATATAAAACACCCTTAAATTTAATTCTGCTCTAATTCCATTTTATAAAAATGGCTTAAAATTAATACGTTAAAAAACTCCATAATCAATTAAATATCACTTTTTAATAAAATTAAAATAAAATTAGATCATGCTGTGAGATCTGCCAGCCCCAGTTGAAGCGTACACAGACCTTAAAAAATGCTATTTTTTTTAATAGATATCCCCTTATCCTCACCAAAACCCACTCAAAACATACTACTGCCAATTGTCTTGGTTACCATCTTGTGCCACCATGAAGACTCACTCAGGATTCATCACAGATAAAGTGGGTGCAGCCAAATGTCTGAGCAAGAGAAAACTGAATATGTATAGAAACACAGACACAGTAATGCAGGAAAGATGGGAGAGGGACTAGCATTTCCACTACCACTGTAGCTCAGCAATATTGAAATATTTCAAAGGAAAAAGATGCATTGGCAAATCCAAATCATCTTTATTTTCAGGGACAGATGGTTGGGGCAGTACTTTCAAGAATAAAGAATGTTCATCTTTCTATATGACCTCTTGTTAGATCAGAGAAAGTTAACCACACCATTAGGACAAATTACAAATTTTGAGACCTCGCTAAAATACAAAGGATGTGAGCTGAATACCAAGTATTTAGCCTCATTCTTAGAGGTAAAAAAGAAAAAGGAAAATCAATATCCCCGCCTCAGTGTTAAAGGAAGTTATGCATACCCCAACAAATTATCTTAACTACCAACAACTATGTAAGTAATAGTCCTATGGAAGATCACCAAGAAAAAAATGTAGTCAAGCAAAATAATCACATTTTTGACACAAGAAATCTTTACACACATTGGAAAACATTTTTTACTTTTACCAGATTTTTGGTATTTCATAATCTGGCCATTGCACACCTTTGTGATGTGCCTTGTAAGTCCTTTGTACATATACCTATTGAATTGGTAGTCTTTTAAAAAATTGATTTATAGTTCTTTTTTGGTTATATCTAATGCAAATATCTTCTCCTACCCAGTGGTTTCACCTTTCACTGTCTTAATTGTGTCTTCTAATAAACAGAAATTTCTAATTTTATTGGAAACCAATTAATCAATCTCCTAATTTATGGTTAATGCTTTATGTGTCCTAGGAAATATTTCCTAACTCCAAGTTTATGAAGTTATTCTTCTATGAACTCTTCTGGAAGATTTATTGTTTTATCTTCCATATCTATATCTATAACCTGCCTGTAATTGATTGTTTCTTCAGTGTTAAATAGAAAATAAGAAAACAATTGTCTTACTATATGTTAGAACATTGGGCATAATGTTGAAAACAAGTGTGATAAAGTACATACTTGATTCATTGACAATCTGAGAAGAATTTTCAGTAATGAGCCATTAAGGATGATGGCTACTGCAGATTTTGTAAATACTCTTCTTCATATTATAGAAGCTCTCTTTCATCTCTATTTTTCTAGGAGTCATTTACTTTAAAGGACGTTATACTCATACAGATATAAAGTGTTAACATCTTTCTGATGGATTGATGATTTTTAAAAATTATTCTGGAAGATCATTCTTCATTTCTGGTAATGTTTTGACTTTAAAATCTACTTTGTCTGATATACACATAGCTGCATCAGCCTTCTTTTGATTAGTGTTTATATGATATACTTTTTCCACTGTTTATAGTTCATCCTTTCTGTATTTTTAATTTAGGCATATGTCTCATTTATCCCCTCTACATCCCCATCTGAAAATGTTGTCATTCAACTGAAGAATCTGGTTCAGTTTATACTATACACTTAAAATTTTTCAACGGTGTTTAAATCAAACAGTTAAATCTATTCTCATTTCTTGCCTTCTTTTGGATTAAATTACTTTATTTATAATTCCATTTTTTCACTCTATTAGTTTTTATTCTATTAGCTTTACTCTATTAATTTTTTAGGTATATATTTTTAAGATACTATTCTACTTGTGGCTACCCTAAAACTTATAAGATTCTTGATTAATTCAAGTGTATTTCTAATTATTCTTACTTTCAAGGTGATTCAGAAAACATGGAACACTAAAACTTCATTTACTCCCTTCTTATCTTCTGTGTTATTGTTCTCATGTGTTTAAATTGTAGAAATATATAAACTCTATAAGTTATTTTTATTATTGCAACAATATTTACTTAGATGTATCCATATCCTTGCACTCTGTATTGCTCCTTATTTCTTCCTGTATTTCCACACTTCCAACCAAGATCATTATAATCATTTTGCTTGAAGAATTAATTTTATCATTATTTTAAGTGTTTGTTAACAATGATTTCTTTCAATATTTGTATAAATGAGTCTTTATTTCACCTTTAGTTCTTATGGACTTTTTCTGGCTAAAGAATTCTAGTTCAGCAGGTGTTTTTTCAGAACACCAAAAAGTTTATTTAATTTATCTTTTCTGTTAATTCTGTTTGTTAATTGAGCTGTCAGCCTTGTGGTTGATTTATTGAAGGTAGTATGTAATTTTCTCTTCTGTTTCTTATAAAGTTTTCTCTTTGTTTTGGATTTTCAGCCATTTTCCAATTATTTTCCTGGGTGTACTTTTCTTTGTATTTTTATGCTTGGGGTTTATAGCATTCTTTTAATCTGTGGCTTGATTTATGTGATCAATTTCAATATTTTCACCCATCAGCTTTTAAAATATTGCTTCTAATTCTCCCTATCCCTCTCGTTCTCTCTTTCTCTTTCTCACTCTTACTCTCTTTCTTCATTGCTTATGGTACATAATACTCAAGTTTCCCATAAGTTAGATTTCTTCACTGTGTGCCTTATATCACGTATGCTAATTTTTGGATTTTTTTCATTATTTTCTCGGTATGCTTCAGTTTTAATATTTTTTTCTCATCCACCATCCAGTTTACTAACCATGTTTTTAGCTATGACTAATCTGCTATTAAGCCTATTTGCTAAATTCTTAATCAGCTAAAGTATTTTTCATAACAATAATGATCATGTATAATTTCTTTTATCTTCTACTCTATTCCACGTACATATTAAATATGCGTGAAATCTCCAATCACTTCTAGGTTTGTCTCTAATGTCTGCTTTTTTTTTTTTTTTTTGTGAGGAAGATCAGCCCTGAGCTAACATCCATGCCAATCCTCGTCTTTTTGCTGAGGAAGACCGGCCCTGAGCTAACATCTATTGCCAATCCTCCTCCCTTTTTTTCCCTTTTTCTCCCCGAAGCCCCAGTAGATAGTTGTATGTCACAGTTGCACATCCTTCTAGTTGCTGTATGTGGGACGCCACCTCAGCATGGCCAGACAAGCGGTGCGTCGGTGTGCGCCCATGATCCAAACCCTGCTGCTGTAGTGGAACACGTGCACTTAACCGCTAAGCTACTGGGCCAGCCCCTCTATTGTCTGCTTTTGTGTCTTGGTTTCCGGTCATGGATTTATTTTTCTCTGCAATCTTTGGTAAATTTTTAGTAGATGCCACATTATGTACAAAAATTCTAGAGAAAATTTGCGAGCTAGACGACATTGTTCCTCCAAAGAGGACTTACTGTTGCTCCAGACCAGCAAATAAATACAGTATATATACTTCTACATATTTATGTTTATATAATATATTTATATTCTATATTATATTGCTCATCCATCCATATCAGACCATCTAGATTTTTTAACTTTTTTATTTTACATTATTATAAACTTACATGTGGCAAAAATAGTAGAGTTTTAGTGTGCACTTCACCTAGCTTTTCCCAATGATAGCATCTTACACAACCATTATCTGAACAAGCACATTATCAGAGTCATGAAATGACCATTGCTACAATGCTACTAACCAGATCACTATTCAGATCATATATGCATATAGCTCTTTCTCTTTATTTTTTTAATTTTTTAATTTTACCTATTTATTGTTTTTGTGAGGAAGATCAGCCCTGAGCTAACATCTGCCAATCCTCCTCTTTTTGCTGAGGAAGACTGGCCTTGGGCTAACATCTGTCCCCATCTTCCCCCACTTTATATGGGACGCAGCCACAGCATGGCCTGACAAGCGGTGCGTCAGTGTACGCCTGTGATCCGAACCAGCAAACCCCGGGTGGCCACAGCAGAGCTCATGCACCCAACCGCTTGTGCCACCAGGCGGGCCCCCAACTCTTTCTTTTTAAAAGGTGCATTTTATATAATTTTTTGAGTCTACCACAGTTTAATTAATCAATTAGTGTTATGATAGACAATCATGCTACTTCCTGTTGTTTTTGCTACTATAAACAATGCTGCAGTTAAATTTACCTATATAGCATATATCTCTGTGAATGTATATGAGGCTACCTGTAAAATTCACTCATAGAGGGGATAGAATGGAATTACTTGGTTATGCATTTTTATTTTTGACAAATATTGCCAAAATACCCTATAAAAATTCTATGGATTTATGATTCCAGCAGTCACAATCTCTCCAAAATTTTGTATTATCAACTTTGTCAGTCTAAGTAAAAACAGCAGTTTATTGTTGTTTTACCTTGCATTTCCTTGAGTAATGTTGAATATTGTTTTATATGTTTAGTGAGCATTTATGGATTGTATTCTTTGAACTATCTGCTATGTTTTTTTCCTATTTTCCTATTGCATTATTAATCTTGAAAGCACTTTGTGCACTTAAGAAATTAGCACCTGAAAATATATTATGAGTTCATAATTCACCTTTTGCAATATCTTAGCTACTTTTCTATGAAGAAGGATGTATTTTATGTAGCCAAATTTATTAATCTTGTTCTTTATAACTTCAGAATTCGTCTTTTTCCTGTCCTTCCATAGAGATGTAAATTTATCTCCATTTTTGCCCAACACATTTTAGTAAATTTATTCCTGAGTATTTTACATTTTTTTCTAATAAAGTTGGGACTTTTCTCCATTTCCAGTTTTTATATGGCTTTTAAAATTATTAGAAATCAATTGATTTTATATAATAGTGTTTTTGCTCAAACACATATTTAAAAATTCTCATATTTTAAAATAGCTTTCTCGTTGATTCTCTTGTATTTTTCAGTTATTCAATCTTATCATCTTCAAATAATTATAATTTTACTTTTCCCTGTGCAATATTTATATATCATATTTACTTTTCACATCGAAATGTCCTGGCTAGTACTCCCAGAATAACATTAAATAATAAAGTTCAGCATAGACTTCCTTGTATTGTCCTAGACTTCGATGAGAAAAGCTTTAGTGATTCTCCATTTAGAAAGCAGCTGACTTTAGAATATTTACATATCTATATACATATAATATATCTATGTATATCCATGTACTAAATAAGCATCCATCTGTTCCTGTTTCATTAAATGAAATTCAACATTGATTTCTAATTAAATATTAAAAAACTTTTCATCATTTATGGAGTTCATTGTTTTTTTTTAGTTATTGATAAAGTGAATAATATACATACATTCCTAATAATAACTTTTGAATTATTGGATAACATATACATATAATCACTGGATTCAAATTGCCAAACTTTTAGTAAAGATTTTGTATTATATTTATCAGTAAGCTGATTCCACAATGTTGGTTTTTGTGCTTTAATTGTGCTCCTATTTACAAATTTTGGTATTTACATAAAAGCTTGAATTAAAAAAATTAATTAGAACCTCTGTCTTAGTGTTTTTGTGCTCTGGAATATTTCAATAGCATCAGAAATAGTTTTTTACTGAAATTTGAGAAAATTTACCTCTGAAACCATCTAGCTTGGGACACTTTCCTGGTAGTTTTTTGTATGTTTTTTCTCACAATTTTTCATAGTTACTCTTCTGTCTAAGGTTATCTTCTTTAGTCATTTTCTTTTATTACGTGGACAAATCCATGTTTTCAAATGAAGTTGAGTAAAGGCAATCCCATTTTTAATTTATAATTTAAGCTCTGGCATATCTCCTGAACTTCAACTTTACATATTTGTCTGTGAAATCAATGGCTCCTCTTGAATGTCTAACACTCTTGAAAGACTTAATGAGTTTACAACCAAGATCTTGATATTTGTCCCTAAACTAATTTTCCACAGTGGCTGCTATGTCAGTAAAGAGCAATTCTAAGGACCCAGGTTCTTAAGATGGTAAAAATCCTTAGGTGTCATCTTTGACTATTGTCTTTCTTTCAAAATCCGTTAGGTAATCCTGTTGGCTCAATCTTCAAAATATATCCAGAAACCAGAACCTACTAACTTTCTTCGCATTCACACTATCTAAGGCACCATCGTGCCTCTTCTAGAGGGCAGCATTTCACTTCTGAATGGGGTTCTTCTGTTGGTCTTGGACTCTCCACTCTATGGCAAATATCATCTTTTAAAATTCGAGATCATGTCACAACCTTGCTCCAAACACCACCATGGCTATTCCTCCCCCTTCCCCCCAGCACCCTTCCTTTCCATTTACCGTTTTACCTTTTTCCCTTTCCTTCTAGAAAGTTGAAATACAAAAGTCATCACATATGGCTGCAGGGCTAGCAGTTGTGTTTCCCACCAAAGTGCTGGAAGGTAGACCGTGGTGGACCTGATCATGGTATTAGAGGCTAAATGGGAATAGTCTACAAAGTAGCAGAGTGGCTGACTGGTGCGGATATTATACCGTAAGTAGGGTAAGGAGGCACAGGATGGAGGGATGTAGGCAGCCTGATTATAGGGTTGGATGGGGAATGTTGGGTGGAGAGTGAGCAGTGCAGAGCACTGGAACTCTGGCTGAGTGAGAAGGGTGTCCACAGTGGAATGGGGTAGGACATTTGGAGTAAGCAGTGGCCTGGGGTGTTGTGTCAGAGCCTGAGTTGAGTAAGGAAGGCCTTTGTGTGGGGGAGGGGAGCAGCTATGACAAGAACAAAGACAACCACCCAACCACATTTAAAGTCTCTGCTAATGTCACATCTGCTAGCATTTCAATAGTCAACGCAAGTCTCAGGGCCAAACCCAAAGTTAAAGTGGTAGGGATACATACTCTGTCCATTCTATTGGAAATCACATAGCAAAAGGTATTTATAATTCTATTACGCATTCAGGCAAAGAATTTGGAATAATAAGGCATTCTTCCTCATCCATTCATATCATTAAACCCATTTTCCTCCATTAAGAGTTTACTTTATGATTTTTTCAAGACTATATAATTTACCTTTATAGAAATAGATGTGTTGTATAAAGTCTAAAGGAGTGAATATAGGATTTCAGTGTCCTCCATTGTACATGAACTCTGTATATGGCGATATACATTTACAATCTGGGGTTTGGGTTTGTTTTATACCCAGTTTAATAAGAAATAAATGTCTTTCCCTATTATTCAATGTTTTTGTCATTTTTCATGGATTTTAGGGAGCAGAATAAAAATCTCTTTACTATGTCATCTTTTTACCTAAATTTTGTCTATTTTTAAACTTCACTCCATTACAAGTCAACAAAAAAAAATGCATTAGATTCTTGGTCATTTTATCAGATCAAAATATTTCACTCTTTTAGGCCATGTCACAACAAACCAGGCCTTGATTTACTTATCTTTTTGGTATGTCTTTATTTTATTAAATGTCTCTTCTAATTAGCTCCAGAATTTATTGCATCTTCTTCTTTCCTATGGATTTCTTCTACTTACTGTAGTTCTTTTAATTAGTATATTTGTATTACTGTTTTAAACTGAGATTTGAGTCACCTACTCAGTGACAGAGAGGAAAAGAAAAGAACAAGTTCAGGGCTATTATCAAGGGGATTAATAGTACTTTTTAGTGTCTCTGTGGCTATATCCATGGAGTCTCAAACAAGACCACAACAATAGTACAGTTGAAATTTTGAGCATGTTACCAGCTAATTCACGTAGGTGTACATGGTTATTTAATTGCACTAGTGCCATTGAAATAATAAGTGAGCAATTGAGAAACCTGAATTCTACTCTGGATACTGACAAGTAAGTAACCTATGACTTTGGACAAGTCACTTGACCTGTGTTTCTCAGTTTTTTTACACATCAGATGAGTGTTCTGGATTCTATGTAAAGTCCATCCCTACCTCTCTGATGGACATTTTTTTCTTTTGCCAACTGTAATTAAAATAATTTTAAGTGGTGAGTAAAAGAGTTGTAGGCATGGTCTATATTCATGATTTTTTATTTTATTTATTTATTTATTTTTTGTAGGTGTGTAAGATCAGCCCTGAGATGTTAGCTCAGGGCCAATCCTCCTCTTTTTGCTGAGGAAGACTGGCCCTGAGCTAACATCTGTGCGGATCTTCCTCCACTTTATGTGGGATGCCGCCACAGCATGGCCTGACAAGCGGTGTGTCTGTGTTTGCCCAGGATCTGAACCCAGGCCACCAACAGCAGAGCCCATGCACTTAACCGCTATGCCACGGGGCCGGACCAAATGATTTTTTATTTTATGTGTAGAGAAAACAATAAAAAGCATGGAGTTTTGGAGAAATACTAAATAAAATGAAATGAAATAACCAAATTCACTAGAAATTTTATGAGTCTTACAATTGCACTAATGGTAGCAGTGGTCTTAGTAGACTGTTTGAAGTCTGATTTATAAATATTTTCTGATAATCACATGGCAAAATTAGAACTAGTTACTTGAAAATATCTGCCAATGACTTTAATCAATAAGGAGATTTTGAAAAAAAGGACAGTGCTATGGACTGAATGTATGTGTATTCCCCAAAATTCATGTTAAAAACCTAATCTTTAATGTGATGGTATTTGGAGATGGGGTCTTTGGGAGATAATTAGGTCATGAGAGTGGAGCCCTCATGATGAGATTAGTGCCCTTATATGAAGAGACGTGAGAGAGCTTGCTTTCTGTCTCTCTCAGACATGTGAGGACATAACCAGGAAGAGAATTCTCTCGGGGAACCAAATCAGCTGGCACCTTGATCTTGGACTTTCAAGACTCCAGAACTGTGAGAAATAAGTTTCTGTTGTTTAAGCCACCAAGTCTATGATATCTTGTTACAGCAGCTGAACTAAGACAGATCATATATAAAGTTCTCCAAAATTAGAGTTTTCTTTTTAAAAGCTGGGACCATGGGTTACTTTCAGTTCCTTGACTTTGTCAAATTGATAGAAATCACTTGATTAAATAAACAATTATGAACCTGGGGATACACTATAGAGAGACAATTGAACAGACAAATGGATTACATAAACCTTTTTAGAGGCACACAGCCTAAAAATATATCCTTGAATCCTTACGTTTTTAAATATGTGGCACACTGAAGACATGTGGAAACATTTAAATACTTAGTGAGTATACTGAAACTTAAGCCCTACGCATTAAGAAGTATCCGTTTACTAACACTCTGCACAGAACACTAATTCGTGGAAATGGTTGCTACACAAGCATCAGGAGATGACTCTAAGGGCATTCTTACAATGATCAAGCACATCTGAAGGACTCCTGCAGCAGTCGATTGTTAAGCAGACTCTTGAACCAAAACATTTTGTGCATATAGCAGCATAGTAGCAATGTTGTCCCCTAGTAGCTGCTGGGCCAGAGGCATTTTAGGGGTTCTTAAGAAAAAGTGAAACTTGAAACATTTTATTATTTTAGGGAAAGCACAGTCTAGACTGTGTCCAGAGTTAACACACAGGTTAGGAAGGAAGTAAAATTTATCACAATGCTATAATAAAAAGCTTGTGTTACTTACCTAGAGAAGAAATTATTTAGGGAAATGTATTAGTTAGGGTTCTCCATTGAAACAGAACCAATAGGAGATATATCTATGGAAAAAACAGTTTACTTAAATTTAGCTGAAAATTTCAAACGCATTACATATTTTAGATTAACAAAGCACTTTGTTAACTTTATTAACTCTACAAAACTATTTCTCAAACAATTCTGAAAGATAGGTCTTTTTATCTGTAGTTTTAGTTGGGGAGGCAATGTCAGGTTGGAGAAAACAAAATGTCCAAGGTCAAAGGGCAAGGATGGAATCTAGGGACTTATTCTCAGGTCTTAGTTCTCCCAGACATTCCCTTTCCAATATCCTAGGCTCCTGTTCAGACTTCAGGTGAGGTAAAGTTTCATATTACTCCTTCGGCACTTACTAGAAGGATTACTTTGAATGCGATCCAAGGTCTCTGATTTCAGTATCATCATCTCATAATGAGCATAATACTAGTACCTACTTCAGATGATTATTCTGGGTACTAATTGATTTAAAGTATATAAAATGTTTACACTATCAGTCCATAATAAACCTTTAAATGTTAGATAATACTATCTTCATTGTTAACATCATTTAATAACAACGAAAAGCTCCAGTGCAATGCTGGTATATGTTGAGCAACTGATGTTCCAGGAGAAATAAAAAGCCACGATTTGGTCATTTCCATTGTCTAAGTGTCCCTCTCACGCACACACATACACACATTTACACATGCACTGATTTAAAATTGCCAAAGTGATGTCACTGAATGTAAAGAGTTGGGAAGATATCTGTGTAATCTGTGTGATCTGGTTCCAGCATACTACGATCTGGCACCATCATTTCTTTTAAGCAAGGAAATTGTATTTGTTGTAAAATACATTGTGATTGCTTACTTTATATGCAATTTGGATGTGGGTAGGAACCACAACAACAAAGACAGTGTGCAAAGGTGTAGGAGAAAAATGGACAGATTTGTTTTTCCATGGGGGAATGAGGTGAGAGAAAAGTAACAAAATGGAGATTAGGGAAAATCAGGAGAGGAACCAGGGGAGTGTCACTGGCTGGGAGACAAGGAATTAACCTGAGAGTAAATATTTGGTTGGCAAAGGACTTTTACAAGTGGGGTTGTCTAATGTTTAATCACAGCTTCTTTTTGTAAATGATTTTGTGTAAAATATTTAAGCTTTTTATAATTCACTATAGTTAACCTGATGATTTACAATTCTCTGAATCATTTGCTATGTACCCTTGTACATATGGAATAAAGCATTCCTGAAACTTCTAAATGTATGCTGTAGATAATGGTGATTGTAAAATTTTTATAGTGATAAAATTTTAAAACAATATTTTTACAACTGTTAAAAAATTTATGATTGTTCGCATTATATTTGGACACTATTTGTATGACTTCTTTTACAGACTTCCTAGGTGTAAACTATTGTTATTTTGGTTGCTTATCAATTTATTGGTAGGATTCCACCACCAGAAAGCAGTAAGTGCTCTAGTGGTTTCTTTCAAATCTTCCCACTGAGTCCTATTAGTACTTTAGGTTGAATGTATTTATCATCAGTAAAATTCTTTGCCTGCATTTTTAAAACATTTAGCATCCTATTCCACTTAATTTGCATCTCTTTTTAATTACAATTTAGCTTATTAAGAAGGAAGATATATCCAATTATTGTTAGTATTGATAATATCTGAAGTATTAGATATTCTTGCATAAGACAATGAATCTTGTTAATACTCCTATTTTTTCCTTTCTTCTTTATTCTTTTATTTGTTGGTTTTTGATGTCAATCGATTTTGTTTCTTTGGGCAAAACAAAAATGCAATATCTATTTCTAAAATTAAATAATTATTGTATGCAGTTTTCAAAGAAATATATGCATTCAAGAGAACTATGGCTAGTACAACTTCAAAAAATCAATTTTACAGAATAATTCTGATGCTATGTGACTCTACAAAATATGAAATATTTTTAATTTTATCAGGATTTTACCCATCCTTGGAAATGGTGTGCCATATGCCCAGAGAACTGCTCTCAGAATTCAGATGGGCATGCCCTCCTGCTCACCAGTCTAGATTTCACCTCCGTAGGGCCTTGTTAGTCTGCTCCGGCTGCCACAACAAACTATTATAGACTGAGTGGCTTATATATTTGCTCACAGTTCTGGAAGCTAGAAGTCCAAGATCAAGATGCTGAAAGGGTAGGTTTCTCCTGAGACCTCTCTCCTCAGCTTACAGACGGCCACCTTCTGGCTGTCTCCTTCCATGGCTTTCCTCTGTGCACGCACATTCCGAGTATCTCTTCCTCTACTTGTAAGGACACCAATCTTACTGAATTAGGGCCCCGCCCTTACAACTTCATTTAACCTTAATTACCTCCTTAATGGCTCTATCTCTAAATATAGTCACATTGGAGATTAGGCTTCAATCAATGAATTTTGGGGGAACTCGATTCAATCCATAACAGAGTCCCTCATCTAAGTTTATAGATTTTAATTATTTGAAACTCCTCTTTTTGTTCTCTTGGGCATAGATGTGGTAACTTTGTGTTACTTAGTTAACATCTTTATGCTTCATCAACAAATATTTTTATTGAATTATCTTTGAATAATTAGTGTGGATTCTGCTCCTGACTGAACCTTATACATACACCACCCTACTAATATTGGCCTTGGTCATTTGACTTGCTTTGGCCAATACGATGATGGCTCACCTAAGAAAAGTATAATTGTGCTTGTCCCTTGAGCTTTAGACAATTACTATAAGAACTTAGAACTTCCCTTAGGTAGCTGCAGCCTCTTAAGGCTGGCCCCTAAGATAAAGACTTGTGGAGCCCCAGCCACTGTGGCCCAGAGCAGAGCTGATCAGATGAGCCCAACACAGATCTAGGAGAATAAATCACTGCTATTATAAGTCAATGAGATTAGGGGTGGTGGCTACTGAAGAGCACTGTGACAAGAGTCTGCTGATATAATGTGTTTTTACATATTCTTCCCTAGTATTTCTACCTGGTAGTTCTTCCCTCCAATAGCTAACATTCTCACTCCCAAAACACAAGAAAGCTTAAATCGGTGTCTCTCAAATTGGGGTCAGTAGATTATTCAGAGCACTGCTAATTACTAATAAACATTCAATCTTGAATTAGCTGTTAGTATTATTATTCTGTATATTACCTGTTAAACATGCAGATTATTTAGTTCCATCTATACTTTCAAAATCTTTGGGGTTAGGCCCAGAAATTTGCATTTTAACAAGCTTCATAGTTAATACCGAGTGATCCCTTTAACTGATCCTCTTTCTGTGAATAATTTCCGATGCTCACATACCATCTTAGTCAATTTGGTTATTCACTCTTCTAGTGTCCAAAAGCATTTAGTACTTAAAAATCGAAAAGACATTTTTCATGTTGAATATATACCTCATTAGCCACAGTTTTTTTAGGCAGGAGTTATGTTTTATTCATCATTTTTATGTGTAGAAACTACTCCCAGTGGGTTTTCAATAACTGTTTGCAGAAAGACACAGATGGAGAAAAGGAAGCAAATGATAGAAACAGAGAGAGATGATTTGGAGCTGGTCTTTGGGAAAAGAGAGAAGGAATGTCTTGACTTGAGAGAGTCTCAAAAGGTAGAAGCTTGGCAAGGAATCTTGCAAACTTGGTAAATTTGTCTAAGGCAACAACCACCTGATTCGCAGTGACAACCTGGCCTCTGACAGTATGTCATTAGTTTCCACTGCCTACTCTTAGGGAATCTGAGCTGAACTACCCAAAAGAACAGATAGGAATTCACTCTAGGACCTTAAAGTTAACATATATTTAACATTATTTAATATTTTTTCAAGAAATATTTTGGTTAGACTATGTCTCATGTCTACTCTAAGAATTGTGATTTATGACTCTACGTGAAATGTGAATTTATATTTAGGCAGTACATATATATTTAAATATATATATGATAAACTTAAATATATATATATAGAATATGTGTGCATATATTTTTTAAAAATGGAACAAAATTTACACCTTATTTTTCACTGAATTCCCAAAAGACTGTTAAATCTTTCTCCACTCTTGTTCCTGGATTAATGATATTATATCTCTCAACATTTACACAATGTCTTACTGTGCTCTGCCGTCATAATGCAGCTGCAAAGCATTATTCAATGTGTAAAGACATTATTAAGTCACATCTCAGTTGTACGAAGGTGGAAGAGAGTAGTGAAAAGCAGAGGGCTTGACCTAAGACTTGAGCATACAGCCTTCTTCCTTTCTGATAAATAAGCTTAAACCTAAAGAGATTAATTCAACCTATTCCACTGTGGACTGCAGCTTTGAAAGTGTACAGATGATGCCAAAGGCTTCACAATCAGATAAAAACATGCTCTTGTTATTTTCTATAGTGGAGCAACAGAGTGGCGATGCTATTTGTAAGGAAAGCCCTGACCTACTTGACTGCTTACCTTTTCATCCCACTGAGAGCATTATTCAGCCTAGAGAAATGGATACACAGAGGCCAGCAGGAATTTATTTGGTTTTACAGCTTTATATCATGTAGCAGACTTTGAAGGCTTAAAAAATCAGGGAAACTTTATCAGAAGAGTATAATTAACCTCACAACAAAAATACTAGGAAGAGATGAAGAAAATCGGAGGATTTACAACAAAAAAGAAAAATATGCCAAGCATGTGGGAGAGTTTGGGAATCCCTTGGCTGAGATATGTGGTTAGGAATTTAATTGACTGGACTGATTTCACTCAGTTGGGAATAGGAGAAAAGAATCTAAATATATAAAGGGGATGTCATCTTAGTCAATTCAGACTGTTATGACAATCTACCATAGACTGGGTAGCTTATAAACAGCAGAAATTTATGTCCCACATTTCTGGAGGCTGGAGTCTGAGATCAGGGTGTGATCATAGTCGAGTTCTGGTGAGAACCCTCTTCTGGACTGCTAACTTCTCTTCATAGCCTTTCACGGCAGAGAGCAGAAACAGGAAGCAAGCTCTTTTACAAGTCTTATAAGGCTACTAATCCCACTCATGAGGGCTCCACCCTCATGACCTCATCTGATCCTAATTACCTCCCAAAGGCCCTCCTCCTAATATTTTCACCTTGAAGGTAGGGATTCAACATATGAAATTTGGAGAGACACAAACATTCTATCCATAACACAGAACAATAAATATAGGTTGCTGATGAGGAATAAAAAATAATTAAATTATCACAAAAGACAGCTTTGTAACTGTGGGCCCTCCAGGACCAGTTCAACTGACCCCAACTCTTATCAACAGAGTGATTAAGAATTGCCTTTCAGAAAAACTGCAGTCTTGTAGCCAGAGCATGGGTAAAAGAAGAAATCGTGACCTGAAACGACCTCAGAGCTAAAGATCCTCTTCTCCAGGGAATCCAAGGACAGGGGCTTGACCGGAACTTGAAAGTTGGACTCTTATAAGAAGTGAGGGGTCCCTCATTCAGGAAAACTCAGTGTTAAAATTTTTTCCCCACCTTGTCATAAATGTTTAAAACATTACCATAAATGCCTAAAGCCCACCAATCAATACCTGTCCCACCAGCATTTCTGCTTGCCAGCCTTTTCTCCCTAACCTCTTAAATTTCAAGCCAAATCCTGAATTGGGAATATAGATCTGAGGGCACACACCCCATGTCTCCTTGCAAATCAATCTTGCAGAATATAACCTGATTTCTCCCCCCAAAGGCTGATGCCATGATTAATTGGCTTGTTTATGCGCATCAGGCAGAGAACCCCAATTTTGTGCGGTAACAGCTTGAGTATTTTAAATTGAGAGAATTATTTTATCTTGTAAATACATACCAAATGATGTGCTCTGAATTTAACCAAAATTGCAATTTATCTATGTGACAACTTCAGTATCAACAATCAGCTGTGGACATTTTTGTCTTCAATTTTCATCAAAGAGCAATTCTCTCATTTTTAGTTCTTGTCAACTTTAGAAGCTTTCTTTTCCTATTTTCTTCTTTCTTCTTCTCTTTCTCTTTTTTTAAAAAAATTTGAGAGTTGTTTTGACTGATAATGAAACTTACGATGCAATTTTCTTATCAAATGACAATAAAAGCTGCTATTTCTTTCAACACTAATAAGCTGAAATGACAATTTCCTTTCCATATGTGTTTAATTGCATGTTACAATTATACCATAGAAGCCAATGTACTTTCAAACAGAATTTTAAAACTTATAAAATAACAAGCTTATCCTAGTTATTGTTAAAAATACACGTTTATAATCATGCTTTTCCTGATTTAGGGCAATCCCTTTATTTAACCTCATCTATTATTGTGGCAATTAATACTCTTTCACCAGGTAAGACCTTATAAAGCTTCACTAAGCTCAGGCTGTTTCTATCGGTGAATGAGATAGTTGCTAATTTGATCTCTTCTAGGGGAAATGAAGCATCCACACCCAATCAATCTTTTGAAGTAAGCATAGGATAAATGCCTTTTTTCAGAAATCAAGAGAGCATATCCACCTCTAGTATTTCTGATGAAGGATGTAAGACTCTATAATAGAAGTGGAACGCTTGGTTAATTGGCGTTGCTTGCATAAATGAGTGCCCTCATATGTCTGCTTAGTAGGACAAAGGTATTTCAGGGAGTTTGCAGATAATGTTCAAGAGTTTATGCATGTTTCCTAATAGAATTTGCATTAATTATAATGATCATTGTCTAAGTTATTGATATAATAATAATAATGATAGCAAGTATTTATTAAAAACTTACTTCATGCTGGATTTTTATGCACCTTAACCCTTTTAACCTTTCATTAACCAGTCAATAACTCTTTCTCAATCAAGGAAAGTTAAGTTTTAGAGAGGTGATACAGAATAAAGTCACACTATAGACAAGGTCATACAGGACAGAGCTAGAAACGACACCAAGCGGTCGTTTGTGAATCCAAAACTGGCATCCTTGAGCAATTCAAACTATTTATCATAATACCTGCCTCCTACTCTCAAACTACAGTAATTGTTTCCTTAGTTCAAACGTTTGAAAATGTGCATCATAAGACTTTTTTTTTTTAACATAGTTGAAGGCAAGAATTTCTAGCAACTTATTTCTCTCCTGGTTTTATAAATCATTATATTTTTAGTGGATTGGTGGCAAATGAATGATGCATCTAGAAGATCGTTTAACTAGAGAGATCTCTTACAAAAAATTAAGACACCTCTTTTGTCAATACAAATTGCCGAACTTCCGTCAAACAAAAGTAAAGACCATCCTAGCAATACAAATAATCATAGACGTTTGTCGAGAGCTAAGCATTTATTATGCATTTCTCATTAAATTTTCAAACTAACTTATAAAAGTAATGTACACGTTGGGGAAAAAAAAACAAAACACGTGATGACCTTAACTCATTCTAATAGCATATTCCCACTATACAGAGCTTTGCCGTTTTCAGACATTTACATTTCCAGATGTTTAGAGGTTTCCCTGAAAAGAAGAAAATAGGAAGCAATAAAAAAGGCATGAGCTTTTTGTTTTATACTTTCCAGTTTCTATAAAAATATTTTGCACTTTGATTAGATTTTTAAAAATATTTGTTACACTAAATTTAAATTTTCCAGTTAAAGTATTGGTAATATTTTTTATTATAATCAGCAAACCTATAAGAACTTGATCTAGGACATATACAAACATGCAAGAGTAAAGAATATGTTCCCTGAACTCAAGGAACATTTAATCTAACCAAAGAAATATTTTGACTTATACACTGAAAGACAGCACCCATAATCCAGCGAGTTTGAGACATATATAAATAATACATCTACAAATAAAATAAACAAATTTATTAACAAATTTGGTCTATTGATTTTTGAAGTTGAGCAGTATATCAGTTACTGCCAATATGTGTTCTCCCATTCTTATCTAACAATGGAACACTTGGTAATTTAGCTAAGCACAGGCTCAATTAGAATAAAAAGTATGGTTCCCAGCTCATTTTGCATCTTAGTGGGGTAATGTAACTCAGATATTCCATTGAGGATATCATCCAGGGTCTTCTGTTTAACTTGCAGGAAGTACCTTATATGGAGTGAAGACATGTCCCTTTTCTGATTTTCTTTTTCCCTTCTGATAGAATTCAGAATGACAACAGGAGTTTTATCTTCTATTATAGTAATATATAGAGTGATCATATAATTTATTGTCCAATACGGAATATTAGAGAGTGAAAGGACTTTTTTTTAATAATTAATCCAAAACAATAGGTGTCAAGTGCAAATGTCCTCAGTATATCAATATATATTGTAATCCTAAACTTGAGCTTTTGGGAGGAATCCTAGTAATGAGGATAGCAGAGGCACAAAATATTGAGAAAGCCTATATACCTGATACTATGAGGCCTCAACACAAGATTTCAACTACCGGGCCAGCCCCACTGACCTAGTGGTTAAGTTTAGTGTGCCCAGGTTCAGTTCCCAGGTGCTGACCTACACCACTCATCTGTCAGTGGTCATGCTGTGGCAGTGGCTCACATACAAGAAGAGGAAGATTGGTAGCAGATGTTAGCTCACGGCAAATCTTCCTCAGCAAAAAAAAAAGAAAGATTTCAACTACCTTCTAGTATTCTCTTATGTGAAAGCATAGTACATTTTAATCTTTTTAGAACTTACTTGATGGTTTCTGTCACATTTGACAGACTCTAATCCTAATTAGGATAACATTTGAAATAAGTACTTTGTGCTACTTAAGACAGACTCTAAAATGTTTTATTGTATTTGGTCTAGAAGGGAGTTAGTGAAGATATAACTATCATGGTTCGGAAAGCTGTCAACCTTTTTTTATGTCTTGGCAAAATATTTGGTTAAATTGTTCCAACTGTATCAACAGGGATAGGTTAAGTTATGCTACAAAAACAAAAAAACACCAAAATCTCAGTGGCTCAATACGAACGTTTATCACTGTAGCAAAATCCACATGTGGTTCTAAGCAGCTGTTATCCATATTCCACACTGCATAGATTATAGAGTAATTCCATCTTAACTCAATTCAGGAAAGGAGAAATAGGTAATATTCAATGGCACTTCTACCCATAGGTTATGTAAAGCAAATCCACTTAATTTTCATTAAAAACAACAAATCACACGACTATTTTTAACTTCTAGGGGTGGGATATGCACTCCCTCTATATAAACTGGAAAGGGAAGAAACCCCAAATGTTTATAAACACTAGTGAATTCTACCATATCTGCTAGCCTGGGAGGGGACACCAAATGCAAACAAAGCTAGAACACGGAGGCAAATGTTGGGAAAAATTCAGAATGTTGAAATTTGCTATTTTCTTCTTGCTTTTTTAAAGCAAATTCCCATAAGCAAGAGAGAGAGATAAAATTAGGCTAGGATGTATCAGAAATAGATGGAATAGATGTGTGCAGAAATAGATGGAAATAAATTTATATTTTCTAAAGAAGGTGTTCTTGCTTCTTACAATGCAGATTTATTCCCATAATTTGAAGCCCTCAGGGTTGTAAAGAAAAAAAACGGAAAAGGAAAGAAAAAAGCCAAAAACCTGAGGTCAGAAATTGGATGGTTAAGAGGTATTGCCTTCACACTCAAACTTGCATTGAGTTGGGGGAAGTAGCTATTCTAAGATAGAGGCCAGTAAATAATAGACTTGAATTTTCATGCTTGTGACCATAACAAGAGAAGAACATCAACTTCACTTATATTTATACATGGAATTGATCAAAAGATAAATGGACAAGGACTCCTGACATCTTGGAGCTGGAATTCTAATGGGAAATAGACAATAAACTATAAATATAAGTGAGTTACATAATATTTTAGAAGGTGATAAGTGCTTTGGAAAGAAGTAGAAAATGCAATCAATGATAAGAAACATTAGGAGTGATACTGGCTCAACATGAGCTTGACATAAGAGGAGCCATTTTTATAGAAAGGGAGCCATATTGTGACCATGGATAACCTCTAAGTAATTAACCCAGCCGGACGTACTCTGGCTTGCACATAGGCTAGATAACAAATAACTGAAACATAAAGAAAACTGCATCTATTATGACTTATGACCACCCCTACTTAGCTTTATACCTCCCAGTTGTGATAAGACAGTAACTTTGTTCTTTTGAGTTCCTTAGAAATGTAGCGACCCCCAGTCTATGGCACCAGATGGACAACCTTCTTGACCTTCCCCTCCAATGACCACCAGAGGGAGATTCTACACTGGCTTACATCATCAGGGACAGCTGAAAGATCTGGTGTGGTGTCCCCCCAGTGTATAGCGCCAGATGGTGTAGCAACCTGGCCCCCCAGTCTGCAACGCCAGATGATCAACATTCTAGACCCCCTTCTCTATAGCCCACTAGCCCTATATAACTGCTTCAAGATGCTGTATTCTCTTTAAGATGGTTCTTTAGGACCCGAGCCCACCGTCTTCCGATTAGCTGGCTTTTCGCTTAATAAAAGTCCTTTCTCTACCACCATCTTCCCCCTTGACGGACTGGCTTTTTTTGTTGTTGTTTATTTTTATTTTTTTGTGAGGAAGATCAGCCCTGAGCTAATCTGCCAATCCTCCTCTTTTTGCTGAGGAAGACTGGCCCTGGGCTAACATCCGTGCCCATTTCCCTCCACCTTATATGGGACGCCGCCACAGCATGGCTTGACAAGCGGTCTGTAGGTGCGCTCCCGGGATCCAAACTGGCAAACCCCGGGCCGCTGCAGTGGAGTGCACACACTTAACTGCTTGCGCCACCAGGCCAGGCCCTGATGGATTGGCTTTTTTCTTGTGGCAAGCAGATCGTGTCCTTTGTGCAGCAATGGGAGCACTGGGATATAGGTAGATTTTTAAATAGACTGAAAAGATTAGACATGTATAAAAAGTTGATATTTGAGAGAAGTCTTAAAGCAGACAAGGGGTTAGCCTTCTGAACATCAGGGAGAAAGTGTCTTGAGCAATGTGCAGCAGCTAAGGTGAAAGTAGACCCATCATGTTCCATAAGCATTACAGCAAGCAGGACAGTGTCACTGGAAGTGTCAGTAGCTCATGAGATCTGAGAGCATATATTGCGGCATATCATGGAGCTGTTTGTTGGTTTTTGTAAGGACTTTGATTTTTCCCTAAGTGAAATGGAAGGCCATTGGTGGGTTTTGAGCAGAGAAGGGACATGATCTGGTTTGTCTTTCAATAGAATCGCTCTGGCTCCAGTCCTGAGATTAGGCTATATGCAGTCAAGGAAAGTAACAGTGGAAATAGTTAGAGTGTTTGTACAGTAATCAAGGAAAGAGACAATGAATGGTAGCATTGAAAGTAATAAAAAAAAAATCAGATCTTGAATATATTTTAAAGTTACAGTCTTCTCTGACAGTTTTCACATGAAAGAATGAGAAAACTTGAGTATAATCCCGTATTTGTTATTTTTGGCTGGAATAACTCAAAGGTTGATTTACCATCCACTTAGATGAAGAAGATAACAAGTAAACAGTTTGGGGACTGGGGTATAGGCAGGGCAGAGAGATCTGGTGTTCATATGAGTATGTGAGGTTTCAGAAGTCTGTCAGATGTCTAGGTGGATGTGTTAATTAAGCCACTGGATATCCTATTCTGGGTTTGAGAGGAGAAGACAGACTGAAGAAACATATTTAGTACATTGGCAAAGAGGTGATATTAAGGTCTTGAGACTGGATCAGATCATGAAAGAGTTATTGTAGATAAAAAGGAGGAGAAAGGGAAAAAAGAATTAGCCTTTGAGCACCACAATAGGAAAACATAAGGAACAGCAGAAAAAAACTGAAAAGGAGACTGCAATAGAGTGAACCATGGAAGTAGAAGGAAAATCACTAAATCCTGATGTTCTGGATGTGAAGTTGAGAAAGTTTTGCGAAAGAGGAGTGCCCAGAGTTTGTCAAACAAGGTCTGAGGGAACAACCCCCAAAGACTGTCCTCTCTTCTGACACCAACTGTAAGTTCAGGGGGTTCCCCAAACCACCGCCAGGTATGATAATTCACTAGAAGGATTCTCGGAACTCACTGAAAGATATTATACTCACTGTCATGGTTTATTACAGGGTAGGTATACGGTATAATTAGCCAAGAGAAGAAATGCATTGGGCAGAGTCTGAGAGGATTCCAAATGTGAAATTTCTGTTGTCCTCAGGACACGTTACTCTCCTGGTACTGATGTATAACTGTACACGTAAAGTATTTCCAACCAGTGCAGCTCAGCAGGCTTTGGTGTCTAAGACTTTTTATTCCAGAATCACTGTAGGAATGATTGATTGTTTGATTTTCCACGTGGTTGAACTCAGTCTCCAGCCTCCCATTCCCAGGAGATTTAGCTGATAACATGCCAACCATGAATCACCTTGTTAGCATAAATTATCAGGTGTGGTCCCAGAGGCCAAGAATAACGAAGATATTCTTATCTCTCAGGAAATTCCAAGAGTTTAGAAGTTATCTCCCCAGAGCAAGGGACCAAGGCAGGACCTCTTTTTGAGCAAGGTCAAATTCTTTGCTACACATGGAGTAAGTGATTGTATCAAATGCTGCTGAAAGGTCACACAACTACTGAAGAAAAAAATAGCATTTTTATATGGTGAAGGTAATGATCCCCTAGGGAGTAGATGTTGACAATTTATAAGGAAGATGGGAGAATTTCTGGAGCAAAGTTTTTGAGCATGTAAGATCAGACGGGATCTAACCCACAAACAGAAAGATTGGCTATATTATGGTTTACCCAAGTTAAGGTGAAAGATACAGTAGGTGGCTGCAGATACTGAAAGATTGATTGATGTGGTAGAAGTCTGTAGAAGTTCTTTTCTGATTACTGTAACCTTTTTCACTGAAGTATGAAGCAAAGTCCTCAGATAAGAATGAGGATGGGAGAGGAGGTGTTGAACATTTTAAAAGAAAGGACAAAGTATGGAAAAGACTCCTAGGAGTACAGGAGAATTGATGGATTAAAAAGAATATAGTATGATTTTCTTCAGCAATAAGGGTTCACTTGAAGTTAGTCGTCATAAATTTAAGTGCTGCTCTTTATTGTGGTTTTTAGGTTTTCCTCCAGCCAAATTCAGATGCATGATGCAGGTGTGGAATAGGTCGAGGGTGGGATTTACTAGGATTGTGGTTTTGTTAAGTGTACAAGTGTTTCATCATTTGACTCACTCTTTCTTCCCCATCCCAGATTTATCATTTCCATTTCAAACCCTTACTTTGCATCCAGGAAGGTGATGCCTATAGATGGCATCACCAGGGCACTCTTTGCAACTGACTTTAAATTGAGCCTCAACTAATGGAAAGCTCTGCTAGGACACTGGTTGGAGAGTAGGAGGAAAAACAGTTCAGGATATTTCTTTCCATGTCCTCTCCTCTCTGGAAGGTCTTTCCTGGCAGTAATAGTATCTCTGTCATGGTTCTAGCTCTCAGTGGAACAACCATATGCTATTTGCTCTTGGTGCTTCAGTCTTAAGATGGTGGATGCCTTTCTGCAATTGGTAGACCTTAACTGTCTCAACATCCTTAGCTGGTTTCATTAATATTGCTGACACCTCTGTAAATATTCTCTCCATGAAGGATCTTGAACCTTAAGCATTGGAGTCTGTGTCTGTCAATATGCTCATACTTCATATGAATATGACAAAGTCAGGGCATTTGTGGTCTATTCAAAGAAAGGATTATAATAATTGACCATGGAGCATATTAAGTGAATATTTGTTATATCTCTATTATGGGTGCCAATTTTTTTGTTTTTTGTTTTTTGGTTTTTTTTTGATGAGGAAGATTGGTCCTGAGCTAACATCTGGGCCAATTTTTCTCTATTTTGTACGTGGGATGCCACCACCACATGGCTTGATGAGTGGTGCATATGTGTGTTTGTGTTTAAAGATCCTGTGCCTCCTCATCAAAGGACAGAGATATATTACGTCAGTTATTGTAGAGTAACACAGTACTGTACATGGAAGCATGTAGAACCATGGAAGCAACCATCAGGTAATAAAGAGGAGTTCAGGATTAATTCGGTTTATTTTTGGCCCTTTATAAACAGTAGGTTCATGCTCAATATTTTCACAGTATTTTTGTGTGTGCTTTTTTTTTTAGTTCTGTGCAAATGGGTCAACACTTATTCTCAAAGTTGATAAATTCATGCCTCAATCTCAGAGACAAAAAGATTAAAGGCACATATAAAGTCATAAGTTCATAAACCCTTTCTGACATCTTGACTAAATACTTAAGAGACTGCTTCAAAAATTCAATCCATATTTCTCCATTTTTTCACCTAAAATTCCTTTCCTTAGTATTAAGAACTTAAGGAAAAAATCCTTTTTCTATGATGTTTGCTACAACAAAAAAATTTTTTAAACTGGGTTACTATAGTTATAGATGCATTTTTTTAAATTTCAAAACCTTTGGGATTGAGCTCCCTTTACAGCTTATTTTCATTAAATGTTTGTTTTTCTTTCTCTTTAGGTTCCAGGTGACCAATTGAATTGTCAGACGAAGGGATTTTATGTACAGAATGCTTATTTATCTCAGATAAAAGAGAATATTCAAGCAGACAAAGGAAACAAACATGGCCTGATGAAGTCTAACTACCAACTACTTCTCATTTAGTGGTCACACTGTGTCCTACAAAAATAAAAATGATTGTATAAGCTGGTTTATAGATTACTGTATTGCTTCTATCCATTGCTGCTGAACTATGCAAAGGACTGAAATGAATGCACATTAGTGGAATACAAAATGTAAATGAACCTAATTTGAAACTAGGAGAAACAAAATTGCACAGAGTTAATTGCTTTGTTTATGTAGGGTGATTGGAATAGTACTTCTAGCTCAAAGGCACACCATAGCTTGGAACTTTTATATGTTTTTTAAAAATCTGTACACTGGAGTTTTAATAGAAGGAGTAGAGCGATTTGGGTGCTTTTAAGGACATTCTGGCTTGCTGACTAAACACCAAGGACTCATAATATGGGTACTATCCTGGTGAGTTCGTGATTTAAATTTTAACTTTTTAGGCACTATGTTATCTTCTCATTTATTCAGAGTTGATAAGGCCTAAGGAAAGGGAAAGAATAACTATCTCTAGAAGAGTTTAAGTTAAAAAAAAAAAAAAGAATATGTATTGTTATGGGCTGAATTGTGTCCCCCCAAAATACATATGTTGAAGCCCTAACTCCTAGTACCTCAGAATTTGACTATATTTAGAGATAGTCTTTAAAGATGTGATTACATTAGAATGAGGCCTTTAAGATGGGGCCCTAACCCAATAGGACTGGTTTCGTTACAAGAAGAAAAGACTCCAGGGTGCTTGTGCACAGAGAAAGGCCAGGAGAGGACACAGCCAGAAGGCTGCCATCTGCAAGGCAAAGAGAGAGAAGAAAAAACCAAATCTGCTGACATCTTGATCTTGGACTTCTAGCCTCCAGAACTGTAAGAAAATAAATCTCTGTTGTCTAGGCCACTTAGTCTGTGGTATTTTGTTATGGCAGCCCTAGCAAACTAATACATGTATTAATTGCTACAAAATGAGATATATAAATATGGAATGGACCAGATCCTGTATCATCCGACCAGCACTTTTCTCCATAAAAGAAACTTATACAGGCAGTAAGACAATGAGCAGAAAATAGAGTCCTAGTTATATAGTTTAATAATTAAGATTTTCATGCCAGGAGAGCCCAGTTTTGGACTCATAAATCCAGGTCCAATAGATGATGCAAATCAATAATACTCTTTGGAGAAATGAAAATATTAGAGATCCCAGAACAGATTTTCTTACTAAATGTACTCAATTATATAACTGTACTATCATCTTAATATCGTTTTGGCTTTTCATTTAGTGTGTATGTTTTTGTGGGCTTGACTTTAGGTGTGTGTGAAAATGGGCTATAGTAGATTTCCTAACACTTTTAATAGGCCATATAAAAAGAGGAAGCTTTGTTATTGCTCCATTATTTAGTTTATTTGTTCCTGTATATCAGGATTTCCTTTGGATCTAGTTTTCTCATGTAACAGATGCTCAAGGGTAATATAACAACTTAGGTCCTTTTTATTTTCCTGGTCTTTCATCCTAAACATGTAAATTTGTCCTCAAATGATTCTAATATGATTCACTTCGTTTTTCCAGATACAAAAATTGGGGAAATATTAATAACAAAAAGCTTTTTAATGAGACATATGTATTTTTATAATAAGACACTTCTTTACTAGGTAATTTCATGTACATTTCATTGTTCCTAATTGTATCACATGACAATGTTTGGCTACAAGATATCCAATCTCTTT
Source organism: Ceratotherium simum simum (assembly GCF_057802395.1). Lineage (NCBI taxonomy): Eukaryota > Metazoa > Chordata > Mammalia > Perissodactyla > Rhinocerotidae > Ceratotherium > Ceratotherium simum. The sequence goes on along the minus strand of NC_141907.1, from coordinate 26,353,648 downwards.
AGAAGAAGGAGGTAAGGGGAAGATGTTGTTGAGGACTTTGGATAGCCAATGGACAGACTGGGTCAGCCAATCCATGAAATAAAATAGTCTGTAAAAACCTGTCCCAGTGACTCTAATCTCCCCAGGAAAGACATTCTTGCTAATGAGACCCATTGATTTCCTTGCCCAGGTAAACCCTCCCACTGAAATTGTCTCTCTGGATGCAGCTCACTCTACATTTAAAAGTCGCTTTCTTCTGTTCTTCATTTCTTATAAGCTCTCTCTCCTCACTCCTTAGGATTGATATTTTCTATCTTTAAATATGTAAATATATTGTTAGGGTTAAGTCAAATATTACTGGGGTAAGAAGTCGTTCTAATTTGTTAAATTCAAGTTCCATTATTGCTACTGAGATTCTTCCTGTGTTGAGTTAGTTTACATGTCATAAGATTGCCTATCTAAGTGTGAAGACCGCCTATACACTGTGAAGTGTATAAGATTTTACCTACTTGCGCTCTAACAAGTTAGCCAGACACAGTTTTAAGGATCCTGCAGAATATACAAAACTCTTGGGTTGGAGACTGAAGACAGTTTATTTCTAACAACAAAAGCTGTAGCCTGAGTATCAGCACTTTTTTGTACTGGTTCTTCAAGGAATTTTCAATTTCCACAGAGTGACACAAGAGGGCCAGGAGACACTGCACATGCCGTGGGCTTGTTAAAGGAGAAGCATGCTGAGCTTAGGGGACTGGATATTTCATAATGGTCAGTAAGCATGACTGCCCTTGGCTCTGAAGGGAGTCACTATGTCTTTCAAGGTTATTTGCAATACAAATATCTACGAAAAGATTGTCCAGATCAAAGGGCAGTTAGACCCGTGCTCACAAGACTTGCAGAAATGTGGGAGGACTGTGGGTAAACGTATCCCAATATAAGAGATGAACCAGTCACCATAAAGGGGTTCTAGAAAGTGAGAATGAATGGAGAAAACAAACTCCTACAATATCAAGGGCCCAAATAAATTAAGTGTATATTTCTTAATGTTTATGAGTATACTGTTTAATCTTTTAAGAACAGAAAGTATCTCTTCAGGAAAAGAAAGAGAGCAACAAAATTTATAAAAAGTCTAAGGATAATTATTTATTTTCCATAACTGCTATCCTTAATTTATTATACAAATACATTATCTTGTACATAGAATAATTTGCATCTACTGTTTTACAGTTTGATAAAATGACAAGCTAAATGAAATTCTACTAAATAGCTAGATGCAAGAAACATTATGTAAGAGAAACTAACATTTACTTATATATAACTGGAAATAAAAATATTTAAATACAAGAATATGACTTTATTTAAAATTATGAAAGCAAAATAATACATGTTACTTTAATAGATATACCTCAATTAAACACTTTGAAGAAAAAAGCTATTTTCAAGGTCCTTGGTTGCCTGCTAGAAACTGAGCTCTTGGAATGCTCTGTCTGATAAATGTTTTTTGAATGCTTGAGGGCTTGTGCCATGCTGTACTAGCTTGTCCGGATAGTTTATGCTTAATGATGTGATTTGTGGTGAATATCTGCTTTTTCTCCAAGGGCCTGGAACTTGAGTTACTGAGGGCACTCATCCAGGGACTGTACACATCCATGACTAACCCCCAATTTAAACTCTGCACATCCAAGTTCAGATGAGCTTCCCTGGTTGGCAACACTTTGCATGTATTGTCACACACTGTTGCTGGAGGAAGTAAGTGTGTTCTCTGCAACTCCACTGGGAGAAGAGGGCCTGGTTTCCTCCAGACTTTCTGCCTGGAAGCTTGCGTCTGGTTCCCACCAGACTTTGCCCCCTGTGCCCTTTGCCTTGGCTGATTCTACTCTGTATCCTTTAGCTATAATAAACTGTAACCATGAATATAACAACTTCTGAGTCCTGTGAATCTTTCTAGGAAATCATCGAGGCCAAGGGTGGCCTTGGCGACCCTTGACTCACACTTCAAATTCCATGGTTGTAATGCAGAGTGGCCCAGGTCATGTTAGACACACAGTGAGTCTGTCACAGTTGAGGAACACTGAATTTAAGAGACTGTTATCTTTAAAGGGGCTAAAGAAGTTCGGCCCAACCATTACCCTGAAGCAATGTATTGTCTTTATTATCTTTTTCAGGAAACAAATCTGCCCTCTGTCCTTGAGGGAGATAATAGTTCTATCTTCTAAGGCTGTTTGTTATTCAAATGTCTTTTAAAAAGGATAGTCTAGAAAACAGCTGTTATAGCCTGTGACAAACACACCATAAGGTGACCATAATTCCCTCCTCTTGAGTTGGGCAGGGTCTGTGACTTTCTTCCAACCAATGTAATGTGGCAAAGGTGATGGGACATCACTCCCTTGATTTGGTTACAACATATACAACACACACAGACACAATGTATGTATGTTATATATTATGTTATACAGTAATCCCCCTTATTTGCGTTTCACTTTCCAAGGTTTCAGTTACCCGTAGTCAAGCATGGTCGGAAAATATTAAATGGAAAACTCCAGAAATAAAAAATTCATAAGTTTTAAATTGCTTACCACTCTTAGTAGCATGATGAAATCTCACACCATCTCTCTCCGTCTTACCTCAGATGTGAATCATCCCTTTGTCCAGCATGTCCATACTATATAACTGTACACTACCCATCCATTAGTGACTTAGTAGCCATCTGAGTTATCAGATCAACTGTCACGGTATCACAGTGTTTCTGTTCAAATAACCCTTAGTTTACTCAATAATTGCCCCAAAGCACAAGAGTAGTGATGATGGCAATTTGGATATGCCAAAGAGAAGCTGTAAAGTACTTCCTTTAGGTGAAAAGGTAAAAGTTCTTGACTGAATAAGGAAAGAAAAAAAATAGTATGCTGAGGTTGCTAAAATCTACAGTAAGAACAAATCTATCCATGAAATTGTGAAGAAGGAAAAAGAAATTCATGCTAATGTTGCTGTTGCACCTCAAATATGTATGTATAGGAAAAACGTAGTATATATAGGGTTCTGTAGTGTCCACAGTTTCAGGTATCCACTGCAGGTCTTGGAATATATCCTCCATGCATAAGGAGGAACTACTGTACATTATATGTTGTATGTAATATATTAAATGATATTTAATATGATTGTATAGTATTTATCTCTTACATATTATATATTACCTATCATGTTATATGATATATAATTATTATATTATATATTATATTGTGTGTCATGTGTTATATGCTGTCTGATAAATAATATACATATGACTCCATCTTGATAGCATGTGTCAGAGAAAAACTTTCCTGCTGACCTTCAAGAAACAAACTGCATGTTATGGGTGATCTATGGAGAAGGTCATGTGGCAAGTAACTATTGACGTTGTCTAGATCACAAGGAGAATCTCCAACCTACAGCTGGGACCCTTATTCATACAGCTACAGGAAAATGAAATCTACCAACAACGTGAATGAGCTGGAAGCAGTCATCCCTAGTTGAACCTCTGGGAGATAGGCTTGACCAACACCGCGATAGCAGACTTGTGAAACCCTGAGCAGAGGACCCAGCTAAGCTGTGCCTGGACTTCTGACACACAGAAAATTAGTGATAATAAATGTATGTTCTTTTAAGCTGCAAATCAGTGGTAATTTGTTACACAGCAAGAGATAACTAATGCAATGCTTTTGTCAGAAGAGATACAGAAACACCAGAGGCTCATGAAGTATTCTCTTCCAACATTGTACTGAAGCTTTCTCAGTATACATTGTATAAAAGAGAATAACTTTTCCAATTAAATAGTGAACCATCAGATTCAACAAGACAGTTGAAATAGGCCCCTAAGAGTACAGTTATTTCTGTCTTTTTCTTTTCTTCCACACAAATGTTGTAATGCCTCTTTTGTGCAAGTGTGGATAGTACATAATATAAAAATGAATGAAACACGGATAATGCCTTAAAGTGTTTACAGACAAGTAGCAGGTGTAAAATACTGATTTGTGATCCAATTGTCACTTCCTTTGTTGGCTAAATGTGCCCCCCACATACAATTGTCCAATTGGACAATTTCTGTCCAATTCAATGGGTCCAATTCAAACATTTTTTCAGAAAATTTGATGGACTGAGTACACATAAAGAGAAAAATCTCATTTTTCTTAACATGAAAATTTCTAACTACTCTGTCACTCCATCGCCATAGTAAAAGGATATCTTGGAGGTGGTACCACCCTTGAGATACTTAGATACTTGAGATACTTTCAATTGCATAATCAATTGAAAACTTTTCTAGAATCCTGGGTTTTGCCAGTAACTATACAACTTTTGTTTTGCTCCAAGGCATATGCAAGCTGAAAGACAGCATTGAGTTATTTAGGAAGGAAGAGCAACACTAGATGGTATTTGCAAACAGGGAAATGGAAAGGTAGAAGGTAACGAAGTGATGTAGCTGGTGGCCAGAGAACATCTCTTGAGAAAAGAACAGAGATTATTTATGTCTGTCTACATAGCTACCTACACACCTATCATCTATACTGTGCCGTCAGATGGTGTACAAGGGAAATAATTTTCCATGAATTCCTTGACATTTAAGTAGAATCTATAATTCTGGGTATGATTTTTTAAAATTATTCGGGGCCGGCCCCTTGGCATAGTGGTTAAGTGTGCGTGATCTGCTGCTGGCAGCCCAGGTTCAGATCCCAGGTGTGCACCAATGCACCGCTTGTCGGGCCATGCTGTGGCGGTGTCCCATATAAAGTGGAGGAAGATGGGCATGGATGTTAGCCCAGGGCCAGTCTTCCTCAGCAAAAAGAGGAGGATTGACAAGGATGTTAGCTCAGGGCTGATATTCCTCACCAAAAAAAGTAAATAAATAAAAATTTTAAAAAAATATATTTTTTAGTTATCTAATCTTAGCAAGAATAGATTACTTACTAAGGGTTACTTTCACAAAGTCAGTGCAGAGTGAAAAAACCAAGGGTTCCATTGGGAGCCCAGCTACAACTAAACTATAATTTTAATGTGATTTAAATTTACATGTCTATCTTCTATCAGATAAACCATAAACTTCTTCGGAACTCTTTAGGACAATATGTGCAGGTGTTATTCATGTTTGTATGTGCTACACTTGACACAACACCCTGTGTGGTGGCAGGCATATAACAAGCACTCTGATTGTTTTATTTTTTATTTATTTATTTTTTGTGGGTTTTTAAATTTTTTTTTTTGCTGAGGAAGATTCGCCCTGAGCTAACATCTGCTGCCAATCTTCCTCTATTTTGTATGTGGGTTGCTGCCACAGCATGGCCACTGATGAGTGGTGTAGGTCTGTGCCAGGGAATTGAACTCGGGTGACCAAAGTGGAGCGTGTCAAACTTAATCACTAAGCCACTGGGCCAGCCCCACTGATTGCTTTATTTTAAATAAAAATATAGCTGAGGACTTTACAGTCAACCTCCAATAGAAGTGCTATGGCCAGAGACTAAATGAAGGCTAGTTGTCCTTTACATACATTGACTTTCATGAGTTTTCTTTTGCTTTTCTAAATCTTGTTTTATCAATATTTAATACATTGAAGGATTTAGCTATCATGTTTTATTAGGAATAACTAATTCATAAAGAACAAGTGCAAATCGGGTGCCTGAGATCTTGCCAAATGTGTAATATTGTTTTGGCTTGTTTAAAATAAATGTATTACCATGCAGTGGCAAGTAAAATAATTAGTAGCATACTGAAGTCTGGGTGGTATCAGCACTAAAATATGTAAGAGTCAACAAAAACGTATTTGAGAAATCAAATCACCTGTCAGTGATTTTATTGAATTAATTTTTAAATTTTAGGAACAATATTGACATGAAATACAATCTTTCAGTACGTTATCACAAATTTAATATTTTACTTCGTTTACATTTGCAACCAAACAGAATCATACTTTAACTACTGAGGTGAGGGCAGTGTTTGCCCTCAAAGAAACAGCAAGACAATGTACATGTCTGCAAAGGGATTCCACTATGTTATGTTCACTTGTGGGGATACAAAATATAGATTCTTTACTACAGTCATGATATAAACAACAAAATATTTATTTTAATTGAGATTTTTGAGTAACATTAAAATCTAGGGATATTAGGCATTATGGTTTGATTGAGGTTTTAAAAAATTGATCGAACAATGTGTAAACATTGTATGCATGACATAAATGCTATATCATAAATTATGAAGAATATATGTTACTTAATAAATTATACATTAGATTGTATGCTGTATTATAAATTATACATAACTTTATACAAATATGAATTACATATGTATTTCTCTTTGCTAGTGCTGAATACTGATCACAGAGGATTATCAATTTTACATGACATAAATCCATATAAGATATCTGCAACAAGAGTTCAAGCAATAGAACATATTAATTATGCTTTGAGAAATCGAAGATTTTAAACCAAAGAGTTTATATTATGTAAACAATTTACAATAGAGCAGAGACAGAAGTCGGAAAATAAAATTTGTAAAAACAAAGTACAGGATGTTTATTAAGCTTGTGTTAGTTACAATACTTTGTTGCAAGTCATCAAAACCCACTAAAACCATCTTGAGTATAAATGGGCTTGTATGAAAAGAAAAGGGGATTTAAGTCTAATGGAAGAACCAGAACAACTCCAGCCACCTCAGGAAAATGTTTGGGCTAGAAAGCCTACAGAAAATTCTAACACCAGGATATTCTGCCTGTGTCTCAACTCCAGCCATTGGAGGAATTTCAAGTCTGGTTAAGAGATCTACTCCTGAAAAAGTCAGCTGCAGCAGAAGGAACAGTAACTTAGTAAAACAGCCATGAGATTGTTCCACTGGGATTATCAAGGTTTTGTTTGTATGTGTTTTACTTTTTATATGTCTACTAACTTTTTTGCCATATAGATAATAAAAACATTCCAGAATTTACTTTTTCCTATATAGATACATGGGCATAATAAATAAACAGTTCAATTTCTTTTTTGAGAAACACAAAAATGAGAGTTAAGAGTGTTCACAGGCAGAATAATTATGTTTTGAAAAAAATCGGTAAGAACTAAAACTTATTAGCCAGGAAAATTTATGACAAAGATAGTTAAAATCTCTTTTGGTTTAGCTAATTATTTGTTAGAAGACATTCTATATAATTGTTATAATTTCAAGGATCATGGAAAAGTGAAGTTAACTAAATAAATCCCCTAATTACACAGTTGAAGAAACTGAACCTCACAGAAATAAAATGGTTTGACTCCAGTCATCCAACTAATACTAAGAAAGACATCAACATGGGATGTATTTGTTTGGCTTGGTGGGAAAAATGTATATACATACACAGACATGTACATATACGCATGTGTGTATAAATGTATGTACATTAATATCTTCTCTCTAGCAGTTTTATTTACATTTCAATATTAACACATATAGGTATCTACACAGGGCCAATATTTTGTTTAGAATGTTCAATTTGAAGAACATTTCAGTATATTTACCATTTTCTATCCCTTCCAAATTTATGTCTTTCTTCTCTGTTGGTCTGTCTCTATCTGTCTGTCTGTCTGTCTATCTATCTATCCTTTTTCCTATATATCTACAGATGCTGTCATCTTATTAGACAAATAATAAGAGATGTAATGCAATCATATAGATGAAAAAAGATTAATATATAAATATAAGAATTGAGAGAACTATTAGCTTATCTTGTTCAATTCTTTTTAAAATCTTAAAATAACTTGTTTTAAAATTTCTTTGCACCATATATGAATATTTTTTATTAGTATTTGAGTATCAAATACGTGCCTGTCAGAACAAGTTGTAGGATTTTCTTTTGGCTATTGCATTTCTAACATACCAAAATCAGCCTCACCCATTTCCTAAGTTAACCTCTGTTAATAAAATTTTATGTATCCTAATAATTATCTCGGTATCCTTACTTGTTTTCTCAGTACTCAAATTATCCAACGCAAATAAGCACGTGAAGTATACATGTATACATACACACATGTGTGTATTTATCTATACACACACATATGCACATATATATATATACACCCAACATATACAGTCGATTCCCGTTATTTGTGGTAGTTATGTTCTATAAAGCCTCCCTGGACACTGAATTAGTGAATACTGAACATAGCATCTAAGTGGAATACAGAATTAGGTTCCTACAAGACTCTGGTCACATTTTTGTCAATCAATCAATACATAACTTTGTTTTATGTGTGTTTGAAGACATCTTATTTAATATATATATATTGTTGACTCATTAACGTTGAACTCACAGCCAACAGCACTATACCTTGTGTCTGACAAAAGCCTATCTAACACACTCTGTAAGGCACGTCACAATCATCTTTCACTTTGGAACTCTTGCCCTTTTGGAACTGCACTTGGGTGGGTGCCATTTAAAACAGTAAAATCACCAAAGTACAAAAGTGCAAGAAACATGGCCCGAAATAGACCCTGAAAAGGACACTTGTTTACAGTATGAGACTGCATAAAGAAAGCAGAGCGTCACTTTGTTTGACCTCTATAGGGAACGTGTATGTCTGGTAACCCAAATTTTTCAGTTTTGCACGTGTCTGTGAATGACTGTGAAAGCACTTATAGGTATTGATTTGGGAGTTAAAATAAATTTTAGCAAGTAGATGAATCTGCAAATATGGAATCTGTAAATGATGAGGATTGACTATGTATGAATCACATATATACACGTTCTCTGTTACACATATACTCATATGTATGTCTATATAGAATTATTTTGTCTTTTTATAATGTAAAAATGGATGTCATAAACCATATTTCTTAGGAAGATTGCTGGTTGAAGGGTGTGTGTGTGTGTGTATACATATATATATATTTTTTTCCTTAAATAGATTTTACCATCCCGGCAAGCAATAGATGATATATCTCTTTTAAATTTGTCCAAGATTGATTGCTTGAATAATATATTCCTATCTTAATTTGTACTATCCTAGTAGGGAATCTGAGTACCTTTCCATATGTTTATTTGACTTTTGGATTTGATATTTTCTATATATTTATTCATATTCTTTGAGCATGTTTTTCTATTTGACCATTTCTTTTTTTCCAAACAATTTGTAAGTACTCTTGATATCATATTGACAGTATTCCTTTCTCTACAATCTATATGACTAATAAATTTTGATATATATTGCATTTATTGTTTTGGTGTTGATATATTGTCCCATGCAATGGTTTTAATTTTTATATAGTAAAAATTTCTATTTTCATGTATTATGGAATTATTCCAGAATTATTTCATTTATTCTGGAATATCAGTCTCCATTTCTCCAGGATTGTTAATATATATTCTTAGATTTTCTAGATTTTTCTGCATCAATAGGTGCAGACAAGAAAAAAAAATCCCCCAAAATGTCTTCATTGTCTAGCCAAAGGATCAGGAAAGGGATCCCAGGAAGTCAGGAAAGTTTTATAAAATAAGTATTTTAATACAGCCAAACAGCACAGAAAAATATCTGGCCTCATCCCTACCCACAATAGCACAGGCCAAATAGGGAGCCTAGACTTCCGCCTTTAATAGACTGTAATGAGGTAAACCAATCCTTCCACTGGAATGATGTTAGAGAAGGCTAAATAGGGAGCCAAGACTTTCATCCTTGCCAGACTATAACTTCCTTTCCCTCTTATCCCCTTAGTCCCACTGGTGTTAGGGAAGACCAAGTAGCTACTTGGACATCCATTCCCAACTTCAATGGAGGAAGGATACACTTTTCAAGAGATGGTACTGGAACAACCGGACATCCATTGGAGAAAAAAAGTTCCTTGACTTAAGTTTCACATCTTATACAAAATTTAACTTAAAATAGATCACAGACTTAAATGTAATTTTCAAAACTATGAGACTTTTAGGAAAAAATAGGAGAAAATCTTTGAGATCTAGGACCAGCAGAGAGTTCTTGGACTTGACTCCAAAAGTACAATCCATAAAAAGAAAACATTGGTAAATTGGACTTGCCCTGTGAAAGACTCCATTAAAAGGATGGGGGAAAAAAAGCTACATATTAGGAGAAAATATTTGCAAATCACATATCTGACAAAAGACTAATATCTAAAGTAAATAAAGAACACACAAAAAAACACAACCATAAAAAACAAAGCAAACAATAAAATTAGAAAGTGAGCAAAAGGCATGAAGAGGCATTTCACTGAAGAAAATATACAGATGCAAAGTAAAACCATAATAAGATGTCACTACACATCTATCAGAATGGCTAAAAAAAAAAAAAAAATAGTGACAACACCAAACGTTGGGAAGGGTGGGTAGAAACTGAAATACAGTGCTGGTGAAATGTAAAATGGATGGATATTCTGGAAAACAGGCAGTTTTTTTTTAAAACAGTAACAACACCACCACCACCACCACACACACACACACACACACAAAACATGTAAATACCATACAACCCAGAAATTGCACTCTTGGCCGTTTAACCAGATAAATGAAAATTTGTGTTTACACAAAAACCTGTACCTGAAAGTTCATAGCATGAAAGTTCATAGTAGCTTTTATGTGACAGCCAAAAACTGGCAACAATTCCATTGTCCTTCAAAGGGTGAATGTTTAAACAAACTTTAGTAAAGTCATATCTGGGAATATTACTAAGCAATAAAAAAGAATGAACAATTGATATTCACAACACTTGGATCAATCTCCAGAGAATTATGCTAAATGAAAAAAGCCAAATGATTCTGTTTGTACAATTCTTAAAATGACCAAATTGTATAGAGAACAGGTTAGTGGTTGAGATTAAGGAGATCCTTATGCATTTATATTTTTAGATAGATAGATGAGGTTAGATACCTCTTGTGATTTCCAACCCCTGTTATCCATACTTTTGTGTAATCCTCACCTCTTGGGTAGGAGTAGGACCTGTAACTTGCTGTAATCAATAGAATATGCCAAAATGGTTGAATAATACTCCTCAAATTATGTCATAGTATATGGCAGAGGTGAAGAAACTTGGTATATGCAATAAAGGCCCCTAATCAGTTGACTTAAAATCAATCAAATGGGAGATTATAAATAGTGTTGGAAAAACTGGATAGCCACGTGCAAAAAAATGAAAGTAGACCATTATGTTACACCATACACAAAAAATTAACTCAAAATGGATTAAAGACTTGAATGTCAGACCTGAAACTGTAAAACACTTAGAAGAAAAGATAAGTAGTACACTCTTTGATATTGGTCTTAGCAGTACCTTTTTGAATATGATGTCTATTTAGACAGGAGAAACAAAAGAAAAAATAAACAAATGGGACTATATCAGACTAAAAAGCTTTGGCATGGCAAAGGAAACCATCAACAAAACGAAAAGACAACCCACCAACTGGGAGAAAACATTTGCAAATCATATATCTGACAAGGGGTTAACTTCCAAAATATATAAAGAACTCATACAACTCAACAACAAAAAAATGAACAACTCAGTCAAAAAATGGGCATAGGATATGAACAGAAATTTTTTCCAAAGAAGACGTGCAGATGGCCAACAAGCACATGAAAAGATGTTCAACATCACTAAATATTAGGGAAATGCAAATCAAAACTACAATGAGATATCACCTCAAACCCGTCAGAATGGCTATAGTTAACAAGACAGGAAACAACAAGTGTTGGAGAGGATGTGGAGAAAAGGGAACCCTCATAAACTGCTGGTGGGAATACAAACTAGGGCAGCCACTATGGAAAACAGTATGGAGATTCCTCAAAAAATTAAAAATAGAAATACCATATGATACAGCTATTCCACTACTGAATATTTATCCAAAGAACATGAAATCAATAATTCAAAAAGATACATGCACCCCTATTCACAATAGTGGAGACATGGAAGCAACCCAAGTGCCCATCAAGGGACGAATGGATAAAGAAGGTGTGGTATATATACACAACGGAATACTACTCAGCCATAAGAAACGATGAAATCCAGCCATTTGTGACAACATGGATGGACATTGAGGGTATTATGCAAAGTAAAATAAGTCAGAGGAAGAAGGTCAAATATCGTATAATCTCACTTATAAGTAGAAGATAAAAACAACAACAAACAAACACATAGAGATAGAGATTGGACTGGTGGTTAGCAGAGGGGAAGGGGGGAGGGAGGAGGGCGAAAGGGATGATTAGGCACGTGTGTGTGGTGATGGATTGTAATTAGTATTTGGGTGGTTAACATGATGTAATCTATGCAGAAATAGAAGTATAATGTTGCACACCTGAAATTTATACAATGTTACAAACCAATGTTACTGCAATTAAAAAAAAAAGACAAAATTGTGTCATTTGTGACAGCATGGATGGACCTTGAGGGTATTATGCTAAGCCAAATAAGTCAGAGAGAGAAAGCCAAATATCATATGATTTCACTCATATGTGGAAGATAAACAAACACATAGATAAGGAGAACAGACTAGTGGTTACCAGAGGGGAAGAGGATGGGGGTAGGGCAAAAGGAGTAAAGGGGCACAGTTGTATGGTGACGGATAAAAACTAGACTGCTGGTGGTGAACACAATGCAGTCTATACAAAAACTGAAATATAATGATGTACACCTGAAATTTACACAATGTCGTAAGCCAATATGATCTCAATAAAATAATCAAAAAGAAAAAACTAGATTATCCTGGATGGGCCTGACGTAATCAGATGAACTCTCTAAAGTGTTTAAATGTATCAGAGACACTCTTCTGTGCTGGCTTTGAAGAAGCAGATGCTATTTGTCCCACAGTTGTAAGGAAATAAATTCTGCCAATAGTTATGTGAGCCTGGAAGAAGACTTGAGCCTCAGATGAGACTATAGATGTGATATAGCCTTTTGATGTGAGGCAGAGGACCCAGTCAAGCTGTGCCTAGACTCCTAATCCTCTGAAACTGTGAGATAGGAAATGCATGCTGTTTTAAGCTGTTAAATGTGCCATAATTTATAATGCAGCAACAGAAAACTAATACAATATATAGCAAGTTATCGTTGTTCATTATTGCTTTCTTTACTCTACATTTTTCCTCAAACTGAGTTCTCTTTTTGGTTTATTGGATCTTTGGTTAGCATATTTTTAAAACGTTTACCTCAGAGAGTTTAAATTGGGGATGTACTCTTCGGATCTCTTGCATATCTTCAAATCTCTTTCACCCTGACAAGTGATAGATTTCTTGACTGACAACATAGTGGATTCTTGAGTGGAGGCTCATTTCTATAAGATCTCTGACTGTGCGTGTCCAGGGCCCTCCAATGTTTCAGAAACATTCAATCAATTTGCCACTTAAATATTTACTGACTTCAGTATTTCCAAGAAAATGTTTATTTTAATTATTTATTTAATTAGTGCCTCCTCTCCATTAATTCATTCTCTCTTACCGGAGATTCTATATTTTGCTTCAACAATTCAAGTAAAGATATTGTCTTCCTCCTCAAGCCTATTGTTTCAGATACTTGCAAGGTAGACACTACTAAATTGAGAGTGGAACATGAGGTGATGAAATAAAATAGAGTAAAACCAATATCTAGACACCTGGAATGGACAGCAAGAAAATAGTTTAATATACTTCCGAGTTTTTTTGGAAACAGTTTTGCCAAAGAAACCAAGAATCTAAGTTTAAAAAGTTTTTGGTTGTGACAGTTTTACTCCTGGAAAAATCTTCAGACATCCACACTTGCACTATCAAGTAGTGGGCTTTTAAAGTTGTGCAGCCCCCAGAGAAGGCAGAGTTCTCGAATATCACTTCAAATGTAGCCATGGAACATCATAGGCGAGGAAGAACCTCCCAAAACTGGGGCCACGCAAAACACGGACAATCTAGTTCCTTCCATTTGGTAGATCCAAGGATCTAATAAAGAAATTCTTTCCACTGCTAGGGTATAGGGTAACCACAATGCCTGTCTGACAGGATTTAATTATTCCTAAAGACCAGGGACTAAGTATTTCCCAATTTATTTATTTTTTCCTTATTCTGAATGGGAGTTATTATTGTGCATATCATGTCCCTGCTTTAACATTGTGTAGTGTGTGTATGTAAATATAAGGGTCAAGAGAAAACAAGAATTCAATTTAGAGCATAGATGAACTTGTTTTAAAACAGCTAAAGGAGGAAGACTTTTAGAAAATAATTCATGGTGCAGCAACATATTTTGTTCTTCTATAGCCAAAGGAGAACCATAAAAAGATTTTTGAGCAGGACTATGAAATGATCAGAACTGATGTTCGAAATTTATTTAAAAGTGGTGTGCACTAGATACACCTGGAGCCTGGAGGTAGACTATGAATTAACTGATCTTCAAGGCAAAGAGTCACTTATGTGTCTTAATTTCAAGCCTTTGTCCAATAAATAAAGATTACCCGATATACCACATTTTATGAGATAAATTTAGACAGAAATGTGTATCTAAAAGCTGTGCTAAGATCTCTTAGGATAGTACAGTAGTTTCCTTTATGTTGCATTCAAATTATTTAACTTGTACTTGAACATCCATAGCTTTGTCTCACGACCCACACAATATATAGAATATGTGCGTTTCCATTTTTTTTTTTTTTTGAGGAAGATTAGCCCTGAGCTAACATCTGTTGCCAATCCTCCTCTTTTTTGTTTAGGAATATTGTCCCTGGGCTAACATCTGTGCCTATCTTCTTCTACTTTGCATGTGATGCCGCCACAGTATGGCTTGATAAGCGGTGTGCATGTCCATGTCTGGGATCCAAACCTGCAAGCCCTGGGCAGCCAAAGCGGAACACGTGAACTTAACCACTATGCAACCGGGCCAGCCTGTGCATTTCCATTTTTTGGTTCACCATATGTTTATTAGTATCCTTTTTTAAAGAAAGTTTTTTATATTTTCTTAGAATAATATAACTCTCTAATTTTATAATTTGGAATTTTGTGGAATTTATATTCATTCTACCATATTTTTCAAATTTTATAAATGGCAATAGTTCCTTTTAATCTTTTTTTAATTAGAAAATGTTGGGCCGGCCCTGTGGCTTGGTGGTTAAGTGCGCGCGCTGCAATGCTGGCGGCCCGGGTTCGGATCCCGGGTGTGCATCGAGGCACCACTTCTCCGTCCATCCTGAGGCCGAGTCCCACATGCCGCAACTAGAAGGATGTGCAGCTATGACATACAACTATCTGCTGGGGCTTTGGGGGGAAAAATAAAATAAATAAAATCTTTAAAAAAAAAAAAAAAAGAAAATGTACTATCACTTATGTTCTTCCACAGGTAGCAGAGTTTTATCTTGGCATGAACATGGGTTCTGGTGTCTGTTTTATTTATTTATATCTGCTTAACTAACTGCCCAAAACTTGGTAGTTTGAAACACCAACTATTTTATTATAGCTCTGATTTGGGGGAGCCAGGAGTTCAGGCAGAGCTCAGCTGGGTGATTCCTACATGGCATTGACTGCGTCACTGTGTTACACAGCTGAAGACCAGGCTTCTCTGTAGGCTCTAAGACATTCACAAACACGTCTGGTACTTTGCAGAGATGAGACAAAGGCTGGTATCAGTTTAGTGCTTCCAGTTCTCAGGGCTTCTCCCCTCTCCAGAAGGGGAACTGGAATTTTAAATGATGACTCAGATATCCAAGAGCAAGCCTTCTAAGAGCAGGAAGTGAGAATGGCCAATCTCTAGAGACTGGGCCCAGAAACCTGGCAGAGCATCACTTTCACTGGTTGAGAAGTCACAGAGCCCAGATTCAAGAGAAAAGGACATGAACTTCACCTCTCGATAGGAGACATAGTAAAGAACTTATGAGGGCCAGCCGGGAGGCGAGAGCAGTTAAGTTGCCCAGGCTGTGCCGGTTCGGATCCCGGGCTTGCACCAATGCACTGCTTGTAGAGCCATGCTGTGGTGGCGTCTCATATAAAGTAGAGGAAGATGGGCACAGATGTTGGCTCAGGGCCAATCTTCCTCAGCAAAAAGAGGAGGATTGGCATCAGATGTTAGCTCAGGGCTGATCTTCCTCACACACACACACACACACACACAAAAGAATATGTGGCATCTTTAAAGTACCAGTGTCAGAATTGAGCATCAATTAGCATCTTCAACAGCTAACTAGCTTTTGACATTAATCCTTGGGTTAATAGCTGGAGGAATTGTTTTGGGCAAAACTAATGGTCTCATGTGAATTTATGTCTTAGTTTTATTTTCAGTCATACTAAATAAAATGAGTCTTTGTATTTGCTTTTTTATTAAAGTGAAATTTAGCAATAGCTAATATTAGGATAGGTGATATAAAGAAACTATCGATATCTATATATATAAATAACTCATCAATATCTATTTGGGAAACATTGTGGAACACCAGAACATCAACAACTGCTTAAAATGACAGAGTCATAATGTTCAATTTCACCAGTCATTTTCTTATGCGGTAATTAATGAGTTAAGTACAAGGTCGCCCCAAAAATATATTTAGATGAATATCTATCCCCATTATCAATGTAGAATTAATAAACAACTAATTTGTGGAAAAAAACCTTAATTTCTCAGATTTTAGTTTCTTAATCCACAAAAAATATGATTTACTCACTAGATTGAATTTTGGCAAAGGTTAAATAAAAATATATTTATAAAAACAACATTTCACCTTTCCCATGGTAAGTGCTTATCACATCTGAGGTTTTTTCCCCTTATCTTCGCTCTATCCTTATACAGACGTTATCTTACCTTGATTGTTTTGCGTTTTCTGAACCTCTATAAGTGTATAAAACGTTGATATTATTAATAAAAATATTTTTGCTCTTGTTCTTTTTCTAATATACTATTATATTGTAAACAGAGATTGGCCCAGAGATGCTTGCAATATAGAAATCTCCTGTGAAATATATGGCCAAAAAATAATTTAAAATAAAATTAAAATATAATTCTCTAACTGAGATTAAGCAGTTACAATGCTAAAGGATTTCTCCACCTGCAGTAAACCTAGTTATGGGACAAGGCAATTCCTCTAAGTAATAGGAAATTGAATTATCTATCATGACCTTGGGAATGCAAATACTAACTGCAATCAGACATTGTCTAAGCCAACTTATTAAAAAATATTTAATGGAGATAGCTCAAATAGGTCTATGGTGGATATAAACCACACAGAAGTATCTTAAATCAAACTAAAATATATATCATATCTCTTTTTCTAAAATAGGCAATGTGCCTTTAAATGTATTAATCCTAGTTGACGTGTGAATAGAAAAGTTCATGTAATACAATGACTTGAGATGAGAGCTGTTATATTCTCTGGTATATTCTTCCTAACAAGCTTAGAGGAAATTAAATTTACAAGACAAGCTTTCTGTCTGTGAGTTTATCATTCTGCTATACAATTAAGATTGCAGATATCGTCTCTCTTCTTATTAAATCCTGTAAATGTGCCCAGAGGCTACTGCAAAGGGAATATCCACAAAATGAGATCAAGAAATACATAAATAAGAAATGTGAGTTTAGTATTCATTACTCATGATTTCCAGAGTGTGCATGGAGAATGAGCAGAACATTTACATTCATTCTGCTTCACTAATATTGACCTAGCAGAATGTTTTCACTACCACATTGTGATGTCAGAGACTGTAGGCAAAAAGGAACTTAGAGACTTTCATTTTACAGATGAAAAACAAACAGATAAATAAAAACAGGCAAATAAACAAACAAAATCTAGAGGCCCAGAAAAAGAAAACTACATTCTGAAAATTCAGATACCTAGTAAATGACAGAGCTGAAACTTGAATCTGAATATATAAGCTTCCAAATTTAGAACTCTCTTTACTAATTCATTGCCAGCTCTTATTCTGAAGTGTAATTTATTAAGACTCTTACAACATACGTTCCAATATTATAAACTGCCTTTAATCCCCTCTGATGACCCAATTGATAATCTGACTACTTATATTTTCATGAGCACTAAGGTTTCTATACATATTAAATATATTATTAAATATATTAAATGTATATAAATATATTTTTCTCTCACAATTTACAATGATAGAATTGAATTACTCCATAAACAATTTCTCTTCTGGTCCTAAGAAAAAATTGGAATTGAATATTCAGAGACTTTAATATAACATTCAACTAAAACAAGATTGAAAAGCAAATAGCAATCTCAGAATGCCCAGAGCCATGAAATGTAATTAGAAGGATGTTTTTAGGGAATTTTTTATGAAAGCGATTTACATGATATTTTAATGTATTGTAATTAAACATACAGGATTATGAATAAGACTAATTTGAATTATAACCCTTGCTATCAAAATGATGCTGAACCATTATTTAGCCTAGTTAATCCTCTATATATATCTATATCGTTAATTACATCCACCTCATGAGATTGTGTGTTTGGTGTATGTCTCTGTATGTGTGTATGTGAGAGACAGGTGGACAGACAGACAAAGAAACTGAGACTAGAGATTCAAATTGATTGCTCTCTGATAAGCACTCACTAAGTCTTGAGCCGGCAGCATGTTATAATGATTTAGTTTGGTTAGAGTAGGGTTAGCTGGGGTTTAAATATTATCTTCTTCACAGTGGAGCAGGATATAACCTTAGTGGGGGGAAAAATTAATACCTTGAGTCTGTTTTCTTGTGGGAATAATAGAGATAATTGTTGTACATACCTCTGGTCTTTTACAAGGATTAAAACAGGCCTCTTGTTTAAGATGGACTCAAAAAAGTTGATGCATACAATATTATTCAGCAAATGGGAAGTATCTCAGAACCAAAACTCTCAGCATGCTTTATAGACATTCAGGTTTTTGTTTAATTATCATTCTTTCTCAAAAATTGTTTCTTCCATAGGGAATTAGGCATTTATCCTATCAAAAGGTATAATTCTTTCTCTATGTTATTATTTATAATTATTATTTGGAAATATGGATATGTGTAGAATTTGTAGGCATGTTCAAAATAATATTTAAATTCACAGTCATTCTCTATAGAAAAATGAGTGCCCTTCTGGTTCAAGCACCATATTTGCAGTAAGCACCATTCATTATAACTACAGTTTTATTTAAAGAGAACATTAAGATGTGTATATCATTAAAACAAAAAGGCTAGATTTTTTGCTTTAACTACAGAAGTTAATGTCTTTGTAGAAAGAAAAAATGGGAACTTTTTTGAAAATCTCTTGGTGTTTTGAAGCAATATATGAAATTATAAGACATTCGTATATGAGTATTCAGCTCTATTTGGCCTTCTGAAATTTTGATGAGCATAACTCAGATGTGGGCAACACTTGTTCATCCATTCAGCAAACATGAATCAATGCTTATAATATTTTAGACAGTTTTCCAAATACTGAAAAAAAAAAAGGATGAATAAGATACAGTGCCTATTTCTACAGATTTGTGAAGGAAATCGATATAGAAGCAAGTGTGATGGAATAGGGATAAGGGGCAAATGTCATATGAAAAGCCCTTCTGAATTTACTTTACCAACTTTGCTTAAGCAAGCAGGACAAAATCCTGATGGTGCAACCACAGTGATTTTGTGATGTCAGTCACTTGGCAGTTAGATTGTTTCTGGGCACATCAATTGGATGGAGAAGAAAACTGCATTCAAGGAAAGTTGGAGGCCAGGAAGACTGTCCACAGATTATCAGTAATGGGAGTATCTCATTGTTGCCTCTGAGCTCCCTTCTGCCTATAGTGGGATCAGGCTGAGTAAAGAGGTGATTTGACTGCTTCCATTGAGAATAATAGGTTCTAACCTCATTCTGTCATTACCTAGTACTGGAAGTGTACATGTCTCTTATGTTAAGTGTAAAGGGCCTTTTCCAATATCTTTCACATAAATATTCCATATGTGGTAACAATAATTATTCTCTCTGTCTTGAATTATTTTTTTGCTTCACATTAAAATAGCTGACCCACTGAATTAATGGGGTAGTCAAGAAGATTAAATAAGTAGTACCTTTTTAATTTTTATGTGCTTTCTGGTAATAAAATATTTTTCCCATGTATTGTATTCAAACAAAGGGAATGTTGGAAGGATACGATTTTCTCCATTTTAAATATGAAGATACTAAGACTATTAGAAGTTCAGCTTCCTCTTTGAAGTACTAGATCTAGGTATGTCTTTGACATTATAAAAGAGGTGAAACTATATACTTCATTCCAGTGCCTTTTGTCAACTGAAGAATAGGAAATGTTTAAGAAACATATCATATCATTATGGTTGATATGATATGATATGGTTATCATCATTAACATATTTTTCATTATGGTTGTTTATTCATTCTTTCATCCAAGATTTATTGAAAACCAAAGTTTTCAATATCAGGGGTCAACAAAAGAGAACAAAAAAATCCCTGCACTCCAGGAGCTTTTGTTATAATTAGGGGAGAAGGAGGATGCAGAGGAAAAATAAGTCAAATGTTTAGTACTTTAGGTAGAGATACTTACTAAGGAGAAAAATTAATAGTAAAGCAGATAAAGGAAACAAGTGGTGTTGGGAGTGGGTGTCAATTATATAAAGGATGATTAGGAAAAGTTTCCCTGATAAGGTGACATTTGAGACCTGTAGGAAGTGAGGAGCAGGCTAGGAACACTGCATGGGGAGGAAACTGCAATTGCAAAGCACCAGAAGTGGATGTGTGCTGGTTGTTTTTAAGGAAGAGCAAAGCAGACAGGGTCAGAAGAAAAGTGAGGAAGATGGAGAAAATTGAGAGAATGTTAGAAAGATAAAAATGAGGGTGAGGGTCCAGATATCGTTAGGCCTTGGAGGTTTTTGATTTTTACTGAATGAAATTTGAAAACAATGCAAAACTTTAAGTGAAATTTTAGCAGAGTCTAAATAAATGTTAACAGGTTACTCCAGCTGCAATGTTGTGTATAGAGTCTAGTCCTTATACAGTAAGAGAGCAAGAGAAGAAGCAGGAAGCCAGTTTGGAGGCTAATGCAAGAATCAAGGCAAGGGATGATGGTAATATGAATTAAGGTAGTCAAATTCTGTATAGAGTTGGAAGTTAAAGCAAAACAATTGGTGGATTGATTAGATTGGGAGAGTGAGAGGCAAAAAGGAGGCAAGGACTGACTTTAGGGTTTGGAACCTGGTCATCTGTAAAAGTGAAATTAGCATTTATTAAGAAGGAGGGATAGGAGAGAGGTCAAAGATCAGGAACTCGGTTTAGGGGTTATTAAATGTGAGATGCTGTTAGATATTTAAGTAGAAGTACTAAGTAGATGTATATATATACACAGAGGAAAGACAGAAAGAATTGCTGGTATAATATATTTGAGGAGTTGAGAGATGATGAGGTCTAGTGTGCTGTTAAAAACAAGACAACAGGCCCAAAATGGAGCCACTTATGCTAAGCCTCACATTACCAAACTGAGACCTAACGATTACAGTTTTGGCTCTCCCAGCAATGGAATCTTAAACCAGTCAATCAGGAATTGCCTGATCATCACTAGTTAGGTAATCTGCCTGATAAAATCCTGCCACCCCTAATGGAAAGTAACCTTGCAATAATCAACTCCTGTTTTGCCTAGTATATCTTCCTTGTTCCTGCTCCCTTCTGCCTATAAAAGCCTTTCATTTTGTAGAGCTCCTTGGCACCCCTTTCTATCAGCTAGATTGAAGGCTGCCGTATTCGAATTGATTTTTGCTCAAATAAACTCTTAAAATTTGTACCGTGCCACAGTTTATCTTTTAACAGTTTAATCTGAGAGTTTTGCTTTAGCTGGATTTTCATCCATAAGAATAGAAGAGTGTTTATGTAGGTATATGGGCACAAGTATAAGTAGGTGGAAGTTCTTTCCTATTTACTTAATTTTCTCATTAAAGTAGGAAGTACAGTCACAAGATGAGAGTGAAGAAGGAGAATGAGATGTTGAATAGTTGGGGAGAGTAGAGAAATTATGAAATAGATGTTACAAATATAAAATGAGACTAGTTGTATACATATGGGAGAGAGTTTAGTTGGAGAGTTAGATTTAAACAGGGTTGAAGTTTGGCCATATGAGTACAGCAAACTCTGAGAGAGGCTGAGGAGTTGAATTCAGATACTAAGGAGCAGTTGAAATGACTGACTATGGAATTTAAATATGATTCTAAATCAATTTTGCTATAAGCACTTGGTGATTCCCTTTGATGTGTCGAGTATTTTGTCCTGGTGGAGAAATAAGAATATAGTGTTGTAAGTACTAATGCAAGACTTTTTCTGTGCTTGGAAGAACTAATTTCTAGTAGTCAGACCAAAATATAATAGAATTTTGAGTGAAGAACATGAGAAAATATAATTAAATAAAATTATAATTAAAAATATTAGATAACTACAACAAATTTGTTAAATACAATTACATAAAATATATTAGATAATTGCAATAAAAACTTTCTAGTATACTAGACATTAGATTGTGCTCTAAAATACTGAAGAATTCTATGTAGTCATATGATAGATTCATTCACACATTCATTCCATAAATAATCACTGATTTCTCACTTTGTGCTAAACAATTATATTACTTTTATGTTACTTACTGTAACAAATAAATTACCACAAACTCAGTCCTGAAAATAACACAAATTTATTATCTTACAGTTCTGTAGGTCAGAGGTCCACGACCTCTAAAATCAAGGTGTCAGCAGGTCTGAATTTTTTTCTGAATGCTTTAAGGAAGAATCTGTTTCCTTGTCTTTTCTAGCTCATAGGGGCATTTCCTGGTTTTTGGCCCCTTTACTCATCTTTGAAACCAGCAATAACATATATTTCTAATCTTGCTTTGGCAGTCACATCTTTCTCTGACCACAGCCTGCAAAGGTTCTCCACATTTTTCTTTTCTTTTCTTTCTTTCTTTCTTTTTTTTTTTTTTGGTGAGGAAGATTGGCCCTGAGCTAATGTCTGTTGTTAATCTTCTTCTTTTTACTTGAGGAAGATTGGCCCTGAGCTAACATCTGTGCCAATCTCCCTCTATTTTGTATGTGTGACGCCACCACAGCATGGCTTCAGGAGCAGTGTGTAGGTCCATGCCTGGGATCCGAACCTGCAAACCCCAGGCCGCTGAAGTGGAGTGTGTGAACTTAACCATTGTGCCACCAGGCCAGCCCCAATTTCTCTACTTCTAAGGTCTCATGTGATCAGATTGGACCCACCCGGATAATCTCCCTTTTCAATGCTATTAACCTTAATCACATCTACAAAATCCCTTTACCCATATAAGGTAAAATATTACCACATTCCAGGGATTAGGATGTGAACATCTTGTAGGGGGGATTTTTCTGTCTACCAATGAAGATATTGTTCTGCCTCAATGGAGTTTACATTTGAGTGGGCAAGAATATTTCTATGTAGTGCATGATTACCATTAATTTATGTGTGGTCTACTCGTGTGCCATAGCATTTGTATGTTAATCATATGGTTTTATTTTTTTTATTTATGTTTATTTTTTTGTGTGAGGAAGATCAGTCCTGAGCTAACATCCATGCCAATCCTCCTCTTTCTGCCAAGGAAGATTGGCCCTGGGCTAACATCCATGCCCATCTTCCACTACTTATATGGGACGCCTGCCACAGCATGGCTTGACAATCGGTGCGTCAGTGCACACCAGGGATCCGAACCTGCGAACCCTAGGGCCACAGAAGAAGAGCGGGCGCACTTAACCGCTGCGCCACCGGGCTGGCCCCATCATATGGTTTTAAAATTCAAAAAAGTGGTGAAAACTCACTATCGTACTACATTAATGAGCAGAAACAATAACTCATCAATATCTACTTGGGGAACATTGTGGAACGCCAGAACATCGACCACTGCTTAAAATAACAGAGTCATAGCGTTCAATTTCACTATTTTCTTATGTGGTAATTGATGAAGGTTTTGCTGTTTCTTTTTTTGGAGAGAACTGAGAGTCTCTAAGTGGAAAAAAGTGAAGAATTCTTAAAGCACTCTAAACAACACCCATCTCACTGAATGTGATGCTGAGGAAGCTGTGACCTGGAGGTTGGTGAATTGTAGCAAAGAGAAAGATGCCAGTACATCAAGGAACAGCCTGAATTGCATCACGACACCTTGCTTATGCAAATGTGGAATTCCTATGTGAGACTGTGCTTCCTTAGAGACCATGGCAATTTTTCTCCGGAAAAAAACTCCTCTCTACAAGGGTTGAGGGAGGGAAGTTCGGTTCATTATCATATTCTCTAATTCCACTCTGTAGTCAAGTGTGCTCCCAATTTTCTAGCCCCTGACACTGAGGAGTTTATAATTTCTTTTGGAGACACATTACACCAAATAAGCAATTGGAATACTTTTAGATTACAGGCTAGAAGACTTAAAATTTGAAAGAAGTTAAGAGAAGGAAAGATCTAGACCAGGAATAATTACTCTTTGGATGCTCAAGACTGTGTTTATTTGAACACTTTTTCTCTATAGTCTGTTCAAAGAGAGGAAGGGATGTAGAGTTTCATCAGGTAGAAGTGATTCATTCTCACTATGTTGAAGGGTTTTCTATCTTGCCTAACCTTATGAAAGTTTTGTTCGTCTGCTGTGGAACACCTCAGCACGTTTGTAAAAGAACTTTGGCAGGCACACTTGTCTTCATCAACAGAGGCAGCAAGTCAAACACTTTGTCTCCAAATTCTGTCATCTCCGTTTCTGCTTTTCCTGAGCCACATTACAAAGAACTGTTGCTCAGGAACTTTTAGACAAGCCCAGTATTTCAGGCTGACTCAAGCCAATTTGGTCTTGACAGCTCCTAATAATGGTGGCTGCCAAAGTGAGAGTTGGGTGAGAGTTAGTCACTTTCCCAAAATCTCATCACCAACTAAATTCTGCTGCATATAAAAACATTCATTAAACAACTATTTACTAGGAAGAAGGTTGTTACGGCTTGTTCAATAAAAATGATGAAATTCCATCTCTCTGTTTCTCCCACTAAACTTTTCATGAAAAATTTACTTGTTTCAGACACAATAATATTTTGAAAGCAGGATTTAGTTCAGAGTGAGGCAACCAGAATCCTATGAATCAATAGACTTAGACACATTTTGGAATAAATCCTATGCACCATTCCTAAGGATCCAGACCCTTAGGCTTGCCATATACAAGAGTGAAAAATGTATGGAAAATATAACCAATCTACGTGTCCTGAACACCAATTATTTTACCAATGAATGCCCATTTCTAAAATTTGTTATGATAATTAATAGGCTTCTGATATCATAAATCAAAACCGATTTCTAAAATTTATTATAAAAATTAACAAACCTTTGGTGCTAAAGATATTTAAAATAATGATAATGGTACCCTCTGGAGTGTGAACTTCCTGACTGAATACCAGGTGACTTCTCTGCAAGTGTGGAAATTGCTGGTTAGAGACAATGACAGCCCTTGCAATATAGATTGACGTGGATTTACACACATATACACAATCATAGATATATCTATATATATTTATATACATAAATATATATACATATACATAATTATATACTGTATATATACATATACACAAATATGCTGACATATTTTAAAATAAATTACTAACAACTTAGCATCCCTTAGCATTCGAAACATAAGGATCCCTAAGCAACCCTTGCATTCAATATCTCATCATAAAAAAGCAGAGTATGAAAATTCATGTTGCAGATGGAGGTTTAGTAAACATTATGAAATCACAAATTCCATTTTTAAATCCAATTTAATTCAAATTAAAGTATTTGCTGAGAATTTCTTCCTTTCTTTTCCTGTACAACTTCTCCTTCTGTAAGTTCTTTCCTTTTTTAAGACTTACTCAGTGCTTACTATGTGCCTGATCCCATATTTTGGGGGTTTAAAGGTAAAATAGCATAATTTTTTCCCCCAAGGAACTTGAGTTTAGGAAATTGATGCAAACAAAGTATTTTAATAACCATCTAAAACTTATCATTAGCAATACAGAGGATTAGGAGAGAACCTAACTTTGCCTGTGAATTTCAAAGAACTCTTCATAAACTAGCTGACATTTGAAGTAAATCTTGAAAAATAAGTAGGCAGTGAAGGGCAGTCTATATAGTGGGGAATGTAGATGCAAAAGCATATAGATTGGAAAGAGCATGGTACGTTTAGGAAACAACAAAGTAGTTCACAATGTTTGTTGTGTAATGTAAGAAAATGTCAAGAGATCAAACTAGAAAGCCAGGGCCGCCCTGTCTGTGTTTCAGGTTCATATCCAACTGTGTTTTTGATATTTCATCTGGATATCCAATAATCTTCTCAAACTTACCATGTCCAAATTTGAGCTCTCCCAGCAATATTCTCCCTCTCAGAAAATAACTCTATTCCTGTCGGTGGCTCTGGCTCACAGTTAGAGTCCTTCTCTTCACCTCTCTGTCTTTCACAGCCTGTATTAGATCCATCAGCCACCAACACTGCCATCTTTTTCTCTTGACAAGTTCCCCAACTTCCATATTTGCTTCCTTTCAGTTGTCAACATAGGAGTCAAAAGACGGTTCAGAACGTGTATCTTCTATGCTTAAAACTTGTTAATGGTTTCTTGTATCACTCGGAGAAAAATGCAGAGTTCTTACACTAACTTATAAGAACTTCTAAGTTATTACACTAACTTATAATACATAGTGTATTAAGCTTTACCTTTAATCAATGATATGGAAACACCTGTTATTTTATCTCCTATTCACAGCTTCCCCAGAATTACAGATTTGTGCACTTCTAAATTCTACTGCTTACCGCATAACTCAAGTAGAATCTCTAACAGCATGTCAAATACAATATATCCAAACAACGTTTGATTCTTAGCCCACCTCTTTTAAACTTTGCCTTTGTATTTTCCCTATTTTAGTATACAAAACCAGTATGCACCAATTGCTCTGGTCAATAACCTACGAGTGTACCTCATTTCTCTCTTTCCCTTGTTCCCATTTTCTCATCTTAACCTGTCTACAAATCCTGTCCACGCCACATAAAAGTCTTTCTACTGCACTGACATCCTCATAGTTGAAGACACCGTCATTTCCTGCATGCTTTAGTCAAATCATCTTCTAGTCTCTTTCCTTCTGTCTTCACCTAGTCCAATCACCACATGGCAGACAGATTGAACTCTTAAAGATTTAAATCAGATAATATTATTCCAAACTTTAAAATAATCAAACATCCTCATTACATTTAAAATAAGATCAAGACTCTTTACCATGATCTATAAATTCCAGTATGATCATGCTCTGCCAAATTTCAATCTCATTTCATATGATATCCTTTTTCTCATTGCATTCCAACCACGTTGACTGTTATGTTTTATGAAAAAAATTAATTTTGACTCTTTTAAAATGCTTATGTCTGTTTTATGAGACTACTGTTTCATAAAAGGAGACTACTGTTTTTAATAAAGCCAGGCTAAATATGCTCTTTATTTAGAGAAATGTTTTATTTGAAACACATGCAGTCAATGGCCCCTTTTCAACATATTTAAAACACTCTTAATGACTAACCTCTAAGCAGAAGGTGCTACTTTCCCTGTAATAACTCCTCAACATCCAGAAGAAGCTCAGATAAACTATACTAGCAAAGTGGATGTTTGTCTTTCATACTAAGAAGGAGACATGCTCTTTAAAAAGCAAAAATTGAGAGGAGGAAAATATATCTATGCATATTATAATAGAAGAAGTATAACCTTTTTTCCCCCAGTGAGTAATCATAAGCTTATCCATGCTAACCTCTCATCAGGAAATCACCCCCGTTATAATTATTATTAGCATTTTTGGTGGATCATAATCATTATTCCAGTTATCTCATGAAAAGAAGATGGAATTTGAAAACATTGACTATTAATGTATATTTTTTAAGCAGAGAACTGCCAAATACTGCTGAATCTTTTACATTAAGGATCTTGTGGAAGTTCAAGAATCTCTTGGATGACACAACCTCCACGTTTGATACTGAAACTGGCCATGGGGAGAACCTCCACTTCCAGCTCGGACATTGCCATTGTTAGGAAGCTCTATTTAATTAATTCTATTGATGAGAATCTCCTGCTGGCATAGATAACATCACCTGGGTAGGGAGAGAAACTTCACATAATTTTCTCATGAAATATTATAAAAAACTTCTGAAATTCAGTGAACCAGAAACATTTGAAGAACTTTAAGTTGAATTATATGATAATGTAATATTTTTCACAAAAAAGAATTTTCTAAACTAACTTTATTTTACCTTAAAATCTGTCATCATAATTAAGGGATAATTATCATACACTTAAGGGAATCATAAATTTCAAAACATCGAAGGTCTTTCTCCCTCTGTCTTTGATGTATCATTAAATAAATGGAACATGCTAACAATACATTTTAACTCTATTTCTTCATTGTTTCTATCTTTGAATTCTTTTGCTCTTAGTGTAGTTACTCAAAAAAAATTCTTTTAATGAGGCATTGTCTACCACCTTTTTGAAAAACGGTGACAACTTTCGTGTTACTGAAGGTTTCAAATTGTTGGTTAGATTTAGCACCAACTTGTAACATTTTAATTGGAAGCTAAGCTTATTCTACACTTGGGTGGAGATTTTGCCAACTATAGTGTTTCAAGGACATTTAAAAATCGGTTACACATTTCTCTTTTTTTCTTACAAATAGATGTTCTTTGGAAGAAATCTCTATAGTCAGAGGTTCAGATTCACAAACAAAATGGAACTATTAAAGATAATTATTGGTACTAAAAACATTCATGAAAGGATTGTATTGAATTGCACTTTCCTCTCATGCATATAAAATAGGATTTGATGTTCAGAGTTAATTTATATTTTCATTAAAACATTTACGATACAAACTGAAATAACCCTGCTACATATTTTTACTTCAATTTAATCTTTTCATTGTTTTACTAAAATATCCACGCTACTTCAGAGTTAAGGAAATGGCAGTCATCATTCTTGCTAACATATGGATATCAGAGTACAGTATAAAGGAATAATGTATATATATTTTGATGGCTTTCAGATTTACCCAGTTTCAAGTTTTAGCTTTCATTTGATTCAGCTAACGCTCAAAGATTCCCTGCTTAATCAAATTATTTATTTTATTTTATACTTTATTACCAGAAAAAAATAAAAAGCTACAAACATATTGCTTAGTCTCAGTCATTATATCTAGAAATCAAGTAGAATTTCCTCATCAAAAGGATTAATTTGATTATCTTTACAGACACTATATTTTAACTTTATTGAATTTTCCGCTTGTCTCTGTATACTGTGAAACTCTTCTATTTGTTTATACTTCCCTTGACTTTTTCTTCTACTGCTTTCCATTATAATTTAAAATGACCACATCTTGCCAGTATTAATATGAGGGACAACATGGCCTGGGAGTTAAAACATTTGGATTCTGGAATCTTCTATGTAAGGAAGTGTGTAAAGTGCTGGCTCCACCATTTAACCACTGGGTGATCACGGATGAGTTACTTAACATATGTAAGACTTACTTTTTATTTGAAAATAAGCATCACGAAAATATCTAACCTCACAGGACCTTTATTATCATTAAATAAAATAATGTATGTCAATATTTTTGCACAGAGAACACAATAAATTTTAATGAATATATTAGAGACTTTTACAATTTGAGGACAAACATGGAAAATCATCTTGGTAAAAAGTCAGTCTATGAGTCTTGTTTTCCTAGCTAACTATTCTCATTAGATGCATTTATAAAAATATTGATGCAATCACTTCTTTTTCTAAAATATGCTTCATGGGAGAGAGAACATCTGATACAACCCTGGGGTAGTAAACTGCACAGTAAATCAAGGTTCATCTTGATTTTTCTTGAAAAGTGCTTCAGAATCACAAAAATCTAACCAGCTACATTCATGAACACCTGAATTTCCAATATGCCAAAATGATTTCTTTAAAATAATGCAAGAGACTGCCACGGTTGATATCATGGAAAGAAACAGATCTGATCTAGAATTTGATATTTGTTATTTCTAAGCCTCCTTTTGACATTCCCTCTGCTACCTCCATTATATTTATTGTATATTGGGGATCAACTATAGAACATTTAAAATTTCTAAGTTATATTTCTTTGAAATGGATTTGAAAAATCATAAATTGATCAAAGAAAAGAAAAGGTGCAGAGGTGAAGTTTTGTGCATTGTCTACCTTTTTTTGTTGTTTGTTTTTTCAGTAAGGCTACTTGAAATAAAAACTACCCCCTGGAAAGAAAGAAAAATAACAGGAGTTGTTTAGTTTGAATATGGACTGAATGACATGACCTAAAAGAAATCAATGTCAAGTGCTATAATTTTTTGGTAACCAGTGTATGATAATCATCAGTTGACCAAAATGATCTTACTGTTCCCTTCAGCTTGACTAAACTTCAGACAGGTTTCTTTCTGACTGTAGGCTCCTGGCCTACCTTTTCTTAAAGTTTGCTTTAGAAAATTTATAAATTTTTTCTCTGCACCTTTGAGATGTAAATCAAAGCCTCTGGCCAGTTTTATAACCCAGGAATGCCTTTCTCAAAGATCTGGAAACCACCCCTTGGAAATGTCATCATCAAGGAAGATAGTGCTTCAATTCTCCCAGTCTCTGTGGGAAGGTAGGAGCCTAACTTCCACAAGAGCCAATTAGCAAACACAGATGGACTAATCACAGTGACCAATCTCCCTACTAATGTCCTCTAGTGCTTTTCCACTAACTCACCATAGTGTTTAAAAACTCTCCTGCCTCTTTGCCAGCAGTGTCGAGTTTAATTTCTCTACTCTCTTGCAATAGTCTTGACCTCTGTTGCAATAGTCTGGAATAAAATCTTCCTTGCTTGACTCTACCTAGTATAATTTTCTTTGACACGATCATAGGTCAAAAGATGCTTCCTATTAAAATCTGACTCAAAAGTGGGTTTCTCAAGCCTCATTTCAGGCAATTAATCGTTGTTTGAGCAAAGCTTTTATGGAGGTATACTCTTTATGGCTGAGTAAATCTTATGCTTATGATCTCTACTTTTATGAGTATAAAATTCTGCTCAAGGCCTTTTTTTCATGAGGAATATGCCCTTTTAGAAATTTCAGGAATGATAAAAGAGTGAAATAAATTCCCTCAATAGTGTCAATAAACCAAGGTTATGAATGGATGTTGTAATTGGGAATAGCCTTCATTTGCTTTCACTTTGCAGGTCACTGCTCAAGCTAGTAGGTGATCAGGTTTGTTGTTGATTTGTTGATAGAAGATTAGAACTCACTTATGCAGCATAGGAAAGAAAGGCATATACACCCTGAGTTTAAGATAAACTCAAAGTGAAAGTTAATTCAGCATAAATATTCTGAAAACTTTTCTTTGGATTATATTACTGAGAATATTTGATTTATCTCTTTTTAGAAGTCAATTGAATATATTCCATTTTTAAGCATCACATTCAACTTCATCTGTATAATTATCTTTTATATTTTACACTTAAATGGAGTCTTTGTTTTTATAAAGAACTAAATACAAAAGGTGCTGCTTGCAGGTTTATTTTCAGCTATATTGTAAAAATGATGTAAAATTTGTGGAGTGGAATGGTGATGATGGTCTTGTTTTAGTTAGATATAGCATTTGGTTCAAATATGTTCTCGGCTAATGGATTACTTTACTTATCATGAAAAATAAATACTAATTCATTCTCTAAAACTGACCAGTCTATCATCAGAAGTCGAAAAATGCTCAGAAAGTGAAGAAAAAGCAATTCTTCTGGATTGTACTCATGCAATCAGAGCAGATTTAAGGAGACTATTGCATATCTAGAAACTAGGAATTCTTATCTAGGTCTTCTCTCAGCTTTAACAGATGCTTCTACTCATCTGGAAAATTGGTGTTTGTAGATTGCTTTCTTTCATTTCAAATGGCTTGGAATTTTCTGACCCTCATTTCCTAAAGTGTTTCAATATTCTTATTTTTAAACATATAGCATATCTCATGCTAAGACAACACTATAAAAGTTGAAGTGTGGGTAAACATGCTTGATATTATCAAGGAACATCTTTCGAAAAGACAAAGACTACATGATCTGTCTGCATATTTCATTATATTTAAGTAACTGCAACACCCATGGTCTGTGATAGTGAAGTTACAATTTTAATCTTTTTAGACTTCTTTTGGTAAAAAAGACTTTATTACAAAGAAAGCAGATGGCAAATATATAAATATGATGGCAAAGATGTGGACAATACAGGAACTGCAGTATGAGTCTCACCTGTGATAAGGTGATGCTGCTTCAGACAAGAGCTGATGGTATATGTTTGTGGAAGTTAGAGGGGGTTCTGACCAATTAGGCTGTGAATTCTTCATGGCTTCCTGAAAAGTTAGAGTGTGACCATGGAGAATTTAAGTGTTACAGGCTATCTTTGGTCACCTGAAACCCAATACTGCTGCAAAAATCTAAGAAAACAGTTCACAAAATGTATTTTGTGAAGGCAAAAATCTAGGTTCTTGATAGTGTCAAAATTCTGGCTCAGCAAGCTCAAAACGAATTCCATCAAAGTATTAGATATTATCTGACACGTTTACATCTCTATGAGTAGAAATATTTGACAAAATTTGGTCTCTCGTGAGTTCTTTTCCACAAAATTTAAGGATTTTTACCACAGTCTGGACTACATGAAAAAAGGTGATTCACAATCATTAAAAAAAGATGTTCCATGGGGCTGGCCCGGTGGCACGGTGATTAAGTGCACGTGCTCCACTTCAGTGACCCGGGGTGCGCAGGTTTGGATTCCAGGCGCACACCAACGCACTGCTTGTCAAGCCATGCTGTGGCAGTGTTCCATATAAAGTAGAGGAAGATGGGCACAGATGTTAGCCCAGGGCCAATCTTCCTCAGCAAAAAGAGGAGGATTGGCATCAGATGTTAGCTCAGGGCTGGTCTTCCTCACACACACACACAAAAATGTTCCATTTTGTTTAATAACTGTGTCCCTTATTGTTTTTTTTATATTGCTGATTATACATTAAAAGGTACTTACTAATGATATCTCTGTACCCTGAATCTAAGCATTCTACCTGATGGGGTTCAAGGCAGGTCACCCTAAGATCTGCCACTCTGGTATGCAGATTATTTCGAGCTGAAGACAATAAAGGTTCAGAAGAGTCAGGAAGAACATTTGACTTTCTCCCAAACTGCCTAAAAGAATTTAAGACAGAAGGCCTGTTGCAGGAAGGAGCTAATACTATAAGACAACTATAGTATAATGTAAAATAGGTATGATAGAAAGACAGCAGCAAGCCCATTTTTGGCCCAGTAAAAACTTGTTTAACAAACATTATCATTTCCATCTCCATGTAAATGTGTTCCTCCCCTCTGAAATCCCAAACCACTACCCCCAGCATCCTCCTTTTTCTTTAGCTGAAGGTGGTATTTAAGGTGGCAGCTTCACCATTCTGTCGAGTTGTTCAGTTTTCCTGGGTTTCTCCTATGTATACATGTTATTAAATTTTGTTTGATTTTCTCCTGCTAGCTTGCCTTATGTCATTTTAATTATTTGACCAGCCATAAGAACCAGAAGGAAAATGTGGGGGGGAATTCTCCTTTTTCCCCTACATACATTAAGATGGGATAAAAGGACCTCGCTTCAAAAATAAAATACTGGCTACATGGAAATGAGTAAAGATGATGATACTAAGTCTAAATGGAATAGAAAATACTAGAATGGATTATAAAATATTAGAAATTCAAGATACAACTCAGACATTTCAGTTGAAAGTCTATTTGGACTTAAATTTGGGCAAAATCCTTCCTTTCTTATATTTCATAACATATTCTATGTATCGGCACTTTTCCATCTGCCACATTAAATTCTCTCTATTAATTTCTATGTAACCTACTCTAGATTCCTTATACTTTAAGGAGAAAATCCATGTCTTTTCATTTTTATTTATTTATTTAATTTTTTTTTGTGAGGAAGATCAGCACTGAGCTAATATCCATGCCAATCCTCCTCTTTTTGCTGAGGAAGACTGGCCCTGGGCTAACATCTGTGCCTATCTTCCTCCACTTTATATGGGATGCCACCACATCATGGCCTGACAAGCGGTGCATTGGTGCACACCTGGGATCTGAACCCGGGCCACCAGCAGCAGAGCATGCACACTTAACTGCTACACCACGGGGCTGGTCCGTCTTTTCATTTTTGATACCTTCAACCAGGATCTGGCACAAGTAGTTCATGCAATAAATAATGATTGAACCATTTATTCCTCCTTCCTATGTATTCAGTTTTGGTCAAATTCTCATAAATTACTATGTTCTATTATATTTTGTACTCTAGAGAGAGAAGGAACTTGAATAATCACAAAACAGGTACGAACATACACCTTATGAGAACTGATAAAAGTGAAAGAGACATCTCAGGGTTAATGTGGAGGTAGCTTGAGACAAACAACCCCAAAAGCATGGCACAGACAGATAAGAAGGTGCGATGGGAAGTTGGTGACTCTGGGCTAGGCACAATGTGCTGGAGCCCAAGAAAGGTGCAATGGGCATCTGTACAGAGTGGAGTGTACTGGTGAAGAGCTCATGCATGGAATCTCAAAACAGCTTTGTCTAAACTACTATTTAATTGCAAAGAGATACAAGAACAACTTTTCAGTGAAGAAGCTTTCTGAAAGACCTCACCTAAATCACGGGATTAAAGTCAACATCCCCACAACAGGACAAACTGAAATTGTAGGCTAGGTGGTGGGACACAAGGAGAAGAGGACAGCATCTTTTCTCCGATACTTTTTGCTTATATGAGGAAACACCAGACAGACCCAAGTGGAGTGTCATTCTTCAAAATAATTGGCCTGCAATAGTCAAAATTGTCAACATCATAAAAGTCAAGGAGAGACTGAGCAACTGTTTCAGATTGAAAGAAATAAAGAAAGATTCCAACTAAATGCAACACAGATTCTGGACAGTGTTTATTTCCTATAAAGGACACTATTAGGACAATTGACTAAACCTGAAGTAAATCTGAAATCTAAATGATAGTAATGTATCAGTGATAAATTCTTGACATTGCTGAGTATATAATGGTTATGTAAGAGACATACTTTCTTGTAGGAAATGCACTTAGTTATTTGAGGTATTGGACCGTCCTGTCAGCAACTTACTCTCAAAAATTTCAGGAAAAAAATCCCTTTGTATTTTTCTTTTAATATTTCTCTAAGTGTAAGATTGTTTCAAATTAAATCATTTTAAAAAGTAAAAATGTAGTATAAATGTGTCGAATGTTTATACACCATATCCATGGCAGAACAATGAAAGAATATATTCTTCAAGAAATATTATTGGAAATAGTCATTAGATCAAGTGTGGAAGTTAGTATACTCTTGTCTTGGGATGAACTGAAATTTCTCCTTATGTGCTATTATTTTATCAAAATAGTTGTTAAATTTTCAAATCAGATGTAACACTACAGTGAACTTATTCTATGATGTGGCAATACATCTCTTCTTTCTTACTACCACCAAAGAGAATGGGGATGTAAAAAGCATACCAAAAAGATGTACATATGGAAGAATTTCCCAAGCAGGCTACTGTGTACATTGACTCCATAGGGCCTCTTTGAAAATCAATATAGGTGTAATTATGTGTGTGTGTGTGTGTGTGTGTGTGTACTCAGGCATATATAGCTTTGAAAAGCTGGGGACCAGTGGTACCTGAATAGCCCTATTCCTCTAAAATGGACTCATGAAGAAATGGCTGATTCTATATCCAGTGGAGTGAAAAAATATGTCCATAAACATTTTGTTAAGCCAGAAAGCAAAGAAGTTCTCCAACACTACTGAGGATAAGTCAAAAGGATACAGTCCCCAGTGCAAAGAGAACCATCGCCAAATTCTGTACAATTAGAGCATCCAAAGGAATAATAATGACAATACATTATATTAAAACAAAAAGATTAAGAAGTCTTTAATAATCCACAAAATTAGGAAGGAGGAAGAAATTCTTTTCTTTAAAGAAAAAGATGAGTTAGAAAATCATTCTTTTACATTAGTTAATATCAAAAGATTCAGGCATATATCAAGAATTAATTCTAAAATTAATATGAATAAAAGTTTGAGAGAACAATATTCATATGGCCTTGAAGTACCAACTGATAGCGTACTTATTATTTACAAAGGAAAATAAATGATTCTCTTAGAGTGGAGAGATCATAGGAGGTACCTCCTTAATATTCATACCAAAAATTTTTAACCTGAATCTATTCAATTGAAACACTCAAGCACAGTTAAATTGCTGGGAATTCCATAAACCAACTGGTCTAAACTCTTCATTCGTATTTATATCATAAAATATAAAAGAATATAGTAGCTCATCTAGATTTAAGATAAATGACAATCAAATGCCGTGAATGATCCTTGATAGCATCCTAGGTTGGGGAAAAAAACAGATATAATGGAAATTTTGGGGATAATTGGGAAATTCTGAAAGTGAACTATATCGTTAGACAGTATTATGATTAGTTAACTTCCTTATGTGTATAATGCTATCGTAGTCGTGTAGCAAATTGTCCTAATTCTTAGGACTTAGGTGCTACAGGGTTTCGAATGTTTCAGTGAAAAAAAGAGCAGGGAGAGGGGAAGGAGAGGGAAAGAGAGGGTCAGCAGAGAGAGAGAGAGAGAGGGCGAAGGAGGGAGAGGACAGGAGTGGAGGAGGTAAAGCAATGTAGCGAATGTTAACAGTTGGTGAATCTTAGGTGAATGGTATATAGGAATTACTCGATATCTTCTTGTTTCTATAGGATTGATATTATTCATAATAAAATGTTGGAAAATATATAAGCATGTGGGTCACCTATTTACATCAATGCACAATATATTTATTGTTATTCAAAATATTTCCAGCTTTGTGCACTTTAAAAATCTTCTAAAAATTTAGTTTCATATATACACCTCCATTAAAACATGTGCTTACTTCTTCTCCATCAGGGATATTTATATGTACTCATAATTTCTGTGAACATGCATTGCTATTTGTCTAACACTGATCTTTGTAGTGTCACGTACATTTATGATGTTATTTAGATAAATAAAATAATGCTCAATTTGTTATGCATTTTATTGCACTCCACTAAAATAAAATAAGCATTTAGAATTGATGTCTCACATAAATATTGAACTCGTATTTATTTATCATCTTTGTCATACATTCATAATAACATAATATGTTTTATTCTATATTTCATGACATTTACTTTTATAATCTGAAAAATCACTTCAATTAATCTATGAAATATTCACAACTGTTATATTGTTGGAAAAAAACCCTATATTTTAGAAGTATTTCACATTCTTAAAATTTTCCTGTTAGAAAAATTGATGGGATTAATTTCAGAAGTTTTTTTTTCTATAAAAATAAACATTTATTACAGTTTTCTGACCCTTTTTTATGCAGTTTGGGCTGTAAAGAACATTCGTTCAGTATTTTGTAAAAGGAAATAGCAAGGAGAATTAATCTTCTATGGTAGATTGCCAATGTGGCTACAATTCTTCACTCCTCCCTGTATCTTCATCCTTTGCATTCTGACAGCGTCTTTTCCTTATTTAAAAGGCACAGTCTCTTTCTCCATTACTTGAATCTGTGATGGCCTTGTAAGTTGCTTTGGCTGATAAAACGTGGCAGAAGAAATTACATGCCAGTTCAGAAGCTAGGCCTCGAGAGGCCACATGTGCTTCATTGAAAGCTACATCATCAGAGGAAGCTAGAACAGTGTGAAAGCTGCCATGTTTCAACACAGTTAACACCAGCATGGTCAAATATTAACATCCATAAGCTGTCACCACATTTTTATTCATTGTCATTCTTTGTTGCTTTTTCTTTTTCACAAAGGATTTTTCATGTCTAAATATTATTTCTGTTTTATATACTGCATAATAAAACCTGGTTGATGCTACTTAACCTTTACTAGCTCTCATATTTCCTCCAAATTATTTATATATATAAATAAAATGTATTTATATATAAAATAATATATAAATAAATGTATATAAATAACATATACAGATATAAATATATTAATTATATATGATATATGATATATTATTATAATAAATATAACATATAAAATACATAAATATAAATTAAAATTATGTAAAATTTGTCTATATGTACATATAGAAACACACACATGTATATATATACAGAAAGAGAGACTACATCTATATTCAACCAATGCAAATAAATGAGCTGTGTATGAAGTTCAGGGCCACCAAGATGAGGTCATGATAGCTCACAAGCTGCATTTAGCTCTCTCTGCAAAAGTGCTCAAAAACCTTTAAAGGAATATTTTCCCCTCAGTAGAGAAGAGAATAATAACTAGGAAAAACGTTTTCATGCTTACTTAATATTGTATTATTATTCCTTGGCTCTTTTGGTGTTTCCCTTTTCAACTCCTTGTTCTTTTTAATTAAATGAGTTAGAAAAAGGTGCTGAGGTAGGTGTAAAAAGGAGCAATACTCTCACTTACCAGGTGGAATTCTCCGTTGCCTGGGCTCTAATAAACTATAAAACTCCGAAGCAGCCATGAATCTTCATAAATTAACGTGGACCAGACTGTAAAGTAAAAAAGAAACTTGGCTCAATAAAGCCAAACAATTCAGCAAAAGTAAATAAGTAAATTAATATTTACTTTAAAAATATCTACATGGAAGAGGCTGAAAAAATAAACTTCGTCACATTTTTTTTTTTAAATGCAGAGAAAAAATAATACCCATAGCTCATAATGTTGTTAATTTGTGTTTGCTGAAACGATCTCAGAAGGCTGAGTTCTCACAACTTGGCATATTTCAAATAGGACTTTAATACGTGAGCTTCTGGGAGCTGATAAAAAGGAGCAAACCTAATCTTGCAAGAAATAACAAGAAACTGTGGTTAGTTTTTCTGAGCTCCTTCTGCCCTTCTAGGTTATAATTTTCAGATTATTTGAAACCGCTTTTGATTAATGATGTTTGGAATTAATGAAAGCCACTTAATGAAGCTTATTTATGAATGATTTTTACAAACTACTACTTTTATTGGGAAAATTTCTGCTTGACATTTTGTGTTTTGACTGGCATTTTCTTGTCGCCAGCTGTCATAAAAAGGACTGCGACACATGCCGTTAGCAGCATATGCCTTTTTGGGTGCTGAATAGCATTTTCATACAAAAAAATCAAATGATCCATAACATATTATGCTGTCATTTGAAAACAGCATCAGAAATGAAACATTTTTCATGCTTGTAATATATTTTCTTCCCCAAGGCTCAATCTAGCATTTCCTCACTACTTTTGAAAATATAATGAGGTGAACTTTTGTTCTTTTAATTGACACTATTAGGGTTTTCAGAATACTAATGCTTTCATTTTTTTTTTTTAATAAATAAAGTTTGTAAAAATACATTTAGAAGGTTTAGTGTACTCTGTTTATTTTATTATTGTCTACTTAGCTCTCTGTTCCTCAGGAGTACTTTTTCAAGTACTTATTGTATATCAGCAATTACATATACTTATCACCATGAAAAATGACATTTAAAGGGCATTTCATACTTTTGTTGGAGCTCACTTAATAGAATGTATGGAAATCGATGCAAAATATATAGCAATAGATTAAGCTATCTGGTTAAAATGCAATACTCTACATAATTTGCTATGTAATTATGTAATTAAATTATAGAAATAACAATGAAATTTTTTAAAATGATGGTTTGAAATTAGCAAAACCTCTTTCCTAGTTACTTCAATTCAAACCTCAAACTTCTGACATTGTATATTTAAATATGACTTTTTTGTGTGTGTGTGAGGAGAACTAGCCCTGAGCTAACATCTGATGCCAATCCTCCCCTTTTTTCTTGAAGAAGATTGGCCCTGGGCTAACATACATTCCCATCTTTCTCTACGTTATATGGGATGCCGCCACAGCATAGCTTGACGAGTGGTGCGTTGGTGCACGCCCAGGATCCGAACCTGCAAATCCCGGGCCAGCCAAGCGGAGCACGCATTTAAGCACTGCGCCACCAGGCCGGCTCCTAAATATGACTTATTTTTGAATTTTCTTTCTCTATTTTACTTAACTAAATCTCTAGAAAACAAATGTATTTTTTTCTAAAAAATAGTCTGTGTCTGGGGCTGGCCCCATGGTGCAGCAGTTACATGCACGCGCTCCACTCCTGGCTGCTTGGGTTCGGATCCTGGGCGCCCACCAATACACCGCTTGTCAGGCCATGCTGTGGTGGTGTCCCATATA
Organism: Ceratotherium simum simum; assembly: GCF_057802395.1. Lineage (NCBI taxonomy): Eukaryota > Metazoa > Chordata > Mammalia > Perissodactyla > Rhinocerotidae > Ceratotherium > Ceratotherium simum. The sequence continues at coordinate 26,313,454 of NC_141907.1, read as the reverse complement.
AAGTGGCGGAGGATAGGCACAGATTTTAGCCCAGGGCCAGTCTTCCTCAGCAAAAAGAGGAGGATTGGCATGGGTGTTAGCTCAGGGCTGATCTTCCTCACAAAAAATAAATAAATAAATAAATAAATAAATAAATAAATAAATAGATGAATAAAAATAGTCTATGTCTATGTTTGTTAGACAAAAACACAGCTGACTATATGATTACCTCCGATCTATATTTCTGGACTCTGATGACTATAAAAACATACTAAGTTGTGTAAAAATGTCTGGTCTATACATTTTAATTTCTTCTAGCTAAAGATAGAGAATTTGTCTCAGCAATTAGTATCTTACTGTTTCTCTGTTCCACCCAGTACCTACGTAGGTCCCTAGTGCAAAAATGGTGAATGTTGTTTGAAGGATTAGATGTATGAATGATAGAACGAACACATAAATATATTAGATGATGATATTTTTTAAGAAAATTTTCAAAAAATTTCATAGATTACTGTGTGAAAATGGTAACTATAAAGACATTATTATAAAGAAATATTAACATTATAAAGATAACTGTGGCCTCTGAGAATTATGTGGTTCTTGAAGACCCTTGCCCATCAAACATCACTTGAAAATGGGGAGTTCAAAACCCTGTCTCAAACACTCAAAATGGAAGGTGATTTTGTGCATAATCTAAATAGGTATTTTTTTATATCTTTTTTTTTTGTTGTTGGTGAGGAAGATTATCCCTGAGCTAACATCCATTGCCAATCCTCCTTTTTTTTCTGAGGAAGATTGTCCCTGAGCTAACAGCTGAGCCCATCTTCCTCTATTTTTATATGTGGGATGCCTGCCACAGCATGGCTTGATAAGCGGTGTGTAGGTCTATGCCCAGGATTCGAACCTGCAAACCCTGGGCTGCTGAAGCAGAGCACATGAACTTAACCACTATGCCATTGGGCTGGCCCCTAAAAAGATTTTGATTGGACAGTCAACATGCTGGCTCCCCAACACCAACGTTAGAGAATGAGATATTTTAAGTCCTCGTTAGGACACCACAATTTTCTGAGATGGGTCTTGAATGTGGCATTAAGCAAAGATAAAAAACCTTGAGAACAAACGTGCTTCAAATTGGTGGATTCCTTACTGAAAACAGCTTTTAATACATGACTATAGATAATTCAGAAATGTGATATGGGTTAATATCCAGTGAGATATTGCCAAGACTTATGGTTCTCATTCCCTTAAGAAGAGAGATATGCACAGTAAGCTTGAAGTGGAGGTTAGGAAATTTACCTTAAATGTTTTATGACAAGACTATTAGGGGGTTTAAAGACTTTGGTCTCTAGGCTTGTCAGTAAGGAGACGGTTCAGAAGAAATAAATTAAACTTAGAAAGTGTTAAGCTGAAAGTATCATTGAGCAGGCATTTGGTTATAAATCAAAATCATTATATTTTATGAGAAGAATTGCATTTCCCTTGAAGCAAGACTGATTTATGCCAAAACATTTCACTCATAGTACACTAATCTCAACCATTTTGTATGATTACTAACTAGGGTTATGGCATGTGTTAAAAGATAAACTGAGGCATATTAACAAATTTAAGAGTTTATTGAGCAAAACTGGTTTCGAATAGGGCAGCATCCAGCCAAGCAGAGAGAAAGGAGCTCGAAGGAGATGTAAAAACTGAAAAGCAGAAACCAGCAGAACAAACAAGTTATACTAGACAAAAAGGCAAGTTGGTTATTGTGAGGTAACTTCCCTTTAGAGCATGGCAGGGGTCTATCAGGCAGATTACCTAACTAGTGCTGATCAGGTGAGTCCTGATTGAGTGGTTTAAGATTCCATCTCTGGGAAAGCTAAAACTATAATTAAATTTTGTTTTGGTGACATGGGGCTTGGCATAAGTGACTCCACTTTGGGCCTCTTGTCTTGTTTGTAACATTTCCCTATGAGAGATTGAACATAAAGATGGACAATGGTCAGACCTTATACGGAAATAGGACTCTGACTTAGCAACCAGCCGAGGAACCCCAAGCCACCTCTGCAGCGATTGGCCCAGGATGGTCACGACTTGGTCGGTAACTGTCAGCTTCCCTACTTTTTGATCTCCCCTCCTCCTCTAGCTCCCATCTAGCTCAGAAGCAATCAGAGAAAGCCAAATCAATCACACAGGATGCCTCACACTTCCAGCTTCCCCATGCCAGTAGCCTCCCTGAGGAGCACACCTGAAGCCTTTTGTTCACCATAAAGCTTTCTCACTCCCCCGCCTGCCTTTGCGTCTGCCAGATGCCAACGATGATGGCTGGCTCCCTTCACATAGCAAGCTCTGAATAACTACTCATTGCCTGTTCTTCTTTGGATGGACTTTGTTTACCTCTCCATCTAAAATCTTTAAGAAATTTCATTCTCAATTAACCAAACATTCATAGTACAATTACTACAATGGTATTATTGTGCATATAACTTTATTTCAAACTCAGCACTAGAGTACTTAAATAATTAATATACCTTTAGTTTTTAATTGAAGCCTCAAATTACGTGTAATTAAGAATCTATCCCATTCTGGATTTTTTTACTCTATAGTCTGTCTTAAGGAGCTTTATGGTGGCATTTTTTCCATAATTACAGACTATATATATACATGACTAGACCAAGTCACTAGGGTGGCTTGTGAGAAGAAGTCACTCTGTCTGGATTCAAATCATATCTTAGCCTTTACTTAGGTCTTCTTTAATATGCATTTTTCTTTACCTTTCTGGCCTCTATATATCACCTACAAAATAAGGATATTGGCTTATATGATAACTTGGGTTTTTTTTTTACAACTCTAAAACTTATATTCCAGTAAAATACCCATTTTCTTTTCTCTTTTCACTTAAATATTCAAAAAACACTACAAGCATATCTCATTTTATTGGTCTTTAATTTATTGCACTGCACAGATACTGCATTTCTTACAAATTGAACGTTTGTGGCAAACCTGCATTGAACAAGTCTATCAGCACCATTTTTCCAACAGCATTTGCTCACTTTGTGTTTCTGTGTCACATTTTGATAATTCTCACAGTATTTTGAAATTTTTTCATGATTATTATATGTTTTATGGTAATCTGTGATCAGTGATCTTTGATGTTTCTATTGTACTTGTGCTGGGGCGCCATGAACCATGCCCATAGCAGACAGCAAACATTCTATAAATGTTGTGTGTGTTCTGACTGCTCCACTAACCAGCTGTTTCCCCATCTCTCTTCTTGTCTTCAGGCCTCCTACTCTCTGAGACACAAGAGTATTGAAATTAGGCCAATTAATAACCCTACAAGGGCCTCCAAGTGTTCAAGTGAAAAGAAGAGTTGCACGTCTTTCACTTTAAATCAAAAGCTAGTAATGATTAAGCTTAGTGAGGAAGGCATGTTGAAAGCTGAGATAGGCTGAAAGCTAGGCCTCCTTCACCCAAACAGTCAAGTTGTGAATGCAAAGGAAAAGTTCTAGAAGGAAATTAAAAGTGCTACCACTGAACACACAAAGAATAAGAAAGCTAAACAGCTTTATTCCTGATATGGAGAAAGTTGTAGTGGTCTGGATAGAAGATCCGACCAGCCACAACATTTTCCTAAGCCAAAGCCTAATCCAGAGCAAGGTCCTCTCTTCAATTCTATGAAAGCTGAGTGAGGTGAGGAAGCTGCAAAAGAAAAGTTTGAAGCTAGCAGAGGTTTGTTTTTCTTTCTTTAATGAAAGAAGCCATCTCCACAACATAAAAGTGCAAGGTGAAGCAGCAAGTACTGATGTAGAAGCTGCAGCAAGTTATCCAGAAGATCTAGCTAAAATCATTAATGAAAGTGGCTACACTAAGCAACAGATCTTCAATGTTGATGAAACAGCTTTATACTTGAAGAAAATGCCTCTAGGACTTAGAGGAGAAGTCAATGCCAGGCTTCAAAGCTTCAAAGGACAGGCTGACTTGCTTGTTAGGGGCTAATGCAGCTGATGACTTTAAATTGAAGCCAGTGCTCATTTAATATTATGAAAATCCTAGGTTCCTTAAGAATTATGCTAAATCTACTCTGCCTGTGCTCTATAAATGGAACAACAAAGCCTGGATGACAGCACATCTGTTTACAGCATGGTTTACTGAATATTTTAAGCCCACTGTTGAGACCTACCACTCAGAAAAAAAGACTCCTTTCAAAATATTACTGCTCATTGACAATGCACCTGGTCACCCAAGAGCTCTCATGAAGATGTACAATGAAATTGATGTTGTTTTCATGCCTGCTAACATGACATCATTCTGCAGCTCAAGGAGCAATTTTGACTTTCAAGTCTTATTATTTAAAAAATACTTTTCATAAGTCTATAGCTGCCATAGATAGTGATTCCTCCAATGGATCTGGGCAAAATAAATTGAAAACCTTTTGGAAAAGATTCGCCATTCTAGATGCCATTAAGAACATTCATGATTCATGGAAAATGGTCAAAATATCAACAATAACAGGAATTTGGAAGAAGTTGATTCCAACCCTCATGGATGACTTTGAGGGAATCAAGACTTCAATGGAAGAAGTAACAGGAGATGTGGTAGAAATAGCAAGAGAACTAGAATTAGAAGTGGTGCCTGAAGATGCAACTGAATTGCTGCAATCTCATGATAAAACTTCAAGGGATAAGAAATTGCTTCTTATGGATGAGCAAAGAAAGTGCTTTCTTGAGATGGAATCTACCGTGAAGATTGTTGAAATGACAACAAAGGATTTAGAATACTACATAAACTTAGTTGATAAAGCAGCAGCAGAGTTTGAGAGAATTGACTCCAATTCTGAAAGAATTCTACTTTCTACTGTGGGTGAAATGTCATCAAACAGTGTTGCAAGCTTCAGAGAAATCGAACATGAAAGGAAAAGTCAATCAATGCAGCAAACTTCATTGTTGTCCTATTTTAAGAAATTGCCACAGCCATCCCAACCTTCAGCAACCACCAGCCTGATCAGTCAGCAGCCATCGACATCGAGGCAAGACCCTCCGCCAGCAAAAATTACACCTCGCTGAAGGTTCAGATGATGGTGAGCGTTTTGTAGCAATAAAGTATTTTTTGCTTAAGGTATGTACATTGGTTTTTTTAGGTATAATGCTATTGCATACTTAATAAACTACAGTATAGTGTAAACACAACTTTTATATGCACTAGAAAAACAAAATATACATATGACTTGCTTTATTGCAATATTCGCTTTATTGTGGTGATCTGGAGCAGAAGCCACAATATCTCTGAGGTATGCCTGCACTTCTCAGTGAAACTCTGAAAATTTTTACTTACTTAAAAGGCAACTTAAAATCCCTGGTATATAGAAATTTCCAAATCATCACTATTTATTAAAATAGACTCCAATTTGTCTTACCAATGAATGACTCCTTCAATCATCCACTCTCTCACTAGTACTACCATCCTGAAACACAGATATCATCTACCTAATTTAAAACCTTTATGAGATCCTTATTTTATGCAGGATAAATCCATATCCATAATCTATATTTATGTTATGACATTATAATAAATATTTGTTAATACGTCTACCTTACCCATCAAACCAGAAGTTCCTTTAGGATAGGGAGCTCATTGTATTCATCTTTGTACTCCTGAGACCTAGCACAGAATGAGAAACTAAGCACTCAGAAATTATTTAAGAAGTGGTAGAATGAAAGGTAAATTCATCTCTGAGTTTTAACTACATTTAGAGATGCTCTGCAATTAGTAACATCGAATTGGATTTCCCCTATTAATGGCCCGCTTAAATGTAAGCTTATCACCTATATAGGGACCTAACAAAGATTTCCTCAAAATCAAGATATAGGCTGAAACAACACCCCATTGATATTTTGATCTTCAAAGCGTGCAAAATTTCATCCTTGGCCTTGTTAGTTCACTCCATGATGTTAACAATCGCCTGAAATGTGCAATTAATACAAAGCTCATCCTTAGCATTTTGAAGTGTCATGGTGAACATTCTCTCAAAAGTATATTTTACTTGTTTTACTTAAAGGGCTTCTGCAAGACAAAATATTTATATTAGAAACATATTATGCAAACGTTTGCCTAATTATTCATAATATTGATATAATAGAACATACAGCTAAACAATGTCTTAGGAGTAACAGGCATTTTTAGTTTAAACTTCCCGAATATAAAATATATTATATAATATATTTTATATAAATATATTAATATAATATATAATAAAAATATAATGTATATGATATATTATTATATAATATAGAATATAAAAATTATTTTTATAATTTTCAGTGAGAAAATTAAAGCAGTTATCAATGATGAAAAATTGGTTTTGAGAAAATTAATAAAGTAATACAAAATAAGTCAGCTTTAAGCCCAAAATATAGAAAATATAAAAACAAATAATAATTTTAATATTTCAATATTATGAAGCAAATGAAAATATAATGGATCCAAAATTAAATCCATATTTAAAATACATATAACTATGAAAAAGTGAAACTGACGTATGATTAGCTATACATCAACATATATGATTAGTATAATCAACATAGTTGATTACCTAAAATATTTTATTACAACAATCGTGTAAATATTGGTATGTCTAAAATGTTTGAAATGTTCTATTTTTAATTATTAAAAGGAATGATTAAATGTTATTTTTAATGATGTTCAAAATAATTTTTAAAATTTTGTGAGTTTCTGATCTCCTAGGTAACTCAGTTAAGCACAAATTGTGTATAAGCGATTGGTGGAGATTGAGTTCTTGTGCAAGAAAATTTATTTTTATATGAATCTCCCAGCACCTACCAATGACATGATATCAGATTAAAAGGGAAAAGAGAAAAGAAATGAAGAGATGAATATTTAGAGACAGAGAGAAACAAGCTGTTTCTCTTCTAACATCTCTTTTTACCTCTCTCTACCTGAATTTCCTCATCCATAAAATGAAATTTTAGAACTGAAAATACTAAAAAATATTCCTACTAAAAAGACTCAAAATAAATTATCATATTTCTTGCCCTACCATGTACAGTAAACATTGTAAGTTTGATTTTGTTGGTGTTATCCTTCTAATTCTGAAAATATAACACTTCTTCAAGGATTGTGTGTATGTTGTGTATGTGGGTATGTGTGTATTTTCCCCTCCATGGAAACAGCTATTTTTCCTTTTTTACTGGTAATAGTTACCCCAAATAAATTTATATGATAAGTGAAACGATCATGCTAATAAATATTATTAGCTCAATCAATGCCCCCCCAAAAAACAAAAAAAAAGAAAGTCTGTATCTAGAGTTACCTAATCTACTTGCTTTTCATAATTAACATTCAATTCATTCTCATTAATTTACTATGAGAGAATCTGCTGGAAATTGAGAATATACCTGTATCTCAGATTTTTCGCCCTTTAGCTTATGTCTTTTGCTATGGGTTAGTGCATAAAATATCAGATATATACGAAAGTTTTTGAAAGCCATATATACATACGACATATAGGACATAAAATACAGAAAATCTACAATCTGTGTGAACTATTTGACTTACCAACTGACTATAGTATTGATCAGTATATCTGGATATGTAGACAGAACTATAATTCAGAAGAGTTAGGCTCTTTTTTTGAATTTTTTTTTTAATCTTTTGGCACACCAGCGTGAACAGGCGTCACTAAATGTACAGAGACATGTGGAGCCAATGTGGCAAATCTGTCGAAAAAGAGACTTCCCTGCACTCTTCCAATTCCGCAGATGTCATAAGAAAATTCTGCAAGACGTCTTTCTTAAATTCAGTATTACCTGGCACCTCAGGCTGTTGCCACTGCTGCCAAGGGTCCTACCAATCCTTGAGTAGGCAGTATGCCATGGAAACAGATGGGCACAAATACGAGACACTAAAATATAAATCCTGAAGATGAAATATATGTTTCTAAGGTTTGTCATCTTAGGTGGGCACATTGACATGACTGCTATATATGGATTAAGTACCTTCAACAGTGGCAAATGCAAGTTACCTTAGCTGAAACCAAACTAAGAAAAAAAAAGAGGTTATAAAACCACTTTTTTTTTTTTAACTTTTTTTTTGAGGAAGATCAGCCCTGAGCTAACATCCGTGCGTGCTAATCCTCCTCTTTTTGCTGAGGAAGATCGGCTCTGAGCTAACATCTATTGCCAATCCTCCTCCTTTTTTTTCCCCCAAAGCCCTAGTAGATAGTTGTATGTCATAGTTGCACATCCTACTAGTTGCTGTATGTGGGACTTGGCCTCAGCATGGCCGGGGAAGAGGTGCGTTGGTGTGCGCCCGGGATCCGAACCAGGGCTGCCAGTAGCGGAGCGCGCGCACTTAACCACTGGGCCGGCCCTAAACCCTCTTTCTGTATAATGCAATGTGATTGCTACTAATTACCCTAGTTCTCAGAATATTAATAACACCTATCTTTCTTTCACACTTCTAATTATTTTGCTAAAGAATTCATTGTTGCTTATTAATCAATGCCTTCACTGTTCCGCCTTTCTTCTATTTCTCTTCATGCCTATATTTCTTACTCACACTTGCTCTGTTTGACTTCATAAAGCATAACAGCGACAATGTTGTGGTGGTATTGTTACTCTTCTACGCAAGCAACCTCAGTTTTTTTGTATAGTCTATAGTCTCTAAAATAAATCTAACTTTTATTACAATTCAGCTCAAACAGGTGGAACAGCTACTCTACTGTACAACTTAGCAAACTCTTGACACAACCAGGTTTTTTCACCTGTACTACCCTGGAAGTTTCTTATTTACTGTTTTGGTATTGTTACTCTAGAAGTCTTTTTCATCCTTTAGGTCCAACTCAACTGACCAAAATAACTCATTCCTTTTCTCTTTACTCTTGGCCAAAATAACTCATTCCTTTTCTCTTTATTCTGATTGTATTTTTGTTAGAATATCAACAATAATTCTTATTTCAGTCTGCTTTGTGTTATAAGCATTTTTACTACCCATCTTTCTCTGCAGTCATGTGTAATTGTGTTCTAGCAGAGAAATTTTTAGTTCAACTTTATAGTCCTAAAATTATAAGGAAGATTGTTAATATGTTTTAATTATTCCATGTGGGAAATCTCATAATATTGTCAAACATGGAACTTCAGGATTTTAAGAATCTTTCTAAAGATTTTATAAGCACATTCGTCAAGTTGAATGTTAATTCAAGGCTAAAAGTCAATCAAATGCATCCAGGACAGCAGCAAATTTCAGCTTGACCATTAAGTATTTGCTTGATTTTTAGCATAGAATTAAAAACATCGAAATTGTGAAAAAGGAAGATATCTATGAAATATAAAATATTAAAAAGTAAGTAACTTTACTTGGTAAGCATAGCAATGCAGTTAAAAGGGAGAAAAATCAAATAGTTTATCACATAAAAATAATTAATGAAATCACTAAAATTTTTCAAATGTTGAACAACAAAAATATATTCTATTAATTGCTTTTATGCATGTTTCCATATATTATGTCATGAGTCTTGACAATAAACAAAGAGGCAGACAATGCTTTTACATGTTGCAGTTGTGAAAGTGGCATCAATAACAGAGTCAATATTAATGTTCAGGTTTATACATCATTGCTGCTTCTGCATAAAATCTAGCCTCTAATCCACAATCTAGTTCAAACAGAACTTTTCAGCTCTGCAATACTGTAAAGCTGTGTTTTCACAGTGCCTCCAACTCTCTTCTGTTAGTGATAAAACAATTATTTTATTTCCAGTCCCAAAATATATTGAAACAATAATCCTACTCAAAACATTTGGGTTATATTAAAAGTATTAGCTTTTTAATTTTTTAAAATAAATAAAAATATGTGACAGTACTTAAATACTTTAAATATTTGAAGATATTATGGAATTCTAAATCGGTTGCCAAACCATTGAGACTCTTAGGTGATTCCCACAAACATGAGTGATTTCCTGCAGAAGCATCTCTAACACTTATATCAAAACTATTGTTTTTTTTTTTTTTTGAGGAAGATCAGCCCTGAGCTAACATCCATGCCAATCCTCCTCTTTTTGCTGAAGAAGACCGGCCTTGAGCTAACATCTATTGCCAATCCTCCTCCCTTTTTTTCCCCCCTTTCCTCCCCAAAGCCCCAGTAGATCATTGTACATCATAGTTGCACATCCCTCTCCATGCTAATCTTCTCTGTATCGTTCCAATTTTAGTATATGTGCTGCCGAAGCGAGCACAAAACTATTATCAATATTATAAATTTCAGATAGAAAGCTCCAAACTTGAATTCTAGAATTCAAATTTCTGCTGGCATAAAAATGACTTTTACTTCAAAATAGTAACGTTAAAAATAAGCAGAAGAAATAGGTGGCTTGTTGTGCAAGTTACTGTATGGTTAACTTATGTGGAATAACCTCAAACAGTGAGCAGAGAAAATAAAAAGTACTAGAAGACATTAAAGAATCAGTTCTATAAAGGGAGTGACATTATAGAAAGCAGAAGAGAATAGTAATAGATATTATTCTCACTAGCAGGCAACAAACAGTTTACTTAAACACCGCCATCAAATAACCACTGTGAAAATGTGCATGATTTTCCCTCTCAAATTACAAGCATTTCAAAAAATTATATATAAATTTCAAAAATGTGAGACTGACAGAAAGGCAGCATTCTTTAAATTGAAAGCTATAGCACCTTAAAATAATGAATAAACAAGGGAAACAATGAATGGAAATGAGTATTACTAGTAGCTTCCAATCATTGACGGCTTACTAAAAAGCAAGTTCTATCCCAAGGACATTAAATATGTTCATTCATCTAATTCTGTAACTAGGCTGTGAAGGTAATGTCAGACACATACTCCTACATCTAACTTTTACAAACGAAGTAACAGATTCAGAGAGTTTAGGTAGCATGCTCAAGGAAATTTGGCTTGCAAATTGGAGATTCAAAATTTTAACTTGGATTTATTGACTCCAAAGCTTGCACCATAAACCCAAGAGGTAGGAGGACAGAATTACTCATTTTCATGAGTGGATGTAGAGCAGTAATACATTGGCAAAGACCTGCAGGTTGTATACTTAATTAATTGTAATTAATTATATATTTAATCTATTCATAACAGTGCTTGGCACACAGTAAAAAATCAAAAATACTATTCTTTTTTATTATTGATACAAGCCTGAACACTTGAAAATGAAAGATTAAAAGAAGAAGAAAATTTTGATCAGGCCATACACTTATAAAAGGGTGAAGAACTCATGTCTAAAACAACATTTATTTTTGTTCTTAAATTATTCAATTAAGTTGGGTAAGGTGAGGTTATCCTTCACTTAATGTACTCGATATTCAATTCTAAAAAATTTTTATGGATAGATTCTCATGAAAATATAAGACTTTTTATTCAAATTTATATATAAAATGACAAGTATTTCTACTAGAAAAAAATTTACCCCTTTTATTTTCAAAATGTAGTATTAAACATTAAATTTTCTTATAATCTCTAGTTTGTGCTTTCTGCAGAATTTTAGAGAATTTCTGCTCTGCTTTGACTCTAAAACTAAGTATGAACACAAAGAATCAAAATTAAAAAGAGGGCTGTTAAAGTTCCTTTGAAGAACATAAAAAGACTCAATTTTTGCTACCATGGAAGTGAAGTGAAATCAAAGGTTATGCACTGTGGGAGTGACAAGGTTTTAAGGTGAGACATTCAAAAAACTCTTCTTTTATTACACTTGTTGTGCTTTTGATCCTTTCTGAGGAATAGAAAAAAGGAGAGAAGAAAAAAATAGTGTGTCATACTGAATATGGCATGAGCTCCAGAAATAATTGGAATTGCACTGCATTAAATCTATTGCATTAAAAGATATAAATAACACACAGCTGATGATTTGGTGGTAGTTGAATGGTAGTCAAGTGTAAAATGTACTTGCTATTTTTTTGCACAATTTCTCAAATGTCCTGAGCAGTGCAGCATTCAGTGCATTGGCTGTAACCAATTTTATGAATTTCTTTAACAAGTGAAATAGTCCTAAAGGAAGATACATTCCAGCAGCTGTCCTCTGATTTGGTATGCTTTCTAGAGAGCAGTCAAATGACAGTTATTATTTTTTCCACCATTACTATTGTATTTTTTGTAGTTGTAACAACATCGCATATCTAGATATTCTGTTGTTGATACTGAAAATAAAAATGCATAATTAGACTACCCACTGCTCCATTTTATTTTCAATCTGCAAACAATGAAGGTAAATTTACTTTACTTTTACCAAATCTTCTGTATTGTAGTGTTTCTCTCTCTCTCTCTCTAACATGCAATGAGGAAATAATGTTTCAAAGGATAAATGGGGTTCACTATAAGCTTGAAAATCAAGAAAATTGCAAGCATCCAAATTGCCACCCAACTGAATAAGCTATTTCAATAAAAAAAAATCCATTTGAAAAGAGAATGGTTTCAGTCCCTGTTATAAGGAGTCATGAGCATTCAAGGAAGATTAGTCTCATCAGCTCACTCAGGAATTACCCTTCTACATGAGGCCTCTCTCTTTTCCATATTCCAAAAAATTGTCCTTTTTCTTCCAAACAAAAAGGAAAAAATTGTAAAAACTTCAGAAATCTTGACAAACATTTTCCTAAACACTGACTGGCAGACATGTTGATGATTCCTGCAAAAAGATTAAAATTAAAATGCATCAGAGGAACAAGGCGAGAAACAGCATTTGCTCACGTCCCAGCAGAAAGAGCCTCTGCTGAGCTCAAGTCAACACCGGAAACACGCTTCAGGGACACCAGCATTTTCCAGCCAAAACCCCTCAGTGAGGCCAAAGTTAGTCCTGAGCTGGGAGAAGACAGCATGCATTTCACCTTGCCAGCAAGTTACAATCTGTATTCAAATTGCTGTGACAGTGTGCTTACAAAACAGAATGTGAGTGTACATGAGGCTGTGTCAGCAAATGGTGAAAAAGTGAAAGATTCAGTCACAAAGTTGTCTTATTTGTGAAATTTCTACCAGACATCCAGCTAACGTGGAAATAAAGAGCCCTTTTTAAATTACTTTTTAAGGTGACTGTCAGCATGTGGGAGCACAGAATACATCTTGTTGGCCACTGCTGTAGCTAGCAACCAGGTCTCAGCAGTTGTGACCAGCTGCATGTATCTGAGACTTTGCCTCTTCTAAAGCCTGCACCCAGTACTCCTTACCTCCTGTCTTACGCAGTTTCTCTGGTGCTACCATGTGGAACATCTGCAGGAAGGCTTCAGTATTCTAGCACATTCAACCTGCAAGTGCAGCAGTGTTAACACCTGGGAGATCACCCTTGACCAATGGGGGACAGAAGCCAATGGATAAATGCTTCCCCTGATTGTCCCCTGGGCAAATAGTTTTGAGATGCATAGTGCTTCTCAGACCTTCCTGTGAGATTGATCACTGGGCACCTGCAGGGGGCCGACTCAATACTTCCTTGCATTCAGTGTTTTGTTTCTCTTGTCTCTCACTCTTGCTACAAGTAGCTTTCCTAATCAACGAGTCCACTAGCCTTTGATTCAGTCGCTGATTTTGGGAGAACCCCAGGTAAGTTAGTGGATACATATTGTTAGAGTAAGTGGGAGATTTATTTCTAGGTAACGACTTTCTCTTAACTAACACTCTATCTGGAGGTTCTTCTATATCTGAAAAACTATGCATAGTAGCAGTTTGTTTGCTTTTAATGGTTAAACTACGTTAAGCTGAGCAGGTTTAAAATACCTGTGTGTCTTGCCATTATCTATGGAACAAAGTCCAAAGTCTTTAACAGGGCTCACAAACCATTCAGGATCCCCAGGATACATTTCCTGTCACCGCCAACCACCTCTTCAACACACATACACATACACACACACAAGGCACTCATACACATACACACAAAGCCTACCTTTTACCAAAACCAAAGCAAAATTACTCAATGTTCTTATAGTATATTATGATTTCTCAAGTATCTTGGCCTTTCTGTATCTTCTTTCTTCTATATAAAAACCCTTTCTCTATTTGCTCATCAGATACACATACCGTTTCTTTTGAATATCCTTCACTGGACCCTTTCATCTATATTAGTCAGACAAATTTATGTGATTCTCAGTGGGCTTATAAAAACATTTTCATATACCAACTTTATCATGCGCTATTTAAACAAGTGCTTAATTTAGAGTGTTTTGTATTAAACTGAGGGCAGGGCTTTTGTTCTATTCATAGTTTTATCTCGAGTACATCAGATTAGATGCTCTATAAGTATCTGAGAATAGATTAATAATTGAAAGTATTTAGCCTCCCCTTGTCTATATAATTTCTCTCTTAGGTCTCATAGTGGTGACATTGATTGAATTCTTATTAAAGAAATCAAGTAGCATAGCTCCATATTGTTGCCCAGCAAAAGAAGTTTGTTTTACACCCTTCAATTTTGACCCTTTTAGATTATTTCCCTCATATCATTTTCTCATTGGACTAACACTGATTGTGTGCCCATTATATATCAGGCACTGAGACAAACACTTGGGAACAAAGATATAGTGCTTGCTTTCTTAAAACTTAGATTACAACCTAATGAGGAAACCAGGAATTAACATCTGAATAAGTAAATACAATTTATACAGTTAGAAGTTGTGATATGTGATATAAAGGTAGTACGTAGCTGGTGAAGAGAAAGATCCGCTTCAGAGGGTCAAAGGACAACTTAATTTAAAAACTGACTTTTTGGGGCTGGCCCAGTGGCATAGTGGTTAAGTTTGTGTGCTCTGCTTCAGTGGCCCAAGGTTTGCAGGTTCGAATCCCGGGCGCAGATCTACGCACTGCTCGTCAAGCCATACTGTGGTGGCATCCCACATACAAAAAATAGATGAGGAAGACGGGCATAGATGTTAGCTCTTGGCAAATCTTCCTCAGCAAAAAGAGGAAGATTGGCAATGAACGTTAGCTCAGGGCCAATCTTCCTTACCAAAAAAATAAAATAAAATGAATTGATTTTTTTTATTGAGATACAATTGACATATAACTGTAAGTTAAAGGTGTACAATGTTTTGATTTGATATATTTCTGTAATGCAATGTGATTACCACCATGGAGTTAGCTGACACCTCTATCACATCACATTATTATCATTTTTTTTTGTCTGGTGAGACAATTGAGATATAGTCTCTTAGCAACTTTGAAGTTTATAATACAGGACTGTTGATTATAATCACTATGCTGTGCATCAGATCTCTAGGACTTTTTTATCTCCTAGTTGCAATTGACTTTTACACTATTTGAAGAGTACAGGGAAGAAAATTTCAGGCAGAGAGTAAAGCATATACAAAAAATCTGACATGGAAAAGAACTAGTTATCTTCGAAGAACTAAAAGAAAAGTGGTATGGATAGACTTGGTGAAGGGAAGGGAGGCGCTGGTGAGGAATGAATTCAGAGCGGAAAGCAAGGGCGAGAGCAGGGGCACAAAACCCATCTTCAAAACTGGGTTTTATTTGAGTTTCAGTGAGAAGTTATTGAAGTTTTACAGTCCTGGAGTTATAAGTTGTGATGAATACTTTATAAACAATTAGGCTTGTTAATCTACAGAGAATTGAGTGAAAGAGATCAAGAGCGGAATGGAGAAGAGATCAGTTAGATAAATGTGTCTGCAGCTCGACAGAGAAATTGCACATGAGATATAAATTTGTGAGTCAATATTTAAATTATATTTAAAGCAAAGGAAATAGATTCTATCACCAAGGGAGAGAATGAGAAAAGGAGAGAAGAGAAATGAAAACTATCCCTGAGTGAATTCAACAAAGAAAAACTCAGTCTGTCAGAGGGAATGTCTGGAATATTCAATGTCCCAGAAACTACAAGATAAAAGTGTTTCAAGATGTTGAGGAGTATTAACTGTGTCATACGCTCCCAAGAGTTCTGGAAAGTTTATTACCAAAGTGCATTATTTAAAATTGGTAAAATGTAAGTCATTGCCAATCTTAGAAGAAAACTGCTCATACTGACTTGGTGTAGAAGATGCCAAAAAGAATGATAGGACTAAGTTTAGCATCAATGAAAAAATATGTATATTTTTTGTTGTAAGTTTGTTCTAACTTTGCCCACGAAATGGCTAATATTGGGTGCTTGAGTAGAATTGCAGTAAGGATATGAAAATCAGGGAGAGGAAGCAAGGGAGTCAGAGACGACTATTTAAAAGAGGTGATGGCTTGGCTAAGTCCCTAGGAATGAATAGGAGCTAGTCAGCCATTCTTGACAGACGAAGCAGCAATGAGACAAAGTGAAGTAAGACGTGAGATCATATTGCATTGGGGAGTTTTCACATAACCCTCATCCATCAAGGTGTTGAAATGTAGAGCTTACCACTTCCTCAGTATTCAAATGCATAAATTCGCTATATTCAGATTCTCATTCCTCTTTATATATTCTCCTCATAATACGTAGGGAATTATAGGGGATTGAATCTCTGCAGGAGTGCTAGACCATAAAGTTAATTTGTAAACTGATTTTTAGTAAGTATTCTTGTTGCAAATATTTAAGTATATTTGATCTTTAACTTTTTGTGGGTTTTGTGATTTTTAAGATTTACCCATGTTTCCTAAGTTCAAATCAAAATGTCTATTTTTTGCAAGTTATAGTTTGATATATGTCTGCTCAGTTCAATTTGCAATCTAGCTTTATAATTTAAAATATGCAATCATTTTACATAGTAGACTTAAATCTCATACTGATTTCCTCTATAACTTTTTAAAGTCCTTTATTTGAGAAGGATGTTATTACTCTACGTGCAAGTCGCTTCTATTACTTTTCTTAAGGAATCAGATGATAATAAGATATCCAGGTACACTAAAGAATGAATGATGTGCTGAATTTTTAAGAGAACATAGATGACATGTGGTCTCTAAGGAAAAACTACACTCTTGGGGGAGGTTTTTATTGGGTGTTGTGGAGAAAATTGTACAGTTGTCACTATGCCTTTGTAACAGAAAATGTTTTCAAGGAACTTCTTTGGCTGTAAATTCCAGAAGCAGCAGGATTAATTCATTGACTTTGATTCAGAACCCAATGAACTGAAAAGAGAGAGACTCATTTTCATTTCAATGCTCTGGAGAATAAGGCAATTGGACACAAAAGTCATTCAACTATATGACCTTCTGCTGAGAAAGTAATGTTAAGAAAGAATCCTGCCATCAGTTATATGACTTGGGATTCAGCGCTCCTAGTCCTCAATATAATATTGAAATATACCTTATTAAATTAGTTATTGTCACTGAAAGTAGGAAGCATATGGAAAATCATTGGTAAATGATTTTAATTAATTGCTTCTCTGTCCTTGCAAAAAGCAAAGTTTAATAGCTGCAAAGGACAAAGAAAACCTTTACCTGTAACCACTGTAGAGACAACATCTGCACTTAAGTGAAGTCAAATTGATTTCCTCCCTTTTATAAAGGCAAGCATTCTTACCCAGATAGTTTAAATATACTATCTAATGTTTAAATAGTAACAAAAATGAAGACATTACACACTATGACCGTTTAAAATTCCTTCAGATCTTTAAAAAAAAAAGTTATCTATTCAGTTTACATATATATTTATGAAATAAAGTGATGTTAAAGAACAAGCAGTTACTTTCAGAAACCTGTCATTGTTTTCAAGACGTAGGACAAAAATTATTACTTTTAACTGATAGGTATAAAACTTGGCTATAACATATTTTCTACAGGGAAAGACTATTCTTAGTGTAGAGCTCCATATACTGGGAGCTAGATCTGAAGTCAGAGGAGAGTAAACAATCAGTCAAGGAGCCATTGGAAGCTGCTACCTATTTCCCCAAAGAGCAACGTGTGCAAATCAAAGAACCAATATTACTTAGTGCATTAATCTGCTCAGACTGTCATAAAAGAATAGTACAGACTGAGTGGCTTAAGCAACAGAGGGATATTTGCTCACAGTTCTGGAGGCTGGAAGTTCAACGTCAAGGAGCTGGCAGGGTTGGTTTCTGATGAGACCTCTCTCCTTGGCTTGCATATTGCTGCTCTCTCCCCGTGTCCTTTTACATGGTCTTTCCTCTATGGGCTCTCACTCTTGGTGTCTCTTCTTCTAGAAGGAGACTAGTTCTATTGAGTCAGAGCCCCACCCTTATGATCTCATTTAACCTTAATTATCTTCTTAAAGGCATTACCTACAAATACAGTCACATTGGAAGTTAGGCTTCACACTTTGAATATTTTTTGGAGGGGGGCACAATTTAGTATACAACATTTGATACATTTTTCTTGGGTCGGCATATTTCAGGTAAGTGCCTAAACTTGTGATATTTTCAGTGACCAATGGGCCACATTAAGTGAATTAACTGTAGACTTAACAAGTAAGCTGAGCATTATACTCACTTGCTACTTCCAAACTCTTAAATTTATCCCAACCTCACTAGTGTCATTTATTGGATCTTTGAAAATGAACTGCAGCCTCTTACTTAATGGCTTTTGGTTAAAAATATTATACTTACTCCTTGCATTGAGATTGGCCATTTGATGTGCTTAAATCTAAAATTAAAAAAAAAAAAAGTGTTTGGGGCTCTCTTTTTCTTCCAACTCCATTTTCAATCACTATATTTCTATTTATGTTCACTATTGTAAAGAAAGATATAAGAAATAAATTTATTTAAATATGTCTGTGTATTACTTGTATCTCTGGGCTCCCCTTGCTAGTTAGACATATAGAAAGTGCATCCAGTACAGAGGCTTAATGAATTACTAGATTTTAAACAGGTTGTAGCTATAAATTCTTCTTCCTTCATCTAATTACGTAGTCCACTCTAGATGACTGTTGTAGATCATATTTTTCTCTTTATATACAAGATATCTCATATTTGTATTTTTTGATATTTCAGTATTGCTGCTCCAAAAAACCTTCAAAATAGTGGGAGAGAACATTGACAAAAAAAAAAAAAAAACAAAAGAAAACTGATTATGTCATAGAGCTGTGAAATATATCAGAGGTATAAGAGTCACAGTGAATTACTAGAAGCTGAAGACCTTGAAGAATTCTTTATGAAGACAGTGTCTTGTAAGTGGAAATTACATGAAGGAGAATATTTTAATAGATAAAGAAATAGTTTACCAAAACACGCCATCTATTTTTTTCCAGGGGTGACAGAAAATGTATGATACTCTGGCTTAAATAAATTTTATTTATAACTAAGAAAATGTATATATTTTTTTTCTTTAAGAGAAACACATGAGGATTTCACATGAAAAAATTCTTTGGGCACAACTTTTTTTAAATGTTATTTTCAATAGAAATTGAAGCTTGAACATTAAATAACACTAAACTGTCTGCTTATAGCTTTGATGAAATACCTGGTGCTAGACTAGCCTTGCCATGTGTACAACTATAAAATTTGACAAAATAAATAAAACAACTGTTCACTATGGGAAAACAAACAGCACTTGACTGTGATCTGTTGGACAAATAAGCTGATTACTTTTCTGCATGGAGTCACTCTTTGGATGCTACACAGAGAAGGGGAGCCCAAGAAGAGCAAAGTGGTTTTGCTGAGCCGTGGAGGAAGACATGGGGTTAAAGGCTACTGTGGTAATTGAAATTTTCAGAGCAGTGTAATAAAGAGAAAGAAGCTATTGAGTTGTCCCCTTGAGTCTTGCCACTATGCTAAGCTGCAGATGTACAAGCCAAAAAGTCATGGAAAGGCAAAGCACAATTATCATGAAACAAACAAAAACAGGAAACTATGATTTTAATACCTAACAGTTACACGGGGCTGTGAAAGTTTTAGTTTTACGCCAGAATGACATATATGTTTGATTAGTCCAAACATTCAGTAGTGATTCCAGAAATGCTAGGAAAAGTTTAACTAGTTAAAAATCTTAAAAATAATCTCAAAAGGTTTAAGGTGAGCCAGATGTAAACTAACTACCTGCTTGAACAAGGCCCAGTATCATTAAAGGATGACAACCACATCCAGTGGATTAATAACATAATTCAATATGTCCAGGCGCCGGCCCAGTGGCTGAGCAGGTAAGTGCGTGCGCTCCACTGCTGGTGGCCCGGGGTTCAGATCCCAGGCGCACACCGACGCACCGCTTCTCTGGTCATGCTGAGGCCGCACCGCACATACAGCAACTAGAAGGATGTGCAGCTATGACATACAACTATCTACTGGGGCTTTGGGGGGAAAATAAATAAATAAATAAAATCTTAAAAAAAAAAAAAATGTCCACTATCCAATAAAAATGACTAGACATGCAAAGAAGCAGGAAATGTGACCCATCACTGGGAGAAAAATCAGTCAATTAAAACAGACTATGAAATGACAGAGATAATGAAATTAGTAAATAGGTTGTTTAAAACAGCTATTATTTATTCAAGTATTTAAAAGAAAATGCAAATAAATTGGTGATACAAATAAAAGATATAAAAAATAAAATGGAATATCTAGTCCTCAAAAATACAATATTGGAAGTGAAAAAAAAAATGACAGTAGGGGCCTAATAGCAGTCTAGTCTCTCTAAATAAAAGAAAAAAGATAAGCAAGCTTGAAGATAGAATCCACCTAACTAGATTCCACCAAGTAGAGTCTACCAAGTAAAATTTGCCTGAAATTGAAGCACAGAAGGAATAAAAGGCAGAAAAATATTAAAAGAAACACCATGTAATGTTGATAGTATCAAAGAGAGTAACATAAGTGTAGCTGAAGTGCTTCACGGAGAGTAGAGGGAGATCAAAGCAGAAAAATATTTAAAGATAAGGGCTGAATTTCCCAGATGTGATAAAAATGTAAACCCAAGACTTATCAAAATTATATTAATGAAGATAGTATGCTTTTAGCATAAAGATAAGCAAATAGATCAATTAAACTTAATAGTCCAGAAATAGACCGTATTTTTTTACATTAGTTGATGTTCAATCAAGCAAATCAAAGTAAAGAGATAAAATCGATAAAATGGACTTCTTCAAAATTAAAAACTTCTGCTCATAAAGACTCCAAAAAAGAAATTAATAGGCATGCCAAAAACTAAGGAATACATTTGGAAAATATATATCAGACAAGGTACTTGTATCTTTTGCCCTATAACACAACTATTTGATTTCTAGGATTTTACCCAAGAGAAATGAAAACATATCTCCATAAAAAATACTTGCACAATGATGAGCACATCAGCTTTATTCATAATAGCCCAAACTGGAGACAACTCAAATGTCTATCAAAATGAGAAGAGATTAATACATTCCTATATGGGCATATAGTGGATTATTCAACAACAAAATGATCAATTTTTTATATACACAACAATACAGGTGGATGGAACTCAGAAACATTAGGTTGTGTGAAAACAGCCAGACAAAAAAGAATGCATACTATATGATTTCATTCATTTGAAGTTTTAAAATAGAAAAAACAAATCCACGGTTAAAGAAATCAGAACAGTGTTTGCCTCTATTTGGCAGGGGGCTGGTGGAGAGACTTCTCTGGGAAGGCTGTTGAGTGACCTTTCTGAGGTGTGATGAACTTGTTCTATATCTTAACTGAGTTGAGAGATACATGGATGTAAGCAACCGGCAAAACTCACAAAGCCGGACTCTTATGATCTGTACATTTCATCTATGTAAATAATTCCTCAAGTAACAACAACAACAAAGCCAGGTTGTCACCCTAAAATTCCTATTAGATACACTTCTACTGCTCACATGAGTTAGAACTTTTAAATATCAATGCATTCCATTATGTATAGAATTATTTGTTGCAATAGTAGATAGACGGATGGTAGATAGATAGAAAGATGACAGATGATAGATGATAAATAGATAGATAGGTAGGTAGATAGATAGATAGAAAGTGGTTTAATGAGAGAATATTGACTCTGGTGTATCACCCAGTATAATCTGTTGTAAGCTATTTTATAATTATTTTATTCTATACTGTGCATGATCTTGGATCGATGGCTCTGTTAAAGGTAATATTTCATTCTGTTTTTCTCTGAACAAATCTGTGGCCCCACAGGTGAAAAATACTCTGAAGGAAAATCTTCCTGAAAACATATAAGAGGAATATAAAATTATGTTCCCATAGCCTAACTAGACCATGCATTCTATGATTAGCTCTTTGTAGCTTTTTAGCTACCTCTAGGGTGCTAAAAAGTAAAAGACAAACTTTTATTGTTCTCCTAAAGTAAGATCCCATGAGCATAAGCTTACCTAGAGAAATAAGATTACTTGTTTATATTGGACTATAAAGGAGAAAAGAAGTGTGCAAAAAAATATTCAGTAAGAAATGTAAAATACAAATAAGCAAGTTAATATGCCCAGGAAACATAATCTACTGCAAAGTTTGAACTTTATTTTTCAAGATCCATTAAAAAAATAGATTTAAGCTAAAAATTATTTTTCCAAGGAAAGTGACTCACAATATTTACTTGTTTTTGTACGTATACACTTGAGATGATAAAAAAATATTTCAACTTTTCCAGTTATTATTAAATTTCTGTCAAAAATATTAGCTATATCATCTGTTTCCCTTTTAAAGTGTAAAGGCTTATTTACCTAGTCCCTTTGGCATACATATGATTCTTTGTTAGAGAAACAGTCACTGCCATATAAATTGTATTAAGCTGCTCTAGTTCATTGTGTTCTACAGAAGTTGTTGAAAAATAATCTATATATTTCTTTTTTATAAAAGAAAATTTGTACAGGTAAAATATGTTAAAATATGTTGTGAAAATGGATACAGAGTTCACTCATATCATCATGAAATTTTTTGTTAAAAAGTAATTCTGTTGCTAATTGCTTATGTGCCTGAGTCTAGACTATGCATGCAGACGTGTTATATTATATAAACTCATTAAATTTGAGGATTCATTCCAAGTATCACTGTATTCCAAATTATCAGTTTCCATTTTCTATCCTATAAAATGAAATTGAATAAACCCCAGAATTTACTAATCTATTGATAAAAAAACTCCCCGAATTTTTGTGACTGAATTTATGATGAAAGTTATAATGATTATCATAAGAACTATATTGTTACGATTACTCCAGAAAATATCTTTCTATGTCATTCCTTCCTCTCCATTCATATTAGACATAGTGATTTAATTTTACATGTATTGGTAGACGTTGGTGCTTGATTTTAACAATCTTAATAATAATTACATATTAAAATATCCTAATGTGTATATATATATATATATACACACACACAGACACACACATATATATCTCTACACTCATTTTAATATATATCAACATATATAAATTTAGTAGAATTAATATATTTTCTTCACTTGTATATATTTAAATAAAAAGCATTAACTACAAGAAAATCTATTACTTATTTTTGCATTATAGTCTGAGTCCTCAGGTCTTTCATCACCAATCAGAAATTTTAAAAAAATATTATTTCCAAACTATGATTTATTTACCTGGTACAATCAAATCAAACCAAAGCAAACAAAATGGGGGGGATGGGAGTACACCATATTTCCCATGATGCTTCATATTCAAGTGGTTCTTCTACTCTACAGAGTATTTCCCTTACTCCATTCTTCTCTTCTCAATGACCAAAAAGAAGATTTGGAAGAGACCCAAAGTAGATGACAGTAGAATTATCATTCAGTGACAGAAGTTTCAGAAAGTAGTTAATTCCAAACCTGATGCTTCCTTCCACCTCCTTCTGCCCTATGGTGTTATTTCTGAAATGATCTGAAATGGCTATCTTCAAATTCAAGCTGGAGAATAGTGAATTGGCTAAATGATTATAGCTTGGAAACATCTTGATAGATCCTTTCATTATGTAAGTATGAGCATATTATATATAATTTATTCTATTAATTACTGTATTTCATTACTATATATTTATATTGCATTACGTTGCATTACACAAATAATAGTTTAAAAAAATTAGTGGCTAAACGACCTTCTGAATAGATAAAAGCAGCCTCAGGAGAACACAACCTTTTAACATTATCTAGAAACTTATCTGAATTCCAGTTGTTCTTCTATATTTCCTTCTCCTCCTTTGCTCCTTTTCTCTGGGAGTTGGTGATTAGCTGCTGCATTTGGATGCTTGGGGGATCGAGAAGAGAAATTGATATTTCTGTTACCACAATCACAATCTTGGGTGACACCAAAATTGACCTGGCTTTTGTCCCCCTTCCACAACCAAAAATCTTTGAAATAAATGTCATCTCTCCCTCAGATAGTAGCTTATTTTAAAATCCTAAGTGGCACAATTAAAATATTCCCCAAGTTAAGTTGGTAGCAAAAAGTGACATATAAACGGGGAATCAGGAGGACACAGAGATGAGCAATACAGGGAAAGAAGACAGTGAGAGCAATGGTACGTTTGCAAGAAACCAAACAGAATGTGCAGATTTGTATACTATTGGAACCAAAGGAGCAAGGCAGAGAGTCAGAAATGATGAGGCATGACTTGACCAAAATTGCATTGTTGATAGTTCTAAAAACAGGAAGAAAGTATAACTACACAGTTATTGCTTAAACAAATATTACTCAAATATTAGTGTACTATTAGATCAACATCAAATAGATTTCAGAAAAAGAGATTCGAATATAATTAAATGATGAACCACAATTATTTGTGGAAATTCCCCTAATCACAAGCCATGCAAAGTCAATTCCATAATAAAGTATTGTTTAGAATACCCTTACAGTATCTTAACTTTTTAATAAATACTTATTAATTTTTCAGATAATGTAAGAACATAGAATAAATGAGAGAGTACAAGTCTTTCTAAAACTAAAAATCCTCCTTTTTCCTGCTACTGTTGTCTTTTTTAAAATTTTATTTATTTTTTTATAGTGGTAACATTGGTTTATAACATTATATAAATTTCAGTTGTACATCATTATATTTTGATTTCTGTGTAGATTACATCATGTTCACCACCCAAAGAATACTTACCATCCATCGCCATACACATGTGCCTTTTCACCCCTTTCACCCTCTTCCCTCCCCTGTTCCCCTCTGGTAACCGCCAATCCAATCTCTGTCTCTATGTGTTTGTTTGTTGTTGTTGCTATCTCCTATTTATGAGTGAGATCATATGGTATTTGACTTTCTTCCTCTGATTTATTTTGCTTAGCATAATACCCTCAAGGTCCATCCAGGTTGTCACAAATGGCCATATTTCATCCTTTTTCATGGCCGAGTAGTATTCCATTATGAATATATATACAACATCTTCTTTATCCATTCATCCCTTGCTGGGCACCTAGGTTGCTTCCAAGTCTTGGCTGTTGTGAATAATGCTGCAATGAATATAGAGGCGCATGTATCTTGATGCATTCATGTTTTCATGTTCTTTGGATAAATATCCAGCAGTGGAATACCTGGATTGTATGGTAGTTCTATTCTTAATTTTTTCAGAAATCTCCATACTATTTTCCATAGTGGCTGCACCAGTTTGCACTCCCACCAGCAGTGTGTGAGAGTTCCCTTCTCTCCACATCCTCTCCAACACTTGTTATTTCCTATCTCATTAATTATAGCCTTTCAGATGGGTGTGAGGTAATATCTCATTATAGTTTTGATTTGCTTTCCCCTGATGATTAGTGATGTTGACCAACTTGTCGTGTGTCTCTTGGCCATCTGTATACCTTCTTTGGAAAAATGTCTGATCAGATCTTTTGCCCATTTTTTAATTGGGCTGTTAGTTTTTTTGTTGTTGAGATGTGTGAGTTCTTAATACATTTTGAATATAACACCTTATCAGATAAATGGTTTGCAAATATCTTCTCCCAATTGTTAGGCTGTCTTTTTGTTTTGTTGATGGTTTCCTTTGCTGTGCAGAAGCTTTTTAGTCTGATATACTTCCATTTGTTTATTTTTTTTATTGTTTCCCTGGCCTGGTCAGACATGATACTTGAAAATATGCTGCTAAGACTAAGGTTGAAGACTGTACTGCATATGTTTTCTTCTAGAAGTTTCATGGTTTCAGGTCTTACATTCAAGTCTTTAATACATTTTGAGTTAATTATTGTATGTGGTGTAAGATAGTGGTCTACTTTCATTCTTTTGCATGTGGTTGTCCAGTTTTCCCAACACAATTTTTTAGAGAGACTTTCCTTTCTCCATTGCATATTCTTGGCTCCCTTGTTGAAGGTTAGCTGTCCATAGAGGTGTGGGTTTATTTCTGGGCTCTCGATTCTGTTCCATTGATCTGTGTGTCTGTTTTTGTGTCAGTACCACACTGTTTTGATTACTATAGCTTTGTAGTATATTTTGAAATCAGGGAGTGTGATACCTCCAACTTTGTTCTTTTTTGTCGGGATTCCTTTGAGTATTCAGGGTCTTTTGTCGTTCCATATAAATTTTAGGATTCTTTGTTCTATTTCTGTGAAAAGGATTGTTGGAACTTTGATAGAGATTGCATTGAATCTGTAGATTGATTTAGGGAGTATGGACATTTTAATTATGTTAATTCTTCCAATCTAAGAGCAAGGAATATCTATCCATTTCTTCGGGTCTTCTTCAATTTCTTTCAAAGATGTTTTATAGTTTTCAGTGGACAGATCTTTCACCTTTTTGGTTAAGTTTATTCCTAGGTATTTTATTCTTTTTATTGCAATTCTAAATGGGATTGTATTCTTAATTTCTCTTTCTGCTGCTTCATTCTAAGTGTATAGATATGCAACTGATTTTTGTGTGTTGATTTTGTATCCTGCAACTTTACCATACTCATTTATTAGTTCTAAAAGTTTTTTCTTGGATTTTTCAGGGTTTTCTATATATAAAATTATGTCATCTGCAAATAATGACAGTTTCACTTCTTCCTTTCCAATTTGGATCCCTTTTATTTCTTTTTCTTGCCTGATTGCTCTGGCTAGGACTTCCACTACTATGTTAAACAGGAGTGCTGAAAGTGGGCATCCTTGTCTGGCTCCTGTTCTTAGAGGGATAGCTTTCAGTTTTTCCCCATTGAGGATGATATTAGCTGTGGGTTTGTCATATACGGCTTTTATTATCATGAGCCACTTTCATTCTATACCCATTTTATTCAGAGTTTTTATCATAAATGGATGCTATATCTTGTCAAATGATTTCTCTGCATCTATTGAGATGATTATGTGATTTTTATCTTTCATTTTGTCAATGTGGTGCATCACGTTGATTGATTTGCATATGTTGAACCATCCCTGCATCCATGGAAGAAATCCCACTTGATCATGGTGTATGATCTTTTTAATGTACTATGGTATTTGATTTGCTAGTATTTTGTTGAGGATTTTTGCATTGGTGTTCATCATTGATATTGGCCTGTAATTTTCTTTTTTTCTGTTGTCCTTGTCTGGTTTTGGTATCAGGGTAATGTCGGCTTCGTAGAATGAGTCAGAAAGCTTCCCCTCCTCTTCAAATCTTTGGAAGAGTTTGAGAAGGATAGGCATTAAGTCCTCTTTGAATGTTTGGTAGAATTCAACAGGGAAGCCATCTGGTCCTGGGCTTTTGTTTTGGTGAAGTTTTTTGACTACTGTTTCAGTCTCCTTACTGGTGATTGGTCTATTCAAATTCTCTATTTCTTCTTGATTCAATTTTGGAAGGTTGTATGATTCTAAGAATTTATCCTTTTCTTCTAGATGCTACTGCTAAGTGTTTATTGAGATGTCATTGTAAGCAATGATTCAATAATTTGCTCTACTTAAAATATTTCCTCCTAAAACTCTATTGTTCACTTTAAATTTTATAGCCATCATTTAAAACTGATTCACAAAATAAAAATTCTATACATTTGCACTTGGACTTCATTTGTTTTATTTTTGTTCAGTTTTAAAAATATGTGTACACTTTAATAATATAGGGTGTCTGTAAGCAGTTGCTAGATCTACATACAGCTATATATTTCCAGCTGTTTTTATAAAGCATGTCTTTATTTTTCAACACACACAAGAATGAATGCTTTAATAGCAGTGAAATTCACATGCTTTCACATAGCCACTACAAACCCTCAAATGAAAAGAGTTCCTTGCTGTGAAATAGAGACATAAAAAATACGTTAACTGGGAGTTATTGTAAGGCTATTTTTTCTAAGCAATCTATTCTTGGTATAATTACCTTTGCTACAACAACCAGATAAACTTAGCATTTCAATCTTTATGGGAAAAATAAAATAAAACATTAATCTTTGTAAACTGGATATAATAATAAAGCCAATTTTACCCTTATAAAAAATATACTATAATCTAATTTCCTCTAGTAGGAAGACATGACTAGGATGAAGACACCGAAGATGAATATTATTAAACTAAAATGAGACATGGAACATTTGAAAATAAGTTATTGTATTTAATTATTTGGAAATATAATCAATATTAAAAATAATCTCCTGCCAAACAAAGAGGAAAATGTTGAGTTAGAGATGTTATTACTTTGCCTCCAAAAAAATGTCTCTGGAGCTGAAATCAGATGGCTAATTGAAAATGCAAACTAAGAATGCAACAAAAGAATTAATCTATACATTTTATAACAAGAATATCAAAAGTGGTTTGAACAGGAAACTGAGACTTCTACTTTTAGCTATTTGATGGACTGGCTAATTTGGAAAAGCAAACTTTAAAAATTCCTCTAAAATATACCTACATATTCTGAATAGATTACAACATTCTACTAAATGCATAGCAAAGCTAAACTAAAAAGAAAAAGAAAAACAAAAGGTTTGAAGAAATTCCCACTATACAAAAAATAAGTGTTTTAAACCAGTGTTGAGTATTCAAGCTCCAGGAGTATTTACCAATATTAGAAATCTTGAAACTTGAGTTTAGATACAGACGCCAGAGAGAGGAGAAATGCATGAGTCCCCTTACAGTGGGGATTGTATCACTGCATAGAAACTGGACCCTCAAAGGTTATACCCTGGCTAGGTGAAATTGGCCTGACAGCAAAAGGAGACAACGTGGTAAATTGTCTCAGCCAGTGACATCCTTACATCACTGTCCCCTGTCGTGTGACCATAGCTTAGAGGGTGATGGTCCGGCCCCTAGGGCAAGCAGTTCACATGGCCAAGGGAATTGAGTCATCCAGAATCCATGTGACTTCTAGATCACATTCTGGATATTAGGACCCCAGAATTCCATGCCCAACAGCCATAAGGCTGCAATCAGGGCCTTTCACGAGCTTCTTCTCTGGTTCCATCCTCTCAAGGCAGAGTATACCATCTAGACTTGAGGCATGGCCAAGGGGATGCTGGCTGTTCACCAGGCCTGGAGGTAAGGTGGGGTTTATGGAACTTAAGACACATATACTACACTAGTTTTTTGTCCATACGATGGTGTGCAGCATCCTTGTTTGTACAAGGGGGTTGGAAGGGAAGAGGGAACTGCAGGGCAGAGCATACGTTTGTGCTCTTACTCCAGCCACACAAATGTGAGAGATGCACCAAGTCTCCACAGTTATTCCAGTTTGTAAAATAAATAACTCCCTTAGGAAGTTATCATCAGAAGCCTATACTCACAGTTGCAAATTTACACTATTGTGAGTGGTCTGAGGAGCACCAAATTGAGCAATAACCTTTAAATAGTCTTATATTTACAGTAATTAGAAACGATTGGACAAAGCCAAGGTAACCTCTGGAAAAATGCAACCCCTCCTCCCCACTAATCAAAAGATGAGTAACTCCTCCTCACCCCAAATCAGAATAAATTTATGTCATAGTTTCTAAAAGTAAAATTAAACTTAAAAAAAAAAAAAACCTCTTAATGTTCTACTCCATATATATCATACTCCCTTGGGCTCTCTAAATCAGATTTTGGCAATCTGGCCCTCCATCCAGTCACCTGTCGTACAGCCTGCAAGCTAAGAATGGCTTTTAAATGTTTGAAAATAATCAAAGGGAGAATTATATTTTGTGACTTCAAAATTATATGATATTCAAATTTCAGTTTCTACGTATCAAGTTTTATTAGCACACAGCTCCTCTCATTTGACAATGTATTGCCTGTGGCTGCTTTTGTGCTACAATGCCACAGTTCTGAGAACCAAAACTGTCTACCCACACACCTAGCCTGGACACTGAGAACGTAAAGACACCTTATTGCCTACATTAACCTGAGTTGCTATTCTACTCTTCACTAGCACACTTTTGCTTTTCCAGGACCATTCTGCCCAGGCAAATGGTTTGGTTGTTCATTACAGGATCTGAAAGACTCATCAATTCTTAAAAGGAAAGTATCAAAACAGTTTGCACCCTAAGATTCTTTGAGTTATTCACTTCAAATCCTTGCCCCACTATTTTCCCCAGGCTTGAACTGTTATATCAACCTTACCCAAATCTAATCTAATCAAGCCCTCACATTAAGAGACCTACCGTAAACAAATTTCCAATTCTCAACAAATTCAGACTTTACTTCCCTCCATCTGAGACACTGTAAAGCTTTGCAGAGGTGGTGTGCTCTCTCCCTGTGGTAAGTAATAAATTCAGCTTTGCCCTATCAACATATTGTGTTAGTAAGATTTAAGGAGACAGCTTTCAACAATTTAATAGGTGCCTCATAAACCATATGGCCCACAAAACCTAAAATATGTATTGGCTGTCCCTTTACAGAAAGTCTGTCAAACTGTGTTCTATATGAAAAATAATTGTCCCACTATAATCAAAATGTCCCACTGAATCTCTTTTCAAAGGTGTGTTATTGGTTTGTTTACTGCAGATTACAAGGGCCTCCTTTGTGGATTCCAAAACATTTTCTGGGAAGGTGATGGAGGGCAGGGTGTGGATCATGGATTATACTCACATATAAAAAGGAACCTCTAAATCTGATGTATTAAGAACTGAGGTGAAGTAGCCACCTGGCTTTTATCTGGTGGATGTTCTCCTCATTTCTTCTGTATGCAGAATTTTTAGTAAATGGCAAAGCTCATATTTCTAAAGATTCTTTTTCTTTTTCTTTTTTTTATTTTAGCTATCAGTAATGTTCATCCATGAACCAGTTATTTTTTTGTGTGAGGAAGATCAGCCCTGAGCTACCATCCATGCCAATCCTCCTCTTTTTGCTGAGGAAGACCGGCCCTGAGCTAACATCTATTGCCAATCCTCCTCCTTTTTCTCCCCAAAGCCCCAGTAGATAGTTGTATGTCATAGTTGCACATCCTTCTAGTTGCCATATGTGGGACGTGGCCTCAGCATGGCCGGAGAAGCGGTGCGTCGGTGCACGCCCGGGATCCGAACCCGGGCCGCCAGTAGCGGAGCGTGTGCACTTAACCTCTAAGCCACAGGGCTGGCCCTCTAAAGATTCGAAGAGTGTGATATTGTTTCTACCAAAATTTGGTGCAGTCTTAGCAAGATTTGAAGTAACACAGATATCAAATGTAGTGGAGTAGGTTACAAGACAGGGATGGGGTTTGCACATAGTCAAGGCCCTTGATGTCTTACCTTCATCTCCTTCTGTGAGTGTATATGAAGATCACCCAGATGAAAGCAAACAGGCTTTTTATTCAGAGCTGGCTATAGAGAGGGAGTCAGCCACCATCGCTTACATTTCATTGAGACTCAAAGACTGTCAGGGAAGTGGAAAAGCTTTAAGGTGAACAAAAATGAACGCTTCAGGTGTGCTCTGATTGAAGGTTGTGGGCATGAGGAAGCTGGATTTGGGCTAATTGGAAGCGGGCATCTTATATGACTGGTTTGGGGAATGTATTTGTCTTTCTTGGGTAGGTCTTGAGTTGGAAGCGAGGGCAGCAATAGGAAAGCTGGCAGCCATTGACCACATCCTGACTGTTCTGGGCCAATTGATGCAGAGGTGGTGGTTTGGCTTCCTTGGGGAGTTGCTGCAGAAGCTGTGGATCACAGTTCTATTTTCATATATGTTCTGGCCAATCCCCACTTGTATATTTAGAGTCTCATTGTTCTTTCTTCTGCATTCTTGAAGAGGAATTCCACAACAAATTCAACACTGAACTGTTTCCCTTTCTTCAAAGCTTTCATCATTCCAGGAGTGATCACAGATGGCACTTGGCTTCTTGTTGAATTGTTCTTAGCTCTCCTACTCTTAAAGAAAAAGATGCATTTTTTTTCTTGTTTTTCTTCATATTTTATCTTTAGGCTAGATTGATTTTCCATTGGTGCTTCTCAGCGCAAGGATTAAGAGGACAGAAACCAATCCATGCTCAGTTTTATGTTAAACTGTTGTGGTCCCTGAACTGTAAAATAAATTCCTATACTATATTTTATTTGGTATTCTAGAGATGGGTCAAAAGTAATTGTTTGTTGATGGCTCCCAAGATCATTGTGTCCTGAATCACCTCAGAGAAAACTTGAAAAAGAAGAAACATAAAACCTCTCCAGCTGTGGAAAGATGAGGTTTAAAAGGGGAAAAAAATCCTTAATTGCCTCCTTTAAGTACACTTAGATGAGGATGCAAAATGACAGTAAGTATTTGAAAGGAACACTTGCATACTTGGAAAAAACTCTTCTCAAATGCCTTGAAAATGGTCCAAAAAAGTTAAAAATCAAACCCTAACATCCTTAGAGGAATTGCAGGCCTTGATCCCTCCACTAGATCATATAGGGAAATTATAACATTGAAAAACAAAAGAAAGAAATAAAAACTGTCCATCAGAACACCGACAAAACCAATATACCCCAGTAAACTTGAGATTGTACTTCTATTCCTAAAAGCGCCTTTGTACCAATTCCTGAAAAGATTTTATGTTTCCTGTCTTGTAAGATGCAAGGAAATTATCTATCAAATGGGCTTAATATGAAATTAAGCTCTCTAAACTATTCTTACTTTACTCAGAAACTTCAGGTAAGCGTGTTGTAGAAATAATGGCTGTGGTTGCAGTTCACCTTCATCAAGTGGGAAAAAAGTCCTTCACAGGAAATGTCCATTTTACTCATATTAACTTCTTAATGGCTGAATACTGTGTTGAAAACAGATTATGCTAACTCTCTTTCCTCAGATTAATTTAGATAATGAAGGACCATTTGGGTAAAAAAAAAAATTAAATAATGCTTTTAGTCTAGAAAGAGACATTAAAGAGATGCTAAATTTAAATGTATATAGTTATAAGAAGCTCTATTTTAATTCATAAAGCTACACTCAGCTTTATATAGAAAAGTTTGATGTTAAAAAATGGAAGTATTTAAACCGTGTTTTAATTTATTAAATGAATAATTATATCTAGAGATTTTAGGTTCTTAAGTAATGTCTGTTTGGAAAAAAGCTCCCTACAAATAAACAAGATAAATATGATACAAGTATGAAATATGATGAATTTGTAGTTGAGCATTTTGACCTTGTTGATAACTAGTTAAAAATTACAGGATGGCATTTAATGGCTTAATATAAAACTGAAATTTATAAAAGTCTGACTATACAAAACAATTGTTCTAGTTTTTATATCAGTATTTTAAGTTGGAAAAGAGAAATTTGGAGGTAAGAAGTAGCTACTGGCCTATTGTTATAAGTTGGCCTGAGGTCAATGTGAGGAGTCAAATTATAATTATTGATAAAAACAAAAAAACTGTCCGTTGCAATGTAAAATTGGAATTTTTATATATGTCATATTTCATTCCATTAAAGTTTGAATTCATTTAAAACAAAGTCAAAATATTATATAAATGTGATGCAAAACATGATATTATATTTGAATTAGGGGAAATAAAGGTATTTTACATGAGATACTTCTAGTAGGACCAAGATTATCTGCAACTTGTATGAATCAGTGACAGAGTTTCCACATGAACTTTCTAGGTGTGATTCAAAAGTGTTGTGTCTGTCACATGTTCATCCATTTTAAATAACATTGTTAATTGTAATTCATTTTTATATATTCCAGCTATATCTAATAAATTTTTAAAAATTTTTTATTGAGGTAACATTGGTTTATAACATTATATAAATTTCAGGTGTATATCATTATATTTCAATTTCTGTGTGGACTACATTGTGTTCACCACCACAAGTCTAATTTCCATCCAACACCATACACATGTGCACTTTTCCCCCTCTGGCTCTCCCCTCACTTCCCCTCTGGTAAGCATCAATCTATTCTCTGTGTCTGTGTTTGTTGTTGTTATTGTCGTTATCTTCCACATATGAGGGAAATCATATGGTAGTTGGCTTTCTCCGTCTGACGTATTTCACTTAGCGTAATGCCCTCAAGGTCCATCCGTGTTGTCTCAAATGGCAAGATTTCATCTTTTTTAATGAATTCTGAATTTCTTCTGTGAAGTGTAAATTTGTGTAGCATTAACATACAAATATAAAAATTCAAAGGCTTTTGAGAACTTGAATAGCTAGACTGTGTTTAACTATAATTAAAATAAAGGTATTTATATAATATAGACTCTGTGTGTGTAAAAGATTTGTATCTTTAACAGAGTCAAAAGTTGATTTTGGGGGGCCGGCCTAGTGACGTAGTGGTTAAGTTCAGCGTGCTCCGCTTTGGGTGCCCCAGGGTTTCTGGGTTCGGATCCTGGGTGCGGAACCACACCACTTGTCAATGCTGTGGCGGCGACCCACATACAAAATAGAGGAGGACTGGCACAGGTGTTAGCTCAGGATGAATTTTCCTCACACAAACACACAAAAAGGTGCTTTTGGGTAAAACTTCAAGTAGCTGTGTATAAATATGTAGTTCTTTGCTAATCAGACAGAATTCTAATACATTGGTATTTCCTTGATTCCCTTGCAGGAAATTTTTAAAATTTGACTAGAATTAAATCAAGATAATACTAATTGGGAGAATAATTTGCCTTTATATACTTTAAACTTTGGCATAGCAATGTATTACCTGCTGAATTAAGTTGAGAATGTCATACATAGGAAACAAAGAAGAGCTTGCAGTTCTAAAACTGGAGTAAGACATAGTACAAAGCTCGGAAAGTCAGGACAGGCTTTAGCAAAATTTACATCATATAATAAGCTATATAAAAATACACAAATTCTAGTATTGCTAAAAACAAATCGATGGACATAAGAATTGGTTTATTCAGTGATAAAAAAATATGAATCCTGTTCTTATAAGTATGTATTAAGTCATCACAGATAAACTAGATGTTGGTTAAATTATTAAAGTTAAATTAAGTAATTTTGAAAATTAAATTGTTTCTATTATTTCAAGAGAGAAAACTTTCCTCTATTCTGGTGTTTTATAGTTTCCTTCAAGAAGACTGGAAGAGTCAAGCCTCTATCTTCTAGGAACTTAAAATTATAAACATTTAGAATGCCAATGCCCTCAAGTTGAAATCAAACTGAACCAACTGGGGCCGGCCCCGTGGCTTAGTAGTTAAGTGCGCGCACTCTGCTACTGGCGGCCCATGTTCGGATCCTGGGCGTGCACTGATGCACCACTTGTCAGGCTACGCTGAGGCTGCGTCCCACATACAGCAACTAGAAGGATGTGCAACTATGACATACAACTATCTACTGGGACTTTGGGGAGAAAAAGGGAAAAAAAAAAGGAGGAGGATTGGCAATAGATTTTAGCTCAGGGCCGGTCTTCCTCAGCAAAAAGAGGAGGATTGACATGGATACTAGCTCAGGGCTGATCTTCCTCACAGAAAAAAAAAAAACCTGAACCAATTGACCAAATTATCTAGCAGTTAATTCTACACATATTTACACAGATTAAAAACAAATAATCAGAATACAAATCTCATTCAAAAGAAAATACCAGAAAAATTTGAACTTTATTCATTAACTGCATTCCTTGATATGATATACTATTTTTTTTTATTTTCTTGATTTATTGAAAAAAAGAGCAATTATCTTCATTTTGTTAGGAAGTTAGATTTTCAATATAAAGCAAAAGGAGGAACTTTACATGTAAGAATTTACACACAGATGGTACTATTAGAACTGAATTGGAAATATTTTGAGTGCATGCATTTGCCAAATATGTAAACTAAAGTTATATGTTTTTGTACTTCTGTCCACAAAAATGTCCTGGTAGTAATGACACTCATACAATCCAACCTAGGGCACAGATACTGGTTTCTAATTCTATTCTCCTACCAGAAGGAACCAGAGTCCTTTGAAATAAAAGATGGCTAATTCAGTCTCTGCATCTGAAAGGTACACGAAGAGCCTATAACATTTTGTTGCACCATAAAGCAATGAAGCTTTTGAAGATTAACAGGGTCATGTCGAAAGGACACAGGAGTCAATAACAAGGAGGCTTCCACTGGCCAAAGTCGAGACAATCTGAGCATCCAAAGAAGACTACTGGGAGAAGTTGCTTGACACATAATAAATCTGAGAAATCATAAGTACATAAAAACCCAAGCATACAAAAAGTTAACAAATCTTCTTAAAGAAAGTACCCAAACTGAATGTATTTCTGTTGAGTTATTCAGTAATTCTAGTGTCCTAAGTTCAT
Source organism: Ceratotherium simum simum (assembly GCF_057802395.1). Lineage (NCBI taxonomy): Eukaryota > Metazoa > Chordata > Mammalia > Perissodactyla > Rhinocerotidae > Ceratotherium > Ceratotherium simum. The sequence goes on along the minus strand of NC_141907.1, from coordinate 26,277,137 downwards.
TTGTTCTATCAATGAAGAAAAGAGAAACTAAGTATAATTACATCAGGCACTTCTTGAATCAAAAATTTTTTAATAGAATGACCCAATAAGTGGTGATTTTAAGTCAATTAAAAATATCAAAACTTCAATTGGATATAATTATGTTTCTTTACGAGTTATATGATACTGGTAATAAGAAAGTACTCAATTTTTCACCAATTCCAGTGCTTTAAAATTATTTTTTCATAGAATCTCATCAAGTTCTAGAGTCAGAAGGAGAAAGACCATTCTTACCTTAAGAACTAACCAATGTGGGCAAGAGAACAATATTTTATTAGGTAAATAATTAGGTAATGTTTATAACGTGAATCTGGGAAAACAGGCTAAGACAATCATCATTCTCCTGTTGAAATGAGAGAACCAACAATAATAAGAAAACATAAGTTTCAACAGATCTCGTCTTCTTCATAAACTAGAATGTAATAACCTTTCCTATTAGGAGTAGGTAAAGGCAATAGCCAAAAAAAAAAAAAGAAAAAAAAGGAATAAGAAAGCAGGCTGCATATAGCTAAGGGCTACTCCAATTGTCACAATAAATGTAGGCTGCAGCTACAAAGATGAGGAGGGACAAGACTCATGATGGGTTAAACCCATTTCAGGCCATTACACTCAATATCTAAGATCACAGTTGCTCTCTTCATCGAATATTCCCTTAAATATGAGCTGCCAGGCTGCCAACACTGGAGGTGATTAATTTATATTAAAAAAACATGGAGAAAGAGTTGACTGGAACCACCACATCAACATTGCCCTCAAAACAAGTGAGCCTGCTTCTTCTGCCAATCACAGAGGGCAATTTAATCCCTGAAAGCCTGAAGGAAACAGTATTTTTCATAGCTCTCTGGCAGCTAAATGGAAAGGTAAAAGAGAGAGACCCCGTAGCATTTACAATTGACTGATGAAAACCGCAGTAAATTCTGTAAAAAACTACATGGACACACGTGTTTAGGATTAGTGTTCCAAACCGACAAATCACTGGGCTAATATTGACAGCAGTGTGCATTTGTCCTTGCATTGCTTAGGATGGCAGTTTGCTGGCATCTGATAGAAAGATTTTCTTTCCCTACCAATCACCTTTTCTACCTTCTTTAGATGTCTCTCATAGTGATGGTGAACAATCACAATCCCTGGACGGGCGTTATCATGGCCTAATGTATACCTGTATATATGGTTGTAAATGTGTGGATTTATACATACACCCAGGGAAGGAATAATGAGGAAAATCAGTATCATGTAACCAAAATATTTTTAAGTCTTCAAAAATAACAATTGAAAAATAAGCAAACAACTTAATACTCTATCCCATCATTGTTGTGCTACCTTAACTAATTTGAATAAAGAGTATAACTCTTTTTCTTTCCAAAAAATATCTGGATTTATTTTCAGGTGTATAGGTTTACTCCCCTTGGTTTCTAAATATATATTGAATTGCTTTTCAAATAAACTTTGTAAGTTTGTGTACTTGTGAGGCTGAGAAACTCTCTCATCTGTGAATCCCAAAACAATTTCTGGAAAAGTGAAGTGTGTAGGGGGTGTGGGGTGCAGGAGCAGGTAAAAATCTTAGGATGTAATCATGAAGCAAAGAAAACCAATAAAACTAGTATGTTAAAAACCAAGGTGAAGTAGACTCCTGACTTCTGGCTGGTGGATGCCCCTTTCATTTCTCCCCGCAGGCAGATTTTTAGTAAACAAATAGAATCCCATTTTTAAAAAATTAAAAAATAATAACTTTCAGTATACAGTCTTGTTTCCACAATAATCCTCAGTACAGACATCTCAATATTCTCATAGAAAAAAGACTCATAAAATATGGGCTCAGAATCTAAAAATAGACAATAGACAAGGAAACAATCCACCACAAACAAAACAAACGTTAGCAGGAGAAAAAGACTTCAAAGAAGTTCACGTATTAATATTAAAATGGCTTAAGATGCAGATTAAATGTATCAGAAAAATAACACTTAAAGTGAAGGTTTAAAGTAGATGCTTATGGTTATTTTGGAATTACATTTTAACAAAAATTAGTACCAAACATAAATATGGGTCTACTTGGATTATTTGCTCTGTATACACACATGCATACACAGGGAGGGAGGGAGGATGGGAGAGAGATTTATGTAATTGAAGTATAATATACATGGAAAAATATGCAGTTTTTACCTACAATATATTATGATACATTATATTTCATTTTATTCTATTTCATTTTAGTGCTAGAAAAAGAAAGTTGTTTGTGATTTCATAAATATATTTCACAACCTGATATATCAGTTACTACCTCCATTTGGAAAACACTGCCTTTTTGTGAAATTTCAAATTTTGAACCACATACAGGAATTATCTATTCAAAATATGATACTATGATATACATATATACACATATATGATATGTACATGTATACATATATATGATATGTATACATATGATACTATGATAATAAAATCCTAGAAGGACTTTTTCAGTATGGATATTCATTCTGATTATCTTCACATATCTTTATATATAGAGAGAGAGAGAGAAAGAGAGAGAGAGAGTACCTTGCTAAGATAAAGAATTTTAAAATTCACTGATAATCTCAATACGGAAAAACATTACAAACAAATATAAATACTCAATAATTGGATGATAGCAAGAATATACATTTAAACTTTCAAAATTAATTCACCAAATTAATTGTGAAATCAAAAAACAAATCAGAACCTCTAACAGTAGATGAACATTCCAGAACTGGCTCTGTGTGGCAGAGATGGTTGTGTTCCAATGTTTATTTTCTCTTTCGTGAGTTTAGTGCTGGATATTTGCTGTGAAGAGGCCCAGGTCTTATAAAAATTAATTTCCAGCCTCTCTTTTTTTTTTTTTTTTTTTTTAAAGATTTTATTTATTTTATTTTTCCCCCCCAAAGCCCCAGTGGATAGTTGTATGTCGTAGCTGCACATCCTTCTAGTTGCTGTATGCGGGACTCGGCCTCAGGATGAACGGAGAAGTGGTGCCTCGATGCGCACCCGGGATCCGAACCCGGGCCACCAGCATCACAGCGTGCGCACTTAACCACCAAGCCACAGGGCCGGCCCTCCAGCCTCTCTTGAAGCTAAGTTTTACCATTTGACTACCATCTAGCCAATGGCATATAAATAGATATAGTGCATGCCAGATTTGTATTGTATCATTATTCAGAATGTGTACACTCTACTTCTATGTTTTCCCTCTTTTGGCTAGAATGTGGACCTCTTCAACCATAGGAATAAGGGCCACATCCAGAGATTTCAGAACAAGGAAAAGGAAATAACCAAGACCCCCGACATCTTTATAAACCACCTATCTAGACTTTTACATGAGAGAAAAACAAACTCTTATTTTGTGTAAGCCATTACATTTTTTTCTGTTTATTTGTTTATTATAGCAGTTTAACCTTTATTCTTACTTATAAAGTCGAAACTTGTTAGTTACATATTACCACAGCTGTGAAAATATATTTGTTTGGGGGAAATCAAACTAATGATCTTTAAAGTTAAATATACTTAAGCAATTAACATCTCTAAGACTCCAATTTCTCATTTGTTAAAAAAAAAAAAGCAATAAGAGTGTGATATACATCATGGGATTATTGTAAAGATCAATGATCTAATCTGCAAAATTTATTAATGAAGTTATTTGTCCATAGTAACCTCACAATAAATGTTAACTGCTGTTATGTCATAAAATGCAATAATCAAAATGTCTTTAAATTTGAACAACATAATTTCAATTGCCTATATGTTATTTCACATAACATTAAATCTGATTTTGAAAGTAATGAAAACTCATCATGGAGTGTTCGATTTGTCCAAAAATACTCAAAGTACATTTTAAGAAAGAAACTTTTAAATAGTACTCAGAAAGAAACATTGTTCACAAATTGGTGTTTATCTTCTAATTTTTAAAAAAATATTTTTATGTGAAGACACACCTCTTCCTAACAATCTGGAATATTTTCTTCTCCATATACCTTAAATGTTCTCATAGTAAGTATTCCAAAAATATATTTTTAATAGCTACAGAATATCCTGCTATTATCAATATTTATTTGCCTAGTAGCCAATTATTAGACTACCTATTTTTTCAATATTATAAATAATGGTTCAGAATATCTTTTGTATGTAAATGTATACACATTTATGATTATTTTTTAGGATGAATTTCTAATAAAGAAATTTCTGTGCCAAAGGATATAAACAATTTGTAAAGGTTTGGATATTTGTTGTCATATTTCACTCTCAAATTTTCAACCAGTTTATACCTCAAACATGGTGTGAAGATTTTTTTTTCTGCACCCCTGCCAATGCTTGGAATTATTTCTCAACGTTTTATAGACAAATGCCTTTTTTATTTAACGTAATGAAACTCAAGGTGCACTTAACATAGATTATTACAGCAGTTAGTAAAAACTGAATAAAATATTCTTAGACTCAAAAAAGTGTTTGATTCATATTAACCATTTGATAAATATATGTTGAGTGTATTCCACAGCTTCAAAGACATAAAACATAAATTGTTACATCTCCTAATAATTCTTAACCTTTCAAAATGAATTGCTGAATAATACAGATTAATATAAATTAAACTGTTCTAACATTAATCTTATTGGATTTCAAATTCACCATTATCAATATCAAGAAAGTATTTATGAAATAATTAAGAAAAGTTTTCATCTTGTGATATATTGGTTATTTTTGTAAAAGCATTCATTAATATGTTATAAATCTTGGACATATCATTTTGGTTTCCATCTATATAATTGACATAATAGAGTTTCAAGAATATTCCTTGAGATACAGGAATAAAGCATACTTTAAGATGTTGTTTCCACTTTCACTTCTACAAAATATAATGAGGACCTGACAGAGATTCTTTTAAGTTTTAAGAAAACATCTTTGTTTATATTCTGAAAACCTAGGAGTTTTATTTACAGAATAACGAAATACTAAGGAAGCATACAATAGTTTTCCTTCCTTAATATATTTCAACGCTTTACCCCCCAAAGGAGAAAACCCCCAAAGTAAGTATGTTCTCACACAGGAAGAAAGTTAGACTGGTAATATGCTGGATTATAAATATTTCAATATGTAGACTCAATTCCACCAATTTAATCACATATGCAGCAAACTTTTTGAGTATATCATGTAGAGACTGTTTATATGCTTTCTGAAGTAATACTTAATCATTTTAAGATTACTCCGAAGTTCTTCACGAAGCCACCAAAACAAGACAAAAGGAGAATAGAATTGCTCATGTATATTTTACATTTATATATTTTATATAACACAAATTTGTTGAAGTACCTGATCCTTCAGCAACTTGGTTTAAGTTACAATTATAGATTTAAGATAAAAAAATCAAAAGATATTTCTACTTGCTGTAGAAATAGGAAATAGTGGAGCTGAGGCGGTAAGGTGACAAGATAAACTAACGTCTTACATTGGAGTTCTCCAGAAGCCGAGCCAGAGACAAAAATACCAAATGAAGCAATTTATTTTGGCAGTGAATTGAACATGAGTAGAGAACGAAAAACGGGGTGGGGGCAGTAAATTAAGAGTGTATTCTCAAGGTAACTACTGTTGTATAGGACTGGAACTTAACCCAGTAGAAAAAACTAGTCTGGGAGCCGGAGTAAAACATTCACCTCAAATTTGTTCCAAGAGAACTAGGTTACTTATTTGCTTATTCCTGTCAATCATTAATTGAGGGCCACTTCCAAGGGCATTAACTATTGAGCACTTCCAGTCTACCATTGCATGGATAATTTGCAATTCTGCAAAGACTATAACAACAACAACAACAAAGGCTAGGAAACAAGATGGTGGTTATTTCAAGTTGATCTTACATCCAAAGTGCCCTCAAACTCTCTTATTGCTTCATTCTCTGCTTTCACTTAAAAGCTTTTATAAAAGCTTTTATATAAACATCTGTAACCTCTGTGGGGCATAGACTGTGTTTTAGGAATATTGCTAATACGAAAGCTGATTTCTGGATAATAAAATGATTAATATGACTCTTTCTCTAGAGAAGTAGAACTGAAGGGTTCTGAACTCCAGGACCAGAGTAGGAATTTGACAGCAACAAAATGACAAATTAATACAAGTCTACATAAAAAACAAAAGGGACGCCTCCTGAGCTGCCTCCCCAACTTTGCTCTAAGAATATCGGAACTGGATTTAAGCCACTAATCAAAAAAAGACAGATAGAAACTAACTTTAAAGGGTCTCCCAATGAATCAGTCGTGCCAGATAACAGGGTAGAGTAGCAACTTAGTCCTCAAGCCCTGCCCCTGCCTCGGTGACTTGATCAGCTTTTTGGTGCCTTATTTGTAGGTACGATTAGTCAGTCAAAGATTGCCAGAGATGTGAGGAATGCCAGCAATGAGGAAGTCAGAAACTGGAGATGAAACGTGAAAGAAGGGCAAAGTTAATACCCAGAGAGGAGGTGAAAATAAATGTACAGAAGTGCAGTTTTCTTGTTGTCTTAAAGAAAAAGTTCCAGGAAAAATGTTTTCAAGGGAAAACAAAAAAGTAAACAAAACAATAATTAAAAATTTGGGAATATAATTTTCTATGGATCTTTTGTGCTTCTTGTTAGCAAGGCATTGATGCTTTATTCTGGACTGTCTTCTCATGGATGTTTTTATTACATACAGCCTTGAAAGGTAGAGATAGTAACTCCTTCCAGAGTAAGTGGCAGGCATGCTCACTGTCATTATACAAAATATGGATTCTCCAAGCTTTAGATACTGATCCTGTAACACACTCCATTATGTGGGCCAGTGTCAACTAGCCCTCTTCACATCGCCTTGTGGGAATTGGAGCTCAGTCACAAAGTGCAAAATACTTACCCTCTGGCTGCTTCTATTGCTGTGAGAAATAAACAGTCCTTCATCTCTGACCCTGGCAGTCTGTGTCTTATACCAACAACCATGCAACTGGCTGGCTAACTTGTTAGCTTACAAGTAGAGCAAAAATTCATATCCTTCTCTATTCTAGACAGAAACTTGATTATGTTACGTGTTTGAGTGTATTGGGATTTTTTGACTTTTAGCAGGGAATTTGGGGATAAAAGTCTATTCCTCTACTCTCCAACAAACTTACTACATATACACTACACTACTACCCTTCATATTTTTCTTTAATGTTTTATAGGACATTAATAATTCACATAAATTTTTATTGGATTTTAAAATCCAATAAAATATACCATATATCATGGTATATTTTAATATATAAATTTATGTATTGACACGCACTAACAAAGGGTACAAGTAGCATACCCTTAAGCCCTCCATTTATAATTTTTATTGAGGTATTTGTTTTGACTTCAACAAATTAGATTAAATGTTTATTGGGACAAATCAAAGCATGGCAGAATGACTATCAGACATAATTAAATATATTAAGTACAAACATGCTTATATAGTTCAGATTCCTTAGATTTTTAACATCTTGCAGTAATTTTAAAAAAATGTGGTGCCCAAACTAAACTCAGTAGTAGAACCAAGCAGATATGAGAGTATTAAATCAGCCAGGGGATAGGTCATGAGGAAATGAGTCTACTAAAATTCTGTTAAACTAGAAAAAGACACAATGAAGATATGTCCACAGATTATGTTGTGGGCTTGCTGGTGTTTACTTTGTCCTAAGAAATGAAGCATTCTGCTTGTCAACCTATATTTCCTATTAAGGGCAAAGACTGATTATGTTTTTCTGAATTTTGATGAAAAAAATCAAGCGCAATGTGGTTATGGTGTAGAAAGAAAATTGGTTTCTCAAATAGGCCAAGATCCTCACTCGCACAGGCTACTGTATATCACCAGCTACTATGTATGCACATTAGAGACTTTGGAGTCCAAAGAAAGCTAGAGAGGACCACAACTAAGCCAGATCCTTCTTTGAAACCTATGAAAAAATTATTTCTTCCTATGCCAATCATGTTTATAATTGATTATATTCTTCCAAAATGGTTTACTCCTAGTATGGCATGAGGATGGGGGTTCAAATGTGTCCTAAAATCCCACAATCTCAAATCCTTTCACATAAAGGAAGATCCAGAGGAAGAGAACAAGTTCATATCACAGTCCAATTGATTAAATGATGAAGTGAAGGAGCATGCTCCTGAGTCTTAAGAGCAAACATGGGTAACACAAAACACATATCCACTAGTGGATCGTGGAAATGGTGGGAAGAAGTTGGAGAATGAATCACAGAAATGATTGACCTTCTTAATTAGCAAACAGTTTTAAATGCTCTTATGATAAATGTGTATTAGGTTGCTAATCTATGAGAATTAGAATTTGAGAATAAAATTTCAAATCTTTAGGAGAATCATTAGGATAGCCTGCGTTGACAGTTTATAGTGCTACAATTACCTGAAATAGTTAGCGTCTCTTTAAATTGTCTAATACAGTCACTGAGGAAACTCACTATTTTATTAACTCTATTGTTCTTTCATATGGAATAATTACAGAAGCAATAGTAAAATATGTTTTCATAGCTGATATCATATTAATTATTTGTACTGAACATATTACATGATAGGTAAATTTCACTTGCAATGTAAAAATAAATACATAATTTTTGATTAAATTTGTGAGTTTTTCTCCCACTTTCACAAAAAATAGTATATTCTAATTTACTGTTTAGCTCATCTACTTATGTAATATCAAATACACATTTTATTCTGAAAAAAATTTGAGTGAGTTGTATGATGTATATTCTCTTTAATTTATTGTACATTTATATAAGATTAGTTTTGCAATCAGGAGTTTATTATTTATTTAATGAAGCTTTTTCATATTTAATTTGAAGAATAAAATTCAAGCTCAAATTTATCAATTAATGTAAGGAAATCCTTGAACAAAGAGCATATAGTCTAATTAGTTACTCAAAAGCCCATATTCATTATTGGCAGGTGGTACAATATCTCTCTTGATTTCTACCAAATATTTACAAACTTCATAGGCTTTGTGGTCTGAAAGAGGTTATTTTTTCTTTTCCACACCAAATGGAGAGAATTTGATTCAGAATCTGGTATACCATTGCTCTGCGTGCTACTGACCATTGACATGTAGTTTCAGTTCCAAAGGCAAGACCCAAAAGTTCTACAGATAATGCTCATAACCGCCAAGCCTTTGTCCAAACTACCATATTTCTTCAAACAAAATATCCAACTTCTTCAACCATAAATTTGAACAAGATTTTCCCTCCTATGGGTTCCCAAGCTTATCGTTCATGATGCTTAGTTTTTAAATCACAAGCAACGGAAGCTCCTTCTAGAAGTGCCAACCAAATTGAAGAGCACTGACTAGGAATTGGTTCTAGGATCATCAAACACAGCATCTCAGAGCCATTAATAACACAAGCGTTTCCTGGGATCAAATCTTGAACAAGGGGTCAGTTTATGTTTGAATCTCTATAACACAAAAGCTTTTGCTATTTCTTTTCCAAGGTCAGTTATGTTCCTTGCATAAGTGCTAACCTGACCTTGGGCAACCCTATATTTACTCATCCATGTTGGATCCCATCTGTGATTAGAAGTGGATTTTGGCACTTTTGTCACTACAAAAGAGAAATACAAACATTTAATCTATAATGAGGCAGGTTTTTTTTTTTTTTTTCTGAGGAAGATTCGCCATGAGCTAATGTCTGTGCCAATCTTCCTCTATTTTTTTAGTATGTGGGCCTCCAGCACAGCATGGCCACTAACAGAGCAGTGTAGGTGCATGCCTGGGAACTGAACCTGGGCCACAGAAGTAAAGCGTGCCAAACTTAACCACTAGGCCACTAGGGCTGGCCCAATGGGACACCTTTTTGACAGAGCATTGGACTAAAGTTTAGACTGAAATTTTAGCATAAATCTTCTGAGACAGATCATAATATTTAAATCCAGAATAGTAAACATAACTTTGCAAAAGGTGTAATGATAGATTTTACCGCTATGAAAGATTGTATTTCCAATAAAATAGAAATGACTCTATTTGTATGTCAATATCTCCAACAAACAACATTATCTATTTATTTAGCTGAAGCAATCTGTGGCAAAATCCGATATTATTCATTTAGAATTGTGTTCAGCTGCAGAGAAAACAAAGAATTCTATGAAAACTGCAGTTTCCTTATATAGCAGTTATGTCTATTATCTCTCACCAGCATGTGGCTAAAATTTCTATTCACAGCCCAATTATTTTTTATTCTTTTGAAAATTCATTCACAAATATGGATTTAGTCTCTTTTATACATCAGGCATCACTCTGGCTACTTATAGTGATGGACAAAACAGACATTATCCAAGATATCTTTGAGCTCAGTTTCCCTGGCACCAATCTCTTAGAGTGTTCTGAGTCCTGCACAATTTCTTTCTGAGTATGTTATAATGGTTCCACAGAGGTGATTCTTTTCCTCCTCTGTCTCTGGCCACATGTCACAGTTTCTGTGATATCTGGATCCTACTCTGGTGATCACCTCTTGTATACGATTGTTGGATTCCTCAGGCTGATGTTGCTGCTTCCTTGTGGGCTCCACTTCTCTCCACGTTCTCTTCTGTTCCATTGATAGCAGGGAGGAGGTCCTTACCATATAACAGAGTTGAGAATAGGTTGCAGATTTTAACAAGACTTTACTGAATATTTGTGGATAACAGATGGTCATTATAACTGGACTTCTACAATTTTCTCTTTTAAGAACCTAAAAGCCCAATATGCTTAGTCCAGCTCCTGATAAATCTCTTCATGGCAGGCTCAAACTCATATCCACCACAAGGAGGGTGAAAAATGTCTAGACATCTATTTAGGCCAAATTACCAGGAGTCTTGGGAGAGAAGTTACTATCTACTTTTTATACTCTAGGAAAGACATCACCAAGCGATTTCCTATCCCAGAACAGGCTTCTTCTCAGAAAAGTCCGCTCTCTTTAATCACCACTCTCAGTGATGTCCTATCCCTTCTGGATAAAACAGAACAACTATACCACAATGCAAGAAACCAACATCAGTAACTTTTGGAATATTCAGTCATAAATAAAATCATATGTAAGACTTTAACAGTCTAGTCCAATTTCTTAATATTGCACTGTCTTCTGCTTGAAGTAAAAATTTTCACTTCATGTTCCTCCTGTAATCACTTTCAGCTCATACGCTGTACTCACCTGCTCAATCAAGAACACAAACAATAAAGTGAAAGCAGTCAGAGGCCGACCCGGTGGCTGCGTAGTGGTTAAGTTCGCATGCTCTGCTTCAGCAGCCCAGGGTTTGCGGGTTCGGATCCTGAGCATAGACACAGATGCGCACAGATGTTAGCTCAGGGCCAATCTTCCCCACTAAAAAAAAGTAAAAATAAACAAATAAATAAAAACAGTCAAAGATTTTAGGCAGATTGAAATATAAATTTATATAGAATAAAAAAACATTCATTCTTCTCTTCCCAATGTCCCGCTTCCCAAAAAATAGTTTTAAAAAAAATCACAGACACCTATATAGATACAACCATACATCATACTTTACAATACAAAACAGAATTTTTAGCTTCTCAGTTTTATATCAGGCTATTTCTGTCTTTCTCAAGGTATGTATGTAGGATCTCCCTGTATTTTTTTCTCCTCAAAATAAAAGAATAAAAAAATGTGTGTAAGGCACTTAATCTTACACGGCCAGAAATTATTAGTTATTTTAAATAACATCTTCTGATTGTTATTTAAATTATTTCTGTTATTAGTCTTAGCCAAATGTTCTGTTTTACTTATTCTCAATTGTAAAATATCAAATTTGTCTGGGACACACGTTATTGAAGTACGAGTGTTTCCAGCACCTCTCTCCCTCATCCTCAAGTGGAAGTTCTATTTTGGAGCACCGAGCACTCCCCAAATCTGCTTTACACTGATGCGCTTCTTTCTGTGGAATTTCTTAGGGTGCCAGATAGCTACTTTAAAGTTTGTAATATAAAACAAAGAGTAAGGAGAGAATAAGAGAAGAACAAATAATAAGAGAAGGTATGAGTGATGAAGGTTAGACAGGATAGGCGATTGGAGGACTTTGAAATGAGATAGGCTTGGATGTATCTGCCCTGTAAGGAAAGAAGGAAAAAAACGAAAGTAGAATAAGATGTCTACAGAGTCTCTTCAAGGAGAAGAAAATGCACAGAAAGAACCTAAATTATTTTGAAGTTATTTCTGCTTTCCATACTGTGTATTTTATACGCAGAGATTAGACCTCATGGGTCAACATTATATATCATATAATATAACATCCGGGAACATTTTTCAGCTAGATAATTTATAAATCATTTTAAATTTGGAACCATAGTTTTTTGCAAGATTGAGTCCAACACTTTCATCACATAGGGATAGACAAGGCTTGTAGGTTTCAATAAATTAGCTTGGTTCCACTTCTAAGGTAATGAAAATTCTAGAAATAAAATCCATGTCAGCCCTATTGGTCTAGTGGTTAAGATTCAGCACTCTCACCTTTGCAACCTGGGTTTGTTTCCTGGTGAGGGAACCACACCACCATCTGTCAGTCATCATACTGTTGCAGCTGCATGTTGCTGTGATGTTGAAAGCTATGCCACCAGTGTTTCAAATACCAGCAGAGTCACCCATGGTGGACAGGTTTCTGACAGGAGCTTCCACAATAAGACAGACTAGGAAAAAGGATCTGGCTACCCACTTCTGAAAAATTGGCCATGAAAACCCTGTGCATAACAACAGAACATTGTCTGATACAGCCCTGGAAGGTGACAGGATGGTGCAAAAAGACAGGGCAGGGTTTCACTCTACACACAGTTGCTAGGAGTTGGAATCAACTCGACGGCACTAACAACAAAAAATCTATGTGTTTCTCTGGATTCAGTTTAGGACTCTTTCTAATATATCAGCCTTATCTGATAATCACGTCTCTATCAATTGTAGTTAATAATAATATATTATATTTACATAGACTTTATCAATCATCAAAAGAATCTAAAACATTCTGATTATTTCTTTTGGATTTCATGAGATTCAACAGCATGTCATCTCAATTCTTCTTCTTTTTTTTTTTTTTTGTGAGGAAGATTGGCCCTGAGCTAACATCTGCCAATCCTCGTCTTTTTGCTGAGGAAGACTGGCCCTGGGCTAATATCTATGCCCATCTTCCTCCACTTTATATGGGACAACGCCACAGCATGGCTTGACGAGTGGTGCGTCAGTGCGCGCCTGGGATCTGAACCAGCAAACCCTGGGCCACTGCAGTGGAGCACATGCACTTAACCACTTGCGCCGGGCCGGCCCCTCAATTCTTTTCTCAGATTTTTTGCTTTGAATGGACTTTTTCCTCGAAAGGTAAATGCTGTTCATGACACGAGAGCTGACTTCTATACATTTCACTCATTTGGGTCAGGACATAGTAGCAACACTGATGATGTTGCCTGGAGCCTTGTCCTCAAGATAGTTCAGAACTGAAAGGGAATGCAGAGATCTGCTTTTCTCTTTTGAGCCCAAAGGAGGTTAGTTCTCAGTCTGTATTTGTGGTGGATGCTATTGGTGCCTTTGGACAACGAGAGCTGCCTCACAGGGAAGGATATCGCCTCCCTCCCCACCCATCTCCATCTCTTCCACAAATACCACACCACCTTCCCTCCCAAAGAACATGGCCAGGGAAATGAAGGGCATAGAGAAGCCAGTCCCCTTGCCTCAAGGTGACACCAACTCTGTGGTACAATTTGTACCTTAGGGCTTCCCCTGGGATCAGACTGAAACTACTCTCCATCTGTGCGAACTCTCATCCCAAATAAATATAAAAAAATCCCCATCTCAGGTTTTGTTTCTAGGGAAGCTGTTCTAAGACAGTATTCTTCAAAGAAATTTGCATGTAAAGGTATATATTTCACTTTATTTTGAAATGATAGCCACATTAAAAAATAATTATTTAGTTATATGATTTATTAATAATATTATTATTCTGAATTCAATTTTTTTTTGTGTGTGAGGAAGATCAGACCTCAGCCAATTCTCCTTTTTTGCTGAGGAAGATTGGCCCTGGGCTAACATCTGTGCCCATCTTCCTCTACTTTATATGTGGGACACCTGCCACAACATGGCTTGATAAGCAGCGTGTAGGTCTGCGCCCAGGATCTGACCCCAGGAACCCTGAGGTGCTAAAGTAGAGTGCACGAACCCAACCACTATGCCACTGGGCCAGCCCCTACTATTTTCCTTTTTAAGAACAATTTGTTTTGTGGCAGGCAAGGCACAGATTGAAGATCATATTCCAGAACTTACCAAAGTCATCAGACTCAGAAATCAGAATCACCAAGATCAGAATCCAGACCTCCCAAAATCTGACCCACCACTTTTTTTGTTTACAAATTTAAATTTGGCAAATAATTCCTGAATGACAGGCTAAGTGCTCAGCACATAGGAAATGCTCACTAAGTATTTGTTGAAGGAGCAGTACGTAATCAGTCAACAGGTATGTGGATTACGTTGCTATCAAGCTATGATTAAAGCAAAGAAAAGTAAGTAATTCACCTTGTTTGTCTTTTTCTTGAGAATTGAGTCAGCAATTTAACTTACTCTCTCTTTATCAGTTTATTGAACCACAAAACAAACAACTCTTTCTCTGCCTTTATTCACCTTTTCCTGAAGTAATTCCTTTCCATAGACATTCTTTCAACCAATAATAACTGACAATCAACTATGTGTCACTGACTATGCTAGGTGCTGGGGACACAGTGGTGAACATGGCTCACTCTAAAATAATGTCTCAAAGGAATCACTCATAATATTATGGCCATTTAGGATAGGACACACACATGGAAAATTCTGCTCTGTGTTTGTGCATGAAAATCAAGAGGATGATTAGTTCTGCATTTTTGTAAACCTGAAGAGTGGGTGACAAACCATATCCCACAGAGTCATCTTCTTAAATGTTCTTCCATCTCCAAGGCAACCAGATGGTTTTCTAGACTTTAAAGAACTTTTTCAGCTTAGATTCATCATATCCTCACCTAAAAACTTTGAGTATGAAATTAATCCCCATAATGGGCTTATGTATTCTTTTCTTCATATGGTACCTGTTTTGCATTTGAATATGGTAACTCAAGAGTATTTATAAGATGTTCACATAATCTTTTATATATTTATCTTCCACATATTCCCTACATGGATTTTTTTTAAACCAAGGGAAGCTATAAGACTCTTTTATATTTCTACTTATTTCCAGATAATGTGATCTTTTGATGTATTTCGGAGAATAACGCATGAATAGTATCAAAATATTCTAAGAGAGATGATTGTGTCTGAAAGAAAAGGTTTACCTTTACTTTTTTTTTTTTTTTTTTGTGAGAAAGATCAGCCCTGAGCTAACATCCATGCCAATCCTCCTCCTTTTGCTGAGGAAGACTGGCCCTGGGCTAACATCCATGCCCATCTTCCTCCATTTTTTATATGGGACGCCGCCACAGCATGGCCTGACAAGCGGTGCGTGGGTCCTCTCCCGGAATCCGAACCCAGGGCCGCCAGCTGCGGAATGCGCGCACTTAACCACTACGCCATCTGCCCTGACCTTTACTTTCTAAAGGTGCTGATAGATGAGATGTAACATAGCTTATTCCTTCAAATAAAAATAAACATTCCTGGGATTATCATGCTGTTATACTATTAAACATTTTTCAATGGACTCTGTTACAATAATTCCTAAAGTTTCTGTTCTCTGTGTTATGGCACTTAAAATAAGTACAAAGTAGACAAATTAGCATATAAATATATGATTCCTAATTTTTATCATTAAGTTTGGTAGAAGCTTTTCCTTTTTTTTTCTTGACTGAATTCAAACTACTGTTGCGTTGACTGAGACAATGGCTTAACACACCATGTGAAACAAAATTCATGAACAGAACTGAAAACTGTAAAATAAGAATAATTTTCTATAAGGGGAACCCACATAGATTGGCCAGGTATGTTTTTGTTCTTCAGTTTTATTATTAGGGCCACCAAAATTTATTTTCAACAATTTATGTCTACTTTAATTCTGAATACATCTAAGATTCTGATTATCAATTATATTTACTATGCTTGATTTAAACTAATTTAGTCACAGATGCTGAAATTTCAAATATTTGGAAGGTATTCTAAATTTTAGGTCAATAAATACTAAAAAAGTCAGGATATATGCTTCTTTTACAAAGGAATGGATATTAATTTAGATAGTTGCAGGCAAAGATATAAATATGTAATACAGATTCCTCTGCCTTTTAAAAATCAAACAAATTGCTTCTCGGCCTTTTGGCTAAGATCAAGTGTAAAAATCAAATGAAATTTGAACAAAACCCAAATTTAATAGAATAAGAGGCACAATATTCTTCCCAACATCTCAGAATTTGTCACTGGTAATAAGGTATATATGTAGGATAGAGATTTGCTTAAATTTCTTCAAGTTACCTCTGACTCCAAGTTACTTCTATTGAATTGGTTCAGCTGATAGACTATGTCCTCTTCTTGGGTTTGCTGTCCTATTTTCCTGAAGTATTCACATTTGGCATCTCCCTTATTTCTTTATTCTCCCCCAAACCACCAAAACAAGAATATAAAATCATAGAGGATATAAAAATATAGAGGATATAAAAAAGTAAAGATTGAGAAATCCCCCTTCCAAATAGAAATTTTGTTATTGACATCCTTTTTTAAGCTACACTGTCACCACATATTTCTCCCTGGTTACCTTTAGTACAAGATTGCAGTCTTCTTTTATTCTGCCTCCTTGTCTTTCCATCCATATTTCTATTTCTATCCATGGTAAAATTCTTTGTGTAAGAGCATGGCTGTCTCGTTCTTTCTCTTTGTGTTCAACATTTATAATTCTTTGGCTTCCCTGAATACTCTGCTCCTTACTAATACCTTCCCATTTCCTAATCTGATTTCTATGTTGTATGAAAGGATCTCCTTTCACTATGGATGCTAAAGGGTACAAATCTTTCTTTTCTGCATTGCAAGATAGACAGCAGTTGGGTCCACGAGCAGAGCTCAGCAAAACAGGTACTCTTTTCCAGATTTTCCTCAAAAGAATGCCATAATATCAAGGGGAACGGTTAGTGGCCATATTCTCCAGCAAAGAAGACAATATTCTGTTCACAGTGTTGTCTCTAAAATAGTTACTGCGTTTCCAGACCATGGCCCTGTGGAGTGTTCTCGGTGACTTCATGCTCCAGGAATTCTATAAACAGCCAAGAAATCATTCTCTTTCAGGTCAGAAGAAAAATATTTGTGATATGCAGGATCAGAGAGTAGAATACTTGTCTAAATCATCTAAAGAAAATCTTTGATAAATGCACAACAAAGAAAAGAGAAGTTAAAATGGGGCAAGATGTAATACAGTCTTTCTTTAACTCCTAATCTGTAGGTAAACTATAGATAACATCCACTTTTTGTTCGCTCAACATTTCAAGACATGTGTAATCAATCCCCTGTATTAAATTTCCTCTGAAATACAAAGGGTGAACTATGTTTTCTTGATTAACACTGTTATAGAAAACCAAGTAATCTAAGTGTATGCAAGCTACTGGTAAACCTTTTTAACATATATCCTCTGGATATTTAATTTAGGGTAGCATTTGTATTCCCATTTTTTACAAATCTGTGATGATTTTTTAAAACTGTGTTTACTAATTTTTTAGTAAGGTTAGGGGTGTACAACCTCTGTAATTAACAGGGTGTAAAATGTATTAAATGCACCTGACTTTATTTGAAGTTTCTTTGGGAGCTGGAAAAATTCTGTTCCTTGATATATTATCAGAGGCCTTTAGATGTATATGTGCATCTATTGCGGCTTTGCTCATTTAAGGTGCTATCCTCTCCTCTTCTCATTGCCCAAATTATTACATTTTCCAAATTTATATCTGCATCAAGGGAACATATGAATGATATAGTACCATGTATTATTCTAACACTCTAGTGCTTTTTTGTTAGTTGGAAATGCACTTATTATGATGCAATGTAAAACAACTAGTTCAGCTTATTTTATGAATTTCCTTGCTGAGAGTTTCAATGTCTGATTGTGCATAGAAGAAAGATATTGTTTTTTTGCTACAGAAGAATAATACAGAATTAAAAAAGAAGACTCCAGAAACATTACTTACACAGTTGAAGTACAAATAATCTTCTATTTTATTTGTCCCAAAATAAAATAGAGACAATTTGTCCCAAAGTATCTATAATTTATGGCCTGAGAGTAATTAATTCTTTTTCCCCATGTTTATTAAAGTGACAGACACTTGGTTTCAGACAAACATAGGTCATTTACAATAAGTTTATTCTTAGAATTGGTCTTTAATGGTGCAGTTTTTAACAACTTTTTTTTAAAAAAACTTTTAAGAGGTGATTTAACGGAAAATTGAGAGAAGCTTCCTGGAATGCTTAAATGGGTAACATTTAAAACTTTGTCCTTTAGAAGATTCTTTGAGGGCAAAAATCATTTAATCTGACCACTTCTTTGATGTTTGAGGTCCTTTCTAAACTTCCTAGGCACACAGTATTTCTATCTCCATGCCCATACCATTTCAATGATGAGAAACTCACTAAATCCTATGTAATATATTCTAATCTTTTTTTTTTTTTCTGAGCAATTATTTATCTCCTTGTGACTTTCATCTCTTTAGGCAAAACAAGTTGAAATTTTTTTCACATGAAAGCTCTCCAAATATTTGAAGAAAGTCAAGTTAACCAAGAAAGAACAGCAAAAAAAGGAAGAAATATATGAGACAAAAAATGTTGAGTTCTCAAGATTTTTTATGGGAATCTATATCATGCCCCTGAAATAAATCTTAAACACATTAGAAAGGTTTTTCACAGATATACGCACCCATTCAGGCTCTGTGTGAAATGGATAAACTTCAGGGAAAGAGAGAAAACAAATTGAACTGCTCTTATTAAAATTCGCTGAACTAAACAACTAATCAAATTGCCAGCCACACACACAAAAACTCTCAGATGATTCCTATATTTACAATTGAGATAAAGTAAAGTAAGCACCACCTAACCACTCATTGTGCGAGAAAGTGGGCACATACATTATTTCCAAAGGACCAGTCACTGAGTTTACATTGGAAAAGATCATTTTCCCACAACACTAAGTTTAGGTTTGTATACAACAGTGGTTTTACAGGCGCTGTCCTTGCGTTACCGGGTGAGTGGATCGGTTTCCAGGTTCTTGGTTCGGCATCGCAAAAGAATTTGTGACCGAACACACAAAGAAGAGTTCAAAGCAAAAAGGGATTTATTTGCAAAGTGAAAGTATACTCCAAGAGAGGGAGCAGGCAGGCTCAAGGTGAGCGACTGCGCCAAGGTTTGGGTGGCTCGTGGATTATATAGGTTTGTTCATTTGTGAGGAGAGGGAAAAGAAGGGGGTTTGAAGGGATTCTACCCATCGGCTTCTTGTCCCCTCCTCCATGTCGGGAGGGGGAGTTTTTCTCCTTAGATGGTCCTTGGAGGAACTGTCATGGCTTCTATAGCTCGCAAGGGGAGTTAAAACTGCAATGTCAACTTATTATGATTTTAGTATAATAAGGGTGAGGTTAGGGTAGAGCAGGTGGAAACTAGCTATGTGCATGTCGGGCTGCAAAACAGGACATTGTGGGTGTTGAAGGGTGCCCATCCCAGTATGTTTCTTCCTTTTTGGTTTGTCAGCTTTTATCCCTTCCCCTGCTCATGTCTGACTTACTACCTACCTACAAAACTCGGCCTAGTCTCATTAGCATCACCTGGGAACTGGGGCACTGTAAATTCTCAAGCCTTTCAGCAAATTCCACTAAATCCAAAACTCAGGCTGTGGGGCCCACAGGGTTTTAATAAGCCCCCCAGGTGATTCTGAAGCCTGGTATAATTTGAAAACCATTGGTATAGAATATAATCCTCTCTAAATTTTAGTTATATTTGCAGCTTTATAAAACAGCACTGGTGCTACCAATATTAAATCCAATTGATATTTAATCACATAAATGCTGAACATCATCAATCAAAATGATAAACAGAGAATGTAAAATCTTGGCTTTTCTAATATCCATGGCAAAAAATTACACTTCTTCCTTCTTCTTCCCTCCTTTATACTGTCCCAGAGAAGGGTCAGAAGCAAGGGAAAGAAATTTCTGGCCCAGTTCTTCCAGGAACTATCGACTTCCTTGAGTATAGTGTTGCAGTAGTGTGGTAAATTCATCATCAATGATTCAAAAGATAATGTTTATGTGACATGCGGATAAACTTTTAAAAAGTTGTTAGTTATTTATTTGTGTTGTTCATATTCATTTGTGTTGATTATAAGTGTTCATTTATATTTTTGCACCTCGTTGCTATTTATCGACTTCTTGGTAAATTATTCAGTAATATTCTCTATCACAAATTCTCTCTTGGTTTGTTTGGTCTAGACTAGATTCCTTCTAAGAGAATTCTTGTTCCAATGACTGTATCTCTGAATCTAATTGATTTTATATTGCCTTTTAAACATTTCTGCTCATTTTGTTTTATAATTTGTTGCTCTTTTATTAGTGGAACCATCCCTGCATTTATTTTGTTGAACATCTTAAATATACTTATTCTGAAGACTTTGAAATATCCCATAAATCTCATCTTATCAGGAATGATTTCATGTTCAAATTGTCAGGATTGTTGGCTGTTTTCCTAACCAATATAATTTTTCATGTTTTGGAGTTGTTACTTTCTGGGATCACTTCCATTGATATATTTTGAGAGCAAGTATCATTTAATCTGGCCACTCCTTTGTTGTTTGAGACCCTTTTTAAACATCTTAGCTACATAGTAGTTCTATTCCCATGCTTACACTATTTCAACGATGGGAAACTCACTAAATCTTCAGGAATATTTTCCAATCTTTTTTTGTTTTTTTGAGCAATAATTTATCCCCTGTGTTTTCTACGTTTCTTTCCTTTTTTCCTTCCATAACCACCCTTTCATGGCCAACTGTGTTATGGTTGCCCCCAGCACTCCTGTGCTCTTCCCTGTCATTCCAGATGGCACTTCACAGCTCCTGCCTACAGTGGCGTTGGGTTTACAATAGACCCAATCAAAAAGCCGGCCGGCAGCTCGGTCCACCTCCTGAGCGTGGCTATGCATTGGTCCTTCTGCTTTACTGGGCCAACAGCTTACTAGAATCTGCGTTAGGTCATTGGAAACAGTTGTTTTGTTTTGTTTTTTATCAGACTTCTCTTTCACAGTAAGAACACATACGCAGGCCCTGTAAATATCTTTTCTGGCTCACTTCCGCCTTTGAAGTAGTTTTAGTTTCTTTATCCTGCAAATGCCAAATTCTGAGCTCCCACCATATGCTCCATGACCCTGACCCAGGCTGTACCTCAGCTTCAGCACTGCTTCCCTGTTTACAGTGTTGTTCCATCATTCAGCCCATAAATATGTTTATCTTTGTTCTTAATATCACTTTGGCTACTTGGTTGTCTGTTTCATACTTTAGCTATCATTGCTATGTATTTAAACCATAAGGGATGTATCAAAGAAAAAAAAAACATCTTAGCTGGAAGTTCCTTACTCTGAATTTTCAAACTTGAGTCATGACTTTCCATGGAAAACCACTAGGCAGACACTAAATCCCTAGGTTAATGGTTATGTTCAGCAGCAAACTGTAGGAGATGAGTCAGAAGCCAAGCTGACACTTGAAATATGGAGATATTCAGGCCTCAGGAGGACAAACAGGGCTGAGGCAGCACCTGGGACCATCTGCTGTGTGGTCAAGAGAGAGCCACAACAGCAACAATTACAGCTAATGACAGAAGTCTAATATCTCAAAGCTCATTAAGAATATGCTATGGAAGTAAGGGGAAACTAATAAGAAAAAAGAATCTCTATACATCAATAGCGCAGCTGCCAAGATAATTCTCTGGTCTGTCTTCAGTCACGAGATGTGGACACATAATGTCAAATGCCCCTGATCTGTGAGTCATCGCAGTCTATCAGTAAGGCCAAATCACAGCAGTAGACTCTGCCTTATGGCTCTATTACTCCATGTTGTTGTGGCTGCTGTCATTGTTTGTGCTCAACATTCTTGTCTCTTATGGTGTTCTAGTTAAAGCTATGTATTTTCAGTGAGTATCCGTAAGACCACAGTGGTTTAAAGATGCTTTAGGGCAGAAAATTTAAAACTAGTTTTATACTTGGAGACTTGTGACTCTTTGTCTTGGTTTAAAAAAGACTGCCAGGAAGTTATAAACCATTACTAATAAACTAATCCAGCAAAATTCAAGAGATAATATTTTAAGATTGATTCAGAGAAAGGCACTCAATATTTTCAGATCAAACACTTTTATAAACAACATGTTTTAAACAGCGTTGTGTTGAAATGGATTTCTTTGGACTTCAATTTCATGTTTGAGATAATAACAAAGGCAATTTCCAGCATATTGATCCCAAGAATAAAATATTTGCAAGAGAAAATTTTTGAATCATGCACTTATTTTGATTGACAAATTTATCCTTTTTATATTATGTGTCTGCATTTGGTAAATCTCTCCAGCGGCATTCCAGTATCCTCAACCATTTTGAATTTTCTGAATGGCAAAAACTAGAAAAGATTCAAATCTATTGTAAATTTTGTCAGGAGGGATAACCTCCAATTCTTGCTTATGTATAGGAATTAGCTTATCAGATACGTTCTCTGAGTGTGGGTTTGAGTGTGATTTCTTCAGCTTCAATATATAGTATACTTTAAAAAATATAACTTTTACTTCTTCAGATTACAATACTGTTATTGCAATGAATATCCTTTCAAACTTTGAAGAAAGATAATCGCATGAGTGAAAGCAGATGAGGGTATCTTAATCTTATTTCTTGCCGAATGCTAAACAAGGAAGGTTTTGTAGAGTCACAAACTCTTGCACAGCTAGGATGTTCATACAATAAAGAGTGATGAAGCTTTTAGCAAATTGGAGATGTCATAACACCAGAGGGCATTAAAATAATTTTAAAGAATGTACATATAAATTAAAACATATTTGTAGGCATTACTAGGCCCTCAGGCTGCTGATTTTATCCCCAATTCTATTTAAAATCTTTTGCTTTGAATTATTTTTTTATATTTACTCTCATTAAAAATTGGTGGAGGGGCCGGCCCAGTGGCACAAGTGGTTAAATGTGCGTGCTCCACTGCGGCGGCCCGGGCTTCGCCAGTTTGGATCCCGGGCGTGCACCAACGCACCACTTGGCAAGCGACGCTGTGGCGGCATCCCATATAAAATGGAGGAAGATGGGCACGGATGTTAGCCCAGGGCCAGTCTTCCTCAGCAAAAAAAAGTGGAAGATTGGCAGATGTTAGTGCAGGGCTGATCGTCCTCACAAAAAAAAAAAAAAAATTGGCAGGGCCAGCACGGTGGCATAGTGGTTTAGTTTGCACACTCCACTTTGGCAGCCCGGCAGTCCACGGGTTCAGATACCAGGTGTGGGCCTACACACCACTCATCAAGTCATGCTGCGGTGACATCCCATATATAAAGTAGAGGAAGACTGGCACAGATGTTAGCTCAGGGACAATCTTCCTCACCAAAAAAAAAAAAAAAAATGGGTAAGACTTACCTAAGAAATTACAAGGAACATTTTGTATCATTCAAACTGTATCATTAACACTGTTAATTTACTATAAGTCTATGAATCTCAGATTATTAATTATCCTAAAAAGTTGTATATAGGAAGGACTGATCTCCTCCAATTCAAAATAATGGTGTCTCTTAATCCTACATTCCAATAAACTTATGATGATTTATGATATTTTCAAATTTTATTGATTTTTAAATAATTTAGGTGTATTTATCAATTATCATAACCAACAGCAAAGCATATTAATTTCTTCCTTCCTGATAGTGTGTTTTTATTATTATGAGCCCACGTATGCTTAAGATGCAACTAAAGTTATTACTGTTTTGGGCAGTGGTTCACCAGTGTTTAAATGTAGTGGTCTAAATAATCCCATCTAGAGGATTTTCTTTTACAACTACTTGCGGGTGCATTTTTACAGCTAAAATCTCAGTCAAGAAGAAATGATACTCTTAATCAAGTTTTTTCAAATGTGGACCTTAAAGAGATTCTCATATGGTCAAGATAGTCAAATCATAATATTTGCCATTTTTGTACTTCACGTGTCATCCTGTGTTCTCTGGTGTTAGTGACTTGCACGTTTTTCACGTTCAAGTACCCATTTTATTTATTTATTTTTATTTATTTATTTATTTATTTTTCCCCCCAAAGCCCCAGTAGATAGCTGTATGTCATAGCTGCACATCCTTCTAGTTGTTGTATGTGGGACGCGGCCTCAGCATGGCTGGAGAAGCGGTGCGTCGGTGTGCACCCGGGATCTGCACCCTGGGCCACCAGCAGCAGAGCGCGTGTACTTAACTGCTAAGCCACGGGGCCGGCCCCAAGTACCCATTTTAAAAGTAAAAACAAGAACTACAAATTCAGGCTCCCAACAGATAGGAGGAAATTGTTTGTAGTCTTTATAAAATAAAGAGCTATATAAATGATAAAAGCTACTGCTAACACATTAATATTTGATATGTATTTTATAATCAAAACAGACTTTATATAAAATATTCATTTTATACATTCTAATACATTCATTAGAAAGAATATTTAATCCATTTTATAACACATTCATTAGAAATAATATTCATTTAGTCTGGAAACAACTTTTGGTGGAGGCATAGATTCATTAGCTTATCAAAATAACTTGCAAACCATTTGCATGTTAACAGAGAGATTTAGTATATCACAATATTTATTAAATCATTCAGTCTCCTTTTAATAAACAAATGTTTACTCATTACCTGCTGTAATAAAGTGTTTAGTTTCCAGGTGTTTGATATCACTGTTATAAGAAAACTGGAATCATTTTTTTTCTGTCTTTCAATAATATCTTCATTTATTAAACAAATTTTCACTTTTTGTCTACTTTGTACTAAGCATTTGTGTTTGTTTCTTAGGACTATAACAAAGTATCACAAACTGGGTGGATTAAAACAACATAAATTTATTCTATCACAGTTCTAGAAGCTAAAAGTCCAAAATCAAGGTGATGGAAGGGCCATGCTCCACCTGAAACCTGTGGGGGTGAGTCCTTCCTTGCGTCTTCGTACTTTCTGGTGGTTTGCCAGCAATCCTTGGTGTTCCTTGGTTTGCAGCTACTGTACTTCAACCTCTGCTTCTGTCATCACAGGTGCTCTCCCCTCTTGTGTCTCTGTCTCTTCTCTTCTTATAAGGATACCAATTATATTAAATAAGGTCCACCTCTATTCAGTATCATCTAAACCTAATAACATCACAAAGACCCTATTTCCAAATAAAGTCACATTCATGAGTACTGGGGATTAGGACTTCAACATATCTTTTTTGGAGTCACAATTCCACTCATAACAGTCTATCCTATGGCCTCCCAAATTCATATCTTTCCTGTGTGCAGAATACATTCACCTAATCACAATATTCCCCAAAGTCGTGAGACATTCTATCATCAACTGTAAGTCTAAAATCTCATCTAAATATCATCAACTCAAAAAGTCCCAAATATCATCACCTCAATCATCTAAATCAGTTATGAGTGAAACAGTGTATGAATTCCTCTTTGTCCATGGAAAACAAATTATCTGCTCCCAAAATACAGTGGTAGAGCATCCATAAGATAGACATTTCCATTCCAAAGGGGAGAAATTGGAAGGAATAAAGAGATCTCAGTCTCAAGCAAGAGGACAACTCAGTAGAGCAAGTTCCATTAGGTTTCAGGGCCATAGAATAATTATCCGTGGCTCAGTACTCTGTCCTCTGGACAATTGGGATGGCAGCCCAGCTCTTTGGGTCCACCAGGGTCACCACCTCTCACTCTCTCAGGGTCTCACTCTCTCAGGCCCACCCTTGGCTGAGGCCTCTGCATCATCGCTCTGCCCTCAGAGTCATTCTTCCTTCCTTCACCTCATCTTTGTCCCTTTCAGTCCAGGGTGGTAGTGTTTCTGTTGGTATAAAATTCTCAAAACCTTGTCTTTCTCTTGCGCAGTTCACAGAGTCCAAGCAATCAGACAAGAGGGTATTCTACAGATCTTTCCTGGGTAACTGCATTACTATTCCTGGCTTCTGCTGACATGCTTGTTTGCATCCATGAGTCATACAGATAAACTCTTTGCAAGCGATTGTCCAGCCACAATCTTGGTGTTCTCTCCAGAGCATGCTTTCTCATTTTTTGTAATATGAATAGGCTGAGAATTTCCCAAATCATCAAGTGTTGGTTCTTATTTGCTTAATAGTTTATTGCTCAATTTATCTCCTTCCCCTCACATTTTACTGTAAGTAGTAAGGAGAAACCAGGCTGCACCTTCCACACTTTGTTTGAAAATTTCCTCAGCTAGATATCCAAGTTCATCACTTACAAGTTCCACTTTCCACTCAAAACTAGAACATAATTCAGCCATGTTCTCTGCCAAGGATCTCCTTGGCTCCAGTGTCCGATAGGATGTTGTCACTGCCTTCTACGACTGACTTAACCAGAAGGAACTTTAACATCAATATTTCTGCAACAATCTCTTCAAGGAAATTTAGGCTTTTCCTATTTTGCACTTCAAAATTTTTCTAGCCACTACCCACTACCCAGTTCCACATTTTCAAGTATTTATTCCAGCATTCTAGTAGACAATGGGATAAAATTTAAAAAATAAATTTCCCACATGGATCTTACATTCTAGTCTTTCTCAGTTCCCTAACTCAATTGCTCAATATAGCATAAGGATATAGTTACTGCAAAAACTATTCAAAACTGTCTTAAAATAGATAAAAACCTTATTCCTGGAAAGAGAAACTTTTTTTATTTTATTAAGTATGGTAATATTATTAATAATAGCTACCATTTTTTTAATGCTCATTGTAAGCCAAATACTAGACTAAGGGCTTTACGTAGTTTATATTATTTAATTAATATTCACACTGTTATGATGCAGGTATCATTTCTTGCATTTCAGAGATGAGTAAACCGAAGCTCAAGGAGTTAGCTATTTTGCTCAAAATTACACACCTATTAATTTTTGAAATAAGACTCTTCCTTTTGAGTCTCTTCCCTTAAGAAAAAGCAAGCGAAAAAAGTAGAAGAAACATTTTTACAAAGATGTTTTAAAAAACTAATTAATAATCTATTATGTTTCTCTAGAAAATGAGAAATGCAAATCTCCTCTCTACTGCCTCACAGAGAAGGGAAAGAGGCAATGAAAAATTTTTGGATCCAAAGAAAGAACAGATAACATTATAGAAAGAGTAAGATCATGGAAGAAATTCCATTTCAAACCAATGATTGAGAGTGGAAAATAAAGCCAACACCTCCATGAGTCCATCCCAAGGAGAAGGTGTGCAGCAAACACTTTCAGTGCTTCACCCCTTTAATTCCTTACGATTCGCATGTTCACCAGATCTTGTGTTCTCATTCCCTAATATTATGCTTCCAAGAGCCAGTCTCTGAGTCTAATTGTGGAAGGGCTATATTCAGGCTGCCAGATCCTGCTTTCTCTGCAGGCAATAGAAGCCGAGTGCCTGGGGGATTGTGCCCCTCCAGGGCTAGTCTTAGTCAATGATGACTGACTCCAGGAGTAGTACATATAGGCAAGCTCTCTCCCCTACCAATCACTCAACCCTGAGGTGTGAGGTCTCCAGTGCTCCTCTCTACGTAGGATTGAACCAAAATTACCTTTTGTGGAACTTTGCTTGATAGTGACTATTTACCTGATCCCTTTTGCTTTCCTGTCCCATTTTTTCACTCTTCTTCCAGATTTTTCCTGGAAACACTTTCTGATAAATCAGTCTTACTTGATTTCTCATGTTGAATTCTACTTCTGAAGAACCCACCCTAAGACAGTGAGTAAGATTGCCTATGTATACCAGGCAAGGGTGACAAAGAGTACAGAAAAGAAAGAACGTCTGATTGATTGTCTTCTCTTGTATTACGGCTGGCTGAGTTTATCTTTGTTTCTTTCAGTTCAGATACTATGAAAACAATCATAGCGAAGGTACCAACTACTCAGACTTGATTGTGAGACTGTTGAATCATTTTTCATATGAAAAGTATTAATCATATTACTGGCAGACTCACCGTGGGTGGGAAGGCCTTAATAATTGCTAATATGTGTTAGAGTTAAAAAAAATTTTTGAATCAATAGACTGCTCAATGAGCAGAGTAACAATGTTAAAAAAACCATAATTCATAATTCTAAATAGTAAGCATAAACCATTACATATAAAATAATGCTAATAATTTCATAATATCAATGAGAACAATGGTAATTTGTATTTCAGCCAAGGTATCTGTGGCAGCCATGGAGGTGTGCCTCTCATATCTCCCTTCAATAAAGAACTTGCTGAGAGCCATGTAGTTATCTGACAGCTCAGACTGCAGTATTCATGCCAAGGCCATGCATGTGTGAGATTTTCACTGACAAAGTATGGCAGGGGTACCAGATGTCTGGTCATTTCCACCCAAGTAGGGGGTGGGCTCCCTCCAATGGGCAATCTTCCCCCTGAGGTTCTCCACTGACTTGGTTGAGAAGTTCTCATAGATGAACTGCAGTCTGAGGCACCTGTACTGAATCCTGTTTTCCTCCACCTCTCTGCTGACAGGTTGCATACCTGCCTTACACTGTAAAGGCTTTCCCTGTCCACTCCTACACCCTCTCCCCTTTACCTGTCACAGGTGTTTCCCCCTCAAAATCTTTTACACTTCTATTTCTTTCCCACATCACCCAAACTGTCAGAATATTTATATCCAATTTAACTACAGCTAACTTTATTTATAGGTCAAGTTCCACATGCAATCAATGTCCTCCCTCCTACTAAATTAGAAAAGTTAATGCTCAATTAAAGGTTGGCAGCACGTATATGGCGGTATTGAATATTTTCGTATATTCAGATTAAACATGGATCCAGAAGTTTTGGTGAGAATTCACACTGATGTGTTCTTTATATGGTCTGGCTGATACTAAATCAATAAGTACATCATAAACAAAAGAGAGAAAAGTAAAATGTCAGCTTGGGAGCATCCATGGATGGATTCCTAATGTAGTATTTGGCTGCTTTTGATTGGGGGAGGTATTTCTTCCTGTCCTGTTGAAGAATTTGGATATGGTTTTTAGTACACCCTATAAAATGTCTTTGGTTTCTATGTCCAAAAAATAATGAAAATAAAATGTTAGGAAAGTGTCAGACTCCAAGCAATCAAGCTATGTGTGGTAAGAAGTTACTTCTTAAGCGTTTCCATCTTCATAAGAAATCTTATTCTGAACATTAAAATTCATGATAACTTGACTCTTAAGTAACAGATTCAGGAGATTTTAGAAAATGAATATATCACTCATAGGCACCACTTTAGCAAGTCATTTAAAGTCATAAAAAATTGTCTTTGCTGGTATTATCAGTGTCATAAGGAAATGATATCATCTCATCTTTCATGTCATAACTCAGGGGAACACCTTTACCCTTGTCAGACAGCTCACTTCAATATATTTTCTTTAACTGAAGCATTTTTTAAAATATGTTTTAGATTTTCTCTAACTTTAAATCTTGTGTAAATATACATTAATTCACTGTTCCTCCTCAAGAAATTTAAGAAGAGAGAGAGAGAAAAAAAAAAACAAATAATATCTGACCAGACTTTTCCTCAAGGACTAGTATTCTCTTATCTTTACCTTTTCCTACATTATTCACAGTTTATGGTTTTCCTATATACTGAAATCACCAAAGATTTTTTTATATAGTTGAGTATGTGATGAAAAAAATATATTTCTATATCAGCCTTATAAGAGGGTAACAAATATTCATTCTTTAGATTATTAAAAATAATAAAAATCTGCTTCTGTTAGATGAATGATATTTATCTCTATAATTAAACTACAGGTGAGTATTTTAATATATTTACAATATTTAAAAAACACTGGCAATTTTATTTTTTTATTCTATCATGTTTGCATTCTTTTCTAAGAGAATTAAATTTTTGTTCTAAGTATCTTTATTGCTATGATAAAAATAATCACAACCTTAGCATATGCTAGTACCTCATTTCTTAGAAATTCTATTGATTTTGAAGATTTAAACATTGTTAATAATAATATAATTTTAAGTGAGTTGAAGTATTTTGAAAGCAGTTTGATTGTGAAAATTGTTTAAATTTAAAACATATGTGTGTTTTATTCTGTCTCTTTCTCTCTGTGTCTCTTTGTCTGCTTATAATTTTATTTGTGATTCAAAAAATTAAACTACAAGTTCCTTAATTTTAATGGACTTTTGAAGTATTACCATCTTTCAGCAGGGGCAATATTTCCCAACAACTTCATAAATACTGCTTTTGGTCCTACAATATACTTCCTTAAATTCCTTCACACTTTAATGAATAAATTCATAAATATCTTAGTGTTATGAGTGTCTTCCTTACCAAAGAGTTTATATTGTTTATTACTATGGTTATAAAAAAGAGAGGAAGAAAAAAGGTGTAGTGCATGGAGCATGTAAGCTAAAAATGGTATACAAAAGCAAGCTAAAATCGTAAGTATTGTGTTCAACATAGTCAATAAAATGTCATTGAGCACTTACTATTTATCTAGACTTAAGCTGAGTGCAGAAGATAGAGAAATATGGCATATTCACAGATCTCATAGTGTTTATATGTTAAAAAAAATTACAGGACAAAAATGCCAAGTAGGAAAGGAGAGATAAAAATAAAAAATTATTACAGGAGAATAGGAAAGAAAATTCACTCTTCCTTCTTCATACATTCTTTCTTCCTTTCTTCCTTATATTTGGCTATAGTTCTCAAGATTTGTTATGAATATAATATTTTATTGAGAAATCAGTTTACAGTGGATGTATTCTGTTATTGGATTATCAAAATAGTCCCCATTATCACTGACTACATAATTTTTTAGCACTGATAATGATAAAGGTTCTGTTATTTTATTTTTGTCCTTACAACGAATGTGAACTTGTTTAGAAGACATTCTTTAGCAGGGCTTGGCAGGGGAATATCTTACCCAAGGTTTTGTCCAACTACTGATATTATGAGGTTACAGATTTGTTCAAAAGTTTGCTTCATAATTTAAGGAGATAATTCAAATAATTCAAGATCATTTGGAGACAATAATTCCATCTCTAAGAATGCATCAGACTAATATCACTTAACAAACTCTCTAGTGCAAGGGATATATCTTCAGCATTTAGTTTATGGTCTATCAAATAATGGATGCTAAATGGAATGGTTACATGCATTAATGAATAAGTTGTTGAACACCAGAGTTGACCTTCTTGACATTACTCTTTAGTTCTTATCAAGAAATTAATGCTAAAATCTCTGATTTTTTTCAAGAATTAACTTCTTATATATTTATTACACTAGAAGGCAATAATACTTTCTTTGAACTAATCTATTAGTAAAGTCACCCTTCCTTTACATTTGTGAGTATAGCTTTCTCAAGCTTCAGTAGCTAAACCTAGCTGTCTGGAATGTGTGAAACTAACATGTGAATTTTCATATGACATCACTCTAGATTTGTTGAAAGCTTCTAACTATCACAAGCTGTACAAGGCAAAGAGAAAGAGAAAAAAAATGAATGAGAACCCTTTCCTTGGATGTGCTGAAATACCAGAAATAGAGTTTTAAAGGGAGATGAGAGCTTAGACATTATCTGGTTAAAACATCATTCTACAACACAGAATAGTGAGATCTGTGGAGGTGACTAATTCAGTTTCTTTGAGCTGGCTCCAGATCGTGGATTAAATCCACGATCACCTTGCCCAGATAGTGTCTCTTCACATTCAATTAACTCCTTTCCACTTTTGTCCTTCCACATTGACGTGTCCTGGTAGTTTTGCTTGTTCTGCTACAACAGTTTCTTACTATCCAATCGTCTGGAAAATTAAAGTTACTTTTTTCTAGGTTTTTCTTGCTTTTATAAACTATTTTTTTTTTTTTTGCTTTTATTTAGTAGAATAACAAAGATTATTCTGGATTTGGATGTGCTTTACAGAGAGCCATTTAACTATTGCCCTCTTTGACGGTTCATTAGGGTTTAGATTTTTAGGAGGTTCTTTTATATGTTCTGTCAACAAGTAACTTTCTTTTAAAGTTTATATTTTTTAAAGGATTTTTTTTTTTTTTTTTTTTTTGCAGGGAAGG
Source organism: Ceratotherium simum simum (assembly GCF_057802395.1). Taxonomy (NCBI): domain Eukaryota; kingdom Metazoa; phylum Chordata; class Mammalia; order Perissodactyla; family Rhinocerotidae; genus Ceratotherium; species Ceratotherium simum. Next base: position 26,244,910 of record NC_141907.1, on the reverse strand, counting down.
ATTTGCCCTGAGCTAATGCTAATGTCTGCTGCCAATATTCCCCCCCTTTTTTTTCTTCTCCCAAAAGCCCCAAGTATGTTAGTATATTCTAGTTGTAAGTTCTTCTAATTCTTCTATGTGATCTGCCGCCACATCCTGGCAACTGACAGACGAGTGGTATGGTTCTGCCGGGAAATGAACCCGGGCCGCTGAAGCAGAGAGTGTGGAACTTTAACTGCTAGGCCATCAGGGCTGGCTCTCAAAGTTTCATTTTGAGTCGTGGTCAATCAGTTGGCACAACGTAAATGGAAACTTTTTAGGAATAGATTAGTAATCAATAAAAAATAAAGCACACTACTATATGAACTAAATAACATCATTAACGAAAGTATAGTTATAAAAGCATAAAAAATTTCTCAGAGAAAAATACTAAAGAAAAACAGATGAATCATATTTACTATATTTTGTTAGGCTATCCACAATTTTGTTGGGATTTCAAATGCATATGTATTAATTTTTGAATCATTAAAATTTAAAGAAGTGAACAAAATTCAAGTCAACTCCATCACAAAGAGAGTCACCATGGTTTTTTTGGGTATTTATAAATAATCTCTTTGTAAATATATGTTTAAAAAGCTAAATTCAGGCCGGCCCTGTGGCTTGGTGGTTAAGTGCGCGCGCTGCGATGCTGGCGGCCCGGGTTCGGATCCCGGGTGCGCATCGAGGCACCACTTCTCTGTCCATCCTGAGGCCGAGTCCCACATACAGCAACTAGAAGGGTGTGCAGCTATGACATACAACTATCTACTGGGGCTTTGGGGGCAAAAAATAAAATAAATAAAATCTTTAAAAAAAAAAAAGCTAAATTCAAATTGCAGGCTCAATTTAATACCCTGAATTTTTACTGAGCATTATATTTACTGTGCATTATATTAGCATGCGGTTAACAATGTTTCACAAATTTAATTACGACTCATGGCAGGTTTTGTTATATGATGTACTATTATTTGTGAGGGTGTCCTGTTTTTCCCTGGCTTTGTGTTTCTTTGCAGGAGGAATTTCTATTACGGTACCTCTTCTCACTTATTGCTCCCACAAATTCAAGATTTTGAGAGAAAGAACAGGGCCTGTGTGACTCAGCAACTTATGGGATATCTCTTGATATCCACCTGACTACACATATTACCTATTGTAGTCTTCCTTTTTACATACAGTAAAAAGGCCAGCCCCTTTCCTGCAGAGGCCCACAAATGTCCAGGTAAGACTCTGCCTGAGTAGATCAATTTGTCTAATTTAAGTTTCCTGCAGATCTAAGCCCTATTGTCCAAATTTCTTTATTTCTAATAAAGAAATAATTTTGATTTCCATTTGCTTGTCTCTTTTTCTATTTCTCAATTGGCTCCAAATTCTGATGGGAAAGAGGATAAATTATTTATTAAGCTTTAAAAAAATCTAATCATAACAATGTACTTATAAATTTATTTATTTTTGAAATAATAGTGTTCAGTTTCTAATGTTGAACTACTATAAATAAATCTGTGATAACATTTTGGAAATGAATTATTGTATATATGAGAACTTATTTTAGACTAGAATTCCAGAAGGGGCTTATTATGTCAAGAAGCTTAATGAGTTGATTCTTAATAGATAGTATAAAATTATTTTTAATTTTAATTTAAACAGCATTTGAAGAGACAGCCTATTGAATACCCTTATCTATGTTGATGTTTGCCATTTTCAAAAACCTTGCTAGGTTGATCAAATATGTAATTATTTTTTATCTGCATTTTATTGATTAGTTACATTGTAAAATAGGGAATGATTAATTAGCAATTTTCTTTTTTGTATCCTCAAAAATCCTAAAAAGATAAAAAACATTACATGATCTGTCCCCATCCCATGAACTTTCTGTTCTCATTTTTTGTTACTTTCCCATCTACTTATTATGACCAGAGTGGTTTGCTTTTTAATGTGCACATAAAAATATATATGTATATATTTTTATTTCTTTCTCCTGCCAAAAATTTTGATAATCAATAGTATAAAGCTTGTATCTGTTATTTTCACATATCATCAACTTTTGTCCTATGCTACTAACATTTACTTCTGCAAATAAGATCTTTAAAATCTGCACTATCTCCATTCTACCATAATTTTTGTACATTACATGGTTTCCAGTTATTTCGGTTTGTATTTAGACAGAAATAATCATCTCTAATTTTCCTATGAAAATTTTAAAAATCTCCTTATACATATTGTTAATTTCTTTTCAATAAAGTGGTTCATCTAATCACAACCTCCCAGCATTAAAATTTATCAATTAAAAAATATTTAGCAAATTTATTGTAAATATGATATTTATTATTTAGATGTTCATCTTCTAATTGCTAGTATTATTGGTCTATTTGCAGTTTTCTTTGTGAACTGTTGGTTTTTTTCATTTTCCCAGTTTTTCAATCAATGTTAGCATTCATTTGAAGTTTTCAAATATATAATTAACATTTCTGACTTCTTAATTGTTCAAAATATTATGCCATTTATATTTCTTTGAATTTTTTGATTTACACATTTAAAAATGGTAATAATGTGTGTACTTTTTTTCTAGGATTCTTTCTATGTCTTTCATACTTGTGCATATTTTCCCAAACTGACTTATGATAAATTAGGAATAGAATTTGAGAAGAGAGAAGTCAAGATGGTGGTGTAGGCAGACTCTGAACTCACCTCCTCCCATGGACACAGCCAATTTACAACTACTCTTAGAAAAATTACCCCTGAGACAGAGCTGAAAACTGGGTAAGAGGAACCCCTGCAACAAATGACAATCCGAAATGAGTCAGAAGAGGCAGAAATTCCCTTCTGGAGAGAAAAAAATGCCACCTTCACAACCCGCAGTGCCTCATGGAAGCCTGGGAGTAGCCCAAATGTACGCAGCCCTCCTTGGAGGAGTGAGGCCCTGAGCCACGGAATGCTTCCACAATAGGCATTTTTTGGACCCAGCACAATTGAGAAAAGTGGCATAATATCTGACTTTGCTTGTTACTAAAACACTGGGGAGTACCCCCAGAAAAGCTGGCTCACAAAAAAATAGAAGCTAGCTCATAAAGGGCTCACGCACAAATTCACTCATTTCAGAAAGCAACATAAAATCACCAGAAAGAAAGGTGCACAGTCCTTTGGTGAAAAGAGAATCACCTGATAAGCTGAGTGCATCTCAGTGAGAGGTAAGACCTATCCAGGGATCGGGACATTGGCAGCGGCCATTGTTGTGGGCTGGTGTGGGTGTGCTGACACAGACGCCATTGGAGTTCGCCCTGGGGCCTGCTAGCTCAGGGTCTGCCCCACCGACTAGAGCACAGATTTAATCCAGCTCAGCCAGGGCAGGCAGCCCACCATAGAGACTGGCCCCACCTAACAACAAGCCCTCAGGCAACATGTGGGCCCGCATAGATTGGTGACTGGATTCTCTGCAGCCTGGTGACTGGGCTCATCTCTGTGGTGCAGGGCAAGCACAACAAGCAGGTGGAGAGTGTGGGGCAGTGGTGAAGTGTGTGGGGCTCCCAACTTGGAGAGACTGGGTCCACTTCAGGAGGTTGGGGCATGCACACAGGGCAGGACTGTGTTGACTGTGTGTTCGGACCTGTGGACGGCAGGGCTTGTCAGCTGCAGAAGACTTGTGCTTCTCAAAGAGCCACAATGAGGTGTGCCCCACCTTCCAGAGGCTGAAAAAATTGGGTGATCTTGTGCCTGAGGCCGGCCCCACCCAGCTGCAATCCTCAGAGAGCTGACAAGAGACCTAAAGGCTGGAGGCTTATAGCAATTGTAAGGCCCTGAGCCTAAAAACCTGCCACGCTGTGGGCCTACTCACTTAAAAGAAATACTGCAACACAAATGTGCTATTAGAACTTGCAGCCAACTGTGCTGGGGCTCCCCACACTCGATAAAGAGACTGAAGGGCCCACAACAACTACAAGCAGCTGAGCATTACAAGAGCTTGCCAGGGGCATAGCTCAGCCCCGCTGGGCACCTATGGGAAGAGCAAACACACCACAACAGAAGGACACGCATAGCCCACATAGAGGTCACTCCTGGAACATTCAGAACTGAGGGAAGCACACTGCAGGGCCTCATAAGGTATCACTTATATAAAATCAACTCTCCAAAAGCAGGAGACGTAGCTGACCTACCTAATACATAGACATATGCACAGGGAAAGAGGCAAAATGAGGAGAAAAAGGAATATGTTCCAAGTAAGGGAACAGGACAAAACCCCAGAAAAGGAACTAAGTGAAACAGAAATGAGCAACCTACCCAACAGAGAGTTCAAACAAAGAGTGTTAAGGATGCTCACTGATCTTGGGAGAAGAACGGATGAACTCAGTGAGAATGTCAACAAAGAAATGGAAGATATAAAAAAGAACCAATCAGAAATGAAGAATATAGTACTGGAAATGAAAAATTCACTAGAGATACTCAAAAGCAGAGTAGAGGATACAGAAGAATAGATCTGCGAGCTGGATGAAAGACTAGAAGAAATCAGCCAAGCTGAACAGAAAAAAGAATTAAAAAGAGTGAAGACAGTGTAAGGGACCTCTGGGACAACATCAAGCACATTAACATCCGTGTTATAGGTGTCCCAGAAGAAGAAGAGTGAGACAATGGGGCAGAGAATCTATTTGAAGAAATAACAGATGAAAACTTCCCTAACCTGAGGAAGGAAACAGACATCCAGGTGCAGGAAGCACAGAGAGCACCAAACAAGATAAACCCAAAGAGGCCCAAAACAAGACACATCATAATTAAAATGTCCAGAATTAAAGACAAAGAGAGAATCCTAAAAACACGAGAGAAAGACAAGTTACATACAAAGGAAACCCCATAAGACTATCAGTTGACTACTCAGCAGAAACCTTAAAGGCTAGAAGAGAGTGGCACAATATATTTAAAATGCTAAAAGGAGAAAACCTACAGCCAAGAATACTCTACCCAGCAAGGTTATCATTCAACATGGAAGGAGAGATAAAAAGTTTCCCAGACAAGCAAAAATTAAAGGAGTTTTGCACCCAGAAACCAGTACTATAAGAAATGCTAAAGAGACTTATTTAAGGGGAAAAGAGAAGACCACAAATAAGAAAAGTTATCTATTTCCATGATAAGAGGGTAATGGATACAAATTAAAAAAAAAAGACGTTACATATGATATCAAAAATATAAAATGTGGGAGGAGAGGAGTTAAAGAGTAGAGCTTTCAGAGAGAGGTCAAACTAAAGAGACCACCAGCTTAATATAGATTGCTATATACGTAGGTTACTGTATATGAACCCCATGGTAATCACAAACCAGAAAACTATAATAAATACACAAAAAACTAAGAAAAAGGAACTCAAACATAATACTAAAGAAAGCCATCAAACCACAATGGAAGAGAGCAAGTGAAGAAGAAAGTAACAGAGAAGAACTACTAAAACACCAAGAAAAAAAAGTTAAAAAATGGCAGGAAGTACATAGTTATCAATAGCTACTTTAAACATCAATGGTCTAAATGCTCTAATTAAAAGACATAAGGTGGCTGACTGGATAAAAAAACAAGACCCATATATATGCTGCACACAAGAGACACACTTCAGACCGAAAGACACTCACAAACTGAAAGTGAAGGGATGGAAAAAGATACTCCACGCAAATGGCAATGAAAAGAAAGCTGGGGTAGCAGTACTCATATCAGGCAAAATAGACTTTAAAACAAAACCTGTAAAAAGAGACAAAGAAGGGCATTACATAATGATCAAGGGAACAATCCAACAAGAGGATATAACACTTGTAAATATCTATGCACCCAATGTAGGAGCACCTAAATACATAAAGCAATTATTAACAGACATAAAAAGAAAAATAGACAGTAACACAATAATAGTAGGGGACTTTAACACTCCACTTACACCAACAGATAGATCATCCAAGCAGAAGATCAAGAAGGAAACATTGGCCTTAATTGACACACTAGAACAGATGTCCCTAGTAGATATATACAGAACGTTCCATCAAAAAATTGAAGAATACAGATTCTTTTCAAATGCACATGGAACATTCTCCAGGATTGATCACATATTAGGCCACAAAACAAGTCTCCATATTAAGAAGATTGAAATAATACCAAGCATCTTTTTTGACCACAATGGTGTGAGACTAGATCAACTATAGGAAGAAACCCAGAAAAGCCACAAATACGTGGAGATTAAACAAAATGCTACTGAACAATGATTGGGTCAACAAAGAAATCAAAGGAGAAATCAAAAAGTACCTGGAGACAAAAGAAAATGAAAATACTACATACTGGAATTTGTGGGATACAGCAAAAGTGGTTCTAAGAGGGAAATTTATAGCAATACAGGCCTATCTCAACAAACAAGAAAATCTCAAATAAACAATCTAACAATGCACCTAAAGGAACTCGTAAAAGAAGAACAAACAAAGCCCCAAATCAGTAGAAGAAGCGAAATAATAAAAATCAGAGAAGAAATAAGTGAAATAGACACTAGAATAACATTAGAAATAATTAATAAAATCAAGAGCTGGTATCTTTGAAAAGATAAACAAAATTGACAAACCTTTAGCTAGACTCACCAAGAAAAAAAGACAGAAGGCTCACATGAGTAAAATCAGAAATGAAAGAGGAGAAATTACAATGGACACTTCAGAAATACAAAAGATTATAAGAGAATACTATGAAAAGCTATGTGCCAACAAATTGGACAATCTGGAAGAAATGGATAAATTCTTAGACTCATACAACCTTCCAAAACTGGAGTAAGAAGAAATAGATAATTTGAATAGACCAATCACCAGTGAGGAGACCGAAACAGTAATCAAAAACCTCCCGCAAAATAAAAGCCAGGACCAGACGGCTTCTCTGGTGAATTCTACCAAACATTCAAAGAATACTTAATACCTATCCTTCTCAAACTTCCAAAAAATTGAGGAAGGGGGGAAGCTCCCTAACTCATTCTATGAAGCCAACATTACCCTGATACTAAAACCATATAAGGAAAACACAAATAAAGAAAATTACAGGCCAATATCACTGATGAACATCGATGTAAAAATCCTCAACAAAATACTAGCAAATCACATACAACAATACATTAAAAAGATTATACACCATGATCAGGTGGGATTTATTCCAGGCATGCAGGGATGTTTCAATACGGGCAAATCAATCAACGTGATACACCACATTAATAAAATGAAGAATAAAAATCACATGATCATGTCAATAGATGCAGAGAAAGCATTTGACAAGATACAGCATCCATTTAAGATAAAAACTCTGCATAAAATGGGTATAGAAGGAAAGTACCTCAACATAATAAGGGCCATATATGACAAACCCACAGCTAATATCATCCTCAATGGTGAAAAACTGAAAGCTATCCCTCTAAGAACAGGAAGCAGACAAGGATGCCCACTGTCACCACTCCTATTTAACATAGTACTGGAATTCCTAGCCAGAGCAATCAGGCAAGAGAAAGAAATAAAAGGGATCCAAATTGGAAAGGAAGAAGCGAAACTCTCACTATTTGCAGATGACATGATTTTATATATAGAAAACCCCAAAGTATCCACCAAAAACTTTTAGAAGTATAAACGAATAGCTTAAAGTTGCAGGATATAAAATCAACATACAAAAATCAGTTGCATTTCTATACACTAACAATGAAGTAGCAGAAAGAGAAATTAAGAATACAATCTCATTTACAATGGCAACAAAAAGAATAAAATACCTAGGAATAAACTTAACCAAAGAGGTGAAAGATCTGTACACTGAAAACTATAAAACATTGCTGAAAGAAATTGAAGAAGACCCAAAGAAATGGAAAGATATTCCATGCTCTTAGATTAGAAGAATTAAGATAGTTAAGATGTACATACTTCCTAAAGCCATCTATAGATTCAATGCAATCCCTATCAAAGTTCCAACAACATTTTTCACAGAAATAGAACAAAGAATCCTAAAATTTATATGGAACAACAAAAGACCCCAAATAGCTAAAGGAATCCCGAGAAAAAGGAACAAAGCTGGAGGTATCACACTCCCTGATTTCAAAATATACTACAAAGCTATAGTAACCAAATCAGCATGGTACTGGCACAAAAACAGACACACAGATCCATGGAACAGAATCAAGATCCCAGAAATAAACCCACACATCTATGGACGGCTAATCTTCAACAAAGGAGCCAGGAACATACAATGGAGAAAGGAAAGTCTCTTCAACAAATGTTGTTGGGATAACTGGACAGCCGCATGCAAAAAAATGAAAATAATTAGACCATTACCTTACACCATACACAAAACTTAACTCAAAATGGATTAAAGACTTGAATGTAAGACCTGAAACCATGAAACTTCTAGAAGAAAACATAGGCAGTACGTTTTTCAAATTGGTCTTAGCAACATATTTTCAAGCACCATGTCTGACCAGGCAAGAGAAACAATAGAAAAAATAAACAAATGGGACAACATCCAAGTGAAAAGCTTCTGCACAGCAAAGGAAACCATCAACAAAACAAAAAGACAGCCTAACAATTGGGAAAAGATATTTGCAAACCATACATCTGATAAGGGGTTAATCTCCAAAATATATAAAGAATTTATACATCTCAACAACAAAAAAACTAACAACACAATTAAAAAATGGGCAAAAGACCTGAACAGACATTTCTCCAAAGAAGATATACAGATGGCCAACAGGCACATGAAAAGATGTTCAACATCATTAACTATCAGGGAAATGCAAATCAAACTACAATGAGATAGGGGCCAGCCCCGAGGCATAGCTGTTAAGTGCGCGTGCTCTGCTGCTGGTGGCCCGGGTTCGGATCCCGGGCACAGCACCGATGCACCGTTTGTCAGGCCATGCTGTGGCGGTGTCCCATATAGAGTGGAGGAAGATGGGTGCAGATGTTAGCCCAGGGCCAGTATTCCTCAGCAAAAAGAGGAGGATTGTCATGGATGTTAGCTCAGGGCTGACCTTCCTCACAGAAAAAAAAAAACTATAATGAGATATCACCTCACGCCCATCGGAATGGCTATACTTAACAAGACAGGAAATAACAAGTGTTGGAGAGGAAGTGGAGAGAAGGGAACTCTCATGCACTACCAGTGGGAGTGAAAACTAGTGCAACCACTATGGAAAACAGTATGGAGATTCCTCAAAAGTTTAAGGATAGAACTACCATATGATCCAGCTATTCCACCGCTGGGTATTTATCCAAAGAACGTGAAAACACCTATGCGTAAAGATACATGCACCCCTGTGTTCATTGCAGCGTTATTCACAATAGCCAAGACTTGGAAGCAACCTAAATGCCCATCAAGGGCCGAATGGATGAAGAAGATGTGGTATATATACACAATGTTACTACTACTCAGCCATAAGAAATGATGAAATCCAGCCATAGTGACAACATGGATGGACATTGAGGGTATTATGCAAAGTGAAATAAGTCAGAGGGAGAAGGTCAAATACTGTATGATCTCACTCATTAAGTAGTAGATGATAACAACAACAAACACATAGAGACAGAGATTGGATTGGTGGTTACCAGAGGGGAGGAGGGGAAGGAGGAGGGCAAAAGGGATAATATAATTAGGCACATGAATGTGTTGATGGATTGTAATTAGTATTTGGGTGGTGAACATGAGAACAGGATGTAATCCATGCAGAAATAGAAGTATAATGATGTATACCTGAAATTTATACGATGTTATAACCGATGTTACTGCAATAAACAAATAAATAAATAAATAATAGATAAATAAATAAATAAATAAAAGAGTTTGATTCTAGCTGTTTTATGCTCTTAATTTTACGTTCAATTCTTTAATTCAACTGGCATATATTTTGGGTGATCACATGATGATCAATTTCTTTTAAAAAAATCATTAATAAACAATATATTGCCTGCTTATATGAGAATCTTATTTAGCCTATTTTCAACTCATATACTTTAGGACTCTTTTCTTACATTTTATCAAATAATCTATCAAAATTGGTTTATTAATTGAAACAAATGGATCATGCTAATATAAGATGTTAATAATAGGAGAAACTTGAGTGTGGAAGATATGGGAACTCTATACTATTTTTTCAGCTTTTTTAAATAAATCGAAAACTGTTCTAAAAATAATTTCAAATAAAAAATAATAAAAAATTAAAAACAAAACAAAACTTACAGAGAAGTGTATTATCAAAGCTTGATTTTAGATACAAGTTCCAAGCATCTTCCCCTCCCAGCTGTGATTCCATCTGGCCAGCTCTGCTCAAGGCTGGTGGAAAGTTGGCTTCTCAGGTTTTACCCCTTCTTACCTTCTACTCTTTCACAGCAATTCCCTTTGTTGCCTTTGCGTTCTCTGAGGTACGAATGGAAAAGAAATGATAAAGAAGTAATAGCCATAAAATTCTGACATTTAGAGACCACGACAAAAGAAAAACCTGGATTGGAGTAGAGAAAAATTATTTTTTCAGAGGACAATTTTGACATCGTATACGTGCCAGGATGTAGGAAATGGGTATTACTTATATTAGCCTCACGTTGTATAGTCAATTAATTTGGTGCCTGCTGAGATTTCACCTACCAGCCCCTGTGAGTGGTGTTGTGGACAAACAGCTCAGAGCTTGACTTTTCCACAGAAATTACCCTGAGTCACCCGGACCTGCCTTGCCAAAGCTGCCTTGGAAGTTCTTGTCAGTGAATAACAGGACCATGTAAAAGCTTCCTTGCCGCAAGTCAGAACATTTCATTGATGCCCTTTATGCTCCTGAGCTCTCCTTGGGATCAGAAAGAAGCTAGACTTCAGCTGACCACCTAATTTGCTTATCTTCACTTGTATCCCTACTTTCACTTCTGTACAGTGTCACCTGAGTACACTCCCTCAATAATTACTTGCACAAGAATTTCTGTTTCAGGCTCTACTTCTAGGGAACCAACCTAAGAGAAAGCAAAAGAGTGCCTTCAACTTTGTGCCTGACTGTCCTTTCTTTCATTGGAGTGACTTCATCCAATGTCAATCAATCTATATGATAAAGCCACCTTGCCTCCTCAAACAGAGATTTTCATGGCCTTCAGTAAAAAGAAATCTCACAGGTACTCTATTATTTTTAGTCTGCATGAAATTCAGAAAGAATCATTAACAATGTTCTTTTATTAGGGCAAGATTTAAATATATCTATTTAAATATATAAATCTGTAACTATATATTTATATATACTACACATAGTCTCAATAAGAGATGAAATTATACAAACATATAACGTGTTACTCTATATGTAAATACATATAAATATATACATATTGATATATATAATACTTATATAATATGTATGTATTAATATAGTCACATATCTTAAGTACAATTTATATTTAATATAATATAGAATAAATTTTATTTATTATTTCTAGGATACCACTAGTAAATTCACATAGCTTAATATTAGCTTTATGACAACTATAAATAAAGGATTTATGCAAAGTTTAGAGAAGATAATTTCCAAAATTACACTATCCACATCAGTTTTCTTTCTAATATTAATTTTTTTTAAAAAAAGGATAACTTGGGGGGCCGGCTTGGTGGCCTAGTAGTTGAGTTCGTGCTCTCCACTTTGGCGGCCTGGGGTTTGCAGGTTCAGATCCTGGGCGCAGGCCTACGCACCGCTTATTAAGTCATGCTGTGGCAGACATCCCACATATAAAGTAGAGGAAGCTGGGCATGGATGTTAGCCCAGGGCCAGTCTTCCTCAGCAAAAAAGAGGAGGATTGGCAGCAGATGTTAGCTCAGGGCTAATCTTCCTCACAAAAAAAAAAAAAAAAGCTCGGAGGCTTTTTGTCTTAATAATGACAGGCAATAGCATGCCAGAAATGCTATGTTGCCTCCAGTATGGTAATATATTCCTTTTGAAGACTGTTTTGCTGTGGACAGAACATAGTTTAAATCCTGAGTACCCAGGAGACAGCAGTTGGCATGTGCTCTTCAGTTTGACAACTCATCTTAGGTTTTATACAGCTCAGCACATCTTTATTAGTACATCAACTGGTGTTATTGCTCAGAACAGAAGGAGCCATGCTTAGGCATTCGGGAGAGGTGGAGTAGTTAAGTAGAAAGATTCTATAAAATGTGAACTGTTAAAGTGACATAACATTTTGTGATTTCCTTCTCTCCCCTCCAACCCCAATAAAATGGTAATTCAAAATTAACTTGTTAAGAATATTATTTTGATTCAAGTAATTAAAAGATATTCTGTAAGCACTTAATATATACAAGATACTGTGCTAGATCCTAGGTTTGCAGAAATACATGAGATATACTAATTTTCATTAAAGATACACATTTTCTTTAAAAATCCTCCAGGTTTACATCTTTATGAAACAAATAGGTTTTTTAATCATTTTTTCTACTCATGGAGAGGCTTTTGTTTGATTTCTCTATTTTTATGAGCTATTCTGCTGAATCTCCTGTTCTGCCAAGGAAAAATCATATTACTCTCTCTTCAACAGAAGATATTTTGAAATTAGAATCCAAATAATTGTCAGATATCTTAATCTTGGGCCCACTGCCTTCTTTTTAATCTCAATTTTGCAATACAACAAGGCAGAGATTGCATTCTCCTGGAATGAAAATTATTATACATTCACTGATGCCACAGAGATATTTGAATTCATCAGCAAATTGCCGTAGTCTCTGGAGGCAGGACTTGGACTTGATAGCCATCAATACAAAGGAGTGCCCTACGTTGATGATATGAGCATAATTGCCTCCTTAGAGCAAGAAGCTCAGGAAAAGTTAAGTCTCTTAGTCACCCATATGACAAATAGAGGCCTACTGAAAACTTTAAGTAAATTCAATGTCCAACCCAGTTTATGAAAAAACTGTAAACTAGTTGCTCTTAAGCAACCAGAGATCTCAAATTGTGAGCAGTAAGTTACCATCTTGCACAGACACTCTCAGTAAGCAAGAATCTCAGAGGCTAGTAGGTTTCCTGGGGTTTTGGTGAAACCATATTTCTCAAATAGAAATCTTGTTGGATCCTCTTCACAAAGTTTCAAGAAAGAAATCTGAATCTGAGTGAGGCAGAGGCAAGCATTAAATAATTTATAAATGTGGTGGTACATGCAGCCTCACTAGGACCTTGTGATCCTGCAGCTCAGATTGTATTAGAAGTATATGCATTCAGAACATGTGCAGGCTGGACTTTGGAAAAATAGTGCTACTCTTGGACTTTGGACTTGGAATCTGCCATTTGAAAGACAACTGCTAGCTTGTTATCGGGCCTTGATCAAAATTGTCCACACTTCTGAAGAGTGTCAGATAACTCTGAGCACAGAAGTACCCAATCATATCTTGGGTGATGCCAGAGACACATTCAAATAGTCTGGAGGCAGCACACAAAAGCTCCTCCATAATGTGGAAATGTTATATTCCAAAGTATGCTAAAGAATGAATTTCAGGGCTAGTGCACTGCCTACGTGAGAAGGTAGCTTCACTGCCCATAGGGCTCATAAGGCCAATCAAAGAGCCCTTGAGGGGCATCCCTACTGCCATTGCTGTGTGATCTGAATTCTATAATTCTCTCCCATCCAAGGCAAAACAGGCTGCCTGATTCACAGATGGAAGTGTCCAGATTGAAGACCAGGTTGTTCTTTGAATACGCAGCATTATGACCGCATGCAGTAAAACTGGATGGAAGAAGTTAAGGGCAAGTCTGTGCAATAGGCAGAGGTACAATCTGTTTATTTAATAATATAAGAAAAATTAGGCATTCACTTTTAGAGAATCATTTGGATTTTTACAGACTCTTGGACTCTAGCCAATGGATTTAGTATATCATCATGCAAATAAGCCTCAACTATTGGACAAAAGTGAACCCCCTATAGGGTAATCATTTATGAAAAATTTTCTGGATATATAGAGGAAGAAATAGAGTGGGTTATGGGGATGACCAACAATGACAAAAAACTGCGAAAATAAAAATAAATATAATCCACTTCCCAGCTCAGACAGAGATTGGAATGCTAAAGCTGATATCTGAATCCAATTCCTTGATAGTTACCTAGATTCATGAAATAATTGGACATACTGTGTTTAGGCTGTACATTCATGGTCATAGACATGAACTAATTCCTCTTAGACTGAATGAAATGACTAATATAAAAGAACACACTCAATGTCAACAGGAGAAGAATAATTTGAAAATAGAGGAGGGTAAAATTCTCCAAGGATACAGACCAGTGCATAGCCAGCAACTAGATTGTGTCAGACCACTAATGGTAGTCGCATGGAGCTACAAGTGGCTATTAAGTGAGACTGACACCTCATATACTCTAGATGTTACTTATTCTGTAACAGAAGCAACGCTGGAGAACGGAATTAAAGATTCGTTTACAGAAAATTATTAATTCAGCACCCCAACCAAGATATATTTCTTCTGATCAAAGTACACATTCACTGCTACCACTGTACAGAAATGGGCAACAAGACATAATTAAATGGACTTCTTTATCCCTTGCCCTGCACAGAGCAAACGAAATGCTTGTTACTCAAAATAGGTGATGCAAAAGGGGTAGTTAATTAAAGTAAGTAACTTAAATTGAATATGGAGGAATCACGTATGGGGAGAGTACCACTCTGGAAAGTTTTCTAAAATCAGGAAGCGTGAATAAAGGAAGTGGGGAGGATGCAAATGTACAACTAAATCTCCTTCCCACATTACAGTTTTTTTTTTTTTCCGTTTTGCATTATTCGATAGTCCTGGATAACATTTAAACTTGTGTACCCACATAAGAGGCTTATATTAATGTGGAAGAGGCAGTATCTTAGAGGGACTGGGGGATGGATCCTGATTTCACCCCATGGAGCCAGTTAGGATGAACTGTGAATGCAACTCCATTATCAAGTGTCAGGGACAGTCAAATTCTATGACAGCTGCTTCCATATAGGACCAAGTAAAAGAATTAACAAGTTTGTTATTATTACCTGCTCTGTGGGTAAATAGCACAACTGATAAAGCAGAAAGCCTAGCCATGGCAGGCAATGGTGAGGGTCAAATCTATAAAATAAGGAAATAGATACCATAGCAGATGGCAGAGATGGTCTTTAGATTTCAATCCCCAGGGAGAGATGCCATCATGATAGTTCCATGTGACCAGGTCAGTGCAAGAGAATATTACTCTTAGCTATCTCTTTTAGATTTGTCATTTACTAATGACTAGTACTAGAAGAAATCTCCATATTGATTTCTTCGTAGAAAGAAGATTGGACTCCTGTTGGTTTATAAACTCTTCCTAAATCCTCCATGCATATGACCTGAACAAAAGAAGTGAAACAGTATCCACTACCAACTCAGTAGATTGGGAGCTGACTACAACTCCCTGTTCATGGTTTTTAGGTTATGTTTACCCTTCTGGTAATTTTTCATTTGGCCTGGGGGCAATATTTATCAATGAATCAGATAGGGTGGAGAATGTTGAACAGCAGAGCTTCTAGTCCTTGAGTGGTAACAAATTAAGCAGCTATCTGGTGATTCATATTTATGGAAAACATGATTTTTTTCCCCTGGCAACAAAAAGAAAGCAGATGACCCAGTGTAATCTCCCTGTAAATATGCTGAAAACTGACCTTTTGGAAAATTGACCAATGATATTTGATAGAGAAGAGTCCTCATGTAAGAAATATTTTTATTAGGACACCTCTGGTTTATATTTTTATGGTAAATAAATCATAATTTACAGACTTACAGTAGAGCATGACTACTTGGAAAATGCTACATAAATTATCCAACTATCTGAGTATAAAATGGAAAGATGTAGTAACCTGAGTTAGGTCAATCACATTTTCACTCTTGGGAAGTTGTAGGTAAGGAGCACACAAAGAAGTTGACAATGAGATATGACTTCCCTGATCACTTGATTTAAAATTACAACTTACTCCCAAGCCCGTTTCTGACAGCCCCTAGCCTTCTCTAGTTTTTCTTTTTTTTAATATTTTAATTATTTTATTGAGGTCATATTGGTTCATAACATTGTATAAATTTCTAGTGTACATCATTCTATTTCGGCTTCTGTATAGACTGCATCGTGCTCACCACCAGAAGTCTAGTTTCCATCTGTCACCATACATATGTTCCCCTTTATATATAATGCTCATTACATCCTAACGTAGTATATAATTTGCTATTCATTGTTTATGGTTTACTGCCTGCCTCTCTTCATTAGAATATAAGATGTGTGAGAACAGGAATCTGTTCTTGTTTTATTGATTTATACTAAAACTCTTCAATAGTGACAAGTGTGTAATAGGTGCACAAACGTATTGAATGAATGAATGTGTTCAAGGGAACTGTTATGATGCAGTCTGGAGCTACTAGGGACCATGTGCAAAATAAAACTATGGGAATTCTGGATGGGGTTACGAGTTTGTGCTTGTATGAATTATAGAAGTAGAGAAGCAAAGAGAGAGAAGGAGGAACAGGAGAAAAGAGATAAGAGAACAGAAGAGGAAAGAGGAACCGATGAATGAGGAAGAGAGAAAAGAGGAAAGAAGAGCAGAGTATAGGATTAACTCACCTCTAGAGCTTTTCCAGGTTTTGTTACTATGATATTTGGTTGTTCACCTTCCTGGATCCCCAGGGAATTCTCTAAAAGACTCCTATATATAGCTACACTAAACCACATATTTCCCAAACATTTAAAAAGTGGATTTCCAGTTATTGGCACAAAATGGCATGATGAGAAAGAATGAGTTCCCTGAAATCTACAAAATATTTTTCTCTAGTATATGAAATATGTATATTAAATATGAAATAATATGAAAAATAATAGTAGTAAAATCATTTTGATAGAAGCAAAGGTGTTCTCATTTTTCCCCTGAAATAAATGCAACCCAAATTCTTTAATTGGATGCTTTTTGAAATACATACATTTTTCTCATTTCCAATACAAACTATGAAAATAAAATTGAAGATGTTAGAAGTTATTTAGTAACACATTACTTCTAGTCTACAATAGCTATAATTAGAGTTGACTGTGTTCTCCTTTTGACCTTGCGAAAACAATAAATGTTAATGAGGCACTCTTATTTTTGTGTGTGGAGTTGTTCACATGCAAAAAAGAAATATTAAAAATTCACCTGCTAACATCTGTGGTACCCACAGACCTTACACAAGAGTTGAATGTTTTACTCTTAATGATGCACAAAACTATTTCTATGTTGACAAAATATAAATTTGTAGCTCCAACATTTCATCTTTTTTTAATTAAAAAAGAGATAATGAAAAGATTCTAAATCAGATATAAAATTTTTCACAAATTTTTCTGTTAATGTAAGGATTCTGTGAGAATAATTAAAAGAATCAGATTATATGGTGAAGGATGTTGAATACTAGAATCGAAGTTTATTCTCTTAATCAGCACTCAATAATTAGACTTTGAAGAGTTTTCTTCTTAATTTGCTTTTAATATTAAAGGATTGATATTATAGTAGTTTATCTAGGATAAGTGTCACATCTACTAAAATGAAGCAAAACAAATCAGGCAGACTAATATCGAGTTAAGATGAGTGAAATAAACCAAAACATTCATAATTTGAATGGCGTCTCTTCTATCCATGTGTGGTAGGCAGAATAATGACCCACAAAGATGGCCACATCCTAATCCCCTGAAGCTGTGAATGCTATTTCATATTGCAAAGGGGAATTAAGGTTGCAGATGAAATTAAGATTGCTAATCAGCAGAGCTTATGATGAGAGTATCAGGAATTATTCCGGTGGGCTCAGTGTAATCATAAGGGTCCTTTAAATTGAAAGAGGGAAGCAGAAGAGGAAATCAGAATGCAAGCTACCTTTGCTGGCTTTGAAGAGGGACAAAGAGAGCCTTTAGCCAAGGAATGTGAGCACCTAGACAAGCTGGAAAATGCAAGACAACAAGTTCTCTCCTTGAGCCTCCAGAAGGAACACAGCCATGTTGGTGCCTTGGTTTTAGCCTACTGAGACCCATTTTGGACTTTTGACCCCCTAAACTATGAAATAATAAATTTATGCTGTTTTAATCTACACTTTTATGGTAATTTTTACATCACCCATAGAAAACTACTACACCAAGTCTCTTCCTTATGAATTCGCCATTGAAAACCAAAATTCCTTCTGGATGGTTGTTTTCCGGTCACTCAGGCTTAGGTAACTTATCTTTTATTCTTTACCTTTATTTATGTCCTTATTATAAATGCCATTGAAATTCCTTAATTAATCCTACATCATTTCTGAGGAAAGTAATCTTAATTCATGTCAACATTATTTCATTCTTTTCAAGGATTTTCTAATTAATAATGTATTAATTTAATAAATCAATCTGAACTGAATGCCTCAGATATCCCACACTTCCAAATCTATCTTCAAGACATTGCTAGAGTATTCTCCGTTTAATTGTTTTTATTCTATTTCTACCTATTTCTAAAAGGTAAATTGATTTTTATAAGTTACATGTTTTGTTTTCAGTATTCAGCCCAGCATTTGAAGTCTCTGGGATAGGCAGCATTCTAGGAGGCCCTGAGATCCCTACCCCCTGATTCACATACTCTGTATAATCCCCTCCCATTGGTTGTGAACTTGACTTATGAATATGAAGAGACATCATGAGCATAATTATATCATCTTATATGGCAGAGGGGTTTTGCAAAAGCAACAAATGTCCGTAATCAGTTGATTCTGAGTTATTCAAAATGGACATTATCCTGGGTGAGCCCTTAAACAAGGTCAGAGAGAACCGAAGGAAGAGAAATCCTCCTGCTGGCCTTGAAGAAGCAACCCGCCATGAAACATGGAGACAGACATGTAGCAGGGAATGGTTAGAGGTTTCTAGGAGCTTGGAAGAACCCCAGTGGACAGCTATGAAGAAAACATGACCCTCAGTCCTACAACCAAAAGGAAATAAATCTGCCAATAACTAGTGAGAACTGAAAAAGACTGACCCTCAGATAAGATCACAGCCCTGGCTTACACCTTGATTTCAGCATGGTGAAACTTTGAAGGCAGATCCAGTTAAAATATAGTAGACTTCCAGATAAAGGCAGTTTTTGTGGCTTCCACTTGGCTTTTCCCGCCATAATAGCCCTCACTTCACAGGTCAGGGAATCAATGTTGGGATTTATCCAATTGCTGAGTATGTGTATTCCAAGTATGTGTTTTGGAGATGGGGAGATAACCAATGAGTGGGTTTGGGGATCCACTGGACCTTCTGGGAGATAGACCCTAACTAAAACTCTATTGATCACTTGATCTCCATAAACGCTTTCTCTGACTGGTGGACCACGGTGATATTTTGGGTTTCCAGGAGTACGTGTCAGTTCAGAGCTTGTGTCTAGTAATTCTCGGCAACACTGATAATTTCCTTTTCCCCAAATAACAGTAAGCCTGGCAAAAAAACGTTGGTCCCTTTGGGGAACAGTGAGAGAAATTAACAGTGTAAATTTTGGACAAGGCAGTGGGGTCCTTCCTTAAAGGGACTTGGTCTCCCCTTTATTCAAAGGGTTCTGAGTCTGTAAACTGGCTTAAGTCTGGGAATTGATCATGACTCTGTTTTGGTCATTCAAATTAGATTTCTATTCACTTGACATAGAACCTTCACTTATATAGACAAAGTAAGAATTTATTAGACTGCCCATCTATTTCTCTCCTAGGGGCAGCATGATCAACTAGCCAATGCAATAGTTCTCCACAAGTGAGACAATTATGATTACTGCTTGGATTCTGCTGTTCATTACGGTAATCACGTCCACACTGTTTTTTGAAATTAAGTGCTGCCACCTGACCCCTTCTACCTTGGCATCCAATTGTTCCTATTTCATTTAAGGATCTCAGTTTAGCGGTGGAAGTTTCCGCTGTAATTTCTGACTGTAGAGAAGAGCAACCACAGAGCTCTTCAAGGATGCTGGGATTCCCTTCAGAAATTTATTTCTCCCAGGTATGGTAAAAGGTGTGCTCTCTAGGGTGAGTGAACTGGCCTTACATGATAAATCCACTCTAATACTACAATCTTCCTCAGCCTTTAGATACCTTCTTCTACAGTATACCAAGGTAGTTATGGCATTTCAACATAATTTAGTGTAGGCCACTTTTTGATCTATGTTTCAGCCAGCCAGTGAAACAAACTGTTAGAGACCTTTCAAATCCCTAAAGCTGTAGCACTGAATCCAGTATCTCTGCTTAATGGGCCCATAGAAACAATTTTGTCTACATTCAAATTTATGTTCCTTCCAACATTATCCCACATTCTCAATAATCCATTCCCACATATATACTAATCCTCAGATTTCTCTCTGCATAAGTTGGAAAAAACATGCAGTTCTTTTGGAGTATAGTGCACCTCCTCATGGGTCACACTTTGTACCTCACCTTTCATGCTCTACTGGGACATGAGTCTAATTATAGGTATAGAAGCAACGAGGGGTAGAAGGGTGGATCCTAATCACAATCAGTAGTGTCTTGCAAGGTAACTACCTAAAGGGAGGCCATTATAGCTTCTTTGACCAAGCAGTATTAACTTCCTTAGACAAGGACTTGACAGAGTTCATAGGTTCAATGTCCCCAGCTACACCACATCTGCCTATATGTCCGCATTTTAATTTTAGGATCCCATCTCTTCCCCATCAACGCATCACTTTAACAGCAGACGACCTGTGAGGCTGGGAATTCAATTTGTATTGTAATTCAGCCACTCACAGGATGAGACTCTGGGTTTTGTGTTAAAAATCTCATCTCCATGGGTACAAGAGATAAAGATTTCCTTCAGACCAGATATAGAAGCTTCCAGGTCATTCATGCAGAATTTGAAGTCCTGAGCTTATCCTTTTCTGGCACAGTTAGGAACAAGCAGCCAATACTCATTAATTTAATAAAAATATTCTAAGATAGCAAATGCATGGTCACTCAGAACGTTGCCTCTTATGTTTTACTAGGAGTATCCAACAGTGATAATTTGTATGTCTCTATTGCCACATCATACCGTGGATTATCAGAGCCCTCTCTACCACTAGAAATACAATAATCAGTGCCTTTAATTAGAACTAGATCCGTGAGTCAATTTCAGAAATCCCAGAACTAATTCAGAAAACAAATCCTTAAGATTCTGTTCCTCCAGAACCATTCTAAGTACAAAAGTCTGTAACAGGCAATATTCTCCATAGAGGGTCGGCCCTGTGGCTTAGCGGTTAAGTGCGCGCGCTCCGCTGCTGGCGGCCCGGGTTCAGATCCCGGGCGCGCACTGAGGCACCGCTTCTCCGGCCATGATGAGGCCGTGTCCCACGTACAGCAACTAGAAGGATGTGCAACTATGACACACAACTATCTACTGGGGCTTTGGGGGAAAAAAAGGAGGAGGATTGGCAATAGATATTAGCTCAGAGCTGGTCTTCCTCAGCAAAAAAGGAGGAGGATTGGCATGGATGTTAGCTCAGGGCTAATCTTCCTCACAAAAAAAAAAAAAAAGATTCTCCATAAAAACAAAACCAATAGGATATAGATATATAGATTTATTTTGAGGAATCAGCTCACACGTTTATATTGGGACAAATTAACTTCTCTGCGGTCCAAAATCTATGGAGAAGGCCGGTAGGCTGGAAATTCATGCAACAGTTGATGTTGCATTCTTGAATTTGAAATCCATAGGGCAGGTCTGCAGGCTAAATATTCGGGCAAGATTTCTGTTACAGTCTTGATAAAATTCTTTTTCTCTGGGAAACCTGCTTTTGCTCTTAACACATTCAACTGTTTGAAGGAGCTCCGCTTATATTGTTGAGGGTAATCTCCTTTATTTAAAGTTAACTGATAGTAGATTTTAAACACATCTACACAATATCTTCACCTTAACATCTAGACTAGTGTTTCACCAAGGTCTATGCCTTCAGCACCATAAGCTAGCCAATTTGACACATAAAATTTAACCATAACATTCAGCAAAGACATTCGTAAATGCAACTGGCCTTATTTTCCTCTCAGTTCATAACAGTGTAAAATACAATGACTGCTAATAGAGTTTGATGCCACTGACTCTATTCATGCTGAGGTGCTAGCAATTTCGCCAACATTATTTTTGCATCAGAAGTGCAAATGTCAACATAATGAGAAAGATAAATAATGCCTTAGTATTTTTATGAAAATAATTTTGACCTCATGGACCTCCTCAATTGGTTGGACAAAGCCACAGAAGTACACAGAACTACTTTGAGAATCTCTGTTCTAGTAAGTTATCATTTACTTCTTTCTAGAAGTTTAGTTATCAGCTTGTTTACAGAGACATAAGATTGGAATTAACTGCATTCTTTTTTTCCTTGAAGAACTGTGTCATAGTTACCTAATTCCTTTTTGCCCTGATTAGTAGTTGGGAACAACATTGAAAATGCATCAAATCCATTGTTTAGTGTGTGTATTATCATGCAATTTATCTCTTTTCTGCTTGCTTTTATTGTATTAAATGAAAGATGATTTTTTTTAGTTCAATGGTTTGATTTAAAATTTTGGTTGCATATTGCATCTGAAAAAAGGATTAATTGTCCAAAATAAAAGTGTATTTTTAATGGAAATACTTGCATATACTATTGCACAAATATATTATTAAAATATTAAAAAGTAAAAAAATAAATGACTTACAGGTTATGTGTCAAATTGAGATTCTAAACTCTATTTTAAAATTAATCTGCTAGATTCTAAATAGTGCTTTTAATATCAATAGAATTCATTAATAATATACAAATGAGCTCCTAGTTCCTCAGTAAAAATAATTCCTAAAGAAATCATGGGTTATAATTTAAGTGAAAATGTCTCCTAAAATGATCCTTTTAATAAATGTAATTTCTTTTAAGATTCATTTTAGCTTCAGTATAACAAGTCAACAGAACAATCAACTATTACTAATAATCACATTTATATATTACTTTTAGAAAAAGCTTTTTGCTTTTCTTAGCAGACTTAGAAAAATTCTTCCTATAAGGTAAAAGATAAGAATTTTACTATTTAGCTAATAGTATGTAATATATGGTTACTTCTTTCTTCTTTGCCAGGCACTTGTATCAACTGCCTCCTCTTCTTTCAAGATTATTCAGTAGGGGGGCCAGCTCGGTGGCATAGTGGTTAAGTTTGGTGCTCTCCACTTCAGTGGCCCAGGGTTCGTGGGTTCAGATCCCGGCCACACCTACACACCTCTCAAGCCATGCTGTGGCAGCATCCCACATACAAAAAATAGAAGATGGGCACAGATGTTAGCTCAGGGACAATCTTCCTCAAACAAAAAGAGGAAGACAAGCAACAGATGTAAAAAGATTATTCATTAAACTTTAACTAAGGCTTTAAGATACTTTTGACTTCAGATACTTCTTTTTTTCTTTTAGTCAAAGATAAAATTAATATCACGTGCCGTAT
This sequence comes from Ceratotherium simum simum, assembly GCF_057802395.1. Lineage (NCBI taxonomy): Eukaryota > Metazoa > Chordata > Mammalia > Perissodactyla > Rhinocerotidae > Ceratotherium > Ceratotherium simum. Next base: position 26,221,469 of record NC_141907.1, on the reverse strand, counting down.
ACATGCTTTTTCTACAATAAAGTAAATGCTATTTTATAATACTTTTAATGTAACAACATCTTTCTTAGAACATCCATATCACTATATTGATAGTTTATGGTTATTTATTAATATTTTAATACATTTTAAACCATCATTTTGGGTGACTTGTTCTCATTATTATTTATAATCTTATTTTAATACTTTAGGATACAATAACAAAAACTAAGTCTAAGATCAATTTATTTCAATATTTGGTTTAATGGCTGTTACAACTGAAAAATATAATTTATAAAGATATATAGATGCAAATAAAAGTAAATTATTTGGTGTACTTATTGAATCACAGTACTTTTTTCTATCCAATCCACCAATTATATAGGGATTTTCTTTTTTATAATTGGTTACTTATTTTCCATAATGCCTTTCTGAGTCTGTTCAAGTTGCTATAACAGAATACCATAGACTGGGTGGCCTAGAAACAACAGAAATTTATTCTCACTGCTCTGGAGGCTGGGAAGTCCAAGGTCAAGGTACTGGCAGATGTGATTCTCGAGAGACCTGCTTGGTGGCTCATATACAGCCTTCTTCTCCCTGTAAATTGATATGGCATAAGAGGTGAGAGAGCTCTCTGGGGTCCTTTTCTAAGAGTGTTAATCTCATTCATGAGGGCTCCCTCTCGTGACCTAATCACCCCAAAGACCCCACCTTCAAATACGATCACATTGGGGGTTGGGTTCAACGTATGAATTTCGGTAGGACATCATAAACATTCAGCCTACAGTAACACCTAATGTTAACGAGGTGTATTTTTAATTGGAATATTTTGTTTCTTTTTAATATTTTTTATGGGTGTGCTGATATGAGGAGGCACCTAACTTTTGGCAATAAAATCCTATAATGAAACAATTATGTAAAACACTCATTTTCAATGCATTTTAAATCACTATTAAATTTTCTTTTTTTTTGAATAGATTAAAATATATTTATTTTTAAAAATATGTTAGGGAATCATAATATACATTATCTTTTATCTCCCCAGTAGATAATCTTCACTTAGTTTTCCTTCTATATAATCACAGTTTGATTTGAGAGTGAGTGGCATTTACTTGATTTTAGGGAGTATAGACTCCTATTCTACAGCGGATAAACCGTAACTGTCCAGGAACAGCGCTGGCAATCTCATTCCTTTGTTTTTTTATTGGTCTTAGTAAGATATGCCACCAATTCTGGCTATTATAATAAGATATGATAATAAGTCTTCTTTTGCTTGCTTCTCCCTGATTCAAAAATAATAAATAATAGATAGTTAAAGTAACTACATCAAGGCTTCCTAAAGTAATTAATGCTTTTACTCATTCTTTATATGTGGAATCAGATGTGAATGACTCAAGGCACAGCAAATATCTTGTGATTATGATGCTTCGGAGGAGAAAGAGGAGAAAAGTCTCCATGTTAATGACAGAGAAGTGGAAAAATAGAAAGAGTTTGTGCCACAGATGACCTCACGGAACAGCTACGCATGGCACACACATGCGTTCCCCCCACAAGCCCTATTTTATTTGTAGCACAAGTCCTATTTTATTTATATCACTGTAAGTCTGATTTCATTGCCTTGGAATCAAAACCATTTCTAAGTAACAGAAAAAAGTACTATGAAGAGACATTTGTCATCATAGAGAAGATCACTACATTTGATATACTTGTCTTTTCATAGAGGACAACTAATGACTCATCTTGGTCTTTGACAACTTTTTAAAATGAGATTGCCAGGAGATTATTAGTAAATCTTAACGTGGTTAAAAAAAGCATTTTGATCGTTCTCAATCTCAAGACAAATTACAATATTGTTATGTTTGCCATCTGTGATAATACAATCTGTCACTGACTTAATAGGACATGAGTAAACATAAATGTGTCACAATCTTCTGGGATAAAATAAGAAATAAAGGCTCTGTTCTCATACTTCATGAAACCTGGAACAGATTATTTTTTTTTCTGATGGCTCATGTAATATATGTAATATATAACCTTGACATTCAGACCAAATGAGAGTCCTTATGTTAATGTGTATACTAAACATGAATGAGGTTTTGTTTCTTCTGTATTTTTAGTTAAAAAAATAAAGTAAAACTAATTTCAGGTTAAAGATAGTAGATCAAACAAACATTTATCTATTAATTCCCTAAACTCGTCTAAAATAAGAGAAAGAAATGTTTTTAAAGATATATCTCCAAAGAAAAATATAACAACAGAGAAAACAATGGCAACAACATTTTGGAAGATGGAAGGCGGTATAAGTTATTACTGATTTAGCAGTCTCAAGAAAGTTAAATTCTAAGCCCAAAACATTGAAAACTGAGAAAGTATCCAATAGGCACCACAAAACCCCTATGTGGCACAGAAATTATTGGTATTTTGACTGTATGGAAATAAAAGTGAAGAGACTTGCTGGGAGAAAGAGAGCACTCATTGAAAATCTGTTTAATAAGGAGTTAAATCCCAGATCTACGTTTATTCTGTCCCTCCTGCACAATGACAGAAAACAGGAAGATCTATTTCTCTGAATAGCACAAAAACTAAAAATATGTCTCTTGATTAGAATAGAGTAGTATTTCAAAAACAATTAAGAAACCGGATATTATTTCTCTTAGGAATTTGGTCAGCCCATGAGAAAAGTTGCAATGATACAGACAACAGACCTTTCCCAATGAAACCACTAACCTGATCAACTAAAATAAATAGGATAATCGGGACTGCAGATCCCAGAAGGGCATCTGTGCAATAGGTATACAGAGAACCCAATTAGAAATCTGATTAGAGCAGATTGGGTAGCAGATCTGCAGGAAAAGGAAATTTAACGTCACCTTATGGATTTGAATGTATTGAAGGTGATTTAGATAATTGGGGGCAGATGAGGGTGTGAGTGAATTAAGAATAATTATTGGAGTAGATATTGTTATTTGCACTCCTCTAATATCAATTCTCATCATTGTTTTATGGTAATAAAATCCTTATTTTTTAGCTCAGCATATGGTTGCATGAAATGTATGTGTTTCCCACGCTCAGTAGCAGGCATCTGTGGCCATATGATCAACTTGCTGCAAATAAGAGTCAGGTAGGTCTAAGCATTACTTGTGAAAAATGCCAAAAAGAAGGACAAGCCCTTATTTTTCCTTTTTTGCTGGCTGAAATAGAGATATGATGACTGGATATCTTGGAACATGAAGTGACTTTGCAATGTAGGTTTCACACGGCAGAGTGATGTGATTGAAAAATCCAGTGTCCTGATACCACAGAACAATATACCAGTCTTGGACACCTACTTCTAGATATTTAAATGGGAGACAAATGAACATCTTATGGTTTAAATTATGGGTATGTTGTGTGATCTGTCGGTGGAGACTATCACACTAACAATAGAATTTACTACTGGAATGGTGCATGACACATGGAAGAACCTAAAATATCTGTCATTAGCTTAGTGCAGGTGGGCAGAGAGTGGGGCCCAAGAACTCAGACGTTGTAGGCTGGAAAGCTGGTGCCTTTTGATATGTCCACACAATACATTGAGCTTTTTCTTACTTTCTAGCACGAAACAATGTTCCGGGCTCATTTCGCACTTTCCTTCACCCAGCTTTAGAATTAACCATTTAACCAAGTAATTTTGATTCTGTTCGCTGGAAGGTGGCATTTTGAAACCAACCTCAGGGCTCTCAATATGCTCATTGCTATGATGTGTTCTTACCTGTAGATTCTCTCAGTGGACAGAACTAGAAAATATGTCTATGTGTATACTTATCCACACTTACATATCTCTGCATTTCTCTCTTTCTATTCACCCATATATCCGTAATAAAATAATATCTACAATTTTTTAACTCAACACTTCAGGTTTCATTCTAACTTTCTCTTTCTCATGTTTTAAAATACTTTTTCTGGCAGTGAGAAACTTGACACTGATTATCTTTGACACATTTAATTATTTTGTTCAATTAATTTATTTTTTTTTCAATGAAAACAATCTCCTATACCAACACCCATGACTCACCTCCTCCATCACTCCACATCCAGAGTATTCTAATTCTATGTATTTTAATCAGTTGTTTTGAATGCTTCTTTGGTTATTTACTCAACAATTACTAGAACTCTGATATAGGCATTATATCTGGATTGTTTGTTCTCATGATAGTATTATTGTTAAATACCTACGGCAGTCTAAAAATAATCTAAAAATAATATGCACAATTATTGTTTTGTTTTTATATTTATAAAATTTAATATACATAACAAATATAATTGTAAGTGCAGCTAATGTTGACTGAGTATTTTCTACATGCTAGACACTACGCTAAGCCTTTAATTTTTGCTCCTTCATTGAACTTTCATAAATATTTTGCAATGGGAACCACTAGGAGAGTTATTATGATCATGAGTAGTGAATCTAGACAATAATAGATTCAAATTTCAACTCCATCACTTTTTAATTGTGGCATCTTGTTATTAAACCTATTCTGTGTTTCAATTTCCACACAGACACACAAATGCACACATATCTTGTAATTAAGAGAATTATGCGTTTCAATGCTTAGCAGAATTCCTGTTACATATTAAGCACTTTAGAAAAGTTGATGATCATTATTATTTGTAAAAGAGGAAATTGGAGTTTAAGAGGGCTGACTACCTTACCCCAAGTCTTATGTCTAAGTAAGTATTATATTAGGGAGGCCAATGCAGGTTAAAATTAGTTATTGATAGGTATCTTATAAGTATATATTTCATAATTAGAATGGGAATGTAAAAAATACTTTAAATTTTACTACTAGAAATATTATAAAATTTCTAATAATTTTCTAGATTTTAGATGTTAACTCCATGTTGAGGTATCTGAGGGCTATAATGATTGAAAGCATTTATTTCATTACTAGTCTATGGCTTTGTTGAAAGGAAGTCCATATCTTTCTATACTATTATACTTGCAGCATATGTTCTAATATCTATCATTCCCCATCTGTGTATTAGACCAGCTCAATAAATCTTTTTGAGTGAATAAATAGATGTATATTTTTGTGCTTCCTTTAGTATGATCTTTTAGGTAATGAGGTATGGAACAATTACTTCCTAATGATGGTGAGTTTTAAAATGAGCTCTTCATTCCTTGGCATCAGTCTCATATTTAAATATATAATACAAAGTTCCGGAAAGAATTGGAAGAGAAATATAAAATTAATTTTTTGAGCAATGGAATTAGAATAAACATTACTTTAAAATAATTGAAGAGCACAGTGGGTAGATTTTAGAAAATCACCCCCTACCCCAAAACTTTGTAAGAAATGCAACAGTATAAAAATGATTGTAAATAAGATGATTGCTATGCAACATCGATAATAGGAACTCGGTGTAAAAATAATAGATTTTCTTAAGAAAGATGACATAAAGAAATAATTTTCAAGATACATAGATTTGAATCTATAAATCAATAGGGCATACCTTATTCAAGAAAAATAAGATATTAATATTAAGATACATCTTGGTAAAATTACAAAACTTTCAGGATATGGGTAGTCACTTAGAGAAAGTAACTCTTGGTTCGAGACATTTTTTCAGTGCAATACTCAATTTCAAAAAGTGAAACAATTCCCACAGAATTCTCAGGGAAAGAAAATTTTACCAATGATTTATAAATAGTGGACTGGTACTATTCTCAGACATACAAGAATTCTGGGAAAACTGTATCCATGAGTCACGTTTAAGGGAAAAAAATATATTTGATGATAACAAAGAGAACTGAAAGATGTATCCAAACAAAGACCTCACTGATGGAGAAGTCATAAGAAAAGTAAAATCATTCACAATCCCATCCATTTGTATACCAGCACAAAAAATTGAAAGATGCCAGGAATTATGGTTAAAAATTTTTAATATTACACACTTTGACAGTGTAAAATTGGTAATAGAGCAAAGTAGATGAGGGAGGTACAGATGAGAGAAATAAGAAGTGTGCTAACTTTACATATTTATAGTCAGAACCTAATAAGTGACTTGAAATGTGTGATTTAAAATAAATAGAGCCTCTGGAAGTAAAAACAAACAAAAAACTAGCTTTTAAAATAGAATGTATTTTAGGAATAAAGATTATACTATTATTTATTTGAAGATTAATAACACCTTCACATTAACTTTAGTTCATTCTCGATTAAACCTAAAACTAAATGAATTAATTTGTATTATAATAGCATGTATGACATCGTGTCATTTTCTAAATTTATTTAAAGTGCTCTGTCTGTGTCTGGCTTATCTATTTTTTTTCTTTCTGTAAATACACTTTGAGAGATAAAAGATATGATGTCCACAAAAAGTTACCAATGATTATTTCTAGATGGTAGGATTTAGGAAATTAAAAAAATATATTTTTATACTTTTTGAAGTTCTTAGAAGTATTATTATATTTTATTTTATTTTATTTTTTTGTGAGGAAGATTAACCCTGAGCTAACATCCGTTGCCAATCCTCCTCTTTTTGCTGAGGAAGATTGGCCCTGGGCTAACATCTGTGCCCATCTTCCTCTACTTTACGTGGGACACCACCACAGCATGGCTTGACAAGCGGTGCAGTCCGTGCCTGGGATCTGAACTTGCAAACCCCGGGCCGCAGAAGTGGAGCACGGGAACTTACACGTTATGCCACTGGGCCGGTCCCTCATGGTTATTTTTTAAAAATAGTTAATCTAAAATAAAAGATATGGTTCATAATTGAACATTGTTGACTTCTGAACAGTACAATGATTAACTTTTCAAGGAAAGAATAACAACTTTGAGTAATTTCTAAAATCTTCTCAATTAAAAATAAAGTATTCTTTTCATAAAGAAGGTTTCATATTGGTAACAAAATAACTTGTGTACTAATAAGTGATTCCTAATCTATCACCAGAGTTATTGAATTGACTTTGGGCTAAAATCACAAAAATAATATTCATTTAGATCTCATTACAAATATTAGTTATTGTTTCTAAGAATTTTGCAAACATTAAGGTATTTTAATCTGACTTAACTTTTTCCAGGATTTTGAACCACCAGGATTTACTTTCACACTCATGTTCATGTTTTTCAGATTTTCAGAACTTTTTCCATTTGAGATCTCTACTTCTATAACTGCTTTGAATGAATACTTTAGTATTGAATACACGTGCCACTTATTTTTCATTTGTCTACAGATAAATTGATTTTAAATAACTTTTACCTTTTTTGGGGTGGTCTGCTACCCAGGCATTTTTTTATCAGCAAAATCTTTTCCAAAATTTGCACCTGTTGTATTTTAGTCTTCTTTTCTAATCTTCAGATCTAGTCTCTCCTTCTAAACTAATATCCATTTAATCCAAAAGAAATGTTAGTTCTATTTCTCTAAATTCATTCTTCTTAATCTATAATAGACATAAAATGAAGTTTGCACTCTAAGAACTAAAAATTATACTAAAAATTAATATAATGTTACTTAACTTTTGTAATTGTATATTGTCAATATTTATTTATTTTTAGTTTTTAATGATTTTAAAGTATGTAATGAGAGACCTAAAATTATTTGTAAAGGTAAAATTACACCACTGCTATTTACATAAACCTTTCTGATATGTTATTTCACCAAAAATTATTTCACCATTATTTTATTTATTTTCAATAGGACTTTTCTTCATCTCTTCTTCTGTTCAGAAAACATTATTTTCAATCTAAACAGCAAGTTCTCCCTGCCACTAATAAACATTTTCAAATAAGCCAAAAAAGAATTTAATGTTACAACAAATTTTAATATTTCATGTGACCGATTACATTCATATAACCCTCCCTGGAGGTATCTGGGAAAAGGACTGTCTGTCCTGTCATTTCTAGGGCAATAGTAATTAATGATCCAACGTAATAGTCCAGTCTGATTCTTTTTTTTTTTCTTCTTGTGAGGAAGATTGGCTCTGAGCTGACATCTGTGGCCATCTTCCTCTATTTTGTATGTGGGACACCACCACACATGGCTTGATGAGCGGTCCATCTGTCCATGCCCAGGATTCGAACCTCTGAACCTTGGGCCGCCAAAGCAGAGCGTGCAAATTTAGCCGCTATACCACCGGGCCAGCCCCCAGTCTGATCTTTTAAGTAAAATCCAATTCCGTGGCCATATTGTCACAATTGTGGTGAAAGTGACAACTCAATTTATAAGCTCAGTTTTTAACAATGTCCTTATACTATCATGATGCCTTTAACTGAATAATTTCAAAACAACCATGTGCCATAGTTTTCTTCCTTTATACTATCTATCTAATAATAAAAGTATCATTGTGTTTCTATATTACTTTGGACCAATATAAAATAAGCTTTAATAAAGATGTACAGCAATTGTGAATACTCTTGAAAATATTTATTAATTTTCAATTAGATTTAAATTTACCATTTATCTAATTATAAGTGGTTTCAATATCTCAATTCAAATTTTTATTACATACAGTAAATATTTTAAGAAATGTTAAAGCATTTTCCCACTAGCTTACTTAAGAATCATATTTTATTCCCAAAATAGTAGCTATTCTTTTCTGGTATTAATGTCTTACTTGCTCTCATTTTTCTACAGATTGAATAGTTGACAGTCCTAATTAATTGAGGAAATCTACAGGACCAGTTTTGAGCAATAATGGAATTGAAATAGAATACAAAGTCAGAGAGCTAAGGAGTTAAGTACAAAATTTTTCAGATAATAAAGACGAATTTGGCTTAGCAATGTGTCCATCTGATAGATCAAAGAAAGACAGCTACACTGGGCCTGTCCCGTGGCTTAGCGGTTAAGTGCATGCGCTCTGCTACTGGCAGCCCGGGTTCGGATCCCAGGCGCGCACCGAGGCACCACTTCTCCTGCCATGCTGGGGCCGCATCCCACATACAGCAACTAGAAGGATGTGCAACTATGACATACAACTATCTACTGGGGCTTTGGGGAAGGAAAAAAAAAGGAGGAGGATTGGCAATAGATGTTAGCTCAGAGCCAGTCTTCCTCAGCAAAAAGAGGAGGATTAGCACGGATGTTAGCTCAGGGCTGATCTTCCACACAAAAATAAATAAATAAATAAAAGACAGCTACAGAAGAGCTTTCCTGGGCATTCCATCATGACTTTGAAATTTATAAAATTTACAATATGTAGGATTGAAAATGTGTTTTAACAAAGACCTATGTCTTAGAAATATGATTGGAATCCTGGCTTTTTTTTTCCTAAGGAAAATTCACCCTGAACTAACATCCATTGCCAATCTTCTTCTTTTTGTATATGAGGTGCTACCACAACATGGCCACTGACAGACAAATGGTGTAGGTCTGTGCCCGGGAACTGAACCTGGGCCGCCAAAGCAGAGTGCACCGAACTTAATCACTAGGCAACTGGGGCTGGCCTGGAATCCTGGCTTTATTAAAGTTTTCTTACCTGCAAAATGGAAATGATATCATTTTCCACATAATGTTGTAGCAATTTTTTAAAGATATCAAGCATCACATGAGGTACTTGGTCATCAGAGAGTACAAATTAGTTTTTTCCTTGTGTTCCTTATAATAGCATCATCATACTTAAAACTAACCCACACTGGATGTCTTCATACTGTGTTTTCTTATCAGTGTGTTCACATCATCAATAAATGCATGATTTTCAATACTTCAATGTGTAATGCATGGTAATCACAAATCTTTTTATATTAAATGTGACAAAATGACAGGAGTAAAAGTATAATGTCTTTCATTTATTCATTCTTCCAGTTGTGCAACAACTATGAATCAACATTTGTCAGTCACCACCCTATATGTTGAAAATTAAAACATAGGAGTTGAATCATCTCTGTACTCACAGAGATTATAAACTATTTTGATTTTAACCTGTACTAAAGGCTTAAGATAAACACAAAGATTCCTGAAATTCAAGACATAGAATGAAAGTGGGGGAGGACTGCAGAAATGGGAGGTTTTCTCAGGGCCTCTAAAATCACATTACGTTGGAAATTGAATAGTGGATACTTGTTTATAACTTTATTAACAATGTAATACGATTCCAAGTCTCCTCAGCTATCTACTTCTGTTGACAATACTTGTTATAACCAGAATTTGCTGTTTTCTTATATACATTCAACTACATGTCATTGACTATCTTACAAAGAGCAGAGTTTTAAGTAGCCAGGATATAAAAATGAAATGAAAAAATTGTTGTCCATGATGAATTCATTGTCTAGTAAAGGAATAGGGAGAGAAATTAACAAACAAAAATTGAAAATCTAGCATGATCATTGCTATTATTTATAAATTTTATGGTCCATTTGTGGAAGTATATAAAATAAAGATGATAAAGATTATTCAGTAAATTCTATTAAAATTACAGATGTATCTTTTAAAGTTATGTTCCTTAAAGATTTTTTTATTTCAACTAACTTCCTATGTTGCTGTTGTCACATACTTTTTTAGCATAATTACATACAGGACTACATTTTTGTTTGTTATATTTAATACTTCAGAGATGGTAGAATAAATCTAGAAAGAAAAATTGAAGGAGGAAGAAATTATTTTCCATTAACATTGAAAAAAATTCCTTGGATCTTGAGACCATAGTAATATTTCCTGTCAAGATTAACCTTGGTTTATGTGATGAAGTGACTGAATGGTCTATTAGCTTTTCTCAAAATTTTCATTCTTTTTTGTCGTTTTAGTAATGCTCTGCAATTACTTATGCATGGGAAGACAAAAGAAGCAAATGAACACTGATAACCATGTAATCTAAAGTATTGATTCAGATACCTGAATCTATGCCCCACACTTTTTAAAACATACTTAAATTTATGATATTCTTATACTAGTAAAAAATACTTAGAATAATGTAATGAAATATAAAATCACTATTACATATTAACTAACTTTATCTATCAGTTGTAAAATATTGACCTGCTCAAATACTAAGACAAGCTTAAATGTTTGCACACTAATGAAGTTAAATGAAAATGACAAAAGAAAAAAAAATCTATTGCTTGAGAAGACAATAGATCTAGGACAGTAAAATTTATATATTAAAGCACTTGAACTGCAATTTAAAAATATGAATTATGTTATTATTTTTCATAGTTTTGCTTAGTGTGATGCATATTTATTTGCAGATATGTGTATAATAATTTGTCACCTAAATACACCATATGTACATATATATTTTGTTAGATATATAGATACATGGAAATATGTGGTATATATTTCATATCTTGACTCACTACTCACATATCTTTTGTGATATTCCATTGCATATTATATTATATCCAAATCCTTCAGCTATCAAAGTCTTTCATAACTTCATCCAAACTTACTGTTCTGTCGGATTTTTCACTAGTGCCTACATGAGTCTTACCTTGTAGCTAGACTGGGTTGTTGCCATTTGGGTGGACATGTTCTGTTCTAATGCATTTATCACTTTCCCTTTCTTTTTCTTTCTTTCTTTTTTTTTGTTTGTTGCGGTAACATTGGTTTATAACATTGCAGAAATTTCAGGTGTACATCATTATACTTCTATTTCTGCATGGATTACATCATGTTCTCATGTTCACCACCCAAATACTAATTACAATCCATCACCACACACATGTGCCTAATTATCCCTTACGCCCTCCTCCCTCCCACCTTCCCCTCTGGTAATCACCAATCCAACCTCTGTCTCTATGAGTTTGTTTGTTGTTGTTATTATCTACTACTTAACGAGTGAGATCATATGGTATTTGACCTTCTCCCTCTGATATCCCTGTGTTCATTGCAGCGTTTTTCACAATAGCCAAGACTTGGAAGCAACCCATCAAGAGATGAATGGGTAAAGAAGATGTGGTATATATACACAATGGAATACTACTCAGCCATAAGAAACGATGAATTCCAGCCATTTGTGACATCACTTTCAATATCCACTACTGAAAATTCTTCAGCAGTAACTACAGATGATAGATTTGGATAACTGTGTTCATGAAGTCTTCCATGATTTCTTCAAATTAATTGGTATCTCTTGTTCACTTGGATCATTTTTTCCATGTGTGTCTTAAATCATAAACATCCACACCGTTAACTGGCATAAAAAATAAAATAACATGCTCATGCATCGTGTGGGTCAAGAGTTAGGACAAGGCACAGTGGCTATGGCTTATCCCTGTTTCTCAAAGTCTGGGGCTTCAGGATGGAGACTTGAGGGCTGGAAATGATTCAAAAGTCTGTGGCTGGAATTATTTGGCCATGACTTATTTATTTGGCTACAGCCTGAGCTTAGAAGGCTCACAGATTGGGCTCAGCTAAAACTGTTCACCTAAGCACTTACACATGAGCATTTCATGTGGCTAGACCTCCTCAAATATGCTGTTCTCAGTATAATCAGATCTTACATTGCAACTCAGGGCTTCAAGAGTGATTGTGGCAGCGAAGAGGAAGCTGCATGGTGTGCTCTGCCTAGTTTCAGACGTTATGCAGTATTGCTTTCCTACAAATGTTATCTAAGGCCAGTTGAAGTCTAAGGGGCAGGCAATAACATCCTACTTCTAGATGGAAGGAGGGTCAAAGAACCTGAGGCCATTTAAAAAATCACCACAGACCCTCTCTATAACATTCTAACAAACATAATTATGTTTTCTGAGATTTTTGTTTTTCTTGTGGTAGTTTTTCCTGATCTCTCCACCTAGAGCAAAATACTTTGAAAGCATAGCTATTTCACCACCTCCCAAATCTTTGAGTGGCCATTCCAATAGTATGCAAAGAAGATAGTCAATTTCTTAAATCAAATTACGTTTAATTTCATCTTTGGGAATGAACATTCTTTTGCATTTGAAAAGAAAACTAATAAGTTTGATTAATCATACTTATTTACAAAAGAGCCTGAATACATTCACGCATGCACACACACATATACATACACATTTTATCATACATTGACAGTTTCAACTAGTTTGATTTATTCATTTCTTCCACGAGAGGTTATTGAGAACCTATGAGGAGGCAGGCACAGGGCTTGGCACTGAGTGCAACATGATGATTAAAACTGACAGTTTTTAGCTTATGATTCCTACAGTCTAGTACTGATGACTAATATTCAAATAAACCAAGCGTGTTTACTGAGTTACAGAATAGAGTTAAGGGCCACAAAGAAAGAACATAGAGTCTCATAATTTAGTTAGGACCATTGATATTTAATTTATTTTTGAAAGGAAAATATTTCATAACCATCCTATAAGTGAATACCTATTGTACACCATAACTAAGGTATTGAAATCTCATATGTGTATAAATAAAATTCATTACAGGAAAGGAAGCCAAAAATCATTTTAAATTCTGAAATTATTTTATTTAACTAATTGCATTAATTTAGGTCTTAGAAAATTGTTTCCATCATCTAATTTGTATATACAATGAAAGAGAAATTTGAAAATTATATAGGCTTTAAAATTGTGTTCTAAAATTCAATACACATCCTGAAATTATAGTTTGGCTTTCTTGAGCAAGTAAAATTATTACATATCAAATCATCACATCTATTTACCCACTGTTGCCTTAAAGTTATGGCTTTTTTTTTGTGGTTATTACAGTCTACTATTGTAAACTAGATTATTATCTTGATCATATGCGTTAAATGAATCATTGAATAATACACTAGGGAATTCTTTTTTTTTTGGCTAGCACAATCCTGAATTTTTGACAGAAAGCATTTTTTGTGTCACCATATTTAAGTCAAATTTGGGCCAACATCACTGACACGAAGGGTAACAATTTTCTTATATGCAATGCATACACATCCACACTCAGTGATTTAAAATAATATATTTCATTTTTGTCAGTATAGAAATAAACCTTAGTGCTAAGATTAAGTGTTTGTCTAAACAAAATTTAAAATCAGTGTTTAATGCTCTACTAGTCAGTCCCTCTTGAAATACAACGTTTTCTGAGATCCGTAAATCGGTGTATAACAGCCATCAGAGTATGTTTTTACTTGATAGATCAAAAGCAATTTATGACTAAAAGTAAATCACAAATCAAAACTCTGAATAGATATTAAATGAAATTGAATCTAGATCTTGGTATCTGGACTTCATAATTGCTAAATCGACTCAATGAGTGTGGCTTTTGACTTAATGCTACAGCACAGCAAGCAAGAAAGTGATGATAAATGGAATTGATAAAGAGAACAGCAGATGACTCATTGTTTATCTGGACTGCTCTGCTGAAGAGTACAGTTGTAAACGTTCTTTGACAGTGCATTTGCGATGATGCGGATGGGCATCCTATTTATGAATTCAACTGGCTGATCCATGTTAACCTGAGAAAAAGATAATAAAGCCTGTGATATGACAAAGGGAATCTGAAGTTGTGATTCATGGAACAATTCTATCGCTCTTGAAAGTGACCTAGTTACAGTCTGTCTTTAGTTTACTTCATAAAAAAGGTCTTTATTTTATTTGTTCTGTTTTAAGATAATTCTTGTGTGTCCAAAGTGTAAATTCACATTAAGAAGCAAATATGGACTTTTATAAACTAAATAAAAGAAAAACAAATGTTCTGGATTCAGGTACTTGCTTGTACTTTGTACTTCACATAAATGTAAAAGGAAATTGGTACAGAATAGTTTTCTCATTTTGAGCCTAGGAAATTTCAATGTTATCGACTGCATTTGGAATACAAAATAGTCTAATCTCTTACTCATAATAAGCATATGACACTTTGAAGGCTTGCATCTTTCAAAATTTTGAGTGGGAAAAGATTTAAAGCATTTCCTAGTGCTGACAACACCAGGAAGATGAGCGTTAGGCCTGACTTTGGAGACAGACAATGGCAGAATTTGGGATCATATGTGCCTGGAGTACAAAACCTTTTCCATCATGGACTATTAAAAACAATTAAGTACCTCCTGAGGAAGAAATAATAATTATACCTTACATTTGTGGTACTGCACTATGTGACAAAGAGTTACTTGTGAGTTCCCTGAGCAAGATTGCAAATGTAAAAGTGACCTCAGTGTACAGTATCTACCTAACAGGCCACAGGACGTATTAACCCTCCAAGGCAGTGCCCTCTAGCATAGGTTTGCTAACAGTTGTGGTGGGGGGTTGAGAGCCACTTTTCTGTTCTGGCACCCAGAATTTAACTCAAAATATTTCTAATGTGAAAGATGTTCAAATCTTTGAGATTGAGGGACAAAAATAAGCAAACAAAAACTACCATTATTTTTTATTAAGAAAATAACATATTGAATAAAAGAATAGTCTATAATATTTCAAAATTAGGTTAAAACATGTATCAATATTATTATTAAATTATTAACTAACATTTAAAATATGTAATTCCAGAAAGAGCAATAAGCAAAAATATCAAATGCATTGAATTATTAAAGCTGTAGTCTTTAAATGCCTTAAAATGTAATAATTACAATAATAAATATTATTTATGATATTATATGTATTATTATGTAAATTAAAATAAATACTATTTATATTGGTATATGTATTATATATAAATAAATAACAAATTCACCTAATCAAACTACTTGCATATAATTTACCTATATGAATATTACACTACTGTTATCCTAGAAGAGTACTACTTTGGGGGGGAGATTTTTCTTTTGATGTCTTTTATGGTTTACAAAATATAGTATTCCCTAATATTCAGCTTTATCATCATAGTTGTTGTGACACTGAGGTCTTTTAGCAACAATCATGAGTCAGGTTCAAGTTATAAGCTAAAGACATGATCATGGCAAACAGCTAAGATTAAGCGAATTTGGAGAAAATCTGCAGAAGAAAAAACAAATAGCTTACATTAAAAGTCACCAACATCTAGAAAAAGCCAAAGAAATAGGATGCATGAATCTTGGGAACCTTTGTTAAGGCAATTCAGATCTATTTGTTTCTTGCTTATGTATGTTAACATAATAAATTGGTCACCTAAATGCAGATCATGCACCACGATATCTGAAACTTGTCAACTAGTTTATGAAGACGTATCATCTATCTATCTATCTATCTGTCTGTCTGTGTCTATCTATCTATCTATCTATCTATCTATCTATCTATCTATCATCTGTCTATCTATCTATCTATCTATCTATCTATCTATCTATCTATCTATCTATCATCTATCTAACTATCTATCTAGCAGAGCTTAGCAGTAGAGGTGTTTTGGAGGATAATTTAAACTGATTTAAGAGTGCATGTAAGACTACCCCTTAGACACCAAATTAACTAAATAAAAAGGCTTAACTTCTTTCAGTTGTATAAAGGGACAACAATGCAAACACGGTCCTGGAAATATTATGACTGTATTGTCATTTGTAATTTTGTTGGTGTTTGGGGGCATTTGGAACAAATATACAGTAAGTTTCTGTGGGTTACTTTGATCAGATCAAAGTGATAATATCTTTAAAATCACATAGTAGGACAGGATTGTTCTTAGAAAACCTGGCATCTTTCATGATATTACGCTAAGCAATTATTTCACTGATAATTATTCCATAGTGAATTCTTTAAGAATCTCTTATATCTTCAGAATTAAATCTTTCTTTCCATCTTTCTACAGAGCCTGTATCTTATGACGAGAAAGTTTGGAGTTAACTAAGCACTTTTTAGCAACTATTATGACTATAATATATGTAGTGACGCCCAATATTTCAGATTTCAACAGACTACCAACCATATCACTCTCAAGAGCCTCTTTTATCTTTGTTTTGAACATGTGGTTTTATCTATTTATGCTGAAATGAAACAATGCACAAATGTTCTTTCATCTTGATACCTTATTTTGTTAAGTTGCAAAAAAATAATTAGTGTATGTGGTGAGTATAAATCTTATTTCAAAACTCATTTTGAATCCTCATTCAGCTTCCATGGTCGAAACAAAATTTTAACTTGGAGTCAATCTTTTCTCTTAGCCTTAGTTCTGGGTGTGTGGACTATATTATGGGATTATTTAAGAGGGGTGTAGTAAATCCTGTTCTCTAAAGCAAATATCCACACCGTAATATTTCCACCAAGATATCCATGATTGTCGCTACGCACTGGTCATTGATCTCCATGAAATGCTGTGGAGACATTCTCCATTCCTATCTTTTTAACTCTTTCAGGTTTTGTAGGTGCCCGAATCACTACCTTGCCCCAACTGGCTATATTTGAGTCATTTTGCTTCTCATGCCATGTCAACAAATAAAAAGCACTATTTAAGGCTCAGTCTGCCTACACACACCACTGAGACAATTATCTCTTGGAATCTTGCTACCCCTTACCTCCTGGTTCTACCCAGACAATCATGTAAAATTGTTTTTATCTCTAAAATTCCTCAATCCTATAAGAAGTGATTGCAGACCCCTTTTCCCCAGAACCCCATTTCTTCTTGCTTTTCCACTAAGTTTCTTTGCTTTCTCAAGCCTACCAGAGCCTTTTCCAGTCTTGGAAAAAAGTATTGCTTTCACTCATTCTGTTTCCTGATAAATATTTTGTCTTTGTTATGACTCCTTTACATTCCTTTAAGTGACTATGATTTAGAAAATTAAAATCCAGGAATAGACTTCCATTTTCTATGCTATATTCTATGGCATATTTTTCCTCAGGCAAACTAGCATAGAATGATTTAATAGAGAAAGGGCAGTGGGGGTAATAGAAAATTATATTTCAAAAACATAATCTTGAACCACACATAATACATATGAATGTTAGGACTAAAGGGGGAAAGAAAGAGGAAAAAAGTCAACAATTCTTGGAATAATTGTAAAAACGAATAGCAGAAATTCCTTAAATAAAATTCAGAATCTTAGGAAAACTGACATGGAACGGGGTAGAAAGAATGGGTAGTAATAAATGTGAGAAAGAAAACTGTTGTTGTTAGTGCCTTCAAGCCGATTCCAACTCTTAGTGGCCCTGTGTACAGCTGAATGGAACTCTGTGTACAGCTGAATGGAATCCTTGGGCCATCCTCTCACTTTCCGGCACGGTATCAGACAATGCCCCACTATTATTCATAGGGTTTTCAATTGCTTCTGGTCACTGGTCAATTTTTTGGAAGTGAGTGGCCAGGTCCTTCTCCCTCGTCTGCCTAGTCTACAAGCTCTGCTGAAACTTGTCCACCACGGGTGGCACTGGTGGTATTTGAAATACCAGTGACATAGCTTCCAGCATCACAGCAACACTAAGCTGCCCACAGTATGACAACCAACAAACTGGTGATGAGGTTCCCTGATTGACTGGGAAATGACCCTAGCTGCAGTGATGAAAGTGCAGAATCTTAACCACTAGACTGCCAGGGGTGGCAAGAAAGAAAGTAGTCACAGAGAAAGTAATATGTTATATTAATAAAGATTACTTATTGACCAGACATTTTATTGTTGTTGTTTCCCTTTTGGGTGTCAGGCAGTACAGTAGTGCCTGGGAATGAAAGCATCAGCAAGATACAATATCTTTTCCCAAGGAGGTCAAAGACCAATGGTAGAGACAAGAAAGCAAAATAGCAAATATAACACATCGTGATAAGTACAAAGTGTAAACTAGGTTAGAAGGAATTCTCAGAGAGTTGATGTGGTGGTGACGGGGTGTGTGTGTGTGTGTGTGTGTGTGTGTGTGTGTGTGTTCGATGGCTTCAGAGTGGAAGGGCACCTGTGTTGAATCTTAAAAGAGGAGGAGAAGGCATGTAAACAATAGAGATGTGGCACATTTACAAATCTACAGCAATCCCTATATAAACAAAAAATGACATCTTTTTAGGAAAGAACAGACTGGCTATGAAATTGTCCCTCTCTCTCTCTCTCCCCCAAATATATATATAAAATCTTTTATTATTATACTTAATGTTATTATCTGTAGAGTGCAATTAATCACTTTTTTCTTTTTTTAAACTAATATAATATGTAAGATATTAGTTGATGTTATTTGCTTGGATTTACTTTCTTATTCATATCTGGTGATAGCTGAAAATCTGTCAAAGAAGAACAACTTAGAATGCTTAAGGAGTGAGAGAATTCATTTCTCTTCCTCCACTTATTTATTATGCATAATATGTACTACGAGCTAGGATGCTTGGAAAGGTAGACAATTGATGGTTTCTGCCCCTAGATTGCTCAGGCTCACAGTATAATGGACAAATAGAGAGTGCTAAATTGATAATTATGGAATATAAAATGTATAGACTTGTGAATAAAATACCAAGGAAATTTGAGGAGAAACCAGCTATCTCACTGGGATGGTTCTCAAAGTTTTCACACAGGAGTCTATACTTGAGTTTATACATTGTATAAAAAGACAATAAGTAATAGTCAAAAGATAGGAGACAGTAAGGACTTCCCCGGCAGAGGAGAAAACATGAGGATGTGAAATTTCTGATTCTAACTAGGATGCAGTAACTAGTACTAAACTAGCCCTGTCACTGTGGACAACTATATAATTGGATAACCTATATGAAACAACTGTTTGCAGACATTAGACATAGGCAAAGCAAAATTGTGATCCACGAGAGAAGGGAAACAAACAAGGTGAACCCCAATAAAAGTATCCCAAAATAGGAAGTTATTATTGATATAATAATTAAAACTTATTCCAACAAATTTTTTATGAACAATAATCTCAATGTCTCCTTTCTTCTTTTATATTTACTGAGGAATCAAGAAGTTATGTAGATGAATGTGTAACTAACTTCATTTACTATTTATTTCATACTTACTATGTGATAAGAACAATGTTAAATATTTTATACACTTGTGGTCAATGACTGTAGTTTATGGGGGTGTAACTAGTAGCTGGAGTTGGAGTGTTAACTCAAGTGGAGCTAAGATGATGGGACATGTTAGAAAAGATGGACGAATTGTGAGGCTGAGGATATTCTCAGGAATATTGAAATCGTCTTTCAAGATGGCAGGAATTCTTGCATTGCTAAGACTTTTTAGAATGAAACTGTATACTTTTTATAATATGGAAAGCTTAATTAATATATTCTTTAAAAAATTTGAGTAAACACTTAAGATTATTTTTCCAGGTAGATAAGGTAGCAGTTAAAAGACTTGCAGGAATATTCAGTAGAATACCTGAGTCACACTGCCTCACAGACAGAGGCAGAAAAGCCTGTGTTAACTGTGGTATAAGTAATGTTGGTGGTATAAATTTCAGGTAGACTAGTTCATAAATTATAGTTTTGTATTGACCCTGCCCTCCTAGAGCATCTGTTCTTTTCCGACAAAAATGCAAGGAAACGTGTTTACAGCACAGCGTGTGAGAAATGATTTAGTATTTTAGCTTTATCTGCCTATTGGTAGACGTGAGTAATTTTTATATTACAAGGAAAAATGGATCCAGAGAGTCTGATATTAAATCCTTAGCAGGGTTCCAAAATGTCAGTTAGATCTTAAGTAAAGCTGTGTTCCTGTGTAAGCTCCATAAGGGGATTGCTGTACTTGTGTATTGATTAGCCACCTGTGGGAGATTGCATTCTGCAGGAAAGATAAATACCTACTTGGGGTCCTATTCTTTGAAAGAAGGCACTTATTTAAGTGAGGAAATCTAAAACTATTTTTCTTAAATTTGATCGGGGCAAAATCCACAGTAATTTTTTCTAAATTATTTTCTTTCTATTCTGTATGTTTAACCAAAGGAAAATAGAATCTGGCTCACAATTTTCCTCAATTTTACACCTCCTGCTATCATTAAATGTGACTACAACATTCATGAAGACATCTTACCCTCACAAATAATTGACCTCTTCCACTCTGATTACCTGCATCTCAGCTTTCTGTGAGCCAGAAATTTCTAGGGCTGCAGTGTTATGTGTAACATATACGTGCAGAAATTCCAACCTCGCACTCTTCCGGCTTGCAATCTGATACTTTCAACTCTTATTACATATTTCTTTGCTTTTTTCATTCATTCATTTATTTATTCAATATACAGGGATCAAACCCCTACTATATAGTAATAACTCCCCAGACTCTCCAAGTTGGATGCTGAAAATATAAATATAGTTGTCTCAACTATGTATCCTTAATGAGCTTTTTGTAATGTGTGTATTTTTCAAGTAATCAGATAGATGAGTATTAAGGATGATAAGAGGATTTATTTGCTGTGTACTGTGGGAACAGAAAGGAAGGAATAGCAAACTCTGTCTGGAGGGATTAAGGATCATTTTAAGAGAATATAGTCTCTGAACTGAATCTAAGGTCAGTGACAGAAGCAGGGGAATCCATGCCTAATTGCAGCCCAGAGGCCTGAGATGCCCTGTGAGTTCACGGGTTCTATTGCATTGCATCTATACATACAAAAGACGAGGGTAGAAATGTACCCTGTGTTCAGATCACAAAGGACCCTGTGTCCCATGTTAAGGATTAGGAATCACATGCCACTTTGCAATCTTTAGAATTTGGCTTTGGTTATCATTAATCAGAACTGGAGTCAAACTCAGGAAGGAGATATAAATCTATTTCTCACTCTCCTTCATCTAACCTAGTCTGACCTTCAAATTTTATTTCAGAAGTGTTAACTACAATACCTGGCTGAATGATGGAATAAAGTTTCAAGTTAGACAACATAATTATTGTGTTGTTAAAATCCATTAATCAAAGTGAGTCTACATCCACCCTCTTGATTATTAAACAATAAAAATATTGAAAGATTGACCTCCCATTCAAATGAAAAGAAAAATGATGGCTTCTCCCAAGAAATCATGTGCTGGCATTTATTGTCAGTTAGGGCCATGCAGAAAATAGATATTCCAAGGGAAATATTAATGTCAGAACTTTTGTTTAAAGCTATTAGTGTCATTTATCTGAGAGCATATGTGGGTGTATAAACACATATTAATTTATCTTTTGATCTCTCTTTCTTTATATCTTTCACTCACTCTTTCTTTCCTTCTCTTATTCTCTTGGTATTTACATCTCTTACTGATGAAAACCACCTCACCATTCCCCTATAAATGCTTTTTCTTTATCAACTTATCTTTTGCTTCTGTCCACTTAGATGGAATTTCATAAATTTGCAGATTGTGCTTCTATGTCCTGTTTGATATTTTTGTTCCATATTTTCCAATAAAAATTCTCTAGAGAGACAACCTGACAGGCTCAACAGTTAATGGATGATACGTATATTTTTACTTCTCCAACTTCTTGTCACACATGATTTACTTCCTGTATCTCTCTATTATAGACAAACTTTACTTCCTTGCAGTCTTCAAATGTGTCCTTCTCTCTTGCCACTCTCCCCAACCCCAAATCTCAGCCCCTCTCTGCTTTACACACTCAATTCATCCTCCTGCCCTTAGCTGAGATAAGGTGTTTCAGGCATATTCCCTGAAACCAGTTTTGTGTTTTCTAATTACAATGAACTTTCTTTATCACAACATTTTAAGAAAACATTTTAATCTCTTACTTGCTTTAGTCTCCTCCGCTAGACTGCAAGATTTGTGAAGTCAAGGCACTGTCCACCTTGAGCGATATTTTATCCATGGGTTTCATTTTGATTTCCTAGCATATATAAATATTTTCTAAATAAATGACTAAAAGGAGTAAGGAAAAACTCCAATCTTGGTTCAAGTCCCTTCTTAGCTCTGCCACCTTAAACATCATCCGTCAACTTCTCTGGGTTTCAGACTTCTAAGATACATAATGAGAGTATTGAATTAGATGGCAGCTAACTTCCTTTTCAGGTCTACAACTCTTCAACTCTATAAATGGTAATATTTAGAGGAAACCTACTTTCTACTGGCCTCATATTTCCATGTAGTAGGACCTGCAGCAGAATAATATTCCTGACTTCATTCCTTTCCATATAAGGAAGAGTGATTTATCTGACCCGTGAGTTTGGGGGAAGGAACTGGCCATGAGAGTATTTGATGGCAGAGAGGCCATGTTCTCTCTTGCTTGCACCAAAATGGTCAAGGCAGGTTCTGTTCCTGCAGGTGAAGGTCTGCAGTTGACCGACACTGTCTGTGACCAGGGAATTAAGTGTGTCCAACTTAGGCCCATTTGCCTATAGACCTAAGTCATATAGTCAAGTCACTGTATCAGTAATGGAGGTGGTATTTTTCTTTTTTAATAATTTTATTTATTTTTTTCCCCCAAAGCCCCAGTAGATAGTTGCATGTCATAGCTGCACATCCTTCTAGTTGCTGTATGTGGGACGCAGCCTCAGCATGGCCGGAGAAGCAGTGCATTGGTGCGCACCCAGGATCTGAACCCCAGGCCTCCAGCAGTGGAGCACGCACACTTAACCGCTACGCCATGGGGCCGGCCCTGGAGGTGGTATTTTGATTTTCATTTTCCTGATACTTTTATCTGTCTCTAATCTGGTTCTGAGCTTTGGAGAGAAACATGAGAATATTATCTACAAGACCTCTAAAATCTCAAGCAATAATAGCTCAACAAAATATTAGTTACTTATTATTCTTTGTTTTCAATTCTTTTAGATAAACAGAAGTGTATTTTGAATATTCATGTATGTATTCCTATATTTATGGGGATATTTAGTCTTTAAATTATATGGTAAATTTAAACTTGAATATTTATGCACTCAATCTGTAACTATTGTGTTTGGTTACATTACTATCCAGTGGTGCAAGGAAGGGTGTATATTATGAGAGCAAGACAACTCCACAGTGGAGATTGGCACACTTTTAAAAGGGGAAATAATTACGGATAAACTAGTAAAATAAATGCTTTAGAAAGTTCTGTTTTCCCAAGGTTGCTCTTTACATGGATTCAAATAATAAAAATTTCTAATTGTTTTCTGAAAAACAAAACAGTAGTGAAATTTTAAAGCAAAAACTGAGGAGTAGGGGCTGGCCCAGTAGCATAGTGGTTAAATTTGCGTGCTCTGCTTCGGTGGCCCAGGGTTCGTGAGTTCAGATCCCTGGCATGGACCTATGCACTTCTTGTCAAGCCATGCTGTGGCAGGCACCCCACATATAAAGTAGAGGAAAATGGGTATGGCTGTTAGCCCAGGGCCAATCTATCTCAGCAAAAAAAAACAGGAGGATTGGCAACAGATGTTAGCTCAGGGCTAATCTTCCTCACACACAAAAAAAAAACAAAAAAGAAACCGAAGAGTGGTAGTCTTTTCCTCTTGTTGTGTTACCATGAACTTCTTTTTTTGGAGGGGGAGTGATGAACTGCCTTATGTGTCCCTGTTGCGTCAGCCACAAGAGTGGCTGGCAGGCCCAGAAGGATGTCGTCTCCCTGAACACAGGGATTGGTCCAGGAGTAGGCTTGTGAACTAATCAAGGTCCAGTTCCCTTTTCAGGCATTTATAGTGACACTGGAGATAATGAGAATCTATCTATTATTGAGGTTATGGACCTTAAAAATTACAAAAGCCTGAACTCTCTGGAAACATCTTGGCTGCTAAGGGAGAATACCCATCAGAAGAAAAACACCCAGAGGGTAACAAGTGGGAGATGGAAAGAGAGAGACAGAATCCCAATAACATTGTTTCAAATCCTGAATTCAGTGTTGCATGCAGCCATCTATATTCTATATACTCTATAACTATATCATAAGAAAATATATTCACTTTTTTCCCCCTTAATCTGGTATGAAATAGATTTCTGAGACCTCTACTAAGATTTCTGGCTAACCACATAACAATAAACACATAACACATGACATACAGATTCTTGAGGTTTAAGATATATGGAATAAAAAATTTGTTTAGGAAGAGTAGAAAATGATTGAGAGATTAATGATAGATTATCTTTGCTTCAACATTTTGTCCATTTAAAAAATTTATATTCTATTTAGGAAGTGATGAGGAAACTTTGGAGGAATTTGGCATGGCGTAGTACATATATTAACCATGTTTTTCTTGTTTTTTTTTTTCTTGTGCCAACTCTAATCCATAGTTGCAGAAAAGGATACTAGCAAAGCTCACCAGAAAGACCACTTTGACACTAGTAATGTGTCCCATGATTGCAGTGAGGAAGTTGGCAAACATATACCATGTGTGCTACTCATGGTGTAATGGAAAAATTATTGATTTTGGAATCATACTAATCCATTGCTACCTATATAGATGAAACTGTTGTTTATATGTAGTCACTATAATATGTATCAGTTATTACAACAACGTTGTCTGGCAGTGATTCTTACCCCTTATTTCAAAGATGAGGAAACAGAGACTCAAAACAATGAAATAGTTAACCTAACATCTCAGAACTAGAAGATTTGGGAGCAAATACTTGAATTCAGATTTGTCAGGCACAGTGTTCAAATTGGTTTTTGGTCTTTTTTTGTTTTTTTGTGCTTGTTTGTTCATTGATCAACATCTCAACGAAAAAAATATGTCATTCTAGGGACAGCCCAGTGGCACAAGCGGTTAAGTGCGTGCGCTCCGCTGCGGCGGCCTGGGGTTCGTCAGTTCGGATCCCAGGTATGCACTGACGCACCGCTTGTCAGGCCACTCTGTGGCGGCGTCCCATATAAAGTGGAGGAAGATGGCCACAGATGTTAGCCCAGGCCAGTCTTCCTCAGCAAAAAACGAGGAGAATTGGCAGATGTTAGCACAGGGCTGATCTTCCTCACAAAAAATAAAAGTGTCTTTCTAGAGTTCATTAAGAAACATGAAAGGTCAATGAAGTGGAATGCTCCATTAAGAAGTCTTGAGTTGAGATGATACAGCAGTTGACCAAAAAGGGGTGTTTTTTGAAATCTAAATTAATAATAATGGGAGCACCTGAAGAAAAGTTTGTCTACTTCACAACTTAACATCAGTTTTATGCCTTTCTGTAAACTGGATGGCACCATTAAAAAACATTGGGACCATTTCAAAATAAAAGGACAGATATTTCATTTTAAAAGCTACAATTAAAAAGCAATTTCTTTATCAAGTTTTATTTAATCTTAACACATTCTATTCATAAATTGCATAGAAATATGGTAAAAGGTATTTTTCTAAATTAAAAGCACTTAATAGAGTTTTTTCCTATTGAGTATTATACTAAATTTCCACACAAAGTTGTCTGAAACCTTTTCCCCTTAGTCTATAATTCAATGGCAGTATTACAGGTCATACTTTACCACCATCTACCTAAATTCTTTAGGAGCTTGTTGTAACTTCTGTACCATGGGGAGCCATGTATAGATTTATGGGTTGTTGACATTTTAAATAGCTTTAAAATGAAAATAACATGTTGCCTAAATAATGCCAAGAATATATTTTAACCCGCAAAACTATTCATAAAATCCTGTCCTACCAAAAAATATCAAGGTCAAAAAAGATGAAATAATGTATGTCAAGATATTTAGTTATAAGGATGAGTAATAGGCCAGAACTCTGTCAGGCATAATAATATTAATGTGGCGTTAAAATCATTAAGCAAAATCAAAATGTTCTGTGGGTGGACCTAGAGACCACGGCATTAGTTACTACATTAGTTACTACATAGAAATAAACATGCCTATAGGAATCATAAGTTTGGAAAATTCTGTGATTTGAAGTTTTACAGTAGTAAATAGGTAAATGTCTTTAAATGTCCTTCTGTTCCAAACCCAAGTGTGGATCTTATTGTTAACTATATATAAAGAAACTCTGGTGTCTTGCTAACTTTCTATAAAAATTATACAGGCATATTTTCTGAAGAACAGCAACATGTTCCAATACAAAACTCTGGTTGAGAATTTATGGCATTTGGAAATTGGTCTCAGTTGAGCCATCAATAATTATCACGTTAGGTATATCTTGCACAATAATTTCTGTGTCTTTGTTTCGTAAGTGCTAAGATAAGTTATGGGAAAATGTTAGAGCAAGATATCTTCACAGAATTTTCTGGCTCTGAGATATGTGTTTACCCCTCTGGAATAATCAGGGATGAATTGTAGATCTTCATAATAGTGGAGTAACCATTTCTTTCTATGCCCTTATTAAATGAATGCTGTTAATTCTGCTCTTTTCTACTATAAAATCCCCCACTTGAAAACGCACCCCAAGTATCGACATGAAGTGCCATCAAGTCAGTGCACATTGCAGAGACTGCAGAGCAAGGCTGTATTTGGAGTATGATTTTCCTGGAGACATCACCTTTCTGTCTCCTTATTTCCCACTGTAGCTTTTGTTGAAAACTTGACACTGATTTCTTCTACATATGGCCGAAGAATCTCATTAAAGTTGAATCAAAAGCACTTATCCCTATTGCATTCATTGGTTCAGACCTGCACCAGCTGGAGTTTTCATGGTCTGTGGTTCTACAAACCAACATATTGAGGTCATTTCTGGTTTTTTCTGTCAGTTGCAAATGACGGAAAATGTCAGTTCATGATGAGCAACAACTCTGAAAAATGGCATAACCAACTAATCTAATGTGACAAATGTGGCTCCTGTTCACTTTGATGGTTTCATATGTGCCCAGACATAATATGCCTTCAGAAAATGCTGAAGGTGCTATTTTTTAACCTTTATTTGTGAGAAAACTTTACCTCGTGGCTCTGATGGATTATTATATTTTCAGCCCTTTACAAAGTCTCAAAATGTACTTTATATTCTGATATTTTTACATTGGATTTTAACCAGAAGATTCTTTTTGGAAAATATAAAATTCTCCTCATTCTATTTGTAATGTCCATTTTTAGCTTCTAAAATCCAGCATAGAAATTAAAGTTACAAATGAAATTTGTGGAATTACCTCAAATAGTTTTCCTAACACAAAAGAGATGTAGCAAAATTTGGTCACGATTGCCTTCTACCTCTTAATAATTAGTTTTTAATCAGATGCAAGTCCAATTTCAAAGTGATGTTGATGATAAAAACTAATTTTTATTCCAGTAAAATAAGTTATGAATGTAAATTCTGTTAAATTATCTATTTAACTCTTCATCAGTAATCTTTCAACTTTTCTAATTCTTGAAATGGGGTTTTCCTTCATTAAATTCAACACAGGAAATATCAGTATTTACTGAAGAGCAGGAATTATTATATTACATTAAGAAAAATGTAGAGAGACATCATGCAAGCAGAACAACAACAAAAGCCACATATTGAAAATCAAAAAAACATAGGCTACTTATAATATAATTGAGAATAGAAGGCAACATTTTCTTCTTCTACAAAATGGTTTAAATTTAATTTTACCTGTGTAGAAATTTTTCAGAAGTCCAAATTACTAATAAAATACTGAGAGATGCCTATTACCTCTTTCTTTATAGTCTATCAGGTTATAATTTGTGAAATATCAACCTCAGTAAAATCAAATGAACAGAAATAGAAAACATATTCTTCCTAATATACACAATTTTCATTAATTCAATGGACTGTGATAAATGAAAGTTGGGAGAAAAACTTGTTTTTCCTACCATACTTACCTTAAACTTCAATAACTCATTTAGCTCTTCCGTATTGTAGGCAGTAATAGTAAGTGGATGTAGAAAAGTAAAGAGGGAGAAGAGATGAGAATAGAGAACGTGGAAATTTACGTGTAGAATTAAGACTGAATAAGAGACTAGGGTTCTATGCAAAGTCTAATGCATGTTTCCTGTTCTAATAAGTGTCCCTTGCTCCTTGCCTGTCTGTGTGTTGGTGTGCGTTTCTGAATAGCACTATTACTATTTTCTTTCAAGGTTTATTTTTGCAGTTTCTTACTCCAGGTTTCTCCATCAAAGACTGTCACATTTGAGCATGCCCTCAGTCAGGTTGTGATTAGAAATCAGACTCTCTGTGCTTCTCCATGTGGCCTTGTAATTGCCTACACGAGAGCAATCAAACATATCAGCTAGAACAATCGCCTGTATCCGCTGGAAACCTTTCTTTAATTTAAGTGAACATACCAGTCTAAGCCCATTTATTTGGGCAGTTATTTCTGTTGGAAAGCAATAATGTGTCTATCCCAAGGTTTCTTGAATTGAAGAATGAGACATATAGTTTTAGGACCAGAATGTGTGGAGATAATCAGAAGACATGCCTTGTTCTTTTTTGTGTTTAAGTGAAATAACGTGAAAATCAATAGGTGACCCCTTTGAGGAACATCTTCAAACCCCAGCCTTGTCAAATATTATTTAGCATTCTCACAGTCTTTCTTCCTTCATAACAAACTAAGGATGAAAATCTATTTTGTATTTACTAAATAGATGTTTTTCTTTTCTTAAAAACAATGAATTACACAGATGACAATAAGTAACTCCAAGTCAGTGGTTTTACCCAATTCACATTTTGCAAATTCAGCAATAACAGCAATTATAGTCAGTGACACAAATAGACTATATAACATAAAATGAATGACTGATTAGTCTGGAATATGGCTTAAAGGGACATAGAGGATTTTGATAAAGAACTGGCAATTTAATAGCGTTGAGACATCCTATGATATTCAAAACATATAAGCATAAGGAAAATGAAGAAACTATATTATTTAAATCCTCTCTGATTTTCATACACCTTAAATATGTGAAAAAAATGGAAGAGCTAAAGGATAAAATTAGAACACTAGATCATTTGTATTCTCTACAAATATATCTTATTTCAGAATGTACAGAATTGTCTTGAAGTCATTAAATGAATGAGTAGTGCTTCTTGTCATACCATGTCTCAAATAATCTATGGAGTCATCCTTATCAAACTAGTGCCTTGGTGTTAAACTCTGTTTTCCAAAAATTGTCAGTCCCTGGGAATAGTGCCAATGACTTTCTTATTAATCTTTGAATTCTAGCATATTTCTGAAGATATAAATAACAATCAATGCTTCTTGAAGGAATCAAATAAAATTATGATCACACACACAAATTCTATAAGACATAATTAATCCACCATTCTTGAGTGGATCACTGAATACATATTTACAGCAACTCACTAGGGTGATAAACTAGAGAACAGAAGTCTCATATGCACCTTTGATAAGGAAATATTTTTAAAAAGACCTTCTAATATCTCTTCTTCAACTGAATTTGCCATTAGGTGCTGAACCATATGTATGCTTGTTTAATGAATATATTATACTAAGCAATCAGCAGATTGTGAAGAGTATTGTGTAGTCTTCCGGACTTTTCAAATACCAATGAGGCAGGCGAGAAGAGTTGCTAGATACATTTGCAGTGTTCTAGCCAAAATGAAGTTAAGCATTTATGTTGCATTAACACTACATACTTCTTCCTATTCCAGTAAGATAACTGTATTATGAACTCTATTTTATTTTGGTAATGTGCTGTGGAGAAATAAAGACAAAATGGGGTGAAGAAACTTTCTTTATTCTCACTTATTGCAGAGAATGGCTCATTCAAAATCATTTGCAAAAGAACAGCCATTTAGGAGAATTGTTTTAGCTGTCTTTTTTACCCACACAGAAATAAATATTTTTATAGCACATAGTGCATAGTGGATGTTCAATGAATATTTATTAAATTGTGCTAAAATCACAATTTCTCCTGCTCATTTTGTCTTTATTTCTCCAAAATTATAATATGCTTCAGAAACACATGTAACTAGAACAGCAATTTAATTTGGTTCCATGCAGCACACATTTAAAAAGAATCTCAACCCACAGCCCATTGGTTAGATAATTCCCATTCTTAACTCCCTTCTTCCTTGACAATTTTAATATATAGCCTGAAAAAGTGAAATATTTTAAGATAAGAATAAGTATGTACAATGACTGGCCAATGAAATCTAAGTGGAATTCTACTGTGGGCATCTAGGAAAGTTTTAGCCTCTCTAATAAATAAAAGGGACAGATTCCTGCCTTCTTCATGCCTTGAACATAAATTAATACCTGGATCTGTGGCAATCATATGACTGATAGTACCAAGAGAATGCGGGGATTCTGAACCAATGCCAGCAACTGCCTATTTTCAGATGACTTGTTAATTAGACAGGCTTTCTATGTATGTTGCTATAATATTATCAAACATTGATTATATTTGTAAGTTAGTTAGTTTATTCATTCATTCTCAAATCTGTTCACTAAATTCAATTCTTAGTAAAAATGGGAAAATGAAGACTATGGTTAAATTATTCATTATTTTCCCCAAGAAATATTAAGTGTCCCTTTTATTTTTCAAGTCTATCCTAGGCCTGATGATGGATAAAACAAAAATGAACACACATAAAACAGTGTTAACCTGGTAATATATAAACATTTATAGACACTGGCATAAATTATCTAACAAGATAATTTTTTTTAAATGCCAAAAAATATAAAAATTATTTGTAATTTGCTCTAAAAATAAAATATATTAAAGCTAGAAATCAATACAAATCAATAACTATAAGAAATATAATAACTTGAAAACATTTTAATAATCATCTAAACATTATTTAAGTTATAAAGGAAATACAAAGTTAATTTTTGCATAGTTTAGATGTTAATGAAAATTAAAGTATTACATACTAAATCCCGTGGTACATGGCAAAAGCTCTATTCAAATGAAATTCATAGCTTTAAATATGTTATTAAGCCAAGATTAATAAAATTAATGTTGGAAGTCTTTAAGTTAAGAGAATTACTGATCTCTTAACTTGTTAAGTGGGATACTGGGAAAAATGAAGATAAATGCAAAAAACATAAATTAAGGAAGAATCTGAAAATAAATAAATAAAACTATGGGCTGGTTCTTTAAGAAAATCTACATAATTAATTAAACTCTGACCATCTGATCAAAAGAATACACACACACAAATAACTTCACTTGGAATGAGAAAATGCATTTAATCACAATGTTAAAGAGACAATAATATTTTAACAAAATGCTATGCAAAAATTGCTTTAATTAATCTGAAATTATTGAAATAATTATTGATACTTTTGGAATTCTAAACACTGTAGTTAATTGATGCATAGATTTAAAATACATACCAGTGTTGAACTAAACCATAGAAGAAACAAAGAGCAAATCTAGTTAAAGTGCTATCTCCAGAAGTTCTAAGCCCAGAGAGTTTTAGAGACATTTACACCAAACACCCAACATTCATGGTACAAATAAATTACAAATAAAGTTTCAAGAAAATAAATGTACTATGAGGAAGATAAATATATGGTACACATGAAGGCTTAGTTATAAAGTATAAACAATTAACTGATTTACGTTAATTTAGCAAATAAGCATCTAACACCAAACATTATTTCTCTATTTTGATGCATAACAATAAGAAACAATTATACTCAATAAAAATAACTATAAGATATAAAGTGGCAATTCTGTTATAAATAACAGGCAAATATTTTGTAAAGGCCATTCTCACTAACGATGAAATGAAAGCAAATTCAGTCAAGAAATGAGATAGTTTTATCCCTCAGATTGGCATCAGAGTATATCAATATTTTTCAGTGTTTCACCTTTGCCAGGCCAAATTTCTCATCCCCAGAGCCATATACTCAACTTCCACCCTGCCATCTACACTTAAAAATTCAAGTACCTCAAACTCAACAAGTCCCTACATACAAAATTCACACTGTCCTCTTCTAAAGGAGGTCTTCTGAGTTCCTGACCTCAGGTAATAGCACATTCCGTGTAAAAGTAAGAATTAGGATTTATCCTAAATGTCTTATGCTAACTCAGACCCTCATATTACATGAGCTACTGTTTTCACTCCCTAAGTATCTCCTAAGTTTCTCTTCCTTTCCATTAAAACCAACCTAAGAAGCCAATGTTACTTCTTATCTGCTCTATTTTTGCCTCCCAATCTGTCTTCTTAAATCCAGTAGCTACCCCTCCAAATCACTCCCTTCACTGTATGCAGAAATGTCCATTTTAAGTAGAAAACTGATCATAACACTTTCCAGTTTAAAATGGTTTCTCATTGTTCTTTGGGTGAAGAGCAAAATATTTAACATGGCTTACAAAGCTCTGGACCTTGGTTGAATTCCAACCCCTATTGAAACAATTCCTCTGCCCCTCCCACTCATCTCTGTGCTGCAGACACAAGGACCCCGGATCGCAGCAGACCATGTTGTGCTGAGCCCTTGTGCCCTTTGACGCTGAGGCACAATTCCCTACTGGTGTAAAGGCAACCGAAGAAAACAAAGAGCAACAAGGCACCTAAGTATTATAGCTTTGAAGGAAGGACTAGAAAATAAAGATCAATGTTACCGGAGACACATTTCATCTTTTTTATGAGTATTTCCAAGGCTGGACTTATCTTTTTCTTATTCTTAATGAGAACTGTCCTGTAATTGACAGTAATGTCAAATATTACCTGTCATAGAGGGCAAAACCTGCCCATTTGTGACAAATATTATTTAACCTAACTTGTTATGGACATCCTTCATTTTTATATAAAATTGTATCTGACAATGCTAATGCTTCTAACTGTGTGAAATGTATAATACATTTTAAAATAAAATTGAATTTATTTATTTGTTTTTGATGAGGAAGATTGGCTCTGAGGTAATATCTGTTGCCAGTCTTCCTCTTTTTGCTTGAGGAAGATGGTCCCTGAGCTAACATCTGTGCCAATCTTCCTCTACTTTGTTTATGGGACGCCGCCACAGTATGGTTTGTTGAGTGGTGTCTAGGTCCATGCCTGGGATCAGAACCCGTGAACTCCGGGCCATCCAAGCAGAATGCGTGAATTTAACTACTATGCCACTGGGCTGGCACCTAAAATTGAATTATTAAATTAATAGAACATGGTAAATTCTCAAATTTGAAAAGCAAATTGTCCTCTACTATTCAAAAATCAATAGACAAAATGTTGAGAAAAGTGCATTTGTTAATAATAGCAGGTGGAATGTTTATAATAATTTTACATTTGTCTGTTGACTTTACATTTGGAGATAGGTATTTTGCTAGAGCTAAAAAAGAAATTCAACTTATTTTTTTCTAAGGTATCCACCTCGGAATGGATTTGATTGTGGGAGGAGAAGGGAGGCTATCTGGGTAGAGCGGTACAGTGTCTGTTGGCCTATTTATCCCTGAAAACTTGGTCGATCACTATTACGATCCCGTCATACAGGAGTCAAGTACTTTTCTTGTACTGAAAGACCATTATTAATTTTGAAGTAGGTGAGAGTGTGGCTATCAACAAATTTACAGACTCTAAATGCCTGATTTTACTGGTGTCTCCCAGATGTCAATCCTTCTGTCACTCTAAATGACACTGGAAAATGCCAAGTCATATTCCATGAAAAGAGGCAAAGGTTTTCCTTTCCTTTACATCAAAGTTTTCCTGGAAATTAGAGTTATTAGCTCACCTTCAACTTTTCGTCCCAACAACTTTCACATTAAGTTTTGCTCCAGATTAGGTTGAATATATATTATAAATATGAAGTTATTTATAGAAAGGTCATGGCCAACACAAAAGTATGCATTAGCAACAATGCCTAAAGAAATTGATAATGTAGACAATTCCATTGTGTTGCAGAATAAAAGGAGATCTCCAGTCTTTGCAATGACAGAACTCTCGACGGGTGTCACAATCCTGACCTTTGTCTTTCGCTCTGGGAATCTCCCCACCCACATTGAGGCCTCTTTTCAAGTCTTTCAGCACCTTTACCTCACATACTCTCTTGGTAAAACATCTAACTCTACCCATTGGAAGAAGTTTCACCTCTTGACTTTTCCTTGTTTCCTGTTACTTTGAGCAGTTCCTCAGATTTGGGCCACATGACTATGTACATTTTCTTCTCAAACATCTTGGACTCAAAAGAGAATAAGCACTTCCAAGAATGAGATCTAATGCAAGTGACCCAGTTCTTCTTCTGTCTTCCCACTAGTGAGAGTTATTCCTCGTGTCGAGTAAGCACCGCTGCCGCGACACAGACTTTTTTCTTTCGTGATTCAATTAACCCATACTGAGTTAATGAGCCTTCCCTTTTCACATGGGTATAGTTTTGTCAGTTAGAAACAATAGGCACCTTTACCATTATTATTTTCTTGAGATGAATTTGGATCTGTTCTTCCCCACAAAAAGCCTGGTCGAGTTACAAGAGAAAGTCCAGAGACTCTAAACATTTCTTTCTCTTTGTAATTCAGCAGCACTGGTAACAGACCCAGTGAACCAGCTCAGATTACCATATTTTGATTTGAAACTTCCTTTCTAATGGAAGACTTAAGGAAGAAGAGGATGCTGCCTTTTGTCAATGCTCGCAAATACCTCCTTTTATCAGCCCAAAAAGACTCTCTTCCCCTCAAAATAAACCTCACTCTTGGGGAGACATATGGATATAATTTTTTCTTTTTTAAGATGAAAAGGAAATTATCCAATCCTGTCATAAAACCTATATTTTATATATTACAACAAATAGAATGATACAAATTATTTATATCTGTTTAAATCTGCTCTACTATTGTTAATAATTCTGTTGGAAGAAACAAGTGGCTGTCTACCAAAGTACCATAATAAGATAAAGAAGTTATCTGAGTTTCCAGACGCTACCAATATTTTTTCCCCAATCCTTTAGTCCACCCTTCCTGAGTGTGGGGATCCAGAACTTCTTGGATAAGGAAGGAAAGGAATGTAGGAGACGGAAGGGACGGAGAAAAGACGTAAAACAAACAAACAAAACTCTTAGAAGAAGAGGGATTGATTTGTTTTTTTGTTTGAATAACTGTTTTGACAAGAAGTGAAAGGGCAGTTTCAGGTTTTATATTTTCTCTGAAAGATTAATTGTTTACCTCATTGCTGATTTAAAAATAACCAAGATCAGGCTTAAGCCAGAGAATGGAGCCAATCCTGGTTTGGAATAGGTCTGAAACAGGAATTGCAGAACAGCAAGCAGCAGCTGAAAGGGGTTTTTTTGGTTGCCTTTTGTTGTTGTTGTTTTCCATTTGTATTTAGAGCAGTATAACATCCACAGCAAAATTGAACAGAAGAGATTTCCCATATACTTCCTGTCCCCACACATGTATAGCTTCCCCCATTATCAACATCCCCCACCAGAGTGATACTTTTGTTACAATTGATGACCCTACATTGAACACATCATAATCATCCAAAATCCATAGTTTACATTACAGTTCACTCTTGGTGTTGTACATTCCATGGATTTGGACAAATGTTTAACGGTATGTATCCATCAATATGGTGTCATGCAGAATATTTTCACTGCCCTAAAAATCCTCCATGCTCCATCTATTCATCTCCTTGCACCGCACGAAACTCCTGGCAACCACTGAAGTTTTGACTGTATCCATAGTTTTGTCTTTTATGGAATGTCATATTGTTGGAATCTTACAGTATGTAGCCTTTCCCACTGGTTTCTTTCACTTAGTAATATGCATTTAAATTTCCTCTATCTCTTTTCATGGCTTGAAAGCTCATTTCTTTTTAGCTTTAAATAATGTTACATTATCTGAATATATCACAGTTTCTTTACCCATTAACACACTAAAGGATATCTTAGTTGCTTCCAAGTTTTGGCACTTATACATAAAGCTACTATAAACATTCACGTGCACATTTTTGTGTGGATACAAGTTTTCAACTTTTTTGGTAGATAACCAAGGAGCATGACTGCTGGATCATATGGTAAGAGTATGTTTAATTTTGCCAAACTGTTGTGGGGTTGTTTTCTCTGGGGGATATTTGACCTCCCTCACTACCTGCCTAAAGAATTTGACATGGTGGCTCCTTCCTGGAACAGATCTATCATGATGGCTGTAAAGGTAATGTAGGATAAATGTTACAATAGGAAAGGCACCAACAAGCCCATCTTATCAGAAGTTCTGTCTCTCTGGCCACATTCTCTGGATGGCCCTACAAGGAGTTGCCAGACAAACATTTACATTTATAAGGGAAATCTCCATTTGTAAAGGTATCTCCCTTTCTGCATTGGGAAGAGGGGGGATGGCCTCATTTCTAGAGACTTATCAATGTGGAAGGTGAGGCCTTAAATCTGCATAATAACCTTACTCTTGTTTACTGTGTTTTAGTGGTAATCTCCTGTAACTGACTCCCCCCACCCCCAACATCCTCCTTTGTCGTTGGCTGAAGATGGTATTTAAGAAGAGAATTTCCGCTATTGTGTTGAAAAACGCAGTGTCCCTGCTTTCTCCCATGTATACATGTAATTAAACTTGGTATTATTTTCTCCTGCTAACCTGTCTTGTTAATTATTTGGCCAGCCATAAGAACCTTAAGGGAAAGGGCAGAGGGAGATTCCTCCTCTTCCCCTGACACTGTTTTCCAAAGAGGTACCATTTTCTATTCCTACTAGCAATGTATGAGAACTCCTATCGCTCCACATCCTGCCAAGATTTTGTGTTGTCAGTGTTCTAATTTTGGCCATTCTAATGTGTGTGTTGTGGTATCTCCTTGTTTTAATTTGCATTTCCCTGATGACATATGATGATAAGTATCTTTTTAGATGGTTATTTTCCATCTGAATATCTTCTTTGGTGAGGTGTCTGTTAAGGTCTTGGACCCATTTTTTAAATCGAGTTTTTTGTTTCCTTAACATTGAGTTTTAAAAGTTCTTTGTGTATTTTGGATAACAGACCTTTATCAGATGTGTCTTTTGCAAATATTTTTTCCCAGTCTGTGGTTTGTCTTTTCATTTTCTTGGCGTTGTCTTTTGGAGAGCAGAAGTTTTTAATTTCAGTTAAGTCTAGCTTTTTAATTATTTCTTTCATGTATCATGCCTTTGGTGTTGTATCTAAAAAGTTATTACCATACCCAATGTCATCTAGGTTTTCTCCCATGTTTTCTTTTAGGATGTTTATAGTTTTGTGCTTTACAATTTAGGTCTGTGATCCATTGTGAGTTAATTTTTGTGAAGGTTGTAAGGTCTGGGTCCAATTTTTTCTTTTGCATGAAGATGTACAGTTGTTCCAGCACCATTTGTTGAAAAGACTACCTTTGCTCTGTTATAATGTCTTTACTCTTTTGTCAAAGATTAGTTAGCTATATTTATATCAATGGGTTTATTTTTGGGCTCTCTATTCTCTTCCATTCATCTATTTCTCTATTCTTTCACTGATATCACACTGTCTTGATTACTGTAGCTTTATAGTAAGTCTTGAAGTCGAGTAGTGTCAGCCCTCTAACTTTGTTCTTCTCCTTCAATATTGTGTTAGTTTTTCTGAGTCTTTGCCTTTTCATATAAACTTAAAAATCAGTTTGTCAGTATTCACAAATTACTTGCTGAAATTTTGATTGGGATTGCATTCAATCTATAGATCAAGTTGGGAAGAACTGACATCTTGACAATATTGAGTCTTCCTATCCATGAACATGGAATATCTTTCCATTTATTTAGTTCTTCTTTGATTTTCTTCATCAGAGTTTTGTAGTTTTTCTCATATAGATCTTATACATATTTTTTAGATTAATACTATGTATTTCATTTAAGGGGGAGCTAATGGAAATGATATTGTGTTTTTAATTTCAAAATCCATTTGTTCATTGCTGGTATATAGGAAAGTGGTTGACTTCTGTATATTAACCTTGTATCTTGTAACTTTGCTATAATCACTTACTAGTTTCAGGAGTTTTTCTCTTGATTTTTTGGATTTTCTACTTTGACAATCATGTCATGTGTGAACAAAGACAGTTTTAGTTCTTCCATCCCAATCTGTATACCTTTTATTTGCTTTGCTTTCTTCTCTTATTTAAATATATTTCACATATAACATTGTGTAAAAATAAGGTGTACAACATGTTGATTTCATACATTTATATATTATGATATGATTGCCACTGTAGCAATAGTTAGCACCTCTATCATGTCATGTAATTATCATTTCTTTTTTTTTGGTGAAAAAAATTAAGGTCTAGTCCCTTAGCAAGTTTGATGATTATGATACAATATTGTCTATATTCTATTTCCTTTACTTGTCTTATTTCACTAACTAGAACTTACAGTATGATGTTGAAAAGGAAGAGTGAGAGGGAATATCCTTGC
The DNA here is from genome assembly GCF_057802395.1 of Ceratotherium simum simum. NCBI lineage: Eukaryota > Metazoa > Chordata > Mammalia > Perissodactyla > Rhinocerotidae > Ceratotherium > Ceratotherium simum. The sequence goes on along the minus strand of NC_141907.1, from coordinate 26,182,697 downwards.
TTTGTACCTGATCTTGAGTGGGAAAGTTTTGAGCTTCTCACCATGAAGTATGATATTAAAGGTTTTCGTAAATATTCTTTATCAAGTTGAGGAAATCCCTCTCTATTCCTAGTTTACTGAAATTTTTTACTGTGAATGGGTCTTGAATTTTGTATTCTCATTATGTGTATGTTCCACCTTTTATAGTTGTCTCACAGTCTGGATATTCTGTTCTGTTTTTTCCAGTCTTTGCTATCTTTGATTTTTTGTTTTTGAAATTTCTATTCATATATCCTCAAGCTGAGATATTCTTTCGTCAGCTGTGGCCAGTCTACTAATAAGCCCATAAAAGACATTCTTCATTTCTGTTACAGTGTTTTTAATCACTAGCATTTCTTTTTGGTTCTTTCTTAGGATTTTCATCTCTCTGCTTACATTGCCCAACTGTTCCCTCATTCTATCTACTTTTTGTATTAGAGCCATTAGCATATTAATCATAGTTGTTTGTTTTAAATTCTCAGTACAATAGTTGCAATATCCTTGCCATGTCTGCTTCTGACACTTTGTCTTTCCAAGTTATATTTTTTGCCTTTTGTTATGACTTATAATTTTTTCTTTCTTTCTTTTTTTTTTGCTGTGGAAGATTTTCCCTAAGCTAAAATCTGTTGCCAATCTTCCTCTAGTTTATAGGTGAGCCACTGTCACAGCATGGCCACTGATAGATGAGTGGTGTAGGTCCGTGCCTGGGAATCAAACCCAGGCAGCCAAAATGGAGTGTGTTGAACTTAACCACTAGGCTGCGGGGGCTGGCCCATAATTTTTTCTTGATAGCTGGACATAATGTACTGGGTAAAATGAATTGCTATAAATAGGCCTTAATAATGTGGTGATGAGGTTTGGGAGGACGGGAAGTGTTCTATAGTTCTATGATTGGGTCTCAGCCTTTTGGTAAGCCTATACTTCTGAACTATGAAGTCGGAAATTTTTTTCAATTTTCTCCCCCCTTGGGTGGGACAGGATGACTAGAGTAGGCTGGAATTGGGTATTTCTCTTCACGCAGGTTATTTAAGCTCTGAGAATACCCTAGCAGGTTAAGCTCTGGTTAACTAGTTTCTCCTGAGGCCCTGTTAAAAAGAACAGAGTTCTCTGGTGTATTTTAAAATGTTCTTTTTCTCATCCTGCTGCCAGAGCTTGAAGGAGTTTTTCTCCAATATGTACTGTGAGAAGCTAGTTAAGCTCTTGGAGGTAAATTTCACAATATTGTGGGAGCCTCCCTCTGACTAGATTCCCCTGGAGTTTTTAACTCTCCGACTTGCCTGTACTGAGCCTCCAGCAACTTGTCAATTACAGTTCCAATTTTCCTACCCCAGCACTGGTTCCTGTGTAGTTTCTGCTCCTCTCTGGTAAGCTGTGACTCCCTCTATTCACCTGTTTGTCCCTCCCATCTTGGGGGCAGCAGTTTGCCCAGTGTCCTTCCCTCTCTTGTGGATCCAAGAAGAGTTATTGATTTTTTCAGTCAGTTCAGCTATTTACTTGATGTTAGGATTGAGTGGCAATTTCCAAAGTTTAAAAATGCTGACATTCAGGGGCCGGCCTGGTGGTGTAGCAGTTAAGTGCACACGCTCCACTGCAGCGGCCCAGGGCTAGGATCCCGGGCACGCACCGACGCACCTCTTGTCAAGCCATGCTGTGGCGGTGTCCCATATAAAGTGGAGGAAGGTAGGCATGGATGTTTGCCCAGGACCAGTCTTTCTCAGCAAAAACCAAGATTGGCCACAGATGTTAGCTCAGGGCTGATCTTCCTCACCAAAAAAAAAAAAAAAGAATGCTGACGTTCAAATAGAATCATGTTGATCAATAACGTTACATTTAATGGTGAAAATAGGTTATTGTGGTTTTCTTCAGGAAAGTTTTGTTATAAACTTAAAAACTGAATGGTTGAACATTTACAGGATTTTATGATGCTTTTTCATTTAAGAGATCCTTAAATAACAACTTGGACTGCTTTTTCTCCCCTACCTCTTACCCCACCTATAAAGTTGGCTGCTAACTTGGGCACATTGTCTGGAAGAACTGTATGGAAATGAATGAAAACTAAGGACTACAATATAAGAGTGCTGAGAATTTTTTTTTTTCTTGGTTCTCACTTTAGTAGGAAAGTTTTGCCAATTGATGGTTGGGTACTACAAAAGACTCAAGATATTACCGATATTTCCCATCAAGGAATTAGATTCATTGAGAGAGCATTGTTCAGAGGAAATATAAAACCAGAGCTCTGAAGGCTTGTTGTTATTAAATACAGTATGACATCATTGGTGCAAGTATTGTCCTAGGTAATTTCTAGTTTATATAATAATAGTCTGCCCACCCAAATTCCTCTTGAACTTTTGACAGATTTTTTTTTAGACTTTCTGTTGTTCATTGGTATAAAGTCCTCGAACTTTGTATTATGCTATATACTGTTAACTCACCATGTTTCAATCTAATAGTGAAGGTTTTTGCTTTGCAACATTGTTCAATGTTATATCTCCATGAAATTAAATTAATTAAACTCTCAGATATCTTTGGGATATTAGGATCAATTTGTGTCCTGTAGATTCTAAATTGATTTTTTTATTTCTTAATTTTTTAAATGTTATTATTTATGCACATTTCTATTAAAAAAGATTATTTCTGAAAGAAAGTACCCATCACTTATTCTTATGTTCTTTGGCACGGAGGAGGGAGCAATTGTGCTTTACTTATGTTAGAGATCTTTGAGAGGCCTCTTTATACCATGACAGCTTCAGGAATGCTAGGCTTAGTCATTATATCCATTACATTACATTTGATTGTACAACAATTCACCCAAAATTTATTGCCATAAAACAATAACTATACTTTAGTTTCTATTCTGTGGCTTGGAAAATGGGGCTGGGCTCAGCTGGATGTTTTGCTGAACCAGGCTGGATTGGCTGATCTTGGTTGGGCTCACTCATGAAGCTGTGGTAAGCTACAGATCAGCTGCAAGTCGCATCTATGATCCTCCAGCAGGCTAGCCTACTCTTCACATGACAATCTTAGAATGTCAAGAGTGACAGCAGAAATGCATAACGCCTCTTGAGGCTTAGATTAAGAACTGGTACGATAGCAATTCCACCACATTGCTGTTGACCAAAGCTGAACCTAAGGCCAGTTCAGATTCCAGGGGAGGATAAATGAACTCCAGGAATAAACTACAAAGAATTGCAATCATTTTTGCAATATACCACAATCACTATCCTCTCTTTCTGGTCTTCAGTGTACATGCTAGAGTTATGGATCAGAGGAAAAGCTTTAGGAAAAGATATTTGAGAATTTCAATATTTTATTATTTTTGAATAAGTTTCTGAAAAAGTTATGAAAATTTCTTTCATGGTTTATGAAAACTATGGTGTGTTGATGAGATCTATTTTTCATGTGTTTTAAAAAGAGTTTTGATTATTCTAGGAGAGCCAATCCTAGGCTTATAAGAACCTTTAGTGCCCAGAAAGGAAGGAGCAGAGTCATCACAGCCCAGCATGTTCTGTCAGCAGATCCAGGCAGCTACACCCAAACTGAACCAAAACCTAGGAGCAGAACATTGCCTTACAAATAAATGTCAGACATCATATTGAGGAGCCTTCTGTGTGTGTGTGAGTGTGCACACGTGCACGGATGTGTTTGGGGGAGAGGTGCATTGGGCTACTGTTAACTGCTGGCTGCACATGCCTATAGATCATCCAGCCAAAGTGGCATTTACCCCTACTCAGCAAATTTGCTGAGCCCTATTCCAGCTATTCTGTGTATCAGGTATACTCATAACGTCATAGGACCATGTGCTTGTCATTGAGAAGGGGTATAGTGTTGTAGAAGACGAAGGTCCAGGTCCCTGAATTTGAGTGATACTACATAGTGACAGAATACACTCACGTTATGTAGTTATTTACTTTGAATTGTATTTCGTGTTTTTCTATTTATTTTATAAACACAGATAGCTAGCCAGAATGTAGCATAGTGCTTCTGAGCATTTTGGGGCCATCACTGCCAAAAGGAAGGGGGTACAGAGAGGGGAAAGGAAGGACACTGAATTTTTATCTTTCGGAGAAATTCTACTTTATTAGGTTGTGTAATGAACCCACACATAATACAATTCTTTTCTTTCATTCAAGGATTTCAACAGGCCCTTTAAGCTTATAAGTGAATATTACATTTTGGCAAACTATAGAAGAATCTCCACTATAAACTCTATTTTTGTGCTGATTTCTGATGAAATCGATCAGAAAACGAATATAAAGAGGGGAATTAACAAAGTAATGAAATACCACAATCCAATTAAAATTAACATCACTTTCCCTCATCAAGTGGTAAAATGAAACAGTCTAACAGTTAGCTTAACAGCATGAGATGCCATCGAAAGCTAGATATAATTGAGGAAGCAGTAACATTGCTTACTCTATACATGAGCTAGGGTACTGACACAGTGATAATAAGAGTATTTTACATTTAAATGGTGTCTTACTTTGCAAAACTTTGTTTTAAATGATTATCATTCTTAGAATGCTTGTTAAATGAAGATAGGTAAGGAAACGATTATCTCTGTCTTAAAATGAAACTCAGACTCGGTTAATAGAGCTGATAGGCTTATCAATTGTTTGGGGCTTATAGTTCCTGGAGTTGGTACCAATTACTTGCTAAATATTTTAAGAAATTGACAAGTATCTGTAAATTCCTTGAGAATACATGTTTTAAACTACTTTGGAAATAGATGAATGCATGACCTTTAATTTGAATTTATAGCTTTGAAACTCCACAAGGCTTATAAGGACTACTCAAACTATCTCATGTTGTAGAAGCATTTCTGAATCAATAATGGACAATATTCTTTGGTGACTTAAAGCAAAATAAAAGCAAAAAACTCTCATAGTCTTTGTCTAGATTTCTAAAGAACATAATATGATTTTACACTGAAGAAATTCTCTCTTATTCCTTTACTAATGATTATGCACTGAAGCTAGGTCTTAAATGGGCTCTGCAAAATGTCTGCAACCTATGTCTTTTGCATGGCTTACACGTAGAGTAAGGCATTCAGGTTTTGCTTTTGCTGTATAAGTTGCTTAACTTTTTTCTCAGTTTACTGCTCAGAGATATTCTGATATCTATCTTATCTCCTTTTGCAGTTGTAAGACTAAAATAACTAGAAATATTTTTATTTATTTATTTATTTATTTATTTATTTATTTTTTGTGAGGAAGATCAGCCCTGAGCTAACATCTGTGCTAGTCCTCCTCTTTTTTCTGAGGAAGACCGGCTCTGAGCTAACATCTATTGCCAATCCTCCTCCTTTTTTTTTTTTTTCCCCAAAGCCCCAGTAGATAGTTGTTATGTCATAGTTGCACATCCTTCTAGTTGCTGTATGTGGGATGCGGCCTCAGCGTGGCCCGAGAAGCGGTGCCTTGGTGCACGCCTGGGATCCGAACCCAGGCCGCCAGTAGCGGAGCGTGCGCACTTAACAGCTAAGCCACCGGGCCAGCCCTAGAAATATTTTTAAACATTTTAATATTATACAAATAAAAACAAATTTTAGTTCCTTCATATGTCATACATTTAATTATGAGATTATGCCAAGATTTCCTCAGAACTGTCTTGGTTCATTGACTTCTCGAGATATTTGTTCTGGAGGCACCCAACTATGAAATTCTCTGTAGATTTTTATCTGCAAAGTCACCTTTGCAGTATTCCTATAAAACTAATATAATAAAAATTGTTTTCATATGTACCCTTTTATTGATAAAATAAATAAATATTTCCATTGATAAAATGGAAAACATAAAGGCAAGTGTTTCTTGACACAGGGACAATATAAATAAAAAGCACATTGAAATTAATAAGCAATGAGATGGAAACAAATCACTGTACCAAGAGTCAGGACACTTATAGTTTCCTCTCAGTGTAATGACCTTCAGCAACACACTTCACTTCCCTGGGCTGGTTTCCTCTTTTCTAATATGAAAAGGTTACCCTAGATAATTTTAGGTCTCCTCTAACTAAATTCTATGAAGCTTTACATCATTTTCTCACAATGCTTCATATTTTGTTGACATATCAGCAGGGAACTTCACACTTCATTGGAAATCCATTAAAACAATTACCATGTCATTAGTGAAGACTTTTAATTCTGAGCTTGGTAACCTAAAGACTTCACTGTAATAGGCAAGATTAGCTCTGTGAACATGTGCCACATTGGGATGCACTGAGTGGAGAGATGTCTTTCCTTTGGAGAATTTGAAGCTGTCATTCACAAAGCAATAGGCATTGTTGATTAAGCATGTCAGCTGAAAAGTCAGCAAGTGGGGGAAAGATTGATAACCTTTCAGATAGTTTCATGACTAGGAAATCAAGAAAACTGAATGGAACTTTGTTTCATTTGACCTGGTTCAAAAGAGAATAGAGGGCGACAACACTAGGAAGAAACAATCCAAAGATGACAAGGATGAGGAAGGAAGAGGTGTAGATGTGAATTCATAGCTAAAATAAAGAGATCAGAATTATGACTATAATTCTGCTGAACTAAAATTTGTGGCACAAGCTCTGGTGATAACTTATTGATTGCCTGCCCTGTTTTCAGATATTGTGTGCTTTCATTAAAATAAAGATGGCCCTCCACATAGCCCAAGCCATTGATCAAGAAGTATTTTTCTTTTTTTGTATTAAAGTGGAATATCCTATAATGTTCCAACTCAAAGCTTCATAGTCTGGAAAAATGGCTGCTATGTCATCTCACTAACTCAGGGCAGCACTGAACATGACTGCGCCTTCCTTATATCCTCCCTTGCCTCATATATTTAGACATCTTTTAGTTCTCTCCTTTTCAAGAAATCTCTCTGCCATCCACAACTAGAAAATTAAGATTATCCAGGGTTACATTCTTATTCATTTCTTTTCTCATTCTTCTCACAGTTTTTCTGTTTTAATTAAAATTATTTGATTTCAAGGTAATATACAAGCTAGTTCAATAGAAGGGAAACATTGATCTTGTGAGGCTGAGAGGAAGCTTAGGCCAATAATTTTAAGTATGGGCACAGGAGCTAAATTTTCTGAATCCTGGTTCCTATTTATTTGCTCCAGAAAATTTGTCACAGTGTCTGTACTTTCTTAGCTTTGGTTGCCTCCTGTGTGAAATCAGAAGTTCCTATATAATTGGTTCTAAAAAATATCTGGTTTATACTTAGTGCTTAATAAATGCAAGATAACACTATATCACAGAATCTAAATATAGTTTGGACTCTAAGAACTGGGAGCTAAGTACTGGGAAGATACCAGGATCTAAAGTAATTCCACTTCTCCGTCTTTTTTTAATCTCTTCTGTAGTCCCTGTGATGTTGTCATTTTTCCAGCATCTTTCTTCATTTTCCTATCCCGGAAGTATAACCAGCATTGCTAGAATCAATATTCTCTAAAATCAACCCATATGTGGCAAGGGACACATATGGCAAAAATAAGACAAATTAGCTCTTTCCCAAAAATTCAAAGAAGACTGTGTTGAGGAGTACTCCTACAGAAAGGGTGTGTAGAAATAAAACCTCTTAAGGACACTGAGTAATCTCTGCTATCTGTATTCCAAAATCTATATATCTGATTTCAGCTTCTCCTTTCTACACACCTCTGTCAATTATGTTATCCAAACTAACATCAGAGTAATGTTTGTAAAAGACAGATAAAATCATACTTATTATTCCACTTAAAATTCTTCAATTATTCCTGCCTCTTACTGAAAAATACTCAACACTCAATCATGTCTTTAAAAGGTCTTTTGTAATCTAAGTCCAGAGTACCTTTCCTGTGTCATTTTATATCACTTGCCATTGCTGAACTCCCTAAAATTCAAATACTTGTAGATGTCAAAGTGGGTAGTATCCTCTGAGCTTTTGTACATTTGTGCCTCCTCTCTGGAATATCCATGGCTTCTTGTCCACCTAGTAAGAACATATGCATTTTGTTTCATGTTTTTAAAACACTGTTGGAGGAAGTCATCAAAAGGATGTGAGTGCTGATTGACCCATGAGCTGGACATAGGCAATCAGAGACCTGTCCTTATGCCCTCCCGTGTCCTTAGAATGTATGTTCCACTCATCATTCCCACAGTAGGCTCTGTGTCAAGGACACAGACTCGAGAGAGTAAGCTGTTGTTGAGACCATCTGGACTGAATACATGACTGAACCCAGTTAGGGCCTCTATATAAACTTTCAAGATTCTGGCAGATGGATGAGAAGATCTACTCGCCTCGTGGTAGCCCAAGACAAGCACCGTAGGTAAGTGCCCTTGTTTATTAAAACTGGCATCTACCAATCTGGAGTAATCTGTCTTTTTCTTCAGTCTTTTATTGCCCTCAGCATATGGGGACCAATTTGAGAACCAACAAACATAGTAAATAAATCACTTTGGGTTAAAATAGTCAGGGAGTTTCCCAAAATGAAGGTAGGATTTGAGACGTACTTTATGGGCTACATAAAATTAGAATTTAAAAACATCAACTAAATATTTTTAATTAATTATTTTTATTAGTTAATTAAATTTTATAATTTATTTTATATTTACACATCTTTGCATTCAGGAAATATTTTTACTAATACATTGTTATTTTTAGTGATAAAACATTGAAAAAAACTGTTTCATTCTTTCTAAATCTTAGTTTAACATTTTATGATATAGCATTGAAATATAGCACTAAAAACATAGTACCATTCCCAGGTAAATAATATTCCCCACAAGTAAACTAATATAATGTTTGACACAAGTTGACTTTGGGGGTAAAAATAATAGGTGAAAGCATTAATTCTAACCAGATTGATATGAGCAAAATAAAGATAAAATACAGAATAGAAGAAAGTAAAACAGATTTTCAGAAATCACAAGATATCACCACGTTTTATTGTTTCAAATAAGAACAAGAGAAAATTCATTTATAAAACATAGATTCATTAAAACCATAAATAATTTCATTGAAAACTTTTGCTATTAAATGTTGATCAATTTTCAAATTTATAGTTAACAAATATAATGTTTCATCATCTGTTTATATTTTCTGAATATTTTGCTTAGGGAAATTCTATTAAGAAATAACTTAAAATACCTTTGAAACTAAGAATTATTTACCATATAATTATACCTATTTTCTTTTTAATTTGGTCAAGTTTATGTACGCTATTTGTAAAATTAGCGTAATTTTCTTACTCTAAATATTTTGGTGGCATATACATTTTATATCATAGGGTTTTGAGCAGTCAACATTCCTGGTATATTTTAAAATTACTTAACAGGAAATTAGATTTCTTTTTATGTAAGACAGTAAGTGCTCATAACTTCAGGAAGGCACTATAGGTTGTGTGTCTCTTTATCCTTGCACACCTATTTATACAGTTATTTGGAATTGATTTTTAAACTTATCTGTGGAAAAGATTGTTTTCCAAGTATTTCTGGTATTAAGAGAAATTAGCTAAAATTTTTGTGCAAGCTTTGGAAAACCAGTACATTTCAATTCGTTTCTATTTCGTTAATATTGATTATTTAAATATTGTGGGCATATTTTATATCATTTGAAGAACTTTGAAAAAAACAATTTTGAGAGTGAAACGTTATTGGAGAATGCTCTTCTATATCGTTCTCCTGCCCAGACAGCAGTGATATCTAGCCTACTCAATAGTCTCCAGTTTTATTGGGATACTTGACTAATTAACTAGTTGCTAAGCTGTGATTTAACTGTTACGTCAGAATTGTAAACAGCCAATTTTCTCATTTGGAAGCTTAAGACTTGTCACTTTTATATTCAAATCAAAATCAACAGTCTTCTTCCACATCTTCGCCTTTGTTTTCTTTTTGTATTAGATGTCTAAATTTTCACTTCTCCTATCAGATTAGTCCTATTGAGTAGCTAAGTTGTTACTTTTGAAGCTCCTGAAACATTTTCTAAACAGACTAGGTATCCAATAAGTATATTGAATATTAATATGAATATATATATAACATATATAAATATATCTTATCTTAGGCTACGTTGTGCTCCACCTGAGTATGGAATCATGCTTTGTCTTGAACTATTGAGTTCTTCCCTGAAGCATTTACTTTTGACTTTTAATTTCTGGAATTAAGAATTCTTCTCTTGTTGTGTCTCTCAGTAATCACCACTACTTTGAAGTGTGTGGGGGAACCCAAATTGGCCAGAACAAGAGTAGAATTCTGTAATCTACAAGATTGGAACAAGAAATTCTCTACCCAGGCAGTCTAAGGCCCCAGAATGGATGGAAGCAACAAAAAGAAATTAATACTTTAAAGAGACAACTCTCATACACTGCTGGTGGGAGTGCAAACTGGTGCAGCCACTATGGAAAACAGTATGGAGATTTCTCAAAAAATTAAGGATAGAACTACCATATGATCCAGCTATTTCACTGCTGGGTGTTTATCCCAGAGAAGATAAACATGAAAGAACATGAAAACACCAATGTGTAAAGATACATGCACCTCTGTGTTCATTGTAGCATTATTCATAATAGCCAAGACTTGGAAGCAACCTAAGTGCCCATCAAGGGACGATTGGATGAAGAAGATGTAGTATATATACACAATGGAATACTACTCAGCCATAAGAAATGATGAAATCCAGCCATTTGTGACAACATGGATGGACGTTGAGGGTATTATGCAAAGTGAAATAAGTCAGAGGGAGAAAGTCAACTACTGTATGATCTCACTCATAAATAGAAGATAAAAACAATAACAAACACATAGAGACAGAGATTGGATTGGTGGTTTCCAGAGGGGAGGAGGCGAGGGAGGAGAGCAAAAGGGACGATTAGGCACATGTGTGTGGCAAGGGATTGTAATTAGTATTTGGGTGGTGAGCATGATGTAATCCATGCAGAAATAAAAGTATAATGATGTACACATGAAATTTATACAGTGTTATAAACCAATGTTACTGTTATAAAAAAATTAATTAATTTAAAAAAAGAAATTAATTCTTTAAGAGAATACAGAAGATTGCCAAAAATCACAGGTGTTCCTGAATTGGGCCTAAACAAAATTACAGGAATGATAATAAAAGCATCCCAGGGTAAAAAGAGGCTAGAGTAATAGGTGAAGAGAAGATTTTTAAGAAATTTGGATGCTTATTTACTGAGATAACTTTCATGCCTGAGCTAGATATGTAACCACTGACAAATCTGTCAAAATGTATAGCTGTGGAGTGCGGTTCTATTTGACCAACAGAACTTCGCTTGTAAAGTAGCTTGTACATTTTCTCCATTTTCAAGATTACATGCCACTGGCTAGTGCTGGTAAAAAGAAACAGTTATGCCTATTGTGTAACAGAGAGAGAGTAAAAAACAATATATTATTAGGAACATGGATTCTGGAAACAGATAACTATGTCTGAATTCCGCCTTGGCCACATGCTTAATCAAGAGTGGGAAGGTGAGAAAGAGAGTGAAATTTATGTCTGGTGTCTTAGCTAGGAAAATTGGTAATAGTAGACAATCTTTGACTATAATACAACAACAGTAATTTGATCACATTTTGATCTCGTGTTGTGGTATTAACAGTCATAAGAAACTCAAATTTCAATATAAAATAGATTCTTACAAATATGTCCATTGTAAAAATTGGCACACAAAGATGGAAGAAAAAAACATAAAATACCCAACATCCAACCCAATTTGTATCACTAAATTTGAATCTCTCCACAGATTAATTGGAGAATTATCAAAAAAAGTGGTTTCTTGGTGAACTGCCAGTATGTACAGTAATGTATTTTAATAGTATGGTGATACGCCACCGTTAGTGTTGATGCGCTAATGTTATAACGAGCATGGAAAAGTTAGTATTATTAACTTGAGACTGGCTGGTCCATGGACTGATATAAGCATAATTCACTTGCTGCTTACCATTGAAAATGTAAGGGAAAATAGTCACTACAACTCTCTCTCTCTCGATGTATATAGATAGATGGAAGACATAGATGTGTCTTACATAGAGCATGAGTAGTAGGTATGTAAAAATATCGATGCCAAATATATGAGGAAATACGTATCTATAATTTAATATGAAAGTCATTAAATAGCATGTTTTTCTCTTGAAGACAGATATATATCACAGGGCATAAGAAATTTTATTATTGATCATATTTTCCAATGGAACATAGATACTCTTTGAAAACAGATGGTAATCACTTCAATTACATTAATTATTAACATGACTATAATCTATTAAAAATGACTTCCATACATTTCTTTTTCTTCTTCCTGAACTAGCACACATCTTTAATCATACTGATATGGAAATGTCCAGAATGAATGTCTGTTTTTTTGTACTCTTATTTTTGTCTTGCTTTTTCTCGCCTTCCCCCTCCTTCTCCTTCCCCTCCTCCTCCTCATCTTCTTCCTTCTAATTCTTCTTCCTATTAATCCGATGGTTACTTGGCATATCTAGATGTTTCAAAGTTCTAGTTAACATTTCTAAGATAAAATAAATTCAGCAAACTCCCTGAATTAGATTCCTTAACCACTTTTTCAAAAACATATGCTTGCGTATGTTACAAAACTAGAGAAAAAAATTATTTAACCTGGCGTTCTAATCATGATAGGATCTCTTTTTTCCTCACTCTCATCTAATCATGTTTACTTGTGACTGTTTTGTTTTTTCATTCTTCAGTATATCCGCAGTGCTCTCATCAGAGGATGTTCTATGGTTCTAGGATCTCAATAAATATATAAAAGTTCCACACAGTTCAGGTTTGTGTCAATATGGTTTATGAGTAGAATGTCACTTTTGATCCAACTTTTAGCCTTCCAGCTAAAACATGCTTATAACTTCATAAACTATTTTTTAAAAGCACAGAAATACATAGGTTAAATAAAACTATTAAGAACACAAAAAAGAATAAATATATCAGGATGATTTATTGTGCATCATTCTTTCCAGCATTTATATTTCAACAACCTGAGTTAGAATGAAGAAATCACTGTCATTTGTATCTATGTCATTATTATAGCACCAGTCACTTCGACCTTGTAAAATTGTTTGTGTGTGTACATGTTTAATCCTTCCTATCTCTTCTACTAGATTTGTGAGGTCCTTTAGAACATAGTTTTTGTGTTTAATGAATACCGGCTGCATATGTAGTAGTTTATAGCATGCTCTTTGGCATCAGTTTTATTTGAGCTGGAAATTCAGATATAGATAATCTAAGTTTCATCACTGAGTGATACTGACAATAATAGAAAGTGTTTGGAATTGTATGGACATTGGCAGAATTGCAGAATGTTCCACATACTAGAAATTTGATCTTAGATAGAAGTTACTTAACTTCTCTGGGTCTCAGATTCGTTACCTGGTAAATGGGTTAATTTTACCTAATCCATGAGCATGGATTGATGAGAATAAAACAAGACAAGTAAAGTAACTAGCACATTGCCTGGTACACAGCAGGCACTTAATAAGTCCTTTTGCTACCTCTCTCACCTTTGAATCACAACCAGTTTCTATGTATTTTTAAAGTATATTGCTTCAAAACTTGAGACAGCAATTGAGGAAAATGTAAGTAAATTGAACTGCTTAAAAAAATAAAGGCTGCAGAATATCTGAGGTTTTTTCCTGAATACATTCGATTGCAAATAAGGTGCTACTCATAGTATAACACATCGAGAGTGTCACATTAGGGCTACAATCATTTTAACAAATGTTCTGACAAAATAAATATCTCAATAGACTATGTTCTCTTTTACAACCCCAGGTAGGCCATATAGTTTATGAGAGGTTGTACTGTCACAAGATAAATAGTGTGGGTCTTTGAGTCAGATACACATGAGTTCAAATCCCAGCTCCACCAATAACTAGTGGTGTGACCTGAGACAAGTCACTTACCTCTTGGTGACATGTCTTAATAATTAGTACAATGGGGTTAATAATAGCACTATCATAAGATAGTTGGAGATGTGAATGAGATTTTGGAGACAAAGCCTTAGAAAAGTATTTGATTTCAAGTAGAAATAACAATAAATATTAGCTTATATAGTCATCATCACCAATATTGTTAATCCTTGCCATAACGTCTCAGTATACCTCAAACTCCTTCTTTTTCATTCCCTATCCTAACATATCTATATAGACCCTTCAAATAAGGCCTTCAAAGAGTATTTGTAACCATATGAGAAGACCATAAATGACACTCATCTCTTCTCTTCAGGAAGTTTATATAGAAAGGAAATTAGCATATAACAATGCCCTCTTAATGCTATATGTGTGAAAGATGCCCTTTCACTAGCAATTTCAGGTCCATAAACATATCTGGTTGTTTGTAAGTCAAAAACAATGACTCCAGCCAAAGGAGTCACCAAAATATTAACCTAGTGGCAAAACCAAAACTGAAGTTAACATATTTTTGTCCTAATATAATTTTCATATTTGGGACCTATGATATAATTCAGCAGAATTTCTAACACTATGATCCATGATTTAAGGCTAGTTTAAAAGGAGTAATAACTTATATAGAAAATGATTAAGGCCTACAATTTAGGAGTCTTGAATTTATACCTCTGTTCTGCCGAGACTGAGCCATCCCCTATAGTGTTCTCATCCACGTAAATGTTATTAAATACATATATTGTACCAGACATGCTAGGAATACCTTTTCTTTTTTTTGCTGGGGAAGATTCGCCCTGAGCTAACATCAGTTGCCAACAATCCTCTCTCGTTTTTTTTTTCTCCCCAAAGCCCCAGTGCATGGCTGCAAGTCCTTCTAGTGATCCGCCACCACAGCATGGCAACTTACAGACAAGTGGTGCAGTTCCCCGCCCAGGAGCTGAACCCGCGCCACTGAAGCAGAGCGTTAGGCTATCAGGGCTGGCTCAGGAATATCTTTTCTTTTGTTCAATATCCTCAAGTTTAGGTTGGATATTGTAATTTGTTAAATAAACAGATGTAACTATATAGAATTATGGTAAACAGAAAATTAAATAAGAAGGCATGAAAAATAATAAAGTATCACCTAATGCAAATTTTATATGATGAATTTCACATTTCATACATTTATATGAGTTTATTTGGTAAAAACGACCATCCTTTTATTTCAGACATTGACTGTGCAGTTTCTCCTTTGACCTATTAATGCACTGTTCATTCTTATAGAATTTAATGTATTTATTTGAATTCACATAAGCTCCTTATGTGGCAAATGTTGAGTTATCAGCTAGAGTAGCATGTGGGCTGAGTGTTCTGATTGTATGTAGGCATTTTTAAATGTTTTTTTGGCTTTAACTCTTATCCTAAATTCCAGGTGGAGTGTTATTCTACTTTATTTTTGACACTGCCAGATGTGCAGTGAGAGAAAGTATATCCTACTTCTCAAATATGACTAAATAGTCTCTCAATGATCATAAATCATTATTTAACATACTATTTATGATATATCACAATTTAAAATACTGCTTAACATTCCAGAAAATATTGTGACACGAGTTTATTTAAAAACAATTTCAAAATTTATAGATATACATAACAGAGCTACAATATACTTAGAGCCAAAGAAAGTGAATAACTGTGGGAAAAAATGCCCCAGGAAGTTTGATTATGAGATTTTTCTTTGAAAACTGAGAATAGCATAATTTTTGCTATTGCACTGCAACACTTTTTTCTGTTTACGTCATTTGAAAATGTATACAATTCACTGGTTCTTGCTTTCTAAAATTCTAAGCTAATACGAGCAAAACATAATCTACTTTTATGACACATTGGCTCACTAAACAAAATGAACTAAATACAAAGAAGTTGCTGCCTGAATGAACATTTCTGAAATCTCATAGATAAATTAAGCATAATCTATGACTTTCAGGATATTTAATAACACTCATTACTTACTAATTACTTATTAATATTCTGTTACTTATTAGAGAACATTAACTTAGTTAATCCCCATATATAAACTGTTAACATACAACTATGGATGTATAAATGTTAAGCATTGTTACTTTTTCACCCATTGAAAAACTAAAGCAAAAAAAAGTTACACATATACTTTAATGTGGCATTACAGAGAAGTAATTGTCTCTGTATTTTTTTATTACTAATGGTGATTATTGTGTATTTTTCCTTCTATGTTCCCATCAAACACATATACACAGACACAAACACTTATACATTTAGGTGCTCTTTTTTATTTCCCTTGCTTCTCTTATTCTTTGCTTTTCCCTCATCTAGTCTATTTGTTAATGTCTAAAGAAGCAGAAAGATATCAGAAGCTTCATAGTTTGAAAATTCATTCTTGTTCCCACAAATGCATTAAGAACCACTCCATCTTTGGTTGTAAATTATTCTTTCTACCATCCTGTATTTATATAAAAGCCTATCATAACTTTTATATGACAGTTAAAAAGAAACAAATGGAAAAATATGGAGGAAGATAAAGATGAAAGAAAAGAAATGGAAGGAAAAAGGGAAAAAGGGCAGAGGGAGAGAAACTTCAGACGAAGACAATGTAGTGTGCATGTAAGTAACATCCAGTTGAAACCTTTGTTCCACTCCACCATTCATTACATAGTAAAAATCGATTACTGAAAACAAACTTATCATTCACAATCCTGTAAATGTTATGTTGTGTTCCTATGATCAGGTCCTATTTAGCACCCTGTATTGGGGTACTGGGAGTCATAATCTCAGCTGTCCACTGATCTCAAGAAGCTCACTATACATTAGGGAGACCCCCTACATTAGTATGAACCTATCATAGCAAGGTGAGATATGTAATATGCACTAGGAGAATACAATGGACTGAACAATTTATTCTGCTCTGAATGTTATGAGAAGATTTCCAGTTGTGGGAAGAGGCATTTGAAATGGAATTTAAAGGATGATAGGATTTCTCCCAACAGAAATAAGGAAGAGGGGCAAATTGAACAGTTTGAGTGAAACCAATAGAAGTTAAATGATTATAGGGCACATAACATTAACGGCAAAATAAAACACACAAACAAAACATAGATTTCTTGGAGGAGAGTGACAGGTGATAAATCCAGAGTAGGTTATATTGATTTTGCTAATACCGGATCTGTTTCTAGGTTTCTTGTTTGATGGTGCCTCTTTTAATGTAGGAGCTCAATAAATATTGTTGACTTCAGTTGTCTGAAGTAAGTTCATCTATTTTATAGATTACACTTCATATTTTTTACACATCTAAAGAGTTTATTATGCAAAAAAATTGATTATATATTTTGAAGTTTGTTAATGAGGTTCTTAGGACTTTTCCTGTATCTAACCTTTGCAACACTTGCTGCTATTCTTGGCTTTGCCTAGGTCATGGTCACTTTTCCAGAGCTCGTCAGCACATCTTCCATGACTTGTGCACAATTTTGAACTGCTTGTTGACATTGCTTCCTTGCCTGCCACAATTGTTGGGCATTATATATGTTGCTCTGCTCTGTGTTTTTATGTAGTTCATTCTACCCAGTATGTTCACAGTACATAATTTTTAGCTCTTTAATTAGAAGCTGAAATGATCTGGAAAATAAATTTATATTTATTGAGAACTTACTATGGCCTAGGTGTTATGCTACATGTTTTACATTTGTTATCTCAATTAATTATCATAATAAATCTTTTAACTGCCTAAACAAATGGTCAGAGAAGTAAATCCTTTGCCCCAAATTACAGAGTGATGAGTGATTATGTCGAGATCTAAATAAATTATGTCACAATCAAGGCATTTTCTCTATACTTTACTGATTTTCCACTAAGAAGAAATCTAACGTAAGAATGCAAAATACACAGAGAGTGTCAAGATAAAAGGTACAGAAGATGTGCTACACTAAATCTTCCAGGAATGCTCATTATATAGAAGAGCTTAATTGGGCTAATCACTAAAATCTAGTAATAATTCAGTGATAAACTGGAAAAAATGACAAAAGAAAATTGTATCAATGACTGACCGATAAAAATGAGGCTACTTAGGGGTCCAGTGATTCTTAAAGACATTTGAGCTAGCAAGAAAATTTCTGTATTATGGAGGATGTTTCACTAGGGTTAAAATGATGGGAGGATAATATGGGAAAGAAAGAGGACAGATGAACTTTATATACTGTGATATTTTAAAGTATAAGAGCTTTCATTTTTAAAAAAACATTTTGTAATATCTTAAACCTAAATTTGATTTTACAACAAAGATATGGGTAAAAGAGACATAAAAGAATGACAACATCTGGTTCAAAAGAGAGGAAGAAACCTGGACATGTAATAACAATTTAGCAAATAGATGTTCACAAACAATTGCCAGGTATGCAAGGAAAGGATGAGTTGTCTATAGTGCTGCTCTGCGTAAAATATGGAACATAATCTTATGTTGTAATTGCTTTTGTGCATTGATATTTGCATCCATCAATAATTCACATAATGATAAAATATTTGAGTGGCATTTATGATTGAATTATAAAACACTGAATACTTTGAAATTCTATTTTATAAATAAAAATAATAAGTTGCAATTATTCCTTTGCTTTCATTGCTTATTTCAATTCCCAACTTGCTGGAAATTAAGGAAAAATTTCTTATTTTGAAAGATTAAATGGAAGAATCTGTGCATCGTCGTGTGTGTGTGTGTGTGTAAGTGTAAAAAAGAAAGAATAAATGAAGTTATTTACTATAAAATCATAGGACATATTTTAATAAAATCACGTTCTACCCTAATTCTGAGACGTATAATGTTACTGAACTCTAACTTTCCATTTAAAATGTTCTTTGCCCACAAATATGTCTTTCCCTTAGTTTTAACTACCTTCCCCCTCCCCACCACTTTTTCTGATTCTCTTTAAGCAGTTAGTCCCAGTAATAGGCCTATGACTTAGACGAATAGAATTCCTAACCCAGATTTGAAGAAGCTATACTTCGTTTTAGCTAGGAGGACTCTCTATCACTATAGTGAGATTTCAGATCATTACTTATTATACTTAGAGTCAACTCAAATTTGGAATACAAAAGCTTGTCATTCACTAAGGGATTTATTTTTGCCATCTGCAAAAATAACAAATGACTTATATGGCCTTTTAGAAAGCTCTATTTTTCCCGCAGAGGAATTTTATCTTGACTAACAGCACCACTTCATCTCTTATGCTGCCCTTCTGGTCAATAAAATAAAATTCAAATCCTATGAAAGTTATCTATTAAGTTCTCTATTAAAAATAATGGGAAAAAAGATTAGTGCCAAAATCAAGGAAATAAATAGCAAGATTCTCTCAGCCACACACAACCTTTTGACACTGTATTTGAATTAAAGGATTTGAACCAGCCAGGAAACCAGAAGCCTCTCATTATGCTCTCATTCACCATACAGTGCTGGTATTTTTTCTTAAGCTGTCCGAGTTTTATATAGAGGAGTGGCTTTCAGATCTGGATCCAGATGAAATGAATCTGGATATCTACACAATGTGCTCAGGACCCTGGATTCAAAAATTGCCCAGGTGATTCTCACAAGTAACATGATTTGGGCACCATTGATATACATTTGTTCCTTCTATGCCTCTACGTCCAACCAGAACCACTCTGCCTTCATGCTCTCTGAAAATATGACTTTGGTTTTATAATGAATACAGCATAAAGAGAATGGGTAAGGGTAGCTCCATGGTGGAGATGATGGGAATAGCCTTATACGTTATTTCTTGAATCATTCCCACTATGAAAGTGAAGTGAGACAGAACAATGGGGCAGTGAAGGAGAATTTTTCAATTACTGCTTTTTGAAGAATATTTCTCCATCCCAGATTCTTTAAGGCATAAAGTGTCAACCAGTAGACACCACCCTAACCAAGTAATAAATGTTTACGTCACAAGTAATAAAAAGTAGTGACATTACGAATCCCTTGATATGATCACTTTATGTGGAAGAATGATGTATAATTTCTATGGCATCCTTGCCCAAAAATAAATAACTTCATTCAAGCCATGTGAAAATATCAGAAGAACACAAGTTCGGGACATTCAACAAAATATCTGACCACTTTTCTCAAATATTGAGATCATTCAAGACAAGCAAAAACTGATGAACTGTTACATATAGAAGGAAATCAAAAAGATGTAACAACTAAATGCAATGTGGGATTCTGCACAAGATCATGAAACAGAAGAAGAATTGTTAGTGGAAACACTGGTGACATTTCAATAAGATCTGTAATTTAGTAAATTGTATTGAACCAATATTAATTTCATGGTCTTAATTACTTTAGTAAGGTTATGTAAGGTGCTGATCTTAGGGGAATCTGGGAAGTACCCAAGAACCTTCTGTACTAATTTTGCAACTTCTCTGCGGCTAAAATTAACTCAAAATAAAAAGTTTTAAAAATAAATAAGTAGAAAAATCCTCTAATCTCAAAGGGAAAAGGAAGTCCAAATCTGTATGCACAAACCTCAATAGGTAAGTGTAGTCTACTAGTTATCTTCTGACTATGAAATCTACATAGCAGCATCTTTTATCAGAAGCGAAGTGGACATTGAAATGGGACAAGGGCGTTTCACATACCTGGCATACCTGATAAACACTAGGTCTTCATCTACTGTTTCTTGCTAGATAACAAAACTCTTAGAACACTGCCTGGCATGTAATAAGCATTATATAAGTGGTAGCAATTATTCTAATTGCTAAAGAAAGAGCAAAAGTAAAAACAAGCCACTTTTAAAAAACTCCATTACTGAAGACTATTTTCCCAGAGATTCAAAATGAAAAGCAAACTACTGGAAACTATTTTATCCAGTAAGAGGAAGCACATTTAATTATTTTTTAAATAGTTCTAAATATATTTAATGAACAACTACTATGCATCAGACAATGTTCTGGGCACGAGGGATGTTAAGGTGAATAAAAACAAATCCAGTCCCTCCTTTCATTGGGACTGCACTCTAACGGACTGATTTTAGAAAATAGCTCATTTATTTTCCGGAAAAGACATCATAGCTTTATCAAATTGGAGCAAGTGGTTTTCTTTCATAAAGAGATATACTACAGGAGCATGATTAAAGCACATGGAATCACACCAACTTGGGCCGAAATTCCAGCCCTTTCACTTAATATTCTGAGACCTGGGCTAGTTTTAAAAACTGATTAAAGCGATATTTTCTTATCCATAAAGTTGAAACAATATTATCTAGATTATAAAGATACAATGAGAATTAACTCAAATAATATATGTAAACCAATCTGTTACATTGCCTGCAACATATCGGGTTCTCACTAATTGGTAGTTACAAAACACAACAAAATACATATGTCAAAGGAAACTATGAGAAATTATCATCATAAAAATTATAAAATGTAATATATGGTACTGGAAATATAAACCATAAAATGTATATAAATTACTTAGCAGAGTATCTGAAACATAGAAATAGTCAATAAATGAAGTCTAATAAATTTTAATAGTGAAAATTAAATAAAAATACATCATAAAAAAGTAAAATAGGCTATAATGCACACCAATATAAAGGAATAGAATAAGGAGATACATAAACACTTGAAATACTCTAAAAGTAAATAACATGTAAATTATAAGTGGATTTAAAAATGGAATTGAATAGACAATCTCATCACTGTGGTACAATTTGTATTTGTGAAGAATTCCCGGAATTATTCCCAAAAAAGGGTGAAGACATTATAATTTTGAGAGTAGATGCCAGATATTCAAGTGAAAGATTTCAAATCTAGTCTATGAGGAATGTTATGGAAAGCATCTACATCAAATGAAAGAGAAGCATTCATGATATTTATGACAGAAGAAAATTTTTTTAACTACAAATAAGTAATGAACCGCAACATGAAGTTGCAACATAAAGAGATTCAATATAAAACTTATAGACAAGCCAACCAATATGCATCATGGCAAAAAAAAAAAAAGGGGGGGGGGAGCATGCTACAGGTAGTATCTGGGGAACAAGGGTAGGGAGAAAGGAATCCTCAAAAGAAATAAAATGAAGATGGGCTCAGACTTCTCTTATTTAAATTACCTGCAGCAAATGGAGACACCTTTGCGAGTTTTGAGGGATAACTGAAGAATTCTCTACCAAGATATTAATGAAAATAATGACAACAACAGCTGTGCTACTTTTATGGATAAAGATGATAATAATACATTAGAAAAATAATTATTGTAATCTACGGTTGATTATGTGTCTTCTTTATGAAGGATACATAATTAAATCCTCAAAACAATCCCATGAGTTGGATGGATATTAGTTTTATCATTTGTGGATGAAAAATTGATTCCAGACAAGTCAATTGTCTGTTATTATACTAATAGTAGGATCCAATCCCACTATTATTATAATAATAATCAAGTACCTATTCAGATGGAAAAGCAATAGAACAATATTATCAAGTATAAGAGTTTATAAGATGCATTGCCCATTTACCCTTCCCAGCATGATTATTTGAAAACATACCTTTCTGCAAAGAGATGAATAACAGTTGAGAAACTCATGCATGGGAAAGTTTTAGAAAAAATGAACAAGTTATGGTTTAAAGAACTAGCAATCCTACACAGCAGTTAAGAGTTCTCGGATCATATTTACTTGGTGTACAAATCTGGTTCTGCTAAATAATGGCTCTAGAAACCTGACAAGTTCTTTAAACTCTGATTCCAGGAAAATAGAGATAACATTAGACCCCACCCCATATGTGTAAAAAATAAATTAAAAAAAAATCATGTTACACTCTCAGAACAGGGTCAGGTATGCTGTAAGCCTGAATAACGGAAGCTTCTACAATTATTACGAAGTCTTGAAAATGGTTAGAAAATGAAACAAGTCCAAATGGGTTATATAAACATTACTACAAAATTTAGACTGTAAATGTCAACTGAAATTATAAGAGGGGTATAACTCATAAAACAAACAAAACCTTCATTCCAGAGTCAAACTTGAAAAATTCCTTTTAAAGAATTTGTTTACAAAATATATTGTAATTTTCCTCAGATTATTTTCTTCATGTAGCCTTTTAACAACTTGTATAATCATAATCAAACTATTTTTATACTGATAGTTTAAGTTGTATAGTAAGAAAAATTGAACATTCAAGTAAATGAACTTAGTTGCTTGTAAGAAGGATTTTTTAGAGATGATGTTGATGGTGCTCAGGGCAAGCTACCCCAGGAGGCAACACTCTGGTATGCGGATTATTTCGAGCTGAAGACAATAAGGACTCAGAGAACTCAGGAAGAATATTTGAGTTTACCCTCCCAAACTGCTTAAAGAATTTAAAACAAAAGATCTGTTTCAAGAAGGAGTTATTATCATGATGGCTGTAAAGATAATGTAGGATAGAGGTTACAATAGAAAAGTGACCAAGCCCCTTTTATCTAAAACTCTATCTCTCCCTGACCACATTACCTATAGATGACCCTGAGAAGAGTTGTCAGGCAAACATTTGCATTTCTATCTACGTGAGTTGTCTTCTTGCCCTCTGAGGTCCCAGACCACTACCCACCCCCAACACCTTCCTTGCCTTTAGCTACAATACTTAAGCCGGCAGCTTAGACAGAGGGACGAGTTGCTTATTTCTGAGTTTCTCCCATGTATACATGTTATTAAACTTGGTATTATTTTCTCCTGCTAACCTGTCTTGTTAATTATTTGGCCAGCCATAAGAACCTTAAGGAAAAGGGCAGAGGGAGAGTCTCCCTCTCTCCTGACAATGTAATAACTACTGCTATGAGCTTGCTGCTCGAAATGCTAGAAGAAAGAATTTAAATATTTAATTGTACAATTCTGAGAAAGATAACTTACAATATGTAAAAGTTATTGGCTCCCTCTGCAGTGCTGGATGTGACATTCATCTCTAAATGAAAAGGAAGTAATTAATGCCTACGAAGAAAAACAAAACAAAACAGTTTGCCACCTTGAGGGAGCCCTGCGAAACAGTAACAAATTCTGTTTCTGAAGAATGCCAGCTGGGGATAGGCTCAAGCTCTTTTGAGAGAAAGCCTAAAAAATTAAAAATTTAAAAATTACGTGTTCAACTAAAAGCCATGTGTAAGAGAGGGTCAGGTAATTGTACTAAATCTTCGAGAGAGAGAAAGTCATACACACACACACACACACACATGCATGTGTGCACACATGCACATACATGTATATTCCAGAATGTTTTAGAAAACATATATATAATGGAAAATTAAGAGAAAGTGATAATGTAGAATTCCACATCTTGAATTTAGAGAGAGGAGATAAATATGCATATTTCTTAAGACAGTAATATTGTATTTAAAAGTGTCGGAATGAAAATCAGAAATATCTGATCGAATTATTACACTCAAGATTTAAAGAACACATAAAAGTGCAAGAATAGAGCAGAAGAACAAACCATAAATAATGATTTATAGGAAAATTCTAACTAATCAAAATGTGAAAATTAAAACAAGATACCAGCTTTATACCCATCAGATTAGCAAATGTTTTTTTAAATGTAATATTCAGCTCTGGAGAAGGTACAATGAGAGATCATAAAACATAACCCAAACTCTTGTAAATTCATCTCATATTTAACAAAAAATATAATCTTAAGTTAGAAATAAATTTATTTATCTACCCATACATAAATCTTGCCATAGAATATATTAAATAACAATTCGAGAGGAAAAAAAGAACTAAATTCTACCAACAGAAAAACGGCAAATAAATTATGACATATCTACATGATGGGCTACTGTTTAGCCATTTAAAATTATGCTTTTAAGAATATCTTTGAGACACGAGGAGCACATGATTCGATGTTAAATGAAAAAATTCATTCATGCAATTTGAAATAGAGTGATTTTCTCAAGATAGTGATCTTAAGTGTAATGTTTACTCTCTCTCTCTGTATACTTCTCTATATTTTTCAGGTTTTCAAAAATAATTAAATATCGCTTTCATAATCAGAAAATAATAAACATTTTAATAATATAAACTTTTAAATAGTTTGTCCAGAAGAAATGTATAAAAGCTCATATTAGAAATCTACTTTATTCTGTTTGAGACTATCTATTCTCTAGAAGTATTAAAACATTTAGACTATTTTACAACTTTCATACTTGTCCACAATTCTATTTTAATGGATAAAGAAATGATAGGTTTGCTCTGGATAATCATACATTCATTTGTCCATCAAGCATATTAGTGCAAGTATTATATTCAGGTATCAAGCAAAGTTCTGGGGATAATAAAACATTGCTGAAGTATATCAGATAACAGGGAAAAATAAATAAATAAAGGATAATGTAGAAATGAAATCCCAACAGTTGATGTAGACCAACATAAATGAGATATTCCTTCTATGAAGATCTTTATTTGTGAGTGAACTGATAGATTATGTCTACCAAGTGCCCAGAGTAAAACAACATAAAGTAAAAACGTCTTTGAGAAATGTGAGGAAATGAAGTAAGTGATTTTCTTTGTATGAATTAATCTCACTACTAATTTCGGCACTGGATTTTTCAGTATTTTGAGTTTTATCCTTTTCTCCAACTTTTTATAATAATTTAAAAAACATAGAGCAAAGTTTATAACATTTTATAGTGAACGTCTCTAAACCAACCACATAGATTCTATCATTAATATTTTACTACATTTGACTTAACATCTATCCAACTCTCCACTCCTCTATCCATCCATTAAACCATCTTTTTGGTGGTAAATATCAAAGTAAATGGCAGACTTCAGTACAATTTCCCTTTGTATTTTAGAATGCAAATGATTAACTTGAGTTCAATATTTATTTACAGTTTTTGTAAATTTGAATTTTAAATTTACATAAAATGAAATATTTCAATCATGGCTTTAATTTTCCCTTTTTGTTTAGCTTTTTATTTTGAAATAATTATATGCTTACAAAAAATTAGAAAAATAGTACAAATAATTCACATAAAACTTTTATCCAGTTCTCTCAAGGATTAACATCTTATTAACCACTGTAAGAGTATCAATACCAGCAAAATAGCATTGATAAAATACCATAAATAATATATAGACCTTAATAAAATTGCGCCAATTTCCAACTAATGTCCCTTTTTAGTCCAGGCTCCAATTCAGGGTGGTACGTTACGTTTAGTTATGTCTCCTTAGTCTCCTTTAATACCTCATTTTCTTACATGACCTTGACACACTTGGAGTGTACTTGTCAGTTATTTTGCAGAATATTCCTCAGTTTGATTTTGCCTGATGTTTCCTCCTGATTAAAGTCACACTTTTCTGCAAGAACAGCACAAACCTGCCTTCGTCAGTGCAGCATGTCAGAAGTCATATGATAGGTTTCCGTGGAGAA
Source organism: Ceratotherium simum simum (assembly GCF_057802395.1). Lineage (NCBI taxonomy): Eukaryota > Metazoa > Chordata > Mammalia > Perissodactyla > Rhinocerotidae > Ceratotherium > Ceratotherium simum. The sequence goes on along the minus strand of NC_141907.1, from coordinate 26,156,398 downwards.
ACTTGACACACACCACCTTTACCAAATGGTCTTATCTTTTTGAAGGAGAATTTAGAAGATGATAAGTGGAGCTAATGTCTTAATTATGCTTCCTGAAATTATAATTGTTTAGGTGCTCTTATCCCCAAGGTTACATTTGACTTTTTTTTTCAACATGTGACTCACAGTTTAATTTGCCAACACGTATACCCAGTATTAGTCTAACTTTGTAGTTCTGCTCCTAAAGTCTTATTTCAGGAATCACATAGTAAACATATTTTATACTTGATTACTCTTCAACTTTCTACTATACTTATATTTGATAAGCTTCTGAAGACAGTATATATTTTATATCTTTTTGAACTCTCCTTGAAATGATTTGTATACAGTGGGTACTGATTAAACGGTTCTGACTGCTGAATGGCTAGCTAACAAGTTAAAAGTGGAAATACCAGCTTTAGAATCCTATGAAAATATTTCACTTTTCCAAAAAGCTCACAAAAATGTATTTACAGACTTCCAAGGCAAGGAAAAGGACTGTATAGGACAGTAAATCTAATTTTTTTTCTTATGTAATTTACAAAACAAATGGATTTGTGTTTCAATTATATTTTTACACTACCACTTCGCATTTTTTAGATCACTGTTATTTCCTAAAATGCATTATGAAAAACTGTTCTTAAACAGTTATCAAAGAAATAGGGAATAGGAATAAAATCAGCCTAGTCAAATCAGCAAGATACAGTATTTTTGTTTCTTTATATTATCCTACTTATTTTAGTTCAACATCTGTTCAATGACATGTCAGACTATATTTTGGGAGGTGTGACAATAATTTTTCACAAATCCTTTACTCACAACTCAGGATGTTCTCATTAATTGTGATTTGTAAAGAAAGCATTTAACTCAGGGCAGATGCTGAGCAGCATGAGTATGGAACTATGGCAGGTACAAAACGACATGTTAAATTCACAAGTGGGCATGGATGGCCAGATGGTATTGGCATCTGAGAGATTTATTGCACCAACTTGGCAATAAAATATGTGTGATCACTAATTTAACATACAAAATCGGTCCAGAAAAATGTTTATGTTAAACAAATTTCCTCTCTAAATATCAGGTGCAACATATTTTATTACATGGTTTCACTTCTCTGTTGAGGAAACTAAATACAGAAAACTGAATTCCTCTTTTCCAACAAGAGTCTCATTCATTTAGGACAAGTCACGCCTATATAAGCAAATTGAAGTTAAATGGATGCATAATTCTCAAGATATTGCAAGCTAGTAAAACCAGAAAGTAGGTGAACATGGATATGATTTTGCTTAATTTGTCTAACTTATTATCTTGGTCCTACGCTTGATCTTGTTTGGTTAGAAGCTCTGTTTTTACACCTCACACTAGCTAAAATGTTGAAAATTCCATATCAGGAAATGTAAATTTGGTATTACATCGTCAGAACATTCTTTATGCTGTTTACCATATCTTTTCTTAGGAAATCAAAGTATATAACAATTCTCCAAATTGAATTAATAAGCAAGCATCTTCCTGGAATAGATTTTCTTGTGTTTGCCTCCTAGTTAGCTACAACTCTTTTATTAAGTATCACCCCAAATGCTATCACATACAAGAAGACTTCTTAATTTCCTCCACCGTGGTTGGCTGCTCCCTTCTCAGGGTTCCCTGGCAACTGAATATTCCTCTGTTATAGGCCTCCTCTCAGTATACCAAAAGGCCATAGTAGAGCTAACTTGATAGCATTTGGTGTCAGGCATAACCCGTTTCTAAGTTGTGCAACTATGGACAAGTTATTTTGCTACTCAGTTTCTTATTTGGTAAAATAAGATTAAAAATACCAATTCTACAAGAGGTTTAATTTTAAAAATTACATTAGACAATATACATAATATAATATACATAAAGATCTAGCAAAAAGTGTAGAACAGAATAAATAATATTTATTATTGTTCTTACACATCTACATTCCACTAGATTCTGAATATTTTTGATGGCAGAGACTACGTATTCATCTTTTTTCTTACCAGATTACCATTTACTATAATAAAGTACATTTTATTTTATTTTAAAAGAGTTTGTTTTTTATTTATTTAAAAAAAATATAACTCAGGAACAGCCAGATGGAAGAGATACATAGGGCAAAGTACAAAGGGCACGGAGCTTCCACGCCCTCTCCAGGAGTGCCACTCTCCCAGCACCTCCTCATGTACACCAACCTGGAAGCTCTCCAAATCCTGTCATTTTGCAGTTTTATGGAGGCTTCGTTACACAAGCATGAAGGATTAAATCGTTGGCCATTGGTGACTGATTCAACCTCCAGCCCCTCTCCTCTCCCAGAAGTCAGGGTGTGGGATGGAAAGTCTCAACCCTCTAATCATATGGTTGGTTCTTCTGGCAACCAGCCCCCATTCTTAGGTGCAGCCAAAAAGTCAGCTCATTAACTAAACAAAAGACACCTTTGTAGCTCTCATCACTTAGGAAATTCCTAAGGTTTTAGGAGCTCTGTGCCAGAAAACTAGGGCTAAGACTAAATATACATTTCTTATAAATCACAGTATTACAGTTCCACCCCCTTGTCTTCGAACATGACTCCCTTCTAGCAAACAATGATACAAGTCAAAAGACACTGGTACAGTACTAGAATCCCATTCAGTCATTAATAACCATCCAGTCCATCATCACATCATATGAAAATGTCTTCCAGGGTGAGGCAGCTCAGGTTTTCAGGTGTCCATTTGATCTTGTCAGGTTCCAAAACCAGGAGTGGTGTCAGCTAGCCATGCTTTCAGTCTTTCAGGCATTTCGTATAACCGAGCTAAGAGACAATATCATCTCTTGCTTGGGAGCCTCTTTCAAGGTGTTAATGTAATATTGAATTCCTGTCATTACATAACCCATTTATTCATTCCTTTACCCTCAGCTGCTATTTTTAATTCCCTCCATTTATACACAAACTTTTCCACCTATGGAAGGGACATGAGGTTGGTCACTGGGCCGGTCTAGGTCACAGGCAGCAGTTCTAGCCTAGCAAGTCCCTCCTCCTCAGTCCACTCCAGTTCACCTAGAGTAAGATTACATAGGTCAAACTAGCGGCCTATCTTTACCACCAGATGATATAGCTGAATTCATTGTTAATCCCAATTTGGCAGATGGGGTGAAGGCACACCCTGTCCCATCAGGCCCCTAGGAATTGTGATATAAAGGTTAAAAAGAGTTATAGTTTTTCGCTTAGGAATTGTCTCTGCTTCCAACCTTTGTAGTTGCAGCCCTGGTCCTGTGAGCACTGCATCAAGTAGGGGAGAAAAAAAAGTGTGGTGATGTGGGAAAGAAAGCATACCAGAACCTTACCCACCCTGTCTTCCCCAGATCCACCAAAAAAACAGAGAAATCTATCCAGTGGGGACAATCCTTTAACCCCACTCATGTTCATGTTGAGTGTGAGTACACACTTGTGAAGGTGTGTAAGCCAGCCCTTCATGCTTTTAGCTCCCCTTGTTTTAGACAACCAATATATTAATTGCCCATTCCAATTTTCTATCAAATTAGTCGTCTAAGGAGGATATCTCTCTGGCCATTGTTGGATATTATGAGCTGTAAGGTGAGATCCTTAATCTGAAGAAACTATGTTCAGCGGTCCAAATGGGTCAATATCTTCTGTTCCAGTTCATTTATGGCTCTCAGAGCATTTGCGTCTACCACCAGGTAACCAAGCTCAGTCTAGAGTCTGTGTCCATTCCCGTCAAGTTCCATTTCTAGCCCCTCACGGCTACCAGCGTCAGTCTGACTTGCCAGCTATACTCATGGCCTTCCCACCGAAGAATTTGCCACATAACCATCTGCAGTCTCTGTCTCTTTTGCTGGCAGACAGAACAGTTCTTATTGGCATTTTGTGCCTCGGAGGGTTCAAGAGGAATATGTCTAGGTTCAGCCCCTCTCTGCATTGCTGCAGACCCCCAGTACCCACTTATTTCATGGATCCAGGTAGCCAGCTTAAGCTAGCATAGGGGGATATCTGCTTGTCAATTCCAGTCATCTTCCAAACCTGCAAGGATGTTCTTCTGATAAGTATCAACATGTTCTATTTTAATGTACCCCTTAAATTCCCATAGGGCGGTGCGCCATATAGGCATCCTTTTAATAGGCCAGGTTCCCACAGCTTTCCTGCCTCACCATACGGCCAGGCCATTGGCTACTGCCCATGAGTTGCTAAAAACCCAAACATAGAGGTTTTTATCACTTTTCAAGTCTTCTATCACTGCTAGGAAAACAGCATGCAATTCAGCTCACTGAGCTGATTTGTTTTTACCTTAGCCTGTCAGAGTGCTGGCTTTCCAAACAGGATAGTATCCACCCACCTTGGAACTGTTGTCTGTAAATGAAGCAACTCTTTGTCTGTTGAGAGCTGTTTATAGGAATATAATCTGGCAGATCCTCACGCAGTTCCAGAGTCAGGAGAAAAGAGGCTCCATGCTCATGAGTGTCTCCTCCTTGCATTCCCCAGGCAACATGATCCTGTACAAGCCATTTCCATTTCATCATGGAGCTTCTCTGGGCACTGCCATCCCTGTTAGAGTGTTTCTCTGACATCACCCAAGACATTGTGGGTACTTTAGGTTTTAAGATCACTTTATGTCCTTCAGCCATAGGAGTAGCTTCAATGAATAATATCCAATAGCAGAGTAGTAAATGCCTCTCAGATGAAAATTCTCTGGTCCAAAGTCCCAGTAGTAATCTTTGGGAGGTGCTCACAGGTTTTTGCCATAAGCTCCAGTCTATTGCACAGAGAATTTATCCCTACCAGCATCACCAGCACTCCTGCTTCTATTCTACACTGTGTGAGCTCAAGCAATCTTCCTGATTCTCATTTAGCATGTCCAATTAACATTGCTTGAAGGCCAGATTTACATGCCTTCTGTTTTACAATGTTAGGTAGGGGAAACATTCTCCAGTCAGATACAACGTCCATCCTCATAACACAATCAGATAAAAAAGATGCCACTACTTAACATAAAGCCTGTTTAAACATACCAATTCTCCTACAAACTTTTGCCTTAATTCCATCAGCCCTTACATTCCTAACTGTAGCCTCCATTAGGACCTCGTCAACAGGTTTTGGTACCACAGTTCGTGGGGATCCTGTATCAAGGAGTCCTGGAAACTTCTCTTCTCTACCTCCTGACCATTTTATCTACTCCATGCAAAAGCTTTGGGTCCACAGTGAGGGTCTGAACCGAGGGATCTTGGCCTTTTTTCAGTCTTCAACTTGATAAATGTGTCTAACCCCAAATGATTGCTGGTCAGATTTCTCATAGTAATCTCTACCTTCTGACTTTTTAAATTTCTCCAAACTGGAATAAATAGAGTAGACTTGTTTGGGGACCTTTAATATTGGGGAATCTGGATGGGTTCCCTTTGGCCCACCCAACCTTTGGTGGTGCTGTATTAAAACCTTAGCTCTAACCCCATCAGTATTCACTTTATTTATCCCATTTCTTTATAACATCTAAAGAATCCCTCCCTACTGGGACAGACGTGGGACTCTCCCCTTTCTGTTTTCTTTTTGTTTGGCCCTTATCAATGCTCCTTTTATTCATTTTATTTCTTAATAACCAAAAATTTCCATCTTGATTCTCTCCCTTTGCCATTGCCCATGCTCTTGTTAATTAACGTAATGTTTTGATTAGCATGTGTAAGACCCAAGAGGGGAAATTGAGACAGCAAATTCGATAAGGATTCTCAAACTGTTTTTCAGTTTTGCAACAATAAGTTTGTGTGGGATCCCCAAATGAAAGGGGCCCCCTTAATCATAGCGTTTACCATGACCTGGGTAGTGAGCTGAGGGTTCTGAATCAACCCAAACATGTTCTTCCACTTTGCAGCACTCAAAATCAAAGACACAGCTCCTAAGTAAGTTACTCTTATAGTCCATTTTGGTAAAAGTTCTTCAGGAAGTTGATGATACTGATCCACAAAATGAAACAATTCCTTCACCTTATACCCTCTGGTTTCAATAATTTCTTGGTTTAGCCTTTCCCCCACCTTGATTTTTACCTTGTCGGGTGGCTTTGAGGCAAGCAGTCAAAACTCAGACTCATTGAAATCTGAACTTGATCTAGCATCAAAGTTCAACCTAGTATTCTCTTTTACTTTTAGTTTAGCTATTACAGATAACAGTAACCAAGGATTGAATATTTTGCCTTTTTCTTAGTATTTTGCATCTCCTTATGCATCCGGTGAACCAATTCACCGGGAGTTAGATCCATCTTTAGTAACTGATTGCAGCACAGTGTAGGGGAGGAAGAAATATTCCTCTACCCTCTAGGTTCTTCCGGCTGGTCTAAGAATTAAATTGACACAAGACAGAATAACAGGAAAAAAATCAAATAAATTTAATAACACATATACATGGGAAAAACCCAGGAAAACTGAATAACTCAGTTTGGTCAAAATGGCCAAAGCCAGCACCTTGAATACCATCTTCAGCCGAAGACAAAGGAGGATGTTGGGGGTAGTGGTTTGGGCTTCAAAAGGGTGGAAGGCAATTCACATGGAGATAGAAAAAAAGTTTGGTAAACAAATGCCTGCAGTACCTTGCAAAGACAATGGGACATGTGGAGGACTTTTATCTAATGGGCCTTGCTAGATTCCTAACTGTCAGTCACACCTAGTTTATTATATTATAGTTATCTATGGTATTAGCTCCTTCCTGAAACAGGCCTTCTCCTTGAATTCTTTCAGGCAGCTAGAGGAAAGATCAAAGTTTCTTCTGGAGTCTTTTGTTCTTAAAGATAATCAAGCCAAAGAGGTACATTTTAGGGTGGCAAATTCTGAACTCCCCCTACAGCTACTGCTCCATACAATGGAGGATCATTTGGCCATCCAGGAATCAAAGGTGTCTCATCTCTCGCCCTTTCATTCTTTCTTTTCCAAAACCACATGTTTCTGTGAGCTAGGGTCTTTGTAGCAGTCCCACTTCTCTGACACCTATTATTTTGGGTTCCTGTATTAATTTCAATGTGTGTGTTGGGGAGCTTTCCACACAACACTAAGCATTTGTTGGGACACCAACTGGGTTTTCCACAATTCAACTCAATTCTGACACTATCAACTTGGAGATAGCATCAGATTCTACAGGTCAAGGGCTCAGTCCTACATGACTGCCCATCCCCTCCATTTCAGGTAGCACTTGGAAATCCATGTCGTGACCTGATTCAGAAGCACAGGATCTGTGCTTCTGACCAACAGGCTACAGATTGGAGGTTCTAATGACTCCCTCCTTGAGTTTGATTAATTTGCTAGAGTGGCTCACAGAATTGAAAGAAACATTTTACTTATGAGATTACCAGTTTATTAGAAAAGGATATAACTCAGGAACAGCCAGATGGATGAGACACAGGGCAAGGTATGGGGAAAGGGTGCAAAGTTTCCATGCCCTCTCCAAGGCACCACTCTCCCAGCACCTCCACATGTTCACCAACCCAGAAGTTTCATAAATTCATTTTTATATCACTGAATATGCTACACGCTATTTAGAACACACAATATGCACACACACATATTTATTAGTGTGTATGTTTCGACTGAGTAAAAAAACAACAGATATGAAAGATAACATGAGTGGAGCCATATTAAAATAGAGCCAGAGTAGCCATTTCAGAGGAATTGCCTTGTAGGTCTTGTGTTTCTTTATCTTCCGAACTGGACCAAACTGCCAACATTCCAAGAAGTCAGTAAGGACGAGAATATCCTGTCTGTAAGAACTGATGGAACTGGACTTTACTAATGATCAGATTGCTAACCAATCAACAAAGTACAAGTCTAGCTTTTTGCCTGATGACTGACTCTCAAGCTAATCTATGAAGTACAAACCTAGCCTTACCTTATCTAGCACCAATGAACTCTTCTTTAATACAACTCACCTCATCCTCCCTTTTTCCCTTAAAAACCCTAAGCCCCTGTCCTGTAATTGGGACACAATTTGGATTTCTACCTGAATCTGTGCTCCCCGAATTGCAAGTCTTTGATCCCAGTAAACACTTTGCCTCTTAAACTGGTTTCTGTTTTTGTAGGATGACATAGACAACAAGCAATTTCAGGTGACATATTAAAGAGCTTTTTACGGTCCATGCTCTGAAGCTTCTTTTCAAATCAGCATATATGAAATAGAAGAACTTAAAGGCAAGATCATAGATACAGAATATAATACCAAATATCATACATTTTATATTGATCTGGGGAGTTATACATAAAGACTAGAACTAGGTTTATATTTGTACTTTCCAAAGGCAAATATATTAATACCTAGATCAAGAATCAGGCAGCCATTGACAGGAAAATGAGTACATATAATTATCTGTATGAATTATAATTGGACCATTTTAAAAATAGACTTTATTTCATTGAATTTTAGTAAAGTCAAATAAGATTGTGGTTAATTACATTACACAACTGCATATAAAACTAGAAAAGCATAGTTTTTGTAGTCCAGAAAGCCTATCACAGGCAAATACATCTCAGTTTTCTGTAATACAGAATATTAAGGTGATTTTGCAGTGGTGAAGAAAGATGAAAATAAATCATTTACTATGGCTGATTCTAGTTACTATATACTGTAATTTTTTTTTTGGCCATGAATCTAGCTGGAAATGTACATTTTTAATCTACAATGAAGGTGTTTTATTTGTAGAACATTTGGAGGTTCTGAAAAACCTGGAGTGTTTTCAGTTTTTATCCCAAAGAGTCTCAACATTCAAAAATAGATTGTATGTATCTTTATACAGATAAAATATTTTTGTGTAAAACTTGAATTTTAATGGCTGTATCTGGAAAGTATTTCAGGAAGAAGGGGTGTTTTATTTTATTTTTGTTAAGACATATATCTTTAAAAGTATTACAAACTCTGGAAAATGCTCATGGTAAATGAAAAAGCCTAAATTATTATGTAAAATGAGTATCATAGTATAAAATAGTGTATTTAGACCAAGACCGCAAAATGAAAAAAATATGCAAAAAACTGCCAGTGTTCATTGACTGCTTACACAATTTTAGACTATTCTAAGCACCTTACGTGTATAATTTTGTTTAATCTTCATAACAAAACTATGATATATGTATTATTATTATCACCATTTTACAGATGAGAACCCCAAGTCACAGAGTGGCTAAATAACTTACCCAATGTCATGCAGCTGGATCCAAGAATAAAATCCAGTTTTGACTACAAAGCCCTCTTGCTTTGCCACTGCAATACAGGATCCTGAAAAAGAAAATTGGGAAACTATACCAAAATGTTAAGAGTTATCTTTCAGCTGATCTTCTTGGCTAACATATTCTAGTAAAATTTCTACATTGGGCATAAATTACAATCTTCATAAAAATAAACTTTATTTTAATAACACCATTGATGGAATTTAAAAATTAATAAGACTGTCAAAATGACCAATAGAATCTATCCTTATAAGTTGTTTCTAACAGATGAGATGGGAAGCTATTGAGATTTAGAGACACATTAAATTAAAGTAGAATGCTTTATTCTCATAGCTATACTGATTTGTGTTGTGATTCTAAATGATTAAAGGTAACTCATGACTTTGCAAAAATTATTCCGTTCTTTTCATTCTATATCTAAAACAAGATTGATAATATCTGATCAAAGAAATGAATAAAACAGAGGTTAAACAATATGCGATAAATTTCTTTGTGCTTATATGAATGTGTACAATACTACCAATGTGTATTATACTTGCTTACGTGTTCTGTGTCAGCTTAAATCCATTACGTCTCCAGAAAACACCAATCAGTTCACACTAGTCAGTAGCTACTATTGTTATGACTGATTAAATTACTGAGAAACTGCTTTAAACTACTTGAGTTCTAAGGGTACAATCAGGCCAGGTTGAAGACTGACACAATGTATTTATTTATTAATAAATTGTTTTAGATTGTCCACAAGCGTCAGATATGATAGGTCAGGGAAGAAGGAGAGACTTGCTTTTTTCACATAAAATTGTTCTCAGCTGAAGAGAAGGATATGTAAAATTACTGTTACAATCCAATAATGTTTCTGCTGAAATCAAGGAAATACAGACAAGGCATAACGATGTCTGAAGTAGTGCTGAAATATGCCTAAGGAAGCCAGGACAGGTTTCTCAGAGGAAGTAGCATCTGAACTAAAATTTGAGGGAGAGTTTACCAGATGAACACTCAGCGAAAGAACTTCCAGCCAGAAATAACTACAAATGCAAAGGCTTAAGACACGAGAAAGCATAGTGTGTTCAAAGAAACATAATTATTGTTCAAGTGTAAAGAGTGATGGAGCAAGTGGAGATGAGTCTGGATGAATCACATTGCATGTTATGCATAGAAGTTTAAAACGTGTTCTGAGGACTGTGGGTGGGCAAATGAAGAATATTGATGAGGGCAATGAAAAATAAGATACATATTGAATAAAAATAACTCTTGGCAGACTGAGGACTATAAAGGAGTAGGTGGGTCCAGACACACAGAACTGATGACCCTCGTCCAAAGAAAGTGGTGAATAACTTGGACTTAGCTGATGTCAATTGTGATGGGCAAGAGTGAGTAGATTTTTTGTGATATTCCAAAGCTATAATTGAAGGATTTAGAGATTAATTCAAAGTGAATGGAAACTGAGTTGGGAAAATCTGGTAGAATCTCAATGTTTAATAAATATCGATGAATTAAAAAAAAACAACAGAAACATGATGAATCCAAAGGCTTTGAGTAAATAGGGAGGATGTTTACATAAATAAGAAATAAATAGAAGGTGAGTAGATTTTAGGGGTAAAATTACGAACTCAATATTGGAGCTATTAAATGAGAGGGGCTCTTAGAATATCCAGGTAGAGACTGAGGGTAGATGTTTGGAAGTATATATCTGAAAGTAGATGTGAGGTTGCTATGTAGGTAGAGAGTCATTTTTACAAAAGCAAGAGTAGAAATGTTGGAGCCAAATAAAAACAAGCCATGAAGAATTTGTAAAGTGAGAAGAAATATGGGATGAAGACAAAAAGCCTTGGAAATATCCAAAGAAAAACTAGCAAAAAAGACAGAAACAACTGAGAGGCAAAATGAGAAAAAGGAGGTGATAGTGTCCCTGAATCTAAGAACAGAGGAAGTTTGAAGGAGGTATTAAATGTGGAAGAGAGGAATGAGAAATATTGAAGCCATTCCATTGGATTTATAATGAATGTCAGGAACAGTTTCATGAAGTAGTAACATTAGAAACTAAACTTCAGTGGGTTGGGAAGTGAAGGGAGGTATCAGGTGTAATTATCTGTACAATTCTGTAGAAATTTGGAACGAAGTGTAGCTGAGAGGTAAGTTAGTAACTAGAAGTAAATACAAGGCCAAGAGAAGCTCTCCTTGTATTTGTCATATATTCCACACTCACTCCTGACCAGACTGGCTGCACTTAATAAATTGAATAAATTTGTTTCAATTTATTCAATAAATTGAATAAATTTGTTTCAATTTATTCAATAAATTGAACAAATTTGTTTCAATAAATTAAAACAATGCAATTATTCCATAGAAAGGTCAATATTCTAAATGCCCAATTAGCTAAATAATGTTTTTTAAACTCTTTTCTTTATCAAAACCAGGACGCAAGCAAAGCCATAGCTTTTGAATCTCTTTAATCTAGAACAGTTTACTAGCCTGATTTATTTATCTATTTTGTATTTCTTTCATAGCATTGCTATACTTTTAAAGTCCTAGATCATTTGTTTTGCAGAATGTTCCTCAATTTGGCATCCTTGATTTTTTCCTCATAATTAGATTCACATTCTTAATTTTTTTTTTATAAGAATATCTTATAAGTGATATTGCGTTATTCTCAGAGTATCACATCCTGAGGCATAGGATGTCAATTTGTTTCATTATTGGTGAAGTTAAGTTTCATCACTTAATTAAAGTGGTGTCCGCCTGATTGTTATATCGTCAAGATATACAAATTCCCTTTGTAATGAATGATTAATCTGTGATGTGATAATTTGAAGCTACGTAAATAACTTATTCAACAATCTTCAGCTCAATGTTTAGCATCAATTCATAATTCTTTCCTGAGTCAATTTTTACTATGGTTTTTGTGAAATGGTGGTTTTTCAAATTCTATTATCCCTTCTATACTTATTAGCTGGTATTTCATGTGAGAGAAATTGGAGTAGGATTTAAGCTAACTGACAGGCAAACTTCATACTGTAATCATTGCAAAAAATACATATACGTTAAAAATTTTGCCATAATATTCACTTGTCCTTTATATAAATTTCAAACTATAATCCATCTCTATTCTAGAAAGAGCATTTTTTCTAAGTTTAAAACCTGTTTATGGCATACATTTCCTTTTCTAGCTCTACTTAAGTCACCAATTGATTAAACTATTAAAAAAAAAAAAGGAAAAAAAAAAGCAAAGATGGTTTTTGAAACACAGGAAATACCTACTTTCCATAGATGGTATAAGACTGAATTCATTTACTTTAGTGAAGTGTGTTATAAATGAGGTATGACACAAGGGCTAAGAACTATTTCTATCACTTTTAGGCTGAAGAACAAAATTGGAAAGAAACTATGTTCTCCTACATACTTTCCTAGCCAATCTAAATATTTTTCCTATCTCCATGGTAACAATTATAAGGACCAAGTGGAACCAAATAATCAAAATGTGATAACATCACTGGACTAGCAATATGTTGAAAAACACTCCTGTCGCCTATAACAACAAATGATTTTGTTATCACTCATTAGCTACAAAAGCCTGCACGAGACTGCCTAGAGAACTCCCAGAAAGAAGTTTAAAGTAAATTCATAAAATTAGACTAAATTAAAACAACTTGAAAATGTAATTGGAGTCCTATGAAGAATTAAACATAGTAACAGCAGATAGATTCCTTTGTTGCTGCTGTGCAGATATGCAACTGGAGAATGTTTTTCTTTCTCCCCATATGTTGGAACACAACTTTTATTGAACAAGTTGACCTAAGCAAATATTTTCAAGAATAATTACAGTTTGTAAAAGTTTAAATGGAAAGATGGTCCTAAGGTTAGCAATACCTCAGCCTCAAAGCTATAGTGCTAATTCTGTCTCTTACTTTCCGTCACCTGGATTATATTAGAACTCTACTTCCAACTCCAATTTTTCTTTTTTTCTCTAATTATACCATATGGTGATTAATATTTTTGGAATTGTAACTCTGCTCACTATTTGCTGCTTTAAAAAAAGCCTCATTCCTAAATGTTCTATAATCTGACCACATTTTATCCTTTGCTTCAATTGGTTTCAGTTCATTTCAGTGCAATTTATTAAAACCATTATTGCAACTATGTATTTTGCCAGACAATGTGTTAGATCTTGATCTCAGAGTACTCTCCAATAAAAGTTGTATATGTTTAAATAAGAATTACAATACACGATGAACATATACTTGTAATTAATTATATCACAAGATGGAGATGGAGTACTTATTTCCTCTGTGCAGACAGATAAGAAGTTAAGCAGAAGACCACTTGTGATTTGTGTGTAGAAAGATTAAAAGACTTTTACCAAGCAAATGAGAAAGGAAACAGAGACTGAAAATGGCCTTTCCTCTAAAGTTGGGAGGTTGGGAGGCAAACTGTGATAGTGGGTTGAATAGAAAAGAATTGTGTTACAGCATTAGTTAACTACTGTCTTAGTCAATTTGAGCTGTTATAATAAAGTATCACAGACCGGGTGTCTTATAAATAACAGAAATTTATCTCTCACTGTTCTGGAGGCTGGAAGTCCCAGATCAGGGTGCCAGCATGGTCGAGTTCTGGTGTGGGCCCTCTTTCTGGTGGCAGACTGCTGATTTCTCTCTGTTAACCTCACATAGTGGAAAGAGAGCAAGAGACCTCTCCAGGGTCCCTTTTATAAGGGCACTAATCCCATCCATGAGGGCTCCACCCACATGGCCTATTTCCCAAAGGCCCTATCTCCTAATACCATTACACTGGGTGTTAGGATTTCAACATATGAATTTTGGGGGACATGAACAATAGACAAATCTCATTGTAATGTTTACAATAGATAAATCCCACTCTAAGAGTTTATAAAGTTGAGGAATAAACAACATAAGATGTTAGAAAAGTAGGCAGCCTCCATGGTTATGATAGATTTTTCTTCTAGGATATACTTTTCAACAATTCTTAGACCATGCCCAAACTGGACTGCTTCTAAATATTCAAATATAGGAGGGTGTGTGTGTGTGTGTGTATTACTGTGCATGTGTTGTTTGTAGGAGTCAAGTGCTGAGCTGTGTTTAGCACTTGTTAAATTTGAAAAGTGTGGGTGTGGGTTTATCTAAAGAAAGTTGTTTTTTGTCTCTGAGATTTGTACTTAAATTATCTAATATAAACTCCAGTTTACTATTGGACAAAGATGATCTGTTTTTAAAACTTGATCCTTGCCTCATCTTTCTGAGTACCACAAGCTGCAAGATATTTAGAGGATAGGGATAATGTTAGGTTCATCTGAGGTCTAGCATAATAACTGACACACAGTAGACTGTTAATTAGTGCTTTCAAAAGAATGGTTGGGCAAAAAGTAAAGCACATATAAATGGCAATTTTTATTTTTGTAATGACATTTCATGCTTGTGATTTCTGGCATCTTTAGTCTATCTTCAGTTGTCAGCACCCCACATTTGTTCCGGGAGAGATATCTTCACCTTACTGAATAAAATCTGTTGTTACTGTCAGTCAGGGTGCTCTACTGTTACAGGAAAAATAATGTCCCCTCCCCAAAGTGTCCCTATCCGCAATCCCAGAACCCATAAATATGTCGCCACGTATGGCAAATGCATCTTGCAGATATGATTAAGTTAAGGGTCTGGTGATGGGAAAATCATTCTATATTATCTGAGTGGACCAATCTAATCCCACAGACTTTATAAGAAAGGGTTAGGAGGGTCAGAATCGGAAAAGAAGATATGAGGATGGAGGCAGAGTTTGCAGAGATGTGCTTTGAAGATGGAGGCAGGGTCCATCAGCCAAGGAATGCTGGTGGCCTGCAGAAGTTAGAAAAGACAAGGAAACAAATGCTCCCCTCTAGTCTACAGAAGGAATGCGGCCCTGCTGACACCTTGATTTTAATCCCTTTAGACTCATTTCAGACTTCTGACCTCTAGGACTATAAGATAATAAATTTGTCTTGTTTAAGTTTATGGTAATTTGTTACAGTAGCAATAGAAAACAAATACAGCCCTCTGTTAGTCAATCAGTAGACACATGACCCAAGCTAAAAGGAAAAGGACACTTGCTCCTTGAACAATTGAGATGGTGGCTCAAGGCCAACAATAATTGAATCTGTGATAATACTCAGAAGAAAACTTGCTACTTCTGTAGAAATTACTAGCACTTTCCTATTTCCTGTTATCTTAATTTGGGTTTCTCCAAAAGCAGAGCTTGAAACAAGAATTTGAATGCATGTAGCAGGGTTGAAGAAGCAGGGAGATTAATCTAGGTCTCTGAATTAGGCATAGGAGTGGGTGCTAGAGAAGCATGTAGAATGCCTTAGATGCTGCTGTGTCTGAGGCTGGGACATTTATTCACTGCAATTATTTCCTATTGGTTGAGGGCTGCCCTGGGGGCCATTAACTTTCCTGCACACTGAGGCTACACTTGCAGGCTGAGCAGGTTCCCATGGCTTCAGAGAAAGCCCTGAGGCACAAAAGTGAAGCCACTTGTGGAGTAGTAGCTTAAGGCAGGACACTGTCAGCGTGCACAGCTACCACAGAAATCACAGATTAGAGCAGGGGATGTAATGAGGGCACCCAAAGCTTCCCGGCTCCTGTCCTATGTCAGCTTGGCTCTTGAGCTCTGTGTCCCTTCTGTGAACTGTCCCAAATTCCCTTTTTCTTAAGCAAGTCTCTGTCAGTTTTTTGGAGCTTGTAAACAAGAACCCTAGTCAATATATGTTTCTTAAGTGATTCTTCTGTGGTTCAATCTGTTCTTTTTCTAAATTATTTTAGTCTTAATCATGTTAGGGATCATTTAGCTGAATGTCACCTTTGTTTCTTGAATATTTATCATGAATTCTCAATATATTCCTTTCCATTTTTTTGGCTCACATATATAAGGCTTACATATACTGAAGATGTCAAAAACAATTTAAAATCTGTTTAAAATACAAAATCATAGATAAGTATGAAATTGATTTGTAAAATGTCTTCCATGTATCATAACCATGTTAAAAAAATCACTCCATATTTTCAATGCCAGATTGTAGTAATATATAAAATTTGAAGATAAATTAAAGAACACATAGTTTTAGAGTAATTTTTGTCACATAGATTCTTTTTTTTTTTCTGGGCTATAAAAAAATTTTTTTTTTAATTTTTTGTTTATTGTGATAACATTGGTTTATAACATTGTATAAATTTCAGGTATACATCATTATACTTCTATTTCTGCGTGGATTACATCATGTTCTCGTGTTCACCACCCAAACACTAATTACAATCCATCACCACACACATGTGCCTAATTATCCCTTCCCCTTCCTCCCTGCTCCCTTCCCCTCTGGTAACCACCAATCCAATCTCTGTCTCTATGGGTTTGTTTGTTGTTGTTATTATCTACTACTTAATGAGTGAGATCATGCGGTACTGGACCTTCTCCCTCTGACTTATTTCACTTTGCATAAGACCCTCAATGTCCATCCGTGTTGTCACAAATGGCTGGATTTCATCGTTTCTTATGGCTGAGTAGTATTCCAGTGTGTATATATACCACATCTTCTTTATCCATTCGTCCCTTGATGGGCACTTAGATTGCTTCCAAGTCTTGGCTATTGTGAATAACGCTGCAATGTCACATAGATTCTTTTAATTTTGTTCCATTTTAAACTTGATTGACACTGATGAAAGAGAACACTAAACTTTCAACTGTATGACCCACTTCATGAAGTTACAAAAATCTGTTTTATGGAAATGCTGCACAGTCGAGTCTTGATGGCCGTCCTCTCCCCAGCCTTGCCCAGTGTCACTCTGCCACACCCCAGCAAGAACAATGGCAATTAAGCTGTCCTGGGCTAGCTGTGCAGTGTGATGCCATGTGTGGGAAGCTGTCAGATCGAATGATCCTTTCCCACGTCGCCTGTCCTGGGCATCACACACACGCTGTGCACCACTTTTCTTCCGCTTCTCACTGCTCACAGTTCAGATAATTCCACCTCAGAAAATCCTTTATCGTAAGTACTACATACTAATTGACCCTCTTCCCTCTTTGTCTTCCAGTTCTTGCCTAATTACCTGTGGAAAACAGCTCTTCTGTTTCGTTTATACTCTCTTGGGTTTCCGTGTCTACCTTTGCCACTTTCCCTTCTCTCTTATTTTCCTCTTCCTTCCTAGCTTCTTTTCTGTCCTCTTTTCTTTGATCATCTTTTCTTTTTTTAATCACCATTTCTCTCTTTGCCCATCCTTCCATCTTTTCCTTTCTCCTTTCTCTCTTTATTAATTTTCTAGCTGAATAATTATCTCTACTGAACTCTTAATCATCAGAGAAGCACACTAGAGATAAGTTTCTTCAAGAAAAACCAAGCTATAAGTATGGAAATTATTTAATAAACCACTACATCCATAAAGCCCTAAAAGCCTTTAAAGTGTCCAACTCTTACCCCTCCCCTTACCAAACCCACTCCCCAAAGAAAAACAATTTTTGAGTTTGCTACTTAATAGCTGGAAAGATTGAGGAATGGCATTCAATCCCTCATTTTTGAAAGCAGTAACATTTATAATTTAAATTAACTTAAATACTCAATCAATGGGATTACATGAAGCCGTGAGGCTTTTGCAGATATTGTTCCCTTTGCAATGTGGATCCCTCTATATGGCTATTGTTTACAGACTTTGGTCACTCTGCCTCATTCCTTGAAGATTTTTGCTTGTGCTTCAGTGTCCTACTCTCCAATATTCCTCATGTTCTTACTCTTGGTGATTTCATTACCCACATAGATGATTCCTCAACTATACTGGCTGTTCACTAACTTAAAGTCTTCTCCTCCTATGATTTCATCCTCTACTCTACACCAGCCACCAATTTTCACAGTCAGATCTCAGTCTTTGACATTAATAATGATTGGAATCTCTTCATAATTTAACATTCAAGCATCATGATCTTAAGCCAACACCTCAAATATTTCCAGTTTAACATTTCCAGAATCCTAAATCCTACAATTCTTTTACCCATCAGCACCTACAGTATATGGATCCTATATCATTGTCTCTCTCAGTTTCATTTTCCCCTCGCTTCCTTATTCATCCACCTTAAAGGATTCCATAGCTTATTACTAAACTTATTACTATCTGCATCCATAAATTCTCTCTCTCTCCCATACCATGAAGGAATATATTCCATCTCCTCAAACCAAACTCTCCACCTGAGCATCACATGGCAAAAGTGGTGTGTGTCTGTGATCTCATTGCCTGACAGTAGGATCAAGTCTACACTCTGATCAAGATCTTCTGATAATTTCCGACCTCAATCAAAATAAAGGAAAAGTGCCCCAATATTCCCAAGAAGCACTGACCAGGTCTGGTCCCCAGCTGGCAGAAGTTCTTATTCGTCTACCCTGTCAGCCACATTGATTTCTTTGCCATTCTTCGGACTCACCAAACATGTTCCAAATTCCAGCCATTTGTATTTGCTGTTCTCTCGGGTACATTGTGGTTTCCTCCTTTGTGTACTTAGCATCTTTTCCCATATTTCTCCTTAGAAAGAATCTCTTTTTTGATTAACCATAAAACATTAAGTCCAACTACCCTAACTCTTCCTTAATTTGCTTTACTTTTCTATAAAGTATATCTATGTTACCTTTTAATTTGTTTATTATTTTCCCTCTCATGCCTACTGCCACTACATTCAACATAATAGAATGTTCACTGCATCAAGGCTGATGTCTGCCTCACAGTTTAATCACCATATCCCCAATTACTAGAACCATACTAGAATTTTAATAAATGTTTGTTGAATGCCTGAATAAATGAATGGATAAATGAATTGTCATAAAACTTAAGCGAAGTTCTTCAAAATGTGTTACTAGATTACTTATTTCAAATTACTCAAGCTACTTAATTTAAAACATATTTCTGTTCATAATCTTAATTAAATCTTAATCGCCAGAGTTGAGACTTAATGATCTGTATTTTTCTTTTTTTAAATTTTTATAGATCTAGAAGATTTATAGACAAATACATCTTGGGAAGTCTTAGTCTTCAGGATTAAATCCAAATCTGATAGTCTCATAAACTGTTCCTCATGATCTGATCCTTGCTTACTTCTTTGCCATCCAAATCTCCAATGATTTACCCTTATACACCATGTTCTTCAAGCATACTGATAGGCAGGGTTGGGAATCTAATTGCCTTTATTATATATAATGGCTTTAATCTCCCTTTCTTACCTGCACAAATTCCTAATACGTACTTTACTCTTCCCCAATGATATAACAGAGAAAAAGAGGTAAATGAGGATGGCTTTCTGTATTATGAGTGGTGTCATTTGATAATCAGTACGAAGGGAGCCAGATAGGGACTTTTGGGTTGGATTAAGCATTGATATAAAGCCTGTGTGTGGGATTTATGCTACAAGTCAATCAATTTGCACACCAGCTGTGAGTATTTTGTGTCACCAGTCACACTGTGATATACATGTATCAGTCATATTTTTAGGTATAAGTATTCATCTTTATTCTGCTAATTTTAAGAAGTAAAGAAACTTATTGAAAGGTTTTGGGGTAGTTCACAGCATCAATAGGAGTAGTGGAGAATCAGGCTTGGGAAATTGAGCAGATGTAGAACATGGCTAGGAAGGTAAAACCCCCGGACAATCAGCCTGGTAAGAACGACCATTGCCACTGCTGGATACCACATACAATAGCTTGCACTGTAGATGCTGCCAGTACTTAACAGCACCATTTGCAAGGTACCTTTGGTAACTGAATATTGCTATCACTTTCACAGCTACCACCACAATGAATTTTCCACCATCCTTATTCTTGTGTCGCTAGTTATTGAATAAACACACTGGGTGGTTGTGTCTGATTGGCTGAATCAGGTCATGTGCTTGCACCAAACATGAAGATTTGGAAGAGAGAGCTACCATGATGAGAGATGAATCCTGTACCCCAACAGGACTCATACAGTAGGGAAATTTCAAAACATGAGGGTACGGTATCTTTCAGATGCTGAGTGACCAATCACTTGGCAATTTCTCAATACAATTAAGAAAATTAAGTTTCCATTTATAGCTGAATTAAAAGGTTCTGATTTTCTTCCAAGGACTGAGTTGTAGCAGATATGCCAGTATCAGGCTACGAGAATTGTAAGACCTCATGTGCTCCTCTCTGAGCTTTATTAAGAAGGTAGTGCCTTAGTTTGGTGAGCCTCTAACATAAACAACGTGAAGTTTCTGTAACATAGCCAGTTGTCTGCCACCTGTGTGCATTTGCCCTTGCTGTCTCCTCTATCTGCCATTGTTCTTGAAGTACATCTGTTATTAACTTCCCACTCCTTTTTCTAATACCATCTTAGACTTTGTCTTCTTTCCAAAGCCATTCTTAACACCTAGAAGCAGACTAGCTACATACTCTAGAGGTGTCTTCTCCTAGAGTGTCCACAGCTTGAGAACAGTGATGTTCATCTCCTCTTTTGGTATCTTCAGCAACTCACAATGAGTCTGAAACCTAAGTAGGTGCTCTATAAATTCTTATGGCATAACTGAGCAGAATTTGGAAGGGAAACATATTCCATTGGGTTGTTCTAGGTCTCTATTTGGTACTGACTAAGAAGAAAACACAATTATACAGAGTGAGAGGGGGAATTTCCTAAACAAAATGATTGACAAGTTAATATTTTCCTTGGAAATAGGTCAAATATATTCCAAATTCTCTATTATCTGATTAAATTTCATTGCTCTGTCTCTTCTTTGTGTTTAAACTGAACCAAAATACCAGAGGAAAAAATATCAATGGAAGTAATTCAAGTATAGTTATTTGCCAGTGATTCTTCACTCGGAATTATTTTTCTATTGATACATTGTATGTTGTACTCAGAAGAGAAAGTTTGCCATGAGACAGTACATCATGCTGGCTATCGATCTGCTATGATGTACTGCTTCATTCACTCATAGTGCTTATTTATGAACAGTACATTTCTACCATCAGGGACACTTTTGTGCTAAATTCCTAAAGCTTCATGAATCTCCTAAAAATCTCTTCCTTCAATGAACGTATATTATGACTACACAGATGTGGCTCTTGATGGAATTTCCGGAAGCTGCACTTCAGAAATATAGCTAGTACTCAAACAATAAGCACTTAAAGATTTGGGAATAAAGTTAAAGAATAATAAATTTTTCAGGCTATTTATTCTCTCTAATGTACTCAGATCATGCTTGATCATCCCTTTGAAACTAGGACAAATATCTCTTAAAATAAAATTAGTCTACATTTTGACTATGACTGATGCATGTCCAAAGCTTGTCTACAACTCATCTTAAATTTTAATTGAATAAAAATAATGTAGTCCCCATATTGTGCCTTATAATTAGTAAGTGACTGTAAATATTGTGGTTTTCATGGTTTAAATTAAATATTAAATCAGAAATTGGGCAGATTACAAGATACTTGTTTTTCCCTTCAGTTCAAAATTAACAATACCAACAAATTTAGATTAGGGATATTTGAAATAAAAATGTTTTCCAAAAAGTACATACACCAAAATTTAATATATACTTGCCTATTATATGTTTTGATATACTATACTTTATTAATTTATAGTAGCACCATTTATTTGGTACAAACCATTTATATCCTTCTATTTTAAGTTCTTAGTGATATAAACATATAAACTGCCCAAGGGCAATGAGGAGTCTGTTCTTCTTATGCATATGCTGCTGTATTACCTCTATAAAAAAATAACTTTTTCAAATAAATTACTTCTATTTTTGGTCTCAGAGTTTTTCCTCCAAAAGAGTATAGAAAACCTTATCAACAAGCATTATCCTGACTGTGGCATTGATGCCATAACTCAAAGATCCAGGGCACGTAGGACAGACAAATCAGCTCTTTCTGTGGGATTTTTTTCTTATATACTAAAATAAAAAAAAATTTTAAAGTTTAAGGCAAGAGCTAATTATTTTATTACTTTTCCAACAACTTATATAAGCTCTTCTTATTATAAAGAAGATAGAGTTGACCATAATTTACTTTTCCAATTTAGGGTTCCAAATAGTATGTTACAGTGTATACAATTGTTGGGGGGAGGGTTGCAACAGGACATACAAGTGAAGATATTAAACAAATAACATTACCAGCTAGTTTTAAACCTAAGTTACCCACCTGAAAGCCAGCTAGTGACACCAAAAATACAGGATGCTGTGTATGCTATAAGACATGCTTAATAAAATACACTGAGGTATCAATGGTAATTGAACCTATTAACATGAGTCATTTTATGTAAACAGGTATATATCTTGATTTGAACACAGGAAATCTTAATGGCTAATTTATATCCAGATTGTTTAAATAATGGAAGATTTGACTTTAAATTAATTTGTGATTCATGGAAAAATTAGAAAAATAAACTTTGCTAAATATTTTAGAATTGAATGCAAACCTTTTATATCATAAACCAAAATAAGTTGCAAATTCATAAAAATTAAAGTGTAAAGCTGATATCATAAAATAATAATTTAACATCAAGCTTGTGAAGGCCTTTATAAACATTTATAAAAAGAATGGACTTTTAAGATTGAACCTATACCTAGTAAACTAATCTATTTTCAAAAGACTTCCCTAAAAATGACAATTTGGAGGAAAAAGTTTTTAGCATAATGGAAAATAAATCAACATAAACTTCTTTAAAAAAGTAAAATTAAATATACACACAAACTAGAATATACAAGTCAGGATACTAAAATAACAACATTATCAGGAAGACTTAAACTTAAGTTGCATGACTGAAAGTCAATGAGTACTACCAAAAATGGAATAAATTGTTTGCTGAGATAAATGAATGGCTAATAACATCTACCGAGATAAAACTGATTAACTGACTTGTTGGAATAAATGGGTGTATATGTACATACATAAATGCCTATGTTGGTGCATGCATACATATATACACATACTGCATCTCTATATATATGCACAGACACACGTACGTGTACCTATATGAGTGTTAATCCATGCATATATACAAATATATAAACATGAGAGTGTCTTTGCCTGTGATGTGTGTGCTTACACTTACACACAAACATTCCCTAAAAAGAAAATAGCTGATAAAAATGTTTAAAATTAGATTGTGGTGATGCTTGCACAACTCCATGAATATGCTAAGAACTATTGATTTGAGAAATGAGTGAACTATATGGTACATGAATTTTATTCAGGAAAGGTGTTTTAAAAAAGAAAGAAAGACAATTGAAACTTCTGGGCCTCCACTTCTTTTTTTTTTTTTTTTTTGAAATATACAGAGGTTTTAATTTTCTTTTTTTTTTTTGAAGATTGGCCCTGTGCTAACATCTGCTGCCCATCTTCCCTCTTTTTTTTCTTTTTTCTCCCCAAAGCCCCAGTACATAGTTGTGTATCGTAGTTGTAGAGTTGTAGCTCTTCTCTGTGGGAAGCCACCTCAGCATGGCTTGATGAGCGATGAGTAGGTCCGAGCCCAGGATCCGAACCAGTGAACCCCTCGCCGCCAAAGCAGAACGAGCAAACCCACCCACTACACCACCCGGCTGGCCCCTGGGCCTCCACTTCTTAAAATTCCACAAAAAGTGCAGGAAGGCATGGTAATCTGTTTTTCTATAAACCCTAAAGGCAAAGAAAAATGTGAGAGAATTT
The DNA here is from genome assembly GCF_057802395.1 of Ceratotherium simum simum. Taxonomy (NCBI): domain Eukaryota; kingdom Metazoa; phylum Chordata; class Mammalia; order Perissodactyla; family Rhinocerotidae; genus Ceratotherium; species Ceratotherium simum. The sequence continues at coordinate 26,132,517 of NC_141907.1, read as the reverse complement.
TACAATAAATTATTGGAATCTGGAAAGCAGGTGGGCAATAGCAAATTATTCAGCGGACCTAAGGATGTTGGATCTGAGCTAGCAGTGAGAAAACCCAAAAAGTAAACTGAGTTACCCACATAACCTTCAGGAAGTGAAAGAATTGGGATACCCTGAAATGTCAGAGAAGATTGCCTTAAAAGAAATGTTTTAGGGTTTAAGTCACAGTGGGATGCTCAGATCTCCTCCTCAATTCAGCACTGTTGGGAAACTGTTTCATCTGCATCCCAGGACATAATGGGAAACTTATTCTTTCAATATATTTAATAAAAGTTATCTGGACTAGTGGATAAAAGGTGTAGTTCAGGAGAATGTATTCAGACTTCCAAGCTGAATTTCTCATGCTCAATTTTCAGAACGGAGATGTCACAAACGCTGTCATTAAGCTTTTGAGGAAGATAAATAAATGCATTACATCCAAGAAAGAAGAAAAATATATATGTCTTTCAAAGAATAAAAACAGACTTTGTAGAATTAAAATTATAGCACAACTAAAAAATAAATCAATAGAAAAGTTAGAAAGTATAATTAAGGGAAAACTAACTGAAAATGGAGCACAAATACAAAAAGAAGTTCAAAATAAAAACAATATTTAAAACAAAGTTTAGAGGATTAATTCTGCAGTTCCAACACCCAAATATTAAGAATACACCCAAATCAAACCATGTTATGAAATATTAGAATGTTACAGACTAAGAAACTCTTCAAAGCTCCAGAGAAAAATAAAATGAAACAAGACAGAAACAAATTTCGGAATGATATCTGCATTATAATTAGCAACAGTGGCAATGGGGAAAGACAATGCTCTCATTCCTTAACACTCGCAATCTATCATCCACGTGGCTGGTAAAATTGTGCTGCCCAGATGACTGGCATCTTGTACACGCTAAATATCTTTCTCAGGCCTCATCCTTCTAGAGTAGGCAGCATTTGATAATGTTGATGGTTTCCTTCTCACAGTTCTTATCTCTTATCTACCTCTTCCTGAGTACCTGTGTCAGTTAGGACAGGCTAAGTTGTGCTGCAGTAACAACTCGAATATCTCACTGCATTACAGCACAGGTTTACTTCTATTTTTCCTACATGTCCATCTGGTTCAGATTTAGCTCTGTCTGATGTGAACCTCACTCAGGAAACTAGACTGATGGAGCATCCTTTACCTGAAACAGGGAATGTGGAGGAGCATGTGTTGGTTCTTAAAGCTTCCATCCAAGAATATTACATGTGACTTCTACACAAAATCCATAGCCTAAAGGAAGGCATGTCTGTGTTCAACAAGGCTGGGATATACAATTCTCTTCCTTGGAGGAGCTCTGAAACTTTATGAACAGTGAGAGTGTCTACCAGATCCACATTTCCACTTCTTGATGAAAAGCTCGTTTTCTATATGATTACATCTTCTCAAACTTAGTGTATCAAAAATTTAACTTTTCAACTCCATCTTTAAAACAAGTTCCATCCTATCTTTATTATTTGTTAATGGCACACTCTTAATTACCCTCAGAGCCTTGAAACCATTTTTTTCTCCTTTTTCTAAATTTCAGACCAACGTATTACTCCATTTTTCCACTCTTAAAATCACCATCATCTTTTTTATCACTATAACTATCAAAACAACAAGAAAAATAAATTTTAAAAATAAAGAAAAAATCCATGTTGCATTTTCTATGAGCCAGGTATACAATTTTTTAAACATTCTCTAAAACATCTCATATCATCATCATAAAAACTAAAGTAGATACTATTATAATCCCCTTGTTACATGGGACGAACTGATGTACTTCTCCCTTCATTTATGGTCCAACCACAAATTTGAGTCCATCTTGCAGGTTTCTCTTCTGGACTCTTGAAAGCTGCCTAACAGCACTCACACTTTTTAGGCAAATAAACGGATCTTAAAAAACACTACCATATTAATTCTCCAAAATTATACTTTTTTTCTAATATTATACCCTAGGTCAAAATCCTTCATTGGCTCTCCATCTCCACCTGTATTAGATATAATTTTATCCATACCACATTTCAGATCCTCCAAAATATGGCCCTGACTTCCTTTCCACTCATATCTTACTACACTTCAATTTGCACAAACTGGCCTCATTGTTTTCTTCTAAACACACTCCTTGCATTCTGAATATTGCTTAAAATTTTTCCTCACTTGGAACAACTTTTCTTCTTTTTTTCCAAAGTCTCATTCATTAGAAATGATCATAAAATCTATGGTCATCAAAAAGAGAACAAAATAGTATATTCTGTATCATCCAAGATTTGTTTTTTACACATACATGATATAAACTGTTATGCATTTTTTATTCTCTTCTTTACAGTTTTTTCCCCCAGAATTTTACTACCAATGGCATGTTCCTTATAATTTCAAGAAAAAGGAACACATGATCAAAATGCTACTCATTTTAAAGTTCTTCTGTAATAAGTGTCTTTTAAACCTCTCAATTCACCATAATAATCTTAGGAAATAGATAATATCCTTCCTTGTTTTCTATTATTTAAATATTGGTCTAATTTCCTGTGAAGGATCTCAAGATCTGTGAAAAAAAGGAAAGTATATTTTCTATATAAGACTTCTCTGTCTCATAACGTAAGGTCTTATGAGAAGATGTTGGTCACAAAAAATTTTTAGAATATAACTTTAATGAGTTGAATAAAATACAAGCAGTTAATGAGTATGAAATGGTGAAATGATTAATTCTGTAATGACAAAACAAAGAAGAATGAATGTTTCGTCATGAAATAAGATTTTTACTAGAATGAAGATCAACCAGGGAGTAAAATTAAAAACGGTGCAATGTTATATATTGAAATAACAAAAGGAGTTAAAAGTGATAATTAGTCAATGTTAAAATTATTTAAGTAGAGACATAGAACTATTCAAATGAAAGCTAGGACATTCTTTTAAGACCACTTCAAATAAATGAGATACCCAGTGTATCAGTATTTTTAATGTGAACTTTTCCCTATAATTGAGAAAGATTTGCTCATTTGAAGGAAATAAAAAAGAACAATAAGCAGAGTTGAAGGATTTTACAGAGCATCATGAAATAAATGTCAAAAACAGTGATTCACATACACTCCACATATGCTAATTTACATATGAGTAGTATGTGTTGCATATATCAAATTTTGTGACATTTATTTCAGAAAGCGTTGTAAAATTTTCAACTCTGTTATAGCACTCACTTTGAATTTTATCTCAACGATGGAGTCATTGCTGAATGGAGAAATAGCACAGAAATTGCTGCATATGTTTTCTGTTCCTATCATATTACGATTACATGAAGTTGTATATTTCTGCGTAGTGACATTATCCCTTGTCAGTTGCATATCAAATATGATGACATTGAAACAAATGAAACATAAATATGTGTAATGGTTCTTGCTACTTCATCAAATCTCAAGGTACATCTGCAACAAAAAATAAAATTAGAATATTGATATGGGAGAAATTTCCCTCCAGACCGTAGTACACTAAGTAGGGGAAAAAAACTGTACTCAAGCCATATTCTGAAGAGTTTCTTTCAAAAATATTTAATAATATAAATATTTTATATATCTCTGTGTATTAAAATATAAGCAGTTCCTAGGGAACTTTATAAAATAAGACCATTAAAATTTCATTTTTTTGCATGGTTTCATTTAAAAAATGAATCCATTTTTGAGTTATAGGAAAGGGAAAACACTACAAGTTATTAAATCTTTAGTAATTTATTTTTATTAAATAGCCCCAAATTTAGTTTTAGGAATTAGTTCCCTCCCCCCTCAAAAAAGGAGTAGAAATTAATTATACATTTTTTAGTAGTTAAGTTCCTTTATGGAAATTTCAGCTTAGTTGAAAAAAAGTAGTTTTCAGGTTATATGCTGTAAGAAAATCAGACTTTATGACAAATATCCTATAGCTGGGCTAACTTCTGTTGTGGTGACAAGACTAGAAATCTATAATTATCCAAATGCTTTATATTTATGGCTTCCAAGCTACATGCTCATTTTTGCTTTCTTTGAGTATAATAAAGTATCCTGATTCAAAAGAAAAGATATTTGGTGCTATTCAGGGATTAGTAGAGGTTGAAATGTTAATACTTAGCAACACTACTTTTTCTGAAGAATTCTCATTTAAATTTCTACAAGGGACCTCAGAGTATATGCTGTGCTTAAAAAAGGCATTTGTGGAAAAAATACTATCTTGGGAACGGAAAATGCAGCACACTACAATAATCTTTGAACATTACAGCACTCTGCCTTTTAGTGTTCTGAATACAGCAGACTCAGTAAGCACAGCTTAATGGATATATTTTACTTAAGCAAATATTTACCAGAAGGTAAAATATGATTTTATTCCTTCCTTAATTATTTATATGCATAAAATAAAATATATTTTTAGTATTTCTAAAAGGAGAGATCAATTTTCTTCATACTAATATATGGGGTAAAAAAATTTTAAGTGAGATTCATTTTAAGCAGATTGAATCTCTTTCTCTCTCCCTCTCTCCTTTCCTCCCACCTTCCTTCGAAGCTTCCCTCTTTTCCTACGTCCCTCCCTTCGTTCATCTGGCTCCTTCCTTCCTTCCTCCCTCCCTCCCTTCCTTCCTTCCCTCTTCTCTCCTTCCTTCCTTCCTTCTTTCCTTCTTTTTTCTTCCATTCTGTTTTGCTTTCATGCTTAGTTATTGTAAACAGAGGCGTAGAACCTTAACTCAAGCAGAAACATTCTCTGTAAGAGGAATGATTATTGTACATCTATTAAAAAAAAGGACCACATCCTTAATTTTCATTTAACTCTTGTTTAGAGGTCTGTGAAAATGTATTATAATTTTCCATTTGTTCTGTGTGCCTTAGAAAATGAAAATTCACAGAGAAAATAAGTTCTTTTCTTAGCTTTTCCATAGCTTATTTCAGAACCCAGTTTTTTCTCTACTCTGAGAATAACACACTGTGCTAATAGCATTCCAAGCAATGTTGGTTTGGGAATCTTGGGATTCTTGGATAAGTTAGGCTGGAGCCTTAGGACCATTGCCTGTGCCTTTAATGATACGTCAGATGGTGTGGACCAGTTCATTTCCAGATCGTAGGTCACAGGAGCTACTGTCTTTCTCTAAACCTCCAATTTCATTACATTGGTTGGTCCATCAGTTCCAGTCCAGTCTACAACAGACGCGTCGTGTAATTTTAGATTTTAAAATTATATTTTTTTTTTACTGTTTCTTTAGTTTATAAATAAAAACACTGGTGTCCAGAGTGGTTAAAGTACACATCCAAGGTCACAGGGCTGGTTAATGAGAAAGTTTAGGTTAACATAAAATTTCCTGACACCTAATCCAGTGCAGCTCCTTATCTATACTGTTAAAGTCTTTTCCAGGACTCACGTTAGATATAGAAATGAAGATGGTCCATGAAAGTCAGCAGGTCTCAACTTCATACTGAAAACATTGTCTTTCCTGGAAAAGTATAAATTTTAATAACCCAAGTGACAGGTCTTTGAATGCTCACCCACCACTGCAAGGCTCAGCAGATCCATGGACTGTCAAATAAAGTAACCACTTCTTCAGCCATCTGAAATGGCAGTTATGAGTCATGCAGTGATGTTTAGGATAAACTAGAATATGCCAATTTATTCAGAGAAACTTATGTGTAGCCCTTACCAATATAAAGAAGAGCTTTTGTTTTCTTCTACTTTTTTTCTGTGACTACTCTCAAATATAAGCATAGTATTATCTTTTGTTAATATGAAATCTCCTTGTCCTAACATTGCTGAGGCTCACGTTTCCACTTGGTCTAACAAACGTGTCTTTCAAATTAAGAGAGGACAAAGAGCTATACCTCAACTTATTCTACCTATATACGTGACCCATGAGAAAATAATTTAATCAGATATTCTGAATGATAATGTGGCTATTGAGCAACATTGACAGAAACATGCAACATAGAAATGCACTTATCTGCTAATAAACTCAAATTTAAAAAATAAATAATTTGAGTTATCCTTGAATCCTCTTACCCAAAATGGAACAATGACTATACTCCCAATAGCATCTAAATTACTAGCAAGAAAGAAAAAGAGCAGAGTAAACCAAGGTTAAAATGTGAAAAAACTCTTTGCCTTTTCTCACTATTTAAGCTTTTTGACGCCTTATGAAAAGGTAGTCAACAAATTGAGACACTGGTACCAATCCCAAAAGGTAAGACAACCTCGCTTTCAGAGTATTGCCTGGTGAACAATGTTCCAAAGTTCAGTGTAACGATGAAATATGACTGTTGTCACCAGAGAGCACGAAGACAACGAAGTTGACATTGATGAAGAGCAAATGTTATATGTCACTGAAACCTTGACCAAAGATTGTCTAAATAAAATATATGACCATCTTGAGTACTCTTTTTTTTTTATTGTAGTGTTTCTCACCCACCTTCATAAATCAAACCTAATCAGAACATGAGAGAGTAATGATCTAAAATACAGTAACAGTAATGAGTCTGATTCTTCCAAATCAAGGTAACTTTGCTGTGAATTACTGTGTGTTTTTAGGGAGTATGCAGAAAAAATACTTGCATTTCAAACACCTGATAGGTTTTATAAAATTCTCAACATAGGGTCTTGCACACAACAGGTGCTCAAAACTGTAAATATTTGGTGAACAAATAAATTCTCATATTGACACAGTGCTCTGACCCTACCTATTCACCAAATTTATCTTCAATTCTATAGTAACACTCCGCTTCTGAAAAGCGATCTACTGACACTTTGCCAAAGCTTTTGCTTTTCTCCCATATGTAATTTGGTTCTCTTCAAAGCAGCCAATTCTCTTCCATACTCTACCTAAATTGCACCATTTTCTTCTTCAAAATTCAGCTCCTCTAAGTTATCCATTAAACTTTCCCTGTCTCTTCAAAACTGAGATTCTAGAATAGTACTGTCCTAACCAAGTTGTCATGGAATAAACTCATCTTATGAAATGCTTACCCTTTATATTTGCCTCACTGCTTATATTATTTGTTTTCTCTAATGATTTCTTTTTTATTGCTATGACCAGTGTATTGTATGTGTATAGTATGCACACAGTGAGCTGTGTTAGTACATACTACCCAGTCAATGCAGTTTGATTCCAAACACTCATGCTTTGGAATACTTTGTGCCAGGTGAACATGCAAGGAAGACAAGATCATTGCAGAGACTGCTTGTGGTGACCAAATAAGTAGAAAATTTATCTTGTCTAAGATAATGTCCTATTGGATATTCTGATTTTTGGACCTCTATAAGTAGGTCTGCTTTAAGAATCTTGATGTCAAGAGTTTTTAATTCAATTTAAAAAACACACAAAATAGAGACAAAGAGGAAATCAATACTAGTGCTATAAGTTATAAGCATCTGACACACCTGTCACAACTTATTTGATATTTGATCACATTCCCTTAGTAGTGTCTTCTTTGCTACATTTCTTGTCATCTCACAGATTTCTAGAATGTCAACTTTGGAAGAAAACTGAGAAGAAATCTTGGTTTATTGCCTTTCTTTCCAAACTGGTACAGTAGAACACTTTTGATTCATGATCTAGCAATCCCAAAATACACTGCCTGGACAACTAATTTTAAGAAATAGTGTACACTTCATCCCTGTGTTGGAGATTCATAACATATGTGTGGCAATCAAGGGTTCTGAGATGCACTTTTTTGTGTGTGTGAGGAAGATTGGCCCTGAGCTAACATCTGTGTCAATCTTCTATTGTATGTGGGTCGCCACCACAGCGTGACTTGACGAGTGGTGTAGGTCCTCGCCCGGGATCCGAACCCATGAACCCAGGCCACCAAAGTGGAGAGCACTGAAGTTAATCAATATGCCATTGGGCCAGCCCCCTGAGATGCATTTTTATTTTACAAAGTCAGATACAGTCAGACATATGTTTGATCTAGACACTATTCCAACTCTTTAGCAATATTAACCCATTTAAACTTAGAACAAAACTATGAGAGCTACTCTTATTAGCCCCATTGGGTATAAAAGGGAACAAGACATGAACTAAATTTTCCAAGGTCACATATCTAGGCTGAGGTAGAACTAGGATTTGTACCCAGGCCCTCTGGCTCCAGAGTCCACGGTCTTTGCTTACCATCCATGCTACTTCTCGTCTAAACCAAAGTGCAGTTTAATGCTAACTCCTTCCACAGATTTACAGCCTGAATGGTCCGTATCTTTTGTAAAGCAGTCTTTCCAATACTGGAAGCCAATTTTTATTACAGGTTAGATTTTTTATGATAATAATTATTAGATTATTTCTTAACTGCAAAATAGAAAAAAAGAAACGTAGAGATGACTTCCGTAGTGGCCTACAGATGAGATACAGCCTGATTCTGGGTGTGCCATTTAAAAAAATCAGTGTTTGGTAGTACTGGCCCCACTCTATTATAGGGCGATAATTAGCTAGGGAAGAGGATCCAAGTTTGGATTTTTTTCCATAGTGCCTTTTTATCTTATACCTGGTTTGTTGCCTCCATTTTTATGCATGTATGTGTATGTATATATGTATGTATACATGTAGTACACACACATAGTACACAATGTTTTAAAATTTTCAGTGAAAATTTACAAATCAAGAAATATATATATCCCACCCACAATCTTCATGCCAGATTTCGTCTGTGAGTCACTAGTGGAACGTCTCTATTTTATCTTCTCCATCCATCACCTACCCTCTCTTTAAAGCTTTCCCTGATCAACTCAAAATAGACTGAACACTATGAGGTTATCTAAATTAGTTTTATGTTTGTTTTTGGCAATTTCATATATATTTCTTTTCTGTGTCCAGATTTTCTGTTTAAGAAAGGTGAAAAGCATTATTCACCCTCTTGCTGTCACCTCCTTAGCAGCAAGTGCAATAGTGTGCTTAATTAAGTTAATTAAGTAAATGATTTTATTCCTTTAAAATGCATCTATCATAAACTACTTTGGGAAACGCTTAACTATATTGCAAAAAAGTACTCCCATTTTTCTTTTGGTTAATCAATTTATTCCACCACTTTAAAACACTGAGTAGCTCCTGTAATTGTAGAGCAAATAAATCTGTTGTTGCAAGCTACGACAACTCTAGTGAGCATGGTTTTGCATGCACACCCCAAATAGAAACATTAAAGCCTGAAACATTTATATTGTCAATTTTGATATCATTAATCCCTTATCCAAATTAGCTTGCTTACAATAAATTATTTTAACATCAGTTTTAATCATGTTCTCTGACTTAACTTCCCTAAAATTTCATAACTAGATAAAACTTAGACTTGAAAGTACCTTTCTTCTGAGCTCAATGATATTTTTTCCCTCATAAAATAACTTTCAAAAGAAGGAGAGAGAGAGAAGAATGTGACTTAATACAGTACAAGCCAGCTTACCGCTGCCATGAATGACAGATTCCCGGAGCCATGAGACTCTCTGGGAATTATAGCCATGTCAAGGCTCTGGGTCGCAGAACATCAAATAAAATGGCCCTTCAAGGTGAATCACTCAGCAAGTCAGTGGGTAAGGTTTAGCATTCCAAGACTTTGCTCAGGAAAACCTACTATCATGCAATTGCCTGCCACCATCCGTGACTATTTTGGAGAAACAGAAAATTCTCAAATTTAAGGGGGGCATGTAGAGATAAATAGTACTGTGCTACCCACAGAACAGAGACAACACCGGTATCTCTTGTTTGTAATCAGCAAACATCCCCTCCTTATCAGGCACTCAATAGACTTTTGCTATTTTTAAAGTCAAATACAATCAGAGGCAGAAAAAATGAATTGCTTCTGAAAATGAACACACCAGTCTCCCTCGTTTTTAAATCAATTTATCTCCCAGGATTTTAAGTGTCTGTCTAAAACAACATGGAAAAAATTGACACGTTTATGTCGTCAGCAGGGCTACATTTACTGACTTATTGATTTATCAAGCATGTGTGTGATGAGGAAGAGCACTCTGCTTTCACCAGCAGCTCTGGCAAGATAATTCTAAATGAGTTAGACAGGCAACACATTTCTTACTAAGTCAATTATCATATGATTAATTGAAAAAATGGTAGATAGGGCGAGACTGCTGCCTCTACTTTCGGTTTGGAGGCAAAGGTCTGTTTAGGGAAACACAGTCCATATTGGGTCCTAGTTGCTACTTGGTGTTACCAGTCACTGAATTAATTGACCGTTTATTGCATCTGTTCAAAAATTCAGGATACAGGGTGTAATAAAATGAGCATTTGTGTAATTACATTAGCTCTAAGACTCTTTTACTTAGAGACAACTGCCATCCATCACATTGTCCTGTAATTCCGTAGTGTTTGTTTTGGTGATGCAGTTTTCCAAAACCAACGTGTGGGTGTTTCTTTTAAAAATTATATCTTGGGGTATTTGAAGTGGGAATGTGATAAAGTTGACATTTTTCACGTTACAGAAACAATATAAGTAGGGTAGAAAAAATCACAAAAATATCCTAGCACTAAATAAAATTGACTCTAAAGTGTTACTAGTGGCAAAACAAGAAAATAAGATCATTTTTTCCTACAACTCTGTTTAACAGATGAGACCCCCTGTAGTCTGGTGAATGAAAGTCGACACATGTAGACATAATTATATCCTAAGCTGCTTTACTGTGGTTAATTCCTAACTTAAACCATAAAGCATTGAAATGTGCCTTATTAAGAGACTTGCCCTTTAACTTTTGGGATCAAAGAGAAGAAGAAAGAATTCCATTACCACTTGCTAGCTGTGTTACTTTTGGCTTGTTATTTAAAAATTCTGAGTTTCAATTTCTTTCCAGATTTGTTGTGTGGGTTACATTATATGTCATGTTACATGGCACATACATATGTATGCTATCAATTTTAAGAGGTATGGCAAAATTATACATTATATATATATAATTTTTGTTATGATATTTTATGTTATGAATTATTTTCCTTCCTCTGTCAAGAATAGGTGGTAGTACATTAGTGACAGGGTCTGGGTATATTTAATGGATAGAGTAATTATTACCCAAGTTTAGCAAGTAAATAAAGTTGACCTTTTTACTTCTTCCTTCATGTTTAAAACTTTAGTCTTAATGAAATAAGCCATAGAAAGACAAATACTGTATGATCTCACTTATATGCAGAATCTAGAAAAAAAAAAAAACCCAAAAACAACTCATAGATACAGAAAACTGATTGGTGGTTGCCAGAGGTGGGGGTTGGTGGGTGAGAGAAATAGGGGAAGGTAGGCAAAAGTTACTTGTTTTCAAACAAACAAGTCCTGGGGATGTAATATACAGCATGGTGACAAAAGTCAATAATATTGTATTGTATATTTGAAAGTTGCTAAGAGAGTAGATCCTAAAAATTCTCATCACAAGAAAAAAAAATTTTAACTGTGAGAGGTGATAGATGTTAACTAGACTTATTGTGGTGATCATCTCACAATATATACATATACCAAATCATTGTGTTGTACACTTGAAATTATTATAATGTTATATGTCTCAATGAAAAATCTCAATAAAAAAGAACTTTACACTTTCCTTTCACTATTCTCCTGGTCCATCCATCCATCCATCCATCCCTCTATCCATTTATGCCACAAATTAGTTTTAAGTAACTTCCAGGTATTAGGAATTTTTAGAGTGTGTCATTTGGGTCTTCAGATGCTAAGATGCAACTAGAAATTGCAAGAGATTTATTGAGGGAAATACCCATGAAAGACAGGAGAGGGACAAGTCTTCACCAGGGTGCAGTATGACACCTGCGTAAAGAAAGGAGGCAGAAAGGAAGATTGACAGGAAGAGCCTCATTCTGTGAAGTTGCTCTGAGAGATGCTTGACAAGTCCAAAGGGGAGCTTCAGCAAAAAGATTTCCTGCTAAGGAATCATAGAGGGCAGAAATGACCAGATCCCAGTGTCCCCATTGTGCTCAGTCATTGCCTGGAGGCTACCTGTGAAAGTACAAATGGCCTCAGCTCAAACACTTTGGTAGGTCTTGAAAGCCAGCAGCTGTGTAGTGTCAGCTAACTGCACTCCTTAGAGCTGACTAGCAAGTTCTTTCTTGAAAGGAGATTGAGCTGCATGCCTTCATGACTACCACAGAGAAGCACTGGAGAGAAAACAGATCTGGATCTACTAAGGCTTAAGAAATAATCCTTTCTCCATTGAGGAAGTGGCAGCTGAAATGAATAACTGAGTTTGAGTAAGATGAGTATTAATACAAGAATGGTACTGAAATGCATCCAAGTGTCTAATGGTACCTAGCGAAATGGGCAACTCTTCATGCTTTCAAGTCCAAACCACAAAGTAAATTTAATGGGAATAGAGGATGGAGCAGGAGTGTTATGAATTGACCAAGTAGAACAGTAACATCAGTATCATCTATTGATTCTTGAGGAAAAAGATTCCAAGGTCTAAATTTAAGTGATCCGTATTTATTTTGTTCCTCCTCTGACTCTTGCTCTTCTCTTTATCATGGACACAGTACAGAATTCATGAATTTTCTCATTCATTATACCTATAAAATATATTTCCTGGGGCCAGCCCAGTGGCCGAGTGGTTAAAGTTCCACGCACTCTGCTTAGGTGGCCCGGGTTCACTGGTTTGGATCCGGGGTACAGACCCACATCACTCACTAGCTGTGATGTGGCAGTGGCCCACATACAAAACGGAGGAAGATTGTCACAAATGTTAGCTCAGGACTAATCCTCCTCAAGCAAAAAAAGAGGAAGATTAGCAACATATGTTGGTGCAGGGCAAGTCTTCCTCAGCAAAACAAAAAAAAGTATATATATATATATATATATATATATATATATATATTTCCCATCTATGCTGAGATTCTTGAATATCTCTAGTAAAGCAAATGATGAGTATTATATTTTGCTATATGATTACCTTTGATTTTTCCAAATGTTTGTCAAATTACTCAATAGAAAAATAAAAAACTTCCTCTAAAGTGGTTTGAATAAATTCTTATGTTTTTTGAGTCTCAAACCATTTCTAAAGACATGTAAGTCCTCTTTATATCCAACCATGCAAATTTATAAGCTATTCCCTACCCAGGACTTGCTAGATTCTCTCTTGACCCTTTGAACATGATATTATTTCAAATCTAATTTTGTACTCTTTATATGAAATAGGCCATAATTCTTTATCTTATTCAAAATTCCATTTGAACAACTTTCTCCTAGAATAATCTTCTAATGGTGGTCATTCTCTGAAGCTAAATGTAAATAGAAATCCTTCAGGGCACAGCTCAAATGAGTCTTCTCCATGGAGCATTTACTTTTCTTCTTTGATGGGAAAGTGTTTGCATCTTTGACAATCTCTACATTGCATTTTTACTGTCTCTTTTAAAACATGTCTTACTTTCTAATGTCATTATTCATGTCAAGAACGATAATAGGTCTTAAACACACAGAATGCCTCAGTTTATAAGAGCCTTTTATATGCATCTCACTCTAAATCTACAACAACCCCATAAGGAGGGGATTATTATACTAATTTTATTGGCTCGAGCTCAGAGGATTGACCAATTTGCTTAGATCCCAGAATTAGTCAGTAGCAAAACCAAGAATCAAACACTGACCTTTTAGTACCAAATTAAATGATCTTTCTATGATTCTTTGATGTAAATCCTTTGAGGGAAAAATTGATGTTTGTGTGTACTACACAAACTTCCGTATAATCACTATTCAACAAAAAAGTTAAATGAGTAAAAGAATAAATAGGATTCAACCTACACATACCACTTGAGTATATCTCTCACAAATAGAAGGTAGCTGGATGTATTTCCTCCATTTGATCATACACTACTTGGCATTTGCCCTTTATTTGCTTCTGTTAGTGGTTTACGCAATTTATGCCTGTATACTTTTTTCCTACAAAGTCCTACTATGTTTATCAAGGGCAAGAAGGAGTTTTTTATTGTTGTTGGTTGGGTGATTTTGGCATGTATTCTGTTATTTCACAACACAAGAGTGAGAGTGTCTGTATATTGTTAGCCTCCTTTGGGCAATGGAAGAATAGCCCTCGAAAGCTGAAAAATTATATATATGTTCTAGAGGAAATTTATCTCCAGAATTATAAATTCTGTCATAAATTTCTAAAATTTTCTAAAAACGGCAAATCCTTATACCATCATAGAATATTAGTGAAATACTGAGTCAATTTTTAATAAAACGCATTTTTATGTTAAATTGAGAAATTCATTGTGAATTTTCATGGCTATTTATTGTTTACTAGTAATACTTTCCAGTACTTACAAATCCACTTACTAAATTTATTTTTAGTAAAAAATTTTTTAAATTAAGTGCATAGGATACCAAGAATAATTTATTTTGTTTATAACAAACGATCATTGCTTATAATTTATGCACATAAATTAATATACTTTATCTTATAATCTTTTTTTCATTTTAAGTGAGGATGTTGACAATCAAAGCAAAGTACATTTATTTTATAAGGGAATTTCCAAAATAGTGTGAAACTTGATTGCTCTGCACATATACTCTTTATATTCTTTATATAGGTCAACGAAAGATGTTTAAAAGTGAAAATGTGTGGTTTAACATTTTATTCCAGTACAGATGTGTTCTGATGATCTTTGAACAGTGTATCTTACAGGAAATTTCCAGATCTTTAAGTGACATGCACCTAGAATTTTGTTCACTTCCTAAATAAAAGCCTTTTTTCCTAGTAGTTTAAAAGGTTTTAGATGGGGAGGTACCAGATGTCAGCAGTTCCAATCTTTTTAGTGCGACTATAATGGAGAACAGCTTAGTGAGTACCGCTGTGGAATTTAACCTTCAGGTCACCGATTCAATCCCTTAGTGCTGCTGGCCTTTTGATAATAATAGGTCTCCTACTCTTAGACACAACACACAGACACACCACATACACACACAAAAGGGACAAGCAGTCAAGGCAATGTATTAATAGAACGTAAAAAGTTATCATCTTGAAATGAGTTACAGAGAAGAAAAGTAAATGCCATTTAATATTCCTCATAAAAAAAATTTAATGAGTACAATAATGTAAGGTTTAATTGCTCAAAAATATTTTGTGACATCACAGAATATTATTCTGGATTTTAAATTTCCTTAATACTCTTTCACTAGGACTTAAAGGAGCTTTTTTCCACTGATTTACTGCCAATTCACTTTTGTTATGTCCTAATCTGCAAAATAGTATGGAAGGTGATAGTTAACCAAACCCTGGAGTGCTCCAGGAAATGATGTGGAGAATCAGTAGATGGTGTTCTCTTTGAATCAGCATAAACTATGAGTATTTTAAAGCAGTTTTTGATTGTGAGTGGGTTGGGTTCTACTTCAGCAAGAAGCCAGACTATATGTATATCCACACAAAACTAATGTATCAAGAATACCATGGTTATTAAAGAGCTACCTTAGGTTGCAGAGTAAATTACAAGTCCCACAGTAATGATATTTCAGCATGGAAGACCTAATCAGAAAGGCCTTTGCATATGTTTCAAAAAAACTTTTGAGCTAGAAAAAAGAAGGAATAAAAATAAAAATAGCTAACAGCAATAACCATGATTGCAATTTAGTGACAACTTAACCTGTACTAATAGCGGCTCTGCTAAAGTTAATTTTGTTTAAAACATTTCAAATCAAAGACACAAATATTCAAGTCTTCATTTTTTGGTAGAAACAGAGATTTCCAGTGGTCAAATAACTTGCAAGGGCATACAGCCAGTAAATAGAAGAGTCCAAGATGAGGTTCCAATCCAGGTACATCTGATGCTGATACTCGTAACCACATTGCTATATTGAAGATGTTCATGAAAGATGAGCTGAAGAAAAGTGACTTTCAGTGCATATCTAATGAGGATGTTGTGATGTTTCAGAAATGTTATTTGCATAAAGAAAGGAAAAGAAAGGCTACAGGTCTGGGTAGATTCCTCCTAACCTGAATGAATCAGGATATAAGCATCATTTAGCCTTTAGTTTAATTTATCATTCAGTTTTTCAAAGCATTGCTTTTAGTTCAGTGACTTATCTTCCTGATTATGCTGGGAGCACACACCACACTATTTCCTCCCTGATGATGCAAAACTTTGGGATATTCTGTAGCTAATTTATGTATCTATACCTTGTCTCTCCAGCTTCATTGTACAGATTCTATGATCTCTTCCTTTCTCTCTTTCTCTCTTTTTTCTTATATATGTTTGATATAAGTATTAAACAAAAAAATTATTTTTAAATGAACTATTATCTTTAGAAGAGGAATAAGAAATATTTTAAAACAATCATTTTGTGTCTTTCTTTACTCTGTGGGGGAGGGGAACAACTATTCCTCTACTCTCTGGACTCTTCTGGCTGGTCTAAGAATCAAATTGACGTGAGACAGAATAACAGGAGAAAATCAAAGTTTAATAACATTTGTATATGGGAGAAACCCAGAAAAACTGAGTAACTTGCCTAAATGGCAGAAGCCACTACCTTAAATACCATCTTCAGCTAAGGACAAAGGAGGATGTTGGGGGTAGTGGTTTGGGACTTCAAAGGGGAGGAAGGCAATCCACATGGAGATGGAAAAGCAAATGTTGGGTAAACAAATGTTTGCTGGGCCATGTAACTTTGATAAAAATTGGCCTTGCCAGGTGCCTTTCTGTCTACCACATCCAGAGTTATCTATGGTGATAGCTCCTTCCTAGAGCCTTCTATCTTAAATTCTTTTAGGCAGTTAGGGGAAAGGTCAAAGTTTCTTTCTGAGTTTTTTGTTCTTAAAAATAATCAAGCCCAGGCCAGCCCGGTGATGTAGTGGTTAAGTTCGCATGCTCTGCTTTGGCAGCCCTGGGTTTGCAGGTTTGGACCCCAGGCACGGACCTCCTCAGTGCTTATTAAGCCATGCTGTGGAGGCATCCTACATATAAAGTAGAGGAAGATGGGCACAGATGTCAGCCCAGGGCCAATTTTCCTCAGCAGAAAGAGGAGGATTGGCAACAGATGTTAGCTCAGGGTTAAGCTTCCTCACCAAAAATAATAATAATAATAATCAAGCTGAAGAGACACAATTTGAGGCAGCAAATTCTGATCCCCCATAACTCAAATATCTAATCTGTGTCATTTGTGTATCTACCATTCTACTCTACAACAAATGTGATTTATTTTTTTCACTTGAACCCCCTACTCTTGTCATCTTAGAATTATATTCCCTTAGTAACTAACCTAGGTTCTCAATAAACCCTCAAGTTTATTCCTAACAGTGAGCCACTTGGAATTATTGAGCCATTTGGAATTCTTAGAATTAATGGGAGTCAGGCCCATGAAACTGTATACCTCCTACTCTGAGCAATGTTAAGCCTTATCTTTCCTGTCAGCATTGACTCCCACAAGGCTCTGTGCATGTGTACTTTAAAATATATACATATATATGATTTACATGTTGATTCTGACAGCACTGAAGTAAAACTGTTGCTATAGCTAGCAATCCAGAGTACAATCTTTTAGGGTAGATTTCACTTCTTACTGAAAAAAAAAGAAAGAAAGAAAATTAAGATAAAGTAACCTGGTGTTTTTTGCCTAGGAAATTCCAAAAACTGCCCCATATATTTAGTAAAATCCATTAAGAATCACCGGGTCTTCATTCGATAATATTAGTTTCAGTAAAAGAATTTATATAGACAGGAAAGTGTACTTTTGTTAAATCTCAGGGAACATTCTTTTTTGCATTTACTGTGTGGTTCATTATATAACACTGCATTTTTTGCCTCATCTGATGGAGAATGGAGCCACATTTCAAATGTGAAACAGGAATAACTACAAAACCTCTGGCAATTTTCACAAAAACAAACACAAAAATGATATAAAGCCATTAAATCCTAGTGTTTTGGTCATATACCAGTTTGGGTAATATGTTGTTCTTGAAGTTTTAGCCAGCTAGAATGTTGGGTGTTTTTACAATATTCTATCAATTCATGTTGGATTGCTTTCTGCTCTGCTAAGCAAACTACAAATTTTATTCTGCAACAGAAGCAGTGTGTCCCAGCATAAAAAATAGGATGCATGCTATATATTATGTTCAAAATTTCAAGTTTATTACTGTCCATTCTTCTCGTCCCTGTATTTTAAAAATCACTAATTTTAATAGTATTTACTATTAAAATTGCTATGCATAGAGGGAAAATATGAGCCTGCTGATGAGATTTTACATTCTGGAAAATTTTGACACGACACTAATGATAAATGGCTCAAAGTCCATTAAAGAACTGTGTGGAACCCATGAGATCCTGGACTCCTGCCTTATCACAACACACTGCAGCTTGAAATTCAGTATAACACGAGTCAATTTTAGACCTGAAAGATGAGAAAGAATTTGTGACTGGCCCTATAATGTAAATATTCTCTTTCAATATTTTCCTTTAGCATAGATCAATGATATCTAAAAATATCTTATTAGAATTTTTTAAAAGAAAAACTTGATTTTTCCTTACTGTATATACATATATTTTTCTTTTCTGTAAAGAGTTTCTGATGTAGTTATCTAATTTAACAAGCATGTGTTCGACACCTTTTACATGCCAGGCTTTGTAGTGCTTTAGAGATACAAAGATAAGCGAGACGCGATCTTTAACCCACCAATATTTTACTCTAGTGAAAAGACAGATTATTAAAAAAAAGAGCTATAATACAAGTAAGATTAAAGTTTTGGGTACATAAGCAAACTTTATAAAAATTCTAAATAATGGTTCATTCAGTGGGATAATAACATAGATAATAGCCAAACATACACGATCATTGAACATATCAACTTAATTAGCTCATGGATCAATGAGGTATGCCACACAGGAAATAAATTATCGACAATTAATGATTAAAAACAAAGAGAGTGGTCCACAAGCTAAAGCACTGGATGATATCACCTCCAAGGGGCGTACCCAGTCTGATAACCGGTAATATTAAAAATGTTCAGTGTATAATCGTATGGAATACAGTTCTGCAAAAAGTATCCCAGTTAAATTTCACGATATTTCTGTATGGCACGAATAATTCTTGTCATTTTATTAATAATGAAACTGAGACCCATGAATATTGCCCAGATCAAATAACTAGAAAGAGTCTGACCTATATTTTTCTTTTGCTTTGGTTTGGCCCCAAATCTCATCTCTCGGATCTGTTATTTGCCTAGAAATTTTAAGAACCAGAAAGTTCTTTCTATTCTTTTCAAATGGACATAGAAAGAAATTCTATCACAATTTTTTCACATATTTAGAATTGTTCTTCCATATTAAGTTAGTATTTCTCAAGACTTTCGTTTATTTCTTCCATGTATTTTAAAAAAATGATTATACAACCTCTTGTAAGAAAGAATGACTGGAAAATAGTTATATTGCAATAACATTAGTTATTATGCAATAGCATTGCATTTACAAGATATTTGTCTTGTTTTCTCCCTAAGTTAGAGGCCATTAGGACTCAAATAATGCAATGCAGCATCATTAATAAATATGAAAAATCAAATTTTTTAAGTGGAAAAGAGTCATCATTTACAAGACACTTCAGAAATTTTCACAATATTGTTGCTTGGCTATATAGTTTTAAATAACTTTGTCTTCTTAGAAGATCCATTCATGATGATAAAAATGCTGGCTGCAAATTTGGAAACTTTGAAAATATGAACTGTTATCAGTTCATAGCTATGCAAGAAAGACATATTAAGTTGAAATTAGAGAAAGAAGGGAGAGATAATTTCTAGTATAATTACTAAATTTTCCGTTAATGTCTCTGTTGCTTAGTCAGTAACACAAGGAGTTTGTGTTAGATATAGTTAAGTGCATTTCATTTCTAATGTCCTATCTGGACTGAGTTAAATTTTCTTTAGATAATGGATCATCTTTCAAGTGTCAATTAATACTTCCAAAAAGCCTGCTCAATATAGCTCAGTAGTTTAGTACATGTCAAATTAAGACTAAAAAGTTTCTCAGCAGATTGGGTACCACTCTGGAAAAAGGATGAATAAAATCACTAGTCACTAAAAGATGAAATTGTGGAAATATTCAATTATTCATTAAAAGGCTTGAAATTAACCAAGGTCAAGAAATTTTGAGCAGACTTGAGTTATGCAACTGTTCTAGACCTTCTCCCCAAATACCCTAAACCCAAAGCCTGAATAAATAAATAATGCCTCCTTGCTGCTAATACTGTGAAAATGTATTAATATAAATCCATAAATACTGTTACAGTAGTAACTAATAGCACATGTATGATATAACGAGTTAGTTCCCTGAGTTGAAGTTCTGTTTTCTACTTTAAGCTCAAGTTAATGTGATTTTGAAAAACATCTATTATGAAATTTCAGCAATCACACATCCCTCCATGTGGTATCTAGAACACTTACGGTCCATTGAGATGATAACTGATACCCACAAAGTATATTTTTGAAAATCTAACACTTACTTATAAAGATGAAAACTCTTTAAATGTGAAAAAAGACCACATGGTTAAGGTGAGATGCTAGTTTTCATCTTGACTAAAGCATCTACCACAGACTCTAGGTAAGGATAATGAGATGGAAAGGGGCATGTTTAGAATGCATTCAGAATGGACTCATAATGATATCTCTCTTTAAAAAAATAATATCCTTAGAATTTCAGTGTAGACATAAGTGATTTCTATATAATCTCATTAAATATTTAGCAACATTTTGATGTAAAACCAATAAAATATCTCAAACCAAACTTATACTTTTATTATAAAAAAAATTAGAGCAAACACTATGTTTTACCGTGCAGCAAGATAGTGAAGGAAGGAAAGGGATGGAAATGAGTTTGCAAGTTCTCTAGTGGAATTTTGCATAAACCTACATTGGCAATATGAAAAGAACTCCAGACTTATCTGGTTGGACTAATAGTAAAGAAGGGAAGAAAACGAGGAAAATGAGGTAGCATTAGAACCAACCTTGATGTATTTTTCTCTTAATCCTCACGATATCTGAAGGGCCATAAATTCATATTTTCCTTTGATGATCTACTTCTGCAGTGTTTCTTTAACATTGTACAAATTCACATGCTCTGCGAAGTGGAATGCAAGGGCAATGAATAAATAAGAGTGTCAGTAAGAATAAAAGTATTATTTTTTATTAAACTGTGATTATTGAGCAGAACTATAATATTTATGTTGTTGGTTATTTAGCCCTATGCATTTTCGATTACAGCATGACAGACAGTGTATCATTGTTTTGTTTTTCTTCCCAACAAACAAGCCATTTCGCTTTGCAACAAGGATCTAGGCAGCTCTTCATCCTTGTTTTCTAAAAAAGGCTTCACATGAAGGAATTTATCAATCTTCCTTCTAAATGTGCATGACATTTTCCGAGTGAAAATGTTTTGTCATGTGTGAGTATGGAATGAAGCCCATAATATGATATTCATTACATTGACACTATCTTACTGAGGAAACCATGCTTTGGAATTTCCAGACTTTAGTGTAATCTGACTCTGACATTCAGCATTACCTTCTCAAATTATTTAAATCTATCTAGTCTGACTTACACAGAGATGCTTCTTCCTATGTCAACAATCATGTTAGACTAGTATGAATGGGATAGAATCAAGAAGAACAAATAATATGATCATTATGTAAGAAATTTCCATTGATGATATTTGTTGGAGAAACCCTGGAATACTTAAATATATATATACGTAATATATATATTTACAACTACATTTTATATCAAAGTACGAGCTTTAACATATTGGGAAAACCTATTTAAGGAAATATCCATGTACAAATATCATTAAAGATCAAAAGAATTGATCTAGTATCCTCTAGCCTTTTCAAAATGTTGGCATTTAATATCTGTCTTGGAATTCAGAGGATGTTATTACTTTAAGAAAGGGAAGTCTTTGTTTAAAGCAGTAGGGTATATCTTAAGACAAAAGAATCAAACCTACCACTGAGGCTAGAATAAGTTAAGAAAATTTCTACTTATGGTGGAACTAACTGAGTCAATGGGCCTCAAAAGCAAAATCAAACCAGTGGATTGAAAATATTTTCATTCAAAATGAAAAGGCTAAAAACATCAACTGAACACAAGGAAAGCACGTCTCAAATTCTATTTTGTGAAGTAGTAGTCCCACGTTATAAATATTAGTGTCATTTGGGGAACAAAAAAGGTTTTCTTGACCAAATAAGTTTAAGCATTGTTGTATTAAATGAAGTTTAATATTTTTTTTCACTGCAGGACTTATCAGAACACACCAACGTGCTGTGGAATCCAAGAAAAGAGCATATCTACCATTTTTTTAGATTTAGATCACCAACCTTTGTACCTCGAGCTTTGTGTGATCATCAGTCTACAAAAGTCACTTTGAAACCCATGTTTATAATCAATATAATACGCAGATATAAATTTAATTATCCTAAATAAAATAATTATAACATGCAGCTATGTTAGTGCATATGAGTCATCCATGATATATAAGTAGATTTTCTCTCACAGTTGCCCTCTTTATAGCTGTAAATAAAATACTTCTTTTTACAGCTTTCAAGAATGTTGATAACTGCTTTTTCTTTAATGTTTAACTGTTATACAAAAAAAGTGTTAATGTTGTCAATGTATGTGACATTTTTTGTGACACACTGATGTTCTACGTATAGAGTAAAAATTCAAAAATAAATGTTGGATTACAATTCCTTAGCTATATATCTGTTATTTGATAACTTTACATTTAATTTTCATCCTGTGTTATGAATGCAATTCTATAATTTATCCAGTAACAGTGTTCTGAAAAGTCAAATCAAATAATGATGATGATACTAATAATGATACATTTTAAAACATGACATTACAAAAGCAAATTTTGATGCATGTAGATAAAAACAGTATTGACAGGATAGAAAAGTAAGATACTTTTAAACATACTTGACTTTAGCAGTAAGTTCTGTAATTCTAAATTCCTCTTAGAGACACGGCACTCTTGAAAGTCCAGGTGCATTTATTGAATATTTCTTATTTACACCTAGAAACTACAGCATTTCTCTGCAGTCATTAACCTTTTCCTATATAAAACATTGAATTAATAAAATTTTTTCATTAAGGGACTTGTTTTTTACTTCAGTATCACTCTTCTACTTTATAATTACCTCCCTACAACAATTAACACAAAGAAACACACACAGACACACACATTCTCCTGTTGGCCTTATATTTCTCCTTAGCTACTTAGAATTTTAGTCCATGATAGTATCCCGACTCCGGCCCCCCACACACTGTTTTAAATATTTTTGGATCCACTTTTCCTTATGAAAATTTGCCTCATTATTTCTCTTTTTCCTTACGAACTTCCTTAAAATTAAAGTAGCATTTACATTTCAGCAAGGCATACAGAATTTTAATCCAACAAAATTATAAAATGGAAAGTCTATGTGTCTTTAAAGAAGGGATACAAATTGTTCTCATGGGGTTTAATTACATTGGCAGATGCTTATTATTCTTGAAAATAAAGATAAAACTGATTCCAAAGTCATTTAGATCGTAATTTCAATATTAGATACATGCTTTTAGTTGATATGCAACTCTATTTAAAGGCTACTCATATTGTATATCCTACATCTTTGTGTCAGGATATCTTTAGTTTTAAGTAACGTAAAACATCATTAAATTGACTTAAGCAATACAAAGGATTGGTAGGCTCACTTTAAAATCTGAGCACAGGTGGGCTTTAGGTAACAGCCAATCAGCTTCCGATTTAGTTTATCTGCAGTGTCTTCTCTACTCTCTTCATCTGTTGGCTCCATTCTTAGGCTGCCTTCTCCCGTATTCACCAAATGGCGATATGCTTCTTCATTCACGTTGATAGGAAGAGAAGGTGTTCTCAGTCACATGCAATGACAAGTACCTTGAGATTTTCATTGATTGAACAATTCTTCAGGAATATCTACCTTCAGATAATGTCACATACAGGTAAGATTAAATCTAGATTACCCAAACCCATGGCTGTGGACAGGGGAACATGATTGCCTTCTTTGCTCCACCCAAACCATAGGGCTACTCCCCCAGTGGTAGAAATGTGGAATAGATGCTGCGTTGAAAAGCAAATGCCGAATACAGGATCAGAAAAGTATGGGCTAATGATTCTGATTATGCGAAATTTCATTTTCTTTAAAAGAAGAGTTGCATGGAGTATAAATCATGCCGATCACAAAATCTCTATTCCAATAGCGACATTAGATTTTTTTCACACTTCAAATGTGAACTCAATATGTTTGTTTTAGGCTAGAAAGTTATACGTAGTCTAGATTCTGGATATTTTAATAATACCTTTTTCCTGCTCGAGTCATATCTCTCTGTATATCACCTCGAAAT
This sequence comes from Ceratotherium simum simum, assembly GCF_057802395.1. Lineage (NCBI taxonomy): Eukaryota > Metazoa > Chordata > Mammalia > Perissodactyla > Rhinocerotidae > Ceratotherium > Ceratotherium simum. The sequence continues at coordinate 26,108,168 of NC_141907.1, read as the reverse complement.
TTTAGCCAATGACATAAAAATTAAGTATTTTCCATGAAGAGACAGCATTTATGTACTCCTTCACACACCATAAAAGAACAATTACAGTATGCTATTAGAAAATCTTCCTCTCTGAGTTTTAAAGGCATTAAAAATTAACACTCAACTGTAACTCTAGAAAATATATAAGTGAATAAAAACATATTGTTCTTTCATTAGAAGATAGTAACTGCAGGTATACAAGTCTTAGATTTAAGCACTTTCCAACAGAGAATCTTTTTAAATAAGCTGAACTTAGTGTTAAATTAAATAGCAGTAGTGAGGAAAATAAATGAGCACATGTATAGGTGCTATATATTTGTGTGTATGTGTGTATGTGTGTGTAGGTGTGTGTGTATTTATAAATGGTAAGTTTATTTTATTCTGCATTCACTAAACACAAAGAGACTCAAAAATACTCACTGCATTCTGTTTTGGCAAACTCTTATGCATCAATCAGAATTAACTCAGACATCACTTCTCCCTAATTTCTTTCCTGAACAGCTCAGCCAGAATCAATCATGCACTACCCTAATGCCTCTGCGCTTTATCCTCATTTCTATTGTTAAGTTTGTTTCACTCTACTGTAAAACTTGTTTTCACACCTCTGACCCACTAGACCAGGCCCAGCAAACTTTCTCTGTAAAAAGCCAGAGAGTAAATATTTTAGGCTTGAGGACCAAACAGCCTAAATTGCAGCTACTGGAATCTGCTATTATGACACAAAAGCAACCATAGATGACCCATAAGAAAGGGTGTGGCTCTGTTCCAGCAAAGCTGTATTTACCCAACCAGGTGGTAGGCTGGATGTGGCCACTGGCTAAGTCCACAAGAAGAAGGAATCCCTTAAAGATAGAGTCTGAAGTTTTCAATACTTTGCATCTTTATTTTGCAGCTGTTGGCACAATGCTGAGCGCACAAAGGAGGGTTGATAAATGTATTTTTAATTTTAGTTTAGTTTAATCAAATTACAGAAACTCAAGTTCCAGCGATTTCTGTTAGAAGTCTGGCGTTTAAAAGTTGAAATGTGTGCTGTCCAATATATTACCACTAGCGACGCGTGGCTGTTTAATCTTTAATTAAAATAAAATCAAATAAAAAATTCAGGTCCTCAGTCACATTAACCACATTCTGAGGGCTCAGTAGCCATATGTAGTTAACAGCTACCATATTTAAACACAGATATAGAACATAACCATCATTACAGAAGGTTCTATTGGGCAGTCCTGGTTTAGAGGATGCAAATATTAAGACAAGGAGTTAGCCTCAAGAAGAATCTTGGTAGTGCATAAAGTATGGTTCATTATGGCTCAAATACACTATCTGGACAGAATTTTCAAAAACTGAAGTTTACAATGTGCACAACAAATAAAAGAGTGTGAATTTACTTAATAAACTAGGTAATTAGACATATGTATTCTACTATTGGAATCAGAATAATTCAGTAGACCTTTGTGTATATGTGTATATGTACGTGTATGTGTAACTAAAGTTCAAGATTCTTAGAAGATGTCATGCAATTAAAAACTAATGGTGTCTGTTATCAAGGAGTTTTCACCTTATTGGTAAAGTATTGGAAGAATATAAAGACTATCTCTGTGTTACTTCTTAAGTATATATATATATATATATATATATATATATATGCATGTGTATATGTACATATATAATTTAGTTTGAAGAATAAGGTGAGATGCCAGCCTGGTGGCATAGTGGTTAGGTTTGTGCGCTCTGCTTCAGCAGCCTGGGGTTCTCGGGTTCGGATCCTGGGCTCAGACCTGCATACCACTCATTAAGCCATGCTGTGGTGGCGTCCCACATACAAAATGGAGGAAGATGGGCACAGATGTTAGCTGGAGGCTAATCTTCCTTGAGCAAAAAAAGAGAAGGATGGGCAGTGGATGTTAACTCAGGGCCAATCTTCCTCACCAAAAAATAAATAAATAAATAAATAAGATGAGATAAACAATTGCCTTTTAACATTTTAACCTTTAATCTCCTATTCTTCAAATCTGTTCTTTCCCCTCCAACCTGCTTTTTTCATGCTCTAATCATCTCTCACCTGATTGCATCAATAATATTCTAATCTGTCTTCCCACAGGATTGTCACCCTTAATCTATCTTTCACCCAGTCATTTGTGATAGATTTAAAAGGAAAGAGCGGTATGTCATGTTGATGTTTACAAACTTTCAGTGGCTCCTTACCAACTCTAAGATTAAATAGAGACATGAATGATCCTTTTCATTGTGAGCTCACTTCTTCAGCATTTTTAAATACCCTTTGACCTTTATGCTTTATACTCTGAATTAATGAACTACTTTAGTATCCCAAGTATACTGTATTTGTGATTTTAATGTTTTTCTCTTTTTCTGTATACATACTTCCTCTTACCTTTTATTTTGCTTATAACACTCATCCTTTAAGATTCATTCACTTCATTTATGATATTGCTCAATTTGCTTATTTCTGTTAAGGGACAGTAAGTAAAAATGCAATTTAAATAACAATGATAAGTGATTTATTAGGGATAAGCATATAGGACAATCTTCTAACCATGTTTAGTAAAAAATGGTAAGAGAAGGCTCCCCACCAAAGACAAAATCTAAATTGTGACCACAAGAATGAATAGAAGTCAGTCAGGTTAAAAGCAGGAAAAGAATGTTCTCGTCAATCCAGGGAATAGCATGTTCAAAGCTGTGACCTGCAGGCAGAAGAAAGAAACAAATGTTAACAGATCTGCTAGTATTTTAGTAAACTGGAGGCAGAATTTCTGAGTGTTGAGAAATGTCTAATGATGAGACTGGAGACCTAAGCAGGTCTCTACTCTTGAAAGTTCTTTAAATTTCATTCCAAGGAGTTTGTGTTTCACCCTGAAATCAAAGAAAGAGTATTGAAGAGTTTTAGAAGAAAAAGTCAGAACAATTAAAAATATGCTTCTGGAACCAACCTAGAGAGAAAAAGTTCATTTGGAAGATTTTTGTCTAATCAGCTAAAATATTTGGCAGTTCAGAGCAGATAGACCAGAGAGGTATTAAAGATGTGAAGGTTAAAGTGTTTCATGACTGATTGGCATGCTGGGCAAGTAGGAAAAGGGCAAGCACAGAGTACAGCCAACTTCTAGCATGGGCTCCTATTTGAATGGTGTTTTTATTTTGTTCACTAAAAACACTAATCTCTGAAGAAGAGATTGTGTGTGTGCGTGGGTGTGTGTGTGTGTGTTAAACAGATATAGAGAATCAAAAAATGTTAGTTTTCCTAGACGATTTGGAGTCTAAAGAGTGCCGAGGTACCAAAAAAAAAAAAATCCTGAGTTCCAAGAACAGATACATGAGGAACATGAGTTCCTTCTATTGCTCAATTAATAGAAAATAAACTAATACATTAAATATTTTTAATTTGAGCTACATATCCAAACATCCTCAGAGACTTATTACATAAACTTCTTCATGATGTTTGTTTTTTCCTCTTTCAAAATCAGGAGGGACAGGGGGGTAGGGGTGGGAAATCTCTGCAGTATATACTTCCTTAGAATTATTTTCAGATATACCAAAGTCTCTGTCTTTTTCTTTAACTTTAGATGGCACCTGCAACCTCTTCCAGTCCTGGCAGTAAAACTGCACAGCATCACAGAAACGTGCTTACCAGGGAAGGCTGGAGGCTTGTGACACGCGCTTTACACCTGTTTAGATGTCTTGTCACTTCACAGAGTTGCTTGTGGTTTCCACTTCATGTAAATTTTGAGTTCAAACTGCTGACTAGCATTCTTGAGCAGAGAGTGTACTTTTCTCTGATTTGGGAACTTGATTGTCTTTTCTAACTTAGCTGCACCTTCCACAAGTTAAAAAGAAATGTTGGTGCCAGTTTCTATAACTGCTTTCTTATGACAGAAGAGCTCCCACTATGTGGCCGTGTAATCAGTCAGCTATGTTCCCTACTGTGTCTTAGTTATAATTGAGAATAGCTTTTGACATGCAATCTTAATCACTTTTACAGGTTCAAGGACTCCCTTAATAATCTTTGGTATGGCTCATGCAGTAGAAGCTGTTTATTCTGCATGCAAATGCTGGAATGATCCGGGCACTGTTCTCAATTTCTGAAACTATTGCTTCTCTCAGGATTCATCAAAAAAATAATAAAAATAAAATTAAATTGTGGGGTATTTTGCTCCTCTTTTTTCTGCTGTACCAATTGGAACATCACGGTAACAAACTCATAATAAAGATTCCAAATTGGGTCCATTATAATAATAAAGTCTTAAATTTATTGGGGAATAGCCTGGCTTTTGATGTTTATATAATGCAAAATGCAGAGTGACGATTTATATATATATTTTTTGCACATGACTTTCCAATTGTTTTAGCAAAATTTTTTGACGACTATTCTTTCTCCATTCAATTGCTTTTGCACTTTTGTCAAAAATCAATTAACCGTATATGTGTGAATCTGTTTTCGGACTCTCTACTTTGGTTTATTTATTTGTCTGTCATTATGCCCCAATACCGTAGTTTTATAATAAGTGTTAAAATTGGATAATGTAAGTCCTCCACCTTTGATCCTCTTTTTCAAAGTTGTTGGGCTATTCCAAATCATTTGCATTTCTACGCCTTTCAGAATCTGCTGGTAGATTTTTACAAAAAACCTTGTACCATTTTGTTTGCCATCACATTTAATGTATAAATCAATTCAGGAATTGTTTTAATAGTAAAAATAAGATTTTAAACTTTCATTTAAAGTCATGTTCATGAGTCATAAACTAAAATTTTTAAGAACCTATGTTAGACTTAATGGGAGCAGGTTCTGTTGATTAATAATAATCACTGATTCTTACTAAACATGCACTATGCACCAGACATTCTAACGTTGTATATAGTATAATTGAACATTTATTAACTGATAATTATCTAAAGTGTTTCCAATTTTTTGATCTAATATACAAGGTAGAGATAAACACCTATGTATAAACATTTCTAGGCATAAATACTAATATTTTGGTAGGATTGCTTCTTAGAAATAAAATTGTTGGATTGAAGGTATATGCATTTAAAATATAAACAGATACTCCAAATTTCCCTAAAATTAATATTTTCCAATCAGATAGATATTCCCATCTCTCTTGATCTTTGCCAACACTTATTTTCATTTTGTTTTATTTTTGCCATTCTGAGGGACAAAAAAAATATTTTATTTTTGTTTTATAATACAAATATTTATTACTATGAGATGAGAATATTTAATATATTTTCTCTGCTAATAATTCTGTACATTTGTTGTTAATATTTTTGGCAATTTTTCCTTTACTGTCATAATTCTCTGAATACAGGAGTTCTTTGAATTTTTTATCAATTCATTGCTATATATGTTACATAGTTTTTTGCATAGCTTATTTCACATTTTGACTTAATATTTATTTCTTTGATAATTTATATCTGTATGAAGGCAAATATTTGCTTTTTTATCTCTGTTTTTATTTTTTGACTTCGAAAGCCATTCTTTATCCTGTAAGTAAAGCAAACACATGCAAACACACACATATGCTTCAATATTTTCTATAATGTATGCATTCACTATTACAATAATAAATCTCTGTTACAAACAACTTCAAAATCTCAGGCACTTTAAACAACACACATTTATTTTTCATGCTCATGGGGATGTGAGTCAGCAGGAACCCTGCTAGGCTAATCTATGATTCATTGGTTTTGTTCCAGGTTGTAGATTGAGTTCAAAAATATTCTAAACATTTCTTTATTCTAGGGCCAAATTTCCCTTGGATATATTCTTGCCATGGTAGATGGAGAAGCATGAAAGCAAGTCAAGTTGCAGAGCCACGTGTAAAGCCACTGCTCATATGTTGCAAACTAATTTTCCATTGGTCAAATTAAGTCACATGTTCAAGTCCAAATAAAATGGGACAGGTAAGTGCACACTGTTAACACTAAAGCCAGGGTAAAGGCTGGCAGGGAAGGAAGAACTGCAAGTATATAACCCAGTGTGCCCACAACAATTTCATATTTTCATTTGTCTACTTTCACTTTGCAATTTATAACTTTATTTTATATTTGATATTATGTAAAGACCCTATTTTATCAATAGCATTTCTTCATATATAATTTAATATATTATATCTAATATATCAATAAAATATATTAATTTAATAATTATTATTTAATATTAATATAGTATATTTCTTTAATATATTAAATTATTCCAAGATTTATTGAATAGTTCCTCTCTTATCCACTGTTTTGAAATGGTCCCTCTATTATGTATTAATACATCATATATTCTTAATTCTGATCTTTCACTAAGTTACTTATCTATTCCTACCCAAGACAACAGTGTTATATTCAAAGAAAATTGAAACTAGATGAAAAAGTTGCCTTGTCTTTATGCTTTCCGCCAAATATTTATGGCTATCTGGATCCTTTGCTCTTTACAAGATGTGATAATTAATTTTATGCATCAATGTACCTAGGCTATAGTACCCAGTTATTTAATCAAACACTAATTTAGATGTTGCTCTAAAGCTATTTTGTAGATGTGGTTAACATGTATAATTAATTGTCTTTAAGTAAAGGAGATTATCCTTGATAGTGTGATGGGCCTCATTCAAGCAGTTAAAGGCCTTACCAGCATAAACTGAGGATTTCCAGAGAAGAATAAATACTGCTTTAAGATTTCAGCTTCAACTGCTGCCTGAGTTTCTAGCCTAAGAACTTTCGCTCATCTGCTAGATAGGTAGACAAATTTGTCAAGTTTCACATGACAAACCTATTGGAAATAGCTTGAGAATTACATTTAAATGTAGACTAATTTGGAGATAATTGACATCTTTACAATATTGAATTTTGTTATAAAAGAAAATGGGATGATATCATTTAGGTCATTTTATATTCTTTTAATACAATTTTATATATTTCTGGCCCAGACTTGTCAGTTCATTACTAGATATTTTACAGTTTTTGTACTATTACGGATAGGCCGTTTTATTTCTATTACATTTTTAAGCTGTGGCTAATGGCAAGTTAAGATTCTTTTTTTTTCCGTATCTATTACTTGTACCTGTCCATATTATCAATGTTTTTTACTGTTTCCAGTGAATATTTTGGATTTTTAAAAATAGGTAAACTACTTTTAGCAAGAATGTCTTCTTTTCTCTGAGTATATGTCCTTCCATTTATAAGGAGCTCTCCCAGAATAACACTCCTGGACTTCCTCTGGTCTCTCATTCACTCATTTACAGGGGAGAAATAACTTAATCTGCATGACAAGTTTAGAAAAGGAAAATGTGTGTCATATGTAAGCCATTTTTCTCCTGGGAGAAAAAAAATTATAGGAAGTATTTCCCTTAATTGCACTTAACCACTTGGTAAACTTAGGGTAAGGGCCCTGCCAGGTGGTGGCACATTACGACTTTTGACAAAGTGTGTAATTCTATGTCTGAGTTTCCATAAAAACAAAGACGTGCTACAATTATAACTCCCTTTCTCCAGTTTCAGCTTTATTAGTAGTGAAGGGGTTGTATTTCTCTCTGCTCTGTTACACTTTTGTTTCTTTTTCAATGTTTTCAGCAGTCAGGAGGGGAAGATGAGTTATTAATTGAATTCCCTAGGTATCCACTGAAATAGAAATAATCTGTAATTAATAATTATATTCTCGTATTTTATTTCTTGTCTTATTGCACTGAATATTATCACTAGTAAAATTATGAAGAGTAGTCACACTAGTAAGCCTTCTTATCTTGTTCCTGGGATGATTCTGATGTTAAAAAAATATTATGTTTGCTATAAGTTTCTGGTAGATAATATTTATTAATTTTAGAATATTTCCTTTTAAATCTTGCTTGTGAGAGTGTGATCATATTACAATAAACATAAGTTAATTTTCTTTATTATATTAACATGATGATTTTCTTTAATATAGTGAGATTCTGTAAATATTTAGATAGCCTACGTTGTGTATATACACATACATGTGCATGCATAAAAGCAAATCATTATGGCGAGCTCTCTGAATCAGACAAATTAGTAAATATGCATGGCTAGTTTGGCCAACACTTCGTTAACTAATTATCTTTGTAGGTAGAGTTTAATGATGCAGAGGTAGTAAAATAGTAATTTTAAAAATTCTTTCCTAGTTACCATATCTCCCCTCCATGTTCCTCCTTCTTATTTACATGAGTTCTTGAAAAATGAATACTGTTTGGAATGCAAGTTCTTTTTAATTCACGTAAATGTTACAGTAATTTTCTATTTTGCATTCATTCAGTATTATTATTAAAAATATACATCCATGTTGCTACGTATACATCTAATTTGTTGCTTCTAACTTGTGCATGTTATTGCAGGATATGCAGCCAGTGGTGGATACATAAGATGGGTGACTTACCAAATATTACTGCAATAAACATCTTTCTATCTGTCCTTGTATGAAGCATGGGAAAATTACTTCAGAATATAAATCTGTGATTGAAATTGCTATAATAAACTTTATATGAATATTGAATGTGAGTAGATGTATCGAGTTATTCAAAATTTCTTCAGGAATCTACATCCCCACCGAGCATTTCTAATATACACTCCCCCACCAACACTTGATCCTATCCAGTTTTCTAATTTTTGCTAGTCTAATAGGCCTTTTACATCATAAAGTAAATTTCATATCTCTGATTTCTAAGGATTTTAAGCACATCTTCAAAATTACGTTAACATTTTGTTTCTTCTTCCACAGGTTGCTTTACTTACAATTAATTACAATGTTCTTATTTCTTGTACATTTTTCTGTTAGGATTGGTGCCTCTTCTTATTGTTGATATATTGTATGTAGCAGCACCTTGAAGATTTTTTAAATTGTAAATGTCTTCTCTCACCTCGTCATCTTCTTTTACTTTAGGGATTTCTGTTAGGGATTTGTTTGGAAAACAGAAATCCTTTATTTTGATATAATCAAATTTATCATTTTGTTCCCTATAATCCATCTTTGAAAACTGGTTTAAGAAGTTTTCCCCTACCCTAAACTACATATATATAAAATAAATAATGTGAAAATACAATAATAAGATAATATTATATATTTTAACTAAGTTGATGGTAAACTTTGAGTATTTGGTTAGGTGATTTTTTTAACAACTCTATCTCTTTAACATACCATATTTAGTGTGTATCTCAGTCTGTCTTTACAAGGTATACAGAAACAAGTGAAAAAATTTAATAACATATTTACAACAAAGTAGCTTAAATATGTAAGAAATATGAATCATAGTCTTCTAAGGAAGAGTAAGGTTCTATAACCACTCACTCTGGCTCCCTGTTATTTCACTGACTCATCTTCTGCTCATTTCCTTCTTACACACTAGTTTCCAGTAACATTGGCCTCCTGTTTTCTCAAACACACCATTAGCCCCTGTCTCAGGGCCTGTATCTTTGCATGACTCTGGCTAGAAGGTTCTTCCTTCAGATGGAAGCACAATTTACTCCCTCACTTCCTTCGAGCCGTTTCTCATTGGCGTCCTTTCCTGAAATTTCCCCCACTGCAATTTTTCTTCTTTCTTGCTTATTTTTCTCTTCATCACTCTATTATTATATTACTATTATTATATTATACACTATTATATTATATATTACTCTATAGCTGGTAATTACTTTAATTATATATGTCATATATAATATATAAAATGACATAATATATAACACATTATATATATTATATATATCACATACTATTTGATATGTAATTATTGGGTGACTAAACCAATCAATCATTCAATAAATCTAGGTTAGTAAAAAATCAATTATCCCTTTTTTATTTATTTATTTTTTGGTGAGGAAGATTAGCCCTGAGCTAACATCTGTTGCCAATGGCAAGATGGGGCATAGGTCCACACCTGGGATCCAAAACTGCGAACCCCAGGCCACTAAAGCGGAGCACGTGAATCCCACCACTACTCCACTAGGCCAGCCCACAATTATCCCTTTTTAATCTAGGAGTTATCAGGTGTGATTGAAAGCTGTTGGTACCCTTGTAGCACTCCACAGGGAAAACAAAACAAAACAAAAAAACAAACAACAAAACTCATGGTCACCTTGACCAGCTCTTTCATAATTTAGCAGTGATTCTAAATATTTCTAAATATGGTATCTTGACATTGAAAAAGAAGTCATCAGAAATTGCTAATAATGGAAACAAATACATAATTTATTTCCCTAGGACCTCTAAAAGCATGGGAGATCAGAGACAGAGATCAAAATGTATATTTCAATTTAATAGGACTTCCAAGTTCATATTTAAAATTTTTCCATTTACGAACTATTGTCTACCTATACAATATATACTTAAATACATATCTCTGCATAACATGTACAATGTGTGTGAAATGAGGCAAATTTGTTGTTGTGAACGTTATTTTCTAGTAGGGGATATAGACAATAAGCAATAAAAATGACTAAACTAATATGAGATCTATTTTTCTGGACTAAAAGTAATACAAAACATATTAAATCATAGATTTATATTTTTCTCCAAAACTGGGACAAATTTAGCAAACATTTTTTCTTCTAAGATTTCATAAAATATGGCAATGTGTTTATTAGCATACTGTGAAACATTACCATAGATGATTATAATTAAACTACACTTATCAAAATAACGAATAAAGTACATTTTGTGGTACAGCAGTGTTGATGTTTTTCACATTTATTTGTTCAATAACTAATCTGCCAAATTCAGTAATGTCTAGTGAGTCTCTCAGTTATTAGTGTAAATTACTGAGGTCTACCCTGATAATAAATAATTATAGCAATTCTGGGAAACAAAGCATTAGCAGTTTAATGTCTAAACATTTTTTTTGTGGATAATATAAATTAAGAACACGATGAAACATTTTTCATTCAATTAGAATATTTTTTCAAATGGTTATAATGCAGTATAAAAGGCTGCTTATAATGGATATATCAAAGCACCTGAACTTTGATTGTATCAAGAAGAGTTCAGGATGTTCTAAAGAAGAGGATGAGTTACATAATGTATCATCCAAAGGGACCCCACAGCATGAAAACATCTCTAAATCTAAGATTTTTAAAATGTCTTTGATTAGTCCATCCGTTTCCTTAGACTCTGAAACCGGAAGCCGCTATTCCTAAATTCTAGTATGCAGGGACCAAGAATATCAGCAAAACCCAGAGAGTGTATTAATTAATTTATTGAATATCAATTGAGTAACTACTATGTATATGGTACTCTTCTAGACACTGGAGGTATACTATTGAGCAAAACAGAACAAATTCTTTTCCTGTGTGGAGTTCTCAATCAAATTTGGAGAGAGAGAAAAATAAAATAAGATAAATAAGTAAAAGGATATAGCACACAATCTACAGAGTACTAGTCAGGTTCCTAAATCCACCCTCCTTCTTCCCGAACATATGTCTACTCTGCATTTTCAAGCTTCCCTCACAGTTAGGTGTAGCCGTGTGACACATTTCTCAAGAATTACGGTAAGCTGAAGAGACTTGTCTCCCTTTCAGGCCTGGTCAGAAAAACCTGGAAATGGGTGTACTTGTGACTGAATTGGTCAAATTGGCACACATTAATGTGTCCTAGGATTATACTCTAGGGTGTACACTAGAATTACCCAATGACTGCAGAGTTTGCCCTAGACCCAGACTGCCATCAAGAATTATTTCTGGGGTGAAAGATAAATTTCTATGTTGTTTAAGACACTTGATTACTCATAGGTCACTTTGTGTCAGCATCATGGGCTTACCCTAACTGACTCAGTATGTTAGATGGTGTGAAAAATTAAGGAGGTAAAGCATGTAAGATGATGGAGAGAATAAGGTAGAACATTTGCTTCTCTGCCATGTTTGGCTGCTGCCTCATGATCCAATATGGCTGCACAGTCTCTAGCCTTCATGTCTGCATTCTAGTCAACAAGAAAGATAAAGATACTAAGAGGGCCCTGTCTAAATTCAAAGGTTTGTGCTAGGAATTAAATTGAAGGAAACTGTGAATAACTCACATGGGGCATGTCTGCTTGCATATTTTTAACTCGAATATCATCACATGACCTCCCCTGACTTGAAAGGAGATTGAGAAATGCACTTGTTATTCCAAGAGGCATTTGCACACAGAAAATTCTGGACATTTATTAGTGAGGATCAAGGGGAAATATTGCGGGACCACTAGAGGTCTTGACACGGAGAGTTAGGTATCAGAGAATTCCTAGTGGTACACACTCTTTTAAAGTTGAAAATAATTTGAAATTAGCCAGGTAAACAAGAGTTGAAGAGAAGGGTGGTTGAGGCAAAGGAAAAGACAAGTAGGCAAGAGCACGCTTGGTGCTATTAGGAAACTTTCAGACCTGCTCTGCATTATAGGTGCTAAACAAAACTAAAAAAATAAGTGAATAAATTTGGGCTCAGAAAATGTATAAGAGCTGGAGAAATAAATTTGAGAATTATCACAATATGGGTAACTTTGAAATCAGGAATCTCGGTGAAATCACAAGCCGGAATGTGTAGAGAAAGATGGGGGTTATTTTTAGGTGTGGCCTGAAGAGGAGTGGTGAGTGGAAAGAGAAAGAGGAATCTGAGGGGGAAAAAGAATACTTATTGTAAGGATACTTAGTATTAGCATACTTAACATTAGCAGAATCATCAGCAGCACACAATACCAAGAAAGAAAACCTTGATCAAGAATACAGAAAGTTGAGCTAGCATGCATAGCGGGAAAATGTCACTGAATTTGTGTTTGAAGCATTTACTGGTAAAAGGTAGCAGATTCTGTCACCCAAAATATGACTGGAGGAGTTCAGGACACACCACTTTAAAATATTCTGCTTTGGTGTATTGATTATTTTGAGCTGTAGGCACTTGAAAACCGGCAAATGCAGAGAAAGCTCTTCTCTGAACTCTTCTTATCTCCCTAAAGATATCCAACAAAAGGAACTCAATTGTCATAACCCCCTCCTTGCAAGTTTCATCAACCAGGGAAGATTAACTTTTATCATAGAGGAGACTAGGAGTTGACATCACACCCAGACAAACTTTGTCACAAACTATCATACGTCCCATTAGTTCTTCTAAGGACCCATTCATCTTTCCTAAAAATCATTTACTCTCACCTAAGAGGCCTATAGCCCCCGTCCGCTTTCCTTATGAAGATGGTATTTAATTCTGAATTTTAAGCCACCTCAGGGAGCGAATCATTTTCCCCTAGGTATCCTCCATGTATACGTGAGGTATACTTGTTAATAACCTTGTATGTTTTTCTCTTGTTCCCCTGTCATATATTATAGGGGTCTCAGCTAAGAACTCAAGAAGGTAGAAAGAAAATTATTTTTCTTCCTCTACACTGAGATTTTTGAAACTTTGCTTTATATAGAGTATTTACAAAAACAAATTAAAAGGCATTAACCGTAGGGTGTGCAGTGAAACTTAATGTGGATATTGGTCCATAGCTCAGCCTCTAGAATCAGACTGGTTAGAATCCCAACAGTAGCACCAAGTAAATGTGAAATTGTTAAGTATTACTTACCTTCTCTGTACCTCAGTTTCCAACATGTAGATTAGCTGTAACAGTATCAATTTAAAAGGTTTGTAATGAGGATTAAATTGAATGACACATGTACAAGTTCTTAGTATAATCCCAAGTTCATAAGAAATATTCAATAAATATCAGCCATTATCTTATTGATGCACATTTTTATTAGAAACATTGACAATGAAAGAAGGAAGAGAAATAGAAAAGTAATTCAAGAGGGCAACAGAGCTGATGGAAGTTTTTTGTTCCCTAAAGTGGGGCAAGCGAAAGTATGTTTAAAAGTTGTAGGACAAATGTAACAGAGTTGGTAAATGAGTGAGAAAAAATGATGAAAACTGACATGGATATAAGTCTTTAAAGGAAGAACAGGTCTAGAGATTTTGAAAAATATCTGGAAAACACATATTACGGATAGGAGGTGAAGTAAAGTGCATCAAAGAGTGGCAGAAACCTGCTAACGGGATAGAGTGGATTTATAATGGACACAGATAGTGTGGTATAATAATCTTCTTCAGGCTTTTGTCTAATAGAAAGCCAAAAATTTCTCTCTCTTTTTACAGACAGAAACATTCAAATCAAGTTAGTGGATAAAAAGAGAGTGATAAACGGAGAGGTAGAGTAAGGAACTTGACCCCAAACGTCATAGTTTATTTCAATGCCCCTGTCCTTCCTCTCAGTTCCTCATATTTCATTTTGGAAGCTCTTTCGATCTGGAGAATAATGAAGACACTGGCTAACATTTGGTCTGAGAAAGGCCTTTGGGTATTTTAAGAATATGCTATTCTACTTCATTAGAATGATGGCTTTTTCTAAGAGCGCCAGGGCCTTGACTGTATAATTTTCCTTGTCTTGTTTTTGGGTGACATCCTGTTCAGACCAAGTCAGCTCATCTCACATTATACTCAATTATGACGGGGAAACTCTTCTAGCTGGAGGTGGGTGGGGTTGTTCATTAATTACAGATAGCATATTGTTCTTTAAAAACTTGCAGTCAATTTTTAGATGGAGCTCTAATATTTTTCTAATTTTCTTAGACCCTTGGTTTTTTACACATAAAGAAATGTGATTCCACAGATCACCGTCATTTTAAAGTGTCTTTAAAAATATCCATTTATCATCCTCCAATCTAGATTTCCCCTCCTCTTGATACTACAGGCCAATAAGATGAATATGACTCAAAGCATGAATACAGATGACCCATCTTTTAGCATTGAATGATGAAAATATCAAGCTTCAAAATTTTAGAACACCAGGTAATAATGTTCTCTGCTAAGCAAGAATTAAGATTCCTATATTTTACATATATAATATATCATTATATAGTGTTATATAATATATAAAGTATATATATGCTTTTAGGAGGAATGAATTTTTTTACATGTCTAAAAAATAAATAAAAATGTCGAACAACAACAAAGAAAACCACACCAGTGTCCACAGTGTAAGCATAAATTAACGGAGAGTAATTAAAGACTGATAAAGCACTAGAAATAGTGTTATTGAGGATCTTACATGATATACTAAAACCTTATGAATTAGTGCACATATGAACATTTCTTTCTTCACGTTATTTCTCATATTCCTCCTTTCTTTCAGTCACAATGTCAATTCTTTCTGTTAAGTCCTTCTTACCTTGTGCCTGAATTGCTTAAACAACCTTCTTATTTGGTCTCTAGGACTTCGATCTCTTCCCATCAACTGGGTATTGAACATAATCACCAGATTTATATTCTTGATACAGTACAATTTTTATATTATGTCACTACCCCAGGTAGTGTTTTTCAACAATTTGTTCATTAGTTTAATCTTCCATCCAGCCTGTTGTTTATGAGGCAGAACTAAGTTCTGGTGGTTGATGTTAAGAGTAAAATTGCATGCGATTTCCTTCAAGGAATTCACAAGTTAGTAGTTCTTTGCTCCTCTAGGATCAAGTTCAAATTGTTCCACTTACATTGAAGAAAGTCCTCTTTCCCTGAATTTTAGCACCAATATGTTTACTTACATTGATCATCTGCACTCCAGAAATTCTGTTCCATAGTCTTCCTCCTAGTTCATCCTGCCATTTCTTTTGCTTTAAATTTCTCTTCTCTTCATTTACTGAAATATTGACCTTTAAGAACAAGCTCAAGTGCCACTTTTGCTTTCGAACTTCCCTTGAACATAAAACTCTGACTCACTTTAAAATAATATCAATACCAATAACTAGCTCATGATTATAAAAGATTACTGTATATACAACACTATGATAAGAGCTTTATACAGATTATCTTTTTAATACTTGAAAAACTCATTTATTCATTCAACAAATATTTATTGAGCACTTATTATGTGCTGTAAACTGACTTGAAGCTAGGATGCAGTGTAGACGTTGTAGTGAATTAGACAAATAATGCCGCTGTGCTTATGGAGCTATTCCAGACTGGGGACACAAATGAATAAATAAACAAGCAACATAATTCCAGATAGTGATAAAACTCTAAGGAAAATAAAAAGAGCAAGCTATAGGAATAATTAATGTAATTGTTATGCTAATCCTCTTCTAAACAACTAAGGTGTGTGTGGGTGTGTATAAATTTTTTTACATAAAAATAATTTGTCTTTAATTTCACTCCTTGACTCCTTATCTTCTAGATTTAAATTCCTTGAGATGAGGATTCGCATGCTCTATGTTAATCACTTTGTTTCCTTCAAGTGTCCTAGACTAGTATCTTGTCCTAAATAAGGCTAAAGAGAAAATTAGTAGATAATTTTATTTTTTTTATTTATAATTAATACCAAGGCAAAATACTGGAAGGCACATGGAAACCACAAATGAGAAGAACACTCAAATGCCAATCTTTGTCATATTTAAAACTTATCTTTGCTCTCATTTCCGTTTACAGCATGTTTCTTTGCTTAAAAATATATTGTAAATATTTTCCTATGTCCTTATGATGATCATGACTGAAATATATTCCATGACATAGATAAACGAGATATTTATCCAATTTCTGTTTGTCTTAGGTTCTGTTAATTTGTAGCAAAAACTAAAATAGCTGTAACTCTTCCAATGCACACTAAATTTAGTCAATATATGTGCTGAAACTGTAAAAGGTAAGTGAAGATTTCAAACAATTACATCATCAATTGATCAAGAGAAAAATTGTTAGAGTTCAATACACATAAACTAAAATGGGTTGTCACCTTTTGAATGTGCTTACATGCAGCTAAATTTTTACCTTAGTTTACAATTTATATTTCCTCTCCATCTTCAGTAATGCAGAATTATAATTTAGCCCTTTATAAAAATTATATATGCTTAGCCTTTTGTTACTTCATGATTATTAAGGTTTGCTTTGAAAGCGCAGATTATAAACAAACTTTTATTTATTAAATCTTAAATATTTTTCAAAGGAATTGAAGTTTTTTCTTCTCTCTCTTACTATTCTTTTTCTCTCTCCTTTAGTTTAACTAATTGGCATTTTCCTGAATGTGGATTAGCTCAATGTTTGAATGGTTATCCACATAGTTTCTTTATAACTTGTAACTATGTAGTGACAACATATCGATGCTGGAAACGCCAAAGTTGTGTTCTTAAATTTACATACCAATTATATAGAGTTAAACTAAGACCCAGGGCTCTTCTTTTGTGGTGTTTAAAAGAGTATAACTGTTGGGCAGTGAGTTCAATGTTTTAATATTATTTTAATGATAATCATACAGACATAGGGGCAATTTCTTGCAACACTGAAATAAGTCATAATTGTATTCTTGTAAATTGCTGTGTGGATTATCATTTCTTGCTTGTTACTGTTAGTCTTTGTGACTTATTTTAAACTTTCGATCTGACCCTTCTAAATGATTTTATGAAGACATATACAGAAGAATTTCATAAAACTTACCATCTTGCTTTTTCATCCCTAATAGATAAGATGGATATACAGTTATGGTATCTTTTGATCTCCTAGTTATTTAATATTAAAGTTGCCAGAGCAAATAAATCTCCATGTCTGCAGGATCTGGCAAGAGCTTTGAGTTCTCTGTGGTGATCCTAGGAAGACTCTGAAGCACGTTATTGGTTTTGCTGTGGTGCTTCCTATCTCCTTGACCTTGGAAATGGTGAGGGAAGAAGATGATGAAATAAAATAATTTTGTTAAAAAAAATCAGAAACAGAAAAATGGTCCTATATCCCTGCCAAATGTTGAAGAAACAATTCAAATGCATTCAGTATATTCAAGACCCTCCACTTGAAAATTTAACTGATATTTACAACAAATAAGTGAATAATTTGTAAAACCAGCAACAACAACCATATGAACTACCATTTATTCACCATTGACTCTGTATTAGGCACTATGCTAAGTATTTTAAAATCATGTATTAATTAATTCTTACAACATCTCAATTCAGAAGAATCTATGATTTTCTTTATTTTACAGAAGAGAAGATAAAACCTCAAGAAAAGTTGGCTATCTTGCCAAGTTTCACACAGCTAAGAGGTAGATACACATCAAATGCTTAAGTCTGTACCTTTAAAAATTGAACACACTCATTTATGTATACTTTCAGCAACTGCGTCCTTCTTTCCAATTTCCAGTTGCCTTATACTTTTCCCAGGTATGGACCTTCTGGTTTAAACTCTCAACTACATCTCTAGTATCTTCTCCAGTCGTTTAACTGTATATTCTACTTTAGTGAAACCACTTCTCTCAACTCAATCTATTGCTTCTTTAGGTTTTGCAGATCCTGGCCCTGCTTACCATTGGTCAGACTGGCCCCCTCACCAGGGCACTACCTCTGCATCCCTGAGCCCTGACTCCCACTTTTCCTCAGAACACCCTGTTGCTCCAGAATCAGCCCTCCTTTAAAGCACAATTTGACTTCTAATATGAGATGGTTCCTGCTTTGATTACCAATACTTCCATACAATCCACCTCTTCCTCCCAGTCAATGTGGCTATTCTGCACCATTTTCCCTTTCAAGTATAAACACAAAGAAGGACAGGCTCTTATTCCTGAACTTTCCTTTATATGTTCAAACTATTTGAAAATGTTTGTTTGGTGTTCTACTACCAAGCATTTATGGTCTGTAGGATGTCCACCATTTAGTTGGTAACTTTTCCCTCAAATTTCTATAGTTATAAAGAACATTATCTTTCTTGATATCCTCTGTAGTAC
Source organism: Ceratotherium simum simum (assembly GCF_057802395.1). Classification (NCBI taxonomy): domain Eukaryota; kingdom Metazoa; phylum Chordata; class Mammalia; order Perissodactyla; family Rhinocerotidae; genus Ceratotherium; species Ceratotherium simum. The sequence goes on along the minus strand of NC_141907.1, from coordinate 26,089,456 downwards.
AAAATCTTGTTCCTTTTCTATTTGGTCTTCAAGGAAATCCCATTTTGGATAAAAGAATATTCATTCAATGTTTCCTTTTGGTACATTAAAAGACATATTCCATAACTGCAGGTTGTTGAGAGTTTAAAGTGTATGGTAGACACAACACATAGATAAAACAAGGAGGTTACTAGATATATATTCTAAACACTATGGGAAATCCATAGGTGAAAGAGGGTGGCATAGAAGTTAGATTTATGAAATGTCTAAGAAAGATAAGATGATTAAGAACATGGATTCTGTCACATAGCAGTTCTTTAACTTTGGAAATTTATTTAATCTTTCTGTGCCTAAATTTCCTTAGCTATAAAGTAGAGCTGACAATAGTTCCTACCTTATAATACTGTTTTTAAGACAAATGCATTAATCAATGTAAAGAGCTTAGAACAGCATGACTCTTTATAAGCCATTGATAAATGTTGGCTATAATGATGAGGACTATTATGCAAGAAAGAGAAAGATTTCCTATGCAGGAGAAACATCACAGAGAAAGTACAGATTATAATACACTCAGGGAAACAGAAATTACTTTGGTTGGCAGGAGTTTTAGGAGGAATAAAGAATGGAAAGAATGGAACTAGAAAGATAAGGAGGGACTAAAAGTGAAGGACTATTTACTGAGCATAATAATTTTATGATGTAAGTTATGGGATGAAGTTATTGATGGATTTCATGCAGCAGAATGATATGGCCAAATATACATTTTAGAAACACAAATCTAGTAAAAGTGTATAAAATGGATTTAAGAGAAAAGTTTGAAGGAAGAGCTAATGGCAGAAACTAATAGTAACAGAGATTATTAGTTGGTAACCTAGGAGCTAGGTGTTTTTAGGATGTGAAAAAATAAAACTTGGTATGGATAATGTGTAACTCCCAGGACCACTGTGGGTATCGAACCCAATATTTAGTCCAGAGTTAATACTCAATTTATGTTAGCTATAATTATTATTGTTAATATGGTATGTTTAAACAAGAATTATTAAATGTTATGACTTAAATGACTCCATCATTAAATGATAAATTGATAAAATGAAAGAGTGCTTGGATCAAGAGACAATGACAATTTTAGACACATTGTGTATGAGATTTCCATGGGATCTACAAGCACATATGTGCAGAATTCAGATGGAAAAAGAGATTAAGAGTTCAAGTGAGAGGCTTGAGTATGTGGAATGGGAAGTGAGGGAGTTGTAGACATGGCAACTGACAATATATGGGGTACAGGAGAAGCATTGGGAATAAACAAGTTCATAAGGGAGACAGATATAAACAAGAATAGAATAAAAAAAGAACATAACCTAAGTGTTCCCTATGTTTGGTTGTTGTTGTTGTATGGATGAAGATCAGCCAGAGAGTGAACGGTCAAGGAGATATGAGAAAAACCAACAATTAGTGTTTTCGTTGGAAATCATTAATCAATAACACTTATGGAGTGATGACTAATATGTCATGTGGTGTAAGTACTGTATAAGCATTAATTCCTTTAATAATTGAAAAACAACTTTCATGTAGGTCTTATTATTTAATCTTTTTGTACAGAGAAGAAAACCCCATGCACAGATAGGATAAATAAAGTTCCTGAGACAGGAGAGATCAAAGCAGAGGGACAGTCATCACGGCATGCAAATTCTATTAGATCCATACAGAAAATGGCCCATTGGCTTTAGCAATTAGAAGGTATAGCCGTCCCACCACAGAGTAGTTGCAGCGGTGGGGTAGGGATGGAAATCAAATAGCAATATATTAGGAAGTGGTAGGTCAAAATCAATAAAGGAGAAAGTACAAGTACTTTTCCTAAAATTCATCAATTCTCTTTCTTTAAGCAAAGGTGAGCCCACTTACCCATTATCAGAATAAACCACATTTGCTTCTTTGATCGTTTGAGGATGTGCATTTTACCTATGAGATTAGTTCCCACAAAGATAATTTTACCTTTCAGTCTCTTCTCATTTCTTTTTCTCCAGACCAGCTGACTGCAGCATCTGGAGATTAGCCTTCAATATACTTCATATTCCTAAACTATACTTTACATTTCCTAAAGTATCTCAATATTTGAGTTTGATGACCCCCAAATAATTGTTATTTATTGTTTAATATGGGCCCAGCACTGTGCCAAAATCTTCATAGAGAATATTTCATTAATCCTCACAATAACTATAATTTAATGTTATCAATTTGTCAGATGAAGAATCTGAGCCCTAGGAGATGCCCAAGGTCACAAGACTAGAAAATGATGAAGCTAATTAATCCAAGAGCAAACTCATTCCAGGGCCTGTGTGCTACTTCCCCCTAACCGAAATCTCAAAAGACACAGAGTCTATTTTTCCTCATGTAATGATTCCAATTGGTAACAGAATCATAGGAATAGTGAGTTTTAATAGGTTCATATTTATGAACTAATTTTAATGAGTCAATGATAAATTTTGCATCTATTTGTAATTCTATTTTATCTTAAGTTCTTGTATTTAAAAAGTTTTAGGAGGATGATTATATTGCACACACCTTTAGGTCCCTTTATGTTTCGATCACATATTCAATAAATATATTTCCAAAATAAAACCATGACACTTGGTCTTGAAAAGAAAAACAGATCTGAAAGAAATTCTAAGATTATTTTGTCATAACAGGTTTTTAAATAAACTTTTATATTGCACGTTCCACCTTGTAAAGATTATTAAACTTGTTAAACGTTTTCTGTATGCTTTCACTAGATTTGACTAGATTAACACATCAAATGTGTTAATGACACATTGAGCTTTAAGCAACCTTTTAAAGAAATAAATACTATGACAACTTTTCTTTTTTACTAGTATTCATCTTTTACTTAAAAGTATTTTCAATTTTAAAAAGACAAAAATAATCAATAATTTGAAATTACCACTTATCTTAGGAAGAAAATGATTTGACTTTTAAACTCATTAAATCCATTTTCAATAGCTATGATAAAAATATGCTATAAAAATTAATTTCCACTACAATCTGTATCTCTTTTTAAATTTATCAATAGATACATCTTTGGAAAAGGAAATGTTTCTCCTTTGTGGTGTCCCAATTACTTATTGAAAATTGCAATAGATTGGGATTTGTGAAACATGCTTTGAGGGCATATCATGTGACCAATTACTTAAGAACTTTGCCCCAGTCCAATAACCTCAATCTGTCTGCATTTAACATCCATACGTTAGGGAAGTTTAGTTCAAGGTCTACTCCAAGTTAATATTCCAAGGTTCTATGATATTAATGTACTCAGTTAAAATGCCATTTACATTTTTATCATTTGGTTTTGAACTTGAAACAAGTAGTTGAAAGCACCTATAATTGATATTTTCCTCCTCTGATAGAAAATTCAATTAGACTGTTTAACAGTCATAAAAATAAACTATAGTAAATTGATATTGGAGATGATATATCCATTGAAATCAATGATCATTGTGCAATTGCTATAGAAAATGACTCTTGCTATCACTTTAACTTGCTCGAATATTTTATCCTGGAAATCTTTTTCAGAGCATGCCTTATTTTAAAAGTAGCATAAAACTTTTTTTTTTTCATCCCTGAGACAGAGGACAGAACAATTCTGCTTCTGCAGAACAGAAACAAAACAATTCCTGTTCTGCTTGTTTGAAACTTTGCAAGGCTTTTTCTTTAATTGTTCCTCAAACTTCAGTAGAAATAAGGGTTACCTCCTCAAGAAAGACTTTAACCCTTCAACTTGAAATCACCTCATTCAAACTGTGCTAAACTTTCATAAGGGATTTTTCTCATTAGACCTTGAGTAATAGTTGTGTGTGAGAAAGAGAGTATAAAAAATTTCTTATGAGATTAGGAATACTAAATGAAAAAGATTAATTTTATCCTCATAATACAATACATAGTAGGCTTACAAATATCTGGTAAATGAACAATATTTTAATGAATTCAAATACATTTTCTAAATATTATTATCTGTCCACATTTACAGTGGAGATTTCTAATAAAATTCTCTATTGAACTAAACAAAAAAAAAAGCTAGTATAGTTGCTTGAATTTTTTTTTTTTTTAATAAAACTGATGCTCCATGTCCTGTATCTTTTCGTGACTAGATTCTATACCTTGAAAACACAGCCCACTGCTAAGACACTAACTAAATCTTAGCTAGCAGGAAGTAATGACCATCCCAACAAGTGCTAAAATTACAGAGGGGTTGTGTATTTTCTATGTGGCATATTCACAGCATCTTTAAGAACTGAATTTTGGCGTAATAAGAACTTAGAAATTAAAACTTTCAGCACATTTCCTATTGCTTCAGTAAGGTGTGTTGTAATGTATCACAAGGGACCTGGGATCATAAGCTGATATTCACCATGTGTAGTCCTTTTTCCCTTTGTCCTTCACTGAGACTTGTGCTTCTTTTTTCTACCTCTGAAGCACTCCTGAGGGGCTAGTTAAACCAAGATAGAACATTCACCTCCTGACTGCTTCAGTCCTTGAGAAGAAGCTAACAGAGTTAGGAAAATAAAAAGTGGAAAAGGAAAGAATTACAAAAATCCAAATTTGAAAAAGAAAATCACAGGCAATTATCAATAATTTAAAGTTACCAATAAACTTTGGCATAAATGATTCCAAACTCAAGTCTAAAAATTAGACATCCATAGGCAAGCATGTTACACTTATCATTTAAATTTTTAATGACAACATTAGTTCTTCACAGTGTATATTATAAATATGCTTTTATATTCCTTTACTTTCAGCAAAAACTCTCTGAGTTGCTGTCGTCAAAATCCCTATGTTAGAGATATGTTTTCAGTAAAGCAAAGAGATTAAGAAGGTTGCTGGTGGTCATATATAAAGATAAAACACATACTCTTTGCCAATTTAATCAAAAAGATAGTAGTTACATTTAGAATTTGTCCTATGTCCTATGTAACATCTACACAAAGAGAAAGAATTAAGACAAAATTTCTCAAGAGAATTCTCCAAGATTATTCCACTGCCTTCCCTGCTTTTGCCTGTTCTGGGAAGCAGAATCTTGATCAGAGTGCCATGTGAGGTCCAACACATTCAGGTTTAAATAGACAGAAAGGGCTATAGTTGTAATCCTAAATTAGTAGGCTTATTTTTTTCTTTCTCTATTAAGAGCTTTTCAAAGACCAAAGGATTGACTTAACTGACATTTATAAGAGGAACTATGTCAATTGTAGTTCACCTACTTTTATACACAAAATATAAAGGATGTACACAGGATTCTCATTTCAGACACTAGTTTTCCTCTCACTAAGTATCTACTAATAACTGGCATAGTCAAGGAAATGGTTCTCACCTTAATAATGTTTTTCTTATTTTCCAAACACTGTGGTCTGAATTTTCCCCTAGGGCTATTGCTTCAATACTCAAATTACCCAGTTTTAGTTTTGTTTATACACTTGCTCAAATAACAGCTTTTAATAAAAGAGTTTTTATTGACTCCTAAGAAATGCTTAATTCCCTCCAATTTGCTATAGTCTCACATGAGTCACCTGTACTATCTAATTAGTGAACTCAGTGTCTGAATTTGTGTTTTCTTTGGTGGTTCTAGTTTTTAACCATCAGCAATTTTTTGTACAGTTGACAGACAATTTCAAACCTCTCTGATGTTGAGATAAAGCTTTATTTAGGCAACCAAGGGTTATTGTTTAAGTTTTGATGGAGCTATTATAGGGAAACTTACATGATCACATGTTCGAGTTGCTTTCTCCAGAAAATAAAATGAGAAAATGTGAAAGGAGGGACTTGGACAAAAGCAGAAATTCCACTTCCCTCAGATTTTTGACCTCTATATCCTCGACAAAAATAGGGTAGAGAGTGGGGCTGGCCCAGTGGTGTAGTGCTTAAGTTTGCGTGCTCCACTTTAGCAGCCTGGGGTTCACAGGCTCAGATCCTGGGCATGGACCTACACACTGCTTATCAAGCTGTGCTGTGGCGACGTCCTATGTAAAGTAGAGGAAGATGGGCACGGATGTTAGCTCAGGGCTAATCTTCCGCAAAAAAAAAAAAAAAAATGGATAGAGATCTGACTTCAGAGTCCACTAACTGCAATAAGCTTCTTGTCTGTAGCTCCATCTGTAGAAAAATAACTTAAAAGTTTTGACATTAAGAGATGAGCTTCTGAATTCTAAATTCCAGTTTTGTCACTTTTTACCGCCTGTGAGCTTGGACAAATTATCTAATATCTCTAAGTCTGGTAGAAATCTACTTGAACCGGAAGAAAAGAAAACACATATGCAGAAATATGAAAGAAAAGTCATGTAGTTGAGAATATGTAGAGAATGAAACAAACTAAGAAATGAAGAAAAGTGCTAAAATAATATTTCTCTGATTTGATGAGAAAACTGAAGTTTCAGATATAAATAACCCCCTGTGCTCTAAGGAGACCAAATTATAAATGATGTAATGATTTTACAAATTACAAAATGAAAAAAGCTTCCAAAGAAAGGGTAAGGCCTATATATAAAGAATAAACATCCCAGGGCTGGCCCGGTGGTGTAGTGATTAAGTTTTCAGGCTCTGCTTTGGCGACCCAGGGTTTGCAGTTTCAGATCCTGGGCACGGACCTACGCACTGCTCATCAAGCCATGATGTGGTGGTGTCCCACAAAGAAAATAGAGGAAGGTGGGCACAGATGTTAGCTCAGGGCCAATCTTCCTCAGCAAAAAGAGGAAGATTGGCAACAAATGTTGGCTAATGGCCAACCTTCCTTGCACACACAAAAAAAGAATAAACATCCCAACTGAATTTTCAACTGGAACACTAGCTGCTCAAAAATAATAGGTAAATGCCTTTAAATTTAGGATAAAAAAGACAAAACTGAAAAACTTTAAATTTTATACCCAGCCCACTATTTTAAGTATGAGTTATTAATGATGAATTTTAAAGTTAAAATTGTAATTCTAGTACAAATATAAAATTAATTTAACATTTCAAAGATTTATTTAATTAAATAATGAAGAAACCAGTAAGATGTAAATATTGGTTCAAGCTGAGTCCAAAAAGCAGATACATTTATAGGCAATCAGGAATCTGAAATAAATTTGCTTCATAAATGAAAAACAAGATTTTCTTTTTGTGGAGAGGGGGCGATCAATTGCACCTTGAACAGAAAAATTTATTTGTATTTCTATGGAAAAAAATAATTTGCATTGCTATTCATTTTCTACACCTTACAGAGTAGTAAAATAACTCAAAGAAAATGAAAGGTACAGACTCCATACATTAGTATAACTCATCTAGGTTATAGATTTTCAATGAAAAGATACTTTTTTATCTATTTCAAAGTCTTTCACAAGAGTTTAAATTAAATGACATTTTGTCAAACACGGAAAAGATTCTGAATATTTGCTGTTCATATACATTTTTTTAAAATATAGCAATCACAATGGTGCAATACACAAAATCAAAGTGGAATTTTGTAAGTAACTCTGATATATGGCTAGCTCAAGAGAGTGTTTTAATGAGACAAAAGAAAGCATTGTATATGCTGTTTTTTCCTGCTCAATTTTTTTCCACTCCCATTTCTAGTAATAGTACTTCTACTTGCCCTTAGGGGAAAAATACCTCAAATTTAGGCCTCACTTTGATCATGGAATTAATACATTTAGGCTTTGATATAGTGTGTTAATTAGAGGAATGCAGTAAATAAACACATTAAGTAAACTTAGAAAAATATAGTGCACAGTTAGCAGAGGGGAAAAAAAGGAGAAACCTTAGTTGATTGAATATAAGTCATAAAAGGAAAGAAAACAAACAAAGAATAGCATGTAAAACATAAATAAGTCCAAATATATTAGAAACTAAAATATATGTAATTAGATTATACTCTTCTCTTAAAAGAGTGGTTATAGATTTGACTAAAATAAAAAGCAAAATAGAATACCCTGTTAGAAGAAACACAAAATATAATGGCACAGGAAGTTTTGGTAGGTTACATAAATGAAGGTAGGTTACATAAATCATGATTCAGTGATTTAATAAATTATTATACAATTAAAGAAAGTAAATTGTGGCAAATCCACCCTTCCAGTAGTGCAGGCACAAAAAACTTGGAGACATCATTGATACACATATCCAATCCAACAGAAAATGCTATTAGCACTATTTCATTGTGTGTGCATATTTTAATATATATCAAATATATATTTATTTATATTATAGATATATATATTTCATTTTATTTATATATATTTTATATGCATAATATATATTTTTATTTTATAAAATATATGTATGTATGCCATATACCGTGTGTACATATTTTCAGCACAGAAGTAGAGCTGGAGTTTTGAAATTCATCTTCTAACATCTCTCTCAATTTCTGAATGTACACAATATTTCAAAAGATCTATTTACTTGATGCAAATTCATGAAGCAAATTTAGATTGACACGTGATTTACATGGGTCAAAGCGTTAAGAGAAGGAGAGGAGCGGGGTTATGAAAGAACAGGGAAATCTCTGAAATGGGAATGGGGCACATAATCAGCTTTTTCTGAGAAGCAAGAGAAGATCTCACAGAGAAATTAGTCCTCTATGGTAAATGTCTAAGGGCAGAGTGAACAAGCAGTGCAATTATAGAGTGCATTGTCTGACTTTTACAAACAAAAGGCGAGAGGCCCCTGAGCTGGGTTGCGTTGAATGGAAGGATGCTGGTCAGATGGCTTCTCTCCTTGGCTTTCTAAATACTTTATGACAATTGACTCTGTGTGCTTTGTAATTGGGTCTGATAGCTCTGTAATTACTTTGTCTCAACAAACACTGAAATTGTGAATAGGTTTTATTTTTTCATTTGTGTTTTTCTTGCCAGTTCCTCCTTTGGGACCCTGTGGCAGTAGCAACTTGATGAGGATGTGTTTGTGGGGGACGAATATGCCCAGTGATTGTTTCTCTTTCTTATTTTTGTTATACTTAGCTTCGCTGCATAGGCATTGTAGCTCACCCTCCAATTCCCCAGGAAGACAGTAATGCCTTTACTGAATTTACCTGTTACCTAGCTACTGGAGATTAATGTTGGAGGGAATTCTGATGCCAACTCTGCCTGGGAAGAGTGGGGTTCAACCAAAAGGCAGAGCAAGTCTTTAGAGACAAGACAAGGGCCTGGCATTCAGTTGTTTGAAGCTTGTTAGATCAACATGATTTATGTACCTGCTCACGCTACACAGTTTGTTCTGTGTCTATATTTTTATGCCTCTGTGCAAACTAACCTATAATGGTGCCGTGCATTCCTATCCTATCTTTTCTGAATCCTCCGATAAGATACTGCCCTCACATCACAGTTTTGCCTATAGCTGGAAAGACTTAATGCTCACAGACAGGGTCAGCTCTATCCTAGGCTTCAAGACATGCATTTATGTATGATTTTGAAATTAAGAAAAAGAAATCACAGGGTAAGATTGACCGCTCATGGCAGTCATTTTCCAATGGATATGATTATTTGAACTTTGATGATCCCGGAAAGTTCTATGCCACGACCCAAGCCAGAACTAATTGTTTTCATTTCCTTTTCACAGCATCTTACAAAAATTTCCTATTTTATGTGATTGACATAATAAAACAAAATAACTGTTCTGAATGAAGTAGAATTTCCTGAAAATTCAGAATATCCTTAATTATTATAATTTGTAGCTTATATTTTTTTCTATAATATCTAGTACCAACTTAATTGACTTGCAGTCAGATGGAACCATATGTTTGGATTGTTTCAACATTTTATTACAGGACTGTTGAATTTTTGCCAACATAGTCCTAGATAGTAGAGAAATCACCTGCTGAACTAGCCACACTCAATATCTAATTCAGTGTGAATGCAATGGGACCTGAGCATTTGCATTAAAAAAATTAGTAAACACCTTTGGTGCTTATTACCTAGGTAAAAATCATAGGTGTTTATTTCCACAAGTAGTCTGTGGACAATATTTTGAGAAATAGAGGCAAGAATCTCTGTGCCTACATAAGGATCATCTTGATTTTAATATAAACCACACAGATGGCCAATGCTTTAGTCATAGCTCTAGGGCAAAACGACCAGTATTGAAAATATAATCTATGCAATATTCTAGTCTACTTTAACAGAATTCAATGATATGTTCTCACTGATTATGTTGAAAACTTTATTTCATAGCCCCCCAATAAGTAAACAAACAAAAATATTTTAGTGTTTCACCATTGGACTAGAATAATGCAGATTATAGTTTTATCTGCTCTTATGTCAGTATTGCTTCTCTCTGATTTAATAGTGTGCAGTTAGGCCACATTTATTACCACTTCTCCAAAGATGGGCATAGCCTGTATAAAATCTATGGGACTTAAGATCCTAGCAGGGCTGAAAGATAAAAGAGAATCATCCACTGGAATAGGGCAAGGTGTTTGCATAAATAGATTGGAGAAATCTAATCCAGACCTGAGAAACCAACACCCTGAAAAATATAAACTGACTGAAGATAGAAAAAAGGTACCTTAACAGGGGAAAAGGATTTAGCAACTGGAGATGCAAGAGCAGTTATTATTTATTCATGTTTTTATTATTAAATCTGTAGATGCTGGGAATCAACATTAAGGTGAACTATCAACAGGCAACAAATTCCTAGCTCCTAGGACAGCTGACCAGCTAATCAAGTCAGGGCTCTGGGGTTCTAACAGAGAGAGTAAAGCCTGTATGTGGAACTTGGACGCAGCAGCATTAAACCCATAGGGTTTCTGAGTGCAAATCTCATGCTCTTTAAACTGCCTCAGGTTATAACCACGGTAGGGAACATGAGCCACAGAGAATAAAGCAAAACGTTAGTAGAGAGGGGAGATTGTTTTCCTTGAAGGTAGCTGATATCCAGATACTAAAAAAGTGCACATGTTTTGGCCAGAGCAGCAGCTGGTTTTATAAATTTGGTAAAGAGATGATTGTGAAAGGAACACAGGAAACATAGATAGTAACTCTAGTAGTTCATGTTATGGAAATGCATTTTTTATATGGTCAAAATGATGAGTCTGTTGAATTAATTTTGGCTTCCATAATTGGATCAATTTGAATCTACAAGTGGGGGTATATCTTATTCAGGAGTGATTATATAAATTCAATTTCACATAAACTGACTGTTATCACTAAAAGTAGTCTTTTTTTTTTTTCCAATTTTTGGAGATGGATGTACTGTATCTCAATAAGTCCAATAGCCAGTTTTCCAACACTACTATAAAAGAGCATTGTTTCTCCAGATATAGTAGCTGAAGCAGCTGACTTGGTAACGTTTGGGTGTTAAATTGTACCAAAAGTCTGTATCCTTAACTCTAGAATTTTAGAGCCACAAGATACTACCCTCACGGGAGGCCAGGGTCATGGGAACTAAAATACGTGGAGAGAACAAGGAACACATTTATCTCATCTCATGCTTGTTTAAAAGCATAGGCTCACTCTGAAACATTTGTTCACACCTCCTCTTCTCCAGCCTGTCTAGATATTCTTGTAAATTAATGAAAATAGCTAACGTATTGAGGAGTTAATACAGTAATAACTCCTCACAACAACAGTATTGTACCAATCTTACAAATAATGAGACTGAGGAAAAAATAAATCAAGTAACTTTCTCCATATCATATGACTAGAAATCAGCAGAGCCAAGATGTAAAGACCAGTCCTTAGGCCCCAAAGTCCTGTGCTTAATCCCTGTCATAGGCAGAATCTAAAACGGTCGCCTGCACAACCTGGGGGACTGTGAACTTGATGGATTTTACTCCGGTGATTAGGTTATGTTAAATAGCACAGTTGATCTTCAAATAAGAAGGTTATCTGGATGAGCTTGACCTATTCACATAAACCCTTAAAAGCAGAGCTTTCTTCAGCTGGTCACAGAGAAGTCAGAAAGATGCACTTTGCCTAGTCTGGAAGAAAGCAGACATCTTGCTTCTGAGTTGGGGATGGAGAGGCAGTTTCTAGAGCTAAGAGCAGTCCTCATCCAACAGCTGTCAGGGAAATGGGGACCTCTGTCCTACAACTACAATAAACTGATTTCTGTTAACCACAAGAATGAACACAGAAGCGGATTTTTCCCCAGAAGGCCCAGACAAGAATTCAGCCTGGACGGCATCTTGGGTTCAGGCTTGTGATACCCTGAGCAGAAAACTAAGCCATGTCATGCCAGACTTCTGACCTACAGAGTTGTGAGCTAATAAATGGCCGTTATTAAGTTTGTGGTCATTTGCTATGCAACAATAGGAAACTAATACATCTCTTGTTTGTTGCTTCTACCTGAGGGAACTCTACCTACTTTGTGTTTCTACATGCTGGTCCCCATGTGCTAGGCTGTAAGGATATAAAAATCACTTTGAGTTGTTTAACTGTCAGTGTGAATCAATTCACAGTTGGTGTCAAAGACAGTCAAGAGTAGCATAATATGATTATTTTACTAAATATATTCATTGAAAAAGAATGTTAATCCAAGTATCAAGTGCTTTTCAACATTTCCTGACTCTGCCTTTATCTATACAGTATTCCTCCCTTATCCATGGTTTCCCTTTCTGAGATTTCAGTTACCCATGGTAAACCGTCGTCCGAAAATTTTACACAAAAAATTCCAGAAATAAACCATCTATAAGTTTTAAATTGCAAATTATTCTGAGTAGCGTGATAAAATCTCCAGCTGTCCCACTCCATCCCACCAGGACCTGAATCATCCCATTGTCCGATGGATCGACTCTGTATATGCTACCACCCATTAGTTACTTAGTAGCCTTCTTGGTTATCGGATTGACTGTCATGATGTAACACAGGGCTTGTGTTCAAGTAACCCTTATTTTACTTAATAATGGCCTCAAAGCACAGGAGTAGTGATGCTGATGATTCAGGTATGCCAAAGAGAAGCCGTGAAGTGCTTCCTTTAACTGAAAAGGTGAAAGTTCTAGACTTAATAAGGAAAGAAAAAAATTGTATGCTGAGGTTGTTAAGATCTACAGTAACTTTTGTTACAGTATTGTTATAATTGTTCTATTTTGTTATTAGTTGTTGTTGTTAATCTTTTACTGTACCTAATTCATAAATTAAACTTTATCATAGGTATGTTTGCATAGGAAAAAACATAGCATATGTCGGTGCTATCCACGGTTTCAGGCATCCACTGAGAGTCTTGAAATGTACCCCCCATAGATAAGGGGGGACTACTGTATCTGAGTAATCCTACGGTAAGAATATAACTACGTCAATGTTGGCACCAATACTATAGAAAAATCTCATTTTGTCTGTCATTTATCCCAGAAAACTGTGCTATCCTTAGGGAATGATCTAAATTTACCTTTGTCTACAAATTTGGGGTTTTTCAGTCTTCTTTCCATATCATCTGCTTATATTTGTTCTTTATTAAATGACAAGAAAATTATGAAATATATCCAATTCTTTATCATAGGTTAATAGGACATCATCTTGGCACAGTCTGGTCAAATTTTATTTTCAAATAAATAGGTAGGAATGGCTTTGTCTAAGTAATATTTTTGTTACGATGTATGCTAATGTCAGTCTTTACTATTTTCCTTTTTATTTTTACTTTGCATGCAGATTATATCTAATCAGCTAATATCCACTGAAGTACAACAGATTAACCAATCTTTAAGAATTAAGAAATAAGTTTAAATGTCATACTCACTGATAACAATTAGATGAAAATTATTATCAATAATATGAAAGCATAGATAGATTTGTACAAAAATAATATTACATTGAAGTTTCCTATGATAAAATATATGTTATCAGCAAATCTGTTTTCCAGCAGGAAAAACAGCAGTATCACCACTTTTAGCAATATTCATATTGTAATTATGGCAAAAATTTGAAGCATCTCAATTGGGAAGATGCCCTGGAGCAAGTTTACTTATAGGCAACATAAACGAAGAAAACAATAAACCTAACTAGTTGAAATTCTTTCTTAAGGATCTTGAAATCTTCATGAAGCCCATATAAATTCCAAAAGGGAAAACACAATAAGTATTAATTAAGCATTCTGTTATGGTTTATTGTGGTAGAAATATAAATATAAGCTCAATTATGACATTTTATTTGACATATGACCACATTTAAATTGAACTAAGTCTCACGAGGAAATGAATAATCTTACAGCTGTACAGAACCTGAAGGCCTTCTAGTTGACTTCTCTCAGTCTCAAGACAGAAAAATAAGTTCATAGCATCAAATAACTAGTCAAAAATGTCAATATATGTTGGGCAAAATCAGGATAAACATGTGGGCATCCTATTGTTTGATGTCTGTCCAGTGGACTTTCATTGGCTCCCATTTCAGGGAAATCAAAGCCCTCTCTCCACGCTCTTCCTCAGAGTCTGTCCACTGCAATGACTTCAAAAGAGATCTCTTGTCCATGACAATCAAATCAGTATTTTTCACCCTGTCCTCACATACAGCTTCCAGATCAATATTTTCTAATATTCCTACACTATCTTCAGCTATTTACTTTTCCCTCATCTCAAACTTATGATGTTTAGAATTGAAGTCTTCAAAACTATACATGCACATTTTATGGAACTTTGTGTACCATTGTGTATGAATAAGCACTTTGCAGTTGTATGCTTGTTTGCATAGAAACATACTACATATCTTTGATTTCTTTAAAGAAGAAATTTTGGTCAGAAATTCAACTCCAGAATCAGGTTCTGAGGAAGTACAATTTTCTTTACAGCATAACTACCAGCAATATTTTGGGGAAATATAAGAACTTCCTCCATTTTTACAACTGTACCTATGCTTCTTTTTAAAAATGAATTTAGAAAGTGAAGTCAAAAGCAGCCGTTATTTCAAAAATTTTTTTTTTTGGAGTAGGAGACCAACTTTCTATAATCTCAAAGGCTAAGTGTTCTGATCTTCAGGAAATTCCTTAGATCTGGAACACATCTGTTTGGAACTCAGGAGAAGTACTCCATACTTTGCTATGTCACAATAGATCTGTGCTCACCACTTAATTAGCGCATTAGGACACTGTCTTTCTACACAGCTCTATTGTGTGCTCCTTGTGGAAAAGGACTTTGAATTCTCACTAACACAGTGAATACACTATAAATTATTATTAAATTGATTTTTTGGTTGTGATATAATTTCTGAACAGGAAAAATAGTTTAAAAAGGCAATATTGGTGATTTTTTCCCACTTCTGACTTCTTTTTCCTGCATCATTTTCCTCTCTTTCACTTTCTCTACTCCCCACCACATTTACAACTGACTGTCCCAACTCTACACTGTAGTCACAGGTCTGTCCTTTCACTAATTCAATAATGAATGTGCGAGTTACTGGGACAGACACGGTGTGGTAAAGAAGATGAACAATGTTGCCTCAGAAAGCTAACAATCTACTATGGAGGTCAGCCAACTACCCCTTTGGGCCAAGTCTAGTCCACCAGTTATTTTTGTAAATTAACTTTTTATTGAAAGACAGCCATGGTCCTTAAGTTACGCATTGTTTGCGGCTGCTTATGGACACCAAAATGACAGAGTTGAATAGTAATAACAGAGATTGAATGGCCTGCAAAGCCAAATATGTTTACCATTCGGTCCATTACAGAAAAAAATTTGCCAATCTCTGGTTTGGTAGATATTACAGACACTGAAATATAAGAACAAACAAAATGTTAAAATTCAGCTTGAAAATGTTATGGAAGGTAGGGTTTAATTAAAACTATGGGTAATGGAGGAAGATTATATGAGCACAATTTTTGTGGACTCTGAAAAGCAAGTAAGCTTTCAACTGAAAGATGAGATGAAGAGAGAGCACTGGTTGCTGACAATTTTGAAGTGCTGTTAAAGATAAAGCACATATCTCTATCAAATGCACACCTAATTATGGCATCGTAGTAAGGGGAGATGTTTCTAGGCAATAATAAAAGGAGTTTGCGGCATCTTTTAAGTTATATTACAGGTGCCAGCTACTTCTAGATGTTGTTGATGTGATTATACAAATCTCTTCTTAGAGCCACATCAAATATATGCTAGATCTTATTTATTATTAGAGCTTAGATCAACCATTAAAAACAGTATTCACATTTTTGTTTACAAAAATAAGAGTTTATGTTAACAAATAAAACTCTTTATAAAGTACATGCCTTTGGACTTTCTAAATATGAATTTGATAAATGTAAATGAAGTGTTTACTTTAATAAATTTGCAGGAAATATGAAAACACAATTATTGGAGAGAAAAGAAGGAAAAAAACAAGATTATTGAGATGTTTTGGGTTCATAGACATTTTAAGGGTGATGACAGGTAAATATTCATGTTAATTCAAGGGTCCAAAAATATTTGCTGGATTCGTATATTGGAATGAGTATTCTCATTTTCGCTTAATTACCTATTGTCATTATTCTTTTCCTTAGCATATCTCCTCCATTTTATAATCTAACATGATATCCTTCAGATTAAGATTAAATATTTTAATTTAGAGTGTCTCCTAACTTGTCTCCTGATTGTCACTGTATTTCTAGTTTTGTGTTCATTTGTTTCCCAGTAATTAAGGCAGAAATTCCCTAAATTATGGTTTATTTATGGATTGTACACTAATTAACAATTTGTATAACATATTTTAATCAATAGTTTAAGAACAAGAATAACATACAATAATAGGCTACTTGTGGTACTGAGAACATATTATCTCAAAAATACAATTGAAAACCATAATAAAGAGTGTAACAAATCCTTGCCATAAAAATGTTATAATACATTTTGAAAATGAAAGCTATATGATATTAGAGAGACTATAATTTCCAGGTAAAAGTGTTCTAAAATGTTAAAATATTTATATGATCTTGAGAGAATGTTAAACATGTAGGTCTCATATATAAATCATAGTTCTCATGCATTTAGGGCCTGGAATATTTAAATTTTTTGCTCCAATCCAAAGAATAATATGAAAACAAACCTTTGATAAGAATGAAGCTATTATCCTGGCATTGAGCTCATTTAGGTTCATTGGGGACAACAAATAATGCTATCTAATTAATTAGAATGACAGGAAACTGCATGACACATTTCTTATGGCTGGCTGGTTTAACATTCTAAAACCCTCCTGTTGATTAGAACTTGCATGTTTTAAATAGAAAAGGATGTTAGACACCCCATCTGTTGTGTAGCAGAGCTTCAGGAAAAAAATTAAAAAGGTACACTCAAGTCTTGATAAGTTCAAGTCTGCAGAACAGGACAAATGTAACATGTTATCTGACACACAATATAACAGGCTAACTAATTGTTTCCAAAATTCTTTTGTTTTCCGTCAAGCTATAATTAAGGAAAATGACTATTTGAAATCTTGGCAGTTTGACTTTATTTATCATATTGCAAAACACCTAGCTCAATTCAAAATTTTTTCTCCTTGTGTGTATGTGTGTACAGTAGGCACAGTCGAAGAAGTATAACTTGTTTTACACTCAGCACATTATGCTATAGTATAGACTATTACTCAGAACTTCGTTCTAAATTATGCACATGTTCTTTTTCAAATTTTTTATTGATGTAACATTGGTTTATAACATTATATAAATTTTAGGTGTACATCATTATATTTTGATTTCAGACTACATCATGTTCACTACCCAAAGACTAATCACCATCTGTCACCAAACATATGTGTCCTATTACTCTTTTCATCCTCTTCCTTCCCTCCCTCCCTTCTCACAACCACCAATTTAGTTTCTGTAATCTATATATGTTTGTTTGTTGGTGGTGTTTTTATCTTCCACTTATGAGAGAAATCATACGGTATTCGACTTTCTCTGTCTGACTTATTTATCTTAGCATAATACCCTCAAAGAAGATGTGGTATATATACACAGTGGAATAATACTCAGCCATAAAAAAAGACAAAATCCTGCCATGTGTGACAACATGAATGGACCTTGAGGGTATGCACATATTCTGAAAGAAATTTGTTAGAAAGCATGCGTTAAAAAAAATACAGTTCTATTTCAAGGCTGAAAACACTAACAGAAAAACCATGTACTTTTTGTAATATTTCACATATATTTGACAAATATATGGATGGAAAATGAATGGACATATTTAGGTCCATCTGAATTAGGCTGAAATCAGATTTGCTGTACATTTGTGTGACATCATTTGCAGTCATCTATAAAAGATGAATGTGTAATTATGCTATTTGCTATTTTTGGCCAAAAACATAACTGAACCAAAATCCACAATTATTTACCAAAGCAAGATTAGCTGGTGCTGGGGGGGACCATCTATAATGTCTATGAAACTCTCATAGAACTACTCACGAAAAATAGCTATAAGCAAACTCTAAAAGTGAAATAAAAAGAACACCTTTATACTTTTTCAGTTTAATTCTATTGGAAATACCTTCCTTTAGTTTGAAAATGGAAAGCATCAGCTATTCAATATTAGATTTTTCAATCCATGGCTAATTTCTAACTCATATGAAAAGCAGAAACTAGGACCACTAGATAGATCAAGGACAGAAGCTGAGAAGGAATTTATCTTGGTATATAATGAAAGAAATAATGGCAAGTAATTGCTACTACCAAAATTTCAGCTCATCAAGGCAAATCTGCCAAATGCTATACTCATCTAGATGTGAGATGAAAATGAGATATCATCAGCCAGGAAATGGAACTAGATTAGAAGACCAAGATGTAAGTCATAGGTGTTCAAAAAAAGGAGATCTTTTTGAAAGTATAAACATCAGAGGCAGCAAAAAAAACTCAACAAGGGTGATCTAGAAAATAAATTAAGGTGCTAGTGAGGAAACCAAGGAAATATATATATATAGTTATTAACGCAAGATATATATAGGTATCAACTATATATATATAGTTATTAACACAGGATAGTTACTTCATGCACACTACACCAGCAAGAGATGGATTCTTTATAAAGAGAGAACCAGAAGGAAACTGACACTGGTGAAGTTAATTGTCTCCGACTTGAATCTGTATTCCCCTAGCTCTATTCTCTGTTCCCACCATTTCTTCTATCCGGTAATTTTTTCCTGCTAAATATTTCTCAGATTTGTCTATGTTTTCTTTTCCAGTTCTACCGAGGAAACATCCCTGACTCTCACTATACTGATCTCTTCAGATATAGTCATACTTCTCCATAAACTGTTCTTTATTCTACACATAGAATAAGATCTTTTAAACCGAATTATCAGATCGATTAGTTCTCTATTTCAAATCTTGTCAATGGCTTCTTTGTTTTCTTAGGATAAAGACCAAAATTATGAATATAATCTACAGCGCCCTGCCTGCATTTCTCTGATATCGTACACAAACATTGGAGAATAAAACAGCAAGAAAGATGCTTCAAATTCCAGTTCTGTCACTTTGCACCTGCGTAATCCTGAGCATGTTTCTCAACTCTCTGAGTCTTAGTTCAGTTATCTCTAAAATGGGAAATTATACTTACTTGGCTTGAAGGATAGCTGTGAGGATTAGAGATTATAAGTGTAAAATGCTGAGTTTATAATAAAAATAGCCAATCTCCATTTAGCAGTTTCCAAACGAAGGTTAGTTTTGGCATTTTTAATAACTTGATCAAAGTCACATAACTCATAGGTGATAGAGTTGAGAATATCTCACACATGTACCTTTTTTCCCTAGCATGCACTGAGTCCACCAACAATACACTTTTCTGGAGATAGGGAAGGGTAGTAATTTAGTAATTGATAGCTACTAGTATTGGATTAATCTTCCTACTTTTCCCTTCCTCGCACATCCTTCCTCTTTCTACACTCACCATCTAACTGCAGAATAAGCTTTCGACATGGGCCTTCTGACTATGAAGGTGTCTTTGTTGACGCTTAGAATGGAAAGAGAGATGGCTGCTGCAACCTTACAATGGAGCAAAGGAAATATGTGTCTGCCTAGAAGTCAGCACCCTCGTGACTTTTGATCACAGAGAGCTCAGTAAACCGCATCTTGTTGCCCAAGTGAGAAATGTAGGAGATTTGAGAGAATATTTGCATTGGTGAAAATATAAATTAACTAAGCCAGTTCCCACTAACTGTTTATATAACCAATCTCAAACACACACACTCACGCCACACTTCATCCACAAAGCTTTGTTAATGGAGTGCAAACTAGAGATAACTAAATCAAATATTAACTTCTACAGCTTTGACATTACAGAAGGAGGTGTGTGTGTGTGTGTGTGTGTGTGTGTGTATGTGTAGTTGTAAATCCAGTGGGGTTTCTCTTTTTTGTAATGCAAGTGCCTGACTTAAGTTTTGATTGCTCAGGCATCTACTTCAAAGAAACATACACTTTAAAGAGGGCTATCTTGAATAAACACATTGCCGGCCACACACTAGTTAAAGAGCCAGACCGTGCCTCTCCCCAGACTGAGACTCCTTTGTTTAGAGATTTTGGTTGATTTCAATTATTGACCATTTGGGCTATTGTTTTTTTTTTCGCTTTCAGCACTTTAAATTTCCACTTTTATGTTTTAAATTCATCAATAAAGAGTGAGCCCCTGAAATCCTAAGGCCCTACCCTCAACCCCAATAAAAGCAGAACTCCAGGCCCACATTCTCTCTCACTCTCTACCTGTGACCTCACTGTGTGGTCCCAGGTGTGCTGTGTAATTTCCAGGTCTTGTAGGTAATAAACCTTATTTTTTCAAAGTTTCCTGATGGTTATTACTGAAGGGTAGCTTGCAATCATAATAAGAAACTACAAGGCCCGTTCAATCACACGTTGGTTATTGATAGTCTGAGACTGGCACAAAATCGTGTGTGTGTATATGTGTTTGCTTTCAAGTAATCTACAGATAAAACCTAAAAAGTGACCTTAAATCAATAAGAAAGTGATGGATATGTCACACCCACTAAAGCTATTTCCAAGTGTTTTAGATTTGAGGAGTTATAGGAATTCTATTTTAGTTTTTTAGGTTTCATATGGAATCTATTTTGGATCCAAATGTTTCACGGGATGCTATTTTTGTTTAAACAAAAAAAAAAGAGCTTTACTTAGCTATTTAAAAAGACACTAATTGAGCAAAGTAGGTGGATATAAATTCAACCATGTTATCATACATAGCACAGATCAAGACACTGCATATGCGAAATACAGTGTCTATGCTTAGAATATGAACACAGATGTGTTTATATGTCTAGGATGAAAGGGCATTGTAAAACACTTGCCTAAAAAATCTTTTCTTGCTTTTATTCTTTCTGCTACTTACATTATATTATACTAAATTCTTAAATGATATTCTTACATAAAAAACATTTGTTTCATTATTCAACTCCACCAAGAAAATATACTGTACATTCAAGTCAACTCTCCCCTATTTTAAAGAGCTAAAATTCAATTCTATCGAATTGCATAGGAAAGGCATAATTAGAATGTATCTAGCTTGGCTGCATTAAAATTCTACCCTCCCTGTAGCAATACAAAGGGAATAGCCTAGAATTACCCAGCAATTGAGAACAAAGGCTTTAAATCATCCTGTCTACACTACCCCTACCTCACTCTGAGTTATTCTCAATCTCCACCCTCAGGATCTTTTCTCAGTCCTTAGCCCTTCTCCTTCCTGTTCCGTGCTTGAGGCAGCGATGGAGCGGGGCTGTAGACAACATCATTCAGTTTTTCTAGCCAGTTGGCTTCCGGATGGTCGAGGCCAAGGAGCAGACCATTTAATAGGAGAAGAGAGAGGTTTCTTACCCCTTCCTCTCAGCATTGACTTCATACTTTTGGCAATAGTTGAATTCCTTTAGAGCACCACCAGGCTACCTCTTCTTCATGACTCTCAATATCACTAATTTCTGGTAACACTATTTCCTTCCCTGGGTACTTCAATCCCAGTGGAAGTAATGCTTCCCTAATCTCGATAATCTCAGTGGTCCTTGCCATTCCTTGTTGGTTCTTTTAACTTTGCCCATGCCTCTGTTTGTAGTTCCTAACATTTGAACCATCTGGAGTGAATTCTGTTTCCTACTGGGATGCTGACTGATACACTCAGTATATCCAATTGATGAGATTAATTTCTGACCTGCTCTTTGCTATAATTATACCATAAACTGAAGAAGACTTAATCATACAAGAACAAATATTCCCTGCTGGATTTCACACCATTTTCCTAGATAATATATTGTTTAACACAGTCTAAGGACAGGCACTCTCCTTGCCAACAATCACTCTTCACACATATAAACTCAGGTTTTATGAACATAGATCACCATTTTATTCTAAGGTGAGACACTTGTCTTCAAAATGCCATGTTTGACTCATGCTTTCTTTAGTTACCTTTTCTCCAAATAGTAATGTGGCGTTGTGATTACCCAGATGGATCTTATTCAATTTCAAAGTTACTAGGAGGTGTATATACGTGCTCATGAACAACTTCTCTCCATGTCCAATAGTATTGTCTCATCTACCCTAGTCACCTTCAATGCTGAAATCTTGAAGAGCTAAACAGCATAATGTGTGGGATAAATCTATTCTACCTCACTGAAGAGACTGACTCTCCCCCTCATTTTGCATCCACTTTCTTACCTAACCATAAAAGCAATATTGCTCAGACCCCCAATTTCTCACTAGAGTCTTAGTAAATCTAATTCTTTCAGATTGCCCATCTCATTTGCCTGGAGTTTCAGTAAGAATCAAGCAACTCAATCCAAGGGCCAAATATACCAGATATATACTACTGGTTGTAAGAAAACTTTTTTTTTTTTTTTGGTTCCTTATGTGTGAGCACTTCACTATACCCTTTGTGACAAATCCTCACGCAAATTTTGTCTCTGCTACCCTAGTTGGCAAGACATACTTAGACCTATCTGAACCCCAGGGATCCAACTGAAATCACTTGACCTATACAAATTGATGTACAGACATGTGTCATTTAATGATGGGGATACATTCTAGGAAATGTGTCATTAGGCGATTTTGTCAATGTGTGAACATCATAGAGTATATTTTTACAAACCTAGATAGTATGGCCTACTACACACCTAAGCTATATGGTACTAATTTTATGGGACCACGATTGTACATGCGGTCCTTCATTGATCAAAACATCATTATGTGGCACATGAATATATAGGGCATCAGATTTGTGGAACTGTCTTTGTAGGTGTTTTCTTCCTGTTGTTGGAAACATAAAAATCCTATTGTGGAACACGCTTAGAATTAGTGATGACTTAATTACACTAAGTCTGACACCAAGTGGTCCCTCAATCTCCTGCTCATAATCATGTAGGTTGCTGGTTTAAAAAAATATTTTTGGGGACAATAACTCACAATAACTAAATCTAAAACTATTTAAGATGGGAGATGGAATATTTTAGGAAGCAGCTTAGGTGACTTCAATTCCTTCCAAAGTTCAAGTAGTTGCTTTAATGTACAAACTATTTTGCATTAGTCTTTGTACTGCCAAGATCTACTGCAGTGACTCGAACAAAAAAATAAATCAATAGATATTTATTAAATAAATAATGGAATTGATTGATTTCTCTGGATGCCATTTTCTCCTCAATGTGGCTTTTATCCTACTTGACATACTTGTTTTATTCTCTAACAATGGAGATGTAACATCAATCCTCTTCTCCCTTTGCTCTCATGGCATGTGACACTTGGTTCTTATCCTACCTCTTAGCCCATTTCTTTTTATTTTTATTTACTTGCTTTTCTTCTTATAAGGTTACAATTATTATTCCCACTTTCAGAGGACATACATGAATCAAAAAGATTAAGTAAATTGTTCAAATATTAAATATTATGTTGCACAGCGAGGATAGTGACTCATTTTTTTTTGGTTTTGTTATGTTATGTTATGTTTTCTTTGTGAGGAAGATTAACCCTGAGCTAACAGCCGTTGCCAATCCTCCTCCTTTTTCTCAGCAAGATTGGCCCTGGACTAACATCTCTGTCCAACTTCTTCCACTTTACATGGGATGCCACCATAGTATGGCTCGATAAGTGGTGAGTAAGTCCATGCCCGGGATCCAAACCTGCAAACCCCAGGCCGCTGAAGTGGAGCACATGAACTTAACCACTATGCCACCGGGCAAGCCCCAGTGACACACTTTTCTACTCTTTTTTTGCATTTTGAACTCATCTTTTGTACTTACCTAGCACCATTTTAGTCACTTAGAAAAATTTTATTCTATTTATTGAATGAACAAATGAATACCTGAATGAGTGTGTAATGGGGTCTCTGTGTTGAGAGAACATTAGAAGTTGTCTAATCTAATCTCTAAATAGTTAAAATCATAAGTTTGGTGTGTATATATGGGGGCCTTTAGATTGAACATTGAAAGTGTCTATGACTATACTTGTCCAAGTGCAGAGAATTTTAAAAGTTTGTCCATTAGTATTCTATCCATATGGGGTTTAATGAACCCCTAAGATGTTTCAAACTCAATTCCTCAAAAGAGGGGGTCTGTTCCCTGACTTGACCTAAGGAAAGTCTTAGGCCATCAGTGTGCTTTTTTCTAGAATTGGTCTCCCTGGCCAGCCTTCCGTGGACTCCACTGTGGGCATAGATATCAATAAAGCACCTTCACCCAGCTTTGCAGACCTCAGAGATCCTAGAAGCACATTTAGCCAAAGAGGGACACAACTGCTAGTGAGGTACAATAAGAAAGCCACATGGCAGCTGAAAGATTTGCTCATGAAACAAGGTGAATTCTCTGAAGCCTTCTAGAATAATTGAAAGAAAAGTAATTTGTGGAACAAAGATTTAGAGGTCTCTTAATAGTAAGTGAAGACAATATTCAGGAAATGGATAATTATTTTAGTAATTATTCCATTTTTTCAGTATCAAAAGAACAATGGTAATAAAACAATTACACATTTTCAAGCCACAAATTTAAACACCACCACAATATTCCTCGGTTTCCTTTGAGAGATACAAGCGTCTCAAATTCCAGATTTGAGTCTTTTGTTTGTACATTAATTCATTCATCATGTAATAAGCATTTTCTGAATACAAACAATGGGTCAAGCACTGTGCAAGATTTTTCAATACAGAATTGAATAAAACATAATAGTTATTATTATGTAACTCATAGTCTAGTGGATTATACAGATATATAAACACATAATTATATTGAGATAAGTTTTAAAAGAGTATTACAAAAATTAATTGTGACAACACAGAGGAGGGAGCAATAAATTTGCTATTTCATGAGAAAATTACAAATATCTTCACTCCTATTTCTCAGAGCCTACTTTTCCTCTCAATGTTCAGTTCACAAATCCATTTTCAAGATGATGCATCTCAGTAAAAGAGCATTCATTTCAACACCTGGGACTACACTATTTAAAATTTAATTTAACAAACACAAACTGAATGATTATTATGAGGAATTACTAGTTATTATTTCTACAATAATCCACCCAAAGAGGTCACTAGCAGTTTAAACTGTATCTGGAGAGATAGATTGCTGTCAATTAACTTAAATATGAGAATGATATTCCTGTAAAAATTATTCTAATAGCTTGCAAAAAGAAAACAGGAGTGGACAGTTTTAACTCAAGCTAGGAAACCTGGAAAAAAAAGGTCACATAATAGTAAAAACTGAAAATAACCTGTAGAGACAGATTAAACTTTGACAAATAGCTTAGGAGAGTGCTTTCTAGGTGAAAGAATTTGTGCAAGCAAAGATAGACTAAGGAAGTGCAGGTCATGCTTAACTGATCAGTTCTGGATAACTGAAGAAGGGGTTGCACGAGTGCAAGAGGCTTTAGCGCAACCTAAGTGTCATTCAACAGACAAATGGATAAAGAAGATGTTATTGTACACATACATATACACACACACACACACACACACGTATACAATGGAATACTATTCAGCTATGAGAAAGAAGGAAATTCTGCCCTTTGCAACAACATGGATGGACCTCAAGGGCATTATGCTAAGTGAGATGAGTCAGGCAGAGAATACTGTATGATATCACTTACATGTGGAATCTAAAAAAGCCAAATTCATAGAAACAAGGAGTACAATAGTGGTTCCCAGGGGCTGAGGAGTGAGGGAATTTGGGAGATATTGTTCAAAGGGTACCAACTTGCAGTTAGAAAATGAATAAGTTCTGGCGATCTAGTGCACAGCATTGTAATTATAGTCAACAATACTGTAGTAAATACTTAATTGCTAACAGACTAGATCTTAAATGTTTTCGCCACGAAATGAAATGATAATTATGTGACATGATGGAAGTGTTAACTAGCACTATGGTGGTAATCATATTGCAACATATAAATGGATCAAATCAACACATTGTGCACCTTAAACTTATACAAGGTTATATGTCAAGTACATTCCAATTAAAAAAAGAAAAGTTTGGCAAATCTGGTTGTGCTTGGATTATGGAACACTTTGAAGGAATTTGCATTTTGTTCAGTGTGTAAACGGAAGTCATTACAGTTTTTAATAAAATAAGTGAAATATTTTTTGTGCTTTAAAATGCCTTGAGAGGCACTGTATATAATAGCTTAGAGAAGGAGAAAAGATAGAGCATATGGTTTAAAAGTGCAGAGGGTCCAAAAAAACAAAAACAAGAACAAAAAAAAACCCTTGGGAAACATCTAATTGAAGGAACTAGAGCAGGGAAACAAGCCACAAATGAAATAGAGCACCCAGAGAGAAAATAAACAAAACCAAAAAATCTATGGCAATGTCCATATATCCAAGATTATGCCTAAACTCATCTATTAAAGTATCATCATTGGCAATGCCAACTAATATCCTTAGACCAATTAAACAGCTTGCGATCTGCATTATATTTAAATTCTTGGACATAATCTAATTAATCTTACTGAGATCAAACGTTCCAAACTGTTGGGCAACAAAATGGATGGCATGTGTCATTCCATTTGCACTATATTAAAGAAAAAATAGACAACAGAAAAAAATTTTAATGGGTTCACATAAAAAGAAACCTGGAGTTCTGTCTTCTCAAAAAATATGAAAATAATACAGGATGATCTCAAAACATTTGGCTTATGTTTGTCTGCATTTCAACACGTACTGTTGCCATTGAACAATACAGTATGCTAAAATCCTTATCATCCTCTATGGATTTCCTGACACCAGTACAGGATCGTTTATCATCAGGCTTGCTATTATTATATTCATAGAAAGAAAATATTTCTTTGTAATCATGGCTCTCTCAAGTGAGTAAACACGAAATATAGAACAAGGGGGATATGGATCTCAAGAAAATTGGTACAAAATCAATTTCAGTACCTAGAACAGTTCTTGGCATAAAGTAGGCTTTCAATAAATATGCATTCAATGAATGAATAAATTTTTACTGCCTATCTACTTCTAATTTTCTGCCTAGACCACAGTAGACATTTGAATGTCTGTCATTGTCAAGAATGTACTATATAGGGGCTGGCCGGGTGGTGCAAGCAGTTTAGTGTGCGCACTCCGCTGCGGCAGCAGGGGGATCGCGTGTGCGGATCCCGGGTGTGCACCGACGCACCGCTTGTCAAGTCATGCTGTGGCGACATCCCACATAAAGTAGAGGAAGATAGGCACAGATGTTAGTTCAAGGCCAATCTTCCTCAGCAAAAAAGAGGAAGATTGGCATCGGATGTTAGCTCAGGGCTGATCTTCCTCACACATACACAAAAAATGTATTATATAGGTTCTTTGTAACTCACTTTATTTACCACCAATAAGAAGAAAAGAACTGATGACTTCATGAGTCATTGCAAGAAAAATAGAATTCAAGAACGAGTAAAATATCATAACTGTTTTCTGCCTTTCACATTCAATAATGCTAATGATTTCTTCTTTTTGCACCAGCCCAAAACAATTTACAACGATAGAGTGATTATTGACCTAATGTTGCCAGTAACAACAGTAAACATTTACTTTAAAATAATTGCAATGTGAAAAATAAAAAAGCTGTATTGAAGATACGTATGATCATTTATATACTTGTAAGAAAGATACTGGCAGAAATGTTTTTAAATACTATGTCTGAAACAATTTAATGGAAGCAAGAAAAATGTGCTTATGGTGTGACATCCATCAGTTTGATCAATTTCTCTTCCTCTTCCCCTCCCAGTTTCCAATGAAAATGCGTTAACTTTTAAACTATGCTTTTGTTTGCTGTTTTATTTGCTTTTTCTCTGCTGTTAGAGCAGAAAAAAACTTTCTGCCAAGATAAGTCCTCTCTATTATTTTGTTATTCATATGCAGAAATCTTGATTTTAGTCCTTCATGAGACTAGAGAATGTTTATAGACGTGCTATCAACACTTTGATATCGAAATGGGATAGAACAGTGTTAGCAACTGAGAACAAAGAAGAGGGAATTACAATCAATGTACCAGGGTAAAAAATAGTGTATTGTTGATGAGAGACTGAATATACAAATGGACCAGGGCCAGACCATATATAAAAATAGAACTTGGATCCACAACCTGCAGCAATCTGCCCAGGAAACCAACCCTTTATCTATAATAAATAACCCAGGAAGCCAGCCTGCTATAAATCAGATTTGCGGGAAGCCAGATTTCTATCTCTAGTGATAACACAGGAAGTTAAACAATAATTCTCCAACAACTGGCCCCGAATGGCCAGGACTTGATTAATAACTGACAGCTTTCCTAATTTTTGTCCCCACTTCCAACTTAGGACCAACTAGAGAAAGCAAAATATGCTTCCCTAACCAATCACATAAGATGCCCCACTTCTAGTTAGCCTACCTACAGCTTCCCCATACCAAGTTTCCCATCAGGGCATACCTGAAGGCTTTCCTTCTTTCCACTATAAAGCTTTCCCATTCCTCTGCCTGCCTTTGAGTCTTTGCCAAAATGCCAGTGATAGTGGCTGACCCCCTTGCTATAGAAAACTCAGAATAAATAGGCTGTGCTTTTCTTATTTGGTTGGTCTTCATTTTTTTCCACATTGAAGATACTAAGGAAGGTGTCTAATTCGATGAGCAATAGACACAGAAAGCAAGAAGTACATTATAAACGATGTAATGTATGTGTGAGAACACCCTTCCTTCTTTATTTTTGATCTCTCACAATCAATTTTAGACATATTATTTTTGAAGCTGATGTCAGCATGGTTTGTTTATTTATTTATTTACTTATTGGTTCATTGAGTTCTTAGTTTTCCATCTGCTGATGAAAACTACAAGTAAACCACTCATCTTTCTTCCTCTCTCTTCCACTTACTATCAAAATTCCTTTTCTCCCAGATCCCTCACTTTGCCTCTCTTTCTCACTTCTTACCTTGTATCTTCTTCTATCCATCACCATTTTTTCTTTTTTTCTCCAAGAAAATATTATTCAAAAGGCTATAATACTACCAGCATATCAGTGAAACTCCTGCTATATCAGGATTTAACAACAACAACAATGCCCCAAAATAGATCATAGAATTTTCCTCTGTGCTAGAATATTTTCAGGGAAAATAATAGGAAATTTCTAGTGATTTGTTATCATGTTCACTAACTCTCAACCAATGACCTATAATAATAATGTGGTTAACAATTGTACCCATGATAAGCCAGGCACTGCTTAACATGTGCTCTAATTATCTATTGCTGAGTAACAAATCACCCCAAAAACTTAGTGGATTAAAACCATGAACTTTCATTCACTCAAAATTTTCATGGGTCAGCAATATGGGAAAGGCTTAGCTGTCAGGTTCTGACTTTGAATCTCTGATGAGGTGGCAGACAAAATAAAGACCAGCATTGCAGTCATGTGAACACTTGACTGGAGAAGGAGGATCTGCTTCCAAAAACGCTTATTCACAGAGCTGGTGTTAGGAGGCCTTAATTTCTCACTGGTTGTTGGCAAGGTTCTCAGTTCCTCATCATGTGGACCTCTCGAAAGGGCTTTTTGAATCCTCTCCATAAGATAGCTGGCTTCCTCCACAATCAGCGATCCAAGAGGAAGAACCAATAGGAAGCCACTTTGGGATCTTATCTCCGAAGTCACACCTGTCATTTCTGCCTTATTCTATTTGTTAGAAGTGAGTCAGTATGTCTAGCCCACACTGAAGAAAAGGGGACTTAAACTCCACTTTTTGCAGGCCATGGCAAAGATTATGTGGATATATTGTAAACCACAACAAAGTGTTTTATGTCATTATTAACTCAAACTTTCCTAACACTCTATGAAACAGATATTACCATCCCCATTTCACTGATGAAGAAGGAGACTCAAAGAGACTAAATAATTTATTCTTACAGCTGTACATTGCAGAGCTAGGATGTGGATTTAGACAATCTAGTTTGCGAGTCTGTGCCTTTAACTTCCATGCTAAACTGTCTTTCTGTCTACAATCTACATATCTCACTTGACAACAGATTTTTTTTAGTTCTGAAAATATCTTCTGCTAGATCCACATCATCTGTGATTCCTGGTTCTCACACTTCCTCTCTTCTAGTTCTTTCTCCCATCTGCTGGAGCAGTACTCTTCTTTTGAACGTTAGCAGGAAGGATTCCCCACATGCGTTTCAAAGTTTCCATCTCCTTGCTTACCAGGGAAATTACCTTGCCCAACAACACAAGCTTCTTTTGAGCTCACTCCTCTGAGAGACATGGCTGGATTATTATATTTAGAGATCCAAGACACTGAAGAGATTATTGGCTAAAGAACATGATGGGAGAAGCAGGAGCACTGGTAATTCAAAATAAAAACAATAATCAGTTGTAAGATATGGTAATGAGAGGAAATGCCTAGTGCTTTTTTTTTTTCCATTTTGACTTCGTCAATGCTTCTTTTTGAAATATCCCATAACAAATATTTTTATTTTGTTTTCATGGCTCTGTTTTGTTTAAGCACCCATTTGATCTGACTCTTAAATAAATAATCTTAGCAGTGAAAAGAGGCTTATGTCTCAAAGGAACACAGGCCTAGAATTCTGCCATCCTAATTTTTAGGACACACACCAGCAATGTGTACTATATCAGTGGTATTGTGGGTTCATTAGGCAGTTACTGACAATGTTCCCTAAATGGGGGAAATGTATCTTATAATCTAGAAAGCTGACATAAAACAGTTAAGAACAAAATGGATATTAATAGTATTCCAATATAGAAATCCTCCTATAATTAGGAAAAATATTTCAATCTGTGCAGAGATCCAATATTTTAACATTGTTAGATTCAGCAAGCATCATTCTTTTCTTTCTAAAATATTTCTGAAATACTTTGATATAAGATGTTAAGAATTTCGAGAAAACTATTAAAGAAGCTGATCTAACAACATAGGGGCAAATCAGTGTTGGGAATCAACCCTATAGATTTATGTAAAGTTTAGGATGAAATAAAAATTACTGGAGAAAAGTTTTAAATGGTACTGATTTTAATATATTTTCTGTCCCCATGTATTAAAAGATGTACACATCTTTCAAAAATAACTACACTAAGACAAATGCATAATTTAAATGTTTGTTTGCCTTCTTAATTGCTGGTCATTTTTAACAGTTTGCCAATGTCTACACAATGTTTATTTGGTAACAAGATTTCTCTTCCATTTAGTGATTTCAATGAAACTTTCATATAGGCGTCGTCAGACTTAGTCTTTAAGAGTCTCAGATGAACTGATGGATTAGTCACTATCACACTCTCATAATTTCGACCAGTTTGTCCTATTTTAGTTGCATTTGTTCCTCTTTTTCTAGTGCATGGAATAATTTGAACAGTGTGGATGATCTCTTAGGAAAGGTTAAGGCAAGCACCCTGAGGCAGCTCATGTTAATGTTAATATAAATGACACACATGGCCCTGTAGGGACTGCGTAAGCAAAAACCATCCCATACAGGTGAAACTAGATGAGATTTTTTTTTTTCTTTGAATACACATTCATGTGTAATGTGGGAAGAAAAAAATTTTTAACCTAATATTAAACCAGGTATTTATAGTCTCTGTCTTCTAGAAACCCTAAGAATCACAAACCTCACCTGTTTAAATTTGTGCTGGCCATCCTAGTAGAGAAGGCACAGCCTGGGGTTAAGTGTAGTGGGATTATTTATTTGAACACCTGAACTCCATAACCTCCCATTGTCCTGGGCGTTTATTACTAAAGAAGACCTGACTTTGAGTTAAAGAAAGACCACAGCAAGACTGGTTCAAGATTGCAGGCCAAGCGTGTACACCATCTCCCTTCCTATCTTAACTCCTTTGAAATGGCAGAGAATACTTTTCTTTGAAAAAATATATCAAGAACAGTGCCAGAAAATGAGAACTATTACCATGAGTGGGCTAACATTTTTTGAGAAATTCCTAGAAGACAGAAAGCAGATGGGATCAATAAATGGAGTAGAAAATCCATGGAGTATTTGCAGGAAACAAGTAGGTAGGCGTGCTGGGAAGAAGGGAGGGGTCAGGGGAAGGCCTGGGGCAATGGACTGAATTGAATGGACTGACTGCCCTAGGCTCTGCTGGGTTTCTAGCCACAGGCTCTCCACTTTTCCTTGAATTCACTGATTAACTGACTGTGCCACGTCTGCCTCCCTGACAATCAAGTGGATGTGGGTGCTGGGGTTCAAGAGCCACAAGGAGGTCCCAGATGGCCAGCATTCCCAGGGAAGAGAGAAGCATCACAGAGGAAAGTCAGCCATAGAATCCCCGAGTGTAGAACATTTCATTCTTGTCCCATATCACTAGGGGCAATCCTCATAATCAGACTTTACTGTGTACTTTTTTGAGGTTTGGATAGCACAGAATGAGACTATGTTCCTTTGTGACTTCTGGAATTAAAAATGCTCCAATTCTTAGAGCCCAGCCTGGTGTGTTCTAATCCCCGCTCACTTTCTTCCCCCTTCCACTCCCTAGGTCTCATTTACCAGTCAGGGTTCCGCCCCCTCCCACAAATGTATACCTTCTTGAACTGGACCTTGCTAAACCAGCGAGAGTTGACCATCCTACGGGATCCTAGTCTGTGCAAAAATAGATCCTTACCTTTCCTGCTCAAATATTTTAAGTTACTTTCTACTTCAAGAAGGTAGACCTGTGAAGGGAGATTAAGAACATCAGACCAGGCTATCTAAGTGTTAGAGACAGCACAAGGCCAGAAGTGGTTACAGCTACAGCTTGCAAACAATATGGATCTGGCCCTAGGTCTCTAAGTCCTGAACTTTCTATTTCTTTTTCATATTCCCAGGTGGTACCTTGTACATTCCATGTTTATAACTTGGATCTCACAGTGTTCATTTCAGGCTCCTTACCTCCACCGCAGAGGCTCTGCTTAATCTGGTAACTGATTGAACTGCTTATGTGTTGTGAAGGTCTGAATGGAAACAGAGCAACAAGTGGAATGACTGCAGCCATTTCCAGACGTTTCAGCGTAGTGGGGCACCGCATCTTCAGACACCGCTACGGCCTGACAGTGCACAGATGCCCCTTTGATCATACGAATGCCCCTGTTGTTGCGTTGTACGCTCTGCATGTGCAGCTCTGTTTTCCTTTTGAACTCACGCTTTATCCTCCATTCCTTTGTCTCGTTTTGACAAATTTCAGAATCAGTGTCTTTAGCATATCAATGATGTCTAAAAACAACATTAGCAGCAGAAAATTCTCTTTGAATGAAATTTGGTATGAACGTCCACTATGGGAAATACTTAGAAGCCCACTGCACAGTCTCTTCACTCACTCCCACCACCCCGCCACTCTGGGCAACTTCATGGAGCCCTCACACTCAGAGACACTTGGGTTGACATCCTCTGATCTCCCCATCCCCAGTAAAGGCAACCCAATGAAGTTCATTGAGGGAACACTAGTTCTTTTTTTGAGGTGGTAAAGGTAAAGCTTTTCATTGTGAATGTCATTAATTTAAGTGAATATTTTACATTTAAAAAACTTCAAGTATATGTTACCACTTAAGAATTAATAAAAGTAAGGTCATGCTGCATTTCTTGATTTCTTTAATATTTCAATAATCTATTAAACAAGTATTTTCAAGTACCTACATTTGTCAGACATGGCTCTAGGCACTGGGCACTGAAGAAAAGTTAGAGTTGTCTGCACTTGAAGCTCTGGTATCTATTATACTGTGCCTACCATGGACTGACATTGAGCAGACAGTTTACCTTCTGAACCCTGCTTTGTCCACACCCTTTAAGAAACGAGTATAAACACAGCTTCCCCTACCTCTACACTCTTTACCTAAGACTTAACATTTATATCCTCTAAAATCATGATGCTGAGTTATTTTCCATCCACTTACATGGTAGGATGTTGTACACCCTTGTACCTGAGGGTGCTCCTGTCTGGAGCAGAGAGCAGAAGTTATTAGCATGAAGACATACTCTGTTTAGCAAAGGAAGTCTCAACTCAGGAAGACTGAGAGCCAAGTAGCAAACTGTAATGCATTCTAACTCTAAAACAATGGACCACGCTCCTAACTCTTTGTTGTAGCCCAAGGAAAGGAGATCGGATTTCAGTCAACTCTGCTTTCCTATCAGATGCAACCTGAATGGGTAGAGTTTGGATCTCTGATGCAACTCTTTAGTGAGACTAGGACAAATTTTTTGTGTCAAATAGGTACTTTTTGTTTGGTTCTAAGCTCAGCAATACCATGTCCCTTGAATTATGAATGCATATGTATTTACCAATTTATTTCCTTTATTTTCTTGAATCTTAAGGCAGAATTGAACTGATTCTTTACATTGTTTCCTTTAAAGTAGTGAAAACACATCTTTGGTATTTCAACAATGAATTTGGTTGCAGATTGAGAATAGGAAAAATAAAGTCAAATTACTTCTTGCTAATTTTAAGTCATGAAATTTTTTCATCTCACAATAGAAATATATGGGATCAAAGGAGCTAGGCAAAGGCGTGGTTAGACTTTTTCTATTTCTGAATGTGTGAATGTGTTTCTTCCATCTGACTCTGTCTTATGCTCAACTTTGCGATGACATTGTTGCATTTATCATTCTGCTCCCTCACTAACTTGTAAAATGCAGAATCATGGATTTGTCTTCGACTATATGCACAGCATAACGCTATTGTTAGGTCAAACTTCATCTAATGCAGATAAAATCCCAAGTATGTGAGAGGCTCCAGTGGTGTTCCTTGGGTTTAATAGAGTACATGTGAAGTGAAATGGGAGAGGGGCTCTGGAATTCAGATGGGAACTATGAATTTGAAATGTTTGCTTCTAGCTGCTTTTTGAAAACTAATGAGCACTCTTCCAACTAAAAATATTTTGTATAATAAGCCTTAAATTCACAAGAAAAGCAGAGCCAGTGATAAGGTAGACAAAACTCCAATAAAACATTACTAATAAGGAATTATCAGTTTACAGTGTTACATTTCCGTGGTGAGATTAAAGCACATACTGTGAATTTATATTAAAGACATCGTTGGGAATATTTCAGTCAGAATGCTTTAACCTTGGGATCAGGTTTGAAGGAGTATCAGATGTAAGGTGACATAAGCAGCAATAACTAACTCCACGTAGGCCTACTTTGAAAGCTCAATAGAACCATAAACAAAAGCACAGCTGGTGTGGTGGTATTATAAAATCACAAAGAAAAATATCCGTCTTCCTGACTCTTTGCTCCACTCATCCTCTAGCCTTCCTCATCTCCTGTTATAAAGATTAAGCACACACCTCCCACTTCCTCATTTTTCCCTTCTTGTTTTCTGACCATTCAAAGAACCCTGCCATCAGTCTGACTTATTTCAAAATACCTGACTACAAAATTAAATCCACTCCATTTCCATCCCCTCATTAACTCCTATTTCTTCGGCACAGCTGGATCTCATGCAATCCTTTGAGAAATATTAACAAATAAACTGGCTTTAAAATTTTCATACAGAAAAACTAGCTTTAACAATTTCATTCCTTACAAAGGACAATTTTTAGTTCTCTATATCTCAAGATGTGTAGAATAAGGTTCTTGCAATTGAGGGGTTAATATCATAATTTCACATATTATTTTTGTTTGTATTTTATAAAAGAACATATGTACCTATAAGTGGTGGAATTGCTCCCAATATTAGCAGATTAAAGAAACTGATTCAGGGCCGGCCCAGTGGCTTAGCGGTTAAGTGCGCGCGCTCCGCTGCTGGCGGCTTGGGTTCGGATCCCTGGGCGCGCACCGACAAGCTGCTTCTCCGGCCATGCTGAGGCCGCATCCCACGTACAGCAGCTGGAGGGAAGTGAAACTATGATGTACAACTATCTACTGGGGCTTTGGGGGAAAAAAATAAATAAATAAAATTATTAAAAAAAAAAAGAAACTGATTCAGTTTCGAGAAGGATATCTTTCAAACATTAGTAAAATTACAGCTGAGAACAAGTAGTTGTGACTGGGATGGGTGAGGTGGAAGGACATAAACCATATTCTGGAGTGAGAGAAAAATCACTTCCATTTATTTATTCGTATCCAGAAATATGTTTTCTTGCAAGGAGTTTTGAGACTTACATACTTTTATTTTGACATATTTATAGAGCATTTTATATGAACAATCTCAATACCAGTCACTAGGTGGGAAACACAGATAACTATGACTTCAATACAAAAGAAAAAACCGAGTAAAAGGAGTAGAGAGATCCAGAAACAATCTTTTCTGGCTTCCCAACACTATCTGGATAGGGCACCTGACAGCTAGAGGCAATGGATTCAAAAAACCCTGTCCCCTCTGTCCTCCTGGTTAGCAGAGCTGGCTGACTTAGACTTCTCTCCCCAGTGCAATCTTTGTCTCGTGCCCTGGGGATTCCTGGGGTGCTCTCAGTAACAGAGCTGCATTCTTCATTCTAGCCCAGGCCTGGTGCTCTCTCTTTCAAGGGCTCTCTGACTCACTGGCACAGTATGGCTCCAGTTGCTCTAGATCTTCTCTCATCAAACATTTTTGGATATAAAATTAACAATAGTGGTTTGGAGAGGATAAGTTAGGAAAGAATTGTTAGGTATTGGCCTCTGGGTCCTAAAGTATGAACTAAATTGAATTCTGCTCTTCAAGAAACTATGCTCAGGCTCTCTAGTTTGTCGTGTAACATTTCACAGAACAATGCCAACTGCTCAAAACTTGACAGGAAAAAGGAAATGAGAGAGAGAGAGAGAGAGAAGTACTAGCAGTCATAAAAATACAGTTTTTGCCCACATGTTTAATAACAC
This sequence comes from Ceratotherium simum simum, assembly GCF_057802395.1. Lineage (NCBI taxonomy): Eukaryota > Metazoa > Chordata > Mammalia > Perissodactyla > Rhinocerotidae > Ceratotherium > Ceratotherium simum. Next base: position 26,052,375 of record NC_141907.1, on the reverse strand, counting down.
CAAAGAATTTAAACTTATTCCAGAAGAAATGTTAATTTTTTGATTAATGAAATGACCTATTTGAATAGACTTACTTGATAGTCTTTCAGGTCTTCTGGGGTAACTAATTGAGCGAGGTTGCATGCATCTGTCAGCCTAGTTATATGGGAAGGAAGAAAGGAGATGGCAAATTAAGGGAGGCTACTGCATAGGCAATGTTGATACAAGTTCATACAAACTGTTTTGGGAAATAATTTGCAAGGCTCAAATTGCAAATGCTCAAATATATATGGTCAGAATTATGTAAAAGCCATCTGTACTTTAGTTACTCTACCTAATTAAATTTTGTTAGACTTACTGGTGACCTAGATGCTGGTATACTGTCATGTGTAACTTACAATTTTTATAAATATATTCCTGCATCCAAAAAAATTGCTGCCTTTACTGAAACTATGAGAGAGATTTAAGGACAGACAGAAAAATTGTCTTCCTTACCTTTGGTTTCATAGATCCAGGGATGGTAGGCATCAGCTTGTGTGAATCATCACGATTTCAAGAAATTGCCTGCAATCTCCTGACATTTCTTCTGCCTGATTTTAATACCCCTGCTTACCTATTTCAAAAATGAAGCAACGAGTAGGAATTCTAATCCTGAACTCTCTCTGTTTTCCTGCATAATATATTCAGCTTTTTTGAGAAAATCATACCTTTATTTCAATGAGTGAAAAGGCCTGTACAGACAGACATTTCATTAAATCACAAAACAACCTGTGGCAAAACTACAGGGTAGTATTATTATCTTCAATTTCTAGATGGAAAAGTGAGGGACAGTAAGAGTTGAGTTATTTTCTTGGGAGTACCTAGCTGCTGACTACCAAGCTGGCTTTTCAGGCTGTATCCTCTACTCTTTGCCCATACACCAGGCCTGCTTGAGTCTGCCAGTCTAATATGCTACACACCTTCATGTTGGAAGCATCCATATTGTTTATATATTGCTGGCCAAGTATTTATTCATCAAGTAAATTACAATTTGAAACGACTGCTTAGCTTATAATGTTTCCTCCAGTGACTATTCTTGTCCAGTCTCCTAGAGATGAGTAACTGAAAAACTCCTAGACTAAATTAAACCAATTAGATGCTATACCCTTTAGTAATTTGAAACATGAACATAAAGAAATATGCATCAAAATTATGTTGACACTGACTCGTAAAATGAGAATGCCCTAGAGCAAAAGAAGGTAGACGTACTTGTACAGTGGAATACCTGGGGGATCCCTGGTCTGTAGCCTTCCTGCAGTTTTTTGTTCAACTGTTCTATTGATCTATGATCTACCATAATTTCCACCCACCATTTTTCCTTGAAAGGCATATAACCCAAAGAAAGTTAAAATTCAATATAGTTTGTGGCTCTCTTTTTATAAAACCATTCTATTTATTGACGTCTTAAGTAAAATTTTAAAAAATCTTCTTATCAAATAATTACTAATATTGCCAAATGATGTTGCCTCTATCTTCACCAAACTTTGTTGATTGCTTATTCTTGGGTGTTCTCACATCGTTAAATCTTCTTCCTCTAAGTCATAAATATGCTACCTTTCATCTAAAGAAATAGTCACTCAACAGCATGTGTTGTACAATGTCCATTGTAGCTTGAACTTGTTTTTCTATTTATTGATTTGTCAGAAAAATTAAACTAAAAATAGATAAACATCTTATACCTACAAAATTTAAGTACAATTTTGATGAAAAAATTTCAACACTAGAAATGTACAACTGTTAACACTTAATAAATTAATCTCCTAAATGTAAAAGAAAGTAGGATAAAATAAATATATTTTTCTCAAAATGCTTAGAAAGAGCAGAGTAATACAAAAAGGACAATGAGTTAAGTAGCCTTGATTCAGTATCTGAGTCTGTCACTATGTCCCTTTACTGTCACTTCTTTAGAGCACAAGCTCCTGTCAAACAGTGAGGATGAGAGATTAAGAATACTGGGGCAGGGGAATTATGAGGAGACTTAGATTAAATCCTCTGGCCATAGGATCCTTAGGAATGTTTTGAAAGACTACAAGGACATGTGTGAATCTAACGTCTGTATTTAACATAGTGACAGAACATAAGGCTGATAAATATTTTTATATGTAGATACTATAATCATTATGTATCATTATTGCTATTTTCAAAGGCAATTACGAAGAAGTTTTGAGGAAAAGTATATATATAATTACCAATCATTAAAAGTGATTAATCAGAAAAGATGTAATTGATATGATAAACATATGTTTAGAAAACCCCATACAGGAGAGAAGTCAAGATGGCGGCATAGGCAGACTCTGAACTCACCTTCTCCCACAGACACAGCCAATTTACAACTACTCGTGGCAAAATTACCTCTGAGACAAAACTGAAAATTGGATAAGAGGAAGTCCTGCAACAAACGAAAATCCTAATTGAGGTGGAAGAAGCAGAAATTTCCTTCTGGAAAGAAAAATGCCGGCTCCACAAGCCGCCAGCTTCACGGCCACCCGGGAGCAGCCGAAAGGTACACAGCCCTCCCTGGAGGCGTGGGGCCCTGAGCCAGGGGAGCACTCCTGCTATAGGATTTTTTGGACCCAGCACAATTGAGACAAGTGGCATAATATCTGACTTTGCTTGCTACTAAAATGTTGGGGAGTACCCCCAGAAAAGCTGGTTCACGCAGAAATTAAAACTGGCTTTTAAAGGACCTTCGCACAAATTCACCCATTTCAGACAACCACCTAAAATCACCAGAAAGAAAAGTGCACAGTGCTTTGGTGAAAAGAGACTCACCTGATAGGCTCTGAGTGCATCTCGGTGAGAGGTGAGACCTCTCCAGGGACTGGGACATTGGCGGCGGCCATTGTTGGGGACTAGCATGGGCATGCTGACACAGACGCCATTGGAGTTCTCCCTGGGGCCTGCTAGCCCAAGTCTGCCCCACCCGTTAGAGCACCGATTTAATCCAGCTCAGTCAGGGCAGGCAGCCCACCCTAGAGACTGGCCTCACCCAACAACAAGCCCTCAGGCAACTTGTGGGCCTGCTAAGTGAGCTGCCTGGATTCTCCACAGACTGGCAAGTGGATCCAAGGAGCAGGTGGAGACTGTGGGGCAGTAGTGGAGTGTGTTTGACTCCGCCTTGGAGATATTGGGTCCATATCAGGCAGGTGGAGCACACACACAGGGTAGGAGTGTGTTGACTGTGTGTGTGGACCTGTGGGTGGCGGGGCTTTTCAGCTGCAGAAGACTTGTGCTTCTCAAAGACCCACATAGGGGGTTTGCCCCTCCTTCCAAAGCCTGAAACAATTGGGTGCTCCCTTGCCTGAGGCAGGCCCCACTCAGCTGCAATCCTCAGAGAGCTGACAAGAGACCTAAAGGCTGGAGGCTTATAGCAATTGCAAGCCCCCGAGCCTAACAACCTGCCATGCTGGAGGCCCACTCACTTAAAAGAAATACTACAACACAAATGTGCTATTAGAACTTGCAGCCAACAGTGCTGGGGTTCCCCACACCCGATAAAGAGACTGAAGGGCCCACAACAACTACAAGCAGCTGAGCATTACAACAGCTGGCCAGGGGCATAGCTCAGCCTCCCTGGACACCTACAGGGAGAGCAACCACACCACAACAAAAGGACACAAGTAGCCCACATAGGGCTCACCCCTGGAACATTCAGAACTGAGGGAAGCACACTGCAGGGCCTCATAAGGCATCACTAGTATAAGGTCACCTCTCCAAGAGCAAGAGATATAGCTGACCTACCTAATATATAGACACAAGCACAGGCAAAGAAGCAAAATGAGGAGGCAAAGGAATATGTTCCAAGTGAGAGAACAGGGCAAAACCCCAGAAAAGGAACTAAGTGAAACAGAAATGAGCAACCTACCTGACAGAGAGTTCAAACAAAGAGTGTTAAGGATACTCACCGATCTTGGGAGGAGAATGGATGAACTCAGTGAGAACGTCAACAAAGAAATGGAAGATATAAAAAAGAACCAACCAGAAATGAAGAATACAATACTGGAAATGAAAAATTCACTAGACGGACTCAAAAGCAGAGTAGAGGATACAGAAGAACAGATCTGCAAGCTGAGTGAACGACTAGAAGAAATCACCCAAGCTGAACAGGTAAAAGAAAAAAGAATTAAAAAGAGTAAGGACAGTCTAAGGGATGTCTGGGACAACATCAAGTGCACTAACATACGTGTTATAAGTGTCCCAAAAGAAGAAGAGTGAGACAAAGGGGCAGAGAATCTATTTGAAGAAATAATAGGTGAAAACTTCTTTAACCTAAGGAAGGAAACGGACATCCAGGAACAGTAAGCACAGAGAGTACCAAACGAGATAAACCCAAAGAGGCACAAAACAAGACACATGATAATTAAAATGTCCAGAATTAAAGATAAAAAGAGAATCCTAAAAGCCGCAAGAGAAAGACAAGTTACATACAAAAGAAACCCCATAAGGCTATCAGCTGATTTCTCAGCAGAAACCTTACAGGCTAGAAGAGAGTGGCACAATATATTTAAAATGCTAAAAGGGAAAAACCTACAGCCAAGAATACTATACCTGGCAAGGTTATCATTCAAAATGGAAGGAGAGATAAGAAGTTTCCCAGACAAGCAAAAATTAAAGGAGTTTGTCACAAAGAAACCAGTACTACAAGAAATGCTAAAGGGACATATTTAAGGGGAAAAGAGAAGACCACAAATAGGAAAAATTATCTATTTCCATGATAAGATGATAATGGATACAAATGCACAAAAAAGGTTAGATATGATATCAAAAACATAAAATGTGGGGGGAGGAGAGTTACAAAGTAGGGCTTTCAGACAGAGGTAAAACTAAAGAGACCTTCAACTTAATATAGATTCTTATATACATAGGTTACTGTGTGTGGACCTCATGGTAATCACAAACCAGAGACCTATAATAAATACACAAAAAAAATTAGAGAAAGGAACCCAAACATAATACTAAAGAAAACCATCAAACCACAAAGGAAGAGAACAAGAGAATCAGAAAGGAACAGAGAAGGCCTACTAAAACATCAAGAAAAAGAAGTTAAAAACTAGTAGTAAGTACATAGTTATCAATAGCTACTTTAAACATCAACGGACTAAATGCTCCCATTAAAAGGCAGAGAGTGGCTGATTGGATAAAAAAACAAGACCCATATATATGCTGCATACAAGAGACACACTTCAGACCTAAGGACACTCACAAACTGAGAGTAAAGGGATGGAAAAAGATACTCCACGCAAATGGCAATGAAAAGAAAGCTGGGCTAGCAATACTCATATCAGACAAAATAGACTTTAAAACAAAAACTGTAAAAAGAGACAAAGAAGGGCATTACATAATGATCAAGGGAACAATCTAACAAGAGGGTATAACACTGGTAAATATCTATGCACCCAACATAGGAGCTCCTAAATATATAAAACAATTATTAACTGACATAAAAAGAGAAATAGACAGTAACACAATAATAGTAGGGGACTTGAACACTCCACTTACACCAACGGATAGATCATCCAAACAGAAGATCAGTAAGGAATCATTGGCCTTAAATGACACACTAGAACACATGGACCTAGTAGATATATACAGAACAATCCATCCAAAAACTGAAGAATACATGTTCTTTTCAAATGCACATGGAACATTATCCAGGATTGATCACATATTAGGCCACAAAAAAAATCTCCATGAATTTAAGAAGATTGAAATAATACCATGCACCTTTTATGACCACAACGGTGTGAAACTAGAAATCAACTATAGGAAGAAAATCAGAAAAGCCACTAATATGTGGAGATTAAACAAAATGCTACCGAACAACAATTGGGTCAAAGAAGAAATCAAAGGAGAAATCAAAAAATACCTGGAGACAAATGAATACAAAAATACCACATGCCAGAATTTATGGGACACAGCAGAAGCGGTTCTAGGAGAAAAGTTTATAGCAATACAGGCCTATCTCAACAATCAAGAAAAATCTCATATAAACAATCTAACAATGAACCTAAAGGAACTGGAAAAAGAAGAACAAACAAAGCCCACAACCAGTAGAAGAAGGGAAATAATAAAAATCAGAGCAGAAATAAATGAAACAGAGACTAAAAAAAAAAACAATAGAAAAAATTAATAAAACCAAGAGCTGGTTCTTTGAAAAGATAAACAAAATTGACAAACCTATACCTAGACTCACCAAGAAAAAAAGAGAGAAGGCTCAAATTATTAAAATCAGAAATGAAAGAGGAGAAATCACAACAGACACTTCAGAAATACAAAAAATTATAAGAGAATGCTATGAAAAGTTATATGCCAACAAATTCGACAATCTGGATGAAATGGATAAATTCTTAGAATCATTCATACAACCTTCCAAAACTGAATCAAGAAGAAATAGAGAATTTGACTAGACCAATCACCAGTGAGGAGACCGAAACAGTAATCAAAAACCTCCCCCAAAATAAAAGTCCAGGACCAGATGGCTTGCCTGGTGAATTCTACCAAACATTCAAAGAAGACTTAATACTTATCCTCTCAAACTCTTGCAAAAAAAAGAGGAGGGGGGGAAGCTCCCTAACTCATTCTACTAGGCCAACATTACCCTGATACCAAAACTGGACAAGGACAACACAAAAAAAGAAAATTACAGGCCAATATCACTGATGAACATCAATGCGAATTTCCTCAACAAAATACTAGCAAATCACATACAATACATTAAAAAGATTATACACCATGATCAGGTGGGATTTATTCCAGGGATACAGGGATGGTTCAACATTTGCAAATCAATGAACAAGATACACCACATTAATAAAATGAAGAATAAAAATCACATGATCATCTCAATAGATGCAGAGAAAGCATTTGACAAGATACAGCATCCATTTATGATAGAAACTCTGAATAAAATGGGTATAGATGGAAAGTACCTCAACATAATAAGAGCCATATATGACAAACCTACCGCTAATATCATTCTCAATGGTGAAAAACTGAAAGCTATCCCTCTAAGAAAAGGACCCAGACAAGGATGCCCACTCTCAGCAGTCCTATTTAACATAGTATTGGAAGTCCTAGCCAGAGCAATCAGGCAAGAAAAAGAAATAAAATTGATCCAAACTGGAAAAGAAGAAGTGAAACTGTCACTATTTGCAGATGATATAATTTTATACATAGAAAACCATAAGGAATCCACCAAAAAACTTTTAGAATTAATAAGCGAATACGGTAAAGTTGCAGGATACAAAGTCAACATACAAAAATCAGTTGCATTTCTATACACTAACAACAAAGTAGCAGAAAGAGAAATTAAGAATACAATTTCATTTATAATGGGAACAAAAAGAATAAAATATCTAGGAATAAATTTAACCAAAGAGGTGAAAGATCTGTACACTGAAAACTATAAAATATTGCTGAAAGAAATTAATGAAGACAGAAAGAAATGGAAAGATATTCTGTGCTCTTGGATTGGAAGAATTAACATAGTTAAGATGTCCATACTTCCTAAAGTAATCTATAGATTAAATAGAATCCCTATCAAAGTTCCAACAACATTTTTCACAGAAATAGAACAAAGAATCCTAAAATTTATATGGAACAACAAAAGACCCCAAATAGCCAAAGCAACCCTGAGAAAAAAGAACAAAGCTGGAGGTATCACACTCCCTGATTTCAAAATATACTATGAAGCTATAGTAATCAAAACAGCATGGTACTGGCACAAAAACAGACACACAGATCAATGGAATAGAATCGAAAGCCCAGAAATAAACCTACACATCTATGGACAGGTAATGTTCGACAAAGGAGTCAAGAGCATACAATGGAGAAAGGAAAGTCTCTTCAACAAATGGTGTTGGGAATCCTGGACAGCCACATGCAAAAAAATGAAAGTAGACCATTACCATACACCATGCACAGAAATTAACTCAAATGGATTAAAGACTTGAATGTAAGACCTGAAACTATGAAACTTCTGGAAGAAAACAGGCAGTACGCTCTTCGACATCGGTCTTAGCAACATATTTTCAAGCACCATGTCTGATGGGGCAAGAGAAACAATAGAAATAGTAAACAAATGGGACTACATCAAACTAAAAATGTTCTGCACTGCAAAGGAAACCATCAACAAAACGGAAAGACAACCTAACAATTGGGAGAAGATATTTGCAAACCATATATCTGATCAGGGGTTAATCTCCAAAGTATACAAAGAACTCATGCATCTCAACAACAAAAAAACTAACAACCAAATTAAAAATGGGCCAAAGTCCTGAACAGACATTTCTCCAAAGAAGATATACATATGGCCAACAGGAACATGAAAAGATGTTCAACATCCTTAACTATCAGGGAAATGCAAATCAAAACTACAATGAGATATCACCTCACGCCCGTCAGAATGGCTATAATTAACAAGACAGGAAACAACAAGTGTTGGAGAGGATGTGGAGAGAAGGGAACTCTCATACACTGCTGGTGGGAGTGCAAACTGGTGCAGCCACTATGGAAAACAATATGGAGATTCCTCAAAAAATTAAGGATAGAGGTACCATACGATCCAGCTATTCCACTGCTAAGTATCTACCCAAAGAACAAGAAAACACCAATGTGTAAAGGTACATGCACCCCTGTGTTCACTGCAGCGTTATTCACAATAGCTAAGACTTGGAAGCAACCTAAGTGCCCATCAAGGGACAAATGGATGAAGAAGATGTGGTATATATACACAATGGAATACTACTCAACTATAAGAAACGATGAACTCCAGCCATTTGTGACAACATGGATGGATGTTGTGGGTATTATGCAAAGGAAAATATGTCAGAGGGAGAAGGTCAAATATCATATTGTCTCACTCATGAAGTAGTAGATAATAACAACCACAAAGAAACACGTAGAGACAGAGATTGGATTGGTGGTTACCAGAGGGGGAGGGGGGAGGGAGGAAGGTAAAAGGGATAATTAGGCACATGGGTGTGGTGATGGATTGTAATTAGTATTTGTGTGGTGAACATGAGAACATGATGTTATCCATGCAAAAATAGAAGTATAATGATGAACACCTGAAATTTATACAATGTTATAAACCAATGTTACCACACACACACAAAAAAAGCCCATACAGATATACATATACATAAGTAAATAACACATAGATGAATTTGCATGAGACATTATGATCATGAACATTTTTTAAAGATGTCTCCCTGTTGCTGTTATTTGTCTATTCTATTTGCATTGGAAGGAGTAAATTAGTGGATATGCTGCAGTGAATTTTGTTGCGATGCAGAGATACAGAGGGTTTTGGTATAGCCTTTGCAATCAGTCAGGTGGAGCTCAAATGCAGGCTCTGCTGCCTACTAATGTCCTCATTCTCAATTTCTTTATTTGTAAAAAGGAGATAATAGCCGTGTCAAAGGGTTGTTGCTTGGATGAAATAAAATAAGTACATAATGGGCGTAGCACAGTTTAAGCCTTATTTATTATCATTACTGATCACTTGGAAAATTGGCCTACAACAACCAGTTTGGGAAGGAAGAGGTTTGGAGTTTTAGCATACCAGAGGAGTGACAGGTATTCCAGGCAGGGATAACTACACATACTATCCTATATGTCCTTATGTTTAACATATGGTTTTAAGGAGACTAACTCAAAATCATGCATAACGTGTTGATCTGAGTCAGTGAGAAGAATCTCCCCAGAAACTTTGACTGAAATACAATGAAATATTATATATGTAAAATGCTACTTCATTGAAGTATGAACTGTCACAAATGACTTAAGTTGCCTAAGAATATCCATGATTATCTTGTTTATTAAGCACCAATATTATTGCTTTACACAATAAAATTTTCATGTGACAAAGAATTCATTGTCATAATTGGTGGGAAAAATATACAATATTCATTTTGTTTTCATTGTCCTTTTGAAAGGAGAAGGAAACATTATACGGGGAAGAATACTCGATTAATACTTAAATGTGAAATATATTCTTTTTGTTGAAATCAGTTTACACTAAAGAACTGGGATAAATGTAATTTTTAGCCTTTAGTAATTTTTAAAATATTCTAGCTGGTTTTTGGTCATTTTGTCTTTTTGTATCTCCTTTCTACTTGAGTGCATATTTGTCATGCAAGGTGTTAATGCTGCAATCAAAATAAAAAAGAGAGAAAGAGAAGATTCCTACTTCTCAATGCTTGTGAATATGAGATTGACCTGCTATAACTTCTGGTTTCCAATATACAGTTACGTGGGTCAGACTATGGACTGACATGTGAACTCACTGTTCCCATAGGATATATAAAAATAGATGAAATGTCAATTTATCTGTGCATATATTGACCAATGTTTCTCGTAAATGTTAGTGTCAGTATACATTCCAATAATAATAAAAAAAGCAAGTTTGGGTTTTTTTTGAGAATAATAAACTACATTTCAATACTTTCCTCCTAATGCAATAAAGAGAAAAAGTCAACAATTGCTACTAAACTGGTTGATATAGATTCAAAATTATAATAAAATTGTGAATTTCTGACAGTTAATTAGCAGGCCTTTGTTGAATGCACGTTGTGTATAGGTAGTAAGATATCATGAATGATATGAAATATCATGAGGGGAACAAACAAAATAGAAAATTGCTTCACAGTTTTAAGTTTAATTTTCGAGTCCAAATTTTACTTGATATTTGGTAATACCATTGGATTTTAAATTATGTACATATATTTTTATCCTAATATGTTCTATTTATTTGTGGTGTGATCTTAAATAAATTAATCTCTCTAAATATAAGATTCTTCATCTATAAAATGGCAATAATGATGAAGATAGACATACATATCTTGTGTTTTTATGATGAGAGGTTAGTGAAGTAATTTATGTACAGTGTTTAGAACACTGCCTCATACACAGTAAGTATTAAGTCAAAAGCAGGTGTTTTTTATTACAAAATCTTAGCAGTTATTTGGTGGTATATATTTTAATAAATAGGCACTATTTAAATGACTATTTTTTGCTGATATGCTGAACTTGAAATATGCACAAAATGAAAGAGCATCACCACATATTTAATCACATATTATTCTTTATTCTAAGAGAAACTTTCTTTCTCTAATTTTGTGAAAACTGTTATAAATATTCTATAAAGACTTAAACCCGTCAAAGTATCTTTACTTTCTTTTCCCTTGTTATCAATTAAATTCCTTACATGGTCTTACTTGACACAGTCTTAAGGTTTATACCTCTAGGGAATATTTGCATGGAAAAAACCTCATAGTTTCCATCAGGAAAATAGTAGCAAATCAAATCCAATAATATGTAAAAACAATTATACACTCTGAGTAGTTTATCCCACATATGCAAGGATGGTTCAACATTCAAAAATCAATTAATGTAATCCATCACATAAACAGGCTAAGTAAGGATTATCACATGATCATATTAATAGAGGCAGAAAAAGCATTTGACAAAATCCAACACTCGTTCATGGTAAAAACTCTCAGAAAACCAAATATAGACGGGAACTTCCTCAACTTGATAAAGAATATCTACAGCTAACATCGTACTTAGTGAAAAACTTGAAGCTTTCTCACTAAGATCAAGTACAAGGCAAAGATGTCCCATCTCACCACTCCTTTTCAACATTGTGCTGGAAGTTTTAAATAAAGTAATAAGACAGGAAAAGGAAACGAAACGCATACAGATTGGGAAGGATGAATAAAAACTGTCTGCTTTCAGATGACATGATCATCCATGTAGAAAATCCAAAAGTATTAACCAAAAAAAAACCCCTCCCAGAACTAATAGGTGATTATAGCAAGGTTGCAGGATACAAGATTAATATACAAAAGTCAATCACTTTTCTTACATACCAGCAATGAACAAATGGAATTTGATTAAAAACAAAATTTACATTAGCACCCCCCCAAAAACATAATACTTAAGTATAAATCTAAAAAAATTTATACAAGATCTTTATGAGGAAAAATACAAAACTCTGATGAATGAAATCATAGAAGAACTAAATAAATGGAGAGATATTCTATGTTCATGGATAGGAAGACTTGCTATTGTAAAGATGTTAGTTCTTACCAACTTGATCTATAGATTCAATACAATCCCAGTCAAATCCCAGAAAGTTATTTTGTGAACAACGACAAACTGATTCTAAAGTTTGTACGGTGAGACCAAAGGCTCAGAATAGACAATACGATATTTAAGGTGAAGAACAAATTTGGAGGATTGACACTACCCAACATCAAGACTTACTATAAAGCTACAGTAATCAAGACAGTGTGGTATGGGTGAAAGAACAGACAAATAGAACAATGGTACAGAATAGAAGCCCAGAAATAGAACCTCATTAATATAGTCAACTGATCTTTGACAAAGGAGCCAAGGAACTACAACAGAGCAAAGATCGTCTTTTCAACAAATAAGACTGGAACAATTGGATATCTACATGTGAAAAAAAATAATGAATCTAGACACAGACCTTACATCCTTCAGAAAAATTAACTCAAAGTGGATCATAGATCTAAATGAAAAATGCAAAATTACACAACTCCTAGAAGATAACATAGGAGAAACTCTAGATGACCTTCAGTATGAAAATGACTTTTTGATACAACACAAAAGACATGATCCATGAAAGAAATAATTGATAAGCTGCACCTCATTAATGTCAAAAACTTCTGGTCTGTGAAAGACAATGTCAAGAGAATGGCAAAAACAAGCCACAGACTGGGAGAAAATATTTGCAAAAGATACATTTGTACAGAACTGTTACCCATGATATACAAAGAACTCTTAAAATTCAACATTAAGAAAACAATCAACTCAATTTAAAAAGGGGGCAAATATTTTAACAGATGCTTTAAAAACTTTAACCTCAGTTAAGAAGATTTACAGATGGAAAATAAACATATGAAAAGATGCTCCACATCATGTCAGTTGGGAAATGCAAATTGAAACAACAATGAGATACCACTACATACCTACTAGAAATCTGACCAAACTCTGGAACACTGGCATCATCAAATGCTGGCAAGGATGTGGAGCAACAGAAGCTCTCAATAACTGCTGGTTGGAATACAAAATGGTAGAGCGACTTTGGAGGACAGGTTGGTAGTTTCTTACAAAACTAAACATACTCTTACCATATGGTCCAGTAGTTGTGCTGCCTGGCATTTACCCAAAGGAGTTAAAAACTTATATCTACACAAAAACCTGCTCACGATTGTTTATAACAGCTTTATTCATAATTGTCAAAATTTGGAAGTAACTGAGACGTCCTTCAGTAGATAAATGTATAAACCGTAGTACATCCAAACAATGAAATATTATTCAGTGCTAAAAAGAAATGAGTTATTAGGCCATGAAAAGACATGGAAGAAGCTTAAATGTATATTACTAAGTGAAAGAAGCCAATCTGAAAATGCTAATACTGTGTGATTCCAACTATATAATGTTATGGAAAAGGCAAAACTATGGAGAAAGTAAAAAGATTAGTGGTTGCCAGGGACTGGGATTGAAAAGGGATGAATAGTTGAACACAGAATTTTTAGGGCAGTGAAAATATTCTGTATGATACCATAGTGATGGATACACGTTATTATACATTTATCCAAGCCCATAGAATGTACAACACCAAGAGTGAACTGTAAAGTCAACCATGGACTTTGGGTGATTACAATGTGTCAATGTAGGTTTATTAATTGTAACCAACATCCCATTCTGGTGGGTAATGCGATAATAAGGTTGGCCATACATACGTGGGGGCAAGGAGTATATGGGAAATATCCGTACCTTCCTCTCAATTTTTCTGTGAACCTAAAACTGCTCTAAAAATATAAAGTCTTAAAATGTGTTTTATTTTAAGAAAACTCATCACTTAAATGAATGGCAGATACTTTTGTTCTATAAACATTGCTCAATAGCAGTCAAAATATGTAGCAGAGAAAGTTGCCCACTCTGGGTTTTTTTAAAACTTGCTTGGACTGGGACAGAAACCTATAGTTATTTTGCCATCATCCCTTTCACAAGCCCGACAGAAATGAAGCTATCATATTCAGTCATGCCAGCGAACACAGAAGAAACTGTAGAGTGACGTTATCTTTGTTGGTGGGCAATTTCATAAATCTTGTTTCTACTTGATGTCAAGTTTTTGGCATTAAAGTTAACAAAATTATGGCCCAATGAAGATGTACTCGCAGCTTTGAGAGTAAAGCTATGGCTTTTTTCCTTACTTTGGAAGAACTCTGAGGTTTAAGAGAAAAAAAAATAACCTTTGATTTACTTCATAATTCAAAGAATGTAAATTCAACTCTAAATCAGGTACATAGACACTTTCCCTCTCCCCGACATATACCTATATACACATACCACATTTATTGTAGTGGTTAAAACTGAGTTATTTTTGCCCCCTGTGTAATGCAACAAGGATTTCTTTATTTTGCTAACTTTGTTAATTTGTGATTAATGCATTCCAAGGTGTGTCAACTGAAAAACGTCAATCTGGGGTTTGAGATTATTTTAACATAATTCCTCATTTAATAATTCCTATAAGAAAATTGAATTGACACGCAGTTCAAAAGTACCATACTCACCATATTTAAATGACTCTGTGATGAACTATCAACATTCACCGATTATTCTTCTAAATGTTTTCAATCAATTAATTTTCCAGCAGTTGAAAAGAAGGGAACTACATAGCCAGTACATTCCCCTTTTGAGCGTGTGTGTTTTATCCATGTACTGTGAGAGTAAATTACTGTATATTGAAATATTTACCCCTTTTGTTTATAAGTTTTTCAGTGTAATCATATTCTTTTCATTAGAGATTAGTAGATTAAACCTTGGTATATTGTAATGTGAGAAAGGCTGGATGTTTCATGTTTTTTAATTCCAAGTAATATATAGACGTGACTTTTGTTCAAAATCTTCAAAAGGCACAACATGAAAAAAGACTATAATCAGTCGATTTTAGTACATATCTTTTTCCATTAACTTTTTTTGTTTTTGAAAGTTATATCAGAATATTTCACTATTTAGAGTAGATATGCTATTCTCATTATATGTAGTAATCAAAAATAACTGTTAATAGCATCAAATGTTTTAATGTGTTTCTTTGTGGAGAAATTAATCTCATTTTAAGTTAAAAAGAGTATTTTTTGCTTTGATGTATCTTTTATGTGTAGAACATTCCACAAGTTTCTTGGTCACAATGGGTGCTTATGTCTGAGTATTTAAAAAGAAGCTTAATTTAGAGTTAAAAATAATAGTACAACCAGTGGCAAAAATTAAAAAGAATGCAATAGTAAAATATAAGGATGGATGAGCATAAAAAGAAAATGAACTCAAAGTGAGATTACTTATTTACAAGGATTTCCTCTCACTAACTAGTCACATGACTATGATATGAGTTGCCATTTTATGGTTTTGTTTTGTTAAAACAAAAACCAGTTTATTTTTTTCCAGGAATAATGCTTCCAATTAGGATAAACTTCCACTGAGTACATAGAGACCATAACAATGTAAGCAACCACAACAATGATAAGACATTTATTTAGTGCTTATTCTCTCTCAAGTGCTCATATCTCACATAAACCTAATTACAAGCCAATGAGTTAGGTCTTATTATTAAATTCACTTCACACATGAAGAAACTGAGGCATAGAGGATTCCTAAATTGATCAAGACCACAGGATTTTAGCTTAGGGTTATCTGATTCTAGAGCCCATGCACTTAATCAGTCACTATTTATTACTTATGTTACTGTCAAAGAGTCCAGTTTTTCTAAGTGAATAATTAACTATGGATATAGATCAGAGCATTATTCCTTCAATTGTACTTTTTGATATCAACATTGAATATCTTTAACTTATGTACTCAAAGAAAATTAAACAGTAAACTATTAAAGGAATTAACATAATATTTTCTTATACATTATAATTTGGAGCAAAATTTAAAGAAATACAAATACTAGTTACAGCCCATCCATGCAATCCCTCATTAGTAAATATTCTAGTATTTCTATGGCAGTGTTTTGGTGTTGATTACATCTAACTTCTCCCAAACACTGTGGTTTTAAGATCCTAGAGGGAATCTGTGAAGTTCTTACATAACTACTATTTTTACTAGAAATTTTAAGGCCAGCAGTTTATCTTCTCTGTAGCTATACATAACTCAGAAACAATAGCTGTTTTAATAAAGAGAAAAGTTTTCTGCCAAATCAATAAATTCTTTGTAAGTTTATTTTCTTTCATTAGAGGAAAAGCAAGTGATGTGGTGGCATGTTGGCTAGATAGAGTCTTCTTTTTGAAGTCAGAACAATTTTTTAAAATTCCAATACAGTTTTTTAGCAAGCATCAGTTGTTCTAGCATTTAACAGTTTGGTCATCCTAATCTCTTATAATTAGATAACTAAATTTTAAATATATATTAATTATTTTTATTAAATGATTGTTGAGTCTATAGTTTCTCAGCCTTCCTTTTTGACCTAAAAAGGTGTGTAATAAAAAGACTTCTTCAAAGTAATTTGTAATGTCATATACTCTTTGTTTCAAAAGCTGTAAAATGGAAATATCTTCAACATAGAACTGTTGGTTATAAGAATAAAAATATATGTAAAAATACTTATTAAAATATTGATCACATTTATAAATGCATTATATTAGAGGCTGGTGAACTTTTTTCTATTATGAGCCAGAGTGTAAATATTTTAGGTTTTGCAGGCCAGACGGTCTTTGTTACAACTACGTAACTCTGTCATTGTATTAAGAAAACAATCATAGCACGTAAATAAATGTGACTATGTTCTAATAAAATTTTATTTAAAAAAATAGGCAGTGGATCCTGAATTATATTTTATACAGTAATTTTAACTTATTTTTATGATTAGTCACTCAATACTATGCTACATAATATGAGCACATAAGAAAATCTATAGAGGGTTCCAGACATAAGAAGGGCAAAAATTAAATTTTCTTATACCCATGTACAAACCAACACTGTTAGTAATTGCATTGTAAATTATGTGATGTAGATACTTTAGTGGTCAAGAGGGGAGAATGATGAGTGAGGATTTAAATATTGGAGACGGTCAGCCAGGATAGAAAATTTATTCAGATATTGAACAAAGAGAATGACTAGCCTCTATGTAATTTTATGCTTCTTTTCTGGTCCCAGTGCTTCCTTATATTTGCTGCTGTCTACAGCCCAGCTAACCTACTTACTATTCCCTCAACTTCTGGAATGATTCTTTGCCCCCTTGCCAGTGGTTCCCTTCCACATATTTAGGCTCATCTCTGTGCATTGACTTCATATCCATTTCTCAATTTCAGTATCAAAATATACATCCTACAGAAAGCACTTTCTTGTTTTTTCAAAGTATTCTTCTATGCTGAATACCTAGGCCATTTTGTACCATTCGTGTTGTATACATTAATATCACTTGTATTTCATCCCCATTCCCATACTAGTCTTTGAATTACTTGAGGGTCTAATTTATTTGTATAGTTTGATGTTGTCTGGCCACCAGACCAAAAATATTGAGACACAGAATAGTATATCTATCGAATTGAATTAAATGCCTTCCGTATAAATTGAAACAAAGGAGTACACTCTTATGCCCAGGGAATTAACAAGTGTTTGAAGGATAGTTCTACCAAGAGCTGAATAACCAGTCACTTACAGCTGTATCCAGTCTTTTAAATTAACCGTTTTAACCAGTATTTCCATTAGCCTGGACCAACATCACGACGGTAGTATCTGTCATGACCAACACCCTAAAGCATTTTTGCCTACTCTTTTCAATAGAGTTGTTAAAGTGTTAATTCTGTGGAAAAGATTGCTATTCAGTTATGTGAAGGTTTTCTGAGCTATCTAAATGTGAAAATACCTTAATCTATTGGAGCACTGACTTTTACCACCACAGGAAACTTTTTACTTGTCTAACTGCAAATGTTTTACAAATTTGGTAACTATGTTATTCTCTACTTTCCCAGTTTATGCTTTCTGGGTTGGAGAACTTTCAGCTTCAAACAAATGTTTGCGTATGGTATCTATGCTTCCCATATTTCACTGATATTTTTAAAACCCTATATGTGATCTTTGCATCCATGACCATCACAGAACACACATATATATAGTCAATATTAGTGCTGCTCGCTAAATGTTTTCAGTTGTCTGGCTTTCTTGAAAATAAGAATTCACTTCCTGCCCCGTTTGAGGGTGAGTGGGGTTTGTGACTGATTCTAGCCAAAGATTTGTGAACATAAGTGAAACATGGCACTTCTGGGCAAAATCATTTAATTTCCAGTGTGAGACTCCCCAAAACCCTATTTTCACCTTGGCACAATCACTAACCATAGTCAGTGTTTGTTCTTCTGTCAGTCTTGGTTTCTGAGTGACACAATTAGCAGAATTGTTGACCTATGGTGGACATGTAGAATGGGAAATATATAAATATTTCTTTCTTGAGCCACCAAGATTTTGGAATCGATTGTTACAGCATAACCTAATCTATCCTGAATAACACAGAAATCAGAACCAGAAGAGGGATGTTGCAAACCTAAACACATGGCAGTGTCTTAAGGATGGGTCATTTGAAGGTCAGGAAACTGAAAAATGGAAATCCATATTATGTAGTGGCAAAACATTTGGTTAAACAATCACCTGAGATAGTTGGAAAGTCAGAATATAAATTAATGATGTTGTAGTGTTCAGAAAATAGATCGGAGACCAGAATGATAGTAGCCAATGTTGGATGTGTTATCTACATTTGACAAGATACTACAATTAAGAAATGACTTCAGTAAATAATTAGGCCATTTGAAAGCAGGGGTAAAAGAGTATACAAAGATAGTTCAGAAATAGGGAAAATTTTAAGTTGAAAGTAGCTACTGCTTCTTAGACCTAAGAAGAGAAAAATCAAAATGAGGAATATTGTCAGCAAAAACATCAATTAAAGTCTACCTTGCAGGAGGATCAAATCAAATGGACAACCATTACACTGAATGTTAAAACCTCTGAAAGAATTAACGGTATTCTCAGAAAATCTTTTTTGTTGAAGAAACTGTTTAGGAAAAAGTCTAAAATGGTATAACATGTCCACTAAAGCTGATAAGCTCAAGTCATTTGTGATTAAGTCAAGATAAAGAGGGATGTCCCAAAAAGAGCTGTGATTGTAGTTATTGGCCCATGGAACTGACTGAAATCCAACTGTTAAGAAGTTAAGTTATTGAGAGAGTGGTACCAAAAGAACCATAACCAAAAGAACCATAAACTAGACTAAAAGAGATTATGACTATCCAAGTCTTAAAATGCCATTTCTCTGGAAGGGAATCAGGCTGAGAATGCTACTCAGCCTTCACTCAGGAGAATATATTTTTCCAATTTGAACTTCAGATGTGGGCAAGCATGATAACAAAGGGTAAAAATCTCTGAAAGAGGAGCGAAGAGCAGCAGAAAATACTAGACTACGGGATGCATTGAATCAGAGAATATTCAAAGAACATTCCTCACCATCAGGGTAAGGATACCTCAGAAAGTTTGCCCAGTGATGCTTTCAGAATTGCTATAGATTACTACATGCTGCTTCTCACAACTTCCTCTTTCTAAATGTGAGTATTGATTGCAGTTTATCAGAATTTGTTGTACCATTATAAATTGTGTTGTGGGGCAGATAACATATTTATCTGGTTCAAGACGAAACATTTCTGATTCTGAGGTAGAGAATTTCACACATCCCCTCCTTCAAAGATTGACATGCATCACCCAAAGATCCTCATCTTTTAGATTGATATTGTGATTAGTTAGTGCTTATGGGTTGTTTACTTTGAGAAGCGAGTAAGTCTATATTATATGCAGAAAGGCGAGTGAATCAGACATATGGTGATCACAGGGTAAATTATGGTCATTATAAGTGCTGTTTAACAAATGTTTCTGGTTCTTCCCCTTTAAGGCACCTTGTAGGATGCACTTTTTGCCCCTTTTCTAGGTAAATACAGCCAAGTGACTGTATATGCTTTTGAGTTGTAAGTGGAAGGGCTTATGTGTAACCTCCTTTGACTCTGGAATAGTGACCAATAAAATTTGAGATAGGGACCATAAGTCATAGTCGACTACGAGGAGCGTGAGGAGCAGAGTAGCTCGCCAAACCTCAATGGGGATGAATGACAAGAAATACAATTTTGTGGTTTTCAAGTCACTGAGATTTTTGGAGGCTATTACTACAGTGTAATTTGACGTATGTTGACTGATATAGCTTTTCCAAATAAAAAGTATAAACTCTTTCTTTCATAAATATACTTTTCTAGAAAGAACTAAAAATAGATTCTATACATAACTATAAACTATTTTAAGGACCTGACATTAAGAAAGAAAAAGCATGTTTTTATCAAGCTGATACAAAACTCTCTGTAATATAAAATGTCAATAGCACATATAAATTTAGTTTAAATATGAGTATATCTATTATTAATACCTCCTCAGTATAGACTGTAAATAATGGCACACAAAGAACAAAGGTGTCACATTGCACTTAGAAAGGAAGTCAGAGCACCGTAAGAATGAAGCTTATGATTGTTTCCACTCTGCTTGCATTTTTGGAACTAACCTAAGTCAGTCTGAAAATTGAACCAGTGTATTTTTAAAAATACATATCTGAAGCATCATCGCTGTTTTTTCCAGTGCTAGGCTGACAAAGAATGTTACCTCTGGAAGACTGTTATTTAACAGATTTCTCTTTGAAAGGGAGGAATATACAAACTGGCCAATATTTCTCCAGTGTCTCAGTAGAGCTAATAGCTCTACCATTAATAGTGCTGATTGTCAAATGAAAATCTTCATATCAAGATAAATTCTTTAACATTGAAACTTCCTCAAGATAATTGAATTCATGGCCTTCAAACTCAGAGATATTTCACAACAGCAATTTTTGTTCCCAGTTTTTGCTTTTGCTTTTTTCACTATTTTCCTATAGCCAAGAGAAGATAATGAAGGTAGGATTTTGACAGATTTTTACACCTATTCAACTAGATGTGTGGCAGCAAAATCAGTCTAGCAAGCGTCTTAAGGAGAATTGGTGGAAAAGAGAAACAGAGATATTCTGTAAAAAAACAAAAACATAATAAATTAGTTATGCACATATGTGGCGTCATGAGGACAAAGGTCATTGACTGGATGCATTTTGCTGTGTAGTCCCATTTTGCTGTGTCTTTATCTTTTCTTTTCTTTCTCCTTCATTCTGATTAAGGATACAAAAATGAGGTTTCAGTTTCTTCATATGAAAATAAAATATCTCATCTGTCTCAGAAATGGCCTTCTTACCTCTTCTGGAATGGCACTCCACTGTACCTCTAAAATTTAGATAAAGTTCAAGAATGCTAATAATTCTTAACCTAAAGGGTGAGTCCTAGTTATGGCAGAAAACTAGGAAGATACGAATGAGATCAGTTCATTAGTGGCTCATTTTCCGGCTGATCTGCTACTATCATTGCCACCATAACTAGTGTCAGCAACACAGTAATAAAGAGAAAATAAAGGAAAAGAAACTTGCGAGTCCTTCTGGCCCTGGTCCACATCCACATTTCTGTTCCATCACCTGTGCTGCCCCATCCTTGGCCTCTCCAGGTGTTCTCCAGGTAAATCCTTATTTTTCTCCATAGTTCTTCCATTTTTTATCCCAAATTCCAATCTGCATAGGCCCCTTTATTTTCAAAAGCTGACCTATTGGTATGATGTTGGCACATCTGAATTGAGGAGATTTTCTGTAATATTACTCTATACTACTCTTCCTTTTTTCCCATTTCCATACTGAAAAAAACTACGTATATTAGAAATCATGTATATCAGGTTCTCAAAGGAGCTTCTCGGCCTTTCCTTGCCTGTATCTCACTCTTCTTAACATAGGAAATAAACATGAATACAATAAGTTCACATTTTTATAAAAACTTCCTTCTAATCCTATTTCCCTACCGCTCATATTTGGAAAATAAAAACTCCTATGGAAACATAAATTTACGGAAATAACTTCATTTCCAGAATTATAGCTGACTATAACCAGCTATAATAATTGGTTAACTCTTCTGAAACAGCTAAAAATGCTGGATTATTATACATTTTTAAAATCTTTAATTTTATCAATTGCCAGGAAATTGAAATCTCAAGGCCAAAATCTAAGTGAATTCACAGAGGTAAGTAAACCGTAAAGCCAGCTTTCACTTTGAGGCTATTTGTCCAATTGTGTTCTTTAGCTTTAGTTTCCACATCCTTTTGAGAGAAAGATACAGGTGATAAAACTGAGGTTTCTCCTCAGCTAGAACCCCCTAAGGTGCTATATTATTGGCCTAAGAGTAAATAGAAAGAAACCCATCACTCACCAACTCCTTCATCCCTACCCCTGTGGGCAAGAGGAGGGAAATTTGACTGTCTGAGGCCCTCGTGCTAGTGATAGAGGGGGAAAAAACTCTTCTCGTGAGATGTCACAACCATAAGCCAAGTTTGAAATCAAATGCACACTGAGGGGATGACGTGAAAGGGAAAAAAAAAAAAAAAATCAAGGCAAAATTCTGTTTAAAATTATCCTGGGTTGTCAATGCCCCCAAGCCTGGAAGTAGGAAATATAAATCATCTTGAGTAGTAGAGGAAACTACTTCACCATCAGGTCTGAAATAATTCCCACTGGAAAAATTCCAGCGACTATGAGTTCATAACACGTGCAAGGACTGTTAATCCAGAACTTTGTAACTAGCAAAAAAAAAAAAAAACCAATAACACTTTCAATATCAGGAAGAAATGAGAGTAATATAGGACGTTTTCAGAAGGCAAACCCAAGAGTCGGCAAGAACAGACTTCATCAACAGGAAATTCTATAGTGTATAATTCAGGAAAAATTACATTAATTTCAATGAATGGTCTAAAAAATAAAATGATGAATAAGGATACTGGTAAGTATAAGGATATTTCAATTAACTCTATAAAATGATAATAATGCTTTGAGAGTTTATAAAACACAATAGAAATAACTCATGACAATAAAATTGTATATATTAGAGGTAGGGTGATTAAATTGTTCAAATATTCTTGAAACACCTGGAAGGAGGACAGTTGTTATAACTTTAGAGTTAATATAGTAAGCTGTCAGATTAAAATTTCTATAGTAACAGGTAAAAGAAAAGGAGTAAAATAAAGGGAGAAAAATGGAATAAGAGAGAAAAAATCAAAAACTTAATCTATCAAACCCAAAAAAAAAAAAAAAAATGCAAGGAAGGGTAAAAGAAAAAAGATGAGGTGAGTCAAATGATCAATGACATTAAATAATTCAAATGAGCACGATTTCACAAACACTAAATTGACAAAAATTAAAAACTACAATAATAGCCTGCTGTGGAGGTTATGAAGCAATGAGACCACTTACTGATTACATGCAGATGTGAGTATCAGTTGGTGTAACTCCTTTGGGAAACAATGTAGCATTAACTTATAAAATTGAAGTTCGCAAATACTCTTTAAATTAATAAGTCACAGTTTGAGTAGCTCTTACATGTATGCACCGCAAAACATGTATAAGAACATGCAATCCCACTATTTAGATGGAAATAACCTAGAAATAACCATCAAGAGTATAATGGGTAAGTAAAGAGTGATATAGTTAATCAAAAGAGTTTTATACATCTGTAAAATGAGTTAATCAGTGCTGCATTCAGCTACATGAATGAACAACAGAAACAGCATTGAGAGAAAAAGGCAAATCATTCCATTCCTATGAAGTCCGCAAAACTTCCCAAATTAGATATACTTTCTAGTGATACAAACCTAAGTTGTAAAACTCTAAAAAATAAGTAAAAATGATAAATCTAAAATTCAGTTAATGATTAATACTGAAGTAGAAAAAGATTGGGATGTGTATACAAGGTGATTTTGATGATACTATTCTCTTTTCTTTAAAATGAATTATATATTTTTATCTTTAAAATTTACTCCTACTTTATTAATATTTTTATATCTAATATTGAAGAAAAATGAAAAGTAAAAATTCATGTATAAATTAGAAGTTAGAGGTAAAGTTGATCTTAGGGAAAAGTTGTCTTGACTAGTAAAATCTGGGCCCCTGTTTATCCAGCCTGCCTCCAAAATGCTGTAAACATTTTTATATTAATCCAATCCTTCCTCCTGTGGCTTGCCAATCTTCCTTTTTTTTTTTTTTTTTTGGTGAGGAAGATCAGCTCTGAGCTAACATCCATGCTAATCCTCTTCTTTTTGCTGAGGAAGACTGGCTCTGAGCTAACATCTATTGCCAATCCTCCTCCTTTTTTTTCCCCAAAGCCCCAATGATAGTTGCATGTCATAGCTGCACATCCTTCTAGTTGCTGTATGTGGGATGCGGCCTCAGCATGGCAGGAGAAATGGTGTGTCAGTGTGCGCCCAGGATCTGAATCCGGGCCGCCAGTAGCGGAGCACGCGCACTTAATCGCTAAGCCATGGGGCCAGCCCGCCAACCTTCCTTTCTTTCTCTTTTTGGTTATTATGTCTTTTACCCATTTAGCTACCTAAGTATTTATTGATAGTGGCAAATATTCTAAGCACTCTAAGGCATATGCTGAAATGCTTTTTGATTTTTTTAAAATGCATTAACAAAGGAATGATGATTTTTTCCCATGTAATGCCAAAAGTGTAGTCACATCACAATTTTTCTGTAGTTTTATTTTCACATTGATTGTTTATGTTTCACATCTTGATTTCCTCTACAAAGATTTGATTCAGTCCTAGTTTTGGAATTAAAACCCAAGAATACTCTACTGGCTTTCAGTTATTTTTGCAGAAATGTTTTTCTCCCCACACTATAAATTTTGAGAGTTGAAGGATCAGGACTCCACATGCACTAAAATGCGCTGTAAACTTTTAAAGTGTTGTCTGTTTAGAGATTTTTTTTTTAAATGTATGCTGTGGCTGTTCAATACACCTCACATCTTTCAACTTTTGTCTTTGTTTTGAAAAATGAAAGATTAGCATTTATACTGTATCATCCAGTATGTAGCTGTTTTCATTTATCTTTATTCTTTTCTGACAGGCAAAAAACTCTGTGAGCATTTCACAAGAGACTCGCAGGCTTTATTCTTTTTGGCACATGAAGAAGTTGAAAGGAAACCACAGCACATCCAAAACTGTACCCTTAGGTCAGTGTGGAGCAAGTATAAAATGATTAATATCTGAATGTAGATGGTTTTAAAGCCAGACACTCTTGTTTTGTTGGTCTTTAGTCTAAGCAAAAATAAAACATTCAAACAATATAATCCGTATACTTTGGATGTCATGCTTTGTTGATAGAGTTGTTCTTCTTCATGTCCTGGCTATTTTATAAAATCTGCAAGTCAATTTTAAATGTTGGTTTTATATCTTACAAAAGCCCTTTGCACCTCATAAGCAGTTTTAAAATCCATTTGTGGAGATACTGTGAGAGATATTCAAGTATTATGGTGCTACGGTCGATTAGTCTCCCTCAGAATATTAAGGAAGACACGTCTGCTTACAATAAAACTGAAGTGATTGAAACTCAATATTAAGCTGAATTTAGCCCAATTTTGGAACACTGAGGCTATCCACATGACAGGAAACCACCAGATTCTCAAATACATATGTAAGAATATGTTGCAGAAGGGAAGAGCACAGTCTAGCATGACAAACACTAGAGGAAGATCAACAATGAAAGAGAAGAGAAAACACATTCAACAAATGGAAAAACTTAAACTCAAAAAAAAGCTTAATATAATAATCTGGACAGTTTTTTCAAACAAAGACTCAGAAAGACGAAGAAGGAATTACCTCCCTGAAATGATAAATGCAGATTGTGACACAAGAAAACTATGACAAAAGAAAAAAAAACAATAATAAGGTAAATTATAAAGAGTTCTTAAAAATAAAGTATCACATTTGACATAATTAAAAAATACGATTCAAATTAGCTCAACGGACACTATTAATGAGAGAATTGGTGACTATATGATCAGGCTGAGGAATCCTCCCAGAATGTAGTGCAAATACATGTACAGATAAAATCAAGAAACATCCAACACGGCAGAGTTGCAATATTTATCTACTAAGATTTTCGAAAGAAGAGTCAAGCATATGGGAAGAAAGATCAATAATTAAGAATTTTGTAGCACTGAAAAAGTCAAGATTTATCATGCAAGAAAACTCAAAATTCTAATAGCTACAAGAGTTAAAGACAAATTACCAACAATAGAATGAAAATGAGGCTACTGTATCATATTTTTATCAGAAATATTTGATACAGGAGAAATGAGAAAATATTTTCAAAGTGCTACAAAAAATTCTTTACACACAAAATTCCATATCCAGATAAATTATCCCTCAAGAACAAAGATATAATACAGACAGTTTTAGACTAATAAGAATATGTATAAGTAAATCATCGTTAAGAAAACCTATTTGAGAAAAGCTATCACGGCAAAAAGAAAAATGAAACACAGTATAGTAAAAGTGAAAATAAATAGTTAAAATACATTTTAAGTCCAAATGTTAATAATAAATTGTATATATGAATTATATATGTATGAATTTATAACTGATATCAATACATATACTGATAGATGACAGAAAGAGATATAAAATTATTCAAAGTCTGTTGACTTTCTAAGAGACAAGAAACCAAATCTGATTAATTCCAGAATATTTAAAAAAATAAAAGTTTGTGTGTATTAAAAATATGAGCAAACTCCTAGAAGAATAGAGCTGGAATCTATAATTTTCAAATCAAACAAAAAGAAAAGGTAAAAAGGAAAGATAACATGGTAAATATCCATTTTTATGGAAAGCTACCAATAAAAGAATGATTCATTCAAGAAGTGATGAGGACTGGTGTTCTTTGGTATCTTAGAACAATTCTAATCACAAGCAGAGAACAATTCTATTTTTTTAAAAAATTAGAGACTGTTAGACTTGAATCACTGTTAGTGACTCAAGGTTATGAAGAACCTGCTTCACTGAGTATTTTACTGATTCACAATTGAGGGAAATTCTACACTCTATTATAACACTTAAGAACCTCGTTTTTTTTTTCACTTGACAAATTAAAAGCAAAAAAGCTAAAACAACCTTGAAAATGGTCATTAGTCTCCACAGCAGAAGCACTATAGTTTTTTAAAACAAATATTTAGAAACAAATAGCTGGAAGCTAGAAATTTAAAAATTGTTCTTTATTTGTAAACTAGACTTAATGTTGTTCAAAAACTACACACGTGCAGCCAGTTTACATTCTTACAAGGATATTGCCCGTGATTTGTGTTTACGTAAAATCGCAAGGTATGGGTTTTCTGTATGAAAAATTGGAATCACCTCAATCGAGGCAAACACACCCATTGAACTACAATTTCTCAGGACATGGAGAGCTTCACAAGAATAAGATGATCGGTTTTAAAATCTGCGCTACTTCATTCAGTCTGAAATACTGCTTTGAACTTGGCATTTCTTATTCCGCTTATGATTAAACTAACTGGGCTACTGCAGAGCCATTTTAATCTTATTGTTCCTATTTAGAGCGACACGATCATTGGCTAGGAATTACCATTTTCTGCCATGTTATGTGAAAATTGTAAAGCTTCATATATCAAATCCGATGAGATATAATTATTGTTGGATGTAATTTCTTTCATTCATGCAAACACAATTTTTAACAACTTTATTAAGATATAATTCACATATCATATATCTTACCCATTTAAAGTGCACCATTCAATGGTTTTAGTACATTCACAGAGTTGTGCATCCATTAGCACAATCAATTTAGAACATTTTCTTCACTCTCTCCAAAAACCCAGCTCTGCTAGCTGTCATTCCCGAACCTCCCCTCTTTCTCAGCTTTAGACAGCCACTAATCTACTTTCTGTCTCTATAGATTTTCCTACTGTGGACATTTCATATAAATGGAGTTATACAATACATGGTTCTCTGTGACTGGCTTTTTTTCACTAAGAATAATATTTTCAAGGTTCATCTATGTTGTAGCACATATCAGTACTTCATTTCTTTTTATTGCCAAATAGTAGTTCATTGTATGAATATATCATATTTTATTTATCGTTTCATTGGTTGATAGAACTTGATTTGTTTTCACTTTTTGGCTTATGAATAACACTGCTATGAATATCTATGTGCGAGTTTTTGCTGGAACATATGTTTTGATTTCTCTTGAGTATATGCCTAGCAGTGGAATTCTTGGGTCATATAGTTTAACCATTTGAAGAATTGCCAGAATGTGTTTCAACATGGCTGCCACATTTTACATTCCTACCAGTAATGTATAAGGGATCCAGTTTCTCTACATACTTGCCAACACATGTAATTATCAGTCTTTTTTTCAAAAATTTTTTCCCAGTACTTCTATTGAGATCATATTGGTTTATAACATTGTGCACTTTTGGATGTACATTATTATTTATCAATTTATGAATATATTTCATCTCGCTAACCACCAGTAGTCTAATTTTTGTCCATCACCATACATATGTGCCCCTTTACCCCTTTCATCCACCTCCAACCCCCTTCCCCTCTGGTAACCACTAATCTATTCTCTTTATGCATGTATTTGTTATCTTCCACATATGAGTGAAATCATGCAGTATTTGTCTTTCTCTGTCTGGCTTATTTCACTTTTAATATCATACCCTCAAAGTCCATCCATGTTGTGGCAAATGGGATGATTCTCTCATTTTGTATGGCTGAGTAGTATTCCATTGTATATATATACAACATCTTCTTTATCCATTCATCTGTAGAAAGGCACTTGGGTTGCTCCCATGTCTTGGCTATTGTGAGTAATGCTGCAATGAACATAGGGGTGAACAAATTTCTTTGGATCATTGATTTCAAGTTCTTTGGATAAATACCCAGTAGTGGAATAGCTGGATCATATGGTATTTCTATTTTTAATTTTTTGAGAAATCTCCATACTGTGTCCCTAGTGGCTGCACCAGTCTGCATTCCCACCAGTAGTGCATGAGGGTTCCCTTTTCTCCACACCCTCTCCAACATTAGTTGTTTTTCTTGGTAATTATAGCCATTCTGACCAGTGTAATGTGGTATCTCACTGTCGTTTTCATTCGCATTTCCCTAATAATTAGTGATGTTGAACATCATTTCATGTGCCTGTTGGCCATCTGTATATTTTCTTTGGGGAAATGTCTGTTCATATCCTCTGCCCATTTTTTGATCAGGTTGTTTGTTTTTTTGTTGTTGAGCTGTATGAGTTCTTTATATATCTTGGAGATCAACGCCTTGTCAGATACATGATTTGCAAATATTTTCTCCTAGTTGGTGGGTTATCTTTTCATTTTGTTCATGGTTTCCTTTGCTTTGCAGAAGCTTTTTAGTCTGATGTAGTCCCATTTGTTAACTTTTTCTTTTGTTTCCCTTGCCCGAGTAGACATGGTATTTGAAAAGATGCTGTTAAGACCAAAGTCAAATAGTGTACTGCCTATATTTTCTTCTAAGGGTTTTATGGTTTCAGGTCTTACATTCAAGGCTTTAATCCATTTTGAGTTAATTTTTGTGTATGGTGAAAGATAATGGTCTACTTTCATTCTTTTGCATGTGGCTGTCCAGTTTTCCCAACACCATTTATTGAAGAGACATTCCTTTCTCCATTGTATGTTCTCGGCACGTTTGTCGAAGATTAGCTGTCCATAGATGTGTGGGTTTATTTCTGAGCTTTCAGTTCTGTTCCATTGATCTGTGCATCTGTTTTTGTGCCAGTACCATGCTGTTTTGATTACAATAGCTTTGTAGTATATTTTGAAGTCAGGGAGTGTGATGCCTTCAGCTTTGTTCTTTTTTCTCAGGGTTGCTTTGGCTATTTGGGGTCTTTGGTTGTTCCATACAAATTTTAGGATTCTTTGTTCTATTTCTGTGAAGAATATCATTGGGATTCTGACTGGGATTGCGTTGAATCTGTAGATTGCTTTAGGTAGCATGGACATTTTAACTATGTTGATTCTTCTGACCTGTGAGCACGGAATATCTTTCCAATTCTCTATATCTTCTTCAATTTCTTTCAATAATGTCTTTTAGTTTTCAGTGTATAGGT
Organism: Ceratotherium simum simum; assembly: GCF_057802395.1. NCBI lineage: Eukaryota > Metazoa > Chordata > Mammalia > Perissodactyla > Rhinocerotidae > Ceratotherium > Ceratotherium simum. Next base: position 26,022,251 of record NC_141907.1, on the reverse strand, counting down.
GTTTCACCTCTTTGATTAATTTTGTTCCTAGATACTTTATTTCTTTTTGTTGCGATTGTCAATGGGATTGTATTCTTGATTTCTCTTTCTGCTAGTTTGTTGTTAGTGTATAGAAATGCAACTGATTTTTGCAGTGTTTTTGATTACAGCCATCATATTAGCCATGAAGTACAATTTCATTGTGGTTTTGATTTGCATTTCCTTATGGCTGATGATATTGAGCATCTTTTAATTAGCTTCTTAGTCATTTGTATGTCTTCTTTAGATAAACATCTATTCAGTTATTTTGTTCACTTTTAATTTGGATATTTCTTTTTTTAATTATTGAGTTTTAGTATGTCTTTATGTATTCTAGGTATAGGCACACACATTTTAAAACTATCCCCAAATTCTTAAATCTTAAGAATTCATTTAAAATTGAAACTTAGATAGGTAAAATCTTTACTTTTTTGACAGTGTGGCACAAACTTCTTCTATAATCTGCATTCTGACACATATATATTTCAATCAATACATGTTGACTGACTAATGTTTCCTAGAATATGTACTGAAACTGTTTGGGTTACTTTTATCATTTGTTTCATTATTAACAACTGCTTCTATTTCCATTATTCATACATGGCTGTCTCAAAGTTAATCAGGAATGCTTTCTTAGTTAGAGCGTCCAGTAGAGTTAATATTTCATAATAAATTTATAATATGTGGTCACCTCTTCAAAAGTTGAACACCAATAATTTTTAATAATCTATCTTATGATTCTACATCACTTAAATTAATCAAAGCTATACCTTCACAGAGTTCACTATATTATACAAAGTATCATAAATTAGGAACACCCATCTTCTTTTATTTTAATTCAGAGTAGTATTCTTTAACCATTTTGATTATCTTTTTACTTTATTGGTATTTTCAATCTTTGGGACTCTACACTCCTTACCTACTTGCCCAATTCCATTTGTTCACCTCTGTCTCATCTCTTTCTGTTAATTTTGTAATTTCAAACTCTATTGTTTCCAACTAAGAGAGATATTCTTTTTCCAACTTCTTCAGGCCTCCATCTCACAAATATCACGTTTATCATTCTCTGAGTATCTTAATTAATCCAAATTAAACTGAGTTGTACACTCTGCATTTCCAATGACTACACTCATATCCTAACAGAGAATCAGGGCATACTTTCCTTTTTAAAGTGAAATTCTTCCTTTGCATAATGGACTCCTCTGGGAACCATCATTTTAAATATGGAAGTTTCACAAATTTAACTCCACAGAAGCTAATCTTTTTGGAAATGTCAACACCACTATTACCTGAAATGTAGTAGTTCTGAAAGTCTTTTTAGTTTCTCAGTAAATTAAAACAGAAATATATGTATTTTTATTTTCATAATATAAACAAAGTATAAATGAGTATTTATTAAGCGCTTATCATGTACTCTGAACTGTGCCTGGATGCCGTAAGTGACATAAAAGTTTTTATAGACCTCAGCTCAAGAGCCAGGGCTGGGGGGTAAAAAAAAAAGTCAGAGCCTTAAGAAAGGTTTATCTAGTCCTTAAGGTTAGTTTATATGTTCATGTTCTAAGCCATCATACTACTCTGTCCTTTTAATTTATGTTTCTAAATATGATTTATAATGTTTTTATTATATCTTGATTTTACATATATAATATCATGTATTATTATATGTATATATATACATATATATACACAATTTATATATTCAGTAGAATATATAATCTGCAGAAGCCATGTTAGGTTTACTATTATTATATACTGAGGACTTAGATTATGTTAAATAAAACCTCAAAAATACATGATGAATCAATGAATAGGAGATAAAAATGAATGGGGGCTTGAATAGTCAGAATGTTTTTAGAGAGATGGTGAGGCTTGGGAAAACCTAGAAAGACGTTGAAATTTAAAGAGTTGGAGAAAAAAGTGGAGGTGAAAGGAATTTCCGAGTGAGTGACAAATTAAGCAAAAGAAAGCATGAAATTCTACGGCAATCTCGTGGGATAATGGGAAAATTGGCACGACTAGAATAATGGTTGTTGTGTGGGCAATTAAGTTAGATATATGCTATGAAATAGAATTATAAAAGAAAGAGTCTTTAAATCAGGTAATTTTGACTCCTATGGTAGGATAAGAGAGTCATTGAAAATTTTTACGCTGGGAAACAGCATAATGAAAGCAGTAGTTTAAAGAAATATTACTTACAACATGTCTGGTGGTTTTCTGTCCTGAAGCTATGTGCGGAGTGAATTGGAAGATTTTTCAGTCTGAGAGATAACTCAAAGCTAAACGTTGTTCTCAGATCTCAAAGTTTCACTTAGCCTAGATTTTCTGAAATATATATATATATATATCACCCCAAACTATTAATTATTTCACAGTTGTCCTTACGTATATCTTGCAGGTTTATTTTATCTGAGACATAAAATAATATACATTGTTTTTTTAAATTAGCAATGTATAAATAAATGGAAGCTATAAATAGATGAGAACAGAATGAATGATGGTTGCTCACCGGAAAGTGTTGCCACATATAAACATGAGTCCATGAAACCCTGGACAACACTAGTGACAAAGAAACTCTGCAAGAATATATTAAAGACATTTCAAAAGATAAATCAGAAATATTTAGTGAGTAAAGAATATGTATTAGGTATAATCAGATGCAGAGTTAAAGATGGCTTTATGGTTTTCATTACCTACTGGGAGTTTAACCGTTATTTGGAAAGAGAAAAAAAAAGTTGGAATGAAGAAGTGATGAAGTGGTTGGGTTTTAGGGTTTCATGTGATGATGAAATATCCAAGAGAACGTATCCAGGAAGCAATTTCAAGTTATCAGAGAAGAATTCCAGTGAGAGACTTGGGAGTTATCAGCAGAGTGTAAAAGGTGATGTGTGTGAAACCATTAAAATAGATCAGATCTCCAAAAGAGAAAAGGAAAGGGCAAAGGATTATGATATATTACTATATTACTTCATAATGTTCATAATGACTGTGTGGGAGTAAGTGAAATATTTCATTCTGCAGACAAGAAAAATTTCAGAGAATGTTTATGGTATGTCTAAGGTAACACAGTTAATAATAGTGGCACAATGAGGGTGCATCGAAAGAGACCCCACAGATACTACTGGTGGGAATATAAACTCTAATACACTTTCTGTTGAAATTTGGCAATATATATCGAGTCTTATAAATGTTCATATCTTTTGACACAGTGATAACATTCCTGTCAATTTTCTCCAGAATTGAACCCACACACAAACACACACACACAAATTTATGTGCATCAATATTCATTGTAGCATTATTTATGAGTAAAAATTAAAAGCAGTATAAATGTCCAACAATATAAGGCAATATGTATGCATGTTTTCTCATATCTACATAACAGAGTAAAATGCAGCCTTTATGATCATGTTTTTTAACGAATATGAGAACATGGAAATGCTCGAAATATATAGAACGAAAAAGGCAGTACAAAGAGAAAATAAACTGTTTAGCCAAAGTGCCATTTCAGGAAAAGTAAAAAGGTTTACAGACTACTTGTTTTTAATTTAAAAAGAAAATTACTTTATTATATCCCATGGAAAACATTTTTATTAATATAGCTTAGATTAGTTTATTAGATACATAAATGTCAATAAGCAAATGAAACTACTTCCTAGCTACTATCATAACATTAAAAACTGGAAATATTTATTAAGTAGCACTCAGAGGCTTTTTCTAACTGTATAATGTGTTCAGTGTTTTAGAGTTCACTAATTTCATTCATCTATCTGTGAAATAAGCCATCAAGGAAGATATGGAGGAAGAAACAAAAGGTCAGAGAGATGAAATCCCTTGCCCCAAATCAGACAGGGATTTAGCAGTAGATCTAACTAGCTCCCGAATTATCATTCTTCTTTGAATCCTAGGGATTGTAAGATATATTATTTTTAAAAAATAATATTCTTATTTTGTGTAAGTAGTTATTCAAATTTCAATGGAAACATTATATGTAATATACCTAACTTTATCAAAAATTTCCCAAATAACAATCAGATATCTTTATTCTTACATAAAACTGTTCTTTTTTAGTATCAGAATAAAATCAAGTCTCAGTTTATTCAAACTCTTAAGTTTAAAGAATCTTTCACCAACTTGTATCATATTACATAAATGACTCATATCATGCTTTATTGTTCATTAAAAATCATATCCACTGGAAAAAAAAAATCTTTTGAATTACTTAGGCTTCACAGTGACACGGTTTATTTCCCACACCATGTTCAGGGCCTTGAATACTTTAGTTTCTTTAAAATTCATAGCATATTTTCAAAGCACATGAGCAATTCTAAGATTTTTGTCTACGTTTACTCTTTGGTGAAACACAGTTTCCCTTTACTCCATTAATTGAACTACATATTGTTAAAAGTTAAACAACTCTGTTGAGAGTCATCCAGAGGCTTTTCTTTTTTTTTTTTTTTTTGAAACATAAGCTTTTATTACTCGGAGAAAACTTGGACTTCACCAATGCCTAGCTTCTTGAGGCGTGTCGTGTGACTCATGATTGTGGACCCAAAATCATCGTAAGCCTACACTAGAGCCCTGGGCTACATTCAAAGACACTCAGTTACGGGAAACTTGCCTTGTAAAAGTGTGCGTTCCATTTTCTTTTTCCTGAAAATGATAAAAAGAAAGGAATGAAGGAGGAAAGGAAGAAGGAACAGATGGAGGGAGGGAGGAAGATAGGTTGGCCAGAAACATCTCAGCTTCAGTGCAGTTCTAAGGAACATTCAGCAAGGCCACTGGGGAGTCCTTGAGCCAAAGTTGCCCATCACAGGGGTTGTGATCCCCAGGAACTGGCCTGTCTTAGTATCTCTGCCATGCTTATTCATCAGCTGAGGGCAGCCAGGGGCAAGCACAGCCTCAGCCCCAATCAGTTGATGAACTTAAGAACACAGATGCTGGGCTGTGTGGTGAATTTTCTCCCTGCAGGTGCAAATCTGAAAAACGCATTCTCACGACCACTACAGAAGGTAAAAGAAACTAAAGGTCTTTCTTCTCTCTCATACAGATGATTCCAGATAATACGTGTGTGTGTGGGGGGGCGCGTTTGAAGGAGGTGTGTACTCACCTCTACACATGCACACACAGACACACACATCTTAATACAAATAAAACTTTTACAAAAAAACATGCATCAAATACAATGAAATGAAGATTAGAAAATGACCAAACGCATGTTAAAATGGTTATCTTAGGGTGGTGGAATTGATAGTAATTTTTATTTTCTACTTTCTTCTGTCCTCTATTTTTCAAGTTTTCTTCAAAAAATATAGTCTCCTATTACAAACAGGGTAAGAGTGATTTTAAAAGAATAAGAAACAAAGTGATAAATAAATATACGAGTAAAGTGAGTGTTTTTTTCCTTCAAGTCCATGTTATAAAATCACTGAATTTTGAGGTTAGAAAGGTCCTAAAAGACTGTGTTTTATATCCAGACAGTATGGAGCTATATGAATTTAAAAACTGAATATAGGAAGTTTATTTGAATTTTGTCTATGGAATTAAAAAAAGTAATTGTAAATATAGAATCTAAGTAAATACAGAACACTGAGTTCTCCCCTACATGAAAAGCTTATTAGAATCTAGAGAAAGGACTAGAAACATTAACATTAACGAAAATGATTTAATAGCTATTGCACTTACCCAGTCTTTTGTAAGTATTGTCTTCACTATATTCAATGACAACTTTTCATAATTAGGATTGCCAAATCTTGTTAATAAAATATACTAACATATACTGTATTTGTTTGTTAGGGCTGCCAAAACAAAGCACCACAGACTGGGTGGCTTAAACAACAGAAATTTATTTTCTCAACAGTTCTGGAGCTACATGTCTGAGACAAGGTGTGGGCAGGGTTGGTTTCTTCTGAGGCCTTTTCTCTTTGGCTTGTAGATGGTCATCTTCTCCCTGTGTTTTCACATGGCCTTTCTTCTGTACACATCTGTGTCCAAATTTTTTCTTCGTATAAGAACACCAGATATATTGGCCCACCCTGATGACCTCATTTTAACTTAACTACAGTTTTAAAGTCCCTATCTCCAAATACAGTCACATTATGAGGTACTAGGAGTTAGGACTTCGCTGTATAAATTGTGGGGGGACACAATTGAGTCCACAACATGTACTAAGCAATTATCCATTGTTTATCTAAAGCTCAAATTTAACTGAGTTAAATACAAATTTAACTGTATTTTATCTGGCCACCCTATTGGAATTCTGAAATTGTTCATCTAATTCATGGTTTCATATATTTTCGTTTATTTTTGTATTTTTAAGATCTGTGTTTTTTAGTAGATGGTTTTAAAAGCCACAGAAGAAATCATTTTATTTGAAATACATAGTGCCTTCATATTGCTAACAAAGAAATTCCTTTGATTTAAAAATTAATGTCCATTAATTTGAAAACAAATACTTGAGCCAGTATCTTCTTCTCCTTTAAAGGTTAATCATATGTAAACTAGGTAAAATAATACCATACTTAATTCATCTTTTGCATGCTAGTCCATGATTAAAACAAGAGAATCTTTCAGAATACTTTAATATCTAATCACTGAAGAACTCAGTCTATTGGTGTTAGCATCACCTACTTTAATTATCTGAGTTTGTAAAATCTAGAATCTTTGACATTTTATTTAAATAATCATTGGAAAAGAAGAAAATTTCTGCTACAAATGCTTTTTCTATCTTTAGTAACTTAACAGCTCTGAGTTTTATTTATAATTCTGATTTGCCTGCATAATCTCAGCTAAGGTTCACTTATACTGAGGTATAACATGTAATTCCAGATATTAGAAATATTAGCTTTATCTGAGCTGCAGACTCTAACACTACTGTATTACCCAGACCTATTTTCTTAAAACTAAGATTTCTCAGTAATAATGTATATTTGAAATACTCATGTATAACAAATGATGTTAATATTAATACACTAGAATTTTGCAGTCACTATCCTAAGAGCTAACATTACTAAATTTTGCTTCCATTCCAGACATATTATCAATTGAAACTGTTTATAGGCAATCCAACGTCTGTTATAACAAATGGAATCAAAGCAATACAAAAGCACATATTGAAAAAAATAATTGTGTGTGAAAAATAATTCATCAAATATACATTTTTAGCAGCAGTAAAAAGAACAAGGACATTGGAATGAGATAGTCTGGAGTTCTCCTCTCAACTTTGACACTTAGTGTTAAAAATAAGACAACAGGCCCCAAATGAAACCACTTATGCTAAAGCTCCGCTTCACCAAACGGAGAATTAATTTAATCACAGTTTCAGCTCTCCCGGAAATGGAATCTTAAACCAGTCAATCAGGACTGGCCTAGTCAGCACTGTTTAGTTAATCTGTCTGATGAACTCCTGCCACACCCTAAAGGAAAGTAACTTTGCAACAACCAACTCCCTTTTTTGCCTAATGTAACTTCCTTGTTCCTGCTCCCTTCTGCCTATAAAGTCATGTAGAGCTCCTCGGAGCTCCTTTCTATCTGCTAGATTGGAGACTGCCCACTTGGAATCGATTTTTGCTCAAATCCACTCTTAAAATTTTTAATATGCCTCAGTTTATCTTCTAACAATAGCAACCTTGGGCAAAGACTTAAACTCTTTTAATTTGGTTCCCTCAGTTTTTAAATGGAGGTAATATTTCCCATTATAAATTTGATCTAAGAACACAGTGAGATAAAGTATTAAATATTTTAAAGCTCTTATGGTTGTAGTTATTAACACTATCTGTGGGGAGAAACATTCATCAATGCCATACTGATATAATTATTTGTTTATAACTTTAATTGTCCAAAATCTTCAACTGAGTCTAAGATTTTAATATAATATGAAGATAATTATATTTCATTATATTATCTCAGGAACTGGTAATTATTGGTTATAGGGTTTGGCAAGATAAGGTTCAATGCTGTTGTTTTTTGAGTAGTACATTTAAAACATGTAAATACTCCTTGGGATTTCAGTGTTTTAACTTTTTTCTAAATGTACCAATCATTTATTTTCCAAAGGAGTGCTTTGCTTAATGTCACATGGGAAAATTTGAATTAAGTAAAATTCTTCTTATAAAAGAATAACAGAATGAAAGGAGGAATAATCATAATGGAGGAAAACATAGTAATGTGTCTCTACATACCTCAAAATGAATATTGCTATACATTTCTCTTAATGATTCATATCCATCATTTGTGGAGCTCTTATTATGTATCAGATACTATACTAGGTACTTTATGTGGTTTTCTTTTTTAATCATCAAAAAATCCAGGTAGCAATTGTTATTTTCCTTAATTTGTTGATAAATAACAGGCTTTTAGCAAATCACTTTCTCAAAGACAAAAGCTAAAAGTGGGGGTCAAGGATTTGACTATATGTTTCCAAATCAATTACACTAAATAATCTGTCAAGCTAATAAGTGTAAATATTATTTGATGCCTTATATATGACAGTGTAAAAGTAAATCAGTCCATTTTTCCAAATCTTTGGCAAGGAGAACAGTTGTATACGTTGCATCTAGGACTTATTTGCTGGTGATTCATTGGCAATAGGCTAATGTAAGGTAGGTTTAGAGAGTAAACACCAATTGTCAGTCTGGAGTAGCACAACTCAAGATTTTGTTGAAGCTACACAAAGACAAGTTCTGTAGAGTTAAACTCACTTTAAGATTCTATGTGTTACAAAGGTATCTGCAGAGGGCTGCCAAAGATATTGCCATTGAAGACCATCAAGTGTGTGGGGTAAGTTTTTCTCATTCCTATATCCTACAAAATGCCTAATTACCATTTGTATTACACTCCTAGGGCTGCCATGGTAGAATACCACAGAGTGGGTGGCTTAAAGAACAGAAATTTGTTTTCTCACAGTTCTGGAGGCTGGAAGTCCAAGATCAAGGTGCCAATGTGGTTGGTTACTGGTGGGACTCTCTTCCTGGCTTGCAGATGGCTACCTTCTCACATGGTCTTCCCTCTGTGCACAGGGAGAAAGATAGAGAACTCTCCTCTCTCTTCTTCCTCTTGTAAGGACAGTAGTCCTATGAGATTAGGGGCCCATCCTTGTGACCTCATTTAACCTTAATTACCTCTAAAAGTCTCTATCTCCAAATACAGCCACATCGGGGATTAGAGCTTCAACATATAAATTTGGGTGGGAGGGAACACATTTCAGTCCATAACAGCATTGAATTGTAATCTCCCATTTACCATGTAGCATTTATTCACTCCTGTTGTTTCAGTCTTTAGAAAGAGGAGAATAACACTCTCATTGGAAATAACTGACTCATTAACAAGGGTTGAGGTATGGAAGGGAGCACAGGGAGAAGCAAATGATGATTGCAATTGCTCAAACTGGCTCTTGGTATACATGAAAACGCTCTTGAATAGAAATACATGCCAAACTAGAAAGATGAAGAGTAATCTTGACTTTTGATATAGCATTTAGAGGTTATCCATGCAAAAATAAAAACACTTATTACAATGTCAAAATATGCAGAGAACGTCTAAGCTGATGTGTTCTGCTGACAATAAAATAAACTTACGTTCTCTTTAACTATTCAACAACAGAGGTAACTAATCCTTCATTCAGTAGCTCATTATGCATTGTCATGAAATAGATAGTACAATTTCCACAAATCTCTTTTGATTTCATGTCAAACAAATTCTCTGAAAGCCATTTAATAAACAAATAGACAGAAAAAGCAAACCTGAAACCTCAAATAATTTGTGTAATCGATTACTTTGAGCCATCAATTACTCTACCCTCAAAACAGATATACATTCTGCCCTAACTGAGGAAATTTTCCAAATTGAGGTTTAGATAAAGTGCATATTAAGAAAGAAATTAAGACAGCAGTCTTCTTTAATATTTAAAATAAAAATTAAGAGTATATTAAATTATTCCCCATATTGAGAATCAACAAGCAATTAAATTAAATTAATTAAAACTCTGCCATTGCTTGCAAAGACTGGCTCTCTAGCTCCCTATATATATACATTTTTTTTTCCAGAAAAAAATGTTCTAATAATGCAGTCTACCATTCAGTTATATAAGGCTCCTTATGAATCCTCAGTTTTACTTTATGATATTTATTACTTCTCCTGCCTGCTATATCCTTTCACACACAGCTAATTTCTAGAGGGCAAACTCTGACTTTTCTTCCAGACTGAGCTTAAGGGTGCCTCTTCTGTGAAGACTTTTTTAACCCTCCAACCAGCACTGATTTGACAGCCCTGCTTTTCCTCTGTCTTAGGAAATTATTGCACTCCTTTACTTCTACGTCTATCTACTATACCAGGCTGCAGTCAAGACTCATATCAAATTCATCTTTATCTGTCTGTTGTCTAAAATAACCTCTAGTCCAAGATAAGCATTTAATAAATGTTTGTCAAAGCACAACCCACCAACTAGAAGTATAGGCTTTTTATCAGAGAAAATTGCACTTGAATTTCAGTCTATGCCACTTACTGAATTTGTTGTCCTGAGCAAATTACTTAAAGTCTCAAAGTTTTAGTTTGCCTGTTTGAATGGGAGAAATTATACTACTTACATATTGTGTTATTGTTTGAATTAAATGAGATTATGGAGAGATAAAGAGATGGAGAGGAAGAGGGAGGGAGGGAAAGAGAGCGAGGAAGAAAAAGTGAGAATGAAGACAAGCTTAATATAATACTGACACATACTCTTTCCTTCTATTACCATTATTATTTCTATGAAAAAACAAGTTATATGACTTACTATCCATTTACTACTCACTATTGCTTCAATGAAAAACAGCAACATTAATACATATACCGTGACTAACTAGCTAAGTCTATTTCTCATTATTTTTGCTTATATTTGTGTTATCATAGACCATATGTTTTAGAAAGGCAAGAGATGAAAATCAAATAAAACTATGCTTTTCATTAACTTCATTTAATGCAATTGAATACCAAAATTCTTTTCTATTAAGACTTTTGAAATAAATTAACTTACATAGTTGTGAAGCTCTCCAAATATTTTATAAACACATACGTGACTGATATTACCATGTGTGACCCTTCAGGCTAGAATAGATCTCCCCCTACTATACCTGTCTCATTAGTTATCACAATTGTAATTATCAATTATGTGCTTTTCTGTTCAACGTCTACTTTTCCCACCAAACTGTAAGTTCTGTAATGGCAGAGACCATATCTATCTTGTTCATTAGAGTTCTCTTGGTACCTCTCAGAGTTCCAGAGACATAGTTATTCAAAAAATGTTTTAAGAAGGAGAAAAAAAGAGAAAATAAAACTTGAAGTACTTATAAACAATATTTAGCATACCACAAAGTCTTCTCAGAAATATTATTTCTTTTTTCATAGCATTTCTCACCATACAATTGAAAATTCTACCTAATCTTATATTCAGACCAAAGGATTTACTATCACAAGGTAAAAAATCAAAATCAAAATCTCTATAGTAGTAAGAATAGTGGAAGGAAATGGTTTTTAAATTTTGATAAAGGATGAGGTAAAGAAAAGAAAAAGAAAGAACCAACTGATCAACCAATAAGCCATTCTTACATAGCGTAAAAGTAGAGTTAGAAATGGTAGAAGCAGATGGATGAAGAGCTAATTATGAGAAGAGTCAATGATGTAAGTGGCATCTGAACCACCATAATGATTAGACAATTGTCAAAAGTTAGAATGATGAGCAGCAGCTGTAGTAACAAAAAAAATTGGTTTCAGTTCACTTGTAACAATCAGAGTTGTTCAAAAATGAAAGGAGCTTTCTCACAAGGAAATGTGCTTTCCATCACTCAAGTTGTTCACATAGTTGAGCGTCTATTGACAAGAGCATTTTTGGGAGAACTCAAGCATCAGGTTCCTTTTAGTCAGGAACTTCTTTAACACAAACTTCTTTTCATTCTTGAGAGAGCAAATCTTCTTTCTGAAGAAACTTCTAAATATACAGTAGAGTAATGAAAGAAATATTGATGACTTCTCTGACTATTCATTTGCGTTAATTAAAGACAATAGAAGTAACAGCAGATTGCAAAGGTTGAAAGAATAAAGAGATTTTAATGCATGTCCTAATGGTGTGCTACTCAGTGAAAAGACAACATCATTAATTTATTAGTGACTTATTATAGGCAGTTATCTAAAAAGAACTATATTTTACTGTTTTTTATTACATTGTTTATTTTAGGATTTTTTTCATTTCATAAATATTAAAAATCAGTTCTGATTGTTGTTTTTAAGTCTTATCATTACATTTATGACCTCATATGCTAGGTTTAATTACTGATCTGTTACCTCAAGCTTTAGCAAAAATGGGAGTCAACTACAAAAATTGTAGTCACAGGAATCTTAGAAAAAAATAAGTATCTGCTAAAATTTTAAACTGTGGTAGATTTACTTTTTCATGAAAAGTCTCCAGATAACTGTAAATAATCTGTAAGATAATGGGATCTAACAAGATAAAATTATTTTAGTATGCTACGCAAAATTTGGCATAACATTAATCTGTAGCTAGATGAAGTTGAATATCATTGGAATATAAATAGACATTTTGGAAGATTTGGGTTTTCTATTTTTGATTCAGTCCAGGTTTAAACAACTTTTAAGTTTTTTAAATTTTGGTAGTGGTTAATCCGTTGCAGAGATTTGGTTTCTCTTATTTTCCACAGAAGAACAAAGAAGTTTGTTATAGGAGGCAGCACAACTACTGGCTGGTGATCTTGAACTTGTGTAGGCTTGCTTTTATATTTTGTTAAAGCAGATATGTGGAAAGCCCAATGCACTTATCAACGCTCTAATTTGGCAGAACTCAGAATGCAAACTCTATTTTCCCTTTGTTCAGGGTAGCTTTTAGATGCGCTTAGAATAGGTCTAGAGTAGGCCTTATTTTAGAGGACAGACATTCCTCCAAAGGTTGGGTCTTTCTGGTGTGCCAACTGGATTCCTTTGTACTAATCAGGTCCCTCCATTCTGACTGGGTCAGAATTCTAATATCTTCAGGAACTGCTTAATCTTTAATACATGTGTTCTATTCTTACCTCTATAAGAACAGCTTTCTGGTAAACCTCATATTGGCTTACCTTGAATCTATGCAGCTCAGTCCTTATCTAAGTTCTTACAGAAGACTCTCAATGAGAGTTCAATATTGACCTACTTTCTCCTCTCCATGCTATGCTCTAGAGATTCTACTAGCAGTCCCAACCTCTGAGCTTTGTCTCTTCTGTTTAGCAGGACCCCTGTGGGATATCTCCCGTATCACAGCCGAGAAATAATCCACAGATAGAGATCTGGAACTAATACAAAGCTCAGAATGTAAGTTTCCCTTCCCTCTAATGCCTGGACACAGTTGCCTCATACATTTTGTTCAATTTAACAGTTTTTAATGGCAGGGGGACTAGTAGAGAACCAGTCACAATTCACTGCAGGAAATTTTTAATACTGTTTTTTTAGGACCCTTTTCGAGACTGAGAGACCTTATGAAACCAAAGTGTGTGCAACAAAGCTTTATATTAACATATGTAGATAAATTTAGCATACCTCACAATTCAAGTCAGTCCCTTTCTTCAAGGTCAATTTACATGACTCATCAAATTTTTTGAAAACCAAATATACCAATGAGTAACTCTCAAAAGGCTGAACCATACTATATTCCTTGTATCTTTTAGTCACATTTGATTTCTGAAAAGTAACACCTATTTTCTTCAAAATAAAATAATCACACATTTACATTTCAACTGGTATTTGTTGATGTTGAAATAATTAAATGATAATTCTATTTGAGCATTAAATTTAATTGAACTGTAATTAGTTCTGTTTAGTACAACGATGTAATTCAAGATAATTACTTTGCCCGGAGAGTTTTCCTCCCTTCACTCAAACTACTTACAAATAGACAAAAGAAGGATATGACTCATATCTGTCATCAGGCAGAAGGATTAGCCAAGAAACAAGTTCCCAAAATGGGTTTGGATGGGGTAGTGATAGTTCTTAATGACACATGGGGACAGGAGAGTCCTGGTGGCTAATTTTCCACCAAGTAGACAATTTATTACATCTATGAATGTTTGAATGCAAGCAGGAGTCATATTGGGAAACTCCAAAGAGCAACTGATTCCAAAGGGTTGAAACTATGAAGGATATACCAGATAACTATAGTCATCATAAAAATGATCTATTATGCAAAATCTTGCTCATCCCATCCATCCCCTTCTGGTCACCCAGGGGACCATCCTCTTAATGTGGAAGGGGTGATGTTTGAGCCATAATATGGACCAGTCCATATTGTCTATTCGTGCATCTGTTTAGAAAATATTTCTGACGACCCACTCTGTTCTAGCAGAGAAATTCCTGGGGAAGCAGCTCAGAGACGTAATTCCTGTCTATGCTGACAGGAAGGATAGCTCAGATAAGAACATAGACTGAAACCAAAATCCTGTGGAGTTGGGAAAGTCAGAGTAGATCTCAGATAAAATGGCACTATACCCCTAGACAAAATATTTCAGAAACATGTCGGGAAACCACAATTCCTTAAACTGTTGATGTGTTGTGATTGTGGGGATCAGAAGTAAACTGATTATATTTTTTTCCCTACAGGCTGTTTATAAATGGAGAGAGAGTTTTGTCAAAATATTATAATTTTTGGCTAGAGTTTTATCTATTTGGAATTTTAAAACATATTATACTGAAAGAGACTCCAACTTTCAGAACAGCTGGGCCCTTGGAGCCAAAGGGTGAGAGGCATGAAGAGAAAGAGAGAGAGAGAGTGAGAGACCAAGAAAGAGAATTAATAAATATACTTTTAACTCTGTGGCATAAATTGTGTCCAGTTGACTTGTAGCCCTCTCTAAAGTTCAAAAGAATCAATCATTTAAAAAAATGCGTGTTACAATAATTCAATTTAGATGAACACGTATTTACATTCTCACAACTGCAGTTTCTGAAAATAATGGTAATCTAATTAATTAATTGGTAAACTAATTTATTTAGTAAATAAAAGATAAAAAAGTTTTCCATAGAAGTTTTAAGCACAATATGAGACTTACGTGATAGTTCTAAAATTTATCAAATTAGATACTCATGAGGTGAACTTCTTAGGCAACAAAATTCAGTCTTCTCCGGTAACAATCTTGATGGAATCTTCAGAAAACTGTCAAAGAAAAACTTATGGACAACATTTGATTGCTGAAGGACGTTTTACTGGCAGTAATAAAACCCAGTGCAAAGAAATCCTGCTTTAAATAACAGTGAATTCCCAAAGTAAAGAGAGAATGTGTGTATATATAATGTGAATTATTATATAATGGTCAAAATTCTGATTGGATAACTTTGGGGTCAATTTTACAAAGAACATTAAAAAAAGTTCACACTCTTTGATAACTTGAAATATAAAGAGGGGGAAAGAGGAAGGAAGAAGAGAAGGAAGGAAGGAAGGAGTTGAGGAAAAAAAGAGATAAATGACAGTGAAACAAAGACAATAAAACAAACACATAAGCAAAAAATAAACAAGAGCACAGCTTATCTCAGGATTTAAAGCTTTCAGAAGCTTTATTGTCTTTTACTGTTTGGAATGTAAGGCTTTTAGAAATGCAGATGGTCTGGGAAAAACGGTGCTTAATATGTTCCAGGTCCAATGGGGCTAAGACTAATTCAAGGGAATATAAAACACGAATTTTACTTTTTCAGTTTTAGTTTGAAAATTAAAGAATGAGAGCTGTGTATAAGCTCAGAGACATGAAATGCCAGTGTAAGCAATCAAGACTGTTTCTTTAAAATTAGGATGACAGTGTTTGAAATAATTTTCATACCAATTGATGAGTGGGAACAAAAAAGATACCTTTGTGATTATATTTACTAAATTTTGTGCTTAATTATATATCATCATTTATTAATGAATATAAAGGAATATTGTTAAAAATTAAGCTTACTTGTTGCATGCGTATGTCCAAACTCATTAAATTGCATATATTAAACATGTGCAAGTTTAATATATCAATTATACCTCAATAAAGTGTGAAAAAAATATTAATTGTTTCAATAAAAACACTATACTTTTCTTTCAAAGAAATCGCTGAGTGGGAAAGCATGCAAATTCTGATTCTCAGTTTAACCTGGCACAAAGGGAAAACAAAGCAGTTTGGACAGTGAGGCCATAACCAAAGCTTACTTACTACAGGTTACCGCCAATGCAGGAAAAGTCTTCAGAAGGAATAAATGCCTCCTTCAATGTTGATGCTATAAACTCTACAAAAGTAAGTGATGTCAGTCATCAAACACACAGGACAGTGAAAGTCAAATCTGGTTTGTGAGTTTGCCCACTTAATGCTCTTGGGAAATTAAAGCATTTACATCTCATATGAGATCCAATAACATTTTAGAAGCATTTTTGTAACTTTCCAGGTGAGAAAAATTATTTTAAATACTCAAGGACAAGCAGCTATGATCATTTTTTAGGATCATTAACTTTTTCTTCCTATAGAATTAAACGTACTTTATTCTTTCTTTAATGTATCCTTAGTGCTACTGCCAAGGGAAGCAACTTGATAGATAAGCTCCAGGCTAAGAATTTGACACTGTCATTTAATATTTTGCTTGAATTGAAGCACTTCTAACTATTCACATAGTAAATCCTTATCCTCTACAGAACATTTCAAGTTTAATCCTTATTCCATTTTCTCTGGATTTTAAAGCATTCCATGAATGCCCTGCTACATTTTGCATATTTGTTTTAGGGTTATAATAATTTGAAACAAATCATTTATTTTCTATTTCAGTTCATGTATTTTGAATATTTGGCAGTATTAATAATCATACACAAATACACAGAAACAGAAAAAGATGCATTGAAAAGAGAGTTGAATGTGCTATGTATATATTACAATTATGCACTATATGTGATCAAACTTACACATATATACCCATACATAAATGTTTAATATATATCACAAAGGGAACCATGTGTCACGTCCACGTTTTTTATTTGAGTTCTTTAAGTTAACAGACCATGTTTACCAATTTATATTTCTTTATGTGGGGCTATTTGTTCTCAAGTTGTAAGAAGTATGTCCATGATTTCATGTCTTGGGTTCCAGGTGTGATGTCCCTGCCCATCTTCTAATGATGGGAAAGACCACATGGGGGAGAGGTGCCATATGTTAAAAATATAGGTTCTATTTAGCATTCACCATCACTGTACATAAGAGTGCAAGTAAAGTGCTTAATGAAGACTCGATTATAGGATTGAAATTTGTTTAATTTTCCTGGCGTTACATAAATATGGTAGAGTTTTTTATATTTTATCTTTTTAATAGCATTTAATGTTTGGTGTAACTCACTGGGAAACTGGTGGGCCAGTAAATTTGGCAGGTGTTGGCTGGGGGAGCTTTTTTTAATAGGTAGCTTTTTATTGAAGTACAGTATGAATACAGGTAAGTGCACACCTCTTAAGAGCACAGCTTGATGAATTGTCAGAAACTGAAAACAGCTGTGTAACCAGCACACAGCTCAAGACACAGAACCTTACTAGTACCCCAGAAGCCCTCACCTTCTGCCTTCTGCTCTTTATCCCAACCAAATGTAATCACTTTCCTGACTTCTAAAACCATAGACTGATATTGCCTGTTTCTGAGCTTTAGTAATGAAAACATACAGCAAAAACTATTTTTTCTCTGACTTCTTTTGCTTAATAATTTTTTTATGAGATTTATCCAAGAAGTTGCTTGTAGTTGTGATTCACTCATTCACGTTGCTATGTAGAATTTGTGCTGTATGCCTATACCAAACTTCATTTCTTTATTCCGTTGTTGATGAACATTGGGTAGTCCTCAGTTTTCAGTGCTTACAAATTGTATTGTTATAAATATTCTAATACAGAACCTTTAGTGCACATCTGTACTCATTTTTTGTAAGTCCATTTCTAGGACTGGAATTGCTAATTCATAGGGTAAGAATTTGTTTAGTTTTAGGACTGCCACATAATTTTCCAAAGTGGTTTTACAAATTTACACCCTTCTGGGAGTGAGATCAGAGTTCCAGTTGCTCCCTATGCTGGCTCATGTCTTTTGGTGTTTGTTTTTTCTCATTTCATCATTCTGGTAGGTGTCCAGTGGTATTGCATTGTGTTTATTGCATTTATTTCTTTGATTAATGAAGCTCACATTTAATAACTTTTCGTATGTTCATGTATGTGTAGTGGTTAAACAAGCCTTTTGCCCATTTATAAATTCTTTCTTTTTCTTCTTCATTTTTAGGACTCTCGTAAATATTCTGAGTCCTTTATTGATTATATGTAGTATAATCTATCCCAAACAGTGGCTTTCTTTTGTGCTCTATTAATAGTGTTTTTTGATAAATGTAAATTCTTTTAACATAGCCCAGTTCATCTTCTTTTTTCCTTCAGGTTTGTGGGATTTTTTTAACATTAAAGTTAAGGAAAGCTTTCCTCTGTGAATATTATAACTATATTCTTCTGTTTCCTTCTAAACATGATTATTTCATGTCTCAGTATAATCTCTCTATATCAAGGTCCTTACCCTTAATCACATTTGCAATGTACCTTGTGGCTTGTATATAAATCTATTAGGACATAGACGTATTTGGGGGGGTGACCATTATTGCTACCACAGTGCGTAATATACATAAATGTAAGTATAACTTATAAATGTCAAAAATAATTATCTATAATGTAATATATATATATATATAAAAGAATATAAATAACAAGAAGAACTACTAAATGAGTTAAAAGAGATTCTCTTGGGGAACAGGACAGGACAGAGAGCTATGATTCTGAGCTTTTATAGTAAAAGCCCTTTGGAACTATTTTCCTTCTATGCACAATAAAAATTTTAAGCATTAAATGAGTCCCAAGAACCAGTTTTTATTGTTGAAGTGCAGTCCAGTTAAAAATGTCAAGAATTTTTATTCACTAAATTGCATACAATTGAGACATATAAATAAAACCTGGTGAAAATATCAAGCAAATGTAATGTACTCTTCTCATTCTTTAACAAATTAAGCACACACACACACTCTCACACTCACCCACTCATCCACATATTCACAATACTTATATGTCAAAGCTCAGATCTTTTAAAAAATGAAACACTAAAATCTCATAGATACTTGCTTACATTTCCCATTTATTAGGATACAAATAAAAACTCAATCATATCTTAAGTAGAAAATTAAAAATAGTATTGGTGACTTCAAATTAAGCATGATGGATTCAATATAATTTTTATCTATATTCCCTCTAGAAAACAAAAAGAAGAATTTTGCAAAAATTTAAATTTATAGGGATAACAAAAAATAGAAAAGATCAATTAAGCAACCAGATATGTTAATACATTCTTGGAAAAACAAGAGTAAACAGAAGGACAGTAAGTGTCTTATCATAAGACGATACCAAAGTGCCTTAAAAGAGAAATGGCATAAAATAAGAGTATTTGTGCTACGATATCCTGGAAAGACGTAGGGATGGATGAATCAGTTACCTGAGAAGACAAAGGTGAGGTGCAAGGCTGAAAAGGGAGGATTACCTGAGCAGGTAAATTCACAAATCCTCTCTCATCCAGTAAGCACGAGACCTACTTCCCACATGCCCAGCAGGAGAATGCATGATCCCTCTGAAGTTAAAACAGAGTTTACTGTACACCAAAGCACAAGGCAACAGGGATAATGGCCAAGAGGAACCGCACCAAATATGGAGATTAAGGGTCGGCAAATATTTCCTGTAAAGGGTCAGATAGTTTAATACTTTAGCCTTTGCAGTTCATATAGTTTATGTTGCAATGAGTTAACTGTGCAGTTGTAGCTCGAAGGAAGTCATAAACAATATGCAAATGAATAGGTGTTGCTGCGTTTTAATAAAATTCTATTTATAATAACAGGTTAGATTTGGCCTCCAGGCAGTAATTTGCGGACTTCTGGATTAAAGTCTACACGTTGAAGAGTAAGGTCACTAGCAATCTTTCCCAACTTAGTAACTGAATGTATGTTAATCAGGCATAGAGATACTGACTATCCAAAGGAGAAGGACTACTTATAACTGCTGCGTGGGAGACCCCAGACAAACCATTCCATCTCCACCCGATCAAGCTAAAGTGAAGTCCTACCATGAATAAGTGCACGTAGAGCCTCTACTAGAGCTTTTTAGTACCTCACTATTAACTACTAATAGAAAGTATTTCATCAGATACTTGAGAAATTTCTAATATGAAAGACAAATCAGAAGAAAACAAGAATAAGGAATTTAGAGGTGAAAAATAGCTGAAATTTTAAACTATATCATTATTATATATTAATATTTATATTAATGTCCTCTGAAATAGAAGTGAAAAATTGCACTCACGAACCAAGAAGATATACAATTTGAATCATTCATCCTTTTATTAAACAAATGTTTGATATCTCCCATATGCAAGACTCAGTTTAGGTATTGGAGATACAGCAATAAATAAAAGTAAAAATCCTTGCCTTCATAGAGCTGTTATTTTAATATTTAATAAAACAATAAATATTATAATAAATATGACAATAGAATGTAGTAAATTCTGTGAAGAAAATATGGAACAGGAGAAGTTAAATTGGGTTCTTATATTTGCAGTCTCAAATAGCGTGATCAGGGTACGCCTCATTGGTAAGGAAATGTTTGAGTAATGGCTGAGTTAACTGTAAGCCATTGGGGAGTTAGACTTTTGGATATCTTGAAAGACTGATCTAGGCAGAGGGAGCAGCCAGTGCAACTTCTAAAGGCAAAGGTATGCCTCGAGTATTTGAAGAACAGCAATCAGGTTAATGTGGCTGAAGTGGAGTGACAGGAGAATAGGAGATGACGACAGAGAGGAAACAGCAGGCCAAGTAAGATAGGATTTTGTAGACCAGTGATTCTCACAGTGTAATCCACAGACCCTTGGAGGTCCTCAAGACCCTTTTTGGGGGTCTGTGAGATCAAAAAATATTCTCATAAAAAGATGTTTTTTCCATGTTTAGTTTTTATATTTATACTGAAGGGGCAAAGGGATGGTGGATAATACTGCTGATGTCTTGGCACAGATTGAGGCAGTGTACCAAACTGTATTGGTGGTTATTGTATTTTCTCACCATATGCTCACATTAGGGGGAAAAAAGCCAGTTTTACTTAAGACTATCCTTAATGAAGCAGTAAAAATTATTAATTTGATTAAAGCTCAACCCTTTTTATATAACCTTTTTCAAACTTTTTTTTCATATTGTGTGTGACAAAATGGAAAGTATGCATAAAGCAATTCTGTTTTATGTGGAAGTTCAAGAGGGAAAGCATCTGCAAGATTTGATTTCTGAGCTGAACCAGCTGCTTTTATTATGAAACATCATGTTATGTAAAAGAGCAACTGACAGGTGAACCATGTTTAGACTATGTTTAGACTTTGGGGAAGATAATTTCTCAAAAATAAGCCTATAACTTCAATGACAACAACTAATAGTATTTGTTATCAATGGTAAAGTTTGAGTTTTCAAGAAAAAATTTGCATTTTGAGGAATTTATAGCAATCACCATGTCCATCACTGCTTCCTAATACTTAAAGACTTTTTAGGTGATATTAATGAATTTGATATTTTGATAATGTATAATGTAATGTGTTAACATTCTGAAAGACACATAAATAAGTGAGCCAACATTGAACATTGCATGATGTTAAAAAATCCTGCATTCAAAATGAAAGATCAATTAATTTTAATGTTACAGCATGAATTTTCATGGACATGGTTTCAGATTCCACACAGTAACTTGCCTTTAAGTAACTACCACTTCACAGGTTTTGGTGTAGAATTAAAGATGGATATTTACAAATATCAAATATTAAAACATACCTCCCTTTTCCATGGAGGGATGTCTGTATGAGACAAGATTTTCTTCATATATGAACCCAACCAAACAAAATGGAACAACAAAGCAAATACAGAAGCGGATATGAGAATCTTGATGTCATTTATTAAACCAGATATTTAAGAGATTTGAAAACTATAAAGCAAAGTGACTCTTCTCAATATTTCAATATTTGTTTGGCAAAACAATTATTTTATCATAATATGATATTTGTTACATTTAATAGATTTTTTATTGCTATTTTAAACAAATATTTTAGAACTTAGTTTTTATCTAATATAGTGATACTGGGAGGTATAACCCTAATACACAAAAGCTCATTAGGGTTCTCCAGAGTTATTAATAAAGGTGTCCTGAGATTAATATTTTCCTCTATCATTTTATAACCTGTGAGATCTTTCTTATTCTTTATTTCTCCATTGACCAAGAGTCAAGAGTAAGCCCTGTTCACCCAGTGCTAACCAATAATTAGTTTATATGAAGGAATTTCTTGCCCATTAACCAGCTCAGAAATTGGCAATATCCACTTTAATGGTTAACGTAACCTTTTGCCAGATGCCAAAAGACAATATTTATGGAGGAAATGCCTTAAGCTATCCTGAGGGCTATATTTGAAATCCTGAAGCCAATTATTAATAAAATTGAAACTTGTATCTACTGTTAACACCTTATTTTGAGCATCATTAGCAAGGTAGACACAAGCATTTCATCTTGCCAAGGAAATCATTACTATAGTTTTGCACAGGGTTTAAAAGACATCTGAGAAGTGAACAATATTCTAGATTTTATACTTTCAATATGTTTGGCAATAGTTATAGGTCTTGTTTTATTTCGCAACAAATGGAGCTTCTGGGTTATCTTTTTTCCCCATTTACTTATCTTTGATTTTTCCACATTAGTCAAGACCTATCCTTACTGTGGAGAACTCAATTTTTCCCTCCTTTTGGCCAATATAATCATATATGGTGCCTGTGTCAGAAATCTGGACAACATCTGATGTACACTAACCTCTACACTAACCTAAGCTAGTTTATTAGTCAAGGTCCTCCATCAGTTTTCAATAGAATTTTTTGCTGACTACACAAGCATAGGTTAGGGATGCTTCTTATGAGTTTACACAGCACCCAGCGTTACTCTCATCTTAGCACTTAGCATACTGTCGGATTTTTTTTTTTTTTTAAGAAACTAGTTTAGATCCCAATTTGACTGTAACTTCTATAAACGCAAGGGCATGTCTGCCTTGTTCATCACTGTATCCCCAGTACTGAACTAGTATGGTATAGTGGATTTTAACCTGTGTTTTTTTTAAAGCCGCACATTTCAATGATATAGTGACATTCATTGCCTCAACAGGAAAGAAGGTAAATTATGAAAAAAAAGGTATCATTTAGCTCTGATTTACAAATGTATATATTTTAAATTATTGTAAAACAGTAATGTGAAATCCAATGTGCTTTTGATTCTCAAGAGCTAAGCAATTTAGAAAGAAAGACCTTTTGTTTGTTTATTTTTAAAATGGAAGTCTAAATATCAGCATTTTCTTATCATGAGCTAGACCAGGGAAACCGAAGTGCTAGAGTTTGTATCCATGTACTACTGGATCAGGAATAACGTGACAATTAAATTAGAGCTGTTTTCCTGAAAGCAGGGAAGAGAGAAATCTTTGTTGAGATTAGAAGCTTGGAGAGGATTAGAAAAACAGACCATAGAGTTTAGATGCTAGTGCAGGCTCTGATCTTGTATTATCAACAACCATTAGGACCAAAACCCAGGCACGCTAGAGGGGATGGCATCTCTTGAAGTCAACTGTTAGGTTTGGAATCTGAAAGAGTAGAAGACTTTCGGGCTACCGATCATGTGAAATTCTCGAAATGGATACACAAATGCAGAATGTCCCTAGGCCAACATAGCTGCAGTAGAGAAGTGGCAATATGGTCTGTTTAGTCAATGTGAGTCTGCTATGCACTCCCTGCATTCCAAATCTCCCTCAGCTTGCATGGAACATGGATAATATCCAAAAATTTCCAGGATCCAAGTCTCTGAGAGAAATAAACACTAACCCAGCTGCCATGAAATTGTTGTGGGGATTATGGATTCCATGGCAGGAGCTACAAAGCCATCAGGAGCCAAGTTTGGGGCAGAGTCATCCAGAGAGATAATTGTGTTATTTCCAGAAGAGTCACCATGCTTTGCCTGTTCTACAAGATTGGATAAAACACTAGCCAGTTATGCTCATTGTGAAGACAAAAGCCAATTCTCAATATCACATAGAAAAACTAGACCCTAGCAGAGGCCAGTGAAGACAAAAGAAAGTCCTCAAACCACAAGCATTGCTCACTTCCGGGACTATAAGTAGTGGTGTCCTGGAGCTGGATCAAACCAGCTCATTAGAGCTGAGTGTGGGTATCTCTTTCCAACTCCTCCTTCAATGATGTCAGGTTGGAAGCTCGAAATCGGCCACTGTGAGAGAATTTACACCATGAACTTGAAAACTCTACAAATGAGGGCTTTTCCCCTACTTCCCCTCCAGAGAGCTGGTTGTTAACATTTACCAGCACACCACGGATGACATGAAAGCTTACTGTGT
Organism: Ceratotherium simum simum; assembly: GCF_057802395.1. Classification (NCBI taxonomy): domain Eukaryota; kingdom Metazoa; phylum Chordata; class Mammalia; order Perissodactyla; family Rhinocerotidae; genus Ceratotherium; species Ceratotherium simum. The sequence goes on along the minus strand of NC_141907.1, from coordinate 25,997,763 downwards.
ATTTAGATTACCCTAGGAAGACAGAAAACGGGGGGGGCTAGAAATCATCAGAATGAGTTCCCAACTCTGCAAAAATGATTCCTAAGAGCTAAGTAAACTTCAATTATAAAGAAAAATAAGAACATTGCCTTAATTTGTAAGTTAATTTTGACTGTAAAATTGAAAACAATATGTTCGTTAGTTGAATGAATAAATAACATGATGGTATCCTAAATATTAACTTACCAGAATTTCAGGCAAATATGATGCCCTATTGCTATTCAACTTATCCTTAGTTACCCATGTCTGTTTTTCCTGCTGAGAAAGCTTTCTGCAGCACAGATAGCTTTTTTTTAAAATATGTTGGGTTAGCCATCCAGATGGGGAAATGCAGCCTTCCAGATGGTTAATGCGTGGCTTGTTGCCCATTGTACCGGAGTACTGTGCTTCCAAAGATATCAATGTTGTCAATACTGAGGTATTGTGCTTCCAAAGATATCAATGCTGTCAATGCAGCAAGATTTTTTAAAAACGCAATTTACAGATTGGTGCCAGAATGGCTTACATATTGGCATCAATTACTAGCTTGTCATAGTGGTTTCTAGGGAAAGCAAGACCAAAGCCTTTGGTAAAGTCTGGAGTTACCTAGACGATAATTTTGCCCTGGTAGCTGCCATGTGTATCTGTTTTCCCTGGACTGTCAGAGAGAAACTTAAGTTAGTCATTGAAACCTGCAGGGAGGGAGATACCTTAGTTTGGTGTTGACCAGTCACTTGGGAATGCTCTCTGCTTACAAATCCACCTGTTGGCTCATTCTAAGCATCATTTCTCTGAAAGGACTTTTCTGATTCACCCAGTCTAAGTATTATGTTTTCAAAGGACTGCAATATTTTCCATCAAAACATATATCTTATTCATAAGTTTGCATTCATTTTCTGTGATTATCTAATAAATAACCACACCCAGACTGTAAGATCAATGAGAGTGGGACCTTGTTAGCTTTTCCTACTTATTGTTTTGTGTCACTAGAACAGAGTGTAGCTTTAGTGAACGCTAACAGGTGTTTGTGGAATAAATAGATGAATAGTGATTAGAAAAAAGTAGTTGCAACAAAATTGATATTTTATATGTTTCCAAAGAAATCTTACAAATGAGATTCAAACAACTATTAGGAAAATAAAATTCAGCAAACTGGTAATCAAGAAAGAAATAGAAATGAGAAACAAATATACAAAAAAGAAAAATTTAGCATCACTATTACTCAACAAATTTGAAATTAAACCAGCCTTTCAATAAGTCAAAAAGATAGATGATAATACCAAGTGGTAGTGAGGTTTTGATAAGCAGATACTCAAATTCCCAAATGGAAGGAATAGAACTTTGCGTAAATTTTCTGCTGAGTAGTTGGTCAATATTAATAAAAATGCACACTTTAACCCAACAACTCCATTTTGTTGAGAATTGTCTTCAGGAAACATATACAAAGATATATAAAACAAGGTGTTCATTAAAACATTATTTATAACAAAAAACACTCAAAAATACAGGATTAGTACAATAATTTAGTTACAAAAAGTACTGGGTACCATTAAAATGATGTAGCACATATCAACTAATTGACTTAGCTATTCATTAACAATATATTGAAGTGAGATTGGATGATGAGGAAATTTAAAGTTTCATATGTCACATTCCAGAATGATATGCACAAAAATGTTTATAGTGCTTATCCTTGATGTTATGAATCTTCAGGTATTTCCATTTTTTTCTCTTTTTGGATTTCTACATGTTAGATTGTTTTCTACCTTGATAATGCATTACTTGAATAAATTATTAAGAGAAGTGGTGGTAAAGCATGAAATAGTTCCTGTAGCCCACGGAAATTGGCTGAAAGATAAATGTTTCAAAAGAGATGATTTGGGTTTGAATATCGAAGGATTTGAAACTGAAAGTTTTATGAATAGGAGCTTAAAACTTGCTCCTGCATCAAAGCTGTTATTTTCAACTTTAACCTCAAGTCCCAGAAATATTACCATAGTGTATTCTCAAGAAAGAGACTTGGTTAGATGGTCAAATGTTAAGGTCTAAGTTTAAAGTAAATTACTTATGTTATTTTTTGCGTTGGATAATGTAAAGAACAAACTGTTTTTTCCCTCAGGTGGTAAGCAGCAGCAAATGATTTTTGCTTTTTACAGGTCTGTCTTTTCCCTTTTTTAAACTGTCAGGGCAGAAACATGTTAAGTTCACATAAATGGAGAGCACCTGCTGTGAAAAACATCTCTTTTGACTTAAAAAGGAGCATTAAAGCCTCTGTAACTTCACAGTGAAATGACGATTAAAACAGCAAATGTGAAGTTCTTATTTATCCAGGTTATATAAGTTACAAGTAAGAAAAGTTTCAGTTTTGCTGTTGTATTTTGTGGGGCAGTGGTTATTTGTGACCAGTCGCATTTGCTCTTAGTTGTTGTTGTTTTAATACGATGAGACAGAATAACGCGGTGGTAATAAGCAGCCTTGGGGTAGGAAGATCTCAGTTCTAGTCCCAACTCCACAACTTTCCAGCTCTGTGACTTTGAACTAGATGATAACCTAGCTGCTAAAACAGATAATAACAATAATGATACTTATTCTTAGTGTCATTGTGGAAATTAAATTAGGTAATAAGTGTAATATTAAAGGTTTAATCAGTGTTAATTGTTAACATATCCCATTTTAGTAACTCAGAGCCTTAATAATTCCCATTTCTAGTTTCCATCTTAAAAGGCACTGATATTTATAAATATTCTTGTCAGGATAAAGTCAGTTCCTGAGCTTTGACTTCCCGTAATTAGCCATCAAACAAACTATGTACATCAAAATTCTTCCTTCATTAGGTCAGCTTTCAGGAAGCTTTCATGGAAAAATGATGAGGGCCATCTTTTAGCCTTTCTTTGCTGAAGAGCAAACTCCTAGGGCTCATCATTAGCACGCTGCTAGATAGAATTTCACTACCTCTTCTTAATACACAATTCTGATGTCAACATTTTAAGAAAATGCTTATCCAAGTTCTATCTGTCTTGAATATTTTAAGTCATGGCTATCTGTCAATGATTGTTAAATTCTAAAATGTTGTTCATCCTTCTTCTCTTTAACTCACCATATACAACAGCTAAAAGAAGATAGCAGTATATTTATGATATAGTATTGGTTTTGATGATATGAATACATCTAGAGAAAGGTTTCTCAACTTAGAACCATTGGTATTTTGGGTCGTCAAATTTTTTGTTCTAGGAGGCTGTTCTGTGCATTATAGGATGGTTTGTAAAACTCCTGGCTACTGTAATCTACCCACCTCATTTTGTGTGTGTGTTTACCAGATTATAGTAGACCCCCTTCTGAGTTGTGACAAACAAAAATGTCTCTCAACATTGCCCAAAGTCCCCTGAAGGGCAAAATATCCCCTGGTTGTAAACTGTTGATCTAGAAAAATTAAACAAAGAGAAGTGTAACCACAATAATTAGTATACTGTGCATTTAAAAAAATATTTTGTAGTGTTACAGGTAAGTTTCTGTCATAGTTAAAGCAAATTTTTTTGTTTGAAGAAACAAGTTCAAAATCAGGAATCAACCCATTAAATCTTCATGTAGATATCAATTATAAAAGGTTGATTTTATAACTAAATACATGGTAAACAAGGACAGAAAGAAATCTTGTAGTTAGTTTTAAGCAAGTCACTCCATCACAAATCTTAGTTTTTGTCCTTACATGTAGTATATTGTTGTGATACAAAACCAGCCGTAGGCATATGTGCCATGAGAAAGGCTCCCCGGGATGGGATTGAGCCAAATCGGAGGCCTCTTATATGCCTTGTGTTCTCCAAAGTGTGTTTTAGTTTGCCTTCAACACAAACAAAAAGTCCAAATTTCACTTAACATATGAAGGAATCTGGCAGAATTAAAAATTAAGAATGAAAAGACTTAACATTTAACAAACATTAGAGGCATGCTAAGAATAACATTTGTGGTGATATAGAAAGAACATAGATTTCAGGGTAAGAAATATTTGGGTTAAATTCTTTTGAACACTTACTAGTTATATAATATGAGGCAACTTTTTTGTTTAGTGTTCATGCTTCCATTTGTTATTTTTTCATCGATACAATAGGCATAATAATAGTTTATAGGATTGTTGTGAGAACTAAATTTAAAAAGTCAAAATATCTAGCATAATGCCTTGAGCATAATATGTTTAATACAGTCATGTGTTGCTTAACTACAGGGATGCATTCTGAGGAATGCTTCATTAGGTGATTTCATGTTGTGCAGACATCATAGAGTGTTCACAACCCTAGCTGGTATAGCCTACTACGAACCCAGACTCTATGGTACTAATCTTATGGGACTACTATTGTATATACAGTCTGTTGTTGACCAAAACGTCATCATGTAGCACATGGCTGCAAGTATTTCTCAAGTGATTGAGTAAATACATGATTCAAGTGACCCCCAAGGACCTAGAAATTTATAAACACTCAATATATATTAGTTCTTCCCTAACCTTCTATCCTAAAAAATTTGTATCAGAAAGAAAAGCAAGGAGATAAAGTAAAAGAGGAAAAGAAAAAAAAAAATACAGTGGTTTTTTTTTTTGGCTTAAGATGTTAGTAAGAACAGTATTTTAGTGCAGCCAGTATTTTATGTACCGTGGAACTTCAAAGATCATTCAGAAGAAAGCCATCTATATTCATGTCATGTTCAAAATATTAAAGAGATTCCTAGTTGGCAAGGATAAAAATAAAACTTTCAGTATGCTTTAGTCCATTGCCTCCTAAACACTTGACTGAATTTCTTAAATTTTGTGCTTTTAACACCCTCTAACTACCAATAGTGTACACATGAGAACTTTCATTTTCCCACTCACTATTTTATGTTGCAACATGCATTTTAAGGTTTTCAACATGTGATTGGGAGGAGTTTGAATTATCTTGAATAAAAAATTTTCTAGTCAGGGGAGAAAAAAAGAATTCACCTTCCTTTAACATAATCTGATAGATGTAACAATTTATTATTTGATATACACTCAACTACAAGAATACAAAACTCAGCTGGTCTTAACAATCTGTAGATCAAATATTCACAAAGTACCTTCTAAATAAACACTGTAGTAGATGCTCGAGTTAGTTACAGATATAAAGAGTGTAACTTCCAGGTGCTACTAGTTTAGTGTAAAGGAGAGAGAAACAACTAATTGGAATGTGGTGTGATAAATGCTACGCATAGATAAGCAAATGATTCTGTGGAAGGACAGAAAAATGACTTCATCTTGTATGCTATCCTAATCAACTAAGAGAAGCTGTTTCTCTGCAGTATGAAATACGTCAACATTTATTAGTTCATAAAATGTTTGACAGGATTTGATATAAAAACTGTATAGAATATCAACCGAGGTTCTCAACTTTGTCTGTTCTTTAAGAATCACCTGGACATTTTAAACTCCTGACATCCCTGCCAAAACTTTAGATCCGTTAAATCAGAATCTCTGGGGCTGAAACCTAGGAAGCAGAAGTTGTAAAGCTCCTCAGATGATTTCAGTGGGCAGCCAAGTTTGAGAAGCACTGATCTAAAAAGAGCAGAGGACATCCACGTTACTTAGTGTCTGACATGAGCTCTGTTTCAACTAACCGCTGAATTTGGCTATTAATTTTGTAACAGACAAAACTAGATGAAAGGTAGATTTTTTCGTTGCTGTTTCACAAAAGCAAGCACGTGTATTTGCCAGGAAAAAAAAGAAAACTGTGAGATTTTTTTCTTCACATGCAACCAAATAATAGTACAGTATTTTATTTGCAATTATGGTTAAATAAAATTGACTGTATTGCACGCTTGTTGTTTTTGTTATTTCAGATGACCACAGTGACGGTTCAGTAGCAGACTCATCATCTGATTCAGGTTAATGAGAAGCTTTCCCAAGACTTTGGCTGTGATTAGATTTTTTTTTTTAATTTTTTGTTTATTGCAGTAATGTTGGTTTATAACATTGTATAAATTTCAGGTGTACATCATTATACTTCTATTTCTGCATAAATTACATCATGTTCACCACCCAAATACTAATTACAACCCATCACCACACACACATGCTGAATTATCCCTTTCACCCTCCTCCCTCCCCCCTTCTCCTCTGGTAACCACCAATCCAATCTCTGTCTCTATATGTTTGTTTATTGTTGTTGTTATCTACTACTTAATGAAGGAAATCATACGGTATTTGACCTTCTCCCTCTGACTTATTTCACTTTGTATAATGCCCTCAATGTCCATCCATGTTGTCACAAATGGCTGGATTTCATAGTTTCTTATGGCTGAGCAGTATTCCATTGTGTGTATATACCACATCTTCTTTATCCATTCTTTAGTAGGGTTCCAAGAGTCTTGACCAGCTGCTAAATTGCAGGTTTTAAACGTCTGGTGAGCATGTCTGTTTCCTTATGAGAAAAGCCTATCTGGAAGTGAGGAAAGCAGAGCAGAAATCTGGAGGAGGGAGATGCTGGCTTTTGTTGAGCACCTGGATCCAGCAGGATTTATCCCAAGAAACTTTCTGGTAATATACAAAAAGAAAGTCCCTTTTTGGCCTAAGTCCTAGTTGAGATGAGTTTCTGACTCATAACTAAAAAGCATTCCAATAATATAGACATGGATATCTTATTTATACTGTTTAAAAGCATGACAATTGTATTGTTTCTTTCTGTAATTGATTAGGTTACAAAGTTAAATAAACTCAATGAAGATAATCTGAGTGAGGGGAGATTGTGGTGAGAGAAGAACCTGAGATAATTATAATCCAGGTATTTTACTATCTTATGCTACTAATGTATGCCACGGAAAATGAATAAATAGAAAATGGGAAGTATTAGTTATTGATGTCATTTTTTATTGGCAGAGGAGTATTTGTTTTTGGAAGGAGTATAGAAATGAGGATAAAAACAGTGGTACTTAATGACAATTCAGTATTCCATATAGGATACTAAGGTATGACAAAGAAGATAAGTCCATACACTATAGGACTAAGACTGGTACAAGAGCAAAAATACTATACAATTCAGTTAATATCTAAGGAAAAGAGAAACTCTAGAGCTATGGGCTATTACTTTTATCTCCTTTTGACCAGTAAGAAAATATTTCACATAATGCTGTTAATCTATCTCAAGGAATGCTTTTATGTATACCAAAAATAAAATGAGGCTTAATGAACATAGTTGTCAAAAATGTCCTATAAGATAAATGAGATTATGTCCAAAATCATATAGGTAGAGGTATGACAATCTATACTTCTGATGAAAGTGTCACGGTGGTTTTTAATATTTTCTTGATTTCACTAAATTTCAATTACAAAGGGCATTGGCCCTTACTAAATTAATGTAACTTGGAGAGAGAGAAATTCTGTTATAAACCAAATAAGTTACTCTAATAATAGTGCACTCACTCACTATGATCTCTCAAATCCTTGAAGAAGAGGATGAACTTAAATTTATTCCTAGGTTTATTTATTGTTTTGGGACCAAAATATGATACATATTTCATATTATGAGAAAGTTATCTTTCATGATGGATTATTCACAGAAAGGATCCCTACAAGATGAATTTGAGTTAATAGCTACAATAAAAGAAAAAAACATATTTTCCATTTACATATATAACAAAACTTTTTTTTTTTTAATTTCGTTCCCCTCGCCACAAAGAAGCAGTCTCAAAACCTAAACTTTTTCCTCTTCATCTTACGTAACATTTCACTTTTTTCCTTTTTCAGCTGGTGGAAGGGCTTCAATTTAACGTTGCCAATGACAGAACTTTCCACTTTGGGAGATTACATAGAGTTGGAACCTCAATTTCCTCATCTGTAACATAGGGATAATAACAGCAGGTCTTCAATAAATGGCAAATATTTTTATTTGCTTAGGTTGAATCTTATATTAAGTAAGTTGTCTCATAATACAATAGACCATAAAATTACTAGGCTATCGTAGATTATCATTCTCTTCTAGCATAGTTATGTATAATAAAACCTTTTCTATTTTAACCGGTAAATCTACCCTCAGATCTTAACTCTTTCTTTCTAGCCACTTGTAGAGAAGTCACCTTCCGATTGACATCCATGTTTCTTACTCTCAAACTTAACATGTCCCAAATTAGCTCATCAAATGGACTTACCACTTTTCCCTTCTTCTAAAGTTTCCCATTTCTTTCTGTGGCAGTGAGTTTTTGTGTTGTTTTGTTTTTAACTTTCTCAGACCAGATCATCAGCTATTTTTATTCTCCACATATCATAGCTCATCTGTCACCAACGTTGCCTTGTCTTTTTTTTTCTCTAAAAACATGCCTGTAATTTTGTCTTCATGTCATTTCCACTGTCATTTCAGTCCAGATCCTCATCAGCTACTTCCCTTTCTCTTTATATCCATGATGAAGCTTAATTAATGAAACAAAGATATACATATATAAATAAATATGGAGACTATATATAACACATTCTGAGTTTTAAAAGTCTAATTAGAAGCAATAGTTTAAAATAGCAACAGTTTCAAATCTGACTAGTTTTCTTTCATATTAATTTAAATCATCTTTAAATTGATTTGGTTTGATCAGATGAAAGAATAATTTTTTTTACCCTTTACTCAATTTTTTATCAACTAGGGGGTTTTATTTTTACCAGTCTATGCACTTGATAATAGTTGAGCTATCATCTTTGAAGCTTTTATGTACCTTGTCTCTTGGCGCACTCTTCATGTTTTCCTAGGATAGCAACTTTCACCACTTGTTTTGTTTTTTCTATGTTCTTCAAATGTAGACAAGTCCCAAGTTTCTATCCTAGACTTTCTAATCTCTCTCTCTCTCTCTCATTCTAGACTCTGTTCCAGGAAATCTATACTGCCTCCATTACATCAACTACCATCTCTTTGGGTATGAATCTTTGTTTCATCAGTTCTAATATCATTATCTTGATACACAGCACTATTGAACACAGTACTCACAGAATTTCCCCTCAACCTTTCTTTTGACAGAAATTCACAAATTCTATACTCAGATGTAAAAACTTTAAGGTACTTTATATTGGTTTCAGTAAGAATTAATTTAGCACAGCCTCACCATTTAGACAGTTTAATATATAACTTTATATTTGTATAGACAGGTAGATTTAAAAAAAAATGCTTCCACTGGAAGCATTTTTGTTTGTCACAACACTTGGTAGGAAGAGCAAATATTTTGATTCCCATTTTATAAACGAAGAGGCTATGAAAATCTTTAGGAAACTTGCCCAGTCGTTTGAATTGCGTGATAATGAGTTTTCTACTATTTTATTCTGCCTTTCTTATCCTGAAATAAGCTATTCAAATTAACTAATAATTATTCTATAGTTTTGGTTTTTATCATTGTTGACAGTGCTGTGTTTTTAAATTAGTAAAATAAAAATACTCTTATAAGCAAGTGTAGACATAATCATGACTTGAACAAAGGTCATATTTTGTTTGAATTAAACAGTTTATTTTTTAAATTTTTGATTTCTTATTACACAGGACAGTGAGTTTAATCATTTGTAATCATTCTTATTTCCCCTATCTCTTCCCCCAATAATTCATATATTCCTTGAACACAGGGACAAGAGTTTTGAAAATATTATTCTGATTCCTCACTTGGTCTACATAATACTATTTACTGAACTCGATATTGTGGACACATTGTGGACTGAATGTGTCTCCCCCAAACTCATATGTTGAGACTCTAATCCCCAATGTGACTATGTTTGGAGATAGGTACTGCGAAGACGTGATAAGGGCCCCACCTATGACTTCATTTAACTTTTATCTGATAGAGCTGGTGTCCTTATATGAAGAAGAGAAGATAGGGCTCTCTCACTCCTCCGTGTGGGACACAGTGAGAGGGCAGACAATCCTCTGCAAACAAGGAAGAGAGCTCTCACCAGGAACTGAATCCATTAGTACCTTCATCTTGGACTTCCCAGCCTCCAAAACTGTGGGAAAACCAATTTCTGGTTTTTATGTTATGGTATTTTGTTATCGCAGCCCAGAAGACTAAGATACTTAACAAACTGACAGTCTCCTTTTCTAATTAGAGAATTAACTACAATTGCCCTATCAATGTGGAACATGGAAGGGAAAGATTGTAGAATCAACAAAACATTCTCATCTTATGCTGTTAAAGTGTATACCAGAATAGAACTGATAGCTTAAATTAAATGCTATTCTGTAGTTACAGCTTCAAAAATTTTTTTTTTGCCCACTGGATCAACGGAATTTATCATAAATGTGAAGATTATGGAGATAAGGGTATGTTTTATATATGGCACGGTGGAAAACCTAAAAATGTGGATTGTTATAGGAGTTGCACCTATAAAAGTGTTGAGAAAGAAGAAAACTACTTGTTACTATAGCGTTCCTTTGTAATATATTTAAGAACTAACATAGATTCCAAGAAGGATAAAACCATAGATGACATATCATTAGCTACATGTATTGAAAAAAATAGAGTTAATAAGAAAATGAATCACAAAGAATTAAGTTGTACGTAGTAGATTCCAAGATCTACAAAATGGACAACAAAGAAAGTCGGGGTTGAGAGGTGGTACATAAAGAAATGCCTTTTTCACCATCTAATCCTGGTTAAATCAGAGTGCAAAACAATTACCTTAATCATATATAAATCAGAGAATCTACATTATCTGCTTCTAACTTCAAATGTATTCATTCTCATATCATCTTTCCTAAATAGTCTTTAAAAATATGTTTTTAGAGATTAATTATATATTTAAGAGAATTAATAATATTTCATTTTTCAAATGAAAGAAACTTAAGAATAAAATAAATATTTTTATATACAACAAGGAAACTGAATTTTGATAACATAACTTTTTGCTTAGTCCTGGTTTTTTTTTTTTTTTTTTGGTATATATCAATCTTCCCCCAAACAAATGTTGCCTAATGAACATCTCAATCTAGCTAGCTAACGAGCCCCTCTGATCTTATTTGGGGAAACTGCTAATTCTCTGTCCTTTACTATTTAGGACTTAAGGCAAAAATTAAATCTCAAAACTGCCAATGCAAGAACATGTATATTTGTAGCCTCAAATGCTTTATATGCAAATTATGAAAAGGGACTAAAATTCTCAGACTAGAACAAAAATATCATATCAAAGTTCTCTGACATTTAGAGACTTCTATTGCCTTTAATACCAGAAGCATCCTTTTAAGTTTTTAGAAAGCCCCTCTTTCTGGAATTTCATTTACCTAAAACTTCACTTTTTAAGTTTTGATCTTTTAGGAAAATGGTTACCCTGTTAATAGCTAGTAATAAAAAAAAATTAAAGAAAATCAAATATGGCTTAAAATGTTGTCATAGAGAATCAAAATTGAACGTTTATTTTTTAAATCTAACTTTTTGTATGAGGAAGATTTTTTCCTAGGTATAGTGGATTGAATGGTGGCCCCGAAAAAGATATGTCCATGTTCCGGAATTTGTGAATGTGACCTTAATTGGAAAAAGGGCCTTTGCAGAGGTAGGTAAGTTAAGGATCTCCAGAGGATAACATCCTGGATTATCATGGTGGACCCTATAATGGTCCCTATATATGGACCCTATATATGACAGATGCCCTTATAAGAGACACAGAGTAGAGAAACATATACAAGAGAAGGCCGTGTGAAGACACAGGCAGAGATTGGAGTGATACAGCCACAAGCCGAAGAATGTCTAGAGCTGCTAGAATTTGGAAGAGGCTGTTGGGGGAAAAGGAAGAATTATCCCCCACTTTTCCCTAAGGGCTGGTCAAATAATTAAAAAGGCAGGTTAGCAGGAGAAAATCAAACAAGGTTTAATAACATGTATACATGGGAGAAACTCAGGAAAAACTGAGCAACTTGGCCATCTGGCTGAAGCTGCTAGCTTAACTATCTTCAGCTCAAGACAGGGAGGATGTTAGGGGTAGTGATTTGGGATTTCGGAGAAGGGGAGACAATTTACATGGAGATGGAAATGCAAATGTTTGTTAAACAAGTTTTACTGGGCCAAAAATGGGTTTGTTAGTGTCTTTCTAGCACACCTATTTTACGTTACACTACAGATATCCTGCATTGTTGACTCCTTCCTGGAACAGGCCTTCTATGTTCAACTCTTTTAGGCGGGTTGGGGGAAGGTCGAATGTTCTTCCTGAGGCTTCTGAGCCTTTATTGTCTTCAGCTTGAAATGATCCACATACCAGAGTGGTGCATCTTGAGGTGGTCTGCCCTGAACCCCATCAAGGCAAAGAATGATTCTCCTTTAGATCCATCAGAGGGAACATGGTTGTGCCAAAACCTTGGTTTTGGACTTCTGACGTCCAAACTTTGTGAAAATAAATTGCTCTTGTTTTTTTTTTTTTTTTTTTCTGAGGAAGATCAGCCCTGAGCTAACATCCATGTTGATCCTCCTCTTTTTGCTGAGGAAGACCGGCTCTGAGCTAACATCTATTGCCAATCTTCCTCCTTTTTTTTTTCCCCCCAAAGCCCCAGTAGATAGTTGTATGTCATAGCTGCACATGCTTCTAGTTGCTGTATGTGGGACGCGGCCTCAGCATGGCCGGAGAAGCAGTGCGTCGGTGCGCGCTCGGGATCCGAACCCGGGCCACCAGTAGCGGAGCGCACGCACTTAACCGCTAAGCCACGGGGCCGGCCCAAATTGCTCTTGTTTTAAACCATGTTTGTGGTAATTTTTATAGCAGCCCTAGGAAAGAAATACACTTGGTGAGTTCTCAAATTTAATGGTCTGCTTTTTTATGTTACTGGTCTAAAACAAAGCTAGAAAATATGTTACAATGAGACTTGCAAATCCAACTGACTTCCCATTTCAAATCTATTCTTTTGGTCAAAGTCTTGTTTAAAGGGCAGAAAAAATAAGTTAAAATAAGTGTTTGATCGTAGATCCCTAGACTTTTGCCAAGTAAAAAGGACTTAAAAATCATAGAACTCAATCACTTTATATTGTAAAGGAAATCAAGTCCAGAGAAGCCCAATGATTTGCTCACAAAACCTACTCTGAGTGCTAGTCTTTGGCTAAACCCATTTGCAATGTGAGTGAATGCCCCTATTAGTCACAGCTGATGTTATGGATTGATGCTTCTCCCTTTGTATTAGTCTACTAGGGCTACCATAACAAAATATCACAGACTGAATGGCTTAGACCTCGGACATTTATTTTCTCACAGTTTTGGAGGCTGAAAGTCCCTAATCATGCTGGCAGCTCTGTTCCTGGCTTGTAGATAGCTGGCTTCTCACTATGTCCTCACATGACCTTTCCTCTATGTTTGCATGAAGAGAGAGAGTGCTCTGGTCTCTCTTCTTCTTCTTATAAGGACATCAATTGTACGGGATAGGGGCCCTACCATTATAGCTTTATTTAACCTTAATAACCCTCTTATAGGCCGTATCTCCAAATATAGACCCAACCCCTAAATATAGGGCCTATAGGGTCACATTGGGGGTTAGGGTTTCAAAATACGTATTTTGAGGGGACAAAATTCAGTCCATAACACCTCTTATCACTGTGCTTAGGGTGAGGAAGAGCTTGTCATAGTGCTTCTTTAATTTTGAAAGTGGGAGAAATGAATCAATTGATTGGATATCAGTTTTGTCTCCTTTATCAAATCTTTTTAGATCAACCTGACTTGAAATCCATGTCAGGCCCAAAGAAGACCCAATTCTATATATTTTCTTTTAATAGGAAGGAACTTGGAGATAGCTATCAAAAACAAAGACCAATCTTCTAAAATTTGCATTTGTGATTATAATTTTCAGTCAAAATAACTTTTGTTCTATACAAATGCATTTATAATACATGCATATAGGAATTTCATGGTAGATATGAAAGTAAATAACTAAAGGGGACTGAGAAAATAATTTGAACCTTTTTAGCTCACTTAAGAAGTAGTTCCTCTTGATGTTTTTACTGCTGTTCTCACCCTGATACTTTCTTTTGTCATCATGAACAGTGCTCAGTCTTCTGAAATCTCTGCCTGATTGAGAATTTCTATATAGGCAGGGCAGGTCAGTTATGGATATTTTCACACTTTAGCCAGAAAGAACAGAAAAGAATCTTCAAAATTTGTAATAAACAGAGCAATCTTCGGGGATCAAAACAATCCCTTAGATTCGATGCCAGGTGTCTTTCCCAATCTTAGCTTCACAACTTCCCCAGTCACATCAGCTACTTACTCTGAGCAGGGAGTCACTGTTCCTGCTGTCAGAGGGTGTCTAGGAAAAACAAGGCAGAGCTGCTGCAGGCATATATTGTACCTGCCAATTTCACAAAACAAAAATGAGGGTGATATATAGTGTCCACAGGGTATTAAGTTATTTTTTTCCTCTCTCTACTCCTTTCTCCATTTTTCTGTCTGAATACCTTATTTTCCCTTTTCTCCCTCAATATATTTTCTCTGAGCCCTTGTTCTCTCTTGTCACTCAGCTAGGTGTACCAGAATTGGAATTGAAGAGTCCCAAATCAACATCTTCGATATTTCAGCAGACAAGGAAGCACTGATGATAACTTCAGTAAAGTGTCCTGTTCCCTACTGCATGAAATGAGAACAAATGTCAGTCCATGGGATGAGCTACTTCAATCTGTTGCAATATAAAGTGGAAAATAGTCAGGTCATCTTAAGTAGAATGGAAGCAAGAGGCATTGTATTTCTTCTGAACTCATTTATTGAAATTAGTTATTGAATCACATAATTCAGTGGGGTTTAGACGTGGTGCTTTCAGTTTCATTTGGAGGCAAGGCTCACTGAACTGAAGCTTGAAAATCCAGACTTGATTTGAGTCCCCATGAGCTCAATTAAAAATCTAAACCTATCTTATAAAAGTGTAATTATTTGTGCTTATTAGGTGGTATCTTAAATATACATGCCTAAAACAAGCTATTTAATATAAGGTATAGGAGTTACACATTTCTAAATGATGGGAAATTAAAAAGCATTTGTATTCACACTGACAGCACAAGTTAAAAAATCAATATGTTTTTAAAAATAATATTTTATTGGATTTTCTTTCAAATACAAATATTCATTCTGAAAATCAAAAGAACACATCTGTAGAAAAGAAGAACTAAGTCTTATCTTTCCAAAGCACACCCAATGAAGTTACCTTAAACACACACATAAGGATATAACCTTCAAGACCATCTACGGGAATGGGGGAATTAATTTTGTTGCATTCATACTATGAAATATCTCACAGACCTTCAAAAATAATAGATTAGACGGCTGGCCCCGTGGCATAGTCGTTAAGTTCAGCATGCTCCACTTAGGCTTTGTGGGTTCAGATCCTGGGGGCAGACCTACACCACTCATCAGCCATGCTGTAGTGGAGACCCATATATAGAGCAGAGGGAGATTGGCACAGATGTTAGCTCAGGACTAATTTTCCTCAAACAAAAAAAGAGGAAGATTGGCAACAGATGTTAGCTTAAGACTAATCTTCCTCAACAAATAATAATAATTAATAATAATAATAATAATAATAATAATGGATTAGGTTTTAGATTTTGTAAAAAAAAATCTCTAATGCAATATTCTTTTAGAAGATGAAGGTAATGAAAAATTGACATAGGACACATTTAGTAGGAAATCATATTTTTTTGTCAAGGTAATACAGTCTCTGGTAGATAATTTAGTGAATTTCAGGTTGTCAATGAGAGTAATGAAAGATAAGTATAAAATGTATTCTTGAGTTATATATTATAAATTCCATTACTAACAATACATTAGTTATTACATACGTTGCAACCCTATGGGAAAACAACAAGAAGAAAAAAACTCCATTTGTGGACAGCTCATTCCATCTGCAAACATCAAGACAGACCTTCCTAAAAAATAGAAAATCATCTAGAACCACTCAAAAAGTCCATTCTTTTTACAAATTGAGGCATAGTAAATAAGGCTTCAAGAGAAAACTAGATTGGATTTTTTCTTTTATTCTTTGGTCAATACACAAGTTTCTCAAAGGGGTGTACGTGTATGTGTGTGTATGGGTGTGTGAGACAGCGACTGATTTCAATGATTTGTTTCCTTCCATAAGCTCACTAACTTATAAACCTTAATATTTCTATTATTTTTAATACTTATTGAGAGGTAATCAACATACATGTTGCTTTGAAAGGATTCCACCTGTTGATCCAAACTAACATAAGCCATATTCGATCTCTGTTAATGTATTAAACCAATGTTTACTTACATCATTTAATATGTAAGTTGTTGTGCCAGGCACTGCAGTGATATATGCAGTAGAGTATCTGATGACTTTCCTTAAAGAAGGTAAATTAATAGAAGAAAATATGTTACTGGGATAATTACAAATTATGATTGTATGTGGTGCAAATTGTACAAGTGATAAAGAGAAAGCAGATGCATATTTAGTTAATAAGTATTATTAGTCAATGTGCTGAATGGGAAAATATGGGCCAGATCTTCTCTCCTGCATGCATGTATTTAACATACTTACAAATATGTTAGGTATTAGTGTATAGTATATTTATACTATATATAGTTTTCTCAGGGATATCTGCTTACTATCACAATTTCCATACTTTATGAACAGAATTATGTTCTCCTTATGAACATATTCATTCCAGGACTTACTTCTTGGCATCTTATAATAGTGTTTTTCCTTATAGTTTTGCTCAAAGGGCAAATGACTTTTGCTGTTGCAGCATACCCTCTTGGTCAGTAATATACCGTGGATCGCCAGCTGTCCACAGCTCTACTGCTTCACTGGAGATAGCACTTCCATATATCAAAGCTTTTTCTCTTCTCTTACCCCATTCCAGTTTACCAGGTAACAGCTGTCGGCATATCCCATTGTGATCCATGTTCCTCTTAGAGCTCTAAACGCTGATTCAGAGATGATATTCTGGCTAAATTCCAGGGTCTCATTACAGGTAAACCTATCTGGCCACTTAAAGCTAGTTTTTACTTTATGAGATGCTGGTAAAAACTACTCAAGAGTTTACAACATTATGACTCTAGTCTAAATTGTCTTTGATTCCAATGAACTGGAAAAGAAATCAATGGTACAACCAAGCGATGGAGTAAGTGTGTCATATTGTTAAACATATGGCATCAGATTTATTTATTAGCTGTGTGACCCTGGATTAGTTATTTAACACTTTTGTGCCGTGGTACCTTTTATTTATGTCAATGGTTCTCAACCAGGGGCAATTTTGCCCCCCAGGGTACATTTATCAATATCTGGAGTCATTTATTTGTGGGTGATGCTGTCGTCTAACAGTACAGGTCAGCTATGATGCTTGACTATCCTAACAATAAGCAAGACAGCCCTACACAACAGAGATTACCCTGCCCTAAATGTCAACAGGGCCAAGGTTCAGAAAACCTAATTTATATGATGGCCACTAGAATACCTTCTCGATGTAGGGCTCTGTAAGATGAAAGGTAAGTCTTTACATCTGTCTGCGAAGCCCTATGCATTCTGTCTTCACAGTCTCCCTTCCTTCTTCCCCCCACCCCATATCCTCTCTTACCTCTTTCTCTCCTCCTCACTCATTCTGGTCCATTCACAGTACTCCTGGGATGCCAGGCCTACCCCTGCCTTAGGATGCTTATGCCAGATGCTCGCTCTTCTAGAAGCAATATTCACCCCAGATATTGCAATAACCAACCTCTTTCTTCCTTCAAATCAGTGTTCAGATGTGACCTTTCCCATGAGGCCTACCTTGACTATCTAAAATTGCATCCAGCCATCCCCATAGATCCCCATGGATACATATATACACATATACTCCTTATATCCTCTATGTTGTTTCTTTTATTTTCCATAGCACTTAACCCCTTAGAGCAAACTACATATTTACATATTATTTTATTTTGCTATTGATTAGTCCCTTGTTAGAATGTCAGCTTCAAGGAGGCAGGGATTTATGTCTTTTTATTTTTCTGTTTATGTGTCCTAAGAGCATGGTATGCTCATGGTAGATTTTTAATATATATTTGTGGAATGTGACTGACTCACTTCATTAAACACAAAGATGTTTAATAAATATTTGTTGAATGATTTTAATTTTGAGTGCTTTGCATATCACAGTCATCCAGTAAGCCATAAAAATGATGTATATTATGATTGCTTATTATTATGCAAAATAGCAGTTAATGTTCAATTGCCTACATTAGCATAGATACAAGAGGAAATAAAGTTATAGTCACCACTGAAATGGAGAAAGATTTAGAGATTCTACCTCTTATCGTTTAAGGCTAAACATGAAAAATCATTCAATATATTCTTGTGCTTCCCAGATCAAACAGAGTATCTCCATCTCTAGCTCGGAAATGCCTTCAGGATTGGCACTTGGCTTTCTCCTTCTTCTTGACTTCCCTTCAGTACTACATGCTGTGCTCTGATTGTATCTTACCCAGAGTCTTGTTTTTGCAAACCAGCATTCTATGGTAGATCTAATTTTTATGCTGTTGTACCTGGATTCCAATAACTATTTATTCTTCTAGGTTAGAGCTGTCATGCTAGGGAAAATTTCTTTATCTTGCTATGAAAAATCCATAATTCCATATGTCAATAACTGGGAATTGACAAAATTATACGTTTTCCATTTTGTACATCTAAAATTTGTACAAGAGTTTGAGCAATTGACCTCTCCTGGTTTATTATAATAAATGTTTACCAACCTTTCCAAACAAGTAGGTTTCCTTCTTTGACTCTCAATAATTAGCCTCTGGAAATTGCAGTATTTCTTATAAATTTTAACAGCAACAACTCACTAATTATTTTAATGTAACCTTATTCACTTGTAAGTTGTAAAACATTGCCAGAGAAAGCCGTGTAAAATGAAGTGCCTTGCTTTTGCTAACATTTGTTCTCCTAACCAGCATTTTTAATCCACATTTACCATTGAGTGCTGGCATGAACAAATTTCATCTCACCATGTATTAGAAAGTAAATTTTCTAATGATTCCCCAAAGGGCAAATGAATCACAAAATAAAGTAACTTCCTTATGAACATCATTTTGCAGTAAATTCCATAATAGAATCTAAATGATCTCAGGTTGTTTGCCTAATCTTTTAGTCTAATTCTATTCCCTTGGTATCCAAACAAAATGAATAATTTTACTTATGACTTTCTCTCTACTAATTGGTTGCTTGCCCCTTGCCCTTTTCAGTGCTTAAAAATGTAGTCATTAGGGAAAAAAGAAGTAAATTTTATTTGTACATATATACAATGATTACTTTTTATTACAAACACTTTTGCCTTGCAAACTAACATTACCACCACCTTAAAACTATTGCTTTGATGTCAGAGAATCAAGAAACGCCTGCAAGTGCCTACTTGATATGCTGAAACCATGGATCCTTCCAAACATATACTTGTCTAAATTAGCAATCCCTTCCACGATTCAGATCTAATTTGAATTGTTATGAGCAGCCCTAATTGCACTACCTTCTATACCCAACTAGTGAGTGACTCTTGATTTCATTATCCACCTCTTGCTGCTGAGAGTAAATTAAGTACTCAACCTGGGGTGATTTGCTCTATTAAGACAAAACAGTGACATTCGGATTCAATTTAAACTGTCAGATTATATTTCATTTATAACTATTACCATTTTCTGGGGAGTATAACTAGTTATTTTTTCTTGCTGATACTCCCATTGAAACTTTTGTCTTTAGAAACTAGGAACTACTGTGCTCAATATGGATTTCTAAGCTATTAAAACAGGATTTTTTAAAGAGGAGAATATAATTTTTGTAAAAACTTCCCATCACATAAGCCCAGTGGTCAGTTGAAAATTAATAGTGCAGCAGGAATTGGATGTATGCCCTCATGTTTGTGAAGGTGGTAGATATTTCAATGTCAACATTTATTTTGTTTTGTTCAGTGGTTCTCAAACTTTTTAATCTTCTTTGAGATTCTTAGATCACCTTACCCTTTGCTGCTTGAATAGCAAGGATAAGAGTTCTTTTAATTTGTCACCTTTTTTGGGAGAACATCTCATCTTTAAAAGTTAAAGGATAGATGTGGAAGGCAAAAAGCCCTGAGATGTTAAGAAGGCAAGGCTACCTATATTCCAGGATGTAGATTTATCCATTTATTTTTTTATCATCTCTTAAAGTAAATCTCAGATGCCTTCTTCGTTGTTCCATTATGACCTCTTATGATGACCCACTCATATTCTGAAAAGAAAAATGATCTAGTAAACTCAAAGAATTAAAAGTCTTTAAAAGTTATTAACAATGTATTATGGCACTTCTTCCAGGTGGTTTATATAGGAAAAAATGTCATTATTATAGGCTATTTTAAATGTCAATAATTCATTATTCGGAAAAACAGTCTTCCTTACCTACAAAGACGAAATATTGAAGAAAACGATTTTCTCCAAAAGATTTCTTCTGTATTAAAGGCAAATTGTGAAGGCTGATTGCGTGTGCCTTAGAAAGGAGGTGACAAAACTAGACATTTTGGCAAAGGGCAGTAATTGTTTCAGAGATTGTCAATGAGAGTTAGTTAGAAATCATAAAATAGGTGTCCTAATGAAATATAGACACAAGAAATGCAAGATTTTGTCTGTTGAGACTTTTAGTAGCAAGTTAAACTAAGCTGTAGTTTTTGACAGTGTATTTCCCATTAATCTGAAAAGCCTTAGGGCCTGTTTTAGGAGAATTATTTCCTCCACACAATGTATCTAAAACATTTTAATCCCTTGCTTCATCTTCACACTTACATGTCACTTTAAGCATGAAGTATTGAAGATACTCCTTTTATAATACATCTAAGCCTACAATTCATGTCTAAAATTATTTTAGTTAATACAATTTGGATTTCTGGAAGTCTAGTACCCTATCCCTGAATTTGAGAGATTTTAGCAAGGATATATGGCATTCACACTCTAAAATTATTAATGTTGAATTTAACACTAAATATGGTAAATTTTATTTTTTCTTATTTTATTCTTACCTGTATTTCTTCCTTGACTCTTTTCCTTCTCACATTTGAGTTGTTTAGATTTCACAGCAACATAACCTCTGTGCTCATAATATTTCTCTTTATTAAGTACTAATAGTAATGATGACAGTAAAGAAGTGAACACTGGAAAACAAAGTGACAGAAAAAAATTAAGACATGATATATTGCTAGCAGTGGTTCTGTGACTGTAGTTTTCAATGCAATCACATGGCTCTCTTAACACTGGCAAAGTGTAACAGTTAATATCATTAATTTTTTAAAAAGCAGACTTCTGAAGGCCCAAATGGAAAATTTTATTATTTGATTTTATTTTTTCAAAGGTTTTATTGATCCTTATATCAAAGGAAGTTTCTTGTTGATACCAGTGTAGCACTCTATTTTTTCATATATATCTCAAATCATTGTGAAATAAAACGAAAGACCTCAGTTCATGGAATCACATTATTTCAATGGTGCTTTATCTATTCCCTGGGATTCTGTTCCAAAAGCAACAGCTTTATTGTAAGATTTTTTTTCTGATATTTAACCCTGATGTGTGACTTGATAAGATTACCACATGACATTCACGTTTTGTTGAAGAAATATGAGTGTTTAATAACGAAAATAAGAGTCAGGATAGTAGAAATGACAAGTTTTAAAATAGCAGGCAGGCAAAAATCTCTGTGTGGCAAAGGTCAGTGTGCAGCTCATCACAGAGTAGAAAATAGAGGCTCAAAGAGGATGGAAGTGCCGTTTCCCAGACTGCCTCTATCCTACCCGCTAACCAGGTGAGTAACTGCCAGGTATAATGTGTTGTTTACCAGGATGAAGTTTGTGGTCAGTTAGTCCTGCATTTAAATTTCATTTCCACAATGTGTTAATGTGGCTATGGACAAGTTATTTACTATCTCTGGGGCAGCATCCTCTTTTGTAAAACAAAGATATTAATACCAATTTCATAGGATTATTGAGAGGATTGAAATGAGCAGAATTTACTGTGTAAACAGTTAAGAACACGGGTAATGCTGGGGTCAGAGGGTCTAACTTTGAACTTTGATTCTGGATCCCTTAGTAATGAATTGAATTCTTGGGGTGAGTTATTTAACATTTTTGAGTTCCATATAGATTATATGGATCCTAACATTTCCTCTGCATTTGATTTTTACAACCCTTCTGCTATAGACTGAATATGTATCCCTTCAAAATTTACATGTTGAAACCTATTCCCCCGTTGTGATGGTTTTTGAAGGTGAGACATTTAGGAGGTGGTTAGTGCCCTTATAAAAGAGACCCCAGAGAGCTCTCTTGCCCCTTCTACCATGTAAGGACACAGGGAGAACAGCCCTATATAAGCCAGAAAGCAAGTCTTTATCAGGCACTGAATCTTCCAGTGCCTTCATGTTGAATTTCCCTGCCTCATGAATTGTGAGAAATACGTTTCTGCTGTTGATAAGCCACTAAGTCTGTGGTGATCTGTTATAGCAGCCTGAACAAACTAAAAGACCTTCATAAGGTTTAAACAAGATGATTATCCGAGTCTCCTATTATTCCTTAATACATCAACAAATACTTTGTGCTTAAAACAACACCCGTTCATTATCTCATAGAGTCAGTGG
Source organism: Ceratotherium simum simum (assembly GCF_057802395.1). Classification (NCBI taxonomy): domain Eukaryota; kingdom Metazoa; phylum Chordata; class Mammalia; order Perissodactyla; family Rhinocerotidae; genus Ceratotherium; species Ceratotherium simum. The sequence goes on along the minus strand of NC_141907.1, from coordinate 25,975,183 downwards.
TCAGGAGTTTGGGCATGGCTAACTGGGTCCACTGCTCAGGATCTCCTAAGGTTGCAATGTAGAGGTCGGCCAGACTAAGAAACACAGTTTCTTTCTGGAGCTTACGACATGAGCTCTTCCAAGCTCATGCAGTTGTTGGCAGAATTCATTTCCTTGTGGCTATAGGACTGACATCCCTGTTTTCTTTCTGATCTCATCTGGGCATACTCTCACAGATCTCTTTACAATATAGCAGCTTCCTTCTTCAAGGCCAGCAAGACAATTTCTCTCTTCAGAAATGGTCCAGTCCTTTAAGAGTTTTCACCTGATTTAGCCAACTCAAACAAAAATCTTCCCTTTAACTCCAAAACGAAAGATTTTGATCCTTACTTATATATGCAAAATTCCTTCACCTTTACCTTGTAACTTAATCATGGTAATGACATTCCATCGTATTCACACATCTCATCCAAATTCAAGCGAAGTGATTTATATAGAGCAAGACAAAGCATCTTGGGGACCATCTTAGAATGTTGCCTACTGCTTTTGTGAAGGCAAAGTGCTTAGCACAGAATCTGACAAATAATAAATATTCAATACATGCTAGCTATTATCATGTAAAGTGCTTAGAACAGTGCATAAACCATGATAAGAACTCCCTGAAGAGCAACTATTATGATCATGATTATTTCAACTTTTCAGTGATTGCATATAATGTACTTTTCTTGTCAACACATTCAATCCCAGTAACATTTGCGTTGTTATCAATCAATCATCAAGGTTCACCATCTTTCTTGATGGGAATTCTGGGAACACTGGGAATTCTGTAGTTCTTCTTTAGTAAGGCTCACTGTAGTGATAGTCCTATAGCCACAAACCAAACAACTTTAGTTTCAAAGGAAAAATCATACATGGCTACTTGAACTATATCTTATGGAGAAAAATAATCTTTTTGATTTTACCTGGCCAAAAGAATAGGTTACTTTATAGGGAGACGTTCATGAACTTCAGGACAATGGGGTATTATCTTTATCTGATAATTTGAAATGTTGCATGCTGGTTCAGTTGACTATTCAACTATGTATTCAATGTCATATTCAGTGTCTCTGTTACTTTGGTACTTGTTTAAACTAAAAAATCAATATAAAATTTGATTTTCAAAATTAAATTTCAACTAAGTGATTAAACGATTAATTTATTAAGATGACTCTGGCTTACTTGTATTCAAATCATTCCAAAACTCATTCCATACAGTGATATATTAGGTAGTGATCAACTGGTGAAGAAACGGTCTTTGATTCTCTTTAGCCAAACACCACCTCTTCTCCATTTCTTACACATTGTGGAATATTTTTTTCAAACATTCTGTAAGAGTAGTAATTTCTAGTTATGTAAAAAAAGGGTAAATATTTTGTGCTTATTTTATTAGCACTATGTCGAGATTTTTTTTTTTTTCTGGTTATAATTTTCTCTGTTGACTATATTAGAGAACATCTTTTGATTCCCAGAGAAATTTACAACTGCATTGAGTCTAAATAGCTGCCCCACTTAAAGCCATTTTCCAAAAATATGGTTCTAATATGAGCTAGAGTTCATTAATAACTGGATCTGTTAAAATTAAAAGCAGAGCTAGGGTCCTACACTTGGGAGAATTGCATCAGCTGAATGGTCTCTTGTGATAAAAGCATAAGGCTGTAAAGGAAAATTATTCTCACTTAAAATTGTACACTAGATATTATACCATGTAAATCATTTTATTTCCCCTAGAAAGCATGTCCATTCATTCTCAAGTTTTACTTAGAGGTGACTTTTCCATCTTTTGTTGAAATAGTAAATACAGGAATTATTTAGTAAACATTGACAAATGGAGTCAAAAGCAGGTGGTAGAGGATCTTAAGGTAAAATGTCTTCAATGTATACTTTCACATATGACACAGCAGCTTAATCAATCCTTGTAACAGAAGCTATCAACCATCAATCTGTAAATGAGAATACGGAGTGCCTTTAAGTCTTTTAAATATTCATATGTGAGCAACTCAATGCCAAAACTAAATCCACTATGATGTAAAGCTTCATTCTGACCTTTTTTTATTTCTATTTTGGTATATTTAAAGCAATAAAGTTTACTAAGATTTTACATTTCTGCTCATTTAATAATAACAAGATGTTTTCATTGAAAACAGATCTATTCACATCAGAGAATTCTGTGAATGAGAGCAGTTGGTTCTTATTCACTTAAGTAAGTGTATAGAATTAGTGGGAAAGAGTAATCAAAGTATTAGAAAGCCACAATTATGTTCAATTCTTAGCCAGTTTGCATTGCATATTGAGAATCTCAATCTACTTTGTGACAGTGATTTTAGTCCTAGCTTAAAGATCTAATGTTTGGAAGATTTAACCATCACTTTAATTTAGCAGCATACAGATAAGTTGGATAATCAGAATTTCATACCTTTTCAAATGAATTTGTACATAACTTGACTGTAAATTAGTACATGTTGGCATTTGTTCATTCAATATTTATTCCCATATACTTCAGTGAATTAGCAGGTCAGGTTTACTGGCGTGTGCCAGATTAACTTATGCTTTACTGAGAAAGTAGTCTTTCCCTTAACCTTTAAGAATATAACATGGTACAGAATTTTTGCCAATCCAAGACTTTCTGTCTCAGATCAACTATCAATACATTTCTTAATATATCTACCACTTGAAATATTTATCTTTTTTTGTGTGTGAGAACATTTAAGTTCTACTTTCTTAGCAAATTTCTCTTATACAATACAGAGTTGTTAACTATAGTCACCATGTTATACATTAGATCCTCACACTAGTCATTTTATAGCTGACAGTTTGTACCCTTTTACCAACCTCTTCCTATTTCCTCCAACCCCCAGCCCTGGGCAATCACTTTTTTACTCTCTTTCTGGAGTTTGACTTTTTTATTTGGATTCCACATATAAGAGATACCATGCAGTATTTTTCTTTGTCTGGCTTATTTCACTTAGCATAATGCCCTCAAGTTCCATGCATATTGTCACAATGGACAGGATTTCCTTCTTTCTCATGGCTGAATATATCCCATTCTGTGTATACCACAACTTCTTTATCCATTCATCAGTTGATAGGCACTTAGGTTGTTTCCATACCTTGGCTATTGTGAATAAGGCTGCAATGAACATGAGAATGCAGATACCCCTTCAATATCCTGTTTTCATTTCCTTTGGATATATACTCAGAAGTGGGATTGCTGGATCATTTGGTATTTCTAATTTTTGATTTTTTGACGAACATCCTTACTGTTTTCCACAGTGGCTGCACCAACTTACGTTCCTACTATCATTGCACAAGGATTCTCTTTCCTCCGCATCCTCGCCAACACTTGTTTTCCTTTGTCTTTTTTATGATAGCCATTCTAAAAGGTATGAGTTGATATTTCACTCTTGTTTTGACTTGCATTTTCTTGATAATTAGTGATGTTGAGCACTTTTCATGTACCTCTTGGCCACTTATATGGCTTCTTTGGAAAAACGTCTATTCAGATCCTCTGCCCATTTAATTCAATGTTTTTTTTTCTTTTGAGTAGTGTTAGTTATTTACATATTTTGGATATTAACCCCTTATCAGATATATGGTTTGCAAATATTTTCTCCCATTCAGTAAGTTGCCTTTTCATTTTGTTGATGATTTCCTTTGCTAAGCAGAGCTTTTGAATTTGGTGTGGTCCCACTTGGTTATTTTGCTTTTGTTGCCTTTGCTTTTGATGTCAAATAAAAAAAAAATCCTCACCAAGAAGACTGTTCAGGAGCTTACCACCTATGTTTTCTAGGAGTTTTATGGTTTCAGGTCTTAAATTTAAGTCTTTATTCCCTTTTGAGTTGATTTTTGTGTATGGTGTAAGATAGTGGTCCAGTTTTATTATTTTGTATGTGGCAGTCCAGTTTTACCAGCACCATTTGCTGAAGAAACTCTCCTGTCTGCATTGTATATTCTTGTCTCCTTTATTGTAAATTAATTGACCATATATGAATGGGTTTATTTTTGGAGTCTTTATTCTGTTCCATTGATTTTATCCTAGTGTCATACTGTTTTGAGTAGTATGGCTTTGTAATATAGTTTGAAATCAGAGAGTGTGATGCCTTCAGCTTTGTTCTTCTTTATCAAGATTTTTTTTACTATTTGGAGTCTTTCATCATTCATAGAAATTTTATGATTTTTTTTTATTTCTGAAAAAAATTTGCATGGAAATTTTGATAGGGATTGCATTGAATCTGTAGATTGCTTTGGGTAATACTGACATTTTAACAATATTACTTCTTCCAATCCATGAGCATGAAATACCTTTCCATTTATTTGTATTTTCTTCAATTTCTTTCATCAATATCATATAATTTTCAGTGTACAGATCTTTTACCTCCTTGATTAAATTTGTTCCTAAGTATTTTATGCTTTTTGATGCAATCATAAATGGGATTGTTTTTTTAATTTCTTTTTCTGATAGCTTGTTGTTAGTGTATAGAAATGCAACTGATTTTTGTATATTAATTTTTGCATCCTGCAACTTTACCTGATTTGTTTATTCTAAAAGTTTTTTCACAGAATCTTTAGGGTTTTCTATGTATAAAATCAGGTCATCTGCAAATAGAGACAATTTACTTTTTCATTTCTGATTTAGATGACTTTTATTTCTCTTTCTTTCCTAATTGCTCTGGCTAGGACTTCTAGTACTTTCTTGAACAAAAGTAATGAGATTAGGCATACTTGTCTTGTTCCTGATCTTTCAGCTTTCTACTGTTGAGTATGATAGCTGTGGGCTTGTCATGTAAGGACTTTATTATGTTGGGATATGTTCCTTTTATACCCAGTTTGTTGAGAGTTTTTATATGAATGGATGTATAATTTTGTCAAATGCTTGTTCTGCTTCTATTGAAAATTTTATCCTTCATTTTATTAAGGTGATGTTTCACATTGATTTTGCTTAGATTGAGCCATCTGCATTTCTAGAATAAATCTCACTAGTCATGGTGTATGATTCTTTTAATATGTTGTTGAATTTGGTTTGCTAACATTTTATTGAGAATTTTTGCATCTAGGTTCATCAGTAATATTGACCTGAGATTTTCTTTTCCTTTAATGTCCCCATCTGGTTTTGGTATCAGGGTAATGCTGGTCTTATAAAATAAGTTTGGACATGTTCTCTCCTATTCTATTTTCTGGAAGAGTTTGACATGGATTGGTACTAATTCTTTTTTAAATGTTTGGTGGAATTCACCAAGTGAAGCCACCTGAGCCTGGACTTTTGTTTGAGGGGGTTTTGATTACTGATTCAATCTCCTTACTAGTAATTGTCTGTTCAGATTTTTTATTTCTTCATGATTCGGTCTAGGTAGATTGTATCTTACCAGGAATTTATCCATTTCTTCTAGGTTGTCCAATGTGTTGGCATATAATTGTTCATAGTAGTCTCTTATAATCTTTTGTATTTCTGTGATATCAGTTGTAATGTCTGCTCTTTCATTTCTGATTTTGAGTCCTCTCTCTCTTTTTTCTTTTTTCAGTCTAGCTAAAGATTTGTCTATATTATCTTTTCAAAAAACCAGTTCTTAGTTTCACTGATCTTTTTCTATTGCCTCTTTAGTCTCAATTTCCTTTATTTCTGCTCTGATCTTTGTTATTTCCCTTCTTCTACTAACTTTGGACTTAGTTTTTTCTTTTATGGTTCCTTGAGGTATATAGTTACATTGTTTGTTTGAGATCTTTCACGTTTCTTAACGTAGATATTTATGAAAGTCTTGGAACTGCTTTTGTTGGATCTCATAAGTTTTGATATGTTGTGTTTCCATTTTTATTTGTCTCAAGATATTTTTTGATTTCTCCTTTGATTTCTTTTTTGACTCGTCAGTTGTTCAATAGCATATTGTTTAATCTCCAAGTGTTTTTGTTTCCAGTTTTCTTCTTGCAATTGATTTCTAGTTTTAAACCACTGTGGTCAGAAGAGATACTTGGTAGAATTTCAATCGTCTTAAATTTATTAAGACTCATTTTGTGGCTTAACATGTGATCTATCAGGGAGAATGTTCCACGTGCTCTTGAGAAAACTGTGTATTCTACTGACGTTGGATGGAATGTTCTGTAAATATCTGTTAAGTCCATCTGGTCTAATAGGTAGTTTAGGTCCAATGTTTCCTTATTGGTTTTTGTATCTTCATGATCCATCCATTGTTGAAAGTGAGGTATTGAAGTCCCCCACTCTTATTGTATTGCTGTTGAAAGTGAGGTATTGAAGTCCCCTACTCCTATTGTGTTTCTCCCTTCAGGCTTGTTAATATTTGCTTTATATATTTAGGTGCTTCTAATGTCAATACATTTTTTATTTTATACCAGGATATTTCATAGTGGTCTACATTGGAGAAAACTACACAGAGAGTGGCAGATGGGGGGTTCTTTTTCCCATTCATAAGTTAAAAACTTTTGAAGAAATAGTTCTGACATATGTTTAGAATAGCATAGAGCAGGCATCAACAAACTCCTGTGGTCAAATCCAGCGTGCTGCCTGCTTTGAAAATAATATTTTATTGGAGTACAGCTATGACCATTTGCTTAGGTAATGTCTATGGTTGCTTTTGTGCTACAATGACAGAGTTGAATAGTTGTGACAGAGACCATATGGTCTGCAAAGTCTAAAATATTTACTTTTTATTTGGTCCTTTATAGAAAAAGTTAACCGTTGCCTGGCATAGAGGAAAATGAAAAGATGGTCAACTTAAGTGATGAAGTGATATTAATATTTCCATAAAATTATTTCTGTTCTTGAAAAGGAGGTTGATATACTATGGCTATTACATGTATTAAACATTGTTTTAAATTTTTTATTTTGTAGCACTTGTTCAAAGATATATCTTCAGTAGGAGGTAGGAAGTAGAATGAAAACACGTACGTGAAAAAGTAAAAGATAACATAAGGAGTTTGATAGTTTTACCCTTTACACTTGCTATTGGTCAAGTTTTAGTTGTTGTAGGTAATTATGTGACACTTTCTTGTCAGGTTTTCCATTTATCTATAACCTAAGATGAATAGTGCATCTCAACCTTGATCCAATTTTAATTCTTCTGTTCCTTTGAGATGTTATAACTCTAGCTTAATTGGCTTTCCTCTCTTTTTGAAACCTGGAAGGCAATTATTATGGGCACTTCTAAGCCTAAGGAGAGAAAACAACATAAGGCAATAAGTTTTCTGATTTTATAGTGTCACATTTTCCTGTACATTAGGACCAAGTAAGGCCCAGCTTTGTTACGTAAAGTATGGAAAGGACTTCCTGGGACTAAATGAGGCAAGGTGTGAAGTAGGGCAAAATAATCCTTCAGCATTGGAAAAGTGTTAGTCTTCTTCTTCACTGAACTGCAAGGGTAATTTGTATTATGAATACAAAGAGAAAGGGGAAAAAATATATATACACACATGTAATATTTAGGCATAGAGGATTCTAAGGAAAAGAGAGGAAAAACTTATATACATACATGTCAACTAGTTAAATTCTACTCAACTTATTCACTTACAGAATAGTAGGATAGCATTTGGTTTTCACAACCATTCATTTACAGATGTAGGAACAAATTCCAACTTTTCCCTTAGCTATAGTTTTAACTGCAACCACAATATATGGAAAGAAATATGGGAAGGCCTGGGCATAGTTCTTATTCTAGGAGTGAGTGGTATGAACAAAAATCTCTGATTTTTTGTTGTTGTTGTTGATTCAAACAAGGAATAGCTATGTGACTTTGCCTAGGTAACTCATATGTGACTCTTTCCAGCCCCTGCAGAATGCAATTAACAATATCCACCCATCAAAACCTAACAGCTTCTTTTAAAATAGCGTTGCAAGTATGGAGTTACCCATGAGACGACTCTCCATTCTCAACAACAATCACTGTTCAAATTTATATGTTCTCTTCCTGATAATTAATTTTAGGAACTCCACATTTATTTGCCAAGGCTAAATGGTATTCTTCTTTACATACCTAAACATAAATTAACATATTCTGACAAGTTTGTGTATCAAGATGCTGTGACTTTCATCTATTCCAACATCCAATAAAGCATTAAAAAATTATCTTTCCTTCACTCTTTCAAAAGTATTTATTGAGCACCTACTATGTGGTAGGAATTGTTATAAGCACTTGGGATCCATCAGTAAGCAAAACATAAATAAGTCCTTGTCTTCAAGGAGCTTTATAGTTCACTGGATTTTAGCAAAATTTTCCAGTACAAAAAGAGGTGCATCAACTTCAAAAATAAATCAATGTTTATTGTCTATAATATTGCAAATTATATGAATTGAAAAATACTGTCAGAGTTTTGATGGAGTTACAAGGTAGTTTGATATAAGAGGCAAAAAAGAAGTTGTAGAAGAATATGAATGGCGATTAAATCTAGGAGTGAAGCCGAAATAAAGAAGGGAGGTCAGATTGAGAATGTTCAAGAAAATGAGGACTTAATTTCTATGTCAATGAGTAATGAAAGGTAAATTATAATAGTGATGATCAAATGACTCAAAAATAATTTACTTAAGGTACACCCTCTCTGCTGATACTTCTGTGAATGTAGACCTCTCGTTTATAATAAAATATTAATAACTAACATTTACTAACTCTATATTTCTTCTAAGAATTTTACATTAATTCACTCAGTGAACTGTGAAGAAAATTTTATAAAGCTATTTTACAAACCTATTCTTTAGATACTATTATTAGTCTTGTTTTACAAAAGGGGAAACCAAGCACCCAGAATTTTAACAACTTATCCAAGGTCATTAGCCAGCAAGTGGCCGAGCTAAAATTCATACCTAGAAAGACTGTACACTGCATTCTCTTGCGCTATAACAAGGAGTTAGACGGAATAATTTTGTTTAAAAAATTTGTTAAAAGAGACTTTTGTCAAAAATAATTTAAAAGATAAATTTTGTTTTTGTGAAAAAATAATTGTTAAAAGACTATGGCAAAGAATTCATACATCATGAATAATTTTGTAGTCTTATCTTTAAATCCTGATTTATATTGTTGAATGGAAAAGGTCTTTGTAAAATTTTCTTCACCGTGATAGAAGTTTATTCTTAAGTTTTGTTTTGTTTTGTTTTTTTACCTCTTGCATTTATAAGTGTTGATAATGCAAACCATCTGGAAATATAATTCTATTCACAGAATAGCAAACACCCGCTAGGGAATCAAAGGCCCATTTCTTGAACAAATGTTTGCTGTTCTTCTTTAAAATACACAGGAATGCTCTATATCACAGATATTCCAGTAACTTAAAGAGAGATGCTTCTTAAAAAAAAAAATTATTAATACACTTAATTATTTTAGAGCAGTTTTAGGTTCAAAATGAAATGGAGTGGAAAGTACAGATTTCCCATATGCTCCCTGCCCCCACACGTGTAAAACCTCTCCCACTAGCAGCATCCCCTGCCGGAGTGGTACATCTGTTGCATTCGATAAACCTACATTGACATATCATTATCACCCAAAGTCCATGGTTAACATTCTGGTTCACTTTTGGTGTTGTACATTCTATGGGTTATGATATATGTATACCGAGAGTTTTTATCATGAATGGGTGTTGGATTTTGTCAAATGCTTTGTCTGCATCTATCGATAATGTCATGTGATTTTTTTTTTACTTAGCCTATTGATAAGATGAATTATGTTAATTTCTGAATGTTGAACTAGTTGCATACCTGGGATAAATCACACTTGGTCATGGTGTATAATTCTTTTCATACAATGTTGGATTCTATTTGCTAATATTTTGTTGAAGATTTTTGGCGTTTATTTTTATGAGAGATATGTCTGTAGTTTTCTTGTACTTTGTCTAACTTTGGCATTAGGGTAATGCTGGCTTTATACCCTGAGTTAGAAAGTATTCCTTTGCTTCTGTTGTCTGGAACAGTTTGTAAAGAATTGATATAATTTCTTCCTTCAGTGTTTGGTGGAATTCAGCAGGAACCCATCTGGGCCTGGTGCTTTCTGTTTTGGAAAGTTACTATTGATTCTGTTTCTTTAATAGATATAGGCCTATTCAGATTTTGTATTCTTGTGTAAGTTTTGGCGGATTTTGTCTTTCAAGGGATTAGTCCATTTCATCTAGATTATCAAATTTGTGATAATAGAGTTGTTCATAATATTTCTTTATTATTTTTTGAATGTCCATAGAATATGTAGTGATGTCCCATCTTTCATTTCTGATATTAGCAATTTGTGTCCTCTCTTTTTTCCTTAACTTGACTCGAGGCTTATCAGTTTTATTGATCTTTTCAAAGAATCAATTTTTGTATGTGTTGATTTCCTTTTTTTAATTCTATTGATATCTGCTCTAACTTTGGTTATTTTCTTCCCCTGACTGTGGATTAATTTGTTCTTTTCCAGTTTCCTATAGTGGTAGCTTAGATTATTGATTTTAGATCTCTTTTTTCTAATATGTGCATTCAATGCTATAAATTTCCTTCTAAACACTACTTTTGCTGCATCCCACAAATTTTGGTAAGTTGTATTTTTAAATTTCTTCTTTGACCCATGTGTTATTTAGAGGTAGGTTGTTTAATCTCCAAGTATTTTTGAATTTTTCAGCTATCTTTATGTTAGTGATTTATAGTTCCACTCCATAGTATTCTGAGAACAGATATTGTATGGTTTTTACTCTTTTAAAATTTAACATGTGTTTTAAAGCCCAGAATGTGGTCTATCTTGGTGAATGTTCCATATGAGCTTGAGAAAAATGTGTAATCTGCTGTTGTGGATGAAGTAGTCTATAGATGTCAATATCCAGTTTGTTGATGTTGCTGTTGAGTTCAGCTATGTCCTTACTGATTTCCTGCCTGCTGGATCTATCCATATCTGATGAAAGCATTTTAAGTCTCTAACTGTAAGAGTGGATTCACCTGTTTCTCCTTGCACTTCTATTAGTTTTAATCTCATATATTTTGATGTTTTGTTGTTAGGCTCATGCAAGTTAAACATTGCATATCATCTTGGATAACTGATGCATTTATCACTATGTAATGTCCCTCTTGATGCCTGATAACTTTCCTTGCTCTAAAGTCAGCCTCTCTGAAATTAATATAGCTATTCCTACTTTCTTTTCATTAGTGTCAGTGTGGTATGTATTTTTCCATCTATTTACTTTTAATTTATATGTATTTTTATATTTAAAATGGGTTTCTTGTGGATAACATATAGTTGGGTCTTGTTTTTTGATCTACTCTGATAGTCTCTTTTAATTGGTATATTTTGACCATTCATGTTCAAGGTAATTGTTGAGACAGCTGGATTATTATCTACCATATTTGTTACTGTTTTCTTTTTTATTGCCCTTCTTCTTTGTTACTATTTTTGTCTTCCACTGTTTTTCTGCCTTTTGTGGTTTTAACTGAGCATTTTATGAGATTTAAGTTTCCCTCCTTTCTTAGTACATCAATTATACTTTTTTTACTTTTTTATTGGTTGCTCTAGAGTTTGCAATATTCATTTACAACCAATCCAAGTCCACTTTCAAATAACACTATACCACTCCATGTGAAGTGTGAGTACCTTATAAAAACAAAATAATACTAATTTTTTCCTCCCATCCCTTGTATCCTTAATTTTATTTAAGTATAAGCATACATAAGCAATATATATATGATATATATGTAAGCATACATAATCAAATACATTGTTATTATTATTTTGAACAAACTGTTATTTTAGATCAATTAAGAAAAAATATTTCTTTTTATTTTACCTTCAATATTCCTTCTCGATGCTCTTCATTTCTTTACGTAGATCAAGATTCTGACCTATAACATTTTTCATCTCTCTAAGAAACTTTTTCTTAACGTTTCTTGTAAGATAAGTCTACTGGCAAAAATTTTCCTCAATTTTTATTTGTCTGAGAAAGTCTATTTCTCCTTCACTTTTGAAGAATAATTTCACAGAGTACAGAATTCTAGGTTGGTGGGGTTTTTTTCCTCCCAATACTTTAAATTTTTCACTCCACTCTCTTCTTGCTGGAATAGTTTTTGAGAAGCTAGATGTAATTCTTACCTTTGCTCCTTGGTATAGGTAAGATGTTTCTTCTTTCTGGCTTCTTTAAAGATTTTTTATCTTTGATTTTCTGTAGTTTGAACATAATATGCCTACGTGTAGTTTATCAGTTTCTTCTGCTTTGTGTTCTCTGAGCTTCCTAGATTTATGATATGGTGTCTGACATTAATTTCAGGAAAATTGTCAGTAATTGTTTCAAATATTGCTTCTATTCCTTTCTGGTATTCCCATTAAGTATATGCGACACCTTTTGTAGTTGTCCCGCAGTCCTTAGATATTCTTTTCTTTTTTTTTTCAGTCTTTGTTCCCTTTGCTTTTTGGTTTTTGAGGATTCTACTAATACATCTTCTAGCTCAGAGATTCTTTCCTCAACTGTGTCCAGTCCACTAATAAGCCTGTCAAAGGCATTCATCATTTCTGTTACAGTATTTTTTAGCTCTTGCATTTCTTTTTGATTCTTTCTTAAAATTCCCATCTTTCTGCTTACATTGTACCTCTCTTTTTGCATTGTATTTTACATACTTTTTCCATTAAAGCCTGCCTTTAGCTGATTGATTATAATTTTAAAAAAAGTCCTGGTCTGATAATTCCAACATTCCTGCCATGTATGACTGGTTCTGAACCTTGACTTTTCAAACTGTATTTTTTGCCTTTTAGTTTGCCTTGTAATCCTTGTTTAAAGGTGGTCGTGATATCCTGGGTAAGAGAAATTGCAGTAAATAGGACTTTAGCGATGTAGTGGTAGGTGTAGGTGAAGGGAAGCATTTTATAACTCTATGATTAGATCTCAGTTTTTTGATGAACCTATGCCCTTGGACTGTGAACTTTCTTGGTGCTTCTCAGTGTCCCCCACCCCCACTTAGGGGTGGGACAGGTTGGCTAGAAAGAGCTGGACTTGGTTATTTCCCCTCGGCAAGGTAGATTAGGATCTGATAAAGCCCCAGCAGGTTAAGCTCTGGTAAAATAGTTTCTCCTAAGGGCAGACATTTCTTAAAAGAATGGAATGCTCTAACATGTTTCAGATTGGTTTTTTCTCTTCCCCCTGCCAGAAGCACAATGGAATTTTTCTCTGATATTCACTGTGAGGACAGGATAGAGCTCCTGGAGGTAAAACTCACAAAAGTGCCTGGCGGGGGGTCACCCTATGACTGAGTCCCTTTGGAGTTTTTAACTCTCAGACTTGGCTACACTGAGCTTCCAGCAATTAATTAATTACAATTCAGATTTTCCTACCACAGCGCTGATTCCTGTGGAAGTTTCTGCTTCAGCAAGTTTCTCTTCCATTTTGGGGCAGCAGTTTGCTCTGTGACCTCACTTCTCTAAAGGATTTAACCAAAGTTGATTTTTTTCCCCTATAGTAGAAGTGGAGTATTAAGATAATTAAATAAAAGGATCATGGGAGATGGAGTAAGTCTTGGGAAGGAGTACTGCTAATAATGTCCATGTACAAAGCTTTTTGATGATCCAAATAATTATAACAGAGAGAACCATATGGAATAGATAAATATCATCTTGTTTATCTTATTTTGTCAGTTAGCAGTCATCCTAACTGAGCTTTGTATAGGAATTAGACAGCCAAAATTGAACAGCAGTGTCTATAGTGCCATATTCAGCATTTTCAATGAAAGGAATATCTATATTATATATGCAAGAATATAATCAAGTTACACATTTGATGAGCCTGACTTTTTTTTTTTTTTGCTGGGAAATATTCGCGCTGAGCTAATATCCATTGCCAATTTTTCTCTTTTTTTTCTCCCCAAAGTCCCAGTGCATGGTTGTATACTCTGGTTGTTAAGTCAAGTCCTCCTAGTTCTTCTACATGAGCTGCCTCCACAGCATGGCAACCGACAGACAGGCGGTGTGGTTCTGCCACTGGGAAATGAACCCAGGCCACCAAAATGGTGAGAGCACTGAACTTGAAACACTAGACCATCAGGGCTGGCTCAAGCCTGACGTTCAGTCTTGCCCAGAGTGAGCATCATCTACTGTCTTCATGAAGATAAGTTATTATAAAAATTTTCCTCAAGATGCGATTTTGGATAAGGAAAGTTGCCTGAACAGGTATTCTGTTGCACCCAAATTTCTGCACCCTAGATCCTGCAAGTGATAACAGATATTTTATGGTAGAAAAGGTTTTTTTTCAATTTATTGCTATTAATTTGATTAGTTAAATAAAAACCTTGCACTGTTTTTGGTGTGCCACAGTGTAAAAGTTGCTAATGCAAAATCCTAATTTACTAGACATATAATTGGAAAGTGAGACTGTGTTTCTTGTAATAGAGTTAACTATGGATTTTTATTCAATAAGTTGAAACAGAAGTAAACTACAATTGTTAGTAAACTGATTTTTAAGGCAGACATTGTAATTGCTGACTACGTATGTTACTATACTTAAATGACAAGCAACTATGAATTAGATGCTGATATCTTATTTGGCAGACGAGCAAACTGAAGCAGAGAGAATTTGAGCAGCTGGCCCCAAACCACTCAAATAATAAAATACAGTGTAGGTATTACAATATTGGCTTATCTGACTCCAAAACTCATCTTCCTTTCTGCTATCTTTATATCTTTAAAAGTATCAATTTGGTACATAAAATATTTTTTATAATGTGAGCTTGTAATAGTTTTAGAGACAGATAAAACATATGGTCTATTGGCAAACTTTTCTTTTACCAGTTACTATTTCTCTATTCTAAAATATTATCTGGAGGAATGTTTTAGAATACTCTTAATTTGTTTTTAATTATTCTGTGTTAATACTATCATTCTCTCTCTCAAATTGAAGTCTAATTGTTACCTCTTAATTTTTGCAACAACTTTTTAGCTGCTTTTTTATTTTCCACAGCAACTAGAATTACTTCTAATCATGTGAGTGTCCTTTCTGTTAACTATGAGTAAGTTATCTATCACTTCATGACAAACCATCTCAAAACATATTGGTTTAAAATGATTTATTATTTCTTAAGATTCTTTGGTTATACTAGGAAGTTTTTTGGCTGATATCTGCTATGTTGCACATGGTTGCAATCTCCTGATGACTTGTCTGGAAATGGATTGTTTATGATGATCTTGCTCACATATATCTGGAGCGATGGCACTGGCTATTGGCTGACCTTCCCTCTTTCCAGATGGTGTCTCATCATTGAGTAGTGTAGCTTAGGTTCCTTACAAGAAAGCAAAAGCAAAAACAATGAGAACTCTTAGGGCTATGCTCTGGAACTCACACAATATGGAATTTGCCCAATCTGATTGAACAATCAAGTTAAAGGACCAACTTGAGTTCAAGACGTGGGGAAATAGTCTCCAACTTTAGATGGAAGGACTGCAAAATATTGTAACCACGTTCTTCAGTCTACCACAATCATACATTTTTGTCTTTATATTATTGCTAGCAATGGTACTAGTATTGATAGTATTAAGAGACACAGAGTAATGTGGAGCTAAATATCACTAACTCCAGAGCAAGATGTCCTTGAGTTCAAACCCCAGCTCTACTACTTACTAGCCGTGCAAACTTGGGCAAATTACTTAATATTTTTGTGCCTCAATTTTCTTATCTGTAAAATAGGGATCATCGTAATAGTATTTACCAATAAGGCTATTAAGAGGATTAAATTATTGAATATTATAAAATGCTTAGAACAGTACCTGGCTCATAGTAAGCACTATATGTGTCAAACATAGTTTCTACACTCTGTAATCTTAGAATTAATCAATACACTAATAAAGTACCTTGAGATAATTAAGTACTTCCTGCATATTTCATGATTAAATCTAGCAATGTTCAGAAGTGTCATTGTTTCAGATTAGTTCAACGTCTGTATTAGGAATGGATTTGACACCATCTCATTTCCCTTCACCTTCCTTCCCTGGAAGTTAACCTCGAATATTCTTTCTCCCTCTCCCTTCCATAGTCAATCAGTTTCTAAATACTATCCATTGCCTTAAACTATCTTTTTTCATTTATCCCTTTGCCACCACCTTGGTTCAGATGTTCATTGCCTCATACATACAACATTACACTGACCTCCCTGTCAATAAGACAGCTATCCTTTGTCTTGGTTAAGATGGTCTCAAACACAAAACCTGAGACCAGGCCTTAGGTACTGATAATCTGTTTGGGATGTGATCATAGGAATTAGTATCTAGGGAATACGTTGCTAATGTGTGCACCAGGGCTCAATTCCACTGGGAACTCGAAGAATCTTAGAGAATAATCCACATAAAAGATGGGAAGGTGCATTATCCATGAACTTCCATCCCCCATGGATAGACTAGGAGCTCTAAAACTCTCCCACTCCATCTCTCTCTATGACTTCTGTGTTACGCTTGTGAGGAAACTCTGCAACAAACAAAAGTTTGGGGGGCAAATGCATTGAGATAGGATGCTAGAAGCACTTGGTGAATTTGAGCTCACAAGATGAGACTGAAATCACAAGTGAGTTGAGGGGATGTAATGCATTTGCCAGAAGCATCTGCTATATCCAGATCTAACTGCTTTCCTGTCCCCAGAATAAACCTTCTAAAATCTAAATCTGACCTCAGCACACTCAACCTCCTGAAGATGTCCATGTGTTAATCTCTGGGGACCTATGAATGTGTTATGTTACATACCAAAAGGGACGCTGCAGTTATAACTAAGGCTAAGGACTCTAAAACAGGGATATCATCCTGGATCATCTGAGTGGGCTCAAGGTAATCAGCTGGGTCCTTAAAAAGAGAAAACCAGTGGGGCGGCCCAGTGGCCTAGTGGTTAAGTTCGCATGCTCTGCTTCAGTGGCCTGGAGTTGGCTGGTCCCAAGCGCAGACCTACACACCACTCATCAAGCCATGCTGTGTTAGCATCCCACATACAAAATAGAGGAAGATTGGCACAGATGCTAGCTTAGGGACAATCTTCCCCAAGCAAAAAGAGGAAGATTGGCGCCAGATATTAGCTCAGGGCCAGTCTTCCTCACAAAACCAAAAAAGAGAGAGAGAGAAAACCAGACTTCTGGTTTTTGGTTTCTCGTGTAAGGAGCTTGGACGTGCCCCTCTGCCCTCATAACAAGGAAGAAGATGAACAGGCTGAAAAATCAACAACTCTTCTTAGATCCATAAGACAGGAGAAGACAGAACAAACTGCTGCCCCCGTGATTAGAAAGAGAGACAGCCCAACACAGGGAGTGTATGCTTACCGAAACAGACTCACAAGCATAAACTGTCTAAGGAACCAGTGCCAGAGCAAGGAAACCTGAACTATAATTGATGAATTGCTGGAGATTCAGTGCAGACAAGTGTGACAATTAAAAACTTCAGGGGTATCCAGCCAGAGAGAGGCACCCACAACATTGTGAGATTTGCCTCCTGGAGCTCAACAAGATTTCTACAGTAAATATTAGAGAAAAATCCACTTGGGCTTCCAGCAGGGGGACAAGAAAAGGAACCATTTTGAAATATTTCAGTGCACTCCATTCTTCTTAGGAGGGCCTGCCCTCAGAGGAAGATAGTTAACCAGAGACCAAGCTGCAGGAGTATTATCAGAGCCTAAGTGATCTGGGGAAAGGAAATGCCAACTCTAACCCGTTCTAGCTATTCTGTCCCACCTAAGAGGGAGAAAAAAACTGAGAAACACTTGTAAAGTTCACAGTTCAGGGGCAAAGACTAGCTAAATGACTGAAGTCTTGTCATAGGATTATAGGATGCTTCCCCTCCCCCACACTTCCCCACCACATTACTAATGCTTATTTTCAGCAGTTCCTTTTACCTGGTCCATCATGTCCAGCCACCAAGAAAAAATTACAAGGCATACAAAAAGGCAAAAAAGCAACTTGAAGAGACACAGCAAGCATCAGAACCGGACATGGCAAGGAGGTTGGAATTATCAGATCAGGAATTTAAAACAACTAATTAATATGCTAAGGACTCTAATAGGTGAAGTGGACAGCATGGAAGAACAAAAGGGCAACGTAAGCAGAAAGATGCAAATCCTAAGAAAGAACCAAAAAGAAATGCTAGAGATAAAAAACACTGTAACAGAAATGAATGTCTTTGACAGGCTTATTAGTAGACTGGACACAGCTGAGGAAAAAATCTCTGAGCTAGAGGATAGAATAGAATCCTTGAAAACCAAAAAGCAAAGAGAACAAAGAGTGAAAAAAAAAAAACAGAACAGAATGTCCAAGGACTGTGAGACAACTATGAAAGGTGTAACACATAATGGCCCTCTGAAAGACCATATCAAGAGAATTGGAAGACTAGCCACAGACTGAGAGAAGATATTTGCAGAAGATACATGTGATAGAGGACTGTTATCCAAAACATACAAAGAACTCTTAAAATTCAACAATAAGGAAAACAATCTGATTTTAAAATGTGCCAAAGACCTTAACAGACGCCTCATCGAAGAAGATGTACAGATGGCAAATAGGCATATGAAAAGATGCTTGACATCATATATCATCAGGGAAATGCAAATTAAAACAATGATGAGATATCACTACCCACTTATTAGAATGGCCAAGATCCAGAACACTGACAACGAAAACAAATGCTGGTGAGACTGTGGATCAACAGAAACTCGCATTCAATGTGAATGTAAATGCAAAATGGTACAGCTATTTTGGAAGACAGTTTAGAGGTTTCTTATAAATCTAAACATACTCTTACCACACAATCCAACAATTGCACTCCTTGGTATTTACCCAAAGGAGTTGAAAATTTATGTCACACAAAAACCTGCACATGCATGTTCATAGCAGCTTTATTCATAACTGCCAAACTTGGACACAACCAAGATGCCCTCAGTGGGTGAATGGATAAATAAACTGTGGTACTTAACAGACAATGAAATGTTATTCAATGCTAAAAAGCAATGAGCTATCAAGCCATGAAAAGACATGGAGTAAACTTAAATTCACGTTACTAAGTGAAAGAAGCAAATCTGAAAAGGCTACACACTGAATGATTCTAACTATATGACATCTAGAAAAGGCAAAATTATGGAGACAATAAAAAGATCAGTAGTTAAGAGTGGTGTAGTAGTAGTTGGGAGTCAGGGGAGAGATGTATAGACAGAGCAGAGAGGAGTTTTAGGGCAGTGAAAACACTCCATATGATATTATAATGATACATGTATGTCCTGATACATTTTTCCAGACCTGTAGAATGTACAACACCAAGAGTGATCCCTAAAGTAAACTACGGACTTTGGGTGATTATGATATGTCAGTGTAATTTTATCCTTGGTAAAGAATAAAAAAATGTACCATTCTGGTGAGTGATGTTAGTAATGAGGGAGGCTATGCATGTGTGGGGGCAAGGGGTATATGAGAAATCTCTGTACTTTCTTCTCATTTTGTTCTAAATCTAAAATTGCTCTAAAAAAATTAAATTAAAAAAAAAAATGGAAAACTTTCTCTAGCTACAAAAAGGGATTTCGCAGGAAGAAAGATGCAGCAGAAAGTGAAGTCGGATTACAAGAGTGAGAGGATTTGATGTGCCATTGCTGGTTCCAAGATAAAGAGAGCCATGTACCAGAACTGGAGAGAGGTCTCTAGGAACTGTTGGTGGCCTCAAGTACCAGCCAGCAAGAAACAGTTATGTCAATTGTAGAGCTGTGAAGAACTGGATTCTTCCAACAACCTGAATGAACTTAGAAGCAGATTCATCCCAGAGTCTCCTGATAAGAGGCCAGACAGTCAACATCTTGATTTTGGGCTTGTAAAGCCTGGGTCAGATAAACCAGTCGAGCCAATTGGGAGTCTTGACTCACAAAGCTGTGAGATATGATAGTGTCCCCTGTTCCATGGAGGAAATATTCCAAGACCCCCAGTGGATGCCTAAAACCACGGATAGTACTGAACCCTATATATACTATGGTTTTTCCTATACATAATAACTATGATAAAGTTTAATTTATAAATTAGGCACAATAAGAGATTAAGAATAATAACTAATTATAGAACAACTATAACAATATACTGTAAAAAAAAAGTTAACGTAGATTTTAGCAACCTCAGCATATAATTTTTTTCTTTCTTTATTAAGTTGACAACGTTCACCTTTTCAGTTAAAAGAAGCACTTTACAGCTTCTTTTTGGCATATGCGAATTGCCTGCATCAATAGTCTTACGCTTTGGGGCCATTATTAAGTAAAACAAGGGTTACTTGAACACAAGCACTGCGATATGTGATACAGAGACAGCTTATCTGATAACCAAGCTGGTTACTAATTGACTAACAGGTAGGTAGTACATATATAGCACGGATACGCTGGACAAAGGGATGATTCATGTCCCAGGTGGGTTGGAGTGGGATGGTGAGAGATTTTTATCCTGCTACTCAGAGCACACAATTTAAATCTTATGAATGGTTTATTTCTAGGATTTTCCATGTAATATTTTTGGACTGCGATTGGCCATGGGTGACTAAAACAATGGAAAGCAAAGCCGTGGATAAGGGGACTATTGTGATAAATTTGTGTTGTTTTATCCGGCCAAATTTGTGGTATTTTCTTATGGCGGCAATACACAACTAAAACAATGTACAGAACTTTTCAATGAGTCCTCATCACTTTCACTGGATAATGACCGAATTCCTTAGCAGAGTATTTGGTCTCTACGTCACCTAGACCTCAGTGGTTGCTCCGGCCATCCCCCAGAGGCATTTAGGTCAAACAATATCAAGTACTTTCAAGATGCCCACTCGTCTGTCCATGCCATCTCATCATGCTGTTTTTTTTTTTAATAGCACCTCAGCTTTTGAAACATTCTGTTCTCTTTGCCCTAAACTACTATGTCTTTCCTGCCTGATAGCCTTCTTTTCAAACTTGGAAAGAAATCTCCCCTAAAAGAGAAAGCAAAGAAAAGCTTTTCAGACACAGGAAACAACAAAGAAATTAAAGCAAGAGAATGTAGAGCTGAAACAACAAAATATATGGGGATTTAAATGCAATTAGAAAATCCTAAAGCATAAAGAGATAAGGCAGGCAAAGGAGGGAGAGAACTGATCTTGAATGATCATGTATGCAATGGTACAGGGTTAGTACTCTAATCTGTCATTTGAGAGGATCTACTGAAGGACATTTGGCAGAGGAATTACATAGTTAGATTTGAGGCTTTTTTTGTTGTTCTTTAGAGTGGTCTAAAGCAGTGTAAAGAAGGCATTTGAAAAAGCCATAATGAATGTAATCCATGAAGTCAATTGAAACGATACACATGTGAAAGAGGTTTGTGACATAAGTGTTGGTGGAGACAATAATACCTAAGAAACATTTGGTTTAGTATGTTCACCAATAAAAATTAATGTTACACAAACCATTTGAATGAATCTCAAAAATATGTCGAACAAAAGTCTACACACCATATGGTTCTATTTATATTAAGTTCAAGAACAGGTAAAACTAAATTGTGGTGACAGGACTCAGATGAACACTTGCCTTGGGAGGCAAAATGGAACAAACTGTACCTTAAATTTTATTTTATAAATTTTATAAAATTATACCTCAATAGAGTTGATTAAATAATTTGGAGGCAAAATTAGCAAAAAAACAGGTTTCAGGGGTAAGGAGAGAAGATATCCAAACAGTGAAGCCAAGAACTTCAGGCTTCTGACTTGGGTATAGGAACCTCAGGCTGTCACAAATTGAGAGGGGGAATCCATAGGTGGAGTAGGACTAAGAAAGAAGTGAGCATGGTGAGTTCATTTTGCAATATTCAGTCTGAGGTAGGTATGAAACAGCCAAGTAGACCTGTTTGTATTTTTAAGCTCAAAGTCCAGAATAAAACATAGGAGTTTATGTTTCTGTTATCATTTTTCTATTATGAATGTGCTTTAATTTGTTTATATTTTAACTGGTTATTGCTGATATACAGGAAAGCCATTCATGTTTATATATTAATTCTGTAACTTGCCACATTACTAAACTCTCTAAATTCTAGTAGTTTATAAATCATTCTTGCGGATTTTCTATGTAGACGAGCATAGTATCTGCAAAAAATGAAATTATTTTATCATTCTCAGCAATTAGTTTCTTGTTTGGTGTCTTCATTCTCTCTGAAGTCACTTCCAGCGCAATGATAGTGGATGGAGGTGAGAGAGGAAGGCCCTGATCTGGCTCTGACATGAGATTTTCTTTGCAATCCATTGGCTCTTTTCCTGTTCTGGTCTTCAATCAGTGTGGTGTAATCTTCATTAGCATTAGACACACACAAAAATAGACTTAAGTGTTAATAATGCCAGTCAATAGTGATGTGATCTTGGACAAGTTGTTTAACCTCTGTGAGACTAAGTTTCCATCATTGTCAATCGAGAAAATAATAATACTTTGCATGTATATTGTTGTGAAAAGAAAGTAATAAACAATGCAATACCACCTGTGGCAACTTGTTTGAAATAATATCCATAAATATTCCGTCTTTATATTCTCACTTCTTTACAATATGGCTATACGGCAACACCCATGAAGGACTCAAGTCTGTTTTCTCTGTTTTTGAATTTGAATGGTCTTATGCCTTGAGGTGACCGTTAGAATGCAGTGCAAATGATGATATCAGTACCATGATCTTAGGCCTCGAAAGGTTGAAGAAATCAAGGAAACTTAAGTTTTAGATGTTATGAATCACTTTGTTTTATATATGTCTCTCGCATAGAGCATATAGTTGGTATTTATTTGTGAGTTGAATTGGAAATCTTTCCTCTAATAGTTAAGTTTCTCCACGTTTATTTATATGACTGTTGTACTTGTTAGATTTTGTTATAGTTACTATTTGTAGTATCATACATTTGATGAATTTTATCAACTATGTGATGAATGCTCTTTTTTCTTTAAATTTATTTGGTATTTAGAAATATTGGTATTTTTGATCCAATGTTTATCTTCATAATTATAATTTTTTAAGCCTTTAATCTCTGTCTTTTTTTCTGTACAGTTTTACTCTCTGCCACTTATTTTCTCCTTTGATTCCTCCCTATTAGTTTTTCATCATTCATTGAATATACATTTTTTATTCCTTGCTCCATTTTTTCATCCCATTTTATACTTGTATTATTTCTACTCTGTCAGAAAATGTAATATATATACTATATGTAATGCACAAATCATACACTATATGTATCACATAAATCATATACTATATATAAATTTTATATAGGTATATAAAATTCTTTGGCCCTTGCTCCCATAGCTAAGTGCTCACCACTAATCCTCAGTGTTTACTCAGTCATTTCTTGTCTAGTCTAGGAGTTGGTACACTCTCACAGATCCAATCAGACATGCATCCTGTTTAAGTATAGCCCTTGAGCAAAAAATGTTTCTTACAATTTTAAACAGTAGTTTAAATAGGAAAAAAAAAAAGAAGAAAATGTGACAGAAGCAGAGTGAACCAACAAAGCCTAAAGTATTTATATTTGTCATCTGTCTCTTTCAACAAAAAAGTTTTCTGATCCCTGCTCTAGCCAACTCCAAAAGAAGAGCTAATGAGTACACTATTCCCTGGGTTTTTGAATGCTTAAAACAGTATTTAAACAGCTTTGTCAATTATCTTATACTATCAAATAATAATAGACACACACATCTTGTTGGTTCTGTTTCTCTGGAGAACCCTAACTAATATCTTAAGAATTCTTCTTCATTTTTAAAGTCTGAGTTACTAGGGTCTATGTTAGAGTAGGTAATTATACTTCATTTCCTGAGATATCTAGATTTAGGTCTTTTATAGATTGTAGTTTCAAATATCAGTTGTATTCCATGGTTTTTATTTTCTTCTCCTGGGATTTCAAGTCTATGTAATTTAGATCTTCTTTGCCTGTCTTCCAATTAAATGAGTTTATACTTTTTATTTCTTCCTCTATCTCATTTTTATTCTCTTGATTGTTTTGCTGCACTTTTCCAATGCCCTTTATTAAATTTTAACTTGGATTAATTTTTGTTTGACCACAGTTATTTGAGTTTCATTTCTAATATGACTTTATCTTTTATTTTTCTTTTTTTACTGAGGTCAGTCAAATTTGTTTCATATCTTCTCCTTGTTCTGTTTTATTCTTTTTCTGTCCATTTAGTTTTTGAATTTCTGATTCGAGTTATTTACTCATATCTCCAAATGCTTATTTATAGATATTCAGTTTGGAGTGTTGTGTTACAGTTAACTTATACTTTTACAATATTTTTGTTTAGGTAATTATCTTTAAAGTTTTTATTCTCATTTTCTATTTTTTTCTTACTAGTTTTGTATAGAAAAAGCTTCCTGTAGCTCCCCATTTAGTAGACATTTCTGATGGTTTTGGCTGTCTTCCACTTACATTGAAAGCTTGAGATATGTGTGGTTTTCTTCTAGATCAAAATCTTTGAGTATTTATTAGGAAATTTAGTTTTATAGGACTACCATTACCTCGACTAGCTCAGAAGTCTCCTTTCATTTTTGAAAGATATTTTTTCTGAATGTAGAATTCTAGATTGACAGTTTTTGTTGTTATTTCATTTTGTTGTTTATTTCACTTTAGAGAGATTGTTCCTCTATCTTCTGGTCTCCATTGTGTCTGATGAGAATTCACTGATCATTTATATCATCGTTCCTTATATTTAATATGACTTTTCCCTAACTGCTTTTGATGTTTTCCCTTAATCTCTGGGTCTTAAAAGTTTGGTTACAATATGACTAGGTGTTGTTTTCTTTTTAATTAACATACTTGATGCTTGCTTCACTTCCTAAATCTTTGGGATACTGTTAATTAATTATTAAATTTGGAAATTTTTCAGACAGTAATTTTTCAAATATTTTTTGTGCATGGTTGTCTCTCGTCTCTTTTTGGAACTCTAATCGCAATACGCCAATACAAGCTACTCCCCTTTTACAAAAAAGAATATTCTCTTTCATTTGATTTTTCTTTTTGTTTGGAATAGCTTTATTGAGATATAATTCATATACCATACAATTTACCCATTTAAACTGTACAGTTCAATGTCTTATAGAATATTCACAGAATAGTGCAATAATCTGCTCAATCTATTTTAGAACATTTTCATTGCCCCAAAAAGAAACCCCATACTCTTTAGCTCTCCCCACTTCTCTCATTGCTTCTAGCTCTAGGCAACCACTAATCTACTTTCTGTCTCTATAGATCTGCTTATTCTGGATATTTCATATAAATGGAATTATATAATATGTTGTCTTTTGTCATTGGCTTCTTTCACTCACTATAATGTCATAGTTGATCCATGTTGTAGCATATATCAGTACTTCATTCCTTTTTATTGCCAAATAATATTCCATTGTATGGATATGCCATATTTTGTTTAAACATTCATCAGCTGATGGACATTTGGATTGTTTCTCCCTTTCGACTATCATGATCCTTGAATTTTAATGTAAAAAGAAAATCCTCTGGCAGGATTTTCACATTAAACTTCCAGGAATGTATGAAACTTATGGGAAACAGTAGATAGGCTCAAACTAGGTGTTTTGAAATATTCCTCTTTATTCTACTTATAAATCATCCTTTTAGAATATAGGCTTAATAAAGCAGGAATATTTCACTGTATGGTTCATGTTCTATCACTAGAGTAGGTGGTCAAATATGTTTAGAATGAATGAACAAATATATTTTCCACATCCAATACAAGTGAATAGTCCCTAGTTGCTATTCAAAAACTTCTTTAGCTAGATGTATTTTTCTCACACACTTAATTGTGTTAGGTTGATTATTGCCATGAGTTCATTCTGTACTTATGAAGAATGTGTCTAATGTTGGCTTTTCTAAAGAATATCCCAGGTATTCATTGTAAGCCATCAGGGAAAGTTCCAAATTTTATCTGCATAAAGTGATAGTTTACATTCATTATTTAGGAACACAATTTGGGAATTTACTAAGTAGCCTTGTACCAAATTATATTATCTTTATATCTAAAATTCATGAAGGTTCAACCTAAAACTTGTTCAACATATATGAATTTGCTGATAAATTTATTAGTAGTGTAGTAAATGGAAAAAAATGGCCCACATTACTTGGCAGTTTCTTTAATCAATGATGGAGTTTATTTCTACGTGCCTTGAATCTGGGCTGCCCTGGTGACTTCCTTTAAACAATAGAATTCAGGAGAACTGATGTAAGAAGTGTAAGCCTAGACCTCAAGAGGCCTTGTAGTTTCCACTCTTGCTGTCATTGTGGACCTCACACCATTTGCATAAATCTGAGCTAACTTATAGGAGGTTGAGGGATCACATGGAGCAAAAATAAACCACCCAAGGAGAGACTCCTCTATACCAACTGGCTGCCAGCCACCCCGGCAGCTACCCACAGACTCTTGTGTGAACCTTGCCAAGACCAGTGGAAAACGTACAGATAAACCCAGCCCAAACTGCAGATTCACAGAATATAGATATAATAAATGATTGTAGGCGGGGTTTTTTTGACCCATTGAATCATGGCTTCATGGGTTCACGTCTTTTCTTTGCTTTTTGCAGGGGAAGATTCACCCCATACTAACATCTGTGCCAATCTTCCTCCCTTTTTCTTCCCCACAAAGCCCCAGTAGATAACTGTGTATAGTTGTAAGTTCTTCTAGTTCTCCTATGTGAGTTGCTGCCACGACATGGTTACTGACAGATGAGTAGTGTGGTTCTGTGCCCAAAGTGGGAGAACCAAACCCGGGCTGCCAAAGAGAAGTGCGCTGAACTTTAACTGCTAGGCCATCAGGACTGGCTCTAGATGATTATGGTTTTAAGCCACCAAGTTTGGGGTTGAGTTATAACACAAAGTTACTAATACCGTTGATACAGTGGTCAAGAAAGTCACATATATAAAATCATATAGTTAAAATGACAGTTTCAATAGTCCAGAAAAAGACAAAGGAATATATCTGAGAAATTTTGAATTTTAGATACACTAGCTCTACTTGTTGAATACAGTGCTAGTCATCTCTTCCACTATGTTTTCATCATGAATTGTTTTATATGAACTCATGCAACAAAAACTGTTCTATCAGGTTGTCACTATTTCCATTATTGCAGCTTCATATAGCCTTTTTATGATCATCTGTGAAATCAATTGTGTCTTTGAAAATGTTGTTGGCAGTTGTAAACTTATTTATTGAAAAGCCGAAGCAAGACTTTCTACACAAGAAAGATGAAAATGTAAAATGCATCAATTCAGTAAGAAAAAGTATTAGGTTAAAGAATTTTTCTCAGTATAAATAATCCTCATTTTTTTTCAGACGTGAAATTGGAAAAATAAAAGCTATTGGTATTTGCATTGTTAATAATGAGGTGTTTGATATCCAGTAGTAATTGTGGTGAGAATTCTTTCTCTTTCTTATACAACTGCAAGAAATATATAGTGAATGAAAATAAAATTGAAAATTTACTATCTGAAGTATTCGTGTGTTAGTGAAACGAGATGTACAACTTGAGAATTGAAAGGGGCTTAAGTCGTACAACTTAATTAACCCTCTTTAGTTTATGATGAAGAAACAAACATTCACGATGGGTAAGTTCTTTCCCCAGTGGCAAAAACATCTTGTATCACACATTTGTTCAGGATCTAAGTGTTCAGTTTTCCAGTTTAGTAATTATTCTTTTACATTTTTGATTTTTTAAAATTTTTTTCTATAAAATTGAGATCTAAATTCAGTTAGTGGTAAAGATACAAATATTTAGAAATTTTAAATAATTTAAAAGTATTTAGTATGAATTCACTTAAGAAAAAGCTTGATGTTCTTTAATATTCCTTGCAGTACATTATATTTTTTTCTTTTTCCTACACTTTTGCATATACAGTTTTGAAAACACTGCTTTAAGAGACCAACTGTTTTCCATATTAGGAGTTTCTGCTATTTTATTTATTTTTTATTAAAATGTTAGTTTTGTTAGTTAAAAAGAAAAAAAAAATTTCTTCCAAAAGCGAGTTGTAGACATGAGGACAGTGGTTAGCATCACTAACCAAAGTATATAGATTTGGTTTGAGGTTTAGCTCTACCTTTTACCAACTGTATTTTTGGGGGCAGTTACTTTTTATCTATATCTCAGTTACTTTACTTCTATGAGATTCAATTACCTCATCATTGAAAAGCCCTGATAAGCTTGTTTTGAGAAAGGAACGTGATCATGCATATATATAGGTGAGACACAAGAATCACTCAATAAACGTGAGCTGTCATTCTACTAGTAGTAAGAGTAGGAGAAGGAGGGACAGCAGCAGCCATAGTAGGTAAAATGCAAAGGTGAGAATCATGGGACCCATTATCCTTTGATTTGTAGCTTTTGCAAAGTCTGTCAGCTGGTACAGTTGTTTTTAGCCTGGGTCTCAGAGGCAGATCTCTTGTTTTTGGTAATGAGAAGAGCCTGGGAGCCCACACCCAGGGAAGGATTTTTTGAAACAAGGGCTTTGAAAGAGACTAGTACCCAAAACAGGCCAGAGCTTCAGTGCTGGATGACTCAAGATAGGGTGACAGATGCTGAGGAATGATCTACATGATGTCTCCCAAGCCAGTTCCTCATGTGTTTAAATCAGACACAATTTAGAATGACACATTAATTTGTTAAATACGAAAGTTAAGTTTCAAGTATTTGAAAAATTAACCAATGTGAATAAGCTATTGTTCCCCAGTGAAAAAAGAATAGTGGAATAATAGAAAACTAATTTGAGAAGTCAGAGAACATCAGTATAAGTAGAGGTACCGGGATTTTACCTCGTCCAATTTTTTTCTCAGTCCTTTTAAGTTAATTTTTTTTCAGTGGTCACTGTTGTCAAAAGTGAGTTAATGTCTATGTAGGAACATTTCTCTAGGGAGTGTGGCAAAATTCTGTTCTGAGATAAAAGTTGTTGCATTATACTGAGTACATTGGGGTTATATGGATCCCCCAAATGTGTTTTATCTTATGTCTTATACTAATCTGATTCAAACAATGGGTGCCTCAAGCATATGAATGCCCATTTTGCCAGAAAAACAAAACTAAACCAGTGCTTCAGACCAGTATTTTTCAGTTTTTGAAAGATTGATCAATTTCTTTTTTATTTTGACCCATTACACATAATTGAAATATTTCTTACTTTTACTAAATATGATCTACTGTATTTTAATCTGTTCTTTGTCATTTAAAAATATTCTTTTTGTAGTTTTAGTTTCCAGAGGTAAAGAGCTTGGAAGTTGTTATTCAAGTTAAAAAATCTTAAAAAACTGAGAATCAATGACCTTTCTTGGGCTCAGCAGAGAACTAAGGTCACAGAGCAAACTGACACCCTGAAATAAGAAGAGACAGATGAATCTAAAAGTCACAGCCAAGTCACAGAAGGTGCTGGAGCCCTAAAGAGAGAGGAATAGGTAATTTTGATGAGTGCCAGAGACTGACTGTGAACTAGAGCTAGAGAGAGAGTGAGAAACTCCTGGACACTGTAGTGTAGGTTGGGGCCTCCCACTTCTCTGGGTTTTACATCCTGGAACCCCACCAGTCTCTCACTGTGAGGAACCAAGAAATATATCTATAACAAAGGTCTAATCTGCAGGAGGAAAGCATAAATACTATTATCCCATCTAGAAGAAGATCTTTTCTCAACTCTATCCCTCTAGCCTTCCTGTATCACCTAATTGGGGATAAAAAGTTAAGAAACATGTGTGAATATCACAGCCCAGGGACAGCAGCCCACTAAAGGGCTAAGATTTCATCGTAATATTATAAGATCCTTCCTCTACAATTTACCACCACATCAATAGGATTCTACTGTGACAGCAATGGATTATAGCTAAAAAAGCTGCTAGATGCAGGACTCACCCTGAGAAGGAATTATTAGAGAAGCCCAAAGACAATGGTGCAGACTAAAACAAGAATAGGAGAGGAATTTTTATCCTCTGACACATACAACTGTAGCAAATATGAAACACAGCTCTTCCTCAAGCCAGAGTAACATAAATCCTCACACTAAAGGCATATATAATTCAGTTCCTATTACCCGATACATCATGTTTGGTTTCAACAAAAAGTTACAAGTCATGCCAAAAGGCAAGAAAAAACCACATTCTGAAGTGACAAAGCATTTATCATAACAAGACCCAAATACGATATAGATGTTTGAATTATCAAATTGGGAATTTTAAATAACTATGATTAATATGTTAAGAGATCTAATGAAAAATTATATGGGTCAGAAACTCCGATCTACTTAAAGAAAAGACCTTCAAAGAAGAAGTACATGAAGTTAATATTTTTGAAATTTTCTCATTCTTAATTGATCTAAGAAGTAACTGTTTAAATTAATAACATAACAATGTATTTGGTGATTATAGCATATAGATAAATTAAATAAATGACAGCAAAATCAAAATGGACAGAAGGAAGAAATTGGGGAAACTATTATAACATATATACACTATACATGAAGTGGCATAATCTACTCTCAAATAAGTAGATTTAGATTAGTTAAAAACTTATATTGCCAATTCTAGGAGAACCACTAATTTTTTTTTAAATACGTATAATTGATATGCTAAGAGAGAAGAGAAAAACAATAATTTTGAATGCTCAGTTAAAACTAGAGAAAGCAGATGAAAAGGAAAAAAGAAACAATGAACATACAAAATGAATAGAAAGTAGTTATAAATATGGTAGATATTAATCCAACTACATCAATACTCATTTTACTTTATTCTTTTGTATCTTTTTT
This sequence comes from Ceratotherium simum simum, assembly GCF_057802395.1. Classification (NCBI taxonomy): domain Eukaryota; kingdom Metazoa; phylum Chordata; class Mammalia; order Perissodactyla; family Rhinocerotidae; genus Ceratotherium; species Ceratotherium simum. The sequence continues at coordinate 25,944,494 of NC_141907.1, read as the reverse complement.
ATTGAGGTATAATTGACATATAACATTATATTAGTTTCAAATATACAACATAATGATTCAATATTTGTATGTATTGTGAAATGATCACCACAATAAATCTAGTTAACATCTGTCATCATAAATGGATACAAATTTTTTTCTTGTGATAGGGACTTTTAAGATTTATTCTCTTAGCAACTTTCAAATATGCAATACAGGTGCCCAGCCCAGTGGCGCAGCAGTTAAGTGCCCGTGCTCCGCTTCGGTGACCGGGGGTTCACAGGTTCGGATCCTGGGCGTGCACCCAACGCATCGCTTGTCAAGCCATGCTGTGGCGGCATCTCATATAAAGTAGAGGAAGATGGGCATGGATGTTAGCCCAGGGCCAATCTTCAGCAAAAAAAAAGAGGAGGATTGGTATCAGATGTTAGCTCAGGGCTGATCTTCCTCACACACAAAAAAAATATTCAATACAGTATTTTAACTATAGTCACTATTCTGTACCTTACCTCCCCATGACTTATTTACTTTATAACTGGAACCACTCCCCATCTCTGGCAACCCCCTATCTGTTCTCTGTATCTATGAGCTTGCTTTTTTTGTTTGTTTTCTAGATTCCACATACAAATGAGACCATACATTATTTGTCTTTCTCTGTCTGACTTAATTCACTTAGTATAATGCCTTCAAGGTCCATCCATGCTGTTGCCAATGGCAAGATTTCATTCATTATTATGGTTGAATAATATTCCGTTGTATATATATGTGTGTGGTATATGTAGATATACCACATTTTCTTTATCCACTCGTCCATTGATAGACACTTAGGGTATTTCCATATCTTGGCTATTGTGAATAATGCTTCAATGAACATGGGAGTCCAGATATCTCTTCAAGATAGTGATTTTATTTTCTTTGGATATATACCCAGAAGTATGATTGCTACATCGTATAGTAGTTCTAGTTTTAATTTTTTGAGGAACCTTCATACTGTTTTTATAATGGTTGTACCAATTTACATTCCCACCAATGGTGTGCAAGGGTTCCTTTTTCTCTACATCCTCGCCAACACTTTTTGTTTCTTGTCTTTCTCATAATAGACATTCTAAGAGGTAGAAGGTGATATCTCATTGTGGTTTTAATTTTCATTTCCCTAATGATTAGTGATATTGAGTATCTTTTCACATACCTGTTGGAGATCTGTATGTCTTCTCTGGAAAAATTCTATTCAGATCCTCTGCCCATTTTTTAATCAAATTGTTTTTTGCTATTGAGTTATGAGTTTATTTTTTATATTTTGGATGTTAACCCCTTATCAGATATATGATTTGCAAATATTTTCTCCCATTCAGTAGGTTGCCTTTTCATTTTGTTGATGGTTTCCTTTGCTGTACAGAAGCTTTTTAGTTTGACATAGTCTCACTTGTTTATTTTTGCTTTTGTTGCTTTTGCTTTTAGAGTCAGATCAAAAAATCATCTCCAAGACCAATGTCAAGGAGCTTACTCCCTATGTTTTCTTCTAGGAATCTTAGGGTTTCAGGTCTTACATTCAAATCTTTAATCCACTTTGAGTTAATTTTGTGTAGGATGTAAGCTAGAACTCCAGTTTCATTCTTTTGCACGTAGCTGTTCAGTTTTCCTAACACCGTTTATTGAAGAGATAGTCCTTTCCTCATTGTATATACTTGGCTCCTTTGTGATAAGTTAATTGACCATATATGTGTGGGTTTATTTCTGGACTCTCTATTTTGTTCCACTGAACTATGTATTAGTTTCTATGCCAATACCATATTGCTTTAATTACTATAGCTTTGTAATATAGTTTGAAATCAGTGTGTGATGCTTTCAGCTTTTTCTTTCTCAAGATTGCTTTTGCTATTTGGGACTGTTTGCGTTTGCAAACAAATTTTAGGATTGTTTATTCTATTTTTGTGAAAAGTGCCATTGAAATTTTGATAGGAATTGCATTGGATAGGAATCTGTAGATTGCTTTGTGTAGTATGAACATTTTAGCAATATTAATTCTTCCAGTTCGTGAGTGTGGAATATCTTTACATTTATTTGTGTCTTCAATTTTTTTCATTAATATCTTATAGTTTTCAATGTACAGCTCTTTTGCCTCCTTGGTTTAATTTATTCCTAGATATTTTATTCTTTTTGATACAACTTAAATGGGATTGCTTTCTTACTTTCTCTTTCCGATTGTTTCTTATTACTGTATAGAAATGCAATCAACTTTTGTATATTAACTTTGTATCCTGCAACCTTACTGAATTTTCTTATTAGTTCTAAAAGTTTTTTGGGAGTCTTTAGGGTTTTTTGTATATATAATATCACGTCATCTGCAAATAACGACAGTTTTACTTGTTCCTTCCTGATTTGGATAAATTTTATTTCTTTTTCTTGAAAAATTGCCCTGGCTGGGTCTTCCAATACTATATAGAATAAAAGTGGTGAGAGTGGGCATCCTTGTCTTGTTCCTGATTTTAGAGGAAAAGCTGTCAGATTTTCACCATTGCATATGAAGCAATGAACATATTGAATAGAAAATAGTTATAAAGTGGTAGATATGAATCCAACCATATCAATAATCATTTTAAATGTGAATGGTCTAAATACACCAATTAAAAGACAAAAATCAGCAGAGTGAATAAAAATATAATATCCGACTGTATGGTATCTAAAAGAAACCCACTTCAATATAAAGGCTGAGATAAATTAAAAGTAAATGGATAGAGTTAGTTATGCCATACTAATGTTAATAAAAAAAAATCCAAGGTAGTTATTTAATTTTAGACAAAGAAAACTTCATTGCAAGGAGAATTATAAAGGATAGAGTGGCATTACATAACGACAAAGAGGCCAGTTCTCGAAGAAGACATAACAATCTTAAATGTGTATGAAGCTAACAATAGATTGTCAAAATATGTGACGTAAAACTGACAGAACTGCAATGAGAAATAGTCAAATTCACTATTAAAGTTGATGACTTAAATATATCTTTTATTAATTGATAGATCAAGCTAGTAGAAAATCAGTAAGGATATATTTGACCTCAACAGTGATATCAATCAACTTGACCGATTAATTGGCATTTATTGAGTACTCCACTTGAAACGGTAGACTAAGAATTCTTCTCAACCTCCCATGGAACATTTGAAAAGATAGACTACATCTGGGCGATAAAACACACCTTAACAATTTAAAGGTTTAGGAATGATATAAAGTATGTTCTCAGACCATAGTGAAATTAAACTATAAATCAATAACTGAAAGATAGCTGGAAAATCCTCAAATATTTGGAGATTGAACAACATATTTCTAAATAATACATGGAACAAAGAAGTCTCAAGAGAAATTTTAGAAGTATTTGGAACTAAATGAAAATAAATTCAAATGTATGAGATTTGTAGGATGCACCAAATGTGTGGGAATCATCAAAAGCAATGATTAGAGGGAAATATAATTTATAGTATTAAAGACATGTATTATAAAAGAAGAAAGATCTAAAGTCAATAGCCCATGCTTTTACCTTAGGAAACTAAAGAAAGAAGAGAAATTTAGTCCTAACATAAAATCCTATACACACTTGTAGTAGCTTTATATATAATCATCCAAAACAAAGCAACCAAGATGTCCTTCAATAGGTGAATGGATAAACAAACTATGGTACCTCTTTACAATGGAATCTCATTTAGTGATTAAAAGAAATTAGCTGTCAAGCTATGAAACAGTAAATGAATCTTAAATGTGAAAGAAGTGTGCAAAGAAATTGTGTGAAAGAAATCAGTCTGAAGAGGCTACAGAAATTTACCATAAATTCAAGTGGAAGTGGGAGAAGGACAAGGGATTGAACCAAAGGGGAATTTTTGGGTGGTGAAATTATTCTTTGTGTTACTGTAATTGTGGACACGTGACACAATGCATTTGTTAAAATCCATAGAACTACAGCACAAGCAGTGAAATTTAATGTAAGCAAATTTTAAAAAGTTAAACACTTACAATGTTGAAGAATTCATGATGGAATGAAGAATGTGACAAAATTATCTAATTGTATTAAAAGTCCACGAAATAAAATCAGAAAAGTAGGGAGGAGGTTGCTGACCTAAGTGTCTTGGGAAATGAGTGGAGTCTATAAGATTTAGTCAAAAAAATTTCTACATGAATTCTGTATTCTGCTTGATAAAATTGTTTCCCATGGTAATATGTATTAACAGTTCTACTACTACTATATACGTATAGTGGAATTGAATAATTAATTAAATGGGTGGTGGATGGTAGCAGCCAGGTGTCTCACTCCAGGTGTCTCACTTTTGGAGTGAGAGGTTTCAAATAAGCAAGGGGAGGAAGATGGAATGATCCTTGTGGTAATGGATTAAAGTGGAAGACATTAGTATAAACTCGTGTAGCTTAATACAGATACAGATAGTAACATTTAGAACATATAGTTATTTGTACATACAGGGGTTAGTAGTCACATATTTTTTCTGCTCTTCAGCTGAGAAAGCCTGAAAGCAAGGACCTGCAGTAGCACTAAGCACATGTGGCACTCAGATTTTGGTTCCTAATACCATTCTCTAATAAGGAATCAGGGGTCTTTAGAGAAATGGCTGATTCTATGATTGGAGCAAGACATATACAAAATGAGGTTGGAGCATCTTGTTCCAGAAAGTAAGGATGTGCTAAACACACACACACACACACACACACACACACTCACCCTCACACAATAATGATGGTTGGTCAAAGGGACACTGAAGCCAACTGAAAGGACTTCTATTTGCCAAAGCAAAAACACTTTGAATGACAAAATAAATGAAGTATTGGATTATAACCAAAAGTATAAAATAAATATTCATGATTCCATTTTGATATAAAATAAATGTTTGATTAAACAAACAAATAAAATGGGTGAGAATAGACAAATCTCCCATGTGGAAGAATTCCAAGTAATTTATGTAAATATTACACCCTTGAGAATATGAAATCTAATTCCCTACATCTCAAGTGTGGGCTGTGCGTAATGATATCTTTCCAAAATATATAGTATGGGCAGGGTAGCAGGGATAGTAAGTTTGCAGTGGAGAAACCTGACAGACACTACCTCAAGCCAGGGGTTCAAGTCCAACACCAACAGCAATTAGTCATGTTGATAGTATGTACCCTTGATATGACATGATGAAGGTAGCAGTTAACCTCTGTCATCTTCCTCTCAAAACCCATGATCCAAGTCTAATTATGAGAAAAACATCAGATAAATCCCAGTAGAAAGCTATACCACAAAATACCTTGCAAGTTATCTTTAGAACTAACTGTAAGGTCATCAAAAACAAGGTAAGTCTGAGAAACTGTTTTAGCCAAGAGGAGCCTAAGGAACACGTGAAAACTAAATGTAATGTGATAATCTGGGATAGGATCCTGAAACAGTGCAAAGACATGAGATAAAACTAAGAAAATTTGAATAAAGTATAGACTTCATTTTATAATAATGTATCAAAATTGGTTTATTAATTGTAATAAGTTTACTATACATTTGTAAGACTAATAAAGGAGACTGGGTGTGGAATGTATGGGAACTCTCTATACTGTCTTCTCGAGTTATTTGTAAATGGAAAACTGTTCAAAAATAAAATTCATTAAAATGTAAAAAAAAATATTTCTGATAATAATGCACTAAGTTGGTAACAGCAACAGCAAACAATAGGACTTATTATGTGTCTTGCACTATTCTGGGTACATGGAATACCATAACGCATATAATTAAACACAACAAAACCATAGGAAGATCTTATTAATAATTCCATTATATAGATGAGGAAACTGAAGTACAGAAAGGGTAAGTACCTTCCCCAAGATCACAGCAATGAAATAGAAGAGCCAAAACTCAAATCCAGTTGGTCTGGCTCTGGGAGCCGTGCTCTTAATGAGGTCACTATTCCGTCTCTTGAAAAAATTGATCACACGTTTCAGCAAATGTTTTGAGTTTGAAAACATTGATCTAGAGGAACTCAGGGACCTAGACCCTCTGAGATATACTTGATAGAACAATCAGTGGTATCCCAGCAGCCTCTGCGTCTGGTTCTCTTTTTAAAATTTCTTATATCCTTTATTTTTCGTTGCTTTCTACTTTTCCCTATCCCCAGCCCTATATTTCTAATTCCTCCCTCTCCTTTTCATTTCTCTTTCTCATTTTGGTCATCTTAGACTTGCACACAAGGATTTTTCTTTATTTTAAAATTTCTCTGTTTGACTATAAATAAAAATATGGTTGAGATCTCTCAGAGGCTTGTTGTTAATCTCACTGGTAGCACTGAAGACTCATCTTAGATTTAGGTAGAAAAATAAATACTATAGAATTTGTCCTCTTAATCCATTCTACAGTTCTATGTTCCAAAGCCCCTTTTTGCCTAGAGCTTCCACATCTGTTGCATATTCACATTACTGGCAGTCTTCATTAATAAAAACATGTAGGTAGTTTATCCTATCAAAAATTAAAATAATCTTGGGGGCTGGCCCAGTGGCGTAGTGGTTAAGTTCACACGCTCTGCTTTGGCAGCGTGGGTTCGCAGGTTCAGATCTCGGGTGCAGACACATGCACCACTTATCAAGCTGTGCTGTGGCGGTGTCCCACATACAAAGTAGAGGAAGATGGGCACGGATGTTAGCCCAGGGCCAATCTTCCACAGCAAAAAGAGGAGGATTGGCAACAGATGTTAGCTTAGGGCTAATCTTCCTCACCAAAAAAAAAATAATAATAATAATAATAATCTCTTTATATGCAAATAACTATATGGAAGCATGGAAAAATCCTAACGTATCCTAAGGACAAAAGAAGTGACTACAGAATATGCATTCAAATAATTTGGCCTACATTTTTAAATGTTTTCATTGTTCTACAATTTAAGAAACAGTTCCAAATGAGGTTAACAGGACCACTAGGATTTATGGTCGTGTTTGCAAAATAAACCCATAAAGGTCTTTAGGCCAATTTTAATAAAAAAATCTTATTATTATTATGTTACTAAATTGTGTCAGAACCATGCTGAGTCACTTATTATTGTTATATACTTCTAACGTAACAAGGCTTTTCCAGAGTTATATGGCTACCAAATTGGCCTCAGCACAGTCACCTTAGTATTTTAGGCTCTATGCTTAGCCAATTTTTATGCCATAGTTTGGATGGGCTGCTATCAATACGGTTTATTTCTTTAAGTAACCAAATTAGATCCAGCTTTTCTTTTATCCTTCACATCAACATATTGTTAAATAAATAAATAAATAAATTTATATACTGATCTCAACTCTGGAGAAGGCTACAGATTATCAATAAACTAAGCCAAAATGTGTTACCAGTCTTTTTCCTCTCCTCCCTCCCTCCCTCCTTCCTCTCATCTGCATTTACAAATGCCAACAAATAGCATGCATCAGCTATTTATGAAGATCCTGCTGCCTATAAAATCAATCCAATTAGATCTTTTCCCACGAGCAAATTCCTTCAAATCACAACATCCTGTATGAAAAATCAATGCATGAATCAACAAATAATCATTGAATACCTAATAGAGCTGGTTATAAATACACGAGGTTATTTTCCTTCTGATGATCTGAAAGGAGAGTAATTACTGAGGAGTCGGTCCTACATTTAAGGGCTGTAACTTCAGCAGAGTTATAGAGCGGATAGCTTCTCAGCAGGAAATATCACTAGCTATGTTTCAAAGATAAGTGCATATCTCTGTCACTGTTTAACAGTGTTTCAACCTCTTAATGCATGCAGTCTGGTGAAATGAAGCAGCCAAAAATATGTTGAGGAGAAAAATAATTTTTCTGGATATGTCTGTCCCTGAAATATAATCTATGGAGTTCATTCGGTCATACTTTCAGTTAGAATTTCACATACAAATGGACAATCCAAAGGAGGCCTGTGTAATTCTCCAAGTGGACTGTCTTCCATGAAGCTTTCCAGGGCTCATTTAATGTGATTCAAGCAACTTTAGTTACTCTTAGTAATTGCAACCATTTTTTTCTTTCAACTTTTGAATCGCTTCATACTTGCGATTCACATATTTTATCTTTTCCCCAGTCTCTCATTTAACTGGAAAAAAAGATCATTCTTTTGTATGTATGCAGAGTGCCTGCATTTTTTGATCTCTACATCATATACATATAACTGTTCATCTACAGAGGCAGACATTTCAGTTGGCATCCTTAACATCCTTTCCTCCTCGATGATCAGCCCCATTTTTTATTTGGTTATCTATTTATCCACAACTCTTTGCTCATGTGGTCCAAGTGAGAGGGTTCCACTTCTCAGTACTCTGTTCCATACATTGAACTCTTGACTAACAGCAAATCATATTCCTCTATACCCAGCTATTGGTTGAAGATTGAGCATATAAGGCAAGCCTGTCAAATCAGAATTATGCTCAGGAATTTTGCCGACATTATCGAAAAATTGAATCTGCCTTTATGATAACTTTCACTTTGAAAAGGCAGCAGCCATCTTATTCCTACAACAGGATATATGTTTAGAGTCACTTGGGGATCCCACTTAGTTCTTCGAATGAAGCAGAATATAAGAAGTAATGATATCTCTGAGAAATGATGTAAAACACTTTTCTTATTAGCCCTGAATTTAATCATGCCTTAAACCCTACCTAATCTTAGACTCTTATTGCATAAGCGAGTAAAAACTCTTTAACTCAAGACACTTTGGGTTCTGATTTATTTTCTCTTACAAATTAAAGGACCTTAATATATTTAAATTTTCATATTTTTTGTCCTCAACTTTAAAATGAATAACAGACCATGTCCTATTTACTGAATAAAAATTTGATAAAATGTTTGTAAATTTGTTTTGTAAACAATGAAGCGCTGTAGAGAAGTAAAGCTTTACTATTGTACTCTAAAATAAATATTTCCTGTTAGTATTATTTATCTGCTCTCATCCCTAGATTTTTAGATCCTAGGCAGAACTACTTCTTTATTCAAACATAAGCCCCCCTGCATAGAAGATGCTTATAAATTATGATAGCATTTTATTCTCTCTATTGTATAGATATGAAAACTCAAGGATCAGAGAAAGTATGTTGTCTGCCCAAAGCCAGGCTATTATTATGTAGTAGAATTAGGCATCAAATACCAGTCTTTCACACTTCAAAATCAATTGCTTTAACTGGACTCACCAATGGCTGTTGGGATATTTGGCCATCCTATTGTGACACCTGGTAGTGACTATCTACCTAATGTGGAAGGAACTTATCATGGCATGGAACTCGCACACATAGCTTTAGTTTTCAGCTTGGACTTTCCATCAAAAGCCAAGACTGACACTACTCTACACCTTTCGGATTTGTCCCAGAGTCTGAGTTTATTGATCTAAAGTCTGGGCTTTTGACAGTTGCTCCAACTGACGTCATAAACCCTACCAGTCATGCCTGTCCGTATGCCCAGAAATGTTTTGAAGAGCGTTCTTTCACACCTAAATTATTTCAAGTTCATGTTTGGATAACTCGTGAAATGAATCCTTTTTCACTGACTTGATTGGGAAATTGAATCATAAAAATCCAACGTGAGGGGGCATGTAGATACGGCTTTAGAAAGAGGAAGGAAAAGAAAAACGGTAGCAAGGACTTCCTAAAACTTATTATCCTTGTAAGATAAAAATGTTGGTCTAAAATTGAAATCTATAATTCTACTATCTTAAACAGAAATCATCAAACTTCAGTAAAATAAAGATACAAACGCACTAATCCTAACACTCGGTGGAGTATCAGCAGTTAGTAACAAGCATGGGGGCTTCTGTGTGGAGATCAGCCAGGTATTCCCCAATGACAGTATTCCTAGGAGAACCCACAAGAGCAAGCATGCCAAGATTCTTTGCTACAGCAGGCTTCAGACCACAAGACTTGGTCACACTGCATGAGGAAAAGAAAAGTATTTCTTTCCTTATCCTGAGGCAAACTTGCCACCTGTCACAAACCTCAATTTCTAGTGTTGCATAGGCAAGCTTTATACTAGAAAATAAAATAAGAGAGATTGGGGACTTCTCTGTGAGCTAGTTCCTTAGGGAAAATGAAGATGGTTGTGACGAACGGAAGGAAGATCTCAGAAATAGAGAAAAGAAGGGAGAAAAAACAAAAATAGGCAAAATAAATAAATAAAAACCAGTATTAAATTGTTAATGAATGGAAGAAATTGATACAGGAAAGACAGAGAAAATATTCAATTGCATTAAAACTACTATTATTCCCAGAAGAAGTTCATCTCTTATATTTTATATCTCAGAGCCGCTCTCTGTCATGGTGCTGGCAGTTAGCCTGGTTGATGATGAATCACAGGGTTTCTGTCTAGGAATTCACAGGCTTAGGTAGGAACAAGACATATAAATAAACAAATTCCACTAAAATAAGATAAAAGTATGTAGTGCTCACAGCGAGCACTTGAGTACCCATATGGACCGAAATCTTCAAGGCTGCGGATCTCCACAAGGCCTGAACAGCATGTTTTCTTATGGCTCTATACATTTTCATGTATGTGAAACATACCCCATGCTTACTAAAAAAAGATTTATGACCACAGTTTTCTTCATTTTAATGCATAGCAAATTGGAAATTTAAAAGAGGCTTGAAATAGCAAAAATCTGCATTTTGCAGCTATCAAAGAGAATGAGAAGTTTCCCTTTCCTAGATGTGAGCCATTCAAATAGACGTGTATACCTTTGTGAAAGATAGGAAATCAAATACAGTGAGAGGTGGAGAATTAATTAACTTCTTGGTATTAAGACCATGTATAATTCTAGAAGGTTACAGACCCCTAACTACCTACCAATATTTATTATTATGATTGTGATTAGTTTTATGATGTCAATTACTTCTGCCTTCCCCTGCTAGAGTGCAGGGAGGCATCTTTACCTGTTTTGTCTACTTATGTCTGCTAAATATCTAGAACAATACCTGGACATGCAGGCATCCATAAAAAATTATTGTTGAATAAATTAATACATTAAGGGTAGAAACATGGCAAATATTAACAAAAAAAAAGTTTACATGTGTATGTACATACATGTTACTTGCACACATATATGCACAGAGACCCCCTAAACAAGAGGATAATGTGATTGACTTTCATTTTTCAAATATCAAAAGTAAAAGTTCATTGAGGATATTGGGAATCTAAAGAGAAAAATTTAACCTTTTTCTTCATATTACTTAAAGACAAATATAATTAACATTATGTCTCTAGAATTTCTGTTTAATTTTAATAAGATACTTTTCTCCATTGTACTCTTTGCCTACCCCCACTCTCTACTCCCTCTCAATTTTATCCCTGTGTACTTCATAATCAGACCATTACAAGTTAACAACCAAGAAAGTGTGTTCCATTTTATTCAGCCACGGATAGAAAAAAATTAAACTCTTTAGCATATCATTCCAGACCTTTCTTAATTTAATCCCAACCTTATGTTAAAAGATGTCAAATTTTAACCTAAAGAAAACTGCTACTCCAAATATAAACTATATATTGTTCTCCATTGCAAATATATCTTGCAAATTTTGATGTCTCTTCCTTTGTCTAGCACTATCATCCATTCCAGATCTATTTTCTTCATTACAGTTGACTAAGGAATTGTTCTAATGCCTATTTTAAGGATGTTCATTTAACTCTGAGTGTTGTACAAAAAAATATAATGCAAAGTCCTTGCTCTAAATTTTGTTTTCTTTTGTTGGTGGTCTCTTTTGGCCTTATACTAGTAGGATTTAAATGAGCCCTAACAGACTGCTGAGACAATTCATCAGAGCTTTCTTGGTGCAGTTTGAGAGGTGACAAATATCTACAACCAACAGGATGTTAAGCAAATATATATCTTTGCATTTAATGGCAGATTCTCAACAGAACTAGACGGGACATATCCCATTCCAGAAGACTCGAGTGGACTTCTCTGTATTCCACTGGCAGCAAGGAGAAGCAAGAATAAAATGAATCCAAAGTGTCAGGATTTCTTCTTGCCTAAATTGATCTACAAAATCTAGCAAGCAACTCTGCAGAAAATAAAAATAAAATATGTAAATAAATGAAAATACCTACCATCTATTGAGCACTTACACACTCAATACATTTTTTTAATGATGATTTCCTTTAATCCTCAAAGCATCCTTCTGAGGTAGGTGTTATTTTCATCCCCACTTTTTTGTGTGTGTGTGTGTGGAAGATCAGCCCTAAGCTAACATCCATGCCAATCCTCTTTTTGCGGAGGAAGACTGGCCCTGAGCTAACATCCGTGCCAATCTTCCTCCACTTTAAGTGGGATGCCACCACAGCACTGCCTGACAAACGACACACCAGTGTGCGCCCGGGATGCAAACCCGGCCGCCAGCAGTGGAGCACGCACACCCAAGCACTACGCCACAGGGCCGGCCCACATCCCCACTTTTTAAATGAGGAACTTTAATAAGATTAATAATAAGAAACATTTATTGTGTGCGTACTGTGTGACAGGTACTATGCAAATTTCTTTACACGTATACATTATCTCATCTAAAGCTAATAATAGCTCCATGAGGTGGGTTCTGCTTTTATCCCCATTTTTCAAAGAAACACGAGACACACACAAAAAAACATTTGCCTAAGATCAGATACCTAGTATGAGGGGAAAACTTAAATCCAGTTGTGTCTCACTCTAGACATTCAATTATTAACCACTTCATAATGCCTTTCACTGATTTTTCACTAGGATGTGCCAAACAGATTTGGTATCAAATAGAAATGACATTGAATTCTGGCTCTGAAATAAAGCAGCTGTCATTTTAACTTTCCAAAAACTCAGTTTATTCTCTAAAATTAAATAAAAATATCTAGGTCATAGGGTTGTTTGAGATTTAAATGAGATACTGATATGTAAAACATTTAGCACAGGACTTGATAGATAGTAAATACTCCATAAATAGTAGTTGCTATTATTATTTTTAAGTTTTATACCCAGTATTAATATATTAAATATAAGGTAAATATTAAAATATGCTTAATACTTGTGCAGAAAAAAATTACTTAATAACAATATTGCAAAAGGAAATAAAATTTTAAAAAGATAATCAGTTATGAATCTTGCTTCTGCATAGTGCTGTAGAGTATACACATTGGTGTCAGACAATTTGTTTTTCTATCTGAGTCTAATTATTTTCCCTTGGATTAGGCAAAGCACAGTCTGCTCTCCCTCTACCACAGAGGAAAAATAGAGGGTCTGAGTGATTAGTGTCAAGGCGGAAAGTGACTAGTGGTTGAGCTGGGACTCTTTCAATCACATCTCTCAATACATATCCGTAATTATCCCTATAACATGTACAGTGTACCAGAATAGACATCAACTGACTGGTTTTATATATCAGTGAAATTCCAAGTACACAATCATTTTTCATACTTATGTATTAGTTTTACAATATGAAAACTTAACATGTATACAAATGCCAGTTCTCATTAAGAAGCAAACTATGTAGCACTAACACAATTTTATGTATGTTCATTCTAAAAATCATATTCACTGCTCCTTAAAAAAATAAATCCAGCGCTACCATAAAGGAAGCAAAAAAATGTAAACATTCAAAAGTAGGCGAGATCTTTGAAAAACATTATGGTTATAAGAAGTTGATTTTCTTTCATTTATCTAAGTCAATGAAATCGAGAGGAAATACTTGAATCTGGAGAAAAATTCATAATAAATAGCATAAATATACTTAATTTTAAGAAGAGCTATATTCCTTGAACAGATATTATTCTGTGGAATAGAAAATTAAAATCAATTACATACATAGACATTCTTATTTTAAAATATGATGCTTAACTGTAGTTCTCTACATGCAAATATAAAATATCATTAAAAGACGTTAATTTAAAAAGTTCAAAGGAAATAAAAATTAGAAATAGATATGCTCTTTCCCAAACTAAAAACAAACAAAAACCCTCTTTATGAGGTTCTTTCAAAGAAGTGTTATTGCTTAACAATTTCTGAATTGCAACACTGGATAAAGGTGGGAAAGGGGCACCAAACCTAAAAGGGGAAAGAAATTGGTAGTTACCAGACAGAAAGATAAAAAGTAACACAAACACCTACTAAATGTGTTAGAATATAACCAGAATATACCTTTACTTTTTGTTAGATTGACTCATAGAACATATTGAAAAATGCTATTTGACGACATCTTGTTACCACCTAATCTATTCCAAATATATTTGCTTTTCTAACCGTATCCTGGGATTAATTGGCCTCTCACTAGACTCAGAAAATAGAAGCATTCAACAAGAAATTACTCTACTCTCTATAATGTTTCTCTCTCTATTCAAATGTTCTTCCTTCCTTTTTATTTGAGAAGAATTCTATTGATCCTCTTCACTCAGATCTCCTCTGGATATCCTTTTTATTTTTCATGTCATTTTACAGTACATGTAATTTCTCATTTGTTCTTGGCTTTTGCTCATCCTAATGTTATACTCGAATCTCCTTCATAAGAAAACATGGTCTCCACTTTCTCACCACCCTTTCAAGGAACTCTGTGAGCTTAGATACTGTAGTATGAAGCAATGATCAGAGGATTATCCCTTAAATATTCTGAAATATGCAATAATAATAATTGATTAATCACATAATATGTGCCGTTCACTGCTCCATATACTTTCAACCATCCTTTCAATTCTCAAAAAAATTTATAAAATTTAATATTTTTGGGAAATAGGTTAAGTCTTATTTAAATACATTATTCAAAATGCATTACTTAAAACTACATATTTGACAATGGATCAAAGAAAGTCTCTTCAATAGATAGTGCTAAAACTACTATACATCCACTTGCAAAAAAATAAATCTAGACACTGACCTTATATCCTTCACAAAAATTAACTCAAAATGGATTATAGGCTAAATTAAAACTCAAAACTATAAAACTCTTGGAAAATAACGGGAGAAAACCTAAATAATCTTGGGTATAGTGATGCCTTTTTAGTAAAACACCAAAGACAATTCATGAAAAAAACATTGGTAAACTGTACTTCATTAAAATTAAAAAACTTCTGCCCTATAAAATACAATCAAGAGAATTAAAAAACAAGCCACAGACTGGGAAAAAAAATTTGCAAAAGACACATCTGATCATATGAAAAATATACAAAGAAATCTTAAAATTCAACAATAAGAAAACAAACAACCCAATTAAAAAATGGAATAAAGACCTTAACAGACATCTCGCCAAAGAAGATGTACAGATGGCAAATAATCCTGTGGAAAGATGCTCCACATCACATGTCATCAAGGAAATGCAAATTAAAACAGGATACCGGGGCCGGCCCTGTGGCTTGGTGGTTGGGTGCGCGCGCTGCGGTGCTGGCGGCCCGGGTTCGGATCCCGGGTGTGCATCGAGGCGCCACTTCTCCGTCCATCCTGAGGCCGAGTCCCACGTGCAGCAACTGGAAGGATGTGCAGCTGTGACATACAACTATCTCCTGGGGCTTTGGGGGGAAAAAATTAAATAAATAAAATCTTTAAAAAAAAAAAAAAAAAAACAGGATACCGCTATATATCTATTAGAATGGCCCAAATCCAGAACACTTATGACACCAAATGTTGACAAGGATGTGGAGCAACAGGAACCCTCATCTACAACGAGAACTCTCATCAATAGACATTCTCATTACTAGTGGGAACAACCACTTTGGAAGACAGTTTGGTGGTCTCTTACAAAACAAAACAGACCCTTACCATACTATCTAGCAATTTGGCTTCCTGTTATTTATCCAAAGAAGTTGAAAACTTATGTCCACACAAAAACCTACACACTCATGTTTATAGCAGCTTTATTTATAATTGTCAAAATTTGGAAGCAACCAAGATGCCCTTCAGTAGGTGAATGCATAAAGAAACTGTGGTACTTCCAGACAATGGAATATTATTCAACACTAAAAAGAAATGAGCTATTAAGCCATGAAAAGACATGAGGGAAGCTTAAATGCATATTTCTAAGTAAAAAAACCAAATCTGAAAAAGCTACACACTATATGATTTGAACTATATTATTCTAGAAAAAGCAAAACTATGAAGACAATAAAAAGATCAGTAGTTGCCGGGCAGGAGCAGATGAAGGGGAGAGGAGAATAGGTGGAGAACAGAGGATTTTTTGGGCAGTGAAAAACTCTATCTGATATTATAATGATGGATATATGTCATTATACTTTTGTCCAAACCCAGAGAATGTACAACACCAAGAGTTAACTGTAATGTAAACTATGGACTTTGGGTGATTATGATGTGTCAATGTAGGTTCATCCTTGGTAAAAAAAAAAAAAAAAAGTACCATTCTGGTGAATAATGTTGCTATTGGGGGAGGCTATGCATGTGTGGAGACAGAGATTATATGAGAAGTCTCAATACCTTCCTCTCAATTTTGTTGTAAACCTAAAACTGCTCTAAAAAAATAAAGTTTATTAAAAAACCCTGCATTCTTAGAAATATACATGTTAAACAAGTTTTAAAATTGTACTAAATAGAATTGGCATGTCATAATTTTGTTTTGTATCATTTCGATTTTTTCTAACCAACTTAATTGGGCCTAGGTGAAAAAGTTTGAAAGATACTTGCCAATAAGAAAATAAAACAGCAATAAAAACAACACTTACAACAACAACAGTTGACATGCTTTTGAATCCTGAATGAGAAAGAAAGGAAAGCTAGAGTATAGCTACAGATTGCTTCAGAAACAAAAAGTCTCTATGAGGTTAAAATGTTGGTGTATTTAAAAGGAGAGACTGAGAGCTAGAAAAGTATGAGATCAGATAATGGAATTTTGTAGTTGAAAATATTCATTGGTTATTTCTAGATTATGACAAAGTTTTAGGGTATAGCCATGAAGTATATGAGAATGTATGTGGCATAAAATTTAAAACCATTGGCGTTGAGGAGGAGAAACAATTATAAAACATGTGGATTAAATATTAATTACCAAAGGTAGTTATCACTGGGATAATGGTGGGACTAAGGACAGCCATGAAGCCAGTGACTAAATCTTCAGTGAGTAACTGAGAGTGCCAACAACAAAAAGTGGAAGAAAATATTATGACCAAATGATCTGAATTCAACAGTGTTTTTATTCAAGAATGAAAGATTAATAGTTTGAAATAGTAACTATCATAAGAACCAAATCTGCAATTCTGTTCTTGGTGGCTTCATTTCTGCCATGGATATGTAGTGACTAGGAGGCCATCAACACGAAGTTGAAGGGGCCACAGAGGAGGCCATGGATTCCGCAGCAACTAGGGTTTGCATAAGAAAAGGAAAGAACGGACAGAAAGAATACTCGTCGTAGTTTAATTTGCAGTGAAGCCAGCTAACAGATCAAAAAGTATGGATTTGGCAGAGAAGACAGAAGTGGAAGTCTAAGTTAGAGGAATATTGGGTACTATGTCAAAGAGAAGAGATGGTTAAACTGTTTCAGCCTCTCAAGGTAGTGAAAGATGACAGAGATAAGAAGTGTGTTGGAATTAGCTGATATCTAGATACTTATCGGAACTTGGTGCAAAAGTCCATCTAAGCTGGTAACAACACATCCAGAAGCATTTGGTGCTGTTTGAGCATAAATAATGTGTTGTACTTGTTAACCAGTTGCTGGCACTTCCATATAAAAGTTTTACTGGAAAAAATAGATGGTGAATCTCGTATTAACTTTTTCCCCAAGGAGTAAGACATTTACTCCAAAGAAGAAAAGTGACCAGAGAACAATGATTAATTCTTTTAAATTTTTTATCTATAATATATTCTTAAAAAAAAAAAAAACTCAGAATTATTTTTTAGGAGGAAGCATATTTTTCTTTAACATTTTCATACTGCCATATCTGTTTTAAAACCTTGATTCTCTACTCCTCCTGTAAATCACCTAGAAGCAGCTTATATTTGCGTGACTCTAAGCTACATATGTTTCTCATTATTGAATAACACCCTTGATATGACTTTTTCTGATAAGGCTAAATTGAATTGATGTGATAAAAACATACTTCTTGCTGGAAGTATTCATTATTCATAGACAGCATTCCAATATCATGCACCAAACAAATGTCAAAACAAATCCTGAATTTCACACAAAGCAATTTTGGGGAAAACAACCTTCACAGTATCAGTATTGTTGATTGGAAATATCAGCAGTTTTAAAGGATGGATATTTTTCTTCTTTCTCCATTGCTGTTTAATTGTTCTCATATGTGTTCTTTTATAAGGCCACAAAAGTTTAGAGTGGGACAGACATGGGCTTTTCAGTCAGGAATTCTTGACTCTTCTTGACTCTGTCATTGATTGGCATTTTATGGTGGCATTGGGCTGTCTGACATCAGAACCTGAACTGTTATCCACTGCACTATACTGCCTCTCATAGTACCAACTCACAAGGCTGCAAAAAAGAATGAATCAAATATTTACCTTTCCTATCCTCTCCCTTCATTCTACTATAGAGGACAATGAAGTTATTTTTACAGAGTCTTATAAGTTTCAAGAGGCAGAATCAAGATTAAAAAACAAACAAAAACAAAACCCACTGTCTTAACCTCACATCTAATGCCCTCTCCAATATAATATAGTTTTCTCATCTTTGAGAATATGTTTAAAGTATAATTATTTTACTTAGGAAACTAAAAAGACCTTTGGTGAGGGCTATAAGCATTCAGGTTTTAGTCCTGGAAAAGTTTTTTAATAGTAGAAGAAATTAGCAATCTTGAGAATGGTATTGTGCTTACTTTTCAGTTTCATGGTAATTATATGTATATTGCAAAAATCAGTCAATGTCTCTTTTCCACTCTTTTTATTTTATATATTTTAAATATCCAGGAATCACAGAAGTATATTCTTACTCTTGCTAGGATCATTGAAGATCAGTGAAATGGTTACTCTATTTATGCACTAATTTATTTAAAAATACTTGTATTTTCTTTTATTTTTAATAAAGATTATATACATTTAAGATGTACAACATGATAATTTGATATACATATTCATAGTGAAATGATTACTATAGTCAAGTTAATTAACATATCATATCCTCACATATTTATCATTTTGTGTGAGTGTGTGTGTGTGTGTATGTGTATGTGAGGAGAGCACCAGAAATCTACTGTCTTATCAAAATTTCCAGTATTCAGTGCAGCATTAATGATAGTCATCATGATGTACACTAGAGTTCTAGACCTATTCATCCTACATAAGAGCAACTTTATACTCTTTGGTAACATATCCCCATTTCCCCCACCTGTCTGCCTCCTCCATTCTACTTTTTGCTTCTAAGTATTCAAGGAGATCCTGCTATTTGCAACAACATGAAGGAACCTGGAAGACATTATGCTAAGTGAAATAAGCCAAACACAAGAAAAAGAAAACTGCATGATTTCACTTATATATGGAATCTACAAAAGTGTATTTTTTAATCCAAAAGTAAATGGAGTACTCTGATGAGAGAAAGATCCTGATTTCAAAAATATATAGTAAAAAAATTGTAAGAATATATATGTACATATACTTAGAAACATTGATGTCCATTACAAATATAGTTTATTTTATATCCTTGTATAGGTGTCTAGGATCTAATTCCTTTTATTTGTTTTCTTACTCCTTAGAATAGGAGGAAATTGAAATATTACCGAGACTATTTTCCCTTATCTTCCTATAAACAGTGTCCATTGCCTTGTCTCCTAGCTACAGTTTCTCCAGATTCCAATTTGTCTTGTTATCTCTACTATAATAATAACCTGAATTTATGCTTTGATAAATATCCTTTAGAAAAGGGATTAAGACACTAGTAGGGATGCATGTACCAGAATACAATTAACTACTTTAATATCTTGAATTCTAGAGAGATCCTTATCGAGTATAATTAGAGAAATTTAAAGCTCTATTATCATATGATGACAATCTTTTGAGCGCCCACTAGGTTACAGGCATATGTTCCTAAAGATGAGCTAGTCATATTTTTAAAAGTTAATCATCTCACTGGTTCTGCATTGGTTCATCCCCAATTAGACACAGCCTGTCCTCTCCATAGAGAAGATACAAATTCCACTCAGTTCTATTTACTTTAGACATAATAAAGAATAAAGAATCTCTCTTCTGAAATTTTAAACCCATGGGTTCAATTCCAACCATATGATTGTCACCTTGGGTCTGCTAAAGACATTTATGCCATAAAATTATAGGACTTTTAAACATGTAATTAATTTGTGAAATGCTTCTTGGATGCACATACTCCGACTAATTTCATAACGTTAATCTGAAAATTTCATTTGCCTTGACACCATTTCAGGACTCATTAATAATGTGCTGTCCTGAGTATATGGAGATGGCACATCAGAGCCTGTAGCAGCTCTGCACAGTTTGTGGGAGTTTTACCACACAGCCCTCATTGGCAATGGATATCTATTAATTCATTCTTAGTCTCTAACCTGGTGTCTTTTGGGTTGAACTGTAACTATTTAATATGCAGTTCATTAGATGTATTATCATTTTTTATTTTTAAAAATATATTTGTGTGTTCATATGCATATATAACCACAGAAAGATAATATGCATCAAAATATCAATAATACTTAGCATAAGAAAATTAGAGAAAATTATTTTCTTCTATATTTCTGTATTTTGTGATTTTTACAAAACTAAAAGATTTACTTGTGTACTAAGATTGTTAAAAAAATGATGAGGATTCAGAAATGTAAGACAAGGTTATCACTCTCAAGTTCACAAGATAAGAGAGATGCTCTGAAACAACAACAATAGTAGTAATAATATAATTTATAATTATATTTTCAATTATACTTTTCAATTGACAAGTACTCATAAAGGTATCTAGAGAGACAATATTGTCACCATTTTATAGGAAAGAACCCTAATTTTGACTGTCATTTGACAGTCATCATTTAAGACCGAATCCACACACTCCAACTGTAAATCTGGTACATTTTCTGCTATAATAATAATAAAAAGTGTTGACCTCTGTAGGACTGAGGATAAATGTCTAAGAGTAGGGTAAGAAGAGAAGCTCAACCATCAGAGAAGGATATTTGGGCAAATTGAGACTCAACTAGTACCTTCCAGCACAGCCAGGATCTGGGAAGGGCAGGCTTTCTAGGCAAGGACAGAGAACCAGGAAAAGCAAAGATGTGGGAAAAAATGATCGTGGGATAGATAGCTGCAAGAAAAATTAGAAAATAGCATTTGATTAAATAAATGCCTAAATCATACTCACCTGACTATATTTTTAATATTTTTTTGTTGAATAAACAAGATCTAAAAACAATAAAGTGATTAAAAACTGAAGAGAAAATATACCCATATAATTAAGGAGAGGCAGCTCTTTCCTCAACAATACATTTGTTGCCTAATTTATGACTTAAAAAAGCTAGATTGTATTGTGCACTCAGTATGTGCTTGTCAGTGTGCTAAGAACTTTAGACATATTGTTTTATTCAATTACCATGACAACTCACTGAAGTAGATATTATCCCTATTTTTAGATGGCAAAACCAAAACTTAGAAGGTTAAGTAACTTCTCCAAAGGTAACTCATTTAGGGAGCGACAGAGCCAGGATTTGACACTGGATCATCCGAATTCAAAGTCCAAATGATTATTATTTCTTTTAGTAGCTTTTAGCATAAGGATGCTAACATTCAGGAAATTTGAACTCCAATGACTTCATGGTTAGAAAGTCTCACAACTCAGTTCTAAATGTGTATTAGAAGTACTTATTATTATCACTGTATGTAATCTTTGTAAATGTCATCTGCGTATATGCCAATAAAGCAAGTTATATAAAATCACAATATTACTTTACAGTGCAATCCAGACAAAAACCTTAATTAGCAAGTCATATAAAAGTTTCCTCTTACTAGTTATCCAAAATTTGCTCCCTCACAACCATCTGCTATTCATACTTACTGTTACATGGAAGTCAGATATCTTGATTTGTGAAAATTCAGTTACTGCTATGGTAACCCATGACTCAGAATGTTGTGTTTTTTCCTTCAAAATACTCCATATACCTTAATCTCAGCTATAGCTATAGAAATCTAATAATGCCTTCAGCTATTAGCAAAAGGGCCCGCAAAGGGGATACTGGAAAAGAGTATTTGTAGTTTCTGCTCCTTTTTCAACATGTATAGCCTTCTGATGTCGTGTGACTGGAAATAGTCTGCAGATTATGTAAATTATGGAATAAAGGCAGCTTGAAATTAAAACACATTTTTGAGCATTGTAATTTCAAATTTATGAATGTTAAATTGCTACAATTATAAAAGTTGCTAATCTTTACATCTGAAAATGATGCTTATTAATATAAAAAACAATGCCTAGCAGTCTGATTATTTTCTTCTCTGATAATCAGCCTAGCTGGCAATTTAAATTTTTCAGTTATAGAGAATTTTACAAATTAAAGAAGCCCTTGCCACTCCCTATTGATCCAACTTCTTTATACTAAGCAAGGCAGGCAATAATCTAAAATTTCTTATTCCACCAGATACTACTAGAGAAAAAAAAAGTATAATTTATTTTAGTGCATCAAGAAGTAGAAGATTTATATCATCCACTTTAATACTGTTACTGATTTATTTAACAAATATGTATTGGATAACTATTTTGCACAAAGAACTGTGCTAGGCAGTAAGGGTATAGCATTGAGCACAGAAAAATAAATCCACCCTAATGAAACTTATACTTTTGAGGGAGACAGAGGTAAAATGGAGACAAAAATCAAGTAAACATAAGTACTGAGACGAATTAAGAATAGAAGGGATACGGCCCGGGTTCGGATCCCGGGCGTGCATGGACGGGCTGCTTCTCTAGCCATGCTGAGGCCGCGTCCCACATACAGCAACTAGAAGGACGTGCAGCTATGACATACAGCTATCTACTGGGGCTTTGGGGGGGAAATAAATAAATAAATAAATAAAATTATAAAAAAAAAAAAATAGAAGGGATAGAGAAAGAGAGATATATGATGAGATTGCTAGTTTAAATGCGGTGGGCAGGAAAGGTGCTATTGATAAAGTGACATTTGAGCACAGACCCGAAAGAGGTGAGAAAATAAGCCAAGGAGCTCTGAGGGGTAGCTTCCAGAACACAAACAGCAAAGAAGCCAGTGTAGCTGACAAGGAGTAAGTAAGGGAATTGGGGGAAATGATGTCAGACACATGGGGTGGGGTGATCAGGTATGGTCTGGAGGCACATTTAACAGACTTTGGTTTTCAATCTGTGTGATATAGTGACATAGCAGAGGATTACAAACAGGTAACTAGCATGTTATAACATTTTAAAAGAAGCGGCTAGCTGCTGTGTCGTGAATTGACTGTACGGTGCAGATAAAAGGCAGTAGCAATAAATCAGTTCTGAGCCAACTGCAAAACACCAGGTGTCAATTAGAGGTGTCAATTGTTACACCTGAAAATGAGAAGTGGACAGACTCTGGATATATTTCCATGGTAGAACCAAAAAGCTTTTCTGGCTGATTGGATGTGGTGGGAGAGACAAAAAGACAAACCAAGCATGCCTCCAAAGATTTGAGCAACTGGATGGGGAAGATATTTGTTGAGAAGAGCAAGATTGCAGAGGATTAGGATTTGATTCTGGAAATGAAAGTTAGTTTGAGCTGCCTATCAGATATGTAAATGAAGATGTTGTGTGTGCATTTGGACATAGGAGCCTGAAGCTTAGGGGCATGTTCTGGGCTGGAGATAGAAATTTGGGAACTGTCAGTGTATAAATTGAATTTAATATAAGTAGATGAAATCACCAAGGGACTAAGTGAAAATAGGGCTCAGGAAAAAACTAGAAGAGTTAGCAAAGGATAATGAGAAGGAAAACTTAGAAGGATATGTTTTCCTTGAAGCCAAATAAAGAAAATGTTTCAAGGAAGAAGTGATCCAATGCTGTTGGCTGAGTTAAGATGAGGACTGAAAACTGGTCATTTAGTGAGGGGAGGTTACTGACGATTTTGACCAGAGCTGTTTTACTAGAGTGCTGGGGGAGAAAGTCTAATTGCAGTAGGTTCAAAGAGCAATGAAGGGGGGCCGGCCCAGTGGCTCAAGCGGTTAAGTGGCGGCCAGGGGTTCGCTGGTTCGGATCCAGGGCAGGCACCCACACACTGCTTGTCAAGCCATGCTGTGGCGGTGTCCCATGTAAAAAAAAGTGGAGGAAGATGGGCGTGGATGTTAGCTCAGGGCCAGTCTTCCTCAGCAAAAAGAGGAGGATTGGCAGATGTTAGCTCAGGGCCGATCTTCCTCACACACACACACACACAAAAGCAATGAAGGAGAAGGATAGAAAATAGTAACATAGTGTGAGTAAACATTCATTTGGAGGCATTTTCTTATAAAGGGGGCAGAGAAATGGGATGTTAGATGAAGAGGAATGTGAATACAAAAAATATTTTGGTTTGTTTTTAGAATAATGTGATTGAATGTTGATGGGATTGAGCCAACAAACAAGGAAAAAATTATGGTGGATCAAAAAGAAGAGAGAATCGCTAAAATAATATTCTAGGGACACTATAAGGGATCTAGTGCAAGAGAGAAGGAGTTGGCCTTAGCTAGTAGTACAGATATATCTTTTCCATAGCCATAGGAGGAAAGGCAGAATATTTAAGTCTAGGTACAGCTGCTCTGGTACGTGTGGTGATGATGGGAGCACGGGAATTCTCTTTTCATTAGTTATATTTTTTTTAGGGAAACAGTAAGGAAGATTAATTGAGCACGACAGTGAGAGGAAGTGTCAGAGGCTTTAAAAGTAAGGAGAAGGTGTGAAAGCTTCCTCTAAGAGAGGTCTAAAAGGGAGTGGAAGAATGAATGGTTAAGAAAATTTAGTCTAATTATTGAATAGGACTATGGGCCAACAGAAATCATTGGTCATGATTTTAACATGAAACTATTTAATCTGACTTGTTTAATTTCCATATACTCGCAAAAGTCAAAGTAGGAGAAATTTAACAGAAATGAGTCACAGCCTGCTATTAAGACAGTTGAGTGTTAGCCAAAATAGCTGGCTCATTAACAAGTTCTATATAGGCAGATTTCACATCCATTCTAAATATCTCAAGACAATCACTGTTTGAATTTTTACATGTGAGATATGAGTGCCTATGTGACAAACTTCAGTTTGGAATTATTTTATGTGTTCTAGATAATGGGATCCAAACATTTTTGATAGCTTACCTCTAGAATAATATTTTAAGAGTAGAACTTCAATAGATGTATATTTATTTATCATATGTGATCTATGTGTTATATATATATTCATATACATACATTAAGACATATCTGTGCTAATCTATTATGTACAATATATAACAAAGGTATAAATTAAAAGGTAAATATTTTTAAATTATTTTAAAATTATTTTATTTATCAATAATATCATTTTTTTTTTTTGCTAAAAGATACCATTAATGATATTTTAATGAGGGATATGTGGTTACTTCATTATTTTTGAAAATTTTTGGTAAACATACAATCATAAAGCAATTCAGAATTCTGATTTAAAAATTTTTTCTCCTCCATATTTGATAATACTGGCTATCATAGCTGGAAAAGACATGCTACAACGTTACATAGTTCTGATGGAAGAATTACAAACTAAATTTTTTAAAATTGCTATAAAATACATGTAACATAAAATTTACTATCTTGAACAGTTTTAAGAGTACAGTTAGTAGCGTGAAGTACTTTCACATTGCTGTGCAACCAATCCCCAGATATCTTTCCATCTTGCAAAACTGAAGCTCTATACTCATTAAACAAAAACTCTCCATTTCCTTTCCTCCAAGCCCCTGGCAACCACCATTCTACTTCAGTTCTCAATGAATTTGATTACTGTAGGTGCTTCATATGAGTGGAATCATAAAGTATTTGTCTTTTTGTGACTGGTTTATTTCCCTTACCATAATGTCCTGAAGATTCATCCATGTTGTAGCATGTGTCATAATTCCTTCCTTCATAAGGCTGAATAACATTCCATTGTGTATATATATCATACTTTGTTTACCCATTTATCCATTGATGGACACTTAGTTTGCTTCCACCTTTTGGCTGTTGTGAATAGTACTACTATAATCTTGGGTATACTAATATCTCTTCAAGACTCTGCTTTCAATTCTTTTGAATATATATCCAGATTAGAACTGCTGGATCATATGGAATTCTATCTTTAATTTTTTAAGGAACTGCCATACTGTTTTTCCATAGCAGGTACACTATTTTACATTACCACCAACAGTGCTAAAGGGTACCTAGTTCTCCACATCCTTGTTAACACTTGTTATTTTCTATTTTAATGATAAATAGCCATGCTAACGATTATGAGATGGTATCTCACTGCAATTTTGTTTTGAGCTTCACTAATGCTTAATGACGTTAGCATCTTTTCATATGCCTGTTTCCCATTTGCGTACCTGCTTTGGAGAAATTTCTATTCAAGTCCTTTGCCCATTTTTTAGTCATTTGTTTTTTTGTTGTTGAGTTGTAGGAGTTCTTTATATATTCTGAATATTAACCACTTATCAGATATGATTTGCAAATATATTCTCCCATTCTGTATGTTGTGTCCTTTGATGCATGATTTTTAATTTTGATGTAGTCCAGTTTATCTATTTTCACTTTTGTTGCCACAAATTTCTTTAGCCTATGTTTCAATGGTTTGAAGATTTTAATTAAAATTCAGCTAGTATCTTTTAGCTTCCTTGATGTCCATACATTACTTTTTCCACACTAATTGGATTCTGTTGCATTTTATTATTTTTATCAAATGCATTCAAAACTGAATGACACTCTTAATTTGAAAGATTTTTAAACAGGTTGGAAATCTCTTTTTAAGTCTTTTACATGGGCAAACAGTTTTTACAAGTGATACCATTTCTGGAGGAAAATTACATAACTATAGAAACATTTCCAAATATTTGTTTTCAAAAATATTCTCCCGATGACAGTTGTTTCTTTCAAAAAGAGGCCTTCTCTTAAAACTTTATCTTTACTTCAAAGAAATAGATTGGAATTTTTTGTAACTATCTGCTAAGCAGTATCTGGTAATAGATACTTATTGGAGTAAAGGCCAGCAAATTTTCAACACATATTTTATAAAAGAAAATCTCAACCTTAAATTTGACAACTCTTTTAAGAACTTCACCAAGAACTACTCAAACAACTTCTATGTGCTACAAATGTTGTTCATGATAAAAAAAAAAAGTAATTCAATAATTTCAAGATCTACTTATTGTTAAAGGTCTTTTTACAGTAGACTATTGATGAACGATGTGTGAAGGATGATGCAGTGAATAAATTTTACATGTGGTATTATATATATAAACTTACCATTGTTTTTTTCTCTTTGGCTCCCAGTCAAATGTGTTGCCTCATCAATGGTTACAAAGTTAAACTTATACAGTTTTTATTAGAGAAAAAAAATCTATTGAGAATAGTTTTTGTACATAATCTTTTTGATATTTCACATAAAAAGTGGCATTTTGTATATTTCATTATAGCAATAGAATCTAGTGTATGCATAAGTTGAGATATGTTAGAAACATCAGTAGTTTTATTCAGCTGTATGTATTTGACATTGCAAAGATAGTGATTGATTTCTCAAAGGTATTTGGATTATTTTCCTTTCACCATTAAGTAAGGAATTGATGGGATAATTTGGTTGAGTATTTAACAGCCTGGATAATCCAATCACTGTGCTCTTTGGTGCTTTTCTACTAGGATAAAAAACTACCAAAAAGGATACCAAAAAACCCTGAGTAAAACATCTTTTAGGGGGCCGGCCCCATGCCCGAGTGGTCAAAGTTCTGCGCACTCCTCTTTGGTGGCCTGGGTTCGCAGGTTCAGATCCCAGGAAGGGACCTACTCCACTCATCGACCATGCTGTGGAAGCCTCCTGCATACAAAATAGAGGAAGATTGGCACAGATGTTAGCTCAGGGCTAATCTTCCTCAAGCAAAAAAGAAAACGAGGAAGATTGCCAAGGTTGTTAGCTCAGGGCAAATCTTCATCACCAAAAAGAAACCAAGTTTGTAATTATAGCATTCTATATTATTAAAATATTAATACCATTTACCTAATTTAATAGATTTTAATATGTAGATTATTTTAAAAATAATACAGTTTAGTTAGTTTAGTTAATTTTGACAGGTTTATCCATTTACCTATTTCATCACTAATTTGCAAAATTTAAGAAAATAGTAGAAACAACAGCTATTCACAGATGAATTCCATTTAAATACTAACAGATTTCATTTTTTTTAAGTAAATAAAAATCAGTTCTTTTAGAATGTGAAAGATGACATGAGTGGAGCCATATTAAAATAGAACCAGAGCAGCCATTTCAGAGGAATTTCCTTGCACATCTTGTTTTCTTTACCTTCCAAACTGGACCAAACCGCCAACATCCCAAGAAGTCAGTAAGAACAAGAATATCCTGTCTGTGAGAACTGATGGAAGTGGACTTTGCTGATGACCAGAATGCTAAACAATCAATGAAGTACAAGTCTAGATTTTGCCTCATCAAACCTTAGGCCAATTTATGAAGTACAAACCTAGCCTTATTTCACCCAGCACCAATGAACTCTTCTTTCATACAACTCACCTCATCCTCCCTTTTCCCCATAAAAACCCTAAGCCCCTCTTCTGTCATCAGGACAGGGTTTCTACCTCAATCTGTGCTCCCTAAATTGCAATTCTTTGATCTCAAATAAACTCTTTGCCTCTTAAACTGATTTCTGTTTTCTGTAGGTTAACAAGAATATGGGTTTGCTTTTTACGACTTAAAGGTACTAGTTTGATCTAAAGCAATTGTTTAACGTATTTAAAATAGAGGATGTTTCTGGTTTTTCGTTTAAGTCTTTTTCTTTACTCAGATTGGAAAAAGTGATATACGTAGGCTGATGCCTGTCTATGAAAATATCCTCCTTTAATATTAAATTATAATATTTTGGGAAAAATTTACAATTGATAGGTTTGATGAATATTTAAAGCCAAGAGAGTCTAGTTATTGCACAGACTTCCCACCATAGAAAAACATTCAAAAATATCATATAAAAGATCAATTCGGAGTACAACAATTTGAAAACAAACTTTCATCTTGGAATATTTTTAGATTTTCAAAAATGTTGCAAAGCTAGCACAAACAGTTCCCATATGCCCTGGTCTACTTCCCCAAGGTTTACCATCTTACATAACTATGGTAAACTTGTCATAACTAAGCAACTAACATTGGTATATTACCATAAACTAGACTCCAGATTTCACTCAGACTTCAGTAGTTTTTCCACTGATGTATTTTCTATTCCAAGATTCAGTTCAGTATACCACATTGCATTTAGTCATCACCACATTCCTATAGTCATCTCTGGTCTGTGACGGTTTCTCCATCTTTCCTTGTTTTGAAATGCAGAATTTTCTGCACTGTCTGTAGCCAGAAGTAAAAATAGAATTCAAAAATTGTGCACAAATATATAAACTTCTAACCTGAGATTCAAAACCACTAATGAGAATAGTCATAATTATCAGACTCAAAAATATCCAAAAAAAATAGAGTCTGAATCAGGCATGTAAATCAAGGAATCAATTTTACTGGGAAAAAAATAATGAAAGGGGAAGTGATATGTCCTAAGGGAGATTATAATTTTAAGATAACTTTCAATAAGAGCTTTATTTTCCCCCTCAGGAAATAAATCTAGAAATCTCAAAATAGGCTTGCTTCAGAAAGGATAAACCTCTACAGATTTTTATAAGGAATCATTGTTTAAAAAAAATACACCTCAGATAAATGAATACAGATAAATAAACTATATTCTTTCCTGCGAATTTCTTGTTTTGAAAGAAGCAACCAATGACAATAATTCTAATTTATAAAATTTATTTTGAAGTGATATTTGAAGCAGAGTTATAGAAGTGTGAAACTGCAAAGAATTTTAAGTATGAATGAATTAAATTTATTTTACAGTTGAGGAACCTAAGGCCTCAGAAAGCTTGTTGACATTACCAAGACTACAAAAGTACTTAGTGAAAACACATCAACAAATATTTAGTTTTCCTTACTCAAGAGGAAATAAGCAGTGCTGTTTTTCTGTTCACTAAATGGCTAGCCTGGCAGGTTTTGAGAACACAGACTAGTGATATAAATTGACCAAGTTGTTAGAACTAATATTACAGGCTGTGTGGAGACTAAGAGAACTAGCTGAACACGTACACAAAGAAATTACATCCACAGAGAATGGGTAGCAAGTTTTGACAGTTGAGCAATAGATGAAGAAACGAGACTTAGAATGGGTGAAGCAAACTATAAGATATATATACTCAACATAAAACTTTTTTCTTCAGAATTTGAGATTGTTGTAAAATGTGACTTTTGCAGTGATAAAACTATTTTCATTTGAACTGTGTGGGGAAAGTGGTTTACAGTTTCACATGTTAACGGTTTCTTATCGTGGAGATTTTATTCTATTCCTTTAAGTCAATCTTAGTCAAGTTAATGGGTTGATGTTTAGATCATAGAATCCCTTGAGAAAGCCAGAGGTGGAATGATAGAATAAGTATTTCATGACAGACCTCGTGGAGTCATGATACAGTCTTAGACTCTGAAGCAGAAGATCTTGCTGAGAATAATTCTGTCATGCTTGTGACCAAATGCCTGGATTGGAGAGATGGAAATAAACCAACAGGCTTGTAATTATTCTGAGATCTTGTTTAATGAAGAGTAAAACTAAAGAATAAAGGCTGAAGGAGAAAAAATACATGCAGCCAAATAGTCCAATTAATTCAAGTGCAAGGGAAGGTAGAGAAAATGGATAAGTCCTAATTTGGGCCTATCCATAAGGAAATTGGCATCCCAATTCAGTCCAGAAGAGACATTAAACTCTCCACATTCTCTATCCAATTATAAGGGCATTTCAGACTAAGGACAAAAATTCCAAGAAGATACCAAAAAATACTTGTCCATGCAAATTAGCAGTTTTTTGGGGAAAGAGAACATGGTATAATTCAGAAATAACTTAACACTGTATTTCTTACCCTGAAGGCAAATGCATATTCTGTTGGTGGTGTTTTTCTTTTAAGAATTACTCTATGAAATTGAAATATTTTGTCATATTTGCTGCATAATTTCTCAGGAAAAATACATTTTGAAATGTAATTACAGCTAGTCTTGAAGGAGTTCTTGAATCCACTTTTTCTTCTTCACCAATGATTATCACTTTTGTGTATGCTTTCACCATATTATACCCTACACATGTTCACTAAACAATGTGTAGGTTTTTTGCATTGCTGAAAAATATAGGCAAATGGTATTATACTGTATATATCCTTCTGATACTTGCTGTTTTCACTTTACATTATGTTTCTACAATTTAATGAGGTTGATACACATAGCTCTAGTTGATTTGATTTCACTGCTCTGAATGTATGTTTCTATTTATATACATTATCTTGTTTAAGGATTCAGATTGTTTCAGTTTTTTCTATTACAAACAGGAAACATTGTTCCATTGTGTCACTCCACATACTCATTAGCACTTGGAATTTGAAATGTATTAAATATTGTAAATTCTAGGGATAAGAAGTTACACGTCATTGTTTTCATTTTCAACCCCTAATCCGTCATAAATGTAGGTATATTTTCATACATTTATCCACCAATAGGAATCCTCTTATATGAAAAATTTATTCATGTTTTTATTTATGTATTGCTGTTAATATTTATATTGATTTAGAAGTTCTTTCTAAGTCTTGTTACTATTTCAGTTATCTATAGCTCTATAATCAAGCACTCTAAAACTCAGTGACTTAAAACAAGGATTTATTATTTCTCAGGTTTATGTGGGTAGAGTGGACTCAGCTGGAGGATTCTTTTCTTCCCTGGGATATAGCTGAGGTTTCTCAGGCAGCTGCGTTCAGCTGGGAGTTTGGTTGGATGGACACTTAGGAAAAAGTTCAGTTCTACAGAAAAGGATAATGAGACAACATTTATGTTAAGACTTGTGAAAGGTCTGAGATTTTACCCTTCTTGCAAAATAACAAGTTTGCCCACCAGTTCCAAGTTCAAAATACTATGTAAATTGTTTAAAATTCATTTTCTTCCAAGTAGTTAAACTAGAAGTCTTCTCAACTATATCAAGCTTTTTCCAGGAGGTTAAATGACTGAAATGAAAGGAATGGAGGAAGGAATGAGATAGGGAGAGAGAAAGAAGAGAAAGAAAAATGAAGAAAAGAAAGAAGGAAGGGAGGAAGGGAGGAAAGAAATAAAAACAAAGAAAGATTAACATTTGTCACAATTGATCAATACTCATACATTATTAATAACTAAGTCCATACTTTCTTCAGATTTCCTCAGCTTTTCCTGAATGTCCTTCTTCTTCCAGAATATCATCAAGGATATCTCATTACATTTAGTCATTGTGTCTCCTT
This sequence comes from Ceratotherium simum simum, assembly GCF_057802395.1. NCBI lineage: Eukaryota > Metazoa > Chordata > Mammalia > Perissodactyla > Rhinocerotidae > Ceratotherium > Ceratotherium simum. Next base: position 25,912,063 of record NC_141907.1, on the reverse strand, counting down.
AGTCATTCCTTATGGCTGTGACATTTTCTCAGATTTTTCTTGTTCTTGATTACTTGGACATTTTTGAGGATTACTGGTTAGGTATTTTGTAGAATGTCCCTCAACTGGGTTTATATATAATCATGTTTCAGATGAATCATGATTAAACTGGGGTAATGTGTTTTTTAAGAGGAGGATCACACAGGTTAAGTGTCATTGTCATCATATATCAAGGGTACTTACGATTAATATGACATCACTGTTGGTGTTAACATTGATCACCTGGATTGAGGTAGCATTTATCAGGTTTTTCCAATGTAAAGATACTCTTTTTTTCTCCCTTTCCATGCTGTATTCTTTGGAAGAAAGCAACTAAGTGCAGACCACGCATAAGGAGTGGAAAATGATGTTCCACTTCTTTATGAATAGGGTATCTACAGAAATTATTTGGAATTCTTCTGCACCAGAGATTTTCTATTCTCACTCATTTATTTACTCAATAATTTATTTATATCAGTATGGACCCAAGGATTTTTATTTTTTACTTTGGGTTACAATCTAACACTTCTTTATGTGTTTCTTGCTCAAATTGTTCTAGCTTTAGCTATGGGAGCACTTTTATTTGGCTCCTGTTTCCTTTCGACATACTATGTCAATGGTGGGGGTGGGATGTGGATTGTGGTTGTACTTCCTTATTTTCTGACCCTACAAGATGTTGCAGGCTCATATTGTGTAGTTTTTGCCCCATTTCTGGCATCAACTAATTCTCCAAGGAGCCTTGGTCTGAGAATAGTATTAAAAACTAAGATCTGGATGCTAGGTGTCCTCATTGCTACTGGGGTGCAATTTACTCTACGTGCTCTAACCTGCAATAACACACACACACACACACACACACACACATTTCTATATATGCAAACTGTATCTATATTAATCTAAACACGAGTTCATACCACTGTCTTCAACACTAATCCATTACCACATGTATTATTCAAGCCTCCTATCCCCTGCTTATCTTTAACCTCCCCTTACTCCAGTGAGAAATCTGGCTCTCATCAGTCGCCATCCATTTACTTAATCATTCAACTCTAATATTCACGTATAGTAGTATCAGAAATGTTAACCTTATCCCAATGGGGAATAAATTTATCAAGTAGGACACAGTAATTTATACAGTTCTATTAGCCTTTAGTCTTACACACTGCCACTTATCTCCAAAGTTACTTAAATCAGCACCTACCCGACCCCAATCTCCTTCAGTGAGGTGGTTTTGATATATATTTTTTATTATTTTTTTATTTTTTGTGTGTGTGAGGAAGATCAGCCCTGAGCTAACATCCAATGCCAATCCTCCTCTTTTTGCCAAGGAAGAGTGGTCCTGGGTTAACATCCAAGCCCATCTCCCTCTATTTTATATGGGACACTGCCACAGCATGGCTTGACAAGCAGTGCATTCCTGCGTGTCAGGGATCCAAACCTGTGAACCCTCTGGATGCCTAAGCAGAGCACGCGCACTTAACCGCTACGTCAAGGGCTGGCCCCATGGTTTTGATATATTTTTAAAACATAGATTCTTTTGTCACCTTTTGCATTCCAAACTGGAATTCTCTGACTTCCTAAAATTTTTTAATTTGCAACAGGTTTACTTTTTGTGCTTTGAAATTCTATGGATTTTGACAAATGTTTAATACCTTGTATACACCATTATAGCATCATACAGACCAGTTTCAACACCTTAAAACAGCCTTTGCTTTATCTACTCAATTTACTCTATCCTCTGCCCTAAACTTCTGTCACCTTGATCTGCATACCATCTCTATAGTTTGCTTTTTCCATAATATCATATATTTGGAGTCATAAAGCATGTAGCATTTTCAGACTGGCTTCCTTCATTGTTATTTGCACTTAAGATTCATCCATGTCTTTCATGGCTTGATAGCTCAGTTATATTTATTGCTCAATAATATACCATTGTATATATGTACCACAGTTTACCCATTTGCCTATTGAAAGACATCGTGGTTGCTTCAGTTTTTGATAATTATGAACAACACTGTTATAAAAATTTATGTGCAGGTTTTTGTGTGGACATAAGTTTTCAAAAATATGAGTAAAAACTAGGATCACAGTTGCTGGATATTTTGGTAAGACTATGTTGAGATTTGTAAGAATTTGCAAAACTATCTTCCAAAGTGGCTGAACCATTTCGCATTCCCACCAGCAATGACTCAGAGTTCCTGTTGCTTCTTATACTTGCCAGTAGTTGATACTGTCAACTTCTGGATTTTTGCCACAACAGGTGTGTAAAAGGTCATGTTGTTTTAGTTTGCAATTCTTTAATGACAAATGATGTTGAGCATCTTTTCATATGATTATATGACATTTGTATATCTTCTTTGGTGAGATATCTGTTCAGATTTTTTGCCCATTTCTAATTGGCTTGTCTGACTTTGTACTGTTGAGTTTTAAGAGTTCTTCGTATATTTTGGATAAATATTTTTATCACATATGTGTTTGGCAAACAATTTCTCCCAGTCTTTAGCTCATCTTTTGATTCTCTTAACAGCATCTTGCACAGAACAGAAAATTTTAATTTTAATAAAGTCTAACTTATCAGTCGTGGCAGATCTTGACCATGATTCTCTGGATTTGCCCCTTTCTCTAGATTTCTGGGTGGCAGTTTGTCCTGTAAACTCAGTACTTTAATGGATCCAAGAAAAGGTGTTGGGTTTCAGTTCATTCTGGTTTTTCTTATTGTAAGAACAGGATTAATGACATCCAAGCTCTTCACAAGTTGAAGCTGAAACTTGAAGCAAATTTTCTAGATTTGTACATAAAATTCAAAGCAATGTTATTTTTTAAAATATTATATTTCTGGTAGGAGATATTGGCAAATTAGGGATGGGTGAAATATTTTTTTTAGAATATAGGGTTCTAATAATAACTCATATTCTTAGGAAAAAATAAAATTATTTGCTATAGTCTGAGTTTCAAAAGTGGTGGTTCAAAACCTAATTTGATGACAATTCCATGGAAACTATCTCCAAAGGCACTGTTGACTTTTTTCTTTGCAGCTGTTAGGAACATGCCTTTCTTTTATACCAAAATTTTACAAGAGATTATTGGCTGAATATATGTTTACTTGCCCATAAAAGTTCTTGAACACCCCTTATCCACAATATTCTCTTTATATGCATGCATTGGTATACTAAAATTATTACTTATTTGCACTCATAGATTGTAGGTCTTCACAAAGAGACTTAAAATTGAAGTTGTGCTATAAAATTAATATTTTCTCACTCAGTCTCTAAGCGGTTTTATAATCAAGTTTCATCCTAAGAATTACAAGTTTATTTATTTATTTACTCAAAATATGCCTTCTATATACCAGGAAGTGTATGATAAAAATATAAAAAGAGGTTCATAAGATTTAATATCACAGATAAGCTTACATTGCCATCAAATCCTTCCAAACAAATAGATGTCTACTGATCAAAAGCAGAATGAAATATCTAATTGTTATAAAGGAGTTGCCATGAGTAATAATAGAAAAATCATTCTGCAAATATTTTAATATTATCATTGTATATAGTTCGGATGACTATGTAACTTTTTGGACAAAGTAGTACACTTTGGGTAGCGAAAGGGGCCACCTTTTAATAATTATGCTAGTATGGCAAGCATAATCACAGAATGACCCAGGTAATTGGCATATGTTGTCATTCTATGCATGGTACCACCATAATTACTTTCTTAACTCTGTAATTCATCATTTTAAATTACGTTTATGTGGCACATTTATTGGGTATATCACATATTGCTGTATTGATTGCTCTTTGGAAGTTTAACTTTCATATTTAAAACAAAATAAGCTTGTATTTCTTTTTGTAGCAATTGTAGCAGCATGACTGAACACGGTTGGATACCTGAACTTGGCATGGAAAAAGGATTTCTCACGTTAGGTGTACCATGTCTAAACTGAAATGATGTCCTACACAAACAACACCCATACACTCGCACACACACGCTTGGTGTTTTCCTGGCTTGGTATATTTTGAAAGCTTTTTATATGCTTTTATTTTTCCTTATTTTTTAATGTTCTTAGGAAGTAGAACCCTTTTAAGTTTGTCTCTGAGTTAATGATAGCGAGGGTAAAGATAACATTTATTCAGCAATTATTTAATAACATACACTAATTTCAGGATTGGGCCAGATGCTGGACATGTTTCATTAAATATCATAGGAATAGTCTCTGCTCTCACTGAAGAGAATTCATTCATGTATATCTTTGAAGTGTTTCATTCATATTATCATTAAATAAACAGTTTTCCCTACTGAAATTTTCTTTATCAAAAATCATATTTTCCAAAAATTAGCATACTGATTCTGCTCTACAAAAATATCATTGTAAAATAGCAATCCCTCACTTAAAACAGTTTCTGGCATATATTAAGAACTGAGTAAATAATTACTCAATGAATGAATGAGTAAATAAAATTCAATTAAGTCTTTGGTTATTTGTGAACAGAGATTTGATATTGATAGGTGAAATGTATTGCTACTCTAAAGATCTGAAGAGGCAAATAATTTTAACCACTGGACTATATTTGGGAACTAGTCTAAGTTTCAAATCTTGTAATGTCTTTTGTTCTTTTTCACTCTTAGTAAGCAAGCTAACGTGGAGAAAAATAATGTACAGTTAGAAATTACATGGAAAGTGATGTGAATAATTAACAGCTAGAATATCATTCCCAGCATAGATGCAAATACCACTTGCCTTCTTGTTAAAATTTAGAAAACCACAATCAATAAAGAACCGTTACTTCATGAAATACATATGTCATCAACGATAAGCTGCACCTTATTTTATGTAATGGTAAGAAAGAAAGAATGCAGACAAGTAAACAATAATATACTTATCACATATGTTTTTAAAATTTTCCTATTAAAACAAGTTTTTTACGAATTATTGAGATTTGTTTTTAGGTCTTGTTTCAGTCTTATATGTACACACAAAGGAAAATATGAGCAGAGTAACTTGGTTCACATGTTCCTAAATTTTCTTTGTATCCAAAGGTGATTTTTCTAAATGTATTTTTGATTTCAAAAGTGTCGCTGAATCACAACATACAACATTGGTCACTGTGTCATCAAGAGTGTTGATGATGCAGTATTTCTTAAGAGTGTTCCACAATTGTCTCCAACATTTTCTTCCAAATCATTGCTTCTATAAATTTTTAATGCTGGTGCATTTTTGATCTACTGAAGATATCAATTGAAGGCTCTCATACAACAACCAGTGTTCTCACTTCTTTCTCGAATAATCTTTAAATAATGTTGACTGAAATAATAAGAGACGCAATTGTCCACTCACGCTACCAAGAATGACAACCAATTATATGCATAGTAAATGATAAAAGCTGACTGGACAACTGTAGCAATGAGTTTTCACCTAGTGTAAGACATGTCTCCCTTTCAGAGATATTTACATGTTAAATGTGTGTGTGAATGTGTTTGTGTACATATATTTATGTATGTGACATTAAGTATATGCATATTTATGTATACATACTTTATGTCTCACCTTATTTCAATGAAATATACCCGGTAAATGAAATCAAATACAGTTAAGCTCTGCAGTGACTACTGGTGTGAATAATGGAGAAAGATCTACCTCAGTATATAGATACGAATGGTTGGTTTCAAAAATAGAATATCTATTGTTTAATTGCAAATTCATGTGCTTATTTGAACAGCAATCTTTAGAAGGGAAAAAAACATTCGAAATTTCCACCAAATACATTGAAAAGTATATTACGTTTTAGATTATCCAAAGGAAAGCTCAGGTAGTGTGTTACTTGTTTAGTTATTTCCCACAATAAAACTGATTTTAATATAAGCTTATTGCAAAAAGAAAAAAAGTTCCATTTTGTAGCGTTGGCTTTCTATTTCCTATCTACTTGGCCACATGAAACTTGGGTGCCTGTAAAGGCAGGATAATAACTAATCCTCTTTGGTGTTTAGCGTCACTTAATCCTTTCTGGTACTTATCCTATTAACATTTTTTTCTCTTGTATTTAAATGCCAGTGCAGAGCACTCAAATTGCTTGCATTTATTTCTGTGCCTCTGAATTTCCAAGTTACAGAAAGTACCTTCAGAAATATTTGATTAAATATATGCATTTGTCTGAATCTATATTCATTTTCAAGTGCTTATTCTAGTTTAATAACTTTTAGTTTGGATATTTTAAGCTACCAGTTTATGTTTACCATTATTTTGTAACTGTAGAAAACATCTGCAATATAACATAAGCTCTTTAACTAGGCTTCCAAAAACTTTCATAAAACTTTTGCATACTTTTAGTTTTTATTTAAAACCCTACTTGAGGTACATGAATCTTTAAAGCATATTACTGGGCATTACTTATATTAAAGGGTGTAAACCAATAAATCTTATCTTTTGAAAAATTCCATTAGTCAGACCAGGCTAAGCTTTGCTGCACTAACTAGCGTACACAAAATCACAGTGATTTGAAAAAACAAAACTTATTTCTCACTCATAACTCATATCCATTGTAGGTTAGCCCCTGGAGAGTCTGTTTCAGATGGATTTGTACTTCCAGATTACCAAGACAGAGGAGATGGGATGTGGCAAATGATGCCTGGCTTTTCAGTATCACATTTCACTCTCTTCTCATTTCTTGTGGCAAAGCAAGTCAGAGGGGTAGCAAATAACCTCAAGATGATTGGGGATGTAGTTATTCTACGTGCCAGAAAGGAAAAAGGGAATATTTGTAAACAGCCCTAGTGACTACCACATTCACTTTAATGCAGCTTCCCTTTGAAGGAACACAGAGTAACTTAGTATATAAAATCAATACACTGAGGTCCTAATATACATTTAACTTTCTTTTGCAAAAAAAAAAAAAAAGAGTAGAGAATTTTTAGTGTTATACAACCTTTTAGGTTATATATAAGAAAGAAATTATTATATATGTATATGTGTGTATATATATGCATATATGTTTGTGTACATCTACATATGTTTTGATTACCACTGTGCATTCATATGTTATTTAATTTAATACTTCAACAAACAGTGTATAAATATATTTATTCTCCTTCTTTATTATGATTGAGGAAGAAACTTAGATCAGGGAATTTAAGTAAATTTTTCTAAATTACACAGCTAATAAGTCATCACACTGAAATCTAGTTCCATTAGTTCTGGTTTTCCTACTGGTTTCCTAAGAGATGTTTTTCCTGGTTCTGGTTTTCCTAAGAGATGCTGTCTCTTAGGAAAAGTACCATGTCTCCATGTCTCCAGATAAGTGAGGAGACATTTGTTTTTGTAGGTATGACTTAAAATTATGTTCAGCCTTCTTCTATTTACTTGCTTTTAAGTGAGATTCAAATATAAAATATTATAAATTGGGCACTTTCAGTACGGTGAAATGAAAAGTTTGGCAACTCTTCTCCCTGTAAAGCAACTATAAAACTGGATGCAATTGTCAAGAACAAAAATTTCAGGCTCTGAAAACGGATAAATAGTATACAAAAAATTGACAAGTGTTTGTTCATGAAAATTTACTGAACTTGAGATAAGAAGAGTGAGAGTCTGTGCCATTCTTATCCAGTGATTTCTCACCGCCACCCCTCCCCCCACCCGTCGCCCCACCCCAGCAGCTTGGTCAGAGTTTTAACTCTACCGAGGAAGGACAAGCTGTGAAAACCACAAGTTTTCCTGATGGAGACAGCTCACTGGACTTGGAGCAAACAGCAAAAATGCCACATCAAATACATTGTAAGTAAAAGCAGCAATCTCTGTGACAAGAAAAAGTGGGGGGACAATGGCTCTGCTAGTCTGCCGTTGGGATCCTGATTGGTTATCAACTGTTACCACATCTATTCAACATTGTGCTGGAGGTCCTAGCCAGTGCAATAAGGAATAAATATGTGTCACACATGTTAGAATGGAAGAAGTAAAACTGTCTTACTTCACAGATCATGTGATCTAGTATGTAGCAAATCATAAGGAATCTCCAAAAAAAAAAAAAAGTCTAGAAGAACTAACAAAAGATTTTAGATTGCAGGCACAATATATGATTAATAGGCCAAATAAGTTCACATCCTAATCACTGGAACCTGTAAATGTTACCTTATATAGCAAAAGAGTTAATATTATATTACTAGAGATGACTTAGAGACTAAGTTAAAGATTTTGAGAAGAGGAGCTTATCCTTGTTTATCTGGGTGGATCCTAAGTGCAATAATGTGCATCCTTATACGAGAAAGGCAGCGGGAGCTTAGAAGAGAAGGTGATGTGAAGACAGAAGCAGTGACTGGAGTGATAACTGCCACAAACCAAAGAATGGCAAGGAATTTGGGGCAGCCACGGGAAGCTACAAGGAATGGATTATCTCCTGAAAACCTGCAGAGGGAGGATGGCCCAGCCAACACCTAGATTTCAGAATTCTTGCATCCACAACTGTGAGAAAATTAATTTCTATTGTTTTAAGCCACCAAGTTTGTAGTTGTTTGTTCCTGCGGTCTCAGGAAATTAAAATAAATGTCAACATAAAAAAATCAATTGTATCTAGAATCTAGAAATGAATAATCCAAAAATAAAATTAGGCATCCTATTTCATTTATAATAGGATGGAAAAGAATAAAATCCTTGGGAATAAATTTTATAAAAGCAGTGCAAAACTTGCAAAATGAAAATGACAAAACATTGCTAAGAAAATATTAAAGATCTAAATAAATTGACATCCATGTTCATGCGACAAGAAGACTAAGATGGCAATTCTCCCTAAATTGATATATAGACTCAAAACTATCCCTTCCAAAATTTTAGCTTTTTTTTTTGTAAATTGACAAATGGATGCTAAAATATATATGAAAGTCAAAGGACCTAGAAGACCCCACATAATTTTAAAAAATAAAAATGAAGTTAGATGACTATACTAACCACTTTAAATACTGTGAAGCCACATTAATGAAAACAACATGGTATTGGTATAAGGGTTGTCATATAGATTACATAGATCTATGGAACAGAATTGAAAGTCCTGAAACTAACCCTTTCATGTATGGTCAATTTATTTTTTGACAAAGATGCCAAGGCAATTGTCTTCGATATATGATATTGGGACAATTGGAAATCCATAGGTACATATATCTCACAATATACACACAAATAACACGTATATCTGATAAAAAGACTTGTTTCCACATTATATAAAGAAAACTTACAACTAGTAATAAGATGACAAACAACCTAATTAAAAACTGGGTAACAGGTCCAGCCCCGTGGCTTAGCGATTAAGTGTGCATGCTCCGCTACTGGTGGCCCAGGTTCGGATCCCGGGTGTGCACCAACGCACCGCTTATCCTGCCATGCTGAGGCCACGTCCCACATACAGCAACTAGAAGGATGTGCAACTATGACGTACAACTATCTAATGGGGCGTTGGGGGAAAAAAAAGGAGGAGGATTGGCAATAGATGTTAGCTCAGAGCGGGTCTTCCTCAGCAAAAAGAAGAGGATTAGCGTGGATGCTAGCTCAGTGCTGATCTTCCTCAGAAACAAAATCAACAAAAAAAAAACTCGGTAACAGATTCAAAAAGATATTTAACCAAAAGAAATCTTCACCAAAGAAAATATATGAATGGCAAGTAAGCAAAAGAAAAGATGTTCAGAGCCAGCCCTGTTGGCCTAGTGGTTAAAGTTTCATGCTCTCACCACTCGGCAGCTCTGGTTCATTTCCCAGTCATGGAACCACACCACCTGCCTGTCAGTTGCCGTGCTGTGGCAGCAGCACACATAGAAGAACTATGAGCACTTATAACTAGGATATACAACCATGCACTGGGGCTTTTTGGAGAGGAGGAAAAAAAAAAAAGAGGAAGATTGGCAACAGACGTTATCTCAGAGCAAATCTTTCCCTGCAAAAAAAAAAAAAAGAAAGATGTTCAATATCATTATTTGTTAGAGAAATGAAAATTAGAAACACAATAACATACCACCACAAGGCCACTAGAATGGCTATAATTAAACAAATAAGTGTTGACAAAGATATCGGGAAACTAAAACTTTCATACATTGCTGGTGGGAATGTAAAATTGTTGTATTAGTTTTCTATTACTACTATAACAAATTACCAAAAATTTAGCAATGTAAACAACACACTTGTTATCTTACAGTTCTATAGGTCAAAAGTCTGATATGGGTTTCACTGGGCTAAGACCAAGGTGTTGGAGGGGCTGTGTTCCTTTCTTAAGCTTTTAGGGAAAATACACTTCCTTCTTCATTCAAATGTTGCCAGAATTCACTGCCATGTGGTTGTTGGACCGAGATCTTTGTTTTTTGCTGGCTGTCAGCTGAGGGCCTTCCTTGGTTCCTAGAGGCCTCTCTTCAATTCTTCAATATAACCCTCCTACATCTCAGAACCAGCAACAGGGCATTGAATCCTCATGCTGCCATCTTGCTGACTCATGACTCTGCCTCTTTTTCTTCTACTTTCAAGGACCCTTATACTTAACATTGGGCCTCCCTGGATGAACTTGGATAATTTCCCCATTTCAAGGTCAGCTAACTAGCAGTCTTAATTCCGCTTGCTTCCTTAATTCGATTTTCCCATGTGATGTAAACATATTCACAAGTTCCAGGGGTGAGAATTTGGCCATTGGGGGAACAGTTCTTCTATCTACCATAATAGTATAGCCACTTAAGAAAGTAGTTTCTTCAAAAGTTAGACATAAACTTAACATGTGACCTGGAAATTTCCCAACAAGGAATCTATCCAAGAGATATGAAAACATATGTCCACACAAAAGTCAGTTTACAGATGTTCTTAGCAGCATTATTCATAATAGCCAAGAACTGGAAATAATCAAAATGTTCATCAACTGGTGAAAGGATACACAAAATGTGGTACATCCATACAATGGAATACTATTCATTAATGAAAAGAAACAAACTATTGATATATGATGCAACAAAGAATGAAGCTCAAATACATTATGATAATTGAAAAATCCAAACACAAAAACCTATATATTGTAGTTATATTTGTGTTAAATATGCAGAAATGGTAAATCTATAGAGACTGAAACCATATCAATGTTTGCCTGGTGCTGGGGGTTGGGGGGAGAATTGACTTCAAGTGTGCACAAAGAAACTTTTTGAATGATGAGATTGTTCTAAAACTAGATTATGATGATGGTCATATAACTCTATAGATTTACTAAAAATCATTGAATTCTACCCTTACAATGGGTAATTTTTATGGAATGCAAATTTTACTTCAATAAAGCTGCTCAAATTCTCCTTCTATAAATTCATATTTCGCAAGTAAGCTAGCATTTTCTAAAGAACACTTTTGTCGTTAGCTAATTCATGATTTATTTCTAAATTTTGAAGCTTAACAGTAACATCTTCAAAATGTCTACCATCTCCCTCAGACAGACGGCTCCCAGGGGCAGTGAAATCCCCTTGCCCACTCTCAAAAACATTCCCATACATGGCCCAACCCACTCCAAGCAGATTTCACCAAGAGCATCATGCCATAGAAGCACTATTCTGAAAAAGACAGAAAAAAACAAAAATCAACACACAACAACATCAAAACCTTAAGCTTTAATCATGTAGAAGTGAAGTCATGAACAAGTTGTCTTAATCTACTGAGTAGGATTTCTAAACTATGAACTTTCAAGGTGGGTTACTCAATCTTACCACACCGGGTTGTTAAAAGGAACAATGTATGAATGGTACCTGACAAATTCTATGTCTTCAATAAATGTTAGTCAGCTTTCCCTTTCCTACAAAAGGACTTCACTTTCAATCATTTTAGTTTTCAGCAGATTTGAAAAAGAGCTCCTCTTCACTAAAGTGTTGAATCTCTGGTTTATTTCATGTGTTCACAATATTTATCCATATCAGTCCGTATGCAAGCATCAAAGAGGCCCCAAATGGTGGAGAACATGTTTTGATAATATAGAGATGGAGCACCCTCCAGACTAAAGTAAATGCAACTGAACACCTATTAGGCGTTCAAAGAGATATGGACAAAAATGGGCAAGAGGAAAGTTATGATTATAGAGAGAGCTAATAGAGTTAATGACACAACAAAACAAAGATTTATTTTTATGGAATATGTTAATGTTTCAATGTGAAGGAACGTAGACATAAGAGGAGTGGGTAAATTGGAGCAGTTCACCAGGTTAGTGACAGGTAAGAGGCTTGTTCTGGAGGAGGCTAGAGTTAGGAAACTTCCATGTTCTCCATATATAATAGTTCCTGATGGAGAACGTAGCTAAAACCGCGAGTGGAGATACTGAATTTGGCTTTGTTCAGGAAGGTAGTAGGCTCAGACTTCACACTGCTCATTTAAAAGCTCAGCAGTGTGTCATTGTAGCTAAGAGAAGGCAATTGCTAAGTGAATAAAGCCCTCCCCCTCGTCTAGGAGTTGGAGATGCATATGGCTGAAACGCCAAGCTGCGAGCTTCTCCTGTCTGTGCAGCAGCTCCCTAAGTGCCAGGGAACCTGAAAAATCATGAACTTTCATTGCTCTTTTTGTTTCTTGAGGCTGAGCTGCATTAAGTGGGAAGCAATGCCAGAAAAGGGAGCACAAGTCTCAGAGTTAAAAAACTTTTTATCTCCTGTACGTTCTACTAGGGGTCTTCAGAATAGCAAAGTAAAAATATGTATAATGCATATAATATTTCAAAACTGTATATAGTGTTTAGTGTATGCTAGGCATTTACATTTAACCTTCTCAACCTACGAGGTAGGTATTACTTTTATTACCACTTTACAGCTAATGAAATTGACACACAAAAATTTAAATAACTTGTCCAATGTCAAAGTCACACAGTTAGTAAATGACAGAGCCTAAGTTCACACTCAGACTATCTCTGGAGTTCTTTCTTTTAACCACTTTACATAGTACCTCCATATATATGTAAGTTCATGTATACATCTATATATATACATTTGCACTTAATGAAAGAATTTATATTTCTTTTTCTCAGCATTGAGAAGTTACTGACATAGTTTGTTAATTTAAAGTATGCAAATTTTGTTGATTCATAATTATTTTAAACATGCATGCATTTTGCTCTTGTCTATGGCTTTATTTTCCAAACCCATATTAGGAGGTAATAATAGAATCTCCTCTACAGAAGTTAGTGTCACCCAAATGCTTCTGATGATAAATTGGTTGAGAAATCTTATAATGTTGTGGAGATCAAGATTTGGCCGCCCTGAAATCTATCTCTTTACCTTGATTGTTTTCTCTGACGGACATTTGGCCTCCCCCACTAACTGCCTAAAGAATTTGACATAGTAACTCCTTCCTGGAACAGATCTTCTATCTGATGGCTGTAATATAATGTAAAATAGATGTTACAATAGAAAAGGCACCAACAAGCCCATCGGAAGTTCTGTCTCTCTGGCCACGTTCTCTGGATGGCCCTTCCAGGAGTTGCCAAACAAACATTTACATTTATAAGGGAAATCTGCATTTGTAAAGGTATCTCCCTTTCTGTATTGGGAAGAGGGGGGATGACCTCATTTCTAGAAACTCATCAATGTGGAAGGTGAGGCCTTAAATCTGCATAATAACCTTACCCTTGTTTACAGTGCTTTAGTGGTATTCATCTGTAACTGACACCCCCCAGCCCCAACATCCTCCTTTGTCTAGCTGAAGATGGTATTTAGGACGAGAATTTCTGCTATTGTGTTGAGAAATGCAGTGTCCCTGCTTTCTCCCATGTATACATGTTATTAAACTTGGTATTATTTTCTCCTGCTAACCTGTCTTGTTAATTATTTGGCCAGCCATAAGAACCTTAAGGGAAGGGGCAGAGGGGGATTCTCCCTCCTCCTCCACAATGTCTTTCATTTTATTTCACTAAGGAAAAAAAATGTTTCTCCATTATTTCCCCAGCATAACAGGTCTATAGCTCAATTTTTTTCCAAGGTATTTAATATACAGATTTCCAGAGCAGGCAAGAAAATGTTGAACTGCTACTCTTTCTATCGTTTACCCTCATAGTAGGAATAAAATTCTAAACTGAGTTTTGACTAAGACCTCTTATCTAGACCCCACTCTACCTCTCTCTCCTTAACATCTATTTTTCCAATAGCTTTCAGAGAGATGTTTGTATAAGGTCACTTTTATGTACCAAATGGCACAATTTGTTTGACAATCTGACACTTGTGAAGTTCATATTTTTCACTTTGTTAAGAATGAAGCAAAAGATGTTTGTTCACGTTATATATTGTGATAAGCATCTGATTCAAGGAAAAGATACTTTTTTTAATGATCTAACTACTTGTTCAGGCCAAAGGGTTATGTGGCAGAATTCTTGCACATATCGATAACATGGTAGAGCTGAATGTGTATGTTTCCATTTGCTTCTTATACTCGTGAAATAAAAATCTATCACTCATTAATAATGTCACAGACATTTTGGACATAAAGTATCTGTTAAATCGATAGATCTATTGACAGATCATTCTGGTAGAATATCAAATATAAAAGACATTTTTAGCATAACTTCGTATTTTGAGTAAAAATACTCTAACTAGTATTTGAAGTTTTAAGGCAACTTGCAACTAAAGTTTTACGTATAACTATGTGCTTAATCCCAAGTGACAACACTAACATTGGATGTTTCACAGAAAATATTGCTGAATGTCAAGTCCATATTAACCTGGAGAGAAAAATAAAGTTGTATAAAAAGTGTATGTTGGTTGGATAATGTAGCTTACTTCCATAAAACCATAAATTAGACAACTAATTTTAAAGTATGCCTACACCAAAAAATTTGACATTCCTATGTTTCTTTTGTTAGATTTTTCATATTTAATCTCTGCACACACAACTTAACGCTACTCTTTATGAACTATGAGCTCTTCATAAAAGCCTAATTCTCAAGTCCAGTGAAGTATCATCTATAACTGTAGAGAAGCCATAACTATGTGCAAATCTAAAATTAAAAATATTTTCTGTAGCAGACTTCTGATATTGCAAATATTTGTTATGAATAATACCTATCAGTAAATAGAAGTGTTTAGAAACACTTTTTTCTAATTATTTTCCTGCTAGAGTTTATGACTTTAGTGAAAGAAGAAAATTTGATCAAACTTCTGGACCCATGGAGTATAGGGCTTGGTATGTGGCTCTCCAGGAAAAACAAGGCTAAAGTGTGTAGAAGGAAGATGTTGGTTTTAAAGAGGACCACCTTGTGGTCAATAAATGTAAAGAACTGTCTTCCATTTCAATCAGAGACCAGGAGAAAGTAAAGTCAAAGAAATCCAATTTAGGAGAAAAAGAATAGCCTTACATGTTGGCTTGGCAGTTTGATAGCTACCTTCGTCATGGTTTTTAACTCAGGACACTCTTAAGTAATGGAAATAGTGGCCTCAAATTTTTATTTAGATTAATTATACCAAATCATGTACCCCAGGGACCAGCACTAACACGGAGTGTGTACTGGTTGTAATACTTGATTTTCCTCTAATGGATTGCATCTTTCTATAGTAATGTCCACTCTCCCCCACAAATTTCACAGGATTTTCACGGGAACTTCCACTTAGTATGACATTATCCCATCCATTGTCCACAGTTGATTTGTGCTGGAGCAAGCATCTGAGTCAACATGTCCACTAAAAATTTTCCTAGGGATTTTTAGACTCCAAAAAGAGTCACAACATTCTCTTTATTGCCACTGAAATTGTAAGATATAATATTCAGGAGCTGTCAGCAGCTATATTTTATGACATCTGGAAAAAGCATAAACCAACCACCATAGAGAATAAAGATGGGAAACAGAGAAAGAATGCTCCTAGAATGGAGCATTCTAGGCTCCATTCTTGACTTCCAGAAGTTTAGTTGTTAATCTCTTCTTTGGATTCCTAGAGATGCCCTAGTTTCATTCCCATAAAGCTCCTCTTTCCTTGACTTATTTCCATTTGGCTTTTTATCAAGTTCAACCTAAATTTTCCCAAATCGTGAATGAGATATTTACAAGTGGGAGTACATGCAACTAGGGGTTTATTTTTCTAACTCATAAATAACACAAATAAAAATATCTCCTAAATATGTGGCTTTCCACAGGGAAATCAGGGCAGCAAATGTGAGACAAAAGGTGAGGCTTCTTATGCAAAAGCAAAAGAGTAGTTCTAGAAATATTTGTAATCATCCTCATTTTGATACTTCTCATCTCATGTCTACACATGGACTTGCCTATCTCTAATTTGAGAAGCTGAAAGAAAAGAGGTAATGAGAAAGATATATGGGTCATAATTAATGGGAAGGGATGACTAAGATATAGGGAAGGGCCATCTATGCTGGGTAGGTGCTTACAAGCCAAGGAGGATGTCATTCGAAACTCTAAGACTCGTATTTCATGATATCCATCCATAATCACTACTTCTGGGATCCAAAAAAGTTATCTAACCTAGAGTGAGTTAACCCTTTGTGAGCTGTAATGCAGCCAGATTAGGTTCACCTAGAATTTTCTCAAAATAAATAATCTATGGGTCAAACAACACATGATTGAGAAATAAAGGCTTTTCCCTCCTATGAAGTTATAAGCTATGTGGAATAAAACCAGTTCTGGGCTTATTCAAATTTTCTTCATTAATTCTAGAAGTTCTCAGGGGTGTCTCACACGTGCTTCTGGACATGTGGTCTTTGTCTACACCAACTACAAAGCCTTTCACCATCCATAAAGATACAAAAATGTCCCAGGACTGTCACTAAAACCAGATATTAAGAAACTAGTAGCTGATATTTGAGACAAGAACTGTACCCTCTTATAAATGCTGAGAGTGTTAGAAGTGCCTTCCTCTAATCTTAAAGCAGTTGTTACCTAATCTAACTTCTCCATTGCATCTGACTGTAACTACACATATGGACGTTACCGATAAGCTGGAGTTGCGCTAAGTATACTGGGTATGCTTCCAAATTTGGAGTTAAACTCATCATGTGGTTAAAACTCAGTGTTGTCACTAGCTGGCTGTTTAACTTTGGACAAGTCACATCCTCTCTCTTTTCTGTAGATGTTTCACATTTAAAATGGAGATTAGGGGTCGGCCCCGTGGCATAGTGGTTAAGTGTGCACGCTCCGCTGCTGGTGGCCCAGGTTCGGATCCCGGGCTTGCACTGATGTACCGCTTGTCAGGCCATGCTGTGGCGGCATCCCATATAAAGTAGAGGATGATGGGCACAGATGTTAGCCCAGAGCCAGTCTTCCTCAGCAAAAAGAGGAGGATTGGCGTGGATGTTAGCTCAGGGCTGATCTTCCTCACAAAATAAATAAAAAATTAAAAAATAATAAAAAAATGGAGCTTACGATAGCATGGTTCTATTGAGTTGCTGCCAGCATCAGAGCAGGTAATGTGGCATAGTAGACTAAGCCATCCTGTGTTCCAAACAGAAGTGAAATTTTTATGTTAAATTTTCTAGTGTTTCCCAATTATTATGTTTTGTGAAATCATGTCCATTTTAACTTGCTTTCATTCATTTATAAATTTAACTTATATTTATTGAAGCAGATATAGATGCAGCTTCCATGGAAGTAGAACTCAGGTGAATGACAGACACCATGTGTATTCAGAATTGATTTTGCCCTTCGATTACCGAGCCATTATATTTGGATTACACCACTCTCTCCTTAGGACTAGATCTTTCCCGGATTGATTCTTTGTCCTTCTTGTAAAAGCCTCAGGGATACCCTCTTACCTAATAAGACACTCATTGTAACCACAACTGCTATCTTACCCACCACACTCTTCACCCACATACCTGGCATCTGCATCCCAACCAAACAACAATCTACCAGGTATTCTTGTAATACATCTAAATCAATATGAAAGCATCACTTTAGTCAAGCTGGGACACATACATACAAACACATGTGCAATTATGTTCATGCAAATTATATACTAAATCCTGAATTGCCTCATCTTCAACAACAAATAAATAAAAATATCCTACATGACAAAGATCATCTCAAGTTTGGGAAAGATCTGTAAGGATCAGGAAATGCAATTAAGTAGTTTTATAAGTGCTAATAGCATTCAACTTGATATCCTCTTGAGCCTTCTTAATAATCAAATTCATACTCTTAAAATCCCCAAATTATTTTTTGTCCCAAATGACTTGCTATCTTGGTAAATTTTATTATCTGGCTGCAAATTACAAGTGGGATGGATCTAAAAATTCCATAAATAAGTAAAATGAAACCTCCTGTCTGAAACATTAACTATTGCCCCTGCCTAGCAGTGATGACTTGGTTTTCTACAACTTTTTTTTAATGTAATACAAATGTGTGTATATTTCAGTAGAAAGCTGGAACTGATGAGAAATTTCTGTGACTAGAAGATCTGTAACTTAAATGGACATGGCTAGAATGCACAGGTTCCTCCCATGGCTTACCAAAGGGGCTATTTGAAGTAGATGAAGTAATCTTTCTCATGACTTTTTTTGCCTCCTTATCCATGCTAATCATTCTGAACCAGAAAATTCCAATTGTCTTGCTAAATGTTGTTGCTGATAGAATTGAGGGGGAGAGTATGAGCTGATGAAGAGAAACAAAAAAAATAAGATATTGAGTGGTTATGTGCCCTAACTTTGTAGCCACTTTATTACCAATTTGGGTAATAAAATCCAAGTTGGGGTTGAACCTGAGCTCTGCCACTAACTAGCTGTTTGATGTTGGGCAAGTCACTGAACCTCTCTGATCCTTAAGGTTTTCATAAATAAAATAGACATTATAACGGTGGTGGTTCCATGAAGTAGCTGTGACTATCACAAGAGAAATGTAGTATGGTGACCCAGTGTAATGCTAGTATGGTAACCCATGGCACAATGCCAAATAAGGCAAGATGGTGAATCCTTTAGTTTGGTGGCCAGTCGACGTGCAGATGGTTAACTCTGAATATATCAGGTAAACATGTTTTCAACATCCTTTAACCTGTCCTTTTTATCTAGAAATCTATGTTCTTTCCGTTTCTGTTTATTTCCCATTAAGGCATTTACCAATAAATCATTTTTGATGAATTTCATAGACAAAAAGCCATTAAAATTCCTTGATAAATTTGCATTAACTGTCCAGTGTGCTTTGAGCACTGGACAAGAGGCTGGAGGACACTGTTGTTTTGAACAAAATAGCCAGAAACGCTGCCGTGGTGGAACTTTCAAACTAATGGAGGGGAAAATATGTTTTCAAATTATTACGCAAACAAACCAAAACTATCCATTGATATAAATGCTATGAAGGAAAAATTACAAAATACCATAGAAGGATATAACTAGGAGACCTAATTTCAATTGGGAGATTAGAAAAGGCTTTTCTGTACAATTTATAAATTTAAAATAATTGAAAACACAATTAGAAGAAAAATATTTTGTGATGCATCAAAAGTATTAACAAATTCAAATTTCAGTGTTCAAAATAAATTGTTATGGGAACATAGCCATGCTCATTCATTACATAGTGTCTATATGGCTGCTTTCATGTTACAATAAGAGACTTGCGTAGCTGAAACAGAGACTGGCCCTCAAAGCCTAACATATTTACTGTGTGGCCCTTTACAGACAGCATTTGCTGACTTCTGGTGTAGAGCCTTGAAAGACTCCATACGGATGTTTTTCCATAAGTTAAATGAGATGCTATTGAAGGGAGCTATTGAAATGTTTTAAAGCTACTGTGAGGCCTCATCAAATTTACATTTTTAGGATCTCTCTGGCTGATATACTTTTTTTCAGGTTTATTTTTATCCTAATATGAAAAAGTAAATTTTCAAAATCACAGCTCTTAGCAAAATTTTGGAAATAGGGACTTGGACAAAGTAATAAAACTCAAACTAGCTCATTGTTACTTCATTTAACAAACGTCTTTAAAAATATACCATTTCCAGACACTGTGTTAGGTGCTACATAAACCAGGATGAGTCAGATATAATCCTTGCCCTCAACTTGCTTGCAGTCTATTTGATATAAGGCCTTAATAGCCTGTTGGTAGATTTAGATATTCCTGTCCATGCTGTTTTAGTGACTAAATAAAGGAAAGCATGAGACACAACTCAGGAAAGGCTTCCAACTCCTAGGATTTAAACAATAATTTATTAGCTATTGTTTGTTGAGTGCGTATATTATTCCTAACCCTGACTACAACCCTCTGAAGCCGGCATATTAGTTCAGCATTGTGAGAAAACACCAGGGTACAGAGAAATTAAGTAACTTGCCCAAGATCCCAGGGGTTATAGCAGTGGAACTTTAATTTGAGACAATACCTATCCGTCTTAGTCAATTCGGGCTGCTGTAACAAAATATCACAGACTGGTTAGCTTATAAACAATAGAAATTTCTCACAGTTCTGGAGGCGGGGAAGTCCAAGATCAAGGTAATGCAGGTGCCAGCAGATTCAGTATCTCTTGAGGACCTGCTTTGCTGTGTCCTCATATGGTAAAAGGGACAAGGGAACTCTCTGGGACCTCTTTTAAAAGGGCACTAATCCCAATCATGAGGGCTTTGCCCTCATGACCTAATCACCTCCCAAATGCCCCATCTCCTAATATCATCACTTTAGGGGTTAGGATTTCATCATACAAATTTGGGGGGAAAAGAAAAAACAGTTGTAGAACTAATTCAAAGTTTATATGGAGAGGCAAAAGACCCAGAATCTCCAACACAATATTGAAGGAGAAGAACAAAATTGGAGAATTCACCCTGTCCGACTTTAAGATTTACTATAAATCTACAGTAATCAAGACAGTGTGTTATTGGTGAGAGAAAAGACAACGAGCTCAATGGAAGAGCACAGAGAGCCCAGAAATAGACCCCCATAAATACAGTCAACTGATTGTTTACAAAGAAGCAAAGGCAATACAATGGAGCAAAGATAATCTCTTCAACAAACAGTGCTGGAACAACTGGTTATCCACACACAAAAAGTTAATCTAGACACAGACCTTATACCCTTCACAAAAATTTACTCAAAATGGATCATAGACCTAAATGTAAAATTATAAAACTCCTAGATTATAACATAGGAGAAAACCTAGATGACCTTGGGTATGGCAATGATTTTTTACATACAACACCAAAGACACAATTTATGAGAGAAACAATTGAAAAGTTAGACATCATTAAAATTAAAAACTTCTAATCTACAAAAGACAATATCAAGAGAATGAGAGGGAAAGACACAGACTGGAAGAAAATATTTGCAAAAGACATATCTGATAAACCACTGTTATGCAAAATATACAAAGAACACTTAAAATTCAACAGTAAGAAAACAAACAACCTGATCTAAAAAATGGGCCAAAGATTTTAATAGACACCTCACCAAGGGAGATATACAGATGGAAAATAAGCATATGAAAAGATGATCCACATCATATGTCATCAGGGAAATGCAAATTAGAACAACAATGAAATATCACTATACACCTATTAGGATGGCCAAAATCTGGAACACTAACACCACCAAATGCTGGCAGGGATGTGGAGCAACAGAAACTCTTATTCATTGCTCGTGGGAATGCAAAATGATACAGCCACTTTGGAAGACAGTTTGGTGGTTTCTTATAAAACTAAACTTCGTCTTACCATATGATCCTGCAATTGTACTCTGTGGTATTTACCAAAAGAAATTGAAAACTTATGTCCATGTATAAACCTACGCACATATGTGTATAGCAGCTTTATTTGAAATTGCCAAAACTTGGAAACAACCAAGATGTCCTCAGCTGTTGTTACATGCTGTCAAGTCAGCACCAACTCCTGGCGACCTTATGAATGAGTTATGTCCACAATGTCCTGTCCTCAACAGCCCAACTCAGCTTCTGTAGACTCATGCCTATGGCTTCCTGTACGGAGTCAATTTGTCTTGTATTTGGTCTTCCTCTTTTCCTGCTGCCATTTACTTTTCTCTGCATTATTGTCTTTTTCAAAGAATCCTGCCTTCTCATGGTGTGCCCAAAGTAGGACTGCCTTAGTTTTATCATTTTTGCCTCCAGCAATAGTTTAGGCTTAATTTGGTCTAGGACCCACTTGTTCATATTTCTGGCTGTCCAGACTAGCTGTAGAGCTCTCCTCTAACACCATATCTCAAATAAATCAATTTTTTACCTGTAAGCCTTCTTTATTGTCCACCTTTTACACCTGTACATCGTAATTGGGAATATGAGAGTATGGATGATCTTGGCCTTGGTCTCTAATGACACTTCCTTACACTTGATGATCTTTCCTAATTCTGTCCTTGCTGCTCTTCCAAGTCTCAGTCTTCTCTTGATTTCTTGGCTGTAGTCTCTATTTAAATTGATGACTGAACCAAAGTAAACAAAATCTTTGACAATTTCAGTGTCTCCATTGTCTACATTAAAACTGTTTGGTTCTATCGTCATGATTTTTGTCTTCTTGATTTTCAAATACAGTTCTGCTTTGGCACTTTATTCTTTCTCTTTCGTCAGAAGTTGTTTCAAGTCATTACTGCTTTCTGTCAATAAGATGGTGTCATCTGCATGTCTTAGATTGGTATTTACCCAAGTGAGTTGAAAATTTACATCCACACAAACTCTTCACAAAGGTTTATAACATCTTTATTCATAATTACCAAAACTTGGAAACAATCAAGATGTCCTTCAGTAAGTGAGTGGAAAAATAAACTGTGGTACATCCAGAAAATGGAATATTATTCAATGCTAAAAAGAAATGTGCTGTCAAGCCGTGAAAATACACATAGGAACCTTAAATGCATATTGCTAAGTGAAAGAAGCCGTTCTGAAAAGCCTACATACTGTATGCTTCTAACTATATGACATTCTGGAAAAGGCATATGGAGACAATAAAAAGATCAGTGTTTTCCAGGAAGGGGGAAGGAGGGATGAATAGGTGGAACACAGAGGAATTTTAGGGCAGTGAAAATACTCTGTATGATACCATAATAATGGATATATGTTGTACATTTGTCCCAACCCAAAGAATGTACAACAAGAGTGAGCCGTTATGTAAACTGTGGACTTCGGGTGATTATGATGTGTCAATGTAGGTTCATTAGTTGTAAGAAATCTATGCCTCTGGTGGAGGATGTTATAATGGGGGAGGCTATGCATGTGCAGAGTTAGGGGGTATATGAGAAATCTATGTACCTTCTCCTCGATTTTACAGGAGTCCCAAGCTGCTATTAAAAAATAAAGTCTTAATTTAAACAAAAAGCTATTGTCTTTTCAATTTTCTTTCCACTTCAGGTCAAGGGGAAAGATACAATGATGGAAGAATGTCTTTGACGTTTTTTAGAACTTGCTAGTCTCTTGATTTTATCAATAGAGCTGACTTCAGATTAAGAGCCTTCAGAAGATAACAAAAGGTAAGTAAAATATGAGAACAAGTATTATACTGCTTATTTCATTTGGTTTGTTTCTATAAATATATTCAACTGATAAGAAGTGACATTAATTTCCCATTTAAAATAATTATGTAAAGTTTCCTCTTAAAGTAAACTCGATCAACTGAAAAGCAAAAATGAGTTGATTTAAAGAAAACTATTAAGTTAAGAACAGTTCAGATGGTATACAGAATTGGAAAATATGAAGATTGTTGTTTGGAAATACTGCACTATGCATGTTGCCTCATAACTTTGAGGTGGGGATCCTAGTTGTAGTGTTATTGTTTGCTTGTGTTTTTATTTTAAATAATAAAATTTCAGGATTATAAGGAACTTCCAAGAATATCACATCTATCCTCTCATCTGATCCTGGAAGCCCCTCTTTGATTAGTAGGCCATCTGTAACAGTTTCCTATTGCTGCTGTAACAAATTGCCACAAATTTTGTGACTTAAGACACCACAAGTGTATTATTTTACAGTTCTGGAGCTCAGGAATCCTGAAATCAAGTCATCGGCACGGCTGCTTTCCTTGTGGAGTCCTAGGGGATAATCTGTTTCTTTACCATTTCCAGCTTCTAGAAGCTGCCTGCATTCTATGGCTCATGGCTATGCAAAACTCTGTCCTCTGATTCTGTGGTCACAATTCCTTCTCTCCCTTTTATAAAGACCCTGTGATAATATTGGCCCAACTGCATAATCTAGCATAATCTTCCTATCTCAAGACCCTTAAAATAGTCCCATTTGTAAAGTCCTTTTTTGCCATGTAAGGTTACATAGTCACAGGTTCAAGGGTTAGAACATGGACATATTTGAGGCGCCATTGTTCTGTCTACCACACCATCCTACCATTAAACAGAAGAGTATGGGTTCTATCTTGAGAAAAATTCTTCAGACTTAACTGAAAATCTGTCTCACTTGTATGAACATAATATTTTCCAAGTGTGTGCTCTCTCTGTAGTTGTATCCCAAGTTTGAATTGTCTTTTTGTATGGTCAAATCATGGTGTTAGATCATACTGAGTTTCCTCATACTGAGTTGACTATAGACTTCAAAGGATTTTACTGGATACTCAACAAATCTCTTTTCAGTCTTGTTTTGGAATCCTGAATCCACCATTTGCAGTTTTAGTTATTCCTCCAATCTTTAGATGACAGATAATACTAGTGTCATAGGATGATTATGAGAATTAAGGGAGCTTTATATGTAAAGTGCCTAGCACAGTGTCCACGTGATAAGCAAACAAAAATATTAACTCTCTTTTATCCCTCAATCTTAAATACACACTATTGTCATATATTTCTAGTGTGGCTAAGGAAGGAAAGTCACACCAGAATGACATGGATTGGTATTCTGTGAGTTAAGAATTTAAATTCCTACAGGAACCAGGCAGGCAGCATTAATATATAACTTGGACTGGCTTTAAGATGGCACACTGCAGTAGGACTCTGGAAAACTGAAGAAGACAGTTGCTAGAAATAGCCACATTCAGATGCATGGGCTTTCCACAGGTCAAGTGGACATCACAAAACCAGTCAGGCTACAACCACATTGTTGTTGTCTTAGGTTGGATTCTTGAGAAGCTGAGCTTGAGACAAGGATTCTTGTTAAATGGATATATTGCAGGTGTGCTCTCAGAAAAAGAAGAGAGAGAGAAACAGAATAGTGTACTGGATTTAAAACTGAGCAATAACATGGCCTCAGTTGAAAACTCACCTCAATCTGATCCACGCAAAGTTCTGGAACATAAATGGGACACAGGATTGGGCTCACCTCAACACAAAGGGTTGACCTTTTATATCTCATTAGAGTTAGTCGTTGGCTGAGGTCGTCCTCCACACTGGGTAGAGGGGCTGTGTGGAAAGATGGTTCATAACCTCTACGATGAGACAGTTCCCATTTGGCCAGAAAATTTGGCTTATGAGGGTACAGCTGTGAGTCATTAATTGCTAACTCTTTCAGGAGCTAGAGGTGGGAGCACTAGCTGTCTGGTAAGTGGATCTAGTTGGAGCACCACACAGTCTCTACACTTTTACTCTACCCCAAAATGCTGGCAAGGTTCCCCCAGCAGCACGAGATTGGGAGTGTACTGCTGAAGGTGGTTGCTTAAGATAGAAGAGCAAGAAAAATCTATAGAATTGGCCAGTGGAGAGGCTCCCTACAGAACCATCTCAAGAATTCTCACATGTGCCCAATGGGAGAGTGAGAGTATGACTGGCTACTATATAAAATGCAGAGGACACCGTTCAATGTTAGCCAACAACAATTAACAGAAAGGATTTCAATAGTATACTATTGTATAATATTGTATACTAATAGTAACAATAGTTACTATTAGCCAGTTGGGATTGCTCATATAAATCCTATGCCTCCCTCCAGGTTGAATTTAGAGCCAGCCATGTCATAATGCCTGTCCATCAATCTGAGGGAAGGAGAATTTATCTGTGCATCCATAATCCTATTAGGCTATGAGTAGGTTTGGGGTAAGAAAAATCAATCTTATGAAGACCAGTAAATGTGGCTTAGGAGTACTGGTAAGTTCTTCAAAATGCTGTTAATCTTTTTTTCCAGGATAGCACTTTGAAGAAACATACAGAAGAGCACAAATCATAAAAAGAAATAATACTGTGCTGCCAAAAATGTCCTTCCAAAATTATTCTTGATAGTTATGGAGAAGGTATGTTTTATGTCTGTATATCCTTGTCTCTCTAGTAACAAGCCCAGTGCCTGAAACCCAATAAAAGAATAAATTTTTGGTAAATGAATACATGAATTTTTATTTTTTGTCTTTTGCTTGATGTCATGTCACTGAGTTTTGTGTCTATCATGAAATGTGAATGGAGGGCTGTTTTAAAAGTAAGCAAAAATCGGACCATAGCTGCAGTAATGCATCTACTAGAAAAATTAATTTATTATTTATTTTCTTGTTAAAAGTATTAGTAAACTGCCTTAAGGCCCAAAAAAAAAAAAGAAGAACATTTATATTTACTGATTAATAACCTTTCAGTGAAATTTGGAAAGCATTTTATTACATTATCACATTAAATTCTTACAAGAATCTCACGCAGTTAATATTATTAACCCCATTTCAGAGTTGAGGAAACTGAGGTTCAGAGAGGTTATGCATCATGTGCAATGTGGCAGGATTCCAACTCAGGTCCATCTGTTATCAAGTAAATGAAATCCTTAAAAGTCTTTTGAATAAGCACAAAAATCACACACTCCCACACTTTAACTTTCCTGAAGAAACTTCTTGGTTAGTATGAATCCACAGACATTCAATTAAGCATTTGAAACACATTTTGTGACATTTCCTTTCTGTATTTTGCATTACAAAAATAATAGTTTTTCAATTATTCAAATATAAATAGAACGTTCTGTTTCAAACCATCCCCTACTTAAGTTTCAGATACATGCCTTTTTCATTGCAACAATGAGAAATACATTAAGCAAATATCCATGGTCTTCGGATAATATTGGATGGGTTGATGCATAAAAGAAAATGTATAACTATTCATAGTGCCTGGAAAAGGATCATAAATGTGTGCTACTTAATAAAACTTAAGATGAAGTTTGTGACACTCACTTCAAATAATTAAAGACAGCAAAAGTTTTTTTTTTTTTTTTTTGGCATGAATTGTCTCTTAGAAAGGTCCCAGATGCTCTAGTTATTTGTTCTACTTTCCATAGCTGTGACTACCACCTGGAAACTTAATTTCCTGTTAATGGCTTATTGAGCTTATTTTTCATATAAAGATATTTTCTGAAAATAAAAACTGTCTCTTCAAATCATTAATGCCTGGGGAACAAAAGGAAGTATTTTGGGGGGAACAGAATAGGGCATTTTATATAAGAGAGCCCTCAAAAATATTGTCCTTTCTTTATCATCTGCTAATTAGTCCACTGAATATATCTTCATCACTTACCACTTTTGAATGATGTGGAAAAAATCAAGTGAGAAATGTATACTATGTATCTGATTTTGCTAATTAGCTAATGATGTCTTTTCTTCCATGGAATAATTGTTTTAGAAAGATGTCATCATTTATAAATTTGACACAGATACTTGAGCAGAGTGTAAAATCATATTTTACTTTTCCTTATAAATATATAAATAATCTTTATATATTAAAATTTAACTCCCACAATGCATTAGCAAATCCAACTAGTGCTATCTTCAAATATATCCAAAATTTATCATTTCACGTTTTCTCCACCACTACTAACTTGGACCAACCCACCATCATCTCTTGCTGAGACTACCTAAAAGCCTTCTTAACTGGCCTCCCCACTTTTCCTCTTGCCCATCTGCAGGTGTTTCTCCACATAGCAGTTAGATGGTTTCTTTGAAAATATAAGTTTCATCATTCCTCTTCTCAGCTCAAAACCTCTAATGGGTTTCCACCATACTCTAAGTAAAATCCAGAGTTTTTATCATCGATTACAAGCCTCAATGTGACCAGGCTCCCATCTACTATCTCCGACTTTGTGTTCTACTACTGTCAAAGGTAAACACAACCAGACATTAACTAAAGTGATGAAAATAGATTTCATTCAGTTAACTACTAACAATAGACAAAGAACTGAGCTCCATTCCAATCTGTGCAGAGAAGACTGGGCACTTTTAAAGAAGAATAAAGGAGTAGGGAGGAGGAATGACGGGGCTTGAGCAGAGTCAAGGAAGTGAAAAATTAAGAAAAGAGAGAAGGAGGGTGAATCTGAAACCCAGCTAGGTTTGCTCACTGGCACTTATGAAGTTAGGCTTCTACCCTGCCACTTATCATCAGGTGTTGGATAGAACAAACAGTAAATTCTTCTGGTAGCCTTGAGTTTTCTCAGGGAGGCACTTTAAGGAAAACTAGTGCCATCCTAGGATGCAGCTTTGAGCTGTTTGAAACTATGTCAGTGTTTGTTCAGGTCTTTATAGGCCAAGGTTGAGGCCTAGTAGAGAACATGGGTCAGAGGAGCCTGGCTAGAATTTGGTCAAGGAGAGAATCTTCCTCACAACACTACCCTCTTTCACCCACACTGGCCTCTCGCTACTCCTCAAACATGCCAAGCACACAACATACTTCAAAGAGAGCATTTCCTCTTTCTTCCATCTGGAATACTCTACCCACAGACAACTATGCAGATTTCTCCACGTTTACTCAAATCTCTGCTTATTTTTCATCTTCTCGAGTAGGCTTCTTTGTTGTTCATACTGTTTTCCCTCACCCTCTTACCCTCCATCCTCTTTCTGCACAAATGCCTTCTGGCCAGATTAAATCTTATATAATGTAGATTCTAATAGCACTACATTTCCGTCTTCCTTAGCACACTTAATCACAGTTGAAGTTTTTTTATATGATTAGGCTTTGCCTTGTTTTCTTTTTGTGTGTGTGTGTGTGTGTGTGTGTGTGAGGAAGATCAACCCTGAGCTAACATCTGTTGCCAATCCTCCTCTTTTTGCTGAGGAACCCTGGCCCTGAGCTAACATCCATGCCCATCTTCCTCTACTTTATATGGGATGCCACCACAGCATGGCTTGACAAGCAGGCATCAGTCCGCACCTGGGATCTGAACATGCAAACCCCAGGCTGCCAAAGAGGCATGCGCGAACTTAACCACTACGCCACCAGCCGGCCCCTGCTTTATTTTCTTCTTGTGAGATCCATGAAGGTATGACCTTAACTGATTTTTTTTTTTTTGTCATAGAGTCCCAGACAATGCCTGACAGAATGTGTATAGTCAATACATTTTTCTAATAAATTAATTAATGGCTAAATATGTCCGAACAACATTGGAGAGTTACAACATTTACAATAGTCACCAAATCTCCATCTCATGTCTCAAATTGGGATGCGAGATCAAGAAGAATAAATGGTTTTGGAGTGGCCTAGGAGTCCAAACAAAAAAAATGCACATATATAATAGGTATCTTTTTGCGTGTGTGTGTGAGTATTGGAATGTGTTCTAGGTCTTCTAAGAAAAAGGGATATTTTGATTTAGCTGTGTCTAATTTATTATCTTTAAATATAGCTGGGAAACTATCTTACTTAAAAAGGTGCATGTGTAAACTAAGCAGCAAAAAACGTGAACAAAGCAGTTTACAGAGTTAGTTTTATGTAATAGCTAAACAATATCAATTGGTTCTTTCTTCCATTATTTACTTTGATACATAACGATTTCCTGAAGACCAGTCATCTTGCAACTTGCTACCTTGGTTTTCCACACTGGAAAAAAAAAAAATACCATGCTCTGATAATTGGCCTGCCCTGTCCTACCAAATTAATTCTAGTATTTGCCTGAGGCATTTTCACACTTTTCCTTTTTCAGCCAATAGAAGCCATATGTGGATTTTTGCCTAAAATAGGCAGTAAGTACTATATCTAGAGGAAGAAATGGGGCACTGTATGGACCTAGTATAAGAAAAACAAGAGACAAGAGATTTTTTTTTCCAAATGAATTCAAAGTCATATCAAAATCCATGGAATACATTACAATACTGTAAGTTTACATGTGCCTCAAGTAAAACCCAAATGAATACAGAATTGGAAAACCGAAAATGTTTAAAATTGATGGGAAAGCTTAGTCAGCCAGATTTTTCCACTTAACATATTTGCTTTAAAACATCAGCTAAGACAGAGAGCAAGGAAAATAAGAGCTTGACGCTGAAGCCAGAGCGTGGACATCTCCCTGATTTTATACTCAGAGTAGAGAATTAGTTTTCCTGAAGACCCAAAGCAGCAAGGAAGAAACATAGCAAGGCAAGCTAAGGAAGGACAGTGGCCTCTGTTCTGGTCTCCTTGCCTAGTGTCTTCCATTTTTATAGTTTCTGTACTTTTGCAACAGGGACGAGCACCAACTCTGGAGTCCACTCTCTGACCTTAGGCAAAACACTTAACCTCAGCGTACTTTCATGTCCTCGTTTATACAATGAGTATATAACTTTACCTACCTCACTGGGCTGTCACAAAAATTAAAAAATCATAGGGAAGTTTTTTGGATTAACATATGTAAAGCACTTAGCATGGTGTCTGGTATCATTTTAAGTTTATAGACTAGTTAGTTGTGACTATTATCACTCTTGACCCCTATAATCTTAGCAAGGCATATTAAAGATGCATTTGATTTTATGGAGTGTCTAGTCCTGCTCTCTTCTCACTTTTCCTCATTTTAGAGGTTGAAAATTCAGGGAAAGCCACAATCAATTTATACCATTTCTATATTAATAGTGCTCAAAAGTTTCTCAAAAAAGGAAATGAAATAGCCAAACCAAATGAAGGTGAAGAGACTTAAGAAAGAAAATCTTTTTCTTAAATAAAACTTGTAAGTAAAATAGAGTATGAAAAAATAAACAAGCAAATATATAGCACATGAAAAAGACATATGCAAAGAATATTATTTAAAGGTGACCTTCCTATAAATAATGTCAGATTTCATAGTCATATTTTCAACCTTAATATTATTAGAAGAAACTAAAAGCAGAACATATAAACATTTTGGGATTTGCAGAGTTCTAAGTAGCATATTAGTTTGATAAAAAAATATGAGGACATTTAGGAAAATGTCCCTTTTTACCCAGTACATGCCAAAGCCACTATTGAGAAAAGAAAGGGATACAATAAATTCTAAATTGATTATAATTAAAATAAAACATACTAAGTATACATACAGATTACTGGAGACATTTCTAGATTCTTTGGTTAAAAAAGATGGTACCTGGCCGGGCCCTGTGGCGTAGTGGTTAAGTTTGCACACTCCCTTCAGCAGCCTGGGGTTCACAGGCTTGGATCCCAGGCGTGGACCTGCACACCACTTATCAAGCTATGCTGTGGCAGGTGTCCCACATAAGAAGTAGAGGAAGATGGGCACAGATGTTAGCTCAGGGCCAATCTTCCACAGCAAAAAAGAGGAGGATTGGCAACAGATGTTAGCTCAGGGCTAATTTTCCTCACACACACACACACAAAATACACTAGTGAACTATACATGAGTTTTGGTATACTTTTTAGCCACAGAGGATACCATCAGATAGACATAAATATAATGAATATGAGACACTGCAAGCTGAAGCATACTAAAGATGTGAGAAGGAGAAATTATGTTTCCTCCTAAGGGAGCATAGTTTTGGCAATTTGCAAAAGATCTTTTCCCATTCTACTAAAGGCTAAACAAAGGGCTTCTAGGAAAAAAAAACATATTTTCATTTAATTATAGAAATGTAGAACTCAAAGAAACTCAAACCACCTTCCTTTTGTTTTCACCACAACAGCTGAGAAAACTGAGGCCAAGAAACATTAAAAGATGTACATACTACACACCATAGTAGGGATGGAGGAAGGACCAGAATCCAAATATTTTGATGAATGCCAAGAATTTTTACTATACCACATGGTATCCTAGTCTATGTATTAAAGGATATTTTTGTTAACTGCATCATAAGCAGTTCAAGGACAATGAGACAGATGTTAGCAGGACTCAAATCATGGAAATGGCCACTAAGTGGGAAATATAAGAAGAGGTGAGCTAGTATGAAAGGAATGATTAAAAATCCCTATTATAAAAGTTTTTTTAATAAAAGTTTCTTTTTGTTTTAATTCAATGCAAAGAAAATACACACAGGACTAGGATAGCCACATATTCTCTCTCTCATTAAGAATAACGACCTCATTTCTGAATAGTTTTTCTAATTCTTTTGATATCATTCAAACTTAAAGTTCACTGTGCAAGGTAAAAAAAAATACTAAAAAGTGGCAAAATTATGACAAGCTCTATTGTGTTTTTTGTCATTCCAGTAGGGCTATATGTCGATATTTCTCTCCTAAGAACTTAGTGATGTGAAAATTCATATTGTCTTTTAATATTAATGAGTCTTTTCATAACTAAAATAACTATCATTGATATATTTTTTTGATATATGAATAGCAATTGCACTTTTAACAATTGTTTTCAACCTTAGGTTGAGACCCAGCTCCATAGCCTTGCACATGTGAGAGCTATGAAATCCAGCAACCTAGCAGCTACTGGAGGGGGCACAATAGGTACAGAGCTCCCAAAACTCCATCCCAACAGAATTGTCACTGTTTGGCATGACTGGAAGCTCCCTATAAAACTTCATTCCCAGAGAGAATATTTGCAAAACATACATCTGACAAGGGGTTGATCTCCATAATATATAAAGAACTCACACAACCAAACAACAAAAAAACAAACAACCCCATCAAAAAATGGGCAGAGAAAATGAACAGACACTTCTCCAAAGAAGATATACAGATGGCCAATAGGCACATGAAAAGATGTTCAACATCACTAATCATCAGGGAAATGTAAATCAAAACAACACTAAGAAATCACCTCATGCCCATTAGAATGGCTATAATCACCAAGACAAAAAACAACAAGTGTTGGAGAGGATGTGGAGAAACAGGAACCCTCATACACAGCTGGTGGGAATGCAAACTGGAGCAGCCTCTATGGAAAACGGTATGCAGATTCCTCAAAGAATTAAAAATAGAGATGCCCTATGACCCAGCCATCCCACTACTGGGAATCTATCCAACGAACCTGAAATCAACAATCCGAAGAGGCTTAGGCACCCCTATGTTCATTGCAGCATTATTCACCATAGGCAAGAAGTGGAAGCAACCTAAGTGTCCCTCTACTGACGATTGGATTAAGAAAATGTGGTATATATACACAATGGAATACTACTCAGCCATAAAAAAGACAAAATCGTCCCATTTGCAACAACATGGATGGGCCTGGAGGGTATTATGTTAAGTGAAATAAGCCAGAAAGAGAAAGACAAACACTGTATGATCTCACTCATATGTGGAATATAAACCAACACATAGACAGAGAAAACTGTACTGTGGTTACCAGGGGCAGTGGGGGTGGGGGGTGGGCACAAGGGGTGAAGGGAGTCATATATATGGTGATGGACAAACAAAAATGTACAACCCAAAATTTCACAATGTTAAAAACCATTAAAACATCAATAAAAAATAAATAAAATAAATAAAAAAAACTTCATTCCCAGGATTTGTCTTTATTTCACCTAACTCAGAACTCACTCTGTGTAAATTTCCATATCCCTAAGGCATTTGTCCAAAATAACAATGACAACTGTTTAACATCACAGCTTCCTGGTGTAGCAACACCACTGAGGGCTAGCAAGAAGTTGACCAAAACACTTAAAAGGAAAAACTGGTAAATGATATGTCCACATGGAGGTTGAACATGTCCATCATATTCCTGGGTGTCTAGAAGGCCAGGCACATGTACAAGGCTGTGTCCATGCTAATGAAAGACCTGAGAAGGCCCTGATTGCTCACCTTTAGGTGACCTTGAAGATTTTTGCAAACAGAAAGTGAAGGCTAAGGCTGAACTGTAAACTGCCTGCCAGAGAATTGAAAATCTATCATAACGTACACGGCAAGCTCTCTGTCAAAGCTAGGAGAATTATTGTTTCAAGGAATTTAAGGAAATCTCTGTCAGCTATTAAATGACCACTGAAATAACTGATAAGAAATTCAGTGGCTACACACAACAAAGAATGTAGACATTTGAGAATTAGTTCAGAAAAACAGTAAACAAACCAAACACCAGTAAGAAAAAACAGGAATGACAACCAAACCATAGGGAGGTGGCATCTGATTTCCAGTGAAGCCATGTAACAATATCTAAGATGTCCAATTTTCAACAACAACAAAAATACACAAAGAAAAACTAAAGTATGATTCATATTCAAGTAAAAGAACAGTCCATAGAAATTGTCTCTAAGGAAACCTAGACATTGGACTTACTAGAAGAAGACTTTAAATTAGCTATTATAAACACTTTCAAAGAACTCAAGAAAACCATGCCTAAAGAACTAAAAGAAATTATGAGAACATGGTTCATCAAATTGAGAATCTCAATATACTAAGTACAAATTCTGGAGTTTAAAAAATGCAATAACAGAAAAGAAAAATTGACTAGTGGCTCTCAAAAGCATATTTGAACTGGCAAAAGAAAGAATCAGCAAACTTGAAGACAGATCCATTAAGATAATCCAGTCTGAGCAACAAAAGAAAGAGAAAAATTAATAGAGCCTTAGAGATCAGTGGGACACAATCAAGTGTAGCAACATACACATAATGGAATAAGGAGAGGAAAGAGGTAAAAAGAATATTTAAAGAAATAATGGCCAAAAACTTCCCAAAGTTGATGCAAAATGTCAAAATGCATATCCAAGAAGCTCAACAAACTCCAAGAAAGATAAACACAAAGATATCCAGATTAACAAACATTGTAGTCAAACTGACAAAAGGCAAAGAATCTGACACAGCAAGAAGAAAGGGACTCATCATACACAAGGAATCTTCAATATGTTTAATGCTAACTTCTCATCAGAAACCATGCAAGTCAAAAAGCAGTGGGATGCCATATTCAAAGTGCTTAAGAAAGACTGTCAACCAAGTATTCTAAAATCCCCAAAATTATCCTTCATAAAAGAAGGATAAATTAAGATAGTCCCAGATAAACATAATCTGAGAGCATTCATCCCTAGTGGACTGGCCTAAAAGAAATACAACAGTCTATCAGGCTGAAATGAAATGACATCAGATATTAACTAAAATCTACAGGAAGAAATAAAGAACACTAGTCCAGGTAACTACACAGAAAAATATAAAAGACAGTATAAATATATTTTTATTTGTAATACTTGTCTTATATCTAATTTAAAAGACCACTGCATAAAGCAATAATTATAAATTTGTGTTGATGGGCATATAACATGTAAAAATGTGGTTTGTATAACAATAATAGCACAAAGATGGTATAAGGGAATGAAACTATATTGAAGCAAATATTTCGTTTACTATTGATATTAATCTAAATCAGCTGTCTTAAACTAAGATGTTAATTGTAACGTCCAGGCCTACCACTGAAAATAACTCAAAAAATAGTAGAAGAGAAACCACAAGGGTATTAAAATGGTATACTAGAAAGTATCACTCTAAAGTAAAAATTACAGTAATGAATGAATAGAAGAACAATAGGACATAAGATAAAGAGAAAACAGATAAGCAGAGATAAATCCTAATTTATCAATAATAATAGTAATGTGAATAGACTAAACACTACAATTAAAAGGTAGAGAATTGCAGAATGGATCTTAAAACAATAAGAAGATGATCCAACTATTTTCCGTCATCAAGACACACATTAGATTCAAAGACACAAAGAGACCGAAAATAAAGAATGCAAAAGATAGATCATGCAAACAACAACCAAAAGACAGTTGGAGTGGCTATATCAATATCAGACACAATATACTTTAAGACAAATTTGTTATTAGAGACAAATAAGGCCATTTTATAGTGGTGAAAGTAATACTCCATCACGAACACATAAAACTTATATACACATATGCACCTAACACAAAGTTCCAAAATACATGAAGTAAAAACTGTCTGCATTAAAGGAAGTAATAGACAATTCAACAAAAATAGTCGATAACTTTAATACCCCACTTTCATTAATGAACAGAACACTACAAAGGGTTTTAATATGGAAATAAAAAATGTGAGCAACACTGTAAACTAAGTAGACCTAGAAGATATCTCTAGAACATTCCACCACTAACAGCAGAATACACATTCTTCTCCAGGGCACGTGAAACATTCTCCAAAAAAGATCATATATTAGGTCATAAAACATGCCTCAACGTATTTTAAAGGATTGAAATCTGAAAAAAGGAAAGTCTTCTTGGGTACAATGGAATTAAGTTAAAATGAAATTTGGTGAATTCACAACAGATGGGGAAAAACACACATACTTCACATTCCTCAAAACCAGTGTATCATAGAAGAAATCACAAGATAAATTAGAAAATACGTTGAGGTAAACATAAACGAAAACTAAATGGAATATTATTTGTCCATAAAAGGAAAGAAGTACTGATATATGCTACAACATGAATGAACCTTGAAAACACCATGCTAAGTGAATAAAGCTAGTCACAAAGGCTCACATGATGTACGATTTCATTTATATGAAATGTTCAGAGTAGGCAAAGCCATAAAGACAGAAAACAGATTTGTGATTTCCAAGGGGTAGGGATGGACGTTGGGAATGGGGATTGACTACAAATGGGTATGGGATTTCTTTTTTGGGTGATAAGAATGTTCTAAAATTAGATAGTGGTGGTGGTTGCACTAATTGCATACTTCCAAAGGGGGAATTTTATGGCATGTGAATTATATCTAAATAAATTATTTACATATGAATTATATCTGAATAAAGCATTTTTCATTTGTAAAGCTTTTATTAACAGAAAACAGCAAGCTTAAATCTGAACACAAGCTTATATGATTCTAAAGTCTTCTAGATTCACAGCACCAAATCACCTTCTTGTGTTTACAAGGTAAGTACAAAAACCACCAATATTTTGTCAGCACCAAACCATGTATCACATGGAAGTATTCACAGTATTTGTGTGTATACAATCAAACTGTTCAACAGCTATCAGCACTTGACACATAACAGTTTTCCAAATAATGATACTAGTGATGGGAGGTACAAAGAGAGAGGGTAAAGGGTAAAAGAGGAAAATCAGCACAATAAGGAAAATCTCGCCCAGTTTTCTATAGCAGGCATTCTCATATTATAGCAATAGATTACAAAATGCTGTTCTAGTATCCTAATTCAATAGCTAAAGTTTCTCATGAAGTGCCTTATGTAGACCTAGTCTAGACTGGTAAAATTTGAAATAGCATTTTTAATACAGACAAATCCTTTGAAATAAATTACATTGCCTGATTTGATAAATACATTTATTAAATATTTCAAATGTTGATCACATTTTAAATGATAATGTATTTATTTCTCACCTCAGTCTCTCAGCAGATTTTTTTCTCTATCTCTCTTTTCCTCTCTTGCACGTACACAGATATACACGGACAGTTGGAGAACAACTTTATAATTTTGATATTCATTGTAATTATTGGGAAAATTTATAGAAATTATGTAAGTAAATTTTGACTTTTGATATTTGATAAGGCTTACCAAATTAGAGGGGAAAAGTGGAAAAGTAATTTGTGTAGGCTTTTATTGGAATTGCAGGAAATAAATAAAAGAATGAAAAGTTCAGAAGTTTATATATTGATACCTTTGACATAAAAGCAGTCATCTGTTTTTGAAAAAGAAAAAAAACACAGGTGTTTAGTCGTAAGATTAAAACTCTAAATTGAAGATGTAGAAGCATTTTTCTGCTAACATTATCTTTAGTACATTTCTTTGATTAAAGTGTTTAGTTTAACAGAACAGTTGTCAATTATCTGTCAAATTTACAGTTGAAATGAGAAAAAAAGACTGAACTTAACTCCATCCTCAAAAAAATAGCCCATACAAACACTTAGCTCTCTGTTCAAAAAGACTTAAATGACCCAAACCACTGACTCCTCACTCACAACAAGGAGAATATCTTAAGAGATAAATATTCACACAGGGTACCTGGAAACAAATATTTTGGCCTTTAAATAACAAATAGATCAAACTAGAAAATTTTGATTACTTAGGAAGGGGAAAAAAAGTAAAAGTCATTTAGAAGATATCTCAAATATAATCCTCCAAAATAGGTAAAATAGAAGTAAATATGCTTCCTGTTTAACTTACAAATGCAATAGTGTAAAATTCTTCTTGAACTGAATCCCTTTTGTCAGTCCCGTCCAGTCGATTCTGACTCCTAGTGACCCTATGTACAGCAGAGTGGAACCCAGCCCTACCTTTTTGTGCCATCCTCTCACCTTCCGGCACTATATCAGACAACGCTTCCCTGGTATTTACATAGAGTTTTAATTTTTTGGAATTTGGTGGGCAGACCCTTCTTCCTCTGAATCTCTTAGTTGAAGATAATTGTGTATAACATTTTATAATTGTCTTAAAATTTTTTTCAGATTTCGATAATATTAAAAACACTTCATCAATAATTTGCTAACAAAATGTTATGACTATAAGCTCTGCCTAAGATCCATTGTTTTGAGAAGTTATCTAATCGGCCTGCAGAACTTTCCAATCTTCATTTTGTGAGTTTCAGTAAGCTTTGATGCATTTGTGTTTATTGAAATTAAAAGGAACTAAAGGATGATATAATAAGTGAGCTGCTACTTTTTTTCTATGGGAAATATATATATGTAGTTTCATAATTATATTTACCCTAATACAATTTTAGCAACACTGCTCTCCTCACAAGTATGGCAATTAAACTCCAAACTAGTTCTAAATTGACAAGAGAAAAGCATAAAGAAAAAATATAATGAAAATTCTCTACATATAGGAAGCAGACTCCAGAAATAGATTATAAATCTTTAGGGTAGCCAACCAGCAAGATTAGGAGGGGGATGTTGGGATTGGGAAAACAGATAGAATCTGGAAAGACCATAGGATTGAAAGGGAAATAATACTTGACAGTCAAATGGCCTTTATTTGATCCTAATTATACCTTCTCCTATGGAGCCTTTTTAATTCCATTAGAAAAAATCAAGTTCATAGAATCTTGCTTAAATGAAACCAGGCATAATATTGTTAGTGATAGTTCACAAAACGCTCAATCACAGATTATTTGCTCAGGGGTAAAAATTCTGAATGCCTGACCCTGCATTATAAATTCTTTCGTAGAAATTTAAACTTTGTCAAAAATAAAATTGTTTGCCGCATTGAAGTTTTATCCGTAAGCTTTTAGGGCAATCTGTTTTTATTTTTTATCAGCAGAGTAATAAGGAAAAAAAGTTTGACCAATGAAATTGTTATTAAAATGCAGATGGTTTTGTTATAACGGGTTATGAGGTTATTCTTTTTCCAGATGGAATAAAAATATAAAATCACTAAGTTTGAAACTTTTAATATATGTCTAACCATGACACCAGCTAAAAAATTCACTTTGACTCTAGATGTGAATATTCTCCTTCCTTACAGTTTTGCCTCAGGAAGGACTGATAGATCAGATTCAGATACTGGTAATCTTTGCCTCACAATTTTTTTAAAAATGTGGGCTAGAGGGACAATATCAAGCAAAGTACACTGGGAATATTCAATCTAACATATTTGTATTATTTATAAATACGATAAAATTTGGAACAGTAAATGCCAACTACATAGATAACTGCTCCAATAGAAAATCCACAGAGATATTTCTTAGGTGATTCAGTCTAAAGAAATATTTTGTTACTAGAAAAATTATTTTTAGAAAATCTATATTGGTAAAATTTTGCATTTATTGCTTAATTCTCCACTTTTATGTGCTTTTTTAGAATTATGATTGTATTCTCCTTCTAAATTACACCATAAATTTTAGCCATTATGCTACTTCGTCAAATATCAAATAATTATAGCAGAGGAGATAAGAGAAAGGATGAGATAGATAGTGGTCAGAGTATTAAACTCATATTATAAATAACTAGGTTGCCATGTTTGTAGGTCTGGGTATTTGGCAGAATCCATCTGTGCTTGGGCTGTTTTGTTCGTTGTTCTTCAAATAGATTTTGTGAGCCCCTCCAGAGACTCCCATTTTCTATATAAAGGAATCAAAACTCCTTGTGCTGCATTCAAGTTCTTAACAATCTGGCTCCAGGGGAACACTGAGCTTACAGAGCCCAGCTTCAGCTCTGCTCACACGTGCCAAAGCACACCATGAATTCTCAGCATTCTTAAATTTACATATGACATTCCCTCAGCATGAACCATCCTTCCCTGTTCTCTGCCCTACAATCTTGCTCATCCTCAAAGCTTAGCTCCAACTCTCTCTGCTCTGAATCCTTTCCCAACTCCATTCCAGGCATAATTAATTGCTGCCTCCTTTATACTTCCAACACACTTCTAGTGGTAAATTGAAGCCAGCTTATACCCACTTGTGAGAGCTGATTATTAAATATTCAGGAATTTTCAAAGCTGATTTTTAAACTGCTAGGAGCCTTACATTAGTTATGGCAGAAATATTTACACCATAGAAATTGGCGAGTTAGGGCTCTCCCCACTCAGTCTCGCCACAAAGAGCTGGTTTCCCAGCACACTGTTGCTTTGCACGTAGCTTCATTATAGCACATATTGTATCCCCACTCATGTTACAGTTAAAAAATCAGTCCCTCCTATGAAGTTGTAAACTCACTAAGGGCAGAGTCAATATCTTAATTGATTTTTCTACCTCCCAGAACTTTGGAAAACTCCTTGGCAAATGGCAGGTGATCAATAACTGTTTAAATGGAAAATAAACATAAAAAACATACTAGTTTGTTAACTCGTTCCTAATGAGACATTAGGCACATGATATAACCACTTAAATATATTTCCAATGCAATATTCCGAGAGAAATATATTTGTTACCCAGTTGCTGTGGGGATTAAACAAAATTGGAAAAATGATTTGTAAATAATAAAAATCTTTTAAAAAATGACTAGAAAATACTGTTAACTTTATTATGACTGAGGCATTTTCTCAAGTGCTGTCAATCAATGTCCCCACAGTGTAAAAATTCTCTTAATCTACTCATAAAAATAAATTAATAAGCAACAGTGAAATTAATAACCTATTTATTACACCTTCACTAATTAAATAATCCTTTTTTTTTGCCAAGGAAACACCATTATTTAGCTCAATGGC
Source organism: Ceratotherium simum simum (assembly GCF_057802395.1). Classification (NCBI taxonomy): domain Eukaryota; kingdom Metazoa; phylum Chordata; class Mammalia; order Perissodactyla; family Rhinocerotidae; genus Ceratotherium; species Ceratotherium simum. The sequence continues at coordinate 25,871,053 of NC_141907.1, read as the reverse complement.
TGTATAGAACTGGCTTGGGCCAGGGAGTGAGAGTGGCACCACAGAGGGGAAGAGAGTGAGTGATGATCATTTTCTGTGCTAATCTTACAGTCTAGTTTTGTCTGCTTTTTAAAACACAATCATACATCACATAACAATATTTTAATCAACGATGGACCACATATATGACAGTAGTCCCATGAGATTAGTACCATATAGTCTAGGTGTGTAGCAGGCTATACCATCTAGCTTTGTGTAAGTACACTCTAAGATGTTCACGCAAAAAACATCACTTAACGATACATTTCTCAGCACATATCCCCATCCCCGTCATTCAGCAACGCATGACTGTAGACTTTTACATATGATTTCCTTTGAACATTGTTTTTCACAATCAAATTAAATTTTTAAAAGTTTGAGATAATTGGAGCACACACATCAGTTCTAATACTGTTTTATTTTACTATAAACGTTAAATCATTGCAACAAAACAACATAGTCTAAGAGTTGATTTGGAGAAATTTCATACTAAATTTGGGTGCATTTACTTTGGAAATGTCTATCCTGATCAAATTAAAAATAACAGTTCTAATGCCAACTGGAATATGAGTCAATGGGTTTATTCAACATGAATCCAAAATTTTAGTGAAGAATCAGAACTCTTTTTGACAAATTCTCACTGACAGTTTGTTAAATTAGGACAAGCCTACTGACATAGGGAAACATCTCTGTCTTTTTTATGAGGCAAATGAAAAGGCTGAAACTCATACTCAAACTTCAAATTGTATAAACGAAATGCAGGGAAAAGCTAGCCAATAAAGAAAAGTAAAAAAGTTAAATATGGATTAATGGATGTAATCTTAACAAATAATTGTATTTTTGTTTATAACTAATTTTTTTAAAAATAATTTTTTGGCCTGTGAACTAAAGAATCATTTATATTTGTTTCTATTTGTGATGCTAATTCCCATTAGCATTTTTTTAAGTCACACATGACAAAGAATAGGAAACATGTGATTCTAGAATAGAATCTTAAAATCACATAATGTTCATGGTATAAAAGTAATGGTATAGCTATAGTTCAAACAGAAGAGAAACAAAGTCAATATAAGAAACTTCATTAAATATTGGGTTAAATTATTTTTTCCATGTGGCAGGAGAAAATTAAGGCAGATTAACAATTCTGTGAGTCAAGCCTTATAAATACTGTTTGCTGAAAGAGCATTTTTAGAATCAAGAGCTAGGGATGAACGAATAGATGGAAGAGATAAAATGAATGTGTCTATGTAAATATACTAGATTTTTAACATGAGCAATAGATTTAGAGCGGTGCCATTTTGAATTAAAGCTGTGGAAATGAAAGATATGGACTTTTTTCCCTTGAATATGTACAGAAAATCAATATTGTTCATAAATTTTGCAGAATCCTCTCTAGAAGCTGGTTTCCAAATGGCCTTACAAGATGCAACTAGAACCAGGAAGCTCCAACACTGTTTCAGAGAGAGAGTCCTGTTGACTAGTATGTTCATTCTTCCAAAGAAGCTGGAAATCCATGTGTTTATGTGAGGCATACTGATTTTTATTTTTTATTTTATTTTTTTTAAATACTTCCTTATTTTTTTTTTTTATAATTTTATTTATTTATTTATTTTTCCCCCAAAGCCCCAGCAGATAGTTGTATATCACAGTTGCACATCCTTCCAGTTGTTGTATGTGGGATGCAGCCTCAGCATGGCCGGGCAAGTGGTGCGTCAGCGTGCGCCCAGGATGCGAACCCCGGGCCGCCAGCAGCAGAGCGTGCGCACCTAACCGCCAAGCCACGGGGCCGGCCCCCATACTGATTTTTAAATGTCAGCAACCAAAACAAACAAACAAATAAACACCTATATGAGCCCCCCAAAAACACATATGTGAGCCTAACGTATCGTCAAGGCCACCAGTTTCTTTCTTTAAATTCTCTGTGTATAAAAGATTGTACTATTTTTCTCAAAGGAAATTATACGAACATGTTTAGATTAGTGCATGAGTAAAAGGACCATTCAAAAAAGCTAAATAACTTATTCATTTCATATCTATGGCACCAAGTATTTAAGGACTTTGCTGCTTTTCTGAGGGAATCATTTCCAAGTCTAGATATCTCTGGGTCATTGGGCTTCACCATCAGGCCCTATTTATCTATTTACTTATTCATGTGTTAAAGAGGATTAAGAGCAAAAGACAAATTAGTAACAGACATATAATGAGCAAAGGGTTAAAGATCTGATTATGTGTTAAACACTCCCAACTCCTCTGTCAAGAATAATTCAGAGTAAAACAAAACAAATAAATTAAAAAAAAAACACCAAATCTCTCATGTGTTCCTAGTCATAAATACACCTTTTTAAATTGTGTGTGATTGTTCATCCTTACCTAGAGGCATCTGAAGCGACCTGTCAACTTGGCATTTTCAAAACTAGAGATTTTAAGGATGTGTTAGAGATGTACTAACTCTAAAAATTCTTTTTAGCTGTCAGGAATCAACCTTAATCTGGCCATTTTGGTGGACGTTTTTCAAATCTGCTAGCAATTCAAGAAACATTGAAAATTAATCTGAAGGGCAAAATGACCCATTTAAACATATTTTTAAATTACTCCAAATGAGCGAACTTTTGGATAGGCTTCCCTTGAATTTTACCATTTTGACCAAGTTGGCTGCATGTAAGATAGGCGAGATGTTAAGTATAGGAAGGAAGACTTAAGACTAATGTCTTCCTACTTCTCCCCAGATCTGTGTGGAGCCCAAGATACGTAATAGCATAGTTTTTTGTTGTTGTTTTTACCTTATCTCATTATTTTGAATATATATATACTTCTCCAAAGAGTTCATTCATCATATTTGTACCATCAGTTAAACTTTAAAGATCTTAAAAAGAGGATGAAAAAGCTCCCAGTTATTGGAATTTGGGCAGTTTCAGGGATGTCCCAAATATTTTAAGCCAGAAAAGTATTTTACAATGGTCATTTAAAATATTTTCTGTTTCCTATATATTGACCCTGCTTTTGGAGATTGACCTAATATATTTTAAATTGTATTTTAACTTCACATGAGAAGTAATTCCTTAAAAATAATAAATGTATATTTTGGCATTCCAAAGATTTCATTAAGCTTTTTGGATATACCATCAGTCTAATAATAAAATACCATTTCCCCTTGAGCATGGTCTTTTGACTAATAAGATTAGCTTATTAATTACACAGTAGGTTGTTTTATTTGGTCTTATTTTACAACAAAAGGAGGCAGAGGTTTGTTAGTGAGTCATTGGTTTGTTGAATGTTATACATAATTTAATTGTGCAACTAATAATACATTTTAAATAAATCATTTTAAATGTTTACTTTTTTATCATATATTAAATGCCAAGCACTTTTCACATACTATATTTTAACAAATTTTTTATTTTAAATAGTTTAAGATTCACAGAAAAGTTGCAAAGAACATTGAGAGTTCCCATAAACCCCACAACCAGTTTCCCCGATTAGTAACACCTTACACTAGTGTGGTATATTTGTGATAATTAATTAAAAATATTGATACATTAATATTAATTAAAGACTCTATTTTATTAGATTTTCTTAGTTTTCATCCAATGTCCTTTTTCTGTTCCAGGATCTCATCCAGGACACCATATTACTTTCAGTCATCATGTCTAGCTTAGGCTCCTCTTGGCTATCACAGTTTCTCAAACTTTCCTTGTTTTTGATGACACTGACAGTTTTGAGGAGTACTGGTCAGATATTTTATAGAATGTTCCTCATTTGAGATTTCTCTGAATGTTTTTCTCATGATTAGCAGGGGATATGCGGTTTGTAAAGGAAAATCACAGGACTGAAGTACAATTTTCATCACATCATATCAAGGGTACATGCTGTCAACATGGCATCACAATTGATGTAAAGTTACACTTTTTTCCCCAATTACTTACTGTACTCTGTGGAAGGAAGTCACCAGGAGGAATCTACATTTAAGGAGTGAGAAGTTACGTTCCACCTTCATGAAAATGGAGTATCTGCACAAATTATTTGGAATTATGCTGCAAAGGAGACTTGTCTATTCTTCCTGATTTATTTGTTTACTCAATCGTTTATTTATATCATGGATATTTATTTTATACTTTGGGTCATAATCCAATATTATTTTATTTTGTGGGGCAAAGTTTTCCAGCTTTGGTATTAGAAGCTCTTTCACTTGGCTTCTGTATCTCTTGGCACTCTCCCTCACCACGCTCCCCCATTGCATAATTCCTGCAGTGTGTGTGTGTGTGTGTGTGTGTGTGTTTGAGCTCTTCCTTACTTTCTGGCACTGCAGGATATTCCAGGCTCATCTTGCATATTCTCTGCCCCAGTCCTAGAATCAGTCATTTCTTCAAGGAGCCCCAGTTCCTTTAATTGGAGAATATTACTAGAAACCAACGGTAGGATGCTAGGTTTGCTCATTATTACTTTGGTACGGTTGATTTTAGGACTTCTCATTTTATCTCCTCTCTTAGAATAATCATACTTCAGAAAAAAATTTTAGTGGTTTCCCCAGAATTTACAATATACATTTTTAATGAACCTAAGTCCACCTTCAAAGAGCACTATACCACTTCACATGTAGTACAGGCACCTTATAACAGGTATTCCTAAATCCTCCTATCCCTTGTGACACTGATGTCTTGCACTGCTTCATATGTTATAATGAACCAATATATTGCTACTATTGCTATTATTGCTTCAAATAAACAGTTAGTTATCTTTTATATAAATTAAGAATGAGAAAAATAAAAGATTTCATTTTACCTTCATTTACTCCTTCTTTGATGCTCTCCCTTTCTTTATGTAGATCCAAGTTTCTGGCCTTGTTTTTTTTCTTTCATCATTCTGCTTGAAGACCTTCTTTTAACATTCTTGGAGCAGATCTGCTGGTAATAAATTCCCTAGGCCTGGTTTTGTTTTTATGTTTTAGTTTTGTTTCTCCACTTTTGAAATAACATTTCACGGGCTATAGATTTCATGGTTGGTGTTTTTGGTTTGCTCTTTTTTTCCAAAATTTTAAATACTTCATTATATTCTCTTCTTGTTTACATGGCATCTGACAAGCAGTCTGCTATAATTCTTATCCTTGTTCTTCTATAGGTAAGGTGTTTTTCCCTCTGACTTCTTTCAAGATTTTCTTTGACTAATTTTCTGCAATTTGAATATGTTGTGCCAGATGTGTTGTTGTTGTTTGTTTTAGTATTTACTCTGCTCGTTACGCTTTTAGCCTCCTGAATCTGTGGTTTGGTGTCTATTATTGATTTTGGAAAATTATCTGCCATTATTACTTCAACTATTTCTTCTAGTTTGTTCTCTCTTCTGCTTTTGCTATTCCACTTTTGTGCACTTCACAGGTTTTAAAATTTTCTCACAGTTCTTTCTTACTCTGTCTTTTAAAAATTCTTTTTTTCTTTCCATTTCGATTAACCTGTCTTCAAGCTTACTGATTCTTTCCTCAGCCATGTCATATCTACTGATGAGTCCATTCTTATTTTGCTTACAGTGTTTTTGATTTCTAGGATTTTCTTTTACTTCTTTCTTACTATTGCCATATCCCTAATTATAATATGCATCTATTCTTGTATGATGTTTACTTTTTCTGATAGCACCCTAACATATTAATCATAGTTATTTTGAATTCCCTGTGTGATACTTCCCACATGTGTGTTATATCTGGGTTTGGTTATGACGATTCCTTTTTCTTTTCAGACTTTGTTTTTTATTGTCTTTTGACATGTCTTATAATTATTTTGTTGGAAGCCAGACATGTTGTATCAGGTAATAGGAACTGAGGTATTTAAGCCTTTCTTTGAGAATTTATTTAATCTGGCTAGGAGTTGAGGTATCTTTAATGTTTGCTATAGCTGTAGGTGACAGGGGATTCACATTCTTTTAATGTTCCTGTTTTTGTCTATCCTGATGACTTTGGGTTTCCCTAACTAGCCCTTCTCAGAGAGGGTCTATGTCTTGCAGCCCTTTCAGATATAACCCACTATTATACTGACATCCTGTTGATGTGGTGGTCAGGTATGGGGGAGGCACTGCATTCTATAATCTGATAAAATCTCAGTCTTCTATTAGGCCAGTGTCCTTGGGCTATGACCTCCACAGTGTTTCTCCAGTAGTATAGCTTTTTCCTCTTGTTCCCTATTCTCTTCCCCGGGTGTACGATTTTTTTTTTTTTTTTTTTTTCTTTTTTCCTTCTGGGGGAGACAGGCAGTCAGGGGATGACTGGCGTGGGAGGAATTCCTTCCCTCCAGCTGGAAGAAAGCTGAGGCAAAGTCCCTTCCCTTGGAGAGAATTCATGGATTATTGAGAAGGCTGCGGGTGTATTTCACAATGATTACTCTCCCCCTTCCTTCTGCTGGAGCCAAGAGGGAATCTTTCTCAGATATTCCTTTTAAGAAACTGATGTGGGTCCCTGAAAATAAAACACATCCTAGTAAGATTGCAGCTCCCAGCAGTTTCTTATTCTCAAGCTAGTCCACACTCAGCATACAGCAATTAGACAAAATTACCATTTAAGTATTTCTATCATTTTAGATCTCCAGTGGCTTCTGCTCCATGTTAGCAGATTTAGGTTGTCTTGTAAAGGATGAGTCTGTCTCTTCATATTTCAGGGTGGCCCTTTGCCCTACAACCTCAGCTTTCTAATGGGTACAAGAAAAATCACTGATTATCTGTCAATTTTGTTGCTGCTTTAAGAATAGATATGACAACTCCCAAGCTTTTTACATATTGAAGCTTCAAATGGTGAAATGATTACTTTCTAAATGCAAAATCATACTAAACTTATGTAAATAATTCACTCCACATTATTTGTGGGAACAAAAATACGAGAAAAGGTTATTTCTTGAATCAGTTAAGGTATAATGTGTAGGACTGTAAATTTAATAAAAATACCTCCCATGAAGATAAGAAGATAAGGTGGAGATTTCTCTGGAAAGGCAGCAAATTTTTGAATACTTGCTTAAAAAAAAGAGAACACATTTTAGTTTTCTAATTGGTAAGTTTACTTCAAAGGTATGTAAATACGTTTATTCCACATAACATGAACCTATAGAAGCCCCCACACTTAGGGAATATGGAGTCTGATCATTTCTGCAGTAATTACATTTATACTTCGAATAAGGAAAGGACAATTCAATTTTAGCTTTTAAGACAGTGGCTGATTTATTCAGGGGTCAAACTAGGAATGTTCCCCTGAAAAGCAGTGAATCGACTCAGTGCATTCCATACACTATATATCATTTTTTATAGCAAAAGAGTCATTGATATTTTTAGGATTGCCAATAGTTTTTAGGTGTGTGTGCCTCTGCTTCAGAAATTAGCAAAAAAATGCATGATACTTTTCACTGCAGCCATTTTATGTGTGTGTATGTGTGTATGTGCACTACATTTTTTGCAACTGCTCTTTCAAGATTTAAAAGGATTTCTCCTAATGTTTCCACAACATCAGTAAAATAGGTCAGACAGTATGTGAGCACAAATGGAAATAACTAAGGAAGACTGCCCACAGACTTACTTCTCATCTTTGGCTTTCTAAATGTATCTATCCTGCTGAATAGAGACCTTCAATAGGGGAATGAAAATACAGGCTATTGTGTAGGTGTTTAAATTTTGTGTACTGACCTAAACCAAAATTGTTAACATAATTCAGAGTCATAAGTTTTGGCAGATGAGTGTGTGACTGAAAAATGCACACTATGTGGAATACAGGGTGACATATTTATTCTCGACTGACTGGTTAATGTAGCTGTGTCCTATCTGTCCTATATAAGTCCATATTAAAATTTGGAAGGGCACATTCCTTTATAACAGAATGACACATCTTTTGGAATAATATGACTTGATATTGTACCAGGATATTAAGTTTAGCTTATACCTGCTATTGCTTTAGAGAGGAAAAATCAAGATAGAATGCATTATAGACTAAGTTGATTACTAAAGACTTGGGTATTTTAAATCCTGTGTAACTGGTGAAAAATGAACAACGAATAGAGGAAAGGATACGGTTACAAAATGGGACATAGAGATTGGTTAAATGAAGCATTCACAACAATGCAAATTTAAGACTAAAATTTATAAACTTATGATTATGTCTATGCAGGCAATGTACCTCTGAGAGTTGATTATTTGTACAGGGAATATGACTGAGGTGGAAGTGGGATTTGGATCAATCAGTCAGGAAAATACTCCTGACTTTACATTCAGTGGCAGGGAAATTTTTTAAACTACTCAAATGCTGCAGAAACCCTGATTTCTAATGATATGTGATGTCCTTGCTCACATTTAAGTTTGATTTACAGTGTGAAAGAAATGGCACATATCTTCGTTGCTGTATAAATGTCACATTTAAGAAATAAATATTTTTAAGCCTGGTTTTTTTTTCTTCTTTTCCAAATTGAAATTTAGAAGGGGAGGTTTTTGGGGAAAAGCCTTGGCCTGCTAACTTAAGGAATAGATTGGGCGCTGGGGAGTGGGAAGGCTATAAAAAGAGAAAAAGGCTTAAAATGCCTCCATACTCCTTTAAACTGTAGCCAAGAGTTCGAAATGGGAAGGAATCTGGAAGATAATAAAGATAAATCACATCCTGAAGCCTTTTAATATTTTTGCCCTAGGATTTAGAACTTGTGACTTTAATTTTTTGAAAACACTTCTATGATGCCTGACATTTAGACAATTGTTTAAGAGAAGAAAATAACTGTGACAGTAAAAGATTAGCTGAACTGTACTCTGGACATTGAGGAATGCAAATGAGAGTGTGCAATTGTAAAACAGCACACATCAAAAACGCTGTGGAGACAAATAACCAGACTGGGTGACTTTCAAACTAAGAAACTAGGTCAAAAATCAGATAAAGTGCAGATCTGTAACAGCAGCATTTCGTGATCTGAATTGTTTAAATTTTAAAAATGAATTTTAGTGTGTTTACTTTTGTTTGACCATATGTGGTTCAAAATTTTATTTGCAAGTTAATTTTTTTCCCTTAAGTACTTAAGGCAAGATAATAGCACAAATAAACAGCAGTTTCTAGAGTCACAACTCAATCTAACATTAATCTCCTTGGGTGATAATCATAGCTCATCTGCTCATTTGAGAGTCTTTCCTTTGGATCTTAAAAAAGTGTTTTGAGGCTTCAAAAATAGCCTAATATAATGCAGTCTCCTGGGAGAAAAATCAACAAAAAGCACTGTTCATCTTCTCTAACCTTAGTTAATAGTAAATACCTGTCAAAAAATACTTGGTAAAGGGTTAGACTGGGGGATAAGAAGTCTTGCAAAGATCAGTGACTTTAGGAAGACACAAAGCTGAGATGGAGGAGAGAGAGATTCATGAGAGGAGTTAGAACCTGAAAAAAAATATATATACATATGTATACTTACATCATGAGCTCACATTTGGTTATTATTAAACATGCTGGAAGTAACCTCAAATTTTCAACATCTGTCAGTTAGTTTGAGTCACAAACATTGAAGGTGTTTTATATACACCATTCACACCAGACTTTTCAAGAGCAAATCTGAACTTAAATAGTCTCTTTCGTTTTCTCTTTTCATCATGCCCCTGCCCTTTTACAGGCAATTGGCCTGCAAAACCTGGTGCTCTTTCTGCCCAACCATCCAGGCTCAACAACGTTGGTCCCACTTGCCCCGTGGACCCACTGCTTCTGGGTTTGAGAATCATCTTGTTTCAATCTCTGTGTCTTGCAACTTGTTTCTGTCTCAGGCCTCTTATGGTTTGAGAAAACATTTTAGACTACTGTAACTTCCTGAACTAAGATTTTGCTTTCAATTACTCTTCCCTCCTTGAATTCTGATTTTTTTTAACTTCTTTCACCAGAACTACTACTTACAGACCTGACCAAGAGACAGTTGCTCTTGTAGCCTCTGTCTGAGACACTTTCATCAGCATTCCTCCTCTTGAACTCTATTCTTGGCTGTCTACCCTGCTACCCACACATCCACTTGCACCAATTAAGGAAATGAATAGAATAGAATTCACATACATGTTCATAGTTATCACATTGTCCTGAATTTATATCTGCAAAATATGATATTTCATTCTTTGAGTATTTGGGCAGCCATTAAAATGCACCACTTAGATCTCCTGTTGCAAGAAGTGTAATTGACATCCCTATAATTTTCAAACTGAGGCCTGTTCCTTCAAGCTGCTCTCAGCCAGGGACTGAGTATGGTGGGCCCATTCTTGCAAGGTGAAGCAACAGTGGCTCCAGTACTCACTCATCCATCCGCCTTGACGAACCTGTCCTGAAACTATGCTGTAGTATTAAGACTCTTACTACCCAGGCCACCTTCTTTCCCTCTCTCTTTCAGAGGTGTCAGACTTGCATCAGACCAGAGGGTTCACTTGGCTTCCTCCCCCTTATTCTTCATAGGCATTTCTCCCAATCAATCATTTCCATATGTAATCCAGTTTGGCATTCGCTTCTTGGAAGACACAAACTGAAACAAAAGCATAGAATATGTGGTCTCTTTTCCAAGTATCATGTCCACTAACAAATTTTAGTGTAAAGTCGTGAACAATTTTATGGCTACTTAAGTTTTAATCATTTGGAATAAAATACGAACTCTTTAGAATACTAGTTGTATGATTTTAGACATCATTTCAAGCCTTAGTTTTCTACTTCCTAAAAAAAGTTAATAATCATCTCAACTAGGGTTACTGTGTGGAGGAGGATTCTGACATACAGCAAACATCTATTATGTGAATGAAGAATCAGAGATCTTTAAGGAATTCATTTTGAACACTTGAGGGAATAAGCATTGAAACGGAATTTTTATATTTCTCTCTGGGACTGGTGAAATGTCAATTTGAATACAGAGGAAGAAAGATTGACATGGTTGACAAGATCTCCTGGAATTACCTTTGCAGAGCTGAAGTTTTCCAGAAAACGTTGGATGGCTGAAGTCCTGACTTGCTCTCAGGGATTTCAGTAGGTCTTACTTTTTAATAGGAAAGAATTAAAAGCTCATGGAAAATTTATCATTAGGACCCCTCCAGACCTATGGAATATAAATTTTGCAATTTTAACTTTAACAGTGTTTTTTGCTTGCACTCGAAGGATTATAGAAATGATCTTATTTCTAAATAGTTCCCATCCTAGGCATGACCATTTGGAGTAATTAGTGCTGCATATTCTGGTTGTATATCCTCAAATAACCTGACAAAAACAAAAGAAAATAAACATATGGCAATTCAGAGTCTGTACAATATTTAAAAATAGCAGAAACAGGATTGAAAGAGACTACAGGTGTTGAAGATAGAATGTTGATCTGTGACACTCGCTGCTATGTGAAAGAAATAATAAGGTTGCATTTTATTTTATTATTAAAGCAGAACCTAGTCTATATAGAACTTGAATATTTGATGCAAATACAATTAATTATTGCACATTCTTAGTTGTATACATTAAGAATGAGATATATTAAACATGAAATTTCCTTCTAGTTTAAGAATACAGTGACATGCACAACAGAAGAGAGGTTTTGAGGTCAAGTCTGTCATTTCGTGTAATGTGACTTTCTTAAAGATCAGATGCTAATGCAGTTCAGTGATGAGAAAATATCGGATAATGTACATTCAGACAGTAAGTTAACACTTCAAGAACCAATTTGGCTTCTTTTGAAATATTAGAACTATCTACACTTTGATTAAGGAGTTAAAAACAAGATAGCACTTCCTAGATTACTGGTGCTAAGATGATAGTTCAAAATTAAAGCAACGCTTTAAAAACTAAACGGAAAGTGGCCAAAAAGAAATTATTTGACAGATATATCTGCAATTACATTCTGAGGAATTGTAGACAAACATTGATGCTGTATGAGCAAACACATATTATTTTAATAGATTTAATAAATAAGAAATTCGCTGGAATAACAGCAGGAATCAGTTTCAATGGAGTAGAGAGCATGAACTTTCAGCAAAATTGACAAACAAATGACCATACTGCAGATGCATATATAATAAGTTGGTAAATTTAAGAGGATAAACAGAGAAAAATAAAACAGCTTTTTTCTTAAAAATATTTAGGAAATTATGATCAAATAGTGGATTTGCTAAGAGGAGTAGGTATGAGATGCTGTACCCAAGAAAAATATTGACAATTTAGAAGGATTTTTTTCCCATAAACCAGAGATTGGCAGACTTTTTCTGTAAAAGGCCAGATAGTAAATAATTTGTAGGCTTGGCAGCCAACATATAGTCTCTGCCTCACACAAAATTTTTTTTTTTAACAACCTTAAATATTTTTAAATTTTTCTTAGCTAGGGGTGGAGCATACAAAGATGAAGTGCCAGATTTGACCATAGGGCTGTAGTTTGCCTACTATTGATTAGTATCTCCGAAATAAAGATGTCCACAAACTACACAGGGGGAGCAGCAGATGAGACGGGATAAATGAACACTCCTAATAAGATAATGAGCCCAAAAGAACAGAAAAGTCAATCACCAGGTTCTAGAATATCACACATCTCTTAAAGAGGACTGAAATACCTGTAAATGAGAAACTTACCTGACTGAACTATCATATGGAATTGCAATCAATGCTGTGCATTCACTTTCACATTCTAGCTGATATGTTTGCTTCTAGGTCTTTATTCTTTCCTTCACCTCCTTGCCCATTTCTCTTTTACAGGTAAAAATGGTTTATGATTTTTAACGGAGGTGAGTTCTTTCCTCCTAACATATTTAAGATAATAGATGAAGGAAAAAACATTCATAAGGAATTGGTAGTTATGATGTGTTTTTTATTTGTTATTTTCCATAGAGAATTATTTGACATGGCTTAAATTGAATATAGCAAAAACGTCTACCCTAACTTGCAATTAGAAGATTGCTTTACATTGAGCTATTTCAACAAACCTAGAATCATCTACATTACATCCGTGGAAAAGAAGGTAAAGGCCTTAATTGCTTTTAGCATTTCCACCCCACAAATCAGATGAAAGTTTTTAAAGAGCATGAAAGAACATATTTTTGTGGCGTTCTGAAATATTCTTATTTGGAATGCTAATTATAATCAGTGCACACATTACAGTGTTTCATCTGGAGAGTAATATATTTCATTTTTGACCTTATAGCCTTCTATGATGTCCTTATGTAGATTCACATTGTAATGACAAAGGAGGCCAGAAGAGAAGTCTGTTGATGGATCTTGAGAGCTTCCTGTGGATTCACATCATAATACTTTTTGATTACTCTGGGTGAGACATTTTATGCAAGATGCTCCACTTAAATAGATGTAATTCTAATCCTTAAATGTTTGCAGTTTCCGAACAAAGAAGGAAAAAAAAGAAAGGAGATGACATTTAAGAAGTAAAAAAGAGAATTAAATTATAATTTACAGACGAAAAGGTGAAGCAAAAGAAAGAAGTGAAGAGTAAGATGGATTTCAGAATGTATAAAATAAACATTAACAGTGTAAAAGTAATATAAACTGGCAAGCAAAGGCACAAGAAACAAAGTATGGACAAAAGCAATTTAAAATTTTCCACTTGCTTAAAGACTGTGAGCAAATCATTTATTTTATAATTTCTTTTGATTTGAGAGTAGTGACAACAGTTGAATTGAACCTATATGTTCAACAAATATACTTGGGTATTTTTGATATTTTAGCAACTTTTGTATCGCACTGACATTACCAATTTCATAGAATATAATAGGTCCATCTAGAACTGGCCTCATCAATATGGTAGCCACTAGCTACATGTGACTACTGAGAGCCTTAAATGTGGCTAGTGCAACTAAGGAACTGAAATTTGAATTGAATTGAATTAATTTTAATTTAAAGTTAAAAATTGAAGCATTGTATAATACTTTTGCATTACACATAATATTGCTGTTTTGGTAGGATGACATTTCACTTCAACCATTGCATTGTGTAAGATAGTATTGTTGTACTGTAGTGCCCATGTGGAACGCACACATTGCTTCTAGTATTACAAATAAACATATCACCACTCTAGTTGGTGTCAACAAATTAAGTCAATTGTTTTTTGATGCACAAATATAACACTGTAATGTGTTTTTTAAATATTTTATAAGACAGCATGAGGTACAGCAGTATCTGTGTAAATTGTAATTGATAATTAAGTGGAAAGATTGATTATCTTAATTATAAATAATTTTCCAAATTGAAAAACAGTATAAACAAACTTTAAAATTTAAAACAAAGGCATAGTACTAATGCAGACAGACTGGAGCTTATACTACAACTACTGTAACGATGAAAAACAAAAAGATTAGAAGAAGATTTGCTGCAAATTTCGTGATTAGTGGCAATTGCAATTTGCTATGGCAGAACAAAATGAAAAAGCTATCTGTTTGTTGGATAAAATAATATTAAAAATAATAAGGTGTACAATAGCAATAGACATTTTTGGCAAAAAAGGTAAATTTCTTGAGATGTTTCCTCTCAACAGCAAAGAAATTGATAAAATTAATAATCTGAATTCAAAATTAAATATCCAAAAAGAAATTTTTAATGATTGTAACAGGATCTGAGCTTGGATTTTTGGTCAGCTATAAAATAGATGATACTTAAGTAAAAAGAAAATCGTTTTTAGAGTAATTATTTAAGAAATTATTACTTCAGTCATGATTAATTTTAAAGAAAATTTGAAAAGATTAAAAAGATATCCTACAAAAGGCTTTTAAAAAACTTAATTAAGCCACCAAGCAGTTGCCTGTAGGACAGAAGACCTTTTTTTTTTATAAAGAATATCAAAGATCAATTGATACAAAATTTAATAAATTGTAATTACTTTTCTTTAGCCTTAGAAAAGTCATGTTTTGTCTCAAAGGGCTTCCAAATATCAATGAGGCCTATCAATGGAACTCATGGATTAGATATTTTTGAAATTTTTATATCTGCCAAAAGAAGATTTCAGTGAGATAGGAAAAAAATAGTTTCTATCATGACACAATAAATCCCATCATATTAGGTCAAACATCCAGGTTTAGTGGAATTTTAAAACAAGAGACTGAGATCTTCCTTATTGCTTTATTCTACTGCTTAATGTATATGGAAAATATTTGTGCTGACTAAACGGAAGCAGACTCTATGAAAATCGTCATGGGTTTAGTGGTTAAAATTGTTCTACATATATGTGCAAGTGTTATGAATCATCACCAGTTTATGGAACTGTTGAAAGAAATAAAAGATAATGATGATGTGTACTTTGGCAAGATGCTCCAAATTAGTGTTACCCAATAGAAATAAAATTTCCACTGTTAGAATAGTGGAAGAGTTTTACAAAGATTCAGCATATTGTTAACTCCAATTCAAGATTTTCTTGAAACAAAAAGAATGCTAAATATTCAACGAAAGGCAATTTTAAAATGACAGTGTGATTTACATTTCTCACCAATATCAAATGAATATGAATGTGCTAAATTTGAAGCCTCATGTAAAGGAAGAGCTTTGTGTTACCTAGCTAGATAGATATGCCAATTTATATTGAAATCTGAACTTTTCATATGGTAATAGCAATTTTATGTAATTTTCTGACATGAATCAATAGCAAAGGATTTTCATTGTGACCAATAGCATTATATAAATTGTATGCAAATTACAAGAAAAATTAGAATATTCTATTGATATTAGTAAATTCAAAGTTGTTTTCAGATTGTACAATATTCCTTTGAATCAAACATTAATAAAACAAATTCACACAAGAATGAATGTATTTATTAATTGAATAAGTGTAATTTTAAAATTGATGTTTTTGCTTCAAAACAAAATCAATTATTTTTTAAAAAATAAACCAACATTGTCAAATAAATGTAAATATTAAACGAAAATTATTTTTGATAATTAATTCTTTATTGGAAAACTGTATATTTGGAAAAACTTGGATGTCTAGTTTTATATATTCAGCTGTAAATTTCATGAAATCTAAATAGAGGTAAAGTATTTCTAATGAATATTTAGCATCTAAATTGAGATGTGCTATAAGTATAAAACACACATTTATTTCAAAGATGGTACAAAAAAAGAATGTAAAATGTCTCATGAATACTTTTATATTGATTCATATTGAAATGATAACATTTTGGATATATTGAGTTACATAGCATATGCTAAAATTAATTTCATTTGTTTCTTTTTACTTTTATATAAAGTGACTATAAAGTTTCAAATTACATGTGACTCACATTTTATTTCTATTGGGTAACACTAATTTGGAGCATCTAAGAAAATCAGTGAAAACCTAGGCCGCTGTCTTTGTCACAGCATTGCACAAAGGTCAATAACAGGAACAAAAACTCAAACTGTTTTTCCTCAGTATTTCAGCATTGATATTTGCTTATAGAGCATTGAAGGTATACGTTCATGAGTGTGTATATTTATTTGTTTGTTTTGTTTAACTGACAGTGAGCAAAATAAAAGTTTTAAAATCAGGGTTTAAACCTTGGCTTTTTCACTTAAAACTGTTCTACACTGAAAACGTTACTTCTCTGAGTAGCATTGTGGAATTAACAATATCTACCCTCTAGGGTAACTTCCACAACTACCAAGGGGGAAAAATTAAGAATATGTAGTGCTAAACGTTAAATTTCTCTATAAGATACATAGAAATTTTTAACGTAAAATCCAATTTCCTGCCTGAATAGATATATTCCTCACAAACCCTCTGCTGGCCTAGGCTGTGTGACGTTTAATTAAATGTTATCTCTATCTTTATCAGCAAAGGAAAATCAAGTCATATATTTTGAACAACAAAATCAAATATAGAGGGCCAGCCTGGTGGCCTAGTGCTCCGTTTCAGCAGCCCAGGGTTCAGAGGTTCGGATCCCAGGCATGGACAGACGCAAGCTTGTCAAGCCATGCTGTGGTGGCATTCCATATAAAGTAGAGGAAGATAGGCATGGATGTTAGCCAAAGGCCAATCTTCCTCAGCAAAAAGAGGATTGGCAACAGATGTTAGCTAGTCTTTCTCACCAAAAAAAAAAAAAAAAAAAAATCAAATGTAGAAACAAAATATGCTTAATAATAATTCATTTTATTCATGGGTTTCAGAAGAAAAAAATCCTAAAATATGCTATTAAAAGAAATATTTAAGAAAAATCCCCAAGTACTTAGAAATTATACAACATACTTCTGAATAACATTTGGGTCAAAGAAGAAATGTTGAGAAATTTAAAAATATTTTGAACTAAATGAAAATAAAAAGCCAACTTGTCAAAATTTGTGGGATGCAGCAAAAGCAGTACATAGAGGGAAATATATGGCATTGAATGCATACATTAGAAAAGAAGAAAGATCTACAATCAATAATCTAAGCTTCTACCTTAGAGAACTCAAAAAAGAAAAGCAAATTAAATACAAAATAAGCAAAAGAAAAGAAAAATTAGAGCAGACATTAATGAAATTAAAAATAGGAAATCAATAAAAAGGGAATCAATGAAACCAAAGCTGCTTCTTTGAAAAGATTTCTAAAATCAATAAGTATCTAGCCAGGCTAATGAAAATAAAAAAGAGATGACACAAACTACTAATATCAGAAATGAAAGAGGAGATATTACTACAGATCCTGTGGACGTCAAAAGGATTATAAAAGAATATTTTTTTTTTAAATTTTTTGTTTATTGCAGTAACGTTGGTTTATAACATTGTAAAAATTTCAGGTGTACATCATTGTACTTCTGTTTCTGCATAGATTACATCATGGTCACCACCAAAATACTAATTACAACCCATCACCACACACATGTACCGAATTATCCCTTTCACCCTCCTCCCTCCCCCCTTCGCCTCTGGTAACCACCAATTCAATCTCTGGTCCTATGTGTTTGTTTATTGTTGTTATTATCTACTACTTAATGAAGGAAATCATACGGTATTTGACCTTCTCCCTCTGACTTATTTCACTTTGCATTATACCCTCAATGTCCATCCATGTTGTCACAAATGGTTGGATTTCATCGTTTCTTATGGCTGAGTAGTATTCCATTGTGTATATATACACCACATCTTCTTTATCCATTCGTCCCTTGATGGGCACTTAGGTTGCTTCCAAGTCTTGGCTATTGTGAATAACGCTGCAATGAACACAGGGGTGCATGTACCTTTGCAAATTGGTGTTTTCAAGTTCTTTGGATAAATACCCAGCAGTGGAATAGCTGGATCATATGGTAGTTCTAGCCTTGATTTTTTTGAGGAATCTCCATACTGTTTTCCATAGTGGCTGCACCAGTTTGCACTTCCACCAGCAGTGTATGAATGTTCCCTTCTCTCCACATCCTCTCCAACACATGTTGTTTCCTGTCTTGTTAATTATAGCCATTCTGACAGGCGTGAGGTGATATCTCATTGTAGTTTTGATTTGCATTTCCCTGATAGTTAGTGATTTTGAACATCTTTTCATGTGTCTGTTGGCCATCTGTATATCTTCTTTGGAGAAATGTCTGTTCAGGTCTTTTGCCCATTTTTTTAATTGGGTTGGTAGTTTTTTTGTTGTTGAGATGCATGAGTTCTTTATATATTTTGGAGATTAAGCCCTTATCAGAAGTATGGTTTGCAAATATCTTCTCCCAATTGTTAGGTTGTCTTTTCGTTTTGTTGATGGTTTCCTTTGCTGTGCAGAAGCTTTTTAGTTTGATGTGGTCCCAATTGTTTATTTTTTCTAGTGTTTCTCTTGCCCGGTCAGACGTGGTGCTTGAAAAGATGTTGCTAAGACCGATGTCGAAGAGCGTACTGCCTATGTTTTCTTCTAGAAGTTTCACAGTTTCAGGTCTTACGTTCAAGTCTTTAATCAATTTGGACTTAATTTTTGTGTATGGTGTAAGGTAAGGGTCTACTTTCATTTTTTTGCATGTGGCTATTCAGTTTTCCCAACACCATCTATTGAAGAGACTTTCTTTTCCCCATTGTATGTTCTTGGCTCCTTTGTCAAAGATTAGCTGTCCATAGATGTGTGGGTTTATTTCTGGGCTTTCGATTCTATTCCATTGATCTGTGTGTCTGTTTTTGTGCCAGTACCATGCTGTTTTGGTTACTATAGCTTTGTAGTATATTTTGAAATCAGGGAGTGTGATACCTCCAGGTTTGTTCTTTTTTCTCAGGATTCCTTTAGCTATTCGGGGTCTTTTGTTGTTCCATATAAATTTTAGGATTCTTTGTTCTATTTCTGTGAAAAGTGTTGTTGGAACTTTGATAGGGATTGCATTGAATCTATAGATGGCTTTAGGAAGTATGGACATCTTAACTATGTTAATTCTTCCAATCCAAGAGCACGGAATATCTTTCCATTTCTTTGTGTCTTCTTCAATTTCTTTCAGAAATGTTTTATAGTTTTCGGTGTACAGATCTTTCACCTCTTTGGTTAAGTTTATTCCTAGGTATTTTATTCTTTTTGTTGCAATTGTAAATGGGATGGTATTCTTAATTTCTCTTTCTGCTACTTCGTTGTTAGTGTACAGAAATGCAACTGATTTTTGTATGTTGATTGTGTATCCTGCAACTTTACCATATTCGTTTATTACTTCTAAAAGTTTTCTGGTGAATTCTTTAGGGTTTTCTATATATAAAATCATGTCATCTGCAAATAGTGACAGTTTCACTTCTTCCTTTCCAGTTTGGATCCCTTTTATTTCTTTCTCTTGCCTGATTGCTCTGGCTAGGACTTCCAGTACTATGTTAAATAGGAGTGGTGACAGTGGGCATCCTTGTCTGGTTCCTGTTCTTAGAGGGATGGCTTTCAGTTTTTCACCATTGAGGATGATATTAGCTGTGGGTTTCTCATATGCGGTCTTTATTATGTTGAGGTACTTTCCTTCTATCCCCATTTTATTCAGAGTTTTTATCATAAATGGATGCTGTATCTTGTCAAATGCTTTCTCTGCATCTATTGAGATGATCATGTGATTTTTATTCTTCATTTTATTAATGTGGTGTATTACATTGATTGATTTGCGAATGTTAAACCATCCCTGCATCCCTGGAATAAATCCCACTTGATCATGATGTATAATCTTTTTAACGTATTGTTGTATGCGATTTGCTAGTATTTTGTTGAGGATTTTTGCATCGATGTTCATCAGTGATATTGGCCTATAATTTTCTTTTTTTGTGTTGTCCTTGTCTGGTTTGGGTATCAGGGTAATGTCAGCTTCGTAGAATGAGTTAGGGAGCTTCCCCCCCTCCTCAATTTTTTGGAAGAGTTTGAGAAGGATAGGCATTAATTCTTCTTTGAATGTTTGGTAGAATTCACCAGGGAAGCCGTCTGGTCCTGGACTTTTACTTTTGGGTAGGTTTGTGATTACTGTTTTGATCTCCTTACTGATGATTGGTCTATTCAAATTCTCTACTTCTATAAAAGAATATTATGAACAACTCTGCTTACCGATTTGACAACATAGATGAGATAGACTAATTCCCTGAAAGATACAATCTGCCAAAGAAACAGAAGACAACCTGAATAGTCCTAAATCTGTTAAAGAAATTGAATCAATAATTAACCTTAGTGTAAATAAATCTGCTCCAAAAAATAAAATGTATTTAAAAGGAAAATATAAAAGAATTAGTTTTGAAAATCCAGATTGATTCAGTTCACCAAATTAAACCAGAAATTTTTTTACCATATTTCATGCTGCCTGTTAACAGAGGCTAAAGGTATAAGTTCACATAGAATGTACGTAAGATGGTCTGGTGGAAGGTCAGAGGCAAAATAAAATTCTTAGATTGGAAATAGAAAACAAAAGAAATGCTTTTTGTAAATGTTTTAGTCGTTTTCAGTGTAAATGCATCTAATTTTCACAAAAGATTTCAGTTGTTTCCAAAGAAATATCTAAATTAAGCTTTTTATTTTGCATTAACCAAAAGACTGATGGAAAAATCAAACAAACAGGGGCCAGCCCAGTGGCGTAGTGTTTAAGTTCATGAACTCCACTTACGGAGCCTGGGGTATGCAGGTTCGCGTCGTGGGCGCGGACCTCCACATCATACATCAAGCCATGCTGTAGTGATATCCCACATACAAAATAGAGGAAGATTGGCACAGATGTTAGCTCAGGGCCAATCTTCCTCACCAAAAAATCAAACAAATTGGATCTTGCATCCTGCTGTGTGGCAGTGGAGAATTACAAATGTAACCAAAATCCCTTAGGGATTTCATTTGCATAAGGACATTGACACACCTGATTAGCAACTGTCTAAATTTCCAAACTTGAGATAATTCTTTTCCTCTTGACAAAAGGTGTTTAATATTTAAAAAGAATAATTTGTCGCTTATCACCAAACTCTCAAATGATAGTTCTACACTCTGGCTGGGAAACTGGCTGAAGACTGAAGAAGTATGTTGGCAGCTTTGTGAAGCTTCCTGAACTTTCAACTTTTGCAGCAATATTTTATGCTTGGGGATCACACGAATGTGTTTATAAAAATTTACTCTCCCTGACTGTTTGCTAATAATGCTTTTATACAATTTGAAGGAAGTAGAATACACCAGAAAAATTTTGTTTTAATGTCTTATGGCATTATATAAATAATATATATATATATTCTTTTATATATATATGAAAGAATACTGTGAGTATATATGTGTATGTGTCTTAAAATACGGCCATTAATTATTTCAGTGCTTGGTAGTAGATGAAATTTATTGTTACTGTTTGTGTTTTCTTTCCATTTTAAATAAAATTTAGATGGAAAAGGAATTAAAGTTCACAAGCAACTCCATTACTGATTTTCATAAGTTTAGTAAACATTGTATATATTAACCCACTCATACACATATGCATAATTAGTAAGTATTTACAATATGCAGTATAACTATTGAAAACATTCCAAAGACTTATACATTTGGATGTAGTTATATTTACAAAATGTAGCTAATATTAAAAAATTTTCTGAATATATCTTAAAAATTAGAAACTTCTCTCCAAAACTTTCAATAATAATAACACTAATGTTCTTGTTTTTTTTTTTTTGATTCTGGGGGAAAACTGGCTTTATTTATGTTTGACCAACAGAGTTTTACTTTCACCTTTAGAGTTGCCAGCAGTGAGAAATAGCATTTAGTCTTGGTTCACAGTGTGCCTAGAAATCAGTAGGTTTGTTCACTAATAACATCAAAGAAAATTCCAAATCAATGCAAATCTCTAGGGCACAAAGTCAGGGTTATATCCTGTGGATTCCAAATTCACTGCTCTTCTTTCAGGAGTCTTGAATAGCGAGCACAATTGAACACATCACCTGTGCTACAACCCACCTGTGTTCTGATCTGTCAGCCAATCTTAGCTTTAAGACCAAGCATTAGCAGGGACGTTTGCTCGTACAATAGGTGAGCTGATTGTTTGTATCTACATTATAGGAGCATCACAGAGACTAGCGTATCACTTTCACTGCCTTTACACAAGGCATTCATGTTAGTGGGACCCAGCAATATGGAGCAATGAGGAGTAATTTGGGGTCAAACAGAAGCTTGGAACTTGGGTTCCAGTCCTCACTGTGCCAATTCTGTTTGACCTTGACCAATTATTCATCGGCTGTTGTGAGGATCAAATGAGGTACTGTGTGAGTAGCGATTTTAAAAATATTAATTTCTATAGTAAGTATGAACGTTCATTTCTTTGTAGACTTTAAAGTCAGCTTGCAGTCATCGTGTCCCTAAAGTTGTTTAGAAGGCTATATAAAAAGAAAGAACCCCTTTGGTGACGATTGAGTTAAATTTTAACAAACTCTTTTACAGACAGGGACCTATTAGGCAAATTGTGCTCTCCTATTGGCCTATATAAAAATGAGATATATTGTGTATGTGTTTATATACATATATATGTATTTCTTAAGTATACATACTATAAATGTGTGTGTATATATGTACACACATATATACATGTATACACACCTATATACATATATATACACACACACATACACTAAATAGGGAAGAGCATACTATTTCAATACAGTCATGCATCACTTAACTGTGGGGATACATTCTGAGAAATGCGTCATTAGGCGATTTCATCATTGTGAAAACATCATAGAGTGTACTTACACAAACCTAGATGGTATAGCCTCCTATGTACCTAGACTACATGGCACTAATCTTTTGGAAAACTTCACGCTTCTTTTCAGCTGCACCCTTCAGCTAAATATTTTGTTTGTCTGTTGCGTTTTTAATTGCTAAATATGGTCTTGGCTTTCGTGGAACAGAGATGGTGATATAGTTCAAAGAACTTTTGATAGTTTCCTTCCTGCACTCTGCTGATTGAGAAGTAGGAGGCAAAGAAGGCTTGCTCATTTCCTTCATTGAGGGAAGAAATAAATCATACTACACCTCATTTTATGGTGCAAAAACTACATAATGGCATCATGTTTTCAGCATCGTATTAAACCTAACATAACTGTGCAAGTATGTAGCTCTCTAGCAAAGGCGAAGTTTTTTTAAATTCTTTACTCATCTTGGGGAAGCTATTCAATATTATGCAGCACAAATCATGATAATAGATTAGAGAAACAGAGTATTGCTTAGTAGTGTTTTTAGTGCAATACAAACAGTAAAGACAAATAATAACCCAAATAAATATTTGTGGCCATTAGACTGCTTATGGCTCAAAGAATAAATTATGCTAACAGCGTGAATTTGCATCATGAAACCAAATTATTTTTAAAATGTACAAAGATGTTGAAAATAAGCATAATCTAGAGCAAGATTTTTCATTTGAAAGGATAATCACAAATTTATGTGACCTAAACAATATGTATATTTTGAAGTATATTATATCTTCTCCCATAACACATTTGTCTGACAAGTTATTTCTTGCACCATAAGGAAACACCACAGAAAATTCAGTAAGAATTTATATATTAAAGTATGTAGGATTTCTGTCATACCTTCATCTGATTCATTTAGTTTTTCTCAGTTTTCTCTCCTTGCATCACTCAGAACATTTATTTCCTTAAAATACCATAAATCTTCAAGTCTTAAAATGTAGAATTCCCCTTTATGTTATTCTTCTGCTAATTTCACGTTAAAAAATTCATGACTTTCCTCATATAAACCATATTTTTTTTTCTTTACAAATCCTGCTTTCCATGTCTCCTCTAATCCTAAATTCCTCAGTGACAATAACAAACTTGCTGAAAAAAAATTCCCCAGTCTAAGTTGTGTGTAACATCAATGTTGGGATGTCAGTTTAATTGTCTTGTAAAAATATGTGAAAATAAAATATGAGTTTTAATGGACTCACAAAATGTGAGTTTGCAATGCGAATTTGCAATGGACAAACTTGAGGTCTCAAGTCAGAAAACTCCAGTATTCTTTGCCTCCATTAGACTACTAGAAAAAAAATTAACACAAAGTTGGAAATGAATGTTCAGTACAGATTAAGTCAAGTTTCCTAATAAACTGGAATAGTTATTTGCCAGGAAGAATGTGAGGACTCTGAGTCTGCTGCTCTCTTGGGAGCACAAGCCTTTTTATTAACCTTAGAAATGTGATAGCACTTTTAGATAATAAAAGGTCATCCTGGACCTTGTATTGTTCCTGTACCTTGAACTTTTTCCTTTGCTTTCCCTGTGGAGGTGTAGCACAGACAATAGCTGCACCCAGTCATCCTTCAGCAAAATTTGTCCTTTGCTCTGTTTGCAGGGTGAGCTTTGAGGGAAAAATTAAATGTGCCTTTGTTTTACCCATTAATTTTTACTATTGCTTGAAATTTAAATTTCTAATAACAATTTGAAATATCTCTGCTAGATAGCGCAAAAAGAACAGAAAAATATATACATGCATACAGATAGTTAGATAATCTCTATCTCCATCCATATTTATATCTGTATCCTTCATTTAAAGAAGGGAAAGCATGAGTAAATTAGGATAAATATTGAATTTGACCTGTGTTGGCTAACTTTCCTCCCTATAACCAGACAGGCTCTTAGATTCAGAATCAAGAGAAATTGTTTTTTAGGTCATCAGTTTTGTAACGCAGAACATTATGTTAGCAAATAATACTAATAAAGATAAAATCCATGTGGTCTAGCACACGTCACCAAAGAACATAATTTGAATTTATCCTGTAACATGAACCTCGAATTTTCTAACTTTGTTCAATTAAATTTGCAAACCTAATGTTGCATTAACTTTTACTTAAGCTAATTCTCACCTCTTTTTCCCATTTGTATTTAAAAGACCTCTTAGTGTTGAAATTCTATCTCTATTTAAGAAAATCTCTTCCAATAAAACTACTCCCTTGAATTGGATTATCTGCCATACAGTACTTTATTTTCTCTTCCTAAATATTTGATAAACATTTTCTGGAACCAATTAATGCATTGATCACTTCAATGTTTATTAAAACCCTCTTAATGACTTTTAAAGAAGAAACATGGTTGTATTTACAAACATTATTTAGTACATTAATCTAGGACATCATGCAGAGAGAAAAAGACATTGAAGGCATAATTCATTGGTTGTATAAAACAGTTTCGTTAGCAGCTTGGTGAAATATTCTCAGAATGCTGTTATAAATATAATAACAATTTTCTGGTAGAGAAGTCAAGACAGCTTAGGGAATTGGTAAGGAGTTATGGGTGAAATTCTCAAAGGGTGCTATAGAGGCCCCAAGAAAGGGCTTAAATGCACTGGACCGAGGTAAGCAGCTGCAATTGATTTAGCAAGTAATAATGCAGAACACAGGGAGAAAAGAACAGAGGAACACGTAACACTTCTGTCCTGGCTTCTGTATTTTTCTGAAGGCCAAGGATGTAGTTCTGCCCAACTTTTGAGATTTTTTTTTTTAAGTATCATTTTACTTTTTTGCTACTGCAGGTGTGTCAGTTTTATAACAACCATTTGATTTCTGCTCTCTTAGAAGGGCCTGAGACTGTCTTGTTTAAATGGAAACTCAAACTTGCCTTTCCCTTTCTCTGCCACACATCAAGAAATGATTTTCATCATCTGCTTCACATTCTCAAGGATGAGGGTACTCAAGTCAACCGTTTTGTTCAGTAGCTTCTGCATGGATCTTGATGGTGACAGGACTAGAAGGAAGTCATGATACGTGGTGTATTAACGCTCTTACCTTTGCTCTTGGAGACAGTTATAACTGGTGTATCCGACAACACGTAGCTTTGATTTAGAGCCCCAAATATTAAGAATGATTTCATGCAGTCATTTAAGCAGAACCTTCCTTGGCTGCCTGAAACTCAGCAGGATTGTTTCAGGGGCTGGAGAGTCACAGTTCTTTGGGTTCAGACAGCTATGGCGACCTCTTCAAAGGCCTCACAAAGAATAGGCTGTCACACCTTGTCAGGTGGTCTGTGCTTTCAGGGCTTTGTCCTTTTAAAAGATTTAAAGTGTTCTCATTGCTGTAGAATTTTTTCACTCACATCTTCCGGGTTTGATTTCCATTTTTTCTCTCTATAGAGCCTTTCCTCCATCCACACAGAATTTGTTACTGTTTATAGACCAGCCCCTGCAGTATTTTACTGAGACACCACCATTCATACTATCTCCTCAGATAAGAACCATTCCATCCCCGTATCCACTCAACCCTCCATCACAGCCCATCGAAATCTTGCTTATCATTCAAAGTTCAACCCATATGCCATCTTAAAAAAAAAACCTATTAGGAACGTACAAATAATTCTAATTGTATTACTTGTTACATATGTTTGATTTCTTTTTTTACATGTATCAATTGAAAGAGACAATGTATCACAGTGGTTAAGTTGGAACATGGAGTCCAATTACATGCACTCAAATCTGGGCTGATAAACTTATAATAGCCATATGATCTTGAACAAGTGATTTAATTCTTACACTTCAGTTTCCTCTTCTGTAAAATTAGAATAATAGTACCTACAACAGAGGATTTTTAAGATGATCAAATTGAAATAATATGCATAGGTATCTAGAGGCATATTTGGCATAATCTAAGTGCTCTATAATGTTAGAAATCACCAAAAGTGTTATTGGAACTTACAGACTTGGATGTACTGAGTACTTGTATATAATTTACTTGTCAATCATACAAAGCTCTAAGAAGGAAAGATTCTATTCTTAATTTTTGTATCTTCTACAACACTCAATG
This sequence comes from Ceratotherium simum simum, assembly GCF_057802395.1. Lineage (NCBI taxonomy): Eukaryota > Metazoa > Chordata > Mammalia > Perissodactyla > Rhinocerotidae > Ceratotherium > Ceratotherium simum. Next base: position 25,843,960 of record NC_141907.1, on the reverse strand, counting down.
TATTTTTTGTACTCACTGCTCCTTCAACAAATATTTGTTAAATTCAGTCCATTATGAAATGGGCTCAGGCTGTTTCCTTTTGAGCTCTTGGAGAGTAGAAACTATCTCTTCTTCTGTGTATTTCCCAATATGTTTTTACCATAGTCAATAAATGGTGTTTGAATGAATGACTAAAAGCCTTAACAAATGAAGAAATCTTGCTATCCAATATTTTTATGTGTTTATGTGCATGCCTTCTTGGTCCCAGCATATCTGTCTTGCAAAAATATAACACACAAATGCAAATATAATGGCATTCAATGTCAAAGTGGACTAGCATTTGGAAAGATAAATAAGGGGACATGTGTAAAGTCAAAGAAAATTCCTATTGACTCAATGGAATTCATGGGCTCTGAAGAAGGAGAGACTTGGAGAGATGCAAAATGGGAAAATTATAAATTGATATGCATTTTGTATTGTTTAGATTATTTGTAAAAATAATTTCAAAATTTCTTGGAGTCCTTCAATATTTTCAAATTGAGAAATTTAAAAATGAATTTGAGAATAGAAATAAACCAAGTTTCAGGCAACAAGAAGAAAAAAGTATACTTTAATAAGAAGTTAATGGTGACACCTGGTTGTGTGTGTGTGTGTGTGTGTTTATACGCATGATCACCATATTGTTAATATACAATGTATAAATATATAATATTGTATGTTACATAATAGGTTATGTAATATGTATATTTATATAACATATTTACATATATAATATGTTAAATTATTTGAGAGACATTTTAACCCTGCAAAGTCAGTTTAGTTCTATTGTTCTAATTTTACAGATAAGGAAATTATAGGCAAGGAGATAAAGTCAAGGTCTCAAGGTAGTAGGTGGCAACATAGAGTGTCAAAGCAGAGTTTGGGCTGCAATCAAAGCCCACAGTTTTCTACTACATTACATTTAGAAATGACTTATAGGAAGTACTTTGGCTCATAAGCATGATTTAAGTCAAGAAAATTTAGTGAACATATTGTCTATGCTACTCCAATTCATTTGAAGTAACCATTTTATAGCAGAGATTCAAATAATAGTGAAATATAGAAGTAGCAATAGTCTTTCCTTTGAGGGTAGAAAATACCACCCAAAAGGCTCTTTTCTCAGAATGAGGATTTGGGATTTGAAACCTCATAAATTGTACTACAAACTCTTTTATTGCTCAGATGTGTTAAAGGTTATTCTGTTTTGAGACCCTCTTAATAGCTTTACCTGTTCTTAGCAAGTAGTAATGATTACTGTTTAAGAATGCATTAACTACATGTACTGAATAATTATTGTGACTCAGAGGGAGCCTCTGCAACTAACATTTAACACATTGGCACAGTTTATTCTAGTATATACTTTAGCACTGTATTTGAACAGTTTATAAATTGAGAAAGCAAGAGAGAGGAGAGAGGGCAGAGAGTAGGCAAGGAGAAGGCCAAGGAGAAAAAGATGGGCAGGAAGAACGTGAGGACAAGCAGCGAAGAGTTAGGAGGTGGATGGGGTATGTGCAGGTGAAACAAAAGGGGAAGAGAGTGGGAAAAAGAGAGATGGGTAAGATTCTAAACCTCTTAACACCTTAAAGAGAACAAAATCTTTATGAGCATTTTTTAAAAGAATTTTGGGGTGGTGGATACACTCCTATTACCGGAAGTAATTAAAGCAAAAGCTGACATTTCCCACATCAGGAATGTTGTGATTATCAGAACAAGGTATGTTCTCTATGAATTCTGTCCTAGCCAGCTGTTAGTCAGCATACTTCTATGAGATAAGTTAGATTGGAGGAACAAAGGCCCTTTTAAGGTTACCTTGGTGATTGGGGTGTATTGTAAGGAAACATAAGGAAGGGTCTCAGTAGTTGTATAACACATTCTTTCAGAGAATGGGGAAAGAATCTGAGATACGAATCATGTTTTTAGGCATATGTGTGTGGCGATGGATTGTAATTAGTATTTGGGTGGTGAACATGAGAACATGATGTAATTCATGCAGAAATAGAAGTATAATGATGTACACCTGAAATTTATACAATGTTATAAACCAATGTTACTGCAATAAACAAAAAATTTAAAAAAAAAGAATCATGCTTTATATTGTACCCCCAGAGTCAGGAATTTTCCAGTCCCTTCTTTTGTCTCCTACCATATCTGCTTCTTCAAATTTTAATTTTTCTTTCCCTCTTTGTTTCTCTCTTGGATTCCTCATTGTTTACACTGCTTTCGCTTGCTGCCTTCTCTGTGGCGCCTCTCTTCTCTTCCTTCGGCATCTTTTAGTTTTGTGTCTTTCCCTATTTATCTGACACTCACACATTCCACTGCAAATCCCACAGAGCAGAGCATCCATATAAGGTAGGGTTTCCATGCCTGGGTATAAAGTCAAAGACTTAGCAATAAAATGATACTGAAGATAATTGTATCTTTTTTCTGATGACTGAAAAGATACTTCAGGGTCTTGAAGTACCCCAGAGTCATCTTTAAACATATTAATTATCTCTTCTATTATTTGTAATTTCTTTTTCATGAAAGTCAAGTGGGAAAATAAATTAGTGAGTTGAGCTTTCGAGTAACTCAGAATCCAGATAAATGAAAATGTATTGTAATTGTGTGTATTAATTGAAGAAAGAGTCATTTCTCAGATGTAAGATTAGGGTAAATGACCTGTAACTTCCTGTCTAATTCCAATTCTAAGACCTCAATGATCTACACAGATACAGTTAAGAGTTTCTCGCCACTTTGATGATTGCTTTCCTACAGTCACATTTAAAACCTGGATTCTCTTTCCACTATTAAATATCTGGGTTAAACAAGAACTTGTAAAATGATTCCGATATTTTTTTATCCATATAATAGTAAATCTGAAGGATTTTCTTTAATCTCTGGTGAGTCCTTGAAGACTCTATAAATCCAAGAGAATTTCAAACTATTACACATACCATAGGTGTTTTTTGGATTTGAGGGCAGATTTTTATCCTTTTGAGGAATGTTGTCTGGCTAGTTGTTAATATCAAATGCATTATACAGAAAATAGAAATAATTCACCATCTCGTGTAATTTCAGAACTAATGTATTTACATGATTTGGTCACTTATTCAGTCTTTTAAAAAAATTATTATCTAAGATGTACTGGACACTGTTCTAGGCTCTCAAGATACAGTAGAGAACAAACAGAAAAATCCCTGTCTTTAAGGAGTTTATATTTTGGTTACCTTTATGATATTCTGGAAAGTCTTTAAATAAGTAAATATTTCATTTTAGACCATTATTTTTCAGAAGTTCTTTTATGTTTTGTGCTTTTGTTTGTTTTGTTTTTCACATTTTGAGTCAAGTATCATGGGAGCTATGTGGATTGCTCACTGGAAACAAGATTGCAGTAATTCACCTACTTCATAAAAACTACTCAATGTTGAACCCTTTAAACCTGTAAGTAAACCCAAAGCTGGACAAAATAGCAATATATAGAATTTTATGCTGTTTTCAAATTTAATATTTACTCACAGGTTAGAATGAGTAGTGTAGAAAGATCTTTCCATAGAAATTTTCAGATTAATTGAAAGATTATAGATAGCTGATAAGCAGTGAAACTACAACAAATAAACAATTTCTCACTGGCCAATATGAAGGAAAATAAAACCTTTTTGCCTTCTCTCTGGAATAAACTAAATACATAACAAGTGTTTGTAGCTTTGTTGTAATTGATTTCACTTGAGAGCAAAGACCTTTATAACTCACTTGTGGCTTTGGTTTTGGCTGAATTAAAGGTTTTCCCATTAATTGGTAGAGCACTTGATAGTCTACCAATGACCAGTCCCTCTAACGCGTGCACATTCACTGATGACCCTGCTGTGGTTAAACTGTAGTTATCCTGGCCACATAGTAACCGTTGAAGAATTGTGCCTTTTTCTTAACGAAACTAAAACACATGTAATTAGATTTTTCTAAAGCACCTCATCTTTTATCAAGTGGTAATACACGTAATAAACTATGCATAAACTCTACTACCAGTAACATAGCTGCTATTTATTTTGGGTCAGGCCAAGACAAAAGTGCACTACAGGTTTAATGTTAAGCAATAGGTCTTTTTCATAAATAATGACAGAAAATATTTTCCAAAGGCAAAGTTAAGAGAGTGCCTCTCCTTTCATCTTTGTACATTATTATTAAGCCCAGGCAACTCAGACTTAAAAATTGACTTGAATTTATTCCTGTGGTGACATCAACGTGATTTTTAGCATTTTTTTTTAGATAAGGGTTCACTTTCTTTTGTCACCTCACAGTATATCTATTCCCTAGCAAATTATATAAAATGTCTTCACTCAAGAATGCAATAAATTAAGCATGGTAATTCCCAGTGTAGTTTTGGAGAAATTAAGAAAAAAACAGAGGTTTTTGAAAATATATACAATTATGTTTTTATATCACTATTAATAAATCATGTTTTGCATGACCTAGCGTTCTGACAGACTGATGAATAAGATTAATCAGCATGAAGATAATGACCACAGTCAATCAACATTTTGTTTCCAGTGGCTTTTCAAACTTGTATCAGTTCCCCAGTTTGAACAGATGCTTGTGATTTTTGTTAATTATTCTGCATTCACAAAACTCACACTCCTACACATGGTTTGGATGAATTCAGAGTTTTATTTTAAATAATGCCAAATAAAAAAATTAATTATTAGCAATAATTGCCAAATCATTACCACATAAAGGCCAAGATAACTCAGTCTAGTCAACTGAAATTTTCCTTGTCCCACCTGTAATTGATGTGTAACCATTTTATTGATAGAATAGCCCTAACCTAAAGAATGTTTCTTTTATAATATTTGGATTTGGATTTTCTTGGGACTCAAATAAAGAGGATCTTGAAAAATTTAAAGATAAATATTCCCTGAATTGTAAATCAAAGCTACACTTGTTTTATATGGGATTTTTTTCCCCAGTCTGAGAATGTTAGGCTTGGAACTTGAGTCTCTGGAGGTAACATATTCAAATGTGCTGTCTTGTAGAAGCTTTACTGTACAGAAAAGCGTAAATATTCGATAGCATGCTGGCACTACTGCCTTTACTGACCTGACCACTGATAACTGATAAATTACTCAGATAAAGGCTGATATCTGTTTTGAATATGTTACTATAAGGTGGCTATTGAAGGTTGAAGTAGAGACATTCAGTAGGTAACCAAAGGAAAAAATCAATCAATCAATCAATCAATCAATCTCATTTGGAAATAGCTTTGAGAATCATAAACGTGTATGAGACAATTGACATTATTGGAATGGATAAAATGTCAAAGGTTTTATAGAGGACTAAGTTAAGTTTAAAAACCTTGGATTTATGCTGCATTAGTCTGTTTCTTTGGTGGTACTCTGTCATCTCCAGCCAACAAATTAAACAGTTGGATTAAGCCAGAGTTAGGTTTTTCCCAGGTGGTTCCTGTGAAAATGATGCAAAGAATCAATAATGAGAGAGGAGTGATTGAGTAATGACCTTTTTAGAGAACATTGTGAAGATGGAATGGAGTTGTTAAAAGAAGAGGACAGCAGAGGAGCCAAGGGTTAGAGGTGTCAATGAATTCATAGACCAAGTGTTTTGGAGTAATTGGGTAAGAAAGTGAAAATCATTTGAGGTTATGGTCATATTGTGGTCTGCAAAATGTATACTCAGAGGTGATGCACTTAAGGGTGATGACAAGGACAAGGCAGAATTAATTGTTCATGCTCCTGTATTCTCATGGTGGTTTGTACTTAATTTTACTCTAAAACTTGTTACATTGTATAGTAGTTGGTTTTATGTTCCTTTCTTCCTGACTCCAATGGAGTCACTTCAGAGTAGGGAAAATTGCTTAGTCCTATCTATTTCTGCGACATAGAAGGATTCCTGGTATACAGTGGATGCCCAATGCATGCTTGAATTGTTTGACTTAAATTAATGAACTACTGACTCTTAAACTCTTAAACCCACCGTAGTGTGGGTGTGGGTGTATGTGCATGCACAGATGTGTGAACATGTGCATGTTGTAACAATGTTCCATTGAATATAGCTAAATTTATCTTCTATAAATGTGAACCAGTATATTTACTCTTTGGTGCAGTCATCATACACTTTCTAGAGATGGATAAGAAGCACTTTACAACATTGGGCTTTAAATGGAAATTTCTGACAAACTTACATGCATTCTTCTCTACATAAACTTGGATAATCATTGCATTAAAGATTTCCTTTTTTTATTATTCTCATATATTTTCCAGATGGGCAGTTTTTTTAACTGTAAATTTTATATTTCATCCTCTGAAGCTTTGTACTTTTCCATTGAGAAAAAATAAAAACCACTCTCATTCTTAGCTCTTGTCCATTCACTGAGACAAAAGTATGTCTTATCCCTTGGTTTTAACATATTCTATTATCAGCAGTGACCTTAAAAGATTTCCAGAATGAGTTTATTATTTATTATAATTTAATCACCACAAGAGAAATTGTGAATGTGGCAAGTTTTACTTTAAATGTACAAATTACAGTCTATTACACCTATGGAAAATATTCTAAGGGGGTGAAATAGAGGGGCTAAGTAGGATAAATTTCAAATTCTCTACAATTAGCTTTAATCAATCAAGCTCTGCTATTTCCCAAGTACACAAAGCTGGAAAATATTGGAAAATTTTCTTCTCCTGTATTCATAAGAATTAGATTTCACTCAGCACTAAAAGCTTAGGGGGCAGAATTTTTGTAATTATCATCTTCATATATAAATTAGTTGTCTTATATAACTAATAAAAAATTGTCTAAAAACTATTTTTGGGTACATCGTTGCATAAACTAAAGGGTAATCTCAGGCTTTCATTGTATTTCCAGGACACAAACCATCTGGTTAAAAGTGAAGAATTCAGTCAATCAACTATCAGTAGTACCGGGGTAACCAAGAGGTAAATACGTGATTTCACTGTTTGGAGCAATGAGTGTGTTAATGTATGGCTAGAAAGCTGATGTTTTATGGTTAACTGATGATTGTTTGGCATGACTTTTTAAAGAATAGTCTTGAAGAATGACTGTATTTGCTTGTCCCTACATTGGCCCTAACATGAGTGACAGTTGTAACTAAGTGTGACTAGCTAGGTTTTATTTATTCCACTTATGTTGGGAGTTTATGCTAGGTTTAACAAATATATTTATTGTCCTTACACAATATATGGGTATACATAATTTGAATTTTAAATGGACTATTTTTCTCCTATTAAATGCAGGTTAGAAGCTGAAAGTTGTTGTCAGAAAAGGACTAGGGGGAATTATTGAGTAGTATTGGTTGTAGCTGGTAAACAAGAAAACTCAATGTGTGTATGTGTGTGTTTGGGGAATCTGTGGTTTACTGAGGTAATGATATTTGTGTTTGTTCCCAAAGTCAAAAAATACAGCATATAGGTCATAATCCATGGAATAATGCAAAGTGGACAACTTGACCCCAGGACCGCAATGTTGCATTAGTTTGAATAATGTGTATACATCTGGTGATGGGTATAAAATTTTAGTTTCAGTATTGCTTGAACTTTAAATACGGATCATCTTCTGCTTCTCTTTGTTTTTACTAATAGACTCATTATGCTCTCTCCCAGACATGAAAATGATCTACTGGAAAGTGAGAACTTGCATTAATCCAATAATTGTGTCAAGGTACTACTGAATAAAATAATACATTTCCTTTGTTTTTTTGAATTCCACCCTCCCTTTAACCACCCACTACATACACAAACACACATTTGTCAATCATTGCCTATCTCTCTCTCTGTCTCTGTCTCTCTCAGTCTCTTTCCATCTCTGTCTCAGCATCTCTTTTTCTTTCACTCACACACACACACACACACACACACACACACACACACTCTTACCAGTATCCATTTATCTCTGTACATGATTTAGAGGACTAAAACTAATGACAACATGAAAAAAAGAATTTGTGAGTCTGTTAACAAAAGTAGAGCTGCCATAGCAGTTCAGGTGATAATGGAGAGTACATGCTCCTTTCCCCAGTTCTGCTCACATGTGATAAATCTCTCTGTCCATCCCTGACATTCAAGTATCACTGGGAGTATTTGCATGTGTCCAGAGATGGAGCCCTTGTCCTGGTCATGGCCTTTCTCTTGTTTGTCAGTATCAACGTTGAGGTATCTTCAAGTGTTGTCATGGAGAATAGACTTTGGCAGTGAGTTCCCTAAACGGAAAGAAAGAAGAGAGGGGCACTGCAATGGGTTGATTTGTGATTACTTATAATATATAACTTTTGGATTCTCAGAAGTAATTGAGAGACATTTTCCGAAGAGGCAGTAGAGGCTCTAGTGAAAGAAGACCACTGGGTGACACTTCCATCGCATCAAAGAATATTTCCTGGAATGCAGGAAATGCTGTTTGTACTGAATATTTTTATTTTTATCACCATCAGTTTACAATTTCATTTTGGAAAAGTCTAAGCCAAAACATTTGCATCTTTCTCATACTCTGTCTCTCCAATTCTCATAAGTACCACTGTAACATTATTTTCCCCCATTAACTGCCACCATTTTTTCATCCATTTTTTCCTCAACTCATACCACATGCTAGCTTTATGCAAAGGTAAAAGAAAATTCTCACACCCAAATGTGTTCCCTTTTCAAGACAATCATGTCCCAACACTTTATTTCCTTCCTTCATTGTTTTACCATTTTAAAAAGCCAAACAACCAAGAAAACAGTAAACATTAATTAAGTTTTAAGATATCAAAAAAGTATGAAGACAATATAATTGGTTTATTTTTAATATAAAAGTTAGAAGAAAAATAATTTTTATTTGAATACATATGCCCTGACACGTTAAACAATAAGCAAATATAATAACTTTTACGAAGGCTTAGATCAAGCTGATCAGCTTGTATGTTGATCACGTGCCTATAACTGGACCACAATCTAAATAGACGAGTTGCCTAACAGAGAGGCAGTGGAGTAGCCAAGATGTTCTAAAGAAACCCTTGCTACTTCATATTGTTACACACTTAACTTTCCTGGATGAAAATAACATAATCATTGTAACAGTTTAAAGTAAGATGATGTTACTTGTGAATCTGACTTGAGATCTTCTGAAAGCCAGGAAAACATTTATATGTTGTGCCCATATTCCAATGACAATATATATGGATTCTGATAAATATGTCAATTTTAGTTTACTTCTCAAATATGATGTGTAAAATTGGACTTAGCAGTATTAATAGTAAACTTTTTGCATGCTTATTATTATATTTTATCAAATACAAGCTGTACTAGATAATTAGTTTAAAATCATTCAACAACACAAATATTCTTCTAAATATGACACATAATAGACCTCATTCAGCAAAGATTACAGTGCAGCTAGATCATTATTTCTGACATTCTGTAGTCAACAGCCAACATCATTGCCGAAGATGCTTTTCACAGTAGCTAAACACTTGAAAATAACAATTGTGGTATCAGAGCATTCATGAATAACACATGAAGCTGGAATTTACATTTTTCATTAGTAAAACTGCCTGTTTTCTTCTAAAGAATGCTGTTTACGTGGGTAAATAATACAAAGCCTTGGCTTTATATATTCTTGTACAATTGGAAAGTTTTAGTAATTAATTCCTTAGCCAGTGGATCTGAAAATCGGAGGCCCAGATTACTGCCTGACAGCACCCTTCCTTCTCCAAAATAATTATTAAAAATGAAAAGAAAAAAGGGAAGTTCTTGTCAAACAATATATTATGTAGTTATATTTATTAGCATGGACTTCACAAATACCCCATTGAGAAATGCTCGCTGTCTCTACTCTAGCCCTTCCCAACTTGGTCAATCACCAACAAGTACAAAGTATTTTTTAATGGTGCCTGCTACTTCTGTGTGTAATTGGAGAAATTCATGAATATTTATAAGTACAGTGATCAACAACAACAGAAAGCTACAATACTTCAAAATTAATCTGAAATTTCACAATACTTTCTTTTTTTTTTAAAGATTTTATTTATTTAATTTTTTCCCCCCAAAGCCCCAGTAGATAGTTGTATGTCATAGCTGCACATCCTTCTAGTTGCTGTATGTGGGACTCGGCCTCAGGATGGACGGAGAAGTGGTGCCTTGATGCGCACCCGGGATCCGAACCCGGGCCACCAGCATTGCAGTGCGTGCACTTAACCACCAAGCCACAGGGCCGGCCCTCACAATACTTTCTAAGGCATTTGCTTCTCTGTTTATATTCTTCCAGAAACGTTCACAATGTCTCTCCTTAGTCTGCCAAAGTCAGATGTCATTTCGAGGCTCTTTACTGTTTAGTCTTTGTTTTTGTGGTGTTTTTAAATAAAAAATTAGTTCCTACTCCAAAGACCACTCCTTAAGTAGAAATAATTAAATTATATTTAAATAAGGCCACTGTGACTATATTGTTTATTTACAAGACTGAAGAAACTCATCTTTCCATAGCACAATTGCCCTTAAGTTCTGAACTACCCATTGGTGCTTATGACTCGTGTGCTTGGAAGCAGTTAATGGCTCCCCTCTCCTGCAAGATAGAATTTTATGTCCCTAGTCTGTCACATAAGACTTTCCTCCAGACTACATGTCAACCTTATTTCTTGATATTTCCCTCTATAATAATAAAAATAGTGGCAAACAATTATTGAGAACTCTATGCCAGACACTCTTCTAATTTTTATGTATTCATTCATTTATGCTTATAATAACTAAGAAAGATTTCTCAACCTTGATACTATTGACTTTTTGGGTAAGTTAATTCTTTGTTGTGGAGACCTATCCTACGCATTGTAGGTATTTAGCAGGATCTGCCCCCTAAATGCCAGTAGTACTCTCTCCTCAGTTGTGACAAACAGAATGACTCCAGACATGGCCAAATGTCTTCTGGAGAGCAAAATCGCCCCCAGTTGAGAACCACTGAGCTAAAATGCTACATGTTATCATTATTCCCATTTTACAGATGAGTAAACTGAGGCTCAGAGGTGTAAATAATTTATTCATGGTAGCCTGGCAAAGAGAATCAGGACTCAAACAATGCTACCTTCAGCTTCTACTCTCTTAACTACTGCTGTACTTTGGGACTTCTAAATGTAGCCCAGAGGGGATAAGTTATAATGTTGTAGCCCCTCATAGTTCTGTGCTTCTTGAACAAGTTTACTAGAAGTGACTTAAATAGTTAATCTGATTGGTCCAGGGAAGAAGTTAAATGTGTAACTTTCTACTTTGCAGATGAAAGCTTAGATTTCATCAGGTTATGTTAGTAAAAAATTAAAGGAAAAATGTAAAAACATCAAAATAAAATAAAAATGTACACATATACTTGAATTCCAGATTAATGTACAAGATGCAAAATAACTGTTCTGTGAATATTATTTCCTCTGAGTGCACGATCATCATTTTCTTCCCTAGTAAAGCTTATTATGCAGCTATTATTTCAAGAATTTCCCCAAAGTTATCCCAACTTAGGTGACAAAAATATCAATGATGAGACAGCCCAACCTAGGGAGTTAAGACAGAAACTCAGGAGCCAGAATACTGGGGTTCAGATCTCAATTCACCTGTTTGTTAGCTGTATGACCTTGTGCAGGTAACTCTTTGTACTTCTGCTTTATTATCTGTGTAGTGGAAATGAAAATCATATGTAGATCATAGGGCTGTTATTGGGAATAAATAACATATAAGTATATAAGTATTTGTTAAATTAAATATATGTATTTAGTTACAAAGTTGTGCTATGTTATCTTTTAAGAATATCCACAGCTAGAATTTGTTCTGATTATATGAATTAAATATAAACAAACATAAATATTTATACACATACATAGAAATATAAACACATACATACATTTTAACTACGCAATTGGGTTATTTTATCATTTAGGAATGCCATAGCCTAAAATTTGCATGTCATTATGTTAATATTTTCCCTCAGTAACCAATATTACTGAATTTCAAAAAGGTCTGAGGCTTTTTCAGTCCCCACCATCCCCAAAAGTATCCCCTGTGGTAGCCTGATTTTGTTTCTCTCTCTTAATTGTAAGTTATTCAAGGGCAAGATTGGTCTTATTTATCTTTATTTACCCTTTGCCCAGAACAGCAAGTCACACAAATTTTTTAAATGGTCACGGAATGAATGTTACTTGGGGCCTTGATTTGCTAGTATTGAAGAGTACTTGGAATATTCCATTGTCAATATATATATGGCATGTAGAACAGTGAGTTTTCCACTTGTAAACACATTATATATATCTTTTTAAGAAGTAGTATTTAAGGGCGTTAGTATGGTACAAAACTCTAGGGATCTTTGAAAACATTTCTCAATCATTGGCACGGGACTTGTTTTTAAAAAGTTGGATAAAATATGGGGTTAGTGGGTCATTCTTACCAGTTGGCATCTCTGAAGTTAAGAGATTATTAGACATTATCTCTATGAGTGAGAGATAATTGAATGCATCACTAAACGAATAACTGAATGCAATATTAAGTGAATTTTCACTGATTTAAATCACATCAGCACACTCAAGAAAGAAATAAGCAGCCTAAGAGCTTCTCAGGTAAAAAAAATGTTTATATTACGCAGGATTCTGCAAACTAAAACGGGAAGACAAAGACTACTAGCATTTGTCTGAACTCAACATTTTAACATTTTGAGAATGTGCAAAAAATATCAAAAATCAGAAAACTCAGGTTAGAAAATGAATTTATTCACCATAATCTTTGCAGATAGAAATTGCGTAGAGAATTAATAGTCACACTTTATGTTCCATTCATCATAAACTTCAATAGATGGCAAGCTAAAGTCCAAATGAACTGTTCCTGAAATTTTTAATAAAATGTCAAATAATTCTCAGTTTGTCTCTTTGATCTCAGCAATATTTTCAGTTTTTACAATGGTAAACTACTTGATAAATGCATGGCCATTTTTATATAAAAAGAAAATATCATTTAAAACTATCTTCCATATTTTACAAAAACACATTATGTTACCATCACTTAAGTTTTCCAATTAAAGTGACCACCTTTGATTAGTCTAAATCCCTATTATTAAAACTGGGCAGTAAATTCAATATTCCGTGTTGTCATTTTTATATTCATTATAGTTGCATTTTCATACAAGAGAAATAACATATGTTAAAGATACATTTACTTTCCTTTCTTTCACTTTTTAATTAAGCATTCTCAACCCAATAAATAGAGGGGAAAATAATGATTAAATAATTAACTTTTTTATTCTTTGGAGATCCCTGTGTATTTTAATTTACATGTTGATTATGGAGCCAGGAAAAGTCTCCCATGTTAAATTTGATTCAGCAAGGCAGAAAGTGCCTTAAAATGAACAGACCGCTGAAACTGAGAATGCATTTTGTCTAATTGTGTAAATGAACTACCCTGATGAGACCTGTTTAGTAAAAAAGGCCCCCTGACCTTTTGACTAACTGCAAAACACAATACTTCTAATATCTGCGAATTTTACTCCATTTTTGCAATTTTCTAAACATTTAAATCACTTAACTACTTTAGAAAATAATGGAATGGGTAAAAGAGCTGGGTAATCATTGTCTCAGCTGTCAAACTACTGCTCCATGTTCATTGCAAACTCTTCATATTGAAGCCACTAGTGCATTTGAATTACTTCCCTTGTATCCCAGACTAAGATACACGTGAGGAGTGTGAGTTATATAAACGATAATATTGTGTGTAAGGGCTATGACTTAGGTTCTAGGAACAGAACAACATCTGAGGGTAAATTGTAATAGTATAATGTAACATGAGTGGAATGTATGTGTCGCAGTTTTCTAAAAGGACACTGATGGTTTGCTGTAAGAATAGACCCTTCTTACGTGGGAAGTGTATTGCCTGCCAACGCAAGGTACAACATTCCTGTGTCACTGCAATGTTTAATTTTTACACATATAATCACCTAGTCTATTGAAAGAATAGTGTAGCTATTCAGTAACTATCTAAACTAATTTATTTGGGCTGAAGTCACTGTGGAAGTCTTCATGGATAGGTGGTATCTCAAATGTGTGCGTGTGTGTGAGTGTGTGTGCTTTGAATAACATATATTTAAAGAAAATGGAGCCTTCCAGATAGAGAAATTTTGACAAGAATTCAAGCCATGCTATTCCCATTACATTGGGAAGATTTTCCCTGCCATAAATTATAGTATATGTAAGAGATAACTTTGTGTAATTTTAAGTAAAGACAATAATCATGGATACCAGTAAGCTGACTTCTGTAAAATCAATGAGAAAATAATTATTCCTCCAAAGCCTCAGTGTTCAAAAGAGTGATAGTTAAATAGATTTATCAATACTATACAATAATATTAAATAGCCATTAAAATGCAAAACATCAGAAAAGGAGGAAAATATTTTGAGGTAATATTTGATATAATTTTGATGTAGAAAAAATACTATACAAGTGCAATCATAAGTTTGGGAAATCAAAATATATTTATATATTTAACTATTAGAAAACAGACTCAAAAGATAGTAATAGTAATCTTTGACTTATGGGGTTACAAAATGATTTTCAATATCTTTTTCTGTACATTCTTCCATACTTTCTGAAATTTCTACAATACACTTTTATTTTATTACATTTATTTAAATACGTATTTTTAAATCAATACATCTCCTTGGTAAAATAATCATCAAATATAGAATGAACTTTTAAAAAAATCTGTCTAGGGGAGTGACATCAGCATCATGGCGGAGTGTGATTTCCCATAAACTCTTCCCCCGATAAGATACAACAAAAGGAACAGTCACTGACCAACAACGGACTCCTAGACAGTGAAAAGGAAGATCAAAAAGATCCACACTGCCATACATCTGAGAGTGGAATGTGCTGGATGTCGGAGGAAGTGGGGAGAGGTAAGAAGAACTCCTCTCTCTACCCCATCAGATCAGCCATCTTGGTCCGTGCAGCTCCCAGAGAGGGGGGAAGGGCAGCTCTCTGCGGGGAAACCGTAGCTTTTCGGGTTCTCTCAGCCAGTGGGAAACTCCCACACAGAGGACTCAGAACTGCTGCAGGGGTAACATCAACATCTGAGCACCCCAGGAGAGCAGATAACGAGGGGCAAGTGAGAAGCATCCCATGCCAGGGATCCGGCAGGTGAAAGAGAGAGCCCCCTTCTCCCTGCATGCCGGACTCTGCAGCTCAACCGACCAGACCAGACCAAGCAGCCGGCCAACCACAGCGAGCAGCCGGGGCAGAGCGCAGGGGGCTCAGATTACACAGACCTTAACCCCCACATGGTGGCGGCAGGTGGAAACAGCAACCAGATATTTCCAGGATGAGGAAAAACAAAGCCGATACAGGAACCACAATGCAAAGGTACATGAAATCACCAGACCAGAAGGAAAATGACAAGCACCCAGAAACCAACCCTGAAGATACAGAAATCCATAACCTAAGTGACAGAGATTTCAAAATAGCTATCATAAAAAAACTCAACAAAATATGAGATAACACAGACAAACAATTCGAGGAGATTAGGAGTTTCTTCACAAAAGAGATTGAAATCATAAAGAAAAACCAATCAGTACTGATGGAGATGAAGAACACAATGGAGGAGATAAAGGAGAATCTGGAATCTTTAAAGAACAGAGCTGACAATGTGGAGGAAAGAATTAGCATTATGGAGGATAGGAATACAGATATGCTCCACATGGAAGAGGAGAGAGAACTAAGACTAAAAAGGAATGAAGAAAGTGTCCGAGAAATATCTGACTCTATTAGGAAATGTAACATAAGAATTATAGATATTCCTGACACAGAAGAGAGGGAAAGAGGAACAGAGAACCTATTCAAGGAAATAATAGCTGAGAACTTCCCAAATCTGGGGAAGGAGCAGGAAATTCCAGTGAGTGAAGCCAATATGTCACCTAAAAACATCAACAGGCAAAGGCCCACTCCACGACATAAGGTGGTAAGGCTGCCTAAAGTCAATGACAAAGAAACAATATTAAGTGCAGCTAGACAAAAACAAAAAATAACATACAAAGGAATACCCATCAGGCTCTCAGCAGATTTCTCAACAGAAACTTGACAGGCTAGGAGAGATAGGAATGATATATTCAAAATACTGAAAGACAAAAACTTTCAGCCAAGAATACTCTATCCAGCAAAAATATCCTTCAAATATGATGGAGAAATAGTAACTTTCCCAGATAAACAAAAGCTAAGGGAGTTCATGGCCATGAGACCCCCACTACAAGAAATACTCAAGAAGGCCCTCAGGCCTGAAGAAAAGAAGAGAAAGGGAATACAAAGCTTGGAGCAAGGAGAAAAATAGGTAGACAAAATCATAAAAATAGATCTTTACCAGAATAGGTTAGCAACCACTTAAATACCAAAATCAAAGATCAAAGGAAGGATTTCAAAAATAAATTTAACCTCATCACTGTAAACACACACCCACAACACAAGATAGAATAAGGTATAACAAGAATGACTTAGAAGGGGAAGAGAAAGAGATTGAATTGACTTAGTATAAGGAAATAAGAGGCCATCAGAAAATGGGCTATCTCATATACAAGATTTTTTATACAAACCTCAAGGTAACCACTAAACAAATAATCAAAACAAAATCACATATGATAAACAAAGAGAAAACTAGAAGAGTCATAAGACAGAACAACCAAACTGAATTGGCAGTACAATACAAATGGGACAAGAAACAAAGGAAATGCAAAAGAACTGGAAAATAGGTGACAAAACAGCAATATTAAGCCCTCATATATCAGTAATTACCCTAAATGTAAATGGATTAAACTCTAGAATCAAAAGATACAGAGTGGCAGGATGGATTAAAAAGCAAGACCCAACAATATGCTGCCTCCAGGAAATACATCTCAGCTCTAAAGACAAGCACAGGCTCAGAGTGAAAGGATGGAAGACAATACTCCAAGCTAATGGCAAACAAAAGAAAGCAGGTATTGCCATACTCATATCAGACCAAGTAGACTTCAAGATAAAACAGATTAAGAAGGACAAAGAAGGGAAATATATAATGATAAAAGGAACACTCCACCAAGAAGACATATCAATTATAAATATATATGCACCCAACATAGGAACACCAAAGTACATAAAGCAACTATTAACAAACCTAAAAGGAGACATTAACAACAACACAACAATAGTAAGGGATCTTAATACCCTACTTGCATCAATGGATAGATCATCCAGACAAAAAGTCAATAAAGAAACAGTGGACTTAAATGAACTGCATGAGATGGACCTAGTAGACATATACAGAACACTCCATCCAAAAACAGCTGACTACACATTCTTCTCAAGCACGCATGGAACATTCTCAAGGATAGACCATATGTTAGGAAACAAAGCAAGCCTCAATAAATTTAAGAAGACTGAAATCATAACAAGCATCTTTTCAGACCATAATGCTATGAAACTGGAAATCAACCACAAAAAAAAAACTGGGAAAGTGACAAAAATGTGGAGATTAAACAACGTGCTACTGAACAGCCAATGGATAATTGATGAAATTAAAGGAGAAATCAAAAAATATCTGGAAACAAATGAAAATGAAAATATGCCTTACCAAATCATATGGGATGCAACAAAAGCGGTCCTGAGAGGGAAACTCATAGCGATACAAGCCGACCTGAACAAACAAGAAAAAGCCCAAATAAGCAATCTTAAATTACACCTAACAGCGATACAAAAAGAAGAACAAACAAAGCCCAAAGTCAGCAGAAGGAGAGAAATAATAAAAATCAGAGCAGAAATAAATGAAATTGAGACCAAAAAAACAGTAGAAAGGATTAATGAAACACAGAGTTGGTTCTTTGAGAAGATAAACAGAATTGACAAACCCTTAGCCAGACTTACTAAGAAAAAAAGAGAAAAGGCTTGAGTAAATAAAATTAGAAATGAAAGAGGAGAAACTACAACAGATACCATGGAAATACAAGGGATTATAAGAGAATACTATGAGAAATTATATGTCAACAAATTGGACAATCTAGAAGAAATGGATAAATTCTTAGACTCATACAACCTCCCAAAACTGAACCAAGAAGAAATGGAGAATCTGAATAGACCAATCACAAGTAAAGAGATTGAAATAGTAATCAAAAACCTCCCAAAAAAGAAAAGTCCAGCACCAGATGGCTTCTCAGGTGAATTTTACCAAACATTCAAAGATGATTTAACACCCATCTTTCTCAAACTATTCCAAAAAATAGAGGAAGATGGAACACTTCCTAACTCATTCTACGAGGCCAACATCACCCTGATACCAAAGCCAGACAAAGACAATACAAAGAAGGAAAATTACAGGCCAATATCACTGAGGAACATAGATGCAAAAATCCTCAACAAAATATTGGCAAACCGAATACAGCAATACATTAAAAAGATCATACACCATCATCAAGTGGGATCTATACCAGGGACGCAGGGATGGTTCAACATCTGCAAATCAATCAACGTGATACACCACATCAACAAAACAAAGAATAAAAACCACATGGTCATCTCAATAGATGCAGAGAAGGCATTTGACAAGATACAACATTCATTTATGATAAAAACTCTCAACAAAATGGGTATAGAAGGAAAGTACCTCAACATAATAAAGGCTATTTATGACAAACCCACAGCCAACATCATACTCAACAGGGAAGGACTGAAAGCCATTCCTCTGAGAACAGGAACAAGGCAGGGCTGCCTACTCTCACCATTCCTATTCAACATAGTACTGGAGGTTTTGGCCAGAACAATTAGGCAAGAAAAAGGAATAAAAGGAATCCAAATAGGCAACAAAGAAGTGAAACTCTCACTATTTGTAAATGACATGATTTTATATATAGAAAACCCTAAAGAATCCATTGGAAAACTATTAGCAATAATCAACAACTACAGCAAAGTCGCAGGGTACAAAATCAATCTACAAAAATCAGTTGTATTTCTGTATGCTAATAATGAACTGACAGAGAGCTCAAAAAGATAACACCATTTACAATTGCATCAAAAAGAATAAAATATCTAGGAATAAATCTTACCAAGAAGGTGAAAGACCTATACAATGAAAACTACAAGACATTATCGAAAGAAATCAATGATGACATAAAGAAATGGAAAGACATCTCATGCACATGGATTGGAAGAATAAACATAGTTAAAATGTCTATATTACCTAAAGCAATCTACGGATTCAATGCAATCCTAATCAGAATCCCAATGACATTCTTCATGGAAATAGAAAAAAAAGAATACTAAAATTCATATGGGGCAACAAAAGACCCCCAATAGCTAAAGCAATCCTAAGAAAAAAGAACAAAGCTGGAGTCATCAGAATCCCTGACTTCAAAACATACTACAAAGCAATAGTAATCAAAACAGCATGATACTGGTACAAAAACAGACACACAAATCAATGGAACAGAACTGAAAGCCCAGAAATAAAACCACACATATACGGACAGCTAATTTTCGACAAAGGAGCTAAGAACATACAATGGAGAAAGCAAAGTCTCTTCAATAAATGGTGCTGGGAAAACTGGACAGCCACATGCAAAAGAATGAAAGTGGACCATCTGCTATTGCCATTCACAAAAATTAACTCAAAATGGATCAAAGACCTGAAGGTGAGACCTGAAACTATAAAACTCATAGAAGAAAATATAGGCAACACACTATTTGACATTGGTCATAAAGGAATCTTTTTGGATCACATGCCTACCCAGACTAGGGAAACTAAAGAAAAAATAAGCAAGTGAGACTTTATCAGATTAAAGAGCTTCTACAAGATGAATGAAACCAGAATCAAGATGACCAGACAACCCACCAGCTGGGAGAAAATATTTGCAAAACATATATCTGACAAAGGGTTAATTTCCGTAATATATAAAGAACTCACACAACTGAAGAACAACAACAAAAAACCCCATCAAAAAATGGGCAGAGGAAATGAAAGACACTTCTCCAAAGAAGATATACAAATGGCCAATAAGCACATGAAAAGATGTTCAACATCACTAATCATCAGGGAAATGCAAATCAAAACAACACTAAGGTATCACCTCACGCCCGTTAGAATGGCTATAATCACCAAGCCAAAAAACAGCAGATGTTGGGGAGGATGTGGAGAAACAGGAACCCTTATACACAGCTGGTGGGAATGCAAACTGGTGCAGCCTCTATGGAAAATGGTATGCAGATTCTTCAAAGAATTAAAAATAGAAATACCCTATGATCCAGCTATCCCACTACTGGGAATCTATCCAACGAACCTGAAATCAACAATCCAAAGAGGCTTATGCACCCCTCTGTTCATTGCAGCATTATTCACTATAGCCAAAAAGTGGAAGCAACCTAAGTGTCCCTTGCCTGATGATTGGATCAAGAAGATGTGGTATATATATACAATGGAATACTACTCAGCCATAAAAAAAGACAAAATCGTCCCATTTGCAACAACATGGATGGGGCTGGAGGGTATTATGTTAAGTGAAATAAGCCAGAAAGAGAAAGACAAACACTGTATGATCTCACTCATATGTGGAATATAAACCAACACATGGCCAGAGAAAACTATATTGTGGTTACCGGGGCAATGGGGGTAGGGGGTGGGCACAAGGGGTGAAGGGAAACGTATATACAGTGATGGACAAACAAAAATGCACAACCCAAAATTTCACAATGCTATAAACTATTAAATCATCAATTAAAAAAAAAAGCTGATACATTAATCTTTAAAAACAAATCTTTCTATTTATATTTAGTTCTATAAATTGCTTTTATAGGTTTTAATACTCTACTCTTTGGTCTATTTCTTATGTCTATGAATGCTGAGCAGTAATCATTAAGAACTTTGTAAGCTGAATATTCCAATGCCTATTCATATCTTACAGTTCTTCACACTCCCCCCTTCCAATTCTAAACATCTGTCACTTAGGCATTTACATATACATAACAAGTAGTTGGGACAGAAATTATTTGAGTCTTTGCCTAGAAAGTGTAATATTTCCAAGACAGATCACATGTGCATTCTCTTCAGCAACTGAAGTTTATCTTCCGTGCTGTTTGTGAAGGTTCCTTCACAAGTTGATTACATTTAATACTGTCTATAGTGCTTTTACCAAGTAAAGATTGTTTTTACAGAACCAATTACATATTTGGGTACATATTGTTTCTTATGGTTCTAATTTTACAATTCCTGTGCTATGCAAAAATAATGATCCCAAAGTGTAGGTCAAGCATATTTTTATTACTATATGAATTAATTATTTCATTTATCAAATAGTTATTAAGCACTGTGTGACAAATGCTGTCTTTTTTCCTAATGTTTTGAAATCACACCATATTACAGTTTGCTTCACATTCAGACAATACAAACTCTTTTACTTTTGTTTTACTCAGAATTTTAGTTTTTGTTTTCACTGTTAGAAGAAATTATGCCTGCTTGTTTCCCCACTTCCTTAATACTTTATGATTTAGTCTCACAATACCTTATCTTGATACTTTGATCAGACAAAAATTCATAACACCAGGACAGTAACTGTTTTGTTCGTCATTTAATCCCCACTGCTCACCTAACACAGAATCTGGTGTATTTTAGGTCCTCAACAAATATTTTTATAATAGATGAATAAGAAAAAGCAATAATATGGTTACCATCTTTTTCCTTTTTTGTCTTTATCCTCCCAAAATTGGGAGTGTTGAGACCTAGTTTAGGTTTTATAATTTAAGAATGATTGTTTCCAGCTAGGCATCAATTGAATGTACTCTAGAGAGAGGCTAAAACAGATATGCATTCACTCTTTCAATTATTTATCAGACTTAGATTTATTGTGAAAATAAATCCTTGCACTCAACCTTTGCATGGCTTTAGTCTGAGTGAAGTAAATTTAGACCTAGATGTTAAAAAAAAAAAAAATGAAAAGAAAAAGAAAAATACTATGACACTAGGAAATATCATCCTATTCAAGAATTTTTAGTTATTTCACTTGGTTCCACGTTTTACCTGAAAAACTTGGTTTGGTACCTGTTAATGGCCTCTTTTCATTGCCAATTAAAGAAGATTTGGGCTCCACGGCATTTGCCAGCAATGCTGTAACGTTCTCACAGAGAATGAAATGTCTTCATGGTGGATTCCCGGGAATCTTCTTGATGTGAGAGAAATAAGTTCCAAAAAACACAGAAATATGGAGATATATCTTATAAGGGCATTTCTACCTAGATTTTTAAATGGCCACAATATAAAGATATAAATCATTAACCAGAACTGTCAGCATTTTCATCCACTTATTTATCTACGAGCTACCGCTATTTATAAATGATCAAAACCCACCATACCACAGTTGCATTACATACTTCTCACCCCCACGTTGAACTGCATTTCCTCCTTTAATACTTGCTTATTTTTTCCTATCGTCTTCAGCCAGCTCTTTCATTCCATAACAAACTCGGACTCCTTGAGGCTCCTTGAATATATTTACTGAAAATGAAAAATGCCTTAATTCCCTTCGTCCCTTCTCAACTCAAACCGAAAACCTGCCGTCTAGTCACAGTTTAACATGAGACTACGATGTAGATATTGGGGCATGGTATAGTACCGTCAACAGTCTCTGGAATTCAAATAAGTGCCCAGGGCACAGAAAGAGTCAAGCTAATATTTAATTGGACTTACATTGATTGAGTTTGCACTGAAAAGAAAGTGAGTTTGTGCCCAGAGTATGTTTTCAGGGTCCTAGTTATTTTACTCATTTGATTTAAAACTCCATATCAGTTATTTTCAGTGTTCATTTTTTTTGATAGCTTACACACTTTGAAGTTTTGCAATTTGTAAGTCCCTCATCCCCTTGTTTGTCCTCCTACTCGCAGACTTAGCTAAGAATTCACAGATTTCAGTATTTGTACCAAGCTTTCTACCTCTTCACCTAAACAATGGTGACACTAAACAGAAGCAAAATTTCAGGGTCTCTAGAATGCAAGGCCCTGAATGAGTCGTCCTACTATTGGACTCCCTCCAGCCCCACTCTTCCCTCTGCTTCCCCAAACAAGGTGAAAATCTAAAACACCTTGTTTCTGTTATACGATTTACTTTTTCACTTGTTTCTGTAAAAACAATTTACTTTTATGATGGCCTTTGTTAGAGAAATCAAGCAATGCAGTACGTAAGGAAGAAGAAACAATGTTTTCCATGAAGATACTAGCAGCAAACCCTATTTCCCTGAAACTGTTTAAGGATGTTAAGCAGAGGATAGATGCATTATTATCTTACTTTTGTCTTTAGAAAGATTAAATACTTCCTCAAGATCAGAAAGCCAATAATCATTAAAATCAGGATTTGAATCTAGAGCTGTATTTCTTCAAACTCTGTTTATTTTCCAATATTTTATGACTTTCCATTAAACTGAGGAATACCTTAAAGATAACCACTTTCCAACAGGCTGAAGGAGGCATGCAACTTCCACTGCATCACTTTTGACAGTGTCCTATTGACAACTTGTTTGGGCGTTTAATAGACATCTGTTACACATTAATTTTAATAAATTGGGATTCTCTGTTCCTAGGTGTCTTTTAACTTGTAGAGAAACTGTATTCCTCAGTGGTTCGCTTCTAGCCAACATTTGGTACCGCTTAAACAAGTAACTATTTGCATGCCATACATTCTGTGTGCCCACAACTTTATTTGTCCAGGTGTGCAGATCCATCACAACCAGACAGTATTATGCATAACTTGTTTCATTTCTTAAATCTTAACAGAAATAGCAATTTCTATGAAATATAAAGAAATAAAATTTTATGTAAATTTCTGACTATCACATATAAATTCATGATTCTCAGCATCATTTAACATCAGGGACAGGCATTGTACTCAAGATAGCAATCAGAGTAAAGGAAAGGATATGAAAATCAGAAAAATGCCGCAAAAGATGACTAAAAGGAAATTCATTTGCTTTTGAGAGAAAGGAAAAACACTGAGTCAAAAAGAACCCACATATCACACATAAGAAATTTTATTTGAGTAATATATGTGCAAAGCTGTTTACAAAGATAAAGTTAAAGAGATATTTGGGAACTGCAGGCTCCATTTTATGCCAGGTATGCTAGTGCCTACCTCATAGGCTTGTTGTAAAATTAAATGAGAATGCATAGAAAGCACTTATGCTGCCTGGCTCATATTAAGCAGTCAATAAATGCTAGCTTTTATGATTTTTTTTTACTGTGATCGTTATTCTGGAAGCCCAGGATGAACAATTTGGCGGTACGTGCATTAATGAATTAATGAAACAAATACAGAAATATTTATATCCTCAAAATATTTATTGAATCTGCATGGTAGTTATCTAGACAATTCAGTTCAGAATGTTCCCTGGGGACTGGGATTATTTGGCTTGGCTGTCATACACTGAGATAATTAGTTGGATAATTGACAAATTTCTTTATTCTTTTATACCAGCCAGCAGCCTGGAATAGATTTGCAATAGTGGAATCAGTGGACTTCCTTTCTATGATACTGTTAATTGAAAAAAAAAAAAATCAAGTATACATGTTTTTCTAAAAAACAATTAGAGACCTCATAGTGTTTTTTATTGCCTAGAAAGGAGATAGAAATAGTATAAATCTGATCATGCATCGTAATGGTTAGTTCTGTATAATGAATGTCTTAGAATCGTAAGAGTATATTGATATTGTCCATGCATGAAGGTCAGAAGCTTCAAACTGTGTATATCCTGAAAATCCGAGGACAGAGGGAAAAAGGTATCACTGTTGTAAGGATTTTTGAATGTGTTGCTGACGAGAACAGTGTGGCAGCATGGTCATTTTGATCACATAGCTATTTTTCCTAGCTAAAATTACACAACTGCCATTATGACTTATAAATTAGTCTCTCATTAAATTAATTTGGTTATATCAGTTCCCCAGGACCTACTTATTCCTAGTGAATTGGAAAATTTCACTCTCCCGTAGCTGGGAAGCTGAGATATAGATTCAGAGTCAACTAGTTATAATCAACCTAGTTATAGCCCACCCCCATCCCCCACCCCTCTTGTAAAATGGTGAGAGAATAAGGCTCTTACTGTTGTATATGTGTGGCTCCTTTATGAAGGCTGCAGGCTTGCCAGTCACAATGAAACTAGAACTGAGTGGAAGCATCCTAAGTCAACAGCAAATTTAGAGTGTTTTCTTTTTGTAGTTGTTATGGAGAGAACAAGTTGGGCAACTGACCAGCTTGCAGAAAAGACAGCTCTCACTCTATGGAGAAAACTAGGGAGGCAGAAGGGCCTGTCCCTGATAACTTGCCTGCAAAGTGACTCCAGCCATTTGAAACTGAAGCATAATATTCCTGGAGAATAGAACAGGGGCTTTTGGCCTGGTAAGCTACTTAAATGTTATAGACACAGAAACCTCGTTTTTTTCTAAGCCCATGTAGTTTTTAATGCCTGTTGTACATTATTCATTTCTCTTTGTTCTCTCTATATATGCAGAAAAATTCCTTTTGAAAATGCAAGCTTGCCTCTGATGTACTATGGGGAAAAAAGAAAAATAACATTTTTTTCACAAATAGATTGATATTCTGATATTTGTACAAGAGATTTGTATAACCCAGGGACCAAGAGAGGATGGTGACAGAAGTGTTCCATGTGAAAGAACTTCAAGAAGGTGTCACCTAAGTGGAGAGAGTTAGGAGTTGATGACTATTAGTTCAGCTAACCCCACTACCAATGAATAATTGAGAGGAACTGATTCCAGGCATCAAAAGAGACTTGTTCAATTGTTAGATGATCTACCTATCTACTAGAGTTTAACTACAACAGTTTGTGTGTTGTGTGTGTGCAACATATGAGTCTATGTATACATGTTTATGTCAATAGTTTTCAGAAATTATGAGTATACTCCAATGTCTGACAGCTTGGTAACCAAAATGCTGGATTCAAATGCTAGTTCTATTTCTCGGGGCTACAGTTTTCATCAGTAAAATGAGAAGAATAACAGAATATAACTAACAAATTAGGTAGAATATTAAGGAATTTATTTCTTGTAAAGAACTTATAGCAGTGCTTGGCACAAGTAAGTGCACAAGAACTATTAGCTATTGTTATTATATTACTTGTGAATCTGTTTAATTATCTAGGAATTTTATTTAATTGTTAAGTGTAAGCAAATTTGTTCATTAATATAAACCTGAAAATACCAAGATGTTATATAAATCCATGTCCTAAAGTTGAACATAATCTTTAAGTAAATATAAGATTGTCAGTTACAGTAATTGGAAAGGAAAAAAGGAAAGGAAATTCAAACGAATCCTCTAATTGATGACAACTATAAAATCAGGAAAACGAGAGAGTGAGAGAGAGGAGTTATTTAAGGTATAAGAGAACTAACTAGTGAAGAATTGTGGGCCAAGAACTGAGAAGAAGTACCAAAATCATGAGCTTCACAGTTGAGGCAACTTAATTTTTCTCCCTAAAGGCCTCTGCCAATCTAGAAGAAGGAGAAAAGGTAAGCAGAGTTATTTCTATTCTTGTACAGCTGAGAGAATAAAATTCTAAGTCTAACAGCTGCCAAAGAGGGGAGAAGGCTGATAAACACCCACAGTTTGGAACAGGATTCTAAAAGGATTACCATGGTAGTAAGGGTGAACAAGCAATAGGCCAGCTGCCCTGGGGAAAGAAGCTCATCTTCAGATCATCTCAGTGGTTAAAACTTAATTGGATTTTCCAGGAATTTCTACTCCATCTAGAAGATAGAATTGTAAATTGTCTCTGAAAAACATAACATTATCTTATCCATCACATTATCCATACACGTGTCCTCAAATTTAATTTCCAGCCTCTAATAAAGAAAGAACCAGGCGCGCAATAAGGCAAGACTCTGTTATTGAAAACCCAGAGACACAAAAGACAATTGGAACAGATCCACAAGAGTGTCAGGAATTGGAGTTATCAGAAATTGACTTTTAACTAAACATGCCTGATATCTTCAAGGAAATAAAATGCATGTTTGAAAATTTCAACGGAAAAAATGGAATATTAAAAGAGTAGAAATTGTAGAACTAGGTACTTAACAATTGGATTTCAAAATAGATTATACACATATGAAACGAGAAGCATTGAATTAAAAGATAGGTCAGAAGAAAATATCTATAATACAGTATGGGATAAAAAAATATGCAGAAAAACGAAAGAATAAGAAACCTAAAGAATAGTGAGAAGTGCTAGCATATTTGCAACGGAAATCTTAGATTAACAAGAGAGGAAGCATGGGGCAAAAGCAATATTTGAAGAGTGAATATTCCAAAATTGACAAAGATATCAAGCCACATATTAAGGAAGCAGTACCAATCAGAATAAAACAAATACATAAGAAAACAATATATGATGTAAAACTGATTAAAAAAAAAAAACCTTAAAGAAAAAAATCTTTTAAACAGCCAGATTAAAAAAAGACATTTTTAAAGGAAAAAAAATTGAAGTAACAACTGGATCCTCAATAGAAACAATGAAAACTGAGTTTTCACCTTCTGAAAGAAAATAATTGCCAGCATAGAATTCTATACATAGACAAAGTATCCTTCAAAAGTGAATATGAAATAAATACATTTTAAAACTAATAAAAATAGAAAATTTCTCACCAGAGACACCCTTAAATACAAAGACAAAAAAAAATTGAAAGTAAAAAGATAGAAAAAAATATACCACACCAAAATATAAGATCTGGTGTAGAAATACTAATATCAAATAAATTAAAATTTAAGGCAGCTGTTTTAAACCAGAGTCCATAAGAAAAGTAAGTCTCGATGCCATACAGTGTCTATTATATGTAATTAACTAATATCTCCTAAGAAGTTTTTGTTTTGTTTTGTTTTAGGTAGCATAATCTTGATACAAAAAATAGACAAAAATTAGAAAGATAAATTATGCAAATCTCACCGATGAATATAAATAAACATAATGATGAAATTAGTAGCACACTGAACTCAAAAATCTTTAAAGGGATATCTTTTAAACGAGAATAAGTGGGCCAATCGGCATCCACCCAGGCCCACTGGAGCAGCATTATTGAGGGGAACTTCATGGTGGGTAATAGCATCTTGGATAGCTCGCCTGATATGACCAGGATATATAAAAATATGACATAGAAGTACTTAGCACCAGACCTTTCCTCTCAGCAGAATGTACATGGTTGAGGGGAGCACCAAACCCTCCTTTGGTATGAAAAGTCAAAGCCTTCGGTTGTGGCTCTAGTATGTGATAAGGTAGTGTCAAGTTCTTCGAAACAATGTTCGAGGTTGAGAAGCATCTGCCAATGATCAGACAGTGAGGATCTTCACCTTGTGAAGGACCAGGATTGATTGCATTAAGCACTGGGCCACGGCTAATTTCCATGTAGCTTTGCAGGAAGCCAATTGTTTTGATAAAATTCAATATCTATTAATAATAATACTACTAATAGTGACTAATTAATTTAATAACAATAACACTACTATTATTAACAATGGAAGAAAAAAGGGAACATTCTTATTCTGAAAAAGAGTGCCTACAAACAAAAAGTAAATATTGTTGCCACCACCTTACTTAATAGTAATTAAGTAAGCGCTTAATTAGTAATAAAGTTAGCGCTCTGAGATTTCTGTCAAACACTGTATTGGAGATTCTAGCCAGTACAATAAGACAAGGAACAGAAATAAAAGTTAAAAGAATGGGAAAGGAAGAAATACCAATCTCATTGTTAGCAGGTGAAATATTTGTTTATGTACAAAATTCAAATGGAATTACCAATATTTTAGAATTAAAAAGCGAGTTTGGCAGGTTTACTAGATACAATATCAATATGAAATATTGAAATGTATTTATATACACCAGCCAGCAATTGTTTAAAAATAAATAAAAAGATAATATTTATAATATCATAAAATTATCTAATATTTAGAAATATATGTAAAACAGATATATAAAGCTGTGAAAAGTTACAATAAAATTTTGCTGAGAGAGATTAAAGACCCGCCTAAAAGAAGAAAAGACAGTTGTTCACAGACTGGAAGAGTGGATATTGAAAAGATGTCAGTTCTCCCTTAAATTTACCTAGGTTCAATCAGCCCTAACCAAAGTCATGGCATAACTATATTTAGACATTGATAAGCTGATATAAGGTTTTCCAGTCCATGTATAAATGGATTTAATTGATAATAAAGGTGGCACTGCAGAGCAAAGTCCGTCTTTTCAATAAATAGTGCTCAGTGAATTAAATATCTGTTAAAAAATGAAATGTGGGTTTTTAAAATGATAATCCATAGAGTTGAACACTTTCATTTTGTGTAATTTTATGTGTGTCTGTACTTCAATAAAAAATAATTGATTGGTCAAAAAAAAAAAGTGACTGTGAGTCTTTTTTAGGGGAAGTAGAACCATGCTATAAAATTACATTTTTAAGCCTGATTATTCGGCCTTAGCCAGAGTAGTTATCCAACCTATACAATTAATTATTGCATAAACAAATCAAAAGAGTAAAAATAAAACTGTTTTAAGATAAAGCTTTTCAAAAATATGTGACATTAACACTTGAGACAGTTTCACAAGAAAAAGCTCTTCGAGGAATCACTGTGTTTTGTTGAAAATGTAATGATAATGATTAAATAAACAGATGAAATTTGGCTAAAAGAAATGTTTTAATGCTAAAATATAAAATAAAAAAATAGAATCGATAAATAGAAAATAATTAAAAGAGGGCTGTTAGCCCCAGAAGAAGTTCTTTCAATAGAACCCACCTGAAAAGTAGCAAAATAGAAGTAGTCTTCTTCAATTCAATCCAGTTTAATTCAATTGAACAGATATATTTTGATTGACTATATATAAAGCCCTGTGTTATGTGATATTTTTCCTTAATGGAGACTTACAACAATTTTATTTTAGAATCTTTGCCCAATTTTTCCTTAGGCCAATGTTCTAATATTTTACAAGCCATAAGAAAAATTCTTATTTTTATGGTTACATTAAGTGATTGTATTTAGAAAAGAAAACTTGGCAAGACACAAAATAATCAGAGAAGTTGAAAGGACTATATTTGGCAATAATACAAATATCCATGTGCTATGTCATCTCTTAACAGCTTTCAAACTATGTATTTGTGTTCGTTTTTGAATCTACATGTGTACTGCATTTTAGGAAAACATCAGCTGGGGCAAAATTCTTCTCGTATTCATCCCATTTACTTGTGTATTCATCTCATATTGCCTGGACATTTGGGGATTATTTTCCTTTTCTTTCTTTTTCCTCTTTTTTTCTGTTTGGTTTTATTTTTCTTAAAAATATCAGACCAAAAATAGAGATTTTTCTTTCATATTTTTAAAAAAGTTTGATAGATATACATCATCAATTACTATCCATAATGATAAATACATAAGAAGGTTATAGATACCTTCTTGAACACCAATCAATACAGGAGTAAATTAAACAAATTAATCACACTCCAAATTTAAAGACAATTACATTATGGAAACAATAACCAGTGAATGTCTCGTTTATTTATAGTTTTCAAGTGAAAATAAGTCCACCAATTGATGAGTGAATAAAGAAGATGTCCATAAAAAAACAATGAAATGTTATTATTTTTTTTGGTATATTATTTAGATATGAGAAAGAATAAAATCTTGCAATCTGTGACAACATGGATGGACCCTGAGCGCATTATGCTAACTGAAATAAACCAAACAGAGAAAGACAAATATTGTATAAAATCACTTATATGTGGAATCTAAAAAAAGCCAAACTCATAGAAACAGAGAATAGAATGGTGGTTACCAGGGGTGGGTGGGGGGCGGGGAGGATTGGGGAGATGTTATCAGTGAGGTGATGGATGCATTAATTAACCAGCTGGAGGGAATCCTTTCACAAGTTATACCTATAGCAAACACCACAATGTACACTCTAAATATCTTATAATTTTATATGTCAATTATGCCTCAATAAAGCTGAAATTTAAAGAAAAAGTATAAAGTAACAATCATTTACATATTTGAATAATCGTTGCTATCTTCAAAAGAGTTAATATTAATGACAAGTTGGTCATCCATCCCTTGCTGAGTTCTACAACTTTTAGTGTTTCTTTTTAAATTTTTTTCCAAGGAGAATTGATTTTTTTTCGTGTTGATATACCTATTTTTATCAATAAAGAGAGGACAAAATTTATATTTTGTAGTTGTTTGTTCAAACTCCAATCTATATATAAGAAGTCATTTATCAATACAGAAAGTTTACATAAAGTCCACATTACAAACATGGAATATGATCACCATTGAATTTCCCTAATGTTTTCTTTTTCCAGACAGGAGTATTCCCTGAGCTTTGTGAGAATTATATTATTCTATCCTTTTAAAAATTGCTTCTACATCCAGTTCAAGATACCAGGAATAACATGTCCCAATCAAGAGTCTCAGTCTCAATCATTTGTCCCCGATTCAAATGGAACTGTGCTCTAGGGAAACCTGCACAGGCTTTGAGACATGGTTCTAAACTAGTCCTCAATGCCGAAGATATGTTCAAATCATCTCTTCTTCCCCATTCCTCTTGCTCTGTTTTTTTATCTTCCACTGAACACTTAGGTGACTTGCTCTTAATCTGTTTCCCTTATAACCTTCTATCTTATAATCCTTTCAATTTCTATTTCTCTTGCATTCATTCAAATTCTAGAGCCATTGTCTATAAATGCAATCTACTGCTAGCTTAAGTCTACAGTGGTGTGAACACTGGTGGCATTGCGTAGAAGGTTCACAAACAGGGGCTGGCCTGGTGGTGTAGTGGTTAAGCTCGTGTGCTCTGCTTTGGCAGCCTGGGGTTAGCAGGTTCAGATCCCGGACGCAGACCTATGCACCGCTCATCAGGCTGTGCCGTGGCATCATCCCACATACGAAACAGAGGAAGATGGGCACAGACGTTAGCTCAGGGCTAATCTTCCTCGGCAAAAAGAGGAAGATTGGCAACATACGTTAGCTCAGAGCTGATCCTCCTCACACACAAATAAAAGGATTCACAAACAGAGCCACATTTTTCAAATACTCAGGAACTATATGTTCTAACTGATGTTCTGCAGAGAAACAAAACCAATAGGATGTGTGTCTGTATGTATATATAGAGAGAAAGACAGAGAAAGAGATTTGATTTATTTTACAAAATTGGCTTACATGATTTTGAAGACAAGTCCAAAATCTGCAGGATAGGCTAGCAAGCTAGAGACTGAGGGAAGAGTTGCAGCTTGAGTCCCAAAGGCAGTCTGCTGGCAGAATTCCTGCTTCCTCAGAAGGGGAGGTCAGTCTGTGTTCTATTAAGGCCTTCAGTAAATCCCAAACACATTATGGAGGGCAATCTGTTTTACTCAAAGTCCACTTAGTTAAATGTTAATTTCATCCAAAAAACACCTTCATAGAAACATCTAGAATAATGTTTGAGCAAATATCTGGTCATAATAGCCCAGCCAAATTGATACATAAAGTTAACCATCACGGGCACATTCTATCTCTAGGCAAAATAGTGTACTACATAGGGTTTTATTTCCCCCTTCCATAACAGTTTTCAAATTACTTTAAATATATATAACAGATTCTTAGCTCAGTGACAGAAGCAAAATCTTACTTATTTTGAATTCTGACATTAGAATAATAAAATTAAGACTGAGAAAATTATGCATATATATATGTATGTGTATATATATGTATACACATATCTTACAGTTGCCTAAATGATAGAAAATTGATTAAGAAATTAAAATAGTTGACATTACTTAGCAATATATCCCAATTTTTATTTTAAGGTATTATCTAGTCAATGCTAAAACAAATGTCACATAAAACTTGGCTGACTGAATTATTCACTTCTCAGTCGGTTGAGTTGGAATCACATAGGCAACCACTTCAGGTTCTTGATACTCATTGGTTCTGAAGGGACCAGGAGTGCTGCTATTGGAGTGTCTTGTATACTCTGTTGAAACATACTACAGTACTCAGTGCACATTAACTGTGACATCTGACTTCAGGTGCAAGATACAGATATAGATGCCTATTCATTAACAGCCTGAAAGTACCTGAAGTTCTTCTGACAGTCAGATCGAGAGATTTCATGAGTGACAGGATTTTTGCACACACATTTGACTACTATGACAAAAAGAGTCTTTTTTTTTTAAAGAAAAAACCTTGAAACCTCTCCCTGTCAGAGTCAAACATAGATGATGGTTCCAAAATGCTAATTATAACTGAATAGTTAGCCAGAATAGGGGGAAGGCACTGGTCTGACTCATCTATCCATCATCTACATCATACTGCTTGAGTGAATGTCAACCTCTCAATTGGCTAAACTTCGCATTCCCAGGAAGGCTTACAAGGGCTTTCAGCTCATGTGAGAGCACACTGATAATTTTTGTAAGATAATGTCACTGATGAAATAGCCCTCTTACTTGTGTTGAGCACCTTGGCAGACTCTTGCAGAAGAAAAGTGGATTCCTGCTGTGTTCAGTCCATCGTATTGTGAACTGTGCAATCTACATTGCTTCAGGGAATGCTTTGCTAAGGATTCTCTTGATTTCATTGGATGACCCAATTACACATCTTGACTTTTTGCTCTCAGGGAGATATTATTTTGGATTTCTAAATTATTGCTTGCTTGGAGAATGCTTCGGGACGGATTTTGTCTTTTTTTCCCTGAAAAAGGAGCTTTACAAATTCTTTAACATGCTTACAAATTGATTTTCTAAACACTCTAGGCTCCAAGTACTCTAATGGTAGGATTAAACTGTTTAAATTTTATCAATCACGTAGAGCGGTTTTGTTTTACTTTCATATATTAGGATTGATATAGTTGTATTTTTCATAGTCATTAGAGTCCACTTTTGGTCTATGCAGTTTTTAGATTTCTCAATAATGAACCTAAATTTATCGTGCTCTAACTTAAATCTGATCACCATCACTGTAGTGAAAACAAGGAAACATAATTTAGCACTCTAAAAACAAATGCTGCTTCAAAGAGTTGAATATCACTGCTAAGTCATTCCCTAAAGATTAACATTTGTTGGCTAGAAATTTCCTTAAGCTTTTTTTTATAAGGCCAATTTGTTTCAACTATTGGTCTTCAAAACATGTTAAATGTACCCAAACTGTTCCAACACGATTATCTGCACCTTTTTAATGAACACTTTAAACTTTTGTATATATATATATATATATAGCGCCACACTGTAAGAGTCTCATTTCATTTAAACAAAGAATTTATATGGAAAAATAATAAAGGAAGAAAGAGAGATTTGCCCGACAAGTTGTCTCAGTTCCTGTGCCCCTTAGTCATTCTTTCATCTACTTGTTCAGAGTAGGGTCAGAACAGAATACAATAAATGTTCGGAGAAGAGTCTGAAGCAATAGGGGATTTTGTAGAAGACAGAGAATAAGACTCAGAGGACACATGGGAAGTTTGTGAATCAGGAAAAGTTGTGAGATTAAGAAAATTACTGAGGCATAAGTGTCTAGGTCATAAGAGAGAAGCTCAGATCTTGGGCTCCTGGGGACTACTAAAATACATTGTGATAAATGGCATGATTGGATTAATCATGGTGGATTCAAACACCTCTCAGATTATAGTGAGAGGCTGTGAGTGTGAGGGAGTAGCTTTCTAAGTCCTGTAGAAATATGAAAATCCCATGGCCCCCTGCTTCTCTCCTGTTAATAATGCTTCTAATTCACAGCACACAGAACTTGGCCACTCTTCACTTCCTGACTTCTGCACAGAAGGCTTGGAGGATAATGGAGATGTGGACTCACAAAAACCAAGGGGATCTCAGGGATCCCCTTTTTGCTCTCAGAGCTTGTGGCATTCTGAAGCCGTCTACTCTGCTAAGGAAACTTGGAAGCAATAGGAGAATTGAACTCATCCAGAAAATGGAGGTTTCTGGGGCTACAAACCTACACACTTGTCTCCCAAAACACACACACACTCATACACATCTACACACACACTCTTCCAATATATCCAAACAATCTCTATCCATATTTATTTCTTCCCTACTTAATTTGCTAAAGTGAAGCAGAAGTATCTTCTCTTAAATGTTTCTCTTTAATTCCAGTATATTTCACTTTACGCCCATCACAAAATGTTTATAAGTAATATCTTCATTTGAAATATACATATATACACATACATACTCATATATGAAATTAAAATGACCTTCTTTTACTCTGTTGAATTTGATTATTTTAATTCTAAGATTTGTATTTAACTTCTGCAAAACATTTTTTTTTAGTAGGGACCCCTTTAATCTATTTCGATTTTTATTGTCAAAATTTCTTACATAGTAGTAAATGCCTGCCTTTCTGAGTAATCACTAATAATACAGTGCTGTAAAGATCATTAAAACAACTGTTAACAAAATGAGGAGGAAATGCTCTAATATGAAACTAATTTAGGAAAGCCCAGATGAAAAATTTGAAATAGCATAAGAAAGATTTAATGGTACTCCACATGAGATAGATTATCCATGCTGCTATTGTAATCATTGCTGTTTAGTTTGATATTGTTACTAGGCACCAAAATCATATCATGCTTTATACAAACCATACTTAGTTATGCTGTAGAGTCAGGAAGCTTAATGTCCCAGTTAGCCTGACATTTGAGAATGTAAACTAACTTTAGCTGAGACAGTGTGTGAACAGTTGCCAATGAAAGTACATAATCAATTCATCTATGAGTGTATTATCAAGGACTGTGTCTCTTTTACTGTTCACTTAAGTTCATGTATCAGAAACTACATGACACACATAGTTTCGAATGGATTCACGGCTGGGTCAGATAAGATACTCAGTAAGTGAGTCACTACATATGTCATCTGTGATTATTTTCCCAAATTTCTCCAACACATGAGCCCAGATAAATAAAAGTTAACTGGACAAGATCCTAAAATGAGAATATGAATAGGAAATAACTGGATTCTGCCTTTGCTTCATTCTTTTTAATAAAAAGATAGAAATATAAGTGATTCTCTTCAGCTCAGCATATCATCAAATATGTATATATATCAAGCAATTCACTTAAATGTGAGACAATCCAAAATCCACCATGTGGTATCTTATTAACAGTACCATGGTTCAGCAGTAGGTCCTAAATTAGACACAGAGCCATAAATCTGAGAGACTCTAAAAGTCATCTTGCTGAATTCACTAATTTCATAGATGATGCTTTTGTGTATGAAAACCATACAGTTAAATAATTAAGCAAGGTCACATAGTGGGTACTAGAAGTACTACTACATAGAACCAGATGTTTTTTCCATAATTATATCTATGTGAGGTGTTGGAGATTATATCAACAAATATCTGAATCACTTTAAATTCTTCTTAGTGATATAGCATTTGTACAGCCGTTCCTTGAAACCCAAATATTTGGCTTACAATCATAGAGATAGCAACTGTTCAAAATTTGCGGATAACTTTCCATTTGTTTAAGAATCAATTTGATTCTTGTGGTTCTTCGAAGGGAGACCTTCCTGATTCAGTGTCTCTTCCCTGCAGCATTTTTCTTTAGTCTTCCTTATACAGGACTGCTGCCTCAGTTTTCTTCCCGTATCCATTTTCCAGTCTTGGCTGTCTACAGCCCAGTTTCTTTGATTTGTCACTCTTTTCTCATTCTTCTACTACTGTCTTCATTTGAAACTACTCTTCCTGCTCGATTGCTTTCTTTCTCACTAAACATTTGAGTACTCCTCAGCATCATTATCTGCACCTTGAATGATTATCGAGTTCAGGCTCTCATGAAATTTCTGGAACTTTGTAACAGATTCCTAATTTGTCATCCCTAACTTCAGCCTTACCTACATGCAACATTCTCCATACAGACGTATTTTTATAACCCAAATCAAACTAGTTCAGTTCTCCTGACAACCTCTAGTGATTTTTATTTCTGCAGCATATTTTTCAGATTTTATCTTGACAGAAAAAGCCCCCCACCAATCGTGTTATCTGTACCTCTTTGGCCTTATCCCCAGGCAGGTTCCTTCTGGCAATTTGTTACTTATTATGGATTGTATAAACCCGTAGGACTAGTTCAAAACAATCATTCATAGCATTGTCCCCTTGAGAAAATAGATCAAGTGTTCTAAAAAAGTGATTACAAATCGTTTTTTACTAAATTTTTTTGTAGGACTATTTTTTAAACTTTAACATATCTACTGCATATTGTATGTTTAAGAATTCTAAGATGTTTTATGGCCTCCACATACATAATCAGAATTTTTCCCCTGATCAAAAAACATATTTTGAAAATGTCCCAATATTATGTATTAATATTATAAGAATTATGAGAATTAAAATTGTGTCCATGGAAATTTACATTCCAGTAGCCCTTGTAAAATTTCAAAAATTTGATTATTCTTTATCATGTTTGGGGTATTTGTAAAGTTTTTCAAAGTAGAAATAAATCCTGTCACAACCCTCCTGACAACTTGAACAAGAAAAAAAAGGCTAAAACATTTCAGAATTTTTGAACACTAATAGAGGAAGTAATAATAATGTTTATTACTATAAAGAATAAAATAACCTATATACAAATCAAAAACCATAAAATTGAATTCTCAAATTAGGCTTAAAAGGCAGATCAATATTTCAGTTCTTAAACACCACTCTGTTCCATACTCTTACTGTTAAAATCGCATTGAAACCTGCTCCAGAATTTAGCTTCCCCATTTGTAAAAGAGAATAACACAAATATGCTATTTAGAGTAAGAATTGGGAAAAAGTGTTTAAGTCAACAAAAATCCTATATTAAACGAATATATGAAGCCAAATACTAAGTTGTATAAACATTCTTTCAAAATAAAATGCTTGTTAAATATATAATTGTATGAAATGCGTTTGGGAAGGCTTTCTCAGATCATGTTCATAATATGATGAAATGTGGTTTAAGCAAAGAGGATAAAGAAAAGTCTCTCCAAATTCCTGTATTTTAGATAACAGCTTGGACTGTCTGCTTATTTGTTACAGATCCACCCGAATCTCACCAAATAAATCTCTTTTAATAGCACAGTTTGATAACAGTTCTGACAAAGAAAATTACCGTCAGCAACTACTGGCTGCCAAAGAATACTACGTTATTATGAGGTATTAGCCAAATATATGGACTCTCAAAAAAGGCAATTAATTGATCTCGTATGTCTATTTCTATTTTAATGCTAGAATTAACCATTTAATTTAACCTATTTTATTAGAATAGAACATTCACATAATAGATTCAGCTTAAGCCTTGGGACTTTCTTGCACATGAGTGCTGGCTTCCATTTCAGTAAGTAGACCCAAGATTATCCCACTGTATCTGGATTCATTCAAACTTCAGCCAACCCAGATCTCTCTCTGAGTTCCAATCTCAAGTATTCATTTATTCAGCAAATATCCACAGACAGTTGCTATGTGCCAGACATTACGCTAGGCACTAGAGACATAATAATGCTATCAGCAGTTGCCCAGGAACATTCATTCTATAAGCTACGTCACCACAAAACATTTCAATAATCAACTTATTTTGAGAAATATTGTATATTCTACTACAGCCTCAAATACTCAGAGCCTATTTTTAAAACTTTGAAAGCATTGCAAAATCTCATAGTTAAAAACTAAACCATACCTATTTTAGAATGGTGAAAATCCAAAACATTAACAACACCACATGCTGGACTATCATTTATTGCTGGTGGAAATGCAAAGTGGTAGAGCCATCTTGGAAGACTGTTTGGCAGTTTCTTACTAAGCTAAACATAGTCTTACCATACAATTCAGCAATCCCACTTCTTGGTATTTATCCAAATGAGTTAAAAACTTATGTCCACCCAAAAACCTGAACATATATGTTTATAGCAGCTTTATTCATTATTGCCAAAACTTGGAAGCAACCAAGATGTCTTTCAGTACATGAATGGATAAATAAACTGTGGTACATCCAGACAATGGAATAATATTCAAAGAGCTAAAAAGAAATGAGCTATCAATTCATGAAAAGACATGGAGAAACCTTAAATGCATGTTACTAAGTGAAAGAAGCCAATCTGAAAAGGCTACATATTGTATGATTCAAATTACCTGACATTTTGGAAAAGGCACATAGTAAATAGAGATAGTAAAAAGATTAGTGGTTGCCAGGGGTTAGGGAGGAGGGTGGGATAAACAGGCAGAGCAAAGAGGAATTTTCAGGGCAGTGAAACTACTCTGTATGATGCTATAATGATGGATACATTTCATCATACATTTGTCATAACCTACAGAATATACAACACCAAGAATGAACCCTAATGTTAACCGTGAACTTTGGGTGATGTGTCAGTGTAGGTTCATCAGTTGTAACAAATGTACCACTTTGTAGAAGAGGGTATGTTGATAGTGGAGGGGCTGTGCATGTGTGGGGGTAGGTATATGGGAAATCTCTGTGTCTTCTGCTTAATTTTCCTGTGAAACTAAAGCTGCTTAAAAAATAAAATCTATTTAAAAAAAACCTTTTATCTCACTTGATTTTGTGACTTTTATGTCAAGAAATTATTACTTTTCTTCATGGAGTTAATAACACATTCCAAGAACATTTAGTCCATGTGATACACAAAGGAATCAACAAATTGGTAAGGTAATTAAAACACTGAGAGATTTCAGTTTCCAAAACAACTCACAAAGAAACAAAAGCTACTATAACCAGTTATTTTGGTAAGCTGATTAAATCAAGTAAA
Organism: Ceratotherium simum simum; assembly: GCF_057802395.1. Classification (NCBI taxonomy): domain Eukaryota; kingdom Metazoa; phylum Chordata; class Mammalia; order Perissodactyla; family Rhinocerotidae; genus Ceratotherium; species Ceratotherium simum. The sequence goes on along the minus strand of NC_141907.1, from coordinate 25,804,217 downwards.
GCATATCATCTTGCATTCTCAGTAGATAAATCACTAATTATCTCTTGACTCATATTTTAAGCAAAAATGTAATTTTAACAAATAGCATTTTTATTTAGAGTCAAGGTTTGCATCCATATAGCTGATACTCTCCATTAATTCACTTATTTAACAAATATTTTTTTAAGAACCAAATCTGTATTGGCAAACTTTTTCTGTAAAGGGCAAAAGAGTAAATACGTTAAGCTTTGCAGGCTGCAGGGTCTCTGTCACAACCTCTCATTTTTGCCATTGTAGTACAAAAAAGCAATCACAGACAAAATATAAATAAATGGATGTAGCTCGTGCCAATAAAACTTTATTTACAAAAACAGGTAGCAAGCCAAATTAGGACTGAGGGACTTTAGCTAGCAATCCTGATCTGGATGATAGAGATAAAAATTTAAAGTTCCTGCTTTTAGAAATTTAGAGTCTCATGAAAGAAATATGTTTGTATTTCATTTTTTTAACCGTTGTTTTACGGAATTGTAAAAGAGAAAGATTAACCAAAGAAAGAAAATGCACACACAAGACAATTTTTCTCATGCTTTCTGGGTGAAGAGTGGCTTATCACAGTGCAGTTTTTTTTTTTAAATATTCGGATGCTTAAAAGAAGATCTATCCTTTTCTTTGCATGTTATTCTGGAACGTATGGGGCTACAGATGATATTCATTAAGAACTCACCCACTCACCTCCTACTTTCTTTAACAACTTATGGTAGAGATATATCAGAAGACATAATGAAGGGATATGTGGGAGAGACAGTAATTATGCTCAGCTAAGGACACCCACCACAGACAGGAAAAACCCACTTTCGAAAAGTACCAAAGCTAAAAACAGAACAGCCAGCAACGAAGCCAAGAGGTAGAACAACAGCAAGAGAGGAGCATCTAACACACTCTAGGCGAAGACTGAATAGATTATAGCATGTCCTGCCTCGAGAGGCTAAGTTAGGGAGATAAGGGGGTTGTCACTTCCAAGGTTTGGCCTCGTTAATTTTATTAGAGACACTTGCCTGTAGATTTCCCGGGGACAATAGTCTAAAGGCTGTAAGGTAAGATCACCTGTTAAAATAGATTACATAACTGGCCGAAGCTCTGAACAGGAATCAGAGCATCCTGTCTTTCAACAAGCATTTATGGAGCACTGATGCAATGATTAATTTTATGTGTCAACACGACTGGGCTAAGGCATGCCCAGATAGCTGGTAGAACTTCATGTCTGGGTATGTCTGTGAGGATATTTCTGGACAAGATTAGCATTTGAATAGGTAGACTGAGTTAGGAAGATCGCCCTCACCAACATTAGTGAGCATCATCCAATCCATTAAGGTTCTGAACAGAGGCAAAAAAGGGTGAATTTGCACTTTTTTTTTGCTTGACCTGGGACATCCACCTTCTCCTGCCCTTGGACATCAGCACTGCTGATTCTCGGGCCTTTGGGTGTGGACTAGAACTACACCACTGGCTTTCCTATGCCTCCAGCTTGCAGAGGGCAGATCATGGGATTTCTCAGCCTCCATAATCATGTGAGCCAACCCCTCATAATAAATCTCTTTCTATGTCTCTATCTATATAAATATATCCTATTTGTTCTGTTTCTCTGGTGAATCCTGACTAATACAACAGACTATGTTTATATGTCAGTAATAGTTTCTGTAGTAGATACAAGAGAGAGTAAATAATTCTATTTCTGAAATCTTTAAGTTGAGGATATAGGATACATACGCATTAAGCAGTTAATTAACATAATCCACAAAAGGCCCATCTTCTAGAATTTTTTTTTCAAAAATAATTATACAATTGTAGAAATCAAAGAGAATAGAAAAAATAGATAACATTCTAGTATATTTTTTGAAAGTTTAATTGGCAATAAAGTTTGAAAATAAGAACTTTTATAAAGAAAGTATACAGTTCAGTTGAGAATTAGGAATGGGAATGAGAATGAGAAAATATCTCATCATTTCAAATTCAGAAATTTCCTGTTTTCATTTTTTACTAATTTATTTCTTATGTCATGTCCAGTAAACCCCTAACCTTCACTTCTTTGTGCTCATTCTGTGGTTTTCTACCCCGGGCACTTTGAATGCCTGACTAGTTTTACCACCATCTAGTGGTAAGACAAGATGATTGCACGTGAACTCGGAATGGAATGTAAGTGGCAGATGAAGGGGTGCATTCCACATCCACTTTATGACAATATGTCTGATAATACTACTTTCAGGAACGTACTACATTGTGAAAACAGAGATGGTGATGAACCTTATAAGGGATAGGATTAAAAGAAAAGTTTTAGGAGAGATTTTAATTTTTTTAAATCCTGATCATGCATCTCCTCAAACACCTTTTGAATTTAACAGTACCTGTAAAATTGCTTTATGTTTGCTTGTTCTTTAACACAGGAGGTCTCTTTTTCTGGAAGTAGATGAAAAGAGGAATCTCACTCTCTTGCCAAATTGTGAAGAGACAGAACATAGATGGGTGGTAAATAAGTAGAATAAAGCAAAGGCAAACCTGGAGTTCAGAACTAGGTTGCAAAAGTTCATCAAAATCAATGACTTTTGCTAACAGGAACTAAGGCAACATTGTTCTGTGATTTTTAAGAGAAATCTTTAGCCAACATTGTCAGATAGGATGTTATAGGATGCTTCATAACTTACTTGGCTATGGATACCATTAATTTTAAAAGAAAAATCAAATAATAAAAATTAAGAATGAATACAGTCACATGAGAAAGATAAAGCAGATATTTTCTTAAGACAAAAAATTTCAATGTTCATTCAAAGAAACAGTAATGATAAAGTACTTCAGGAAGCACTATAGGAGCAAGATGACCTTATGTTAGTGTCTCTCTTCCAACAAAACAGTCAGAATGACAGGTATCGGGGATTTCTTGGGCACACTAATACAAAGTATAAGTTCACTGATAGAACTATGTTGTCCAGGAGAAAGTACTGATTAAGATTGGAAATAGAGCATAATTATAAATTGATTAATTAATATGTGTGCAAAACACAAAAACCTAAAATGGATGCTTTGGAAAACACTTTAGAAATCATTTAATCCAGCCCTCTCATTTTACAAATAAAAAAATTGAAGAAGCTAAAGCTACTCAACTTTTTCAATTCTCAACATTTGACCCAGATAAAATGTACAAGCCTTTGAAGACCTAGCATGAAATTACGTCTGTGTCCATATTAGGTTCTACGTTGTGCTTACTATGTTTTGTTATAGTTAGCTTTGGATATTAAACAAATGTCAATTGTTTTCACATCCTCATGTTCTTTCATCTGTTTTACCTGTTTTTGTAACCACTACTACCTATATAGAGAGCTCAACAACACTTTGAGTTGTCTTAGGAGATTTTACTCACACAAACAAAAATATTAATGAGAAATATTCACTGCATCCATTCAGTTAACAAATATTTACTTAGCATCCACTAAATGCCAAGTGTTGTGTTAGGTGCTGGGGATAAATAATCAGCAGAAAAAGCCATGGGCTTTGCCCTGATGGAGATTATAATATATTGAAGGAGAAATACTAATGGAATAATCAAGAAATCGAATCCATAAATAAAACATTACTTCAATGGAGAAGTACACACGTTTTTAATGAGGATAATTAATGTGGTCAGGGAAAGCAAACACTGCTTCCCTAAGGAATGAAGATTTAGCTGAGATCCAAGGAAAACGTCCAAGTTAATTTTAAGAAAGAGCTGGTGTATATGGTAGTATATATGCAATCAAAATGCATATTTTGATTGAAGAACTGAGAGAAGTCTTACAGATAGTGAGCAGGAATGGATAACAAAGTGTAGTATATTCTTGATGGGATATTATATCAATCAAAATGAACGATCTATAGCTACATATCAGGAATATGAATGAGCTTTAGCAATATGTTACTCAGTGGAAAAATTATTTCCATACAACAAATTCTTGTTACAATTCTCTGAAAATGTAAAAATCATGATTAACTCACTGGCTGTATAAAAACAGGCCTCAGGTGAGATTTGGAAAGCAGACAAAATCTACACACATATACAAACACACACACAAAGTGTCATGATAGTAGTGGCCTCAGGTTGAGGTACTTGAAAGAATGGTGAGATGGGGAAAGAGCATATAAATAGATGTAAAATGTGTTAGAGTTCTAGTTCTTGAATTGAATGGTGGATTAGAAAGAGTTTATTATATTGAAGATTAGAAAATACAAAACAAGATGCCCATTCACAGACCAATAATGATGACATATTAAAAAACACAGGTCATGAAAAATTCAATGTCGTGCATTTAAGATCCAAAATGCACAACAAGAGAGAGAAAAAGAAAGACAGAGGGGAAATAAATTAAAACATGGATCAGCAATATGGCGCTTGTTGCGGTTGGTGATTTCTTAGAGGCCAGATCATCAGTCACGACCAAGTTATGTAGGTCTTATTTATTTATTATTTAAAAATTAAAGTTTACTTTGAATTCTCTTATGAATTCTCTTTTGGGGTGGGGAAGAGTGACATGACAAAGTTTTCTTTTCTGTAAGATCACTCTGATCATAGTACGGAAAATTCTCTGGAAGGAGCCAACAGAGGATGTGTACTCACATTTAGAGAACCATAGGAGAGTCCAAGGTAGAGCTGACAATATCTGAGACAATTTAACAGTTGTGGAAATGGAGAGAATTAAGCTGATTTGAAAAATATGTAAAAAGTAATAGATAACATTGAGAAATTAATTGGATATGGACATAGAGGGCTAAAAGACTTCAAAGAAGACTATTAAATTGATGGAACTTCTAAATTAGATACTTGGTAATGCCATTCTCGAGACAGAAAATAGCGTAAGAGAACTAGGCTTAGGCAGTAATTTATTTATTTGTCAATTTATTCAATATTTACTAAATAGTTACATGTGAAGCACCATTGCTTTAGGTACTAAGATACTAATGTAGACCAGATCTGCAAGTTCCCTGCTTTCATAGAGCTCCCATTTTAGTGAGAAGAGCCAGACCACAATGAAGTATGCAAACAAATAAATAAGGTAGTTTAAATTATACATTTTATAGAGGAAATAAAACAACATGATAAAATAGAGAGTGATGGGGAAAACAAAGAAGCTATTTTAAACAGAAGATTCACAGATTTCTCTGAGAATGACATTTCAGCAGGGACCAGAATAGAATGTCTAGAGTTTGATTTTAGATAATGTTTGGCTTTAGGTATCTTTAGGATATCCAAGTAGAGATGAGAATGATCCAGTAAAGGAAACAGAAAAGCAGTCATGTAAGAGGAGATCTTCGGTCTCTATAGAGGAAATAGAGGAGGGATTAACCTTTCACATCCCATAATATCTATGTCTAATTTGTATACATTTTTCTGCTTTCTGTCTGTTCCCCCAAGGTAGAGTTGCAAGATTTAGGAAATATAAATACAGAGTATCCAGTTTAATTTGTATTTCAACTAAACATGGATTGTATGTATGTATGTATGCATATCCATGCACTATTTGGGACATACTTATACAAAAATATTTGATTATCTGAAATTCTAATTTAACTGGGCAGCCTGTATTTTTCTAGCAACCCTATTCCTCAGCTTCCTTAATTCCTTCCTTCCTCCTCTCTTCCTTCCTCCTTTCTCTCTCATCCTTCTCTTCATCTTCCCTTTCCTTCCTCTTTTCCTCCCTTTCTTCTACCCAGATTTTGCACAGGGGACTTCAAAATCCTCACTCCTTCACTGTGCAGAGCAGTTCGGTTCTGCCCTTTCCTCCGTTTTTTAGAATATGCACACCCCTCCTTATGAGGACAAGGATTAAAACAAAGGCCAGCCAAAGACTGACCCACCTTAGAAGTCAAGTTAGAGTCTAAAACACATACCGTATTTACATATGTAGAGGCAGAGATCCCAGTAAATTGTCGGTAGGTAGAACATAGAACTCTTATCTTTCCTATCTGTTTTCTGTATAGGTGACTGTAGGAGGCAACTGAAAATATTTTTTAAATGACAAAAGGCAAGAAATTTGTCGAAGTCATGTAATATGTTACTGGCAATATTTATGTAGAAGCTTCAGTTTTCTCATCTGTAAAATGAGAGAGTTTAATAATAATAGTAACAGTAATAATAATAACAACTAATGTTTATTGGCTAATTACTACTTTCGAGGCATCATATTAAGCACTTAATATATATTAATTTAAAAGTTCCTTTCAGGGCTAGCCCTAACAGCCTAGTGGTTAAGTTCAGAGCGCTCTGCTTTGGCGGCTGGGGTTCAGTTCCCAGGTGCAGCACCACACCACTTGTCCATCAGTAGCCATGCTGTAGTGGTGGCTCACATAGAAGAACTAGAAGGACTTACAACTAGAATATACAACTATGTACTGGCGCTTTGGGGAGGAAGAAAAAAAAAGAGAGAGGAAGATTGGCAACAGATGTTAGCTCAGGGTGAATCTTTCCCAGCAAAACAAAAAGAACAAAGCATGAAAATATGGGGTGAAGAAAAGTTTCTTTCAGCTTTCACAATGTCTGACTCATAGGTCTCAGCATGGTCTCAGATATGACAGATCCTAACCGAGGAGAACTCGAGATACATTAAGGTTAACAGACGCCACTAATAACGTGATGCAATTAAATAATAATATCTAAATAATGCCAGGTGAAAAGAGGTTTTCAAGTATCGTGATCATCATGAAGACAAGAAGCATTATTGGAAAAGATTTTAGCAATTTGCATTATTTTCTCAGTTAATTCCCAAACTGGGTGAGGACAGCTTCCATGATGTGTCATACCTTGCCAATTTGTCTCTATGAGACTCATTCACAGATCTAACATTTCATTTGATGTGACTACAAGGTGTTTGGTTGGTTGAATGAAACCACAAGCTATGCAGATGTCGGAAAAATATGTTATTAATGGTGTTAGTAAGAAACATAATTTAGAATTTAAAATACATTTCTTCTGTGCAGTTTATGGGACTTTACAAATATTTCATTAAGTTGTATTACCCTGCTGTCAGAGGGAGGTGACTATGTTGCAATTGTTACAATAAACAGCTATTGAGGGGCTATTCAGTTAAGAAAAGAACACTACAGTACACAGCATGTGCAGCTAAATGAGAATGAGGAAATAAATATATCAACTTACATTAAAAGGCTGTGATGGGGCCGGCCAGGCAGTGTAGCCGTTAAGTTCACGTGCTCCCCTTCGGCGGCCCAGGGTTCTTGGGTTCGATCCCGGGTGCAGACGGAGTCACAGCTTATCGAGCCATGCTGTGACAACATCCCATGTAAGTGGAGGAGGATGGGCGCAGATGTTAGCCCAGGGCCCATCTTCCTCAGCAAAAAGAGGAGGATCGGCAACAGATGTTAGCTCAGGGCTGATCTTCCTCACAAAAAGAAAAAAAAAAAAGGCTGTGATAAAAGCTATATTGACATTAGAGTAACTTGAAACCATATAAAGGAAATCCCTTTTTGACTGTCCCCTAAGACAATCAAGTGTACAATGGAACCATAAGTACCTATGTGCAGAGTGCCACAGGTGTACATGAAGAGCTATGCCAATTGTCTGTAATATGATCTAAAAAGTTCACCTTACCCAAACCTACTTTCCAAAAGAATTTCGAGTATGTGAAGCCCATGATGCACAGAAATGCCTTGTGGAAATGACTTTTTTGTGAGTCTGTCGGATAGCTTTTGCTGCATACAAACCACACCAAGTTTTAGTAGCTTACAACATCAAGCATAAATGAGCTCATGGTTTGCAGGTTGTCTGGGTAGTTCTTCTGCTATAGCCAAGGTTGGATGTTCAGCAGGGCTCAGGTGCGCGTCTGTGGTCAACTGCAGGTTGCCTGGGGTCTCTTGCTTGGCTCTCGTATGTGTCTGGGGAAAGGCTGTAACGGCACTGTCTGCTTCATGCGATCTCCAGTCTTCAGGATATTAGCTTGCGATTTTTCCTTTTGTGGCAGCAGGGTTCTTAGAGGCACAGCAGAAGTCCTCTTGAGGCCCAGGCTCAGAACCAGCACAATGCCACTTCTACCTCATTGCATTGTGCAGGCAGGGCACAAGTCCTGCCCAGATTGAAGGTTTGGAGAAAAAGAGTCTCTACTTTTTAATAAGAGGAGCTGCAATACACATGTTGTAAAGGCCTAAATCTATGTAAAGGAAGAATTGATGGCCATCTTTAAAATCTACCACAGTGGTATAGTGAACATGTGTCATGATTTTGGCAACTAATCACTTTTAATCAGAAGTCCTTTGTTTAGGGAATTTGCCACTTTTTCAGTACTACTTTCAGGGGAAGAAAAAGGTCAGAACTTGAGAACTTGCTTTCCCAGCTTCCTTTCAATTCACTCATATGATTGTGAATTGTGTGTGTCACTCTTTCATGTGACTTAGACTTAATGAATCAGATGCACCTTTGTGAGATTTTTCACTCGAAGAAGATAAGGCACTATGAATAATGTGTTTTCTTGTGAAGGTGTTAGAGCATAGCAGAGAGACAGATGGCAATACTTCAATTGCTGGCCTCCATGTAATCTGCATGGCCTCTGCCCGTGTCACATACAGTGGGTCTCTGAAGTGTGCCCCAGAGCAAGCATTGGTCCTGGCTGCCTAGTCTCTAAGCCAGATTTTCTGGCTCTCCCAGAGAGTTGGAGAATTACTAATATTCTTTAATAAAGTCCTTAAATGAGCCAGAGTGACTTCTGTGGATTAAAACTAAGAGCCCTGATCGATGTAGTAAGGACACTGAGTATATTTCCTCATTTCTAAAATGGAAATAATAATATCCATGGAGAAACTATCTCGTTCTTGATTAGTACTTAATAAATGATAGGTTCTATTATTTTGTGTCTTCTAAACATTTTCACAAAACAAAATTCCATGTCTTTTCTCAAAAACTAATACAGCACCAAACAACACTGGTGAGTTTCATTTTATTTTATACTTAAGTATAAGGCTCACAATTAATTTCTCTTAATAATCCAATAGTTCAACTTACTTTTCCCTTATTTTTCTATACAGAAGATAATAACAAGCACAGCATGGTAGAAAAGTCTTTGAAAAGGAGAAGAGAAGATGAGGGTCTGAGCTCACCTCTATCACGTACAAGATACATGCAAGTCTCTTATCTATTTGGCTCCTACTCCATTCATACAGTTGAGAAAGTGGCTTCCTTGTTTACCTCAAGGATTATTCTGAGAATCATATGAAATATTCTAAGCATAAAGACTTTGAAACTGTAAAGTGCTATGTAAACATAAGGGATTACTTTTTAAAAAATGAATTTCTCAACTCCCTCATCTGTGATATAAACAAATAAAATTTAAAAATTTTTTTAATATAGCCTCAAAATTTATCTCTACTCTGAGCCTCCGCTAACATCTGTTTATATGTATCCTCAATCCAGATTTAATTTAGATTGGTTGTGTCACATTTTAAATTGAAAACCTTGACAGTAAAATTCTGCAAAGTATGTGTGGTTTACACCACCAGAGGAAAGTTTTCTTCCAAGCCTGATTGCAGAAGAAATATCACTTTTCTTTCCAGTGCCTGGCACACTGACCCACTCAAAGTAGGTCATAAATTAATTTAAAGTGATGATGGTTACAAATGATAGCAAGACTGAATAATATAGTAAGTTTACTGTGGAATACAAAATCTTATAAAATAAATACCTCAAAGTTCTAGTACTCATAAGGTTTTTAAGTATATGCTAGGGGATATCTCTTTAAAATTTTGACCAAAATATTTCTTCTATATAAGCATGACCCCTTTGCTCCTTTCTCAGAGGATTTGTGCAGACTACGTTATAGTTTACTTCGTTATTTCCAACACTTAAAACTTATTATTTTCTTTTAGATGTTACATGGGAAAAAAATTCATCTAAGCAATGAACAAAGGCATTAATAATTATATGAAGTTGACAAGAAAAAGGGCAATTAACTTATGTAGTATAACTAAAATTGAATTTAAAAACTGACTACATAAAAGAATACAACCAATTATAAAAATATGCAAACACAGTATAATGTTTAAAACCACAAAAAGGAAATATATATACAATGGTAAGTAATTCATCAAAAGTGACACCTTAAATTAAGTAAAGGGCAAGTGAGAATTTAGTTAAACTTTGTCTTCTACTATTTATTTCATTGAAAGTTTAGTTAAATTCTCAAAAAGTAGTAAACTTTCTGTTTCTTGTTTTTTGTTTTTTATTTGCAGGGAAAGATTCACCCTGAGCTAACATCTATTGCCAATCTTCCTCTTTTTTGTTTCCTCCTCAAAGCCTCAGTGCATGGTTGTATATCCTAGTTATAAGTTGTTCTGGTTTTTCTACGTGAGCCGCCACCACAACATGGCAACTGATAGATGGGTGATGTGGTTCCGCGACTGGGAAACGAACCTGGGCCACCGAAGTGGTGAGAGTGCCAAACTTTAACCACTAAGCCATCAGAGCTGGCTCTCTTTCTTGTTTTTATCTTCTGATAATGGTTTTATTTTTTCCCTAACTTTTTTGTTCATGCAATCTACCAAGTTCTTTGTTTTCTGTTCATTTTAGAAATTGTCCCTTCCAAACCTTAAATGGATCTCCAATCAGGTAATATCAACCTCTACACCAATACTTAAAATCCTTCAGTGACTTCTCCTATGTCTTAAAAAGGTGTCCACCTCTTTATGAGAACGACAAATGCTTACATGAGCTCCCCTCGCCTCCTCTTGTCTTCATAATCTATCACTCTTTTCTTTACTCATCAACTTCACTAACCACAATTGCCTTTCTTCAGCTACATTGCATATGCCAAGACCTTACATGATCTGACTCTTGCGTACCTCTCGAATATAATTTCATTCTGTTCTCCAACTTATTCGGTATTTTCCAGCCACAATGACTTCCATTCTGTTTCTTGATCACATGAAGACTTTTCTCACCTCTCAAGGGCTGAGGCTTGTTATTCTTTCTGCCTGAAACCATCTTTCCCCATTTCTCATTGTATGACCTGTTTCTTCTAGAACTCCAAGTTTAAACGTCACATGTCAGAGAGGCTTTTCTTTACCAATCGATCTAAATCACATTTCTTGCCAAGCTCCATCAGATAACTATTTATTCATAAGTAAGATTGTCTTCTTTGATCATTTGTTTGCTTATCTTGTTATCTATCCCGTTTGAAGAAGTGAGTTCCTTGAGAGCAGGAGGCATGTTGTGATTATGATTGTTATACTTCCAGAACCTACAGCAGTGCCAGCAAAATAATTATTTCTTAAACTAACTAACGAATCTGTTGCTATCCTTTTCAGTAATTTATATTTGGTGCTATCCTTTTGTGACTCAATATTCTCTCTCCCTTTCTAAAATCTTATATTTTCCCTACGACATTGGACTTAATAAATCACCACACAAGGATTTTTATAATGTGTCTAATTATTTAATTACCAGGTGCCTCATAAGGAATAGGTTATTTTTTTCTACCTTCAGATTTTAACTACAGAGCATTTATCTTGGTATGTTTACTATCTTGATGTGCTAAATATTATTTTTATTTTCCAATAACCAACCTCATCCCCAAACTCTTCTGTGCTCTCCACCAGAGTGTAGAAGCCTGAGAACTACATTTCCCAGAATCGCTTGCATGCAGAGTTATGGATTAAGCTCCACTAATGAGAAGATTTACATGCAATTTGTCAGGCAGAGGAGTGGCAAAGGCTAATATTGTTCCTATAGCAGCAATAAGCATCTCATAACCTTCAGCAGATACTAGACACAGGTTTTCCTGTGGCTCCTGACTCTAGTCTAAATAATCACCAACTCTTGGTGCTGTGGACAACCAAGACCATCCACAGTGCTTTCTGACATTTCTTGCACTTGTTGATTTCCTAAATATTAGGAGCAGTAGCCCTGACCTTGTGCCCCCAAGCCTTTCAACGTATGTGTGCATATGTGTTCATGTGCACGTGTTAAAAAGCTTCTAGGAGCCGGCCCAGTGGCACAGTGGTTAAGTGAGCACACTCCGCTGTGGCGGCCTGGGGTTCGCAGGTTTGGATCCTGGGCGCGCACCGACGCACAGCTAGTCAAGCCATTCTGCGGTGGTGTCCCATATAAAGCAGAGGAAGAAGGTCATGGATATTAGCCCAGGGCCAATCTTCCTCAGAAAAAAGAGGAGGATTAGCAACAGATGTTAGCTCAGGGCTAATCTTCCTCACAAAATAAAAAGAAATCTTCTAATTCCCTTTATAAACCCCTTCTCTTTTAAATACCTATAGAGTATTTTTCTGACCCAACCAAACTTAGTAATTGGCAAAAATTGATACCCTATAAGTGGATTTTAAAATACACTGATTCTGTGGCCAAACTTGCAAAAATAATTGATGATTCTATATATTGGCATTTTTGTGAGAGGATATCAAAATATTCCCAATTTCGTAAAGACTGGATGGAGAGATATAAGATACAAATCTTTGAGATGAAAATTAGTGGTGCCAAAACCAAAAAAGATAATTGCAGCTCAGGGGATCAGTGGGAAAAGCACAAAGTAGAAGATGAAATGGAAGAAACCTGATCCTACTTAGCTCATAGCATTAAACGAAGTTTATTTCCTTCCATCAACCTGTAAGATATCACAGTTAGGTTGTGGTCCAAATAGATTGTGCAATACCTTAACCCAGAAGAGGCAGAATATGTGATAACCTGGCCAAGTCTAGAATGCCTATGAAATAAAATCAGCTGAATCAATAGCCAAGTGGGCCATATGGAGTAGATTTCACAGAGTTTTTCACTATTTTGGTCAATGGAAGTTCTGGTTTGCATCCAAATATTCATGTAAAGATGGGCCAAGATGACTGATTCAAATTAGAAGCTAACCCATCACAAAGGGTTGATACTCTCATACTTTGTGGCATAAAATTCATATGGTGTGTGATATGATTACTTTTAAATTCAAGATCTTTTTGACTGTCTATAATATAGAAGTATTATATTTCAGATATTTGTTTATTTATATACCTATGTCTATCCTACTAGTATGTAGGCTCAATGAAAGCTGGGTATTTCTTGCTTGTTTGTTTTTTTTTTTTCCCCTTCTCTATCTCCATCACCTAGAATAATGCCAGTCATTGTTGACTGAATGAAGAAATAAATTAGATAAAATAACTGCTTACAATATGAATAAATTCTAAAGGAAATATACTTAGGGCTAGTAGAAATATTGAGATATTAAAGTATAAAAGGCTATCAAGATTTCTTTCCGTGAGTCTCTCCATGGAAATATGACCTTCAGCAGTTATCAAACTTTTTGGTCTAAAGACCTCTTATGGGGTCACGAAAGTTATCAAAAATGCAAATGACTTTATGTAGACTATAACTATCAATATTTACTGTATTAGAAATTACCACTGAAAATTTTTAAATATATATTAATTCATGTGAAAATAACAATAATAAATCTATTACATAAAACCTAAATAATAACATACTTTTGTGAAAAATGACTATATTTTTCAAAATAAAAAATAAATTAGCGAGAATAAGGTTGTTTTACAATTTTCAAATCTCTGACATCTGGCTTAATAGAAAACAGCTGAGTTCTCATATCTGCACCTGCATTTGATCCGTTGCAACATGCAGTTTTGATTGAATTACATGCAGAAAATTCAGGCTCATACAAATGTGTAGTTGGAAAAGAAAGGGGTGTTTTAATTACCTTTCAGAAAATTGTTGATATCCTTCTTTTATACTACACTAAAACTTGTGAAATGGTGACAACTTGAACGTTAGTTGCAATGTAGAATCTGAAACTATGTAAATGAATTTTGCATACTCCGTTACATTAAAGTCCTATGGACCCGCTATGCACTGTGAAAATATGTTTTACCCCTGCATGATTTTGTGATGTCATACATTGGTCATTTAGAAGACACTGATTTGCTGGGTTATTAAAGTACTATAAATGTTCACACATTTCATTTTATGATATCAAAAAATCACGTGTATAAATATAATCTCCAGTCTTTTCAGAAACGTCCTTCAGTATTGAGAAATTCAAACTCATGAGGGTGTACTCAAGTTTTCCAAAATTCTAATTTTCACTTTGAACATTCACATTTTAGTATTGGCAAAAACCAGTCATTTTCCATGAATGACAGGCTCACATCATTTAATTTTGAAACAATGCTTGCCAAATATCCAGTTCTAAATAAACATAATCTGTCAATCATTCTTTCAAGTGCAAATGGTATTTGGTGAAAAAAAAAAAAACAAAAACACAACCACTTCAGCTTGCAATCCAAATCATTGCCAGTGATTTTCCAGGAAACAATCATTGTACTTCGGTATGCGATAGAACTGATTTATGCATATTTTCTATTTTGTCACACCAAATATTACAAAAATATGTACCCAAGGGTCAAGATTCAATAAAGTTAATAGTTATTACTGCTTCATCATGATTTTTTCTGCGAGAGTGTGGAGCTGAAGGATACAATGGCTAATAGTACAGTTCTTGCCACTACCTTGATTAATGCTAAGGTGCCAGAAGTTTTACCCATGGCTGCTTTTTTACCATTATGACAAATATCAATAGAGAGCAAAAAAAACAAATAATGTTTTAGTATCACTACGTCCCCCCTAGACCTCCTGAAAGAATTTCAAGGACCCCTTCAGAAACATTCAAACATGGAAGTAGAAATCTGTATTCCTTTGCTGGGCTGCCATGACAAAAATACCACAGACTGAATGCCTTAAAATTTATTTACTCACAGTTCTGCATGCTAAAAGTCCAAGACCAAGGTGTCAGCAGGTTTGGTTTCTCCTCAAGGTTCTCTCCTTGGCTTGCAGATGGCTGCCTTCTTGCTGTGTCCTCACATGACATTTTGTCTGTGTGTAGACACCCTAGGTTTCTGTCCTCTGTCCTAAACGTCTCTTCTTATCAGGACTCCAGTCTGATTGGATTAGTGCCCACTCATATGACCTCCTTTAGCCTTAATTACCTCCTTAAAGGCCCTGTCTCCAAATACAGTCTCATTCCGAGGTACTGGGGTGTAGAACTTCAACATATGAATTTTGGGGGATACAATTCAGCATATAACAATATTCTTATTATCATTACCCAGATTTAAACTCAGTTAATATTCTGGAATATTTTTATTCAAGAATTTCTCTATCTATACACATATCCATATATATTGATTTATTTAAGTATGTACAGTAAAAATGATTCTACAAAGACTCTATGGATAACTTGTCCTTTAAAGTAGAATATTAAACAAATGTTATTCCTCTTGGTTATTCCCTTACAATTCCAACTCACCTTCAATTTTCTACTATAAAGTTGGATGTGTATCTTTTTAGTTATTTTAGGGTATTTTACAAGTGTATTAAGTGTATGGAGATTCTATATAGGACATTATATGGATGAACATGAAATTTTACATCCCTTTTGAAAGAGTAGCCAGAGCCAGAGCCACTAAGATCAATGGCTATTTGGGGTTCCTGGAAATCTGCTTTCCAAGAATTCACGACGGGAGAGGGGGAAGGTTATAAAAAGCCTAAGAATCTGCTTTGTTAGCCTAAGGTAAACCTTTACAGATGATCTTTTCATCTTATCCTAGTTCACTGGGCCAAGAGCATAAAGATGCAGATTCTCGTACTATTTGCATGAATTTTATATTTTAAATTAACGTTCACTTTATATATGTGGAGCCATCAAAAAATCAAAATTGCTCAAATATATTTATTATAAATACCCCTTTAAAAATCATTTTATGCATCGGCTACCTCAGAAATCTTATCCTGTGATCATCCTACCACAGATCCTAATCTCTTTTGAACATTTTCAGATGATACTTGGGGAACAAAGTTTTTAGGTTGCTATTACTTTATTTTTATTTCCCTAACAAAAAATTTTTAACAGATAGATACAGAATATTTCAATCTAGTAATCTGCAAAATTTAAATAAATACATACATTTACATATGTAAATCTCAAACAATTTAAATAGTTTTCAACAAAGCTACTCACAAATTAGCCAAAATAAAGTAAGAGTTTGGGTCATATGTGGAAACCTCAACTTATGTCTTGTTTATACATCAGTGGTGGGCTTAACTATGCATATTTATTCATCAGTGTTGGTGTATTTTTCTGCATACAAAATTAATAATTCCTCACTTAATTATTGTTCAACTTTGAGAATAACATATAGTTAAAACATAGACTTTTCCAGTATTTCATATCTTAATCTACAAAACACTTAATTGTCCTTAGGCTCAAAGGCCAGGTCATCAAATTAACCAGCTATTCCCTAATTCCATTTTATATATCTTTGTGTATTTTGTAAGAACATTTCTTTCTCAATTTCACTTCTATCTTTTATTAAACTTGTTTCATGTTTAGGGTTTTTCCCTCTCTCTTTTGTATTTACTGTCCAATTTTTATCAGCAGTTTTATTAATAGTAACATTTTCTTCTCCCCAAAAAGTAGCAAGATTGACAAGTGGCCTCTCCTGATTCACTGCATGGTTGGTTACCTGTGTACACCATAAACATTTAAGTTTAAAAAGAACCTGGTGGCTATTTCTTCATTTCTTTGTGAATAATGCTTTAGCACACTCTTAGCTTCTGAGGTTGCAGTACAAATTTATTTTTTGTGATTAATTTATTTGTAACCCAGATACTGATATACCTGTGCTGTTCATATACTTACTCATCCATAGCAGTCACCCCATCATATCTGAAATATGTAAGACATAAAGTCAACATATTCAAATATATTTCATATATGAAACATGTATGAAAAATATATGTAGATATATATGTATATATATATACGTATATGAATGTTATCTAGTCTGCATCTTTGCTTACTACTTAAAATTCAAGCTAAAAATTGTGGTTCGGTTTTAAACTCAGGAAGCTGATTCTCTAGCTACATAAATGGAAAATATTTAACCCAAACAGCAGTTTCCTTACCATACCAGACATTCTTAATTTCCATAGATTCAGAAAATCCTTTCTTCAAAGCACTGGAACTAGTTTTGATTACTCTCTGAATACAGTGTGGTGATGGCTCAGGCACAGATGTTTCAGTTTATAAAGAAATCATATAACTATAAACATCTTAAACCAACAATATTTACTTTTTAAAAAACTTATGTAAGTGTTCCATATAGTAAAACCATTGTAAATGCTATATTTAACGGTACATGTAAATGTTGGTCTCTTCCTAACCATCTAGTTGCAGTTAATTGTGAAAGTTAAGCTTCATATGCATTTAATTGTGATACTTTGGCAATTAATAATTTCCACCTATGACGGGCAATTGCAGCTCTTTTCCCTCAACTGCTCTTCTTATTTGTGCAAATTGTTGATGCCACAGTAAGCTCACCAGACTCATCTTTTCAATGATGTAGAACATAGAAATCCAAGTAACAACAATAAAATACTTGTGTTCAACAAAGGTAATGCTAGGGGGTATCTACTAATACCAGTAGATTTAGTCCCAAGGGAATTTATTACTTTGGTGACTTTAGCAAGAAGTCTTTGTATTCAGTCTTTCAAGTTTATTAATTTGTTTTCTGTAGACAAACTGAAAGTATAGCCACATTTTTCAAGAACAGGCTCACGTTAATCAATTTTATTAGACTGAGGTACAATATTGAAATGTCAATTAATTTTCACTTGTGACACAAATAATCCATAATCAATCTATAAATCAAAATTTGGGGTGAGTTTATTATGAACCAGGTCTGGGGACTATAGCTTAAGGAGCTTCCAAAGGAAGGAAGCACACCGAAGAAGTGGGGTGTACAGAGTGGTTATATACCATCTTGGAACAAAGAGCATTCATCACACATGACAGGAATGTCCCTTTTACTACTGTCATGAGATGCTTAGCTAGCACTGCAGGTCAGTAGTCACAAGGTGAGCACAGCAGGTCAGTAAATAATCCTTTGTTTCCGGAAAGAGATGCTTATCCTTAAGGAAATGCCGATACGCTGATATGATAAGTAAAATGTTTAAAGCAGATGTACAATGCATGCTTAACAGGCCACATCAGGCCAGGGTCAGGCCAAATTAGTTTTAAACCAAAAGACTTCCTCATATATTCCAATATATCCTATTGCTTGTCATTTATTTATCACAATAAAAAATATAATTCTTCTACAAGCCGAAATACTTATATTGGCATAATATATAAGGCCAAAGATATTCTTGACATGTGTTGAGGATTACCAAATATTTTGAGTATCTTTGAAATCTTTGGGGCCTTTTCCTACAAAAACTAAACATATGCACATTAATATAGTATTGTGTTTGCAATTTCCTTGTAATGTATGTTGTCAACCACATGTCTCCAATTGCTTTTACCAAGTGGCTACTGCTTTTGGAATAAGAGAAACTTGACTTACAGAAATTCATGAGGGAAAATATAATTTAAAAGACCGTAGTAAAATGCCCTCCTAGTAGAGAACACTGTAAATCATATATGTATTTAGGCCACGCAAGTCTAAGGCAGAACCTGGGAAACTTTGATTCAAGATGTTAGTTTGGCCAGAATCATTAAATCTGGCAAATGGGAGAGGATTGCAATTCCTGTCACCAAGGAAAGCAAAGTCTTGGGATTCAAAAATATACTCAAGGGGTCCGTGGGGAGAATTATTATATTGTTGTCTCAATGTGTTATATATTAACTGTTCTATAGTAAACAGGCAATGTTGAAATTTACCTGAGCACTATGTTCCTGGAAAACAGCAACGGTTAGGAAATTCCCACATCTTTCTTATTGCAAAGAAATACCTCTCTCCATATGACGTAGATAAGACTCACAAATTCTTCCCTGGTTTATCTATGACAAGGCCAGACAGAGATTTTCCAAATTCCTATTGCAGTGTTTGCCTCATAAATAATTAGCTGAACTATTATTCCTTACTGATCAGTTAGAACAAAATGCTTGTTAGCCAAACTTGGGTCAGATTTATTTACTTCCTCCAGGCCCCTGAACCTTGATAAAACTTCAGCTAGACATACAACTGCTCTTTAACAGCCCCTCCTGACAATAGGTTGGCCTCAGGGTAAAACATTCTCTGATCTACCATCTGATCACCTTACCCTTTCATTCGACTTCCCACACTCAGTTCTTTCTAGCCTTGTTTACTCCTCCCTAAAAAAGAAAAATTCTTTTTGATATTATCTGAGAAGTACCTATAACATTGCAGCATATTAAATATCTTTGCTATCTACCAAATAGAATATCAGAAAATATCAAGTAATATTTCGGTGTTGATATTTGTCAAACATCAATTCACATGATGAAAGATTTTAATTTTCTAGCCATGACAGATATTTAAACTTTTATTAGAGAAACATAATTACTGTTGCTTGATTTTGAAAGAAGAAAACAAAATATTAAAAAAATATATTTTATTTGGGGAGTGTCAGGGAATGAATGCTACAATTTTCTATGTGAAACATAGCAGTGAAGGGGAAAAAAATAAAAATTAATAGCTGAAAAGGAAAAGGAATTGAAAAGGTGAGATCAAATTCTGAAAATACATAATAAATGGATATATAAATAGAAGAGATCATAGAATTGTATCAGAACAAATTATCAAGGTAAAACATAATTTGTTTAATAGAGCATGTGTCTGTGTCTCATAATCTAACATAAATCAAATCACAATGTGGGAGGTTATTGAAATTCTCAATAAACAACATTCATTATAAATATTCAACTAAGAGAGAATATGTAAAACAGGAACTATGATTAGTTACAACAAAAGAAATTCATTAAAGCAAAAAATGCTTTTCTTCCTATAAGAGACTTTGTAAGTACTAATTATTAATCAAAATAATTTCTTCCAACTTTTATATATTTTACTCAGTGTATTAAAATCAGAAGAAATAGCCTGACCTATTATACAAAGTTTGCACATGGACTTCTCCGTCTCTTTTATTTTATTCAGCTTGTATCTTCACAAGCAAGAAATGAATCACTCTAATAATAAATTCTGATCAAACAAATCAGCAAAAAAAATCAATATAGCCAGAAGAAAAATATATATTCCATCATGAGGGATTCAAGTGGGGAAAAAAAACTTTTAATTTTCTCATGAAGCCAATTGATAAACAGAATAAGTTTCAGTGTGTTTATTGTCTAATTTTTCAGAGATGGGTTAGAAAACATGATTCTCCTCCCGCAATAGGCAACTACCATTAGTTTTTTAGAGTTCTTAATTGACATATAATTCACATACCATAAAATTGATGCTTTTGAAGTATATAGCTCAGTTGTTTTTGGTATATTAATAAGTGGTACAACTGTAACCTTTATTTGATTAGAGAACTTTTCATCACTACAAAAGAAACTGCATACCCCTTAGCAGTCACTTCCTATCCCCTCCATCCTCCAATCCTGGGCAACCACTAATCTACTTTCTATTTCTATGCATTTGCCCATTCTGAACACTTCATGTATATGAAATAAAAAATGTGCGGCTTTTGTGTCTGACTTCTTTCACTTAGCATAATATTGTGAAGGTTCATCCGAGTTATAATATGTAACAATACTTCAGCCCCTTTTATAGCCAAAAAATGTTCCATTGTATGGGTATATCATGTTTTATTTGTCGATTCACCAGTTGACAGGCATTTGGGTTCTTTTTACTTTTTAGCTATTCTGAATAGTGCTGCTATGGACATTCACGTACAAGTTTTTGTGCAAACATGTTTTCAGTTCTTCTGGGTATGTATCTAGGAATAGAATTGCTGGGCAATATGGTAACTCTATGTTCAGCATTTCAAAGAACTGTTAAAACATTTTCCAAAATGGCTGTACTATTTTTATTCCCTCCAATAACTTAGGAAGTTTCCAATTTTTCTACATCCTAACCAACACTTGTTATTGTCCATTCTTTCGATTATAGCCATCCTAGTGAGTATGAAGTGACATATCATTATGGTTTTGATCTGCATTTCCCTAATTACTAAGGATGTAAAGCATCCTTTCATATGTTTATAGGCCATTTGTATATTTTCCTTGGAGAAATGTCTCTTCAGCTTCTTCGTTCATTTTTTAATTGAGAAGTTTGGGTTTTCTTGTTGAGTTTGTGAAGCTCTTTATATATTTTGAATTCTAAATCTTGATCTAAATATGATTTATAAATATTTTCACCCATTTCATAGGTTGTCTTTTCACTTTCTTGATAGCATCCTTTGATGCACAAAAGTTTTTAATTTTTATGAAGTTCAATTTATCTATTTTTTTCTTTTATTTGAGTTTTTGGTGTCATATCTGAGAATCTATTGCCAAATCCAAAGTCAAGAGGATTTACTCCTATATTTTCCTCTAAGAATTTTATACTTTTAGCTCCTATAATTAGGTATTTGCTCCACTTTGAGGTAGTTTTAGTACGCATATGGATATCCAGTTGTCCCAGCACAATTTGTTAAAGAGAGTATTCTTTCCCCATTGAATAGTTTTGGCACTCCTGTCAAAAATCAATTGACTATAAATGTGCGAGTTTATTGCTGGACTCTCAATTCTATTCCATTGATCTATACATTTATCCTATGCCAGTGCCACACTGTCTTGATTACTATAGCTTTGTAGTAAGTTTTCAAGATTGGGTAGTGTAAGTACTCTAACTTTGTTCTTTTTCAAGGTATTGGTTTCACTATTTTGGGTTCCTTCAATTTCCATATGAGTTTTAGGATCAACATCTAAATTTCTACAAAAAATTTAATGAGGATTTTTGGTAAGGATTGCATTGAATCTGTAGATCAATTAGGGGAGTATTGACATCTTATCAGTATTAAATCTTCCAGTTCATGAAAATGGAATATATTTCCGTTTATTTCCCTCTTCTTTAATATCTTTAAATGATGTTTAGTAGTTTTCAGTGCACAAGTGTTGCACTGCTTTTATTAAATTTATTCCTAAATATTTTATTCTTTTTGACAATATTGTAAATTGAAAATTTTTCTTAATTTAACTTTCAGATTATTCATTACTAGTGTGAATTGCAATCACTTTGTGTATATTAGTCTTGTATCCTGTGACTTTGCTGAACTCATTTATTAGCTCTAATAGTTTTGTTTGTGAGTGTGTGTGTATTTATTTATCTCTTAAAATCTTCTATATAAAAGATTATATTATCTTCAACTAGAAATAACTTTAGTTCTTCCTTTCTAATTTGGATGCCTTTCAGCTTCTGATTTTAGGGAGGAAGCTCTCAGTCTTTCAATAATAACTGTTTTTCTGCACATGCCTTTTATCAGGTTAAGAAATGTCCTTTTTCTTTTGAGTTTAAATGTCTTTATAATTAAAAGATATAAGATGTTGTCAAATGCTTTCTATGCATCTGTTGGCATGGTCAAGGGCATTTTGTTCTTTACTGTATTAATATAGTGTATTACATGGATCAATTTTCATATGTTCAACCAACAATTCTTTAATGTGATAAATCTCACTTGGTCATGGTTTGCAAACCTTTTTATATGTGATTGGATGTTTTGCTAATATTTTGTTGAGAATGTTGAAAACTTTTGTATTTGTATTCATAAGGGATATTGGTCTGTAGTTTTCTTGTGAATTTTTTATCTAGTTTTTGTATTAAGTTAAAACTGGCCTCATAGAATGAGTTAGGAAGTGTTCCCTCCTCTTCTTTAATTATGGTATTAATTCTTCTTTAAAAGTTGGGTAGGGCCGGCTCCGTGGCTTAGCGGTTAAGTGCGCGCACTCTGATGCTGGCGGCCCGGGTTCGGATCCCAGGCGCGCCCCAGGGCACCGCTTCTCCGTCCAACGCGAGGCCGAGTCCCACGTGCAGCAACTAGAAGGATGTGAACCTATGACATACAGCTATCTTCTGGGGCTTTGGGGGCAAAAATGAATAAATAAAATCTTTAAAAAAAAAAAAAAAAGATCTACTCTCTAAAAAAAAAAAAAAAAATGTTGGGTAGAATTCAACAGTGAAGCCCTCTGGTCCTGGACCTTTCTTTGTGGACACTTTTCTGATTACTAAGTCAATCACTTTATTTGTTATAGGTCTTTTCAATTTATCCATTTCTTGTTGAGATAGTTACAGTAATTTCTGTCTTTCTAGAAATTTTTCCGTTTCCTTTCGGTTATCTAATTTATTGACATGCAATTGATCGCAGCCTTCCCTTATAATTCTATTTATTTCTGTAAGGTTAATAGTAATGTCCCTTCTTTCATTTCTGATTTTAGTAATTTCAGTCTTTTTTTTTTTAATGAGTCTAGTTAAAGATTAGTCAATTTTGTTGATCTTTTCAAAGAACCAAATTCATTTGTGTTGGTTTTTTTCTGCTAGTTTTCTATTTGCTATTCTATTTATTTCCACTATAATCTTTATTGTTTCCTTTTTCTGCTTGCTTTAGGTTTATTTTGTTCTGCTTGTTCTAGTTTCTTAAGATGGAAAATTACACAAGTCATTTTAGAACTTTTTTTATTTTTTAATACATTATAGCATTTATAGCTACAAATATCCCACTAAGAATGATTTATAGTATATAAATATACTAAGTTTTAGTATATTATGCCTTCTTTTTCATACATCAAAAAATATTTTCTAATTTCCCTTGTGATTTATTCTTTGGCCCATTAGTTGCTTAAAAGTGTGTTTTGTCTCTACATATTCGTGACTTTCCCAAAATGTCTCTCTCTTTTATTGATTTCTAATTTTATTCCACTGAAATTTGAGAAAATACTTTGTAAAATTTTTAATCCTTTTAAATTTATTGAGATTTGTTTTATGGACTAGCGTTTGATTTTACCTGAAAAATGTTCCATGTGCACTTGAGAAGAATGCACCTTCTGCTATTGCTGGTTTATAGATATCTGTCAGGTCTAATTGGTTTATAGTATTGTCCAAATCTTCTCTTTCCTTATTGATCTTCTGTCTAACTTTTTTATCCATTATTGAAAGTTGGGTATTAAAGTATAAACCTATTTTTATTGAATTGTCTCTTTAATTCTGACAGTTTTTATTTCATGTACTTTTGAGCTCATTTGTTTGGTGCACATATGTTTATAATTGTTATATATTCTTTTGGATTGACCTTTTTATTATTACAAAATATCTTTTTTTCCCTCTAATGACAAATTCTTGTCTCAAAGCCTCAAATGTCCCTCTTGCCTCAAAGTCTATTTACCTGATACTAATATAGCCACTTCAGCTCTCTTTTGGTTATCGTTTGCATAGTATAAATTTTTTCATCCATTTACTTTCAATCTATTTGTGCCATTGAGTCTAAAGTGTATCTCTTATAGACAGCATACAGTTGGATCATGTTTCGTTACCTTTTTTTCAAATCTATTCTACCAAAATTTGCCTTTCAATGGAAGTTTTAAATCCATCTCTGTTTAACATAATTACTGATAAGGTAAGATTTATATATGCCATTTGCTATTTGATGTGTGTGTGTGAGTGTATGTGTGTATCATTTGTCTTTTTTGTTTCTCCATTCCTCCTTTACTGCCTTCTTTTGTGTTAAATAGATACCTTACAGCATACCATTTTACTTCTGTGTCATTTCTTTTACTATACTTTTTTTAGCTCTTTCTTAATATGTTATAATTAAAAACTTAATTTATAAAAATCTAGTTCAGATTAATACCAACTTAAATTCGGTAGTATACAAAATTTTTTCCTGTATAGCTCCATTCCCTTCTCTCTCTTTTGTTCTGTTAATTCCATATATATTTTATGCCATCAACACATTTTATAATTATTGCATTATATAGTCATATTTTAAATCAGGTAAGAGAAAAAAAGGGTTAGAGAAAAAATATATTTTTACACTGTCTTTTATGTTTACCCAGGTAGTTACCTTTACTGGTGTTCTTTCTTTTTTTATATGGCTTTGAGTTACTATCTAATATCCTTTCCTTTGAGCCTGAAGGACTCCCTTTAGTTTTTCTTTATGGCTGGTTTGTTAGTGGCTAAGTGTTCCTGTGTTTATCTTAGAATGCTTAATTTCTCCTTCATTTATGAAGAATCACTTTGCTGGATATAAAATTTTTGGTTGACAGTCTTTTTCATTCATCACTTTGAATATAGCTTCTGACTGCCTCCTGGAGTTCATGGTTTCCCATGAGAAATTAGCTTTAATCTTATTGATGATCCCATATATGTGATGAGCCACTTCTTTTTTGCTGCTTTCAAGATGATCTTTATATCTTTGCTTTCAACATTTTGATTATGAAGTATTTAAGTGTGGATCTCTTTTAGTTTAACGTACTTGGTGTTTGGTGAGCTTATTAGATGTGTAGATAATTTTTTAAATCAAATGTAGGAGACTTACAGTCATTAATTTTTGAAATATTCTTTCTACCCTTTTCTCTTTCTTCTCCCCTTCTGGACTCACATTATGAGCATGTTGGCATGTTTGATGTACCACAGTCTCCAAGGCTCTTTTCACTTTTTTTCTACCTTTTTTCTCTCTATTCCCCAGAGTAGATAATCTTAATTGAATGCCTTCAAATTTCCAGATTCTTTTTTCTGACTGCTCAGATCTGTTATTGACATCCCTATGTTGAATGCTTTAGTTATTTTCAACTCTGGAATATATATATTTTTCCTTTTTATAGAGTTTATCTCATTATTGACATTCTCTATTTGGTGAGATGGCATTCTCATACTTTCCTTTATGTTTTTAGGCTTGTTTTCCTTTAGTTCTCAAGCATATCTTTAAAAGCTGATTTAAAGTCTTTGTCTAGTAAGTCCAACATGTGGGCTTCCTCAAAGAGAATTTCTATTGATAGCTTTTTTCCTGTATATAGGCTGTAATATCTTGTTTCTTTGCAGGCCTCATAATTTTTTGTTGCAAACTAGACATTTTAAATAATATAATATGATAATTCTGTAAATCAGTTTCTTTCTTTCTCCAGGATTGGTTGTTGTTGTTATTTGTGGTTGTTTTTGCTCGTTTTATTTTCGATATTTCTTGACATTTCTAATTCTTTAAAATCTATATTCTCTGTTATGTGTGGCTACTGAAGTTCCTGATTAGCTTAGTGGTCTGCTAATTATTGGATGGATGGACTGATATTTCCTTAATAAGTCTTCTAGTCTTTACTGAAAGAATCTTTGTGCATGTTGGGGCACACCTTCAACAGGCAGTTGACAATCCTCCCTTAGCCTTCACTTCCTGCTTCCTCATAGCCTCAAGATCAGTCAGAGTTGAAAGATTATGGCCTTCTCAAGTTTTTCCTGAGCATATGCAGAGCCCTGTGCATGTACAGGTCCTACTAGATTGGCAGGAATATATTGGTGTTTTTAAAAGTCACTATGGACATCTCTTTCCCCTACTTTTTATATTAAGAATTTGGTTAACTCATCATTGGCCCCATCTATTAGCCACTGCCTCAGACAGCTCTGAAAAATAAACAATGATCTCTAAATGTTTTTGACACACACTTCCAGAGAAAAGACTTTTCACATCGGGTGAGCTTCAACTCAGGTCAAATAAAAACACCTTTGCAAGTAGAATCTTCTAAGGAATGATCAGACAGCAATTAATGATTCTCTGAGGACAAAGCTTTGAAGGAACCCCACCATTTTCTTTTCCTTCTGTTGGCTGCCAGGATGCTGAATTTGACCATGTTTTTGGGCTATTGGTTTTCTAGGCTGCCACAGAGCTAGAGAGAGGTGTGGTAGGAATAGGGCAAGTTAAAATGCCAAAAACCTCATTGTTCATGATGATATTTAGCTGTTTTTCTTGAATAAACACCTCCTCAACCCTCCTGTAAACCTTTGATTAATTTCTAGCAGACTGAAGCATTTAATTATGCCAATTTTCTCCTTGCTTTTATGGGGACAGAAATTTTGGAAATTTGCAAATTGCTTAATTTGCCATTTTTTGCTGACATAACTCCATCTAGCCACTAGTTTTTCAAGGTACTCACTTAGGTCTCAGCCAGTTGTCCCCATATTACAAACATTTTCAGCAAGAAGATAAGCCCTGGTATATTGCATCTCTTCCCATCCAATATGGAAATTTTGCTATCAAGAGGTCTTCTGATCAATTTCCAGATCCCAATATTATAGACCATCAAGAGAACAAATGTGCATCATCAAAATATCATGAACAAGTCTATTCTCCTTCGTTTCTAAGATTATATAAATCCAATTATTTCCATTATGGTAGCTAGCAATTTGTTTGGAGGCAATGGCTTGGAGTGTGAAGCCTATACTTCTGCTTGAGTGATAACAGCCAATTTTACTAATATCGCTAAGGCTCAGCTTCCTCATATGTTACAAGAGCATCCTGGCTATCCCTTATATTTGCTGTTACTTACAAAAAATTAAATCATTCATATAAACCTTATAAGCTATGTATAAGCCCAAAACTCAATTAGCATTATTTATTATTGTTATATTTCCCAAATTGCTCCACTTCTCTTACATTTCATTCCCTCATTTAATCTCTTTTACGACTCAGTTTGCTCCTCTGGCCCAGTATTTGAAAAAGAAAACATTTTTTAAAATATATCACATTAATAACTTGGTTTTCCTTCTATTCTGGAGATTAGTCTTTTAAATGGCATGAATGGAGAGTAAAATTACTCTGCAAAGTGTAGCTAAATGGCAACCTGTTACCTTTGTCATAAATTTCACCTATGTTTGATGTCGTGTGCACAAAGACATAAAGAGAAAATATAATGAGTTGTTTTTCCATCTCATTTTCTCACTTAGAACCATTAAGGGAAGTAAAGAGTTATATTCTGTATCAGAAGGAGTTGCATTTATATTCTTTCATTTCTAAAATAGGTTCCACTCTTTGAAATGGAAACAGTTTCCTAACTTAAAGTAGGTAATTACACACTCCATTAAACAAGTAATTAACAGATTACAATTTGAAAAAAAGAAAAACTTGAAAATGAGCAATTCAGATTCTGAATGTGAAGAGTAGTGTTATAATTAGCATAATACCTTTAGAAATAGATTAACAAGTACACAATAAAAATGAAAAAAGAAACAATCTGTTTCCTCCATACATATCATACACAACACATAGCATTTCATGAGTCAAACATCAGCATGGTTTTAAGAAAATTTGGTCTTAGAATTGTTGCTATATTACTCTAAAATACAAAAATTTTGATGTACAAAATGTTTGCTATCCTAAGAGACCATGACT
Source organism: Ceratotherium simum simum (assembly GCF_057802395.1). Taxonomy (NCBI): domain Eukaryota; kingdom Metazoa; phylum Chordata; class Mammalia; order Perissodactyla; family Rhinocerotidae; genus Ceratotherium; species Ceratotherium simum. The sequence goes on along the minus strand of NC_141907.1, from coordinate 25,776,058 downwards.
CTTCAGAATCAATGTTTTAAATTGTCTTTCAACAATAATTCCCTGAGGCAAGTGGCCAATGCTAGCAAGCTCGACATGTGTAATTCAAATTGGTAATTTGGAATTGCAAAAAAGACAGTCTCAGTGTTATGTATGGGTGGATCATTCTCACTACAAGGTTAAAAATGTGCATAAAGGGAATTCAAAGGAAACATGCACACTAAGTCTCTATTATCCTGCCTTGCAAGAAAAAGAATCCCTTCTAAACTAGAAGAGGGGGCCACTGTTCTTGCGAATCTGCTTTTTAACACCACCACCAGAAAAGGCTGAGTAACTGAAAGCACCACAAACAGCTTCCAAGGGTAGTGGTAAAATAAAAGTCCAAGTAATAACTAGCCCTGCAGTAAGATGTTTTTTGTTCATGCAAAATTCTGGGCTAAACTCCCTATTCAAGTCACTGCAGCAAGGGGAAAGTGAAATTCTTCAAGTCAGGTCTTCTAATCAAACTACCTATAGGCTCTTTCCCATTTCCTTGAAAATCATGAGGGGGCAGAAGTACATCATCAAGTTTGAAACCTGTGCTCATGGCTAAGATCTGATAATGATCTCTTTTCTGAAACTTGAACTGACCCTGCGAGCAAAAATAATTCATTTGAAGCATTCTGGAAAAAAAAAAATGTCCATCAACTGTTTTGCTAGAACCCATATGTTGTTTTCATTCCGTATTGAAAATAACCAAAACAGATTACTCTAAAAAAAGAGGTTTCCCCCTACAAACTTACTAAAAACAGACATTCAGTAAGTTCGAATATGCCAGCATGAAGACGCTACTGAGAATGTCAAACAGCTATTGACTTTTGAGTCATCATTTCTACGTGGCAGTGAAGAGAAACTGCTGTTGCGTGTTACTATTTCATTTGCCTTACAATACCGGTTTTCTTCGTGAAAAAAATACTGGTTTGAATTAAGATATCAAGCGTTTTCTAAATAAGAATTAAATTCAGGTCAGAATAACTTTGTTAAGAGAGGTAAGAATTTCTGTGATTTCTTTTAGAATTATGCTTTCACTTTGTGTCAATTACTGTATAAACTTCTTTTGTGATCCTATGTTAATCCTTAACTCATTTATATCAGCACGTATGTAGTGTTTTTCTGGAAATTTTTGCTTAATGGATACTTCCATAAAAGTCTATGTCTTAGACTGGTGCAGATTTCAGCTATTACGGAACATCCATTGTAAGTTTTGATAATAAAAGAATTCTGTGAAACAGGCTTATCAACATGAGTGATTACTCTATGACATGTAACTTGAGCTTGTTTTTAAAGCAGATATACAGAAGATGGTCAGTAGGGCATTTTCAACCTGAGTTTTCTGCCTATAAAGCATCATTTTTTTGATAAATCACATTGCATTTTTTAAAAAAAGATAATGCATCATCATGAATGTCTTCTATGTGGCAAATCCAGGATTTGTTCACAAGAAATCACTTCTTAAGGGCTATGCTTCGTGCACTAAGCATGACGTTTGAAATTGCAAGCAGAATTAGGAATATACTAGACCCTTAGCTGTTGGGCATAACTCAGCAGGGCAACTACTTTTCCAAAGATCAAGAATATTTTGGAAGCTATGTTAATTTTGCAAGGCAACTCCAGATGGAAACTTCCTGAATGTAGTTAAATTTCTCAAAAGATTTCAAAGAATTTCCTCCTTTCTCATTTCCAATACCAATTTTAGCAATCAAACGTCTTGGTCAGTTATTTGATATGGATTTTGATACCCAGTATCTCTCCATTACACCTCATACCTTTAAGCAAATATTTAGGTTCTGAGGATAGTGTTGACTTCTAAGTACGCTCTGTAGCTAATTTTTGGCAGTCTAGTGGCCAAAATTTACCAGTTGTCTTATATCTCAGAGTGTGCCATGTTCACACAAAGTCATCAGTACTGGTGGATTATTAGTGGGTAGGGGTGTTTTTGATACTTCAAACCATCTTCAACCATCTCCAGTCAAATTTAGTGAGGGTTTACACAATGCATAGAAAAATATTCTGGAAGCTTCATGTCTGCACTGTCCTTCAGATACAAGTGCTTATTTTTGCTAGTATCTATGGAGCTTGTGATGGTTAAATTTTATGTGTCAACTTGGCTAGGCTGTGGTGTCCAGTTATTGGTCAAACACTAGTTTAGGTGCTGCTGTGAAGTTATGTTGTAGATTTGATTAACATCTACAATCAGTAAACTTCAAGTAAAGGAGATTACCCTCCATAACGTAGGGGGGCTTCATCTAATCTGTTGAAGACCTTCAGAGCAAAGTTGAAGTTTCCCAGAGAAGATAGAATTTTGCCTCAAGAGTATAACATAGAAATCCTGTCAGAGTTTCCAAGTCTTCTGGATTGCCCTATGGATTTTGGACTCCCTAGATTGCAACATTAGCTCTTGCCTGAGTTTCCAGCTGGCAAACCTGCCAGCCCCCACAATTCTGTTAGCCAATTCCTTAAAGTAAATCTGTTATTTTGGTTATACATATATCTCATTGGTTCTGTTTCTCTGGAGAACTATGACTGATACAGAGCCATTCCAAGTTGGAATTCTATTTTTATAAATGAAGTCAAAGGTAACTGATATACAAGGTCTAGAATACAGATAGGCCCATTTAGCAACACTAATATCAATTTTCTCTAAAATAATTCTTCCTAAATGACTAGACTCAGCTGAAAATAATTAGAAACATCCCAATAGATATTTGTTATTAATTGTTCACTAGAGTATTCATCATCTCCAGAAGTAAAAGAATGTTATTTGTGTTTTAAAAGAAATGTTTCTGAGAGTACTTCTTCTATGTTCAATTCTAAGCTAAATTCTGATACATATGTGAAAGATGATTCCAAATCTATGGTGTTCTTAGTCTAGTGGGAGAAATAGATGGTGGAAAAATGGGAAGGATGCCCAGAACAATGTTCCAGGCAGAGGGAACATCATGTACTGAAGACATTTTGAAGAGAATGAGATAATGAGCTTGACAGTCATGAAAATAAATGTATGTTATAAATGTATGGCACATGTGGAGCGTATTGGCGAGGAATTGAGATTGGACGGTAGACCACAGTTAAAATTTCTGAGCCTTACTTTTCTCATATGCGATTTTGTTTCTGGGGAAAAAAGACCAGGGATGTTTTTACGGAAATTAAATGAGCTTATTCGTAAAGCGACTAACGTATACTATTCACTCCAAAATATAGTAGCCGTTATTATTAGCATTGTTGACTTTATAAAGTGTGGTCTGGCAGATATATAACTTCTGGCATATAGTGAAGTAACTTCCCCTCCCTCTACCCTTGTGTCACTTCCATAAGCTAGTATTTAAGCTGTCATATGTCAGGCACTATCACCATGCCTGGTACATAGTAAATGCCTGAACATTGATAGTTAGCTTCAAAAATGCACATGTAAATCTCTATCTTTTCAATCAACCACCAAGCACTTAAATGCTTTTTTTGCTAATGCTCCATGTCTTTAGTGGCGTGTCTTCAACGTATTGCTGTTACCTCTACCTAGTTCTATAACAAAATATATGGCCAACTTTATGATATAAATAAAAACTAAAATTAGGAATATAAAAAACCCTTTGGGAGTTAGAGTAAACACTAGTTTGGGCATTGGAAGATCTGAATTTTAAAGTAGCTATAGTAATAATTAATTATTGCAATATTAGAAAAAGTACTTAAATTTTTTGAGTAGCAATTTCACTGTCCTAAAATGACCAAGTTGAATTAAATGGTTCATGAGGTCCCTTTCGGCTCTAGTGTTTCAGGATTATGGACATTTATACTCTGTGGTTTCTATACAGGCAAATCTCACCAAAAGGAATTATAGCAGATACTGCTAAAATTACTGATATACAAGCAATGATGTGATGAGACTTAGTTTGGAATCATAGTATCAACAAAAAGAAACTAGTGTGTGATTAGATTTGGGGGGCACATAGGTGCTTGGACATCTAAATTTCCTCAGCTAGAAACCCAGAATCATTTCTCTTTTTGCCCTTAAAAGATGAGCTTCTTCAAAACCAGAGCACTCCAATAAAGTTCACAGAGGCAACAGTCTGTCCTTGGGACAAATGCTTGAGATATGAGATATTGCCTGAGAGTCTATTTAGGGGAAAAGGGGTAAAATAGTCTTAAATGATCAGAGTCACCATCTTCCCATAATCAGTAATCAGATAATGCTAGCAAAGATTGACCAGCTGGTTCTATAGATATTTCTCTTTTTTCAAATATTGGTAATACATGTCTTCGCGTGCATTTTTGGCTACTAAGTGCTTCTCTGGGTCGGGCTCTCTTCCCAAGAGAAGCAGTTGATTTATTCAGCTGTTGTCTTTTTGTTGAAGCATCAAGATCATGGCTTGCAGTGCCAAGAAGTGGCTATGCAATTTTACTGTCACTTTTATTGTCACAGCCTGTCCTGACATTTGATGCCAAGTGTGGTGTGTAGGTTGTGTGTGCAGGTTGGCTAATGAAATCTGTCCAGTAACCAAATGTGACAACAGTCACTTGTTTTAGTCTCAAATCCTTGAAACAATTGTTTGCAAGAATTGGAAATATTTCTAAATTTCTAAGGTAATTTTGTCAGGTTCCTCAATCAATATTTTTTTTTCCTTCCAAAGACTATAACAGCATCTTCCAAATGCATGAGGATTATAAATAAAATTTGTTTTGAAACAGAGTGTTGCACATATTTTTATCATCAGTAGCAATAGATTTATTACACTAAATGACATATTGATGACTTCTTTGTGGATATTTTAACTTTCATAAAATCTCTAACAATTGAGAATCAAAGATTCATGTAATCTACAATTTGATCCAGAAAACTCATCTTTTTTACAAAGATTCGGTTTGTCTGATGACAAGCATTTGAGTGCACCTGTATAAATTTAATTATCCAGATTCTTTATCTACCCGATAGATAATACACTAGATTTTTCATCATGGACACTTAGTCATATCTTCAAATAGATTAAAAGTTAAGAAAGATTTATCCTTCTGTATTTCATTAAGATTTTTTAGCTAAAGGTAATAGTTCCAAAATTAAGTCATTTACATAAAACCTCTATGTTTTTTGCTGTATTTGTTTATCAGTTGAACTCTTATTTAATTGTTATTTTTATATTTTTTTGGCCTAAAAATGCATTAAGTATGCTTTTATCACCAGTGCAATAATACCAGTATACCAAAACATTATTAAATGTTAATAAATTTAAAATTCAACAAAAAATAACCGTTAATTTAATCAATGTAACAATTGCATGCTTAAAATTAATTTTTCAAGAAGTAGAATAGAAATTTTATTTATTATTGCTCAGTAATCAAGTTTTGGATCCTTGAAACTTAATTAAGCATTAAGGTAAACCTTAATTAGCAGGAAAATATCATTGCTTTTTAAATTAACCAATTCCGAGAAACTCAACTAAAAAATATACATATTTGGGAACTAGAAAAATTATTTAGTTGCTTTTTGTGATAAATTCTGATACTGAGAATTCAGTATTGTTAGTCAAAATAAGATAAGTGACTTTGAATAACAAACTTTTGTTCCAAGAGGCCATCTGTGGTGTTCTCCAAATTCTGTTCATCTAATGTGTCAAGTAATCTGATAACATTTGCAACAACAGAGGACAAAAGCATTTCTCAGCAATACTAAAGTGGTGTCCAATTTGGGAAATTATACATGAAGACCTTTGATTTTTGTTATCCTTCAACAATATCGTTATAATGTTCAAAATACTTTTCAACAAGTACCTCAAATGAATCTATAACTAAGTCATTCTAACACATAAAATAATCTAACACACCGTGATCAAGGCTTGATGGCTGATGCTCCAATTTTGCTGTCAGTGAGTTCATTCCGTCTTGCGTGTGGAATACTGATATAAGTGAATTTTGTAAGGATAAATTAAGGCTGTCTCATTGTGCTGATAGATCTTAAAAATATTCTAATATTTGAAGGCAGTCCCTATTGATGCATATAATGTTGCATATTAAAGGTTTTAACTAAGGGAAAAAAAGTTGTTCTTTTTCCTCAATAGAAAAGGGAAGGCTTTCGGCATACAAGAAAACAGATTTCAGTATAAAATCATCTTTATTTGTTGTAATTTCCCAATTCTAGACAGATATTGGAAAGCATTTCAAGAGTTCAATGACCTCTTTTTACAACGATTGATATATTTTTACAGCTTTGTGTATGCCTCTTAAACCTTCCACATGTCTGTGGTGGTGTGGGGTGGAGGATAGTGGGAAGAGGATATGGGGCCTTTCTTCCTGTGATACAGTTTGACTATGTGAAACAAATTCTTATTTGGCACCAACTGTGACTGTAGTGCTCTTTGTGCTTATCTCTATAAATCACTTTCAGACTATGTCATGAACTTATATTAATAAGTTTTAAAATCTCTACTACAAGTGTACTTGTTGGCAAACACTGGCAGAACAATAGGTCTCCCCTGGTCGCGGTGTGTAGCTCATATATAACACACCAAATACTAACTAAAATCACAACATCAGAGGATTAATCCAATTGGAATGAGTAAAATAGATTTTATTATAGTCATGATAAGATTTTCTGCCTTAATTTTTTAGCTGTATCTATAACTTTACAATGAGCTATTTTATTTGACAGGAGCATCTAAGCAGTTCCTTTGCTCATCCCTTCTTATAATTTCAACAGTTTTGGCAGTGGATGTGGTAAGTTTATTTACAAATTACTCCTGCAACTATAAGCTTTGCAAGTAAATAAAACATGATAAATGAGTATTCTAAAGTATTAATATTTTTATCCAATTAGAGTGTTAACAAGTTTGAAATGCTTGAACATCCATCTTTCCACTTTATTTTATTCTTTGAGGGTTTCACAAGGCTGCTTGAGGTCAGATAGTGTCATAAGAGAATTTGGGAGTACCTCCAAACTTACAGGAATTAGTTTGTTCTTGTTTACAGTTTCATGAAAATTTACATTTCAAATATTTGTTCATAATATTTTCAATATCAACTTTGCAGCTCTTCCTTCTGCAACACTGACAGAAAATGCAGGTTATTAATTAGTGTATCTCTCTGAAAACACACACAAATTTCATCACAATCAAACCTAACAATATTAATAATAATAGCAGTAATAGCTACACTTTAATATCTATACTATGTACCTGATACTGTTTTGAGCACTTTAGTCATATTAGCTTTTCGACTTCTCATGTGATATTTAAATAACTTTCACTTCTATGTATTAACATTCTCTTCTTTAAACCATTGATCCAAAATAGTTTCAATAGGGAAAGAAATCAACACACATACACAAGTGTACATATAAAGAAAAACAGAGCAAAAAACCAATTCCAACTCATACTTATTATATTTTATTTGTGCATACTTGGCAGACTTAATATTAACTTCTTGAAATGGAGTTCCAATATCCTGATGAAAAAACAGATAGTATACATGTTAGTAAGTATATGAAAACCCATTTCTGCAACTTACCTCATTCTACTATCCATATTTACAAACCATAATGGTAGAACATTCCGTTTTAAAGACTTAAACATTTCTGGACTTTTTGAGCACCACATCTACAATTCACCTGGTCATAGTAAAGCAGATTACTTTACTGTGTCACTACTTTAGCTGTATCCTAAAGCAGCAAAACACTCATTAAGTGTTAAGCTTGATATGTTGGTTATATTTTTCTAATGTGCGTTAAAGTAAATACCCAAATATTAGAATAATGATTGAGTATCTGTAAGGCTTAAGCATTGATAAAATGTTCAAGTTACCTGTAAACTTCTAATATTTTTAGGCGCTCCTTTGAGCTGAGGAGATATAATCATTTCACTTGATTTATACATATCACTTATGAATGTCAGTAGTGCCTTTGGCCACTGTTGATGCTTGTGTTATCTTTTTGAGAGTGAAAAGAGGACAGAGGGGGAGTGGGCTGGGAGGAGGAGAAACTATAGAAAATCCCACAGGCACTTGGCAGGAAAGTCTTTTTTAAAAATTCACAAATAAGAATATATGAATACTGCAGCCGAGAACCCCAGGACTGATGACTGCACATAAAAGAGTGCAGCAAATGAAGATTTTATTGTCTCCTCTCTGACTTTCTAAAATGACATGGAAGCTTTCATATTCTGGGCACCATTCCCAGAAGTATAGCATTCTCTCCAAAAATCCACAGATGCTCTTCTGGGAACGAGGTGGCAGCACTGGCAACACAAATAAGCCGACGGTGGGCGACCGTTCCTGGAAGCACTGCATTCTGGAGATGAGACTTTCAAGAAAAAACACCAAACTTAATTCTGTTCTGTTCTTCACATATCCTATACATTTTTATAACTCAGAGATTAATATTATGTGGGAGGGAAAAACAAGTTTGTGGACATTTGGAGAAATCACTAATAAATTTTTTGAAACTGGAGACATGGTGGTTTGAGTTATCAAAGATTGGAGTTTCAGAGATACCATATAAAGAAAAATTGGAAGCGGTCTCTTAACAACCAGCAACTGACCAATTCATTTTGCTTAGCCTGAGAAGACCACACCATAAAATACTTACTTTTACAATCAAACAGTTGCTGACAATGCAGATGTCTTGTATTATCATAACTACCTGTATTTATAGTGATTTTATCTTAGATTCATAGGCTGATAATTTTTAAAAATGATCTTAGTAATCATCGACCAAATTTTTCATTTTATAGGTCCTTAGAGATTAAGTGACTCACTCAAGATGAGCCAGCTGTGACACAAATAGAACTCTCCTGAATTCAAGGGTAATATTTTACCTTTACCAATTTCCAAAGAGTTTCAAATTTATTATCTCACCTGAGAAGTCTAGAAAACCTATGCATGTATGACTATCCTCATTTTGAAATAAAGAAGTGGCAGCCCAAACAATTTAACCAAATTGCTTTACAAAATATATTTAGCAGAATTACAAAACTTAAAACCACAGCCCTTTTTTCAATACAACATATCATTATATATAATAAATATTCACACTTAACTAATTCTATTTCATAACAGTTTCCTACTTTATATTTTGTCAAATTATACTAAAGGATCTGTCTTTACTACAGATATTGTAGTTACTCTTCTATTTTAAATGCAAGCAAGACTCAACTATATGTTCTCAGGGACAAAATTAGTTGAACAGCTACTCAATCAGTTGACATACAATCGCAAAGAATGACGTTTTCTGATTCACATAGTTTTCATTTTTAAATGCATAAGAAATAAATGCATTATTTTGCAATAAAAAAATCAGTCATGTGCCCTCTGATGTTTTTTCATATGAGTGGAATCATTCGTAATGCAAGGAATGTGATAAATCACAATACAATGATTCAGTTGGTTCTTGAGACTTTGGTGTAATTTTCTGTTTATGTGTCATTATCTCCTAATTGATGCCAGAGTGATCAAAAGTAGGGTCACACTTTAGTATTTATCTTTAAATGTGTGATTCCCAGTACAGAACCTAATATATATTAAGCTTTCAGTAAATACTTTGTGAGAATGAATGATTCTGGATGTATAATCATAAAAAAAAAAAAGACTCATTGCATTTCAGTAATTAGGTCAAAATCAGACACAAGAAGCAAAGAGAAACTGATATGTAATCTCAGTCTGATACCACGTCTTAAATTTTTGTCAACTTGAGCATTCAATGTTACGATACAAATTGTTGAGCACTTTTACGGCACAGTGTTGTCTTTAACCTCCTACTTTTTTTTTCCAATTTCATATTTAAAAGAATATTCATTGAAGATCACACTACAAGAGGATGAGACACTATTGCTACCCAAGTTCATTCGTTTTTCCCTATATTCGCCTCAATATATGAGTTGCTTGTTAAGAGCAAATACTTGCGGCAATTTTCTAGGATTTGTTCATTTTCTATTTCAGCATTTGTTTTTATTTTACCTTACACTTACAGCATATTTATTAAAAGATGGAAAAGAAACTAAGACATTCACAAATCAATCATACCATGTTTCCAGGAGCAAAAAATGTAAAGACAAAAATGTGCTGCTTATACCACTATTTCAAGCACTTGGCTTCTGATTGACAGACAATCTACAGGAAACAAAGCAAACACGTATCAGAAATATTCCTACAGCTTCAATTGCCTTACTTGAGACAGATAGGTTTGTATATTACTTGGACAGTATGTTAAGGCTTGACAGAGCACTCATTCTATCAACTGATCTGTCATGCTACTAAATTTCATCATGGAGTAACGCCAGTAAAAAAATCTCCTTTCTCCTTATGATTATGTTTGGCAGACCTATTGTTCTGTGCATTTGCAGGTAGCAGTCACTCAAATATAACGATCTAAACAGATTCCAAATATTGATTTCTTGGCAAAGATTCTCCTGCTGCCCCAGAAAAAAAAAAATTGTTATGAAAAACCATTATACATTATCTATGTTCTCTCTGTGCATTTTTTTGTGCTGGTCCAGTGTATTAGTCTTTTTTTTTTTTTTCAGAGAAACAATGACATAAGCTGCTGGAATAAATTAACATGTCCAAATCAACTGTAATTCTTTAATTAGGAAAAAAGTTGATTCAACAATGCAAAGAAAAATACAGGAACATAGAAAAATGGGAGGAGCAAAGCATTTTATCATTTCCTATGATGTGAGTAATAAACCTGCTTGCTCAATGAAAGAAGGTTTAGTCAATCTTCATAAAGCAAGCCAGAAAAATGTCCATAATGACTTATGTTAAAAGGCATGGTATGATGGGAAATCACATGTGGTAAAAGTTTTATTCTTTAATTTTTCAATTATCCACTCAACCAGTATTATTGAGTGCCTAATTTGTACCAAGTGCGCTTATTGGAACTGAAATATGTACCAATAAATAAAACACGTAAGCTTTTGCTGAGCTTATATGCTAGTGGACAAAGATTAAAGTAGATATATTAACGAATAAATACATCCTTTGTCAGATGACATTAAACACTAGGAGAAAAAAAGGAGATAACTGGAAGAGGGGCTATGAAGGGGAGATTCTAGGCAGAGGGAACAGCAAGTACCAACGTTCTGAGATGGAAAGGTTGCTGGAGTGCTGGAGAAAGAACATGGAATATAATGGTAGAGGATTAGGGTTGTACGGGATAAAATCAGAGAAGTGCATATTGTTCAGGGTTTTATTTTTTATTGTTGAAAAATACATATAAGATACAATTTACCATTTTAACCATTTTTAAGTGTACCATTCGGTGGCATTTGGTACCTTCACATTGTACAATAACCACCATTATCCATCTCCAGAACTTTTTCATTATCCCAAACTTAAACTCTGTACCCATTAAATAATTGTTTTCTATTCTCCATGCCTCTCTTCCCTCAATCTCTGGTAACTACTATTCTACTTTCTGTCTCTATGAATTTGACTATTCTAGGTACCAAATACCTCATATAAGCGGAATCATACAATAGTTGTCCTTTTGTGACTGGCTTATTTTACTTGGCATAATGTCTTCCAGATTCATCCCATATTGTAGCATGTGTCAGAACTTTATTTTTTTAAGACTGAATAATATTCCATTGCATGTACATATCACATTTTGCTTATTCATTCATCCGTCAATGGAAGTTTAACTTGTTTCCACCTTTTGACTATTGTGAACCATGCTTCTATGAACATTGGTGTACAAATGTCTACTCAGGTCCCTGTTTTCAATTCCTTTGGGTATATACCCGGAAATGGAACTGCTGAATCATACCATAATTCTATGTTTAATTATTTGAAGAACTGCCATATTGTTTTCCATAGCAATTGCAACATTTTACTTTCCCACCAACAATGCAAAAGGGTTCCAACTTCTCCGTATCATTGCCAACACTTAATGTTTTTGTGGTTTTTTAATAGTAGCCATCCTAATGGGTGAAGAGGTAGCTCATTGTGGTTTTGATTTCCATTCCCTAATGGTTAGTGATGTTGAGCATCTTTTCATGTGCATATAGGCCATTTGTAAATCTTTGGAGAAGTCTTTACTCAAGTTCTTTGCTCATTTTTTAATCAGGTTGTTTATTTTGTTTGTTGTTAAGTTGTAGGAGTTCTTTATATATTATGGATATAAATCCCATATCAGATATATGATATGAAAATATTCTCTCCCATTCTGTGGGTTGCCTTTGCACTCTGTTGATAGTGTCCTTCGATGCACAAAAGTTTTTAATTTTGATGAAGTCCAATTTATGAATTTTCATCTTTTTTTTTTTTGATTGGCTGTCTTTTTTTTTTTGTGAGGAAGATCAGCCCTGAGCTAACATCCATGCTAATCTTCCTCTTTTTGCTGAGGAAGACCGGCTCTGAGCTAACATCTATTGCCAATCCTCCTCCTTTTTTTTCCCCAAAGCCCCAGTAGGTAGTTGTATGTCATAGTTGCACATCCTTCTAGTTGCTATATGTGAGATGCGGCCTCAGCATGGCCGGAGAAGCAGTGCATCAGTGAGCGCCCAGGATCTGAACCCGGGCCTCCAGTAGCAGAGCGCACACACACAACCGCTAAGCCACAGGGCCAATATTTTCCTCTTTTATTTGCTTTCATTTTTGGTGTCATATCCAGGAAATCATTGCCAAATCTAATGTCATGAAACTCTTCTCCTATGTTTTATTCTAAAGGTTTTATAGTTTTAACTCTTATATTTAGGTTTATTATCTATTTTGAGTTAATTTTTGTATATGGTATAACGTAAGGTTCCAAATTTTTTCTTTTGTGTGTGGATATCCAGTTTCCCCAACACCATTTGTTGAAAAAACTGCCCTTTCCTCATTAAATTAGTACTCTTGTTGAAAACCAAGAGGTTGATTTCTGAGCTCTCTATTCTATGCTAAAAGTCTATATATCTCTTTAGGCTAGTATCACAATGTTTTAATTACTGTAGCTTTGTGGTTTGTTTTGAAATGAGGAAGTGTGAGATTTCTAACTTTGCTTTTTTTCAAAATTGGTTTGGCTATTTGGGATCTCTTGAGATTCCATACGCATTTTAAGATAGATTTTTCTATTTTTGCAAAAAACGTCATTGAGACCTTGATAGGAATTTTATTGAATTTGTAAGATAACTTGGGATATTATTGACATTGTGATTGTTAATTTTTTGTGTCAACTTGACTGGGTCACAGGATGCTCATGTATTTGGTCAGACATTCTTGTTGTGTCTGTCCTGGTGTTTCTGGATTAGATTAACATTTGAATTGGTAAACAAAATAAAGCAGATTGCCCTCCCTAAGGTGAGTGGGCCTCATCCAATCAGTTGAAAGCCTGAATAAGACAAAAAGACTGAATAAGAGGATACTTCTCCTGCTTGACTGCCTTTGAGCTGGAACATCTGTTTTTTCCTGCCTTTGGACTCAAAGTGAAACATTGGCTTCTCCTACTTCTGGAGCCTGCCAGCTTTCAAACCGAACATACACCATTAGCTCTAGTGGTTCTTAGGCCTTTGGGCTTAAACTGAAACTACATTAGCTCTCCTGCATCTCTAGCTTGCCAACTGCAGATCTTGGGACTTGTCAGCCTCTGTAATCACATGAGCCAATTTTTTATAATTATGCTCGTTCTTTCTCTATATATATTGATAGATACATACACATCTGTGTATATACACACACACACCTATATATACAGACATACATCTGTATACAAACACACACACACACAAACACATACACACATATCCCTGTTCTGTTTCTCTGGAGAATCTTAATATAGACATTAAGACTTCCAATCTGTGAACACAAGGTATTGTTGTGTTTTCAGTGTACAAGTCTTTTGCCTCCTTTGTGAAGTTTACTTTTAAGTATTTTATTCATTTTGATGCTATAAATAGAATTGTTTTCTTAGTTTGGTTTTTGAATTGTTCATTGTTAGTGTATAGAAATGCAACTAATTTTTGTGTCTTGACTTTGCATCCTTCAATTTTGCTGAATTTGTTTATTAGTTCCAACAGTTTTTTCGTGCAATCCTTATAATTTTCTATATATAAGATTATGTCATCTGCAAACAGAGATAATTTTAGTTTTTTCTTCCTAATTTGGATGCCTTTATTTCTTTTTCTTACCTAATTGCTCTGACTAGAACTTCCAGGACTATGTTGACTAGAAGTGGTGGAAGCATGCATTTGTTCTTGTTTCTGGTCTTAGAAGAAAAGCTTTCAGTCTTTCACCATTGAGTATGATGATTGCTATGGATTTTTTATATATGGCTTTTATGATATTGAGATAGTTTTCTTCTGTTCCTAGTTTGTTGAGTGTTTTTGTTATGAATGCTTGATGAATTTTCTTGAGTGGTTTTTTCCTATCAATTGAGATGATCATGTGTTTTTTCCCCCTTCATTCTGTTAATGTGGTGTATTATACTGATTATTTTTGTATATTGATCCATCATTGCATTTCAGGAATAAATTTTACTTGGGCCTGGTATATATTCCTTTGAGTATGCTGCTGAGTTTGGGTGCTAGTATTTTTTTGATAATTTTTTACATCAATGTTCACAGAGAATATTGATCTGTAGTTTTCTTTCCTTGTAGTGCCTTTGTCTGGATTCAGTATCAGGCTAATTCCAGCCTCATAAAATGAATTAGGAAGCATTCCTTCCTCTTCAATTTAGGGAAGAGTTCAAGAAGTATAGGTGGATAGTTCTTCTTTAAAGGTTTGGTAGAATTCATCAGTGAAGCCAGCTGGTCCATGGCTTTCCTTTGTGGGGAGGTTTTTGTCACTGATTCAATGTCCTTACCAGTTATAAGTTTATTCAGATTTTCTATTTCTTCATGATTCAGTCTTGGTGGGTTTTGTGTTTCCAGGAATTTGTCCATTTCGTCTACGGCCCCCAATTTGTTAGCGTAAAATTGTTCATAGTACTTTCTCATAATCCTCTTTATTTCTGTAGAATTGGTAGTAATGTCACCATTTTCATTTCGGGTTTTAATAATTTGCATGTTCTCTCTTTTTCTCTATCCAGTCCAGCTAAAAGTTTATCAATTTTGTCAGTCTTTTTGAGGAACTAATTTATAGTTTTGTTGACTTTATTATTTTTCTATTCTCTATCTCTACTTTAATCTTTATTATTTCCTTTCTTCTGCTTGCTTTTGGTTTAGTTTATTCTTTTTCTATTCAGGTTTTTTATTAAGGCTGTTGTATGGACTTTGGCTTTTATTCTGAATGAAATGAGAAGCCTCAGAAAGTTTTGAAAGTGAAATGACATAATATCACGTATTTTAAAATGATGACGTTTGCTTTGTGCTGGAATAGATCAGAGTGATATAAGGGCAAAACCATAAGGCCAGTTTGAATCCAATCTAGGGAGCAAAATAGTGGTATCTTGGGCAGTAATGATAGCGGTGGATGTAGTCCTAATATTCTGGAAAAGTGTTGACAGTTGTGGAGCAAAGTTTGTCAATAGATCTGATTTAGGATGTGAGAGGAACAGAGGTGTCAAGGATCACAGCTCCAAGGTTTTTGGCCTAAGCACCTGGAAGAATGGGGTTGCTGTGCTGGGATAAGAAAGAGGCATATTGCAGGTTTTGGAGAAGATCAGCAATTAACTTTTGGAATATTAGGCTGTGATCTATACTAGATACCCATATGGAGATAGCAGGTAGGTATTTGGATATACAAGTCTGGAATTCAGGAGTAGAGATATAAATTAGGGAATTATCAGACCAGTATTTGCAACAATGGATTTAGATAAAATTATCTAGAAGTTAGGGTATATTGGGAAGAAAAGATATCAAAAGATTAATCTCTGAGGCACTCTAAAATTTAGAGTTCAGGAAGATCAAAGGAAATCAGCAAAGCGACTGAGAAACAGCTGCTAAACTGCCCATGAGACGGAAAAGGAATAAAAAGATAGTGATCTCTTGGAGACAAAATGAGGGGAGAAAAAGTGTTTCATAAATGGGAGAATGATCAACTATAAGAAATCCTATCAATTATATGAAATATTTTTATCTTTAGAAACTGGATGGGAGCTAAATATGAGGCCAAGAGAGGGTTTTACTTAAAATGAATAATTCAGCAACATTTTTGCCTGATAGAAATAATCAGAGAGGGAAAATTGGCAACAGAGCGGGAGCAATGTCCTTGGGTAGTAACAGTGGCTGGGATCTAGTGCTCAAGTGGAAAGGCTGGCATTTATTAGGAGCACAGAGAGTTCACTCATAGTAACAGAATTAACACGTTCAGCAGCTGGCAGGTGTGTAACTGTGGTTGTGAGAGCATGTAGAAATGCTTTTTGTTTTTTTTTTTTTTCTCAGTAAAATAAAAAGCAGAGTGATTGATTGATCCTGGGGATGATTGAGCTCTAGAAGTTTCTAGAGCTTTGAGGAGAAAGTGGAGATGTAAAGTGGTCCTTTGGAACAGTGAAGAAGTGTAGAGATTAAGCAAATGTAACAGGATGGCTAGATAGAACTAAGGACCCGAAGAAATTAGCAATCAAAACCCTAAGTGAGACCAGTTAGTAATGTAAGATATTTTTAGAGGCCATATACAGTATGGGTGCATACCTGAAGTAGGTGGAGAGTTAGAATAAGCAGGATTATTTGTGGATTCCAAATGACTGTAATGAAGTAAGAGAAAGGATATATAAATTTATAATGATACACCAAGGGATTCAAGCTGAATAAGAGTCAGAACATGATTATATTAGTTTCTTTTTGCTGCTACAACAAATTACTACAAACTTAGTAGCTTAAAACATCACAAATTTATTATCTTACATTTCTGGAGGTCAAAAGTCTGACTCAGGTCTCACTGGGCTAAAATCAAAGTGTCAGAAGGGCTGAGTTTCTTTCTGGGAGGCTCTAGGATATAAACCATTTCCCTGTGATTTTTACCTTCTAGAAGCTTCTTACATTCCTTAGCTATTAACCCCCTCCATCCATTTTCAAAACCATCAATGGAGGTAATCTTTCTCTTCTGTCATAACTCTGACATTTTCTTCTGCATCCATCTTCCACTTTTAGGAACACTCATGTTTACATTAGGCCCACCCAGACACCCAGAATAATCTTTCCATCTCAAGATCTTTAACCTAATCACATCTGCAAAATCCCTTTTGAAGTGTAGAAGAACATATGCACAGGTTCCAGGGATGAGGATGTGGACATTATTCTGCCTATCACAATGATGAAGGAAAGATAAGTGAAAAAAATAGTAGAAGGAATGGATTGTAGATCCCAATGATTTTTGAAGACTGTTAGGGTATCATCTTTAGAAGGAATGATCTGCTGTGGCTGAGGCTGCTATTGCTCTCTAATATCTTTTTTTTGTTATTCTTCCTAGGAATACAGCTGCATACACTTTCATGCCTCCCTTGCAGTGAGATGTAGCCATATGACTGAGCTCTGGTCAATGGAATGTGAGTAAAATTGATGTATATCACTTTTAATCTTGGCCTACAAAGTCATTTCATATGTGTTCCTCCTCTTTTCTATCCGACAACCTGAAAAAAAAGGTACTATTTACAATTAAAATTAAAAAATAAAATTAAAGATTAAGTTTCTCAGTCACACTAACCATATTTCAAGTACTTAATAGCCATTTAATAACCCTATGTGAGTATTGGCTGCCATATGATCAGTTCAAATATAGAACAGTTGCATAATTTCAGAAAGTTCTATTAGTTAGTGCTCGACTAAAGGAAGGCAAAGCCACAGAAGGAAGAAGCCTGGTTCCCTAGGTGACTACATGTAGAAGAATCCCATCCCCACTCCTGATTGACATTGGACTGTGCCAGGATCAAGAAATGAAATTTTCTTATGCTAAGCCAGAGAAATTTTGCATTGTTTAGTATGGCAGTTAACACTCTTTAGCTAATACAGCTAGAAAGAAAAGAAATGAGTGTGGTGGACATTCCAATGCACCATACAGATTCTCCTTGGGGAATAACAGACTTATTAGCCCAGCTATTGGGAGTATTGGCCAGCATCCAAAGACTGAGGAGATATAGAGTCCTGTGTCTCTTGCCCCAACTTGAGATAGCTTTGACCAGTCATCCAATTTTCAGATCTCCCTGAAGGGTCTGTTGAGACCTCCTTTAACACCCTGTGACAGCTTCCTTTCTCTTGCTTAACCCTACTTACGTTCCTTCCCTTCTACACGTGTTTCTGTTTTGTTTTGTCTTTCTCAAGAGCACTCGCTAATATATTTCCTGCATACTAACTACCATCTCAGAGTCTGATTGCTGGGGAACACACCCTACAATTAGTACTGGAATTGGGCCAAGAAAGTGGATGCTGGGATAATATATAGGAATTGCCTATATCTTGCCACCTAGCTATTAATAAGGCCCCATCATTAGTGGTAGGTGAAGCACAGAGAGACTTTTTTACTAGTTGATGGTTCAATAATTAAAGCTTTTACCAGTGGTGAACTGAGATAGTATATTGTTGGAACGGAGTGCAATAGCAGTTGCCAGGTATTAGACATTTGAGAAAAATAGCAGAAAGAGTAACTATAGAAATAGTAGTATTGGGTGGCTATGGTTGAGTTCGCTTGATGCTTTGAAGAAAAGATAAGGAAGAGTTGACAGCACCACAACTAAAAGCTAGGACTGAAATCCAGAAGGCCTCTTTAGTAGCATACAAAAATCCTCTCATCTTTTGCAGTGGGAAGGCAGCTAAAGCTGAGGATCAAGCCCAGGAACCGCAGGACTCAGCCAGCACATACTAGCAGGAGCCAAGAAAGTATGTATTAGACTAGATTCTGAGGGTGTTAGATCAAGGACAAAGGGTTGGTCAAAGGAGAGTTTACTGATTTGGGAGCACTTCCCAGGTTATAGGATTTCATGCCCTGGCAAAGACTTCAGGAGATGGAACCAACACTCTATTGAAATTACGGAAAAAGCAACAGCTTATGCAGAGTAAGGTAGACATTCCAGATAGCTGTGGCAGACAGTGGAGAAAAGATTAGAAGATTTATATAACTGGGTTTGCTAGCTGTATATACTGCATAAGACTGAAAAATCCACCAGAGAACTGTTCCACAGGACTGCCCAGAGAATATGCCATTTACCAGAGCAACAAGGAAGGCCCTGGTGAGAGCAGCCCCAGCATCCCTCAGAAGTTTAGTGTTGATTCTCTCTAAAATCCAAGGTTGATGAGGGAAGCTGCTATTAAGAATTAGGTTCACTCAGAGCAATAAGGATGATAGAAACCCCTCCAAACTTGAAGCTCCTTGTCAATGCTTAACCCAGATGAAGGCATAACACAACAATAAGTGTACATGGTAATGATGTCCACAGTCCTTCTGCAGAGATTACAGCCATCTACTCAAGTGATAGGAAAAGGAGAATGCCAAAGCATTTCAAACATCTTTGGACACAGAGTCCAAAAACCAAAGTATGATTCTGCCTCCCAGTTAGAGTGGAAAAATACGAAGTACAAATAATAAAAAGACTACTGACTCAGGTCTGAATAACTGTGGGTCACTGAGTCCACAGTCCATGTCCCTTTAAAGTGCATATATCTTGCCCAAGGTGGCAATTTCCCAAGTTTCTGAATGTATAATTGGAATAGACATACTTGGTAGTTGGTGGGGGAATGGCAGAAATTCCACTCTTAAAGACCTAAAAGAGGCAGAAGTATTGGTTCCCATCAAATCTCCATTTAATTTACCAGTCTGTCTGGCAAACCAGGCAGATCCTGGAGGATGACAGTGGACCATTGCAAATGAAGAGTACTAACCCCAATTGCTGCTATAGCGCCAGATGTGGCTTCTTTGCTAGAGCAGATTTATACAGTCTACAGTACACGTATGTTGCCTTTCAATAGATGAATGCATTCTTTTTCATCTCTATCTGAAAATCGTGTCATCAATAGTTCATATTCACATAGACTGGACAACTATAAACATTTACAGTTTTGTTCCAGATCTATGTTAACTTACCTATCCTCTGTTACAATGAAGTCTGTAGGGGTCTGGACAATCTGGACATGCAGCATAATATCACATTGTTCCATCGCATTGGTGACATGAAAATCAAATTAAATGGGCAAGAAGAGATTCTTTCAAGTGGCTAGGATATTACGGGGCTTGCTAAGACTAATGTGGTATAGAGGGTAGAAGTTAACTCTATAAAAACTCAAAGGACTGCTGTTTCAATAACATTTTTATGTGTCTAGTGATCTGGGTCATGCCAGGATATCCTCTCCAATATAAAGGACAAATTATTTGTACATCACCACACCGTATAATGGAAGAAGCACCATGAAGAAGATGTCAGGTAGACCATTTCAGGTTCTGTAGGCAGTATATTTCCTGGAAAACTTGGAATATTGCTCTGTCTCATATGATGGGTGATTTAAAAAAAAAAAAAAAGGCTGCCAGTTTTGGGTAGTGATCAGAACAAGTATCTTCAGCGGGTCTGGATGTGATGCAAACGGTTCTGCACCTTGGGACATACAATCTGGCAGACTTTATGTAATAGAGGTATCAGTGTAAGGAGATGATGCCAATTATTGAAAGAAGGAAGAAGAGCTACTGAGGATGAACAGGAGCACAATCAAAGGGCACAACATGCTGCAACAGCAGCTGAAGTGCTTCTTTCTAAGCTCACACCTGTGTTCATACTAGGGATCCCTACTGATCAACTGATGAAGAAAAAGCTAAAGCTTGTTTCACAAATGCATCAATTTGTATTAGGGATACAAGCTTAAAAAGGTGGCAACTCCTTTGCAGACCACCTAGGTATGATCTTGAAAGACATTGGTGAGAGAAAAATTCTAGCACTGGTGCAGAGCTTCAAGTATTGCACATGGTTACCCACTTTGTTTGAAAAGACAAGTGGTCTGAGTTTAGAAAATGTGAAGAGTTGGGGGCAGTGGCAAACGGTTTGGCAGGCCATCAGGTATGGAATGACAAAAAGTGGAAGACTGTAAACAAGGAGATTTAGAGTAGAGGCATGTGGATGGACTTATGCGAGAGGACAAAAAGTGTGAAGGTCTCCTGTATCTTGTGTTAATGCCCATCAGAGAGCAAAGCATGATACATAAAATGACTTTACTCTTTTCATCAGTCAGCATCTCTCATCAGACTTCCCAGTACAGGCACACATTAGTAGCCATGGTGGAAGGGATAGAAGATATGAACGCTTATCAAGTCTGGTCTAACTACTGCCACCACTAAGAACAATGCTGAGTCTCCAATATATCTCCATTCTTGAATGAGACCAACCAGGCACTTTGTGGCAAGTTGGCTACATTTGGTCTCCTCTGCTCTAGAAGGCCAGCAATTTCTTTTGGCAGAATTAGACAGATTTTCTGTATGTGGGTTTGTCTTTCTTGCTTGCAAAACCTGAACTAGTACCACCACTGTATAACTTTTTATGGAGTGTTTGATCTACCACCATGGGATTTCAAATATATCACATGAAACCAAGGGACCCACCCTATAGCAAAAGAGGTGTAGGCACAGGCCAAAGACATACTGTACCACCCAGATGCTTTTGAGTTGGCTATTGAAAGCACCATGGAAGCACAAGCTTGATAATTTACAAGGAGAGGGTGCCATTCTTTAGGACACTGTATACGGTTTAAGTCAAAGAAGGTTAAATAGAGCTTTGACCCCAACAAATAGAATACATGGGTCTGGAAACCAAATAGAGGAAATAGGAATGATTCTGCTTACTTTATTCCTGGTGACACATTTGAAGAATCTATTCTTCCTATCCCTGAAACTCTGGGCTTTGCATGTTTAGAGGTTGTGGTTCCCATAGGGAGAACACTTCCACTAATGGATAAATCAAAAGTTCTTTTGAACTATAAGCTGCAGCTGCTGCCTGGGCACTTTGGGCTCCTTGAATCAAGGAACCAAAAGGCAAGAAGAGGAGTCTCCATCTTGTTGGGGAAGATAACCCTGATTGTCCAGAATTGATAAGCTGCTATTGTACAATGTGGCCAGCAAGGAGTATGTTTGCCACCCATGTGATCCATTTGAAATTTCTTCATACTCCCTTAATTTTGATGGAAAGTGGTGGAAAGTGGACAATGGCAGTAACACTATGTGAGAATGGCATAATGACCAGGGACTCAGAATTCTCAGGGATGAGAGTATGATCAAGTCACGACATAAGCCACTAAGACCAGCAAAATTCTTAGCTGAAGCTGAAGAAAATCTAGAATGGATCATAAAATAGGCAGACAATAAGGATTAGTTTTGACTCAGAGACCAGCTGCAGTGCAGAGAGCTGTAGTTCTTGTTACCCTTCCTCTCTGAGGTTGCCCCAAACATGAGGCCCACAAGAATCTTAGAGGAGGAGCTGGTTCCCAAATTTATACAAAGAAGTCGATTTGAGTGATGTTAAGTGTGGATTGTTGTGGATGCTGTAATGTACTACCCATATCCACCTTCAAGAATAAAGGATCTCAGCTTCTGAAAGTACTACTGGAAGAAGCCTTCAGCTCTCAGCCATTTCAGGAATATTCTCAGCTATAGAAAGCCACCTCACCAAAGGTTATGTCCCTGCCTAGAGAAGCCCATGTCCCATGACTCTACCCATAAATTGGCACAGCTCTGAAAGATCATCTCATCTTCATAACTGCCTCCAGAGTCATCTGAGTCTTCTCTTAAGACTGTATTACAGCTCAACCATTTCCTCTGTAGTCTTGTTTTCTTAACTTCCCTTTTGTAGTTGTTGATCTTAAGAGCACTCCTTAATAAGTCTCCTGCACATGAATCTCTATCTCGGAGTCTTTACCTATGGAACCCAAACTATTATCCAAATTTTACCTATGGAACCCAACAATAGAAGTCAAAGAATGGCATACTGAAATCGAGATTGTGAATGAGGAAGTTACTGTTCATGACAAGATCTAGGGTAAAACCACGGGAGTGGATGTGTAAGGTCATGTGTGAATCAGTAGAAGAGAGGTGGCCAAAGAACTGAGAGGCCACAATGATAGAACGATCATCTTCCTAGAAAATTTAAATCACAAAATATTTGGACAGTAGTGTTGGAGAAAGCATCACTGTATCAGGCACCAAAATTTTCAAGGAATTGAGAGGTGGAGGAAGCTTACACACAAACTGTGATGTGTGGATGACCACACAAGGGCATATAATTGTGAATACAGTCTGATGGCATGAGTAGAGAGCACAGTGGAACAACGACTTGGAAGTGGCTGTAGGAGGTGGTAGGAAAGAAATACGCTACCACTTGAGAGAACCCTCAAGGAGGTCCATCTTTCAGTTAGAAATAAAAGAGGAACATTCAGTAAGGAAGTTCAGAATATGTGGGGTTTTACTTCAAGGCTATTCCCTTACCTACTAAACTATATAGATCCTAGATACACAGAATTGAGTCTGTTTCCCAACTGTCCCAGATAAAATTAACAACTTTTGTATTTTTATATTTCCATTGTATGAGGCAATGCAATGTGCTGTAGGTTTTGGGTTTTGTTTGTTGGTTTGTTTTTGATGAACTGATTAGGAATGCTTAACTACATTGCTTGAATTGGTGACTACATATCTTGACATGTTGTAGCAACAATCAGAGGCACAGAAAAGTCAACTGCAAACAGAATATTATTACACAAGACAAGCCACACACAAAATTGATTATATTGTTTATCCTGTGAGAATCTGAACCATGCAACAACTATGTGAAAAATTGGTTTTAATCTCTTTACCTTTAAACTTAATATTCAATGAAGCTGAAACTTTAATTAAATGTAAGAGCGTCTGAAGGAAAAACACGTTTTTGCCCTTTTCAGAAATTGTTAGATTTGCTTCCAATTATTTCATATTTTTATAGTATTTAAAAATAAGAAAAATTTCAAATACTCATTATAATTTTACAAAATGAATAATGACAACAAAGAGTCTACTGTTGTGCTATTTAGTTAAGATTTGTATCTCCATACTTTCAGGACCAGATTTCCAACTTCCTGCTTCTCCTAGTTATACTATAAAAGGCCACTCATTATCAACGTTTTCAAAATAAAACTCCTATTTATATTAACTCTTCTTTTTGTGGAATCTTCGATTACTTTCCAAAACTTGTTTCTTTTTCTTCTTGGAAACAGCAAAATTGCATTTCCTAACCTCATTTGCAGTTAAGTGTGGCCATGTGACCGAATCTGTCCAACGGGATATAAGTGAAAGGAATATATACCACTTCTAGGTTTGGCTCATTTAAAAACCCTCACCCAATTCTCAGCTCTCTCATTGTCTCACTCTGTGAGCCATATGCAGAGAATCCAGCAGACGTCTCTAAGACCCAGAGGATGAACTAGCTGCAAGATGAATAAAACTTGTATCTTTGAATCATAGCATGTAGAGTCACTCACAAAATGCCAAAATTGTTTTGTTATATGAATGCAAAATAAACTTCATTAGCATTAACCATTGAGATTTTTGTGATTTTTTTACAGCAGTTAGCCTTCCCTGACCATATACTTCTATTATACTTCACAATCCTATTTCTATAATGGTCACCAAAACATACTAGATACACAAGGACCAAGAATAGGAGCAGAGCAGTAAGTATTCCCAATCACTTCTTCTTTCTCAGTAGACCCAATCTAATTAATTGTCAAGATGATGTTGTTAATTCTACTGCTACAATATTTGCCTTCGTTGTCTCCCATATCTCTAGTTTTCTACCTAATAAAGCTCAAATTTTTTAAATGAACATGTAAGCATATCAACATATATTCTCCAAAATTTAGCCAGAAATTGTCTTTATCAGCATTATTCTCTGCTACAACCCAACCTTAATTTTTCTGTTACTCAAATTTCCTAGCATCTTGTTGACTCTTTGAGACAGTCACAATATTCCCTTTACTGGAAATTTGGTTTTGCATATATAAAATATAGCCAGCTCACTAGATAAATAGATATAAACCATACTTAAAAGTAAATGGCTCATTTATCACCTCCTCCATGAGGTCCTCCCATACATTTCCTATTTATAAATAACTTTTGCATTTACTACAGATGTACTATACTACAATATTTCTAGTAATAATAGACTCTGCTTTTATTTTTATAGGACTGTTTCAGATTTCTATTGTTGTATAACAAGTTACTGTATACTCTTAAAACAATACCCATTTATTACATCACAGTCCTGTAAGTTAGAGTCATGCATGGCATAACTGGGTTCTCTCTTCAGCTTATTATAAGATCGAAATCAAAATGTTGGCCAGACTGAGTTCTCATCTTGAGGCTCTGGGGAAAATTTCACTTCCGAGCTCATTCCTGCTGTTGCCAGAATTCAGTTCCTTGTGGTTGTAGGACTGAGGTCCTGTTTCCTTGCTATGTAGACCTCTCCATCTTCACTGAATTGAATCCTTTGTGTTCTTCAAAATGTCTGACTTTCTCATCTACCAGCAGCTGGAGAAAACTCTGCTTTTAAAGGGCTTATGTGATTAGGTTAGGCCTACCTGAATAACCTCCCTTCTTTAAAGTCAGCTGTGCCTTGTAGTGTAATCTAATCACAAAAGAAAATTCATCATATTCATAGTCCTGAGGATTATTTAGAGCATGTACATCAGGGGTGTGAAATCTCATGGATCATACTAGAATTCTACCTACTACAAGGAACTTACAATTAAAAAAGCAATTCTGCAAGCACTAAGTCATTGAACTTGAGTGTCACTAGGATATGGTTAGGTGTAGCAAGAATTATCATCATCATCTCATAGGTAAGTAATAATAAGAAGTTCAAAATATTTAAGCAACTTGACTATATTCTTGTAGTTATGCAGGATATGGAGACAGAGTTTTTATAGAAACATTTTGACTTCAAGTCCAAGATGCTCTTTATAATGCTTCATTAACTATATGTGGGCTTCTATGTCTATTATCACTACTGTATTGCATATTATTGATTATCACATACTAATGCTAAAGTATCTTGTTAGTATAGGAATTTAGAATTTTCTAAATTACTTTATATAAATTCCTCTCTTTAATGTAGTCCTGGAGAACAGGGACCAATTTCTTTATCCCCCACATGTATTCATCACCTTGGGCTGTCATAAAAAATTACCATAGAAAGGGTGGCATAAACAACAGAAATTTATTTTCTCACAGTTTTAGAGGCTGGAAATTCGAAACCAGAATTCCAGCATCATTGGGCTCTAACAAGGACTCTCTTCTTGGCTTGCAGATGACCACTTTCTGCTTGTGTCATCACATGGTGGAGAGAGAAAAATCTCTCTCTCTTCCTTTTCTTATGAGGCCACCAATCCTATCAGATTAGAACTCAACTCTTATGACCTCTTTTAGTTGTAGTACTTCCTAAAAGCCCTGTCTCCAAATATAGTCACATTGAGAGTTAGGGCTTCAACATATGTATTTGGAGGGGGACACAATTAAATCCATTGCACCACATTACCAAGCTTGGAACATACATACAGTTAGTGAATAAATATTCATTGATTTCCATTTTTATTTGATCAGCTGATATCTGGTCAAGCCAGACCCATGGAAAATCAGATGAAATAATGTATATTCCAAGTCACTCTTTATTGTGATGATTAATGGAAAAGAATAAAAGAATAAAAACTACTGAAGCTTTATTTAAATTCCCTACAGCTATAGATAAAACTTTTATAATTAAAAAACAGAATAATTACTAACTCTTCTTTTGGCTAGAAGGCGTAGA
Source organism: Ceratotherium simum simum (assembly GCF_057802395.1). Lineage (NCBI taxonomy): Eukaryota > Metazoa > Chordata > Mammalia > Perissodactyla > Rhinocerotidae > Ceratotherium > Ceratotherium simum. Next base: position 25,749,411 of record NC_141907.1, on the reverse strand, counting down.
CTTGACTCAGAAGTTGAAAATCTCAGTGTTTCAACAGTTTCATATAAGTCGTCTCCAGTTAAAAAATATTGATCAGAAAGAAAAATCATGATCAAGGTAGCCATATGCATAATTTGTCTGGAATATACTCAGTAGCTCAAAAATTCCTGTATTCTGAAAAATACCATTTTTAGACATGATTTATTATGCATAATGTGTGTCTTGGAATGAGGGGTGTAATTCTCAAAATTCTTCTTCAAATTGTACTACACAGCCATGACATAGTTTGGTATTACAATAGGAAATCATACTGTGTACCCCTCACCCACTAAGCTGCTAATATTTCAGCCTACAAAATACACTGATTCCAACATGGCGCCATCATGACAAAGCCAGAATGGAAGAATTAAACTCATTAACTTATTGAGGGATAGCATTTGTTTTCACTTTGCCATATCAAGAAGAAGCAAATAAACTTGAAATGTTGTTTTAGAGAAAGATGGACCATTGTTTTGACCTACTTTGGTAATTCAGACGTTCTTATGCAAATATTCCATTGGAACTGTGGAAAATAAGTTGAGCACATTGTAAAAATAAGGAAAAAAAATCTCAAGAAAAAGTAACATTTCTTAGCTATTAGATACAGTCATTAGCTATATTCAGAAATATCCTGACAGCTTTCACTACAATTTCCTCTTCTTTTGTTTAAAAAAATTCTACTCTAAAGGAATACATTCAGCTAGGTTATAATTAACGTGGCTGTCAAAAGATATTATATATCATCAGCTGCTTACCATCCTAAGGTAGACAAAGAGTAGCAGTACTATTGTCCTGTGTCTAATCAGGTCAAAGCAGTGGCAACTTTAATTAGAGTTATTGTCAAGACACTGCTTAAAGTCTATAACAGTAAACTATGTCATTTGTTTGCTCCTGCATATTTTATTTTAACTTTATTGAGGGAGGGGGAATTTTTTTGATTTATAAATTGGAAATCCTCTTCTCATAATCTGTCCCAGCAACACTTCTTCTTGAATTTAACAGCCAATGACTAGCAGCTGACCTATCAGTTCTACCAGAATGTTCACAGTCTGAGTTTATTTTAACTATTTAATAATATATCAAATCATTAAGACTTCAAACCATAAAAGGCTTGAGAATAGAAACTAAATGTTTGTGGAAGGGATTTTTCCTACATAAATTACTATATTATAAGAAAAAGGATGCATTTTATAAAAATGCTCAAATAATTGATTATAAAAACAATTTGAGCTTGTTACTGAAAGCAAGAAGCTTGCAAGAACATTTATCATTTAAATCGGCTGTTCTGATTTCTCTATTTTTTTTTTTTAAGTATGGTATGTGACTTTCAATAAGGAAGGTATTTTATGTGCAATAAATGTTCTTTTAATGGAGAAAATTATAGATAATTCTGCATTATTTTTAGATAGATTGACCTCTCAAGTTTTTAAACAGTCATTGTCCCTGCATGGTTTTTGCCTAGAGGAAAGATTCAGAGTAAAATAAGAAGCTTATCTTAATACAGATAAATCCTCTTCATGAAAATAAATATAAATTATTTTGTCCTTTTTTAGCAAACGTATTGTTTGAAAAATGAAGAATATTTGTTTTTACTCTGGTTGTGAATTTATTCATTTTACTTATGTTAATTTTCCAGGAAATTATGTTCACCTCTTTAAGGAAATATTTCTTGTTACGTACTGACTTTCAGGTCATGGCATATGCAGCTTACGATAATAAGACTAGCAATTACTTTTCTATTTTGACACACTCGTCCAAGAATATTGTGTTGCATTTAATGAAGTAGGCAATTACTGCCTTTAGGATGTATTCAGGCAGTCCTTGACTTAGGTGGCTTAACTGTCTATTACACACAAACAATCAACCAAGAATGACCAGTGGCTTCTGGAAAATCTGCTTCCCTCCCCCAATAGCCTCTTTTCCATTATTTCTTCTTACTCTTTCTGCAATGCAATGCCTGGAGTGATCTGTCTCCTCTCTTCCAATGTATACTCTCTCCTGAAACTTCTAATCATACCTCTTCACCGGACTTTTAAGCGTTCATGGTCATGAGCCTCAGCTGGCTGTCAGAGGCAAGAAAAAGTAAGAAAAGGAGATAAATTGCATCCCTATTTATTTTCTACTGCTGTCCTTCAGCTGTACCTAAGGTCTCATGCCTCTAAAGACACCATTCTAGCTCCTCAGCACATCCAATTTATGTTGAATACTTATCTTCATATGTATTTGACAAATCTCACTAAGCCCTAGCTCTTTACTTCAGAATTCCAAATTCTACTCCACATCTTATGAAAAAATATATCTAAGATAGCCTAAAATGTAAAAGAAAAGAGAGGAAGAGGGAAATAGAGTGAAGATAGGGAGAAACAGAGAGAGAATTTACTTCGCTCTATTTCTACTTTGAGGCAAATCTAACCTGTCAATGAGCAACGCTTCAAAAGATGACAGAAACGTGAAGTTAGCCATTTCTTGAGGTCTTCAGTAAGAAGAAAGTAACAAGAACTATCACCTGACCTGGCAGAATTGGAAAGATTTTGCAAAAGAGATTAGGATCCTCAGTGTTCCTTCTTTACCAGTCCAAAGCTCCTAATTGTCCTGGAGTCTACTCCTCATTGTTCTGCCACTCAAGTCTTTCATTGTCCAAGACCCACGCTCCTACAGGTATATACATACCCCATGATATTAGACATTGGCATCAAGAATTATTATTCTCCCTGACTGTGTGTCAGGGGAGAGGTGGGAGAAATGGGAGAGATCTCGATTTGTTACAAGTGCATAAATTGTTTTCCTTGGGCTCAGCTTCTGTAATGCTACTTGAACAGTGCTGTCCTTCTGGCATTTAGGAGGATAAATAGGTTTTTGCGAGCTAGTGTAAGAACGTAACCAAGATAGATAAACTATGCCTCCAGGCAAAATGCATTCTGAATTTCAAACACCTAAGTTACTTATAAACTTTTGGAACACTTTATGATTATAAATCACGTGCTTGTTTTGAAAGGAATACAGCAACGGGTTTATTGCCTTCCTCTGAAACTCCAGTTTGCTCATCTTTGGGAAAGCTTTGCCTGAAAGTGGAGAGTCTTGGGAACAGAGACAGGAGCAGCACAAACCCCACTTTAAAACGTTGCTTCTATTTTGCCCCTTTTCTCAGCATGGAATCCTTTCACCCTTCCTTTGTGTGATACCCCTTGTCAAGTATAATTCCTGGTCGTTGGCATATATATCAGGGGAGCAGGCAATTTGTTAAAAGTAGTATAACTAAGCTGGGCTTTGTATGCTTAAGTCCTTTGAGCAAGTAACATTCACTTCAGCAAGAGCAGCAAAAGGCTTTTGCTGTTAAAAATTTCGAAAAGCGGAAGCTTAAAATATTATACCTCATAATGGAATCTACATTTGAACAGAGATCCCAAAGATCAAAGCCATAAAGCCACGGGAATGAAGCTTCATATCAGTTAACTGGTTAGGAGGTACTCGGAGGAGACCTGCTGCAGAAAACAACTTCTTCTGCAGGGGAGAGAAAGAAAATTAGTACTGAATGCATTTGCAAAAGTGATCAGGGCTCCCTATACCTATGAGACTTATTCCTTTGTTTTCTCAATAGGTATTTACTAAGAAACACCTATACATCCCTAGTGAATGCCACATTAGATACGGGGAACGCAATGAGGAATAAGATATAGGTCCAAGCCCAAAAGAATTTCCAGTCTACAGAGAAAGAATACAGTGTGATAGTGTGAAAGGTCTAAGCAGAGGGAAGAAGAGGACAGAAAACTCTAACTAAGCCGGTTTGTGGGAGTTTGGGTGGAATGGAAGAATAAAGGGGTGGGTCCTAGAACTTTTCGCGAAGATCTTTTTGAACAAAGTTCACAAAGGAGAGGTCTAAGCAATTTGTTTGTCTGTTCCATACAATTCACAGGAAACCAGAAAAAGCGGCTCACTTTACACTGCAATACTACACTTCAAAGCCTCGTCAATAAATATTACTCTTCCAGTTTGGACTTTCAAGGCAATATATCTCTTTAATAAATACTGGCAAACTTATATTTTAAAACCTCCGTGTCATCAGGGAGCTGCCTCGTGAGCCATAAGATACGAGAAAGAAGAAATATCCTATTTGAAAATGACGGTTAAGCTGAAGTCCTTCAACAGCACTAGCTAATGCCAAGACAATGGCACAGGTCTAGCTGGAAAGTCCTTTTGACTTGTGCTCTTTGCAGAGAGTTGGTGGCAACAGTTCTTACCCATGGAAACATTGGAAAGGGTTAAAACGGTTTGTTTCTCCAATGAGCCCACTACAAACAGCATTCTCTCCCCTGGCAAGGCAAGTTAAACGGAGTGGTTTGGCTCTCAGCAGGACAACACACAGCTCTCATAAGCTGTCATTGGCACATTTTTATTAGCAACAAAAAGCTCCAGCAGCTCCAGGAGCTGGTCTTCCCAGAGTAATTTACAAGCTCTTTCACTTGCTTTTTTGTCCTTCCCTAGGGGCACTCAAACATTCAAGTTGCTGCCCACAGCTCACCCACCACTCTCTATTTTGGTGGAGAGATGAGAGAAAATAAGACATGAGGAGTATTTTCAACTCTTACTCCTTTGCATTAAGTAAGCACCAGGGCTCAATTTTTTCCTGACTCCTTTGTTATAGGAATTTGGCTCCATCACAGCTATTCTTTCTGTGGCTGAATCTGTCTTTGCCTTCCTGTGTCCTCACCACGGGGTTCTCTTCCCACACAAGAGGGCTCACATTCGGCTTTAAGATACTACTCATTTGAAACCTTGAACATAGCCCCAATATTTATTCACTTAGCAAATACTTATTAAGCACTACAACCCAGGAGTTGTGCTTTGTGCTTGGAATATAACCATGAACAAGACAGAGTTCCTGCGTTCAAGAGTCTTGTAATCAAGTCTAGAGGGAGGCATAGAACAATTAATTATAAGATTCTTTGAAAAGGGCATTGAGAGGAGATAGGGATGTTATAAGCCTTGAAGGCTTCATACCACTTGTTCATTTTTGATCTGTCAAGTTATAGTCCCTTATGAAGAAATAGCATATAAGACCCCTGCTTCTGGCTTTACTTTCTGGGGAATCAAATTCAAAAATAGGCCCTCAGAGTGGGATATGGGGATGGATTTCTCCCTGTGCTGATGGATATTAGGACACAATTATTAGTGGGGCAGTGATAACATTTGACATATGGTGGTATCATAATTATTAAAGCTTTCACTTAAGGTTAATTGGAATAAAATTAAGGTAAAAAGTTAGGCATCAGGGTATGTGGCAGTTGTGTCACTGGAAAGGCAAGAGGCAGGGATCATTTTAAGGAGTTTGAAGTGGATTGGCTTTTTTTAACTGCAATGGAACCCTTGTAGGAGGAAAATTATAAACTATGGACATCTCACTGTCAAGTTAGGCAAATTATGAAAGGACCACTTTTGCAGATTTTTCAAATTTTAAGGAGACTGTCATTGCCTGCAGCTGCTGACTGTAATGAAAATCAGACTGGGATCTTACTCTAAGGTATCAGACCTGCAAAAGGGGCTGATCTTGGGACACCAAGTTACCATGAGACTAAAGGAGCCCATCATGAGCTGGGAATTATGAAATCCACAAAATCATATAGCTAAGTGAGCACAGTGGTGATCCATAGTACACTAAAATTATATATTTGGGATTAAGTTGGAACAAGTCTAGAAAGCAAAAGTACGCTACATGAACAGTAAGACAGATAACTTGTCAATCATTTTTATTACACTGATGACTCCTCTTCAACTCATACCTAGAGCCGGTGGAGGTAAGGGTTCCTTTCAGCCAAATGATAGAGGAAAGAACTTGAGCCTGGTTTACAGGCTACATGTGGCTAAAGTTTGGTGCTAGCCAAAAATGGAGAACTGATGCATCACAGCCCCATTTATAGGTGGCCATAAAGTACCATGGTGATGGGAGATGCAGTGGTCAGTTCTTCCAGTTGTGTACTTGATTGTCTAATTTGTGTAAGAGGACAAGTGACCCGAAGTTGTGATCCCATTGCTGGTACAGTGGATCCATGAAAAGAATTGACGTTTATGCAATACGCCCAACAGCAAGGGCTCATTTTTTTCACTCCTGAAAGTTTCGCTTTCCAGCAACAGAGACCAACACAAAGCCCTCTAACTATCACCTTTTCTTGAGAAAAATAATCAGCCACTTTGTGACTGTTGGATTATATCAAACACTTTACACTCTGGAAGAGACAGAGATTTGTCCTTACTGGAATTAACACTTATTCCATCTATGTCTTGACCTTTCATAAGAAACTATTGATAACAACGGTGCCCATGCCAGGAACAATATATGGGGGCTCAGACGTCTTTGCCATCAATTAAAAGGAGACTGTGCACGAAGAAGTTGTAGTCGAATGGAATTCAACTATATCAAATATATAAAATCATTGAGTCTTAATGTCTTGTTAGCTCATTTGCCTCTGCTGGTCTCTGATCTTATCTTGTGCTTAGGGTTCTGAATTGGACAATCACTCCATTTAGCTCTTGGCATATACAATTCTCATATCCAGCATGATTCCATCTCGCCTGTACTTGTGCTTCCCAACATGTTTAACGTTCTAATATTGCTTCATAAGAACTGAATCCTGGGTTAATTTTAGCCCTGTGCTCCTTTACTCTATTTCTACTACTACAAGCTAATAATTAATGCATTTCAAATAATTTTACAAATATATTAAATCTTTTGCTTCCATTTTTAAAAATAAAGTATAGTTTCCTCATCTGTGAAATGGAGACAGTGTTTATTGCCATAGAGATTAAATGAGATAATAGATATGATGTTCTTAGAAGAATGCCTGCTATACATTAAGCCCTTGTAAATATTTTCAATATTCTTCATATATTATGGTACTATAGTATTATTAATATGTATATCATTCATAAGTATATTACATGTATTATTCATAAGTACATCACCATATCATTCAAAATATGAATAATTGTATATATACCAGAAAAAGTAAATCAACAACAATGAACTTCAACTTCAGTTTATCCACTGAGACTGAGATACAATAGCCACTAGATAGATAGATAAATAGGTACAAGGATATATAGAGGCATGTCTCACTTTCTATTGAAATGTTATGAACATTACATTTAGAACTTCTTAACCGCTGCTAAATTTTTATTTGGATATGCCATGGAAATGAATCATAATGCAGCTGAACATGTGGTAAGATGTTAACCTCAGTATGATTCCTAATCAGATGAAATAACTTCTAGTTTTCCTGCCAAGAAGAGCCCTTACATTTTTAAGAACACCACTTAATCATCTGGGTACAAGTTATAGATCACTTTTCTTCCAAGCAAGTAGTAGTCTTCCAAGTTGAAAAAAGAACTGCTGTATACATGTTTTATGGCTCCACATTATCATATACCAAAGGACATATTTTGCTCTTAACTCTTTCTAATTGATAGGTACATGCAGAAAGGTTTTAAATCTTTTAATATCCTAGAGTATTCTTAAATTTTTCAAGCTTTCAAGCCTTTGCATATATTATTCCCTCTTCCTGTAATATTTTAAACTGTTTTTTCAAGACTCAGCTCAAATTTCACTTCCCTGTGAATATATGTCCAAATTAAAGATTAAAAATAAAAATCTTTGAAAAAGTCTTGCACAATCTGCCCTTATCCCCAACCTCTGACCTCTCTATCCCTCAACCCCTCATACTATCAGACCTTTACACAAATATCAGCTTCTTGGAGAATCCTTCCCCAGATATCATTAGTATTAATCTCCTATGCCTGCTGTAACAAATTACCACAAACTAGGTGGATTAAAACAATAGAAATGTACTCCCTTACAGTTCTGAAGGCCAGAAAAGTCCAAAATAAGTTTCACCGGGCCAAAATCAAGGTTTTGGCAGAGTCACACCTCTGCTGGAGGCTGTAGAGGAGAATCTAGTCCTCGCTACTTCCACTTTCTGGTGGCTGCCAGCATTCCTTGGCTTATGGCTACATCCTTCCCATCTTCAAAGTCAAAATCTTCAGAAGTCTCTCTGCTCCGTCTTCACATTGCATTCTCTTCTGTGTGTATCCAATTTCCTGCTGTCTTGCTTTTATAAGGATATTTGTGAATGCATTTAGGGCCCATCCAGATAATCTAGGATAATCTTCCCATCTCAGAATCCTTAATCACATCTGCAAAGTCTTTGCCATATAGAATAACATTTACAGATTCCAGTGATTAAGACTTAATATCTATGTGGTGATTACCCAGTATACTACATCATTAAAAAATAAAAATTATGACCTGGATTACCACCTGTGATTGTTGACACTCCATATGTCTCTTCTTTGCTTTATTCTTCTCCAAAGAAATTATAGCTATCTAACATACCATATACTTATTAATCTTGTTTTGTTTTTGCTCACCTCATTAGAATATCAACTTCATGAAATCAGGAATTTTTGTCCAGTTTTAAGCTATTTTAGAAGAATATTTGTCACTTAGTTCCTCAAAAAATATTTGTTGAAGAGTGAAGGAAGGCGAGAAGGAATAAATAAATGAATAATTATGTTATGAAATTTACTCTTATATTTTTAGTTATAGAGCATAAAATTAGACCCTATAAGTGAATGCTACAATAGTGAATTTTCTAGCCCTAGAATTGTTCAAAAAGATCTTGTATAAATTTTTTCTGGGAATATTCTGAAGGGATTTGTATGCCCAGTAATGATTGGATAAAATACATAACCCTTCCATGTCTAACTGAGATTATGTGAATCTATTATACAATATTAAGGAATTTAATATTCTTAGGGTCACATAATGCTTCTTCTCTTTTCTTCTAGATATTATCACTCTGACTTGAGAAATAAATAACATTCTATGGGTCATGACTCACCAACTCCCCTTATAAAATTAGTTATTTTTCTGTTTTCAGTAATATCCACAGCAAAGAGAGAAAGAGAGAGAGAGATGAGAGAGAGAAAGATAAATATGATTTTCTAAGGATTAACATTTAATTTATTATTAAATGATGCCAAGCAAGTTAGGTGTCCACATCAGGGTTAATGGGAAAAAAGAGGCAAGGTGGGCCAGAGCCACATGTTGGAGCCGAAGCAGGGTGAGGAATGCAGCTATTTAGGATGGATGCCTGGTGTCAGATGTCAGAGTTGAACAGCAAGACAACTGAGCAGAAGATATCAGAGCCTGAAGGGGGTAAGTAAAATTTTTATGGAGAGTGGGGATGCCCAGGTAAGGGTTGAGTTGAGTGAAAAGGACATCTACGTGGGAAGAAAGCCAGTATGGATGTCAGAATCCAAGTAGAATAAGGAGGACTTCTTTGAAGTGGAGTTGCCTGACACAGATTGTTAGAACACAGACAAAGTGAGAAGGGTGTCAACACTTGAGTCTTGGCATGAATTATCAAAGCCCAAGGATAAAAATGACCTTCATAAAACAGAGAGGGCAGCACACACATATTAAGCATACCTATATTAATGTCACTGTAGATCAACTATTGAGGTTCACATCCCAATTACACAGAAATATAAAAATTTAAATTTGAAGTTCACTAAGAATCTTACGATGCATCAGTAATATAGGATAATAGTAATGGAGGCTAATATTTTTCTCTCCAATTATCATGAAATATGAATCATTGAGTTTTAGATTAGGTTTTAGCATCCAATGTTTCTAAAATGAATGAAAGACACCAGTCAGCTATTTGGTAAGAGGATACAAAAGTTCATAGCCCTGGGCTTTGATGTAATCATGAAACCCTGGGCAATGGAATAAATTAACGCAGAAAAAGAGAATTGAAATTGAAAAGAAAAGCTCACATGACATCTATGGCAACCATGAAGGTGAATTACCTAGATACTCAGATCTTCCATCAAAAATGAAATTGATATTCAGCTGCAAAAAGAGCAAATAGCTAGCACCTAAAACTGGAGCACTTTCAGGATTTGCTTCAGCTCTCGAGCCAAAGACATGTTTATCATGCCTAGGTTCAAATAGATAACTGAACTGGGAAATAATGGGGCTGATAAGGGAGGAAAGAAGGTAAATATCGAAATAGCTGCCAGCATTAATCAGTGTTAATATAATTTAATAAATTATATTAAATATAAATGGATTAAACACCTAAATCAAAAAGCAGAGTTTGTCAGAATGCATTAAAAACATGATATAACTAGATTCCTGTCTATAAGAGACACATTTGAGCTTCAAAGACACAGATTGTTAAAAATTAAAATAATAGAAAAGGATATACCATTCAAGCAGCTGCATGATAAAACAGAAGTAACTATATTAATATCAGACAAAATAGACTTTAAGACAAAACAGGTTACTAGAGACAAAAAAGTACATTTTATAACAATAAGAGGGCCAGTCCTTCAGGAGAATATAATGGTTATAAATATGTGCACCAAAAAAGAAAGCACCAAAATACATAAGCAAAAACTGACAGAATTAAGGTAGAAATAGATAATTTAACAATAGTAGTTGGAGACTACAATACCCCACTTTCAATAACAGATAGAACAACTAGGCAGAAGATGAACAAAGATTTAGAAAACCTGACACTATAAACAAACTAGAACTAATGGACATTTATAGGATGTCCCCAAAAACAGCTCTACCCAAAAACAGCAGATATATATTCTTCTCAAAAACATAAGGAATATTCTTAAAAATAAGCCATGTGTGAGGTCATACAAAAAGACTCCATACATTTAAAATAATTAAAATCATACAAAAAATGTTCTCTGACTATAATAAATCTAAATTGGATATCAAAACTGATGAAAATTTAGGAAATTCACAAATATTGGAAATTAAACAATATATTTCCAAATAACCAATAGATCAAAGAAGAAATCATTATGGGAATTAGAAATAAAACAAAAACACAGTATACCAAATCTTATAGGATGTAAAAGCAGTGCTCATAGGGCAAATTAAAGATGTAAATGTCTATCTTCAAAAATAAGAATGATCTCAAGTCAGTAAAAAACCTTGCACCTTTTGTCAGGAATGCAAGACTGGTTTAATATCCAAAAAATCTATCACTGAAATATATCATGTTAATAATGGTATATTTCATCCTTTATGGACAAAAACCATTTGGTCGTCTCAATAGATGCATAAAAACTATTTGTCAATATCCAACACTCTTTCACGATTAAAAACACTCAACAATGTAGGCACCAGAGGGAACTTCTTCAACTTGACAAAGGGCATCTACATAAACAAACAACCCCCCCACACACACAGCTAATATCATAATTAAGGATGAAAGACTGATATTTTCCCTAAGATCAAAGGAAGACATTTCTATTGAACACTCTACTGGAAGCAAGAAATAAAAGGCATTCACATAGGAATTTAAGAAGTAAAACTATTTTACTTTTCTATAGGATGACCTTGCATATAGAAAAATCAAAGAATCCACCAAAAAAAAAAAACTATTAGAACTAATAAAATAGTTCACCCATGTGGCAGGACATAATATACAAAAATTAATTATATTTCTATACACAAGCAATAAATAATCCAAAATGAAATTAAGAAAACAATTCCATTTATAGTAACATCAAAGAGAAAAGAAGTACAAGACATACACTGAAAACTATAAAAAGTTACTGAAAGAAATTACCAAATATCCAAATAAATGGAATTACATTGTATATTCATGGATTGGAAGAATTAACTTTTATCAAAATTCCAACTGCCTTTCTTTTCAGAAATTGAAAGTTGATATTAAAATTCGTGTAGAAATACAAGAGACCCAGCATAACCAAAACAATTAAAAAAAAAAAAAGAACAAAGTTGGAAGACTCACACTTCCTGATTTCAAAACTTACTGAAGAGCTAAAGTAATCAAGCAATGTGGTACTGGATAAGGATAATATACTTGCAAATCATATATCTGATAAGTGTCTAGTATCCAGAATATATAACAAACTCTTACAACTCAATAATAAAAAGGCAAATGACCCAATTAAAAAATACACAATGATCTAAATAGATATTTCCCCAAATAAGATATACAAATGGCCAATAAACACACAAAAAGATGCTTAACATCATTAGTCATTACTGGAATGCAAATCAAAATCATAACATGATGTCACTTTACACACATTAGGATGGCTAAAATAATAAAGACATACAATAAGATGTGCTGATGAGGAAATGCAAAATTTGGAGATCTTCATACATTGCTGGTAGGAACATAATATGAATTTGGATACTCTCATACATTGCTGGACACTTTGGAAAATAACATGTTAGTTCCTCAAATATTAAATGTAGAGCTACTGTAACAATTCCACTCCTATGTATATACCCAAGAGAAATGAAAACATATGCCCACACAAAAACTTGTATATGATTATTCACAGCAGCATTATTCATAATAGCTCCAAAGTGGAAACAACATAAATGTTCATCAACTAATACATGGATAACAAAATTAGGTATATCCATACAATGGAATGTTATTCTACAATAAAAAAGAATGAAGTACAGATACATGCTATGACATGGATAAACCTTGTAAAAAGTATGCCAAAAGTCTGGCACAAAAGATTATATACTGCATGGTTACATTTATGTGAAATGTCTAGAACTGGCAAATCCATAGAGACAAAAAGCAGATTGATAGTTCCTGGGGCTGAGGATCAGGGGAATGGGGATTGCTGCTAATGGGTACAGGGTTTCTTTGCGGAATGTTGAAAAAATCTGAAAATAGATTCTGATGATGTTTGCACAGATCTATAAACATACTAAAGACCACTTAACTGTCCACTTTAAGTGGGTGAATTTTTTGACGTGTGCCATAAAGCTCAATAAAACTGTACAAAACAACAACAAAAAAGAAGTAACCAGCACATACTAACAGGAGCTGGTTATATCTGTGGGACTGGTTTTTGAATGTGTTTGATCAAGGGGGCTGAAGCATAAGACTGAATAGGGGGAAGTTTTTTGTGAGGATAGGCCATGGAGAAGCTGCATTGCAAACGTGTTAAGAGAAGTGGATCTACATGGCATAAGACATGGACTGTGTTAGCCATGGAAGCGTACCAATGCGATCTTCCTTCAAGAGAGGACTTGCCATTCGTCTGTAAGTAGTAATGTTAGCTGAAAGACTCTACCTGAAGAACTTTCAGGATCCATCTCACCTTTGGAGCCAAGCTCCCAATGGTGTAGGTATGGTGTAGGTCATACCTGACTGGTCAGGTGTAGGTACAAGGGCTTATTCATTGTTGTTCAACATGGGTCTGACCTAATGGACAATCTTTGCCTTGGAGCTCCCAAGCTTGGGTTGGCCAAGACTGCTCAGTTTGTAAAATAGCTGGAGATTCTCCCAGCTCAATCCTGCTTCTTTCCTTATTTTTTTTTTTTTTACATTTGTCAATTTTGTATCATATTCTGAAGAATTTTACTGTCCAATTCTGTCTTTGTCTTTCATAAGTTTTACCCTCAATAAACTGTTTGCACACCTAACTATCTCACCATCTTCTTTCTGTAGAACTCAATGGACATATTATACAATTTATCAAATTTGGTTGCAATTATAGTTATATCTGACATATTTCTTTAAAAGAACCCAAATTTAAGGATAACCTTTTGTTATAAAAACAAATACATACCAATACATTTAATTCAAAATTTTTTAAGGTATCATTGTTGGAACTCAATTTTGTAATGAAACAAACTATTTAATATTACTACATAAGTGATCACCTTAGCCTTTTTCACTCTCAGAGGTGTTATTATTGCTATTTTATTGGTGATTCAAAGGATTAAGGAATTTGGACATAGTTAAATTAGAGTTGGGTTGAGTACTTAATATCTCTGGCACTAAACTTGGAGCAGTTTAGTTTTACTGTGGAAACAAAATAAATCATCTACATTTAATTTAAAAAGTAATAATAACAACAACAAAAGAAAAACACTAACGTGGGCCTAGAATATTTCTAAAGGACAAATATTGATTTTACTTGGGCCTGCCATAAATAAGCATAATAACTTTCCTTATCAGGTTATTTCTGTATAGCATTTCATATTTTAATTTCACAATGAAAATGTAAATGGTTAAAGAGGTTGTGTCAGTGTCATACTAAAGCAACATAAAATTTTTAAAAATAGCAAATTAAGCAAGCTTCTAATAGAAGAGTCAGTTTGGGTACCGTTACACAAAAGAGAATATTGACACAACTTTTTATTCCCTTGATTAAAAGTCAACCACCCTCACTCTTTACCACATTTATAGCACAGTCTGCTGTACTTTGGCAAAGCTGCTGTGACCACAAACTGTTTCTTGAATCGAAGGTAATGAGCAGGCTTTTGTGCCAATTGTTGAACAATGAGCTTGGTTTACTAACATTTCTGCAAGAAATTTTCATCCTTTGCCATTTTTTCAGCTCTTGTTTCTTTGCAACATTCACAGAATACACATTTTGACCATCTGGGGTCCACACATAAAGCAACATGAGGCATGACATGCCTGCTTGAAACAGATTTATCTCTTAGTTTAGGAATCATAATAATAAAAATACGTAATACAGGCTGTTATGGGTTGAACTCTGTCCCCCCAAAAAAGTTATGTTGATATCCTAACCCCCAGTATCTCAGAATGTGACCTTACTTGGAGATCTGTTCTTTACAAAGGTAATCAAATTAAAGTGAGGTAATTAGGGTGGGCTCTAATGCAATATGACTGGTGTCCTTATAAAAAGGGGAAATTTTGACCCAAAGACAAACATACAAGGGAAGATGATGTAAAGACACAGAGACAATATCATCTACAAGCAAGGAATACTTGAGGCTACCAAAATCTAGGAGAGAGACTTGGAACAGATTCTCTCTCACAGCCCTCAGAAAGAGCCAACCCTGCTGATACCTCGATCTCGGACTTCTAATCTCCAGAGTTGTGAGACAATAAATTTCTGTTGTTTGTGTCACCCAGTTTGTGGTATTTTGTTATGGAGCCCCAGGAAAACTACACACAGACTATGTTCAATTCACTGTAAGGCACATGAACTTCATTTCAGGAACAATTTGTTTTTGGAAGTAGTTTACTTCTCTTC
This sequence comes from Ceratotherium simum simum, assembly GCF_057802395.1. NCBI lineage: Eukaryota > Metazoa > Chordata > Mammalia > Perissodactyla > Rhinocerotidae > Ceratotherium > Ceratotherium simum. The sequence continues at coordinate 25,734,303 of NC_141907.1, read as the reverse complement.
AGCACATATGGTTTTGAATAAGACTGCATTTCTGTATTTGTCATGTACATTGACTTTCCCCATCTCCTAAAATCTCCCAATCCTCATAAAGCAATAAAGGAAACAATTAATAGATACCATTTAAATAGGAATATCTGTTTTCGTTGAGAATAAATAGTTAGGAAGCAATGAATCTGAAGAGCTCCTGTAGTAGGCACCCTCAAAGATGGCTCCCAACAATCCCTGCCTCATAGCATTCACGCTTTTGTGTAACCTCCTCCTTTTCAACATGGGCTGAATTCAATGACTTGCCTCATGAGAATAGAATATGGCAGGCACAATGGGACATCTAAGTTTAGATTATAAAGGCTATGACTTCCATTTTTGGTGCTCTCTTGCTCTCTCTCTCTTTGGATTGTTCACACTGGAGGAAGCTACCATGTTTTGAAAAACTCCATGGAGAGACCTACGAGTGATAGTGAAGAACTGAAGCTTTGGTCCAATAGTCCACAAGAAATTGAATCCTGCGAACAACATGTGCCTAGAAGCAGATACTTCAGCTCTGGTCAAGTCCTAAGATAACACAGCAGCCCTGGCCAGCACCCTGACAACAACCTCTAAGAGACCTGGAACCAGAGGCATCCCACTAAATAACACCCATATTTCTGACCCACAGATTGTATGAGATAATAAATGGTTGTCACTTCAGCTGCTAAATTTGGGAGTGACTTGTTACACAGGGGTATATAAATAACATAGCGCTATAATAGTTATTAAACATTTTTCTTCCTTTGTATGTTATCATTGTATTTAGATTATTATATAACTTTGGAGATTTTAGGAAAAATATAAGTTGATGACAATTCTGAGGATAAAAAGAAATGTGTTAGAGAGAACTAAGTCTCCAAAATATTAACCAAGTTTTAGCCTGTGATTTCACAACTGCTTCTGTCCAGGAAGATTTGCTTAGAAACAAATTTGCAAAGCCTTACCATGAAAGCAAAGCATTTAAAATAATCTGCAAGCATATTATACACTCTAATACATAACTTGATTCAATTTCTCTCGGATACTGAAAAGTTTCTTTCAGATTTCTTTAATTATTTTTGGACACTGAAACGTTAAGTTGATAATTTTTGTTGTTGTTATTGTTAATGGAATTGTATTATTTCTCAATACATGTTATTAAGATACTAATAATATTTTATTTGTGAAAAAAAACTATAACCTAAGAAGATTAGACAATTTTATGAAGAAACTATTGAGCACAAAGAAATGTGGCACTGGTCAATGGAAGACTTGTCTAAAAAGAAAAGTGTTGCTTCTCTACTTTCCTTGGAGATTCCCCAAAATTTGAGTTTTACTGGATAACAGATGAAATAAATATCTTTCTAATTATTCAAATCAAAACACTAAGTGAATGTATTAGTTTTCTATTGTTGCTATAACAAATTGCCACAAGCTTAATGGCCTAAAAACAACACAAATATTTATTATCTATAGTTCTGGAGGTCAGGAATCTGACACGGGATTCAGAGGACGAAAATCAAGGTCTTGATGGGATGTGTTCCTTTCTGGAGGCTTTAGAGGGACAATCCATTTCCTCCCCCTTTCCAACTTTTAAAAGCTGCCTGCATTCCCTGGCTTATGGCCTTCTTCTTCCATCTTCAAAACAAGCAATGGTACAGGTCCAGTGGTTCTCACATCACCTCTCTGTGATCCATTTTCTGTGGTCGCATCTGTGTCTGACCACAACTGCGGAAGTTCTCTGCTTTTAAGGACTCATGTAATTACAATGGGCCCACATGGATAATCTAAATTAATTTTGGCATTTTAAGGTCTGTAAACTTAATTGCATCTACAAAGTTCCTTTTGCCGCGTGTGGTAACATATCCACATGTTCCATGGACTAGAGCCTTTATTGTGTCTAGTGGATAACAAATAGTAGATTATGGTATTTGGTTAATAAATAATACATTAAAAACTACAAAATTATGTTTAATTCTAAAATTTCAACCAGTATATATACTCAAGAATGTAAAGAAATATGTAAAAATTTAGGCATGCATGTATTTTGAAAAATAAAATTTACTATCACAACAAGCAAATTTCATTTTAAGTAAAAACTCAATACTTTAGATTAGAGAAAGTGAGTTCTAATGAAATAGACTGAATTCCCAGCAAACTTAGTAGATGAAAAAAGAATAAAAATTGCTATTTTAAACCATTTAGACACAGCTGGCAGCTGATTTTTCTGTTTCTGTATTCATCAGAAATCACGAAGATAGTGATATTGATCAACATTTGTCTGTATTTTTAATAAGAATTAATTTTCCTTTGTGTAAATTTAAAAATGGAATTAGTACCACATTAAAAATCATACCATTAAAAATGATAATGTGGAGTTAACAGCCTACAATCCATTTTTTAGATAATGTTTTTTGGTCCCTTATGTTATAGTAGTGTAAATTTAAGACAGATCTGCCAATTTCTCAAGCTATCTACTATGCAATCAATATCCATGCTGTAAACTTTGGTTTATTGTAGTTCTCTATGTCAAAAATATAAATTGAACTACATACAAACAGTTTCTCTACAGAAGGTGACTGGTATTGAGAAGGCAACATCAGGCACTTTATTACAGTTATTAAATCAGCCTTAGAAAGCACACCTCTGATTACATCAAGGCTCTGCTTACACACCATCACTCTTTCTTTTATGCTCCAAATAAAGGAAGTACTTACAATTCCCAGGGCATTGTACATTTGAAAAGTGCATGAATTCAAACTGTCCTTCCTCACCAAGAAATATTTCATTATAATTTTAATCAAGATAATGTGACTCTCAAATCTTTCCATGTCGTTAGGAGAATTACCATGAAAAAATTTTATTTTTATTTTTTGTTTGTGCAAATGTGCAATATATTTATGCTATTTTAATCTATTGATTATTAGTAAGAATTTCTTTAGATTTATTCTGTCCAGAAGGAAGTAAAATAACATTTGGAGAAAATGGTAACTATTATTAAAATAAAGTTAATTCTATATGCACTCATAGCTGCAGAGAAGTATAAAAGTATGATCAATAAAAGATCTTTAAGCATAAAATTAACACTAAATATTGTGGGAAAAATACTAATTAAATGAGAAAAAGGAAAGAGGTAATACTTCCAAATTTTAAGGGAAAATGTTTTCAGATTTCTGAAAGGATAGGGTAGGAATCCAATTACTATGTCATTTATATTCTATTGGCTAGAGTTGAAGAATGATGCAATGTTTTATTTGATGTGAATATTTACAATATTCCAAAAATTATATCATTTGAAACTCTAAACATACAATTTAAAAGTATGTCTGATAAATTCAAAATTCTCAAGGAGGTTACATAATTTTTCAAGTTTTTCAAAAAAATCTGAAGGTTATTACTCTAAGCTATAATTCAGACTCAAATTGGCATCATTAGTTATAGACCTCCATCCCTCATCATGGTAAGTTTCTCAGTGAAGTTCTCTATATCCTATTCTGCAACTGCAAATCAGTTGACATCATGTCTCCATTAACCCTCAAGATAACATGAAGATCCATTGGGCCCCATTTAGTTTTTCTCTTTCTTTTTTTGAGCAATTCTAACTATTTGTAAGAATAGATATTTCATGAATTTTATTCTTTCTTAGAGGTCTTTGAAAGAAAAAAAATACTTATTCTTAATAGAATAAAATTAAATTAATTCTACCTTGCAATTACCATAGGATTCATTACACCTTATATAAATCTATCATATAAGATCTTAGTGATATTTTTTCTGTAACTTGAAATATTTTTCTATTTCATCAACTTATTTGCTATTTAAACTGCTAATCATTACTCTTACTATTTAATCATTACTCATAAGTTATTTCCAACTCTGCTAAAATAGACAAAAACAATAAGAAAATCCAATGATGTAATCCTTTAGAAGAATGACACAGTAGTGAACTAAATTGTCACTAATTCAACATCATTCAGTGTTCTTACTGCATAGACTAAAGTATTGCATCAGCTTTCAAGAAACTGTAAAAGAAGACTGGAAGCACCATATTTATGGTCTGCTTTTTAGCTTTCATTGAACACAGTGCTAGTTCACAATTTGTTATTTTCTTCTCTTAAAGGCAAAGTAAAGCAAAAATATCGGAAGAAGACATTTCACTGTAATTAGATGAATCAGAAGATGAATGCAAACAGACAGATACCACTGAGTATAGATTGCAAGAATGGCGAAATTGAGTAAGGGAAATTTCAGATTATGTGTCTTCAGATGATGATATCCTGCGTGAATTTTCTCAAACTCAATAAAATTGATATGTAAATAATATATATCTAAAACCCAAAAAACTATATCATTCTCTCTAGGCAGTAACGCAACAGGAAGGACTTCATCATGCAGTGTTTTGTGGCAATCACGTAAACCATCCTGTTTTGCTAAAAAAAAAAAAAGGAGAGCATTCTTTCATCTTTATGACAAAATTTTCAAAGAAAATTTTATGATGAAAATATGATGATTTTTTTTCATTCTTTCACGATAACTGTGTGCCAAAATTTTCTGGATAGAGTTTGTAAGTGGACAAGCGCTGAAGGCAAATGAGTATACAAACAAACTAGCAAGAAACAGGTAATTTAGAAATGAAATAATTAGTTGGTTAGACCATTCTGAATGGTGTTTATTAATCTATAAATTAAAACAATTTTGCAGTTATGGAGCAAAGGAGATAGCATGTTCTGAGCAACAAAATTATGAGCTTTCCAAGGCTTCAAAATATTTTTCAAGTATTTTGTTTTGATGGTGCAAGTGTAAGAACAAAAAGCAGACGCAATGATAAGCTAGTACTTGTTAGAGATGTACTTGAAATTGGGAATCAATATTTATAGGATAAGTTCCAGAGTCATGAATGATGGTAGAAAAGAGTTAGTTACATTCAAAGGAAATTTCTCACTTTGGATATATCTTCAAAAATAGGGGAAAAAAGTAAAAAAAAATTGTTTTCTCTTTCTAAATTCTTATTAAACCTTTTATAAAGCCGATTTTCAGTATCCCTTTATTTTTGCTTCTGGAAATTATTTGTAAAATGACTTAAATACATACATATATATGAAGATGCCAGAGATACTTTTTTCACTGATCCTCCCCACTAAGTGCAACTATAATTCCTGGAAACAATGAAAGAGTCAACTAAAAGAGATCTCTGAAAGATGATAAGAAAAGTTGAACTGTTTTGAGATCCCAAGATTAGAGAAAGAACACAGCAGCAGAGTGTCTTATGTCCCTTCACCCAACAGATCGTAACCCAGACCTGAAGGAGTCTACGAACCTTAGTAAGGAAGAAGGAACAATGGAATAACTATCGGCTGTCCTTTTCCTCCTGAGTTTTATAAATCAAATTTGATGATTGGAACAAAATGTATAACACCATCTGATACTCAAGACAATGATATTTAAAAGTGGGGAAAGTAATGGGACCTAAACAGAAGGGAGGTCTCTAAAATTCACTCAAAGTGGTAAAATGTTGATACAAATAGAATGTGATAAACAACATATGCATATTGTAATACCCGCAACAACCACTACAAAACTATACCAATTATATCCTCAAAACCACTGTAAATAATTAAGATAAAATTCTTTTAAAAAGTTCAAGTAACTCACAAGAAGACAAGAAAAGAAAAGCAGAGGAATGAGAACAAGAGAAAACAAATTGTAAGAGTGCCAGATGTAAGCTCTAGTATATCAATAATTAAATACAAATGTCTAAATCTACCAATTGAAAGACAGAGATTGACATAGTGGATAAAAAAACATGACCCAACTCTGTCCTGTTTACAAGAAATGCACTTCAAATTAAGTGACATAGGTAGGTTAAAGTAAAAAGATGGAAAAAATATACCATGGAAACTTTGAACAAAAAAGTAGAAATGGCTATGTGGATATCTGATAAAGTAGATTTCAGTGCAAAGAAAATTACTAGAGAAAAAAAGGGACATTGCATGATGATAAAAGGATCAATCCAGGTGGAAGACATAATAATCTGAAATAAATACACATAAAAATATTTGCAAACCACACAACCTACAATGGATTGATATCAAGACTATAGTGAGAACTCTTAAAACTCAACAGTAAAAACAAACAATCCAATGATAAAATGGACAAAACACAAAGGCATTTCACCAAAGAGGATATATAGATGGCAAATATGCACACAAAAAGATAGTCAATATCATTAGTTATCAATGAAACGCAAATTAAAACCACAATAAGGTATCACTACCAAGGAGCCATATCCACCAGAATGGCTAAAATAAATAATGACAACACCAAATGTTGGTGAGAATGTGGAGAAACTGTATCACTCATACATTGCTGGTGGGAATGTAAAATGGCATAGCCACTCTGGAAAACACTATGGCAATTTCTTATACAACTAAACATGCAAATATCAGAAACCCAGAAACTGCACTCTTGGGCATTTATCCCAGAGAAATGAAAGTTTATGTTCACACAAAATCTGTGCGTGAATGTTCATAGCAGCTTTATACATAAAGCCCCATAGTGGAAAAAATCTAGATGTCTTTCAATGGATGAATGGTTGACCTGTGGTACAGACATGCCATGGAATACAATTTAGCAATAAAAAGGAATGAACTATTGATACACACAACAACTTGGATAAATCTCCAGGGAATTACGCTGAGTGAAAAAAAAAAAGCCAATCCCAAAAGGTTACATAGTGTATGAGTCCATTTATATAACATTTTTGAAATGACAAAACTATAGAAATGAAAAACAGAATAGTGGTTGATGGGGGAGGAGCATGTCAGAAGGGAGAAGCTGTGGTTATAAAAGGAGAACACAAGAGACTCTGGTGATAATGCACCTGTTTAATATCTTGACTACAGGGGTGGTGTAAGTTGTGAAACCTACACATATGATCAAATTGATCAAACAAAATACACACAAATGAGAACAAATAAAACCAAAAAATCTGCATATGATCAGTGCATTGTATCAATGTCAATATCCTGGTTGTGATGTTTTAATACAATTTTGAAAAATGCTAACATTGGGATAAAACTGAGTAAAGGGTATACAGGATCTCTCTATATTATTTCTTCCAACTTCATGTAAATCTACACTTATTTCAGTAAAAATTTCAATTAAAAAACTCAGAAAAAGGGGGAGCCATTGGACCTGCGTGTTGAATGGTGATGATAATTTTCCTAATATACTAAATGTTAAGCCTGGGGAAAATCACTGTGCCCTGGGTGCCACACAGTAAAGGACTCATTCTGGCCCTCTTCTGGGCATATCTCATCTATGGATCAAAGAGTTCACAAGGCCAAGAAGACATGGCAAAGGTCTGGATACCTGGAAGCCTAGAAATCTCTTCTCAAACAGACCAAACTTCCAAGACCTTCATGGATCTCCTCTCTGAGGCCATTCTCTGAAAATAGATCATGCCATGCATGTCAAACACCTAGACCTAAGAATGGCCAAGAGAAAGGCTATTCAAGGGGGTGTGGATGGACTGAAACACATGGCCTGAGTTTCCACTGTGTGTGCATGATATCCTCCCCTGTGGCATTGGAGCTGTAGTTAGTAAGAGAAGTGGGTGAGGTGAGTCTTTGTGCTAGCTCTCCCCACATGGTCACAAAAATTCTAAATTCAAGCCTGTCCTTCCAAGTCACTACAAAAGTATATTTAGTAAGGTGTGAGATTTATTGTCTTGATTTATAACCTTTAGTATCAAACGTATGCCATGGGGCCTCCATTTGTACTTTTGGTCTGAGACTCACAAATGTTAGGTGAAAACTTGGTTGAAACAATAATAATACATTAGAAAGGTTTAATTTCTTTCCATTAGCATCTTGAGCCCTGTGCAAATATATCTTCCTCCTTCCCAGAGAGTCCTTTTGAAAAATACTTTGGCAGAGGCAACCACAGCTGTCCTCCTATACATTTCTTCCAAGCGATCGGTATTTACTTGCTTAGGTAAGACAGGCTCTTGAAGCTATGATTTAGAGAAGAAAAGAAGTTCTGTTCCTTTTCCAAAATGGCAATAAGTAACCGCTTAGGTGGAAAAATTATGCTGCACAAAGCAGCTCAGTATAGAAGACGGATGGAAGGAAGTGAGGCAAGGAATAAGAGAGGAAGCAAAAGTAAAGGAGAGGGGGAGATGGGGGAAGGCAGAAACGGAGGAGCTAAAAGATTAGATACTTAACACTAACCCCACCTATACAATGAAGTTACTAAATAATAGTGAACCAAATAATTCACTTTTGAACTTCTCTAATCCACTAAATAAATTAACGTATTATGAGAGATTAGAGACCAAGATTAAGAATCAAGATTTTTGGATTTCCAGCCATGCAGCGATGTGTCTGTTTGACCTTGAAACATGTCATTTTAATTCTGTAAGACTCAATTTATATTCCTGTTTTTTAAAAAATAAATTCTGATAAATGTATGCTTACTCTGAGTAATGTATGCTTACTCTGGAAAGTTTTGAAAATGAAGGATGATATAAAAGGAAAATATAAATCACCCACCCAGAAATAACCACTATTAATATTTTGATGTATTCTTCCATTCTTTTCTTCTAATGAATATGCCTGTTTACATCTTTTTCTTCCACTTAAATTTGTGAGCTTTTTCTCATCTCTTAAATATTCTTTTAGAGTATCCTTTTTATTATATGAATAAATATGCCAACACATATACTGTAATGTATTTATCCTTTCACATATTTTGGACATTTAGATTGCTTCCAAATTTGCTACTATTGTATATAATAGTCAGATGAAAATCTCTATACATAAATCTTTGAGTTTATGACTACTCACTTAGGCTATATTCCATAAAAAGGAGATTATAGGGTCATAAAATGTGACCTTTCTGACAAGCTTTTCATAGGAATTCACAAATTGCTCAAGCTTCAGTTTATTGGTAAAATGAGAAGCTTGCATTAGATGATTTCAAAGGTGCTTCTCTCAGCTGTAAAATTGTATGACTCGATGTCTTTTAGCCAGCTCACTATGAACTTCACGTTGAGAAGTCTATGATTTATTAATCATGTAATGTTCTCTGACAATAATAATACCTCAAAAACAATATTGCATTATTGTTTATATATTTTTATGCAGTGGACTGGGAGCTTAACTTGCTAGTTTCCCAAAAGCTTACTTTGAGCCAAAGGACTCAAGTGTAAATGGTTTATTAGGGAAAAGTTTTCAGTAAGAATTAGGAAGAGTATAGAAGAAGCAAGATAGAAAATAGGCAAAAGCCAAACAGGGATGCCTTTGCAGATAAAGTCCCTGGCTCTGTCTGACTTCACAGTATCTGCTAGAGGGCTCCATAAATTGTGCTCTATTCATTGCTTTCTCTTTCTTTCCAACTTCAGTTTTGTTCTGGCTCCAGCTACACTAAATCTTCTTTCACTTTCTCAAACATGCTCAACTCTCTCTTGCCTCAGGCTCTTTGCATATGCTATGCCCTCCGTCTGTAGGCTCTTCTTTGCATGCTAAGAGCCATACACTCGTTGCATGGCTAATCTCATCTCTCAGAACTTAGCATCATTGCTATTTCTTCCTCATTTACCTATAGTAGATGCCCACAGCCATGTGACTTCTTGTATGATCATATTATGATGACTTATTTGTCCACTTACCTCTTTTTGTTTTGGGTTTTAACTTTCTATTTAGAAATAAAATAAAATTTATTAAAAAGTCGTAAGAGACAGCCACTTTGTAAGACAGTTTGGCAGTTTCTTATAAAACTAAACATACTCTTACCATGTGATCCAGCAATCATGCTCCTTGGTATTTACCCAAAGGAATTGAAAACTTATATTCATACAAAACCCTGCACACAGATGTTTATAGCAGCTTTATTCATAATTGCCGGAACTTGGAAGCAACCAAGATGTCTTTCAGTAGGCGAATGGATAAATAAATTACGGTACATCTAGACAATGGAGTATTATTCAGTCCCTCTCCCCCCCCCAAAAGCTATTAAGCTATGCAAAGACATGAAGGAAACTAAGTGAAAGAAGCCAGTCTAAAAAGACTACATACTGTATTATTCCAACTATATGACATTCTGAAAAAGGCAAAACTATGGAGACAGTAAAAAGATTAGTGGTTGCCAGAGGTTTAGGAGAATGATGGGATGAATAGGCAGAGAATAGAGAATTTTTAGGTCAATGAAACTGTATGATACTGTTATGGTGATCCATGTCATACATTTGTCAAAACCCACGGAATACAACACCAAGAGTGAACCCTAATGTAAAGTCTGGACTTTGGGTGATAATGATGTTCGATGTAGGTTCATCACTGTAACAAATGTACCACTATGGTGGGGATGTCGATAGTGGGGGAAGCTGTGCATGTGTGAGGGCAGAGCATATGTGGAAACTCTCTGTACTTTCTGCTCAATTTTTCTGTGAACTTAAAACTGCTCCAGAAAATGAAGTCTTTAATGAAGTCATTAGAACAGAAAAAAGAACTTCCACATACCCTTTAACTAGATTCTCTAATTGTTAACATTTTATCACATTTTGTCTTATCATTCTCTCATCTATATTTATACATAATAATTTTTTTCTGAACCATTTGAGAGTCACTTGTTAACATGATGCCTCATTATCCCTTCATAGTTCAATGGGTATTCCACACAAGACACTCTCCTACATAATGCAGAACAATCACCAAAATCAGGAAATTAGTAATGATATAATATTACAATCAAATCCACAGAGTTCATTCAAATTTCACTGTTTTTTCCCATAGTTCCAGGATCTAATCCATTATCACATGTTGCACCTGGATATAATATCACTTTGGTTTTATTCAATATAGAACAGTTCTTCACCCTTTCCTTCTCATTTGTTATCTTCACATTTTTGAAATGTATAGGCAGAAATCTTTATAGAATGTCCCTCAATTCAGGTTGATGAACGTTTCCTCACAGTTATGTTCAGATCACATATTTTTATTAAGAATATCACTGAAGTGCTTCTGGGTTCTTCTCAGTGCGTCGTAAAAGAGACACACAATACTGATTTGTCCTATGGCTGGTAATGTTAACTTTTTTTCTCTAAAATAATAATTATTTTGTATGTATTAACTAATAAGTAATTGGTAATAATTTTGTGAGAAGAAAATATATTTTTCTTCATAAAACTTTTACCCCTTTGATTTAACATCCATTGTTACTTGTCTGAAACAATTATTATGATGATAATTTCCAAACAGTATTTTCCTAATTTTGTCATTCATCATATTTATTCATTGTGTCCCACTGTAAAGCAAAGCTTTCCTTTCTCCTTTTAAAATTTTATTTATGTATTTACTCCTTTTTAATGTGTACTACTATGACCTTGCAGATTCTTATTTTATTTAGTGGGTTATAATTTGTCTCTATCTTGCTTTATTTTGATGCTCAAATTGTCCCAAATTTGGTCAATAAGACTCTCTTCAAGCTGTTTTTTATATATTTTTAATGTAATTATTTTGTTGAATTGAGAGAAATTCCTTAGATTCTGGTACTCTACCTCTCTAATTCTGGAACAAGCTATATCTCCAGAGTCTTGGTTTGCTTTAGTGGAGAATGATCTAGAAAACATGATCTAGGTGCTAAGAGTACTTATTGCTACAGAGCTTTGCTTCAAGCTCTCTCAGTTGACAGAACAAGAAAATACACTTCCTAAATACATACCTGCACATACACACACACACACAAATCTACATATCTATATCTATCTAGCTATTGATAGATTGACTAAAACCATCAGTTTGCATGGATTCCTCCAATTCAAATTCAATAGGACAAGGTTTATTTTTGCCTCTCCTTTTCCTTTCCATAAGAAACCTAGCTCCATTTATGCTCAATCATTTTACATGATTCCCTTGCCCCCTACATAACCAACTTTCTAATCATATATTACTGTGCCAACCAAATTTTCTCCTCCTACCAAGGAGGAGAAGGGACAAGACGGAGAAATTCTTCCCCACCAGAATGCACCAATACCAAATTGACATAGCTGCTCAATTATATTTATTACATCAAAGAATGAACACTTTTATATATGTTATAAAAATCCATTATTAGGGGCCGGCCTGGTGGCACAAGTGGTTAAGTGTGCGCCCTCCGCTGCGGCGGCCTGGGGTTCGCCGGTTTGGATCCCAGGCTGGCACCGACACACCGCTTGTCAGGCCATGCTGTGGCGGCGTCCCATATAAAGTAGAGGAAGATGGGCACGGATGTTAGCCCAGGGCCAATCTTCCTCAGCAAAAAGAGGAGGATTGGCATCGGATGTTAGCTCTGGGCTTATCTTCCTCACAAAAAAAAAAAAAATCCATTATTCCTCTGTGATGATTCCATCTGAAACAACTATATTTTTACAATAATTTCAAGCAATAACCTAGTTTTCTAGTTGCATAACAGGTACTTAATAAACATTTATTAACAGTTAATAGAATTAAAATTTTGATTTGTATGTTTATAATTTAAATTTTTTTGGCCACTTGTCATACTTGATTTTATCCTTCTCTATAAAGAACCAAGAGTTTGTTTAATATTCCAATAAATTCAAATAATTTTATTAAAAGTAATGTGTGTTTTTAGAGCATGTAATGGATTGCTGAAATGTCCTGGCCATTATGTAATGGAGCATCACCTGAAACATTAAAAAGAAAAAAACCTGGGGGAATTACAGAGTAGCTTAGAAAAATAAATGGATAAATAGTCATGATAAGTAATTGCTACCATAAGCTGAGCACTGACTCTATAATAAGTACTAAACTAGGCATTTTAGTTATGTATCCCCTGTGGAGTAGTTATTATTATGATTATTTAAAGACGAAGAAGATACAGATAAAAATATAATAACTTGCACAAGGTCACCCTGCAACCGAAGGACTGAAGCAGGGTTCAAACTTGGGCACATCTGACTCCCAAACCGGTGCACTTAACACTCTCCTTGAAATAATAAGGATTACAGTGCCAAATACTATTTGTCATACTGTGACAGGTAAGATCTCCTTTTGGTTTCAAATTCCTACCATAATTAAAAGACTTTTCGTTCCTCAAGGCTTGCACTGGAAAATATCCCAGGCAAGCCTGGTAGGGAAAAACATAATTCAGGTTATAAATTTAAACACTAATGCAAGATTAATTGGAAGGCAGACATAAAGGAAAGCATTCAGATATAAAAGAGTCATGTACTTGGAACTCGATTGGAAGTGCAAGGAGATAAATGCTCTTGGGCCAGTCCCATTCACTCTTCTCATTTAAACTTGACATCTCAATCATACAATTATTATAAAAATTGGACTAGTATGGCTTTCATTTACTTATTTCTATAATGAAAGAGAGAGCATAAAAGAGAAAAGCAGAGAAAAAGAGAAAGAGAGAGCTTGATTCTTGTAGACATATAAGAGCTATGATCCATCCACACTGAATTCCTTTATGTTTAAATGGACCAAGCTCTCTCCAGCCTCAGGGCCTTTGGATGTGCTGTTTACACATCCTAGATCAATTGCTCTGCTCCTGCATGATCATTTTCTTTTTATCATCTGAATGGATGATATGGATGAAATATCATTTCCACAGTTGGACCTTCTCTGCAAACCTATCAAAATACACTCCCCTCTCTAACTCTCAGTCCCTGTTACTTTATAAATCAAAGAGTGACATAGGCATTGCATTGGTTTATTTATAGTGACTATCATATTCTGTAAAGCTTTTATTTTATTGCTTGTTTATTACCTATATCCTTAGATTCACTCATATGTTTTGAAAGGATATATTTAGTTCCTCAGCGTTTAACGTAGTGTCTGAGATAGCTATCTAGATAGATATAGATAGATAGATAGATAGATAGATAGATAGATAGATAGATAGAGATATATAATAGATATATAGATATGATATTCCATAATTAATTATTGAGTTAATAAGTTAAGTCTATGAATTCTTTGCCCATATAAAGTTTCAAAGTTGAAATATTAAATTAAGACTACTAGGTACATTGTTTATATAAATACAAAATGTATTCTTTTAAGTCTATGGATTAGGCATCATCTTTGGCATAACGACATCAATGGAAAACATCTCATCAGAATTTTAAAAATCAACTTCTGAATTAGGGTTATAAACTATTGCATCTAGAAAACTATTTTTTTCCTTTCTGGCATATTTGTCATTTTTTATATTTTAACTGAAAATAGTATATGAAAATCATAGGCTAAAAGAAAATGAATCCATCTCAGGTCATGCCCTGTGTAATTTCCTGGGTACAAAGGCTGTGACTTCAACTGACAACTTCATGTTATTAGTCTGATAAATTTCATAGTTAGGCAATGTCTGCCTTTTTGGCTTATTGTTATCAAGATCCCTAAACATGAATACAAAAATAACTATAGTATAGCTGTTGGTAATTTACTTGTTAAAATTGTACTAGTTTGTTGCTCTGAAAACTTATGTAGGTAAGAGAAAACGGCACACCACTATAAAATCATAGTTTGAGCAAAACTTCTATGAAACTCAGGATAATCCTTTCAGTTAACCCATTAAAATTAAGAATTTAGGGATTAATGCCAAAAATGACATGTCAGAAAATGAAAAAAAAAAACACCATGTCATCTCGAAATTTTATTTAATAGTGTTCTAGCAATTATTTTATCAAGATTTTATGTCATTTTTCTGATTTTCTACAAATTAAAAAGCTATTAAGAATTAATGAAAATTTGAACAATTTATACTATGAAGACATTTCCTGTAGAAAATAATGTGGTATCCATATAATCTAAATCTGGTTGTTTATATAACCCAAATAAGCCTTGTTATTACTGTCTTCTGTTTACTTTGTGATATAAGGATATCACAGATTCCACTGACAATTTTTAAATAATTGTCTTTGAAATTAGCATTTTCTATTAGTGATTTCCCCCTGAAAATCCTGTTTTATCTATCAGTGAGGCTGATTTCCACTGCAAGTAATAGAAAACCATGACTTAACTATTCTAAATATTGAGAAAATTATTATCTCACATTAAAAGAAGTTCAGAGATAAGTTAATTCAGCAGTTGACAAGCATTGTCAAGGACTTGGGTTCTTTCTATTTGTTTTTATTCCAACCCAGTAAGTTGGCTTCATCCAAAAATATGTTCCATTCATGGTTACAAAATAGCTACCACGGACCATGGGTCTGCTTGACTCAAGCCCTCATATTTATACAAGTCATCCAGGGAAGAATCCCTACACTCCCATGGCATTGACTAAATCTGATTCCATACCCACTCCTAAACCAATCACTGACAAGAGAAATACAGTTACATGATTAGAATAGATTCATTGGGATTTACCTCTGAAGGAAGGACAAGGTCATGATCTAGTGGGGTAAATGTTTGAAAAAATTCAAGGTTCTATATACAAAAAATAATGGAGGAGATGGCTATTAAACAGGCAATAAGCTATAACTGCTTCAGCAACTCTTAAGTGAATACACAGAATAACAAAAAGAAATTTGATAAATCCTATGTTCTAAAAAAACTGATATCAGAATTTGCTTGAAGTTAGTGACACGTTTACGAAAATCAGATTTCACTGTTTTACAGCCCTAGGTTTTCGATGTTACTTTTCATCACCGGGTTTCCCCTGCTGGCAACAGCATTTTAAGCGGCACGCTGGAGAAGTCAAGAATTGCCTTCCGTCTCCATTAATATGCAGTGTGTATCTGAGTACTTTTGTTATTCGTATATTTTACTGATATTTATACTCAGTTCATTATGTACTTTTATAGGTGAGAATATATGATTTACAACATTTACTGTGGCTCCATAATGGTTTTATTATGCAGGCACGGTTCAGGTAATAAAACTATAGTACCACCTCACCTTGAGAGCCTCTTGCTGTTGCTGAGTCTTTTATTAAATTTTCTGTGGCCATGGTAGTTAGCTTCAGTGACATGATTCCCCCGTGGAACAAGATTCTGGGGGTTTGCAACTCATAGCAGATGAGATGATACAATTTCCCTTTTGCCACTGTTAGATGTAGCGATCTCTGAAACCAGATCTGAAACATCAGAGGTTATTTTTGCTGAATGCCACACGCCGGTACATTTGTCCAGCTACAATGAGAAATCCTTTAACAATGAAGATATGCTTTATTCCAATGACATTTCAGGAAATGAAATTCAAATTTTCTGGCAGTGAGCTCTACTTTTTGAGAGTCGGCTTCTTCCAAATTTTCTTGCATCACATAAAAACGGTCAACTGTGGATAAAACTGGATAGCAGTCATTTATCATAGTTCTCACTCTGCACATCTCCTAATGCTTAACATAATCAAAAGGTTTTTTATCTTAAATCTTTGTCCCCTTCTTGGTCCTCAATGTTTCAATGCTAAGTTACCCTCAATAATCACAAAGAAAAATCTTTGTGAAAGAGAGTATATTTATTGCAATCTTTTTGGTTTTCAATTTCACGTATATTCTGCAAACCAACTTCATACAAACATAGGGAACCCGAAACAAGACTCTTCATGGAGACAGATAGTCCCAAAATGTTACATGTATTTCTAAGACATTTTGTAGATTAAAGTTTGAAAGCTGTGCATACCCTGAAACTTCAAGTAATCAACATTCCCCCTTCTTACTAGCAAGATAAAATAGTAAGAATATGCCTTCTCCAGATTGTCTGAATTCTGATCCACCCTACCTACATTGATCTCAGAACAATGTTTCATCTCTGCTTTCATGAAATAGCAAAATAAGTAAAAGAACATGCCTTTCCCTCCATTCAGCTTTTTGGCAATGGATAATAATGGTTTAATTGGTTTTCAATTTAGTTCTGCAACCATTTATTGAGTGTATACCAGGGCATGACATGGTGTTAGGTGCTCTGGGAAGTGCTAAAATGAGTAATGTCAAGAAGTTTATGACCCAAGAAGGGAAATAAAGAATAGACACATATCATTCATTTAAGTCTACGAAGACAACATTTAATAAAAGTGACATTAATTTACAGCATTTAGTGAGTTGAAGATTCCCATCTCTATCACTCACTAGATGAACAATTGCATGAAACACTTTCTTACTGTTTAATAGATCAAAGCATAGGTTTGCCTAGCGCTGGAGAGGGGATCTAGTGAGTTGTTCTTAAAGCTATGAAATGAGGAAGATAACATTGTTCTTTGAGAATTAAACGTTTGTATCAACCCAAGGTGAGGAAGAGATTCCCTGGGCAGAAGGGACCCGTTGAAAATGCTAACACATAACTGATGAATTTATTTTATTAAAAGAGGAAATTATGGAGAGAGTCAGAGAAAATTGCCTTCAGTGCTTAATTTAGCCATTTGGCTAGGAAAGTGGATGTATTACCCATGGGAACTTGAATATTTCTCATTCTAATGCCCAGGTTATCATAAGGACATAGCTGAATATATATCACAGGAGTCAGTAAACACTATTTCCCACTTATTGACAAGACAGTGCATGTCATCAGATGGCAATGGCTAGCTAACTTAACCTGATACCATTAAATATTCAACACAGCCAATTTCCTTGAGTTTTTGCTCAATATGCATTTTTAATTTCCATAAAAATCTACTTTCTGAGAAAGTGTTCATATACATTTTTTAGTCTTTCCTATCACTGTGTTCTTGAATTTTCATAGAAAATCAAAAGTACTGCTTCTTATTGATTATGGGAGTCTTCCTCACCTGGCATTTTGTGACTCAAATATTCTGACCCATGTGATAGCATTTTCATTCTGATATCTCTCTCAGTCTCACTAGCTTTTTAGTTAAATATGATTCAACCACATAAGGCCAAATTTTCCTTGCATACTAACTAAATTTTGTCTTTGGCTTTTCAAGAACCACAGTTCATCAGTCTTTCCTAGGAAAATGACTACCATTTGTTGATACACTTCACTCTCTACTGACATCTCTAATTAGTGAGTCCCCTAAATTTCTGGTCATTTGACTCTACCAGTTTTTATTTATGTCACTTACAAAAGGACATATTTTATTGCTAAGCTTAGTCTAGCAAGTAAGTGACCTAGTTACATCAATGAAAATATTAAAGAAAAGAAATTCCTTCTGTGCACTCTTGGTATAAATATCTGTAAGATATACTCTATTAGAATATTTGTATACCTTTATTTGTTGCAACATATTTATTTATCTTTCATTCCATACATATATACAATTTATGTTTGTAATCACTGAGAATTTGATTAACTGAAAGGCAATTTTTAAGGGGAATGACTTTTAGAGACTATATTAAATAAAATGTGAGGACAAAAACAAAACTGATGGTTATTTTCTGCAGGGTCAATGCAATCTTTTCAAGGAGTTTTCATTTTATTTTATTTTATTTTTATTTCATAAGTGAAGAAGAAAACATTAGATACTATTACGGACAACTAAAAATAGCAAAACATATCTTAGACTAGTGAAACAGGAAAAATCCACAAAGATTACAAAAATAATAAAACTCAACACAGGAGCAACATGGGACGGTGGAAGGAAAAAAAGGTAAACAGATTTTATTATCATATAGACTTGGTTTAACACTTTATCTTGTGTGGGGAAACTTAAAAACTTTCTAGATCTCATTTTCTTTATATGTAAAATAGAAATGATAGCACCTGCCTTGTTTTATTATCATGAAAATTAAATTGTGATATTTGCAAACTGCCTTGTAAAGAGTCTGGCATTTGGTAAAATTCGCTTAATGGTAAATGTCAATACTATAAATACTTACATGCTAAGAAAAATTCTCAGTGGTGTAAATATTTATGTAAGGAGATAGTTCCAATTCTCTACCAGATAACTTACTACTGACAGAGGTAGTGTTGAAGAAACTGAAATTCAAGGACTTCTAGTTGTTGAGGTGGGAAATTGTAGGGTGTTTGAGGGATTTGGGGCTGTTAAATTAATTAAACAAGGAGACCATTAGATTGAAGTGGCTTTAAGGCTTTAGTGGCTTACATAAGCAAACCAAAACCTAAGCCTGTAAATGTCTCAAGGTTAAGGAATCGAAACCTAAGGACACCAAACAACTAGTGAGGCTTTAAGCTATAGTTGATCAAATAATTTTCTTCTTTGTTTCTGCCTCTTCTCTATATAAGACTTTCCCCTGGCTCCCGTCACTCAATTGCGCCTAACCACTTCCAGTTTGTCACTGCCCCATTCCAATCAATTTTTGCTTAAAGAAACTCTTAAAATTTGTAATATGCCTCAGTTTACCTTTTTAACACACTAATCAGGGAAAAAGATATGACCATGAGAGGCAGTAACACACGTGAGCTTTATTGGGTGGCACTCGGACAGGGTTGCATGAAAGACGAAATCTCTTACAATGTGACATTGTCTGGAGGCTTAGGTAAGGGGCCACCATCCAGAAGAAGAGAAGCGCAAGGGAACTCACAGGGGAGAAGGGTCTTACCTGTATAGGTGATGTCACTCAGCAGCACAGGGAGTCTCTGGGTCAGAGGACTCTTAATGGCCAGGGCCCGGAGGGCTGCAATGGCTTGAGGCCTTATAACTACAAGGCTCTAACTTAATAGATAAGAGCCGCTGGGTGAGGTTTTGTGGGATGGGTAAAGCAAGCAACTTCTAAATAGCTAAAACTCTTCTCATCTGGGCTATTTTTAAAACAATCGGATGTATAAAATTTGACTTTGTTGGTCAAGCTTTTGAGCTAATGGGCCTCAACCTGCAGTGAAGAAATAAACAACCTAGGGGCCAATACACAGGCCATCTCCGGCTCATTCATGTAATACAAATGTACTTTCACATTATAAGAGTGAATTGGAGAGTCTATCAGTTATCTGCTGAATCTATGATTTGCCTAGTCTAATTTGTAAAAGAGCATGTTTTAAGTCGGAGCTTCTGGTTACCTGTAATGAGTGATCTGGCATTTATCTCAATTAATACAGAAGGCAAAGTTACTTCAGTTTTTACCTCTAAAACTTTGAAAGATAAAATACTTGTGGTAGGTCAGATATTTTAGTAGATTCATTAATTTAGCATAAGTTTATGGAATTTTAGTGGCAAAAAACTTTATATACTTCCTAAAATAGCAACATTTCATAGGAAGTAATATGAACAACATGGTAGAGAATGATGGCTCCCTAAAGATGTCCACATCCTAATCTCCATAACCTGTTGAATATATTCCCTTACACGGAAAAAGAGAATTTGCAGGTGTGATGAAGTTAAGGATTTTGAGATGAGGAAATTACCTTAGATTGTCCAGATTATAAGGGTCTTTATAAAGGAAAATAAGAGGCAAGAGAATCAGAGTCAGAGAAGCAGATGTGACAATGAAAGTAAAGGTCAGAGAGAGAAAGAAAAAGGGAAGAAGATGGAAATTGAGATATTGAGGAAGAGGCCACATACCAAAGGATGCAGCCTCTAAAATCTGTGAAAGGCGAGGAAACAGATTCTTCCCTCGAGTATCCAGAAGGAATGCAGCTCTGCCAACATCTTGATTTTTAGCCCATAGACTCATTTTGGACTTCAGACCTCCAGAACTGTAAGATGATAAATAGATGTTGTGTTAAGCCACTGAGTTTGTGGTAATTTGTTGTAACAGCAGGAATAGGAAAGTAATACAGTGTTCATTTTTTAAATAGATGATAGGGTTTATCTTAAAGTTATATAGCAATTTTAATAAATCCATTTAAAATACTGTAACAATTTGGATTTGAATAGAATGTCACTTGTTTATTTAATCAATCATGAAAATATGTTGGAAAAGATCTACCACTATGTTGGGCTTAAAGAGCTCCAAAGGAATCCTCTAAGTGATGAGATGATATGGTCTCTGTTATGGACTGAATTGTTCCCCCCACCCCTCCCACATTCGTGTGTTGAAGCCCAAACCCCCAATGTGACGATATTTGGAGACAGGGCCTTTAAGGAGGTAAACAAAGTGCAACGAGGACTGAAGAGTGAGTCCTAATTCAAAAGGATTGGTGGCCTTATAAGAAGATGAGACACAAAGGACCTCTCTCTCATTCTTTCTGCATACATATGCAGAGAAAAGGTCAAAAAGGTCATGTGAGGACTCTGTGAGAAGGCACCATCCGCAAGCCAAGGTAAGAGATCTCACCAGAAACCACTGTGCTGACACTAATGATTCTGTACCCATTTTTCAATGTGTCTGTTTGAGGGAGGTGGATTTCCCACACCACCAAGCAATTCCAAGACACCAGCTGTGTGTTCTACAATTCAATTCTGACACTATTTATCCAGAGACAGCGTTAGATTCCACAGGTTAAAGATTCAGTCTCATAAGACTGCCCTCCCCACCCCGCACTGACCTGGGCTTCTGACTGACCACTATAGATCGAAGATTCCAACAACCCCCTCCTTAGGTTCGATTAATTGGCTAGAGTGGCTCACAGAACTTAGAGAAAAGTTTCATTTACTAGAATGCCAGTTTTTTACTAAAGGATATAACCCAGGAACAGCCAGATGGAAGAATGCACAGGGCAAGGTATGAGGAAATGGCGCGGAGCTTCCATGACCTCTCCGAGCTCACCACTCTCCCCAAATCTCCAGGTGTTCACCAACCCAGAAGCTCTTTGAACCCTGGTTTTTATGGAGGCTTCTTGACATAGTCATGATTGATTGATTCACCCTCCAGCCCGTCTCCCCTCCCCAGAGGTCAGAGGATGGGACGAAAGTTCCAACCTTCTAATCACGCAGTTGGTTCTCCTAGCAACCAGCCCCCAACCTTAGGGGCAATCCAAAAGTCACCTCATTTACATAACAAAAGACATCTTTATCTCTCTCATCATTTTGGAGATTTTAAGGGTTTTAGGAACTCTACCAGACACAGAAGGAAGACCAAATATATATGAGAAATATAATTTGGTCATCTGAATGACCAAATACAGATTTGTTATGAATCACAACATTGCAGTCCACTTTGGACTTCTAGCCTCCAGGACTGTAAGAAAGTAAATTTCTGTGAGAAAATAAATAAGCCACTCAGTCTATGGTATTTTGTTGTGGAAACCCTGGTTGACTAATAATCTCCAAGGAAACGAATGGATGAATAATCTTCCAATGTTTGATTGAATCACAATCTTCTAATTTAAGACAAATTTGTAATATTGTTTTCTTGAACAGGAAATTAATGGCGGTCATGCTAGGTCTCTGAGTGAACACACTCTAAAAAATATTACAAAATAAAAATTATGAAGACATTTTCCTAAAATAATCACTCCTCAAATTCATCATAATTTAAAACCAGTAGGAATTTAAATCTTACTGTCATCTTCATTATCATTACTTAGAATTTATGATAATGGGAACATGTTTATAGTAATCATTTTCTCAGAAATATCATGGTCGTTCTCTAGTCAAGTATCTTGGAGGTTTTTTGGTTGTTTGCTTGTTGACATCCTCTGTTGTTATCTGAAATGATCCTTTTTTTTTTTGCTGAGGAAGATTCACCCTGAGCTAACATCTGTTGCCAAGCCTCCTCTTTTCTTTTTGCTTGAGGAAGACTAGCCCTCAGTTAACATCTGTGCCAATCTTCCTCCATTTTGTATGCAGGACACTGCCACAGCATGGCTGGTGAGTGGAGTAGGTCCATGCCCCATATCCGAACCCACAAACCCTGGGCCACCTAAGGGGAGCATGTAGAACTTTGACCACTCGGCCATGGGGCCAGGCCCTGAAATTATCCTTTTTTAACCTTCTAGGTGTCAGTCTGCTTTACTAGAATGAGGGCATAAGGGAAAAGATTTTTTCCATCTCGTTTTCAACCATCTCCCATCAATTGGAACCCAATGTAACACACAATAGATATGCAATAAATATTTATTGAATAAATGAATTAAGTAATATGAAAATTAATGTCTGAGTCTATGAAAATATTTTGAGAATCTCCTTTTCTCTTTAATATCTAATATTTACAATAATGTGTTTTCTTTAAAAGAAATTTCACTCTAATATGTGGAGTCCTCACTGTGATCAGAAATATGGTTCAGATGAGATGGGATAAGTTACAGATTCTGGAAACCAACTAATACAACGACCTACCAGACTGCAACAGGTCATTAGTGAAGGTGAGAAATCAAGTGAAGCTGGCAGGTATGTGGTAGCCATTGAGAAGTTTGATCAGTGTGGAGATGAAACCAAGGGAGGCTGGGACAGAGTAGAAACAATAGTAGCTAAAAATTATTGAAGACGTGCTATTTTCCAAATATTTACAAGGTCTTTTGCATGAGTAGGGAATAATATTTGGAAATTTTAAACCATGAGCTTTCTTTCTGTATACCTACTGTCCCATGACTCCCATGTACTAGATTATTGTCACTTATTACTTGATATAGAGAGCAGATACAGCTTCAAATAAATAAGTTAAATGAAACTCTGAGTGGATTTTTTTTTAACTCACAGCAAGCAAAATAGCCTAAAATCAAAGCACTTTTTGATTTGTAAGGATTTGGCATTTGACAAGCTGTGGATCAGTTTGCATCTGGGAGATGAAGGGTGAAATTAGAGAGAAAATCATTCAGTTTTTACTGAAAGCCAGAAAATGGAGAATGCAAGGTATGGCAAAAGAACATTTTCTCACCTAACAAGAAAGAGATCAATTGTTTTTCTAATTGAAAGGGGAGAATTATAGAAGGGCTAAAAAGTGAAGAAAAATGCAGGAAGGAAGACCCAGCAGTGAGACTCTCTTGGGGCTTCCTTTCTGACTTCCCTCATGGTCAATGTTCAGCAGGAAGGAGTAGAGAATCCCAGGTAGGTAGGCGGATTCCAGGGCAGGAGAGCTTCTTGTGTAAACTACAATTAAAATGACTCATCAGTAGATCTGTCCATGACACTCTAGAGACCACACCTACCTCTCAATATATACCACCTAATTGAATTTTCATTTTAAAACTTTGAAATGTATACCAAATCCAGGCTTTCAGGCATATGTTGGATCTAGCCAGAAAAAAATGATGTAAACCATTCGGTATACAGATACTTTATATTCACAAACTGCTGAACATATAACACTGTGTTTGTATTCATATCCCCATGGCACTTCAATGACTTGAGTAAGATTAAAGCTATGTGACATAATGCAACCTCTGAAATGTATTTGATGAAATTGTTTTCAATCTTAGCTGGATTCTACCTGTCAGTGGGCAAGCCATTCTGTAGGCCTGCAGGAGTCATTCCTCTTCTTAATGATGCCACGGTGTATATGGATCTTGAGTAGAAATGGTGTGGTGATATTTTTAGCCTGATAGAGGGTATGAGTTAGCATACAATTAGTATATAGTATGGAAGAGATTCAAATTCCCCGCATGACCCAGCGATGGTTACAGAAGAGCTGGATGGAACAGGTCATGGAGGGAAGAGCTCAGGGTGGGTATAATTTGAAGTAAATAAATGCCATAATCAGAGGTCGAGTTAGGGAGCAGAGACATTTGCAGCTAACAGAATGGAAGAGGAATTTCATTAGAAGCAGATGCACAGGGGATAGAGGTAAATACACAAAGATGAAGTAAGTCAATTATCCCACAGACACCAGCAACAAAGAGGCAACAGGATGCAGGACAGACTCCTCCCTCCCAAATCCTTGAAGTTATACTATTTTTTTTTCCACACCCAGAGCCATCCTGCGAGCATGAGTAGTGGAAGAAAGAGAAGAATGGGAAAAACATGGAGAGACTGTTTAAATGGGAGGAAAGTCTTGATATCAAGTTTAAATTTGCATTGATTTAGTTTAAATATTGGCTGAGACTAAACATCTAAAAGAATCTGAATTTTAAAACTAGAGAGGTAAATTACTTCTAACAGACTGAAATTATTAGTCTCTACAGATGAGTCCTGGGCAGTATTTGTAAAAATCTCTCCAGATGATTCCAGTGTTTACCTCAGGTTGAAAATGATGATTTATGCAGAGCTGGTCCCAGGAACAAGAAAAGATTTCAAAGATGATTGATCTCATTCTTTCTTACTTTCCTTCTACCCACCGTCTCTTCTTCCTTCCTTCCTTCATTTCTTTCTTCTTTCCTTTCTTCCTTCCCTCCTTTCTTCTTCCTTACTAAGGTTTTATGTAGGGTGAAATGAACAACACAAAATTGCAGATTATTCCAGACTCTTCAAAAGGGCGCTCACTACACTATTGATCCCAAGATGTTAGAAGTGGTGAGAAACCAAGATTCACAAGAATCTATATCCCTCTTCCATCCCTTCTCTTTCTATCTGGATGGTCTTCTGCTTATTTTTCTGTTGAGGGGACACTTACCTTTGGTCAAAATCTGAGTTCTCTCAACCTGTTCTTTATAGTCAGTCTCTATGATTTGAGTCTTTAGGTAGGATCCAAATAGGGGAAAAACCAATTGAAGTTTTAAAAAAACTGACTTTTTCTTTTTCGCCAAACAGCCTAGTTTTCTAATATACTGTCTCAGTATAGACTTAAAAAAAGTGAGCTCTAAGTCTCAAAGTTGACATGGCAATTTATTCTGAATGGAATTATCTTGCCCTTCCCTGAAGTGATAAGCTCAGGTTTAGCCCTAACAGTAGAAAACTGGGAGAAAATATTATATATGTCTGACTGAAATATACTGCACATTAACATTTGCAAATATCACCATACCATTATTTGATCTCTATGCCTCCATCTTCTTAAAAGCAAGAGAGGTTGATAATAAGCCCCATAAGATTGTTTTAAAGATTAAAAAATGCAATCCATAACCAATCTTTAAAAAATACTTGGCATATGGTAAGCTTTCAATAAATGATATCTCACCATTATCATTACTATGTATACAATAAAAATTTAATATACATCTATATATAAAAGTCAGTTTCACCACAATCATCCAGAACACACAAAATCTCGTGAATTGGTAGAATAAGTTATTCCCTCAGAATAATAAAAATAACACATTGTTTTTCAATTTTATTTTATTTTTTTTTATAATTTTTATTTTATTTTATTTATTTATTTTTTCCCCCAAATCCCCAGTAGATAGTTGTATGTCATAGTTGCACATCCTTCTAGTCGCTGTATGTGGAATGCGGCCTCAAGCATGGCCGGAGAAGCGGTGCGTGGGTGCGCGCCTGGGATCCGAACCCTGGCCGCCAGCGGCGGAGCGCGTGCACTTAACCGCTAAGCCATGGGGCCGGCCCTGTTTTTCAATTTTAAGTGAATTGTTTTGTCTTGTTTAAAGTAGACTAATAAGAAAAATATTTGATTGCCTTCCAGTAGTTGAACTATGTATTTCTTACATTAGTACTATTTTTACATAATAACTATTTTATATTATCTGAGTCAATATTTAAAACACAAGTTGGTTTTCTCCTTTCTGTTATTTCTCTTTTCCTTTCCACTTTGTGCAACCAAGTAGCTACCACTAGATCAATCAAGAATTAGGAAAATATCTCTATTGGATTATCTTCATACACCATATGAAAACTATAGTAGAAGGAGATTTCTGATCTTTGAATATCTATTTTTCTGCAGCTCCACTATTAACACTATTTGGAAAAAAATAATCCTATTCAAATTTGCAGTACTCAAAAGCTTATATATGGAAATTTAAGTCAAAACATTAATATAACTTGTGTGTTAAACATTACTTTGCATAATTAAGTAACTGAAATTTATTAATCAATATTTGTTGAAAAAAAGATCAAATGTGTAACTTTACTTCAACTGAAGTAAAATATAAGACAGATACTCTAATTAATCAAACCTGAACAACATTATACAACACACGTATCAGTTAAAAATTTGCAATGTGCTTACACTAGTGGAGATATTTGGAATATAAAGTAAGCCATTTTAATGCTTAGTATAGAACATGGATTCTACTTTAAAACATCATCCTTCCAGGAACTAAAAATAAGTGAGAAAATTGTATTTTAAATACTCAAATGTTTGTTTATTTCCAGAATATATCACTCTCTATATAAGGGTTTTAACTAATGTTACTTTTTTTTTTTAAATAAAACTCTGTTATTTAAAGTATAGAAAATTAGCTTACATTAACTGTTGATCGAGTAATTGCACTGCTAATCAGATAAATATTTCCCTGCTACGTGGCTAGTGTGGCCGAAATATTTTCTACTTACTGAATTTCTATATGCATTCTCACATTTCCCAATCTGATTGCAGTTACTTCAGACTATGTAATGGTTCTAGACCATGAACTGAAAACACAATTCACACTCCAGAATCTTCTTCCTGTGCCATCTTGATCACGAAGGACTTGCACTAGGATGAACAAAACATAAGATCACAGTAGTCTAGATGACCCAGTCACCAGATGAGACGGCTGCCTGAATCAGTAGCACCACTTGCAACTGCAAGCAATGCCTAATCTATCCTGGTTAATGCAGATGGGGTCGTTGGGATACCTTCAACGATACCTAGAATAATTATAGTTAACTCTGCCCTCTCTGTCTTAGACACGGAGCTAAGAACACTATCGTCACAGCATTTCTTAGAGTAGGTACCAAAATGAATATTATTGGATTCCAAAGTGGGCAGCAGTGCAGCAATTAAATGAAGTGGTAGTGACTACCAAATTGGAGAAAGAATGCATCTTGATGGGCTTTTGATATTCTGATTCTTTCTGGGTATTTATTTTATCTGATGGATATTGTCTGTGATGGATATTTTGGATAATAGCTCAGTTCCTATGAAACTTAGGGGGTTTTTTTAATTAAATAAATTATTTTAAGTTACGTAAAGCTCTCCATAAACTACTACTTCTTTTTCTATAAAAGGGGGAAATAATAATAATAATAATAATATCCAAATAATATCAAGGATGAATAAATGAGACTTTATAAACCAAGCACTTGGAACCCAAAATGTGCTCTTTTAAAAGCTGCTCCCTTCCACTCAATTCCCAGTGTTAGCTATGTTCTAAATAACTTTTAATACATCCCTCAAACAAGTCATCAAACGTGCTGGCCTAGATGTTCATACACTTGCCAAACACATTTCTGAGCAAACAGATACCATGGAAACTTCTGGGAGATAAGCTCTGTTTTCTAGAGAAGCATCATCTAGCTAAGGGCTATGAGAACCACCCTAAAATGGATTTTAGTATAAAAAATCAGTATTGCAGCCCATTAACTCACAAGGACAAGTTGATTGAGTTAGGAATTGGCTCATTCGATTTATAAACCTTAAAAT
Organism: Ceratotherium simum simum; assembly: GCF_057802395.1. Lineage (NCBI taxonomy): Eukaryota > Metazoa > Chordata > Mammalia > Perissodactyla > Rhinocerotidae > Ceratotherium > Ceratotherium simum. The sequence goes on along the minus strand of NC_141907.1, from coordinate 25,706,112 downwards.
AATTTTAAAACAGATGTTTTATGTATTTTTTCTATTTCAATTATTTGTAAGATTAGATTTTATTTCAACTTAAACTTGGCGAAAGCCAGTGTTTGTGATAGCATCAAGCTCTGGTCTATTAAAATATATCTGTTCTATGGGTACCACACACTGGGACCTTCTGTCTTCATTCTAGGTGAGATTAATGCTGTGGCAGTGGGATGCAAAGGTTACACACCTTCTTGTTTTACCTCCAGAAACAGTGATAAAACTTGTGTAGAACCCCCACTGGCAAGGAAACATGGTTTTAATCACTGTCTACATTCTGTCGCTTGCATATTTCTCCCTCTAGCTGAATATCAAAGTGCCTCTTTAGTCAAAACAAAAATAACTCCAGCAGGTGTTCATTTCTTCTCCAACACATTTTATCTCTCTTTAGGGACTGTGGTCACCAATGCTTCCACACCACAGGCTAAGTTGTAAAAAATAAACCCCTATGGTGACAACGAAATTATTTAAATGAACCCTCACTGGGAAAAAATTCCACTTCCGAGTTATAATATACTTAGTATGTCACATAATATATTTTTTTGGCTTAAAGCTTGGCAAACATATGTGTACAATAATATAAGAGTCTCAGTAGAGATAGTTACATAAGGTGCAGCAGGACAGATTTAGTACTAATTTATTTTTGCGTTTTGCTAATAATAAGCTAAGTGTTGTATGTTAATAAATATAACACTTTAATAAGTACTTTTAATAAGGTAAGTGATGTACTATCCACTATTAAATATATCTATAATATACTATAATATATACGTTATAATGCAATTGCCAAGGATTTACATTACCTTTTGGCAAAAAACAATGGAAGAAATAATTAACAGGAGGCTAATTTCTTCTAGTTAACAGGAAATTAAGTGAATGCCAATCCTCGGTAATCAAGTGGTGTTTCATGCCTCAATACAATAAAATATCATGATTTATCAGTTTTTTCTTGTCTAAACTCTATTCATGTTAATAATGTTGTTTGTTTCTCTTGTTCTCCTTTTGGTTCTGAAGAAAACATATTTAAACTTCTTTTTTATGAGAAATATGAGTCTTCCAAGGAACATGTAAGATGGTTAATGTATCTGTAAAAAAAAAAATGTGATAAGTTGTCTTTGGTATTATCTTTTCTTTCTATGAAAAAATTAAGATGATTCATTCACTTTACATTTAGCATATTAAATATTTAACCATTAAAAAGACAACAGTATCTTTCTTTTAATTTTATTCCTCCCAGACAATATTTTCCTTCATTTATTCATTTGGTAAGGAGAAATAAATAATTAGAAAAGTATGAACCAAGTATATTATGAAAAAACATTATACAGATGTGGTAGCTATTGTAATTTTGCTGCCAACAATCCATTTCAATTTCCTTCTTTTGGTAACTCTTTGAAAAATCTCCCCCACACCACTGTACAGTAAAGGTGGATTTTTCAGTCACGGTGTCCCATTCTCTCTGGCCAAAAGTTGGGCACATTTCTCAATCTAGGCCAGTTTCAGTATTCCTGGAATATTGATTGTTTCAGAAGGGGTATGTAAGTCAAGTAGGACCCAACAGAATATTTTGGAGGATTAAATAAGACATCAAGAGAAAGATTGTGTGTGTGTGTATATGTTCTTCTAAAATGTCTATGATTATAAAGGTGGAATAACATGAATATAAACCTATTGGCAACCATTTTCTACCTCATATGGAAAGAACTTTTCATTATAATAGAGGCACTATCCATCAAGAAACAGAATCAAGTAAGAAAGAGAAAAAGAAAAAGAGAGTGAAAACAACAATGAATGAGAAAGAGTGAGATAGAGAGAGAAAGAGAGAGAGAGAACTGTTGGCATCAATTGAGCTCCTGGATCCAAAAGTAACTAAAGCCAGACTTCTCCATCTATTTATCTACCTCCCAATTACTGGAATCAGTAAGTTTCATTTAAAAAGCACTATTGAATGCTTATATAACAGAATGTTAAGAGTAACCTTTTCCCGATGTCTCAGATTTTTGCAGAGGGCTCGAAGGTAGAGGACAATGCTTTAAATCCTACATCGTCCAGTGCAATTCTCACCCATCTTTGCAGACTTGCTAAGAGCTACTGTAACTCATCCAGCCTGCACTTACCCTTTACTCTGAGGCTATTTGAGAGGAGGAAAACATTCTTGGGAGTTTGAAAAGGCCAGAGGTGAAGATTTCTTTGGAAAGACCTGTTTTGTGTTGTGTGTTATCTCCACCCCCTTCTGTCCTAAGGAAGGAGGAGAGGATACTTTCCTCTTATTTCAATCCAAGAGATGAAGACTGAAGAAAAATCATTTGGAGAGTTTTACATGGTCCCTCTGGAGAAGGATAAACACAAAGTTACCTTCTGATTTTCACCTACCTAGAGAAGTCTGAAAATTAGTGACTTCGACTGGATTATGCTCTGCCTGTTGGCCAAATGAAAAGAGAAGAAGCCTTGAGCATGACTTTGCCTTCAGTGTTTGGTAAGATAATGATGTGTATATTTCTCTTGGGTCAGAGGTGGATTTTGCAAAAAACAAAGCCAGATGGAATGACCTTGAGAAGGTCTCTACCCACAAGGACAAGAGAAGGACCTAACAGAGAAATAACTCACTAGAAGCCACAGGGCTGAGGAGAAAACCTGGAGTGACCAGCAGTAGAATATAGCTACATCAGTGGAATTTTCATGAGTACTCCGGTGGTTTCCAAACTATGCACAAGAGGAATGAATCAGCCTTTGAAATCTGCCTCACTCAGAATACGCTAACACAAGATTATGACAGGACCAATAAAGATCTTTATTTTGCTTCTTCCTGAAGCCCCAACCATGGAGGAGCCAAAGTGGGAATTAAAGATCCATGTGTAGAGACTGAGAAGAAGCTCATGCCCGCTCTCCTGACCCACTTCTGCATTCCAAGAACAAAGTATGTTCCAGTCTTAGGAGAAGGAGAACCTTTAAATGTCATGAAACTTTAAAGGAAGGGGGCCATATGACTTAATACTCGTCCTAGTTACACAAGGGAAGCTGTCATATATTTATTTCTTCACTGAATATTTACTAAGTACGTCCTAGATGCCAGGCACTATTCTTATGGTGGAAAAAAACAGTAAACAAGCAGAAAGTTGCTTCTATCATGGGGTTTACATTCCTTTAGAAGAGACGGAAACAAGTAAAATGACACAATAAGAAAGACTACTTTGGTTAGTGTTATGAAGAAAATAAGCAGGGCAGAGGGGATCAAGAGTGACTGAGGGTCAGTAAGACATTCTAATCTGGGATGGCTTCTCTAAAGAATTGAGGAAAGAAAAGCAGACCCTACGGATGTTGGCCCGGGGCCAGTCTTCCTCAGCAAAAAAAAGAGGAGGATTGGCAGATGTTAGCACAGGGCTGATCTCCTCACAAAAAAAAAAAAAAAGAAAAGAAAAGTAGACCCTACTGCTAATCTAATCACAATATTCCTAAGAGAACATAAGCAATATTTCCAACAGATACAGACAAGGCCAACAACACATAATGTTTCTAACAAGACACAGATAAGGCTAAACCTCAGGGACAAGATTGAGTTGCATTCCCTTCTTTTGAGTAGTTGCTGCTTTATTACCAGGGTAAAATCTTGCCCTGCCTCATTCTTCCCTCTTGCCATTCAAAATTATTTGGATGTCTACTTCTAGAACAGCAGCAGGCCTGTGCTTCTGGATCATAATTAAGGAGGGAAAGATGATTAGGAGATGGTGTGAGAGCAGTGGTCAGATTATTAGGATATGTAAACTAAGGAAACTGAATTTTATTTGATGTAGATAAAGTCCTTTGGAATATTTTAAGCAGAGGAATAAAACAATCTAACTTTAAAAGATTACTCCTATTGCTGTATGCAAAATAGATTGATGGGGTAAGGAATGGGGTGATGATGACAATAATGGAAACAGTAAAACCAATTGAGAGACCATTTTCAGTTGTCTAAGTAGGAGATGATGGTTATGACTGGTTGTAGAAGTAAAAAAGGTAACAACTGTTCAGATTAGAGATATATTTTAAAGGTATGGACAATAGGACTTTCTAAAGGATTTGATATAAAGGTGAAGAACAGTGAGAAATTAAAGAAGACTTATGGAGTTTTGCCTGGACAACTGGGTTAAGGGTGGTGCTATTGGCAGTCATGTGAAAATGTGGGACAACCAGCTTTCATGAGAAACTAAAGATTTGTCTTTTGAAAAGGTTTGAGTGACTATATTGAGTAGATAGTGGTACATTAAAGAGTATGAAACTGATGGGTATGTTGATGTCTGGACTCAATCAGTCTAGAGATGGCACAGTTATTTCCATGATGCTACCTATGCATTCTTAAAAATCACTGCACTGTGATTATGCTAAATTGTGTAATGAAAACTACAGAGTTGATGGGAATGCAAAAATAGAATTCAAAAACGTCATAAGTGATACAATAATAATTTAAAAAACCCAGAGGAACCTAATAAAAACAGTAGCACACTTTTGTACAAGTTAATTGGTTAAAAATACTTAACTATTACAATAAATAAGGTACTTTACCTAGAAAAAGACCTGAAGTTTGCTTGTGGAATTTGCTTACTGGATGCAAGAGGAAGAGAACAAAATAGATATAGGAAAAGAGTGGAATAGAAAAGAAACAAAGAAAGAAAAAGAACAGAGAATAGAAAAAACAAAAAATAAGATGAGAGGAAGGAGGGAAAATTAAAAAGAGAGTTGGGAGTGAAGTCACCAGGCCAGGATGGTCATAGAAATGGTTGCAGCTTGTAGGTTATTGTGAAGTGTTGCAAGAAAGGTTATTGAAATTGGAAGGAATGTTGTAACACCAGATGTGATGAGTGTGGCTCATTGTCCTCATGAGACATGTGCACGTGTGCATTTTGTGTGCTCCGACGCAGCTCAGTTCCACTGAGTGCGGTTTTATGCATTCACCTAGTGTTTCTCTCCAATGAAACTGTGTACAAGCAAATGTGCTCAAATTGTTTCCTAATATGTAAATTTCACTGAACAAATTTGTGTTTTCAAAACAAGCATTAATAGCAAACTTGACTATATTTAAAGCTAAGTGGCTGGATAACAGTGAAAATAAAAGTAATAATTATTGATATTATTATTATTACTATTATTATGAATATATGGTACTTACTAAATGTCAGACACTATTCTAGAATTTTTGTGCGTATTAACTTATTTAATCCTCACAAAAAGGCCAAGGGAAGAAATTATTTCAGGAAAAAGAGAAGTGGACAGGGAAGTGACTATTGAATTTTGTGTGATGGAGCTTGTTGGTAACTGTGATAGAGATGGTTTCAGAGAAAATTGGCCCAGATCCCTTTGGGAAAACATTTCTCTAACTCCAACTGCAATCCACAAGATTAGAGGCTCACTCTTCTTTTAATCAAGGGTCATATACAGAGTATGCTTCAACTGTCAGAGTATTTTACTACTAGGTAGAGAATAAAGTCAATATTCTGATGACTAAGTATTGTTAAGCCACACAATCAACCATCCTTGAATCTTGCTTATGGCAAGTATTAAAGTTTGACTTACTCAATTCCAATTTTAGAAGCTCTAAAGTATGTATCTGTTTGTGTATACATACACAGAGATATTTATATATAATTTATATATGTATATATACATGTGTATAATATATATACAATGCGTCTTTTCTGCAATGTGTCTTTTCAGTTTTTCCCATCATATTCAGAGTCTATTTTCCCATCCTTTGACTCTGGACTGGCCTTGTAACTTTCTTTGGCCAATAGAATGTTGCAGAAAGGATAAGTGCCAGTTGTAAACCTAGGCCTCCAGAGGCATTACTTGCTTCTGCCCTCTCTCTTGGAATTTTGTGATCACTATGAGAATATATCTGGGATAGCTTGATGGAACATAAGACTGACAGTGAGAGTTATTCAACCCAACCGAGGCCGTCCCATATGAGCCAGCTCCCAACAGACCCTCCAGCCTACTGCCAGACATGAGAGTCTAGCCAAGGCCAGTCAAGATCAGGAGACCTGCCCAGTTGATCCATAGAGTCCTGAGCAATAATTAATAGTTGTTATTTTAAGCCACTGAATTTTAGGATAGTTTGTAACACAGCATTACTGTGTAAGTAGATAACTTTAGTGAGCTTTTAGATTCTGTGGCAGCAATAACAGAAGGCCTAATATTGGGTCTCTAAATTCATGAGTATTCAGAGATAAGAAATAGAACATTAATTTTTCTGGTATGATATGATGGGCTGAATAACGTTTTCCCAAAATTCACGTTCACCCAGAACTTCAGAATATGACCTTATTTGGAAATAGAGTCTTTGCAGATGTAATTAAGATAAGGATAGAGCTGAAATTGTACTGGATTAGGATGAGCCAATGGAGTGCCCTTATAAGAGACAGAAAAGAACACATAGGACACAAAGAATGCCAAATGAAGATGGAGGCAGAGATTGAAGTGATATATCTGCAAGCCAAGGAACATCAAGGTTTGTTGCACACCATTAGAAGGTAGGAGGGAGGCATGGAATGGTTTCTCCCTCAGAGCCTCTAGAAGGAATCAACCCTGCTGACACCTTGATTTCAAAATTTTGGTCTACTGAACTGTGAGAGAATAAATTTCTATTGTTTTAAGCCATCCAGTTTGTAGTAATTTGCTCAGAAAGCTCTAGGAAACTAATGCACATGGTTAACAGTAGAGGTGGTATTATTCTAGAGCCTCTGTTTGAGAGACAAGTGTCCTGAATCTCGGCTTCCAGATGGTATCAGAGGTAGTGGCATCCCTGAAAGACCACTTATATGGTTGGGGAGACATTTTTGGAACCTCAGCATACAACTTAGTTTACTAGGCCTTTCAAAATTTTTTCGGAGAACTGAATCCTTTGTATTAAATCCCTTTCTTTATACACTAGCCTGAATGTTGTTGTTTTTTCCCTTGTAATCTTCAATTGAATACTGAATGATATGCTTCTTGACCTCCTGATTCCCATTATGAGAAGTAATATATTTTCTTATAGTTTAAGGCAGATCTTTTGTTTTTTGCAGTCAAAAACATCCTTGCATTAGACATAGTATAATGTGGTGGTAGCACGAAGTTAAGACGATAGGTTTGATAGAGGGGTAATAAAGCAATCATCTCCTAGCTATTTATACATTTTTCTCTTAAAATTGTAGAGAGTGTGTTAGTTGAATTTAAGAAGAGTTGAGGAGATGTTTCATAATTTGAGAAGGGAGAAATATAAAGTATTTACCTTGGGGAATTGATGAATTTGTTAAAAAATATAGTAGATTACCTGACCATGTTGAATATTCTTTTGCACATTCAAATATCATGAAGCAATTTGCATCATTGTGAAACTTTCTCGAGTAATATTTAGCTAATTGAATGCAAGTATGATGTCAGCACATAATTCAGTTTAATCAAGGTAGAATTTTTGCCTGGCATGAATGACAGGGGGAGAGGTGCAGCGAAGTTGGGGTGAATGGAAAGGAGTGATTGTAGTGATGGGCCATGTGATTTAAACTAAGTTAGAAAGTAAGATGAAGGTGGTAATGGACAATGAAAAAGTAATGGATTGTTGATGGATTGGAAACTCTGAAGGAGTTGAAGAATAGTTGAAGAAGTGATATTAGAGGAAGTGAGTTGAAAACACAAAAGGCAATGGCGAGACACAGAGATGCTTGAAACAAAGATTATCTGGTAATGACAACATTAAGGTTATAAACATAGGAGTGAATAGCTGAAGAGGAGTGGGGGAAATATCAATAAAAGTGAGGAAGTTAAGGAACTGGGAGGCCAGGGTGCTGGAGCATTATCTGTGTGGATGTTGCGGACACCAAGAATGATTACCAATATAGAGGTAAGAGAGAGTGAGCCAATAATAAAACCTTTGATACATTAGGGGGACTGACCACAAGGACATTGGGTGGAAGCATGTACTTCAGAGGAGCTGCTTTTTGAAGGTTGATGTAGGGGTACAAGATACTGTAAGGCAGCAAAAAGAACCACTACATGAGGAGGCTGAAAGAGAAGCCCTGCCCTTGGAGATTTTCCGTGTTTCTGTAACAACAGCAAGAGTTTGAGAATTTTCAGGAAAGAGAGTGATTATACAGAGACAACAAAACCTTCTCTGGATAATGGAATTTGTTAGAAGGGAATCTCACAGAGACCATGAGGAAACAACAGAAAGGCTGAACCACCAGGCTTCGGGTTTAGAGGGGAATCAAGGCCCAACAAAGATCCTGCCACAGAAACCACGTACTTAGGTCTCACATGGAGTTATCCCCACTGGATAATCTCCACTTCTCTCCTGGTCTCTTGACTCCACCAGAGCTATGGTGATCTAACTAACATTGACTCTTAGTCACTCAAAGGTCCTGTTGGGAACATCTGAACAGATGCTCTTGAGGTAATTACTTTGCAGAGACTGTTACATGTCCAACAAAATTTTTCTCCTTTTCCTCTTGGACACAATATTTCCCAGGCTACCTAAGTAATATGTGGTCATGTCCTTGAGTTCTGGCTAATGGAATGTGGATGGGGACAGAAGTGACTTTTACCACTTCCACTCTCAGCTCATAAATTCCTCACATGTGACCTCTATTCTCTTGCTTCTCTCCTCCTGTTTGTAAAGTGTCAATGCACAAGACAGCTTGTGCAGCCACATGTTAAGGATGACAGAGCTTCTGTCATCCAGTCTTTGAATGACTTTATGTCAGAGTCCCAAATCAAAAGACAACCTTTTATGCACAGTCAGTGGTTTTACAAGCAGTTCTGGCACCTCTTTATTGGAATGGTTATGAGGAATGCCAACACGAGTTCCCACTAACTTGCCCTATTACAGGAACTTTTACTGAGGGCTGACTACCTACCGGGCACCATGGTTAGTGTTTTATAAATTTTATCTCATTTAATCTCTTCTAATGTACCATTTTCAGAGAAAGTATAAAAAATGACGGTGAGAAGAAGCCAATCTTATATTTGTATTACAAGTTTTTGACCTCTGATAGAGGTACCTGGTGTGGTTTGGGATTTTAATAAATGGAATTTTATTATGGATCAAGGAAATCTCAATTTCATAATTTTCCTTTTTAAATACAGTTTCCTGGAGGAAGAACAACACACAAAAGAGTGATGAGAAGTGCAAAATACAAGTACAACTTTTTATTAACTGGATAGTACCTCTTTCCACATGCAGGTCACTTTGGCAAAGCTCTTAATAGGCCCCAAGTCTCTTACTGACTTTATCAGCCATGTGGAAGCAGAAAGCAGAATAATGCTATACCCATGTGTTGGAAAGTTTAATGCAATATTGCACCAACCAATACTAAATGTGGCTGATTTACTGTCCTGAAATTTTGCAAAATCTGTCTCTCTTGGATTGTAGCAAGCAAGACAGAGGGGTGGGCAGAAGAAGAGCTTTCGCTCTCTTTTAAAAGAGAGCTTTTCAAAAGAGCTCCATTTCCAACACTGACTCTCTGAAATTAACCTCTCTTTTACAACTCCTTTCTTTTACCTTAGCTACTACTCTCTAATTACAACCCAACTTGTTCATTATCATTGTGACTTGTGGCCCCTTGACCTACTCCTTATTTTCCTAGGCCAGTATTTTTCAAGATGCAATTAGAGCGATATTTCTCAATACCTGATTCAGAGCTCCTGTGTCAGAATCACCTGGGGTATTCATTAAAATGCAACAACCTGAATGCACCTTATTCCCACTGAATTAGCAAATCCACGGTGGGGCCAGGGAAATTTGATCAAGCACCACAGGTTAGGTTGATATCTTGAATGAAACATGAGAATGTGAGACTCAAAACCTCAGGCCGTTTCAGGCTATGACCTGTATTATGCCTCACTCTGCCTCTAGATTATACAAATGAGAAGCCTTTTAAAGAATGCATTCACAACAGTTTAGAATCCCATGATTCTTGCTAATTGACAGCCTTGGAAAGTCCCTATTTTCTGTCTCTGCTACCCTCTCCCAAGTTACCTGGTATTGCTAGAAATTCTGCTAGTTGAATTGATTACAAATATTTGCTTTTCAACCTTGGCAAGTCTCTTCATGCTCTCTGTCAATTTCCTACTACCTGTCTCTCACAATCCCCAAAAGTCTCTCCCAAACTTTCTCCATCCTTACCTCAAACTTTAATGTCTATCTTGAATGTTCTTATTCTTATCCTGCAAAATCAGTTACTAATAGAACTGTATGAAAACGTTGGCCTTCCTCTGCAGCTCAAAGTATCTTTGCTCTGGGCCTTCTTTTGGTTTACTCAGAAATCTGAGAAACAAATTCCCTTCTTTCTTGCCAAAGCCACCTCTTCTTTTTTTTTCTTCCCCCTTGGTTATCCTTCCCTTTTGATGGACACCTCAGTCCCTCTTACTTGTCCCTTCCCCATCTTTCATGGCCCATTGAGTTTCCATACCCTAAAGAAATTTTTTTTGGTCATTCCTTATAAATACATCTCTTTCAAGCTAGTACACTATATTTCTTCCTTCACCAAAGAGTGAAATAGAGTAGTTTGCCCTCATTATCTCACTTTTTTTCCTTCACTTGCTTTTAAAACTTTGCACACCTTATCAGAGAGAAATTGCTCTCCTGAAGGAGATAATGGTCTCCTGATTGTGATATTCAATGGCAGTTTTCATTCTTCAAATTCTTTGTAGTATTTGATACTACTGCAGCTCCTTCCTTCTTCAAACTCTTTAGTCCTTTGATCCCATTTAACGTGACATGTTCCTGGTCCTTCTCTGTCAACTTTCTATTTCTTCTTTACTACGTTCCTCCTCATCCCAAATGTAAACGTTCCTAACAGGTCTGTCGTCAGCTTTCAGGCTGTCATGGAGGGGAAAAAACCAGTAGGAAAACAGCAATTCTTAAGTGTTAGGTGCTCTGATGGGAATGAGCAGAGGATGCTGTGTGTGCTCATAGCAGAATCATGTCCCCGAGCCTTTAGAGAGTTCTTTAGCTGAACTTCAGTGATGAACAGGAGCTAGAAACGTTAAAGGCAGGGAAGGCCTTCCAGCAGAGGGAACCAAAATGAAAGCACCATAAAGTAAGAAGATCAGATCAATGCCTTTTAAATATTTTGGTTAAGTTTTACTCTTTCAAAGAAATACACTCTCTTGAATCTTTTGTCAAAATGAGCTTCTTTTGATAAAAGAAGAGGAAAGAAAAGAAGGAGGAGGAGGAGGAAGAGAAGGAAGAGGGGAAGAAAATCACAAAACCAATCCTGAACTGCTTGCTCCAAAAAGCTGTGGAAATAGTTCGAGGTAAGTCAAAGTTCCAGCACATGTTTTCATTCACTTTCTAGGTAGGACCAAATCTCAACAAACAGTATTTTTTCTCTTGTTTTATTTCATAGCATAGATATTAAGAGGTTTAAATTCTACCTATCAAAGTAAACCAACTTTTTTCCCCCTCATGGCATGAGAACATATAAAAAAATAAATTTCCAAAAACCTTCTCAGAGGTATTATTAGGTAGGTGTTTATTTGCTATTGAAATGGCAAGCAGCGAGTTCTCCAAATCCTTTATTCTTTTTTATCTAGGGTAAAATAAATGGAAAACATCACCATTGACGGAAAAATGTTTTGGCAGACTCTTAGTTCTCACCTCTCTGTCAGCATTTTAATACAACTCAGACTGAGTTCAAGAGGGTCACTTTTTAATAAATGTAGGAACATGTAAAGGCTTTTATAAATAAAACTAAGCCATTCTGCCTTTTGTCAGTTTGCTTATGTTGTACAGACCGTTCTTTTCCCTTCCTGTACTGATCACATTATTTTCTTTTATTTTTCTAAGCCCTGACCTCACAACATACTAATGGATCAAGCTCATTTCACACCATGTAATACCTTGCACTATTTAAGTGTTTACAAAGGCATTGCCTTAAAATAGAACAGAAGGAGAGGAAAGTGCAAAAGACCAATTCTGTTCCCTAATGTCATTAATGGAAAGATTTATTGTCACTGAAAGGAGTGTATTGCTGACAATAGCTTTGGTGAAGCCACATCTGTTTATCCTAATGCTTAAGGAGCGGGATATGTGACAGGGAATGAGAATATGCCATTTGATTTGCAGCTATTACCTGACTTCAAAGACAATGGGTAGGTGCATAAATAAAGACAAACCATTATTACAGTGCAGCAACTGGACCTCATTTCAAAAAACTGAAGCCCAGGTTTAAGCAGACTGCAGGATTACTGCACCACAGCCACAGTAAACAATATGTTAATACATTCTCTTAATGTCAGGATTTCTCATTTTCAAATAAAATTGCTTTTAAAAAAATTTTAGAGATAACTTTTAAATGTCACTTTTACTGTGAATTTCCTTTTATCATTTTATGAAAATCAAATCAGATAATGTCTCCTCTCTCAAGCAACTTTTACTTTTCTTTCTAAATCATTTGTTGGTGCATAATATAACAATATATTTAAAAATCACTCCATTTTAACAAACATGTAATACTTTTTGGTGGGGGCAGATGTATAAGGCTTCTGAATGTTGATTGAGATGAAAAAAAGTTTAAGTTTTGGTTTTAACAGAAGATCTGATGATTTCAAGAAAAAATATGGAGTCTTAGGGAAATTATAAAATTCTAAGTGCAACACAAGTTTGAAGATAAGTTCTAATTCTGAGAATCAACAATTGCTAAAGCCAGCATTTGTCACTCACTAATTCCAAACTGAAATTAGCCAGGACCTATGAATATGTCTTAATGGTAGAGTGCTGTAGGAGTAATACAGATAGCAAATTTATAAAATAATACCCTTTAATCAGTTTATTCACATGCAATCATTTGCATTCCTCAAATAACTGTTACACATTTTTAGAACAAAAATAATAATAATTCTAGGCATTTTGGTTAAACAACAAAATTAAACTATAGAGAATACAAGTCCATTTATGAAATTATTTCTTTTAGTCTATTTCCATAGTGACAGTGGACAGACCAGGCTCAAACAGCAAATTGTCTTTCATTAAATAGTTGTCATGTGCCAGGCACTATGTTAGATGGTATATGGGATACATGGTTGATAAGACATGGCCACTCAGAAGAAGATCATTTATCTAAGATAAGAAAAACAGAAATTCAAACAAGCACCTTCAGCAAAGGTAATGTGTGCTCTGAGAAGGCTAAACTGCTTGGGAGCAGAACAGAGAGCACTTAATTCTGTCCAGAAGGGTTGAAGGAATTCCAGGCCTGAGAGGATGAGTAATTTACAAGTCACTGAAGAGACCAGAGAGAATTCAAAACAGAGATAATATCCAGAATGAAGGTATAGGCATGATATTGCATGCCATATTCTAGAAAATCATGAGCCACTATTGTGAAAAGTGGTTACAGTGTATGGAAGATGAGGAGGTGACATGCTTGTAAATAAATCCAGAAGTGTAAAAATTTCACCTTAAACTATTAATGTGTATTTTGAGGAATCCGAGTTAGATGTAAGGTTAGTTGGAAACAACGTACACATATGCTTTGCATTACCTATAGCTGATCAGAAAGAGACATTAAATATAAAGGAACCCAGCCATTTGTGACAACATGGATGGACATTGAGGGTATAATGCAAAGTGAAATAAGTCAGAGGGAGAAGGTCAAATACCGTATGATTTCCTTCATTAAGTAGTAGATAGTGACAACAATGGACGGATACATAGGGACAGAGATTGGATTGGTGGTTGCCAGAGGGGAGGGGGGAGGGAGGAGGGTGAAAGGGATAATTCGGTGCATGTGTGTGGTGATGGGTTGTAATTAGTATTTTGGTGGTGAACATGATGTGGTCCATGCAGAAATAGAAGTACAATGATGTACACCTGAAATTTTTACAATGTTATAAACCAATGTTACTGCAATAAACAAAAAATTTAAAAAAAAAAAAATAAATAAATAAATAAAAAAAATAAAGGAACCAACATAAGTTTGTATCTGTTTCCTAACATGTAGTAAGTACTAATGTGCACATCATTCGTTAACTGCTTTGATCCTCTCTACTATCTCAAAAAGTTTTATTTCCTCCATTTCACAGATGAGGAAACTGAGTCTTAGAGATGTAGGATTAGTATCCAGGACTGTTGGAGTCTGATAACAGACTGACAGCAAAGGCAAAATGACACAAAGACTAGTGATTAGGAGCACAAACTCAGGAGCTAGACCACTTAGGGCCAAAACTCAGCACCCACACAGATAAGATTCGTGAATTGGGACAAGTGTTGAACACGTCTATGACTCAGTTTCCTCTTCTATAAACGGAAATAATAGTAGAACCTATTGCATAGGGTTGTATGTGGTACTACATGCAAAACATTTAGAATAACGTCTGGCACTTTGTGCTATGTAAAGGTTTGTTGCTGTATTGTTACCATCGCCATTATTATGAGGGAAAGAACAGGACTGGGATGTAGAAGACGACAAACTACCTCCTCAAAGAAAATTAAGATTTGAAGGTGAATATCTCCTCCCAATCGAAAATACGACTCCTGAAAATGGCAAAGAAACTACTTTAGCCTGTATACGTGTCATCCCGCAAACTTCAAAATTCTGCACCATTATATCCCCATTTTGCAGAGACATTTGAAATTTACAGAAGTCAAGTAACTTGCTCAAGTTTCCACAGTTATAACAGTAACAAAATTGGAATCAAATAGCGGCTGCTTCCCTTTAACATCTGTACAGTTGCTACCATTCTACCAGCCTCTGTCTATTTGAGAGGATCCTACGGCTGCAGAGGCCAGAAACAGGGGGCCAGGAAAGACTTCACAAAGGAGGTCGCATGTAAATTAAGTTTTAAAGGGTGAATCAGAACTGAAAATGTAAAGAGTTTGTCAGGGAGAGGCTCCAAATAAAAAGCACATTCTGGGAACAGAAAGCTCAATTTTGTGGGTGACGCTCATGATGCTTTTGAGGAAGCACAGGAGGTCAGCAGATGCCAAACCCAGCAGGGCTTTATGTATCAGTCCATGGTTTTGATTTTTTTTATTTCTCAGAGCTCTGGAGAATCATTAAAGCTTTTTGAGCTGGAGAATGGCATAATCAGATTTGGATTTGTAAGAGCTCGCTCTGGAGGTCCTACAGAAAGGGTTAGACTATAGACAGGGAGATTGGTTAGGAATCAATTTAGTTTGAAAGAGTGAGTGTGCAGAAATATTTGGGTCTAAAAGCTTCTTAGTTTTCCCACGTTCAGTGCCACTCTCAGGTCCTTCATGATCTGGCACCCTCATGCTGTCATGCAGGAATGGCCACTGTGCCCTAGCTAGAGCTACTTTTCTGAACAAATGATAATTTATTTCCTTTTCAAAAATAGTTTCCTTACTTAGCTCAACTTGCTTGTATCACTCTTCACTGCTTAATGGGATACCACTTTCAGTTTACAATTTTGCATTTTAGAAGAAACACTTTCTAGACTATTCCTCAATCAGAAATATTCTTCCTAAAGTTAGAAGTTAAAAGCATCAAATTACAGTTTTAATAATTAAAAAAACAACCACATGAAGGGTTCCTCATACTTCTGAAGGATCTCACACTTGAACTTGGACATATTTGCCAAAAAAGGCACGGAAATACACTGTCAGGATTTTAAGAGAAAATGTTCATCAAACAACTTTAAATTTATGTTATTTCTCAATAGTGGATCATACTGTCTGTAGTTGGATTAATGATCTTACATATTTTCTAATGAGGTCAACTGCATCATTTTATGTCATTTTTAATTTACTGTCAAATGTTCATGGATTCAATGTAAACATTTCAATTGACTAAAATTTTAGGGCTTTGATATTTATTTATGTATATAATGTGTACCAGAAAACAAAAAATAGAAGTATTCCAGGCCTCTTTTCAAAGCCTGGGGGGCCTTCCCTATACATTCATTCCACATCCAGGTATTAAACGCCACACATTATTTCTAAGTTCTAAAGATACTGTCATTAATTTATTCACCAAATTTAGTGTGTGCCAGTGTTTAATCACTGAGGACACAGAGACATGGCACCTGCCTTCACATAGCTCACAGTCTAATGCTGTGTTTTCCACACTGTGGTCACAAACCATTGCTGGGTTATGAAATTGATTGAGATCATATAACGACTAATGTATTCCAAAAATTGAAATACAGTAAAATAGAGTAGAAAATATCAAAGTGCCTAAAAGAAAGTAAGGGTAGTATTATTTCTTGATAATATAATTTCAGTATATGTGGGGGGGGGGTGCACTGGTTTAAATACTAAAATATATCTTTTCCTGAGCATCATGATCTTAAAAAATGTTTGTAAAGCACTTATCTAAATTAATGGATTCATTGATAATATATATATATATAATTCTATCCTTAAAGGAGCTTGGAACTTAGTAGAGAAAAAAGACGTAAACAGAAAAATTATAATCTAGAGTGATGCATGAAGCTGTAGCAGCATGTATGAAGAGTAGAGGAGGAATAGAACTTGGCTCAATCTCTTTGTGCCAGGAAAGAATCTGACCCTATTTGTTTTTGTTTTGGGTTTTTTTTTTCTTTTTTCTTTTTTTTGTCTTAAAAAAGAAAAGCCATGAGACTTTTTGACTTAATACTCAATCTTGTGACTACAAATGTCTATTATGCCCTAACTTTTGGAAGAAGAAACTACCTACCTTTTCTGCTTTGAGGATGTTCTCATACATTTCAGCCTGCATTCCACTAAGGGTGATATTTGGATGCAATTGTCTTTGCCAGCAATGTAACCCAACAGAAGAAATTTCAGAAGGCAGGTATCTCATGCACCCACTGAGAGTCTCCCCCTCCAAGCTGATCATTGTTTCTGGTCAAACATCTTTAGTTCTACCACCTCTAGAGATCCCACTGCTCCCTTTGCTATCTTGACCTTCACAAATTTCAGGGTTTCAAGTTGTTTCTAAATTATCACTTAAATGATTTAAGTGTGGTTTAATTATTGCTGAGTTAATGCAAGCATAGACTCCTTTATCTGTACTAGGCACTAGGTTAAGCACCAAGTGATGACCAAAATACATAGGGCCCTTGACCTCAAGGAATTTACCCCCTAGTAGCTAATAATACTTTAAACACATAATATTACATGTAAATATATAACTATGTGCTATGGTATGAAATATAGAAGGCTAAGAAAGAATATTTCCAGGAAGACTAAATTTAAATTTGGAGTGGAATTCAGAGAGGAGCTCACTGAACCCATCACCTTTGGCTGAAATTGAAAGACGCTTTAGGAGCAAATGTAGGGGTGGGAGATGGAGGGAGGGGTGAGGGGGAAGGCATTGCTGGTAGAGGAAAGGACATCTGTGAAATATACACAAAGCCCCTGAGGCAGAAACTAGTGCATTTCAGGAGCTGAAAAACTGGCCATAGGGGAGCAAGCAAGAGATTGAGGAGAATAACAACACAATACATGACTGGAGATATAGAAAAATAGGAATTAGGCTGTGCAGGGGCTTTTGTATATGTTCAAGTTTTGGGATTTTTATTCTAAGAGCAGTGAGAAGTCATTGAAGAGCTTTCAGCACCCAAGTTTGTGGAAACAAATACAAAATATGAGATGAACCTAATATCTTTTCTTTACAGGAACTCATTGCGTAGACATTGTTTGGCTTATGATGACTATGCCCAGTCATGAATTTATAGGTCCTCTTAGTTAAAAATGCATGAGACCTCATGCATACATAAAATTTATGAAGACATTATTTAAAGAGATTATTTTATGTCTCCCATAAACAGTAATAGCACAATTTGTAGTAAAGTAAATGGTATTCAATTGAGAATACTGTATTTGTTTGGTTTCTTTATACTCATTGGTTCACTGATTACTATCACAAGATGATATATTGAAGGTGTCTTCCTTATCATTTTCTTATTGTTTTTTCCTACTCAAGGTGGTTTCTAGATACCAAAGTGCACAACCACAGAAAACAATCTTACTTCATTATCATCTCACATTTACTTTTTCTGGTTTCCTTAAAAGTGATTTCCCTAAAATTCTCTACAAAGTAAGTTTTAATGTTTTTCAACTTTCATATGATCTCTTCACAACTAATATGAGCAAACACTAATTTTATCAAAATTAATGAAAAATGGAAAACTCACTGAAACAGGAAGGGTCCAATAGTAAAACCAAAACCTCCCAAGTGCGCTTATCTCTGTAAGGTAATTTGAGAAAAACAGTAGGCAAAGGACAGAAGACTGGAAGGTTGCATGGTACCCAAATTATAGATGAACAAATGTTTCACAAAACAATACTTAAACAACTCATAAATCACAGATGTAAAGATATCGAAGTGCATCGTTATATAGCCTAATTTATTAATTTCCCTCAAAGTAGTCTCTAATGTCTTTCAGAGACTGGGTTTGGCATTAGAGTTAAAAAACAAAACTTGTGGATATATAGTAATAATTCTGCTTGAGGAAACATATTTTATTACCTTATGTTCATTTTTGAGATATTTATAGAAGTTTTAAAAGAGAAGAATATTATCTGTGATTTCAAATTCTCAACTATAGAGGAATATATTCAAATCCTTCCACTAAGTCACCACCTCTTTCTTTTACATATAGCTGTATTGTAAAGAAATGTGAATTGGAAACATGTTTCTAAAGGCTAGGTTTAGGTTGCCCTTTGTGGATCTCAATTTCAGATATGCGGTTGCCGCATTTGTGAGCAGCAATAAAAGCCACAGCGTTACAGTGTCTAGAGAAAAGAATTTTGGCTTCTCTAGTGCTCCCCCATGATGGCAGCTTTAAACCCAAATTGACATTTAACAGAGACCACTGAGAGGCTGGAAAAGACCATGCTCCGAAACTGTCCTCATAAATAAAGGGTAAGTATGTGAATATTGTGATGCTGAAATCCGTATTAAACTCTATTACACAAAGATGACCTGATCCTAAAATTTATCAGATTAAAAATGTGCTCCAGAGCTCATGAAAAGCCTTATAGCCACAGCAACATTTGCTTTCTCTTGCCTTCTCTCTTTCTCCTTTGAACACACTCAAAAAAGCCTTGCATCGGGGCTGGCTTGGTGGCGTAGTGGTTAAGTTCTCGTGCTCTGCTTTGGCGGCCCGGCTGTCAGACCTACACACCGCTCATCAAGCCATGCTATGGCGGCATTCCACATACAAAATACAGGAAGATGGGCACAGATGTTAGATCAGAGCCAATCTTCCTCCGCAAAAAGAGGAAGATTGGCAACAGATGTTAGCTAAGGGTCAATCTTCCTCACAAAAAAAAAAAAAAAAAAGCCTTGCTTCTTCATGGCCATCATCCACAGGGAGGAATCTTTTCTTCTCCCTATAAAGTGGACTGAAAGTAGAGGTACTTTTTGTTTTTTCAAAAGAAAAATATATATAAATATATATATAAAATATATATGTCCATATTTATGTATTGATATATGTCTATATTTGCTTTTTTATTTGTTTCTATTTAAAAACATTATAGAGGCACTCATAAAGTTCTAGAAAGAACATTGTACTGAGAGGCTGGAGATTGGTTTTTAAGCCTAGCTATATCGCAAGCTAATTTCATGACTTTGACTTCAGCAAGCCATTTAATTAAAACGTAACAAGGTGGTGTTAGGGCTGAGTTGGTCTTGTTTCCTTGAAATTGACTATTGTGCTCCACAGTTATGAATAAACGGCATTCGGTGTCCGGCATACCAACTGCAAAGAGAACAATTGTTATTGGAGTTTATACATTCCCCTAACTATGTCGCTCCTCTTGACATAAGCAAGAGGAATGCTTGGAGACAGGAGGTCATATTGTGGGGGAAAGCAGGCTTGTTTTGTACAGAAAGGCCATTCTGTTTCCTTACCTTCCTATAGAGGAGATGAAGTTCTTTCTCTGTACAAAGTCCAGGATCAAGAACTCAAGAAAATAATCAAGTTTAGGGAGTTGCAAATATTTTCCATCTACTGGTGAGGGAGAAGTAATCATATCTCATCTGATGTTGAGCAGTGGAGGAAAATGTCCTGGAAATAATGTACGGACAGAGAAAGCAGAATAGGACCACAACGTTCCACTATAATGAGCAGTTCCTAAGTGATGTGGAAGTTGAATCCTTCATGAGGCCACAGGTCTAAGGGTTGGCATTGGAGAATAACAGGATTAGGGGCTACAACCCTGTCTTAGATAAACACAGCAAGGGAGCAACATGATGGTGACACAGGAATGTGGCACGATACCATTAGTCAAGGCAAAAATCATGAATTTTAAAACTCTAACATTTACCAAGGCTTTATAATGTGCTTAATTCCGCATTTAGTTAATTCATTTAATCTTCACAAAAGAAAAAAACAGAAAACAAAAATCCCCACTGTTTAAATAGGTAGAATCTTACCAATATTTTACAGGTGAAAAAACGGAGGCACAGAGAAATGACATAACTTGTTCGTGGTCACACTGCTAGTAAATGGCAGAGGTGGGGTCTAATTCAGGTGGTCTCTTTCCTGAGATGTGGTCAAATGATGCCAGGTAAAACCAATATTTCTCTTCACTTAAAACCAGCTGAACAATTAGACTGCAGTTGAAAGAAGAAAGGAGAAACATTTTAAGTTGATTTAATTTTGAATTATTTAAGTGAACAGAATAAATGCTTAAAAATGAAAAGTCTGTTTTAATAACTGAGAGTTTTTGAAAAGATATAGAATTGGGATGAGATATTGTCATGCCTGTCTAATTCCTCGTGGGGAAATGAAGACTGAATAGAACATAAGTATGGATGTTCACGGGAAAAAATGAAGCAATTTCGTGTTTCTACTCTCCTAAGTTGATATTCCTCAATAAACTGGTTACAAACAGTTGTCTTGCTTATAAAATGAGGCAGTTTAGAACACAGCTTGTAGAGTTAGCAAGCTAGGTTAGAAATATGGACTTTTTGCACTTTTGCCTTAAAAAATTCAGATTCCTCATTGGTAAAATGAGTACAATAAAACTTATTTATGAATATTGTCATGAAAGCTAGGTGAGATGGGGAGGATAGACTATACTACTTAAAAAATAAGGCCCCATTTCAGTAGCTTAACAGACTAGAATGTTATTTCCTACTCATGTAAAATTCTTGGGTGGGTATTCAGGTTAGGTGAATGGCTCTCCATCATGTGGTTAACAGAGAGCTAGGCTGAGTTCATAAAAAAAGAGAAAGAAAAGAGAGAAGCGCACATGTTTTTGTGGGCAATGCCTACAGTGGAGAATGACTTCTTTTTACACAGAGATCTTAGTCACATGCCTGTAATAACCTACAAGAAATTCTGGGAAATATAATCCATGTGCCTAAGAATGGAAAAAAGATGCTGTAGATAGCTGGTAATTTTTGTTACACATACATAAAATACTTAGTAGAGTATCTGGAACAAATTGCATTCATTCAGCTGCTGCTGCTATCTCTCAAAGCCCTAATGGGTTTTAAATTCTAAGTAAAATGGAAAATTATTTTAATTAAACAATAGATAAAATTTCTTATAAATAGGACTCTTGGAGCATTATGATAAATAAATTTTACTCAAGGATAAGTACACAGATATTGAAGGTAAGATGATAATTATTTCCAGAAAAATAGTAAAGTTTTAACATTATAAAATTCCCCACTCCTAGAAATCATGAAAACAGATATTAAAATTTGAAAACAAGAAACAAACCAAAAGAAAACCTTCATGAGAAAAAAAAAATGTTAGGAAAAATATAGCATCCACTTTCCAATCTCTTGTAAATTTCTGCCTAATGAAATATTGAAGGGGAACAGACCTCCAAAGATATGACATCAACGTACACATTTTCCTTCTAAGAAATGACCTTTCCACAACTCTATTTCTAGTCTCCTCAGGCTGTGGATCTCTAAGGTGTTAACACTGACCTATATCCGTTAGCTTTCTAGGTTTTTGATCTGTTGTGAAAGATCTAACACTATCCAGGTAAATATTTAAAGGAATCAAGGGAAATTCACTTATAGTATTTGGTAAGTAATAGAATAGTGGGATAGACTTCATTATGGTCAGAGATGGGTTATCAGGGGGGAAAAATGAAAATCAGGGGAAAAAATCAATACCAAAAAAAGCTGAGGTAACATAATAGAAGGAAAAGAACATAGTACTTGAGAGAGAGAAATTTTCTGTAGTGTCTCCTTAGAGATTACCATGAAGTTAAACAAAATGTGCACTTAATAATGCTGGAGATAAAAGACTGGTTGACAATATACAGACTGAAATGGAAGGTTGGCTGTCAGAGGTAGGGAGGAAAGTTAAGGAAACTAATAATGCTTTGACAAAAATGTAAATGATATAAGAAACATGATTACGGAGGAAATGCCCAAAATGTACATATGAATTCCTATGTCTCTCACCATGTAATGATCTTTCCCATTTATGGGATAGGGGAAAATAATATCACAAATATTTTCCCAGTGTAAGCTGGGCTTAAAGTTTCTGCACCATATCCTACAAGGCAGGGCCTTCAAACTTTGGTGGCCACCAGCTACAAGGAGAACATCATTTTACACCGTGATCTTGTGCTCACATACTCATACACATCCACATGTGCAGTGACAGAAAGTCTTCTGAAACAATACAATGTATAATGCTTTCTGGTATTTTCTCTTCTCTTCTAATTCATTTAAAATGATACTGATTGAGATTCATTAATTTCATTTCCTGACAACCTAATGGGTCTGACTAAAGGTTTGAAATACACTGTTTAAGATGTCTATGAATTTTCACTGAAAAAAGAATGAATACCGACTCCAGTGCTTGAAGTTTCTTTTTGTTTGTTTCCTGGTGATTCTTCTATATGCACTTAATTTATTTAGGAGAAGGACCGTCCCTTTCTTTAAGCTCTGAGAGGATTCCCCTGGGCAATGCTTAATGGGAATTTACCTAGAAAATGTTATTAAGGAGGAGGGAGGAGGTGAGTAGATTCCTCATCAGCTCAATCTGTATGCTCACTATACCCCAGGGAACTCAACGAACTGAGACTAGTGAAAGCCATAGACCAGACATTCCTACTGAGACAGCAGCAGGCCAGCCGCAGCCTCCTTGCTGATTGCACCTAACAAGAGTGAGCAACGCCAGGTCAGGTCTCCAGACGTTTTAATAATTACTATTTCTTAGAGTGCTGAAAACAGTATAGTAATCTCATTCAGTACATTTTAAACTGAAGAATACCTCTAAATACTGGACCTTGAAATGAATTTATTATATCATGACAGCATTTTTTTAAAATAAAATTAAAGAGAATAGAACAAAAATAGACTGCTTTGAAGATTTTAAAATGTTATTCATAAAAATTTTTTCATTTATTTAGATGTATGTTTGAGTATACTGTGTATACTCATGCATGATATAAACTATCTTGCTTATAGTGTGTCACTGAGTAAAAACATTGTAAACTGCTTTAAGTTATTTTGTTTTGTCATTGCATATAAGAGTAAGTGAAAGAACTTGTGAATTCTGACTGGTTTCTTTGTATTGGGATCCTAGAATTTCCATTTTATTATGATCAAGATAAAAAATAATAATTCAGGGGGCCGGCCCCGTGGCTTAGCGGTTAAGTGCGTGCGCTCCGCTGCTGGCGGCCCGGGTTCGGATCCCGGGCACGCACCGACGCACCGCTTCTCTGGCCATGCTGAAGCTGCGTCCCACATACGGCAACTAGAGGGGTGTGCAACTATGACATACAACTATCTACCGGGGCTTTGGGGAAAAAAAAAAAAAAAGGAGGAGGATTGGCAATAGATGTTAGCTCAGAGCCAGTCTTCCTCAGCAAAAAGAGGAGGATTAGCATGGATGTTAGCTCAGGGCTGATCTTCCTCACACACACACACAAAAATAATAATAATAATAATAATTCAATTTAACCAATCCGGACAAAATACCCACTAACTTGACTTATCTAACTAGTCTGGCTTCTCCCTTCCCAACAGGCCTTGGGACCTTGACACTTCTTTGAGCCAGCGTTGGAAAATGGAATAATCCTTCTTTAGCAATCCCTCCCAAAATAAGCTGACTTCAGGAAAAACATTCCCAGTCAACTGTCTGATGACCCCTACTGGCCTTCTCACTCCTCTTCACCCCATTCTTTCTAGCTTTGTTTACTCCTCCCTATAAAAGAAAAGCCCTTTCTCTCTTTTTCTGAATTCAACTTTTCTTATTTAGATTCCACAGATAAATGGTGCTATGCAGTATTTATCTTTCTCTGTCAGGTTTATTTCACTTAACATAACGCCCAAAAGGTCCATCTATGTTGTCACAAACAGCAGGGTTTCCTTCTTTCTCATGGCTGAATAATATTCCATCATATATATATACACCATGTTTTCTTTATCCATTTATCCATTAATAGACACTTAAGTTGTTTCCATATCTTGGCTATTGTGAGTAATGCTGCAATGAACATGGGAGTGCAGATATCTCTTTGAGATCTTGTTTTCATTTCCTTTGGATATATACCCAGAAGTGGAATTGCTGGATCATATGGCAGTTCTGTTTTTACTTTTTTGAGGAACCTCCATGCTGTTTTCTACATGGTTGCTCCAATTTACATTCCCAACAACAGTGAACAAAGGCTCTCTTTTCTCCACATCCTCACCAACACTTGTTATCTCTTGTCTTTTTGATAGTAGCTGTTCTAACAGGTGTCACGTGCTATCTCATCATGCTTTTGATTTGCATTTCCCTGATGATTAGTGATGTTGAGCACCTTTTAATGTGCTTATTGGTCATTTGCATGTCTTCTTTATAAAAATGTCTGTTCAGTTCCTCTGACTATTTTTCAGTCAAATTGTTTGTTTTTTTGCTTTTGAGTATGTGAGTTCTTTACATATTCAGCTATAATATGAATAAGATCTGAGGATCTAATGTATAACGTGGCAACTATAGATGATAACACTGTATTATATAGTTGAAATTTGCTAAGAGAGTAGAACTTAAATATTCTCACCAAATACTTATATAATATATATAAATATATATAAATAAATATATTTATAAAGAGACAGAGAGAGAGACTAAGACTTTTGCATCCATGTGAAAAAGGATGAATTTTTTTTATAACTAATTCTTTTTAAACTGCAACTGCAAATAACAAAGGAAAAAAAAAAACAAATAAAAGGTAATTTTTTTAGCTTTATTTCCTTTCAAAATAATTTCAATTTTCACTAAGAAGCCATAAAGGACTTAGAAGCAAATTGCATACATTTATTCATGGGCTAAGGAAAGTTTTTCTTTGTACTACACAATGATAGGAAACTCTAGGAAAAGATTAATAGACGTGATACATGAAAAAATATGTATGTATATACCCATGCATGTATACACATGTGTCTTAGTCAGTTTGGACTGATATAACAAATTACTATAGAGTGGGTGACATAAACAACAAGTATTTATTTCTCACAGCTCTAGAGGCTGGAAGTGTAAGATCATGGTGCCAATGTGATTGGGTTTTGGTGAGAGCCCTCTTCAGGGTGGCAGAAAGCTGACTTCTAGCTGTGTCCTCACAAAGTAGAGAAAGAATGAGCTAGTTCTCTGGCCCATTCTTATAAGGACATTAATCCCATTCATGAGGGTGCTACCATCATGACCTAATTACCTCTCAAAGGCCCCACCTCCAAATACCATCACATTAGGAATTAGATTTCAACATATGAATTTTGGGGACCCACAAACATTTGGTCCATATGTACACACATACGTACATTGATATATGTGTGTGCATGTATATAAATATATGAATATATATATATAAGTGGAAACAAATTAAAAGACCAAAAATCTCTGAAAATACTTTGAAACCTATGTTTTCGCAAAGTGCCAATAGCCTTAATTAGTCCCCATATGTGTAAATTGTGTGTGACGCAACTCCAAGTGACAAAATTTGCATTCATAGTGCTTGTAGATTTGTAGGTGTGAATATTGTAGATTTGTACACTTGACCATTTGCTGGTAGATTGCAGGCAGTGAGGTGTCCTAAAGATGGCCTGATTTTTCTAATTGAGACAATGTGCTATTTGGGGGAATGATTGTTGATCCTGCCAGAGGAGAGAATACAGACCAATTCTTACTATGTACAACATTGTTATACTCAATTTTACCTCATTTGCCAGTGGAAATTATACAAACAATATAATGTGCTTCTGTTCGAGGAAATATTTACAAATATCAGGTTCTGCTGTGTCCTGAGTCAAGTGCTCCAGCAACAGCAAGGCCACAGCCCAGCCTGTAAGCATCTCAGAAAGCTGCCTGCCATTTAACATCCTAAATAAAAAGAAAAAAATTATAAAAATGGAAATAAAAATAGCACCTCATCTGATGAAATTGAATTCAATGTCACAGTTACTAAAGTACAGTCATGTGTCACTTAACGACAGGGATACATTCTGAGAAATGTGCTGTTAGGCAATTTCATCGTTGTGTGAACATCATAGAGTGTACTGAAGGGGAACAAAATTTGCCAAACCAAAATGTATCTTGTTAACATGAGGATTATTTTAGGCTGATTATTTTTAAGAAACAAAAGATTTAGAAAGTTTTTCTTATTACCTCCCTCTTAACCGCCTACAAGAATTCAGATTTAAAAAACTGTCTCAGGGGCCGGCCCGGTGGCTTAGCGGTTAAGTGCGCGTGCTCCGCTGCTGGCGGCCCGGGTTCGGATCCCAGGCGCGCACCGACGCACCGCTTCTCCAGCCATGCTGAGGCCGCGTCCCACATACAGCAACTAGAAGGATGTGCAGCTATGACACACAGCTATCTACTGGGGCTTGGGGGGAAAAATAAATAAATAAAATTAAAAAAAAAAAAAACTGTCTCAGAAAGAGAGCTATCACCTTAGCATAACGTGAACTAGGTGATAGACAGGGAGGAACCTAGAAAAGCCTGTTTGTTGGGCTCCTCTCTGTGTTCTGTTTCCGTGTGGCCACTTGTTTTCCAAATATTTGCTTCTTTTCACCTACCTGTGAATTACCTTCCTATACTTAGAAGTCTCTGACTCTCTCTACTCCCAGCATCTTCTTTTGTCTTTAGCTGGGGATGGAGTTTAAGGTGAGGACTTCGCCATTTTGGCCAGTTACTCAGTTTTCCTGGGTTTCTCTCACGTGTATGTGTTACTAGATTTTGTTTGTTTTTCTCCTGTTAATCTGTCTCCAGTCAATTTAATTCTTAGATCAGCCAGAAGAACCTAGAAGGATAGAGGAAAATTTCTTCCTCCTCTACAGTACTTACATAAACCTAGACGGTATAGCCTAACACACAGCTAGGCTATATGGTACCAATCTTATGAGACTATTGTCGTATATGCTGTCTGTCATTGAACGACATGTCGCTATGCAGTGCATGACTGTAATACTAACAAAAGTATGAGATACTATTTTATTGCTATCAAAATGAAAAGTTAAAAAAAATAAATTTCCTAGTATTTTCGTGGAGGCAGGAAATTGCTAATCTCCAATGTCATTAATGCTTGTTAAATTGCTTTTTCTTCTCAAAACAAATTTGGTAATATTTCAAAATTCTTAAAAATATCACCATTTTACTTCTAGAGTTCCACCATAATAAAATAATATTCAGAGATATAAACGAAGGTGTATATACAGCAGTTTTCATCCTACTATCGTTTTTAATAGCAAATACGTAAAAATAAATGATTAAAAATAAGAATATTTACCAAGTGGATTATTTTCAACACATTTCCAAGTTTAAAAAGGAAGGAAAAATATATGAATATGATTCTATATTACATTTTAATTAATATACATAATATATTTAATTTATGTAATAAATTATATAATCTATAACCTATATAATCTCTTATCTGTTAGACCTAAAATGTTATATATTATATATTATTTATCATATAAGATATACTGTATATTATATTAATATACTATATAATGTAATATGATATATAAACCATCGTATATCATATTCTACATAATTTACTATAACTGATTATATTATAAATTTACTAAACATAGTATATAATCAAATGTGATTTTATTATATAACATTTCTTATATTTAGCTTCTGCTATGGACTGAATTCTTTGTCCTTCCAAAATTTATATGTTGACACTCTGACCTGCACTGTGACTGTATTTGGAGATAGGATCTTTAAGGAAGTAATTCAAGTTAAATGAGGTCATAAAGGTAGGAGTCTGATCTGATAAGTTTAGTGTCCTCATAAGAAGAGACACCAGAGAGCTCACTCTGGCTCTCTCTGAGCGCACACAGAGGAAAGGCCATGTGAGCACATAGCGAGAAGTTGGCCTCAGCAAGCCAAGAAGACAACCCTCACCAAGAACCCAGTCTGCCAGCACCTTGGTCTTAGACTTCCCAGCCTCCAGAACTGTGAGGAATAAATTTCTCTTGTTTAAACCACCCAGTCTATGGTATTTTGTTATGCTAGCCCGGGCTGACTAAGCTTCTTCCAGATTTTCAAATTTGCTACATTTTTAATTTTTGGAATACTTTTTGGTTGTTTGAAGTAGTAGGTTGTTTGCAACATTTATATGCTCTGGCAGCAGTCTTAGAATATCAAATAAAGGTAGGTTGAAGAATAAAGGCATTTATTCTCTCAGTCAGTCAGAAGTCAGTTCTCAGTTTAGCAGAAGCAGTTCCAGTCTTAGTCCAGTGGCTCAGTAATATGATGAAGGACCTAGTCTCTTCTCACCTTTCCCCGCTGCCATCCTCAGAAGATTGTTTAACCTCATAGTTGAAAGACAGTTTCTATGATCAGGTTCTTATTAGATATCACACAGAACAAGAAGAAGGGAGATAAAAAGAATCATTGTTTTTTGTGGCCATAAGCTAAGTCATATTCCTACCTAAAATAAGACAATCATTCGCAATGGGCTTTGGGATCATCATGATTGTTTGACTAATAAACACTTATACCTTGGGTCTTGGCCCACATCCAAAAATTATGTTCTATTGATAAAGAAAAGAATTGGGGTTCAGCTAACACCATTATTTGAAGTGAATCTAACATCATATCACATTTTCAATTCTAGCTCACTGTCAGGATGGCTGCCAACAAAATAACATCAGCACTTCGACGAACATGACAGACTTAGACTTAGACAAGAGTTAAAATCAAGGGAGGTTTTTTTATATTGTTGCAAAATGGAAGCTCTGTGAGAATGTTCCAAACAGGACTAGTTTCTGTTCACACCAGTTTGATAAGGGACCTGCCAACCTGTTGTGGACGCTGTGGTCCCCATTCTCCCTGAAGGATAGAGGCACACATTCCCCAGCTGTCAGGAGCATTTGTTCAAAATGATAATCATATAAAACTATATTTGTTCTCAGGGTTTCCCTACAATTTCCTATTTCCAAATTATTAAATAAATCAGAATATATTTTTGCTACCATATGAGTAAAAAAAAAAAGAAAATTTTACAGTTGGCATGAGGTTACTTTTCTGAAACAAAAACATTTAATATTCTATATAGTTTAGTTTTATTAGTGTAAACTGTCACCCCAAACATTCATAACAGTCTTTTATATCTATAAATGACTTGCGGAAATGAGGGACAGGTGGCTGAGGTCCAGGTATGGCAAAACCCAGCATAGGAAAAAGAAAACACTCCTACAAAATGTGGTAGGCAGAATAACAGTCCGTCAAAGATGTCTGTATCCTACTCCCTGGAACCTGTGAATATGTGATCTTCCGTGGCAAAGAGGAATTAGGGTAGCAGATGGAATAAAAATTGCTAAATCAGTTGACCTTAAAATAAAAAGAATATCCTGGATTATCTGGGCAGACTCAATGTATTCATCACGGCCCTTTGAAGTGGAAGAGGGAGGCTGAAGAGGACGTCAGAGTGATGAATGTGAGGTCTCAACCTATTCTTGCTGGCTTTGAAGATGGAGGAAGGATGCCAGGAGCCAAGGAATTTGGGCCGCCTCTAGAAGCTGGAAAGTGCAAGGAATCTCTCTCTCCCCTAGAGCCACTAGAAAGGAATTCAGCCCAGCTGACATCTGTGAGATTTCTGACTTCCAGAACTATCAGATACTAAATTTATGTTGTCTTAAGTCACTATGTTTGTGGTAATTTGTTATGGCAGCAATAGAAAACTAATACAGAAGGCTTGATGCAGTTGGGTTAGAGATTGAACCCACTGGAATGCAAGGGCTCAAGAATACACAGAAATCCAAGGAAGAGCATGGAGTTCGCCAGAGAAAAGAAGCAGAGGAATTGAACAATTTTTATATGTATCTCAAAAGGTAAGTTACCTTAACATTAACCTCTAGATTTAGCCATAAAAGAAGATCCTGCTTCTGATGCTATTGTGACTGTTGCTATTGTTACTGCTGGTGCACTGCCTGCTTCTGATGCTATTGTGACTGTTGCTACTGTTACTGCTGGTGCAATGCAAAATATTTGCATTTTACCCAATTCAGGGTTTGTGTTCATGAGCCTATGTTTATGCCACTCTCTGAAACCAATCTCAAAGCTATAATTTCTCTTTGGCCATGTCTTCCACAAAGACCACAGCCCAGTTCATCTTCTAAAGCTGCAGTTCTCAAACTGGAGTGTTCTAAAAATAGAGACATTCATAGGCTAGTCTGGGGATAAGCAAGATCATACAATCTCCATAAATAATTGTCAGGAAATATCAGTTTTACTCAAAGACCTCAGGGGAATTTTTTTAACATTATAATTGGGCAAAATTACAGAAATCTACTTTTCTGGTTCAGCCAATCTTGTCCTTTTTTTTTCATGAATATACCAATATTTATATGGAATCAGGTATTGAAAGATTGGAAATTTTTGTACTCTCAAAGAATCACATGGGAGCAATGACATTAGTACTGTAGTCTTGATTCAGCCAGAATGAATTATGTTATTTCACTAGTTGTCATAGCTAATCCTAGTCCCCACCCCCAAACCCAGTCTAATGAGCTTGAAAAAGGGAGACAAATACTTCTGGAATTTTTTTTTAGTTTATCATTTTATAAACCAGTGTTATTATTTTCCTTCATGTAAGATCTCTTGATGACAAGGCACAGAAGTTGTATGATATATTTACATGTACATACATGTACACATAACAGAAGTGCACACACACATGTTGTCCACAAATAAATTAAAAACTCAATGACAATTATACTCTATCAAATTTTTTATTAAAAAATAATTGAATAGTCAATATTTTACTGAAATATGGATAAATTTGTCTTTATTATGTTTTTCTTTATTTTTACTTTTTAAAACTAGAGTATTCTTAAAATTATATTTTCAACTGGGATCATAGATAAGAAATTAAGACTGGAAGTTTGAGAACATGAGGGCTCAGTATGAATTTATTCAAATGAATTAGGGAATCATTTAATATGATTTAAAATCACTTAGGGTTGAAATAGGCATTCTGTGTCTCTCTAATGGAAGAAATGAACTTTACAATGAATCTCTTAACACTACCCCAACTACAGTTAGTGAATTTGTAGAAGCAGCAGTTAATCTAAATAGCATAATTTAGATTTTTACTAAATATATGTACTTTATTACTAAGGAGATGCAAATCTTTTTAGTTCAATAGAAGTGGTATTGTGCAACTTCTGGGCCTTGTTGTCAAGAGATCTTACAGCTTTTATTCTACTCCTCTTGGAAATTTGCCTTGAGATCACCATATATAGAAGCCATAACTTGCCTAATGCAAGAGAAGAAGCCACATGGAGCAGGCAAATTGACTCAGCTGGCTCCCTCCAGAGCAACTATCTGACAGCAACATCAACTTCAAGATACATGAAGGGATCCATCTTAGATTACTGAGTCCCAATAAAGATGTCAAATCTACAGTTGCATGAATGATCCTAGGCAAAACTAGCAGAAGCTTTGCCTCACTGAGCCTAACCCAAGCTGACCTTCAGAATCCTGATCAAATAGTTTCTATTTAAGTTTCCAAGTTTGGGTGTTGTTTTGTTACACAGCAATAGATAAATGATACAATATTTTATTACCAAGTGTGCTGATGTCTTCTCATGAGACATCAAAAACTTATGAGAACATGATAAAATAAATCAATTGACATCTTTAACATTTAGCTTGGAGATTTCCTCACTCAGATTCACATGTCCATTAGAAGGAATTTTTTGTCTTCCAATCTACTACAGATGACAGTTTTGACAATTTTTTTCACAACTACATAACATGCATCACCTGTTTTCTAGTCTCAATTAGCATTTTTCTCTCTATTTTTCTTTTTCTTTTTTTTTTTTTTTTTTTTGTGAGGAAGATCAGCCTTGAGCTAACATCCATGCCATCCTCCTCTTTTTGCTGGGGAAGACAGGCCCTGAGCTAACATCTATTGCCAATCCTCCCCCTTTTTTTTCCCTTTTTCTCCCCAAAGCCCCAGTAGATAGTTGTATGTCAAGGCTGTACATCCTTCTAGTTGCTGTATGTGGGACGCTGCCTCAGCATGGCTGGACAAGTGGTATGTCGGTGCGCGCCTGGGATCCGAACCCGGGCTGCCAGTAGCAGAACGCATGCACTTAACTGCTAAGCCACGGGGCCGGCCCCTCTCTCTATTTTTCAAGTGTCCACCACCAATTTGTTTGCCATATCTCTAGCCTTGCAATTTTTCCAACCTATTCCCACCATGCTGCCTCAAAGTCAATGCCGCTTGTTTGGGGTTTTTGTTATGGCACTCTCCTACATCTAGGTACGAATGTCTGTATCAGTTATCTATTGATGCCTAATAAACCACACCAAATGTAATGGATCAAAGCAAACTATTTCATTTGCTCACTATTCTGTCAGCAATTTGGGCTGGACCTAGATGGACAATTCATCTACTGGTCTTGCCTGTGTTGCCATAGACAGCCATAATCATCTGATATTTGACTGGGGCTGGATGTGCTGTAGTAGCTTCACTCACATAACTGGCAGATGATGCTGGGTGCAGGTCAAGGGGGCCTCTGCTGGAAAATTCCGACTCTGTTCCATGTGACTTTTCATGCTCCAGTAGGCTAGACCAGACTTTTTAATATAACACACTCAGGGCTGCATTCAAGGAAGATAAAAGCAGAAGCTGGGTGCCACTTGAGCTCATGCTCATTCTGTCATAAACTAGTGGTCAAAGCTCATCGTAAGACCAGTTCCGATTTAATGAATGGTGTAGTAGGTTGGATGATGGCCTCTCAAAAAGATACGTTCACGTCCTCATAACCAGACTCTGTTTATGTTACCTTATTTGGAAAAAGGGTCTTTGCAGATGTAATTAAATTAAAGGATCTTGTGATGAGACCATCCCGGATATGCCCAGGGAGGCCCTAAATCCAATGACAAGGGCCCTTAGACAGAAGAGGAGAGGACACAGACAGAGAAGAGGAGAGGCCATGTGAGGGTAGAGGAAGAGATTGGAATGAAGCAGCCACAGAGGAGTGCTGATAGCCACCAGAAGCTGGAAGAGGCAAGGTAAGATTATCCTCTAGAGCCTTCAGAAGGAGTGTGCCTCTGCTGACAGCTTGATTTTAGACTTCTGACCTCCAGAAACAAGAGAATAAATTTTTGTTGTCTAAGTCTCCAAATGTATGGTAATTTGCTACCATGCCCACAGAATACAACCTATACTTCCTGATGGGAGGTGTAAGTAGCAAAGCCACTTTGCAAAGGGGTAGACATGGAAATGGGAGGAATTATTGCAGACATATTTGAAAACAGTCTATCACATATATGAAACCATTGCTCTTGCAGCAACATTTAAAAGTTATTTTCATTAAAAATGGAAAGTTGAATGAAAATCAGAATTTGTTCAACTAAAATGAGAGGTGCTTTGCATAGAAATAATATATTTACAAGTTCAATTCAACGAGCAAATTTTTTAAAGGCTCAAATTTTGTTATTTATTAGTTTCACAATCTTCTGTGAAAAGCTTATGAAATAAGAGAAAATTTGGTTAGTTTTTTGGTTTTTATAGACTAATAAGTTTTGCACAAAAAAGCAGCATAACTGAAAAAGATGATCTTATTTTAAAAAGTTGATGATGCATTTAAATGACCTTTAAAGGTATACTTGAGCTATTGATTGAAAGATAGTTCCTCATCTCATAGTAGCTATTACATTTATATTTTGTTTATATTTATAATGATAGTCTCTACAGAATAATTAATTTTCAAATTGCATTATGGAAAAATAGATGTTGAAGATATTTTAACAACATATGTGAATTTTTTTAGCAATCAAAATTGACCATTAAAAAATAATAATAATAAATGCTGGAACCGTGCCCGGATGGAGCTACATCTGTGGGGAGCCAAAGAGTGTGAGTGGCATTTCAAAACAAATTTTTTGTAAACACAAATTATTGCCTGCATTAATCACCAATGATGTCTCAGAGGTATTGTCTCTTAATTATCACAAGGTAGTCAATGGAATGATAAAATTGGAAGTTTTCTGCAAAGAAAAACCAGTGGTTTTAACATTTATGTTTGAACCAAATTTATAATAAGGTAGAAAGGATATTTGCAAAGACCTTGCCACACCCTGACAGTACACAGAAGGTGCTGACAGTTTTCTGAACCCAGAGTTAAATTCTTGTTGATGATTTAGTTTCTTCCTTCAGAAGGGAAAAAAAAAATGAGATGCAAAGGACTTTAATGCCCAATTAATGGAATGAATTCAGTCTTTGCCTAATGAGCAATGCATCACAAAGTTGGATAGCTTTGTGGATATGTTTCCAAGGTTTAATACACCTGAAAAGTAATTTCAAGGCAAAAACTATAAAGATTTTTATGGCATAAAACAAAACTAAAAAAACAAGAGGCAACAAAACTGCAAAAACAATAAAGTATCGGAACTGGATGAGGAGAAATGATTATGGGGATTGTGATCTGATTGGAACTCTTAATTCATTTGTATGTGCTTTAAATTATAGCTTCAATGGGAAGGTAAACAATAGCATCACCAATTATTTTTCATCATTGGAAAAACATTTTGATCAATATTGCCTTGAAGCACTCAGGAAGACTGACCAGTGGATCAAAAACTGGTTCAGTCCACCATATAGCAAACAATTTTACATTTCCCTCTTCACTCCCACCACTCCCAAATATAAAATTTCCACTAATGTTTCATTTATTGGTCAGTTTCTCAGGGATCCCACCTTAGTAATTACCTGATCATATTGAATGAGAAAATAACTGTTATTACTAATGTAAGGCTAAGTTATCAAAATACGAAAACGTTGCAATGAAAAACACTTGCTAAAATGATGTCACCTGTTATAATCCCAGCCCATTTTTTTTAGTTGATACATTCAATGTAACAGTTGATCTTCCTTTTACTATTAAGATAAGTAAGAAACAGCCCACCATTTGTTAACTTAAAACACTATATATCACAACAAATATCGTATGTTTTTCATGAAAAACTTCAAACAGAACCATCCAGTTTGCAATACTCGTAAAGATGTTATGTCGCCAGATTCACCACACTTGAGTTCACTTACCCCTCAGCCACTTAGGTTTGAGACGTTTGAGACATACTGTTCTAAGACATGTTTGTCAACACAGCTATATTGTGTTTTTGTCAAACCATATTTTTGGAGGCACATTTCTGGCCTCATCTGTTCTATGGACAACCAACAATTTACTCTGAGGTTATTTAGGTTGTTGTATTTATATGAGCCCCATAAGTTTGGGGGAAGAAAGGGATCATTAATAGATATGATTTCAGGAGAAATTTCATCATTTCTGAAACTCTAAATTCTTTCACTTTAGCAGTTTGTCTTGACAACGTATCATCTGCTTATTCAATGCAGCCACTGTGTATATTAGCAATGGGGTTGAAAACTCCCTTCCTGGGCACATCAAAGACTGACATATCCATAAATAAAAAATATCTTATCCATTCCTTTCTCCACCCATCCACACACACACTCACCTTTGGATAGCATTTACAGATCAAAATTAATTAACAGTTAAAGCTGATGGTGTTATGAGAAGTTCACTGATGACTCTATGAAATCCAGTCTTTCACCAGGCTTCATGTCAGAACTGCTATTACTACCCAGCTCTTTTTACTTTCCTTAAAACTCCTTGGATTTGAGGCTTAACTTTTATCAGTTAATTTAATGGCCTCTTTAAACTTTCATTAACTCCAAGAAGGACACACTCATACTTTTTATGCAGTTTGTGGCTTTACCTAGATTATAAGTATTGTAGTGTCTTCATACCTTCAAAAGGCTCATGTTAAAATGAACGCTAACTCAGCCCTTCATGTACTATTAAATTTTCTATATGTAGGTTGGAAGGGTTTTGTTTGCTGCATTTTGATAAATAAAAGAACAGTATGCACCATATATCAG
The DNA here is from genome assembly GCF_057802395.1 of Ceratotherium simum simum. NCBI lineage: Eukaryota > Metazoa > Chordata > Mammalia > Perissodactyla > Rhinocerotidae > Ceratotherium > Ceratotherium simum. The sequence goes on along the minus strand of NC_141907.1, from coordinate 25,669,793 downwards.
TTTAGTCTTTGGCATTTTCCATTTAGTATTTCTAGAAATGTTGGAATTTTATTAATATAAAGAGGTAGTACTCAGTTGGAAACGTCAAAACTATTTTTATTGAAGAGATGATCAATTCCTAGTGGCATTGCTACAAATTGCCAAAGGGTTTGTTTATTTAGTCAATGTATAATACATTTAAGATATGTGACTTTTCAAATAGTACATTATTCTTAAGAACACTGTTTAATCAGAGATATGTGAATCTCAGCTGCTATCTTCTAAAAGTACACCAAAAAGAATAGAGAAATTGTTATCTGTAGTCAAATTTCAATTTGTTGGAACTGTTATCTTGTCAACATATTACTACTGTGGCTCACTTCACATTCTTCTAGACAAACTCTTTCTGGCACTATCAATTTCTCTACTCTTTTGAAGAACCTGAATGTAAAAGATATGAAATTCAAGTCATCTAATATGGTTTTGACATATGCATATATGCACATCTATGGTTTTATCTATTTTAATTATATTTATCTATTTTTACATAATTGACCTTTATACAATGAAAGATCCCTTGATTCTCAAAGTTCCATATATTTGGTATATTTGTTTCATGTGTTGACATGACAAACAACAATCTATTTCCTTACAATAGACATTGTTACATAGTTTTCTAAAAATAAATCATAATAGTAAAACTCAAAGGAAATTTGACGCTTTGACATGATGTATCCATTGTGTGAGCTTTCAGTATTTCCTTGATAAATGTAAACGTTTATTAAGTGAGCTGCTGTAGGATAAAAGAATCACAAAGTTTGTTTTGCTTATATTTTTTAATTCAAATCTCCCTGAGACAATGTGTAAGTTTGTTCAGTCATTCAGTAAATATTTATTGTGTGCCTACCACATGTCAGGCACTCTTCCAGGGACTAGAGATCCACAGTAAACCAAACCAAAATCACTGTTCTAATGGATTTTACCCTCATGTGTATTAGGGGAAGGGAGAATTAGATAGAAAAATTAGATATGTGAACAACTTGATAATGTTTCAGTTGTTGATATAAAATAAGTCATGGTAAGGGAGATAGTGGTACCTGGGTGAGTGTTGCTAATTGATATAGGGTGTCAAGGGAGGGAGGCCTCTGAGAAGGTGACATTTCAGTAGAGATTTAAAGTAAGTAAGAGAATGAGCCCTGCAGATAATCCTGTCAAAGAGTGTTCCAGGCACAGCTGGTGCAGTAATGCAAAGGGAAGAAATAGGATCTTGCTTATCATTGTCAAGGAATAGTAAGAGGACAGTGTGCCTAGGGTGTTTTATTTTTATTTTTTTTACCATCAGTGTTTGGATTTAATAATAATGCTTTATATTTAAGAACATTTAAAAATTTACCAAGTGTTTGCATATATTATTGTGTGGATTCACACTAAATGCTTGAAATATCATTGGGAATTATCATCCCGACATTATAAGGGAAGACACTGAAGTCCAAAGAATTCAAGGTCTCTACCTCAATTCTCACAACTGTTGAGGGCTAAGCTAGAACTGGAATCCAAATCTCCTGATTCCTGGAACATTTTTCTCCCCATTATTTTTTATTTTGCATCACAGACTAGACTGGGCCTTTATTACTCTCTGAAATACCCAACCCAAGACTCGAGAATTTAGAAATAAAACCTGGAACAAAACCTCTATTGAAAAGTTCATGCCTTGAAGCAACCACAGTGACCATCTGCTGAAATTTTCTCATTTTAGAGAGGGAGAAACTAAGGCCAACAGATACATATTACTGAAGCTTATTAGGTACTTGAATTTAAAAGTGTTTTTCTTTTAAGAGGTAGCATATTCATTGATCTTAGATAAGAAATATTATCAACTGTCATTCAATCGTTAATTGATATGAGACTTTAATATTATTTGAGTCCAAATACCCAGGACATATCAGAACATCTATTTAGCATCCTCTCAGCCTATGATACATATCTTCCTACCAGTCCTTTATTCCTTTTATATCCTCTACCTGGAGTACATTTTCATTCTCTCCATCTACGAAAGTTTTTCTGTTGTTTGAGACAACATTCTTGATAACACTGCCAATCATATCTGTCTCATAGAGTTCAGAATGGTTTAATGCTTGTGTTTACTACTCATTTTGCAGCTGATATGCTCTTTTTTATTGTCAGTTAATATTTAAATGTATCTGTCCTAACATCCCAAGACAATACAAATGATAAACTTTTATGGACTGTTTGTATTTCCAGCCTCTTTATCTTGTACACACACACAAATGTACATATACTTATGCATATATGCATATGAATATATGATAATCACTGAACAAAAATGGATGGTGGTGATGATGATAAAAAAAAAAGAATGCTTTAAATTAGAATGACTGATTATATAAAATTTATGGTTCTTATGGACTATTCACCTTCCAGAATCTTATAATTTTAGTGTCCATTCTAAGTTAAATTTACAAGTTTAGTGTCCATTTCAAACCAGATGCTTACTAATCTCTCTCTGGGGGTATGGAAAAAAAAGAAAGTTAAAAGTGTAGTGTCTAAAAGCTTTGTTTTTTTTTAAATCAATTTTCAAGTGCTCAAGTAATACTTAAGTACATTATTCTTTAAAAATTAAAATATCAGAGGGCCAGCCTAGCGGTGCAAGTGGTTAGGTGCACGTGTTCTGCTTCAGCGGCCTGGGGTTCACTGGTTCGGATCCCGGGCGTGCACTGACGTACCACTTGGCAAGCCACGGGGCGGCGTCCCATACAAAGTGAAGGAAGATGGGCATGGATGTTAGCCCAGGGCCAGTCTTCCTCAGCAGAAAAAGAGGAGGATTGGCAGATGTTAGCATAGGGCTGATCTCCTCACCAAAAAAAAGAAAAACATTTAAAAAATAAAAAAGAGAAATTCAAAAAAAAAGAAAAAAAATTAAAATAGAAATAAATCTGTTCTCCTCTGTCTTCCACTTGCAATCTCAGACTTCTCTCCATTTTTCTACCACTGGCCCTGCTCCACATGGGTTAGCTCAGTATTCTTCCTGAGGTCTTTCTCTGCAGTTACACGCATATTCATGCATCCACAGGCTCATCCTTACTATTTGGGTTTTTGATAAATAGGTAGATAGATGGTAGATAGATAGCTAGATAGCTAGATAGATGTAAAATGTTTATATATAAAATGTTTATATAACATAAAAAATATCACTGTTATGTATTTTCCTGCTATTTTTTTTACACACTATTTCTTGAAAATATTCTATGCTTGTACATACTGATGTACATCATTCTTGTTAAATACCACACAGTATCGCACAGTAAGGAATACTATGGTGAGTATATTTAGTCATTCTCTTAAAGAAGAAATTTAGGATGTTTCAAGGACTTCCTTTATAGTAAGAATCAGAGAATTTTCCTCCTTGACACTTTCTGAAGCTCTCCCTTATTAGTTAGCTAAGCATTAACAGTTCCTTTACCAGTTGGACCCTTACACTCTCTAATTATGTCTCAAGGGTTTAATAACCTGGCAGACAGAGGGAAATCATTTTCATACTTATTCCAAAAATTCTTTAAGGAACAGGTACTATACATTGCTTTATACATTCAAGGAATCAACTCTTAAACCAAGATTTTTTTAGGAATTGGAAAGGCGTAACATAACTTTAAAGCCAGATTTTTACTAAGAAAAAGAAAATTTTGGGGCCGGCCCCGTGGCTTAGCAGTTAAGTATGCGTGCTCTGCTATTGGCGGCCCAGGTTCGGATCCTGGGCGCGCACCGACACACCACTTCTCCGGCCATGCTGAGGCCGTGTCCCACATATAGTAACTAGAAGGATGTGCAACTATGACATACAACTATCTAGTGGGGCTTTGGGGAAAAAAAAAAAAAAAAAAGGAGGAGGATTGGCAATAGATATTAGCTCAGAGCCAGTCTTCCTCAGCAAAAAGAGGAGGATTAGCATGGATGTTAGCTCAGGGCTGATCTTCCTCACAAATAAATAAATAAATAAAACTGTTTTAAAAAAAAAAAAAGAAAATTTTTCATCGCATATGTAAGCATCAAGGTGATAATTCAAAATACAAATGAATTCAAAGAAATGTGAAAAAAACTAGCAATCGTTTTCTGATCATCAGTGAATCATAGGGAAATAACAATTTGTCTTTTATTGAACAGCTTCCTCTTGATATAAGTAACTCAATACATGGAAATTGACTAGAGACTCAGGTATTCAGGTAAAAAAAATGTTTTGGTTTTAAGTGTGGATACAGAGGGCACATATTCAAAGAGAAAAACTAAGTTAAATGTTGCCCAAGGTGCATCACAGGAAGGGTATCAAGAAATAGCTCTGGATCTGCTTTGGAAGGATAATTTTTTACAACTTAGTATGTTGAGTGACAGAAATCTGAAACCATGGTTAGTGCCTGCTGCAGTCATAGTTCTGAGCCAGACAGCACCACACATAAAGCATTAAATGAGGAAGAAACCAATAGATACAGCAAAGCGTGCACTAAACTTAGTATTTCAAAAGACAGATGAAACCAGAATGACAAAAGTTCTATCCTGAGAAAATAGCACAGAAGCCTAAAATGGGATTTGGATAGGTTAAAAGGTAGCAAAGTAATCTTAAGAATTTATAATTCCTAGCTGAATCTATGCCTCAAGATAGTGCTTTAGAAACATAGAATCCTTCAACCAATTGAATAAAATGAAACATAAAGAATGAAATGTTATTTTAAATAGAGGTAAAAAAAAAGAGAGAGAGAGAGAGAGATTATTTCGGAGGAAAAAACAAAGCCCTAGAGAAATTATAGACCAAATAGCTTTACTTTTTCTCCTTAAGTATGGTGGACAACCTATAACATAAAAAGACTTTAAATCACAAGAGCATCTCAAATATGCTTGCCTCGGTGTGTAAGTGCTAAATGAACCACACTGTTTGACACACATTGGGGAAAAAAATAACAATAGTTATCTCAGGCAATCCTGTGACAGCACCACAACACACACATCTGATATAGTATAATATAGTTGACATTACATTATGGGTAACAAGCCTGGTTTGTATTAGATAAAAAGAATAATGGCTAGCCAGCGCTGATGGTCTAATGTTTAAAGATCCGCACTCTCCACCTCAGCAGCCTGGGTTCGGGTTCATTGCCCACTTGCGTAACACACCATCCATCTGTCAGTTGCCATGCTGTGGCTGCAGCTCACATAGGAGACTAGAAGGACTTACAACTAGGGTCTATGACCATGGACTGGGGGGCTTTGGGGAGAAGAAAAAAGAAAGAGGAAGATTGGCAACAGATGTTAGCTCAAAGCAAACACTTCCCTGCAAAAAAAAAAAAAAAAAAGAAGAAGAAGGAGAAGAATGGCCATGACATTGTTTGAACACTTAATATGTGTTAGCAATACACTAGGCATTGTGCAGAGATGTACTCATTTAATTATCACAACAACCACATGAGGAGATGTTATTAACCCCATTTTTTAGATGAGAAAATTATAGCATAGAAAGAAAAACAAGAGAGAAGACAAGGGATAGAAAGAAAGCTAGAGAGCCAGAAAAAAGGTGGATTAATGTTCAAAGATCCATGAACGCTGAAATAATTTTTTTTGGCTATTCCTTCAAGGTTGATACATTCCAAGATGGTTGTCCCACTTCCAAACTGCTCATAAAATATGTCACCTCATAGAAATTTAATTAATTCAGTTCTAGGGAGACTCCCATTTAAAGGCATTTACTGAAAAGTGAGCCATTTATTGATTTTTGGAAATAACTACTAGAAATTAAATATCCAGATCACAAAAGGAGTAACCAGTGATTGATATCAATATTTGTCAAAACATATTCATGAGAATCACTGTGATTTGTCAAAATTCCATGCGGCTTTTCACTGATAAGCAGTTAGCTGAGCTCTTCATATTTCTCTAATAATGTTTAAAAGCTCAATTTAAAGGAAGAAAGATCTAAACCAGAGATCTAGGAGTTCCTTAAAATGATGGCCTATTGCAATCTGATATTTAGCTTATATCTACAATAGATTTTTCTGAAATTAAGGCAATAAGATATTGCTTTATATTTAGGAGAAGAAAAAGTCTACTTGAAATATATCTCAAGATTCCTCCCTGACAATCATTTCCCTGCCTTTCCTTTTTCTTTCCCACTTTTTGTGAAGAAAAGTTGCACTTTCCATGAAAAGGTCAATTTAAACCAATGACATATGCTTCACTTACATATGGTTTTCTTCCTTTTTGCGAATAATGCAAATATTAGTAAATATCATAAATTCTATATAGATGTTTGATAATATTTTCATCAGCAAATTATTCTAAATACACTATTAGCTCAGAGATACCCTTCTCTATGTCTCTGTGCAATTTGAAGAAATCTTGAAGTACAGACCATCATACGACATTTTAAAAAACCAAAACTTGTGATTGGGAAAATGGGCAATTATGATTGAAACATTAGGAGAATCAGCTATGCCAGTGTGGTGAAAAATAACTCTCTTGTTTAGGGCTATTCCTCATACTAACTCCAATAGCTCTGTCATTAGCTTTGCTTGTTCATTTTTAAAACTTGCTGCTAGAGCATTCTTACTCAGGGAATTGTTCAATCATCAAGGCACCTATATTATTGTCCAATCATGAAGGCACTTAAATTATTTTAATTTCCTGCATATTTTTCTTTATAATCAAAATAATTATAGAGTAAAAAATTAGCTTAAGTTGACATTATCACACTTGCTTGGGTAAACATTGCCCAATTATTTCCTATTTGCCCTATACAACTTTACTTCTTTTTTTTTTCTTTTTTTCTCTGGGCAAGAAAATAAAAAGTATTTTATAAGTAAGATAAACAGAATCAGGAGCTTTTTTTCACACTATGCATATCGTGTTAATTGAAACTGAGCCTACCCCATTTCTTGTATACTGTCTAGTTAACCATCATTAATATAGGTTCTTATTTTCTGGTTAGCTGTGACCCTTGTTGTGAATTACCCTCTAAATACGTTTCATGATCCTATTCTGCAATGTAGAATAATTTGGGATCCAAGGTTTTTCCCCATTCTGAGTTCCCCTTTTGATTTCATGGGTTTTATTAATAAAAAAGAAATTACTTTTAATTTGAGCAAAATGTCTCAGAGAATGATTCCGTTTTTTCCTAAGATACCTTGTAAAGTGTTCTGACAGGCAGTAAATTCTCCAATAGTCACAAAATAACAGTTCCCCTGACTCACATTCAGTCACAAGGGTGTAGTTTTCCATTTCCCCAGTTTGTTACATAGTACACATATTGGAAACTCATTTATGTTTAATGTGATATAAACTGGTCTCACTAGGAAGTATCTTCATTCCGAGAACTCTGCACTCTCGTTTGTCTGCCTAGACAAGTTAATCTGATTGTAATCATGTTACTTATCTTTTAATTTCTTTTGAAGCTGATGTACGTCAGAAGTGGCATTCAGCTGGGAATCACCTAGGTAAAATTGATTTTTATAACATTTAAATGCTTCAGGACTTTGGCATGTGTTTTTAGATATGCAATCGTATACCACCTTGGGTGGGAGTCCAACAGAGAAACTGCGAGGATAAACTCAATGGTGAAATATAACAAGACTGTAATAATGCAAACACAATCATAACCAAGGTCCCAGTGATTCTGATCCTCATTGATTTTTTTTCTTCAGAGCGATTTGGCCATAGATAATTGTTAACAAATGCTCACATATTTTATTATAGAACTACAGAAGCTATTGTTTGAACAATGCCTGGCTGCCTTCTTCCTCTTGAATTGGATTCACCTATAATATCAAAAACAAAGATTAGGGAAAACAATAATAGTATCTTTGATTTTTAAACTGGATTCATGAGAGATACTGATAAGAGCAGCAATTAATAGCCAAGCAATTTTAATTGAGGCACGCAAATTGCAAATTCTACTTTGATAGCCACTGGATGAGCAGGAATAACTAGAAACCATAAGAAATGATAATTATTTTATTTAATTCATCATCTTTTACAAACTACTTGATCTGAGAAAGATCCAAGAAGGCTTCAGTTTCAGGATACTAAATTAGATAATCTCTCAAAGTCCCTTCTTCAGTAATTGAGTGGTGAGAGCATTTACCATGGTGAGGGGGACCCATGAGGAGAGGTCCAGATAGGAGATAATGGGAGAATGGCCAGCTATGCAATTAGAAAGTGGGATCCAGAACCATGAGGACAATCGTCTGGCAGTAGACATGACAGCAGATGGCTGAACGTAGAGAGGGTGATCAATCACAGCATTGTCTGTACTAACCAAAAGTTGGAAATAATTAAATGCCCATCATTAAAGGACTAGATGAGTAGAATGTGGGATACTAACAGAACAATCAAAAATTATTTTAGTGAGGGGCTGGCCTGGTGGCACAGTTGTTAAGTTCATGCACTCCGCTTCGGTGACCTGGGGTCCATGGGTTTGGATCCTGGGTGTGGACCTAGACACCACTCATCAAGCCATGCTGTGGCAGCATCCCACATACAAAATAGAGGAAGATGGGCACAGATGTTAGCTCAGGGCCAATCTTCCTCAAGCAAAAAGAGGAAGATTGGCAACAGATGGTAGCTCAGGGCCAATCTTCTTCGCAAAAAAAAATATATATTTTTGGTGAGATAGAGATATATAAAGAGACTCACACACATATGTACACATACATACACAGGAAAAATGAGAGAGAGGGAGAGACTTTAGGGACAAAATAAAAAGTGAAAAAAGCAAGTGACATTATCATCACATTTTTTCAATCTCACTATCCAAACTAAAGTTGTGATAAACAAGCATACTTGCATGTGAAAGGATAAACACAGACTAGAACTGTATATGCTGACCTCCTGATGGCATTTGTCTCTGGAAACGTGGGCAGGGATTGTTTTAAACAAGATATGATTATAAGTACTGTTATATTATTCTTTGTGCTTTTCTGTGTTTGCATATGTCTTTACACAATGAAAAAAGAATAGAAAGAAAACACAATGAAGTTGATGATAACAGAATCTGATATTTTTGTACAGGAAGTTCTGTAGAGTTATGGTAAAGGATGATCTAATGCACATATGTTACTGGGGAAATCAATGACAATAAGAGGAAATGTCATCAGTCTCACCTGCTATAGGTGATTGCATTATTTAGGACTCTTGGTTGCAAATAACAGAAACCCATGTTAAAGTAATTAAATGAGGAAGCCATTAGACTGAGGTGTCTTTAGTGGTTGGTAGCCTACTGAAGCAAACCAGCACCTAAGCCAGAGTCAATAACTTAAATTTGAGAAAGTAAAACTTAAGAACAACCAATCACAAACAACCGACTAGGCTCATTCCAAATAAGACAACCACTTAAGCTATAACCAAGCAAATAATTTCGTTGCCTGGCTTCCGAGTCTTCTCTATAAAAACCTTGCCCCATCTCCTGTCAGTGGAGCATACCTAACCACTTTTAGTTTGGTGCTGCCTGACATTTGTGCAAATAAACTTTCGAAAATTTGAATGTGCCTCAGTTTATCTTTTAGCACCCATTAATGCCGACTTAAAAATTTGGAAAGTATCTTAAAAATACAAGCACATTTTACAGGTAGACTCAGACTAGGGCTAGGTCGCAAGAAGAAACTTAAAACTCAGATGTCATCAGAATTCCCACAGCCTTGCCCATCTTTTGTCTTTTCTCCATCTCCATGTATATAAGGCATCTCCATCTAAGCGTCAACATGGTGGGAAACACAGCAAATGCCAGACCATATCTTTACAAGCTAGATATCTCTCAGTCTCAGTTCCAGGTTCCTTGTGAACAAATTAGGTCTTTTATCTACTTCTGGTTCAGTTAAATTGCATCTCAAATAAGAAAATATAAAGAGAGGTGGAGAGGAGGAGTTACTTGTAAAAGAAGAAAGAAAGAAAATGTTACTCTCCTTGTAAACGTATGTTGAAGGACAGAGGAGCAGTTTTAAAGTGGGGGAGTCTGAGTAGACAAATTAATACATCACATTGAGTGAATATAGACAATATCTACCATTCTTTCCATTTTAAATAGGCATATAGGTCCTTGAAACCTGTTCTGTTAGTACGTCTTCGAGATTCATTATAAAATTTTAAAATAGAATTTATAGTACAGTTAATATCTGCTGTTAATAGTCTATTATTAATTGACTATTATATTCATATAACATTCATGAAACTATTTTATAAATATAAGAAATGTTGCCAGTCACAAAATTTTAGTTCATTTCAGGATTCCATATCTTAGCCTATTAAAACAGAGAGAACTCTATTTAGTGTAGTGAGGGCCTGATTTTGAGTATCTTACATGACATATTTTTTTTATTTAGAATCTATGTTTGGGTTAATTCAATAATGGAGGACAAGTAGCAGCAAACTCAGTCTTTTGAGGACTTTTTGTCATTCTATTTAGAAATTTTCTTTTACTGACTAAAAGTTTTGTGCTTGGCTGAGATGAAGGATCATTTAAAATATATTAACCACACCAGTTAGGCACTTCAAATTTTGTGTAATACATAGACACTTATTAAATTCCACATACATTATCTTTCACTTTGAGGCATTTTGACTAATATAAACTAAAGAGTCCTCAGTAGAAACAAACATACAAACAAAAAAGGTAATACTTCACCAAAAATGTGAAAGCATAATACACTGCAATCAAAATGCAATAGTTTCATACTTTACATTTTTTGAACATATATTTATGTTTAGAAATACTTTACCTAGTATCACTTCTGTTTCCCTGAGCATTCTCAAGGATGCCAGACATGAAGATAAGAAATCACCAAACTCGCTTAGCAATCCCAATTTATTATTTGTTGTTATTTTTGTACTTTTTTTCTTTTGTTGGGTTCACTTTTTGCTACCGAAGATACAATTTATCCTGTTTTTGAAATTTTATCCTGGTTAATCTCACAATGAATTTCCAAGATCCCAAAATACAAATATAAGTATAAATTCTCGTAGTGAGAAGGAAGAGTAGATGGAAGAAAGTTTATATTGCTAGATTATTGTATACATGGGCATATTTAAAGATACTTATAGAAATATGGGTAAAGAGAGTGAAATGGAGCCCCCCAAAGGAGATGAGAATGAGAACAAGGTAAAGGAATACTTCTAAATTTAATGAAAATATTTTAACCTATGCACGTTGTATCCAAGATGGTGATAACTGCAACATAATACATTTGTGTCACCTTGAGATACTACGCCTGTGATAATTTGTTATAGTAGCAATCAGAAACTACTACACTCATGTTCCAAAAAAATGTGGTAAACGTTAAGAGGTTGTGACATTAACTGTACTTTCTCATTTTATTTTGTCTCCCCCAACCAAATCTTAACTAATATTAAAATGCCAAGCTCAAATATATCACTTCCAAGAAGACTTTTTAATCCCTGAGTTTCAAAGTGTTCTCATCCTCTGCTCTCAAGATGAAGAGAAGACTTTGAATTACAATTAACCATAGAGTGTACTGTGCTATTTATTACTTAGATGAGTGTCTAAAATTATTATTTAACTTGTAATGCCTGTGTTCTCTTTCACTGTAGTTAAAATATCAGTTGTTTGAGAAGAGATTAGGAATCTTGTGTTCTTAGCATTAACTCCACCTCTAACTCCATTGGACCCAGTTGGTGTTCATTCAATAAATACTTGTTGATTGGATTGGTTGTAATTTCACTTTTTTATTGTTGTAGTTTTTTTCCATTGAGGTATAATTTGCATAAAATAAAGTGCGCAGGTTGTAAGTGTTCCTTTGAATGAGTTGTTAAATTTATACAGCAATGTAACCAACATACAAAACATTTCCATTATCTCAAAGTTTCCTTGTACCCCTTGTAGTCAATTCCTATTCTTTGAGAGCAATCACTTTCTGACTTTTTTCATTCAACAAAATGTTTATTACTAGTGCTGTCTCGTGATATGTTTATAACAAATTGTTTATCTATTTTCTGGTGCTGAGTTAGGGGAGACATTTGTTTAACTTTATCAGAAATTCATAACATTATCAGAAATACTGCTCCAAAGGATTTGTGCCAATTTACACCCCTACTAGCAATTTATGAAAGTTCCAGTTGCTCTACATCCTTGCCAGTATTTGGTATTGCCAGACTTTTTAATTTTAGCTATTTTAATGAGAATGAAATGATATCTCATTGTTGCTTTAATTTTCATTTTACTGATGATTAACAATGTTGAGGATCTTTTTGAGATATTCTGTTTAAAAAAACTTACTTTACATATAAATACATAGACAACTTAAAAGCAAAAGAATGGGAAAAGATAAACTATGCAAATAGTAAACATAGAAAAACTGGTATGCCTATATTATTAGCAGATAAAATAGAATTCCAGACAAAATATTACCAGGCATGATGAAGACAGATATTTCATAATGATAAATTGGTCAATTTATCAGGAAGACATAACAATCCAATGGTATAAATATCTAAAAATAATTTTGAAATATAGAAAGAAAAAAAATAATAGAACTAAAGAGAGAAAAAGACAAATCCACAAACATAGATGGAAATATAACACGCTTCACAGGAACCGATATTTTAAAAGTAGAAAAAAATTAGTATGGCACAGGAGATGGAAATGTTTTTTATGGTGTTTTTCATGGCGGTTACATTGCTGTATAAATTTAACAACTCATTCAAAGGAACATTTAAAACCTGCTCACATTATTTTATGTAAATTACACCTCAATGGAAAAAAAACTACAACAAACAAAAAGTGAAATTACCACCAATCCAATCAACAAGTATTTATTGAATGAACCAGCTGGGTCCAATGGAGTTAGAGGTGGAGTTAATGCTAAGAACACAAGATTCCTCCTCTCTTCTCAAGCAACTGATATTTTAACTACAGTGAAAGAGAACACAGGCACTACAAGTTAAATAATAATTTTAGACACTAATCTAAGTAATAGCACAGTACACTCTACGGTTAATTGTAATTCAAAGTCTTCTCTCCATCTTGAGAGCAGAGGATGAGAACACTTGGAAACTGAGGGATTAAAAAAACTTCTTGGGGGCCGGGCCAGTGGCACAAGTGGTTAAGTGCTCGCACTCCACTTTGGCGGCCTGGTGTTCGCCGGTTCTGATTCGGGGTGCGCACCGATGCACCGCTTGGCAAGTCATGCTGTGGCGGTGTCCCATATAAAGTGGAGGAAGATGGACATGGATGTTAGCCCAGGGCCAGTCTTCCTCAGCAAAAAGAGGAGGATTGGCAGACGTTAGCTCAGAGCCAATCTTCCTCACAAAAAAATAAATAAAAAGACTTCTTGGAAGTGACATATTTGAGCTTGGCATTTTAATATTAGCTAAGATTTGGTTGGGGGAGACAAAATAAAATAAGACAGTATAGTTAATGTCACAGCCTCTTAACGTTTACTACATTTTTTTTGGAACCTGAGTGTAGTAGTTTCTGATCGCTACTGTAAAAAATCATCACAGGCATAGTGTCTTGAGGCAACACAAACGTACTATAATACAGTTATGGAGGTCAGAAGTCCATAATGAGTTTCACTGGGCTAAAATCAGTGTTGTAGGCCTATATTCTTCCTGGGATTTCTAGAGGGAAATCTGTTTTCCTGCCTTTTCCTGCTTCTAGAGGCTGCCTGCATTCCTTGGCTCTTGGTTCCTTCCTTCACCTTAAAAACCAACAGAGTAGCATCTTCAGTTTCTCTCTGACCTTTAATATCCTCCCTCTCTTCACTTATAAGGATCTTGTGATTACACTGGATCCACCTGGATAATCTCATCTCAAGATCCTTAACATAATCACATCTGCAAAGTCCCTCTTGCCATGCAAGGTAACATATTCACAGATTTGGGGGATTAGGAAGTGAACCTTTTTGGAGGGGGGAAATCGTTCAACCTATCACAGTCCACTCTCTGGCCCCCTAAAATTCATATCTGTCCCACATGCAAAATACATTTACTCCATTACAAGGTTACCCGAAGTATCAACCCACTACAACATCAACTCAAAGTCCAAAATCTTATCAGTTCAAAATTTCCAAATCTTATCATTTACATCATCTGAATTAGGTATGAATGAGGCTCTGGGTAAACTCCATCCTCAGGCACAATTCCTCTCCCTCTGTCAACCTGTGAAACTCAAGAAACAAGTCACATGCTTCCAAAATACAGTGATGACACAGGCATATGATAAAAATTATAAACACTCCCATGCAAAAAGGGAGAAAATAAAAGGAAAAAAGAAGTCATCAGTACCAAACAATTTCAAAATCCAGCTGAGAAAACTCCATTTTGTTTCAGAGATCTGGGAATAATCTTCTGTCATTCTGGGCTCATGGCTCCACGTTTAGCTGAGTAATATTATTACCTGTTTACTATCTGTAAAATTTTGGGGGTCTGATATCTGCCAAGTCCCTTTTACCCTTAAAAGCAGCATATTCACAAGTTCCAAGGATTAGGACGTGGGCATCTTTGAGGGAACATTTTTCCTGCCTACCATGATAAGCTTTAAAAAGTTCACACGGTTCTAGTTAGTAGAATTTCCTCACTTGGCTATAAGCAGTGTAAACATATTAACTGCTGAATTATAAACCTAAGAGGTGCTTTAAAAAACAAACACAGCAGCATTTTCCTTTCACTACAGTAGGGAAAATCATTTTTTCACTAGGGGAGCAGTTATCCCATTGATCACAGCAGTGACGATTTGGATACCAAGATTTTCTTGATCCTAGAATGATGCTCTGCTCCCTACAAAATCCTTGAAAGATAAGTTCCATCAAATCTTCCAGAAAGCAAAGTTTATTGGGTGAGTGTATTAGTTATTTATTGCTGTGTAATGAATTACCTCAAAATTTAATTACTTTAAATAAACATAAACATTTATTATCTCATCGTGTCTGTGAATTAGGAATTTGGGAATAGTTTAGCTGCCTGTTTCTCACATAGAGTGTCTCATGAATTTACAGTCAAGATGTTGGAGGCCGCAGTCATCTGCAAGTTTGACTGGGTCTGGAGAATCCACCTCCGTGATGGCTTACTCACATAGCCAGCAAGATGGTTCTGCCTCTTGGTAGGAAGTTTTGGTTTCTTGCCAGAAGTATATCTCATTAGGGCTGCTTGACATGGTGGCTGGCTTCCCCCTGAGCAAGCAATCCAAAGAGCAAGGTAGAAGTAACAATTTCTTTAGCTTAGTCCACATTCTATTAGTCACACAGAACAATTCTGACACAATTTGTGAAGAGACTACACAGGGAGTGAACATCAGGAGGTGAGTTTTACTGGGGCCATCTTGGAAATGGCTACCACAGTAAGCAATAAAGAATTTATGGGGAAATGTATTAGACAAAAACTCAGCTGTAAAATAAATTTCCACAGGCAATGAGAGGAAAACCTCTATGATCAATAAAGGATTTGAAATCAGTGTTAAAAAAAGTACTTTGATTTTCTTTCCTAAAATTAGCCTTATGTTTGCCTTGGGGAAGAAGACTGAGAATAAACGTGCAGAAGACTTCATGAAAAACAGGATATTGTTGATATATAAAGCATATAAGTTAAAATAGATCTAAATCACTGAAAACATTTGCTCCATATCTAGTATCTGAGACCTTGATATAGCATTTATCAACTGTGTGTTTATGGAATTAATCTTGCAAAAGTGGGCACAGCTTCTAAAGAGTCATTTCAACACATTTTCCAAAAATGCATTGTTTGCTTGGGAATTTAGCCAGTATTTCAAAAATCCCCTTGGCTCTCAATTTATCATTATGCAATCATAATTGAAAGGAAAAGTAGGAGGTCATCTAACCTTTTCTCTAAGCAAAACTGTTAGGATAATATTCACAATAAAAGGATAATTCTTTCGATTTCTGTTTTAGATCTTGCCTTTTGCTGGTAGTAACAGTGACCTATGGTGATACCCCTAGGCTAATGTTGTTCCTGTATTGTAACAAGTATATTTATTTAGCTTTTTTGGAAACATAAAGTAAATGTGGGTGATGCATAGGACTGGGGACCAGAATATGGTTGATTATATTAAAACTCTTCTGTTCTGCTTCATCTAAAGGCTTATGATCTGATTTAGGCAATGTTCTTTTTCAGAAAAAATAATAACAATAAAGGACAACTGTTGGCATTAGTCAGAAGCTGCAAACCTCATAATCTCTGGGATACTCATTCAACAAATATGTATGCAGTGCTTACTTTACCTAATATGGTGCTGAACAATATAGAGGAAATGTACAAAATAATACAACATCTTTAACCTGACAGAACTCAACGTGCAGGGTCCTGATGCCTGTTGGAGTTTGGAGATGTCAATTAGTTACCGTCTTGCTCTCTACGTTCCCTGTGGTTGATCTTGGGCAAAAAGGAGTCGGAAGAGAGTGAGAGGCCGGCCCCGTGGCTTAGCGCACGCGCTCCACTTCTGGCGGACCGGGGTTCAGATCTGGGCGCGCACCGCACCGATGCACCGCTTCTCCGGCCATGCTGAGGCGCGTCCCACATACAGCAACTAGAAGGATGTGTAACTATGACATACAACTATCTACTGGGGCTTTGGGGAAAAAAAAGGAGGAGGATTGGCTATAGATGTTAGCTCAGGGCCGGTCTTCCTCAGCAAAAAGAGGAGGATTAGCATGGATGTTAGCTCAGGGCTGATCTTCCTCACAAAAAAACAAAAAAGAAGAGAATGAAAATATCAGTTTTATTTATGGCCATCACCAAAATGCTTATGCCTCAGTAAAGGTGAACGAGAGGATAGCACTGGGATATATAACCAAAGTGAGGTGGACACCACTAACTACTCTTCTAGCTTCCCCCTCTTCATCCCCATCCCCTCTCCAATAATTCACCACTGATTTCTCTCCGTTTGCCCACATTTAGGCTAAATGGGACAAAACAGATGCTTATCCAATATAACAACAAAGACTGTTTATCCTTAGGGATTAATATGCATTTTATCTCCCTGTCTGAATGTCTCAAGATAAACTTAGCGCTACACAACAGCTTCTCCCACTGTGACAGGCTCTTAGTCGCCCTAAATAATCCTGGAATGCATCAGCTATCTGACACCTACAGTCTCTTTCATTAACATATCTCAGCCCCTGTGCTGAGTGGTGCACATTGTGCGATTTTGCAGTTACTGAAATTTACAGCCAAACTCTCAAACAAATGTATAGGAAGATTTTAGGGGGAGCCCAACACCTCATTCAGCATGACTTCATTAATTTATATGTAGTCAGAGAGAAAAAGAAAACAAATTATAGCAGAAGAGCTCCCAAGAAACCTTTAGGGTGTGTATTAAAAAGTTGCTTTGGAACATAGGAAACATGAAATGAGAATGAATTAAACGGGTACCATTTCATTTCACTAATGAGCAAATATTTAAACAACTTTATTTGCCATCTGGACAGCTGCCAATAGGAAAGCTCCTTCAATAAAGAGTTGCTATCCCCTGGCTTATTAAAGTTGTATATTTTGCATATCTGTTCTCTTGCAGGTTTTTGGTGAAAAATATAAGTATATTAAAATAAGAAGATCAGAGGTCAAACCATCTTAAAGTATTTTAGGTTCCCTAATGGATATATGAATTAATTTGATTCACATATAATTATTGAGGCCCATATTACTATGCAGGAGGAAGCTGACGTAGGAAAAAGGAAGCTGAAATATTCTAATGACTTTAAGAACATTATTATACAATAACACAGTTTCTAATAGTGCAGAGAACTAATAGACCCACATAATAACACCTCACTTATAGCAAGATTCTCATTGCTTCTAATTTTATCATTGCCAACAGTTAACCAAAGCACCGAATTGATGGTAAATATACACACCTGCATACACACACATACATAAGCAGAAACACACAATAGGGTTTGTTGTTTTTGGAATTCAGTCATCTTTCATTTTATATTTTGTGATCAATTCCTATGGAAAGAATAGGTGACATGTATACTTAGCATTTCTAAAAAGTAATAATAAAAGTTATCAAAGGTTAAGAAATAAGTATTAAAATAAAGTCATGCTTTCGATCCCAGTGGTTGAACCACTTTTGGTCCAATATAGTAGTCACCATAAAGAGCAGACACATCATAACTTCCCTGTTAGCACTGGCTAAATATTATTGCTCTGCTATTTCAACAGCAAACTGCAGGCCTTTGGAGCCAGCAGGCTCTCCTCAAGGACTTGCTGATGTGTAGCAAAAATATTTTAGTGTGAAAAAACTACTCCCTAGTGCACTTGTTTGCAAACTGCTGAATTTCTAGATAACTCTATGTTCGAGGACTATTTTTGATAGTGCAAATCTGGTGCTGAAATGCCTCTAAAGAATCAACACTTCTTTTTTTCTTTCTTTCTTTTTTTTCTTTTTTACTCACAACATGACAAACCCAGTAGAAACATAAAGCTGCTTGGGTAGCAATTTTTTATTTTGTACAATAATTTGTTGCGTTGAACCCAGACCTCCCTGTTTTATGCTTACAAAATAGTAAAAAGCAGTCAAGTGAAATGCATATTAATATGAAACTCAAATACTCTACTTAACAGACTCAATTGCCAAAAGAATGTAAAGCAAAGCTTTAACACTGCTGTTAATTATGCTTTTCTTGCCAGAAACACTTTCGCCATTACCTAGAAACTGTAAAGAATTGTTTTATTTCATCCAAAAATTTCTGTGTAATTTAATTACTGTTTATTTCTGTTTTATCTTCATCTGCTTTATGTTAACTTAAAATCTAGCAACTAAATACATTTCTTAATGTTTCTGTTGAGTGCACACTAAACTGAAGTCCATTTAATTTCCATGATAAAATCCAGTTAAAAAAAGACTAACTTTATTTTTCGATTGTTTTAATTTATGTAGATTAAATGAACTTTTAGTCTTGTGTTCTCTGCTACTGGAAATATGCTTTTGCATATCTAATTATATCTATTTATGTTAATAAACTTCTAACACACCAGAATTTAGGTATGTTTATGAAAGTCAAATTAATATTATAGATAATTGAGAATATTATATAATCTTGTGTTTACACTATAGCTATGCATTAGAGAAACTTTTACCATTTGTGAATGGGGTGCCATATTCCATATTATGCTCCAGTATTGAAAAGACAAACATAACATTGTGCTGCCTTTGTGGAATTTAATATCTAGTGAGGGAATATACGCTTGAACAAATAATTACAATAAAAAATAACAAATATTGAGTGTTTTTCATAAAATCAATATATTTTATTCTATCATCAGGCACTTAAGACCATCTATAATGTGATTATTTGATTTCTCTGGCCCAAATAAGTTGGAGTCTGGTGAATGAGCTTTTGTTACTATATTTTTCTATCACATTAAGTGTAGCATTAATTGCCCAATTGATCACTATTTCCACCACTCCTTACTGTCATATAGAAGGTTAGAATGTCTCTTTGGTCACCAAAGTCTTTTAAGTTTAAGACCCTGAAGTTATCACATAAACCCTTTAGTAAATCACATAAACTCCTGATGTTGACTGTCTAAACTAAACTAGGTTGGATTTCTAGCCCAAATATTCAATTACAATTGGATAACTGACAAATCTCCACTTTACTTTTCAACATGAGAACACATGCCGTCCTTCATACACTACAGCGACATTACTGACCTACCATCTGCCTTGAGAATTTTTCTTAGTGGTAAGAATAGATTTTCACTGATCCATGTACACCTGGTCCCTTTTGTGACAAAGAACATGCATTTTGGAGACAGGTGGCCAAAGTTAGGAGCATGCTGTGTGGTTGAGGAACAGGGCACAGTTAACCGGCCCACATGGGGACTGAACCTTGGTTTCATTAGTAATATACTGTAATCAATTGAACTCAATAGCCACTAACAGCTCTGTTGAAAACCAACAATATGTTCAGCCATTCACTGTGAATATGCTCTTTCTTAAGTGTGTCAGACCAAAGACTCTCTATGACAAATATTAAATTTGCTCTTTTGTTCTCTCTCATTTCTGGTGAGAGAAGGTCTCACTGCTCACATTTTCTTCTATTTTTCTCCAATAATATTTTTCTCCTTCAGCTTGCTTTATGATGTCCATATTTCTCTGAGTCCTTCCCTTTTCCAACCACTCATGTTATTTAGGGACAATTAGTGGTCTAACTTGAAATACATGCTAATGTCACTCAGCTTCAAAGATTGGGTCTTAGGCCGTATAAAATCACTCAATGAGAGCTACAGAGAGAGGTAGACTTTGAAATGGAACGTCTCTTACCAAAGAGTATTAATACAATTATCTCACTAACTTAATTTGATCTTTCAGGTATTATGAGGGTGGGATGGTTATAGTGAGAAATACCAATGATTTTCTACAATCTCATAACCACTTTCAGTTTTAGGCTCATGGACACTTACAGCTGAAAAAATTCTTAAAATATATCTAGCTCACTGCAATCCAAAGAGACTAAATAATTTTTCAACATTACAGAAGCTGGATAATGACAGAATCGAGTTTCACATTAGTTAAGGTATATGCTAAGCTGCTCTAACACAGAGACCAAAATAGAGTTGAGTTTATGTTTCCATTATTAAAAGGACTATGAAAACAATGGATATTATTGAACAAGCAGCAGCCTCTACCATAGTAGAATTATAATATCTTGATTACAAAGTTAGGAGTCTTTATAGAACAATAGCTTTACAATTTGAATAACATATTCTATTGTTAAAAACTATTATATTATTAAAATTTTATATCAGAATACCATCCCTGTGGCCACCTTAGATGGGCTTTCCTCACATCTTTTGTGATCTTTTCATACCACTCTGTGTGAGAATAAGTGAAAAATTGAATGTATACACAGTATGCATAGTATACTAAAGGCATAGTAACTATTTTAGAGTCCAATGTTTGAACCTAATTAAGGAAATTAAATAGAGGTAAAGATTCATTGACATAAGTCTTAAACCTTTACTGAATCTAATTACAGTATTAATTTTAACCCATGTAAAGGAATTTCTAGATTTATTTCAAAATTAATTTATACCTTTGAATAGTATTCAAAAGAACTTTGTATGTCTCACTGGACAAGTTTTAGTGCCTGGAATATTTGAAACAATTTAGTTGCTCAAATAAATTTTTGAACAAGTGGTTGATAAACAAATGAGTGAATGAGGGAATCAACATTTCCCCCAGAACAATTTTAATTATTTCATAGCTATAGTGATCTGTACAGATTAAATATTTAAAAACTGCTTGTTGAATTAAATTCATAAGTTCCCCATGAGATGGTTACCTATTGCCTTTTGTCTCTTAGATCATTAAAAACAATTTTCATCCTCTCTGACTTTGCATTAAGAATTTGGTAATCAGGATGTGTGTGAATCTACACAAGGGCCAAAGCTTGGCTGGTCATTTTTGTCCAGCTATTCAAATGCCCCCAATTTTCATATCACAACATTAGAGAGTGAATAGTATAAATGCTCTTCTACACATGTCAATAAAATACCCAAAGACACTTGCTAGCTCTACACACAGCAGATTCCAGTAATTTTTTGTCTTCTGGCTCATAACTTATATAACATAATGTAATACATTTGCTATATTTTCCCAAGTCCCCCAAGGCCATGTCCTTCCTATTGTTTTTTTTTTTTTTTTTTTCTTGAGCTTCCTGTCATCTGTCTCCCTGGCTTATAAAAACATATTCCAAAGATTTCCCAATAATATGCTGTGGGAGTTCTTTAAGAGGTTTTCACTTTCCTCCTTAGTTTTTGAGTGGGAGTTGGAAAAAGAGAAGGCTGCTGGAGACAGTGGGATCTACTGTACTGTTGGCCCAACTATAAAGTTTGGTGCTATCTCTTTGTTTCCTTTTCTCTTTGAAAAGCTCTGGCCTAGAGCCACAAGCCATTCTTTTGCTTCATGCTTCCAGCCAGGCCTCAGACCAGCTGACTAGCTGGCACCACACCTCTAGAACAAGGAATTCTTCCCTTCGTAGGGTTTGCTGTCATTGCTGGGGTATTTCATGCAGTGTACAAGCTTCTCTGCTTCCCAGAAAAACAATCTACTTTTAGAATAACTGTATCTATTGTTTTAAAACTGTTGAAAACTTTAAGACATTATAGGCAGAGATTTCAAAATTCAGAAATGATTTTTGAAAACACATACCATGTAATCTGCTGGGAGCACTAAGGGTACTTTAAAATATATAACAGATGATTTTATTGTAGAATTTCTAAATCTAATAACTTACTTCCTGTCTTTTACAAATTTAATTTTAAGAACATTTCCAAGGTCTGGTTATAATAAAGTACCTCTTCATTAATGTTTGCTTCTACTTAACTATAAGCTAGTGACATCAGTACTTCTCTGTTTCTAGAACTTATATTTTAAAGCAAATTTAGAACTTTAGGATTATTTTGCTTTTTATTTTGTTAATTGGCTTCAAATTACAAGCGTATCAGTGAAGAATGAACGACTGAGTGATAATACTTCTATGGATCTGATCTGTTCTTTGACATATATTGAAAGCATACAAATGGAAATTAGTTTCATTAGGAATGCATGCATAATTGAATTAGCATTTTTTCATATAAACTAGTTTTCCATGGCTCTATGAAATTTCTATATAAAATTCCTCTGAAGCCAAACTAGCCAAAATAGAACCAATCAAATTTTATTCATTAAATTTAAGGATATATATGTTCACAAATTTGCAATATTAGTGAAGCTCATTTTTCTGAAATTTAAAAAAAAGAAAGGAAAACAAAGAAAAAAAAAGGGCACAGGATGCCAGTTGGGAAAAGAAAAGACTTGAGTAGAAGACAAGATAACTTCTTTGGAATATTTGAAGAGCTGTTATGCAGAGGGGTCTTTTATTTTGAAGGGCCAAAAAGTAGCCCTAGGAGTATTTATCTAATCACAGGAAATTGACCACATTTTATTATGGGAGCTTTAATAAAACTTATTGAGCAGGTAATCAGCTGCCTTACGAGGTGGTAAGGATCCTCTCACCACCAGTAACGTGAGAGTTACCCACAGGATGCCAGTAACGTGAGAGTTACCCACAGGATGCCATCCCATTGACAGTTATGCTGAACAAGGCCATTCGTATGCCAGAAAAAAATAGTGGCCACATAAGAAGTTTAATTCGACATTGTTTCCAAAATTGCATCTGCTGTTTATTAAATTATTTTCTTGTCTGGCCTGAAATCCTCCTCTTTTGTAATCTCTTTTAAAAAAACTAAAATATAAGGGCATTGTGTCCCAGAAGGCCTCATTAAAAGTAACATAAGTAACCTAGGTATGCCCCTCTAAGCCTATCCCAATATCATATTAGAATGTGCTAGATTATTAGAACAACTTATTGACATAGATAAAGGTGATTTTCAATGGGGATACTGCTGACTACAGCAACAGCAAGTACTGGGAGGTACGACTGTAAAACCCACAGATGAGAATACAGCCCTGGGACAGATGTTAACAGAAAGGGTGGGAGATTGGCTTAAAGGAAAAACAAACTGTTCCCATTTGCCTGTTTGGCCCAGGGCATTAAGAGTCCTTGTTCATTTACTCCCACATGAACTCACTCACTTATCAAAAGTGTGTTGAGCCTTATTATGTGCCAGATACTTTTCCAGGCTCTGAGAAAACTGCAATGAACACAACAGGCAGAGCTGCTGCCCATGTGGAGTTTATGGTCTACTAGGGGACTCCTAAGAATATAATCTAAAGCCAAACAATGAGGTGCTATCCAGAAAATCCAAATAAAACGTATCTCATCAAACACTTAGAAAAGTTAAGAGACAAGGGATAAAATTCTACAAATATTTGAAGTGTCCCACCTTCCTTTATCAAGAAATGGTCTTAGGAAGACAGATGAACGATTCTCAATATTATTGAGATAATTTCCAACATAATATTGATTGATCCTAGAAAAAAAAATCTGGAAAGCACTCATCAACTTTCATTTTGTGACAAATCTCGTTTAAGTTTATATTTGTACTTTTTTGAATAAGTTATTTGTTTAAAAAGTTAATAAATTCGAAAAATACATAAAGTAAAAAGTATAGAGTAAAAAGTACCCCTACCAGCTCTGTCCCATATCTACCCACTTCCATGCCACCTCCCTTAAAAGTACAATAACCATTATTATTAACCTTCTTTGTGTTTATGAAGGCAAATATTAGTATAAAAGTCTATATTTTTATGCAAAAGCTAAAGTAATATTCATACTATTCTGTACTTTGTTTTTTTCACTTAATATATCTTAGCAATCCTTCTGTATTAGTACATAGAAAGCTTCCTTATTCTTTTTTTATAGCTGTATATTATGCTATTCTGTGAGTAAACCACAATTTATTTAAATAGTCCTGTTTCGATAGACATCTGTTTTATTTCTCATCATTTGTTATGACAAATAATGTTGAATAAATAACCTTTTTCTTGCATCATTCCCATAGTGCAAGAGTATTTGTAGAATATATTCCTAGAAATAGAATTGTTTGGTTAAAGCGGATATATTTTTGCAGTTTTGACTAACTTTGCTAACATAACTTCCACAGAGATTGCACCAATTTATCCTCCTATATTCACTGGAAATGTTACCTCCTAGTTTCACAGAGTATGTTGCTATACTGTTGGATTTTTTCAACATAAAAGGTAAAAATGGTATAATGTGATTTAGTTTGGCTTCTTCCATAGTCAAAGCTGTTTTCAGTAGTCTTTATTCTGGAAAGATAGTTTGGCTAGATATGAAGTTTTGGTTCAAACCTTTTCTCCTTAAGTATCATGGATGTTGCTTCCCTGTCTTCATTGGTTGCATTTTGCTATAAAGAAATAAGGCTACCTGTAACTTGCCCCCTGTGAAGAGATTCTGCTTTTAAGTTCCTTTATTTTATTATGAAACATCTGGATGTTGACCATTCCAGGTCAACTTTTCCTCACACGACCTAACAGTGTAGTTTTTATGTCCTAACAACGTAGATTTTGTTTTATTTTATTTTTTTGAAAGGTATTGTGAGTTTCATCTTTACGTATACTTTTATACTTTAAATATACATAATGAAATAATATTTTTTCTGGTTTTCCTCTCTGTGTACCATACACGTGCTTATGTTGGACCTCCTTTGCGCATCTTCTGTAATATTGTTTTTTCTTTTCTCTCTTTATTTCGCTTTCTTGTTTCTCTTCTTTTTACCTGTATTGTAATTGTCCCTCATGATCCCAAATCCTTCTGTATTTTATTTTTATAAGGATGTTGTTTATTTCTTCTCTTTCATTCTGATTTTACTTTCGTTTCATCTCATTCTGCTGTCTAGCATCACTTTCCGGAGGCTTGCCATTTCTGTTTCTTGGTTTTCCTTCAAAGAGGTGATTGCTTCATTCTTTAAAATTCTTGGTGAAATATTAGTTTATAATTTTCATCTGCTTTCTCAAAACAATAAATTTTAGGTGCAATTGTTTCATCTTTTTGGAAATTCTGCATCTTTTTTCTAACTTCTTATCATATGTCTGTTTTGATGCTGTGCTTGGTACTTTTCTTATGACTCTTCATTTAATGAGTTGTCTTTTCCCTGACTAGCCCTTTTCAAAAGAATTCCATGGAGGGGCCGACCCAGTGGCATAGTGGTTAAGTTTGCGCACTCTGCTTTGGCGGCCCAGGGTTAGCAGGTTCAGATCCCTGGTGTGGACCCATGCACTGCCCATCAAGCCATGCTGTGGCAGCATCCTGTATACAAAATAGGGGAAGATGGGCACAGATGTTAGCTCATGGCCAACCTCCCTCACCAAAAAAAAAAAAAGAATTCCATGGAGTGTATGGAAAGTAGGATGCCAGGGTCACCTTCCAGACTTCACAAAACAAAGCTTCTTTCCTTTGGTTTGTGAAGGAAACATCTTGCAAACACAAATTTATTAAACTTTGTGTAGCTCTGCATCCTCTTTTCCTATTATTTTGTGCCAGGAGAGCTTTTCCTGTTGGCCTTCTTCACCCCAAATTCCAGTACTATTATTGGCCACAAGAGATTCAGTGTTTTCACTTCATGATGATGCCCTCACCTTCAGGAAGTGTTTTTTGCTGGATTTTTCTGAGATCTGCCACCACTTGGCCCTTTCTCCACTCTCCATTTTTTTAGTTCATTTTACTTCCTCCAGTTCAGTTTTTTGTCCAATTTTAGATGTTGTTAGTAGGCTTAGTCTTATTTTAAAGTCTGTGAATTATATCTTTGTTCTAGTTTTGCTTAAAATGGAATTTTTTTCTTTTGAAATCCTGGAAGGAAAGGGGATAGATGATAATTTACATGGCTGTGCTCTTTCTGGAAGTCCCTAAACTGTTATTTTCATTTAAAAAAGAAATAGTTAACTATGGAAGATTGGGATAGGAAAGAAATGGATTTTGTCTGTTGGTCCCAATTCTTCAAAATGGTAGTAAGCGCTGATCCAGACATCAAACTTTATTCTTTTTTCAACTTTTGTTATAACCAAGTATAGAGAAACATTGTTCTTGAGGAATTAAAAGCTTCTTTGGCAAACAGACAGTAAATGAAAAACCTATGGTTTTTCTTAACTAATTTTTTTCTTTGCCACTACGAAATAGACAGATGCTATGAAAGCCAATGCTAACAAGTTTAATTGTTGATACTTTTAACTTGATTGCAATGTAGTTTGAAAACTCATACAATTTGAGATTAAATTTTCAACAAGACGCCACCATCCCTTCTTTTTTCTATGTTTCACTAATTGCACCTGCAATCAACCAATTGCTCGCTCAAGAAGTTAATTAGTTGCACCTGCATTTTTGCACCTGCAATTTTGGTGACCTTTTGAAATTAATATGCATGCCTTTATTCGCATTTCTAACTTGCTAGGCTAACCAAATAGTACTTTTTTGCCTTAAATATTGAAAGATTTTTTAGTGTTTCCAAGGTGAGTTTGGAGGCAAGCAATAGATGAGCTGACAATGATTTAATCAAAATTGAGTTCTTTTTATTGTAAAATGAACAAATGACAACATTTTCTGAAAGAACAGTTCCTACAAATAAGACAAACTTAGGGATCAATTTTAAAGTGTTAAATACACTTATTGTACGAACAGAAATGTTATTTCAAAAACAATAGCACACCTCTTGAGTCTTACAAATTATGTCTATTTTTGTCTTTACATGTGTCATGGATAGTTCAAAGGTTGTATTGAAAACATGTTCTTTGTGCAGCCTGAATGGTCACCTCCATAAGACAGATTAATAGTAGGGTCTCCTGGACCCTTGAGATTATTATCTTTTGCCAACTGATGTCTAAGTTCAGGTCTTGGTAATTTGAAATGAAGTCAAACAGACAAACTACTTAACCTGAGATGAAAATTAATGGTTGGAAATGAATTAACTCCCTAAATATTTAATTAATTATAGATATAAAAGTCAGTGGCCAGGATCAAAGGTAATCTTTTGACACACTATTGCTCAGTAGAGTCTTTCTTGACTAAAATCTTTGATTTGTTTTTAGGAAATGTTTATAAGACAGTAAATTTTAAAAAATAATGATTTAAATGGCAACCTTCATTTGTTCTGAGAATACTTGAATCTTATGGTCTCTGTTCTATCACAAATATTTTTTTTTTAATGTTATTTAGTAGATGCTGAAACCCCACCGGCACAAACCTAAGAAAAAATATTAGCTTGTTGAGACCTTAAGAACTTTAGAAGTAATAAACCAACCCAAACTGACCAAATGTGATGTCAACAGTGAGGCCGGATAAATTTGCTTGTACATTTCCTGTGTCTGTTACTCTCATTTATGAAGATGAATTTGCAAAGGAGAGAAGAGAAGATAGATTTATTACATGTTGTTCTAGTATCCTTCCTGTTTCAGGATTTGCCAGGTCTATGGCCCTTGACCAAGAATTGTGTTTACTGAATTATACTTAGGTGGTTTTCTGTGGTTCAAATTGAAGGAGTTCATAAGAAATTGCCCGTGAGAAATAGAGCAATGTGTTTGCTGTAAAGACGTTAGTGAAACCATAATTCACTGGGTTATATACTGTTCTTTTTATCAGAGCCCTAGGGAAAACGCCTCTGGATTTTTCCAGAGTAGTTGGGTTTCCTGTGAGTCAGGAGTTCATTTCTGTCTTATGGGTACTATGAATGTCTTGACTTGATCAATTTTCCTCTTCCCGTTGATTGTCAAGAAGCTTAAAGCCAACATCATGACCAACCTTTAAGAAGAGATTAGCATGTTTAACATGCATTTTATGTATTCGCCATCTTATTTCCTGCACATATTTTCTTTTTGTCTTCATTTTCCTTATTTATTTATGAGGTGTAGAAGGATATAACAGTTATCTCATAAAACCAGATATTGATTTAAAACCGAATACTCGGATCTTTATCTCAAATAGAACCCCAGTTTCAGAAAAACCTTTGATCAAAGAAGCATTAGCAGTGATTTATTAGTGTTCTAACATTTTCTAATAGTTTCCAACATTTTTAGAGCCCAAATAAAAAAATAGAAAAAAATAGGAAGCT
Source organism: Ceratotherium simum simum (assembly GCF_057802395.1). Lineage (NCBI taxonomy): Eukaryota > Metazoa > Chordata > Mammalia > Perissodactyla > Rhinocerotidae > Ceratotherium > Ceratotherium simum. The sequence goes on along the minus strand of NC_141907.1, from coordinate 25,641,281 downwards.
AGTGTAAAAGAGAGGACAGTTTCTTTGTGAACCTCATGCTTCCTCCTATAGAGTAAAATAGTGTGTGGGTATGAGTGTGTTTGTGTGTTTTTGTAGGCCTATGTGGCAGGCATAATAGTGGCTCACACATCACTGCTTGGTAACAGAGCCTGGATTTTCTTAAGGCATCAAGAAGAGATCTCTTAATCTCAGAGAAAGTGAGCCTAAAATTTCTTGTTTAGGGAGTGGTCCCTTTCATTTCTCATGAAAGAGATAAAGAATTCTGCAAGGGTCTTTGTGCAAAAATAACTTCACTAAGAGGAAAGCTGCACAGGAAGTTATCTTACTATCATGGGGTTTGTATCCCCGCCTTATACTGAGGTCTGATATCTGGAGCTGCGGCAGCCTTCTGGTAACCATGAGGCAACAAACTTAAGACTAAAAGGCCAAAATTCTGAGGATCATAGAGTAGAAAGATGGGAAAACCCTGGATTCTTTATGATATTACTGAATAGCTGAACCAACACTGTCAGCTTTTCGCGTCCAAACTAATTGTTGTATAGAAGAAACAATATGTTTACTGGTACTTTATTTTTTTTAATGTTACTTGCAATTTAATGTGTTCCTAATAATATAGTCTTGGAAGACAAAGGTTAGGAAATGTTTGTAAGTCTGGTTAGTTTTTCCTAGTGTTGATAATAGAAAGAAGAATTATCTCATCTGTAGTCACAATGCTGAAGTTTATTATAATTTCCTGTATGATAAATAATCTGACAACTGTCTTTCGCTGTCTTTATTGTTATCTGTCTCAGAAGATATCTGATTATCACGAAAATCAACTAATCAATATTTTTACTTTCTTAGCTATTTTTAGTTTTAAGCTTTTGAATAAGATATATATGTGTGTGTCTCTATACATATTATTTTTAGCAGTTAGCAGTGAACTACATTGGCTATCCTTCCAAACTTGATATTTTGGATGTAGATATCCTTTTTATTTTCGAGATAGACATCCGATTTAAATTTGTTTGAAATATACAATGAGAAGGCACTTTTTATTTAACACACTGTAATTTAATGCCTCCAAAGGAAAACTTGGAATTTATTGCAGTAGTTTTGGATTTGAAATGAGATGAAATGTACAGAAACAAAAAAAGGAAAACCTATAGAAAATTTCAGAACCTCTCTATAGGAATGAAAAGGAAAGTAAGTTTATGAAAGCCAGTAACATTACAAACCACTGAAAGTTATTAGTAAAAGAGTATGAAATAAAAGGCAGAACTGTGAACAAGAATATGACATTAAGCAATGAAACAGGGAAAAAAAAATCAGAGGAAGTGATAGACTGTAGATAATATTTAGAAAACATTTATTTCCTTAACATTATGCCAAAAAACTTGCATATAGAGTTTCATTTAAGAATGCAACCACCCTACTAGCTAAGTTATGTTATTATCTCCATTTTGCAAGTAAGAAAACTGAGCCCTGGAGAGATTTAGTAACTTACAGTTACACAGCTAACAATTAAAGCCAGGATTGACTCATGTCGTGGCATAATTATTAAGTCTATACTTCCAACCACCACGTTTTAGTGCCTCCCAGTAGATATCCTGGTATGGCAATGTATCTTCCTATATAGATAACATTTGCATTTTTGTCTAGCATACATTTGTATATTCATTTATGCCCAAAATTCTATTCTCCCACTAATGCTTCAGAAATTTTAGAACTAAATTCAAGTGTTATAATTTGAGGATTCATGTAATACAAAATTTTACCATTGTATATATCAGCCAAACTGCTTTTAGCAACCATTTTCATTTCTGCTCCTCAATTAATGTTAATCACAGTGATTATGCTAATCTAGGTTGTATACAGTATACAAGAAATAACAAGAAGAACCATTTTAGGCTAAACAGCCAAAACAAGATCCACAGTAGACACAAATACTTGAATTGTGAATAATTTGAATCAGGTCATATGCTGAATAAACAGCAAACATTTAAATATTGAAGAACAGGCAGAATTTTGTATACAGAATGGTACACCATAGTATTTATCCTTTGATATTTATGTTTTCATGTTATTTCTGCTCTTTATGTACTTTCATATTATTCTGAAATGATATATCAATCCAAAAAAAGTGGTAAACAGTTTTGTCTAAATAGACATTCAAGTTGATTTCTTCCAAAATGCTGTCTGACTCTCCATTGTGTAATATAACACAGTATGGTAGTGAAGACCACACACATAACCTTTGGGGAGCTACCATGCAGAAGGATTTAGGAGCATGAGGATCAATTACAATGCAGGTAAGAGAATAGAAATGAAAAAGCAGATACAAACAGAGAAAAGATAAAACAGAAAATAATTACCAAAGATGCACAAAGTAGGTCCAACATAAGCACATGTGTGGTACACAGAGAAGAAAACCAGAAAAAATGTTATTTCATTATAAGTGTATTTAAAGTATAAAAGCATATTGGAAGATGAAACTCACAAATACACTTCAAGAAAAACTGCATTTTTTCCAGTGCTTGGAGGCAAAAGGCAAAAGACAGCTGTGACAAAAATTGAAGCCTGAGGAAAATGTGCTACCCCATATATACTTATCGAAATATTCTCCCATATTTAGAACTGGAGAATTCGAAAAAAGTTTATGAAAATTCTACAATCAAAAACTGTGACTACAGGGGCCAGCCCGGTGGCGTAGCAGTTAAGTGTACGTACTCTGCTTTGGTGGCCCTGGGTTTCACATGTTTGGATCCTGGGCACGGACCAACACACCACTTATCAAGCCATGCTGTGGCAGTGTCCCACATACAAAGTAGAGGAAGATGGGCACGAATGTTAGCCCAGGGCCAGTCTTCCTCAGCAAGCAGAGGAGGATTGGCATCGGATGTTAGCTCAGGGCTAAGCTTCCTCACAAAAAAAAAACAACAAAAAAAAACTGTTACTATATATTACAACCTATATTATCCGATCTGTTCCCACACCATCGTCAACTCTCATAAACCACCTAGTGAGGATATTACATCTGCCCCGCCTAGGAACTTAAGGCTGATTATGAAAAAGTGTTTCCTTGCACAATAATGCAGTGTGGCAACACAAACAAACAAATGGTTATTTTTATTTAAAATTTTGATATGTTGTGTATCACGGACTTTTTTGCATTAATTTTGATTTGCTTAATAATTTGCTTTAAAATATTATTTATCTTGATTACTAAATGTTTCGGGCCACTTAAATTTTGTGCCTGAAGTAAGTGCCCCATTCACTTCAACTAATCCCAGACATACTCTCTATGAATCGATTCTAATTTTATCTGCCAAGATTCATAGAAAAATATAGGCATGCCCAATGAACATTCTTTATGCTGATACTTGAGGATACATTGTGGCATGTCTTTTGGAAAGATGCAGAAAAAGAAATCATAACATGCAATTATCTGAACTAAGGGTTTTCTTAAAAAATGGAATAGGGGGTCTGGCCCATTGGTGTAGCGGTTAAATTGGTATGCTCCAATTTAGCAGCCTGGGGTTTGCAGCTTCAAATCCCTGGAGCAGACCTACACAATGCTTATCAAGCCATGCTGGGGTGGTGTCCCATATAAAGTAGAGGAAGATGCGCAAGGATGTTAGCTCAGGGCCAGTCTTCTTCAGCAAAAAGAGGAGGATTGGCAATGGATGTTAGCTCAGGGCTACTGTTCCTCACAAAAAAGGAATAGGACAAAGAGGGGGGAAGATAATTGCCCTATTTTCATGAGCTTAGAAACAGTATCCAAGTGAAGGTATAAAGCTTTTCACCCTTCCTCTTTTGAAGAAACTAAGACTTTTTTTTTTTTAAATAAGGGATATTTGGCTACTACAGAGTGAAAATTTAAGCGAACGTATTAAAACTATCATATCCAAATTGTGAGGTCTTCTTCAAAGTGGTCACCATATTTATTTACAAATTCCAACGAAGTTCCCACCAGCATTTTGAAATTCATTCCTGTGACTTGCTCTCAGAGCTAGATTATGAGACACAAGAGTGAAGCAGTCTTGTTAATTTAGAGGCACAACACATTTTGTCTTAAAATAATTTTGCCAATTTAAGTACCTAACACTTACATGAGATGAATTTTGACTATTACTAGAAACCAAGTCTACTTGCTAAGAATGGCCATATGCCAAGATTAATTGAATTTAAATGATTTGAGCAAGCTTCAAAGGATATTTCAAAAGGAGAAATTAGAAAATATCTGAAAATATATGAATTTTGAAATTAGAGAACAGGTGCCAGCTTTTAAGAAACAAGTTCACACTTGTCTATAAATGCCCGAATAGGTTTGCCAAAAACTAAGATGAATTATTTTATCATCATTCCTTATACGTTATTTGCATCTGATGTCCTCCAACAGTCTATAGATTGGTAGTTATGCTGGTTTTCTACAGTCAAATCATAGAGTAAAAAGCAAACAAACAAAAGACATATATATATATAGTCACATGTAGTCAATAATACCCTGGAAGGTTCCCAGACATTCCCTCTCATTAAGTTCAAATCAGCATGCAGTTGAAGGCACAGCTTCCATCCTCAGAATAAATTGTGGGTTTTTCAAGTTGAGCACTAGGTGAAGTAGTTGGATTGTATTTGTGAAAAATACATATCTCTAAATACTAGAAACCCATTCAGAATGGTGTCACTTCACACTATGTGACACAGGTGGAAACCAAGGCCCAGTAATGGAACAGTGACTTTATATTCTAGGTTTTCATGGTAATTCTGGAACATTGGTTTATTGAGTAGAATGTTGAGTAAAATATCCTGCATCATTTAAAAGGATATTTTTCTCTATCTCTTGTGTGTGTTTAACTTATAATTTATTTTTTTAGGTAAAATGCAATTATGATGCAACTTCACTGTATTTAATCGAAGACTGATGTCTTTTTTAAAGGTACCAGATAGTCATACTAGAATTTATTTCTTTTCTATGAAGACAGATAGTTATTTTGTTTGTGAACTAAGTGTTCCAGATGATCCTAAAGAGAGAAAAATAAGTTTGAGCGAGGATTAGTCATTTGTGTGTTTAAAAAACCTGGATTAAAACCTTGGCCTACTCACAAATTTGATAGTCTAGATGAAATGGATTGATTCCTTGAGAGACACAATTTGCAAAAGAGGATATAGATAATTTAAATAGGCCTATGTCTATTAAAAAAATTGAATCAATAGTTCATAACATACTAAAACAGAAAGAATGAGGCCCAGGTGAGTTCACCAGTGAATACTACCAAACATTAAAAGAAGAAATTACACCAATTCTCTACAATATTTTTCAGAGGATAAAAGCAGAAGGAATACTTCCTAACTCATTCTATGAGACCAGCATTACCTTAATACCAAAACCAGACAATAAGAATAAAAAACTATAGACCAATATTTCTCATAAGCATAGACGAAAAATCATCAACAAAATATTAGCAGATTGAATCCAACAATGTATAAAAAGAATTATATACTATGACCAAGTGGAATTTATCCCAGGTATGCAAAGCTGGTTCAGCATTCAAAAATCGGTTAATGTTTCCACCACATAACGGACTTAAAAAAAAAAATCACATGATCCTATCAATAGGTGCAGAAAAAGCATTTGGCAAAATCCACTACACATTCATGATAAAAACTCTCAGTAACTAAGAATAGAGGGGAACTTCCTCAACTTGATAAAGAATATCTAAAAATATCTTCAGTTGCCATTATTCTCAATAATGAGAAACTGGAAGCTTTCCCACTAAGATCAGGTACAAGGCAAAGATGTCTCTTCTCATCACTTCTTTTCAACATCATGCGAGAAGTTCTAGTCGATGCAATAAAACAAGAAAAGAAAGGAAAGGGGAGGAAATGAAAGGAAAAGAAAAGGTATATAGAATTGGAAGGAAGAAATAAAACTGTCCTTATTTGTAGATGACATGATTATCTATGTGGAAAATCTGAAAAAATCGACAAAAAAACTCCTGGAACTAATAAGTGATTAGAGCAAGGTTGTAGACTACAAGGACTAATATACAAAAGTGAATCACTTTCCAATATACCAGCAATGAACAAGTGGAATTGGAAATAACAACACAATATCATTTACATTAGCACTCAAAAAAAATGAAATATTATTAAATATAAATCTAACAAAATATGTACAAGATCTTTATGAGGAAAACTACAAAATGGAATGATGAATGAAATCAAGGAAGAACTAAATAAATGTAGAGATATTCCAGGTTTATGGATAGGAAGAATCAATATTTTCAAGATGTTAGTTCCTGCCAAATTGATATATAGATCCAATGCAACCCTAATAAAATCCCAGGAAATTGTTTTGTGGATGTCAACAAACTGCTTCTGAAGTTTATATGGAGAGGTAAAAGACCCAGATTAGCCAACACAATATTGAAGAAGAATAAAGTTGGAGAAATGATATTACCTGACTTTAAGGCTTATTGTAAATCTACAGTAATCAAGACAGTGTGGTATTGATGAAAGAATAGACAAATAGATCAATGGAACAGAATAGAACCCAGAAATAGACCTCCATACATATAGTCCAATCAACTTTGACAAAGGAGCAAGGCAACACAACGGAGCAAAGATAGGCTCTTCCACAAATGGTGCTGGAACAGCTGCACATCTAGATGCAAAAAAATGAATCTAGACAAGCCCTTACACTCGCCACAAAAATTAATTCAAAATGGATCACAGACCTAAATGTAAAACACAAAACTATAAAACTTCTAGAAGGGCCAGCCCCATGGCCTAGTGGTTAAGTTCTGTGTGCTCCGCTTCAGTGGCCCAGGTTTGGTTCCTGGGCATGGACCTAACATCACTCATTGGTGGTCACACTGTGGTGGTGACCCATATACAAAATAGAGGAAGACTGGCACAGATGTTAGCTCAGGGTGAATTTTCCTCAAGCAAAAAGAGGAAGATTGGCAACAGATGTTAGCTCAGGGTGAATCTTCTTCAGCAAAAACAAAACAAAACAAAACAAAAACTCTTAGAAGATAACACAGGAGTAAATCTAGATAGTCTTGGGTAAGGCAATGACTTTTTAGATACAACAACAAAGGTACAATCCATGAAAGAAATAATCAATAATTTGGGCTTCATTAAAATTAAAAACTTCTGCTCTGGGAAAGACAATGAGAAACCACAGACTGGGAGAAAATCTTTGCAAAGGATACATCTGCCAAAGGACTGTTATCCAAAATATACAAAAGAACTCTTAGAACTCAACAGTAAGAAAACAAACAACCCGTTAAAAAATGGGCCAAAGACCTTAACAGTCACCTCACCAAAGAAGACAGATGGCAAATAAGCATATGAAAAGATGTGCCACATCATATGTCATTAGGGAAATGCAAATTAAAATAATAATGAGATGCCACTACACACCTGTTAGAATGGCTATAAACTGGAAAACTAATAACACCAATTGTGTGCGAGGCTGTGGAGCAACAGGAACACTTCATCGCTGCTGGTGGGAATGCAAAATGGTACAGCCACTTTGGAAGACAGTTCAGCAGTTTCTTACAAAACTAAACATGCTCTTACCATATGATCCAGCAATTGTACTGATGGGTATTTAACCAGAGTAGTTGAAAACATATCCACACAAAAACCTGCACACCATGTTTATTGCAGCTTTATCCATAAATGCCCAAACTTAGAAGCAACCAAGATGCCCTTCAGTAGGTGAATGGATAAAGAAACTGTGGTACCTCCAGACAATGGAATATTATTCAGCACTAAAAAGAAATGAGCTATCAAGCAATGAAAATACATGAAGGAACCTTAAATGCATATTACTAAGTGAAACAAGCCATTCTAAAAAGTTTACATACTGTAAGATTTCAACTACATGTTACATTCTGCAAAAGCCAAACTATGGAGACAGTAAAAAACCAGTGGTTTGCAGGGGTTTGGGAGGATTGGGGGGAGGGATTAATAGGCAGAGCACAGAGGATTTTTAGGGCATCAAAATCCTCTCTATGACACCATAGGAATGGATACATATCATTATGTATTCATCAGATACATAATGCAGAACGTACACCACAGAATGTACACCACCAAGAGTGAACCCTAAGGTAAACTATGGACACTGGATGATTATTCTGTGTCAATGTAGGTTATCAACTGTAATAAATGTACTGCTCTGGTGGGGGATGTTGATAATGGGGGAGTCTATGCAAGAGTGAGAGCAAGGGGTGTATGAGAGATTTCTGTACCTTTCCCTCAGTTTTGCTGTGAACTTAAAACTGCTCTAAAAAAGTCTTAATAAAAATAAAAGCAAGAAGTACATGAATGTACAATAAATAAAAGAAAAGGAAAAAACTCTTGCTTTACCATTTTTTACTTGAGTGTCTCAGTAATTAGATAACATTCTAAATTTTTTCTTATTCATCTAAAAAGTAAAGATAAAACAGTATAAGAATCAATTGAAATTATGTATATATAGTACATATATGTTAAAATTTAGTTTTAAAGCATTACAATACCTATTTTCATTTAATAAATATAAATTCAATATGCCAATTTGAATTATTGTATATGTATTAAAGTCTTTAAAAGTTTTCTATAAGTAATTCATTGTAGTATAATAAAAACACACATATATCTATTTTTCACCTGAAAAAAATTATTTGGGTATATGGAATCTCTCTCCATTGTAGATAACATATAATCTCAGGCACACTAACAAACATCAAATCAAAAAATGAAATCAGGAAATCTCATATGTTCTTCATCTTACCAAATTCCTTTTTCCAGGGCGTTTTTATTCTTTTTTTCTTTCATTCTTCCCTTCCACACCTATTTGTTTTGTGCAATATTTTATGAAGCTGAATCCAGAACTGAAGATCTACTTTGTGTTAGTAATTGTTGATTGTTTTAATGGTAGGAAAAACCTATGTATTCCAAAAGCTCCAGATCTGCCCTCCTCGGCAATTGTGGCAGCATCGTTTACCTGATATTTAACCATAAAGGATGGAACACAATTATCCAAGGCTCAGGAGCCCTGCCAGCTTATCAGTCAATCAAGCTCTTGTCAGTTCCCTCCTCGCCACACACTCACATGGGTGCTGTGGAAAAAGAGACAGGTATTGACGACAGTCTCTACTTTCAGTTGCTTTTATCATTTCTGATGTAAAAGGGGTCCTTCCTGACCTTCACTTCCCCCACCTTCTAATACCTGTAAATGCCTTTACTTTCAGCTCTAAATACCTAGAATGGCTGCTATGATCTGGCCAAACTCTGACTCACTAGACTAGTCCCCAGAAGTCAAGTCCGTACCTGAGGTCTTGACCTTTGAGCAGGCAGATCACTCGAGCTGAGCCAACCCGAGTTCCTTTCTCTGGGATATAGAATTGGAAATAGGAAATCCCAGTCTCGGCTGGGGTTAGTCTCTTGAACAGCAGACTTGTAAAACACGTGATGCTCCACGTGGCTCCATATGGACGGAATAGCAGGGAAAGCTGATGAGCAGGGAGTGCAGGGAGAGAAGGAAGCAGGTGCCTAGAGAGAAGCAAAGACAAGAGAAGGGAGGGGTTGCAGGAGGGAAAGAGAGAGAGAGCAAGATTGAGATGCCAAATTCTGGAAGGCTCTCAATTTCCTGTTACATTCCTGCACTGCTTTCCCTTGAGTACCAAAAAAAACACCTATGATGTCCCTAGAACAAATTCTCCTTTGTGGCTTAATCTAGCTTAAGTTTGTTTTTATGATTTGTAACAAAAATGTTCTAATTTATGTGAACAGCTACTTTTGGACTGATAGTTCTTATCAAGTGAGTGATGTATCCAAAATAAAGAAGACACAAATAAATGGTAGAAAGCATGTGACTGCCCATATACCAGCTCTCACCAATATACAGATACGTCTGGGATTAAGAGACGCATTCCACTCCAAAAGCCCTGGGGAGCACTGCACATTCTCTGAGCAACTCCAGGGTAGAGATATCAGAGCCATGAGGTTTCTTAGGGAAATAGATATACCAAATGATTTTTACAAGACTCAAGATTATTGGCCTGTTTATATGCATTTCCCGGACTTTTTTTGGCCCTTCAGGGTATGTCTAATATGATAAATCAAAACAATCCCTTGCTCCATGAACAGAGTGGGGAGAATGTCTTTTATTAAATTCTAATCCTGGGTGAGCTAAGGAAAAACTTCAGATCAAAATTAAAAGCTGAATAGTTTTTGTAAGGGAAACTATATACAATAAAAAGCCTTGTTATTAGCTATTTTATCAATAGGAAATCTCAAAAATGCTGCATTCCTAACATGCCCTATGTATATCTGGTCTCTAATAATCAGAGAGATTGACAGCAGTGTTAAGGTATTTTGAAGGATGACTGACAAAAAGGCAGAGTTAAAATGATGTCTGGTTGCTTAACCTAAGTAGCTAAATCTAGAGGGGAAAATAAATTCCTCTAGGAAATGCCACGCAATTGAAGGCAGAGCGCTTCAAAAGTCCTGAGGAAAGGGCAGGAGTTTTTAATATAGAGGTTGATTAGAAATGTAAGAACACATAAGTGTTTCTCAGAAGGAGAAAGATGAGGAAATTTACAAGGAAATCATTTCTAATCAGGGCAGAGGCCTTGTGAATTCAGTGCTGGCTCACCTGGAAGCCTCAGAGATTCTAGCCATTGGTTTGAAACAGGGGATCAGTTGTCTGGTCTTTATGATGACTTCATCTCAGAAGTGGCATAATCAAGGAAGGAGAGAACAATGTGCCTTCACCAAAGGGTTGATAGAGGAGGAGACTGGATTTCAAACACCAATTATGATTTCAACTTACACTCTGTGAAGGAATCAAGAGCAGTAGGTAAAGAATTAGTATTTTATGAACTTTTAAACCTCTCTGTTAATTTTGTTACTACCTATATTTTTCCCATGTGAAGAACATCAGTGGGTTCTTCAAAGAAAAAGATCTGCAAGGCTGTGTTCAAGTGTAGGTGCTGTGGGTTAATAAAGAAGAACTAGGGAGGCTATATTCCACAATAAGGGAAGTCAGTTGAAAAGTCAAAAGAATATATATAGATGGAAGCAGCTTCAAAGATTGGAGAGGGGAACAGCAGAGTGAATCCTTTCTATTGAAAGATAAGGGTTTGGTGCTTGTATGAATAAAGAAGCAACCATGATTATCAGCAAGACCCATGTGTAGTAAAGGAGACCAGACATTGGCATAAAGGGCCGGTGCTGTTTATCAAGGTTGAGCCGGCTTAGGGCTTTCGAGCAAGTCCATCAATCAAGTCTCCTTCTGGCCACTCTCCAGTTGTGTGACTTTGGTTAAGTTACTTACCTCTTTGTGCTTCAGTTTCCTCACCTATAAAAAGTGAATAAAATAACACCAAATTAATAGGAGTTGACATAGTTTAATGACATAATTGATGAAAACCTTTTAGCATAGAGCCTATTAAATAACAGGAATCAATAAGAAGTATTACTAGAGAAACAGAAGAAAACATAAATATGGAGTTACCTCTGCATTGGGAAACTTGCATGATTCATTCATTTCTTGAATAAATATCTAATGAGTCTTAATTTAGGACTCCACATGATATCGGTCCAAGGAATGTAAAGATTAAAACAAACAAAAGTAGTTCAAAATATTGAAGAACATGTGTAAAAACAGAAAAATGTTATCCTCGGAGAAATGACTGATTCTAGTACTGAGGCAGAAAATACACAAGATGAGCCTGAAGCATCTTGTAGTGCCAGAAAGTAAGAAGGTGTTGGGGCAGAGGGGGATGAAAATGATGAGGGTATGGGGGTAAGTCAAATGGAAGCAGGGACCAAGTAAAAGAGCTCCCAACAGACAAAGCTGTAACAATTTGAGCACCAAAATAACTAAAGTAGTAGTGGATCATAACTCAAAGTATAAAATAAATATCCATGTGAGTCTGGCCCCATGGCTGAGTGGTTAAAGTTCCATGCACTCCATTCCTGGAACTCCGCGGTCCGGGTTTGTAGGTTCGGATCCCTGGCACAGACCTACTCCACTCCTCAGCCATGCTGTGGAGACATCTCACATACAAAATAGAGGAAGACTGCCATGGCTGTTACCTCAGGGCTAATCTTCCTCAAGCAAAAAACAAAAAGAAACAAGAGGAAGATGGCCAAGGGATGTTAGCTCAGGGTGAATCTTCCTCACCAAAAGAATAAATAAATATCCATGAATCTATACTGATATAAATAAATCATTAAATAAATACATAAACAAATACTTTTTTTATGAAGAAAAGACAGATATCCCATGCAGATGAATTCCAAATAATTTATGTAGCTACTCCTTCCCCAAGGAGGTGGAGCATAAGTATTCATTACTTAAGTGTGGCCTGTGCATAGCCACTTTCTTCCAAAAAGTACAGTATAAAAGAAAGAGTAACTTTATAGAGGAAAAAACCTGACAAATACTGCGTCAGCCTGGTGCTCAACGTCAAAACCAAGAACGTCCTGCTGATAGTGTGCCCCCTAGATATGATGCTATGAGAATGATACTTCCCCTCTGCGATCTTCCTCCCCAAACCCGTAACTCCAGTCTAATCATGAGAGAAACATCAGGCAAATCCCAACTGATGGACATTCTACAAAATACCTGACCACACCTCCTCAAAATTTTAAGATCACCATAAACAAGAAATGTCTGAGAAACTTTCATTGCCTAAGAGCCTAAGGAGACGTTAGAACTAAATGTAGTGGGGTACCCTGGGTGGGGATCCAGAAACAAAAAAAGACATTAGGTAAAAATTAAGGAAATTTGAAAAAAGTATGGACTTTGTTTATATGTACTATACTAATGTAAGATGTTAATAATAGGAGGAACTGGGTGTGAGACATATAGGAACTATCCGTACTACCTTCACAATTTTTCTGTAAACCTAGAAATAGTCTAAAATAGAAATTTTATTAAAAAATATTACAAAACAGTGAGATCAGTGTTCCCCCTCCACATTATAAACTTCCTGAGGGCAAGAATGCTCTCATATGTACCCTTCTATCCCCTTATATCAACATCTAGAATAGTCACTAGAACATATTGGTATCTGGACAAGTTGGTTAAACAAATAAATGAATGCAGGAAAATATGTACTAATTATCAAGGTAATACTGGATTTATTTATTTATTTATTTTTCGTGAGGTAGATCCGCCCTGAGCTAACATCCATGCTAATCCTCCTCTTTTTGCTGAGGAAGACCAGCTCTGAGCTAACATCTATTGCCAATCCTCCTCCTTTTTTTTCCCCCAAAGCCCCAGTAGATAGTTGTATGTCATAGTTACATATCCTTCTAGTTGCTGTATGTGGGACGCGGCCTCAGCATGGCCGGAGTAGCGGTGTGTTGGTGTGCGCCGGGGATCTGAACCCCAGGCAGCCAGTAGCAGAGCATGCGCCCTTAACCGCTAAGGCACGGGGGCCGGCCCAATACTGGATTTAAAGTGATAAATTATGACTGGGAGTTTCAGAAAAGTTTTTATAAAATGATAACCAGTAATTTACAAGAGTAATTGTTATATAAGATATATACTCCAGAAAGAGCAGAGTACATGCTAAAACCATGTACATACTTCATCTCTTCCCACTTTAAAGTGGTGTCATGGCATGTTAATAGTTAACTCTCCCTTCTTGTCTCAAACTAATTACCTGCTATTACAATGGTCCAGATATAATGGTCTTCAATTCAATTTGTTTCTTAAATGGACCAATTTCCTTCTTGCTTCAAGATCTCAACCCGTTATATCTCCTACCTCCTTGCTTTCCCCCTCCCATCCTTACCTGATCAATTCTCATTCAATCTTCTAATCTCAAATTAACTGTCAGTTCATTTCCCTGTCTCCTTGGACCAGGCTAGGTTTTTGTTGTTGTTTTTTAAAAACTATTTTATATGTCTCTCTGTTATTATTTTTATTGCTATATCCCTTATCATCATTGCAAATACACACACACACATACACACACACACACACAATGACTGCAAATTCTACAAGAGCAAGGATTGCATTAGTTTTGTTCACCTTCATATCTCCTGCATCTAGCATGATGCCTAGGACGTGGTAGGATATAATATACACTTGTTATATGCATTAATGAATGAAAAAAATGCATTAATTAAATATAAATAGAAAGTTTTAAAAATTTTTGAAAAGTAATGGACAAATGAGTATCAGCTCAACTCCTCTACTCCCCCAAAAGCATCACTTTCCCCATCAATGATGGTTTCCTTAAATCTCTCTCTAGCTATTTAAGATGGCTTCAGATCTTTTGCCTATCACTCTGTTTACTCCAAAATAATGTACTCTGCTATTGCCCCCTCTCTGTATAATAAGCTATCAGTCCTTAAGTTACTTAATATAAGAAAGCTATAAAAGGGCATACATAATAATCCTTTATGTGAACTGGAAATCCACATACGCACAAAAGGAAATAAAAAGGAAATATTCTCTACTGACCTTGCAGCCTACTTTAAATTTATTTCAATTTAAGGGACTCCATGAAACACAAAAGCTATGTTTTTCAGCTCCATGTGGACATACTGCACTACATGAAATATTTGGCTTGGTTCAGAGTCTGAATCCAAAAATATCTCCTTATGTTATGGCTGCTGCTATCTCACAAAATTAGCTGAACTGTGGAAATAAGAATGTTCTCATGTTTCACGCAAGACACGCACACCCATATACATGTATTCATGAGGGAATGAAAGAGGGGAGCAGATACAAACAGATGCTTTTCTAACATGGAACACAAAAGCAAGTCGGATCACAAATATTCTGCTGTCAATCTGCATTAGGACCCAGTCACAGGATCCTATGGAAATTTACCCAGTGCTAGTCAAATTGACTTAACCTTGCAAAACCTGAAAAAAAAAATTCTCCACCAAATATCTAAGTCAGGCTAAAGGGATTAATACGTTTTAGATTTGTTTAACCATTAAAAAATCAAACATTTCACTTTGCAGAGTATCATTAGTTCTATGAGAAAATAGGGTTTGGGAAATTCAATTTTGAGGACATCAAGGGAAGGTATAGAAAAGACCCTATGTAAAATGAAATGGTTTAATTTGATCTTAGCCTGATTCTGTGTAGTCAGAGACCCTCCTCCCAATTAAATCTCACTGCCTCAGTTATGAAGAGGGGCTTGTGCATTCTTAGGAATAATCCTAGAGAACAATAAAAAAAAAAACCCTTAAAATCAGATATGTTTAGTTTATTTAAAACCCAAGGAGCTGCTAGAAAAATGCTGTGGTTTTACCTAGACAAGCAGCTCAGAGGAATGACCAGAGGACGTTTGGGGAACTCTTCCTTTCTCTTATCAGTAAATATCCATCCTACAACTAAGAGAGAAATTAAAACAACAAAATTTCATTCAGGAATTTGAAGTAAATACCTCTATTTGCATGCATAATATATTGGACTAAGTTGGCTATAGATTAGGGAACATGAAGATGTGTAAATACAATGAGCTTACAATTTCATTCTAGTAAAATAATTCTTAAATGTCTAATTCATGCCAATCCATGAAATCCTGGATAAATTCTTATTTATTGCAAAATTTTCCACAATGGATACTTACAGAACTGCCCTCTGAGGGCAGGTTGCTCATCAATTTAAGAGTAACAATACTTCTACCTCTATAGTGTCAACAAGACAAATAAATAGTCACAGAAGTGTTATTCTAGACTGGGTGTCTTCCTGGGACAGGAAAAGAAAAATCATTTACCTATAGGAGACTAAATCTAGTAAGGCAACAACATGCATTCCATCACCAAAATGTAATGTGATGAGTATTTTAACAAAAATATGTAGACTATACTATAGGAATCTGGATGAAAGAGTAATTAATTGTTCACCATCAAGGGTAATTTCAGAGAGCTGTCCCTTAAACTGGGTCATAAAGAGAAGAAAAATAGCTCCTAAAATTAGTGTCGTAAAATACGTAATATTTATTTCCAGAGGATGTTCAGGGATTATTTGGCCCCTCCAAACCATATTCCCCTCCATTCCTGATATACAGGGGAACTTTATTGATTTTTTAAATATTTATTTATCTATGTATTTATTATTAAGATATGATTGGCATACAACATTGTGTAAGTTTAAGGTGTACAAGGTGTTCATCTGATATATTTATATGTTGCAATATGATTATCACCATACAGGGGAACTTTAGCCATGCACCAAAAAAGAGATACCTCAAGAGTCTGAAATCTGTCTTAATCTATTTAGGTTTCACTTGGTTTGTTTGGTCACATTTGTTTTTACCTGAATGCACACAGTCATTTGAAAGTAAACTTATCTCTAAAATAGAATCACGCAAAGACACACAGTCACACAAAGATAATGTGAAAAATGCTCTCACTCATAAAAACACTTGATTTTCAAGAGGCAGTCAACAAAATTTCTGAAAGAACAGATCAAAATACAGATGACTTAATTGGGTCCCTCCAAAAACATGTGACTGAAGTATTTGCATTAACCAATAAATCTGGAGTTAAACATGTTGGTAAAAGTTATCAAAGATTGTGCTTTAATCTCAACTTTATGTTAAGCACCTCAGTTAGCCACATTGTAAAGGAATGAAGCAGACAATCTCAAATTGAATCTCAGATGACTCAAATTAATTCCCATTGACTATTGTTGAAAAGAGTAAAAAGACGCTTTTGTAAATTAAGTGTGAGCAATATTGGATAATAGAGATAGTCTAGGTTGGAGGCTGAGCCAATGCAAATAAAAGAAACAGAAAGAAGACAAAGGGAAAGAAACAGTCGAAGAGCAAAGACGATAAAAGGATAGTAACTATCATTTAACGAGTATTCATTTGATGCCAGATGCCTCTTTACAGCTCTCCCAACAACCACAAAGTAGAAACAGTCGCCATATTGTGGATGAGAAAAGTGAGTTGACCATAGGTTAAGTTAAGTAACTTGTCTCAAGCCCCTGTGCCAATGAGTAGAAGAACTGGGCTTCACAACCGTGTTTCTTACCACTCATCACTACCACATTTAGAGCACAATGTCTGCTGTAGCTGCAGTCACTCAGGGTTTAACTTCTGTGTAAGAAAACTGAGAATTATGAGCAGAATCATAGCAAATTTTAGTTGGTTGATCACAACAAAAAACATATGGAAAACCTTATGATTTGGATGTGTTAAAGACATTCTGAAAAATGCAGCGTCTACAGTGTCCAATTTTTATGGTTAAGGATCTTTTCTCCTGCCTTCATGTCCTAATTTTATAGCTGAATACATACATAGTGACAGAAAAGAGAGGATCAGATATATATATATATATATTCAGTGGTATGACAGGATGCTGTTCCTCATTTCATCTCATATAAAACACACACACACACACACACACTACACTTTTTTATACTAAATTATAAAGAAAGAGAAAAAAGTAGGCTCTAATTCAGGACACCAGCATTAACCTAGAAACTCTTTTCCTTTGTCGTATTGGAAAACTGCACCATACTTAACAAGTTGTGGTTTAACTTCATTACCTTCGGACACTTCATTAGCTTAGAGAAATTTAAGAGGAAATAATCTGTACATACTATGTTATAGTCCTATCGAAAATATCTCAATCTCTTGAGCTGAAAATCTATTCATAAGATTTTACTGCCCTTATATTTAATGAAGAAGAAATCAAATTACTTTTATTTTCTGAGAGGAAAAATCTCAGATGATGTATTTGGAGATCTAATTAAAATGCTTATGTACCTTGCCTAATTAAAACTAGACATTTATTCAAAATAACAGGACATCTAATGCATCTATTTATAAACAACTCATACAAAATGCCTGGAAACCAGGAGAAGCAGAGGAACTGATCTCTGTTCGTGCGTTAACCTTCAAGCCCCTCCACCCACTGCCTTTTCACGGGAAAATCTTGTGTAAAACAAGCCCTGTCCTGATCAAGCTTTTAAAAAGATCTCCAAGGACAGCACACATAAAGAAAAAGCATCTAAAGCTAAGACTTTGATTTTTTTTTTGCCTTTTTGCCCGGAGTGTTGTGACCACAACCCATGCATTAGTCATGCTGGGATTAGAAGATGGCTTTTTTCTAAAGGACTTGAAGGATCTTATGAATGCCAAATGGACCCAAAGAGCCTGCCTAGTCTCTGTTTGCTTAAATGTCTTTAATCATAGAAAGAGCTTCTATCTTAGAAGACAGAAATTATTTGTAAAAACCCTAAACAAATCTTGGATGAGGATCTGGGGCATGCCATAACATTCCCAAACAGTTCAATGAATGGGATAGGATAATGGAATTTTGCCTGGAATATGGAAGAACTCAAACTTGGTTTTAAGACTCTTACAAGTAACTTTCCTAGAGCCTAGATCAAAATCCATTAAGTTGCAATCCGCTGTATTCATTGTCTTCACAAACTATCAGATATGATTCATGTTTATCCCCTCAGTTTTTGAATATTAGGACCTACAATTTCAGAGTTGATCAAAAAAGAGAGAAAGCATTGTGTTTAACTGAAATCATTTTCTATGCCCCCCCGTGGAAATTATAGATATCTGTAGACATTTTGTAAGAAAAGTGCTTTTTCTACAAGGTAATAGGAAAAGGTTTAGAATGAAGAAGTAATTTTGTGAATTCGTTCTTTCTAAAACAGGCTAACTTTCCAAACTTGTTCACGTTGAATATTTGAAGCCCATTCATTTGGAGGAAGGTAACGTCAGAGAATAGACTGTTAAGAAAATATTTCCAATAACGCTTTCTGTAAATTAGTTAAAAGGCTGTCTTCCTTCCTCCCTCCTTTCCTCCTTCTTTCCCTCCCTCTCTGCCTCCCTTCCTTTCTTCTTTCTTTCCTTGTCACACGTTATTGGGCATCACCTATGTGCCAGGAACTGGGTTGGTTTCTGGTGATATGCTGAATAATGTAGACATGCTGCTGTCCTCTGGGAACTTAGAGTCTAGCTGAAGAGTCTATCCATTTTGTTTATCCTAATGGCCGATTGAATCCGTCTTGGAGACTACAAAAACAAAAATCACACCTTCTCTCTTCAAGTTAGTGAACTTTTTCAGTAGTAAGTTAATATCATCCACTATCAACTTCAACTCCGTTTATAAATCATGAAATCAGTTCTACTTCACCTCAAAGACTGGTTATCCACCAATAGTTTAATCTCAGGTTTTCCCCTAGGTTTTCTTTAGGATTCAGAAAAAGATAAAAGTATAACAACCTCTGAAAGAGCATAATTAGCTTAACCTTGCTTCTGATTTGCTTATGTTTAAGTGAGGTCCTTATAATTCCAAAGGTGACCATCTGACACACATCTCTAAGATCTGAATACTCATATTGATTGACTTGGGTTTATTTTTTGCAAATTCTATATCTTGAATTTTCATTAATCTCAGCTTTGAAGTTTGAGCTATATCAATTATAAACAAAAAGATGTAGAAGTTATAATTCACAGAAATTCAGTAGTCTTATGTAGGCCGAAAAGTGTGTTCACAGAATCTCCAGAATTATTTAAGGTTCCTTGCAAAGATGCAGTTCCACAAAGTTGTGTACTCTATTCACCTGGGACAACCTCTGAAGTCAGCTTCTCCCTGGCTTCTGAAGTGCCACTAGATTATTCAAGATAGTGAGATGCCTCTGATTTACAGGAAACATTTTTGGAAGGAGATACTCATCCAGAGCATTAGAAAGTCTGTCTCCAGCTTCTGAGAGGCTGTGTACAAATAGTCAACTATCCTTCCGTGTCTGAAGGGCTGGAGTAAATGTGACTTCACTTGTCAATGAGGTGGTTGAAATAGTGGTGAAGGGCACAGCGAAGGACTGTGCAGGACTCTAGAGGCTGATGGCTTGGGTTTGAATTTGTGATTCACTGTTGGGTGACCTTGGGAAACTTGCTGAAACTTTCTGTGTTTAAGTTTCCTCACTTGAAAAGTGATGATAACCTTTTCATAATGTTGTTCTGAAGGTTAAATAAAATCACAGTAATAAAGCTCTTGGAATAGTGCCAGACATACAGTAAGTCATAGATATGTATATATTCTGTATGTATGTATACACTAAACTACTTCATACTAATTTGAAAATTATCTGTCATTGAATTGAGCAGAGAAACTCAGGAATAATCAAATAATCACATATCTAAACCTCATCTTTCTCTTATTACAGACAGACATACCTACTGAATGAATGGGTACATCAAGAAAACACGCTGAAGAAGAAAGTTTAGCACTAAGGTCAAATAGCCGAGAACAACAGAGAAGCCATATGTGAATTACAGTGGAAGAGTCCTTTAAAACTCTCCTTTGCAGATTATTTATTGTACTGGCAGTAAGCGACAGTGCTCACCATGAATCCCTCCCCGAAAAAAACATGTTGAGGGTAATGATTGCTAATGTTTTTTCCAAAAGCAGATTAGAAGCATTATTCTATCTCTTAGTTATCCTAGTTAGCTCTACCGGAGGAAATATTCTTACTGACCACTCTTAAGACACAGGAGCTGCTAGGCAGAATTTACACAAAATTTCAAGGAGGAACCGGCTAGTCATTTTGTTACCAAACCAGGTTTTATTTTTGCCTGTCACCTGAAAGCCAAACACTGAGATGACCAGATTGCAGCAGAGAGAGAGAGTTTAATCACAAAGCAGTCAAGTGAGGAAATGGGAGAATGAGTCTCGGATTCACCTCCCAAAAATGGGGACTCAGGGGTATTTATGGGGTAGGGGCAAGGTGGTCTGAAATGTGGAGATAGATGATTGGAGGTGAGGAGAAGTGAGGTAAGTGATGGTCTGCTCAAGCGTACTCAGACTTCATGCCTTTTCCTAGGACGCATGTTCACAAAATGATGGCGTTAGCATGATCTTAGAGTTTTTAGCCTCTTGATGTCAAAAAGTCACTTATCAGACATCTATTGGACATCTGCGTGGGCCCAGTTGTTGGGTTGGTGGTCTGAACCCACCTGAAGTGGACAAGGGGTTCTAATTCCTGAAAAATGGCTCAAACACCTATTACCATGGTGACCTAGGCGCCAGGGAGATGTTTTATCTATAGGAACCTAGTGGGAGTCAGATAACATTGCCTAAACAGCACAGTTAACAATGGGCAGGTGAACAACTGAAAGCTATAATCAGTAATTGCAAAAAGAAAAAAAAAAACTTTAGTTACTAGCTACTTAATCATCAATGGCTGTTTGCCAGTTTCAATTTTTGTGTAGAAGGAGCCACCTGTTCTTCCACCCCAGCTTAGAGATATAAGTGAAATTACCTCTTAACCTAAATAAATTCACTAAAAGATGTAAGAGAAGAGCAGATTCAAAAAGAATAGAGCTATGTGATCTTTTTACATATTTGTAAGCAGTGTTGACTTACAATAACTTGCTAAGATATCAAATTATTTTCACGCAATAGCATGGTTTGCTAGAATGTATTCATGGATTTCATTACTAGATATTCACATCTATATTGTCTTTTTTTTTTTTTTAAATATAGTGGGTAAGTAACTAAGATGATCAAGAGTGAACAAAATATCCTCTGACTGAAAATCTCATTATGTTTGTTGCCTAAACAATATGGTTGGCTGCTACTCTTTGATTTGTCTGTATTTACTGCACATGGATTCCTCTATCACTTTACAACTTTTAGTGCCTTCATCAAATAAGAAAAGACAGCAAAATGTGAAAGAAAATATCAGGTCCAGTATCTTGGTGTTCTCACTGACTCAAAGGAGTTGAGTGCAAAAGGAAGAAAATGGCTTTTTAAACAGGTAGTAAACGGTTCTGAATGTCCCTGGTTTATTGTGTTTAATAAGTGGCATTTAAATTGTTGGACCTATCATCTCTATTGCATTTTATCCTGGTGAAAAATGTTTAAAATATCAGGAAAATGTTACCTGCACAAAATTAAGACCAATACAGATAGATTTTTAAATTCAAGCATCATTTGTAGCAATTGATTCATTTTAACCTCAATGGCAGTATGTAATTTCCTGTTAAAAGAAAATACTTTTTCAAAACTATTGTAGAAATGCAATATTAATTATTCTGGAGTATAAATTTTCATGCAAATTCACAATCTCTCAAATATTTTGCTTTTTCTCAATTATTAAAGTGACTAGAACATTCAAGACGAAGTTAAAAGCATATACTAATGAAAAGTGATTGTGTTTTTTTTTTATCCTGTCTCATCAAGGAAAGGAGAAAGGAAGGAATAGAGAGAGAGAAGGAAGAAGGAAGGAAGGAAGGGAGAGAGAGAGAGGATGGAGAAAAGGAGAAAAGAAGGAAGGCAGGAAAGTGAAAAAAAAAGGGTGTAGAGGGCTCAGGGTGAGTGGGGAGATCCAGAGAAGAAGGAAAGAGAGAGAGAGATTTCATTCTAACAATTGCTTTAATGTGTGTATATAAAATTGATTTGGGTTCAGGGCATTAATAACATTCCGCATTCTTTTTGCTCTTAAATGGCATAGTGGATTAGGAAATATTTATCTTCATGTTTATACACTAAAATTCTGCCTTAATGTGTACTTGTATTTCTCAACACTTAACACTTTGGCCTGAAATTTGGCCAAACTAAAGAGCAAATGTACCTCTAGAGCAGTGGTTTTCAACCAGAGGCCATTTGGGCCCTCCCTACTCTGGTGGGTGGAGGACATTCAGCAATGTCTGGGGACATTTTTTTATTGTAATGACTGAGGAGGGGGTGCTACTGGCATCTAGTGGGTAAAAACCAAGGATGCTCCTATACACCCTACAAAGCCCAGGACAGCCACTCACAACATAGATTTATCCGGGCCAAAATTTTAGTAGTGTCCCTTTTGAGAAATCATGCTCTAGAAAGAAACTCTTGTCCTGTCCTCACAATGTGTGCCAAGTTAGTTAAGGAAAATGCTCTGCACAAGGCACAATTATTGAAGCAGATTTGAAAGTCTACCTTGGAAGATGATGAGTGATGGTGGTTAAGCACATAGAAGTATGGAGCTTAAAGTCATTCTGATATGGTTTGGGATTCCAAGATCTTTCAGTTAATAGCTTAACAATCTATTTAATTCAACTGAGATTCAATTTCGCCATCTGAAAATGGAGAAAACAAAAGCTAATTCATATATTTATTTAGGCATAATAATGAATGGCATTTAACTCAGAGCCTGGACATGAGTAGTTGATAATTAATTGTGGCTTTTATCATTGTGGCTGTTATTGTTATCATTCTGAAAGCATAAAATTAAACTCACATTAAGACACTTTTAGGTCTTGCACCAATTTCCCTCCTATCCCTACAAGTTAACTAAAATTAACATCACTTATATTACAGCTTATGAAAAGGAAGTCTAAGGAAATTTTTCGTCATAAGCACAGGACCTGCCATCATCTCACTCCTTTCTAGTTCTTCACATATTTACAGACTACTACCATTTCCCCAAGACCTGTTCTTATTTCTTACAAACTCCTTAGTCATTTCCTAGGTTAAAAAATATATATATTACAAGGGCTGGTCCTTTGGTGTAGTAGTTAAGTTTGGTGCTTTCCACTTTGGCAACCCAGATTCACGAGTTTGGATCCCAGGTGTGGACCTACACCACACGTCAGCCATGCTGTGGCAGCAACCCACATACAAAATAGAGGAAGATTGGTACAGATGTTAGCTTAAGGCGAATCTTCCTCAGCAAAAAATATATACATATTACAGTTAAGCATGCAGGTGACTATCTTCAGTTGAACCCTTAACAACAATATTAACACCACTCTTTATATGTAGAAATTAAGATGCTGCATAAAAACAGTAAAAAGAGCAGGCAAAGGATGTGTGTGTTTGTCTTGTGTTAATTTATTATTATATATAAAACTCAGAACATATTATTCAGTAGTAATTCTAAGGAAGCTTAAAACAAAGAACATTTTGGTATATATTAATTTACATTATCCTCAAAGCAACACTAAGGATGGATGTTATTTCTTGCATATTACAGATTCCAAAACACATACTCAAAGTTATGCTAAAGTATATCATAAATAGTGAAACTAATCTCTAAAAAAGTTATGACCAACTTTTTTTGGCTCTTTGTATTGCTATAAATCATGGTACGTTTTCAACAACAATGAATAAAGATACCTATTAATCAGCAGTCACTCAAAATTAGTGCATTACTGAATGTTGAGACTGTTGAAATATGCTGAATGACTTAGCAGAAAATGTGTTCAATTACTTCCAAGAATATTATTCCATAACTACATGTAATGTCACTCTTGAAATCCTTTAGTACTGGAACATAATTTTCCTCATTAAAAACAGACCTCAAAAGCAAAGACAAATTATTATGGTAGGTATTTTACCAATCTTGAGAGTCTTGAAATTTCATCAGTCTTGGGAGTCTTGAGTGTCACTATTCTCTCATTAACAATTGTGTAACAAGAGATCTGGGAAAGACACTGATAGATTCTTTATCCTTATCTCCATTTCCATCTCCTTCTCCATCTCTATCTCCATCTCCATCTCTATCTATCTCCATCTCTATCTCTATCTATCTCTATCTCCATCTCCATCTCCATCTCCTTCTCCATCTCCATCTCCATCTCTATCTATCTCCATCTCTATCTCTATCTCTATCTCTATCTCTATCTCTATCTCTATCTCTATCTCTAATCTATATAACAAGATCTATGGTATGGGGATGTAAACAAATGCAAGAAGCAAATATTCCACCAAGGAAGTGATCCCTGTGGTCAAATAATCCCCTGTGGGTTTTACTGATTAAAAAAACAAAACAAAACAAACAAAAAAAACAACTCCTTTGCATTCAGGAAAGAAAAGGACAAATATCTGTTTCTCATCCATCAAACAATTTATTCTCTGCTGTAAAGAAGAGTGGGGATGTGAGGCAAGAAACCAGGATTACTTTGTGAAACTCTCTCCTATAAGAAATAAGAACTGAAGAAAGGTTATATATCTCAAAAATTAGAGTTTCAAGGAATAGAGAGATGGTTTTGAGCTGGAATAATCAAAGTGGTAGGAAATGTCAGGTTCATCTAGGTCTTGTACCACGGACAGGATTTGGACAGGGTTTGGGGGAGCACATGTTTGGGGATGGGCTAAAAATGCCCTACAAACTGAAATATACAAAGCAAGTTCAGAAACAACGAATATGCCTAACGAGGGCACAGAGTGGCCATGAAGAGATTGGGGCAGATATAACTGGAGAGATAGGAAGATAAACAGTATGAATAGAAAGTATGAAATATGCATCTGTTTTCATATATTTGATTTTTTTTCTTCAATCAATATCATTAAGCACATATTGCAGGTATTGGGATTAAAATATTCAATAAAAGACAGGCAGTAGGTAAATTATTATAGGGATCTTTGGAAACAGCTCTGGGGCTCTAAGCTGCAGACACTATGGAATAATCTTCAGGGCCCTACAATCAGAATCAATAAGCTCAAACCAGTTTCTGTCATTGGGTCCTCCTCTGAACTAGAGAGCGTAAAACTGGCCCAACTTGAGTCATGTTGGCCCAACTACCCATCATGTGCCCAGGCAAAAATGGAGACCCTTACCTGCGGACAACAGGCAAAGGAAAATTGGGGTGATTTTACCAAAAGAAGGTAGAAAGAATGCTTGGTTGATGAAAAGAGCAGATATCTGCCATTAGGGATGTATCAAAACGGTGTGGAAGAAGGATTAGATTGTATACAGTGAGGATGTAAAAAACGGGGCTAAGAGGTAGGGCTCTTACAAGACTGCTGTATTATTGGATGTAAGGACTCCTGCCCTTCCTCCTCATTGTGCTCTGGGATTACTGAGCACTTGCAGGGACAACCTCTGATTTCTCTGTTTTCTTACCTTTAACCTTTATCATTGCAGTTCCTTGTGCCTGAAATGTTTATCTTCCTCTTATTGTCTAACTCCTCTTAATCTTTCCATGTTAACTTTTAATGAACCTTCTTTATTAGCATCCCCAGCTGCCCCAGCCAGATTGGGTTTTTTATGTCCTAAGAATTTTATATATATATTTCTCTACCATGGTGTTCATAATTGCATTTAGTATTACCAATATTCCAACTAACGTACTTCTTGAATTCCTGGAACCTGTCTTATTCAACTTGTATCTTCAGCATCAAGCACAGTTGCAAATATTTGTTGAAAAAAAATGTATATATTATACATGATATGATGCCTGTAACCTCCTTCTGTCACTAAAAGAAACAGATTTAGGAATTTCCTTGTGCTTAGGTTATCACATTTTGTTTCATCTCACACTAGACTCAACAGTATGCAGCAGGATGATCTTTTTACCACTATCCCCATTACACTCACTCCCTACCCTTTCACTCTCCACCCTCAAAACACCTGCATGCCCACTCCTTCTCTATCATTTCCCCATCCTGAACCTTTCTCGAGTCTCTAAATCTTCATCCCAAACCCCTGGCCCTTATACACAGTTATCTTTGCCTGAAAACCTCTTCATCCCTCATTACCATCTATCCCTCTTCATTCCTCATCTTGGATGCCTCTTCGAATGGCTATTCCTACTGCAAAAGTCTAAGATAGATGCCCTACAAGTTATCCTAAACAACTTTTATTTTCTCATCATTGAACATACCAAGTACCAAGTGCTGTGTGGTTCTTGTCAATTTCAATATTTTTTCCTCTTGGTACCTCCTACCTGTGTTCCAACTCCATAAGAAAGGGACCATGCATATGTTGTTCACCATTATACCCCAAATATTCAGCATTGTGTTTGATATACCTCATACATTTTTGTTAATAAATTACATCCACATTTCTGAAGGAAATGCACAATGTTATACAGTTCAGGGGAAAAAAGATATATGAGCACTTTTTCTGCAAAGGTAAGAAACATTTTCAGAAATTTTTTTCTGAATTAAATTACCCTTATGAATATGAAAATGAAGAGAAACACCTTTGAAAGCCAGAATGGCAATGACCATTTTAATAGCCAACTTCTCCAGAAGGTCGTTTCCTTGTGCAACTGGAGAAGACTGAGAAGTGGCATCACGTCGTTGAGATGTTATTGAAATATGCTTTCTGATTTGAATCTTAGCCTAGAAATTATGCTGTGCCTCATACAGTTATAACTGAGACTTACATAGTGGTTAAAATTCAATCAAATTACAAGCTAAAGAATAAATTTGGAACTAGTGGGAACATCTAGACATTCCTAGATAGAAGTTTACTGTGGTGTGACAATGGTGGAAATAAATACGTTCCACTTGATTCCTGGTTATTTTAAATCTGTGTGGAAGAAGTGATACCTCTGGGAATTCTTTGCCGTGGTGCTGTGGGAGAGCAAGTAGTGCAAAGATTAAGGCCTTTTTCTCATGCGTCCGATGGAAACAAGCACTGCAAATGCCATTTCCAAATTAACTTCTGGTGATTTAGCTCCAATCCACTATCCTGAGTAATCTTTTCATATTTCTAACTCAGGTTGAAATTAAACCTGAGTATATCCTTCTGTTTGCATATCTTCCTGCCCTTCCTGAAGAGGTAAAGTGTAAAGTGGTGCCTTCATCTCCATTGAAACATCAAAGTAATGAATGATTCTTTGTCAGTGTTCGGTCTGATTACAATAGAGTGAAGATTATTTTTCCACCTGTGACACGGTCATCATAATCGTCTGACTTACATTTATATTCAAGTGGGAGTGTTTCTCTGATGTCTTAGAGCCTTTAAACCTGAGGATAACAAAATGCTGGCTGTGAAGCACATATAAATCCTAAGCAGAGAGAAAATCAAATCACCTGTTATACTATTTGTTTTCATCTAATAAAAGATGGAGAAAAATAGAAAAAAAAAATGAGCCTGGAGTATGCCGGGCAATTTAAGGAAAGAAGTCAAGAGGCAATATACTAAACATCTCTCTATGCATCTCAGTAATTGACATAACAGGAACATAGCTTAAGTATTACAAAAAAGCTCACTAAAAGATGAGTTTCTTTGGGTAAGATCTATATTGCTCATCCTGTTCACCCTGTCTTTGCCAATAACATCTATAGACTTGAAGCAAGTTTTCCAATATGGTAGCCTTCTCAATTGCCTTTTCTATTTCTTAAACCACCTATGGACTGACAGTACTCGTCCCTTATCACTAAGAATTTATCTTTTCTTCAATTATGTTCCCAGATATTTTAGTCAATGAGAATGTCAATTGTTTCTTAGACTAGGCATAGATTTCTTATAGTTGCTATTCTTTTTTTTTTTAATAATTTTATTTATTTATTTTTTCCCCCAAAGCCCCAGCAGATAGTTGCATGTCATAGCTGCACATCCTTCTAGTTGCTGTATGTGGGACTCGGCCTCAGCATGGCCCGAGAAGCGGTGGCTTGGTGTGTGCCCAAGACCTGAACCCTGGCTTCCAGCAGCGGAGCGCACTCACTTAACCCCCAAGCCACAGGGCCGGCCTTATAGTTGCTTTTCTGATAGCTTCGTTTCTGGAGGTTTAACAAAGTCAATTGGCCCTGACTACTATACAGTCAAAATCTACAATAATTCCCAGATTGAAGCTTCAGAGATAGTCATATTGGAGAATTCATATAGAAATAATCCAGTTTACATGCCAAAGCACCTATCTATATTTTCTTTGTTGATCAAATCCTAGAAAATAGATTCATTGTAGTTGCTGATTTTTTTCTGCATGGTTATATGTTACTTTCCTCAAAATATAAACTTCACATTTCATTTACAGGCTTACAATGTTTATATTTAAGCTTTATATAAAGATTTTTTCCTTTGCATAAGTTTGGTAAAACAATCTCTGAAATTATTTAGCATATTTTAGTCACTTTGCTGGGATAGGAAATAGCTAGTGTCAAATGTCACACTAGACTGATAATCTAAGATATTTTTTTTAATGCAATTTCCTTTTGGGACATTACCAGAAGAAAAGTGTCCAATATTTTAAAATTAAATTGTTTCTTTTATTACTCTTAAATTTATTCACTCAATTGCCTTTAATTTTAGAATACTTCAAAACGTTCACTTTTTTATATTGTTAATGTAAAACAGATTCTTGTATAAAATTTATAAAACATAAAAAAAGAACAAAAAAAGCCACACCCTTCGAAGAATGCCATTACATGAATCACAGTATTTCTTCTTTTTATTTTGTGTGTATCATGCTCTAAATCTGAAACATCATATTATTTTTTGCTTAATATAATGAACCTTTATCCATGACATTTAAATTAAAGTATGTTTTAAGCTTTTGATCCAATGGAAAAAAGCAAATCTCCCACCTCTAAACCAAACTGGGAACTTCCAGAATCGGATACTCTTTTTCATTTTTAATGAAGTGGACAATGATTCTTGCACTGAGAAGATTATGAGTTCTCTTCCAGTTGCGTAAGGACTTTATGCATATCGACTTGCGTTCCTTACAGAGTCTATCTTTTGTGATCTAGAGATGAGGTTTTTACAGAGCTGGTCAATGGGAAAGAATGACCCTGATAACTAGGGTAACTACATAATCTAACATTTGAGGGTGATTGTTAGTGACTTTGCTGGACAAAGCCGTTAACCAGCACTGTCCTGGTCAAACAGGGACATACTTAAGGTATGAGAAGAGGAATTTTAGTGATAGATTCTAAAATTAGTATCAGTTGAAGTAGTTTTTGGTATATACCAGAGTCAGCACACTATACATCATTGGTCAAATCCAGCCCACTGTCTGCTTTTGTATGACTCTTCAGCTAAGAATAGAATTTATGCATTTAAATGATTGAAAAAAAATCTGGAAATTTGTTTTCTCCCTTGTCATATAAATAACTACACAATATCCTTGATTTTGCTTCTTGAATTGCAAAGCCTAAAATATTTTCTATCTAGCCCTTTATAGAAAAGCTTGTCAACCTCTGTGTATCCTGATATCCTCTAGTCCAATCATTCACATTGTTTAACACTTTACTTCTTATCCAATTCTCTGATTTGGTTTTTGTCACAACTGAGTAAAATATAGACCCCTGTAAAGGAAAAAAAAAAGCCCTTTGGACTCCAGAGAATATAATTGTTCACACAATAGATGGATAAACATTAAATTATAAAGTGAGCATTTCATTCTATTAAATTCAGCTTCAACTGAGAATTATCACTGAAAACTATTTATGCTGAAGGATTACTTTGATCTGATCATATTAATCATATTAATAAACCTTAAAACTTTTAAAATTCTTCTAGAATACCTAGATCTCCAAATTTCTACAGTCTCTCAGTGGACCACAGTCTCCACTCTAAGAAGTATTATTCTAGTATATTCCAGCTGTACTGCGGGGTCTGGAAAAACTTTCAAATAATAGTTTCTCTCTTAAAGGTAGGTGCCAAAAGGCAGGTAAATGACCTAGCCATCGACTTACTTTATTTTGTTACATTTTTCCAATATTTTTTGCCCTCACTTCCTTTGCATAGATGTTTTATAAAATGGTTTAAATACATGGCCATATTTTTATTACAATCCATAAAGCTACAATAAAAATGTTTCATGTAATATTGTATAAAACACACTTAGAAAAAAACTGACATTATCCTATCAAGTTACTACTAACTTTACTAAGTCTGGGATATCATAATGTACTTTCAATTAAATTACCAAAATAAAACATCTTTTTTTAATCTCTTTCTTAAGATTGCTTATTCAGGTGTTTCTTTAGTGGGCTATTTTTTAAAATTAGGCACATTGACATTTTTATTTCTCAAAGCCCATTCTAATCTCTAAGATTATATCTGACATTTCTCTGTTGACCTCATGTTTCTTTCTTAAGACCTCTCTGGTAATGGATCATTTGAATCATAACTTTTAACGGAAAACGATAAAAGTGAACATCACAAATAAACTATAATTTTTGTTTTGCATCATCTGAGAGTGTTGGGGGCAAATTTTACACTTACAAACGGTTAAGCATCTTCTACATTTTCCACAGGAGGTTCAATAAATAGACAAAATCATTTCTGTGTGGGTCACACATATTAAATTAAACCAATGAATAAAATTTACATTTAACAGCAGCACAACAGGAAAAAATAAAACTAGGGTTAAAGAAGAACATAAATTTTTAGCTTTCTGCATTTTACATTCACATCCTTTTCTCACTCCCTGCAGCTTAGAAAATTTATATTATGTTGGTTAATCACCTTCCTCCATTCAGTTTATAAACAACTATTAGAGTAGGGATACAGATAAGAAAAAATAAACAAATGTAAGTTCAGTTCCTATTCACTCGGCCTCCTAAGAGCTCAAGTAGTGATGCTGTAAATTTCCATTATAGTAAAGCTGATTGGGTTGCAAATCCTCTAGTCCTTGGTTAGCTACCTAACATCCCACCACCTCCAGAGAAAACTACTTTTGAAAGAGGGAAAACACAGAGCAAATAACTTCTCGAAGTATGGCACAGGGCTTTGAGATGGGGACATAAAAAAGGTAAATATAAAAAAAGAAAAGGGACAAGACAAAAATTCAATAAAGGGATTTTTTTGTGAAATCAGCTGGTTGAAACCAAAGTAGATTTGGGAATTCTACAATTATCTGATCAATTTTGATAGTGCTATCGGTTGTAATCATTCAAGTTTCCAAACCCAGACTGACTATCCAGCCAAGGACTATCCTCACCAAAATCTTATTGCCTCATAGATTAGGCCAGGGGGATTCAGCAGGAAGAAATTAGGCTATGATGTTTTCAAGATTTGTAATTTGCTCTCAGAAATCTCATACAAATTACAATCCCTGCCAGGGTATGTGGTGTGATGTCAAGTGAAGATAATTACCTGCCAATCTGCATAATTAGTGCCTCCCTCCCAAATTCCCACTTGACCAAATGCCTGTTTTATTCAGGTGAACTGGGAGAGTT
The DNA here is from genome assembly GCF_057802395.1 of Ceratotherium simum simum. Lineage (NCBI taxonomy): Eukaryota > Metazoa > Chordata > Mammalia > Perissodactyla > Rhinocerotidae > Ceratotherium > Ceratotherium simum. Next base: position 25,609,451 of record NC_141907.1, on the reverse strand, counting down.
CCTTTGCCTTGTCACTCTGCTAAATCACGAAAAATGTTTTGAAAATGTTAATATTGGCAGAACTTTGTGTTCAAGTTTTTAGTCAATCTGAAAATAATTTAATAAAAGTAAAATCTTTAAAAACTCATCTAATAGTTTCTTCAGCTTATATTGCCAGTACTGTGGGAATTTTGTGATAAATCTCATGAACCATTTGTAAACCACAATGTGTGCCATAAATGTAAGATACTGTTGTGCTAAGTCAAGCTTCTAAGAAACCAGATGGAACTCTTCCAACAAATCAGAGATGGTAGAATAATAAAACTTAAGCCTTGGAAGCAATACAGGCAATTTTTGTTGGCCCACTTCATATCTATCTTCTTTCTAAAGTGTATCACTGTATTTTTTATATGTTTGATAATTTTAAAAATATTTTGGGGCTGGCCCGGTGGTGTAGTGGTTAAGTTGGTGTGCTCCACTTTGGTGGCCTAGGGTTTGCAGGTTCGGATCCCAGGTGTGGACCTCCACATCGCTTATCAAGCCATGCTGTGGCAGGCATCCCACATATAAAGTAGAGGAAGATGGGCACAGATGTTAGCCCAGGGCCAATCTTCCTCAGCACAAAGAGGAGGATTTGTGACAGATGTTAGCTCAAGGCTAATCTTCCTCACAAAAAATTAAAAATTAAAAAATTTAAAAAAATATTTTAACCTAAGAATGCAATTTCAGGGTAAAGAGAAATAGATGTTTGTCAAATCTAAATTGAGAATTTGAAAGGAGAATACATGGTGATTTCATTTTATGTACTGTTCCATTGATTTATGTACTGATATTTGATTCCCATTATTAGAAAAGCAGAAAGTCAAATGGATGCACATATCATTGGTTCACCTCATTACAACTTGTGGCAGACTTTCTCATCATGCTTCACTCTTAATTCCTTCTTTAGAGAAGGAAGGCTGCCAGCCAAAATCAATTTACAAAGATATCTTTGATTTAAGAGAGAATATGTCATTCTATATAAAGTATTTTGTATTTTCATCCAAGAGAGGGAAAAAATGGTAGAGAAACTTCAAAGCAAGGATCTTCAGAATGTCTATTTTTCTACATAGCTAGGTTTTAGTAGTACCGTTGTGAAACGGGACAAAAATTCCATGCAATCTATTAGTATATATAGAAAGTGTTTTCTTTATCTCTTAAGTCTCTGAGTTGGATTAGAGAAGAGAAGTTGCTTGTTTGAACAGATACAAATTTAATAAATAAAGAAGATAAACATTACAGTTAGAGGTATAATCTGATAACAAAGAGTAAATGGAATAGTTTTAAAAAATGATAGTAAATCTTTTAAAAAATATAAAAAGTAGAGAAAGCTCAACTAAAGAAGAAATGAGTAAGGTAAAAATTCTATTTTTTGCTTCAAGTTTTTTCTCTGTATCTCACATAGTATGAAGTTTCATTTTAGTCTCTAACTTTTTTGTATTCAGCATTAATTCATATTAAAAACAAATATTTCCTTTTCAAAGATACATTTTGACTTAGAAATAATTTTATCTCAAAAGTGAAATTTCTCCAAATAACATGAGAAAATCAATCTTTACATTAATGATGAGAAGTTCTTCTACTATACACTTAAGATTTAAAAGCCAGCTAGTGGGGCTGGCCCTGTGGCTTAGCAGTTAAGTGCGCACGCTCCACCACTGGTGGCCTGGGTTCAGATCCCAGGCGGGCACCAACGCATTGCTTGTCCAGCCATACTGAGGCAGAGTCCCACATACAGCAACTAGCAGGATGTGCAACTATGACATACAACTATCTACTGGGGCTTTGGGGAGACAAAGGGGAAAAAAAAGAAGGATTGGCAATAGATGTTAGCTCAGGGCCAGTCTTCCTCAGCAAAAAGAGGAGGATTTGCATAGATGTTAGCTCAGGGCTGATCTTCCTCAAAAAAATAAATAAGTAAATAAATAAAAGCCAGCTAGGTAACTGTCTCAGGAATTATTTTGATGAAATGGAGAATCCAAGTTCTATTCCATTATAAGGCAAAGTAATATGACAGTTATGCATGGTGCCTTCTAAATCAACAATTACGGCAGCATTATCTTCCTTACCCCATCTTAATTTAGCAGAAATCAAACCATTTTAAATCAAATTGGTACATACATCCATTCACTTCTCGTCCAATCAAAACTGAATTACCTGTCAACAGAGAAGTACACTTACAAGTGTGAAACCATTTGACCATGTTATATTTTAATTTGCAGAGACAAAAATGACAAGCAATTTATTTACATAAAACTGTACAAAAGCAAATTAAATTATGTAAAGTATTTCATAAATAGTTGGACGAGTGTTTAATACATTTCGCCATGTTTAGCATAGTTGCGTGCATAGTGACTCATAATAAACGATGATAAATTGTTCTCTGCTTCACTATCAACATCCAAGTAGCAGAACAATAGTCAATGATTAACATTACAAACAGATCGTACCACACTGTATGCAAGTGCTTTAAAATGTAGGAAAAGTCATCTGAAAGTAAACCCTAGGTAGCTGAAAAAATGATGCCTTTCTCCAGATGTTATATATACCTCTGCCTGGGTCACAACTAACAAGCTTTACAACATTCATGATCATCATTGCTCTTTTTTTTTCCTTAAGGAAACATTTGTATATTTATCACTGATAAAATAAGCATCTAAAACTACTTAGGTCTTCAGATTTCTCATGCACGTTTTACGATGGCTCTTTGATTCTTGGCAGTTGCTTCTGATCTGTGTGTTTTATTTTATTTTCCTATAAGACAGCTTCCTAGGGTAGCCTTTCAGCCAGACATCTTCAGTACCATCTTAGTTTCTCTTTCCATAAAAATAATGCCTCCCTTGTTTTCTGAAACTCAGGCAGCAGGCCAGTCAGAAACCATACAGAAATGATATCTGGAGGTTCAGAATGAGCATTAGATTTTAGACTGAAGCTACAGACATTTTAATACACATAAATTTATATACTTACTCATTAATTTATAAATGTGTCCTAATGTATAATGCATGCAAAGTTCACTTGAGATTCTTGTGTACAGAAAACAAGTATGGTTTATATACTGTACAACCAAAATGAAACAGCAGCCAAAAGAAAAATAATAGAAAAGAAGTAAAGAATAGAAATTCTAAATCAATGTTTTACCTTGCAAAATGGACTGAACTCACCCCGATAATATCTCTGTGTGTTACTATTACTATTATAAATGCTTTAGCCTTCTAATCAGAATTAAGCAGCCCATATTAATGCCTTGATTTTGTTTCATGAATGAATGATATTTAAGACTGGTCCATTATCTGAGTTTGTCAGAAGGCAAATTTTTAATATATTATTTATTATTTTCAGAAAATAAACATGGATAAATATACAGGATCAAAAAAGTTGGGAATAGCCCATTTCCCCTCATTGTCCAAACCCAACAACCGTTTTTTTACCATAACAACAGGTATAAAAGGCACAGTTGCTTATTTTGCATTCACTCATGTATTTATTTTTTTGTTTCTTTTTATGGATTTTTTTCAAAAGCACTCTATCTATGGAGTGGCACCAGATTCAACCTATTCAAAATAAAAGTCATACAAACACAAAATATATTTCTGTGTCATGCCAGCTCGTTATATAATAAACATGTTATGATAGCTAATTCTACCAGAATTACTGCGAATACTTACAGTACACTGAATTTTATCCTTTCACACCCATTTTAATTCTAAAGAGAGGTTCACAAGTTAAGTGATAATGACGTGGCTACCTTGAATGTGGTGCAAACATCCTGGGGAATGAGGATCCAATTAATCTGAAGGTCCAGTGTGACCCGTATTAGCTTTACAGACAACAGAAGGGTTTTAAGATAGAGTGAAATGAGCTATCTAATGGGTTCAAATGTCTTATGAAAGAAAGAAAAAAATGCATTAAAAAAAGTTTGTTGAACACCTGTGTTATGCAATTGAATATTTCCTTTGTAACGTGCAAGAAAAAATATGTATACATTTCATAAGTATCTTTAGAAGTATTTTGTCTTAATAGGTACTTACAGATTATACAAGGCAGAACTGCTTTAATGCAGTTTCCTAACAAAGTACTAGAATTGCATCTTTCCATAATGTAAATAATAATCAAACATAAACATGTTCAATTATTGATATTTTAGTCCAATGTTTTTGTTTCAATTACATATCTTCTCTCATCCTAACTATTATACACAAACTAACATCAAAATGAAAACTCCACTTAAGAAAGAGCCTAAGGAAATGACCCCAAAAGAGTACCCCACCAAACAGAGAAGTGGTTTTCAAAGGCAAGCATTTTGCTGACCTATAGTGAATTAACAACCTATATTCCAGGCTGCTTCACCTTATCGTCTAAGAAATTCTGCAAAGCATGAAACTACCCAAAGCTACATTGTTTCTACAGTTTGCTATGGAACCATCAAGGCTATGCCTTAATCAGGTTACAAACATTCAGTGACGGGAACGTTTGCTCTCTTCACCTGTTCTCCCCTATTCTGTCCCTGGATTGTCACCCTTGTCTGAATGTCCCAGCACAATTTCCAATTGTATTAAATCATCCTCTATAGAAGAAGTGACTCGAAGCCTGTATATTCTGTTTCTTTTTATTAAACTAAAAAAACTGCATATTTTCCAACTTTGAGATGTACATATTACGAGATGTACATATGTCACTGCCCAGAACGCATTTCTTTCATGTTCAGTCTGGATTTGTTTTAAGACATATAGTAAATAATATTCAAATCACATTAGCAACAAAGTCAACTAGGCTGTTGCCTTGTTTCAATATTGTGAGTCTTGAAATAGTGCTATAGTGCACAGGACTCAAAATTAATGCACTTGTGTTACATGAAAGTGTGCATTGAACGTGTAAAAAATGCAATTGGTAATTTGAAATGCAGGTAATAAGACCAGGAAGCATAACCTGGATTTCTAAAGTGAAAATAGTGGACTTAACTTATAAGATTGTATGCCATTGTATCTTTTTTTCCCTACCTACCCACAAATATGATTCAAAAAGTGGAATCTTCCCTGGAAATATTTTTTGAAACTAAACTTGAACCTCAACTAATTGCCCTATTATAACATCAAAAATATGTCTCATTAGTTTTTCATTTTCTGAGCTTTCAAAGAAAATCCATTTTAAAAGAAAACGGATATTTTCTGAGTATAGAGACAATGTAAAATAAACTAGCATTTGAGTGTTTCTGTGCGTGCATGTGGTCAGTTGCTTTTGTTGCTTAATGGATCACATCAAGACCAAATCTACTTCATAATTTCCCTGATCTGCCATAGGATCTTTGGCCTTCTAATGACACAATTGTTTCAGTTAGTTGACAGTAGTGGTGCTGTTCTGAAAACTATATATAATTTTTACAAGTTATAACTAGTGTAATTGATACACGTGGTCAAGATTGAGTGTATACTAAGAATATTCAATGAATGTATAGCATTGAAGTGGATGTTCTGACTTGAAAAGAATAACATAAGCCAATTTGGGACTGCAATCTCCAACTGGGTATTGTTTAGCTCAGTCTTTGTCAGAATATTAAAGCTGTGATCTTCCCAAAATGTTTCTTATAGAGTCCTCCTTCATAAAGACTGTACCTTTAGAGAGACTCTATCATTTTTGAGGGATTGCCTTTCATGGTGATTAATCACATTCTGACAATATGTCTGAAATGTATTTTACCTGATCTGCTTTTTTTTTGACCAGCCGGATGACATTCAAACTAAATCAGTGACTAAAATCATGCTTCAGCCTGAGGGTAATGAGAGTGTGTTGTGTTCTGCTCATCAGGCTTGTTACCATGAGAGAAACTTGCGACCATCTTTTTTTTGTTGTTTTGGCGGGGGTGGGGAAGAGAGAGAGGGAGTGTTGGGGGTCAGTGAGGGAGTTAGACATGCAAGTAACAAGGATGGTTTCTACATTGTACATTACAATCAGGCTAACAGTATCACTAAAGGCCTGATCTGGAGGCAGAAGTGGCAGGCAACGCTTTGTCTCTTTGGTAGCCCCCTCTTTTTGATTAAACGGTTTTGTTTTGTAAGGTTTTTGCCCCTTATTCTCCTTCTCATACATGAAAAGAACTTTGCTGTTGCTCCTTTATAGGCTATACTACAGGTAAACTTCTCTTCTAGTGAGAGTATTGACAGGAGATGGCTTGTATTCCCCTGTTTTTGTCAGGGGAATATCCTCAGGGTTGGCTTCCTCGTTTTTGCTGAAACTAGCTGCACTGAAGGTCTCATAGGATGAGGTCAACTTTTTGTTCAGGAGGTTTCTGTTGCGGTCACCCATGATGGCTGCCTCGCCATTGGCCAGCTTTTCCTGGCTTCCTCGTTCATCAACAGGCATGAAAGTGGAGAGTTTAGGCTGGCTCTTCTTCCTCTCTGGAGAAGTGCGGACTGGCATCCAACAGGAGTCTGAGTGGCCATATTCATCACACTCACGGGTGCACTTCCCAGTCAGAGCTACATCTGGAAGAGGTCTTGAATCTGGAATTCAAAGAGAAGGAGCCATTAAAGTTGGACATTCCTCAACAGCCTTTCCTGAACTGTATGAGATTGGAGGGGAAAATATATATGTATCCTTTACCGTATTACTTCCCTTTTTTCAACACCCTGCATTTCATCATCCCATAGAACAGTTTTTATCTCATCTCCATTAAAGATAAGGTTTTGCAAAAACATCAACTAGTATAGAAAAAGAGGAATGGACAAAATGATAAATTTAAGTGTGTAGAACAGACAGGTATATGCGCATTTGTGACAGGACAGAGACGTGTGTATATTCTCAAGCAGAAATGAAGTACATATGTATATTTGTGCCAGTATGAATTTTTCCACATTCATAGGAAAAGTTATTAAATCCAAATAGATAGTTTTCTGTATTTATAAATTATCCCAGAAATCGTGTGCTTTTGCCAATTGGATTCCTTCCTGCTTATACATTATTCATAGAATGCAAATATGCAAAACCTTATATTTAAAATACATTCTAATACATCAGGGTGACTCAAAAGTAGAACCTAAATTGACAGCACGTTATGTGGTAAAAAGTTAAAAAGGAAAGTACAAGTAAGCTATAGGTGTGAGCATACTAGCAATATCACCACCTACCCCACCCTAGCCCATATCTCTCTTCCCCCCACCATGTCAAATGACCTAATACGCGCCGTAGGATAATCCCCTGAGTGTCCACCAAAATCACATTTGCCAGTGTGTTTGCTGAATGGAAATATTATGTGAAATGCAATGTATTGGGTAAATACAGTCCAGCTCTTAAAGTTTTGATGAAATACCATGTACTCCTAATTAATGGTGTTGCCTAGTGGAATGAGAAATGTCTTCTATTTCTATAAAGCTAAGTTATATCTAGAGAGTTCTCAGGGATCAAAATTAAAGATGGCAGTTAAGAATTACCTGTATGTGTAATTAAGTCATTAAATGTGTCTGTCTTTGGAGAATAGTTATGTTATTTTTTTACTATTACAAATATTTAAATAGACTTTGTTTTTGTTTGAGAAAGAGAGAGAGAGAGAGAAATCTGCTCCACCTCAACAGACTCTAAGAGAATAACCTCTAGGGTTTTATTTAATATATTTTATAGTTTATTTTATTGCCAAACAAAAGAACATAATATCACTGTGCTCTGATTTATATCATATGGTATAATTTCATTAGAAGGCTTGGGACTTAAAAGACTGACAAATTTTGACTTCTGCAAATATATTCAAAACAAATGGAATCAGTGAGATTTGCATATATGCAATCCTGGGAAGATCTGGTTTAAAATAGAAGAGGGGGTTATTCAAATTATTCCCGTTATATTTATGCTTTCTGCTTTTGTCTCCACACAACATCCCCTACAGTTTAACATTATAATCCTATTTTGGCTATCATTTTTATAAGATATTCGAGAAGTTTTACTCTGCCAAATCTCCTAAATCAAGGCAGTCCAATGTAGTATGTCATTTCTTCCTTCAGTGGATGGGTAACTGAAATATTGACATTTGTCAGCCTGCTGATTTTCAACCACGGTGGCCTGAGATTTTTATGTTGTGTGCTGAGAGTTCAACAAGGAAACACCAGTGTTCTTCACAGGAAATCTAGCATTACTTTTCTCTTTTCCAAAGGTAAAAATGCAAAGATAATTATTCACTGTAGTTGCACAAGCTGCTATTTGACTTCTAAGTGGATAGATCTTATTAAGTTTCGTCAAAAGAAAAAGCTCTTTCCTGTTCATATTTTTATGCTAAATTGCCTCTGTGTCTCTCAAACACATATTTTAGATGCATTTAAAAAATCAAACTATTGACAAATTTTATGAATGATTTTTGTAATCTAGTTAGTATAAATGAGCAAACTGTGAGTTCTTGGGGAATATTTCCTGTCTTGGGATGCTTTGTTTACTTGAAGCTGACCTAAATGCTTTGAACAGGAAAAAACCCTTATAAAAATGCAAAGTGTAAGATCAGATCTACTTTTTACTCCACACATTCCTCTTTCTCTTTACTGCTTTAACAAGTTCAAACTTTTCTTTTTCTCTTATGATAGCGCCTGTCAAGGACAAAAGACAATAATCAGGAATTTAGCTACCAAAATAGGAAAAATATGAATGAGGTTGTCATTCCCTGCAGAAATGACCCAGAATGGTCCCCAATCATCTGTCTAAATTTACTTAAGTCTCACACAATGTGTTGGTTTACTTACAGAGTGACTTATGCAGTTGGCTGCTTTGCAGGGATTAATTTGTGTTTCCAGGTTGAAATTCACAGCACCTTGTTATTCCTTTGTTTGAGATGCATTTAGAGACAGCTCGTGAACTATATCAATACTCTAACAACTGTTCTTGCCTGTTGTTTAACTTGCATACCTGAACTCACTGTAGCGCATAAGAAATTATATTCTTTTAAATTAACTCAATTTCCAATCAACTAGAAGTGAGGTACTCTTCAATTCCTTCCCTCAGCCCTTACTTCATAGTCTGCATTATTTCCTGCTAAAATTGATTTCCTCTTATTGCTGTTAATGAAAGGCAGTTTGTCTTCTCTGCCATCAGCGATACGTGGGCTGCCACATCTCTATCCAAGAAGCACGACTTTTAATAAGGATCTCCTGTCATTTCCAAAGTCATACACTTGATTGGGGACCACAGTGGAAGTTGACAAGCCTAATTGGCTGAGACATGTTGTAGTGTTTGTCATCAAATTTAGAAAATAATCAAGAAAGGCTATAAGAGATTCATCACGAGCAATCAAAACTTCCAATCTTGATGACTCAAATGAATCCTCAAAAGAAATGCCAATGATTAACAAATGCAACTTGTATTATGATGCCATTTATTAAGGGAAGGCATGAGTGGAATAGTATTTTTTCTGTGGTTCTATATTTTCTTATTTTAATTATGCAAGTATGTATCATAAATTTCTTAAAACACAAAAGTTATATAGGATCTTAAAGAATCATCAGTTACACTTCTTTCTCCCTTTCATAAAAGATATACTCTTAAAATGCCTTATTTTTTGTGGGATTATAGAGGCAGACCTTCCACAACTAGTAACCCTTCTTAGTCTTTCAGTCTTTCACTGAAGGATGTGTTTTTAATATCTAAGAACATTATTTCATGCTTCGGTTTAGCACTATTCCCTTTAATTTTGACCTAAGTGAAGATAGAAAACAGTTAATCACAACTCTTGTTAGTTGGTATTAAGTAAATCAATTAAAAATATAAGCTGTTCTATAACAAAACGTAATGGTATTATCTATCAGCATTTTCCACGATGAAGTCGTTCCTTAGAGGTCCTCCTCGCCCAACCCTCAATCATATCAAACCTTGAAAAGACTGGAACTAGAAATGGCACTCATCAGATTTGTTGTTGCTTGAGTATTTTAGTTGCAGAGTTCTCCATTGTTACCTAGTTATGCTATTTACTAGAATCACTACATCATTTTGAAGAGGTAAAGTCCTTTCTTAGACATAAAGTTAATTTCACTCACAAAAGTACACAGTTTTAAGCCATCATTATAGCAAATAATTTTAAAACAATTTATTATATATAAAGTACTTTCCCATACTTCATCCCTTTTACTTATCACCTCCACCGAATAGCAAGGAGGATCAAAGCAGTGAGAGGTCCAGCCTATGTGAGAGCTGAGGCCAAAGAAGTGCTTTGACTTTCACTTTAGTGTTTCCCATAACACCATATTGCTCCTTCTTAAAATGTAACAGCTGAATTATTTAGAGGTCAATTAATTCTACCCACAGCCATAAGAAAAAGCTACAGTCTCTAAAGAAAGAGAAAAAAAATCTGAGCAGCACAGGAGATAGATGCCACAAAGTCACAAATTTTGCTACTTAATAAAAAAAAATGGTGCAACCTCCCCAAAACTATACATCTCCTAAAGTAGAGGAAATTATAACTAATTTAAGAAGTTGAGGTCTTTCTCTAAAAAGAAGTATATTTGTTCTTACTAGGCAGAATAGACCAGTGGGTAGTGGAAAGATGCTGCTACAGTGACCTCAACGGGAAGTGACAGACAGACAATATGCAGAATCATTAGAAATAACAAGGAAAGCCCAGATTTACAGGGGCATTTAACGTTTCCAGAAGCTGTCCTACACAATTCAGAAACCATTAGAGTCATCTTTATTATAGGAGACCACTGAAATCATTAAGACTCTTGAAAACAGCTCTCCACCAGTATGGATTTTCATATGCTGAGTTATGCATTCTGCCAGAATCCTGGACACCCACTCTACTCCAGGACCTTGACTTGGGCCTGAAGATACAAGGATATTTCCATTTCCTGTGAGAAGGCATGAAAATGTTGCATTTAGTTTTAAAATATTTCCAATGAGTTTTTTTTAAGCTCAGATACTTAAAGCTATATGCATCATTTAAATATTTTTTAATATACAAATTACTTAATTCCATGACCATATAAGATAAATGAGTTGTTAGTCAGTGTGTAGACGTGCTGGATGTTCACATCATTCCTGCAACTTGTTCTTTAAAATCAGGCACTAGCACATTCTCAGCATTACTTGTCTAAATTCAGCAAAAGAAAAATTGTGGTAATTTCTCCTTTTGGGGAGAAAAAAGACATATAGGCACCTTTTCCTTTTTTTCTTTTTAAAGTAGTTAGTTTTCTTTTTGTACTTCTTGACTTCCTGTTATACGAAGACTTCTTTTTCTAGAAGTACACCTAAATTCTGATGGAATTTGGTGGACTATGAAAAGGTTTTACAAGTGGATGAACAAGAAAAATGAAAGACAATTGGCAATGGTTTTCCAACAAATATTTTAACATCACCTTTACTTTCTTAATCCAAATGAAAATATCTCTTTTACTCATATCATTATATCAAGTGTTTTATTTTAAAATAGCTGTCAGAAAATGATTTACTTTTGCCTTATGTAATGGAACTGAGAACAAATAACTAAACAAACCTTTTATTGGAAAATTATTATTGTAGCCAATAAAGATTAGATGTGAGGGGATCAGATCCAAAAGGTGCATACTCAGTTGGACTTGGCTTTTTTTATATAAATAACCTAAAGATCTCTGCCTTTTGTCTGTTTGAGGGATTGGGGAAGACCAGAAAGGTAAGCACATAACAGACCATGGATGGAGTGTGAATCACTGACTCACGCAAGCAGTTTGTAATCCTCTAAATATCTGAACACTTTCTGGAAGAAGGGGAAATTTATAGTTACGTAAGTGTTGCCTAGGGCTAAAAAAATGGGATTAAGATTTCTAAATAGTGTTCTAATTTATCACAAAATCATTTGATCCAACCAAATTAGAAGAGGATATAAAGATCGCCTATCCACCCAACCTTACTTCAGTCTTATGTATACAACTCCTGAGCACGTCCCTCAAGAGGCAGTGAACTTGTGAAAAGATCAGAGATTTGGAGTCCCGACATTACTGAGTGAGATTCCGGGCCCATCATGTATAAGCTGTATGACTCTGGATATAATTTCTCTGAGCCTCAAGATCCTCATATGTGAGATAATACCTACTTCCTCATTTATTGTGAGGATAAAAGAGTTAATATACATAAAGTCCACAGAGTGGTCTCTGGTTCAGTGTAGATATTCAGTAAATAAGAGGTCATAGCCCCTGGAGAGATTTGAGGGGGTAGAGATAATTTTTTCTCTCTGAAGTCTTTCCATGAGTGAAAAGGGGATTGTTTAAAGCAATAGGCTCGGGAGCCAGGCTCCCTGGATTCAAATACTAACTTTGTCACTCAGTAAGTGTGCAACCGAGAACAAGCTACTTGATTTATTTAAATTCCCTCATCTGTATAGTGGGGATAAGAATGAATTAACTTCTTAGGATTATTGTAAGAATTAAATGTGTTAATACAGGTAAAGTATTTGTAACAATTATTGACACAGGACAAGCCCTCAATAAATATTATCTACTTCAGGTGCACAATCCCTTATCCATAATTCAGTCCTTAAAAAAGCTTTGAAAGCCAAAAGTTCTTTTTTTTTTGTTTCCATAAATTTACAGCAAATCTGACCTTCAATACAAGGCTATTTTTCATCTTTATTTATCTAGCATAGTGTTAATATTTATATGTTTTACTGTAGAAATAGTGTGTTTAATTAAGGGCACTGTCTCAGACTCTTTCAGATTTTTTAAATAATATATGACACATGCATGATGTTACCTTTTCTAACATATGAAGGATTCTGAATTTTCAGATACATTTGCCCCCACCGCTTTCAGATAACTTATTGTGGAATTAAAACTAATCGTTAATCAAAAGGCCATGTATTTTGAGTTACTTTTCCAGGAATACTAACGGATTTATGCTGATAGAGTCTGCAATATACCAGAGCTACCATCTATTTAGGAAAATACAAAGGTCACCATATCCTGGTTACTCTATGTCAAGTACCCCCTAATTCGTATTTATTAAGACTTTTCCAGAGAAGATTTCTCCAATATGTGCCGTTATGGTTGCTCAAAACTAAAGGAGAAATGCTCTATTATTTGCAGTTATCTCTACAACCTAAACAAATCAAACTTACAATTAATCATTTTCGCTTGAAAGAGACTTGCCCCTAAGATATTGGCTTGCCAGCTTGCTATCTTGCCTTGCCTGCCTGGACCTTAACAAAGGAAGAAGCTCCATTTCTAAGATATGTCAAAATTTAGCAATGAACTAATCTAAGACTAAGAGGTTGAAAATCAAGGAAAGACAACAAAAAGCAGGGCCAATACCTAAAATGCAGTGCACCCTTCGTACATCAAAAATAATGAAACAAAGAAGCCATTCAGCATACAAGCTATGCAGAGTTCATGATGTATGTACATGCTTGTTTTAAGTTGCAAAATAAGGCTTGAAATTCCTCTAATCTCCTTATAGACACCTCTTTGGAATGTGACATCGCTGCTCCTTCTGTCAAGATGCAGATTCTATTTCTGCATCCCTTGAAGCTGGGCTAGCTTTGACGACTAGAATGCAGTAGAAGTGATATTGTGCTACTTCCAGATTGGGTCTCAAGAGGCCTAGCAGCTTCTGTTTTTGCCCTTGGACCCCTGTAGTCTCCATTCTGAGAGAAAGCACGATGTAGCCTCTTTGAAGATGCAACACTATTTGAGAGAGAGACTCAGCTGTGTCAGTAGAGCCTACCCCCAGGCAACTCTCCAGGTGAACGCAGCCACATGAGTGGCCCAGGCAAAACTAGCAGAAGAACCACATAGCCAGTCCACAGAAGTGTGGGAAGCAATATATCTTTGCTGTTTGAAGCCCCTAAGTTATGTTTGTTTGTTTGTTTTTGTTTGTTGGGGGGTGGGGAGAGTTCATTGATGCAGCAATAGATCACTGAGATAATGACCATGGACGTACGATATTATCTGCAAGAAATAAACTGCTCCAAACAACAGCCTGAGATCTGGAAACAATGTATTCTACTTCTTTTATGTTTCTTTATCATGGGAAACAAACTGACCAGTTTTAGTGCAAGTACAACTCTTCAAATGAACATTTTCAGAAATGTAAGCACATTTAACCAAGAAATTCAAGCAGAGGGCTACCATAGAAAACTTGGGAAATTCTAGTCCTGTAATAACAGAATTTCACTGCATTCTACATAGGAGTGCTCTAGTTCGGGCTGACATGCCAAGACAACATTAAAATGTTTAAACATGTTTGAAAACATCAGCAACTTTTCTCCATACCTCAGGCTAAACTCAGTTAAACAGCAGTTGAAGGTATCTCAAGAAGCATTTACTGCCCTGCGGCTTAGACCACTGTCATTCTGAATGTGGCGTTATCATATACAGTGGAGACTGTGCACGTCATGTCTCAAGCAGTCTTGCTGAATCAACTCAAGCACGAATCTGCTGGTTGGCACATGAAAACTGCAATGCAGCAGAAAAATGTACGGTGACTGCTTGGGAGTGATGAACGCACATCAGAGATGTGGCTGAGCTTTGATTTGACACGCAAAATTAGAGGCAGTGGAGGTTAAGGGAGAAGAGTGGAAGGAGAGGGAGAAGGTGCTAGAAAGGAGGAGCTCTTCCATATTGATCAAAAGAGTTTATCAAACCCAGAAAGGGACTGGTGACATTCATTTCACAAGTTAGCAATTGATTATTCCACTGAAAATAAACCCAATTCTATTTTTTTGGCATTCATGTTTCTTTTTCCACTGCCGTAATCATAGCTTTCATGATTTTCCTTCTAGTCTCTTGGGTTTTCTTATATTAGAATTTAGTTGCTTTAGGTGTTATAGACTTTAATAATCTGATGAAAACTAGAAGTATTGCCTCCCTTCATAAATGCAGATATGTACCCACAAAATTTGCATAAAATTTCAATGGGTTCAAGATACCAGAGTTAGAGTCGCAGTATACTTCCAATCTTCTGGTGAATGGCAGAAAGAAGGCTGTTGGTTTTTTTTTTTTCCCTGAGGAAGATTCGCCCTGAGCTAACATCTGTTGCCAATCTTCTTTTTTTGCTTGAGGAAAGTTAGCCGTGAGCTAACATCTGTGCCAATCTTCTTCTATTTTGTATATGGGTCAACATGACTGACGAGTGGTGTATGTCCACGCCAGGATCTGAACCTGTGGACCTACGCTGCCAAAGCAGAGAGCGTCAAACTTAACCACTACACCACGGGGCTGGACCCAAGAAGGGTGTATTTTTATAGTTAGACCTTTTTTCCCTTTGAGTTAGAATCAAAGGTTAAGAAATGTTCAACAATTCAACACTCATCCCTGAAAAATAGAAATTACATGTGGTAAATAAATTACCATTTAAACAGTGACAGAAAGATTTAAAACAAACAAAAAAATAAATTATGAAACACATATTTATAAATAAGGAAAGTAATTTAGGTTTGATTATGTTAATATTTTAGGTTGGTCATTTAAATGCCAAAATCTAAAAACCTCCAATAATTTATAAGGCTTTGCGTAAAGAGCAAATTAATGCTTAGGGATGGATTTAACTGATTGCTGATCGCCACTTTGAAAATGTGTTTTCTTTCCTAAAATCTACATCCAATATTTGTGCTAGTGTCTTGAATTGCCAGCAACTGGATCTTCACTCACTTACTGTGAGAAGGAAGATGAAAGGTGATGAATTGTCATCAACAAAGTTTATACAAAACAATAATTATCCAGACTTTTTTTTCAGTTAATAAAATGTGTTAGCCACTGTATATTCATTTTACTGTAAAGTGTGATGTGGATATTACTAAGAGTTGCAAGTATCAATTTAGAGTCACTTTCCAGTAATAGTCTCAAATCTTCAAAGTTTTCATTATTGGTCATAAAGTTGTAGAATATGTATCATACAATAAATATTAATATTGTCTTTAGTTTAGATTTACTAAAGTAATATAATTATTTTTTTTAATTGTGGCAAAAATCACAGTACTCATTCATTTTCTCTTTCAATGTAGTGATCCTGAGAAACTATACAAATATTCTAATGATATGGCCATTTTCAAAACACATTCTCAAACTCTTCGCTCGGGATTACCTACTGAAATATTTCACAAGTCATACAGAAAAGCTCATCTGGTTGGAAATACTCCCATAATAACAAGCTACATTGATTACAATTAGTTATTGTGTTAATTCCATTAGTTGTTGTGATTTGGGAAAAAGACAAAGCGCTCCACCTTTGTGTTCTATACGGAGGAAGATCTCAGAAAAGCATTGAGTTTTGAAGTACTATTGAGAGATGGGGCTCTGAAAGCTTTTGGTAGGAGCTGAAAAACCATTGATAGGGAGAGTTTTAAAACAGTTGAAATGCTGGCTCCTTACTCTGGTCAATAAGTTGATCAGTTGAAACTAAAATTGCCAATCACAATTAGGACCAAAAGAGTGTTGAAGAGCTTGGGAGTGTGGAGCAGGTAAATAAAAGGAAAAGGAGGGAAATGATCTCTGATGACTAGCAAACAGGACTCAATGAGCAGCTAAGGTGGGAGAAATCAATGAAGTAACACTGGCTCGGTTTGCTTCATTGATTTTTGCTTCTCGTTGAAATGTTTTCCTTTATTTACTTCCTATTTCTTCAGAGTGGCAAAGTCTCACTGTTGAACCTCCCTTGGAGCCTGTGATGGGCGGAGTGGCAAGCTCTGGCAATCCTCTCCTGCCTGCATTATCCTTTCACGTGCTGCATGGATTCACAGGCACGTCTCATGCTCCACGTGATGCTGCAGGAGTTGCCCCGCGTGTTGGCTCCCGCAACCTGTCGGTGGTAGGCAGAATAATGGTCCCCTCCAAAGATGTCTACATCTTAATCCTCAGAACTTGTGAATATATTAGTTTATGTGGCAAAGCGGAATTAAGGTTTCAGATGATATTGAGGTTGCTAATAAACAGACTTTAAAATAGGGAGATTATAGAGGGCTAGGCTACAAACCAAGTAATGCGGGCAGGCTCTAGAAACTGGAAAAGGCAAGGAAACAGATTTTCTCCTCCAGCCTCTAAAAATGAATGCAGCCCTGCTGACACTTTGATTTTAGCCCCAGGAGACCCATGTCAGACTTCTGACCTGCAGAACCACAAGAGAATAAATTTTTGTTGTTTTAGGACACTATGTTTCTAGTAATTGCTTACAGTTGCAATTGGAACCTAATACACACTCTGACCAATTCTCTGGTCAGTGTAGGGACAGTAGAGACTTGATGCATTTGATCCTTTCTACCCATATTTCATCCATTAGAGGAAATGGAGTGGAAAAACTTTGATTTTCAAAGTTTTCATTGAGTTATGTTTACCTAATTTTTGAGCATCTGCTTAAGAATGTTCATTTTGCACTTTTGAAAATTTCACTGCACACTAGTATCTAATCGTCCAAGTTATTTGTGTACGACCAATCAACAAACTTCAATTTTTGTCCAGGAAAGTACTAACATTCAGTTTTCTGAGTGAACCATCTTCCTCCTTGGTCCCTCAATGACAGCTGTCTCTGGGATTATTACCAGAGAAACCACTATAAGCCATTCTCAATTTGAGTAGTGTGACTCACAAAGAGAGAAAAGACAGAGAATTTGGCATAACATCTAAGGAGCAGAGCCAGGTACCAGGGCACAACCTTAATGAGGGCTTTGTCAGATTTATGGTGCTTTTGTGAATTCCTGATATTTATTACTTGACAGTCATTTTGTTTTCGTTTGTTTAGTCAGTTTCTCTCTTAGTGATTAGCAGTGTCTAATAAAAAGCACCTTATGATTCTTTTAAGAACAGTAAGCAGAGTAACAAAACTCTCCTCTATAAATTTTAGTATAAATTTCAAACTGCATATTTTTGCACAGAAGGCCGTTCAGGATCTGGATCCTACCTACCTCTTAACCCTTATCTCCTTCCATTCTTACATGCTCCCATTTGCCACTTCAATGGACCTAATGTAGCTGTCATTTCTAGAAAACTTCTTGCTGTTCTATGTCTTCATGACACTAATATGTTGTTTCTTCTGCTATTCCTTGCTATATCTATCTCCCACAAATCCTTCAAAATCCAGTTCCAGGATGTTTTCTTTGAGATTTCATCTAACCAGCCTGTCTAATTCTGATTTCTCTTTGCCTCTCTAGTCTTCATCTTATGTCTATCTCTATCATAGCACTTAATACATTGCACTGATATCTGCTACATATGCAGGTGACTTTTTCTGTAAAGGGTAACTCCCTGCTGGCAGGATTCATGTTACTTAACTGTGTACTCTTGATCCTAGCACCAAACCAGTCACATACTCAATAATTGCCTTTTGAATGGATGAACGAATAACATGGTAGGGAGACAGATTGCATGTCATCCCTGACAATTATGTGTAACTTCACAATGGCCACAGGTAGAAGGATTATAATGACATCTGTTACTCATAAGTGCAATGTGATTGACGAAGCAGGGAAGGTGGGGTGGTTTTCGTTTGTTTATTTGGTAAGCGCAGAACTGAATGAACTTTTTCGCCATTCACTCTCCTCTTTCAGGACCCGCCCCATACTGTAATTTCTCTAATTGAGATTTGCTTTCTAACAGAACAATGTAGTTGATTGAAATAATCCATAGATATATTCTATAGAACAAAATGCAGTCTTCACACTCAGCCTGGGGCAGGGAGGTGAGGTCAGTGGATGCAGTATAGGTGCTAAGAGAAAGTCTAATGGGAAAATCCTATACTTAGTGATGACAAGGCTGTATGTGGGAACTAATTTGTTAAGCTTCTTTGCTTATGGATGGTAGATGTATTATAGTTATTTTAGTGTTGTTAGGACCCCTGGTTGGCAGTTATACAAATCTTTCAATAATAAACTCGGCAAATAAAATTTATTTTTGGCTTATACACAGCTTGTATCATAGATGAAAACTTTCAAAACATGGAGTCATGAAGGAGAAGTAGTCTATGTGATAGAAAAGATGAACAGCAGAAGGCTCTCTTCTCTCATTCTTGTAACATGGCTTTATTTTCATAGGAACTATTGCAGGCAATGTGCCAACCTATTTCAGTTCAATAAATTTTATTTACCTTTTGGTAGCAACCTGATGGATACATTTTAAGCGAGTATAATCATGGGCAATTTAGATCAGCACTTTTCAAACTGAGGGCCATGATCCGCTAGTTGGTGGTGAATCCATTTAGGGAGTCATAACCAGTTTACACTACGTTCACATTATTTTGTGAATATTTTGTTGTAGTTTTCTATATGTGCATATATATATTTATATGTATGTACTTGACCCCCTAAAATAAATTTTTTATTCTGGGTGATACTGAAATAGACTGAAAGTCTATAATCTAAATCATATCACACGGAAATCTGCATATTCTTGGCTATTTCTGAGTAAGCTATGTATTATATTATATTTAATACAAAATAGAATTTTAATAAGCACACAATGTCATGTGACATTGTATACTTTTAAATTGTACTTTTAGCTGTCAGTTCAAATTGCACTTCAGAGACTAAAGTTTTATCCTTTTAAAAAGGAATTCAGATAATTCAAAGAATAAGAGTTAGTCACATTCTCCATAACCACTTCAGGAAGTCTACTGTAAATATATTTTCTTACCTTGAGACACTGAATTTACAGTTAATTCCCTAGATTCCAATTTTCTAGAATTATATGTAATTGTGATGAGCCTTCTCATAATCCACTTAAATCCTCTGATAGACTGATTTATTTTAATCAGGAAAATGGCAACAGACCCTTTAAAAAAGGAGGACTTAATGTGACTTCTTAAAGTCATATAGACATTAAGATGTAGGACACATTTAATCTGTCTAATTTACTGCTGGTCTAATGCCTAAATATTAATCTGTCACAGTGTCAAATTACATACATTTAGGCTTTTTTTTTTTTTTTTTAGTAAAACGTGTCTGCCCTTAACAAACTCATAGTGTAAAAAATTCAGAAGTGCAATTAGAATGTCATCTCTTCCGCAGACGACTTAAGAAAAGCATGAATCAGAGCTTAGCAGTCAACATAATTTCAGAGATAATCGTGGCAAAATTATGGTACTGCAACAACTCAACGGGAGTACAGTGAGATTAACAGACAGTGACGATCAACTATTTATCTCCACCATCTGCCATGCATGCTCTTTATTTAAGCTGTTTTTTTTTTGCCAATGTTTTCAGTTTTGACTTTGCCAGCAGTGGGCATCACATAGAAAAACAGGTTTCATGGTATAAACAGATTTTCCCACTCGTTCAATGAATTAGCTTCACTGGCTATTCTGTAGATCTTAGGCAAAGAAGACCGGCCGGAGGGAATTAATTTTAGCAAGCTTTTGTGTACTGGCCAGTGTCTTGTACAATTCAAATAAATCAATCCTATAAGAAATAAAAAGGATAAAACTGTAAGTATTATAACAATGGAAATCATCACTAAAGATATGCTTTGAGAGTTTTCTTTAAATGACATACTTAAAATTTATGTGTACTGTATTAACCATCGGACTGTACTCTGTGAGTACGTAAGTGAATCATTTGATGGGAATCTTGCTAATTTGTCAGCCTTCTCTGTTCTGCAAATCAGTCAAGGACTGGTGGAATTAGGACTTGCCATGGCAGGACACAGGAACTTGGTGGAAATTCTACTATGGAGAGAGAATAAGAAGAGATGGACTTTACCGCACAAAGTTGGCATGAAGTTTCCAGGTTCAAGGAAGATAGATCTCCCTGTTGTGGTAACAATCTGCAAACGTATATTCATTCATTCAAGAAATATTGATACATCAGGCACTATTCTAAAACTTTACATATATTAACTCATTCAAATTTGACAGCTACCTGGGGGACAGGTTACCCCCATTTTACAGATGAGGAAACCAAGGCACAGAGAAGTTAAGTGAGTTACCCAAGAGTTTGCATATAGTGAGTGATAGAATGAGGTTGCAAACCTAAGCAGTTTGACTTTAGAGCTGTGCTCTTAACTACTAGCCGTACTGATTCTCAACAACATATCAAGGTACTATAAACTCATGTCGTAAGCTTTAAAAAAAATATAATCTTTATCTAAGTTGAATTAAAGCAGAAAAGCATTTCCCTATACATAGAAGAAGAAAGCTGGAAAAAGCAGTGTCCCTGGATGTCAGATATAGTAGGAATCTCAACGGTCTTAGCTTGAAATACGGGGAACATTTTTAGCTTAGACAGACAGAAAGGTGAAAACCGGAGAAGTGGGTGTGGAGGTTCCAGGGCCAGAATAATATTGGCATGTGACCGTTTTTCCTTGGGGTTTTCTCTCTCAGCTGTCCCTCTTTGAATGAGATGAAGAATTTTGTATCTAAGTCAAAATAAGGAGACTAAATTATTGTGTTGGTAAAAGGTTCAAACTTCTACCATTATTAAAGTCATATTTAGCTAAGAAAAAGTTTCATCTTCATAATCGAGGTCTATTTTTAGTTCTACATGGCAGAAAGACACCTCAATTATGAGGTTTTGGATCATTGTTATTCTAGAGACAGAAAAGCTGTGTTTGAAACCACAGAGTGCTGGACTGAACTTCTGAGAACGGGAGATGCCAAACCACTCCTTGGCAAATTAAATGTGAAAAGTGGAAATAAATGCTTTAAGAATAGCAAAAAGAAGTACGGACAGTTATTTCTGGCAAAGAAAGCATCAAAGAGATTATGTATTAATCACAATTGGCTTGAGTAAATTGGGAAAGATGACTGTATTGATTTCTTAAGAGAAAGTGAACACAAAGCGATATTTGGGCTATACTTACCCACCTGATTTCCTATATTAATCAGGTAATTGATTAACATCCAAATTTTTAGTTTATTTTAGAATATATAGTTGCAACCACGAAGCTGAGATTTAATCTGTAGAAACGGGGAAAAACTATGTATATTAAAAGATAATGAGATAAAAAGAGTGGTGCTGTCAAGTACATTTATATACTTGCTACTTGTTCATAATTGTATCTTGGAGCACAAAAACCAAGGAACCATGCACTGTGTAAACTTTTACTGTCGTTTTGTGAAAACTTATACTTTCACTTCCTCTCATTGGAGAGAATCAATGAATCAGAGTGATTAACACACCGGGATTTGAGCAAATGAAGTCTGATTTGAGTCCACATTCTGTCACTTACCCGAAATATAGCCTTGAGCAAGTTACTTAACTCTGAATTTATCTCATAGGGTTGTTCTGAGGATTAAATGAGAAAACGCATGTTAAGCGCTTAGTCTAATGATCTACATACAGAGGCACTTAGCACATTTTTTCTGCTGTTATTACTATTATTGTTCTAACTACTATTCTGTGTCTTTTCTACACATATTTTTGAATGGTAAGATGTTGATTCTAAATTATTGAAAATTATCCATTTTTAGTCAATGTTCCATTTTAGTCAACGTTCTCTTTTCTTGGAAGAAATTAAAGGAGTTAAAAGCTTAAATTTTTAAAATATTTGCCAATTAACTACAGGAAAACAATAGTTTTCACATATAAAAGATTATAGATTCATGTCTTTGTATTATAAATTGCAGTGCCAAATACATATCTTTTAAATAAAGCCCCAGAATCGTAGATGAAAAAAGACATCTTTTAATGTTAAGTTTATTCTAAAATTATTTAAATTCATAAATGTTAAAAATGCATATTATAAGAAGCTTAGAAGAAGAAATGCAAAGCAATTTAATTTCAAAGATTAGGTGTACATAAGTTAATGATTTTTCTGATAGTTAGCATTGTATTCTATAATTACTAGCTGTTCAGAGTTAACTGAAACTTAATGTATTGTGACTTGCAGGTATATAATAATAAAGGCTATAAATAATAATTAGTACTCTGTCATCCACTTAAGTAGGTATAATCTCTCATTTCTCCCAAAGAAACAATTTTTGCATAATTATTATTTTGTACATTTTAAAATCACATTTTTTTACTGCTTAAATCCTAATTTGCTTTCTTTGTCATTTAGGCACATTTAGGAAAAGATGGTAAAATTGAGAAATTTAAATAGAATATGTGCCTTCGACACAGTATAATCTCTAAGCTATTAGTTGGGTGGACTTCACAAGTATATCAGCACTAAAAAAAAAAGAAATTAATCTAAAGAATCTTTAAACAGATGAGAAAGTATAAAAGGTGCAGAATCCCAGTTAATGTGCATTAAATTATCTTCAAAAAGAGGGGGAAAAGTTAAGAAACAGCTTCCTGCTCCGCATGTTAACAAGCCTAAATAATGCAGGGCTTAAGTGCAAAAGCAAAGGAATTTAAAAGGGAAAACAAATATCTTGAGACGACTTGTCTTTTAAAGTAACTGTCAAGGAGAACTTGCCTTTCTGAATAAAAGCTAGCAATGACTTAAGGGATTCATTTATCCTTTAGGCTGTATTAAGAAGTGTCATTTAACTATTAAAAATGCTGTCCAGTCAAAATAAGGACTAATTATCTGCTCATGATATACCTATATGGCTTCCAAAGAACACACAGGGATTTGGCACGATTAAATGCATTCAGAATGGCAGTCAGGTTGAGGATTCATCCCCGAATAACATGATCTGAGAAGTATGACTAGTAATACATTATTCATGAATATGGGAAACCAGTAAAATAAAATATGCTGCTTACAGTGTGTCCAGATAGGGCTAAATATTCCAAAATAGTCAGCATCAGACCTGCTTTTGCTTCTTTGAGTTAAAAAAAATTTCTGAACAAATAGTGATTCACATATAATAATGATCATATTGAATATTTAACCCCAGGGCTACCAACCAAGAAGAAGCACTATGAACTTTTTCCTACTGGGAAATATATAATTAAACCTGTTACCTTGTAGATAACTAAAGATATCCACATTTATTTTTCTTTTTACAAAATGGAACTACTTACAGATCAATTGCCAGTCACTATCGTCACGCTAGATTAGAGTACTTTAAACTAACTTGGAGTAAATTAAAATAAATGAATTTTTACGACAAATGTCTTCCCTCCCTCGCCTGACAGCTGCTATAAAATGTTCAGTGTTGTTCCTGTGTAGAGTTTGGGAGTGTTTTTCTGTATGTATATGGAAAGCTAACAACAACTACAAATTCTCAACTAGTAATCGTATTATCCTGACTGTGTTTAAAAAGATACAGCGACATAAAGTCTACAGAGATAAAATATCTCAAATGGCTAAGCATCCACAGAATATTATCCTGCTGTTTGCCACAAACCTGAGATATCAGCATTAAATAAATAAATTATTCTTAAATTAATTATTCTTGAATATTTAAGCAATCATTTACAGATGGTAGCCCTTCTAATTTGCTCCTTTACAGTCAAGGAAGCAAATCATAGCCACTGATATTTTCCTCCCACTCTTCCTTCCTTCCTAGTGCTATTCTGTTATATTAAAAATAAATAAATTAATAGATAGCCTGCTTATTCACATATGCTGCCTCCTCTCCTCAAAATTTGTCTTAAATGACCATTTTATTTAACCTGAAATGAGTTTGGTTGAAAATGTCTTTTTTCCTCTTACAGTACCTGGACATGAAAATGAAGACAAAGTGTGCAAAGGACATAATAGCCTAGAGACATCTCTTTGTCATAACATGGACCTGTGAATAGTGACCATGTTCTGATTATACTCAGCACACCAACATTCATTAAGATAAATAGCTAATCTCTCATTAGGAATGGCATGCATTGATCCATGTAAAGTGGTAAGGATAGCTTTGGGCACACAGAAGGCTATATAAATGTAAGCTATCATCATCATCGGAACTGATTATTCTGTGCTTGGCACAATTTAGGGCATCATTTCTACTGAATGAGAAGAGAAAGAGGCAACTGTTGTTGCACCCATTTCTCAGAGGGCTAAAAATAAGAAAGAGTTGTCAAGTGATTTGTGTAAAAAACAAATCTAGAAAGTGAAAGAGGTATAAAGAATTTGGCTAAGCTAGGGATCCTGGAGGAGAGAGACCTACTTTCTAATCTTACCACTCACTGTATGGGTTTATGCAGGCTAATTCACCTGGCTTAGCCACTGCCTCCCTACTCACTTGTAGAGACGTTGTGAAAATAAACACAATTCTGCACCTCAAATTCCTACATATGTGCCCATAAGAAGTTTTCAATAAATATGCATTTAAGAAAGGAAAGAAGGAAGGAATTAAGGAAGGAAGACTGGATCTTGATTTTGTCATCTTTTCTTTTCATTACACCTAACTAATTTTCAGCGATCATACGGTAAACATAACACAGAGATTGAAAAAATACAAAAAAAAATAGAATGAGAAAAAGACTGAAAGGAAGAAAAATAGTAGGAAAGTTAGGGAAGAAAAAACAAAAGAAATTAAAAGAGGAAGAATGAAAGACACAAGAAAGGAAAGAGGAGGGAAGAGAAGAAAGAATGGAAAAAAGAAAAAAAGGAAAAGAAGAGGAGAGTATGAAGAAGGAATTGGAAGGAAAAAAACAGAAAAAACAAAATAGAGAAAGATAATGAATCTCAGCTTGATGTGTGACCTGTGGAAGAATTTATATTTACTATTAACTTTATATAGATTTTCAGCTCTGTTTTAAGGTATAGAGTGTGGATTAATTACAAACATTGACTCTCAACGGTTACAGATTTATGACAGATTAATCTAGCTTAGATCCATTAGAAGCTGTGTTAGAGCTAGTAGTCTCCTTCCTTTTTACGTGTACAGGCAGGCTGTAACATAAAGCTAAAACATAATTCAAAAAATGACTCGACAGGATATTAGCACATCAGCATGAAAAATAACAGAGAATGAGTGAGTTGATCAATCATTTCCTACTATGAAGAAAGAAAATATATAAAAGCCTATGAAATGAATCTGAAACTGGAACATGGCAGACAAGTTAATGAAAAACTATGGGCCCAGCAAGAAACACAAAACTGCATTAAGGAAAAAAAATTGTAGATCAATGACATAGAACACTTGAACATTTTATATTATCTACCCTTAATTTCAAAAAGTTTTTAGTAGCACTCTAGCATTAAAAAAGTAAGCCAATGGGAGCTGTCTGTTAAATGTATATTATGGTTTACACTTTTTTTCTTTTTCTTTCTTTCTTTTCTTTTTCAAGTACTATGGTGTTTAATTTCTTTTAGTTTGATTCTTGAGTATCCAATCTAATCTAGTTTTCCAGATGTCTTAACTAGTCTTTTTCCTGTTAAAGAGCATATACTTTAAGCTCTTTCTAATTTTAGTGTTTTTAGTATTTTAAATAAATATCACTATTCATGAAAAGATCGTCATGTGATCCCTCTTTATCTTTAGCTCTTGTTCACTTGCACTGTCAGTACCCAAATTATGGCTTTAAGTTGAGAGCAGAACTTCCAAAAACAGATTTTAAATTTAGATACTACTCAGGTTGACAACCTGTTCTTTTTTTTTTAGGGGTTACTAAACACTAAATATGTTTTCAACTAAAATCCTTTTTAAACTAGAAATATGATAGATTAGCTTCCCAGGAAGGAAAATCTTCCAAAGGTTTGGCTAGGTGGAGACATATACTTTAGAACAGCATTAAAAACGGTTATTTGAGAATTGTTTAATGTTCCAAAAGAAGAACTAATGACCTAAAATTAGCAGAGTATTTAGAATGTTCCCAGTGACTGATTTTAACTCCCTTTCAAAGTAAATCTGAGTACTATAATGACAACAGAGATCTCATCATAATCTACACAAGCTTCGCTACTTTCTTGCAATGTTGGACATGGATTTAAAAGAGAATGATGGGTTTTTATAAGTGTTTGTGGGGTCATGTTACTTAAACGCAGAATTTTGCATTCAATGATTTATGCACCAAATATGTACTGTATCTCCTACCAAGGGATTTTGGGGTTTACACAATTAATTTAAACATGGATCCTGTCTTTAAGATGCCGAGAATCTAGGAAAGGGAGACAAGCACGTAAATAAGTTTAAACTTAAAGGAAAGCAATGATTTCCATAAGAGAAGTACAAAAATTATGTGAAACACTCAAAAAAGAATAAAAAAGAATAAAACTTAGCTTTGGTCCTTGAGTCTATCATTAGAAAAGGCAGCGTTGGTCTACAACAGTCCCCATCCACATTCACAACAGATGTTATTAATATCACCCCACCCACCCTTCCCAACAGAGGCTGACCTCTACTTCCAAGTCCTTCCAAACGTCATTACCCAGCATTGAATGAAAGATGAAACCATTTTTTCACCCCTGAATATGGTGTAAGGAAATTTTTTTTCTTGTAAATTCCAGCTAATTATATCTATCTGTCATTCTGTTTTATAAATAAACAGATATAGCCTCATCCAAACTGGAAAATTTGTGTTTTTCACAACATCATGATGATGCTAATATACTAGTAGGGAAAAAAACACCTATTGGCTTGACAAATATCCTTCCTAGAAAATTGCTTGGCACACTTTATATACATGATGAATAATTGTAGAATAAATGAATTAATAAATACTAAAATATTAACTATGTCTCAGTATCATAATACTTCTTATTGCTCTGTCAATGCTTCAAATATATACAGGAGTCCTGAGTGTTACTCAGTGAAAAGCTTAGTGCCTTTAATGGAACAGGAGGAAATAGATAGCTCTAACGTACGGCACCTATCGTTGAACTGAGTTGTCAGCGTTATGAGTTTAGCTCAGCTAAATTGGTTGACTGACTTTTTACTACAAGATGGATTTCAAAGTGTCTTTAACTTTTCCCTAGTTGCTTAACATTTTAGAACACAATCCAGCACACATTATGTAAAATTCACAGATTTTTGGTCAGAATGCTATATAATTTAGGGTTACCATTGGTGCTCACACTTACCTTGGTTTACATATTTTACAATTGTATTAAGGCTCACTTCTCTTTTAATTCTACTAAGACTCCTCTATTCAACTTGTATTTGAAACTATACTGAAAGACAAGAGTGGGGCAAGATTTTTCCAGGGATGACAAAGTCATCATGACCTGTATGGAGTTTCCTAAGCAGTCCCATAAACTACTTGTGCAAACCCTGGTGCCAATACTGCTGCCAATGCCGCATAAGTGCTCACGACACAAACTCTGTGTACCTCAGTTCCCTCGCATGTGAAGTGATGAGATCAATACAGCCTTGCTAAAGCTGTTGATGTGTTGGTAGGATTTCATGATGTTACAAGTTTCTATGAAACACAAAATACTCATAAAAACAGTGTTTTGGTTACAGCTCAAAACAGCCAGAAAACCTTGTGAATGGTGTTTATGGATATTTTTATAACCAAATTCACTTTCGATAAGCCAAAGAAGTCTCAAGCTTTTCCAGAGAATTATTGCTCTGAGGGTGTCAGAGACGGTGATGGCTGCAGGTACTCAATAAAGATGGAAAGGTGTGCTTCAAGATAGTTTGAACACAAGACAGACTTTTCTAGTGTCAGAGCTACTTACTTACTTATGAAAAGGGCTTAGACCTCTTAATATCATTTCTCTCCCCTCCACTACTGGGCCTAGTCTTTAAAATCGCATCTAAAGAGGGATTTTTATATATTCTATAGCTCCCAGGAATAAGAAAATGAAGAGTTGTGACATCATTATTATTTTCTAGGTTCTTTGTAAACAGTTTTGTTTGGGGAGAGAGAAAGGGAGAGAAGCATTAAACCACACCTAAGGCATTTGGATACAATGGAGATTTTTCTTATCCATTTTGCAAGAAAAAGAATAAATGTGAATTCAACAGTAATAATGGACCCAACTCTCTGAGCTGGCAAAATGTTTATTTTAAACTGATTTTCTGTTGTGTGGGATCCAATTACTTTTGTTACACTGCTTTAAAATTCAATATCACTTCCTCCCATCCATGATTATTAGAAAGAAGGAAAGCATAGAATATGCAGTTTTCAAGACTTCTTTCCTAGTTATGTGAGTCATAATAAAGAATTCATTATATTGATATTATTACTCATAGCAAAATTTAAGAAAAACAGGAATCCTACAGTTTTCCATGAAACAAATGAATATAGTTTATACAATAAACATATAGGAGAAACTTTTAAAAACGAAATTCATTAGATGATCATGCTAACCATAGAAAATTAAGGAATGAGCTGAAAATAAATTAAAGAATTCATACTAAATAGCTGCACATATTTCATAACAAAACTATGAAGTTATCACGTCAATCATCTTACCAAACTATTCTTTCTTTCTCAATTGAATATCTTAGAGGGAATAAAAATTATCCATAATAATAATATAGTGAAAATTCAGATAATTGATAATAACACTTAGCACACTTTAAAAAATCATTACATACAAAAAAATCTTCAAAACATACTGTTTGTTCATAAGCTTCTTTGTGTTCTTTGTTCAATACATGCAATTCTGTTAAATTCAAGCTAAACATGACAACTTAATTTGTGATGTGCTGTTTACTTTGTGCTGTATTATACTGTGTATGTTGTTTCTTCTGTTTGTAGATTTTCAGTAAGTGAAAGTGGGGGAGGGAAAGAAAGGGGTCAGAACTGACAGCAAAACTGAATCAATGCACCCCATGCCAATGAAGTCATGAAAACCCACACTGTTCTTACAGCCGCCATAACGAATATAAATGGACAAAGGATGCTGAATAGCTACTGGGAGAAAAAAGAATGAAGCATCCATTTCAAGAAAGAACCTTTTTCTGCCATCACAGATAGCTTTGTGGACTGGCTAAATTAGGATGCCATATAACAATTTCATGCTCTAAGAGAAATCTTTGAAAGACAGCTCTCACATATTTTTATTTAAGGCATCTGATTTAATAACTGGAATTTGCTTGCTGGAATAGTTGTACGTGCTTGTTTCTCTCTCTCTCTTTCTGTCTCTCTCCCCACTCCTTTTCTCCTTATTTCTCCCTCTCTCTTTTTTTGGTGAGTGTGTGTGTGAGTGCACGTGCGCACACGTGCGTGTGTGTGTGTTTGAGTGGCTGACTTTGAGAGGAAGACTGATAAAAGAGCCCTAAAAACTGTATGCTTTAATGATATGCTTTCATAGAGAGTTTAAAAATAAACCCAATTTTGTACTATAGGAAAAGAAGAGTATTTTTGAATACAGATTTTGGGTGATTTATAGGCCAATATCTGGATTATGATCATTGCACTTAGGAGGCAATATCTCAATGGATTCTTGATATTTTAAATAATGTCAATATACTGATTTATTATTTACCCAGAGATGCCAGACAAATATGTAATAACTCATCAATTAAATGTTGGAAGTAGCAGTATATTTATAATTATATTGGGTGATGTTTATTGACTGGAAAAGTTTTTAATTGAAAAATAAAGACAGAATAATATGAAAACCATTTCAATGGTAGCCTTATGTACCAAAAAGGCTTAACTTTTAAGTTTCTAAAATTGTCTATAAGTTAAGTGACAACATATTAAGAGTATGGCAGATTGTTACTAGAGTTATTTTGTGATTTTGCAAAATTTCTCATCACCACATGGTCAAAACTCAAAGGATAAAATATCCTGTTCTATTTCTGAAAACATATTAAAAATAATTCTTGAAACTACAGAGATTAAAGTAAACACTGTATTTAAGTAAGATTATGGATTTCCTTATGCAGTGTGACACTACTAATGGATAATTTACAGGATAAGCCATATAAAATGCTTAATTTTTAGTTGCCCTGTGTCACAAAAAATAAAAAAGTTAATCTATTTATGTAGAAGAGGAGAAAACAATATGTAACATGTTCCCCTGGATGAGGATTTATTCTGGTTAAGTTAAGTTTTTAATATATAATACATAAGCATCACTACAATTAAAATACAGCAAAATGTATTTTACTTTAATAGTACAATTATTCTGTGGTTATCTCTTAACAGAAAGTCAAATGGAGGAGTCCTTCAACTTGCCACTTGACTTTGCTGATGTGCGTTTGATTCACTCTGAAGAAGGAATATATATATATATTCCTATATATATAGGTGGTTATCAAATGTTCTATACAAAAAATAGAATTTATAGGGTTTATTTCATAAATATTAGACAATGACAGAAATGCTAATGAAATACCGGACATGAAAAGGAAGTCATAATTTGAAAAATATTTTGATCTATGACAATTCAAAAATTTTCCAATATACAATTTCTAAATACAGAAAAAAGAAGATCAATTTTAATGTTAAATAGCATTTTTGCTTGCAATGCTAGACCTGCTCGCTTTAAAAAATAACAATAAGAATAAAAGGGGAGAATAAAAGGAAACCTGAAAAAATGAATCAGCTTTCATCTAAACAAGATCTGAGCAATTATACTGAGATCCATGTAGTATAAAGAATGGCAGTCCTAGACGGTAAATCTGACTATTATCCCAAATAGCGTAATTATCTCCTCTCTACTAAATACTCTATGCTCTTTTCAAAAGGATGGGCAGAGGGACTAATTCTCTGTAGTTATGCAAATCCCGCCCAGAGAGAACACTATGGGTACCAACCATAGGTCAGTTTATTTCAAGATAATATACCAGGTGCCCACATTGTCAAAATACCTGCATTATAATTCCATTCCAGTTGCTGTTTTTAATTATGAGGTTCTCCTACCAGGAAACAATCCCACAGAGAACTGAAACAATTTATTTTAAATACTGTAAACAACAGAGGCTCTGCTGCATGGATTTGAGATTCCTGTTCATCCCGAGAGCTCTCAGCATGTTACACCAACTGAACACATAGAATTGATAAAGATAGAGTCTCATTTCAAGATATTTTACCTCATGAATGACCTTAAGTAGAGATTCAAAAGGCTTTGATTCTTAGTGTTAATTACTAAATACTATATTTTCTTTGCTGTCCTAATAATAGCTTTTATGGAAATACAAATCACTGTACAAATCAAATACAGCAGTTCTACCTCCATTGCACACAAAGTCCAAGGAAAATATTTAGACAAGACACAACTCTGGACACAAGCCTTCAAAACTATTAATAACTAATTTTTAGAATAATGAAATGTCTATAAGTTTCCTGTACCACATACTAGCAGCTAAACCTTATCTGTTTAAGGAAAGACACATCAAGTCACCAAACCTAATCAGTTTAGTCAATTGAGGGAAAGTTTCAATTGCTGCTTATGGGTTAGTATATAAAAAGGCAGCCAAACAGGAGTTAAAGAAACTTCAAGAAAAATAACTCAGTTAACTAACATCTGTCCCCATACTGGACTTCTAGAATTTATAGTAACAATATTTATAGAATGCTTATTATATGCCATTCACGGTTTTAAATGCTTAATTATTAACCCATTTAATTTTTTATCCTTATTTTAGAGATAAGTCACAAAAACATTAAGTCACCTGCCCAAATCACTGTGCTAGTAAGTGCCTAGCTGGATTTGAACTCAGTCTATCTCCTGAGTCCGCGGCATACTAAGAATGAAGTTGAAGCCAGGCGTTAGAACATGAGAGAAAAACATAAAAACTATAACCCGTTACAGGAATCATTCGATACGGGCGAGATTTCGAGTTAATTATTATAAGGCACATTAGGGTTGGGAAGTGCCTTATCTTCCAATATTTGATCTTAGGTTGTCTACAACACAGAATTGCCTATTGTTGTCAGAATATATCATGTTTCACACCTCTGTACCTCTGAGCGGACTTGTTGTTCTTCTTGTTGGTTTGTTTTGTCACAGGTGGAGACTACGTCCACACATGAAAATTTGGAATAAATATCCATATTATTTAAGATAGTAAGTTACTAAAAATTTTGACCTTCTGCTTAAATATTATTTTCTACTTCAAATTACAAAATATGCCTTAGGCCACAAATTAGATACGTTGAGAAAATTTGTTTGTAATTTGTAAGAATAAGTTAATTTTATAGAATAAATATGAACAATATATTTTAGGACTGAATCTTTATGAAACCACAAATATACTAAGACTGAACCTCAACCACAGTAGACCCCATGGAGATTTTATATCTGTAACCCAAGTCTCAATATGGAATTCTGTTGATAAATACAGACTTAATCTTAACAATGACTTTAAACATGTCATGGCAACATTTTCTACATTAATGAGAACTTGACTCTTTGATGATGTAAATTGCTTTTGGTGTTCTAAGTTTTAAGATTTGTTCTCTGACATCCAAAGCCATGAACTGCTTGGTCAAAACAATGAATTTCCTCCAACAATATCTTGTGTGG
Source organism: Ceratotherium simum simum (assembly GCF_057802395.1). Taxonomy (NCBI): domain Eukaryota; kingdom Metazoa; phylum Chordata; class Mammalia; order Perissodactyla; family Rhinocerotidae; genus Ceratotherium; species Ceratotherium simum. The sequence goes on along the minus strand of NC_141907.1, from coordinate 25,576,314 downwards.
TATATATGAGATGACAAACTAATTTTAAATTTTTCAGCTTAATCAGCAAAACTCATTTTATATCTAATGGAACTTCACATCTTTTACTTTCCATATTGAAACAAATAAAGCTTTTGCAGATGCTTTTCAGGAAAAGATCACCAAGCACAAGGGTTGCCAGCAAGTCAGCAACACAATCCAAAACTTGTTAGAAGGTATCAGACATTCAATTAGCCTTTTCTTCTCTTTCCACTAAATAGCCTAGTCAAATAAACACGTTCTATACTGTGTAGTTCTTGTTAAATTTTCCAGGCCTGGTAAACTTCAATGGCAGCAGAGAGCCACTAATTGAACTTAATCTTGGTGACACATAAATATCTGGCATCAGTTTTCTTAGCAGCAAAATACTAAATAATCAATAGCAAATGATTGGTTTCATAAGTGGTTATTTGCATGGAGAGGCAGTATGTCGTGGATGGTGAGAGTGTTGTCGCTTTGGAGCCAGAGTGTCTGTGTTGGAATCATAGCTCCAAGATATGTCGCCTTGGGAAATTTTTAATACTTTTAGTCTCAGTTTCCTCAGCAGCAAACTGGGCTAAAAATGTACCTACTTCCCATGGTTGCTGTGAATATTAATGAAATAAATAATACATGAAAAAAACTTAGAACAGGCTTAGGCAACCAGGCATATTTTGAGTATTCAATAAGAAATGCTATTCTTATGGTGATTGTTCTATCTATACTCTCCATTTCTGATTGATAATATTGAGCCTTTTGCTGGACCACACACCCTCTTTGGCACCAGTCACTTTGTACAGGATGAAAAATTTTAGGATGGCTGTCCAAGAGTCCAAGATAAGACTGTAATGGAATCTGCCTGATTTATAGAGAAATAGATTTATGAATCCATCACTTAAATTATCAATATCAAGTGAAGCACTGAATGTACCAACGGCAATATCAATGTGACATGGCAGAGTACTCCCAATTGGTATTTAGTAGCACATATTTGGGAAAGCAAACCAAGTCTTCAAAGGGATTAAACTAGGAAACTGTCGATTTCATTAGTACTGCCAGAGATACGCCCTTGAAATTGTTATACATATGAGAAGCATACCACAATGAACATATATTTGTCCTGTCTCTGCATATTAAAAAATAAGTAAGTAGATTTAAACCTAGAAGTAGGAGTCAGCTAATATTCATTATGGTATTTTTACCATTAAATAAATAAATCTCCATCATGTAACATTTTAACAACAAATTTGACCTATTCTGTTATATCCTTGATCAATTTGTTTTATGGCTCAATTTTTTTTTTGCAGTTTTGTTTGACGTGGGAAAAGACTGAGGCTGACAACCTTACCTTAATAAAAGTGGTTAAACATAGTTCAAAAACAGACTTATCAACGAATCTTTTAGCATGGTCTTCCTGGAAAATTGCTAAAATGGCCATAATTCTCTGCCCTTTCCTGCTTCAATGCTTATTTTGCAATGTGACTTTGCGGCTTCTCCCATCACATGGTGGAGTTGACTCTGCATACTTTAAATCAGGCCCAGTCTTGGGGCTTGCTTTGACCAAAGGAATGGGGTAGAAGCAACATTGCAACACTTCCAATCTTTGGGTGTTCCTGCTCTTGTTTTATTTCTGCCGTGCCATGAGAATAAGCTAGCCTGTTGGGGCAGAGTCACCCTATTGTCTCAGCAGAGGACAAATGAAAGAGTCCAGCCAAGGGCAGCAAAGCTACCCCAAGACAACCCATAGTGGACCACAGGAGCAGAGTGAGTCCCACTAAGAACAGCTCACCAGATGAGAAACCCAGATGAGAAACACCCAACCGCTAATAAATGCATATTGTCTTAAGCCACTGAGTCTTGGAGTGGTTCATTGCGTAGCAACAATTAAAAAAAGACTGACAGAATCTTATCTGCACAGTTTATTCTTTCTCATTATATGACTAATGCATATAGTGCTCAATGTGCAATTGTGAGAAAAGTGAATGAACCAATCGATATTTGCTAATAGATTATATCTACAATTTATTGCACAGTCACTTTGTGCCAGGAATGTTCCAAATACTTTACATAAATTATCTCAGTTAATTTCCTCTCCAATAAAAATAGCAATTTTGAGCCCTACCCTTCCAACTGTGAGGTAGGTACCTATGGAATCACAAAAATAGAGTTTATCTCTTCTTGTGGAATTTTCACTGAAGATGGTGGAAACCCACGTGGCACTGCATGATTGAATTAGCAGTTAACTTAGTTAAGAGGATTATCGAATTACTTGGCACCCTTTGCCCCTCTCTCTTTCATATAATTAGAGAGTGTATTTTTTACTGGATGCCTTATGTTACAGTCTATTGTAGTTGTAGCTCTATTTTTAGAATGTCAGTATATATCTGCTGAATTCTACATTTTTCTCATTAGTAACTTTTTTCAGAAGTCTCTATTATCCAAAATTTCCTTTTTAAAATGAAAAGCTCGGTTTTTAATAGTGTAGGACATAGGAATAGAGTGAATATTTATTGATATCATACTCTAAATGTGGCCGTGGTCTATTTTAGCCTAGGAGTTAAGATCATTTTAAGGTAAGTTTTTCCTTTCACTGGCATCAGTAATATATGATTTCCTTTTCTGTTATTTTCTTTGGAAATACAAGAAACTAAACAATAAGGCAGTACTATATTTTGCACATTAGGGCTTAATGTAAGTGCTGGTTCATTTTGCTAGCATAAAACTTACTGATATTTTGGTTGTCCCTTAAGTGAATTTAATAATAGCTCCTAATATAAATTCTTTGTTAATCAAGCTCTTTCATGTAAAGGCATTTTACATATATTTAATCATAAATACATACAAAATTTCTGTGAGAAATGTAATTTCATACCCATTTTAAGAAATATAAATTCCTTAGTCAAATTCACATAGAAAAAATTAGAAGTCTTTAGTTTTACTGACTTCAAAGACCATATTTTCCCCACTAGATTATCAATTACTTCTATTTCTCCCAGCTAAGAACTGTGAACTTTTTTAGATATATATTGATATGGAATCTATTACCCCAAAGCCCAAAGTAAAACTGAAGCAAAGAAAAAGATTAGAAACGCTCGTCCCGGTTGCCTAGCTCAGTGGTACCTGACTCAGAGGAATATTATACTGACATCTCTTATCATTTTGACTGATGTCCTGTTTCTGTCTCAGAAGAAACGAACATTTTCCTTCCCCTGTCATCTGTGCAAGCGAAAGCAGGCAGGAGATTGCTTTTGACTCATTCTAATTATTGAAACTGCTTTCTCACTCTCATTCCGTGTCTTTGGTCTCTCTGCTGAACTACACCGCTTCAGCAATTTTGTACGCCAGTCAATGGGCCTTCTGTCATATATATTTGTATCACCCTTCCCCACTTCATTGTGAGAAAGAAAAGAAATGCAAATTCAAAATGCATTTCTATTGCCATTTAGCCTTCAATTTACATTCTATCATCCATGTATTCACGTCATTACTTGTATATTTTAGTGCTGTTATAAAAAAATTGGGAAATCTTATCACGTATATATATATGTATATATATATGCTTTGAGAACATATAAAGAGTGTAGACAGAACTAAGTTTTACAACAAGGAATATTATAGAAAACAGTTTGAAAACTACAAAAAAGAAAATGTAGAAAATAAGTAGTATTAGCTTTTTATACTATGAGTAGTTATCTTAAGCCAATAAATATCCAAAAGTTAGTTGAAATTACAAGTATAAGTAGGATGAGGAACAAGTTAAAAGACTAATGGTTAGAAAACCATAATGGATTACTAAGAGAGGCTGGAATGGTCATTCTTAATTAAACTTCTTAGTCTGTTGACTAATATCAAGGATGAAATCTATGCTCTTTCATAAATCACAGTGCGTGCCATTTCCAGAAATAGAATACTATTCTAAATGGACCATATATGTGAACCAGTAGGACAAGCCTATATAAGGTTCCTTTAATGTGAGTGTGGCCACTTCACCCACTGTTTTCTGTTACAAATAGTTTCATGGTAATTGATGTGAAATAAATAGTCACACTTTGGCTTTTGGGGACCAGGAAGTATGGTTAATAATAGTAAACAGGAAGTATCATGGTATTCATGTTTCAGCCCCTAGGTGGGTTCACTTTCAGCACAGAACCCCATCAGGAGGTGGCTCTTCCTTCTAAAGGAGCAAAGTATAAAACCTCCTTTTCATCACCAGAGGGCACAGGGAAGTCTCACTTCATCAAACTTGGGAAGAGCCGTGCAGAGAGCAAGAGAAGCTCTAGTCCATGTGTGACATGTACTTGGTGGCCAGCAAGCCACAGAGACCAAAGGAAGAAAAGCAGATCCTTCATAGAAACCATATAAAGATTCTATATTTTAGGGAATTTTTTCACAATTGCTGATATAAAGTTTGAACATTTCTGCAAATAATATTAAGAGTTCAACTCAACAAAGACCCTTCCCAGCACAGATATAAGATCAGGGAAGGGGGAACAAGAAGGGAATGTGAGAATCTCAAGAAAAAAAAAAGATCAAAACTGGACTGGAACACAAACGATTGCCTTAAATATTTCTGGTTAATTTTTTTTGTTTATTTTAACTAGTTTCTGTCTTAAAGAACATAAAATTAATATAGTAGTCTTACTACATATCATTTGAAGTTTTAAAAATTACATTCCATGCTTGTGCTTAAATGCACAGAATGAGCTCTATAATTCTCAACCAATACTCATTACAGCCCCAGGTTTAACATACACACACATATACACCTCCCACGGTAGTGTTATCAAAAGAATTCTGGACTAGTGAACCCCACTTCTTCATCGCAGTGAGGTTGCTGTTCCTCAGCGTGACCAGACTTAAGTTTCTAGAAGAGGTACTACCAGACAATATAGTCCTAATAGGAGCACTCCAGTCAGGGAGTTTTTGCACTCTTACACTCAACTGCTCTTAAATATATTTGAGCGGTTTCTAGAAAGTTCTCTTGATGTTTCCTTGGCTTATGTCCAGGTAGAATTTAACATAGACAACCTTGATTTTGTGAATCATCTACACATATTATTTTAACTATAATATTATTATAGTCATTCATAAGAGCCAGGTTTAAGATATAATTTGATTGTTGCAAAACTCATAAAATAATTGTTATAAAACTAGCTTAATAGCTTTATATTAAAAGCAGCCTCTGTTTATACACAAAGCCATAAATTAATTATGACAATTCAGTTCAAAGCTAAGTTTTAGATGGGACTTTTTCCACAAGGAACTTCATACCCCATCGTACATTGTATATGAAGGCAGGCTCCATCCTTTGGGTCAAAATGAACCTTTATTTTACTTTCTTAAGTACAAATGAAATGCTATCTTTGAAATATCATATACGAATTGCCACGCATTTCTTAAGGTACACTGGTGCCTTCGTATTAAATAGCTTGTCCTACCCTCTCACCACCCATCCCAGCTGAATTTTACCAATACAGCTTTGCATACGACTCTGACTTTCCTTTAGGTTGGCATGCTCCCTGTTTGAGCTGGCACTATTCGATCAATACGCTCATACTTCAGCTGTTCAAGCAGCAGCTAACCAGGCAGCCACAACAAACACAATTCTGGCAGCTCCTAATGTGTGTCTCTGTCTGTAATTCAGATGCTGTTTGCAAAGAGTTTACATGTAGACCACGTCGCTCTTAGAAAGTTCAGTGCTAGGATTTTAAACAGAAAGCTTATTAGGCACAGAGTCCTGCAAATTAAATCATTAAAAGTAGTTGCTCAAAATAGTTTGGGAAGACCGAGTACATAGTAATGTATTTCTATATACAAAAACTAATGTTTTCTTGGACGAGATACCTGCTAGAGCAAAATGATAACATTCTAGCAAGAAGCACTGAACATTGATTCAATTAAGTACTATATCATTTACCTGTAAGAACAAACTGATTTCTTCCCAGTTTAAATCACAGAGGTAGAGGAGAGAAGGGGTGTGTTTGAGACAAGTAGATTTTTTTTCACTTTCTATAAATACATATAGTGGAAAATATAATTTAGTAAAATTAGAGATGAATGCATCTACTCAAAACCTCACACACAGTTCATTTTGTAGAACACTCTTTGAGCAGATTTGACATTAAGGTCACTATTCCGGGTGCTATGGTGGTAGAAAAATAAAGAGAATTTGGTGTTTGCACTTTAAGAGCTTACAGTACACTATATAACACAAATATTGAGAAACTATAAATGCACAAAGCATTGTGCTACAGAAGCCCATATCTGAGGGAGGAATTCTGCCTGAGGAGTTGACATTTAATCTGGATTTTGAAATGATTGGCTTTTGCCTGCCAAGGAATGGCGTAGGGGTGAGGAGAGCATTCCAGAGAAGGGAACAGCACAAGTCAATGCCCGGCGGCATGAAATGGTATCATATATTTGAGCTCCTTAAACTGGTCCAGAATGGATAGCCCAGATTATATGAGAGAATAAGGTTAGAAAAGAAGGAAATGAAGGTTCTTTAGTGCTATGCTAATGCTATCTCAAACACTTTGATCAAAATGGTAAATCACTAATGTTTCTAAATAGGTACGTGGTATGATGAGATATAATTTGGGAAGAATAATCTTACTTCACAGAGAATGGACTGGAACAAATAAGAGGCACTCTAGTCATCCAGGTAAGTGAGGGTTGGCAGCACAGCTGGAGAGGAACAGGGGAATTGGAGAAATATTATAAAGATAGAAATTTGAAAGATAGGGAGTAAAGTAGAATAAAGAGTCAAAAAGCACTAGATCAAACGGGCTTCATTTTTTTAAGCAAAGGAGTGGTAATATGTTATTGGTACTTATTTGATACAGAGTTGAAAGGACACACAACGTTTTCCCTGACAATAAATAAATAAATAGAATATCCTTCAAGATTATTTAACTTTCTAATTATGGAAACATTACAAGGAAATATAAGAAAACAGATGTATAAAATAATTTGATATCTCTCAAGCAATATAATTATCAAAAGGTAAAGGACATTGGTCTGACAATTAGTGATACGCCTTGTAAGGAGATCTTTATTATAGCTAATATGAAATATTTAACAATGAAGATAGTATTTTGTACATTATATTTTTTTTCTGTCTGTCACATGGGGATACAAATGTAAATATCAAATTAAAAAAAAATTAATCCCCAAACATTAACAACCCTTCAATGATTATACATTATATAATTTTTAAAGATAGTTCTATGTAACATGTATTGGACAAAAAGTATGTGTTATTGAAAGTGAATAATCTAGATCTCATGATGAGTCTAAATTATATTTCCCAATTTTTTATTATTTTTATTTTTGTTATTATTACTTTTTACTTTTATTATTTTTATTTTTGTTATTATTGTTTTTATTATTTTTATTTTTGTTATTGTACTTCCAAAATATAAAATTCAAGGAAGGCACAGGAAATGAAAATCTCACATTCAAATTATGTATACAGATACACATGTGCGGATCTTTGTGCATGATACTTGACTATCATCCTAATATCCCTTTCATAAGCCCTCTTCACTTTTCTTTTGTTTACAAATGTTTGTCCTCATTGTTCCACTTTCAGAGTAAATCTTCAACATTATAAACACTGATACCCTCAGGAACGTTGCCTCTTTCTGTTAATCTCGATAGCCCCAGAGAGGCTAGCGAAATAAGTCATTTCATTTCTACATTTTGCACTTGACTTGGCTTAGACTGATACCAGGTGACATTATTACTTTGGGTTTAGGATGTTGTTTGGGGAAGAGGAGAATAAAATAAAGGATAAAATTATCATTTCAAAAGTGGCTGTATTTGGGGGCTACTATACCTACCAGTTTTTATTTAAAGTAACAATTCTAAGAATAATGCCTACCGTTGGATTTCCCAATATCTTATTTCATTTTAAATAACTCTCTGTTACCAGCAGATATGAAAACATTAATAGGGCTTGAGAAATGCTCCACATGGGTAATATTTAAGTCATTAGGGTCAGAGCCATGTGAAGGCTTTCATGCATAAAGAGATGAGTTTGTTACAGCAAAGTATTTCTACCATGTCCTCTCATTTGTAATGTAAAATTATGCTTGATTCGTCCATATTTTACTGTGAGAGTGTACAGATGCAACAAGCACACACAGGGACCATCTTATCTATCTTTGAATCATTCAATATGCTTTCCAGTGCCTTGCATTTATAAAAAGTATTCTCAATGCATTTATGTAACATGCTCAGTTTTTAAACATTTTAGTTGAAGGAGAGATTTAAAGGTTAATGCTACACTGCTAAGATAAAACTTTTCATACTTAGAAATACCACAATATGCAGGAATTCAACACTCACATGTTGTTAGGAATCTAACGGAAAACAAAGAGTAGGAGGTTGTCTAGAACACCTGAATATATAAGGTTTAAGACACTTATGCTGGGCCGGCCCCACGGCTTAGTGGTTAAGTGTGCGTGCTCTGCTGCTGGCAGCCCGGGGTTCGGATCCCTGGCACGTACCGACTCACCGCTTCTCTGGCCATGCTGAGGCCGTGTCCCACATACAGCAACTAGAAGGATGTGCAACTATGACATACAACTATCTACTGGAGCTTTGGGGGAAAAATAAATAAATAAAATTAAAAAAAAAAAGACACTTGCGCTGAGACCAACTTGAGTATTATCAATTGCTTTTTCTCTAAGTATGCTTATTACAAAGAGGAAAAAAAACCCTGCATTTAGTTGTGTCATATACACACACACACACACATGCATACAAGAACACACACACACACTTCCCCCAAATCTTCTCACTAAAAATGCATGAATACCTGAATTATACTTACAGGTATTATTTAAAGTGATGCCTAGAATAAGTTCTCTAAAAGAGAAATCTTTTTTTAAATAAAAATACCATGTTAGATATAGCAGTTCAAAACCCAGTACATAATTAAATACTTATGATGGATTTTACTGAGTGCTTAATGCCTGTAAAATTTCCTTTGACAATTCAAATTTAAACTCACTTTAGTTCTTATAAATCTTGCAAAAGTATAATTGACAACATTTTTTTCCAAAACAGCTGATCCATTACTTTCATTTCTATCTAGATTTTCATACAAATGAGAACAAGAAATGAAAAAAAAAAATGCTACCTGGTAATAATCAACAGAGAAATGGCTTGGGAAAACCAAATGCATTTTTCTTCTCTACTGTGTAGTCTTTTGTATAAGTTTTTGGTGATTTTGAATATGATTTATTACAACCAACACAGTAAATATGGTAAAATTAATTTTAGAGTTGCAAATATTCTGATAGGAATCAGCAGAGAGTATGCTCCAGGCAGAAATTAACAATTTTTCTCTGGAGATTATGAAACCAATTTTCCACATGCCAAAGATATAAGTAAATGCATGTGCAAAACTATCTAGATAAAAGAGCATTTTTCTACAACAGAAAGTACGAACAATTTATATCAGGCCACAGTTCTATTTCAGTGACTCATCGATATATGACTTGTCTGAAAAATAGGACTAGAGTGGAAAGAGCACTGAAGAGAGAGCCAGGAGATCTGGGATCCAGTTCTGTTCCCACTCCATAAACTTGAATTAGCCCTTGTTATTGTCTCTACAACTTAGTTTTCTCTAAAATGAAAGGATAAAACTAGATTATCCCTAAAATACCCAGGAACTCCAAAATTCTTCTTTTGGCTTCCAATGTTAATTAAGTGAGAAAGGACAAATGTCTTGTTTAATAATGACCTGTTTTCTAACACGATTTCCCACCAGTTACACTTCAGAAACGAGGAGTGAACATATCATATGCTCAAGTAATAAGAATCATATGGCAGCACATCTCTTCTGGGATTGATTATCTCATCTCAGTCTTACTGAAGTTCTCTGCCTACAGAAATACTTAGCCTTTATTTACAGTTTTGTTTTGACACCGACTTAAATCACCTCCCACTGTTTCTCCAAACCTGTTTCAGCCCCACTGATCTCCTTACAGCACCCCCATATCTCAGGCAAACTGCTCTTCTTTAACAAATCTACCTGTTGAAATCTACTTCCCTTTTAATCCTCAGCTACAGTTTTTATCTTCTCCTTGGGGCGTTTCTTGAACTAAAGAAATCTGAGCTATTATTTAATTAAGGTTTAACCTACAATTTGTATGGATTTGTGCATGATGATTGTGGCGGTCTTCATATAACACATCCATGGCAGTGGCAAGAGTGAGAACCATACTCAGCCATATTGTCTTTCCTTCTTTCCTCCCTTCCTCCCTCCCTTCCTTCCTTCCTTCCTTCCTTCCTTCCTTCCTTCCTTCCTTTAGCCCAGCATTTACCTTGGCCTCGCCATGGTATAGGCACAAGATCAAACACTGTTAATGTAAAGATGAATAAGTCACATTCCCTTCCTGCAAGAAGGGGCAGGCACATGTTGATAAATACTCACAATACATCACTGCAAATGCTAACGGTGACATCTGTCAAGTCATCTTTTCACATTTTGAGTTATCAGTTGGCATGATGGGTAAGAGCACGGGCTTAGGGAGGTAAGGGACCTACCGACTCCACTCATTAGCTGTTTAGTCTTGAAGAAGTTTCTTAGCTTGTCAGGTGCTTAACTTCCCCACATATGAAATGGGGAAAATAACATTCTCCTCCTCAGCTTTTAGTAAGAATTAAACAGATAATGTATCACAGTCCCTGACATAGTAAGCAATAAGTAAACTGTATATAATCTATTGTTATAGATATCTGTATGCATATGATGTGTTTGTACGTATCAAGAGAGCAAAGCCTCTCATTCGTTATCAATCACTTTCCCTAACATGTATCTTGCATGTAGTAGATACTTAATAAATATTTTTAAACTCACCACTTATGGTAAATGTAGTCTGCTCACGTTTCCCTGACATTTATCTGAGTGTATGATCAGCCTGTCAAACCAGAGCAAACAGATTTAGGCAGATTCCCTCTGTAGACACACGTTGCCTGTACAAAGGAAATCCACTTTACCCAGAGAGCAGATTGAGCCAAACTCAGACCTATAGTAGAGGGTATAGTTATTCCCCATTTCAGGCTGCATAACTAATGCAACATCTACGTCCTATAGTGGAGTATACCAGCATTACCCACACTAGGTCTATGGCAAATGAAATAATTACCTCTCCCTCTGTGTTATGAACTAAACTGTGTTCTCCCCAAATATGTATGTTTGAAGCTCTAACCTCCTATGTGACTGTACTTGGAGACGGGGCCTTGAAAGAGATATTTAAAGTTAAATGAGTCATAGGGTAGGGTCTTATCAATAGGGCTGGTATCCTTATGAGAAGACAGAGACACCAAGGGTGTGTATGCACAGAGAAAGGGTCGTGTGAGGGCATAGCAAGGTGGATATCTGTAAGCCAAAGAGAGAGGCCTCAGGAGAAGCCAAATCTTCCTACACTTTGATCTCAGATTTGCAGCCTCCAGAACTGTGAGAAAATAAATTTCTGTTGTTTAAGCCACCCACTCTATAGTATTTTGTTATGGCAGACCCAATAAACTAATACATTCTGTATTAAAATACTAGCCAAGCATGTATCTAGCTAATCTATTCTATGTTAGAGGCAGAAAGGACTACTCAAAACAAGGCTAACTTTCCTGACAACTAAAGCAAGGAAGAGAACCAATATTTATATTGTGTGTTTACTTCTACCCGTTAAATAACTTTGCAACGATCAACAAGTTAAAGAGACCAAACTGATGTGAACCCAAGTAGTCTGGTATAGACCCATTGCTGTAACCACAACACTGTTCTACCTACTATTTCTAGCAATGGTAAACTCTGTGGCTCTCCAAAAATTGGTCAACCTCTTTGAGTCATTGCAAATTCAGTGTGATAACATTCACGTTGCCGGATTATTAGGAAGATTAGAAATAATGTATATAAACTGGTAAACACAAGGTGCTCAATATATGGTAATTGTTATTATGTGGTGTTTTATAAACACTGGCTCAAATTATGCTAGAAATACATTTCACAAAAATAGCCTATGATTAAGCCTGAATTTTTCCAGGCTTAATCTTTCCAAGTGGTCAGTTATGAGAACTAGAAACAAACAAAAACACCCTCAGAGATGATAATACAGTTTAAATATGGGAACAGAAAAGCTAATTGGTGGCCCTGGCCTGCCTATGAGGGTAGTGACATTACTGTGTAGGAGAATTGGCAGACTCTGGGACATAAATCCAAGATCCTGATTCCTTTTTTATTCTCTCTAGGTGAAGAAACAAACCTAGTGTTGCCTAAATAGAAGTATATGAAGGATTTAGGGTTACAGTGTTACTCTCAAATATATTCCATTAGGATAATCCATGGACTGAAAGACCTTTCCTACAAAATCATTCATTTAGGTTAAGAGTCATCTTATCTTGAGACATGTAAATTTCCTTAGTAAGGATAAAATCACAGTGCCCTACACCTTCAGTGTGTTGGGTCTCCAATAACGTTACCTTAGTTTAAAGTAAATCTCCTATTTTATAATTAAAGCAAGAACAGATACTTATCATTGTTTAATACCTGAAAGGGAACAAATACACATATAAGGGTACATCGAGCCTCTTCTGTCTTTGAACTAGGCCAACTCTGTTTTTATTATACTTTCATTATACTTGTTGAATTTATCTGGTGGATAACAACTTGAAAATAAACTCATTAAGCTTCACTAGGAAAATTATAGAAAAAAGATTGATTACATTTTTTTAGAGAAAAAAAATAGCCACATTCACACAGTGCATATGGGTTACTTGAGAAAATAAGTTTTTTTTTTTTTTTTGTGAGGAAGATTAGCCCTGAGCCAACATCTGTTGCCAATCCTCCTCTTTTTGCTGAGAAAGATTGGCCGTGGGCTAACATCCGTGCCCATGTTCCTCTACTTTATATGTGAGATGCATGCCACAGCATAGCTTGATAAGCGGTGCATAGGTCCATGCCTGGAAACCTGTGAACCCCAGGACCCCGAAGCCCAGCATGTGAACTTAACCACTATACCACCAGGCCGGCCCCAAAATTTTTGTTTTTTTTTAAAGATAGAAATACGTCACTGTGTCATAGTCTAAAAAAATGGCAGGCACATATCATCTATTTGTCATAGTTTAGTGGATGTCAGGATGAGACCACTTAAGGAAAATTTGCTTTATCTAAAACAAAAGTTACATAATAGTGGTATAAAACTCTCTCTGTGTATATACGAACAAGTTAATGGAAAAGCACTTGCATACACACTTTGACAAAAAAAAAAACTTATTGACAGAAAAAAATGTCATATGTGTGTCACAGTTGTACATCCTTCTAGTTGCTCTATGTGGGACGTTGCCTCAGCATAGCTTGACGAACAGTGTGGAGGTCTGCTCCCAGGATTGGAACCAGGGAACCCAGGGCTGTTGCTGAAGTCGAGTGTGCTAACTCAACCGCTACGCCACCAGGCCAGCCCCTTAATAACAAATTTTATCACCCAACAAGAGCAAGGACCATAGAATCTATTCACAAGGATTGCTCTTTTCCTCACATTGACAAATGTCTAAGATTTGAAGCAAACAAGATGTCCCCAGTTACATTTTACTCTGGGAAAACGTTTCTCTTGCCCATAGATCACTTTATGCCTGAAAGTGTGAGATTTGATTATTCCCACACCATCACCTAAGCTTCCACAGCCATGAAATTATCTATTTGTTTTTAAACTCTAGACGTGGATTTAACTCAAACTCCTGAGGCTGTAAATCCCACAGGTTGATTATATGCTACAAAAAGAAATTCTAAATTTGCTAACTTTTAATTTAATTGAGGGTGTCTACTTTTACCCTGCATTTTAGGACAAGGTGAAATGCCGGTTCTTCTCCAGGGCCTTTTTATATCCTTCAACTACTTCCTGATTTTTTTTTCCCTCCAGAACCAGTGACCCAACTTTTTATATTCATGTAAGCTAGATCACATCCTTTTCTATATTGGAAAGGGGACTCAAATCTTGGAAAAAGATAAATATAAGATAGGTTTTCTTGAATATTTAAGCTAACTACATTCTAAAGAACAGAGAGAATTCCATCTGCCTGCCCCAAACTTTTCATGGCAGGAGAATAATTTTATATAATGCAAATAATTGAGAATATTTTGTGGCCTGGAGGGTATCTTTTGCACGCATGGTTTGCCTGTGTTTCATGCTAGGATATATATTATTAGAGAAGTTATATCATGTAATATTTCAGCACTTGATAGGGGCCTGAAATGTTAGGCAGGATATTTCCATGCAACAGTGTTCTATTTACGCTTGGTCACCAGCACAAAGTACAATGCAGCACCTGATGATGGAAGAACTATGGCAAGATTGCTTCCAGCTTAATTAGGTAAAAATTTATAATATCCTGCTTAAAGTTACAAAGCAACAATATATTGATAAATGATCAAATATGAAACAACCATTCTCTAATAATTATCAGAAGAAACACTAAACAGAGTAATTGTAATTCTGTTACAAATTAACAGAAAATTTCCTAAACCCTATAATAGTGGAGAGGGCTTCTTTCTTATATATAAATATATATTCTTCTGTGTGTGTGTGTGTGTGTGCTCTTTTAAAAGCATATTATTTCCCTTGCTGAAAATCTCAGTTGATTGCTTCACTCCCAGGTCTCAATCTACCAGTACTTGGCTCTCTGCCAAGATTAGGCTTTTTTCACCTTCAGAGGAGTGGGGCTTTTTTGTTTTATTTTTGTTGTCGTTGTTGTTGAGGAAGATTTGCCCTGAGCTAACATCTGTGCCAAGCTTCCTCTATTTTGTCTGTGGGTCACCACCACAGCATGGCTGACGTGTGGTGTATGTCCACCCAGGATCCCAACCCATGAACCCAGGCCACTGACGCAGAGTGCACCAAACTTAACCACTACACCACAGGGCCAGCCTCCCGAGGAGTGTTTTTTGATTTTTTGATAAACACTTATACTGAAATCACTTTTTTAAAAGTCAGAATGAATGATTTCGCATTATTTTTCATCACAAAACAGAGACCCAGACAAAAGACACCAACAGAAGTTATTTTGGAAGATAGAACAAGTATAGATGCCTGATAAAAAACTAGGTTTCTTTGAAGGGCCTAAAGAGTTCTGGGATCAGTCAATTCTTAGTAGGAATCAGAAAGTTATAAAATCCCCTGCAGGTGTCCCCATTGAGCAACTCCCATTCCCTTTGGTTCCTATCCTTAATCATCCTCAGATTCAATCCTCCAGTGTGAAGGTGAGGGTGGCAGGGAGGGACTCACTAGACCAAAGAAATGTAATTTAAGCTAGGTACAAAATCTACCATGGGACCAATCCTTGTAACCACAATTAATAGCCTAAAATAAAAGGAAAGAAAATGGTATCCAGGGATATTTAAAGCTTAGATTTCAACCATAAAAATACTCTGCCTCATAGATCTATAATTCAGTTCTCTATTATATCTTTGGCTTTCGTACAGGTCAAGGTCTTTTTTGTTTCTGAAAACATACACCCAACTACTGTATTTGGTTTTTCACCTTATAACTACACCTTTACTAAAAAGATTACTAGTTTTGCTATCAATATTTAAGCACAAGGATCTTGCCTTTTCAAATAACAGAAGAATTATATGGCAAGTTGACATTTGATGCTAACTCTGAATAACTTGTCCCTAAGGCATAATGTTTTGGGTAATATTGATCGTAAAACTTAACTTGAACGTGTTGAAGGATTTAAAGGAAAATGTGCATTGTCTGCAGGCACTGTTTTGGAGGAGTAGCCTTCAGCTGAACCATATATATTTTTTTGTTTATGTGTTCCCTATCAGCGGTATTTGGATAAAGGGCAGGATTTTTGCTAATGCTCTCACCGGTTCCATTTGCCTCTAACAGATGCTGTGAAACTGCTCCCAGTCCCACTGCTAGATGAGCCTTGCTGATTTGCTTCTGTTTATCAGAAATGCTTTCTGGTATCTCAGTATGACCTGTCCGTGATTCTGCAGTATAAACAAAAACATTTCTTACCAAGAAAATACACATTTCTCCCCATAATTCACTGCAAAGATTTTTCAGTCTTTAAGTCATGCTTTGCCCATTTTGTAGCCTGTCATTGATCTGTTTTAACATGTAGTACTTATATAATAGCTGGCAAAGTGATGGCCATACAGCTATCTCTCCTTTTAATGCAAAATCTAAATGGATTAGTTCAGCTTTATATCAGGATGCCTGGAATATTTCTGTTCTAGAGATCGTTGCAGATATCTGCACAGATTCAAATATTTGGTTCTGCAGATTGAATTAGTTTTGATGATTTTATTTACCAAGAGATTTTTTAGAAAGTGGAACTATCACCTCATTTTCTCTTTAGTAACGGTAATTTACAAATGGTTTTCATATACATTATTTCACTCAATTTTTCTTAGAACACTAAAGAGGCAGGTATTATGATCACTATTTTGAGGATGTGGAAATTGTGTGGATGGAAGTTACAGGATGTCCCCAAAAGTAGTGGCAAATACAAGCTGTGAATTCACATCTAACAACATGTTCACTACAAACTGGAAAAGAAGAAAGGAAGTGGGAAGATCATGTAAGATTCCAGTTATTAGGTGATAATTGATACAAATGACATTAATAAAGGTTTATAAACAGCTTCTATATTACCTTGTGATATTTTGTTTACAAAAGAATTTCCTATATATTACCTTATTTAATCTTCACAACAATCATGGAGGGAAGAAGGGACTCTGGCTCACGTTGTTGCCTTTCAAAGTCTCAGAAGTATAACTTCTCCAAGATCATACAGTTACTAACTTGGTGATAGGAGGAACCAAAGATGAATCACATTGTAGTAGATGTATTTGCAGTGATGCTTTTAAGAAAAGCTTCTGTTGGAGTTTTAAGTCAAATGATTTATCTCCCAACTAATATATAGACAGAAATTTCACTATACCTTGCGATTTCACTTCTATAACTTTCAAACAAATCTGTAGAAGACAAATATGCTTCCCGTGTTGCTCAGGAAAGTCCCAGCTCTACACAATATTTCACCACCTCAAGAGATGAGATCAGAGATTTATGCTTTTTTTTTTTTGGTGAGGAGATCAGCCCTGTGCTAACATCTGCCAATCCTCCTCTTTTTTTTTGCTGAGGAAGACTGGCCCTGGGCTAACATCCATGCCCATCTTCCTCCACTTTATATAGGACGCCACCACAGCACGGCTTGCCAAGCAGTGCATCGGCGCGTGCCTGGGATCCGAACCGGCGAACCCTGGGCCGATGCAGCGGAGCGCACGCACTTAACCACTTGTGCCACCGGGCTGGCCCCAATTTATGTTTTTAAGGAGCAGAAAGGAGTCGACAGAAGTCTGTAAGTCATTTTCTCCCACCAAATTTCCTTGAGTATCTTTTTTAATAAGCGCGATACCAAAAAATAGAACTTACCTTTTGACTATTACTCAGAGCAAGAGGGAAGCATGTAGTTCTATCATTGACACCCCCTTAAGTTGTAATGAAAAGAATGTAATGAAAGATGAATCTTCCTGCTATTTTTTAGTTGTCACAAAACTCTTATTCTAGAAGGTTCAAAATAATCCTCGTTTACATCAAAGGAACATCCCATCCTGTTTGAAAATCAGGTAACATCTGTGGGAAATAAGAATGCAGCATCCAAATGCCTATCACTGGACCACAAAGTCCCTACTGCACATTATTCTCTGGCAGATAGATGCAGAAGCAAACACTTAAAAGAGAAGTGGGACAGCCTAGTTTAGACAAAGCTTTGAAATGGTGATGCACACACTTGCACAAAAGGGAAAGAACAGAATACTTCTTCCCCCTCTAAAGACAAAAGTAGGTAGTGGGACTGAACTAGTAAAGTGGAAATAGCTTCTATACATTTTCACTTCCATTCGGTCACAGAAATAGAAAAAATAAGCATGAAGTGGCAGTGTATTTGGAACATTATCACTACAGATGGCTGGACAACTTTGAGAGGTATTAAAAGGTAAATGGAATTGGAATTAAGGAGTCTGGTCCCTCTCTGGGTCTCTAGTTCACTCAACTCATTGATAAAATGAACTTTGAATAATCAGAGGCTCTTAAATTATGTCTATGGGTTGCTTGGATTAACTGGAATTCCTAGAAATGTATGCAGAATTGTGTGCAAAACTGTGATTCTGGGCAAATGTGTAATTTTCCAGTGAGAGAGTTTTTTACCCTCATCGTATTCGCAAAGCATTTTACGACTCAAGTCAGTTAAGAACCATTGAACTAGATGATCTGTAAGGGTCCTTTCAATACTAATGTTCTACGATTTTGATACAACAAACAGTTTCAGAGAAGTGTAACCAAACCTCTCTGGAGAATAGAAACATTACCACTGCTGATAGATTAGACCCTGATTCAAAACATACCTTATGTTTGTAGCTTTTTCTAATTCCTTATTTTTTCCTTTTTCAATGTCTATCCCTACAAAATTCTTTTAATTTCACTTATTTCATCCTTATATCTAACAAAGATAAAGATTTGACATTTGTTTTTTTATATTTATTTGGAAAAGGGTAATCTTATTTCTTCAAGACATAGAAGTATGTATATTTTAGAGTATGTATCTCTGAAAAATATTTATACATTGCTTTTCTTACTTATAGAGAAACCTTACTGCACATCAACATTGTACAAAGCACTTCTCCGAACGTGGAATTAGGCAGTCTCTCATAATGTAAAGTATGCAGAAAATTTGAACACGTGCATGGGGAAAGAATAGTAACTCCATCAGGCGTGAGATTACTGAATCGACCACCGGAATGGAAATCACTGTACTTCAGATTGAGTCTGATTATAATTTCACAATTCAACCATTATAAATACTTCTAATTTTTCATTTCCTTTAATCATGCAAGCATTTAGCTCCACTCTTTAATTATATACATCCAGAATCTCACTCTCTGTGTTTCTAAGCTGTGAAAATCTTCTTGAGTTAAGTGGAAATTTTATTCACAAATTTGTAAGTTGAATGAGAATTATATATTATCTATAATTATATATTATACTTTGGTTGAGTAAACCTTCCTCATAATAACTGTGAGAATAAATGGGAGTTAAACTAAGATATAAAGTTATCTTTTTCATTAAACTCATTTTTACTTTATCTTTTTCATTTTAGTAATATTTAATACTATATTTCATTCAAAGTACAGACCATAAACCAATTACTGATTAATAAATTTCGAAAAATCACTGTGAATCCACATGTTAACTAGGATAACGAAAATAATTACCTTTTTTTTTTTTTTTAATAATTTTATTTATTTTTTTTTCCCCCCAAAGCCCCAGTAGATAGTTGTATGTTATAGCTGCACATCCTTCTAGTTGGTGTACGTGGGACCCGGCCTCAGCATGGCTGGAGAAGCGGTGTGTCGGTGCGCGCCCAGGATCTGAACCTGGGCCGCCAGTAGCGGAGCGCGCGCACTTCACCGCTAAGCCACGGGACCGGCCCATATAATTACCTTTTTTACAATCATCTATTTTCATATTGTTGATCTCATAAAGAGAAATTCGTTACTTTCCAAATATAAAAATATTTTCTTTAATTATTTTTCTATTTTTTTTCCATAACAATCCACAAATAATTGAAATCCATAAGCATATATGTATAAGCCATGTAGATATTTTAAAATCCTTCTCAGGTAAACAATAAATGAAATATGCTAAATATGCACATGTTAAATCTACTTTGTTATGCATTTGATATTCTCCACTGATATTCTTAATATGCTTGGATGCATATCGGTGAGTGTAGGCATTCCATTATATCATGTGGGTGGGTCATACCCATCAGCAAGGTCAGGAAGTTGCCTTCAGACTTTGATGACAGGATGTAATAATGGCACGTCCAGAAAATTTTTCTGGAAAATAGGAGTTTAAAAAATGAACTAGGCTAGAAATGAAAGTTGAAAATTACTAATCATAATCTCACTAAAAATATTCATTATACTAAAAGGTAAACTTTAATAATGCCATTTGTTAAGTGTATTTCATAAAGATTTTTTACTGAACAAGTTTTGTATTCTTAAATACTTTAATGTATCATGAGCTTTGGGAAGGCATAAAAAAATGGATCTCAGTAACACTTTCCACAGATATTCTGAAAAGGAGACATGGAATTAAATTTTATTTAAGCATTAATCAATGAATTCTGAACGGAAAATAGCAAAGAATGAATATCAAAACTGTGTGCTTCTCATCGATGTATATGCCTCAAAGATTAAAAAAAAATTTTTTCATATACAAAAGTAGATGTTGAGTTCTAGGGGGAAAAAATCTTTTTTGGCATCCTTAGAGTACATATCTGCTTTAGTGTAACTATAAATATTCTACTGTTTGAATTTCTTGTTTGGTATTTGTTAGCATTTATATTAAAGACAGCTTACAAGAATTCCACCTCCCCCCCAAAGTCTTTCAGAACAATACATACATTTAATGCTTGCACACATCAAGGACCTTCTTCTCATTAGACACATTTGGCATAAGTGCAATGACCTGAACAAACTGTAAACTGGCAGGTTACTCCTGAAGGCCAATTCTCAGCCTGCTGACGGCTTTTAGCCACTGAAAGCAAAGGAGGGGAAGGGGTGACGACTTGACTGGTGGTTTGCTTATATACACGACATCTGAGTCAGGTGTTACTTAATCACATCCTTAGGGGTAATTATTAGGTCAAATTACATTTGACAAGCAGCTCTAAAATCTTACTAAGTTATCTCGGGCCTGCAAAAGAAAATTAGCACATGTTACTCAACAGAAATGTATGAAAGCTAAAACGTTGAGCTCATTAACGTAGCCGTTTTTAGGATCTTTCCTTATTGTAAAACTCACATAGTTAATTGATGGTTCTCTGAATACAATGTTACTTCTCCATTAGCTAAAATTACTATCCAAAGAACATTATTAAGTAGAATTATGGGGAAAAGTAAAAATTGTTACAGGGAGCTTTTGTAAATAGCTTTAAAGAGATTCTCAAGTAAGAAAATAAATCTAAATATGTCACTATTCTAAATTTAACCTTAATATTTCTATATTGAAAGTTGAACATTGTAAAAACATAGTTATGAGTTAAGCCATTTCTTAATATTTTTTACACAGCATTCAGTACAATACCTATCAGTGCAGAGATTAATTTACAATCTTACTTAACTTCACTTGTAAGTAATGCCAAGAAAAGTAAAAAATAAGAAAAATTTTTCTTGGCATTTTATATTTCGGTAAAATCCTTAGCCAAAAAATCCTTAAGTTGTTAAAATAGTAGGGTGGCCTTTAAAAGGCATATATGTTTTTTCTGTATTTATTACAAATTCTTTTTCTGTTTCTAAAATACATTATATTATGTGCCTTATAAACTATAACAGTTTTACAGTTTAAACTAAAAAAATCATACCCACTGGTATAATTTTTCGAACTCTTGCCAAAAACACAATGTCACTGCAGTGTGCTCATTTCCAGTGTGAGAGGTGATGAATGACCAGGAACTCATTTATCTAAAGCAAACAAGCGGTGCTCTTAGCTGTTTTCTGACTGAGTCACAATTACAAGATAACGTGTCTGAAACAGTTCAAAAATGTAGTGCAAACGCACCATATTAGGAAGCAAACAGAGAGTACCCAAAATGTAAGATATTTTGCGGTGTTGCACATGATGTATTGTTTCATGTAACTAAAATAAGTATTGGAGCATAAAACCTTATTTTAATATTATCATTGAAAACATTTAGAGTACTTGAATCTTTCATTACACACGACTAGGTGGGTGAATAAAATTATGATTACTTATTTTTAAAAGTAGACTCTTTCATAATAAGTTGCTCACATTGAAAAAATGGCAGACAGGAGAACAGAGATTCTAAGAGAGTAGATGCACTTTTCTTTTACATTATCAAATATGCACTTTTAAGGATTCAGCAATAATGTTTAAGTCAAATTACAATGTAAGATATTCTTTTCATTGCTAATTTTGGGAACTATCACTGACATCTTTGTCTCATGTATTTTTTTCATTAGCATTGGTTGAAATTATAAAGACTATCTAAATAGTGATTCTTGCCTTCAAGAAGCCTACAAAGAGAAAGAAGGTATATGCTGGGCCGGCCCGTGGCTTAGTGGTTAAGTGCACGCGCTCCGGTTCACATCCTGGGCGCGCACCGATGCACTGCTTCTCCGGCCATGTTGAGGCCATGTCCCACATACAGCAACTAGAAGGATGGGCAACTATGACATACAACTATCTACTGGGGCTTTGGGGGGGAAAAAAAAAGGAGAAGGATTGGCAATAGATGTTAGCTCAGGGCCGGTCTTCCTCAGCAAAAAGAGGAGGATTAGCGTGGATGTTAGCTCAGGGCTGATCTTCCTCACAAAAAAAAAAAAAAAAAAAAAGAAGGTATATGCAAATAAAACCAAACAAAATTTTTGGCATGTAGACGATAGAAAAAAACGGTCAGGGAAAATCAAGGGAAAGTCACTCAACTTTCATTAAGTGGTTGTTTTATAAATCTGAATTCACCTGAATAACTATAATGCTCTTCATGTTGCTTGTAATCTGCTGAGAGAGGTGTTAGGAATCCTTAGTCATATGCATCTCTCAAAATTACGGGAAGAAAATGGGTTTCTCTGTTAGATCTCTCCATATGGATAACGACAGGGCACTGTCTCCAAAGGATGCTCTGCCAAACAACTTATTACGAACACAGAGCAGTGGTGTACTATGGGCCTAAAAACATATATATTAAAAGCATACCATGGCCCTTTTCATGGACAATATAGCAAAGTAGTTAGCAGCACAGGATCTGAAGAAAGAGGATGGGTTCAAATCAATTTACTAACTTAGTGACTTCTGGCATTTTATCTAAAACTTCTGCCTCAATTTCCTTATAGAAACAACTGGGGATTCTAATTGCATCTACTCCTTAGAATTGTTATAAGAATTAAATTAGTTAATCCATATAAAATGCTTAAAAAAGTGCTTTTATTGTATCATCATCCTAGTCTTTCCATTAAATAGTTAGTGAGTACCTATATGTTAATAATAATTGATTGTGTCTTAATAGTTATGTATGATGCTTCAGGAAACTGAAGAGAAATATGGAAATTTCCAGTGTAAAAATAAAACAAAGTGTTTGCATTTAATAGTTTGAATGAAAAAAAAGTGACAAGAAATTCTGAATCAACATTTTAGTCCCTTTCACACTGGTTTCCAACTTTTCTCAGTGGGTACAGTTGAAGGTATCAGGGTCCTTTCATTAACATCTATTCATCCACTATTATTTCTCTTACTGTGTTTGTCACCGTTTCTACCTGCCATTCTATGCCACTTCTCATTAGCACAGGTCATTCTGCGTCAACAATCGTCTGTCCCTAGATGACAGGCTGCTTTCCTAAAAAAGATGTATGCTCATAGGCAGGCTCATTCTAGTATAGACAGTTTTTTTTTTAGTATAGAAAAATATGTTTTTTCCAAGAATACCAGATCCAAATATAAAGTGTAGAATTGTGTCTGAGTTTTACCTTAGGGACAACTATCATTCATCAATCTTTTTATATAAATCTTCCCATTGAATATCACACAGCCATCATTCTATTATGTTTATAAAACATAATGAGTGACAGGGAGCAGGATGAACACTGAGAGTGAATAAAGGTGCAGACACCACACGTGGTAAAAAAATTTTGATCCACCCAAGGCTAGTAGTTGACATACTGATTTAGAAATTATTTGAACCGGGTGACTACCTGCTGTACGTTTATTTACTACCAGCATCACGAACCATGCCATGTAATTAATCACACTCTGCACTGGCAGTAAGGAAGTCTGCTCCACACAATGCAGTGAACAGTTGTTTGCCTCTCTCTCACTTGGAGTTTCTGCAACCCTATTGTGATTTTGTTTCCAGAAAGACTTCTGTCCCTGCTGTTTAGGGAAATGCATCTATAATGTCTTGATCCAAGAATTTCATATTCAACAGATGGTATTCTTGGCTATGTATTCACTGCGGTTTCTCTGAGTAGAGTTGAGTGCCTAATATTGCTTGTTCTCTGCCAATCATCTCTTAGCCTACAAGTGAATTTTGATCAAATATGTATTATTCCTTGTACTTTCGCTCTGACCCTTTTGGAATTCTGATCTCTATCTAGCATGAGCTGAGAAGACACCAGGCATGTTATTGTTTGGCCCTGTCTTAAGGAAGAGGCCCAAGACTATATGTTTATATGTAGAGACAAATTTAAAATATTTCTATACTTACAGAGACAGAAACATATACATACGAATATTCCTACAAGAAATGATTCTTTTCTGAAAGTGGAATTTTCTCTCTACTATTTTTCTCTGTGTACACCATATAAAATACATATACACCTGTCTTCAAATCTTGTAAATGAAAACAAGATGCTTATTATGCATGATAATGTATTTAGGATTAAGCATCTTTTTTAGCCTATGAATCCTTGTGTGTTAAAATAATTTGTCTGTATGTACAACGAGATGGGGTAATGGTGCTCATGTGTGCAAGGACACACATATACACATTGTATGCAAAAACAGACTTCTTAAAAATACCTATGGGAAATCATCATCTTAAAAGTCTTTTGAAATGCTGTAGGTCAAGAATTAGGCTTTTTGCAGCAATTTTAATTTACTTAAAACCTATAGATGCAACTCGCCTCTGCTTTCTTTCTACATAGATCTGCAAAAGGACATCAAAAAGACAAGAAGGAGAAAGTGATAGGGACAGTATAGGCTTTACAGAAAGGAGAAACTCAAATCTCATTCATTTTTCTGCCTCATCTAACAAGCTTCTCCAAGGCTACAACAGGAAGATTCTATTTTTCCAAACAAAGCAAATCCAAGAGTGAACTGGATTAACTGATCCAAAGCTCTCAGTTTCCTGATGCTTTCTGAGCCGGCAAAATCCACTATTTTTCTTTTTTTAGCTTACTTTTTTACTTTCTGGCATTCTTTAAAGAGTGTCTTCCTGTTAGGTATTAAATCTGCCATCAATAGATTTGACATGGTCATTTGTAGACAAAATCCTGCAATTTTCTTAGTGAAGAGGAAAAGATTAAAAAAAAGAATCGGAAATGTAGGTTGTCACAATATATTTTTGACTTTTTGATCAATGTCAGCTGTAGCCAAGTCAAGATGCTAGTTTAAAACTTGTAGTCATCAAATTGCTAAATTATGAAAGTTGATGAAAATGCCCTACACTTATTTAGATGAAACCCAATGATTGTATTCAACCACAATTTTAACTTCTCTATAACAGAGCTCAGTAACCATACATTTAACTAATTTCACATCTCAGGCTATTAATGTAGGGAAATTAAACTCCTATCCCTATAAATGGACCTATCATATATATGTCAACTTTTAAATATTTCCCTTCAAACTGTCCATATATATACTCATTATTGCAAATCAAATGCAGCCTTCCTTTCCAATTAGTATTTTCTGTATCCACAATATAGGTCACTCAGCTTCAGTCTTGATAAGCTCATGTCAGAAAGCGTAGTGGTATTTCTTAATCTGAATCAAAACTGTATATCAAATTTTCACATAGAATACTTGGATAATATTTATTCTTTGAACATAATAAATACAACAGAATAAATGGCAAAAGTATTGGTCTACAGCAGTCTATATGTAATAAATGATTATGATTTTTCACTTTTACTGTTATTTAAGTTCCACTTATAATTTTTGAAGAAAAATAGATAGGACAGGCATTTCCGATTTATTATTACAGCATCACTGAATTAAGGCCGGGGAGGAAAGTGTCACAAGGAAAAAACGCTGCATTAATTCCCTCCATATTACTTAAATTGAAGGTAGTCACACTTTGACACAGCTGACTTCTTTGATGAGGTCAAGGGCTTAGAGATTCTGTCCTGCCCTGACCCACCGCTAAGGAATGAGCATATTGAAGACAAGTTGGAGTGCTCTTAGAGACACTGCAGTCTCTCTCCTTAATCCTGCTGGAACATTTACAACATAGAGGGATGTCTCCTTTGAATGTCAAGATTAAGAACGTAATCCTTTAAAATTTGGCTCAGACGCACACAAAAGTGAAGTTAGGTTTTTCACTTTTTAAAAGGATGGCAAAAAGATAATCTATAGGTAAGTTTCAAGGAAAAGTTTCATCGTTTCATGAAAAGATGATTTTGATAACAAAACAATTCAGGTGGGGTGTAATAAAGATAAAAAGAGCATGATTTTTAAAAATATTTCCTAAAATTGATTATAACAAGCTATAGTTCGTGTCTATATTATGCAAAAGATATCACAAAATTAAGAATAATTTCTAGATATCAATAATATATTCTGATTATAATGTTTTATTGAAAATTAAAGTAAAATCAAATTCTGATAATATCAAGATTCGTTATAACCTTCTTGCTTTTTTAAAGGTTCATTTTCATCAGTATCTACTGACAGTCCAGGCACTCAAACTTTCAGTTTAGTTTAATTGCATCTAAAGAATTCATAAATATCTGAATTATGTTAAGTATGGACAGACAAATCCTTATTTTACCATATTTAATTCTGTGTAATTCAGAATAAAACCAATGTTTCATTGTTGGGGAAAAATAAATATAATTTATGGTATTTCATGTACATATTTAGTATATAGTTCTCCACTTCTGCCAGTCTTGTTACAACCTGACGAATTTTGACTATGTTCATTTGCGAGCACAGGAAATTTGCTGTAAGAATGGACAATGTTTAACCTAGAAGTAATGTGGATTCATTTAAGACTTATATCTGTAATCCAAGACTTTCAAAGGCAGTTCAGTTAATTTTATGTACTATTCTGTGTCTGTTTTTCCAGTTTCCATAAATTCATTTTCAATTAGAAATAACAGAAGAGTAAAAAAAAGTACTTTTTAAACAAGTTTGTTTTATATTAAGAAGTTTCTTTCAAAGCTATCTGATCGTTTTGACTTTTTAATTTTTAAATAAGAAGTTGGGGAATGGGAAAAATGAACCTTCATAACATTTTTGAGATAAGCTCATGTAAACTCAGCTATCTTGGCCAAAAATCATATAAGAAAGCTTAAAATCATAATGTTGCAATATTAAAAGAGACAGAAATATGAGTTATTGTAGAGGTGTATCATTGGGACTTTTGATAAAGTTCTAAGCAAAAGATACTTAAGGGCCATATTAAGAAAACGTTATACAATGCTTCCAAATTTATCACATTTCCACTTATAAAATTGCATATAAAAATGATCAAAATGTATATATACACATATGGTTATTCATAATTAATTGAGTGGAAAATCTAAGAAATATAAAATATCATCAACTTTAGAAATAAATGCTTAAGAGATTAGCTGGTTTGATATTTCCTTGATTAGAGTTTAATATTCTTATTCAGAATCCTAAATATAAAAAAGGCTGCTTACTATTTAGAAAACATATCCAAATAGAATTTGAAAGCAGCTTTTTCCTCTGGAAATCTATAGTATGAATGGATATTTTAACCAGAAATCCTTTTAAGATTTTTCTTCTTCCAAAAGACTGCATGTTGCGCACATATCATATTTCAGCTTGTTACTACTGCGAAGGCCTAAGTCAAGTTTCCTCTTCATTTTATAGCTTTCTATGACTTCGTTTCTGCAAACTTTGCTAGATGACTTTTTAAAACAGGGATAAAAGCAACATAAGAAGAATTTCACTTTTAAGAACAATCTTGTCCCGATCATCAATAGCTAGTCATTTATTTAATAATGAGTCCCAGTAGTTTCTAATAAATCAAATGATTAAATATTATCAGTTTTAATAGTACCTTGTCAACTCCCTAATAACTTTTCACATTGATTTTTTTTTTAATCACAGCCCAAAATATGTGTTGTCATTTTTTAGGTAATCAAGAAATTTCAACATTTTTATCATATTAATTGCACATACTATTATTTTTAAAAATCAAATTGATTAATCAAGGCTGGGCCAAAGAATGAATATCCTAGTTAAACACAACTTTCTAAACAAGGCAAAGAATATCTACAGATTTGTGGGAAAAAATCAAAATCAGGTGACATTTTATAAGTCAAACATTTTATTAACATTTTTTAAGGTAGTAGAGGAGCCTTTATCCAGTTATATTTAAATGTTTCTAATTATAGGATTTATGAAGGCCTGATGAAGGATTTAGTAGCTAAATTAAACATGTTGAAGGACCTCGTTTTTATGCTATGAAAGTAAGGTCTTAGGTGGCAACAGGCAGTCAGGGGTTTGGTTATGTGAAGTATAAGAAAGAACACAGCTCTTCTTCTGAGTGTTTACTCTTATTGTTGATATTTTCTTTGTACTATATTCTTTTCCTTCATCATTTTGTATTCCCTGCATAATTATTTCTTTTTCTGCCTTTGTGTTCCACACTCTCCTCTATTTCTGGGTTCCCTCATTTTAACTGCAGTAGTGTATTACATTGTATGAGTCCACCCAAATGTGTTGATCTAGGCTCCTGATAATGGACGCGGGCTGTTTCCAAAGCTGCAGTTCACATTCCTTGGCATGTCTCAATGTGTTCAAGTGTAGGAGATTTTCCAAGATCTATTCAGGAGAAGGATTAATGTGTTGTAGGGGGTGGGTATCTTGAATTTTACTGGTTATAGTCAAATTTCTCCCTAATGTAATTCTACAAACTTGTACTCCAAACTGTTGTTTGCCCAACAAATAGTATCTGAGATTTCTATTTCTCCACATCCTCACTATGCTCTTGGTATTACCAGATGTTAGCCTTCTTTGGCATCTATGGTTGTGAAATAGTACTTAAATATAGCTTCAATCAACCTTTACTTGATTACTAGTGAGATGGATCATCTTTTCATGTTTATTGGCCATTTGGATATCTTCTCACATCAACTACTATTTTGTCTATTTTTAAAAATTGGTTTACTTAGTTTCTAGAGTCTTCCATTGTCCCAAAGTTTCTAATGTTAATGAAATCAAATGTATTATACACGTTATTGGTAGTTTTTACTTCTAGTGTTTTGTTTGAAAAAAATTATCCTCACTCTACAGTCATAATGTTTTCCTATGTGATCTATGAGTTTTAGCTTTCTATCCTTAAATGTTAGGTCTTTAATCTACCCAGAATTTATTTTGTACATTCTGTGTGGTAGAGTTCCACCCAACTTCCTCCCCAATTATCCCAGGAGCATTTATTGATTAGAGTCAGTAGAACCATTGTTTTCCACTGGTTTCTATCACAGCTTTTGTAAATTAATTACCCAGATATATGTGGATCTATTTTATAGTTTCTAATTATGTTTCATTTGTTTATTTTGTCTAACACTGTGCTAATACCAAACTCTTAACTACTCTGGCTTTAAAATAAGTTTCAACATTGGGTATGGAAAGTTCCTCCTATCACCAAATTTGTCCTTAAAATTTATCTTGCCAACTTTTGGACCTTTTAATCCCCAATAAATTTGAGGATGGGCTTGCTAAATTATCTGAAAAATACGTCTAAGTTTTTGATTGCTTTAAATTAAAAGAAAAATAAATTCTTTGAAGCGAATTGGCTTGGGCCTGGCAAATGTGCAAAGCTGACTCTGTTGTAGGATCTTTCATAAGTTCCACATAAGCTCCCTTGCTGGGTCCTGTCCTTCTCCATCTACCATGACATGAGTGACACATCATTTCCTTCAAGCTTCTGTATCTGGCCTTAGCACCTAGTTTTCCAGGGTGGTACTGACTCTTACTATTACAGTACACCATTTGACCTTTGTTAGAAATAAAAACAGATACAAGCCAGCTCTCTCCTCTTCATGGCCCACATCTAATTCTTGGGAAATGTTTATGCCTTTAACCTAATAAACTCTGAGGTGCAGGCTGATCCAAAATCAGCCACTTCATTTTAATTCTTCTATCAAAGCAACTTGTTAGCTTCCTCTCTTGTTCTCTAGATTTCTGTCTAAGACTCAGCCAGTGGACCATGTGCCTTCTAAATACTAGGATCATATATCAAATTCTCTTAGTGGGGTCATTGAAGGCCTTCTTTTTGGGCATCTCGGCATACAGAATGTGCTCTCCTTATCAATTCCACTTTAGGTGGTGGGTGAGATGCACATACAGTATCAGGTCTCACCAAAGCAAGCTCTTACCAAGTCTCTACCACACCCCAATTCCCTTTCTACCCTTTTTTCATAAACATGTCATTGCGAGGGATATTAAGAGACAGGAGATAACTCATTTTGAATGCTTCCTTTGAAAATATGCAATTGATTTGTCTACTACTCTCTTTGGTATCTGATATCTGTTGTCTCTACAACTCATTCTAAATTTGCAATTTAACATCTCTCTTTTGCAAAAGCCTTGTATATTTTATATCATCAGATTTATGTCTATAGAGATACAGATAGATAAACTTTCCAATCATTACATTTTTTTCTTTTCTTATTTTTGCCATTTGCACTGAAGACCTCTACTAAGATGTATTGAAGCAGTGATAATGAACAGTTTTGTCTAGTTTCAAATTTTAAAGGAATTCTTCCAGTGTTTCATCACAAAAAATAACATTTCATGAGGATTAAGGAAATTCCCTTTTTGTCCAAGTTTGCTAAGATTTTGTTTGATATGAGTGAGAGTTGTTTCATCATCTATTGATATGATCATTATTTTTTCCTTCTTTAATTTCTTAATGTGGTTAATTACATTAAGAGATAATCTGTGTAATAATGTTGCATACCAGATCTCCCTTTATGTTTTATATCTTCATAAAATAATAGCTATAATAATATTAACTGTTGAAAGCTGAAAAAGTGCAATTTTGGCTTTTTATTTTGGCATATGAATAGTTTGAGAAAATAAGAATAAAATGTAGCTTACTCAGTATTCATTTGTTTGAATAACTGCAGGAAACTTTATAAGGATAAAGATATATAAACCAATTTAGATGAGAAAACATCAACACTAGTGATACATGTTTTAGATAGTACCATTACTTTAAATTAATGTCTTATTTATGTTTTAGGAAAGTAGAAAGAAATAAATTTCTATCTTTAAGATTTTCCTTTAGAACATTTCTGCGTGAAAGAAATACATTTTTAAATTTACTTTTTATACTAAGGGGCCACAGAAGGCAATTAAATAAAGTAGGAATTAAAATGAACCTTTTGAAAAAGTGTCCTTGGGGCCAGCCCCATGGCTTACCAGTTAAGTGCATGTGCTCTGCAACCGGCGGCCCGGGTTGGGATCCCGGGCGCACATCGACGCACCGCTTCTCCAGCCATGCTAAGGCCGCATCCCACATACAGCAACTAGAAGGATGTGCAACTATGACATACAACTATCTACTGGGGCTTTGGGGAAAAAAAAAAAAGGAGGAGGATTGGCAATAGATGTTAGCTCAGAGCCGGTCTTCCTCAGCAAAAGGAGGAGGATTAGCATGGATGTTAGCTCAGGGCTGATCTTCCTCACAAAAAAATAAATAAATAAATAAAACTGTTTTCCAAAGAGGCTGAACCACTTTGTGAAAAAAAAAAAGAAAAAATATGCTAACATAAAATGTTAACATGTTGATGTATCCTGGATGTGGGATTAATTGATGTAATCTAATACATATTAAGAGAGTTGGTAACATAAACTTGTGGATGAGTATGCTAGAGCTGGTCCCTCAGACACAATTCATTCCACTCCATTCTAAGAGCTTTGAAAACAGCATGGCTTTCAGACTTCAGATTACATAGGAGTAAGCAAAATAAATTCTTCCCTAGAATAAAATACATGTGCCAAATATTATTTGCATGCCCCTTAACCTTAAGAAGATTTTGGGATACAAATATTCCTATGAGACCAAAACACACATTGGAACATGCACACCCAGTTTCACACCTACATGAACTAGGCCAGGGATTGCTGGAGTGTTTGGCACTCCTTTGAATTTAAAGCTGTTTGAACTTTGCTCCTGGATATATGGAGGTAAATTGAAGAAAATTTTAATAAAGTGAGATCGTGAAGCTGATTCAAAGAATAATTAAACAAAGAAAGGAAAGAAGATAGGAAGGAAAGAAGAAAATTCTGGATTTAAAAGGATATTGACAACTCACACTCCTCATTGAATTTCATGTAGTTACAGATGTCACCGCCCAGGAGACACAATAGTGGCCATATCCAGATAGTCAGACCTCGACCTTTGCCTGCTGGTGTGGCAGAGATAGCATTACCTAAGGAGGAATAGAGTTGGCCATCTGCCTTGAGGTTCTCAAGTCATAACCCAGACCTCTGATTCTCAATCCTGGTGCATAGTTAAATTGCCTGTGAATTTTTAAGAAAGTATACATAGCTCAGACACAAAAATTCAGAATCTTCATTTAGGTTATTCATACATGTATTTTTTTAATTTGTGAGGGAAGACACTATAGAGGTAGAAACTAAGACTTTGGGAAACTAAGAGACATACATGCCCAAGGTCAAGCTGACCAGGTAGCAGAACCAGCTCTGTGATCTGTTATTTTCTCTTTTTATTTACTCTTAATCTCTAGCTGTTTCTATCCCAGCACATTGCTAATCTATAAACAGCGCTATATCATCACTATAATTAGTATCATACACGTAAAAGGAGCACTTTCAGGCAAATGCAAAGGTCGTATTCACGATTATAGAACAGAGAGAAGTAAATCAAAAGGAGGCAACAAGAACAAAAAAAAGTTTGGTGATGGCAACATATTGTTACAAAGAGATGTACATAGCAAATTCGATACCGTCACTTTTGTCCACATCTGTCTCTGTTTCTAAGAAGGGTGAGGTCCAGACAGTCATGTAATTTCTTTTATGCAGTCTCTCTTTCAAAGCTTTTTTCGGTAGAGCCTTAATAAGTACTCTGCAGATGAGAAGGACGTGGTTGATTATACACTAGAGTAGGAGGAGAAGAAGAAAGGACACTAACATTTCCTCCTAATTCCTATTAATTTTCCTGGTACAAATGATGAGCAATGTAGCAGTGGGAATGAATCTCATATGCAGAGCGGCAGAGCTAGGCCCCTTAAATAGATGAAACTTTTAACCCAACAAAGAACCTTATCTTTTGCATAGTGTAGAAAGGACTAAGAGTTATACATTGTTCTTTTCAGCCACACCCAAAAATAGTTTGTATTTGTTATTGTCATTAACACCATCTTTGAAAATAATGATCTAAATATACAAGAACGCTATATCTCCATTCATTCAATGGAACACCTACTGTTCCAGCCCTCAGAAAACAGTTATGAGCTAAATGGACAAGTTATTTGTTCTCATGTTTTCCAATCTAGTGTGTGTCTTGGAGAGAGGTGATGGGGGAGACTGAGAATACACAGAATGATGTCAGATAAGAGAGGTGATATCGTTGAGTGTGACTGGGCCTTTGGGGTTGGAGAGTGTAGCTAATTTAGAACAGATAGGGTGGTGACATTTGGACTAGGATCTGAAAGACAAAACAGCCACATGCATCTTGGTGAAAAAGAATGTGGGCAGTAGAAAGAGCAAGTGCAAAGATCCTGGGGTATTGAGCTTGGTGTATTTGAGGAATAGATAGAAAAGCAGTTTAGCTGGAATGTAGAGATCCCAGAAGAGAGTGATAGGAGATAAGGTCAGGAGTATGCAGGGTTCAGATACTGGAAATATTTAAAAGACATGGTAAGCGGGCCGGCCCTGTGGCTTAGGGGTTAAGCGTGCGCACTCCACTGCTGGAGGCCCGGGTTCGGATCCCAGGCGCGCACCGACGCACCGCTTCTCCGGCCATGCTGAGGCCGCGTCCCACATACAGCAACTAGAAGGATGTGCAGCTATGACACACAACTATCTACTGGGGATTTGGGGGGAAAATAAATACATAAATAAAATCTTTAAAAAAAAAAAAAGACATGGCAAGGAATTTAGATTTCATTCTCAGAGAGATGGATTGGAGAATTTTAAACAAAGAATTTAATACATACTTTGAAAGGGATTATGATATACATATATTTGCACAAAACAAACACTGTCTTGTTTTTGTTAGAGAAGCACAAAGAAGCAGAGATTTTCCTCCCTTCCTTCCCACAGCTCCGACTTGGCTTCTCTCTGATTTTGGATTCACGTGAACAGGTAATGCACTGGGGAGCCCTGGAACAGGAGGGCTGTGACTTCAGGAAGCTTCCATCAAGCATTTTGTATTTTGATAAATGGGACTTGAAGCAGAATGAATCTGAGGCATTTTTCAGGAGAAGACACACCAGGGATGAGAGACACCAGCTGGCATGGATGTTTGCTTTGGGGACTTTTCCAGGGTCTGGCGGGAACAGAGGCTTCCTCTCTTACTTGCTGTACAGCCTTAAGCAAGACACTTAATGTCCCTCATGCCTCAGCTTCCTCATCTGGAAAATGGGACTAAGTAAGCATCCCTAACTCATCCAGGTACAGTCTTTCCACTCCCACCAATGTCTGCAGCACCAGCCCCACTGGTTCACTGGCAGAATGTAACCTCCCTCACATGGGGTTCTGGGGCTGAGTTCTTTGTTCAAAATGGCTCAGTGCCTTGGGAGACAGAAATCTGTGTTCAGATCCTGGTTTCATCTTTAACCAGCCTTTGGTCAAGTCCCTTGACATTTTTGAGCCTCAGTTTCTTCATCTGACCTAATTGTACCTATGTTATAAGGTGGTTGCAAGGTTCAACACAATAATGCATGTAAAGTGCCTGGCTGGGGGCTTCACACTGAGGAAGTCCTCAGGAAATGTGAGCTATCATCACCATCATCACTTACTGCAGGCCCGCTATGTGCCTGGCACTCTTAGGGGAGGCACTCTTAGGGGAGGAGGGCACGAAGATGAAAGCAAAGCATGGGTCCTGCTCCCAAGAAGTCTGAAGCTTTGTTGGATGTCTGCCTTCAGATTCTTGGCTCCTGCCACTCCACCATTTGAGTTGGGCCTTGAAGGATGGATCAGATTTGAGCACATGGTGATGGAAGGGAGGAGGAGGCTTGTGGATATGGAGTCATGTAAGCAAAGGCTGGGAAATGGGAAAGTATAGGGCGTGATTGGAAAACTGCAAGTATTTTAGTTCAGTTTCATGTGAGGGCCTCTTCTGGGTCATCTCACACAAACCTTAGCTAAAATATATTAAGTACCTATGATGGAGGACCTTATATCTAACACCTTATTGAATTCTCACAGTAAATGGAAAGGTCACTTTTGCCATCCCCATTTCAAAGATGAGGAAATTGAGGCTCAGAGAAGTCCAGTGATCTGACCAAGAGTACAATGCTAGGGATGGATGGGGCAGGAATTCAAGTTCAGAGAGACAGCTGCAGATCTGTGCCCCACACCTCTTGGAGGACAGACACTGTATTTTGTTCTATAAAATTATATATGCATACAGTGAAACAATCCCTCCATGTAGCCACTATATATCATTGATAAGTATTGATCCTTGACATGAGGTAGGGAGAGGGCAGAGAAACTACTATTTTATTATGTAGAGCAGATGTGTTTCTTTTTAGATTATCATATTTAGTGGCCTTATATAGAAACAGCTATAACTTTGCTCTAAAATCTTTCATTTGGCCATTGAGCTGCTTATGTTATTATCCCTTCAGTTGCTCTTTTTCCTTGAAATTAAGAGGTTCACATTAGACTGATTAAATAGTGATGAGGCATTTGGGATAATAGTATATCAGGAGAATTCTTCATTTTTAGTGATTGACATATTATAAACTCTACTTGGTTCAAGATATCAGTATAATTTAGAAGGTACTAGATATCAGTGGGTTAACTCTGCTACAACCCATTTTGTATGTTTCTGTATGCTATAAACCAATGCCCAAGTAATAGTGTTCAAGTTCAACTAAGATCTTTTACTTCTCTACTCAAATACTTGCAACGGCTGTAGGGCTGTGGAATAAAGTCCAATCTCCTAAGCACAGCACTCAAGCATTTCACTCTGACAAATTATGTCCTTCTATACTGGCTTTCATTTACAAATATTTATTTCATTTGCTTTGGCAATGCATCTTACACTCTCCCCATCCACTCATATGTATAAAGCCTTCAGGATCCAGCTCAAATGTCAGCTTCTCTGTTAGGTTTTTCCTGATTCTCCGAAGTGGATTTAGTTCATACATGTGTTTTATTCCTACAACACTGTGTGAAACATTCAACTGAAGAATTTATTACATTGTCTTGTAATTGTCTGTTTTTACTTCTATACTCCACAATAAAGAATGATTCTCTCCTGAACAGGCATTGTATTTTATTCACTTTTTTTTCTGAAGTCATTCCTATTGCTATGCCAGTCACTAACCCATTGCAAGAACTCAATGAACTGAAGGGATGAGTGAATGAATGGATGAATGCATCCCGGCTATCATTCTGTCCTTACATTTGACTCATTCCCCTAATGTGATCTGTGTAAAGTGATTGAGATAAAATGACTCTCTGAAATGACTTTGGATTTCTGGCCTTCATGTCTTCACTCATGCTGTTGCCCATTCTTACAGTTGCCTCCTTCCACTATCAACACTACCTGTTAAATCTTACGCATCATCCAAAACCCATCTAAAATGGTCATTCCTCCATAAAGCTTTTCCTGGCTTAATCCAAGAGGCATCTTTCCCTCCTTTGTATTCCTTCACACGTTGCTAGTGCTTCCTTTTTTATTTTAATCTCTTTCTACATTGTGTCTGTTTATGTTAAATCATAATTATTCATGCACAAGTATTTATGTATACAATGGCATACAAGCTCTTTAAACGAGATTGCATACGATTTTCAGTGCACCACTCTCTTATACGTATGCACAGAGACATATTCTAGGGCAATACAACTGCAAAGCTGAGTAAAATAACTGATGTAGTTACAAATTTTATCCTGTTTGCATTTTTTCAAAATAGATTTCACATAGTATTTCTGCCAAAATTGACAAAACTCAGCAAAATCCTTCATTGAATTGGACATTTTTATTTGTCCAAAGGGTTTCCCTACAGTTTTATACCACTTGGTTTTTATCTAGAGGTGTGTGTTTTAAATTGCTCCAGTACTGTCTTCCAAAGAAAATTAGCTTTGTTACATTTCCAAATTTAGAAAAACAAAGATAGTAAAAATGAGTCATAGCTCTGACACTAGTTTAGTACTAAAAGTAGTTATTTATATAAGCTAATCTAAAAGTAATAACAACTGAAGACAGTGTTCTCACTCTTTTCAGAAAACACAGGAATGCAGATATCCTATTATTGGTATCTATTATTAATTACAGAATCTCCTTAACACTCTAAGAAAACCTCTTTCTAAATGCTATATTTCTGTGTATTTTTAAAAGAGCAATGGGAGAAAGGAATGGCTCACTTAACATTACAAACCTAAGTGAAAGGTGAGAGGTTTATGCCAGGGAGGATGATGGGAGTATCTTCTCACAAAGTCGGAGCAACGACTCTGCAGATGAACCAAAGTGGGTGGGATAAGTGCAGTGAATTGAGCTCTCTCTGCAGACTTACCTCATTATTTTATCACTAGTGAATTGATATGTCACACATCAAAAGCAGAGAGAATAGAACTAAAATTTATGGACATTTGCTAAAACCTTCAACTCTTTTTTGTAATTCCAAAGTATCATTCTGTTAGCATGCTCTAGTCAAAGATGTGTTGAACACTACTCAGTTTATAGAAGGTTACCTCCCAAAGAACACACCATATTTTCTACCAAAAATTGTTTCTTCTTGGTGAGTAACTTATTTTCTTTCATATGGGTAAAAAAATAATCTTGTTTGTAAATAAATAGACACACATACATGGTAAGCATCATAGAATGACTTTAAAATACAGCTTCAGAGAGAGGATGAGTTTTCAGCTTTTGGGAGAATAACAGCCTCAGAATGAATTAATACTATACATTTTCTCTATATATTTTTCCTCCACCAGAGACTGTTAAAAAAGAGTCTATTAAAGACTATTCTACCTGTGAATGAGCTTTGAATTACTTTTGCTTCTGTCAAAGCCCATTTATCAACCTGACAGTGTGAGTCTCTAAAAGCAAATAAGGGCAAGACGGGGCCCTGCACTCTCACCTTGGCAGAGTTAAGCTCCTTTTCCACAAGGGAAAGGCAGCCTAGAGACAGCTGTAGTATTTTACACAAACTCAGCAAAACACTATCTAATGTCTTTTTCTGGAAGGCCCTACATAAATTGTGCCTGATAGAATTCTGAATGCTCCTACCTTGCAATAGTTCATTAACAAATATCTATATTTGTTCATCTCCATGAGTCTAATGTACTTAGTTTTAAAATGCAAAGGAGCAACATAATAAAACTTCCTCTGTTTTCTGTAAGGTAACTTCTATTAGGTATTCTTCTGATATTTTTATGTATGTCTTAGAGTCTTTGTATAGAAACGTAAAGACAAAATGAGCTGACATTGTTTGAGAAATATTTTCTATAGGCCACAGTGATTTAAAAAATCTAATTAGGTCTATACAAGCCTAAGTTTAATAGAGAGGTCATTTTGTTAATACAACAAAATGATTTGCTTGAGAAAATGCCTGCATATACACATTCAACATCTAGACACAGATGTCTGTGTTTTATTAACCAATGTCCTTGAGAACATATCTATGTAACTTGAGCAACTCCCTTTTCACTAATGGAGTGGAACACTGTAGAAAGAATTCTATTAAACAAAAAGTCAGCCTTATTATTGGATCTTCCTGGATCAATGATGCTAAAAACAGTATCCTACCAGTTTGAAAAGTATTCATTGCCAGATGTCTGTCTAAATAATTATGGTCATTTTGTTTAAATGAAATAACTTAAAAATTATACTGTTAGGTGAGCGTGTGTGTTGGGCAATTGAAAAATCATACTACAGGTGAAGTGAACTCTTGAGAATACCCAGAGTCAAAGTTGATGGTAGATAAAAAGCATTCATTCTCACACATACAAGCATATTTCACACTCTTCCTAGAAGTCACTTTGTGTCATTTCTGCCTTCAATGGAAAGAAAAATTCACTTTAGGCTTGCACTACCTTTACCTTTTTAAATTAAAGTCTGATGAGATCAGTTCATTTTCAGATTGAAAGCCAGTTGTCTTAAGTACCTCAATAATACAATCAAGGTATTTGGGCTGTGAAAGGTTATTGCAATCTTTCAGTTTTTAAGAAGGCAAACCTCAGAAATTTAGCTTAGAGCTGACTTGTTGAG
Source organism: Ceratotherium simum simum (assembly GCF_057802395.1). Taxonomy (NCBI): domain Eukaryota; kingdom Metazoa; phylum Chordata; class Mammalia; order Perissodactyla; family Rhinocerotidae; genus Ceratotherium; species Ceratotherium simum. The sequence goes on along the minus strand of NC_141907.1, from coordinate 25,537,113 downwards.
AGAACCACTAACTGAAAATAAACTAAAACTAGGAATGTTTGTGATTAATTTATATTCTTAGAAAATACACAAAATAGGTTAAGGGTGTCAAAAGGTACAAACTTCCAGTTATAAAATATATGTCATGGGGATGTAATGTACAGCGTGGTGACTATAGTTAATAAAATTGCATTGTGTATTTGAAAGGTGCTAAGAGAGTAGATCTTAAAAGTTCTTATCATAAGAAAAAAAATTTTGTAACTCTGTGTGGTGACAGATGTTAACTAGACATTTTGTGGTGATAATTTCACAATATAGACAAATAGCATATTATGCTGTACACCTGAAACTAATATAATATTATATATCAATTTTACTTCAAAATAAAGAAATATAGCAGTGAAAGAAAAACAAATATGCAAAGAAGTAGCTATCTTGTGGACAGATATAAAAAACTAAGATAAACATAACCATGACAAAAATATTAGAAAAAAAATTATACCTAATAAGAAAAATTTCCTCACCTTTTATTCATAGAAAGGCTTTAATTTTTAAGGAAACCTTGCTATAATTCCATCTAACTTTTATTATCATTTGCTCTGCAAACTTTATGCAAAAACTAAAGATTATTCTAAAGGAATTCAAGTTGTTCAAATATCATTTTGAAGGAAATGTATTGAAATATTATTTTTGCTTTCCTTAAGCATTTTTAATGATATATAAGGTGATGTACATTTCTTCTTTCTGAGATTTCTCTGCTAATTTTTTGGTTAAAAAATCCTTCAAGCTACCACTGAGAGTGCCCTAAATTCCATAAGAAGGAAAGGTGTTTTCACGAAGGAATTTGAGGCACAAGGTACTGTGGAGCCTTGCTTATTTCAGCAAAGTGAATGAACTGGATGGGGTTCTTGAAGCCCAGATTGAACAGAATAAAGCAAGTCCTCTACGGATTAGTGTTTCTGAGTCAGAAAGGCCTCTTCTGCAACAGTTGACAGAGGGCTGCCTTATGGTTGAAGTAAACTCCCTTTTTTAACTCCTATTTATTCCTAAAAATAAAGACACAGAGGAGGAAGCAGTAGAGTATTTTAAAAGGCATTTATATTGTCTATCAGTTTAGCATTTATCTCAGCTATAACAGCTATTTCAATATGTAAATACACACACATACTAAGAAGTTACATGTACTTAACAAAGAGGTCATCTTTTCTGTTAACCCAACATTTCTAGGACAAAGTCAAGGAAGTATCTGGAACCATATTTTAAAGCAAACGTTATTCTCTGAATTATAGGCCTTATGTCTGTTCTGGAAATAGTTGCATGGCCAGTGTAATTATGGTTTATATGAGTCATGGAGGCTGTTCTAGGCACTGTTCATCCTATTTATACTTGAAACCTGGCACAAATATTCAGAAGTTAAGGAAACAGTGAAAAGAACTGTGTCAGGTGGAGTTCAACGGCCACAGCCTCCCTTCTTATAACTTGAACTAAACTTAAGGATCCCAGCAGACAGGTTAGGGAGACCTCCTGCCTCCCTGGAAGTCCTCAGTAGTTATGAAGGGACAGACAGGTAGGTTACAGCTTCGTTTGAGGTCTGACCTTGCTGGGCTATTATAGAGAATTGGATCTACTGAAAAATTTGGCCATAGCAATTTTCTCTACAGCAGAATAATGCACTTCACAAGAGAAGCGTCAGGTTACTGAAAGCTTTGTGCTGAGATGCACTTTGTACAAGGGTGTATATATTGGACCCTACCAGGCAAATACAGTTTCTATACATTCTGTCTGCCTTCAGCTTACAAGTCACCTTGGTGTGTGGGAATTTTATAGAGCACCAATGGGTTAGCTGAATGTTATTTTTTTCTATTTTCTCTTGAGTTAATAGAATCAAAGGAAAGAAAGAAGATCAAAATTATGAAAATTGTAGTTTCAAAAGTACGAAAAAAAATTTTTAATGTCCCTTTTTCCCATAAGACAAAATTAGCAACACCTTTGGAATGTCTTGTCTCTGTATTCGATCTCTCTATAAGTGTATATGGACTGTATCAAAATGTAAGCTCTTGGATAAAAAAGATTATGTATTAAAACTGTCATGAACAATTAGATCCTCAAGGAGCAGACAGCAAATATTGAAAAGCACCTTTTGGAATGAGAGAGATTTGAAGGCTTGGAACATTCTTTCTTCCAGAAAGAGGAGGTATTTTTGCTGATATTATTATTTCATGGTATGCATTATTTATTTCTAATAATTTAATATGTCTTGCTGTGGACAATCTTCTATTTTAGAAAGAACTTATCAAGATTCTCCACAGATAGTAAAAGGAAGAAGCTTGTTTGTCCTACTGAAATTTTTTAAAAAGATGTTGTAAGCTCTCAAAAGAATAAAATTAACTTGGTAATATAATGGAAGCTTAGCAAACATTATTTCACTCCTCACTCATTTCATATACTTGTATTTCTTTCTGTTCCTTTGATAATGTTTCATTTTGTGATGTGGTCACTATTTCTTTCTCACTCCCTCTGTCCCTCCAGCTAATATTTACTGACACTGTGCTAAGTACTGTAATACACGCAACAGCTCACGGTGACACAACTAATATTAGCCTCATTTTTCAGAGAAAGAAATTGAGTCTCAACAATTTAAAGTCTTGCCTCGCAAGACAGGTTAAACATCAGAGCCCAGACTCAAATCCTAATCCTTCTAATTCCAGTTCCGCATATTGCACCCAGGGATGAAATTTCTCTGAGTTAGACTTCGAGGGTCATATCCATTTTGAACTGAAAGGGATCTTAGAGATCACTGGAATGGTGGTTCCCAAATCTGCTGTGCATCCAAATCACCATGGAGTGAGTAAAAGCCAAAGATTCTTGGGTGCTGGTCCTAAATTCAGATTCCTCTGGACTGGAGTGGACCTAAGGCATTTGTGTTTTGAACATGCTTCACAGTTGAATCGATGCACAGTGGATTTACAAAGCATAGATCTCTCCTGGATCTCTTATTTTACAGATGGGACAATTGAGATTTGTGTTTGTGATGATGAGAAGAATAAAGCTCAGACTTCTACTCCTCATATCAACACTTTTTCCATTCTACCATTATCAACAACTAGTTCTTGTGTACGTCAACTGTCCCTGGGGATTGCATAATTATTATTTTATTTCTCTTTACTGTCTCTAGCCATTTTTCTTTAGGAAACTGTGAATGAAATTAATACATTTACTGAGAGAGACTTTTTAAAAAATATTCATGAAAGGCTGTGCTTTGTCTACTATTATGTTCATTAAAGGAAACAGAGGGAGCAATAGAACCTTCAGGAAAAAGTATTTAATACCACAGATGGTACCCTCCATATGGAAAAGAATATTTGGATTGTTAAGTATTGTGTTAGTGGCCTGACCAGAACATATTAAATGCCATTTAAAATAAAATTTCATGTCAAAGCACCTTGAAAGGGCAAAACCATACTGAAATTCCAAAGAAGGAAGTGCACAGAACAGGTTAATAGAGCACATTAGAAGGTGTTTGAGACATTGTAACATTTTGAGAATGTGGCTTTGGTGAGTGAGAATGGTTAATAATGACACCTGAACTAATTTCCCACTTGAATTCTCACTTTGTTTATAATCCTATATTAAATATGAAGAGAAAAATTAAAGGAATATGTATTTTCTGAATGCTCCTTAGTGTTTGGGCAGAGAAAAGTAGAATGTCTTTTTTTTTTCCAGGGAGTAGCTTATGAGTACATTTATCTTTATGTAATAGATCATTAATATTACATTATAAGACTCATCATATTAAACAATATTGGAGCTGGACTAGCTCTAAGCCCTTCATTTAACATGGGAGAAATGGAGCATTTCCTTCTAATTATTTGCAGGTATTATCTCCTAAATTAGATAGTGAATCTTGAGAACAAATAGCCTTGTCTCACATTGCATTGTAGTGTCACAGAACTTTAAGTGGAAACTTGCTTGAATTATATGTGAATATAATTATATGTGAATATTGTTGAATATATGTGAATATTTGTTGAATAAATGATATGGCTGATGCAGGACTGGATGCAGGTCATAGGTTAGCATGATTTTTCTGAGGATAGAAGGAACACTCACCTACATATGAGATGCTAGCTTTCAAGAACACCTAAGGAGAAATGTGGCACTACTAAGTCTAAGACTTAATTACTCTATATCATATATCGCCCATTTCACCTCTGTTATCAGCAGAACTCAATTTTTAACCCTGAAATTGTATTGCAAACTTAAAATGTCCTGATATAAAGTAATTTTTTTCCCGGTTCCAACAGATGCCAGAGCCATAGGAGATATCTGTTAATATTATGATGAACCCTAATGGGTAATAATGACTGTCAATTCTACCCTGATAGAACACTTTTCAACTTTAAGAAAATTGGAATTCTTAAGAAGAGTGAAAAACCTAAAGAAACAAAAACAAAGAAGATAAGGCAAATTTCATACAGTCACAATGACAGACCCTTAATGACTTACTATTCAGTGCCCGCTGATTCACTTAATAATCATTTGTTAAATGTCTACTGTATGCATGATTTTTGCCTCTAATGCCACATATTTTTCTAAAGTCCTAACCAAGAGACTGAATGTTGCATTCCCTCCTCCACTACCAACCACATACTTTGTCACTGGAGAAGCATTAATTTTACCTTGAATGTGATCTCTTAGCAACAGGTGAGGGAAAAGAAAGTTGAAAATTGCAACCCTGACTCCAAACTACAAAGTGAAGACAATTTTCTGTAAAGTCCATTTAATTTAAAATCTCTTTTCTGCCTCTCAGACAGCCTTACCACTAAGCACTGCTATTAAAGTACTGCTCATTGCATCTCACTAAAGAATTGCTCTCCTGGCTGTTACAATGACTCAGAGCCAAGCACACTAGACTGAGGCTGCCACATGGATCTTATATTTATTGCCAATATGCAGGGGAAAGGATGAAAATAAGTCAAATGTCTAGTGTTCTTGCATTGCCAGAGGAAAATAATAACACACCAGGTTTACACAGCATCCCTCAGAAAAGCACCACGGGGTGATAAAATTCATTACCTCAGTATTTGATAAATGAAATTCTAAATTAAAATTCTTTACCATATTCAAAAGCAAAGTAAGTCAACTTGAGAACTCTAATCAAAAGATAACTATCTTAATTAATGACAATGTAAGTTGTTCACAATATACTAGGTGAAAAAAGCTATGAAATAATATGTAAACTAAAATTCTAATTTTCTAAGTATCATCTGTGTGTATGTGTCTGTGTGTGTTTTTTGTGGATTTAATTGTATCCCCAAAAAGATATGTTGAAGTCCTAACTATCCCTCCCCTAACAGAATATGAACGTGTTTGGAAATCAGGTCTTTGCAGATATAATTAGTTAAGTTAAGATGTGGTCATACTGGGGGTCGGCCCAGTGGCTTAGCAGTTATGTGCACACGCTCTGCTACTGGTGGCCCGAGTTCGGATCCGGGCACGCACCAAGGCACCACTTGTTCGGCCATGCTGAGGCAGCATCCCACATACAGCAACTAGAGGGTTGTGCGACTATGACATACAACTATCTACTGGGGCTTTGGGGAGAAAAAGAGTAAAAAAAGGAGAAGGATTGGCAGTAGATGTTAGCTCAGGGCTGGTCTTCCTCAGCAAAAAGAGGAGGATTAGCATGGATGTTAGATCAGGGCTGATCTTCCTCACAAAAAAAAAAAAAAAAAGATACGGTCATACTGGAGTAGAGTGGGCCCTTAATCCAATGTGATTGATATTCTTATAAGAAGAGGGAAGACAATGTGAAGACAGACACACAGGGTAAACACTGTGCAGTGATAGAGGCAAAGATTGGAGCTATGCAGCTGCAAGCCAAGGAAAGCCAGGATTACCGCCACCACCAGAGCTACAAAGAGGCAAGGCAGGATCCTACTTAGAGACTTTGGAGGGATTATGGCCCTTCCAACGCCTTGATTTTGGACCTCTAGCCTCCAGAACTGAGAAAAAACAAATTTATGTTGCTTTCAGCCACCTCGTTTGTGGTACTTTATCACAGCCCTAAGAAACTAATACAGTTTGTGTGTGTGTGTATGTATGTGTGTGTGTATAGATACATATATTAAGACACACATCTCCCACTCCCACCCAGAACATCCCCTACACATACACATACAGCAAAACGAGAATGCGTGGATATGTGTCAATATTTTAAAAATTGTTACCTCTGTGTAAGAGAAAAGGTGACTTTTTAAATGCATGTTGTTCCCAAATTTTCTGTATTAAATACAGTCATGCAGCACACAATGATGTTTCAGTCAACGACGAACCGCATATAGGATGGTGTTCCCATAGATTAGTACCATACACTCTAGGTATGATGTACAAGGACAAAATCACCTAATGATGCATTTCTCAGAATGTATTCTTGACATTCAGTGACACACGACTATATATAATTCTGTTGTAATAAAATAAGAAATAAGAAATAATCATAGAAGAGCTTTTCTCCAGCATGACCAGGTGGACAGAAACAAAATTTAATCTGCCATTCTTCTATTGATAATCTAAATTTCTTTGTACATAAAATTCTAATTTTTCATTTTTGAAAACAGTACTGATATTTATTACGTTGCCCAAAACATAACATTGGGTCTCTTAACCTGCTTTTTGTTATATATTATACTGTAATAATCATGTAAAAAAACAATTTTAAATCTTCTCAACCTTTTGACACTTTTTTACAGACTTTGTGTCAGTACAACATCCAGCTTAAAAGTAGTACATACTTTTCAGTTAGACCTGGGTTGAGTCATTTCTCCAATTACTACCAGTTATTTGATTTGGAGCAAATTTCTAAGCCTTTCTTAGTCTCAGTTACTTCATCTATAAAATGTAGACATTTATAAAAAACCTACACTCACAGAGATATTATGATATATAGAAGAGATAACATACGGGAATTGCTTAGCCCAATGTCTAACACATACATGCTCATTAAATATTAGATATGATTGTACTCTACAGAATGGGACAGACAATTTAAATAATGAACATATTATTTTGAATATCTATCCCCTTGTCATAAAGGAGATAGCATCATTTTTTTAAAGTCAATTATCCATTGCTTTGAATGTAAGCACTGCCACTTAATTTGTGCACTCTTTTAGAAGTTACTTAACCTAAGAATCAGCGTGCTCAACTGTGAAATGGAAAAAAATAATACATATCTCATTTGGATAGTTTTGGAATAATAATAATAATGATAATAACTACTATTATTTATTGAGTCTGCTGATGTGTCAGGTACTAGATTCAACACTCCACACATAGTAGTATATTCAATCCTTGCAAAATTTTTGTGAATTATTTTGGGAATCAATCCCTAAGAATTAAATGTAGGAAAACTGTATAAATTTAGTGGAATAATTAGTAGTTATTAGAAACAAGACGCATCGTGTACTTGATAGTGTTAAAACTATACTATTTTTGAATATCTGAAAAAGCTTTTTGCAGGAGAAGATATACATACATTTTCCCTGCCATCACAGCAACCCACATGGTCCCCAGCTTTGATAAATGTTTGGAATAAATGAATACATGAATGAGTGAGAGAATTAATGAATGAATAATAACCTATCTGTATGGAATGTCTGAATTTTCAGTTATGTTTAAGATTCGTAGGTTTAACGAGGTCTTTCTTTTGAAAACTGCATTTTAATCTTCATGCTTTCAGTATCTTTTCAAATATCCACTAAGGATCAACAAAGCAAATATATTATATCATACACATATAACTATACACACATACATGCTGTATATATGAATATACCATGTACAGTTGCATGTAACTTCAAATTTTATGCAAAAATAACAACAAACTTGGTGATTCCTTCAATATTTTTAAAAATACAAAAACATGAAGTTTTTTATGTTGCTTGAAGCCCTCATTACACTTCATACCAATCCAAAGTGCACATGAAAAATCAGGTTTCATGGGACATACACAGAGGAACACAAAATTACATTTTGTATGGCCCTGTGGCATTTTGACAAAATGCCCCTTAAAACAATATGAAGAAAGAGTATGAAGAGAGGATCATGAATGTAGAAGGAAATTGTTTTTATTGATTTTCATTGGCAGTACAGTTCATAACACGAGGACTAAATTTATGAAATCAGGAGTTGATTTGGCACTGAGAAGCAGGCTACCGTTAGAACTCAGAGGGTTGCCTCTCATATCCTTCTGCTTATTAATTTCTGAGTTTCAGGCCTGTTTCTGATGTCCAAATGATAGGAACCAGGACAAAATAAAGGAAATTAGATATTTTAAATGAACAAGAAATCTATTATTTTTAGAAACACTCTGCACAAAGATCTTAGAATCTATATTTATTCTTTTATGTATTATTTAATTTCTTTTTTACACAACGCTACCCTGTTACAATAATCAAAATTTGACTTAGAAACAGATTTGGAATGCAATATCCTTAGTGCATTCAGATTTATCCAATTGTTCCAGGATGCACTCCAAATTTTTGTTTAATGTAGGAAATTATAAACTTATAATAGATGTTTATCATACTGTCAATGACTTTTGGTTTTCTGATAACATAACTTTACAGAAGCCAAGTTTCAGATAGCACCTTTACTATAACAAATAAGTGTAATATATAAACTATGTGAGAATCTGAAACAATTTGTTGTTAAGGATTGTTTCTTTGGATGTTAAACAGCTGCAGAATCCACTGTTACTCTCCCTGTGTAAGGTTCTATTTCCATTTGCTTTCTGACACATTATTAAATGCAATCATAAAGCAAAGTGTTTCCTGGAGCAGAAGAAAAGCAGAAGGGAAATTATGTTACTCAGAATATCCTAAATTCAATAAACAAAGTCTCTGTGTATATACACAACCAATTTAACCATGTTGACTCAATTGGTCAATCAATTCTGATTTAAAGCAAAGGTCAGCTCAGTCAAACCAGCAATCAATTCAAAGAAAATCAGTAAAAACTTGCACTTTCAATTTGCATGCTTTGAATATTACGGGCGATGCAATTATTCCAGAAAAGAAGAAAAAGAAACAAACTAATTATGTAACACTGAGCTTAAGATTATTGAGCCTTAAGTTTATTTTGTTAAAATATTCTTTTTACTCTTTCTTGCCTCAGGATATTTTTTTACCGCAAAAGGAAGAAATTAATTTAAGTGCAAGGAGACATATTTTTCCTTGAGAAAATCTAGATAAATTTTGTAATGAAAGAAAACAAATATGACTTTATATTTTCTAATAATTACAGTCTCAGGGACAAAACAAGGTAGGATCTGTTGGGAAAAAGATTAAACCTCTAGAAGAAAATAAAACTCTGTCTTCGGATTTTGCATCATTATATCACTATCTGAACACTATATACGTTATATGATTTTAAAAACAACTTAAACAAGCAAACAAAAATGATTTCATGGACCCTGCAACTTTGGGAGACAAACCTAATGTACCAGTTATCACCAGGTAACTTCTGTTAAAACAGATTTTAAAATAAAATCATAAATATTCAATCTAGGGGACACCACAAAGGCACAAAACACAGATTTGTAAGAAAACACTGAAACTGTAATTTAAAGCTTTCTAGTAAACTATGCATGTTCTAGAATTTTATATTCCACAGAAACCAACATGACTATAAATGGAAGTCAGTGAAGTGCACAGGCATGTTCTTCGTACTGTGAAATGATTACAACCCAGGCTCAGAGAGGTCTGGGCAGAAACCAAGTTTCCCTCTTACAAGTGACACAAACCTGTGCAAGTTACTTAATAGCCTGAGTCTTGTTTTCTTGAGAATAACGAAAACTTTCCCTAAATTTGTTATGATATTGAACCAAAGTAATGTGCCATGTGCTTACTAAAGAGAATGTTGAAAAATTGGCATTCAATAAATGATAGCTATTACCAGTATTGACACATTATGTAAGTTAACTAAATAAACAATTTCATCCATGTGGTGGAGGATTATTGTTCTTCTAAGAAAAACAAAATAAAAAATTATTATTTCAAGAAATTGGAATCAGATTACAAGAAAAATTACACATTAACCTTCAATATACTGAAATTGAGTATTTTTAGACTTTGGAGATGGTACAAATGATCACTCTCAGAGAGTACTTACAATTTAAGGCATATGGACAGTATTAAAAATATACACAGAAGCAGCCTAAGTAGATGGCAAAGACTTGGTAAAACAAGCTTTGGTTGATGTCCAATAACAAATCATGAAAACTGTCCCCTCAAGGGACTTTAATTAAATGTTTGGCCACTAAGGGCCATCCAAACAATATGGCAATACACAAGACAAAACCATTTAAGAATCTCATGGTACTGGGAGGTCTTTGGAGATGCAAGAAATAGGAGTTTCTTTGAAAATTAAATGCCAGCAAAAGTATAATTAAGTGACCTCAAATAAATTAACTCTCTGTGGGCGGGCTTTTGGTTGTTTAAATGTTAAGGGAAGTAATTTATCATCATAGAAACATATCTAGTCCCATAACCAAGATTGGGGACTTTGCATCCACACAAAGTCTGTATTTTATCTGTATAAATGAGCAAAGGAAAAATGAGCTTACTACCAGATGCAGTTGATTTATTCTTTATAGGATTTAGCCAAACTAGTAAAACTGGTGTGTAAAGATAAAGGCACCTTTTACTGGAAATCAACGCAAGAGCTACATTTTTTCAATCTGATATGCCCGACCAAGCACATGTGCAGTTGTTACGACAGAAAGGAAGGCTCGTTCCTGCTTTCATTACGCCTGAATAATTGTGTAATTTTGTACGTCATTTTGCCTCACTGTTGCTCAATCTCTTCAATTCACAGAAAGAACCTAGAGTATCTGATCTCTAAGGGTGCTTTTAGCTTCATAGTTTAAGAAATATTAAGAAAATATGTAAGAAAATAATAGTTTATATAGTAAACATTCAGAACATTTCATTTATATTTATATAAATTCATGGAGATAAGATAATATGTAATTAATAAGAAAATATTATCTTGATTCTAATTTATTTGGTTATTGGAAATATAGAATTGAATTCTGAGATATTTAATTCAACTACCCTGCACTAACTACAAGTTAATGTTTACCACAGAATATTATGAAAATGAAAATGTACATCTATCTAACTCAAGTTGGCGATTATATTATTTTACTGTATGTTCAAAATCATTTAACCTGGATCATTTTAGGGGCAAATAAAACAGTATTGAAATGACATCCAGCTTAATTATAGAAAAAATATATTTACATAAATTATAATGGAGACTATGAATAAATATGATTTAAGTATTCTCATTTTACACAATTCTACTGTCCTGTTCTCAACGAGTGTCAAAATAAGGCTGAAAGACTATACCCAAAATGATTTTTAAAAATAACAATTGTACAATGTTGTTAGAAATATTATTAGGTAGAAAAGGGTTTTTGATTTATATTATTTTAAGAATATACTGTTTAAGAAGCTATGAAAGTCATTTAGATACTAATTGTCCTCAAGGACTCATGAAATATTTCTTTTCAGAATGAAAAGTTGCTTCAAAGTTGGTCATCAATAAATATAACCACAGAATTTTAAAACAAAAATGAAAGTAAGCAAATACAAAAATGATATTAAGGAATAATGGTAAGATATATAAAGTCAAGACAAATATCACAATTTTCAAAAGTAAATTCTAAGAGAGAAACTTGACGTGTTTCCTAATCATTGGACTTCTCTGTGTAAGGGGAAAAGTTGCTTCAATTTCTCTTGAGTCTTGTACTAGGGCTTAGGTTTTTTCCCCAATAAAAATGGAACAATAGGTTTTAGGTCTGCAGTCAGTTACATGTGGCAGTGAGTGTCAGCCTGTAAATAGCTTCACAATTCTGTGCATCACTGCCTCTGTTGATTCTTCTAGTTGGCTCTGCTTATCCTATTGTTCCCCTTTCAAATGACTGTATCCAGAATTCTCTACTCAAAGACTCTATCATTATCTGAAGCACATTTGTCTATATGAGAAAGTATTTATTAGGTTTGCAACTAGATTGCCAGCACAGTTGGTGTGAAAGGCTGCCAGGCAATTAACTTTTTTCATTCAGTAATTTCCAAAAATATTACCTAGAATGTAAGAAGGTCTTTTACCTCCTTAATTAAATCACTTGTCAAATTATATTTATTGTCCTTAGGAAGCTCATTAAAATAAAAGTAATAAAAATTTAGAAAATCATGTTTGTAACTAAATGTCATATATATCATTTACTTCTCGGGTGAATGCACTCTGCCTAACTAAATGATTACTATCCAATTGTCTGTTAGGTTTATAAGTCTTTGGTTAAAATTTGCTTTGATGGACTGGGGCTCCCTGGTGGTGTAGTGGTTAAGTTCATGTGCTCCACTTAGGTGACCGGGGGTTCACAGGTTCTGATCCCGGGCACAGACCTATGCACTGCCCATCAAGCCATGTTATGGCAGCTTCCCTCATACAAAATAGAGGAAGATGGGCACAGATGTTAGCTTAGGGCCAATCTTCCTCAAAAAAGCATTTTGCTTTGATGGACTGGTATATGTAAATGAATACTTAACAAATAAATTAGCATTGTTTACACAGCCATCAACAATATTTAAGATGAATTTCAAAGAACCTCACCACTAGGAATACTCTATTAAACAGAATGGATTAAACCAAAGAATATACTGATAACTCTTTAAGTGAAAATTTGTATCACCTAATTTCTTAGCACAGATATATGCCTGTCTTGGATTTAATTGGTGGAAGTTTTTTGTCTTTGTTTTTGTTTTTTTGGGCATGTTTGTGTGTGTTTACGTGTGTGTGTGTGTTTGTGTCATAGGGAGCCAAAATTTCCTCTAGTGTTCTTAAATAAAAATTTTCAATGCCGCAAATTCTTGTTTCATAGCAGATGCTTGTTCAGAATCTTATTGCTTTCAGATGTCAAAGGCCATTTCAATTTAATTAGATATTTAAATCCCAGGAATCTTCTGTGAGTGTCTATTAGAAGATTTCTCTCTTCGTTGAGCTCCTAGCACTCTGTCTATGATTCTTAAGGCACTTAGAAAATTTATGTTTTTCAGGTACATGTTTTGTCTCCCTTTTGAGAATGTAAGGATATCTCAGATAGTTTATCATTCAGGTTATGCTGGGCGTATTCAGTAGGTACTAAATAGGCCTTTCCTAAGAAATGAATGGATGGAGAAATAACTGTTTGGTTGCAATGGTGGACATTTATACAAAGAGTTTACAAATGTGACTTTTCCAGATAAGAATTTTTCTAAACCAAGCAAGAGTTTTAAATGATGTATTTTTTTGTGTGTGATTGCCCTTATCCTCTTTCATGGAGTGTATGGTGTTACTTCGGTAGTTGAATTCAGTGACAGCATCAGATTCCTATAGTGCTAACTGGCACGTGACCTCCATTATCAAGTATATCATCAGAGCCCAACTCACTTCAGACACATCAGCAAAGTTTTATTTTCTTCTCTAATCACCAGTACAGAGAAGCTAATATATGTTTATGTGTAGAAATTCATGCATTTAACCCCTGAATGTCTAGGTTGTTCTTTCTGAATCACTACCATTAAAAGTGACAAAGTTTTTTCTACTTAATAGATTGTGCTTTAGGACAATGCTTTCATTTTTTTATTTTCTGTAATAATTTTGTTTTAAAGAAAATTGGAGAAGAGACGACTATTTAAATAGAATCATAAAAATAATGTCAATTTCTCAAAGATGCAGAAGGAGAACAGAAAAATATAACATGTCTAAGCTTTTCTACTTATAAAAGCCAAATCTCTTTGAATGCTGGCAAAGTGAAAAGAAAGAGAAAGTCTCACATGTTTACAAATATTTTAAATAAAGCACATTTGGATGTTCTTTTATGAATGGACTTAAGCAAAGACCAAACTTATTATTAAATAACATTTTTTTCCTAAACACTCAAACTCTCTAAAAGTAAGCAAATCCTTAATACATAAATAAGGAAATTGGGATATTCATTGACAAACACATACATATTTATATTGTTTCATTTGGATATTTGGTTAATGAATGAAAATTTAAGAAAATGTCATAGAGAGAAATATAAACACCCAGTGTTTATAAAGATGAGGGTGGCATCTGGACTCTGTTTGCATAAAATACATTTCTCCTCTTTACATTGGAGCTCAGCTGTGTTCCAGGTGGGTAAAATGTCTCCAACTAGAGTTCTAGTGATCAATACCATTAGCAATTAGGTGAAAATCCAATGTTCCTTTATAAACAAGATACAAAGAAAGCATCAGATGTTCTGTTTATCTCAGATTCATATAACTTAAGAATATTGTGAAATTTGCAATTAACTGACTAAACACAGCCTTTTGACTTTCTCATTATTTTCTTAGTTTACTTCTGAATGCATTCTCAGCCTCAGAGGAAAAACATTACTAACCACAACTGACTTAGTTCTAGAACTTGAGAATTACATTACAATGCTGTGCCAATAATTTATCTAGTATTTCCTCTTTGACAATGATAAGGAGATGTCTCCTGTGAAAGTACTTAGAGAAGATCATGAGGCAGTTATATTATAAGACTCAACCCTAGAACCTAGTATGATGTCAGATGTTTACTGAGGTAAATGAAGTAGGTGTCATCTGAGGTTTTTAAAAGTCTACTACTGCCCAAATCCGTTACAGTCCATAAGCAGATTTTTGAAAACCTATTATCACCTAAAGCTTTTGTAGACCCTCAAAATATACAGCTACTACATGAGAGATCTTAAAAATTAGTATTTGTAAATTTTGAATGTATTATGAAAATCAGAATATACTAAGTTTCTCTGAAATTCAAAAGCTTTAACAAAGAAAATGCTCTATAAACCTGAAAATATAATCCCTTAAGACAACGCTAACATGTCTTTTTGTTTGATTTTGTAGGAGGAAGGTATACAAACGTAATATTTCACCTGAAGATGACTCACATAAAGGAAGAAATAAAAATATTAATTAAGGAGAAAAGGATCAAAGGTATTCATGAAGTTAAAACTAGTGGGTTTCCATGTCAAATCCATATTTGCTATTGAGGAACATAAATGCTTTGTTATTCATATGTTCGTATAACATCTAGAGACAAAACATGTACAGATAATGCTATACAATAATAGTAGGAAAGAAAGCCATAATAAGACCTTGACAGCAGTTATAAAAATAACATGTAGTGGAATAGAACTAAAATTATGGCAAGTTGATACAAACATTTGATAAATACTCTACACTCCACATCAAAAAAAAAGTTTAATAATGAATGTGATAGGAAAAACTATTCAAATAAGTTGCAATTCTAAGGAGAAATCTGCAGATAAATTCGCCTAATTGGATCAACAAAAGGGCACTGAGGACATATCAGACCAGATGCACCCATCTGGCACCTTAAACCATTCTGACTTGCCCGTATAATGGCACCATAAGAGGAACCAGAATCTTTAGCCTCCCTGACCTAATGACATTCAGATTACTTCCTTTAAATCAATCAAGCTAAATTTTTCAGTTACTTTCTTATCTCTTCACACAGAAGGGAGGTAATGAAAAAAATTTAAAATATGTTAGAAGCACTGTACACAGATATTTATAATGCAAGGCAACTCTTTACAAAGTGGGTGTGGTTTAAACTAGAGGTATCTCTCTAGTTTGCAAATTCCTACCCAGTGTAAGAGTTCAGTCTCTATCAGCTTATTTGTTGTAACTCCAGCTGTAACATTAATAATCATCAGCCTTTTTGGACATATTAACTTGGACATGTTAATAATCTTTGATCCTTCTTATGGGTGTTAAATATGCTGTAGCTGTTTGATTTTACATGTTGTTCCCAAGACATTCTGCTTTGATTGTCGGATCAAAAGTTGTTCCAGAGTCCAGGTGTTCCGCCTGTTCTAGGTGAGTATTTTATTATCATTACTGCTGAAAGTAATTTCAAATAATCAGTAGATTTTAGTTGTGTAACCTATTATTTTTAAAATGTATTTGGCTCAATGGTAGGGGAAATGAAAAGAATTATAAAATGAAGCTACTAAATCCTAGGAAGTAAAATTTAGATGCAGGGACAGAGCATGTATACATGACATGGATATGGGATATGGGTATGGGACAATAATAGTTGGTAGGTGAGGAATAACAAGTGAGTATTAACATACAGGGTGTCATAAGGACACAGTAAAAACAGTAGTGGCGTAAGAAGAGCAGGGAATACTCACTAGAAGATTAAGAAATCAAACTGAGTTTTGATGTATGCAAAGGATCCGAGTTAGTGGTGCTGAGAGAAAGATGATGTAGATTGAGGAAACAGCAAGAACAAATACATGAAAGAAAGACAAAACTAAGTTATGTTTGGAGGACAGGATGTCAAGTTTGGACTGAATGTTTGGGAAAGTCTGAGTGACCAGGTATCGAGATTGGAATTTTGTGCAGGACCAATAAGTAAAGGACTTTGCATAGGGGGTGGCGTTATGAAAATGGTGTTTTCACAGTATTAGCCTAGTGATGGGTATGCTGAACTGTGGAAGTGAGAAGAGATGGAAGCAGGGAGACTAGCTGGGGAAGTCTGAAAGAGTACATATGGGTATTGAAAGAATTGAGAATAAAATGGAATGTGTGGCTTCCCTTTTTGTTTCTATAAATCATATCTAATTTTTAGCATCGATTAAAAAAATCAAAAATTGCCCATAGAAAAGATATCCTAATTGCTGCAATGATAGAGATCTGGAAAATGATTTCTCAAAAAAAGCCATCAAAGAGGCCGGCCTGGTGGCGCAGCAGTTAAGTGCGCGCGCTCTGCTTCGGCGGGCTGGGGTCCTCAGGTTTGGATCCCGGGCGCGCACTGACACACCGCTTGTCAGCCCGTGCTGCGGCAGAGTTCCATATAAAGTACAGGAAGATGGGCACGGTTGTTAGCTCAGGGCCAATATTCCTCAGCAAAAAGAGGAGGATTGGCATTGGATATTAGCTGAGGGCTGATCTTCCTCACACACAGACAAAAAAAAAAGCCATCAAAGCTCTGGTAAAAAAAAGTAATTCAATTCCTAAAGGATAGATAGCAGCCACGTATAGCATTTAACTACTTAAAACAGAACAGAAAGTTGAAGAGAAAGAGGAGAAAAATCATTAAGTAAAAAAAAACAATACATTATGAAAATCCATCTTTTCTGAAGGGACATGGCTTGATTATATTATTTTCATTCGTTCTCTTCCTGGGACAAGTCTGAAATTCAATCTAACACAAGTGATGCCTACGATAAGCCAGACAGGCAGATGCAACCTCAACAGCAGCCCCTGATATTCAACAGAGTTTACAGTGTGTCAGAAACAAAGATCCTTTTCTAATTGCGTATGCAGATAGAGTTTTCAGAATCACTCATGCTTGTTATGATTTTCTGATTCCTGTTCATTTATTACATTTTTATTTCCTAAGGAGCCTTTTTGTTTGAGAGAGTGACTTGAGGGCAAAGACTAGATAACTGGGACTCTTATGTTCCTCAAGAAAAAGATATTATTTTAAATCTTTTCTTCACGAAATGGTCTTTGGATTAAGTTCATTGCATTGTTACCTACCATCTCTCAATAAAACATGAAAAAAAAAATTCTCAGCTACGTTGTCAACTCCAGGAGTCTGTAAGTTCTTGATGTTCAATAGGACAGTGATAAATTCCCTTGTGTAGTTCCAAAATAGTGGTGAGGATGACATTACCACTCCAAGGTTGATGGTAGTAAGAGTAGACCGAATTCTGTATCAGTTTAAGAAAAACTTAAAACATTGGTCCTGGGATCCTGGTATATGGAGGCTACTTTCGGTTAAGCCACAGTTGACAAGGAATTGGCATGAAAGTCCATTCCCTACTACACCAATTCAACGTTTCTCTAATGTCTTAAACACAAAACTGGCAGTTAATATTCAGTCATTGTTGTTAGTGCCATTGGTAGGATTCCGACTCCTAGCGCCCCTGTGTACAGCAGAGCGGAATCCTGCCTAGTTGTTTTTGCACCATCCTCTCACCTTCTGGCCCTATATCAGACAATGCTCTGCTGCTATTCATAGGGTTTTCAAGGCCAATTTTTTCAGAAGTGGGTGTCCAGGTCCTTCTTCTTAGTCTGGAAACTCCTCTGAAACCTGTCCACCCTGCTGGTATTTGAAATACCAATGGCATAGCTTTCAGCATCACAGCAACATGTAGCCGCCAGAGTATGACAACCCACAGACACGAGTGGTGTGGTTCCCTGACTTAGAAACCTAGACCAGGCTGGGGCAGTGAGAGTGCCGAATCTTAATCACTAGACCGCCAGGGCTGACTTATATTGAGTACCAAGACACAAAATTCCATTAGCCTTCTATTAGTATATAAAGCAATGACCTTAACACTCAGTTTAGATATTTGCTGAATTAGCAATCATCTTTTTCTATGAAATCTTAGAAAAAATAGTTTATTAGAATACCACTGATAAGCAAATTAAGGTCATAATATTCAAATATAAGCATCACAGAACTAGAGGTCACCTATTTTCTGCTGAAGATATATTTTTTCTTTTTCTTTTTTTTTTTTAATTTTTTGTTTCTTGCAGTAACATTGGTTTATAACATTGTAAAAATTTCAGGCATACATCATTATACTTCTATTTCTGCATAGATTACATCATGTTCATTTATTCCAGGGATGCAGGGATGGTTTAACATTCGCAAATCAATCAACATAATACACCACATTAATAAAATGAAGAATAAAAATCACATGATCATCTCAATAGATGAAGATATATTAAATGAATGAAATATCATGAACCACTTCCCCCACCCCCAAACACACACACACACACACACACACCCCACACACCCCAATACTTTAGTTTTAAAAAGATCAAGTCTGCTCCCATTTAAGACAAAGGGTAAGACTTTTCTTCTGAAGACTGCATATCTGATGAGGTGTCAACTCAAGGTTGCTATTTTTATGTTGTGAAGGTTTAAATTCTGCTGAAATTCACATGAAAAACATGTGATTTAGTGCTGTTTTATTGTACGTGTTAAGAATTAAATTTAAAAAAAAGGACATTATTTAAGGGCTTTAATATCTAGATTAAGAAATAGAATCAAGTTCTAATGTAATTCTAGGATGGCAAATTAACAATATGAGGAAAAAACCTACATATAAAATCCAGGGATTATTAACCTATGGCTGTAAATTACTTATCTCTAACTTCAATATGCTCCAGCAAGACACTCTATCTATACAGCTTTGCTGCTCTGTTTTCAGTATGTATGGTTCATTCATTAATTCATCAAACATTAATTGCTTAACTCTCAGGTGCTAAGCTCCTAGAGTACTAGTAACTGGGGATACACAGATGCATGAGACAAGAGCTCTGTCTTCAAGAAACTCACAGTTCAGTTGGAGAGACACTCATGTAAACAGATCATTATAATAGAGTGAGACGTGCTAACAGATGCTCATGCAATGGGGCTCTGAGGATAGACAAGGCATATTTGCTTGGGGATTCAAGAAGGCCTTAAACAGAAAGTGGCGTGTGAGCAATATTTTGAAGAAAGAATTGGAGTTTCCAAGGCAGGCTCCATAAAAATCAATGAAAGAAAATGATAAATAGTTATGTGAACTAAGTGACTAAGATTCAGGTGCTATTCACAAATAATACCCAGCTCGAAATATATTAGTGTAATAGAGGACAGATGATGTGAAGGCAGAGGACAGGGCTATAAATGCAAGACAGTGAAGTGACCCTGAAAAATTTATGTAGCCCCTTTTTCAAACTCTAAAATATAGATTAAAAACGGATTCACAGCGTTGTTGAGGAAAGAATATGAATCTGTTCTGTGAGTTCGAAAGCACCTTACAAATGTTATTTACCTAATTATACCTATTTTCATCCAGTGAGTGTAGAAATAGAAGTCACCTAATTATAAAGATGTACTTAGAAACAGCAAGGCCAAGAGGCAAATTTTACATTTCTCTTTAATATAAATATTATTTCAGTAAAATATGAGAGACGTACAGTGAGGTCTCTTCATATTACATTATTATAATTAATGCCTATAAAGCTAATTAATTCTTAAACAAGGGCATCCATGATAAAGCATGGATTACATTTAAGAGACATCACTTACAACCAAATAGCACCTGAACAATTATTGTCCCTGCAATCTCACTGAGTACATATATTTTATTTGTTCCCAATAATTTTATTTCTGAGCTCATGTAATTGCAAGTATGATTATTATATCATGTGAAAATTATTTTCCATACTTACTCCCACCTACATATAGTCAGTATAACAAATAATAATTTTGTAGTCTATCTGATAGCGTGCAGTGGTTACAAAATCAACACTCAATTCAAAAATAATATTTGTATGAACTGTTTCTTGAAATTGATGTGCAATGAATCTGGCACAAATCCCTCAATTGGTAAGAGTCTGCCTGAGGGCACTCTTCTCTGTCTTTATCTTCCTGAAGTATATTGTGGAAGCCAAATCATAGACTGAATGCAGAGAACTTCAAAAGGAAGTGCTGAATACCTACTGTCACAGCCAGAGATGGGCCCTCACCATAACTACTTATTTATTGGCCAGTGTAGTAAACATTTGTTGTGTTTTTACGGTCCAGCATCCATTTCCCCTATTTTTAGTGTGAATACAGTATTTCGTTTTGGAAAACGATCCCTTTTCAGCTTTTAGTCCATGCTCTTTCGGTGGAGCTAGTCCCACCCCTCATACTATGGTAGACACGTGATTCTGGTCTAAGCCAATCAGAATATCACTTTCTTCCATCCACATGATTGGTTCACATACATCCATGTGACCCCATAGGAGCCGTGAGACTGTGCTGGAATGGTTGACAAGTGTTACATTTTAATCCCGAAAGGGATTGATTTGCCTGAGGATGGAAAGAGAGATCGGGAGATGGGGAGAGTCAAACAGGGCACTGGTGACCATATTTGACCAGATATCCAGCCATGCCAAGTCAAATTCGAAACTTTTCAGATATCTAAGTGGATGAACTTCCCTGTGATTAAAGCTAATTGGGGTCAAGTTTTCTGTCACTTGCAATGTAATTAACAGATAGAATCAATAGTAACAATTTATGCCCTATCCCTCCAAGAAAAAGAAATGTAGCTTATTTCTTGACTGTTGCTTCCCTGGCTACCTTTCATTGTCTGATTTCATCTTGCTTATCTACACTTGGCTCCTCCTAACCATCAGCCTAAACAACCTCCATCTCTAAACTGCTAGGTCACATGCTGTCAGTGACTTTGTAAGGAATGCGTTATGCTTATCCATAACTAAATGGTCTCTCAGGTGCCCTGATGCTCATAGTTACTCTATTCTCATTATGGCTTATCTGCCTTGAAGCCCCATTCAAGTGGCAATATAAAAATACACTTTTAAATTATACCTACAGCATGCTTTTCTGTTTCTGGTTTACAGTTGAATTACAACATGTCATCATAGTTGTCTTTTTCCTCACTGGTACTTTTATTCTCAAAGGGTATTTTGTCCTTTTATATTATGAAGTCCTGTTAGGACAACATTCTGATGTGATGTTCTTACTAGATCCTTTGGAAGAAGAGCTTACACTGTACTGGGTTAAGTGCATTTCCTTTGTTGAGTGACAACAGCAGCCTTACTTAAGGAATTAAGCTTTTCCCTTTTCCTCTTTCAACAGCACCAGTGGGATGCTTCCTTTTGAAAAACTGAGTGTCTGGCATATGGAAAAATCAACTATTTGTAGTAAAAAGCTTGAGGCTTCTGACGACTTTTGTGGGCATCCCATATAAATTCACTGAGTTGGAATTAACAGGTCTGTACTTGCATAAATGAACAGAAAGTCTGCAAAGTAATTCTCTGCTAATCAGAGCAAATTAGTCTTGGATTCTACTGACATGGAAAGATCCTAACTGGCATCAAGCCTAAGGACTAGTAACAATTATATTATCATGGATTTGAAAGTGTCAATATTTATATCCCATAGTAAAATATGATCTTTATTAAAAATAGAATAACTAAGTTTTATGCAATGTTGTGATACTCTGATTATTAATATGCTTTTGGACTTGATAAATATACACCTTCTTTTTTGAGCACTCAGTATAGCCATAGTTAAGAAGTCCGGAAACATCTCCTATTAATCTCTCAGTTTTCAAAACTCCTGAGATGTTCTTATCATTTTACCTATCATTTAAGAGTACTTAGTAATAGTTTTATTTTATACATTTATTCAAAAATTATTTATTGAATACCCATTACTGCACCAATCTTGTGCTGAATAGTAGAGACACAATTATGTGAAAGGGGAAGAAGAAGTCTCTTTCCTTATGGAATTCATATTCTAACAAATGCTTACACAGATAATTGTTTAATTAAGTTTAGAGGAGTGCAAATACTATGCAACTATAATTTATTTGTTACTGTTAATATATAACCATGCCACAAGTTACTTATGCATGTGGACCTTTAAAAATGTTAATTGGAACACTTTAAATAGTTTATAGTGTTATTTGTCAATTATATCTCAATAAACCCTTGGGAGGGGGGAGTTCATCTGCATGCTTTTTTTTTTTTTTTTTTTTTTGTAAGGAAGATCAGCCCTGAGCTAACATCTGCCAATCCTCCTCTTTTTGCTGGGGAAGATTGGCCCTGGGCTAACATTCGTGCCCATCTTCCTCCATTTTATATGGGACACCGCCACAGCATGGCTTGACAAGCGGTGCCTCGGTGCACGCCCGGGATCTGAACCAGTGAACCCCGGGCCGCCACAGCGGAGCGTGCGCACTTAACCGCTTGCGCCACCGGGCTGGGCCCGATTTCTGCATGCTTTTTAATGAGACAGAATGGCGTTTCCCATCACGTCAGGCATGATGGGATAGTTTTAATCAGGCATGCAGTAAGGAACCCAAAGCTTTAAAGCAAATCACTAGTGAGGGATGGCTAGAAGTAGAAAAAGATGGTCTGATTTTCCTTTTTTTCAAAGTGCTGATCACCTCTAAGACTATAGAAAACCTGGAAGAAAATGCAAAACAAACATGCAATCGTGGCATCACTTCCTCTTTACAATATTCTTCTGAAATGTTAACGAATTGTTGAAATATAATACATGGACCTGAATTAACACCCTGAAACAGATTTTCTATCAAATGGGTACTCGCCACTTTTCTATGTCTCTCAAGGTAGTTCTGAGTGCAGAAATAAATACTAGCCTCAAGGAAGGAAATGATCAAAATGAATGAAGTATAGGTAAAGACATCTGACATATTTGCCTTTGCAATTATGAGAGACATCCAATTAAATAAGACCACTCATCAGACTTGATAAAGCAACATTGGTTGCAAAATGTAGAAATAATGAACTCCTAAAGGAAGCTCTGAAATCAATCAGCCATCTAATCAATCAATAAATTAAATGAGCAGTCTCTCTCTTTGCCCCTACTGTATTTCTCTTTTGATACAGATGAGTGCATCTTGAGAAGTAAATTTTGAGAAGAGAGAAATGACAATTGTTGGACTCCTATGGAGGAACAGTAATTAGATAATCAGAGAAAAGCAGAGACAGTGGCTCCTATTACAGTGAGCATTTGTCCAAAAAGATGCAGCTGTACATGTCCCACTGTTTGTAATCCCTGAATTAAAAAGAAAAATGTAAGTGATAACCAAGTTTTGAGAGCACTGGTTTGCACTTTGAAGCTTATAAATTGGCAATCATATTATAGGATAGTGTACAAATGTAGGGGGATTTGTTTTTGAATATTTGCCCTCAACAACAGCCGAGGAGAAATCCACATGAAGTTATTCATTAGCATAATCTTCAAGAACATTTCAAGTCCATCTTATCTGGTTTTTAAAACTGCTGCTATGTAGTGTCCACATAACCAGAGAAAAAAGAAAGTTTCAACTATTTGAAAATTAAACCTATTTTTTTAAAAAAACTGTAAATATTTTAGTTAACTTGAAACCATTAAAATTTAACTAGCCACATGCTGTCAAAAATCAAATATAAATAAGCACTATTGTGTACAGAAAGTTATAGTAGCAACTGTGGTCCCTTCATTCTCTTTTATCTCTTTATATCAATTATTAAATAAACAATTCAAGTCTGTGCTTATAAATTCTTATGTTGAATTTATAACGTAAATTTATAGCAATTTCTGTGCAAAACTAAAAATTATGTTGGAATTTTTTCCCTGTTATATAACATTTTCAGAGGAAATACTTTAATATGATAGATGTAAGTACCATTTAAACAAAAAATAATTTATTTCAAAATGTTTAACGTTATGCTTTGGAATATTTAATTCAAAAGGGTTTGCCTCTGAATAATTAAATCTAAGTCACTTTAGAATAGAATTTCTATAAAACCATATGTGTATGTGTGTATACTTTATATAAAAGTATATATGTGTGTGTATACTTTGTATACAAAACTTGAGGATTTTTTAAGTCTATGCCTAAGAAAATAAAAGCATTTTATATGCTTTTTAAAAAAATGAAACATTTTTAATCATTGGAGACCAACTAAACTTTACACAAACTATAAGCTAGATGATTTGAGTCATGGCAAGTGCAATGGAGAAATATATAATATTAATGAAATTAGCTTAATATTGTACATATATAACCCATGTAATCCTCATCACAACCCAAGGAAGAGAAGTCATTTGTCCATATTCACATTCTCCAAATAGTGGGGCTGCTTTAAACCCAAGAAATCTCACTCCAGAGTTAAGCATGATGTTTGTACATGTATTATTGAAAGTAAAATCATTTATAAGCCATATCTTAATAGAAAAGTGGAAAGACTCAACGGTAAGTGGGGATGTTGCAAAAGAGCCTTACTAAGCAGGCCTAAACTAGACTATTTATCCTGCTAAGCCTCAGATTTCATAGCCAAAACTTAACTACCTAATTATATCAATTTCACAAATAACAAGCATAAAGGAGGGGCTCAAAAACACTCTTTGAGGGGGCTGGCCTGGTGGTGTAGTGGTTAAGTTCACGTGCTCTGCTTCAGCAGCCCGGGGTTCGCAGGTTCGAAACCCCAGGCGTGGACCTATGCACCACTCATCAAGCCATGCTGTGGTAGGCGTCCCACATATAAAGTAGAGGAAGTTGGACACAGATGTTAGCCCAGGGCCAATCCTCCTCAGCAAAAAGAGGAGGATTGGCAACAGATTTTAGCTCAGGGCTGATCTTCCTCACCAAAAAAGAAAGAAACACTCTGGTTAATTGATAGCTAAGATTTAAATAATTTTAGGTGAAACAATTCACAAAACATTACTGATGTAAAACCAAAAGTTGCTAACACTGATATACAAGTCAACCCATGCTGGGTAACAATGCACACGTGGCAGTTGCTACATATAGCAGAATGGTGTATGACGTAAAGGATGCAACATTGCATTTCAGATAGAAATAGATTAAAATAACTCTTTAAGTATTCTAAGAGGTCTTATCAATAAAAGGATACAAATTATCTACTATATAAAACAGGTGACAGTGCCCTCTTGAGGAGACTATTGAAATTTGACACCAGCTACCTAGCCAAGAATTCTGCAGGTACATTGATGTTCTTTTCTGTATCATGGATTCACTGCCCTTCATTTTTATAATTTAAAAAAAATGAAAGAACTATTCACACTCCTTCTTCAATCTTTCTCTCAAAAGGCAGTCTTTGTAATACTATCAAATTTAATGCAAGGATACAGATGGTGTAGTTTTGGTTTCCATAACTATAGGAAAGATAAGTTGTAATAATTGAATAGACAGAGAACATTATGGCTTGGTACTGAGGATTTCGACCAAAAATGTTTTACTAACGTATATCCATACCAAACTACAGCAAATCAGGAATTGCATTCAACAAAATATTCTAAATATGCTACCGTCATTTTCATTAGCCTGCCATTCTGCTTATCGTGCCATGACTTCTAAGAGAAAGAATAGCTGAATGTTTTGTGAAGCTCGTGATTTAGTTCGTTGGTCTAGAACTTTTATGCTCCCTACAGAAGTGAGAGTGCCCTCTGGCTCTTCATATTGTCCCCTGGACACACACACACACACACACACACACACATACAAGCACACACTGTACAGTTCCTTCCTTAAATCTGACATCATGGAAGGTTTGTAATCGAAATACAAATACCCATGAAACAATTTTGGAATAATCTAAAAAAAAAAAAAAAACTGCAAACAAAAAAAGAGAAGGCAAAAACATAAAACTAAAAAGCAGCCTTAGTTTTATCAGAAAGAAAGAGATTCAGAGATTCCATTTGGGAAAAAGTACCAGAAATTAACAGAGTCTAAAGCTCAAATGGATTGTCTATTTTAAAGTCACAGTAATTCCTTCTGGTCACTCTATGCTAGAACTAATTCATAAAATGCTTGGAAATTACAAGTCCTTCGTTGACAGGCTGGCTTACTTCCTGAAAAAAACTAGCATCTAGCTGGGTTATTCAGATTTCTTCCAGGTTATGGAAGAGATATGAAAGAGGTGAAATCAAAAATAAAATAATATGCTTAGGAGAGATGCTGTAAACCTTGGTAGCTGGATATTAAACCTGCGACAAAAGAATGAGGGGCAAAAGCCACGGTATTTCCCCTGTTTATTTGTGTCTCAGCTCTGGAAAATTGACAAATACGTAAAAATAACTAACTTTAACAAAAAAAAAAAAGGAAAGAAAGCTACAATGAATCTTATAATTATATTTATTTTCCCAAGAAACTACTCCAAGCTTATTAAAAATAACCAATTATTTAACTTGAAGATTCTTTTATAATTGTTAAAACACCAAATTATACTACTAAGAACACTAACATATTTTTACTGTTTCATCACTTAATAGTTATGAATTAGTAGTTTACAAGTATGGTAGTAATTTATTATCCTAGTTATAATAAATGATTATTATCTTTTAAAAATCCAGATAAAATACATAAAATTGAGTCTTTGCCTCCCTAGCACGAGGAAATATAGAAATATTAATCGAGAAAATATAAAACAAGTGTTTTGTCTTTTATGCATTAATTCTGCTGATAATTGAATTAAGAAAGAAAATGAGAAGGGAGGAGGCATAATATATTTTTGTCACAGAATCCCTATTTTTATGGAAATAGGGGATGTGAAATTAACACTATATTGGTGTATATAAAAGGGATAGTTCTAAAAAGTAGAATTATAACTTTGCTTTTCTCTACACAGCCTTGAACAAAAACTCTGGGATCCACTTGGTTAATGCTGAGAACATCTGGCCTCCTGCGCAAACTACTAATTTCTTGCCACCTCCCCAAAACGTGGAATCTGTAATATTCCATGAACCCTCTCATTATTTTGTCTCAATGACTGGCACCACTATAACTTATTTACTTATTGATCTTTTGTTTTTTTTATTTAAATGGGCAGAAATTGTCTATTAAAGAGAGTGCTCCTTTCAGGCATGAGTTCTGTTGGAAGCTGCCATCTTCTCTCCTTTTTCGTGTCATTAGATATCCTTAATGAAGTGTAAACGACATCCAACAATCTCCATTTTCTCATCTCTCATTCAATTTTAAGCTCCTTACACTTTGACCTATACCATTACCATGCCAAAGTTGTTCTCTTGCAAGTTTACAAGGATCTACTTTATAAATTCAACAGCCTGCTCGGGCCTTACCCTCTGTTAATCTCCTGAAAATATTGAGAGAGGTGAAAACTCCTTGGCCTTCATGACATTGTGTTCTCTTGATTTTCCTTCTTTGAATGTTCCTGTTGTGTCAGGCCTTCCCTCCACCCCCTCCCCCACACCCTAAGCTTAGTTTGTTCTCCATAATATTTCTTTTGTTCTTCTCTAAAATAGTTGTTTCAGCAATGCCATGACTTCAAATATCATTTCCACAAGGATGGTTTGTGTATCTATATTTTTAAATTTACCTTTGTCTTAGATTTTAATTCTTTATTCCCCCTCCTCTCCCTATTCTCCTGCTCATCTGCCTATGCTTAAAATATTTTAAGTGCCTCAAGTATTATACCAAAAATTAAATACATCAAATGCCTCCATAAATCATTCCTCTATTCCCTGTTCTTTAAATGTTTAAATGGCCATCAAATAGTCAAGATGTTTTCTGGAAACCTCCCTTTAATTCGTCTTCTCATCTAATTAGCCATCACATTTTGTACACTTTATTTCTTTACTACCTTTCTCATATGTAACTTTCTTTTAAAGCCTGCTAGTGCTTCCTGTTTCATGCTCTTTGTATCTTTTTTATGGAAATATTGTAATAGCCTTCTCAATAGCCTTCCTCCTCCTCTTTCCTCACTCCACTTTATTGTATCAATTGCTGTCAGATTAATCTTTCTAAAGCTGAAAAATGTACAACAACTTGCCATTGCATATAAATTGAAGTCCAGTTGTCTTAAACTGTCATGTAAGACTTTGTATAATCTGGCCCCATTTTACCTTTCCAATATTTTGGGAGCCCTGTGGTCATTTAATTGTAATATTAGTTGACACAAGTTTGGTGTTTTTTTCACCTTTGCTCATCTTTCCAAGCTATTATTCCTGACTATTGGAATGTCCTTTCTCAATGTTCATATATCCAAATTCTATCTTTTTTACCCCCTAAAAGTGAATGCCACTTACTCCATGAAAACCTGTTTAATCGCCAGCCATAAAGACAATACAAATAACTCACACTGCTTTAAGCCAGATGTAAGTTCTTTATGTGAACTATTTTGCTGAAAGCAATCTCTGTTTTCTGTTATCCATCACTGAATATTATCTGTACTTCTCTTATGGCAGTTATTATACTTTGTTGACCATCATATTTATTTTTGTGTAGTTTTCTCCCGCAAAAGAGTAGCATCCTTGAGGTGACATCCATATATGATCTTTCTCCAGTACTTAGCATAGTGCTCCAAAAAAAAAAAAAAAGCTTGGAGGCAATTTACAAGTCCCTTTTTACTTGAAGCAGCCTGCATAAACTATTCATAAATATCTTATACATGCATACATATGTATACACACACACACACACTCATATATACATATATGGTTTTGATGAATTACTGCAACATTGTTCACCAGAAAAGTCAAATATTCAACATGTCAGTGTAATTAACAATCATCAATGCGATATGCAAAGATCAAAAGGAAATTAGACACTTCTGTGGGGAAAAAAGTCTTTGTAACAAGAATATCTGACTGATTACTGTTACTCTAATAATTTGATGATTGTCAGAGAAAGCATTGCTAAGCTTTGCTATCCTCTGGTCTTACCTAAAAAAACAGACAAGAAAGAAAATAACAATCCCTTAAACAAACAAGTATTTGAACAGAAATCAAGCCTTGAAACAATTGTACACATTCAAATGATATGAATGACTGAGTACTCCGCATTTCCACATTACTGAGCGAGGCTGCACACTCAGCTGATGGAAACCTTAGTGCCCTAACTCACTGAGCACTCTGTCGATCAGAAACACTAGTATCTAGTTGCAGAGGGAATGCCGCCTGGATTCACATGATTACCTTTTTGATTAACTTTTCTATTCCCATAGCTACCATTTGTCCCCTGTTGCACACAACTCGCTTGAAGGAAAAGATACTCACTTCCATGAACAGAAAGGCTTGTTTATTCTTGATTTGTTTTATGCCCCTTAGATAACATTTATTTATTCCTTAGAAATATTAAAATGTGCTTTTATAAAGCAGAATTACCTTTTTAAAAATAGCTCAAGTCATTCAGTGGCATTTCTATATCTTCTTCCATATGAGGAAGCATATTGATTGGGTTCAAAAGCTACACAAGCAAATTGGAACAGCTTGTTTGAGGGAAAATTGCCCTGTCCTAATGAAAATGCAAATAACTAGCTAAGCAATGCCAACGGAAGCAATGGTCTGCTTGGGGGCCATTCTCTTCTTTGTAGGACTGCTAAATGCCAGGTTGGACTGGATTTGAACTTGCCTGCTACACTATGCTCCTTCAGGGCTTTTCCTAAAATTGCATGGCTTCCAGCACTCAAGAGGCCATGATTTGATTTTCACTTGTGAGGTTGGAAATTGCAGCCACGATAATTAGCAAGGGCTGGATTTCAACATACTAAACAAGGAACTTGCTATTTAAAATGTACTGAGTAGAAGAAAGTGAGGTGAAGAAAAATAAAGTACCAACATCTGAATATTAAGTCAGGGCTCTGCTGAAACATTTTCATCACCCATAAAGCTGCCCCAGAAGAATAACCAAACAGACGATTATAATTGTAGGTAAAGAGTACCATATACTAGGTAATTCCCCTGTAAAGAAACAAATTTCAGAAGAAAATGTATATTGCACCCTCTTTCAGCAGCACTTAGCTGTAGAATTTCATCTTAAGAATCACATAAATGGATGAGCAAACACAAAACAAAATCCCTACGGAGTTGTTCCAAATTTGTTTAGCATTATCGAATTTTCAGTTTGATGATGAATATCATAATGTTAGCCCTGTTAAATAGAAGTCAGTACTATCAAAAATCACTTGAACTTTTCCTGTCCCAGAAATGAGAAAATTTTTCCAACCTCTCTCCCCAACTCTACATCCCCATGTGCTTTTCTGATCCACGTATTTTCTCATCACACATGTCATCTGAATGGTGACTCAGGGGAAAACACTTTTCTATACTAAGTGGCATATGATTTAGTTTTTCTTAATTTGACTTGTAGTTTCCCAACCAACAAAATACACAAGAGGCCACATATCTGGGCAATTGGGGTCTTTAATGACAATATTTTTAGCTCAAATGATCCAGATTATGAAACATTACTAGATTTTGAGGATGGTTGCACATGCAATGAGTAAAGACCTACCTAATAAATTGCTGAATGAGTAAATTTTTGTCTCATCTTGGTTTGGCCAACTTAACCTAAACTCAAGAAATGTTTCCAGTTTCTGATTAATCGTGGATATGCTCTATGCACTCAAGTGAAACACTTTATCATTTACTTCAACTAATTCAATATACTAAAGTGATCTGAACTAAAGTGATTTAAATCATCGTACACGTATAAATTTTAAGTGAGTATAATTTTATAGGAAAATCAATTAAAAAGCACTCTTTCCTCTGATGAATGTCAAACACAATTTGTTGAGCAAAAAAAAAAAAGACACAAAAGTTTACATCAGTATACTTCCATTTACAATAAGTGCTAGAACAGGTAAAGCTAATAGATGGTAATAAAAATCACAGTAGTGATTGCTAAGATGGATCAGGGAGCTAGGGGGAGCCATGGAGGGGGGGACTGCAAAGAAGCACAAAGAAATTTCCCGAGGTGATGGAAATGTTTTATATCTTGACTGCAACGATGGTTACATGGGTGTATATATTTGCCAAAACACGCCTAAGTATATATTGAAAATAATCTGTGCATTGCATTGTATGTTGACTATGCGAATTATATCTCAATAAAGCTGACATATAAAAAACAAACAAACATTCAGCCCTGGTCTTTTGCTCTCCTGATACAGAAGGCAACATCATATAATCCTAGAATCACTTTCTGAAGCTCTGCTTATATTTAGGCCTGTGATTTTTAAACTGAGTGCAGAGTCTAGGTGAAGGGAGCACGACCTTAGTCTGCAACCCCTAGCAGTCTGTCTGTTGGCTTGGCATTAATGAAATCTACCCATCCTGCTTTGAGGATATAATCACCTGACTGCTGCTTTTAATTTACTCTCTTAGCTTAAGAGGAAAGGAGGCTGAGTTTTTTTCAATCTGAAGTGTGCTTACACACACACACACCAACCAAGAAAACATTTAGAAAAGAGTAAGCCTTCCAATTGCTCTTCTAATAAAGTTAGAATGTGTACAATCAAGAAATTCTTTTGTCGGCCGGCCCTGTGGCTTGGTGGTTAAGTGCGCGCGCTGCGATGCTGGTGGCCCGGGTTCGGATCCCGGGTGCGCATCGAGGCACCACTTCTCCGTTCATCCTGAGGCCGAGTCCCACATACAGCAACTAGAAGGATGTGCAGCTACGACATACAACTATCCACTGGGGCTTTGGGGGGAAAAAATAAAATAAATAAAATCTTTAAAAAAAAAAAAAAAAGAAATTCTTTTGTCTTATTCCAGAGATGAGAACACAAGTCAGTACGACGAGGGGATTAGGAAGTAGACTTGGGTACTGTGGAGAAGAGACATCAAAACCAAAACAGACAACAGTAGACAACAGACTATTCTGCTTCAAGACATGTTCCCTTTTCTTGAGGAGGAAGATCTTTCCATTGGCTTTCAGCCTTCAGAGGCTCTAATTTTCACATCTGACAGTGGAGGCAGTAGTCATGAACACCCACATATCCTCACACCTTCACAAAAGTACAGTAAACTCTAAAATACTAAAGGTGATTGCCAAATTGAATCTACGATTTTCGTGCTTCAGAACACACTAATTGAGTAAAAAAGTTAGTATTTTCTGATCTTTAGGGTCAATGATCCATATGGAAATGGTTTTACTGCTTTGGAGTAATGCTAATAATGATAGTTAATATTTGTTTTGCACTTATGGGCAGGTGCTGTTCTAAGTACTTGATATGTATTATCTAATATTTTCTCTTTGCAAACACTCTATGTAGTAAGTTACTATGATCATTCCTATATTACACACAAGGAATCTTCAACTCAGAGAAAATATGTAGTTTACCCCAGA
Organism: Ceratotherium simum simum; assembly: GCF_057802395.1. Lineage (NCBI taxonomy): Eukaryota > Metazoa > Chordata > Mammalia > Perissodactyla > Rhinocerotidae > Ceratotherium > Ceratotherium simum. The sequence continues at coordinate 25,504,403 of NC_141907.1, read as the reverse complement.
TTTAATAGCAGATTTGTGGTGTAGCTGAGATTTTAAAATACATAGGCCATAAATACTGCATAAGAATATACATAGGTGTATGGTTAGTTATTGCAAAGAACTGGAAATAATTCTAATATCCATCAATAGAAGAATTTATAAATAAATTCTCATATAGGGCCTTCGATGATATACTGTGTACGACTGAAATCAGTGAACCACAGCTACCCACATCAACACAGATTAATCTCGTAAACAAAATTTCTGGTGAGTAAGTCAAGTCACAGAAGAATATAAAAATATGGTAACATTTATATACAAATCATAAACGGAAAACATAAAACAATATGTTTTTTGGAGATATATACCTATTTGTTAAAATTATAATGAAGAATAAGATATTAATAAACTTTATTTCTTTTCTATATTATAATTTCTTACTCCATCTCAAATAGTCCTCCAGCTAGCTTTGTGGTTATTTCACTTAAATATGTTTAAGTTTTTCACTACTAAGAAAGCAATAATATTTGTTTTAATCATCATAGAATCATTTACTTTATGATTCTAATAGTATATTTTAATGAATGATTAGGTTTATAATAAGTAATGTAAGTAATAATTAGAATAAAATTTCAACATAAACTATCAGAAACTAAGCATGTATAACAATGTTTAAAAAAAGTATGTGCCAAGTTCCTTTGCTGCTGCTAAATGTCAGTCAAAGCCTGATCTAGAATGACTTACTAGATATCAGTTTACTCTAAATTTTCCCCCATGGTCAAGTAGCTTGGCTAAACCCTTGAGAATACCCTTCTTTTCTATATTTAGTGATTTATTCTCTACAACTAGATTTCTGCTTCAACCATACTTCTAGAATTGTAGGTCAGGCTTGCTTTCAGAAGTCTTGACCTAGGCCTCAATCATCTGCTGCCAGGCATTACTGAATCCATTTACTTGCCCGCCTGAATTCTGAATACTGCTTGCTGCCATCTTCCTCTGTCAATGAACTCTGATCATCAGCCAGGAAACACACGTCACCTGTCATACCATCTGATTGAGCCACTGTCTCCTTCTATCAATATGCTGTCATATTATAGTTCATTTTGGTGTGCACCTCTTAAAGTAAAATCCACATCTCAAAGCTGGTCCCACAGCAGGGAAGTGGTGGGAGAAATGAGAGCTGCCTAAGTACTCTCTGGAGTACACTCTTCTGCATTTCTTCCAGAAAAGAAACAATAGATAAGAAAGAATGATTGCATTCATTAGGAGAAAGTAACATATTCTTAACTAATGTCAGCTAAAGGTATATTTTTCAGTGCATTTCTTGAGTCATTTAGTTGATCAACATTTAGAGACTCTTGAAGGTTTTAGTCATTGCAAACAGAGAGATGAAGATCACATGGCCCATTCCCTCAAGGTGCTCACTAATTATTTATGAGAGCAATAACAGAGAACCTGACTAGAACTGCAACAGAAGTACGAACACAGTGCAGCAGGACCAGGGGAACTCCCTTCTAGGAGAGCTCATCATATCTAAGTCGAACCTTGAATAATATCAATAACGGAAATAAAATCAGCAAGTAATTACTGTTTAACTAATATCTGACAATAGTTGAGTGAAATGATTTCTAAATATTATTTAATTTAATTCTCAAACAATTGCTAGGTTATATTGCTATTCCCAATACACAGCTGAAGAAACTGAGAGATCAGGTATGAGTTTCTAAGGATAGAGAACAGGGCATGGGATGGGGCAAAGATGGGATTGGGACAACAAAGAAAATGACATGAGTTAATTAAGGATTAAACAAAGTTAATTCAAAATAAAGGGCATGACATTGGAGAGGTAAAGATAGTAGTGAGATATAGAATTTTAAGTTTGACAAATTTAGAGTTACTACTGCAGTAGAGTGCTTTTCATGTAACGCATTATGAAGGAATATTTTTAATGAAAGAATATTACACGGTTTACTCTCCAACTCAATTTTCTGCTTTGCAATATAACAAAGTTGACCTCATGTATATGTTAAAATGTTAGTTTCAGAGTCTTTTGGACATGGAATCTACTATTATTGTTATACTTTAAGAACTATAATTTCTTAACTTCTATATTCAGTGAAAAAGACCAAATCATACAGAGCAAAATACTAAGCTATTGTTTTAATTAAAGCAATAAAAACACACTGCACATGTTGATGCAAAAAATATTTATAATACCTTATAAAGTTTCTATCTTAGCACTGTCTAAGGTTTTGTTCAACTTCAGGGAACAAAAAGCATATGAATCCAGACAACATTTTCCCTGGCAGTGAAAACTGAAAGGTGAAAGTCCACTTACAATTCTTATGAACATTTAATGATGTATGCCAAGGAAACACTTACCACTATCATAAACATTTTACTAAATGTGCCAAAAATAATTATACGCAAACATTTTAAGATCATTTGTATGCCAAGAAAATCCTTCCACACCTTCAAAGAACTTTAAAGAAAATACACTTTAAAATAATAAACTGCCTCCCATTTTCCTCTATTAAATGATTATCTGATGTCAGATACTCGTCGCTTAGTTGTAGCTTAATTACACGGTGGCACTACCATTTGGGGAATTATATTCTAATGGTATGCTCACCTATAAGTAATTGGCATGCCACCTGCTCTTTGGTTCTGTGGATGACATCAGCCACTGCAGAAGCAGAGAGAGAAAGTGTTATTAAGAAGCATAGATGTTCTCTGAGGTCACATTGAATTGATGCTATAGAATAAGCTAAGGACAAGTATAGCTCTTACTGGAAGGGCTGCCATCACCATGTTTTCTGCCACAAGAGACACAGATTCCTAAAGAACCTCATCGATCACTCAATGAAAAGTGACCTGAATTCTAATTTTCTTCTCCAAATATCTGCTTTGAAATATCAGAAAAGCTGTTGATTCTGTATGCCCCAGTCTCCTTGTCTCAGAGTTGAGGATACAATCTCCCACATCGCAAGGGTGTTATTAATTAAGGTGTAAGCGTTTCCCAACCTGTGGATGAAGGTAACAGGTGCAAATTACCATTTGAAAGAGTGATTCATGTCACTAAGACTAAATGCTGACTAGGGAGGCTTAAATCAACCCTATTTGAAGTTCTATTATTTTTTAAATGCTGACAGAGAATCCACACTTACATACAGCATTGCACAGATAAGATATGCTGCCTGCCCTCTGGGTCTGCCATTTCAGTGAAACAGATGGCGAGACTACAGAATGAATGTGGAAACAACGGGCAGGGAAATGACGATAGATTTTTACCACCCTAAAAAAGTTCTGGAATAGCATTACTAGTAGTAAATGAGGCTTAGATAATGGCATTTTCTAGATTAAGACATTTTTCTGAATTTTTGAAAAGGCACTGTTCAATTGTCCTCATTCTAAAAATGTGTTTTTAAAATAGGCATCATCTCGCATGCTAATATTTGCAATGAAATGTGAAAACCAAATGCCTAAATATTTTAATGCACACAATTGTTTACATCATATTTATTGTGAAAATATATTACTAATAATGAATAATCATTTTCTTTTCTAATTAAATAACTGTGTTTAGTTTCTGAGGTTGTGTATGACAGGACGTAATATTCTGTGAAGTGAAGCTTTTTAATGCAGTGTCTTTGAAGCCCAGGTCCAATTTGATGTGAAGTAGGGGAAGGAACAGGAGGAGAAAGGGAAGGTGAAGGTGCATTATGGTAAATTGAGACAACTGATGAAAAAGAAAAGAATACTTCCTTAAACTGTAAAGATGCCATCTACAAAAAAGGAAAGTACATTCAATAAACTTCTAGGGGGACGACTTAATAACCCAATTAAAGTAGTAGAACAGAGACTTAAAAGTCAGAGTCCAAGGAAGGAGAAATTGGTCAGGATGATCAGGGCAAGAGAGGTTGAGTGGATTTTTGCTGGATGGGATAAATCTAGGTAGGTTTTAACACAAAAGAAACAGAGCTACTAGCAACTGAAAGTGAGAAGGAATATGGAAGAGGAGGTGAGAGCTTTAGGAAGCACAGGAGGTAGGAACAAAGAATTAGATGGAAAAATTGTAAAAAAGGGTGGAAATTAATTCCTGCAATTACTAAATTGACTGTGCAAGTAAGGGGCCATGTTTGAATAAAAGGAATTGTAGAAAATTTATTTCAATATCTTGAATTGAGTTTTTGAAGCAGATGTAGATTCCAGTTGTATAACGTGAAATTGGAGTTAGCATCTAGAGGCAAATTCTACAGCAAAAATGATTCTCTCTGCCGATGCTCCCTACCCTATATTCCTTTTTGCTATATTTCTATTTTTTTATAAAATATGCTGAAATACTAATTTTACTATCTGAGGAAAGATTCTCCCATCTTAGTGTTTTTTCTCAACCAAGTCAGAAAACACATTATAATTTAAACAATATTTTATAGCTCTATTAGGTTGCTGCACATAATTTGATAGATCTTTTTTTTTTTTTTTTGTGAGGAAGATCAGCCCTGAGCTAACATCCATGCTAATCCTCCTCTTTTTGCTGAGGAAGACTGGCTCTGAGCTAACATCTATTGCCAATCCTCCTCCTTTTTTTCCCCCAAAGCCCCAGCGGATAGCTGTATGTCATAGGTGTATATCCTTCTAGTTGCTGTATGTGGGACACGGCCTCAGCATGGCCAGAGAAGCGGTGCGTCAGTGCGCGCCCGGGATCCGAACCCGGGCTGCCAGTAGTGGAGCACGCGCACTTAACTGCTAAGCCACGGGGCCGGTCCCTAATTTGATAGATCTATTAGTGGTGTATGTTGTTATAAATTACCATCTGTGAGGCCCGCTACTAAAAGACATTTCTATTGGCTTTATATTGTACCAAGTTAAAAAAAAAACAAAGAGTGGACTCGTGAAACTTAAATATCACTATTATTTTGCATTTGATGTTTATACTTTGTATTTTAGGAAAACTGTCTTTTGAAAAAAACAGATAATATATCTTTAAAATTACTCATTCTATAAACATTTTCTGAATGCCTACCAACACTCTAGGCATTGAGTTAACCATTCTTCCTATCCCAAAGTAACCCTCAATAGAAGACAAGAGAGAGGAATTAAAGAAGGAAAATAATAAACACTATTATGCAAATAAATACCAAAAAAAAAGTGAAGTGTTGATGACAGGAAACAGCCATTACATAAAATCTATTTGGGGGCCAGCCCCGTGGCTTAGTGGTTAAGTGCACGCGCTCCGCTGCTGGCGGTCCAGGTTCCGATCCCGGGCACGCACCAACGCACCACTTCTCCGGCCATGCTGAGGCCGCATCCCACATACAGCAACTAGAAGGATGTGCAGCTATGACATACAACTATCTGCTGGGGCTTTGGGGGAAAAATAAATAAATAAATAAAATTAAATAAATAAATAAATAAAACCTATTTGTTATTTATTACTGTCCATTAAACAGATTCTAAGATAAAACATTATTTTTTGGTAAAATTTAGATCTTTCAATCTCATATAAAAAGTGGATGTCTTAACATTTGAATTTCAGTTTTAAAATAATTTATTTTGATTTAACATTATGTGTAAAGATCAAATGTTCAAAATGACATGTATTATTTCCTAAATTTAATCATATTCATATGTTGATAAAAGTTATGCTGTTTTTTGAAAGAGAATATGGCCATAAGAGAACTCTCTACCTATATGATATTATATGTAATATACACATGCATAATTCTATAATTAGTGGCCAAACCTTTTAAGAAGGGTACATGATCTGATAAAAAGTTTCTCTGATCTTAAGAGGTTGTTTATCATAACTTGACACATACAGATAATTATAAACAAATAATTTTACCAAGGCAGATATAGTAAAGCTTTTTGAAAAGTTAATTAAAAATGAAGTAAGTACCTATACATTTTATCTTGATTCTTTCTGAGGTTGAGCAACAAAACTATTTAACCCTGTACAGATATATCATACTCCTTATGTATAATTAAAATAATCATGAAAATAATTAAATACTTGATGGAGGAAAGTCATGCCAGAATCATGAAAGGCTTAAGTTAGAATTCTAGCACTTATCTGAGGAAACAATCTCTTATTCTTTGTAAATAAGTTTGAAGGAAACTAGCACATAATAAGAAGATTTTTTCCAAGGAGTTATTCGACTGTGTTTCCAAATGCCTTGTTAATTTTTTACACTAAGAAGGGAAGAAATATTTGAGAAAAATAAAGCCTACTGAATATTTGAAATAATACTGTTTGAATAACGAAAGATATATTTTTGATTCTATTATATCAAATGTGAAACATTTTTATTAGGTATTATCAGGAAGGCCAGCAACTAAGAAATTGAAATGCTTTCATCTGGCATAGATGTTTGTCATAAACTATCTTTTCAGCCTTCACTTACTTTATACTCCTTTGCATAATCTATACCTTAGGCAAACTAGACCATTTGTGATTTTCCAAAGATCTCAAGTCTTGCTTTTGTGAGCATAATTTTTTCTATCTGGAATGTTCCCTATTCCAGAGTTTCTCAACCTTGGCACTATTGACAATTTGGACTGGATCATTCTTTCTTGTGCCAGGCTATCTTTTTTTTTCTTTTTATCCCAATAACCATTTCCATTTTCATAGTTGTATTGATAATATATTTTTTGTACTCATTTTTAAACTTATTTCAGTTGCATTTTCAGCTTATATATAACTTGAAATCTATAAAACTATGTGTCTATTATCTGCAAAAAGTGAGCTGTATATACACCTCTTCTTAGAGATGGAAACGCATAAGGAATGAAGCAGACAAGGAGGGGCCACACCTGGAGACTACACAATAATTTAGCTCTGTGGCAGCCACTGTAATATCTGGGAAAGTAGAAAAGTAGAAAGATGAGAGAGTGACTCCCAGAAAGGAAACTGAAGGTCGTCCTCCCATCACTTTCTATGGATTGAGGCCAGTCCAAGAGACTTGTTAGACTATGCCTGTCCCACTTGGCTGAACAGGGCTAAGTTGCCATCAGTAAATATGGGAACAGATTCAGGAAAGTGTAATTAGGTTTCTGACACAAGGCCTGAATGTATTCAACATTACACACCAGTGTTAGAATATACTAGAAAACTGAGCATTTATTCATTAAAATATACAGAAAATCAACTTAAACAAAATAATACTACAACTAATAGATTCTCCACTTTGAGTCTAAGCCCTAGAATTGCTTAAATTTTGTCCATCTTTTCTTGGTTCTCTAGCTACATCTAAGAATGGTGCTAACTATTCAGACACTGGCTGTCTCAGAGTTATATTCATTTAGACAAGGCAGCAGAAACCATCTTATTATCACCCATAGACCCACGACCGTTGGATTTTTCATGTCTACCCTTTTAACTCTTTATCCTTTAGTTTTTTGACTCATGATTGTCTTGTGGATTGTAGGATATTTAGCAACATCCTTGACCTCTACTCACTAAATGCCAGTTGCATTCCCCCAGTTGTAACAAACAAAAATGTCTCCAGACATTTGGCTAATGTCTCATGGGGGAAGGGAGTATATGGGTCAAAATTGCCCCCTGTTAAGAATCACTGTTTAATTCCTTCATACAACTTGATTAAATCTTAACCTTCCTTCCTCTTCCAAACCTAGATCAAATGTGATGTTTCCATCCTTTTCATACTACTATGCAGTTGTATCTTATTCAAACAATCCCATTCTTCCTTATATTACAAGTATTTATGTGTAAATCTTATCTATATCATTAGAATGAAATCTCATTGAATGTTGGTATCATGAATTTTCTTCCTTGATATCTCCAAGAGAGCTTTCATGGGACAAGGTCCTATATCTCTTAACTGCTAAGAAATTGTCAAATATTTGTTCTATAAAAGTCAATATTATTATCATCATCACCATCTTCTTAGCCTCTACATTACTGTCTGTACTATGAATTTTGAGAAAGTAAAACATGATTAATATTAACCAATCTGAAGAATGGTACAAGCAAGTTCTATTCTCTTTTTTTGCTTAAAACTGGAGAGTAAGTCATTGCTGCTGAATTCAGTAATGGTCTTACTGTCTTTTCTCTCTACAGATAAAGTTCATTACTAAACAAATTAGCTTTTCAATTACTGCTGCTAAGCCATAAGTAATTGGAATTCATTGAAACTTTCACATTCTTTTTTTTCCAGTTGTTCTTTTCCAAGCACCAACAATTTAAAATAAGATGAAATTATGCTGCTCATGATTAAAAAAAATATATGAATAAAAAATGTAACTTGGTTTTCAGACTGAAGACAATTTGGATAACAAATTTCAACTTCTTCTTTCTGTCATTCTCTCTTTTTTCTTTCTAGGTCTGTGGTTAAGTCTGATTAGTGTTTGGATAGTACTAAAATGCAAAACTTTGGGTTATTACAGGTAGCAGAGCAAATAACTACATGTCTTGCTCTATTATTTGTGATGAAGCATAACATCCTAGAACTAAATTGCTGAGCTAAGGTCTAAAACAGAAGACAAACAGAATGAATGAAATTGAATCAAATGGAAAATGAATGGTCACTCTTTTAAAGAATGAGGTGGACTGACAGAGAGAGGCTTTCAGCCCCTCCTTCTACTGAAATTGACACATGTGAAGGATGAGTGCTCCTGAGTTCTCTAGTTCCAGGGCAAGGCCCTAAGGAAGACAAAGCAATTTGAGAATACACTGAAGGATTGGTGAGATGATGTGACAAGGCTACGACTTACAGGGCAAGTGAACGCAATTGGCAATCTTGCCACTGAACACCCCCCCACACACAGCCAACCGAGACTCAGCTTATCCCCTCTATCATAATCAGAGGTACTAAATTCACAGTTTGTAGTTCAGCATTGGGTCCTTTGGGGAGCTGATTCATTCATGATTAGAAAATTGGGCATTTCTTCAAGACCTAGCAGAACCTAGCCCCTGGTATAATGGTTATTTTGTTTTGTTTTATTTTTAAACTACTTTTACATTAGTCTTTGTTTCTCTTTCTTTATTCTCATTAACTACCTGGACATCAAGGTCTTCCTAGACTAATATATGACCCGTAGGGACTAAACTCTTATGTTTGAACACCAGCCTAGTGCATGGGGCCCTGTTATGTGATATCAGACCTTCATTATAAGGTCTCTCTTCCTGCCTAGGGTTTCCAAATTTTGCCCAGGTTCCCCATCCCGGCATTCTACTCACTTGTTGGATTTCTGAACCACTTCATCTGGGATATAATATGAATTAAGAGTGGCAGATCTAATTTGCAAACCCAGATACGTCTGAATCTGAAGTCGTCTATAAACTTCCCTGCTAGAGCTAGGAGCCAAAGATTGCTAGTGCTACACCCAGGTGCTGCTATGTTCCCCTGACAATGCTGGAGTGGTGTCCTCAAAATCCCCTCACCTACGCCTGCAGATACCCTCTTCATGCTCTGCTCAGGATCTTCCCCAGTTGAAGGATCTTGCTCTAGATTCCATTGGCTCCCATTTGCAGAGACCCACTCTAGAGGTCTATAAATCTAGGACATTTCTGACCCTGCTTTCATATTTGAGACATGCAATCTTCCGAAGGAGAACACCACTTTGACTTTATAATTAGTTAATAGTGCACTAACTAAAATAGGCATAGCATCTCCACACCAAAAAATAGACTCACATGCTCTTAATTTGGATAAAGTTCCCGGCAATGCCTTAATATGCTCTAGTTGTTTTTTCCTGGTCACAAAAACACATCAATGATTAACAGCAAAATAAATTAAATAGGCCTTCAAAATCAAAGATATATTCAATATTTGCTACATTTTGGGGGTAGAAGATAAAATTTTGTAATCATCTATAAAAATTACTGCCATCTGGCCACTATGGAAAACCGTATGGAGATTCCTCAAAAAATAGAATAGAACTACCATATGATACAGCTATTCCGCTGCTGGGTATTTGTTCAAAGAAAGTGAAAATATGAATGCATAAAGATATGTGCACACCTATGTTCATTGCAGCATTATTCACAATAGCCAAGACTTGGAAGCAACCTAGGTGCCCGGCAAGGGACAAATGGATAAAGCAGTTGTGGTAGATATACACAATTGAATACTACTCAGCCATGAAAAAAGGATGAAATCTGGCCATTTGTGACAACATGGATGAACCTTGAGGGTATTATGCAAAGCAAAACAAGTTAGAGGGAGAAAGTCAAATACCATATGATCTCACTCATAAATGGAAGATAAAAACAACAACAAACACATAGAGAGAGAGATTGGATTGGTGGTTACCAGAGGGGAACGGGGCAGGGAGGATGGTGAAAGGGATGATTAGGCACACATATGTGGTGATGGATTGTTAATTAGTTTTTGAGTGGGGAACATGATGTAATCTACACAGAAAACAAAATATAATTATGTACACCCAAAATCTATACAATGTTATGAACCAATGTTACCGCAATAAAAAAAAAATTACTGCCACCTGTACCAAATTACATTTCTGTAGACTTGCTTAATTAGCTGTTCTGGGCATAGTCAATTATCAGAATAAATCAAAGCCACACAGCCAGTCTGGGATTACCTCTGATCACTGTGGTAGTTATGTTTTGTGACATAAGGATTTTTTTCTACTTTTTCCATACCTATTACTTCCCATATCTTCAGATTATTCTACAATGAGCTGCCTTAGTTTCTTTTTGCAAGATTAGCACATTTCTCAGTGTTATTCATCTCATGTATTATCCATCATGAAGACCTGTAGTTTAAGTAAGGCTAAAATTAAAACATGCTAGCTAAATAACTGTAATATTAATCCCAAATTTTGAAATGAAATATTTATCTTCCTCTCTTCTGTTTTAAAGGAGATTTTCACATTTAAATAATCAAATTTGAGTGTTGTGTACTGCATGAGCATTGAAACAAGAAACAGTGCTTTTAAAAACTATATCTAAACCTTTTTACTCTAAGAATATTTCCATGTATAACACTACATATCATATCAATTTTTTATATATCCTAGTATACTAAAGCCATGTTAGTGAACATTATGTTAAGCTACACAAAGTCAGTATCATACAAAATAAATAATTTGGCTTGACTAAGAATACTTTCTAGAGTACTTCTCTTATTCTTTAAAAGGAAAAAATTTAAGTTAAAACTAAAAGTTATAAAAGGCATAAAATGATCAGGCCATTAATAAGTCATTTAAATACAAAAGTTACTATACCGAAAATTCTATTCCTTAATTTAATTTCCACAGGAAATTCAAGCGTTTCTACAGTTAAATTGAATCAAGTTGATAAAATACCAATAAAGAATAAGCAGGATTAATACAGGTTTGCTCACGTTGTGAAATATTACACACAGTAATTTCAATGGAGCCTACAATCTGAGCCATGCTTACCTTAATAATACATTTTAATGGCATATGTACACTTGTATATGAATATTACACATAAATAAATGAACATATATACACATACAGACATACAAATGTAAATCTGGGAGATTTTTTCCGGAATGTTTAAAAAGAATAATGTAGAATACAATATAGTATAGGATACTATATCAACAAACAACCAAGGTGTTTGATCAAATGCAAAGCGAAATTTTCTTCACACAGAATATAATGCCTCTTTCTAAGAAGGTTCCAAGGAAGCTCAGTGGTAATTTAAAGACCTCTTGGGGGGATTAATTTAGCTATTTCATCAAGACTTAGCAGAGAGGCACTAAGAGTTGAGTCTGGTAAAGATAAATTTATCTTAACAGTCAGCAAAGCTAGGGCTGGGTGTCCTTCTGGAAAATCATGACAATTCTGCGGGACTTGGGCAGAGGATTCTGGTGCAATAATTTCATTAGATTAGGTTTAAAAAAAAAAAAAAGCTTAGAAATAGATGTTAGTTTCTTACTCTCACTTTTATTTCAAAGGAAATAATTTGAGCCCTTGTGAGAAGACAATTAAACAGATTGCTTTTATTAATTAACCAAAAGACAAATCAACCAAAGCCAATCAGCTCTGTGCCATCACTGGGTGTATTTCTTTTAATGCTGTGGATATGTAACACTAGGCCAAGATGGAAGAACACAAGTCCACAGGGGTGTATGTGTGTTTGCGTGTGTACGTATGTGTGTTTTACTTTTTTTTCCCAAAGGGAAACCAAATAATGCAACATATTTTTGTGGCGAAAATAAGAGGTGTTACAAATATGTATCAGTGATGTGTAGAAACTTTTCAATTCTGTGGGATGCCAAGGTAGCAGAATGTTGTGTTCCAAAGACAGAAAACGAGGCAGGCAGAATGGCACGTATGCTAATACATATTTGCTCACAGACACATACACTTACAGCTTTAAAGGGAATACATAAAAATTATGCTGCAGACAATGTCTTTATACTAATTTATCATAGCATCTGTCAGCTCCATAATATGTTCATAAAACCAGGAACACGTGTCTTAACAGCATGCTCATTTTGGTATGCCCACTGTTGTTATCTCAACTTCTCTTGCTGCTAGTCTGGGTGTTGTCTTTCAGATCATAGCCTCAGGATTTCTTGTTACTTCACTTCCACATCAAAATGAGAGGTTTAAATTTAAATATATCAAAGGTACAACTTGTGGTACAAAAGGAGAGGGAAATAAAACTGCATTTAGAAAGAGAATTCAAATAAAATGTCTAGGATTGAAGGAAATTTGAGAACAATCTCATAGATGACTGGGCATAAAGGGAGAAAATATAGAAAGCTGAATGAGTTATTAATCCAAATCTAATCCTAGCAAACACTTTGGTATACAAAAGTCAGTGAAACCTCAATGCTATTTGGAATTTCAGTAATGGCAGAGTCAGACCTGTCACATAACAGCGCTTGATAAATTACTTGATTTATACTAATGACTATAATTGTGTGAAATTCTAGAAACATGTATACCTCATAGGTGGTCGTCTAAAAATATTTGTATCTTACTTGTTAAACACCATTACTTTTTTGGTCTGTATGTCCTGAAAACTTTCAACATTTTCCACAAAGATTTTAGTAGAGAAAGAATTTTTGTAGTATTCGTATTTTCAGTGGGTGCCATGAAATATATTGTGGTAACTTTTACCTTTACAAAGACTAAACTTCCAAAATGTAATCTTAATTAAAAGTTACTAGCTTTAGAATCTATGAAATAATGGGGAAACTAGATCTTGATATATTTGGGAAAGAACAACTTAAAAATACATATTTGGGGCTGTATATTGTAGTGTGAATAGGGTGGTTTTAGAGAAATTTTCTATTAAATAATAGACAAATGGAAACATTTCTTCCTTCATTCATCTGTTATCCACCTATGATAATTAGGAAATAACTTATCCACTTCAAAACAATCTCATAGATTTGCTTGGTACTTAAAGAACAATACAACCCTGTGAATCCTAGTTAAGTGGGATCAAAACATTTCAGCTGAATGACAAGCAAACAAAAATTCCTCCAAATCTTTATACTCTTTGCCAGAGTTGGGATTTCTTCCAGCTCTTACTAGAACTACATTGAGAAACAAGTCACTCTCCTAACGCTGTTTGTACACTAATAGCCATTTCATTTAGCTTTTCATAGCTGAAAATTAAGGGCAGATGCTCTGCAAGATGTTAAATGCAATGTGTCCTATGTGTGAGGCAATTTCTCTGAAAATTCTGTGAAATTTATGTTAACCTTTTCCTTTTCTTGTATACCTCTTGAGAGAAAAACGACATAGAATCATGCATTTCATGAAGCTGCCCAAAAAGGAACAAGATATTACCAGCCTTGTACACAGGATTACCATTTCCCAGTAAAATTATTTGTTATATAACTTAAGATTTAAAAAATCACAGAAAGCCAAAGCACGCACCAGAATTTATTTAATAACTAATTAGAAAGTAAAACACATGTTCTTTCTCTGATTAATGTTGCTATAGTATATAGTTTCAAGGACTAAATGCTTCGAGAGAGTCCAGGAGGTGAAAAAAAATGTGATAAGATGGAAAAAGCACAGATACTGTACTCAAACAGGTGTAGATTCTGGTACTGTCTCTGATATTTATTTATGTCATGATCTTGGATTATAAAATCCTCCTAAGCCTCAGATTCTGTATTTATTAAATAAGAATAACAAGGATAATTATAAACGCTACTATTTATGAAGAGAGCCTAATATGTTTCAGGAAATGTACTAGGTGCTTTGTGTAACCAACGCTGATTTTTTCAATAATCTTATTAAATAGTTATTATTATCCTAGTTTTTATCTGGAAAAAAAGGGTATACTTTTCAAATATTATTTTCCATAGTTCTCCACCCCCTCCACTTTTCTAGAGTATCTTTCCTAAGACACAGAATTCTCTTCAATCAAATGACCACCCAACCACACTGCAGAAATTAGCATTTAATGTTTTAATGCTCTTCTTACTGAGAAGCATCAGTCCACGCTTTTCTGATGTCCAAATGGACATCAAAGTCTGCAAAACCCCTGACAGCGCTCCTCCGAAGCCATGCCTCATTACATGCCCTGACCTTGATTTCTATGATATTGCCCTTGCTGGGTTTAAAACTCTCTCTTTTATAAGTCTCTGAGCATTTCTTCTGTACCCAACTCCTTCTGAAGCCTGAATGTGATTCCTAAAAGCTTTGTTTTGGATTCACAGTCTTTCTATACAGTAACACAAGGCAGAGAAATCCTGTAGCATATATTTTACGCAAAACCCTTCTGGGATTCAAAAAAAAGGAAGGAAGGAAAAAATTGACCCTTATGTGAAAGTAGGAGAGCAAGGGAATGAATAATTATGCCAGATCTCTTTTGTACTTATATTGTTTTAGGTTCTTACCTGCATGCACACATATTATTTCACTTACTCCTAACAATAGGCCCGCAAATTAGGAATTATCCTCATTTTCATTTAAGAGTAATTTTAGGTTGAGAAAAAGACGGCAAAATTATACTATTAATTGGTGATAGAGCTGGAATTTGATCCTGGTCTGACCCTGAAACTCTTGTTCTTCCTGCCAATTGTCTTAGAAGAGGGAGGTTTAGATGTCAGGATAAGAATAGGGATAATGAAATATATAATATATGCAGGAGCCTCATCTGAGTTCCACAGTCTGTTTTTACAACCTCCAGAGCATTTCAAACAATGGCCAACTTCCACACAAATAGCAATTCTGCCCTTGCCGTTAATCAAGTCTGAACGTGAGAGTCAAAGTCTCTACTCCTTCCAATCACATCAGCCTTGTTGATTCAGTCTCTGCTGTTACACCTTGATCTCCTCACCCAGCCCATCATCTCCTTAAATTCAGAGGTGTCATGATAACATTTCCTAAGTCCTGTTTCAATGTCCATCGCAAACATTTTCCGGTTATCTGTTTCTCATTTGCTTTGCCTTACTAACTCAAGCCTCTTGTTCTAAGCAAAGATATTTGGCATCATTTTCCTGATTATTTTACTTCCATTTTCCTGTCACCTCAAGCTTACATTTTCTCTGGAATGTTTTTCCTCTATCTTCCCCATCCTTTTCTTTCTTCTTAACTCCTGATCTATTATCTTCATTTTCCTTATCATACTTATCATATCTACCTTGCACTGCAGCTTATGGTGCTGACATTATTTTTTTTACTACGTGTAAGCTTTTTGAAAGGCAAGGTACAAGTTTGATTCAACACTGTATTTCTCTCAAGGCCTAATGTGAGAGCTTATACATAATAGTTTGCAATCAATACTCATCAAAATAGAAATAATTCAGTATCTAAAGTTACTTTCTATGAGAAAACTAAACCTAGGGATGGGGGAGAATTTAAAAGTTCCACTGACCTCTTAAGCTGACAAATCTGATTTACAGTTTAAATATCTGGGTTGAAATTGCTTTAAACATCCAGTAGGGCTACCTTTGATCCAAGAATGTGTTTTTATTAAGTAAACACTTAAGAAACATACAAAATATTCAGTAACGCATTATTCTTAATGTATTCTTCTACTTTCCCACCATGCCTCAGAAAATGTTTTGCTTCATTACCTAAATTGATTTAATGATACCGTAAGCAAAATTACATACAATAAAACTAAACACTAGGAATTTTAGATCTTATAGTGTGAATTTTTAAAGTCATTACCTACACTACCATTAGAAATAATCAGACATCAACTGTGCAAAATCACAAAATCTCTGCAGTGCCAAGAATATCTTTATCAGTAAACCTAGGAGCTGTTTTCCATGTGGAACACATGAGATTTGTAAAAATTATTATTAATACCCAAAGGGCACCTGTCTACAACCAGCTGTAAGCAGAGTCTGTTGCTACAGAAAATCAAAAGACTCATTTTTATTAACTATTAAGGAGCCTTTTCAGTTTAAACACAGACTTCATAAAATGTAACTCAAAGGAAATGTTCTTTATTTCACATCTTTATATGAAAGTAATTCTCCCCAGAACATCAATTAAACGAAATAAGATGTGAGTTTCCTAATCCAGGGCACATGCGCTTTACAATTTCAAAGCAACTAAAGATATATTTCACAAAGATGAAAGTTGTTTTGTTTTTATTTTGTGACTCTTTATTTCCTAAAAAAAATAACTTTCTCAATGAATTTGCTTCTGTTATAGTGACTGGTTAGAGGCTCATCCACCCACTTTTTTTCCTCTTCCTGAGCTCCAGACTAAACTGTATTACCCCACCTCCCTTGAAATTAGACATAATCATATGTGACTGTCAGCTAACATGATGTGCAGCCTACAGATGCGTGCTACTTCCAGAACTGACCCATTTTTTTAAAAAAAGCATGGGTGCTGCTCCTCTTTCCTTGTCTCCTTGAGGAATTGAAAGGACTACAAGGTCTCTGGGGACGCTGCAACTACAAGATGGAAAGAGTCTGGGTTGTTGAATCCAATGGAAAGCCATCCCTAGAACATCTGAAATCAATTATTATATAAACAAAATGTCAATGTCTATTGGGTTAAATCACTAAAATTCTGGGGCTGTTTATTACAACAGTTAGCCTATGTTGATCAATAAAACTTCTGAAATGCCTTTTCAAAGGTACATAGTTCTTTTATTTGATTAGGGTTTTTTCCCTAGGCCATTTTGATCAGAGATAATTCCCTCAAAGAATGTTTGAATGGGAGATGGGGAAATTAAGAGTGTTTGAGCTGTGATGGATCTAGATATGTTAGTAATGCATTCCCCTAGGGGCTGCATAAGCCCACTTGGGAAAACAGTTGAAAAGTGTCTTGATGAATTAGAGGTAATGACATCTAATTCTCTGGGCCTTGTGCCACTGGAGATCCCTTGCTCATGCCCATTACTTGTCAAAAAAAAATTGGCAAATCTGCAACAAGATATTTTTTTCTTTTTCCATGCATAGTTTTATCATATTGCCTGCTTAAATATGTACGAAATATTTGTTGTCCCATACATTCCTCAGAATACTTTCCTAATGGGTTATTTTATTTTGAAATGAGGCGTAGAAAAATAATGTTTTCCAAAGAACACAACTATCTGCCTTGAGTTCTACCATTTAGAAGGCAAAATAAAGGAAGAGAGGAGGAGGAAAAAAATCACTTTGGATGAGAATCTTTGCACACAATCAGTGGGTAGAAATCAATGTGAATCCTAGTCAAACATAGATTTCACAGTGGGAATATATACAGCCCTCCATTACTCAAACGAATGGTTAGCGTTACTGTGAACAATTATAATGAGACCTGGATTGCATTTGTATTAAAGCAAACAGAATCCTACTGTTAATTTACTAAACCAAGACTGCTGGGGTGTTATAGTTTGTGCCACTTTATAGCAGACAAGAATTTAGCTTCTGAATCCACACATCTTCTGCAAACCTATCCTGAAGTATTTCCCTGTCTTTAATTGTTTTCTTTGCTCTGAAAGATAGCACTGGGTGCTGGAGAGAGCTTAGATCTTGACATCTGCAGTCACTCCCAAGTTTACCGCTAAAATATGAAATGGAGCTTGATTTGCTCATAACAGTTTAAAAGCTGCTTCAATATCTGGTGTCTATAAACTATTCATATCAGACACACACACCTTGAAATAAAATCCAAATAACAGAGGGAGAAATATTTCCTATTTTATAGAATTTGTAGTCACTGAATGATAGAATCCTCAATAAAAGATTCCATTCATTTTGCCATGTGTTTGGATCTTCTGAGGAATGCCACTGACTATGCTGATCTTTGGTCAGTTTTTTCAATGTTGAAATGGAAATGTAGATTAGAAATTAGGTTATTTTTGTTTGTGTCTATGGGATACACAGTATCAGTGGGGCTTTGGGGATATATTTACATAATTTTTACGTGTAGATACATTTACCTTTCTTCTTTTTTAAATCAACGCCAAGCCACAGCTATCTCTGATTTTAATAACGGGTTACTCCATTTTGTATGCCAAATTGTTTTCAGGACGAAAAATTTTATTTCTAGTTATAAATATGATATGTGCTCACTATTGAAACCTCAGACACCACTGGAAGTATTTTCAAAAGTGAAAATTACCGGAAATCCTCCTCCCCAGAGAGAGCTACTATTAATATTTAGCTAAATATCCTTCCAGAATTCTTCCTGCCACCTCTTATTTTGCCCTTTCTCCTGCTGCACTGCCGCCTCCTTTCCTTCTCTCATGGGAACTCCAGCTTCCTGCTCCTAGCACAGCACACCACGTATTCTTCCAGGCACTTGTCAAAGTTTTGCTCTCATGTTAATTTGTGTGTGTGTGTGTGTGTGTGTGTTTAATAGACGTGCCCTCCAGTTAACTGTGTGCTCCGTGAAGGCAGGAGCCCTGTCTCTCTGGGCTCCTCATTTTATGCCCTGGCACAGGACACGTGGTCTCATGCAAAGTAGAAATCAATAAATATTTGTACTAACTAAACGAATGGAATGTGTTCATGTTTTTTCAAACATTTAAAACCTCTTCTTATGTCAGTAAATACAACTCTAGCAAATTTTAAGATTATATACTTCATTTTATGAGTATATGTATTATAATTTATTTAACAATGTGCTCATAAAGGCATTTATCTTTTTTTTTTTTTTAGTTACCCACAATAGTGTAACGTACACCAGTGTATATACATTTGAGCACTTATCACCTTCTTAGAGTAAATTCCTCAAACTGGAATGTTGGGTCAATAGTCATACATATTTTACCTGTGATACATATTTTTGAATTATCTCCTTAAAGGTTGTGCAGGTTATACATTCTCATCAAGTATAAGTGCCTATTTTTTCTCAGTGTTGTCATAACTGGATACTATACTTATATTTTCACCTTAGTTATGTAGGAAAAAAATGAAGACTAGAGATATTCAGCTATTTCCTTATAACTTTTGGCTATTTTCTGATTTTTTTAAATAAAAAAACAAGGATTTTAGCTTCAAAATATATCCTGATCTTTTTATGAACTGGTTAGGACATATAAGAAAATCATGGAGAAACAAGTTGCAAAAACACATAAGGAAACCATTGCCACAATTTGTGTCAGGTACTAGACATGAGATGCTGTGAGTTCTCAGTGGATTTAGAGCGTCCCTAATCAGGGACATGTAAGAGTCCCTGATGATTCCAGATTTTGGCTCAAATTTCTAATTCTATCAAAATATACCTGACTTACAAAACCTCTAGATCAAATCTTATAGGAATGCAGAACACAATGGGCACAGTTTCAAGGTTTTGCTTAAATTTTTGAGATTGTAAAAGACTAAAACAAGAAATGAAATGGCTAGATATCATATTTAGGTCCTGAATTGAAAGATGCCAGGATGGTGTCATGATATGGAGATTGGTACATGACAGTTAAGTTGCAGTTGAAGGGTACTGGGCAAAACATTGGTAGTCAGGGAGGGAAAATGTTGAATAGAATAAAGAATGTTGTCTTGGACAAACTTAGTTCACCTATACTTGTAATTTGGTCTAGGTTCAGTGACCTTTGTTTTCTAATCAGAACCATTTTTCACAAATTACATTGATGAATATTTTCCTTTTATTGATTCAGCTGAACTAAAAGTAAAACCGAGATAACTGATGATATAGGAAGAAATCCAAGTCAGGCTAAATATATCAGAATTTTGCAGAAGAAAATTTTCATTATCCTGTCAATCACCACATGCTGATAATCCTCTTTTCCAGTCTTTTCACCAAGTTAATTAAGATTTCCAAATATTCATAAATGCCAAAGATTTGAAAAATAAAGTTTCATGCTTTGATGTTATAAATCTGGGAATTATTAAAACTGTCTTATTTCTAATTAAAACAAGGTTGAAACTGGCTTTAAATTACTCGGGTAAATGGAAAGGCTTATTGCTGTAACATTATTGGGTAGAAAGACATCACTGTATTTATTTTGGGTAAGAAATAAAAAGTTTTTTGTATTAGCAATTACACTTTTGTACTGCCATCATTACAAGCTTCTTATATACTGATCAACATTGTATCTACATTCAAGGATGGGATCAAAGTATCCCCAACTCTAGAAGAGTTCCTTATTTGTTCCCACTTTGATCTAAGTATTATTTTAATTTTCTTTTCTCTATATCGTTTTCACTACAGCAACTAATCAAATAGACCACACTGCTGTTGTTGTACAGTTGTTGTTGTTTGGTGGTGGTGGTGATGGTATGTGTGTGTGGTGTTGCATTTAACGAATACCTTTATGTAAACTGTGTGTGTGTGAGTTCACACTAGGGTGCCAGTTGAGATGCATCACAGAGACATCCCTCACCGTGTCTTATTGAGTCTATCCATGTCTCTGTCTGTTTATCTATCTATCATCTATCTGTCTCTCTCTCTCTCTGTGTGCATATACATATAACATATATATACACACATACGTGTACATGTGTGTATGGATATACATATTTGTTAAATAAATCTTTATACCATAAGCTTCAGAAAAGCAAAGATGTTCTACGTAATTTCTTCTACTCAGGATATTTTCATTCAGTCACTAAGTGATTCTGAGCGCCCATTATGCAATATGTGCTGGGAACTGCTTAAACGTTCCCATATATATGGGACCTGTGAATATATGAATGAGCACAGCTAACAAGGTCCTTGCCCTCACTGAACTTACGTTATAGCTGTCATAATTCTATGAACAGAAGGCATTTAAATCATTTTTAAAATAATAACTATCACTTAATTCAATTTTTCATTAGTTAGGTAAATTATCTCTCATGTGAAATACAATCCAAAAGATAGAATTAAAAGTAGAATTTTGGAAGATAGCAAGATCCAGACTATGCCTAGGAGTAGGTACACAATAACTTCTTCTTGGGTAGCTTTTACCATATGTTCACCAACTGGCCCTGCTCTCTTAACACCACATTTCTAACCACTTTTACTAAAAGGACTCTCACATTAATGTAATAAACCTATAAGCCATACACAGTCTAGAAGAGCTCAGCGTTGTAAAAAAAAGGAATACAAAACACGCACACACACACACACACCCTCGCCCCACACACTACAAAACAACCCTTATACTCAACTATTTGCCTTGTGACACGGTATTGAAAAAAATCTCATGTGAGAATTTTTTCAACTAAATTATTCTGTACATTGATTCAAGTTTTTTTCAATTTAATTTTGTACGAATAGACCACAAAATAACAATTTCCTCGATGAATCCTCCACATCTTACTATAACACTACTTATGATAGCTGCCCACTTCCTACCAAAGCCACTATACTGCATGGATCCAACGGTATCATTTTCATTGCAGTGTATGTCAATGGTGCGCCCTGGAGTTGTTCAATGCACAATCTATAGCTGAGCCATAGGTTCAAATGATGACCCTTTCTCCTCTCCTGTTTAATAAAATCAATAGGGGTGTTCTGTCAGAAAAATCTGTCTTTTCAGTTACTTGGTTTGCAAAGCTCTTGCAGTAAATCATATGCTTATAAAAATACCAGAAGTCAATTTTCAGAAACAGTTAAAAAAAAAAACTAAAGAATGTTTTAAAACTGGTTTCTTACTCCAAGCACTCTCTCTATAAAGTGGTTTTAAAGACCCATGTCACCCTTGTAATCTAATATTTGTGAATGTGTAGATATTGCATTACTAATTGTAGATATACAAGTATATGTTTTCACTGTGTCATTTGGGAATTTAAACATGTTTTGCACATTAACTTGAAACTATAAAAAGAACTGAACGCTGGCCTTTAATAGGTGTTACTTTAATATTCTTGGACATTTAGAAACCACTTTATTACATTTTTGTAATAATTGGTCTGTTTTGGCAGGTGGAATGCCAGCCTTGAGTAGTTTAATTGCGTGAAATATGATAGATTATATTACACCCTGCATGCCAGGCCCATCCTTCTTATTGCAATGAGCTATGTATCTTGGTAACTATAACCACACCACAAAATTAATTTGTGAAAATTAATGAATGCACATATGAGCATAATTAATAGATTTGATTCTAAAATAAATTTAAGTTAGATTTTGACATTTTACATATTAACTGAAGTCTTTCTTACACGCGTGATCTATAATTCAATTAACTATTTCTAAAGATCCTCCTATGGATAAGGCATTATGCCAGGTAGTTTGATAAGGGTAAAGATAAAACAAACACTTTCACTACCTTTACAGATTTATAACATAGGGTGGGAGGACTCGTTTTATTAAAGACCCGTATCCTAACAGTGTTACTCTACTGGAAAAGCATGTGTCGAATGATATAATGCAGGCATGGATAAAAGCTTATGTGGGAGTTGAGAGTTAGACAGATTCTGGGCAGCGTGAGAATTTAGAAGAATTAATGGGAGATGTGAAATTTGTACTAGGCCTTAACAGATGCACAAGGATTTTCCACGTCAAGCTTGGAAAATATGTTATCATATACATATTTGCGTGGCAATTGTTGAAGGATAGGAACAAACTATTGCATGTTTTGCGTTACGTGTTTCCATGTGGCAGACATATCACTTATTATGTCAATAAAATCTATAAAACACAGTGGAAATGATCACTTGGGTGTTCACATTCACCTCTGTAATGTTGTACTATACAACTGTCATGGACTTGGCACTTCATTGTAAAGTGCTGATGTGAAGCCATAAGAGCCAACTGTATTTATGTGCACAATAACGCAAGTGGTAGTTTGCTGAGTTTATGCATTCTGGTTTTCTGACAGAAGACAGCACATGAAGTGGAGCTGTTGCCATTAGGAGAAAGAACAGATGGTGAAACCTAAAAGAACTTTTTCATTGCACATCTGGAAAGTCACCATCAACATACATTCAGGTATCTATATGGTGTCAAGGTATCATCATTGACGATGTGGCAAAATACATCTTCATTGAAAAAGAACTTGGTCAAATTCAAAAATATATATTTAGAGGGCCGGCCTGGTGGCATAGTGATTAAGTTCACATGCTCCGTTTTGGCGGCCCAGGGTTTGTGGGTTCGGATCCTGGGCGCAGACCGACGCACTGGGTTGTCAGGCCATGCTGAGGCAACGTCCCATATAAAGTAGAGAAAGATGGACACGGATCTTAGCTCAGGGCCAATCTTCCTCACACACACACACACACACACACACACAAATATATATATATATTTATTTATTTTATTCATTCATTCAAAAAATATTGATTGTCTTCAATAGGCCATTCAAGACAATTTCTCTCCTCTCATTATCTTATGTTCTAGTGGTGGGACATACATAAGAAACAAATAAATAAACAAGTATTTATCAGGTAGTGATAAATCCTGTGCAGAAAATTAAAAGAGTATGACAGGATAGAAAATGAATGAGGGGCCAGAGAGGCCTCTTTAAAGTGACATTTACCTGCAAACTGAATTATATCCCAATTCTGTCTAACAGGTAATTTTCCTGTGATATCATTTAAGGAAAGTATATACTACCTTTTAAAGGAACTCATTACACATCTCGAGTTTTACAGCTTTCTGTACATCATTGGAAAGTGACAGAAACAAGGTATTCTAATTTAATATTTTGGCCATAAAATTTTTTTATAAGATAAAATTAATGTGGAATTGCAAAAGAAATGCATGATTCTTCAATTAGCTTATGTGCTATTATATTTTCCTTTCCCTTCCCTTCTCTTCCCTTCAGTCATGTCTTCCCCTCCCATCCCCTCTCTTCTAATCCCCTCCCCTCTCCTTTACATTTTTACTTCTTTTGTCTTTTTGTATATTCTTTTTCTTTTCTTTTCTTTTTTCTTATCTAAAATCTCACTAAGTATAATACCAGCCGCTTATAATACATTAGCTATAGAAACAAATAATTTCAAAATATATGGGTATAAGCTTTCTTGGGGAAATGGTATGGAAGTGATTTCAGGTAACTTTCTAAATAAGAGGCAAGTGTATAACATTATGAAATGTCTCATTTTTTTATGAATCTCAAGTTAAGTATATCTATATGTACCTCACTCTTTAATAGCAGCATTCCAAACATTTTTATAATTATACGTTTTTCCCCTCTGTTTTTTCCCCTAAAGCTAGATTTTTACTATAAAATTTAAATAGGCCACTTCCTCTTTTCCATAGCAATGCACACTTCTGTGTAAACCAGGATTTTAAACGAGTTTACACTATATTATGTACTTTAGCACTGAAAACAAATTTACCATCCCTGAAACCATAATTAAAAATATCTATTTTTTCAGAAGTCTTCATAAGATTTTCTTTGCTGTATTATTCCTTTACAAATATTAGCCTAAATTGCTGACATAATTACTTGCAAATTGTAGCCTAAACTGGAAATCCCCAGAAAAAAATTGTTCCACTTGCAAGAGGTTATAAATAACATAAATGCCAATGTAACAGAATGGAATTCTATGTAACAGAAACATTTTTAAAAATTTCATTTATTCTACATGTAAATCATAAAATTCCAGAATTATTCAATCTTTTTCTCCAAGACAGGGCCCTCCCTTATCATATATCCTTGGTAACTATAATAATAAACATATGGAATTTATGTGATAAAAAGTCATAATAGCTCTCTATGTATATTATGGTCTTCTTTCCCAGAGAAAAAGTATAGCATAGTTATATATATATATATATATATATATATATATATACACACACACATATATATACTTTGTGCGATATATATATATATCAATCACAAAGTCTCTCTGACTAAAGACTATGTTCTCCAGTTTTTAATTCACTTATTAGAACTTCAAATGAAAACTTTGAGGTTTAAACTATAACTATTGTTTCTAATAAGACAGTTTAGTGATGACTGAAATTTTGCTAATTCCCTTGATGGCTGAATAAATTATAAGTTATTTTTGGTAAATACTGATAGAATTGAAATATTTAACTAAAAAGCAAAGATGTTATAATAAAAATAATACTTTGTATTAATTTATATGGCATTATCATTGGAGAAGTAGATCTTAAGAAATCATGATATAGTAGGGATACTGTTTTAAAAAACTTCACGTTCCATATTCCACACGTGATTTGTAAATTTGCTTGACTAACATAGTCTCAAATGTTAATTTTATTTATTCATTTATTTATTTATTTTGGTAAGGAAGACTGGCCCTGAGCTAACATCTGTTGCCAATCTTCCTCTTTTTGCTGAGGAAAATTGGCCCTGAGCTAACATCCGTGCCCATCTTCCTCTATTTTGTATGTGGGATGCTGCCACAGCATGGCTTGATGAGCGGTGCATTGGTCTGTGCCTGGGATTTGAACCTGTGAACCCTGGGCTGCTGTGGTGGATCATTCGAACTTAACCACTACACCACCGGGCCAGCCCTCTAACATTAATTTTAAGTAAACAAATCACATTTGTAATTTTGAAATGTGGTAGCTATTTGATAGCTAATTACTATAAAGTTGAGGGTTGAGAGTCAACTAGACTGAACTTGATTATTCTTTTTTAAAAATGTTTCAAATAATCTATTTATCCCCTGGTCTTCTCCATGGTTATCATTTCATGGTTCCCATATCAGTCTGTTGTAGTGTTTCTGATTTAAAATGTATCTAAACATTAGAAAGTTTCTTCCTTGAGCAGAAGGGAGAAAAGAAGGAAAGAAGAAGAGAAGCAGGGAAAGAAATGATCCTAAAGCTTAGGACTCTATTAAAAGTATCAGGTATTAGCTTATAATTCAAGATCTTTCACCAGACACTTATATGCTTGGAAAGGAGCCAAATATCAGGAATAAAAGATCCCTATTGAATTTTACAAACAGACCAAGTTCCAAGAATACTGCCCATATTTCAATTGACATACTGAATGAAAAAGCAGTTTGAACACTTTCTTATAGCAGCACAGTTCTTTAATACCCTCTTATAAAATGGCTTAATGAATTTTTATCTTCCTATTTGATTTCTTTGATGAATAATCTATTAATACATTCCACACCTGCTACAAAACCGTGACCTCATGGTTGCCCTTGTCAATGGAACCTATTGTCTGCTATTTACCTTGACTTATTTTGACCACAATGGTTAACTGAGAGATATGAACTATATTATCAGAACCCACAAAAAGATAATGGGCTTGATTTTATGTGTTGGTCCAGAAGAAAGAATTCAGCTATTTGGATACAGAGAAAAAGTACATTTCAACCTAATTATCAGGGGAAGAGAAGGAGATTGGCATTTATTGTCTATCATGTCCTTATAATATGTTGTTTCCAAATTGCTCTAAAGGTTGGATTTACGATTCGAAGCTTTTATTTATTTATTTAAATACAGATGAGGAAAATAAGGCTCAAAATTATCCAATTCTTTTTGCCACAGTTTTCTTTACTATTTCCTGTCGGTGGAGTTCTGATTAAACATTGCCTAGCTGCCTTGTTTTGAAACTATTACATAATCTCTTTAAAGCATGTGACAAGAGTTGAAAATTAGACAAGTTATTATATGGTCAAATTTTCTTTCAGAATGCTTAAGAATATTGTTTTTACATTAAATGAAATACAAATATGTTTTTAATATAAAAGCATAAAAGTTGGAGCACTTCTAAAAATGTAATTTTGACTTCTAACTCATGGTGTCAAACAGTAGTGATAATCCAATCAGGTTCAAGTCAATTCTGATTGATGAACCTCACACAACCTTACATTTTCCAATTTACTTAGAACTGTTCCAATCATTAAGTAAAATGTTACTGTAATTTACCTATTTGATTTTAAAAAGTAAAGAAGAAAAAAGTAAAGATTTACAGAAAGCACAAAACAGGGAAACGAATTAAAAACTCCATTAGGCCTAGACAAAAGAGGGTTTGTACAAATAGTTTTTTTATATCTGAACATTTGATTTCCCTTAAGTTTCTAATTCTTACTATATCTCCATAGAGGAAAGGTCGGTTTGAGAAGTCAGGAAAAATGCTTACATGGTGCTCAGCCAGGCATGAATTTCAAAACCCTCATAGCTTTATAAATGTGAATGCGGATTGCTTTTGCTCTCAATACATTTTTCTCAATACAATAAGGAGGACAATATTCCAAGTTTGAGGTTTATATCACAAGGCATTTTTGAATTTTTCAGGCATAAGAAACTACTGGAGTCTTATGGTTCAGAAGAGAAGACATTTTTCCCCCTCCTTTCTAGCATATGATTCAAAAGCGGCAAAGCTAGCTTTATCTAAGCTCCCCAAAATATTCACCTTTGGCCCTATGTCAATAAAAAAGTTTTACCTCTTAAGAATTGCTTTCTGAAGTTTTACCAGAAAATTCATCTTACCTCAGCAGTCAATGAATAGCAACCATTCAGTTCTGTCTTTGTCATCTGCAGCAATAGACTTCAGGCAAAACTAAAGGTGGGTTTGTTTTAATATAGAGAAAAATCTTTATGGCTAGTTATTAGGGAAGTCAGCCCAAAATAAATTTTATTAAAATATCCCAATACATATTTGCTGTATATACCAGGGATAGAGATGGTGAGTATATGTCGACATAGGAAAAGACATCCTGATAACAATATTAATTGAAAATTAATGACAAATCTCTAATTCTCAGAATATATCCAATTTATTGATTGGAATTTTGCTCAATTAGAAGTTGTCAGAAATCGCTCCCTCATTGCTGGTGGTTTCTGTATTGGATCCTGGCAGGTCTTGTGCAGATTTTGTGTTTTCTTTATACTAACAAAAGTATATCATGTGTGCATGTACCCCTTCAATCTTCATATGAATCAGTTACTTGCTTTCAACAAAAATAAAAATATTTCTCTCTTGACATTGCAAACAGCTGCTTCACTATTTCCACCAATTGGAGTGAGGTTTTCCAATTCCAAAAAGTGGAAGCAGGTGGAACAAATGGCCTAGAAGGAATGTTATCCTGAAAGTGGTATGTTTGACAGTTTATTACTTGAGCAGAGCTGATTTGCCATTTTAAACCTGTAAGACACTAGACACTGCACAGTATTTCAATGTTAAAATTATTTTATATTTTAATTATACAGAACCAATGTTAGAGGAAACTAGATTTATTTTCAATGCCTCTCACTTATACATCAATGATTTCTCAAAATATCTCTCTATTTTGATTATTGGAGCAACATGATTGAACGGTGTCATAGGTGTAAGATGATTCGGCATATTGTTTGATGGAACATAAAGTGTGGCAACAGTAGATAAATGGGCAAGGGACTTATCTAAAATGACATAACTCTGCAAATTTGAGAATACAGTGGAAAGAAGTTAAGGACTGAAGTTGAAAATAGAAGAAATAAGAGCTATGTTAGCTTAAGGGAAACTTTTTCCTTAAAATTACTTTTTGAAAGGATTTCCCTTAATACAAACTTTACTGAACTGTAGGAAATAAAGAGAAGGATGGACAAAATAGCATGACAATCTGTGGGTGTAGGAGTTAGAATAATAAAACATTGTCCACTTGGTTTTAGAAAATAGGACAAAGAGGTTAAATTGCAGCTTCAAAGGATATCTTACAGCTGTTATTCTTTAAGAGGAAACACTGTAAATTAACAAGAGAAAGTCTGGAAAAGAAAGAGACACTTACATTCATTTACAATTTTTGTAGCACGTTTATTTTCACCATATTGCCCAGGAAATTTAGCTTACAAAGTAAGAAAATGCATCCTGAGAGTTAATTCGTGGATTTATAAGACAAACATTTGGACATGATCCATGAGAATGTGACTTTTAAAAGTAAATTATTCAAGTTCACCAAGTTAAAATGAGTCTGTGTTTTATTAAACATAATGTTATTTCTTAAGTTAATCATTTATCTATATTCTTCCCCAAAAGCTAAAATTCAATTTTAGCTAAATTCATGGCTTGTTTTTTTTATCCTAAGCAATACACAGACTAAAAGAAAGGCAACTAATGAATATACCTCAAAGTCTTGAAATACCTAACAGTATGAAGAAAATGGTTAGCACCTCTTCGGAATTTGATTTCATTTTTTTTTCATAATTCATTTGACTAATGCACCTTTTCTCCTCTCCAGCTGTTATGCAGAGTGTTTGCCTTCTGTCTTAATATCTCATCATCTGCCAACTCCCACAGGTAATTTTCTGACTGTTT
Organism: Ceratotherium simum simum; assembly: GCF_057802395.1. Classification (NCBI taxonomy): domain Eukaryota; kingdom Metazoa; phylum Chordata; class Mammalia; order Perissodactyla; family Rhinocerotidae; genus Ceratotherium; species Ceratotherium simum. The sequence continues at coordinate 25,474,924 of NC_141907.1, read as the reverse complement.
CTGTTTATTGTCAACTTTTCATGGCATTCCGCTTCTCCCCCACAACTCCTGCCCCACGTCATACTGCAGTGATTAAGTTGTGTGCAAAAGTTGTGAGTAACAGGAAAGTTCTTTTACAACGAGGTTTCAAGGTAAAGCATGTTCAGGCAGCACAAGAAAAAAAGCTGATTCTGTAATTGCCTTTTCAATGAAGCTTCAAGGGTAATCACAATGTGGTTGCCTTTGAGTCCTAAGGTCATATACTAAAGCTATTACAAATGATTTAATAAATACATATTTAATTATTGAATCACTTTAAGTGCACTATTTAATTTCCTTACCACAGATGGCATGCAATTACTAGATTTACTCAGGTTTCTCTAATTAATTTCCATTAGCATATATTCTCGCTCCTTTTGTTTCCCTGAAGTTGAAAAACTCTTTAGACAATTACCCCAGAGAGTGTCCAAATAGTTAAAAAAAGAACCAAAACAACAACAACAACACACATAAAATTATACCCTCTAGAAATTGAATTAAAACACATGAAATACTGCTTAGTATTCTTAGGAAAAATATGAAAATTAAAACTGGGCTTCTTAAGTTCTTATATTTTATATGAAAACTTCATAATGTATTCTTTTATACTGTAATAACCTTTGCAATACAGACAATTGACAAGTCTGTTTCTATACTAGATTTTCACGAGAAAAATGAAGGAAGAGAAAAATTAGGAGAATTCTCGAAAATCACAGTCAGCCATTCAACGCTCTTGACTAATATCAAATACTGCCTGTGTTGTATATGCATTAAGTATCAGGCAGTCTACTTTATGAGAACCAGCTAATTTATTCTCCACAAAACCCATGAGAGTTTACAATTATTATCTCCATTTTACAGATGGGGAATTCAGACACAGAGGGATTATGTAGTTTTCCAAGTCACTCAGCTTCTAACATACGAGAGAGATTTGGTCCAAGCAATGAGACACAGCTTTGAGTACTGTAACCTCTGTTATATCAGCACCCCACCTCTCAGCTGGTATTTCAGATTTCCCTAAGCTAATTTCTGGTAGCTTTCCGCTAGATGACTAGTAGGGCCTATTGATTATATCTGCCTTTTAAAAAAAATCTACAAACAATAGTAGGCTATTAAAATAGCTATGCATAATAGGATATATTTCTACCAATTCTATAAGGTTCTGTTAACTTATGAAGAATGACCTAGATTCACAATGTATGTGAATGCAACTCTGAAAGTTTTCTTACATCTATTTGGATCTCATCTGAATTAAAAAAAAAAATTAAACTGAACCTAAACAGGTATCTCCATTTGCCCATAGCTATCAGGAGCCTCAGCTAAGATTTGTTGTTGTTCAATTGTGATAGCTTCCAGTTTAACCATGGTCTTCCATATGCTCCCACTCTCAACATTGATTTTTCATCTTTCTAAAATTAAGTTAATCATTTTCAGTTTTGCTGTATTTGTCCTTTAAAAATTTGTTAGCCTCAAATCTCTTTTGAAAATGGCCAAAAAATTTAATGAATATGTGAAAGTGAAACATGTTACTATTAAACTTTATAGGAGCCTACTATCTTATTGATTTTAATCCTAGGATGTGCAACTGATTCTTTTTTAATCAACTAATGATATTTAATTTAATGACTCTAAAAACATGGCTACTACCTAATAATAGCCAACATTTATTAAGCCCTTTGTTGGTGCCAGACACTGATACCTAAGTATTTTACATATATTATCTCATTTAATTCTTATGACAACTATATGAGATAGGTATAATTATCATTCCCATTTTGCAGATGAAGAATGAGGATGAAAATGAACTTGACCAAGGTCCCACTGTTAGTAAGTGATGAATCTGGGACCCAGGAAATTAAATTCCAGCTTGACCTGTTAACCCCAACTCTATACCATCCAATAGAAGTTTCAGCAATGATGAATGTGTGCTATAAAATAGTGGCTAGTGTGATTGAGGAAATGAATTTTTAATTTTATTTAATTTTAATTACAATCATGTGTCACCTAACGACGGGGATACATTCTGAGAAACGCATCATTAGGCGATTTCTCATTGTGGGAACATCACAGAGTGTACTTACAAAAACCTACTTGGTATAGCCTACCACCACCCAGGCTGTATGGTACTAACCTTATGGGACCACTGTCCTATATGTGGTCTGTCATCGATCGAAACGTCATTATGCAATACATAAGTGTAATTTTAAAATAATAGTCATATGTGGGCTAGTGGTTACCATATTGGATGGTACTACAATACTGCCTGTTTGCTATGTTTTATTTTACAAAAATATATACATAAGGCCAGTTTCTGCTTCTACTTGTAAAACGGTTAAAGTCTTTCATCTGATTCTCAACAAAACAATGTTAACAAACACACTGAGGAAAATCTTATATGTCTTTGAAATCATGCTGAAAACCTAACATATTCTGTATCGGTGTATTTGTCCTTTAAAAATTTGTTTGCCTCAAATCTCTTTTGAAAATGGCCAAAAAATATATGAATATGTGGAAGTGAAATGTGTTACTATTAAAACTTTATATACGCCTATGATCTTATTGATTTTAATCCTAGGATGTGTAAGATAAAGTCCTTATAAATCATTGCTTCCCTAATTTAACTTTTTTCAATGTGAAATCTATCTTTGTTTTTTGGTGAAGAAGATTAGCCCGGAGCTAACATCTGTTGCCAATCCTCCTCTTTTTGCTGAGGAAGATTGGCCCTGAACTAACATCTGTGCCCATCTTCCTCTATTTTATATGTGGGACTCCGGCCACAACACGGCTTCATGAGTAGTGCATAGGTCTGCGCCCAGGATCTGAACCTGCGAACCCTGGGCCACCGAAGTGGAACGTGCAAACTTAACCACTACGCCACTGGGCCAGCACCCAATATGAAACCTATTTTGAACTTGATTTTTCCCTTTCAAAGCTGATCCTCTTTTGAAGAAAAGGCAAGTGATACAATAGTGAAGGAAGCTTCCTTATGCCTTTACAGGCAGATGGCTATCACTCCTCTGCAAAAGTGGCTTTGCCTGTGGCGCCTCCATTCATGCAGTTCCTTCATTCCACATACCTTCAGTCTTAAACCCTGTGACTAGGGAGAGGTTCATAACAAATAAATGCAAAGGAGTCTGGCTTCCAGCTTCCCAAACCTTCCCATTAAAAATAGCTCAAGCAACACTTAGTTCCTCATTTAAAAAAAAAACTTTAACAACAGATAAAACAACTAACATCTGCAGAGCAGTTTTACCAAACCCTTTTACAAGATAAACCATTTGAAATTCAAGAAACTCTGTAAGCTGTAGACCAAATATGATTAAACACACTCATTTGAAAGAGGAAGTTAAATTCAGAAATTTGACTTGCCCAGTTTTTATAGAAATACTATTCCACACGTGAAGTCACCAATGATGATTTTAGGGATTTTTATTTTGTTTTGCTTTTTTGTGTTTCACTTTGACCCCTCCTTACACTAAGTCATCTGTGTGCTCTGAAGCTAGATTGCCTGGTTTTTATTGTTGTTTCAGCCATTGGCTGCGTGACCTAGGCAAATTAATTCATCACTCTGAGCTTCCTTTTCTCTTCTTTAATATGGGAATAATATAGTTCCTACTTCAGAAGATTGCTGAAAATACTGAGTTAATAGAAAGTACATCAAACACAAATATTGGATATTATTAGTCTTACTCTTATTTTAGTATTGCCCATACCTCACAGTTTAGTAAATAAAGCATATTCTGGCTTGTATTGGGAACTAGTTATCACATGCTTGTATGGTCTCTTCCTGTGATTTTTTTTTAGGCCAGAGCTCTGTCCCATATTTATTTATTTCTCTCTCTTTTTCTCTCTGTCTACAAAACTTAGTAGAATGCAGCACATAGGATATAACCATCAACTACATACGGAATGAAATTAAATGTGTCTCTCCAATGTGCCATTTTTTAATAGATGGGAAAGATTTTCCCCAGCTACTAGATGACAGGAAATGTGGTCTCAATAACACTAAAGTAAATCTACAAGGCCAAAAAAATAGCTCTTCTCCTTCCAAACCTTCACAGGATTTGTGCACTTGCCCTTCTGGGACTTGAATGAATTTGAGGAGAATGGCCTTATTTTGCCTCCACAACCCAAAATGCTGGTGGCAGATACTGGTGCACAAAAGGAAAGAAAACGTATTTCATTTAGCGTTACTTAAAGTGGAGAAACTGGCTTAATGTATTTTGAGCAATGAAAAAATGAAAGTTAGAACCAATAGAGGACCCTTGCAACTTCTTTTTTCATTTTTTTTTTGCTAAGGAAGATTTGCTCCTGAGCTAACATATGCTGCCAATCTTCCTTTTTTCTTGTATGTGAGCCGCTGCCACAGCATGGCCACTGACAGACAAGTGGTGTAGGTCCATGCCTGGGGAACTGAACCCCAGCCGCCAAAGCAGAGTGCGTCAAACATAACCACTAGGGCACCGGGGCTGGCCCTGCAATTTCTAAAGAAAAAGTTTTTAGCACTTTTTTATGGTGAGATGTTTACAGTGTGGAAGCTTCTTTCAGGTGTTGTTATCCCTCTAGACAGAAAAGTTTCTTAGTAAGATGCTACTACTTAAGATTCACTTTGTCATACTCATTGTCCTTATAAGTAAAATCTTTCCATTGGAAAGTCTGCCAAGAAGAAAGAATCTAAAAGTAATACATTTAAATGCAAGTATGCTTCTGGTGGGGAGGTTGGGAGGTGATCAAGAGGCTTAAAACACATAACATTTGGTAAGTATTTTAAAAGAAATTTTAGACAAGCATGATTTATTTCTTCTAGACCAACTGTGCCTTTTCAAAATGCTGCGTGTGAATGAATAACGTGAAAAGATCTATTATTCTTAAAGGGATGCATTTACCTATGGAAGTGTTATGGTTTAAGACAAAGTTGTCTACTCAGAACTAAAGTTTAGACTAATTAAAATATATAAATTACTTTTCTTCTGACCTCAAGGAGAGAGGCACAGGCTGGCATCAGCACAAGCCGTGCTCTCAGCAGGAGAACTATGATTATGAATGGAACAGAGCTTCAGATATTACAGGAATGCACATGTCAAAATATTTGGGGCTATAGCTACAGACAGAATCAATATAACAGACACAAGCGTCATTCTCCCCCTTGATTTTTCCATTAAGCTGAGCTGAGAATACCTCAAGGAATAATTATTTCATGCCAAAATTGCAGTAAAATTTCCATTAATTAGTAAAGCATAATTTTATTTAAAGAAATAGTCTAGTGAAATTTTGTTATTGCCTTAGTGTATTTTTTAGTCTTCTTGGACTGTACCTCTATTCTTATTCAAGTCATGCGTGAGAAACTAATTTTGTTAGCATTATTGCAAAAATCTTACCCTCTATACTCAAGACTCATCTAAGTAGAGTCAATAACTCTAACAAGCTTATTTATGCTAATGTACTTTAAAAAATAGGTCTACATTAGATACTGGAGCACTTTCAATGGTGCAATGAAAATGCTGAGCTTTTTAATATTAAATCATGCACATCGCTTCAAATAGGAATGATGCGTCTGATTTGGAACTGTATAAACTGTACTGCTGGTGAAATGTACATGGTGCCTGAATGCTTATCTTTTTATCCCCTTAAGAGACTAATATACCCCCAGAATTAAATTTTGACCCAAATCATGCCTGTTCTTTTTCTGTATAGGTTAAATAAATATCGGTCTATTTTTCAGTTAATATTTTTCAAGTATGTGCATTTATAAGCATGTTGTTGATTCTCTATTAGATGAAAAAAAGCCGGAGGAACAGAATTTGTAGGGATAGGGGAGGGGTTGTTTGCTATTGTTGTTTAAAATTGCAAAGTAGCTTGTTCTACATGTTAAAAGAAGCTATATTCTGTCGTATTGGCTCAGCATGCTTGATCGCTATTTTCAGTTTATAAATAAAGTAGTACAGTCCAAATGATGCTTTTGTTGTTTTGTTGTTGTGTACAATTGATTAATTGGACTTCAATATTATACTTGTTAAGAAAATAATTACTGTGTTGATCAAAGAATTAGGGGTAAATATTTCTGTTCCCAGCATCAAATATGAATATATCACTGGATTTTCCCTTTCATTTATGTAACTATTCTCAACAATAAAAATAACAACAAAAGGTACTGTTCCAAACAGCTCTCCAATCAAGTTTTGGCTCACTTTTCTTCACCTCGTGAGTTAATGACGATGTTGGTAGGTGTGCTTTTTAATTTCCTTTTAAAATGTAAATCCATGTTGGTAAAAATGTGTGTGAACTGTGTTTGCTCAAATAGAAGTTTGTGAGTCTCTATATATTTGAAAAATATATATATATATACACATATATATTGACCATCAAACAAACATATGAGGTATGTAACTATATATATAAAAACCATCACATAATTAATAAAATTTGAAGTCTGATTCAGTGAAAGCACTCCTTATATACATGAGTGTAATTGTACATTGATTATATATGATGGTATATTTATATATAATATGGTCTTTTTAATCTTAATTATGTATGTATAAGCATATGTTTAATGTTTTATTATAAAACAAACTAGTATTTAAACCAATTTTAAAATATATTCTGAAGAAAATTTCAGAACTCTTGTATACAAATACACAATATTTGTCTTATTATTTCATTTTCAGAATCAAAATATATTACCTGGCTTGGCCTAATTAAATATTTTTTAATGAGAACATATGAGTCAAGCTGTGGGACATTTCATGGACTTCTTTTTTTTTTTTTTAATAATTTTATTTATTTATTTATTTTTTTCCCCCAAAGCCCCAGTAGATAGTTGTATGTCATAGTTGCACATCCTTCTAGTTGCTGTATGTGGCACGCGGCCTCAGCATGGCTGGCGAAGTGGTGCATCGGTGTGCACCTGGGATCTGAACCCGGGCTGCCAGCAGCGGAGCGCGCATACTTAACCGCTAAGCCACGGGGCCGGCCCAAGACTTCTTTTTTTTACTCACAGGCTTTTTGTAGGTGGAGTAATATCTAGCCAACTTGCCCTTATTATAATCCTTGAAAATAATAGCCTATATTGGATTTAAATAATATTAGACACACATTTTTCCATAACATACTTTTGTCCACACTGCCACCCCTCACAGTCTTCACCATCTAATTAATATATTTTCTGAAGTTCCACCATCTTTTTAAAAGCGTGTATATGTGTGTATACACACATCCCAAAATACATTAACTATACCATCACAGTATAAAGATTAGGTAACACTGAAGACAATTGTAGTAGTACATTTATTTTGTTACCATTTTATTAGATATAAGAAGAACCACCTTTTTGGAATACACTATTTTCTTGTTCCAAACTCAGTTTTACAAGATTTTATATAGATGGACCCTGTGCATTTCTTTTTCTTTTCTTTTGTCATACATTTTGTTTGGGAGGAAGAGGAGAAGGGAGGCAAAGAGAATGGAAGGACAGGAGGGAAAGAAAGTAAGATAGAAGATAAAAGAAAGCAAAGAATGGTTTTGTCCTGCCATTTAATCTACCTAAGACTTATTTCTGTCTTTTCCCCACAAAAAACAAATAGCATAATTAAGTCATATATAACGTTAGCTGCATTTAAGCCCTCAGAAAATATTTTTCTAGGATCATAGATATTTTAACTTCTTATGTTGGTGAAATATAAGAATCAACTGGTTTGTTGTGTTTAAGACATAAGATTTTAGGAACACTGTAAGTGAAGGCCAAAACATTCAGATATGAACTGGATGTCTCTCTATATTTGAGGGCCTTCATATACTGAGTGTCTTTGTTCCAAATTGAAACCTCTTTTGAGTATGAAAAAGACATCTTTCTAGCTTGAACACCTACTGACCCTATTCTCTAAATGTTAAAATTGACAGCAGAAACCTACTGCTGTTTTCTGTAATTCTGTAAAATCTTTGCCCACTTCAGCCTTCTCAATTGCAAAGCTAGTCCAGATGGAACCATGAAATTTTTGTAGCAAGTTCTACAGCACATAATTTTGTTCAATAAAGTTATTATGCCACACACAGCTGTATACTGCCGTATAAATGAGCACATGTGCAATAGAATTCTTGTATTATAAGTTTTATAATACTAAAATTGAGATTATACAGCCATACACAATAATTTATTTGAAACATCAACATGTGCGTTGCTCTAGGGTTACACAAATGGTGCCATTCCTTTTCCAAGAGAAAACGTTTGTCATTTAATATTCAGTATTAACAGGAATGTTTTCCTCAGAATAATAATCTAAATTAGGTGCTTTAAAATACATCAATATATCATTAACTTCTTACTTTAACATATTAGATCTATAGAAGAATCAATTCTCCCTAACAATGGTGAGAAAACCTAATCACTCTCTAAATTTACTTTTAATTAGCATCATCTGCATTAATTGGTGTAGCTGATAGCAAAACATTACAGTGCATTGCTATTTTATATTTGAAATGTAATATATCTTTTGGTCCCATGTCTTTCCAAAAGAACCTTAGCGATTTTTTCTGCAATCCCTTAGTAAATATTTTCCAATGTATTGCTCAAGAATTTTTTCTAAGAAACTATGTAATGCTATATTAGGGATGCACTATTCAAATAAATTTCCAGGTAACTATTTGATCTTGATTTCCTTTGCCATGTTTCAGAATATCCTGAGAAATATCTTTCTCTTTCCTCCATCTTCTTCCCCAAAATTCACTAATTCTCAGTCAAATTTTTGGGTGATGCAAAGGAAATGCTGTGTAATCAGAAGACAGCCAAGAAGGAAGAAAGGAATCTACCATTTTTTAAATGCCTCCTATTGCCAGTGACTGTGCTATATTTTTACACATTATTTTTTCATAATAATTAGCGAAGGCAACATTTCCATCGTCCTGATGGGAGGAAAAATGAAAAACCGAAAAACAAATAAAACGCTGTGAGAAGTTAAGTGATTTTCCAAAGGTAACACTAGTGTTCACAGCCAGGCAGTGTTACAGATGTTCTAGGCCATTGCCATAGTTCAGGTCCTCTGACCCCAAGCTCAAGGATCTTTCCTCTACGTCACACATTCTAATGGTGTTCCAGCCTCTATCCAGGCTCCTTCTCTGTAGAGGAAAACTACAAACAAATTAATAACAAACTCTCTGGTGCAATGAAGCCCAAAAATTGGTCTAATAAAGACCAATTCCTGACATTTGACCAGAGATTTATAATTTTGTTTGTAGTGACAGTTTCCTTGCCAATATTTTCAAAAGTACCCTTTTCGGCCTAACTCTCCTTTCATATATCCTATCTCATTTAATGATACCACTCTCCACCTAGTTGCCTACAATAGAAAATTTAGCTGTTCCTGATTTTTCTATCTTCCTTATCTCCAAATCCAATCAATTCCTCAATTGTAGGAGTTCAACTCTAGAAATAGATCTCTGAGGCAGTTGTCTTCAAACATTAGTGTGCATCAGATTCCCCAGAGGACTAGTCAAAACATAGATTGCTGGAGGGATAAGTATGTTGGTACCCTGGCTGTGGTGATAGTGTTACAGGGGTATGCATATGTCCAAACTCAACAAGATGTATACTTTGAATGTGTGCAATTTTTGTACATCAATTATACCTTAATTAAGCTAATAAAATAGATTGCTGGACCCCACCTCAGAGTTTATGATTCAATAGGTCTGGGATGGGGCCCTAGATAATTGGCATTTATTGCAAGTTGCCAGGTGATGTGAATGCTTCTGATTCGAGGACCACATTTTGAGAAGCACTATTCTAGTGCATTCTTTCACTCCTTGTCCACAGCTATTGCATCACGCTCTCATCATATCTTGAGCAGATAATCACAAAAAACTTCAATCATCTCCCTTCCTATCCCCATCCCCCATGTATCCTGTACAATTCTAGTAAGTAAAAACACAAATTTGATAAAGTTATCCAACTAATTAATACCTTTTGAATCTCTTCAATGGCATACCACTGCTTAGAGATCAAGATTATGACCTTCAATTTATAGTTCTCATCTACCATGCCCTTCTGTTTGTTCAGGCTGTTTCCCTTGCACAAAATGCTCGCCTTAATCTCAATCTGACCAGCTCCTATTTAAACTTCAAAGTTTATTTCAAAGATCATGTTCTTTGTGAAATACACCCAGGCTTCCCCTGGCAAAGCTGGTAATTCCCTACTCTGATTTCCTGTTGTGCTTAGTACTAGCTCAATTGAAATGCTCATTATATTTTATTTAGTTATCACTTTTCATCCCTTTAGGGGTTTATTTTTATTTGCTTAATCCTCCACTAAAAAAAGAACTTTTAAATACCTACAAGTACTTTATGATTATTTTTGTCTTCCATCCTCTAATAAAAACAAAGAGAAAAAAACAAATCATTTGTTTGGCCTGCTGACTTCCCTTTATTAAATGTCCTTTAAAAATGTCTTGATTACAAATATATTATTCAGCATATATTATCGCCTCCAACATGCTATGTTAAACTGAAGAAAGAATTCAACATTATCAGCATGATTTTAGAAAAATGACTTGTGTAGACATGTGTCTCTGAGACACAAATGTCTAAATCAATAGTTATTTTTGTGTAATTTAAGTCACTGTCTTTAAATACATACAGATTTTTGTCTTGATCAGTGCCGCAAGATTTGGCCTGTTCTCACCCTCAGTTTTAAGGATTTTGCCTGATGCATGAGTATTTGAATTTACTACCATCCACACTTATATTTTCCGAATAGTATAGACATAGTCTAAACTTTAAATCTATTAAAACACATATCCTCTATTAAATGCATTTTAAAATCTAACAAAAGCTTCAACCAACCTGGGATTGAAATTATTATAGGTTAACTTTATAGCAAAAGTCTTTTCCTTTCATATCACAACTCATTACTAATGTTACTTATATAATTTTTAAAAATAATCATTTATAAAATGAAAAAAGAATGATATAAATTACAGAATTATAAAATAAATTCATCCTGCCTTCCTCAATCATTTAATTTTATTATACCTATCTTTAGCTGGTACATTTTCCCATAAAAGTTACCTACATGGAAATAATGCAAAGCTTTCAGAAATAAAGTTGCTTTTAACTGTACTGGTATGAACAAAAAAAAGAAAAAAGAAGAAAGAAAATACTCAGCCTATATTTAAATCACTGTGTTTAGAGTTCACTGATTTTATTGTTATACATCTGTGGCAATTGGTAGCCAATTTAGCTTTGTCCAAAGGTAGGGTAAATTAACAGTTTTTAAAGTCTGTTCAAATCATTTTCATTACTAAAAAGAAGAAAATTTAAATATTGCAATTCAGAGTAACACCTTAAAAGATGGGTTTAATTTAAAACCATGGATTATTACTTTTGAAAAAGTCTCTGAGTCATTCTGTGTAAAAATGCTACAGCCAAATTCTAACTCCTAAGTGCTACTACTCTCATCAATTATCTTATAATTAAGCTTTGTTGTCCCCCAATACTATAAAAAGCAACGGTGAAAACTGTGTCTAATCAACTATGCTTTAAAAATAAGACTGAATTTTTCAAGTATCTGACAAAGTGAAAAGATGTTACCAATTCTTGGCTGTGTTTCTACAGTTTCTTGAGGAACCCACGTTTCAACTATCAGTACCATGTCCCAAGATAATCTCAAACGGTCTGAGCTGGTGTGCTAAACTAACAAATTCTCTTGGAGAGGCAGAAAAGTACTTTTCCTCTTTCCTTTATTTGGCTTTGTTTCAAAGCCTTTTCTTTTTCATGAAAGTTCTACTCACTCTATTCATGCTGAAAGATGTGTTCACCCACTAGAATTCACATCTCTTTCTTTCTGATATGGCTGCTGCGTCAGCTATAAATCTACCAGAGAAACATAGCAGACAATTCCAAATTCTGAGGGGTTTTTCCCTAATTAGAACCACCAAATTAAAATGAACAACTTAGTTTTTCCATGTCATCACGTACTGGATTTTGGCTCTGACCATTTGGGTGAGATGAAAACTGTTTGAAGCTTTTAGGAGTCTTAAATGATAAGAAAAATTAGTACTGAAAGGAAAAAGTCTGAAGAAAAACACTGATTTTTTTTGTGTGTGAAATGGAGAGGACAAAGATAGATTTTATATATATTTATATAGTACATTAAATATAAATGTATGTACACATCATAGTAAGCAGAATAATGGCCACTCAAAGATGTCCACATCCTAATGCCAGGAATCTGTGAATACCTTAGGTTACATGGCAAGGGGAGGATTAAAATGGCAGATCACTTGACCTTGAGAAGGGGAGATTCTTATCGTGGATTATCCAGATGGACCCAATGTAATTATAGGTTCCTTAGAAGTGGAAGAAGGAGGCAGAGAGAGAATTGAAGCAATGACATCCTCAGAAGTATCTGGCCCAATGTTGCTTTGACAACGGAAGAAGGGGGCCACTAGTGAAAGAATGTGGGAGGGTGGGCTCCAGAAACTGAAAAGGCAAGGAAAAGGATTCTACCCTAGAGCCTGCAAAAGCAATGCAGCCTTGCTGATACTTTGATTTTAGCCCACTTTTGATTTCTGACCTCTGGAACTGTAAGATAATAAATTCATGTTGTATTAAGACACTAAATTTGTGGTAAAATTCATTAAAGCAGCAACACAAAATGAACATATACATACACCTGCTTCACTGTTTATCTTTAAATTACAGAATTTTTCTTTTGTGTTTAAAGATAAACACGGTCTGCATCAATGCCAACCAACAAAAATATAATGCAAATCACACATACAAGCCACGAAGATGATTTAAAATGTCCTTGTAGTCATGTTTAAAAAATAAAAGGAAAAAAGTGGCATTAATCCTAATAATGTTGTTTTATTCAACCCAATATATCCAGATATTATCATATCAATATATGACCAATATGAAATTATTAATGAGATATTTTACATTCTTTTTACTTGTACTAAGTCTTCGAAATCTGATGTGTATTACAGCACCTCTCAGTTTGGACTAGCCACATATCAATTGCTTAATTGTCACACTTGGCTAGTAGCTGCTGTATTGGACAGCACAAAATCTGTATATTGAGATGTTTTAGCTTTCTGAAGCCAGTTTTGGTGATGATTTTGAATATATCAATTTGAATATATCTATATGATTAAAAAACTATAATTTTAATCTTTTATCAGTTTTTAATAAAGGAGAGTGATTTCTTTCTACATGTTCAAAGTGCATGTGTTTTGACTTTCACCAAAACAATGCATAAATAGTCCAGAAATAAACACAAACATTTAAATGCTAACAGAACCATCTCAACCTACAAATTATTTTCAAATAACTAAGTAGAAATTTGTGGTATTTACATATCTTTCATGCATTTAGGTGTGCATGTTGGAAAGCTGATCTTCGAATTTCACACACATTTGTTTTTTATAATCTATCTTTCTCAATTTGAATTTTTGTTTACCTACCTTATTCTTACTCTTAAAAGCTAGGAATCCAATTTTTATAGTACAAAGCAAACTAAAGTAAAATGAATTTGCTTCTTTCCATCTCCTTCTCAATGTCTGCTTATTCATACCACAGCATAGCTGCCACAAAGCTGTCATGGGTCATGGTGTCTGCTCAGAGATGCAGAGCTGAAATAGCCAGAGTATTGCAGGTGAAAACATGGATACTTCAGAGCATCCTTTCCCATCGTGGGCTAAATTCTACAGATTTCCGATTCTTATAATTTGGGATAATTTATATAAAGGCAAAATGCATAGTTTATTCTTAATGAGATTTTAAACAGATATTTTACAAAAAGACATTTAAGTAATTATAGATTATAAGAATCAATAATCCTGCTAAAGGTTTCTATTTCAATCTAAGGAGGTAATAGAATTTCCCATTATTCCTTTTTTTCTGAATAGAGCTGATTCTTCTACCAGCATTTTAAATAACTCTGCTGATATTTTAAAGATTTTATTTATTCATTTTTTTCCCCCCAAAGCCCCAGTAGATAGCTGTATGTCATAGGTTCACATCCTTCTAGTTGCTGCACGTGGGACTCGGCCTCGCGTTGGACGGAGAAGCGGTGCCCTGGGGCGCGCCCGGGATCCGAACCCGGGCCGCCAGCATCAGAGCGCGCGCACTTAACCGCTAAGCCACGGAGCCGGCCCTCTGCTGATATTTTAAAATATCACCTAGGCAGAGCAAGGATTTTCACTGCCCATGTATACATTTTACCCAAATAGCTACTAACCTAGCATTCTTTTTCCTTTTCTAGTTTCCAGAATTACACATTTTGGGGATATTATAAACTGTGAACATACACCCACACAGAACACCCTCTTCTAAACATTTGGTGGGCTCTGAAGCTGTTTTTTTGTTTTAATTTTATCCCAATCTTCTATTTAATCTAGAATGAACTAAATCTTCCAACTTAAGACTTTTTTTAAGGATCATCACTATTTGGCAAAAACCTTAAATTGAAAGTATTTGAAAAACTCTTAAAATATTTTCTTTCCTATAAAGAAATATAAAAATAAAACTCCTACATGTTTTTTCCCTGTCCTGGCTTTAATTTGCTTTTCATGTAGGGCCGTAACAAAACCTAAGACAGTGTATATGATGCCCAGATATGAGCATGCTATTTTTTGACAATTGTCTAATACTTAAGAACAGGTTTTGCCTTCAATTAACAAAATATTACACTTTGTGAATGATGTTACTCATCATCGTTATCATTCTCCATAGTATCTTCCACTTTGATGTTTCTTTCTCTCTATATCTTAATTCAGTCTAGGTTACGGATGCAACAGACCCATAGGCACACCATGACTCACTTTGGAAAGGCAAAATACCATAACCATATTTCAAAGCATATAAACACCTTATTTCTTAGACTTACTTAAAAAAACATTGTCAAGTACAGTTTCCACCCATTTAGGATGTCCTAATGTGAAATGCAGAAACTAGAGTTGGAAGAAGCAGAGGCTGCCACATATCTCAGCTCCTCCAACTTGACTCACAGCTGAAGTAAGATGAAGTGAACATCTTAGTAAGTTCTGAGTGGCAGTTTGATGTCTGGGGATTGTTTATCAAAAATGATGTGACAATTGCCCTCCTTGGGCATTGGCAGTAATGATAGTGGTTGGGGGGCAGAGAATGAAGAACTTATTATATGTAGTTTAGCGTTAGTCATTTTCTTTCCTCCCAGTTGGTAATGGCAGTTCCTTCACTTTCAGCTGATGTTGTGATTTATAAGATCACAGATGAAGGCCTCTCGGATTACAAGGATCATTGCCTAAGTTTGGCTGTAATCAAGAAATCGGCTCCATCTGAAAGTCAAGGTGCACGACTTGACAATTTTACTATTAAAAGTAAAAACTAGAAACTCAAGAGGAAGCATCATTGCATTAAATTTATTTCTCCTCCCTTGGGACAATTCTTTAAACACTTGAAAATAGTATCATTTCCCCCAAACTGTATAAGATTATTGTTATACTGAAGCACCCTGTAAGATCACCCCGTATTTTTGTGTGGCCAGTAGAGGAGGAAGTGATAAAACCCACTGGTACTGCTCGTATTCAACTAGGTTGGAAATTATCTATTGTTATCCACCTAAAAGAAAAATAATAGTCCCTTTTGAGGACATGCTGTACTCATATGACCCCTTATGCCACAGTAAGAATAAGACATTCACTGAACAAACACTAAGAGACAACACATTACTCCATGCTTTATAGTACTAGCTCATTTAACCTTCACCACAATTCTACAATGTACAAAGCGTTATTCTCTTTTTACTGATGAAGAAACTGAAGACTTAAGAATCTTAATTATTTGCCCAAGGTCACTCAGTCATAGACTAGAACTTGATCCCATGCTTAGTTGACTCTAAAGCCATGGCCTTAACCATCACAACAGAGAAGTGTCAAGGACAGCTTCATGGCTAACACCACATAAAATCATTTTATATATATTTATTGAAACTCCACAAATAAAGAAAAATTTTATATATATATATATATATACACACACACACACACACATACATACAGTCATCTCTTGGTACCTGCAGGGGATTGATTCCAGGACCCCATCAAATACCAAAATCCACGGTGCTTAAGTCCCTTACACAAAATGGCATATATTTTCATATAACCTATGCACATCCTCCTCTGTACTTTAAATCATCTCTAGATTACTTATAATACCTAATACAATGTAAATGCTGTGTAAGTAGTTGTTATACTGTATTGTTTAGGGACTAAAGACAAGATAAAAACAGATGAAACCATCATAGGTCTTTCAATCCATGGTTGGTTGAATCCGCAGATGAGGAACCTGTGGATAAGAAGGGCCGTATGTGTGTATGTATACACACATACACATACATAAGTATAATCTCAATTTGCAGGATATATTTTAATTATATTCAATGAGAGACGAAGTTAAAAACACAGGAGCCAAGAGAAGTCATCTGGAATTAACAAAAGGAACACGGATTCTCCAAAAGAATGATGACTAGTTTTATTCTTTGGGGTCTATTTCAAAGGCTAACTTGAAAATATTTCATCTTTGCCTTTTAAAGTTAAATGAGAACATGACTATCTAAATCTGCACTGTCCAAGATGGTAACCACTAGCCAAATGTCGCTATTTAAATTTAAATTAAAATTGGATAAAATTTTAAAAAATCAGTTCCTCAGTCACACGAGGGCTGTGTAAACGGAACTAAGGACTAACTATGTAATGCTTTTATCGAGGATATTTTACTCACTCTCTCCCCCTTGTACAGCTCTGTGCTGTTTCCCCCTCTCACGACCATGCACTTTGGAAGAAGATAAACTGCTTGTTGTTTTCACGTTATCTTTAACAGGATCCAGTAGACAAGTTGTCTGTTTAAATAAAAATGAAGGTTGGCAAAACAGAAACTGACACTAAGACTTAAGGGTGAGGAGGGGGGTTCAGTTTTCTTTCAACATCAGGCAGTGCGTATTTTAGGAGACGTATTTTAAGACACAACATTTCAGTGGTGACTTGAGTGCTTCCAGATTATATTGCAAGAGGAGGAGTTTTAAAACAGACAGCTTTTTGAAAATCATAACATCTGAATTGAAAGGTACAGTGTGAGGTGAGAAAGAGACGAGGAAATGAACAAAGCAATGAGCATTTACATCTATAAAATCTCTTTTTTAAAGTGAGGAAAATAGGATGCCTTCTTTCCTTACCATACTCAACCCCAATTTTCTTCATTATATATGTTAAGAATTTTAGATAATTATTTTACACCCATTATGAAAACAAGAGGATGGGATTGATATACTTAACAATTTCCATAAGTGACTTACACAAGAGTTTGCATTTTTAAAATGGGAGGTTGAGTGAGATAGTAATTTAGATTGTGAACCCATTAAGCAGAAGTGGGCTCACATTATGCTTTGCCTCATTTTTAGCCCTTGAAAATGGTTTCAGTGATAAAGACTAGTATCAGTGGCATTATTTTTAATGGCATTAATGATTTTCATAATCACAATAGCCTTCACCAACTCTAATAAGGCTGTTGGATATTATAAGTGGTTTGCTCAAGTCTATTTCACACCTACTTAATAAGGCTTTACCCAAGGTAGATTGACTTAAATTCTTTTAAAACATTGTATTGTACATAAAAGAATGCATTTGTAAAAGAAATTTCAACAAAGAAATTTGTCACTATTTCAAAAAAAGAAAATTGGTTTTTTGGAGGCACTGGTTAGAAAGAGTGAGAATCTTTTCTTTTTCTTTCACATCTGCAGGTTAGGAATATTTATGGTAAAACCATAGCATTCTGGAAGAGAATTCTCTGCTATTATAGTTGTTATTTTGAAAAAATTTATATAGCATATATATATATAAGCATTGCTCCACTTCTTTGAGGCTATTACTGTATTCTTTCTTCCTTCCTAAGCACACAAATCATGAATTTCCACCAGTGTGGAATAATGCCAAATGCTTGATCTTATTTAATTGATTATATTACATAAAAATTCTATTATAATTATAAAGAGAATCAGCCAAACAGCATTCAATATTTAATCCTTAATGTAATTAATTTTGTTTATGATCCATCAGCCTATTAATCTTTATTCGTCAACATTCTAACCTAGTTAATCTCTGCATTATATTTTCATATACCTCATATATTATTGAGGATCTTTTAAAAAAATCAACAGCACGTGCATACATTCTAAAACATTTTTATAGTCACATCTTGAGGAAAAACTTTTGATAATTTGATAAAGTAATGATTGATCCATATGTCTCAATCTCTCTCCCTCTCGCTTTTTACATCAAAAAAATTTCTTTTTGGTCAGATGATCAGGAATACATTGGAAATATACAACATGGCCCTAGTCCTGTTTTACTTCCTTAGCTTGATCATGAATATCTAACTCGTTGAGTGACCGCCAAAACATTGCCCGAGGGTAGGCACCAGTTGAGGTTGGAGCTTAAAAGTGTGCTGTGCCTTGCCCTTTCTAAGTACTGCCCATTCTTTTAGTACCTGCAGTTCCTTGGAATGGTGCGGCACCTGTAAAAGGTTAATGAGCATAGAGACTTTCAGGCATAATGCAAATTACAGACAGACACTACACAGACATTTCATTGTTGATAAACAAGCAACAAGCATGCTGCAGGCACACTACAGGTGGCAGATATTACTGCAGCTCTACCAGGGGAATATTTTCCCGAGGATGTATACATATTTTTTCAACTTGGTGAGATACCATTTTCAATCACTATTTTAAAAAGAGGGAGAAAATTGTTTTTCAACAGTTTTCAGGTATACTTCTCTCAGCTGGAGGTGCAACCAGATACGTATGTATATCATCCTTTTTGTGACAGGTCCTTAGAAATCTCCCCAACTTTACTGAATAAATCAATTAAGTAAATAAATAAATCAACCCAGTTCATTCAGTCTTTTTTAAAAAGCCTGATTCACTTCCATCCAAAAAGTAATGAATTCACAATTCAGGCACGTTGTCTACACTATATTAGATAAACATCTTTGCTACTAAAAATAGATCATGGTCTAAATCATCTGCAATAAATATTTTAAATAAATTCAAACTCTTTGAGCTATTAAAAAGGAAAGCGAGGACTTTTTGAGGAACTCAAATTTTTAAAAAATCAAACAGTCAGGTTTTCTAAAACTCCTAAATTATTTGTCTTCAAAATTGCATTCATTGGTGTATGAGAATCCTCAAGCATCAAGGTACATGCATTAATACTACCATCATTGCAGAGGGCCTGCAGAGAAAGAGTCCTTCCATTCCCAGTTTCGTTTGTTAAACAATGTCTTGCTATTTTTGTAGCACTCAACACTAACACAGAAGTAATCAAATTAGCATTAGCGATTCATGTTGCAAACTTTAATTTGTATTGCTACAACATCAAAGTAAAAATATATGCATATCAAAAGTAAAAGAGATGGGATGTAAATTTATTTAGTGTCTTAAACGAAACTAAGCAGGCCTTGATGGTAAATTAAATGATAAATAGTTCACAAATATCAAAATTGAATATATTTATATTTCCTTTCAAAATAATCCCAAGGCCTGTGTACTAGATGCTAATGAAATATGAATATTAGAAAAGAATGGAATATGACAGTGCATATGGAAAATGTTGGGTTTCTCATATTCTGAGCATTTTGTTTAAATTTATTTCAGACTAGAGTGTTTACAACTGTTTATAATTCAGAGTATGTAGTTGACAAATCTATCAATCAATCATCTATCTAAAATATTACAATATTCTGAGTCTAATTATTCTCAGTATTTCACCATTAGGGAAATGTAGTGGCTTTGATACACTTGTGGGCATAAACATGCCAAAATAATGTGATTTCCAAAAAACACATCCTTCATTTTTTATCATATGCTATTATCATAAAGGTTCCATCTGCTTATGACAATGGCTAATGTTTTAATATTCCTGTCTCATGTGCCTTTCCATTCCTTTCCCATTCATATGGCCAAATAGGGAGAATCATATGATTTTTATGAGTAGGTATTTTTATGCAACCCATGTCTACGTGCTTTCCAGAGGATAGTATGTTTTCACAGTTGCCAATACAGCCTTTAAAATAATTTGCATTCCAGCTAGCTCAGTCTCATCTTGACAGTGACCTAGTGAATGACTATCATTTGCAATATAATGCCCTCCCTAGAAATTAAATATCTCCTAATGTACTCAAGGGGCATTACCTTCCTTCCTCCCTGGCACATACTCCTAAATTGCCCTAATAGGAGGAGTATTTCCTAGGTCATTGGTATATAACCATGTACTGATACTTTATTTTGTAGTTTCATAGTCCAACTAATATTTAAACTAAAACATGTTCCTATGGTACCACCATGTTTCAAGATAGTTCTAAAAAATAATAGATTTAAATGTATTCAAATGTATTTTATCTTTTAATCTTATATGTGTACCTGGAAAAGAAAGAAAATACTATTTTATGAGTCATTCTCATGATTTAAAACTATGTAACGTAATTTGAGAAAACTAATGACAACATTTCTCAGAGATGCTATAAATAGTATCCACTATATTTTATAGCTACTAAATGGGGTTCATGGAGCTAATTTGACATCTCTACTTGAAAACTTTTGAGGCATTAGGCAGGTGCCCTCACAGAAAAGACATACCAGAAATAGGTAAACAAGAAAAAGAAAGAATTTTCATGTGGAAACTTGGGGCAAAATAGGTATAGTTTATTACCAACTTCTAACTTTCAATGATCTGTAAGTTAATTACATGATATTCAGATAAGGTAAGCAGGCAAAATGATGAGAATTGCATTTATTTATTAAGGAAAAAATTCCTATCCTTGGGTTAAGTTTTGTTTTTGTTGCTGTTTGTTTATTTACTTATCCATTTATTTTGCTTTTCCCTGTGAATTGGAAAAGAGGAAGATTTTAGATAGAAGAATAATGTTGATTAGCTTTCTCCATGATAAAATTATAAAGGAATGGACTGAGGAAAGGGTCAGTCTCTCTAATCTATAACCCATGAAAATTATAATTCCCATGCAGGTGTGAAATACCACAACATATTGTAGAATTTTATGCCCAAGGACAAAGATATTTTCAAATGCATTCTGACTACATTAGAATAATTTTAAATTTTAGGTAAGAAAAATTGAATTGTACAAAGATCACCTTTGTCATTGTTCAACCATTTCTTCATAATGATATTATAGAGTCATTATTTTTTTTAGCAGGGAGTAAGTGACCTAGGGATTGTCTATACATTTCTCATAGGTTTTGCTTTGTAGATTTGCTACAATATTTATATAACAGCGAATCATTTGATGATGTAAAGTGGAGATAAATTTTCGTTGGTTTGTTTTAAGAAGCCCCTTATACTATAAACCATATTCATGGGGAATAACAATAATTCTATTCTCAGGAATACAGGGACTTAATTTTTTAAGAAGACTAAAAATGCCCTTTTAGGAAGGCAGGACACAGATCTGAATATTAATGTAATCAGTAGCTGTCATTTAGAAGACAAGGAGAAATCAATTGTAGACAAAAAGAAACCGAAACTTAGATGTCTACAACTCAATAGAAATTATTAACAGTAGAAGGAACATTTCAGTTTTTTAAGAAGAACTCAATATGTAGAATAAATTTTCCTCGTTTTTAAGAAAGTTTAAAAATACTCATCTCAAGTCTCTTAACTATTCTAGGCAGAAATTATAATGCTTTTCAAGGTGATTCTCACATAGGACAAGGCTTTGGATAAGAAGGCCACAATAATTAGTATATTTTTGGATTGTGATTTGTTGCATAGAAAACTATCGTAGTCTCCTACAGAATTGGGAAATATTGTTGTTGCTGTTGTTCTTTTAAAAATAAATAGAGGAGAAGAAATAAAATTAGATGAAAGGGTAGTGAAATATTTAAGATTATGTAGTTCAAATCTTCCTTTTACAGATGAGAACACTGGAGCACAAAAGGACAATAGTTTGCTCAAGGTCACACATCCTGCAGCAAAACCAGGATTAAATCACAGATTTAAAAAATTCCAAAATCGGGAATTCTTTCAATATGAGGATAAGTTGAAAGAAAACCAACTAAGAATTGACAAAGACCTACTCTAGGATAGGCATCATAATACACACTTCATACACACTTTTTTTCATCTCTCCCTAACATAGTTAAGGAGGTTAAGAATTTTATTAATTTTTCAAATGGGAATACTGAATGTTAGCGAGATTAGGTAAATTGTCCTAGGTCAGGAAGCTAGTAAATTGGTTGCTAGTCACCACCAAAACCCAAAGCATTCTCTTTCCTGTTCTTTCCATTTTACCACACGTTAAAATATCTGAAATTCAAGGCCTGTTTTATAACTAACCTAACATGGAATAATATTTGTGGAAATAGTAAAGGTAATGATCTATACCGCTTCCTGAAGAGGAATCCAAATATAAATTCAATAAATAATTAGCTGAAGTTGGGGCTCAAAATAAAGACAAATGGAGCTTTTCAATAAGGGGACATATAAAATAATGTGGGAACACGTCTTTCCTTTCCTTTAACGGTGCTGGTCTTCCAGGCTTATTCCCCGGATGACGAATGTAGCTCAAGTTTGAGGGGAATTTCTCTTCACATATGTTTACATTCATCACGGCTGGCTTTCTTTCTCTTTCTAAGATAAGCGTTTTATTTGGATTAAACATGCCTTTGTAGCATTCCACTTAGATTAAAACCTTATTGTCCACAGAGATCTCTTTGTAGTTAACCTGGAAATTTCATTGCTATAGCAAGTAGTAAACTGGTTGCCTCTCTAGGTGACTCATAAGGACCCACAAATAACTTTTGGAATTACGTACGTATTGGCAGGCACTTTTCTCTTGGATACGATTCTAACTGTTAAGTTTTGTCCTCACCGTATTCTTTCTTTGGGGCATCTTATATTAATGATCACAGAATCAGGACCTTTTAGAGCTAGTTGAAAAGACCTATCATGTTAGTGAGTCCAAAATGAGTCCAACATATGTTCTTCTTATGTATGAAGAAATTGAAGACCTAAGAAGTAAAATTGGATGAAAAAAATGTTACTAAGGAATGGAAGATTCAAGACCAAATCTAGAATTCCTAATACAGTACTCTTTCCATATGTCCTCACAATAGCCGTGGTAGACAAACACTACACTGGCAAAGAGTCCCAGATGTTTAAAGATGAGAAATGAAGGCTGGCCTTTATCCAAGAATGCCATTTTGAAGCCTTTTCTGTTTCCATGTAGTCTCTAGTTATGACACAATACTTTCTATTAATAATAACCCTTGCATATTGATCTCTCCCCTCAGCTAACTTTTACCTCTTCACAGCACAGATTTTGTATTTTACATATTTTTATTAATTAACATATTTGAACTTAGTGCACATTTTACTGATTCTCTTAATCCTTCAGCTTTGTAAACAATGAACACAATTGTTTTTTTCAAGTCCATAAATCTCAGTACTATAGATACTAGTGGAAGATCACTACTTACTACTATAAGAAACTTTTGCATAGGTGGTCACATGAATTTACTACAGAGCAATGTGGAATGCTTTTTGTAAAATCCACACAAAGACTTTCCTCGACTCACTGGTGTGGGGCACTATGACAGCACTGAGTATCAACAGACAAACAGAAATATACTGTTACAATGCTATTATTAGTATTTATAACAGCTCTAGTGCTCTTGATAAATGAAGCCACATTAATTAGTTTCAGGATCTTATTCTCACTTTGGCATATCCACTAGCACTTATGAACATGCAATTAAAATATTTCAAAATGTCACTTATGTTGCCATTCTGCAAGAAATGCATACTGATTCTGGCCACTTGATTTGTACTAGGCCACATACATTTAGAAACAAAAATATGTTAACATTTTAGGGGTTAAGAAATCTCTCCTACACTGCTTGCAATAAAATCTGATGAAAAACAAGACCATCAATGACCATTGAAATGTACAACTACACTATTTTTCTGAATGTGAAATATTTCCGGTTATATAACTTAAAGGTTCAACCCTGGTCAGTTTGCTTTCCTTTTTTTGGAAAATGTAAATTCAGTGAAGATTTTGGAGGACAATCAGTGAAACCAGACAGCTTTTTTGACATTCCATAAGTTAAATTAGCTCTTTATTAAACAAATAGCACAGTTGAGTTGAAAGTTAGATGATAACACCTGCATTGACTTTAAAACAAATGACCTTCTCCTCTTAAATTTCTGGAAATTGATTTTCATCTATGTCCACTGAATACGAGAAATCCTTTGGCTCATACTAAGTATAGTTTAAAATAAAATTGTTACTTTTTTCCTTGTCCATTGTAAAGAAAACTAATTATAGATTAGATAGATGAAGATACAGATAAAAAATACATATATACATATATATATAAATATGCGTGTGTATATAATAACTTGGACAATATTTTTTACAAATTATTTGGCCAATGTAACTCTAACATCTTGGGTAGAAGTAGTCAGAAACCAAAGTAATGCAACTAAAGGGACCTCTACAGCTATTGGATCCCTTGATCCTAGCAAGAGGCAAGAGATGTCAGGACAAGCATAAAGGCATGTTGTCAACTGCTTCCATATAAATGATAAATTGAATTATGTGGGAATAATAGGTCATATATCTGGCAGATCCCAACTGCAGTTAATGTTTAATGCTTAAATCACTGAAATATTTTTCTTCAAATCTTTAACCCCCCTCTAAAATCAATAATACAGAAAATTTCTAAATTCTTCCTCAACTCCATAGGAATGTTCTAGGTGCTATCAGAACTAGACTCAAGTGTTCCTTTTATCTTGGAAATGAGAAGGACAGTAGAAGAGATGACACAAGAAAGAATGGATGGAGAAGTTATTGTTAAATGTAAGTGAGGTCAGTAAAGTGGCTGAAAAAAACCAGAAATTCCTGACATCCTCAATGGCATTTACCCATAATATAGCAGGCCATACATATGCAAAGTGTTAAGGGCTGTTTTGTTGATTAATCTGAAAAGAAGGAAATTCGAAAAGAGATTCCCAAATTAAGAGTCTGCGTAAAGGCCATCACTTTGTTCTGAAGATCAAATCAAACCTTGGTGTCAGGCTTGAGTGGCACCATGATTCTGTCTCATCTGGGTGCGAAAGTAGGGGAGGCTCACTTGAAAGAAAAGATCAGAACATAAGCAGACCTGCCGGGAAAAGTGGGATGAAGGATAGAAGTGAACAGAAATGGGGCAGGAAGTTGTAGGTAAGAGTTTGCTGGGAAGACATGTGAAGACTCCTAAGGAGAGATTTACATGAAAGGGAGAAAAGAACTACAGAATGAAACATTCTATGTTCCCTCTTTTTTTCCTCCACAATCCCTTTGGCTCCCCCTGCAATTCTCTTGTAAGAGAGTCCATGGACCAGCAATAGAAATAAAACAGAGCCTGGCCCGCAAAGGTGAATGGTACTCTAAAGTGTAAAAGATATGAATTCTGACTATCTCTACTGGGCAAAAAAATGAATGAGAATAACATTAAAAAAAAGAAAACCTCAGTGACATAGAGCACAAAGCATTTTCATATCAGATCAACACTGGCATCAGAAGACTTCACATAAAGGAGCAAGGTTAAGAAGAAGGGTGGAAACTGAATCCTTTATTATTCTTGGATGCTGTATTGTACTACATAAACTGATATATTCTATTAATTTAAAAGAGGATCTTTGAGGAGCTTGTACTTTATTCAGTAATAGAATATGGGCTTTTTATTGTCTAAAATTGATTTGATTTCTAATAAAATATTTGCTTCAACCTTGGGCAGCAAGGCAGCAGATAGCTCAATGTGAGACAGTAATATTATCAAAAATTGTGATTTTTTTCATGCAGCTCAAAGCCTTCTGTGTTATCCATCAAATTCATTTCCCTTGTAACTAAATCTGTCACAAATCTAGGCATCCAAAAATGAAATATGTTTCCTAACAATAATCTACTGTCAATAAACTTAATAAAGACTTCAAATGATACAACACTTTCTGGTGGTTTTAAAATGCTTCACAAATAAATTATTGATCTTGCTAGTTGATGGTGGTATTAATAATGATCTACAAATAGGAAAATGTAGTATGGGGGGAGGGTTAATTTTTCCCAACCATTGGAACTCTACTTTTCTTTTAATCTTTCATGATTATAAATAAATAAATTAATAAATAAACAGAATAATAGGTAAATTCTGATAGAAATTTATATTTAGTTTACACAAAATTAGCCAAAATTGGTTCCATTTTTAAGAATTTAAGAATTATTTAAAAATTTGAGACTTTTAGGAATAAAAAAATAAGAAGTTTTAATTATAATTATTAGAAGTTGTTTTTTCCCCCTCACTCAACAATGAATAAATCATCTGTATCTGGGTGAGTATGATACCCCATTCATTTCTTCTTTACAAACATTGTGTTTTCTTCTCTTCAGAGTCCATGGAGAAAACCCAATATGAATACTGAAGTTAAGAATAATTCTTAATGCTCATGTTTGGCTTCATTTTATGTCTGTCACTATTTGTTGCCTGGACTAAATTCTGTTAAACAATGAAGGAAATCCCATGCTTGTTCCTAGTAGCTGAATACCCTCTTCTCAGGGAAAAAAGAAAAAATCTGAATTAGTTGTAACATCTCAGTTTTCATAATGATCTTGTAAGTTGCAGTTTATTATGACTTTGAATTATTAGTCTGATACTTAGGAAAATGTGTGTTTTGTTACCAGGAAGCTCTAGTGTAGTCACGTTGAATACTTTTATGCCTAATGTTATTTTATATGAGACTCAGAAGATGTTAAGTGAACAGTGACACTCTATATCATCTTAAAGCAAGAAGCATCTTTAGCCTCTTTTTAAGGGAACAAAGAAATCAGAAGGTTCCTTATTCCCCAAAACTACTAACACTATTTGTCTAATAGTCCAACAAAGGGAAAGGAACTAGAGGTACAGTTGTTGAAACTGTTAATATCACTGTGGCAATGATTCTCTTTTATAGTGATGTCCTAACAAATTCTCACGGTGGGGGCTGTGATGCCATCTCAGTGTACAGGAAAATAAACACCATGAAACTGAAGGTTGTGAATAAAAACTTGCTAGAACATAAGAGACGAAGCAGTCTGTGTGGAATGTGCATTCACTGCTGAAAAATCTGGTCCAACAAGTACTGAAAAACATAATTCATTTTATACATGCTTGTGAACAGATACTGGAAGAACTACAAAAGTAATGACGTAGTCCTTGACTTCAAGGGCTTTTCGATCTAATTGGACATCAAAACATATCTAAGTGAAAAATAAGCAACAGGATTAGGCAATGAGAGGAAAATAAAGCCTGGAATTCCAGATCATGTGATATTGCCTGCCATACTGTGCATGCCAGGAGAGGGATTTCTGAGAGCAACAGAAGTTTCTGGTGTGATTTGGCAGGGAATACATTTTCTATTATCAGATTATGTTGCAAAAGTCAAACCACTTTTAATCTATGGTTGAGATAGTCAACCAGTATTGATGTTTGCAACATTGGTCATCTCATTATCTATTCTCATCTTTAACCTTTTCTGATTTGGCAAAAGGATTAAACAAATTATCAGTCAAAAGTTCAACTTCAATTTCAGGTAGTGCCAAAATAGTTTTTAAGGGATCATTCATTCAGTCTATTTGATGACTCACTAATCTTTCTTCACCCATGAAAATTGTTTATTAATTCGAAGAGTCTCAAATATTAGACATGATTTGTTTTGTGGTTTTATATAATAATAAAATTATTTTTATTAATATTCAGAGATAATAATTAATTTCTCCTGCCATTTTCAAGACTGACGTTTTATTACCATCCCTTTATAATTTCAGTGAAAACTTTTTTATTTACCAGACAGTGAAAAATATCTTGAATTTTCAACAATCATTCAAATGTAGTATATTAATTAGCTATTGATCTATTTTATTACTGATATTGCTAAAACAAAAGAAGTATATGGACATTTATCAAATGCCAAATGATAGGTGCTTTTAATCCTCCTTGAAAATATTATTATTCCATTTTTTTTGCAAATGATAAAATCAAAGCTCAGAAGGCTTAAATAATTTGCCTCAGATCACATAGGTACATATGAACCAAATCATACTTTCCCACTAAATCACAGCACTTCTCAATACAAAAGTATTATCATAAAATACATATTTACATTCTTCTGACTGCAGGGTTATATGGACTGTCGAACTCAATGCTAAGATTCTACTGTTTGACAGTTGAAATAATTCTTACCATGGAATGTCAGCTTGGGAAAAGTATTTGGAAAATACTAGAGACAAATAATGATTCTATTTGACAGATGAGGAAATTAAGGCTCAGAAAGGGAAAGACCGTTGCCCAAGGTCATACAACTTTCCGGAGGTTGAGTCAGGATTGAAAACCAGTTTTCCTGGTTATTAATAGGTTCTGGTTAATTTCAAAGACATTTTCCTACGAACTGAGATTTTTTAAAAGACTGTCCCTACTATAAATTGGGCCATATATGTAATATGTAGTTAACTGCAACATTATAATGACCTTTCGAATGATGAAATATGGCCAAGAAGCAAAGAAAATTCAGAGTATGCAAGAAAGATAACCAGCCAGAAAGTTTTAGATTTACACGAAGAGAGGGCCAAGCATCTCTACATCAGTATATATGCAATGGTTTCCACCATATTATTTAAGTACAAAATGATACTCACTTCAAAATGGCCAACATGGGTCTTTGAGAGGGAAAGGACAATTATTCAGAGTTCTTAACACAATAAAAACACTTCATCAGATGACCTGCCAGAGATACTGAGGGGGCAGGGGAGAAGGAGAAGCCCAGGATTCAGGCTGCATGATAAGCAGCTATGGGCCTACGTGAAATCGCCATGTCTCTCACTGTAAGCAGAAAAGACAGAATGAGTAATGGGAATCTCGAAGTGAAATTCAGACAGACAATTTGTGAGAACAACATAGTGCTTAAAGATTTGCACGTGGTGGCATTTCTTTATCTACCACCATATTCCAAACTCGGCTGAAATGCAAGTCATAATGAGACA
The DNA here is from genome assembly GCF_057802395.1 of Ceratotherium simum simum. Lineage (NCBI taxonomy): Eukaryota > Metazoa > Chordata > Mammalia > Perissodactyla > Rhinocerotidae > Ceratotherium > Ceratotherium simum. The sequence continues at coordinate 25,445,812 of NC_141907.1, read as the reverse complement.
AATTATCTGGGGAATGATGTAAAGGCACAGAAGAAAACTAGGAGAAAGGCTGCGAAGATTTAGGATAAAAACAAAGGTAGCACAGAGAAAAGAACGTAGTGCTACCTGCCTAGATGCGAGTTCTAACTCCTGCAAATATGAAAACTGACTTAAATATTAGTAAGTTTTTTTTTCATATCTGTTGTATACAAAAGGCTTTTAAAGGAAACAGGAATAAATGCCTGCTTATTTATCAATATTGTGTGTTTAATGTGGATTGGGGTTTTTAAAAAGAAAATTTATCCAGATAAGCAAAATAAACATACATTTTCATTGGGACTATGTACAAAAAAGCACAGCATGGATTTGAATAACTTGCTATTACTTATGAAACTAAATTTGGTAAAGTTTAGTTTAGTAATTACACATTTTTCAGATGTTATTGATTATTTTTAATGAAGTAAAACGATTCTCATTTATTGACCTTAAAAATCAAGAGATATAATTGTTTACTCTTATTTAACAGTGACTTTTGTTCTAATTCCTGACAAGAATGAGGTCAGAAATAGGCAATGAGACCTTGTCAATGTAACCAAACATTTTCCCATACAGTTGTATTTACTGGCTTTTCTTTAAGCACTGTATATTGAAAGTAGATAAATAACCTCCTAGAGGGACTACAAATCAGTCTGTGATTTGAGAGATTCATTTCTGGAAACTTCAGATATTAAAGCCCACTCATATTGTGATTTGCATCTGTTGACCAGAGAAATTCTAATTGTGAAGTGATGGGCATTTATGAATAACCACATTATGAGGGTTGTAAATTCTTTCAAAGTAAGACAAATGCTCACCTGAGGAAGTAGGGATTTCCAGTGCTGAAAGAGATGGAAAGACATAATGGAAATGCTACAGGGGGTCTGAGACCCAAGGACTGCCTGGGGAGCACCGAAGTTCCTATCTATCTGGTTTAAATAAATTCAAAGCCATGTGGGAGTGGGAGGGGACCAGCTTTAACATTCACAGACAATAGGCATTGATGAATTTTACAATAATTGCACTTTCAGGTCAAACAGTGCTTTTCACTATTTTAACATGCGAAGTGAATCATAAACTGCTATCAGAGTATGGAAAGTGTTCAGGAGCTAAAAATGAATGAGAGAATGAATGAATAAATAAGTAAATTATTGTAACAACTAAAATTGGGAAAGCTAACATCACCTTGCTGTGTAACATAGGAGTACCTTAAAAAGATAAGACAAATGGGCACCGGTAATATTATCTCTGGGGAATGTCTACTGTTGATCATTTGAACATGTAAGTAGTCTTCCTAGGATATAGAAAAACACTGAGAACATCAGGGTTTTTTGTATGAGTATAAGTATTCTTGTATAATAATGACTTTACCTGTGTGAAGGAAGGGCTTGTATTATATTAATAATGATGGAGAAAAAGGATTTTGATAATTTTGGAGATACAATATTACTCATTTTTAGAACACTCCAGAGTGATATATGTCCTCTCTGGGAATCTTTTTCATGGCTGTTTTCTGAGCCAACCTATGAGTGGTTTGAGACGATCAGTGTTCAATGAAACTTAAACCTTCCCCAGCTCCTGGTAGGAGACTACACATACACACAGACACACACACACATACAAAATGAAAGGGAAACACAGAATGGATTTGTAAAGTTCTGCTTTGTCTCTGCTTCCCTGAGAGTTGTCTGCTCCTTGAAATCTCTCTGCTGGCAGTTAGGCTGGCTGACAACTCCCAAGTCAGAGAGTCACAGGCCAGAGAAGTGCAGGGCAGCTGCCTCCTTGCCCTGATGATTCTTTCCAGAGAGATATAACCAATTGCCTAACTTAGGCTATGAAGAGTGGGAAAGATTATAAGAGGAATACAAGCCAACTAAATAAAGGGCCTCTTTCTTTTGTAGTTGCTACTAATTCCTTTTCAGCTTACCTTCCCTCCCACACCTAAGTCTAGCTCCTTCAAAATAGCCTTCATAAAATATCATTAAAACAGAGTGATACTCCAGCATTTTTTGAATGGTTGCCTACATGAAATATGGCCAGACTATAGAGACTACTGAGTGGGGATATCCTCTCCAAAGGGGGTTATAAAGTACTACCTTACATGCTTAGCTTGTCTTGGCACACCTGGATATTTTGGTTAATTAGCAGAAATTAGCTTGAGGGAAAGAGTAATCTTTTTTACTTAGCCAACACACAACTGGTAGTTTCTAGTTAGTCAAGTTCCATGACAGCTTCTACTGTGTCTCATCGTTATCAAGAAGAATGGGAGGCTTCCACGGTGAAAGAGTCTATTAGCCAATTTAATTCACCAAGTACTTGACTTTTGGTTATGACATGAAGCATGCTTGAATAAAAAAAAAAAACAACTTTCATCTTTATAAGGAAAGTATTAAGTCTTTGTAGAGAATTTCTGTTTTGTTTTCCTTCCCAGGTCACCCAAAGCATTATATCTAGTAATCAGAGAGAAACTCACATTGAAAGAAAGAGAGAGAGAAAAGAAAACTACAATGATCAGATTTCATCTACTGACACCTAAACTTAGAACTTAGCATGAGAAATAGAAAAGCATCTTGGAGTGTTTTCTCTTCAGTGCAATTCTTGCACAAACTTGGGCAAGGTGACAGAGGTTATCTGCCACAAGTCTACACCTCCCACCGCCTCAAACTCTCCTTCTTGCCATTGCTGTTTTGCTAGTGATTGAACAAGGCTTGCTTCTTCTAAAAAATGGAAAGTAAATTCACATAAATGCAAGAAGCACCATTTTCTAGCAAATTCCAGGTTTTTTTTTTGAAGGAAAATAACAATCCATTTGAGTAATTTTTTCAAGGCAAAATTGAGAGCTATTACAATAAAAACTAATAAAATTTCCACCTTCAAGTATAAATTGGATACAATGGAAGCCGAACTAAGCTAAAATTCCAAGAAGGTAGTGTTCTATCAAGGACTACAGGCAATCCGGCATTACACTCAAAGTTAAACCTCTTGATTTAATTCTAACACATCTATCCAAATGCATCTTCCCAAATAATACTCCTCCAAACTAATCTTCCTTCTTGTCCCCAAACATGCCACAGCTTTTCCCAATCTCTGCTTGTGCTGCGTCCTCACTCTTTTTTTGAGTACCTTTCATTCAACCCTTCACCTATCCAAAATCTATTCAGTTTGGAGGTCCAGGCAGCTCCTGGCACTTCCCATAATCTCTCTCTACTCTCACCATCTTGTTTCAGTTTGATTTTGTCTACACTATACTCTTGGCCACTTAATAGCCAATGTATTGTGAGTTTAATCTGTGCCCAACATTATACTCCCACATATTTTTGGGAATTTGTTTCTGGATGTCTTATTTCCTCAGTCACATTATCTTTTGAGAGGCCAGCAAAGATATCTATCATTTCTTCACATCTCTTAGTAACACTGAGTATTTATTTCTCATCTAGCAAGTGTTCAGGAAATAATTATAAGAATGAAACTGTCTTTACTAGAAGAAAACAAACGTAATGGCAAAAAGACGGTGAGGGATATATTTTAGAATTTGTTCATTTGAGGAATGTGAGTTTATGTTGTCAAGTGAGCCCATATCTATGGGGTGAGGTGGGGTGGGGCACAGCTGAGATGAACTAGGCCTAATTGTGCCTAAGTAATAATATATCACATTAGGTGGTATGAAGCTTGGGGTGTGGGATGATGTGGGTGAGACCAGTGACTTTACAAGCAAAACAAGATCTGTGAGGTGTAACTGGGTTTTAGAGATAATTTGTTTGTGCTACAGAAGACAGTTATATTAAAAATAGGTTGGGCATTATAATGGTCTTGATTACCTCACTCTTTGTAAGAGTCGTATGCTCGTTGGAAGACCTGTTGAATGCACCTACATCAGAAACTGACTCTGAATTTTAGAGTTGCAAGGGACTTTGAAGGGTCACATTATTAAACTTCTTTATTTTCTAGATGCCAGTGGCCTCCCCATATTTACCTCTTATAATCTCCATCTTAACTTTGGAGCAAACTTAGAAGTGAAATAGTCTCTGCAAAAAAATTTTTTAAACACACACAAAATAAAAAGTGATATGACTAATCTATTATTAGTGATATGACAAACACAGGGGCTTCTTAGATTATCCATCAATGTTAAGCAAATTATAAATAAAGACATCTCAATATTTTTTCTGTTCAGATGATCTTTGTAGTTTATCATTTTAATCACATATGACTTTTTACGGAGAATTCATGGTTAGCATGGCTACTACAAGCCCAACATTGAAAGGAGACATTGACCTAAGATGTACCACTCATTGTGCATCTTGGTCAAAAATGTTTGAAAGCCACTGACAAGGAGGTTTGTTTAAATAGAGAGAGAGAGAAATTGATTCTGATTCAAAATTTGGGGAGCCTAGAGATCTACAGTTTATTTAATAGGGTGATTCTAATGCAGATGGCCTGAGGACTACATTTTAAGAAACACTGATCAAATTTACAGTAGTTACCAATAAAGCTGGAATTATTGAGCCACAATTACCTGGGACATTTTAGAGAAATGTCCTAAACTTGATTTACATAAACACACAGCAGGTGTTTGGGTTTATTTTCTTATTGCTTTGCTGCCAGAATTTGCAGAGTAATTGGAGCCTTGGTTTCAGTCTACTTCAAGATGTTATTTTGTTTTGTGTTTTTCCCTGAGATTAAGAAACCTGAACATATCTTCTGTTAGTCTTGTGGAAATTAATTAAACAGAAACCTCATTAAATTGGACTTGGGAGGCCAAAAGGGGGAGCACTCACACCCTATGTAGATAGCAAAGCCCAACAGGAAGAGAAGAAAGACTTCCTCTTCTTGATTGGCAAGAAGTTCAACCAATGAGAGACTGTCACAATTCAGTGGATAAAAAGCCACTACACCTAGACTCTTTGTTTACAATAGCCCTCCCAACTTCCTCTTCCCCTCTGTAAAAGATTTTCTTCTACTTTTCCTGCTGGGGACTTGCACACCATGGTTTCAGTCCCCAGATTGAAATTCTTTGACGATCCCAAATAAACCCATTTTTGCTGGAGAAATAACTGGCTGTCTATTGGTTTAAGGTCAATAGTCTTTTCTTAAGGTTCCCCTGACTATATGCATTTAGGTTTATACAAGCATGTTAAGAAACTCAGGGTGAGAAACAAACTTGCTTTAAGAGCTACTGTAGTGCATCTTTCAACTCAACACAGTTGTACCTTCTAAATCACTGCTAGCAGGGAATTCTTTTGAGTATTTCTAATGATATGGATTAGATAACTTTAAAAAGTAGATGATTCTATATTTAGATAAACTGATTTATCCTACTGAGGTGCATGTAACAGTCCTTCCTGAGACTTTCCCTACCAAACTACAGGATCATTGAGCTTAGAGCTAGCAGTGTCATTTGTGTTTGGACTCACTGTACACTTTACATCTGAAGAACCTGAAGCTTAGGCAGATGAGGCAACTTTCCCCACTTCACAGAACAGTATCTGAAAACCTGGACTCAATACGTTATACTAAAATGACACAATTTTATATATTACTCTGTAGCTATAGAAAATATACTAAATCCCTCTTCTACCTGACAAATCTAGTTAATAGCAATATATTCTGTAAAACAGTATTAATTGCCTGGGATACTTAGAAGTAGTGAAGAAAACAATGTTTTCCTTTTGGTCTTTCAAAAGAAATAATAGAAGGAAAAAAAAAAGTCTGATATTTAAAAGGTGTCATTCAACTCATATGAAGGATTATTTGTGCCAGGAAAAAAGCAAAAACTACCACTTTGTCACAGTTCTGTGCTGTGTAATTTACAATAAAATTCTTGGAGCATACTAGATCTATTTCAAAAATTCTTATTAATAAAACCCTATTTATATAGCACTTACACACAGCCAGGCACTGCATGCAGGAAATGTACATGACACAGCAGTATGCACAGCACAAGGGGTTCAGGCTTTGAGATCTGACCCCCTGGGGGAAAATATTTGATGGGTGAATGATGCAAGGTGAGTAACTCTAAGCCTCAGTTTCCTCATGTGTACAATGGGGGCAATACAATTGTTGTGATGATTAAATTAATTAACACACTTCAGACAGAAAAGTCTAGCACACATGAAGTGATCGATAATCTGTAGTTATCTTTGTAATTCATGCAGAAATGTAATTCATGCAGAGATTTTCCAAATCTCTTTGGAAAGAGATGCTCAGTAAGGTCATTTAAGTGTCTAGAGACACTCAGCTTCTAAGTATAGATGAGATTTGAACATGAGTCTGTTTGACTCTAATGTCCATAATTTTAATCCCTGTTTTTATTTAAATCCAGAGAATAAAAACTTTGAATTTTGCTCCACACACATTGAAGAGAGAAAAGATACCTTAAAATTACGTATTTCAAGGAGTTTTCAGCTACAGGTATTCTCTCTCTCTCTCTCTCTCTCTCTATTTCTCCTTCTCTCTTACTCTAACTCTCTCTTCTCCTGTCTTTCTTCCCAAGCAGTCTTGGCTCTTTGCGACTCAAATTCACATATGCTTTTCAAGATGAGGGTTAAGAGATGGCTTGCAAATTGGGACCACCTCCTCCATTACTCCTTTTTCATTCTGCCAGGCTTCTCTGAATAGGCACCAAACAAATACTCTACTTCGCTTGAGTTCGTCAACATATTTCCTAAATTGCTTTTCCACCGTGTCCTTCAGTTCCCGAAGGATTCAAAGAACAGGAATTGACATTCCTCTCGGGAACCTTTGAGAAAAAAGTGAAACAAAACCAAGCTTCTTTCTTATCTAGGAATTTGCCACATACGTGTAGTCATATAACTTCAAAGAAAGAAACATGAATGACATGTCAGAAAATGCCCAGGGATTTTTTATGCATTGTATAAGGGCGACATTCAAAATATTTAACAAACAAAGCCAGGGCATAGGCATTCAGAATGGACACTAGCTGTAAATAACCAGTAAGTCTATGCTCTGCATTCTGACCTAAAACAGCCCTGTCTGTAGAGCTGAAATGACTCTTTGTTCTTGGCACAGTGCTCTAAACAAAACAGGTTCTCAGTAAATATTCTCTGACTGAGATACGCAACCAAATGTTTTAAAGGGAAGGAAAGATTATCATTTTATGCAGAATCCTGGAGCTGTTACATAAGTCCGTGGAAAGAGATAATATTTGTGGACATTCAAGTATGAATGGAGTTATCCAAAAAGAAAAAAGAGAGAGAAAAGCTGTAATAGAGAAAGGAAACACAGAAGTACACAGACACACAAATGCTTGAGAAACTCGGAGCTGTCTCGTGTCACTAAAGACTATTATATGCCATTTTCAATTTTCCAGCATTTAATGAGAATTGTTCTAACCTGGGTGATGTTCTCGTTCACACAGAGACATACAAACTAATAATTGTTAGGCAGTTCTTTATTAAAGCTCGATTCAAGATAACTGGCAAGTGAATTTAACTATCCTTTCAAAATCCCTGATTAAAAAAATAAATTATTCTTTGTGAAAAAAAAGTATACACAACTATGTGAGTAGAAGGTTAAGGGTGAGGATTATGGACTTTAAGGGTTATTTTAGGAGATAGATTAAAGCTGGAAAGAAGCAAAAAGATTCTGCTCATGTGTTCCCCCATCAAAAACCCACTAACCCTGGCCTGAGGCTGTGTTGTCTTTTTTTTCACTCTGCCTTAATATCCTTTCTATACATTTAGATCACTTTTTTTTTTTTTCTGTCAGCAATGTTTATGTTCTTCTTCCCACTGAATCCTGAATTTGTATGGGCGAGGATTCCATATGGCTACTTTTTTTTCTTCCTGGAAGCTAAATGGTACTTGGAACACAGCCTCCACTCAACAAGTATTTGCAAAATAAATAAAGTCAAAAAGGAACAGCGGAGACTATGTAGAGAATAGAGTCCTTGTGTCTGATATTTGTTTTTTAAGGGCGTATTTTTAATAAAATCAAGGAAATACATCTATTCTTCAAATATATATACTGGGATCTTCTAAGTATGAGACACTGAGTTGTGAGTGAGTCAGATATGGTTCCTTTACTTAAAGGGTTGTCAGTGTAGGGCAAGAGTCAGACACACAGACTAAGGCTCCTCTGAGCTGTGATATAGGCTCTGTTAGAAATATGTATAAAATACAGCTGTGTCAGTTCACTTTACTGGATTCAAGACAAAAGTCTGCAGCAATGTGTTTTAATTGGAAGGAGTCCTATAGGTTGGACACTGAAGATTTGGACTCAGAGGGTATGGATGTCTCATTTCTTAAATTCTTTGATTCTTGGGTTTTGGGAAATACTACTCAAAACATTTGGCTCTGAAGGCTAACGTTTATTAAAGTATTCGTATTTAGTGTCATTGTAAAAAGGCTCAATTTGAATGTAATATATAGATAACAGATTGTGTAATATATTTGTGTGTGTGTGTGTGTGTGTGTATACATATATATAACACGAGAGAGAAAAGAAAATGTAAGACCTCTAGGATCTTATGAGCTTCTATAGGACTCAGTGTTTTCTATTGCTGCAAGTGTACTTCAGTTTATACAATTGTCTCTATTTTCCACCAATCACAGTCTATGTAGTTTTCTTGCAAAAGCATAAATTATAATTTTAAACAAAGAAAGCAAAGTCAGAAAGACATCATATGCAGACTGTTCATTGAAGAGAACAATATAAACTCTAAGAATTGCTTGATTGTAAATGCGTAGCAAATTATATTTGGCCCAATTTTTAAAAATATCTATTGCTAGCTATTAGGCTCTTTTATGATTAGTTTTGAAAGTACAGTCTGAAATTACAATTCAAACAAAACCAACAAAGCAAGAGGATAAATATCAGTTGTGTTTATGACTTAGATTTTTTTTTTATTTTTGTAGTGCCAGTCATTGCTTTCTCTTCTTAAAATTCAACATTCTTCTTAGCCACAATCCTTATATGAATTTAAAAGTTTTAAAATTATTAATATTATTTTTATGATATATTTTTTTACTTTAAATATCCACATTTTACTTATATTGGCTAATTTTTAAATATCCAACACATAGAAAAAAAACAAATCTAAAACTAGATGGAATTTTAAAGTCTTTAGCCCAATTCCGTGATGTCACAATATAGAAATTGAGGGATAGAGAGGCTGATAGATTGCCTGGTTTATTTCCTAAGAAGGATTAAAATGGAGGTCTTAGTTCCCATTTTGATGCTCTTCTTACTAACATATGTTCTTTCACAAGAATAATAGGATTTTGTCCTTGAAAGTAATTTTGATAACCTTGATTTTAATTTCAGCATTAAAAGTAATCTGATGCATGGTCTAAGGGGACCTTTTCCTCTCTATTTGCAACATGGCCAAGTCTCAACATAGGGTACACCCTTCTTTTTCGACTACTAATAATATGGAAACTCTGGGTGAAAATTGATGAAGATTCGGTATGTGATTTCCTATTTCTAGTTTCTCTTGAACTTTAGAGGCAAAAAAAAGAAAGAAATCCCTGCTTACTCAACCCATATTCCACCACTCCTCTCAAAAAAAACCCTAAAATGAACAAAAAAGGAAACCGAACCAAAATGCTAAACATGTTTCTCTCTCTTTACTCTCATATCCTAAAGCCCCCAATTTTCCCTATCCTTTAAGAGTTATTACTCTTACATTTGGGGGCTAACATATGAAAACAGCCTGAAATAGTTTAGGGATATTAAGTCCTGTCACGAAAACAATGACAGCTCTCCCCAATGAGTAATTAGAGAATTCGAAAGAGTGTATTTTTGTGTTGAACACCATTATGAGAGGGGAAGAATGTAACATGCTTTTAATCCAGTGGAGACATTTAAGTACGTATGACTCAAAGTTCAAATGACTGAGTTATAACTTCAATAGAAATTCTGACGGTGTAGTTCTTGCTCTGCAATAATATATGCTGATTGGAGAACAGTGCTTTACAATTACTTAGAGAGTATCTTCCAAGCTCTGACATCTAGCCAGCAGCAGTCAGGGATCTGCAATGAAAATCCTTTGATTTAAACAGCTCTTGCTTTGGAAAGTCTGATGAGTTATAATGTTGATGGTCAAAAACAACTTACATGTTTAACAAGGCCAGGTTACCCACCTAAATCATCTGTGCACTGAAAATTAATTATCTTGAAAGATTCCAAGAGAAAAATGCATTTTCTCTCCACAGAAATACTTTTGGATGAAAATGGCCATCCTGTCTGGATATTGCTTGAAGATTATCTATAACAATTTGGCTATAGCTGCTTCTGAACTTAGAATAACATTACTTTTTTCTCTTTTTAAAAATTTCCTTCTTGAAGTTCCACAAAACGTCGAAGATTATTTTGTTTTTGATGGCAAGATACAGATGCAAGAACACAAAAGGGCAAAATATTTAACATGACTATCTCCAGCTGGCAAGTTTTATGCTTTCTTTTCTTTAATTTCTTTCAATGCTGGTGTAGAATGAGGAAGAAACCTAATTTGCATAGGAAGATTCACCAGCGTGAGGTAACATCTCTCACGAGGGATAAATGCTTAGAATAAATGCTTAGATCTTTTGCTTTGCATGATTGGTGAAAGATGATTTGATATCTTATCATGTGATCTATAGAGGGAATGGCTTCAGAAAAAAGCAGAGGCTTGATAAAATACTCTAGTCCAAGTTATTTAAAATAAAAATTATTTTGATAACAGTGATTCATTGCACTTTGAAAAGGCTGGAAAAAATTAAACTTCATGTTTTTCCCCCAAATTAGCCACTAATTTTAAAGATGTCATCCTACATAATTAGAATAATGAAAATACAATTATTTAATCAATTCATATATCTGCATGCTTTGGATAATCCAAATTACTTCATCTCCCAGTTGTGAGTTAGGATCATCAAACATAAATTTATATTGCAGAAAATATCTATCATATTTTATTATTCTACATAAACTCATATATAATTAAAATATAAATGACTATACCTTAAAAACCATCTACTCAATATACCACGCAAGTACTATAAATCGTATTAGAATACAAAGCAGCAGAAACCAGGAGCTGTTGATTTTAAAATAACTGAATGTAAGCTAATTAACATATATTCATTTCTTATGGATTCTAGAGAATTGCCTCAAGTCCTTTGTGTGAAAAAGCATGGCATAAATATGAATTAAAAAATAAGCATTCAAGTAAAACTTACAGCAATAAGTTTCTGAATATCATTCACTGTCTCTGAAAGGGAATTTTAAGCAATGGAATGGAAGGTGCCTCCTTACTCTCCACAATTGGGAATAGCATTAAGGGAAAAAAACAAAAGAAATAAACAACCAAGCAATAAGCAGTTTGTCTACAGAATGAGGAAGAGAGAAAGAACTTTCTAGTTTGTACATGAGTTGCCTGAGTGAGTGGAAATACACGTAGAACAATTCCACTTTAGTCTATTATATGCCGGTTCACCTAGTGCTGCCACTTTTGTTATCCACCCCTCTGAAACTAGGCATCATCTGCTGCTATTTCTGCCTACCCCAGGGGGGTAAGAAAAGAAGTACATTTGAGGTTCTCATATGCAAAAATATAAAAAATGAAATACAATAAGTCCTCAAATAAATGTAACTGTTGCCTCTACAGGAGGCACCTTAATACACCCTGTCCTTTCCTCTATGGCAAACTAAAGCTGTGAATGAGACATTCCCCAAAGAACATGAACTCTGAAGCACAGGGCAGACTGCACTTTGCACCATTATTGGGATAAAAGAATGTGCAGACAATTTAATGTTAGTTGGAAATGGAATATTTCTTATAAAGCCAAAATACATGTACTCGCTGAAGATATATCAAGGGAGCAAGATAAGACATATGTGTTTGAAATGGAAAGATAATATGTCTGTGTCTAATATATTGTAGAAATTGTCCTGGAATGGTTCATCCACATAAAAATATGGTCCCTCTGATACTGTCACGATCCATAAGACTCAGAGTGATCTTCAGAATTAAGTCGGGTTCCCAGAGTTGAGAAAGGTTTTAACTCATGTCACAATTCCCTAGACCTGAAAAATTATTTTGGAAAAGAGAAAAAGAGATAGGTTGCTTGGTTGTGCTGTTTCTTCTTTCTTTCCTTTCTGACATTCCACTCAGATTTGGCAGGTATCATAAATTCTAAAATGCACTGTGTATACCATTTTACTATTTATGAACTGTGAAAAATGCAGGAATATGCAGCCACTCCATTTGCAATGAAATAGAACAAAAAAAAAAGAGAGAGAAAAACAATATAAGCAACAGATTAAATTCTATAAATTCAGTCTAGCACCTAGCACAGGATTGGGCACAAAGGAGGTACTCCATATTATTATTAATTATTAGATGAAATTAATTACCACCATTTTTGTAAAGGTACATTATATTGTAACAATGCAAATGTATTATTTGGTCAATCACCAAGAACTGGGAAAACTTCTTCACAATTAAGGGATCTCCAACATTGATAGGAAGCATATAAACAAAAACTGAGAAAATAATATTATCCAGGAAAAGCAACTTACCAAAGTTAGAAAAGAATATGAAATCTCCAATGACTTTTAAGCCTCAAAACATACTCTTAGTCAACATATGGCATGATATTTTATACTGAAAGCCTTATTTTTGATTGACTAGATTTAGGCCAAAAGCCAGAGGAATCTGTGAGTCAGCCGGTATCAGATCTTCCTGATTATATCTACCATTAGTCAAGGTTTGAGTTTCACATGATGATTTCAATAGTGGACTAACGGCATACTTCATCTGTGTTTCTCACCCTGACAACAGTTGTTAACACGCTGCTTTCCACACGTCCCATGATTGGTAAATACCTGAAATTTAAGTGGAAAGAGTACCTTGACTGCTCAGAACACTGACGATATACAACTTGGTCTGCACCTTCATGGTGGAAGCCCAGCTGAGCTGTTGTCACTTCAGCAGAAATAATGAACAAGTGGGGCAGCTACTGAGATAAATACTGAAGTCAAGACTCTTACTACAATCTCAAGACTCTTACTCCCATTTACATAGAATGACTACACTTAACTGATCACCTTTCTACCTCAATTGGAAACACACACATGCATGAGTGCACAAACAAATGCATACACACACACACATCTTGTAACTTTTTAATAATTGAGGGCTAATAACTTAAGAAAGTAATGACTTAGGCTGCCCAACCTGAATAAGTCTAGCTGATGTCCCTTGGCATACATCTTTGGTGCTGTCATGACTCCCTTATTACAATGCCAGAAATTTCCCCATCATTTTGTCATACTTCCTGAATTTCTACCATTTAGAGAGACATCTGTTTATTAAAAATTTTTTAAACTGCAGATATCCCTTTTTTAGGATCTTGATAGTCTTTCATATGTATGAAAGAATTCAATTCAAATAGTTTGTTTCCTCCAGACCAACTTGAGCCATTCACAAACTGATGTGCATTTGTTCAACAAACTGATGTGCTGTTGTTCCTGATATCAAGCTCAGAAGTGTGCACTGAATAAATGTGTTGATTGAAGAAAGGAGAGGTAGATTACCAACACTGGAAATCAGATTATTTTGTGGGTAGAGAGGTGAGTGAGGGATATTAGTTAGGTCAGAGGAAATGCTTTAAAGTTATTGAGACAAAATTTGAAACAACACCCCATAGGCTTGTTCTGTTTGAACAAAGCAGCAGCAAACAGCTTATCCATATCTGCTATGACAGATGAGTTGGTTTGGTTCTGTTTGCAGTGGAAAGGTGGCAATAAAAACAATGAGATGGTAGCAGGAGACCAAGAGATAAATTTTATGCAAGCTCAGGCCATATCCAATGCAACAGTCACATGTGGTGAACAATCACCAAGATTCCATTCCGGAATAACAAGAACAATATGTATGTGGGGGGGGGGGGGTGGAGAAGGCTGTGTTTTTGGTAGACTTAGATATGTTTCAATCATAATAAAACTATGACTAGTTAAGGTTTTATAATATATTTTTATAAGCCACTTTAAATCATTTTTTGAATAAGATAGAATATGAATGAAAACACATTAATTTAAAAGTGTTATTGAGAACATAGTAAATATTTTATAAATATTCTTGTAAAAGAAATAATAAATGACTGTATTCATATGGTCAGAGAAGATCTGTTGAAAGAGAAAACAGTCCACCTAGAAGACCTATAAACCCACACATTTTCATTTCAATGTCAAACAACAATACTTTCTTTTTTTTTAATTTATATATTTTAATCACCTAGTCTCTTTAATGGAGTCAATTCTAATTTTTAAAATTTGGTATTCAAAAAGAGAGCTAACTCAGTTTATTCAGATTAAAATATTTTAAAAATAAATTTTATTTCTCTTTTTCTCAACTCAGTAGAGATATTTTTGGTCTCATTTATGGTCCTACCATTGTTTTCTCATTTTATACTGTATAGAATAATGTGACTATAACTGAAGTTCACAGGACAAATGGAGGAGGCTCCTTTAGCAGCCAAAGTTGATTTGCATCAACAATACCCAGAAAATCCCGGGACAGAAAATAAGAAGCAAAGGAAGATAAATGATATTTTGAGTAACTGCTATTTGAGAATTAAGAGTTCTCACCTAATTTTCAGTCTCATGTTTACATTTTTTTATGTTTATCCAAATTTGCACATTATTTGTAGCCCAACATTTTCTACATTTGACTCGTTTTCTTTTATCCTGAAATAAGCAATCACATGTATAAGGATTGTTCCTCTAACATTTAGCATGAAACTTAACCTGTAATTTCTTTGCCAGATCTTTTCCGTGACCATTGTGTAAGAGTTCTCTAGAAGATTATCCCAAAAAAGTGGCTTTGTCAAAGGAGGTGCACCTACAGTTAGCAGTAGGAAGTGATGCTACAGAGCAGCATTTTGCTTCTTCATAAACTGCCTGGCTTACTAGTGTTTGCATAGTGCCCCATTACATGGCCTAGCCACAGCCAATTCTCATTTTCCAATTCATTCCTAAAAGCATTTCTCTAAGCCTACCTATACAGAGATTCATATACATATATATATGTATATATATTTTTGGTGAGGAAGATTAGCTCTGAGCTACTATCTGTTGTCAAGCTTCCTCTCTTTCCTGAGGAAGATTGGCCCTGAGCTAATATATGTGCCCATCTTCCTCTATTTTATATGTGGGACACCCTGCCACAGCATGGCTTGGTAAGCAGTGTGTAGGTCCATGACTGGGATCTGAACATGTGAACCCGCAGGCCGCCAAAGCGGAGCATGCGAACTTAACTACTACCTCATTGGGGTGGACCCCAGAGATTCACATTTTTTTGTGTGTGTGTGTGAGGAAGATCAGCCCTGAGCTAATACCCATGCCAATCCTCCTCTTTTTGCTGAGGAAGACTGGCCCTGGGCTAACATCTGTGCCCATCTTCCTCTATTTTATATAGGACGCTGCCACAGCGTGGCCTGACAAGCGGTGCATCTGTGCGCACCCGGGATCAGAACCTGGGCCGCCAGTAGCAGAGCCCATGCACTCAACGGCTACGTCACGGGGCAGGCCCCCAGAGATTCATATTTTTAACTGCAAAATATTCTATTATATCCATTCTCTATACCATCTCTTCTTGGATGCAGCAAATTGCATTGAGGGATTGGCCCTTTTATAAATCAGTAGGAAACTTTTCCTTCCTCCTTTCTTCCCTCCCTCTCTCTCTCCCTCCCTCCCTCCTTTCTTCCATCATTCCTTCTTTTCACTCTCCTTCCTCCTCTCCCTCCCTCCCTGCCTTTCTATTTCAAACCATCTGATAGTGTCTGCATGAACTATCGGGAGCTTAATGTATGTTACTATGTTATCATTTTACAGGTGACGAAATAGAACATGGAGTGGTTAGACTGTCTATCAAAATTTAATAGATGACAATTCACTGTAAGTACTTTGCTCTGCCAGCCAATTACTCATTGATTAAGTCTATGTCTCCTTTCATTTAGGACTTGTGCTAAATAAAATGGAAGCTCTCAATTATTTATTCAAAGTAAAAGAGAGAAATAAATAACCACTTACTAAAATAGATGAAGGTACACAATTTTAGCACTGGAAAGCATTTCAGATAAAGGGCAACATTCATTTGCAGTTTAAGCGTCTAAGAGTTTTGCTATCAACAAAGTAAATCCTTAGGTACCAGAGTCATAGGCTCTAAAGTAATCCACAAACACTTGGAAATGGATTAAATACCATCAGACTTCTGGAAGAATGAGTAATATACACATTTTACTTATAAATATAATACACAACCACAGGAAACATGCTTTCATATAAACTATAGCCATGCCAAAGTAAACTCCATAATACTTAATAATAGTTTATGTTTTTCTTTCCCCAAAAATGCTCAGCAATGAGCAGTTACAATGTTTAATTCTAGTTTTTCCTAAAAACATATAACTCATCCAATAAGACAAAATAATTTACATCTCTGACATTTGGACTTTATGAGAGCCCTGAAAACAGTTCATCATTTTAATTACTAATGGTGCTGAATATATAACATATTTCGTTGGAGAAAACCACTTTGAAATCTCACGGTTATTTATACTTTGGTTCAAAAAAAAGAACTTCATATTGCTAAAATGCTCCTTTTAGTGCCTCTCAATTTATGAGCAAAATTCCAAAACATAGTCATTCTCATTACTGAATCTCATAAATAAAATACAATTTGAAGTAAAAACTGAACGTATATGAAAACATCATTGCAATGCCTGAATAATGACATCTTTGGAAAATGTTAGTGATATTTATACCAAATTGTAGATGATTCATTACTTTCGTGAACTTTCTGAAACTTCTAATTTTGCTAATCTAGTGCTTTGAGCTTCACACTATAGAAATAATAAGCAGGCTTTTTTTCCCCTATATAATGTAACAAACATTTAAATAATTATCTTCTTGAAGTACTGTTTGCTTTTATTTATTGGTTACATTAAAATAAAATGTCTAACAAATATAGCTATGTTTGGAAAAACATATTATTACAGAGAGTAAAATATTTTTATGGTTAATTTTTCATGATACTTTTTCTTTTCTTACACTGGTAACAAGATAATTTGATTTTTGTCTTTTGCCAGTCACTATTTTAATGATAGCAATGGCTTATTGTATGAAATTATTGGTGTACTTTTTGTTGATTAAATTAGATAAATATTAAAATCCTCTCTTAAGAAACAGACACAATGCTATATCCTTTAAAAGCACTCTGATGTCCCATAATCATTTATTTCATTGTAAACCATTTCATTTCCAGATTCAACTAATGTATTTTATGAAAACATCATTAGAACTTTAAAGCGCTTGGCGAAAAATACATGCAGATTTTTTTTATCATAACTTATACCAAATTCTTCTAAAAAATAAAAGAAGCTTGTTAAAAAGAGAATTTTGTTACATAAAACATATTTCATTTTCTAAATTTATTTTTTAAATCCAAAAGTAATGAATTGTAGTTTTAAGTAGACATGGATATATTTCTTTTGTGATATTCCTGATACCACTATTAACGCAACCTGGATGGTCATAAATAGATTCCATATTCTTTAATATGTATTTGATATGTTGCTATGTTTACATAACACTCACATATTCATGACATATATTCTGGAAATGTAAAGAAGAGCCCTATCTGCCCATAAGAGATATCCAAGAAGAACATTGAGCCGACCCGGCAGGATACTCTTAGTTTTTCTCCTCCTTCACTCTTATTTTCCTGTGTTCCCATTCTGCCCTCTTGTCTTGTCGTGCAACTGACAAACTAATTAACTTTAAGTGTATTTTAAAAACTATAACTTCCTACCTCACTGATTCCTTCTGTGCACATCTGGTTTGTTCTGCCTAATTTTCATCTATCTCCTCTCTTTACTTTCTCATAGAAATACTCTCTACCTATCACAGTTCAGCATATATTTTCAGTATCTGAGGCACAACCACAATTTTCTTAAGTTCACATGTCGCCGATACGCCAATAATTTGATTCCTGCTTCTTTTCTCACTCTTACTGAGGCCAAAATTATTTGAATATTCTCCCCTAACTTAATGTGACTCAGCAGAGTTTGCAGTAAAGCAAATTAATGTGTTAGCTGAGAGTTACTTTTCCATTGATTTCCATGATAAAATCAGAACTTCAGTCCCCTGGAAGAAAACATCTTATGAATATATACTAAAAAATACTTACTATGTACAATCTGTTTAATTCATATATTTAAAGACGTATAATATACAACATCTTTTTGATAACTGATTCAGAAAGAAGAAAAAAGTTATTGATAGTATGGTGCATTGGAAAACAAACCTTTAAAATAAATGATCCAAAACACCTATGTAAAGCCATCAGCCCTCCCAATCTCATTTTTTATCTCATTATAAATACAGAAATCAGTAAAAGTTTAGTATTATGGCTAAGTTTTCCGTTATCTTCACAAAAGTGGCACAATTTCAAAATTAGATCTACATTTCTTTGTTTTAAAAATATTTGCCTACGTTTTCTTCATTACTTGAACACATTGGCTTATCATGTTGCTATACTCAACAAAGATTACAAAGAATAAAATCCTGAACAATATGAACTAAGGTATCTAAGGACATTTTTCCCCCTGTCACTTAGCTAATATCCTATTGCAACCAGCTAATGTGCCTGTGTTAACAATTCTCTTTATAATCAGATGTTCTATTTATTTAATTGATGCCTGTTGTCCTGATTAGAGTGGACAGACAAGCTTAATGATGGTTGAGTCTGGTTAATGCTTATGACTGGAAATCTTTGGTAACTTGCTCTGCTTTATTTGCTGTAAACTCTGGGGGTGTTGCACACTGTGGTGTCTCCAGGCACAGGATGGTAGTGATAAGATCATATAAGCAGCTCCTGATTTTAAGTTGGAGTATATTTTTGACTGGTTTCACTTCTAGCAAAAATTGTGAACGATTACAAAGAATGTTTGTAATGTCAAGCTTTACAAAAGGATGCCAACTTCCATGCCCCTCCAGGAGCACAGCAGGTCTCACTACTTAGTGTTTTTATGTTTCTTATAAATAAAATTGTTTGCTTTCCTATTTCATCCTGCTGATTCAAGATAAGTAGTGCACCCAAGGACACAAAGGAAAGTGTCAGCTCACCAAGATCTATACTTTTAAGCAAAGCTACTGCAGTAAATTTGGTTAGTCCCAGACTGAGATTCAGGAAATCTGGCTCACAACTCTCCCACTAACTGAATGACCTTGAAAAGGTACTTTTTTTTCAATTGGATTTCAAAATGAGGAATTTTCATAATCTCTTCCAGAGAAAATAATTTATGATTCTATGTGAATGCTTTATGTTCCACACCTTACTAAGTTGAAAACAATCAATCATGAAATTACTTTTGTGAGTCATCTTTATTACTACTTTTATTATAGTCAGTTATACTGCAACAGAAAAATAGCATTCAAAATATGGATAGAGAGTAGAGTCTCTAGATACAAAATAAGTGATGGTTCCAAGAATGAAAATTAGTGACTTTCTCTTCAGAAAGGTAGCTTTGGTGAGATAAAAGCATATCACTAGAACACTATATATAGCACTGGCTAATAATTAGATGATTTGTGTTAAAAATTCTTAATCACCAATTCCAATGAAATCTTTGAGAACGATGTCACCAAATTCCAGTACAGAATTATCGCTATTATTATGTCTGATGATTATCATGGAATCACAGACCATTAGCGATGGAATTCATTTTGTCTCACTTGCTATCTTATAAATGAATTCCTTTAATAATGGTTTTGAGAAATTATCATGCAACCTAAGTTTTAACATCTTCAGTGATACAGATTCCAGAACACAAACTATTCTATGGGGCAGATTTTATCGAGCATGTCTTAAGGTAATAAATTTTATCCTTATAAGGAAGTGATTTTCTCCCATTTAAGCCTACTGGCATTCATTCTGCCCTCAGGAATCACAAAGAATGAGTGGAATCCTTTGTCTCTCTTCTGCATTAAAGTGCTTCAAATATCTCAAATGGCTGTCCTCTCCTCAACCTGTCTTTTGTAGAGCACCAAACATTTTCTTGGATTCACATATTTTTAAAAGAACAAGAAGCATCTGTATATACATCAAAAAAGATAATACAGCAGCTTAAGTTGATAATAATCATCAAAATTTTTCCTTGTTGAATTAGAAGCCTTCTTATTATGTAAGAAGCCTGTAACATAAAAGGTAATTGATCACATGATCATAGCATTCCATGCCACAGTCAAAGCAAGTTCTCAGAATCCTTCTCAAGAGAAAGCTCCAGAAAGAAAAATAAGTCAACACACGTATCACTAAAGATTACATCCCCGATCTAGTTTGATCTCCACATTTTACAGATGAAGAAACTGTGTCCCGGAGAGGTTAAATATAGTTTATTGGCAAACCTAGAACAAAATTCCAATTTCTAAAATTTGTAGTCTTCCATATTCTCTAGAAAGTTGGAAGTGACATTAAAGATCAGCTAGTCAAATCCCTCATTTTGTGAAATGAAGTCTTGAGAGGTTAAGTAATTAATCCATATTTCCCGCATTTCACTCCCCTCTTTCTAAAATACTAAAAGACAGAGTGAAAGATATTAAATTAGACATGTTGCACATAGCACACATCTTCCATAGCAGTGATAGACAAAGCAAATATAGGTTTTCTGCTGCTTTGAGAATATTGCCTAAGAATCATATATAATCAAATACCTAAAGGGTATTGCTCTGGAAATTAAATCTAAAAAAAGCAAAATGGGGAGCATATATTCACACAACTTACAAAGCAACATTCGGTATTACAGAGAAAGAAGTTAGGTAGGCACTGGAGCTTTTGAGAATATAAAGGCAAGCACTATAACTACCATATGGAAGACATTCATTAAGATTATAAAGGTTCATAACATGTGAAGCAAATTCAAAAATGGAAATCTTGGGTAGGGTCAGGGAAAAGCCATGTGGCATAAAAAGCATTCTCTGCCAGCAAATTAATTAAATTTTCCAGTTCTAGAAAAGGCCATATATTCTGTGTAGGCACTCACTGAAAGTCAGATGTGCAGGGCCTCTGAAGGAGTGCCATAATCTACTCATAAATAGGACTCACCAAAGGACATTGACAGCAATTTGGCATTAAGGAATAGTTCACATAAATGAAAAATTTATTTTGCAGTAACTTTTATTAAGGAAAGCCCGTATCTGACAGGGCACCCTCTATACATCTTTCAATCTTATTTTCCTCTATTTTAACCTTCATGTAACATATGTTCATGTGAGTACATATTATCAGTCATTAAAATCAATAATTTGCATTGAGAAAATAGTTTTTGTTTTGTTTTGCTTGTCTTTTACTTCCATTGGTATTATTATCCACATAAGGATTTTTTTTTTAGTGACAAATTTGTTAAGACAGTGAATGGGCTTCTTAGGGAAAGATCCATCTCAGACACCAACTCAAATCAAAATATGTATTCAATTAAAAAATAAAAAGTAGGGCCCAGCCTGGTGGCTTAGTGGTTAAGTTTGCATGCTCCGCTTCAGTGGCCTGGGGTTCACAGTTTCAGATCCCGCTGCGGACTTAACGCATCGCTTATCAAGCCATGTGGCAGGTGTCCCACATATAAAATAGAGGAAGATGTGCACAGATATTAGCCCAGGGCCAATTTTCCTCAGCAAAAAGAGGAGGATTGGCAACAAATGTTAGCTCAGGGCTAATCTTCCTCACCAAAAAGTAAATAAATAAATGAATGAATAAACAAAAAATAACGAGTGAAAATTCCTTTACCTTCATCAACGCTATCGTTTTTTAATTAATTTTTTTCCTTACATTTTTTTACATACTTGTATTTATTTTATTTTATTTATGTACTATACTATATACTAGCCAAACCACACTTTTATTATGTACAAATTCAGATCAAAGCCAAACGCAGTTTTAAACTGCACTTCCTTTTTTTCCCCTCTGAAAGTATTTAAATGGAGTTTCTGGGTTCTTCAAACTGAGCAAGTATAAGAATATAAACTGGGAGAGCCCATCCTGAATTCCTTGTTTGATAAAAAATCATTTTGCACTAAACGAGAATAAATAGAATGCTAAAAGGACTTGCAACCAAGTAACGTAGAACAATTAGGAAGACTGGGACTATAATCCAGGAAAGAATATAGAGAGGGACATTATATACCTAGACATTATGACAGAGCATCTATCTGAATTTAGGTCTTGGAGGTACTTTCATTGGGAAAAGGAATAGAACTTATTTTGTGTTTTCCCAAAGGGAAAACTCAGGATAAATGGATTCAAGTTACAGGAAGGCAGATTTTTGGCTCGACATAAGAAAAAGCTAGGAAGTTAAACATGTCTCCAAACAGAGTGAGCTACCTCTGGATTTTGTGTCCCTAGAATTATTCAAGCAGAGACGAGTGATTCGTATAATGGCGTTGCGGGATGACTGCACAATCTAAGACTGGGTTGGTTGACCAGAATCTCTCTACCAACTCTTAAAATTCCATGACTAATTCAGCAAACATTTATTTTATGCCCCAGGCACTCTACATAAAGAAAAATAGATATGAAATAATCCTTATATTCACAGAGCCAACAGATTGATTAATTCTATGATTATCTTGGTGGAGAATGCAGTGGGGAGTAACACCCTGACTTGTATCCTAATTTTCCATCAAGCCCTGTCTGAACTGTATTCTCTAGGCACAAACTTTTTATTTCTAAATACATAGCTCCAAGTTAATTCTTAAGCCCTTATCTTGCTCTCAAAAGCACTCTTCCCACAGAAAATGTCCTAGAAAAAGACAGTGTACACAAATCAACGTATCTTAACTTGCCCTTTTTCTTTTCAGCCATTTACTTCAAAGGCTTTTCTAAGACTAAAAGAAACAAAACTCATAAATAAAGTTCTTTTTCTCTACCTGCATTGATTTTTTTCCCTCCAAGTTTTATTTCATATTCTTTTAAAATCCTCTCAGTGTCCATGGTTTTCAATGATGTTTCCTTCAATTTTTAATTTTTTTTCAATTTATTCACTTTCATAAAGTCTTTCTGTTTCTTTTTTCTGAAAGATTTTTTTTTTCCTTCTTGGTTTATCCTCTTTTCCTCATCTATATTTTTACTCCTCCACTTTTTTTTTTTCTTTTATGGTAAAACCAACAAGATTCTTTTCCTATAGGGTACACATTTCCTTTATTTTCCTGTAATGTAAATAAGAATTTCTCTGATTAACCTTTCCTCAAAACTTTAGAACATTTTAGCTGAATTTTCTTCTTTTCATGTGAGATATAAGTATATTTATGATTCTTTTCTTACCACTTGATTTGATACATTTTATAAAATGTAAATTATCTTTTTTTCTGCATTTGCAATTATTTTGTACTTACTTGGTTTTTAATTATGGGTCCTAAATTTGGGGGGAAATAATGAATTATTTCTTATAAGAAAAATATATTGAGTAATCTATGAAGGTAATAACGGTCCAGAGCCATAAGCTAAGGAGAATAAAAACAGAGTAAAAAGAAGTATGGATGATGTAAAAAAAGACAAATGACTGTCTTGTAAACATTCATTCATTTGTCCAACATATAGTAACGAACACTGTGGGCATAGAAGAATTCATGGAGGATAAGATGGAATCATTCTCCTCTCGTAACTCAGAGTTGAGCATGATTGCGAGTCCCAGCTTTGCTTGGGAGGAATCAGGAGAAACTACATAAGGGCACATCCCACTTCGGTGAATTCTGAGTGATCTTGGCCACATTAGATGTCTCCAATCCTCATTTTTTTAATCTATTAAATATAGATGATAATAATAATGTCTAACTCTGTGTTCCTTTGTGTGGATGAACTAAAAAAGTGGAGATTAAGCTTATTAACATTGCGCCTGACACAGCAGTAAACTTTCAATATATGTTTGCTGTTATTATTGTTGTTGTTAGTTTTCCAAACAGTTCTGGGGAAAGGACTCTCCAGATGGAGAGACCCAACTACACAGAGGCCTGTGGACATGAAGGATTAAAATTACCCATTAAAAATGATGTAGAGGCTAGAGCACAGCATGCATCCAGGGTAAAAGCACACTATAAACACTAGAAATGCAGGGCAACCAATGATTTCAGAGCTTTATCCGATAAGAGGCCACACATTCCTGAATGAAGATTAATGGTCCAGCCTTTCATGGTTAATGGTCACACTGGTGAAAATGCGTGTAAATCAAAATGATTTGTTTTATGTACGCAAACAAGTCTTAATTATGCTACCATTTTAAAGAACACCATAAACAATGCTGCCACACAAACACACACCTAGAGACACACTCACTGTTTTTTTTAAGACATCCGTCAATAATCTTCCTAGCCCAAAGGTAGTGTTCTAGTCACGTCTCAAAGATCCTGATAGAGTCACAACAGTGTAACGCATAGCCTGGCACATCCTTAAAACAAGCCCCTGCAGGATCTAGGAGGACCAGTTCCTCTAGTGAAAAAGGAAATCAAGAAGGTGGGTGTTGCCTTGTGATGACTGAGTGTTTGTGTTTTATAGGTTATGACTCTGCTGGAGTTCGAGCCCTGAGGGACTGGCTCCTTTCAAAATGTAGCAACCTGAAAGGAGGTAATTTTGGGACCGCTGAAGGAAACAGTCCCCCCATCTCCCTCAAATACCACCAGCTGAGTTGACAAAAAGTTTTGCAGAAAGCGATTGGCAAACATTCAGCTCTCAGATCTGAACGACATGGCTTTGTAGAGTATTTAGATTTATTTGAACTGGCTTATACCTAATTTTCTATAACCAGATGAGTAAGCATTGTAATTAATGTGCATATAATTTTGTGCAATGCTTTCGAAAATCCAAATGTTATAATAATTGAATTTTGAGTTAAAATTCACAAAATATTCCCATTTTACACTTTTCAAAAGTATGTTATATCATAATTGTTTGTAGAACATTGAAAGTGGCATATATAAACACAAGTTCCATTTCTCTCCTATATAATCAGTTGAGGAAAGTGCATAGCATCTTTCTCTGAAAATTATATCATTAATTCTTCTGTACTTTTTACATTTAAAAGTAAATCTACAACTGAACAGGGCATTCTGAAACGCATAGCGTGCTGGAATATGTCAAGATACACTCAGGTTGAACAATTCTTCCATATCAGGAGGCTGTGTGGAGTGGATAAATGAGTCTTTTAAATGTGAAAGAGATGGACTGTGAGTGGAGAAGGCAGAAGAGGGGCAACTGAGCTGCTTCATGAGAACCGCCATACCTGTTGCTTAATGGAGAGGCCTTAACAGCACTCTTCTTCCATGCGTCTTGCCATGAGGAAAGGGGAGGAAGGGAAAGGTAGTGATGGCAGCAACACCTGGGGAAGGGAGATGGGGAAATATGTAAAGGGAAAATCAGCAGCCCCTACACCACGGTGTCCATCCATAGACCTTGCCAACAAAACAATTTCAAAAACCCTGAGCTCTTTTGCTTTCTTTCTTTTTTTAAAATCTAGATAAATTTCAAAGATCATTTAAATTAGGTATTTTGAAATGTGTTAATTGGAACATTCTCACGGCTATAATCTTCCAAGTCTGGGGACACAGGGAGCTGCTGCACATAACGAGCTACCGTCTTGTTCTCGCTTTTTGACTAGACAGGGTAGATTAAGGCAGTACTTCGATATATGGGCATAGATTTTTTTTTTTTTTACAACAGATTTAAGAAAAACTATGGGATAAACAATACCAAATATATATGTACTTTTTCCCCAACACACAATAGGAGTATTATCATTTCCTTATTCTGCCTCTACCTAATTGTTGTATAATTGGCTCTCAATGCGCCTTTTTTTTTTTTTTTTTTTTGGTGAGGGAAATCAGCCCTGAGCCAACATCCAATGTTGATCCTCCTCTTTTTTTCTTGCCAAGAAAGATTGGCCCTGAGCTAACATCTGTGCCCATCTTCCTCTACTTTATATGAGACATCACCACAGCATGGCGTGACAAACGATGCGTTGGTGCGTGCCCGAGATCTGAATCCCAGGCCACTGAAGGGGAGCACGCGCACTTAACTGCCTGCGCCACCAGCCCAGCCCTGATGCACCTTTCTTTTACATTCTTCTAAGGGTATCTGGTTTTAATATCAAAATAACTTCACCTTGTTAACTTAATAAAAAAGAATTAAATTTAGTAGAATCTTATATACTGCAAGAGGTCGAACAAATAAAAGTTGTAAAAAGAGTCATGTTTTAATTATATTTTTGTAGACACGATTTAATCTAGACTATATGTAAGTTTTAAAAAGTAAATATATAGAATTATATAGAAAGAAAAAATCAAAATGTTTAATAAACAGTTGATAACAGTAAACTATTTGAATTTTAGCAATGATTAATTGCTTTAATAATATCAATATATGAGCTAATACCACACCTGAAAACCCAACACTGCTATAGATTCTGCTCTTAGTATTTGTTTTTAAAGAAATCTTTAATTTCATATGTTTATATTTAAATACAAACTACATATGAAAAATGATTCTTTTACACTATTTAGAGAAGCTTTTATACATAATGGAGATAAGCATAAAAAATATGCATATTTTATGAAGAATAAAAGAAGTATTCCAATGTGGTGGGGGATGTTGATAATGGAGGAGACGGACGTAAATGGGAAATCTCTGTACTTTCCTCTCAATTTTGTTATGAACCAAAACTACTCTTAAAAAAAATAAATTCTTCATTAAAAAAATAGTAAAAAGAAAAAAAAGGAAGTACTGTAAAAAATGAAAAATGAGGGAATTAATTTTCCTTTGTGGAAAAAAAATGTTTCGATCCCTCACACCAATATATTTCTTAGTGTGTTTTTTACGGAAGGGCTGGGACATTCTTGAATTTTTCTCTAAAGACAGGGATTTTCATGAATGCATGTTTGCATTCTTGTTTCTGAATGTGATTCTAACCTTTAATCCCGATGTTTAGGAAAGTAGCATCACAAAGATCTTGGGGTTTGGAGCATGATAATCCTTTTGGTCTTGCCTTAATCCTGTTTAGACAGTGTCTCAAAACTTTCCAATTTCTCAACTCCTCTGGTCTTTGACCCACTGCTTACTATTAGCCAGCATCTCTGTTTAAAATAACATAACACACCTAATGCTTAGCAATAGTATTAGTCAGCTCTTGAATTGAGAAATTTGGAAACTAATTGGTTATTTTAAGAGATTAGCATCAAAGAATTCTGAAGCCATATTCAGTATCCAGGCCTACTGAATTAAAAGAAACAACCTCAGAGTAGCAAACTTAATTTTTATCTGATATGTCTGAACATGATTTTTTTGTAGCTTTCCTTTTTTCCTTATAAATTTTTGATTTTGTATTTAATTTAAAAATATTAATTGTTGTTACACATAACATTTTAAAATTTAAATTCCTCTTCAAAATTAAAACCTATATGTTCAAGTAATATCAAAGTAAAAAAAAACTAAGCCTAATTATTCCTACATTTAAATATTTCTGAGTGATTATTTCAGGATCAGCATTTTGTCTTCGGAAGAATCAAATGTGGGCATCTTACGAGCCAGAATAAAAAGGAATCCACGTGCTCTTAATTTGTGGCAAGATACTTGCATCTTGCATGAAATATAGTGTTTTTTTTGTATAATAGTCTCTAACACCCTAAGGATTTTACATATAGTAAATTCTTCCTTGACCTTAGGAAAGGAAGATTATTATGAAATAATATATTTGGAAATTAGCACTGCACTGTGAGAGATACAAAAATAACCAAAGCTATATTTACGAGAAATTTTGGAAAATAAATATACATATACAAAACAGAAGAATGCTAATACAGTCATGCATTGCTTCATGAAGGGGATACATTCTGAGAAATGCATCGTTAGGCAATTTCTCATTGTGGGAACATCGTAGAGTATACTGAAACAAACCTAGATGGTATAGCCTACTACACACCTAGGCTATATGGTACTAATCTTATGGGACCACCATCGTTTATGTGGTCTGTCATTGACTGAATTGTCATTATGCAGCACATGACTGTAGTACAACTTATCAAGATGTAACAAGTAATATAAAATGATTTTATAAATAGCTGAGTTTATAAATAACTGAAACAGCATAGAATGGTAACGAAAAAGATTAAACTGGAATTTTAAAGAGTCCTAAATTCATACAACGAAGAATAGAACTTTACGGATTAACAGAAATAAAAATGAAAGATATTTTTTTTTTCGTATTTGAAAGGTAGAGGCCAGGATTATAAAATAATCCCTAATAATCAAAGGGGTTTTTGGTAGGAATTTGCTTATAGACAATGATATGAGCTAGATTTTCACCTGGATAAAAAAGAGAAAATAAACCATATGATACTCTAAAAGAAAAAGTAGGTGGAGAGATGGTTTGTGATTATTATCAAGCGACATAGACAATAAAGAGGTTGTAACAAGATCGGTTTTCCAAAAGAACAGGAATTCTCTGTCAGGTAAATGAAACTACAAGAATATCATACAGAATACTATGGGTCGACTCATCATGAAGTTTGTTTCGTCCAGTTTTTGTTTTTGGAAAAATGTATGCTCACAGTAGAAATACTGATAGTAAGATATTGATACTAACGGCTGTGTGATTTAGTGAAATAAGCACACGTAGCACAATGTTGAACTGTAATGCCAAAGAAGAATAAGGCACAAGGCTTGGTTCATATCCTCAAGGAATATAATCTTTAGGTGGGGAACAAAAATAAGAGCCAAACTTCGTAATGCTTGGAAGTTAAACGTAAAGAGATAAGGGGAGGAAACTTTGACAAGATCGATACTGAGCTTCTTAAAGACTGGGTAGGATATGGGTAAAGGATGGAAGAAAGAAACAGTTCGACGAAAGGGAAGCTGACACAGCCTAATGCATTGTGGTTGGTGGCAAGGAGGTTGTTTACTGCTGGCAAACCTGAGGTTAGTCCAACCAGAATAGACTATGCGGTGGGAAGAACAGCAGAAAATGCCTTGATATGTAGAAGAGACACGTCAAACAATATATTGTACGGAGATTAATAGGCGGTGGAACTGCTGTTCTCTGCTTTATATCCTTAAACGTTTATCAAAACCTGGTGTGTCTGGTACAAGGATAGATGAGAAAAGGCTATTACCATACTGCATAAACATTCCTGATAACCGTATTGTTTTCCTTATCCTACTTGCGAAGCCCATCTTAAAAGTAAATTTTCTCTAACAATGAGAAAACAGATATTCTAGCTCTAGGTCTGACTAACTTTTCCCACAGTCTCTCGTGTTCATACCCAACACTCTTCTGAACGTGAACAGTCCAGTATATTCCTCTGGGGGGTCATGCTATGGGCAATGAGATGGTTCAGATTTTCTTTCATCCTCCTTCTTGCTAATAGTGGCTGGATAATTATCAAAAGGGTATTTTAATATTCATAATGCTAGTGTCCATAGTGTGTATGGGCAAGCCTGCAGTGTGGAGAGGCCGGCTTGGTTGTGTGTGCTAACTCTCACACGACAGGATGAAGATGTACCCTAATGACAACAGGGAGAAGTGGAATCTGAAAACCTGTGCAGGGGAGGAAATGCTACATGTTCTTGTCGCACTCAGGAAACTGCTCTATGGCCGATAGGACATGGTCCAATTCACTTTTTCTTAATCGGGAACAAATGATATTTTTAAAATATAAAATATACACTCATATAAACCCTGGATAAGGTTATCAGTCAGCACTTTACTGAGATCACAAGGAAGATAAAAACAGAAAATACAAAGGGAAAAAATCGTGTAGGCACCACCTGAAGCTTTTTTTAAATCAATATAAATTATAGCTGATTTAAGACAAAATAATAGTTATTAATCTTTTATTCAGCCTTCTTTTATTAAGAGCTAATGGTGTGTTTCTAATATCCTGTATTATATTTTGTATTTCTAAGATTTAAAGGTGTAGATTGTGTAGCTTAATGACAATAAAAATCAGCTAAATAACAATGTTTTATATTACCAGCTACTAGCTTTAGTAAAACAATTGTACAATGAAGAAATTAGGAAATAGTATAAAAGAGATTTAAGTGTAAGCCTTTGCTACTAATACTGAATTACATTTTAATTGGGTTTGATATATGTGAATTTAAACTATGGTATACTAACGCTAGTAGATGATGTTTAAAATTTCTTAACTCTAGAGTAAAAATGTGAAATTTTTTTTGTTCTTTTTCTCTTTAACTGAAGATGGTCACTAATTTTATTTAATATTATACACTATTTCCTAAAAATTAATTTTCATAATGACAGTGTTGCCATATACAAACCTGACAATTTTTTTTAATTTCAAGATTTAGTTTCATTAAAAACATTTTATAAAGCTTCCAGTAAAACTAGAATATTTTGCGTAATTATTTTCAAATTTCTAATGTTTTACAAATTTGCTCTCTAAAAATATCACAATGTATAGCTATCAAAGCATGACCTACTGTGTCCTTTATATAAACTATTAGCCTGAGTACCTGGTTAATCATTGATTAATGCATTGAGTAATGTTCACTTACAATTTTAACTTTAATATATGATTTTACTTAATTGATATAATTAACATTCTAAATTTACTTTTTCCTAAAAAATATAGGTTTTGCTCATTTTCTTCTTGACTTATAATTGTTGAGTAAATTTATAAAATTATGGAAAGCCTAAGTCCTGACACACGACATTTACAGTCTCTATAAGTGAAGGTTGTTATATTAATTTGGTTATTCAGTTTTGCTCATCAGATAGTCAATGAGTGTTCAATCTGTGCTAGACACCCTTTCGCCAGCAGTACTCAAACCTTAGGGTTTCAGGACTCCTCTGCATTCTTGAAAACTATAGAAGACCCGAAGCACTTTTGTTTTTATGTGGGGTATATCATCACTGATATTCACCATATTCAAAATTAAAAATAAGGCACTTTAAAAATACTTAATTGTAAATGTATTTGAAAATAGTCATAACAAATTCATTTCATGCTGACATAAAATATTTTTATGGAAAATTATTGCCATATTTTTTAAACCAAAACAAATGCAAAGAGTGACATTATGATATATGCTAAGACAGATGCGTGATATGCAAAGAGCTAAGGAAGAGAACATCAGTAAGGGCTCCACAAGAAGAGATGATACTTGCAGTCAACTGCAAAGAAAGACTGGCCACAGGAAAGAAATGCAGGTGAAAGACGTTAAGACCATTCCAGGGAAAGAATGGCACGGCTAGACATAGCACGATGTGATAGAAAGAACACGGTTTTTTTATTTGACAGGTTTTCTTCAAACCCCATCTCAGCCACTCTTTGGCTGCATGACTTTGAGCAAATCACCTAAGGCCTGTGAACCTCTGTTTGCTCTCTTGTGAACTAATAAAACCTACATATTAAGAATGTCATGAGGATTAAGCGAGATGAAATATGTAAAGTATTTTCACTTGTGGTGGTTAATTAGAACACTCAGTAATACAGTGTTTTTTGTTGCATATTTCAAGAGAGTGAATTGGTTATCAGGCTGAGAGCATAGAGTACAGTGAGGGGGTGGGGAGACGAGGGAAGTTATAAACAAGAGTGGAAAGGGCAGCAACGTATTGGTATAGAGGTTAGAGGTGCATATGAGTGATTTTAAAAACAGAAATACAATAATATGAGATGAACTACCGTGGAAACTCAAAAGAGAATCACTTCTCATGCAGACCTTAGCAAACCCACAGCAAATCTTGATTTCCACCCAGTGCCATCCTATCTTCCCCCAGGAAAAAAAAAAATGCAATTTTAGAAAAACGTATTCCAGGATCTTCATAAATATAAAACGAAATGTGTAAAAAATAACATGGATGGTGGACAACTTACTTAAGACAGATATTTAACCAACCTTTTCCATGGCTTATAGAGGTTTCCTTGACCTGAATCTTCCAGCTGTCTTTGAAATCAGATTTCAATAATATTTTAACAGTGAATGAATGAATATATAAATAATTATATATTTACTCCCATAGGAGAAATGTATTAAGAATTTGAACTAGCAATCTGAACTTTCTCAATCTGGAGTTGACAATTAGTAGACTCATAAAGTGTACTAATCAATGTCAACTTATCTAGAAAATATTTTTATTAAGAGTGTGGTATGCAGAGAATGTTATGATTTCTTCTCATGCTAGGTGTGTACCATCCAGATACTATCTTTGATCTTTAAGATCCTTCATACGGCCGGCCCTGTGGCTTGGTGGTTAAGTGCGCGCGCTGCAATGCTGGTGGCCCGGGTTCGGATCCCGGGTGCGCATCGAGGCACCACTTCTCCATTCATCCTGGGGCCGGGTCCCACATACAGCAGCTAGAAGGATGTGCAGCTATGACATACAACTATCTGCTGGGGCTTTGGGGGGAAAAAAATAAAATAAATAAAATCTTTAATAAAAAAAAAAAAAAGATCCTTCATATATAGAATGTAAAAAAGAACTATTTCTCAACTACAAAATAAAAATTTTCTGTTGATGCACCTTAGTTCCACCAATTAGGACAAGGAGGAGAAAAATATACTTAGAGAAACACGGTTTTGAAATGTAAAATATACTCTTCATCAAGGCCCAAGTTTAAAATGTTATGAAACACAATAAATATCCTGTCTTACGTACAAACACTCCCTGTAGTCATACACCAATGATCAGTAAGAACAATATGAATTTTAGGTGAGAGAGTTTGTAATACTCTACAAAGAATTTAGGATTAGCCTATTCCTTTTCTTATGTGCTGTGTTTTATACTTTTTAATCATTTTGATTAATTTCTCCACCACCACAATTCAACACAGACAAAGCTATCAGAACAGCAAGCAAAGAAAATAATCCATAAAATCCAAGGACATAATAGAAATCTTGGGTGAACCTTGGACCCAGAAAATATTAATTTATTCTTTAATTAATTCAGCAAATATTTACTGAGCATCTACTCTATGCCAGGCACTACCCTAGTAGCTGGAGATACAATAGACATAAAAATATGGTCTCTGTCCTCGTGTAGCATAAAGTCCAGTAGGTAAGATATTTACTAAATAAATAAATAAATAAAGGCCTCCATTCCACCCAATGCACATACGAATAATTCTAGAATTTATTTTCAAGAGAATGTTGTTGTAAAAATTACCTACCATAAAGACAAAACCAAGCTCTTCGCTTTGTAACCTCTCATATCCTGACTTTGTAAATACAGATAGTAAAGTTCTATATCCAAATAGACAGGTGTCTAACTCCACCTAACACTCATCACCTAGGACTTACAAATGACTATCCTAATAGCTGAAATTAAATATTAGATGATAATTTTTACCTTTTGTTTTCTGGTCTCATGTATGTGTGCATCTGTATGAGGGCAGGATGCAGAGTAATCAATTTATGGTGATAACCCTAGGATAAAATCTCCCTATTCAATCATCTTTTCCTAGAGCACAGTTCGCTTATAGATTCTTCATGGAAATTTCTCTTTTCTTTACAATTTTTCTTGCTCTCTCCCTTCTCTTAGTATCAACTACCATATTCTAATTTTGCCAAGTCGAACAACATTTGTCAATTCTGAGTGAATTTAGCCACATAAATGTAATAATCTACTCACAATTGGGAAACATTTTTTTTTTTGTCTAAAATGCTTCAGTCTTGAAAAAGAGTAGCAGCAGCTACGCAAAGTCATTTTGAGTTTACCCAAATGAAAATGAAAACAAAATGGATGATTTCCTTTGCAAAGTGGAAATAACTTCACTCTGCACTGTTATTTATAATTTTAAACCTCAAGGAATGATTATTCATAGATATGTAGAATGGAAGGAAAGTAAAACAGTATGTTCACCCTATCCTTAATTTGAAATACTTTGCACACTGTTCTTAGTTAATGTATTTTAACTTATTTTTAAAACTCAAGTTGTTCTTTGACTATAAAATATCTCAGATGCTTCGTAAAACTTGTGTATTATTTTCTTGTCAACATATTCATGTACAACCAAAGAGATAAGAAGCATGCTCTAAGTTGGAATTCAGTTAACACAAGAGAACACCTTTTTCAATATTGTGATTTAAATTGCATGAACTAAAATGCTAACTTTGGGCAATCCTATTCCCTCAAAGCATATATCTTATTTCATTATGTATGTATGAATTCATAATGTTTTATTTCAAGCCTATGAAATATGGTATACTCTTGAGAAATCTGACAGATGATAAAACTGCATGAGTGGTACATGTGCACATGTTTTCATACTTCTAGAAAATTGCTGATTTCTTTTTATTTCAATCAGCTGCCTGAATTGGTTGACTAGCATCAAATTTAATAAACAACATATGGGTCTGCTAATATATGTGAAGAACCTGTTCTTTCTCCTTCCCCCCACATATATGCTCTTTTATATTTCAGTTAAGTAATACATTTCCTGGATGGGAGAGAGACTTGAAAATAAGCCATATGCCACATGGATTTCATTGTAAAAATAATAGCTAAGTTTATTTTAAGAATATTGTATGAAAAGAAACTAAATCTTTGTCTTAGTATATGCTCTCTGTACATAATGCACAAAATATGCCTTTGTATTTTGCTGCTGTATACTTTTCTATTTATAAACATATAATTTTATAAAATTTTATATTATGTGCCTAAACTTTTTTGTGTCTTTTAAATATTCAATCAATCAGTTAATGGGGTTCATTATAAGAAGAGGAATCTTAAAATCACCTTTTTCTAAGTTAAAATTTTCCTGACCAAATACACTGAATTTCCCAAACGAGTTTCAATCAAAATCAATTCAGAAAGTGGGATGATAAAAACTTTTTAAAAGTCCAAGACAAAAAAAAATCCTCTCTTCAAAATGTGTACCAAAACTTTAAAAGTTTAATTCCTGGAGATGAGGAAAGAGGTTAAACATATTTCCATATGCCAAATGCAGTTTCAGAGCATCGGTTATAGCCCCGAGTCCCTCTCACCTACACGTCAATATTCCTCATTCTGGCATAATCACTGGTCTCAAATTCCAGGCCTGTGCTCATCAACCTTGGTTTGCTTTTCCTCTAACATGAACTCAATTAAACTTCCTATTCTTAATTGACCCTTCCACGTCTTGTCAATAAAAGAAACGGGTAAGGAAATACATCAAAAGCAGGTTTGCACATGGAATGTTACATTCTGTGTAAGAGCAAGTATTTCCAAAATATATGCGTATTCTAAATTTTCCTACATCAAATTTAGATTTGCAAAGCCAGGCCATGCATGATGAGAAATGCCAAAGGCATACCTCTACAGCGGTTCTTGCTTTTGAGATTTCAAATTACAACAGCATCCCATTTTTACAAGGCATTACTAGAATATTCTCCAATGTGTAGATTAGATTCCTTTACAAAGACAGTCATGTTCCTACAAGCCATAAACTTAATAAATCACCAGATATATAACTTTCATTCTCACATTTACATTACCAAGTATTTTATGGAGCAATTTCCTTAGTCATAGCAGTGAGACTGTTCAATGAAATAAATAAATAAATAAATACTATTTCAACATAAAACCCTCAACGCTAAAGGCAAGTAACTATGCCGGAGTCTCACAAGAATACAATTCACTATTAAAGAGAATTTAGCTATCAGTAGGGTCTATCTCAGATTGCCTCCATGAAGGTTTATTATGAATAGTATCAGAAGGACTCTATTATAATAAGCATTGCAGAAGCCAAAGACAGTGTTATGGCTGGGCTCCAGTGCAGAGAGAAAGAATATGAAAAGGCTAATATACCCCAATACTGAAATTGTTATCATAAATAACTGGTACATTTACGTTGGATTATCACACAGTTTCAACAGAAACTTGAAATATCAACTCCGTCAGTATCAGTCTCGGGGCTCAGAGTTTCTTGTTGAGACCTGTTGCTGTGCATTAGCAGTGCCAGGCCTAAATGCTCCCAGGGATATTTAGGCTCATATTAAAAAACAAAATCCCTTGTAAGGAAAACCAGACCTTTAGGTGTAAAGGATATTTTGAAATGATGATATATTTGAGCAATCCAGTGAAATAACGTTGAAGCAATATTTTAAAATACTTAACATAAAGCTATTTTAACTTAATCACCACAATTCCATAAGTCTGTACTGTAAAAATGTGAGTATACACTTTATTCTTGGGGGGGGGAAGCAGAACGCATAGACAGCTATAGCCTTAAGTTAACCTTATAATCTTTTTGTTAGTATTTTACTTAAAGGATTATATTGAATTCCAAGTTGATATGTTAAGCAATGAAAGAAAATGATCCAAATTTTAAAGGCACATTTCTACTTGCAATTTAATAAAGCTTACTTTAATATAGGAAGTATTACTTATTTTTACAATATAAAGTCTCAAAATGGTAGGAGGCTGTCAAGTTGACTATTGATGAAAATACTGACTTTAACTTAATAAAGCATTTCCAAAATAAAATCTTTCTGAAGGCTTAATTTATTACTAAAATTACTTCCAAAATGTGCCTTAGCCTTCTCAGCCCAGCCTATCAAGGATGATGTGTGTGTGTATGTACATGTGTGTGCGTGTGTGCATGCCTGTGTGTTTGTTTGTTTCCTAGGTGAGTGATGCTAGGTCTTAAAGTTTGCTCATAAATTTCAGAATGAGCATCAAAAATATACAGTAACTGAAAAAAATACAAACAGTAACTGAAGTTATATTTGAAGAAGTCAAATTCTCTACATGTTAAGCCATAAAATAAAATAATTGTCCTCAAAATTGTTTAGGAAGGCATCTCAGGTACATGTAGATAGTTCATGGAGTCCAATCAATAGGGAAGCTAGCTAAATGCAGTGCAAAAAATATTATAATGGATTCTTTTGCTCTTTTGAATCAATGGCAGTAATCTTCGTTCAGAAAGAATGTGTCTGTGAGCAATAATATGCAGCAATATTTCTCAACCTGCTAAGATGAAAACAGCTCAGAGGCAGGCATCTCTCCATGTAGCTATATTAACGTTTTCTGTTTACTTTTCCCCTATTGAGGCAAGAAAACTGCCTTATCCGCTTCAGAAATGCCCTGCTTTCTTCCTATGGAAGGAAATGAAGGCCTTAGCACTGATGCTAAAATATATATGATAATCACAAATGAGCAGCAGGGGCAGATGGAACCTTTCAGTTGCTTAAGGACTAGGTCAGTTATTAGCAAACTATGCCAGCTTCTCAGTGAAAACAGATATTTTCACTGAATCCCACACTGAAATAAGCATCATCTTTTCTGCATGTGTGTTCCTAAATACATAAGTGATTCCATATGTCAAATTTTAAAAAATTCTTATTTTAGTATGAAAAATAAATTACAATATCTTAAATGCTAGCACCAATTGAGTCATCCATCTACCCTTGTGAGATATATCTTCTCCCTAGTACTAAAAAATTTAATAAGATATAATACTTGAGAATAAAGGACTTGGAAACTTTTTTGTGCAATTGATATTACGACAGTGATTTCAAAATTCTTTTCCAATTTATTTTAATGTGCTACTGTATCTAAGGAAGCTTCTTATTCTTATGCAAGTTTCAGCAAGTTCAATAATTTAGATCAATTGATAGGCATAATTAAAATATATACTCCCTAGAGAGTCAGGTGCTTGTGTTGCAGTTAAAGATATGTGTGCCCAAGTCTTGAAATAGCTAAGATATTTTCTAATTTGATCACATATTATAAAAATCATATTATTTAAAACGGTTAGTCTAGTAGTTCTGAAGGTAGTGATATCGGTATGGAAGTATTTTTCCTTTATTTATCCTACAGAGAGAAAAATTTGAAAGGAAAATCTCTATGAGTTTATGCATTTACCTTAAGTTTTTTGCTTATTTTGAAATTTCCAACATTACTGAGACAATATTAAAAGTATTAAAT
Source organism: Ceratotherium simum simum (assembly GCF_057802395.1). Taxonomy (NCBI): domain Eukaryota; kingdom Metazoa; phylum Chordata; class Mammalia; order Perissodactyla; family Rhinocerotidae; genus Ceratotherium; species Ceratotherium simum. The sequence goes on along the minus strand of NC_141907.1, from coordinate 25,407,887 downwards.
AAACTTTTAAAACATCTTTTTAGTGCTTGCTTTACTGAATGGTTTGCATAATTAAAAAGTTAATTGCTTTGTTTCCACAATCTTTGGGAGTCACGGAACCAACTCCAGAAGCAGGCTCCTAATGCCGTATTTTCTTATACATGTGCATTATCCCATTGAGCGAAGCACCTTCTCCCCCTTGGCAGAAGGATACAGTCAAGATGCGTGTGTGTGTGTGTGCGTGTGTGTGTGTGTGTGTGTGTGTAGAATGAACTACCTGAAATACAGGCATAGGGAAAATAACTATCAAGTTTAACCAGGGAATAGAGTACCTGGAATTAATTCTTACCCTATTTTGGGTATACTGTATTTCTTTAAGCATCTCATGATATTGAGTCTATTATTCCGTTATTCTGAAGGAAAAAATATCTATTAGCCTCTTCCCGATTTTTGTGATATGAACACTTGCCTATTATTTCACTTGTGATCCCAGGTATCAACACTTATGTCCAAACCACAATTTAGAGTGGTTCTTGATGATGAAATAAAATATTGCTTTACACAAAATTACCAAAAACGCATTGTTTTATAACTCACACACATAAAAAGAGGAATGTCCCTGAAAAGTAGGTATGGAATGGATTATTATCTGTCTTAGGCAATGCGACAACAAGAACAGTGATTTGCTCAAAACTACATAATAAATTAGTGCTTCTATTAAATATAAAAGAAAAAAAATTTTCTCTCTCAAAGAAGTTTTTAAAATAAAAATAATTATGACTACAATAAGTTTTCATGAGCTTTGAATAAAATAATGCAACTATAGCCCCTTGAAACTAATAACAACAAAACAAGAATAATAAATAACAGTACTATGTATTGAACACCTAGTGTTATCAGGTATTAACCATAATTTTACATATCTTCTCACTTCATCATTTATAAAATGCAGATAATATTACCTTCCTCAGAGTGATTCTATAAAGGAAATGAATATGTAGAACCCTTAGGTTAACACTAATGTACTCAAAAAGTATTAGTTTATTATTTCAATTTTTCCTTACTCTTTTTATCTTTTATTTTTAGATACTTATTAAGGATACTATTTGATTATTCTAGTAAGCCTTTTTGATAGCTAGATTATCTTCTTTATGTTATGTTGCTCTTTTCTGGTGCTTCTTTCTTTGTGTGTGTAGGTGTGAGAGAGAGTGAATAAGTCTATAATTCGTCTCTGACATTAGAGATGCTTCATTATGACTGGCTCTCCCACCAGCCCTTTATGTTTGAGTTGAATTGCATAGTAATTGAGGTGTTTTGCCCTATGTTCTGAAAATTATCTCAAATACCCCATAAAAGTTGATTTCTATATTTATAAATGTATTTGGCTTAATCAGTAATTTAAGAGGAGACGTGAATAAGTGCGATGAATTGGTGTCTAATTGGCAGACTCTATCCACGCTCTGTGATTGGCGATCATCTTTACAAGGCTTTTCTTACTGCCGTGAATATTTGAGAGCTGTCTGTAATCTCAGCCTTTTAGGAATTGCTCTGCTACTGGGCACTGAATGATCTTTAATAATTATTTGATGGATATCTCCGTGAGTTACTGGTTTCTGTCATTTACCATTCCTTAACAATAAATCCGGGAAAATATATGCAGGCCTCTTAAAGATAAAAGCCAGTAAGCTGCAGAAATAAATGTAAAACTATTAATATGTTTTCTTTGTCTATGGTTTTCACAGAATTATATTTGTTATAAATATTGGCACTTACTCACAGTAGATAGACAGCCATGTGCTCTTAGCCTTGGAAACCAATAGGGAATTCAAAAGGGGTCAAGAAACAACTTGCCTTTATGGCAAAATATAAGTGAGGCCAGTGACCATTTTTGTAGGCAAGAAAACAATCGTCATGCATTTAATAAATATTATGAACATTGCAAATCTGATTTCACGTGGAAGAAAAAGAACTGTAGAACCAGAAGGATTTCTAAGTATCTATAAATAAGTGAACATAATAAAGTAGTAATTTGATATAATTTTATTAAATGCTCACTACCTAAAAATATCTGTTCATATATAGCTGCACAATAACGTTTTAAGGAAGATGGGACTGTAATTATTATAATTACTGTCCCCGTTTTATAAGTGAATGAGACGTTATATGAATTGATCCAGGTTCCCTTCCTGAAAATGTGATGGAGCTTGAACTAGGACACAAACTTCTGCCATCAATTCGTTGCAAATGCCTATATTATATCACATACCACAACACAGAAGCATTAAGTTAGATTTAAGAAGGACATTTTACAACTGAAAATTTATGAAGGGACTCTTCTAAAAAGTATCCCAAAAGGAATACAGAAACTTGATAGTCTGAAATTACTCAAACATAATGACTTGTGGTAGAAAAAATGAATTACTTGATCCTCAAAATGTCATAGATAAGGTATTATAAGGGAGAAAAGGTGCATTAGATGGTGAAATTGGGAGACCCAAAGGAGTAAGGTTATTAGAATGGATAAAATAAAGAAAAAATATGAAACCTCTGAGTCAATCTGTGGGACAGTCCTCTAATCCTCCTTCAAAAATGAAATGGCTGTCAGAGGAACTCAGAAGTTTTCATTAGGGTAAAGAAGAGTAATGCATTTTCCCTGCTATTTTCAAAAACGAAAAAAAAAAAAAAAAATACCAAAGGCTAAGTAATCAAGTCAGAAGTCCTGTACCTTGTGCTCTGAAATAAAAGGTGGTTACTTAAGAAAATCACACATGGGGATCTCTAAACCCATGGACAATTGATAGAACTAATTTAATAACTACTTGATCCTGGGGACATAGATAATACTCAGACATGGGCTGCAAAAAAAAAAGCATGTAGGTTTGATTTCACAAAAGAGGATAAAAACAGTCTGGGGCTGAAATAGGCAAGAATTAGATTTTAGATCTTCATTATTCTGGGAGAAAGAGATGAACCAATGTTGTCCAGGAAACTAGAAGTGCCTCTCAAAATTGAATTCTCAAAGAACTAGTGAAGGCTGAATACAATTGATTACACTGAATACAGGACAGTAAGCTTAAGGGGAAAAACTCTGATAAAATATGGTTCTGTGTGAACATGTTGCTTCAAATCACCTGTTCAAAGATGATATATGGTTATTATTGCCTCCACCAAAGTGAAGGGAAAGAATAGGGATTCGCTCCAAACTCAATGTCCTCAAGTATTTGTATAATTGAAGATTGATCTTATTTTAGGTGAGAATTATCTGAGAAATTACAATTATATAAATAATAATTTAAAAAATTACCTATCAGTCTGGGAGATGTTTCTGATTCACACAGTTTTGAGTGTCAGGTATCATGTACTCAAGAGTGACAGCAGGTAACTCTGCCAGGTAAACAACAAAATTGATGGATAATTGGTTGAATGTTTAGATAATGCAAAGGCACCTTATGGAATGGACCAGAAGCAAGGAGGCAAACGAAGTCTGGCTATATAAGCATGCCTAAAGCTGATATTGAGAAAATCATTTACATATTTTAAGAAAGAGTATGTGAAATTCTTAAGAGACAACCCTAAATAGAAAAGAAAACAAACAAACAACAGCAACATAAACAACAAACACCAGTTGGAGACATAAGATTGCGCTTGCTACCCAGAACTGAAAGAGGTCCTGGATCTAGGGAGCTGAAGCAATCTGCTTTTCAGGAGATGATCTTAGTCAATGGACCTGTTTCAGCAGACCTCAGCTGGCCTCACTGGGTTTGGATGAAGAAATGTCTCTTCTGATTCCATCCTCATCAGGCAATCTTTTAAGAGGTACACTGATTTTCCTTGGGTCCCATTAGAGATAAAGAATATTGCCTTGAAGAGGACCCAGGGACTTTCCTATTTCTTGAATGGGATGTTCTCCTGTTCAAAATTTAATAAACTAATATTCTAGATTGGCATCAAGATCTTGTAATATTGTTGAGAATTGGTGTTGGCTCTGTACAATTCTGAACACTGATGAAATTCTGATTTTTGGATCTAGAAAAAAATTTCCAGGTACCACTTACAGGCCACTTGGTAACCAAACAGGTAGCCTTCTGTGGGCACACACTACATTTCCATACATTCTATTCAATGCTCCAGGACTGTGGGGCGTGCATATGCCAGGCCTCAAAATGGACATGTTAGAGATTTTTGATGAACCAAAGAAACATATGCATGAGTAAATAGGAGTTGTGTTTTTATTTTGGAAATATTACGTAGCAATTGGTTAGATTATCTTGGGGTGGAAGACAAGCTTTATCAATATAGTCCCTACTCATAATTCTTACTAAGCAACAATGAACACAGAGAAGGGAAAATAAATTTATGTGACATTGATAGTTGTCCTTCCCTAGATAAAAACAACATCAAAGTGACATCTGCCTGGCAAATCATTATTAGTTAATCTTTGCACATAGTATATTTGGAGGCATTTCTTCCCTTGTGTGGTGTACTAGCTGAGGTAAGCATCTTTGGCATTGCATTTCTGTGGTGGTGTTCACATATAAAATAGACTGGAGTTGGACAGTCCTTGTATTATTTGTAATCTATTTCTCATGAAAATTCCATTTTCATTATTTTCTGTTTGAAGCATATCTATTTGCATAGTATTACGAACAATTGATAGTACTATTACAGTGGCAGGAATCCTATAATCACAAAATAAAATTTTTTGATGATGATCAGGACAATATTATCACGATTGGATCTCACCAAAAATGCAATTAGTCAGACACTATTTTAATTTTAAGCCAGTGATATGGACAAATGATGGCCTAGTATAAAATAAAACCTAAAAGTCATATGATAGGCCAGAACTCATTTAAAAGAGTAATTACTATATCACTCAGGGAAAGATAGCAAAGGCTATTATACAGAAATTTCAGACTCTGGTACTTTCAGAAAATTTTGTAAAAACAAAATAATCCTGAACAATGGGATCATAAGATGAATAGAAATTCATTAAGATTGATATCAAGGGATGCAATCAGGTTCCTATCTCTGATAATGACATTATAATGGACTTGTTGACCTAAGAAAGATATTCTCAAGTATGTTCTTACACTACATATCCTAGTCGTCAGCTTTCTCAATTGTCTCACTTCTATAGAATCTCTATCAGCAACATTGGGTCCATATAATCAAATTCAACAATTTTTATTGGATGCCTATGTGTAGGAATTATTTTAGATGTATCATGCTGTGGTGAACAAGGCAAAGGTCTTGTCCTCACACAGTTTACAGTATAGTGAGAGACAGGGGACGTAAAAAACAATGTCCGTCCCAGCCAGGTGCCCTAGTTCTCTTCATTAATCAAGGTCTGCATGATCTCATGTGTCTACTTCTTTACCTTCATCTCTGCATCACTAGACACTTCATAACCACTACTTTCCTAATTCTAAATTTCTCCTCAGCCTGCTACATTTTGTTTGATTTTGCCTTTTTAAAAAAATATCCTTCTCAGTCACCTTTGCTGAAACGTACTTCTCCATTATGCTCCTACATTGCAGTGTTTTTTCACATTCTGTGTTAGGTATCATCTCTTCTCCGGTGATATATGCTTATTTGATGGTCTCATCTATTCCCAAGATTTGATAATCACCAGGGTGCTAATAACTTCTAAAGCTATATTTCTGCTACTTATTTATACCCCCCAAGTTTCAGATGTTTCTGAATTTCATTTTCAACAGTCTGCTAGATATCGCCAGAATTTTTCAAAGGTACCTTAAATCCCGTGGGTCTTAATCAGATTATTCTCCTGGAAATGTGTTACTTTTTCTGTTTTTCTCAGATTGGCAAACGGCACCACTGTTTTCCCACCTTCTCAAATTGGCGTTCTTGTTGTCACTCACTATTCTCTATAATTTTATCCGTATTTCTGCTTATCAAATCTCTACTTACCCATCCATCAAGATTTAGCTATAATTTTTCATATCCCAACTCAGATCCTCCTCTAGTTCCAGCAGTATTTAACCTCTCCGTATAGATGCTCTCATGCCTTTACTTTTAAACATCTAATTCTGCACATCTCATTCTCCGTCACAACATTTAAATGCTTAGAAGGAAGACAGTATGTCTTATTCACCTTTGCGTCCTTCATGGGAATTTGCATAGAGTAAATGCTCAACAAATGGTTATTGAACTTAATGAATTCTCATAATAGTCCAAATTCTCTATTCATTGTATAAAATTTCAGCTATGGCTGCTATGACCTTTTGCTACAAATGCTGGGTTGGTGAAAGGCAGCCTCACACTGAATAGAAACAATGTGCATAATTCAGTATAGCTCCCCGTGGCTCATAGGAATGCAACCTCAGAGAAGCATACCACTCTCAGATAATATGTGGGTCCACCAATTACCTCATCAATGTAGATGGTGAATATTTCAAAGCAGAAATGAAATCATAGAAGATACATTTTACAATAGAAATAAATGAGTAGTTGATTTTTAAACAGCAGGATGCTATTCTATTTTACTTTTAGTTCCAAAACAGTTTATATCCTCTCGTCACAGATTTCATTTGAACATACAATATCAAAAGTTAGTCTCTTTTGAGATTATTATATTTTAGCAGTTGAAAATCTGTTTTAAAGAAGGCATTTAAATTTGCATGTGCTTCAAATACTTTATCATTTTGTAATAAACTTATAATTATATTTTTTGGACAGTAATGAGAAGGCATACAAGATAATGAGACTAATGCCAAAAAACTACCTGCATAAATTAAGTAAAATTAATCAGAAACAAGATTTAAAAACAAGGCAACCTATCATCTACACTTCAGATAGAAAGGGAACATGACATTAAAACAAATGCCCATAAACTTTATTTTAATCTTGAGATAGAAATTACAAAAACAATTTGTAACCACAAGAGAAGGAATGAATTGGTTTTTCAAAATATAAACGGAATCTAATCCAATCTACTCTAATCTAATCATATATTTAATTTGAGTAATACACCTGGTCTTCTGAAAAGAAATAACAATAACTTCAAAAGATTACTTACAAGCTCTTATTAAATTTGAAAGGCCCTATTTAAAGCACCCCCACTTTTAGTAATTGTCCATATTTATAAGCAAGGAGAGAACAGAGACACAAAATTAATCTGTTCTGTAGCATAGACCTGGATTTAGTGTCTGCTCCCAATTTCAACAAGGATCAATTCTGGGGTTTTTGAACTAATTGTGTTTAGAACCAAAGAAAAGAAAAGAAAACCAGTAACCCAACTAGAAAAATACAACTTAAATAATTTGAGTGTATTTGGCTTAACATGAAGTCTCCAGGCCAATTTAATAATTATTTTTAAACTCTTTAGAAGATAGGTAGGTAAAAAGAGTGAATATGATGCAGATAACATTTCAAGGCCTTCTTCCAGCCCAAGATACTATTTATAAAATGTAAAAATTTAAGTACATTTATAATTGTTTCATCTGTACAACTTTCTTCTCTCTTCTCTATACTTCAAACTACTCTGAACTTCTCTCATGAGCTTCTTCCTTTTCATATAATAGTGAATTTACTGAAATCAAGGTTGTCTCTCCCCAACAGAAGGACTTCCACCACGAAGGCAAGGGTTCTTTCTCCTTCGCTTCAACTTCCTCAGAGAGCCTTGGTCACATTTTATTTTCAATACATGCTTGTTGACTCAAAATGAATAACCACAGCTTTGTCACTATATAATAACCTCATTAAACAAGAGACAAGAAGGAAATTGTTCTGCTTTGCTTTGCTTAAGAAGAGAATGCTTTACTTACCAAAAAAAAAAAAAAAAAAAGAAAAGAAAAATACCTGCCATAGAAGAGGTAACAACGGAGAGTCTTTTACCCTAGAAGAGGAATATTGAGATGAAACAGTTTTTCAACAAGTGGACTAACCTCTGACGTTGAGTGCTAACTACACTTAAAGAGTCAAGTTCCAGAGTTTCTTATCGCAAAGAAGATGCTTAAAAGTGTGTTGTATTTCAGCAACATCAAGATTTTTTTATACATAGCTCTAGAAAAAAATCAGAGGAAGAAGAGAAGTATATACAATCTATAAGCAAAAAAGGATGCAGGAAGTGGGGGGATAATAACTTTAAACAAGAAGCTAAACATAGAATGCATTATCCAACAAGTGTGCTGAAATTCAGATATGCAAATCCTTTGAGAGTCTGGAGGCAACAAACCCACTCACTGACTTCCAAAGTCACCTTGAGTTTCGATGAGAGCTCATTCGCTCCTCAAATGTCATAAGGGTTCTGCAGAGGGATCTGGTTTTAAAGGACCAAATTAGAATAAAAAGGGTAATATGGCCACACATTTTATCATTGTTAATTATTAATACTAAGATTAAATAAGAAAGGTCTGAGAGTTTTGTAAGCATACTAATCGGACACTTTTTTCAGCTCATTTTCCCCGTCAATGTGAATATTTTCCAGCAGTTCAAAGGGACATATACATCTGGAAGAATAATGCATTCAACTGGAACATTGAGTATAAAGTGTAAAAACATTAAAAAAGAGGGAAAAGAATGTAGGAAGAAAACAATGGCTTCTCTTCACCTTGAATGACAAAGAGCACAGAGTTGGGTTGATTCGATGCCAAATGATAGAAGTCTTCCTCCTCCTCATTTTAGATCCTTGATATGTTTAAACATCATTGCTCCTGAGTGTTACCCCTTGGTACCCAATAAAAATGAGAAATTGCCTGCAAAGTATTCAAGGTGAGAATATTGTTCTTACCAGTAATTTAAAACGCTATTCTTTGTGAGACTAAACATTTTACAAGGCTTTCATGATTAAGCCATTGTGTAATATCAAATCTACCTAAAGTTAACATAATCACAATTATCATTACTATTTAAATAATAGTAGTAAATAATTTTGTCATGAATTAATATAATGAAATTATTGCTACTTTTATTATTTATTGATTGATTATTAGGTGCTATTATCTCATTTAGTTTCTTCCACAATCCTATGACTTATTATTGAAGAAAGTGGGGCTAAGAGAGTTCAGAAAATTACACTGCTAGTAAGAGGAGAAACCAGAATTCAAAGAGATGTCATTAGATTTCACAGCCTGTTTTTTAAACCACTACATTCTATGCACAACATTGCCTCTTCTCCTCTACGACAATGTCTTCTTTAGATTCTTTTAGATTGGGCTGCTCCTTTTACTGGAAAGCTGCTGTAGCACACATCTTGATTGGCTGAGATCCTGCTTAGAGACAGTCTCTATGATCACTTTCTCTCTCTAATCACTATGTAGAAGGAGGAGTGACTAGTGCCCTCCTGAAGTGGGGGCATGAGAGCTTCTTGGGATACTTGGAAGATACAGAGCCGTTTCACAGATGGTTGGAAAAGTAGAAAATGCAGCCCAAGTCAGACACTGGCAACTAGAGTGACATAATGAAGTGCAGAACCATGAAAATGAATCCTTGCCAAGGTATGTTAATGCTCTTCCTACAGAAAAAAATGATCAGGGCATTTGTTTACCATTAACAAGTATGCGAGGATCTTTGGAAAGACGGAAGAGGCAGTCTTGCTACATAGGTCAACCTAAATGAAAACAACACAAGCCAACAGTGACCAGACGACAGCACCTTACAGATGACTGCTGAAAAAGGGTAAGTGGGAGAAAATTAGAGAGAAAGAGGGCTCTTAAACTTACATAAAGATATGCTTAGTCTCTCTTCTCATTACCCATGGTCATATAAAAATGGTGGTTTATTCCCAAATGATATTTTAAATATATTGTCATTTATTTCTGAAGTCAATGTGAAAAGTTCAGGGCAGACACCAAATGGGTTCACAGAGGACTGCATCCTATTTTAACCCTCAAGAACAGTGTACTCTACGCATTGTTGAAAGCATGTGGAGTGAGGAGAATGAATAAAACAACAATTAAGCCTAGCTTATATAAGTCTGACAAAATAAGAAAGTTTAGACGTGGGGAGTTCAAAAATATTCATGTATAAAAATCAAACATCTTTGAGAAAATCAAGAGGCATAAAATTAATTAGGCATTTAGAGTGGCCAAATTTTTGTCCTCATTTAACTTTTTAAAACCTACTTTATGGATCAACTGTTATCTTCTTATTTTAATTTATTTCTATGTTATATTGTTGGTAAGTTTACCTAGAGAAAAATATGTACTGTTTTCTACCTTTTGTTCACTCTTACTCTGACCAAAGTTTACACTGTCAAGCAAGAAAGTAAATGTGCTTATTCGATTGTGAGATCATTTAATCAAAATTAATGTTTTTGAAGGGCATTACACCCAGGACCAAATCAGATCTACAGATGGCTCTTACACAGCATGATTTGAAGGAGGCTCCAAAACTCTCTCTCACACTGGCCTGCTGTAGTGACAACATTTCCACCCACCTAGCTAGAAATCACACCCTTGGACTCAGCCCACTTCTTTGATTTATGTCATATATGCATTATCTACTATTAGAATGCACATGTTATGTGGGCTGCGAGAAAGGCCCTAGAATTACTTCTGCTCTGCCTGCATTAAAACGTATTATCAAATTCACTCGCCCTCTCACTAAGAGACCCAAAGGCCTCTTTCTGTTCTGGACAGTAAAAGATAGAAGAAAAATTGGATGTAAGGAGAGAATAGCACATGGTTGGATCTGGGTAAGATTTTAGAGTGAGTTAGTTGCCTTACCGATGATGAGAAGCCGACCCAGAAGGACTAAGTGACCTACCCAATCCTAATGGCAAAATTGGGATTAGAGGTCACATGGGGTGTTTTCTATATTGAGTTGTTAAACACTACATATGATCAAGCCATACATAGCAAAAGCAAACTAACCTTGCAAAGATGATTCATGGGGGACTTTGAGAAGAATGAGTAGACTGTGGCATGAAGGCAGGGGCCAAAATAAATACTGACAATAGACCTCAAGAAACTGTTAAATACGACTCCAAGAGAAAGTCTGAAGACTCTGCATAATTAAGATAAGGGCAAACTCTTGCATAGTCTATGTTTGCACTTAATGTGATGGTGCTTTTAAGCCTGTATTTGGTTTTCACTTGACTTATCAATTCGCTGAGTAGGTTTCAATTATTTTAAGGTTTTCATTATCAAATATTTTATCATTACTCAACTTCCCACCATGAACCTCATATTTTAAAATATTTTATACCACTAAATATATTTTAATGAAATAATAAATAACCAACTTTCCTAATCTTATCAAAGGATCAACATGAAATAATCATAATATCGATAATAATTAAAGGCAAAGAAAAATATATTAGTGATCTTTTTCATGAATAAATGTATAATGCATGAGAGTTTTCTTAAAATATTTTTTAAATGGTATAATTTTCATTATTATTTTCCAGAGATCCCTGGATGTAAGTACCAGAGATTTGAAATGATCAAAGTGGTGAGTCTCATTCTAATTATTAGATTCAGGTTTCAAGAAATTATGCTTACTTTTACAGTTTATTCATCTTCTTAAGCTAATAAGAGAATAAAACTTCATTTGTTATTTGACACTAACTTGGGTTGGAATATAGAGTTTGTTATAAAGAGAATGAACCCACAAGCCCTCCTAATAAAATCTTGTTTATTATGCTAAAGTATAGAAGGTAGATAAAACTTGTGTAAAACATAAGTGCATTTTGCTGCTTATCTACTTAAAATTTCCTGTGTTTTAGTTATGTCATTATTACAGCATCTGTGACAACTTATTTTTATCATTAGCTGTCCCAACTTATACTCAGTTTGCATCATGACATTGGAATGTAATATGTTATTGCCCTGGAAATTATCTTCTAAATTTACAATAGAAATTAATCCAAAAAATTAGTTATCACTGCATTATTTCACGTGGGTTAAAATACAGGGAAAATATTCGAAGTAATAATAATTAGGAACTAGGACAGCATTCAAAATGGTATTTTCATGGAAAATCCAATACAAATCCTGATTAAAACCTAACCAAGCAAAACACTGCAGATTACCTGGATTCCAATTAAACGTGACAAATGAACACTTGACAGGTTTCAATTCCAATTCTATTTATGTCACAATGATCCATTAATACTGAAGATGAAATTACCAGAAAATTCAAGCAATACAATTGTACTTTATAGCTAGACAGTAGTTTGAAAACTTGGACCCAACAAAACTCTTACTCAAATGTCAAGTGCTACATTTGGATCACCCGAAGTGAATCACATCTCCTTCTGTCATTACCTATAGATCAGGGCTAACATGAATCACAGCTAACAGATGACAAATGGTTATATAGACTGAATTTCAAGTGTCAGTCACATATAAAATCAGGAAAAATCAGTTATATTATGATGGTCCTTGCTGTTCACAGAACTGAAAACATGGTTATAAAAAATAACTAAAAACCTCTTTGGGAAATTTTTCTCAGTAAACTTTCTAGTGTCTTAATAAGCTCACCTGTTAAGTTTTCCATGAAATATACGTTTCCTAAAAAGCAACCAACACGTGCTTGTCATATATAATTATGTTTATTATTCATCATTTCTTGCTTTTTTTAAAAGCGTTGAATCCCCTTAAACTCAAAAAACAGAAAATAGCATTAAAATGTGATTATAATGCCAATGATACAAAGTCCTTTCTATTAATATAGCTGACATCCAAAAAATAAAGACTTAATTGTACCTTATGTTGTTTATAGTGACATAACTACTTTTTAAAACACAGAATTATATGATATCATCAAACGGCAACTGCAGATACAGTAATGTCCTTAAATTAAATTAATCCTGCCTTCCTAGGTGTGTCTCTGTGTGTGTGTGTGTGTATGTGTGTATAAAATATTATTACAGTATTTTTAATTTAATTTTTACTTTTGTGCAAAGCATTTCTAACATATTTGTCTTAAGTATATATTCATAAGCATTGCAATTCATACGAAAATTTTTATACTCATTTAAAAAATACTAAAAAAAATGAATTCTTAAAAACCACATCAGACTCCCATCCACATAAGCACACACCACCATACACACAGATAAGCATGCCTTTATAGCCGTAAGGCAAATGCCTTTTAAACTCTGGAGAATTAATCAAGAGAGATATCAGTCATAAGACCCTGATAGTGTATCTTCTCACCCAGATAATAATGTGAAAAATAATTTTTAACATGATTTAGGTTAGCAATAATTTCACCTGGGGTCATTTATGATATATTATTCTCTAATGTTGGATTTAAATATTCATTGGTAAACTTCCAGGAAAACAAAAATCGACTTTTTCCTGCATTAATATGCTCTATTTACATATCATCACTAAAGAAACTGGCATGTAACAAAAAGTTAATGTCTTATTTCACTTGATGGAGGGGATGACGAAAGAAAGAAACCCATTTCAAGTTTTCACTAGAGATAAAATGTGTGCGGTTTTATCTATCTTCCCCTACGTGTAATCAAATCTCTTTTTGTATTTGAAATAATAATAAAATTAGTCAAAACTTTACCATTCCATTATTCGACACAAACCTATTCCTCAGGCATTTACTGTAACCTGAAATCCAAAAAATAAATCACCTAATTGTCTTTGGGACTATAAACAAATGTGAAAAGCTTAAAAGCATTATTTGCAATCAAACTTTATAACTTAAAGGAAAATGTATATAAGTCCAATTGTGTGGTAATTATGAGAATCATCTCACAACAGGATAAGAATATAGAGTATAATTTGCTTTCTTCCCTTTACCTTGCACAAAAATGAATAAAACCTTCTAGTGAAATGAGAGAGGAGTTCTAATAGTATTTACAATATATTTTGGAAAATAAGATAACACTGTTCTCCTTCATTGACTCCATATCACTCGAAAAGAGAGGCTTGAAAGTGCATTTCTAAATACCTAGGAAAAGAAAGAGTTGAGCAGGGTGTGTTTATTGTCATTTCCTTTCACTAAGACTGGACAATTGCAATTGAAGAAATAGTTGCATGACAAAAATGAATAGAAGAAAACAATAACACAAGATCTTTCTCATTCGCTATTCTTTAGGTATTATGCACTAATTTAGTTTTTTTTTCATTTCAGGTGCTACTCTGATTTAGTTGTAAAGGTGTTTATTTCGGACAGGCTGTTTTAAAATGATGGTGCAAGTTTGGTGAATTTTATCTAGAGAGTTATGTTCCTTTATTTGGCATTTCTGTACTTTAGCAAATATTTATTATTTCAAATAAAATAGTTTTAGTGTCAGCTATTATATTTTGGTTTTAGACTGACCTTCGCGAGTCTACTTATTACAGCTCACTAGCGTGATTGTGTGTGTGGATGTTGTGTTTGCCCCTACCATTTTCCATATGCTCTGCCTCACCAACACTGCCATCCGGCGTGGTCCTTTCATAGTTGTCCTCTGGGAGTGGAAGGGCACCCAGTCTTGGCCCTGATGAACTCTTACTGCTTGGTGTTTCTGACTCCTCCAGCCCGCTGTCATAGCAACTCTGCAGTGACCCCTGATGTGGGTCCTGAGGCTGACTCACAACAGAAAACGTCACTCTACGAAATGGCTGTAAGAGAAAAGATTCTGAATGTCACTACGATATAAGATTGTAAATGATCTTATTAAAAAAACATAAATTACATACATTAAGGTCTACTAACGACTAATTCAATACAAAATGGTTAGATATGTTGTAATCTATTTGGTTAACTCTGTATTATCTGAGACAATGCCTAGAACTTAGATTTTATTTTTGAAAAACTGAAAATTCCCTTTCTGAAACAGAGATAAGAAAACAGCAATTTCACTAAAACACACATTTAAATCTGATATGTTAGTTCCACATAGTCAATCTTTTTCTATTCTGTAGTCTTTACTTCAAATATGTTTTTCACAAATAGACTCTCTATAAAAATAATGGTTAGTGATTTTGGAAAGCAGTAAATATTTGACTAATCCATTGTAAGAAGACTTCATGTTTAAATACTTCGATATAATAGTTTAAAATTGAGTGTTTTGGCAGTTAATTTAAACTATTAAAGTTACAGCTACTAAATAGGAATTTAGATGCAGTGCTAGGAAATTGCAATATATTTCTTACTTCATTCATATTAAAAATATTACCTATTGACCTTGAAATTGTAAGAGTAGTATTGAAACAATAGAAAAAAGTTTCCTTAACCAGGGAATAAGAAATAAACTAAAACGTTTAATTGTATGTGCTTACTATTACTGTTTTTGTATTTATTCAAAAAAAGTCACGTCACGTACAGCCTTTAAATTTATTTAAAAAATACTTCACCTTTGTCTAATTTGACCCCACAATTTACTATGCTACTGACATTGGCTGGACCAAATTCTTACTCTGTGTAAAATTTACAGATTATCATAACTTCAAAATAAAACAAAAAAATTTTAGGCACGTTAAGGGAACAAACTAATGCCATGCAGTAACAGTGCTTTGTACACATGATATTGGAAAAAACAATATAAAAAGTTTCTGTAATATCCGTCTGAGATTATTCTTGGCAATAGTTGTATCCATTAAGCTCTTGTATGATTTGAAAGTGGCATAAATGTAAGGATTTTTAAACTTGTAACTCAGACTGGTTCTTTCTAATATAGAGCATAAAACTAATGTTGCCAGAATAGTGAGAAAGATAAAGAACCTTTTTTGCACTTTCATAATTTGAATACTAATGGTACAAATCACTAGTCACAACTGGGACCAGTAGAATTTTTTAAATGGTAAGAATTATCTACACATGATAGGTGATTAATGGGAAAGCTAAGAAGAGTTGTGACATTTCCCCCAAATTTATACATTGGCTTTGCTAAAAACAGCACATGCTCCCACAAATCTTCCCTGTATTTTGTTGTAGATAGAAGATTGGCCAGGAATATTGGCTATTGTTGGTATTTCTGACCCTGTACGCTCACCTTTCGTGTACTTATTTGGAATACACAGTCTTCATAAAATCTTCTTTTTCATTCTAGTTCAAAATTAAACTTAGGAACTGCTGAATCTTATTGTAAAGGGTGAACATTTAAAGCACATTCTCTTCTTTATAATGTTATGCTGAATTGGAACTGCAGCATTTAAAAACAATTACAAAATATTTCTAGTGTTTTTTAGCATACACATCATGGACCAAAATTTACTGTCAATAAGCTTTCTAAAAACATTATCCTTATTTCACTAATAACTCTTATATCTGTTTACAGTAGTATTATTGTGATATTTTATCTTATATCTAAATAAATATAGAAATCCGTTTGTATTTACCATGCTTTATCTTATGTGTACATGTTTTCTTTAATTTTTTTTTCATTTATCACTCCCAGTTGACTGCAAACTATCTGTGATTTGTTTCATGTCTTCGTCTCACCTTGGAAATGAGACCACTGACAGTCTCCTAAAACCACATTGTTCTGCACACAGAAGTTACTCACCAAATACTATTGAACAATGATATTTTAATGACAATGTTGAATTTAGGAAAGAACACCAAGGGGCATGCAGACATATTATCACTTCAAGACAGCAAAGAGTTTAAAAAATATATATCTATAAAAAGAGAAAGGAGGGTCACATGCTGTTCTTAATTCCATTTAATGACTCTAAAATCTTTTAGAATAAGTCTTCGGTAACACAAGAAAAAGTTCAAAATGAATACAGAAATACATAATTTATACTAATAAATTGACAAAAGGAAAATAAACAAATTATGAGAAATGATATTCCATTTTGATATAATAGGAAAGAAGGTGATGTTTGGGTGAAGGTGGTAATATCAGAATCTGTGCTTAAATGCTGGTTCCGCCAAAAGTAAGAATAGGATAGCAGAGAGATAGGTTGATAGGGTATACTTGCAATGAAAAATGTCAAAAATAAAATAATGATTTTTCTATAATGTATTATATAATAACTGCAATGAAGTTGTGCGTCTTATTTTCTTGATTTCCTACCCTATTTTGACTGTGAATTTTTTAATCTCCATGAGTTATTTTAGGTTACATATTAAATGTAATGATGGAAATAAAAATGTAATTTGAAAATACTAAGATCAATATATATACTAACAAATATTTAAATTCATGAATACTTCCTTTTTGTATAAAAAATTTCTTCATTTAAAATAATATCTGAATGAAAGAAAAAAAATCATTCACAATAAAAGTCTAAAATAAAGAGTATCACACAATGGATCATAACATATCCCATCTATCATTTTTATCTGCATTTTAAAATATTCCATTAGAATTCTACAATACAATATCAGTATTATACTACTATCTACTAAACTCTCTTTTGATAACTTTGAATAAATAAAATTCTTGTGGTAAAGTATTTAAGTCAGCGATGTGAACCAAATTTGTACAGAATCCTAAATTCTGAAGGAGAACCTATTGATGCAAGAGTTAATCTTTAATTCCAATAGTAAATCAGACATGTACATTTAGATAGAGAGAGAGATAGATAGATGATAGATCGACAGACAGACAGTTACACAGAAAGACATATATTTACACACCACCGTTCATCATCAGGTTGGGCCTAATGAGAGGATAGGTTTTACAGTAGAAGTTATGACACAGAAGTCATATTACTTATATATTCCAGAAATATTGACTAAACCAAATATGTAAAGCAGTTTATTGGCTGTGTGACAGAAAGAATGAGTTTGCATTCTATATGTAACTGTCACTTTGTAAATTACTGACACTCTGAAGTAGAGTGGTTTTAAGTGATGGTTCTTAAACCTAGATGTGCCTTAGAATGATCCAGAGAACTTCTGAAAAAACATAATGCCAATAACTGGCCTCGATTTAAACCCAGTGAATCAGTGTTCATGGTGGGGCTGGATATCAGTAGTTTATAAGATCACTCCAGGTGACGAAGACGTACAGAGAGGAAGGAGAAACCCTACAATTGAACAACATATGGAAGCAAGTCAAAAAGACCCAACTGCTCCAGGAAGCCAGCTGGTCCCCTAAGTGTCCATAGACTTCCCTGGGGGGTCAGTAGAACCATGGTTCCATCTTGAGATGTAAAAGTACGAACATGAAGACATTTAGTGACCTGAGGTATCTGAGGTTTGTATTTTTCTGTCTAGAGTGATAAATGATTTGTGTCCTACAAAGACAAACTGGTCTTTCCAAAAGAGGAACAAGTGGAAGAGCTTGAGAAAGAGTGTCAGCCTTCCAGCTCTTTGAAACTGTGAAGATGTGCTTGAAAATTGAATAAGCATTGCAAGAAAGAGGTCTCCAAGAAAATCATTCCAAAAATTGTGTGTGGGATATGTGTGAGAATTATAAACAGGAGGGAGCATAAATCAAAGATTTTATTTAGGCAAATGAATGATCTAATTGAAGTTGAAGACATAATCTGACAGTTCCTTGCAAAAGAGAAGTTAGAAGAAGTGTTGAAAGCAGAGGAATTTTCTAAGAAAGGGTGAACTATGGAGAAACAGCAATGAGAATGGGCAGCAAGGCCATTCTAGAGCAGGTCTGTGTGGCTGATTGGATTCGGTCATTAATTCACTATACCTACATTTGTTTTGCACACATTATGTCCCAGAGTTTTAAAGATGTTCCAACAATGATTCTACACGTTTAAGAAACTAAAGTGCTACCTATTTAAAAAAATCTTTGTCACAAAGTTCATTTATAGTTTCTAAGAAAAGCAATAAAGATCAGATGCATATTCACAAATATATGAATAATGATAAAACTTTTAGTTTTATCCATTCTTAATTGTTAGATTGATTAAAAGGTAACCGTCACACCATAATAGTGGATATTATGTCCCATAATCAGAAATACTTAAATATATTTCCCTTCCATCTACATTAGCAAAATCTTCTAAGTTATAACCTGCACAATAAAAATGGGTTGCTTTAGGGCTGGCCCCGTGGCATAGCGGTTAAGTGCGCGT
Source organism: Ceratotherium simum simum (assembly GCF_057802395.1). Lineage (NCBI taxonomy): Eukaryota > Metazoa > Chordata > Mammalia > Perissodactyla > Rhinocerotidae > Ceratotherium > Ceratotherium simum. The sequence goes on along the minus strand of NC_141907.1, from coordinate 25,389,003 downwards.
GCTCCGCTGCTGGTGGCCCTGGTTCAGATCCCGGGCGCGCACCAATGCACCGTTTGTCGGTCCATGCTGTGGCAGTGTCCCATATCAAGTGGAGGCAGATGGGCATGGATGTTAGCTCAGGGCCAGTTTTCCTCAGGAAAAAGAGGAGGATTGGCATGGATGTTAGCTCAGGGCTGATCTTCCTCACAAAAAAAAAAAAAAATGGGTTACTTTATTTGATAGGGCAGTGGCCAATTTCAGAAAAGGGAAAAGAAAGGAGTTGAACCTTGGGAATATCCTATTATACACAATACTTACAGTAAATAAGAAAACATAGCATCTGGGTAGGATTGCAGAACTTTCCCCTTGGAGTCCATTTCTTATAAACTAGTAACACTACCTTTACGGGGCTTTTATTTGCAAGGGTATAGGACCCTAAGGATGCCACTGGAAAGAACTTCAGGTTAAATCTCTTTCCCTATTGAATATTGCTCTGTGTCTTACAGACAACTTTATTGGGAACTTTAAATCTGCACCTTCCCTTTTAGCTTCAATAGTTTCTCCATAAATTGTCTCCTTATCTGCTACTCACATACAGCTGTCTCAGTCACATCAATTATTTCTAAATAGGCTGAAAAGGCTTTTTTATTTTTTCCAATTCACTCAGTTATGTCCATCAAGCAGACTTCTAATGCCTCTCTTTGTCAGTCATAAAGCACTGAAACAGTCATGGAGCAGAACATTGCAGTATTATAAGGAACGCTGCATTTTATTTTTAAAGAGGAGCTATCCAAGACTGTGAGATCTTTCCTTGCAAATGAACAGTGCTTGATTAATCTGCAAACATTTTCAACCGGTGTCAGTGGCTACTGAACAAACATATTTAGGATTCCATAGTGCATTAGTTGGAATATATCTGGCAGAACCTTCAAACAACCTTTAATCAGGTCTTTAAACTTTATAGGGGCATCTTCCTTTGCTAACATCTCAAGATTCTTCCACACTTCAAACTGCCTTTCTTTCAAGTCAGTAGCAGATGAAAGGATATTAAAAAGAAACACGTTAAGGCATTTGAATTAGTTAACTAAATCTTTCACTTGGGGAAGGAGACGTTAAATAACTGTATTTACTTCCTTTGACTTGCATGCAATTACATATTTGCCATTATTGTTTATATTTGTGCTTCAGAAACTAAGAATATAGGTGATACTTTGTAGTTCTTACTCCAGTAGACCACAAACTATTTAATATTGCAAAAGAATGATGATGACAGCATTAAAATAGTAGCTACTATGTGTCAAGAAAATGCTATTCATTTTACTTCTGTTGTCACTTCTCATGCCATCCCTACATGGGTCATATTAATATTCTGACTTTGAAAACAAGAAATAAAATGAATTAAAATTTCAAACTAATGCAAGAAGTATGCAAGCCTAAAGATATAAGCAGGTCTCCTATTTTTTTTTTTCCCTAATGAAAAATATCAGTAAATAGAATAGCCAAAGCCTAAAACTCTTGGTAAGTGTAGGCAAATATTTTTTCGGAAAATTTCTAAAAAAGATATTATGCTCTAAAACACCAATTTTGGGTCCTCTATACTGCAGACACAATTGTTCGATCTGTTTTTTGCTCTTTTTGCTGGCTTCTATTGAACCTAGTCTAGGATTTGGGAAACATTTTCTATAAAGGGCCAGAAAGTAAATATTTTAAGCTTTGTAAGTCTTAGGTCTCTGCCACAGCTACTCAACTCTGCCCTTGTAGTGCAAAAACAGCCATTGAATATATGTACGTGAATGAGTGTGGCCAGCTTCCAATAAAATTTTATTTACGGAAATAGAAATTTGAATTTCATGTTATTTTCCCACCGTCATTTAAAAAAGTCGTTAAAAAAAATTTTTTTAACCATATAAAAATGTAAAAAAAAAAAATCACATGTAAAAAAATACAACTTTTCTGTTGTATTAACATTTTTAACTGCTATTGTGGACTTTTCAGCTAGTGTATGAAGTCCTCATAAACAGTGTTTATCCATTATACCTCTCTTTCAGTGATAGTGCCTTAAAAATAGTTTATAGTCAACTGTCATTTATTAGTGTGTTTTGATATTTCTTGTCCTCTTTGGAAATATCTAAACTAGGGAATCGGGAGACTTAGAGTCAAGTACTGGCTCTGATATTAGGAGTGAAATCTGGGGAAAAGATTAATTTTTCAGCTTTAGCATCTTCAACTTTAAAATAAAGTAATTATAGCACATGATATTTAATATCCTTTCCAGTTCCTTAATTCTCTGAAACTGCAAGAGGATAGGTATGTTGGATCAGTGAATAAATGGTTGAAATTGATGATTTTAAAGTAGACTTTGCTCCCCCATTAAGAAATTCCTTAGTACATGCATGGCCTTAAAAATATTAATACACCTTGAAATGCATTTATTCATCAAACACAAATCATGAATAAAAATATGCATAATAATCAAACATTTTAGTCCATTGCCTTAAGGAAAAGCTACAAAGATGATTTGATTCCCTCAGGCTTAACATCTTTGTGGAAAAGTAAAAACATTCTCGTGAATATCAGCTCCATGGTATAGGCTTGTCTAAATCTTCCCTATCATCTGAAACCACCTCTTCTGTGATTCCTTCTTTGACTTAACCATATAAAAATGTTAATTGAGTTCCTACACTGTGCTAAAGGATGCGAGAGCTCATTCATCTCTCAAATGTATGATTTGAATAGCAGAGGTTAGCAAAGTTGGTGTGAAATAGAACGGTGAGCGCATGCTGGGCCATGATTGGATTTCACCTCCCAATTCATTTGAGACTCTACATAGTCCCTTGTAAATCTCTATGTTTACACACACAGAGAAACAGGAAGGCGGAGGGAGTTCTAGTTAGGAAAAGAGAATATTGACAGGCAACTAATGAGAAAAATACTATCTTCACAATGACATTCAATCCAACAAAGACTTATTAAGCACTTGCTTTGTGCCTACCACTGTGCGAAAAAATCTACATGCTGCAAATTCAGGCATCAGGCTCAGTTGGGCAAGTGTAGATTAATCATACAAAAGCACTCACAGAATACCAGCAAAGGTTTCTTTTTCTTTTCTTTTTGGCATTGTGATAAGCATCAAAAGCTCAATTCACATGCTGCTCCGTTGCTTTGCATGACTACTCTACACACCCATGGAGTTCCAGAAACAGCTGAATGAAGTCGATAAACCTGTGTCTTAAACTACACAGTTGGAGTTATTCCGCAGCAGTTCAAGGGAGCAATGCTGAAGAGCCAAGTGGAACTCCAGTAGGACTCCTCAGGTTTCCAACTACTAAAACACTAGAAGTGAACAAATAAACAACAACAACAAGGACAAGAAATAACCTTTAAAAAGCTACTTCCGAAAATACATAGCAGCTTAGAAGCACAGATAGGAGCCTGCCTCACAAGCACCCGAATCAATTCTCCCATACTGAAATGAATGAAAAAGAAAAGTGCATTTTAGGATCCACTCAAACAGATGCTCCAGAATTTTTTCTTTTCTCTCCTTTTCTATCTTAGACATTTCATCTGAACTGCACCTGGTGAAATCTGTTTATAAAACTACATATGTTTAAAAACATTGGGTTTTCATATTCTATGGAATGGAAGTTTGTGTCCTTAAATAGCTTTCCTTAGTCTGGATGGATTAAAATCTCCAACAAGAATCAAGACAGACAAATGGAGTATGGCTCTAAAGTGTTACTTAAGCATTTAATTATTAAACTTAGTTGAAACCTACTTCTTGAACCAGAATCTTCTGCTACACAAGTGAACCTTCTGCTACTCAGGAGAACCAGGTTCCTCTGCCATCCCCACCACTCACTTGTTTTATCTTATCTGCACTTAGTTAAAAAGAAAAGCTACCAGCTACCAGTGTCCATAAGAAAAAAATATGTTCAATGTCTAGTATATGCTAATTTTCATTCCTTAGTACAAGTCAAATGACTCCAGAAAAATCAGTGAAAGGGGGTGTGGTAGGCAGAAAAACGGACCTTGATGATATCCACATCCCAATCCCTGGAACCTGTGAATAGATGAGCTTATATGCAAAGGGAAATTTAAGATCCCAGATAGAATTAAGTTTGCTAATCAATTGCCCTTAAAATAGAGAGATTATATTGGATTGTCTGGGTTGGCCCAATATAATCACAAGGGTTCTTAAAAGAAGAAAGGCGAGGCAGAAAAGGTTAAGGTGATAAAATGTGAGAAGAACTGTACTCACATTTGCTAGCTTTGAAGAGAGAGGAAGGAGCCACAGGCCAAGGAATTCAGGTGGCATCTAGAAGTATTAAAGGCAAAGAAGGGGGCAGATTTTCCTCTAGTGCCTCCAGAATAAATGCTACCTTACCAACACCTTGATTTTAGCCCAGAGAGACTCATTTTGGATTTCTGACTTCAAAAACTATAAGGTAACAAATTAGTGTGTGTTTTAAAACATTAAATTCCTGGTAATTTATTGTAGCAGCAATAGGAAACTTATACAGTGGGCCATGGAGCCTGAGGTATGGTGAGGAGAAAAGAGAAGTAAAGCAGATGGGCTTAGGCTTCACATTTCTGAAAGAGATTAGAGTTATCATTCAAATTTAAATTGGTGTTCCATTCCTGGATCACCCCACTTGCAGGCATTGAAAACTAGTGTGTAATTCTAAAAATTATACTTATTTTATAAAACACACAAATATATTATGTTGTATATTTTATGCTGAAAGTGTTTAGGGAATGTAAAAATGTTAAAATAATTTGTATAACCTTATTTTCACATTTATTATTCTTTTTTTTTTTTGATGAGGAAGATTAGCCCTGGGCTAACATCGGTGCCCATCTCCCTCTACTTTTTATGTGGGACGCCTGTCACAGCATGGCTTGATGAGTGGTACGTAGGTCCACACCCAGGATCTGAACATGCAAACCCTGGGCCGCCAAAGCAGAGTGTGCGAACTTAACAACTATGCCACTGGGCCGGGCCCCTTGTTATTCTTTTAATATAGTGAAAACACCAATAACAAACAAAACAAAACAAAAAATGAAGTAGACTAAGTCCCTGCCCACTTATCCATGTGGGGAAAACCACTTCAAATGTATATAAATTTAGATAAAATCAATCCTCTCTTATCAGATAACTGTCATATTTGGTGAAACCCATGGACTTTCAAATCCGGAAACCAGAATTTCTTTTCCTGACATCAACTATAAGTTGAACAACCCAGGGTCACTGACTTAATTCTTCTTAGCCAGGATTCAGCTTTTGTAAATATAAATGATAATCTCTCCATTTTAAATGTGCAATGAAGATCCAGTCTGATTTTATAAGTGTAACACAGTTTACATTGTAGAGTATTCTATACATGATAATGGTGAATTGAATCAAAATTGTGTCTACAGGCCAAAGATTTAGGAGCTGATACAAGCACTAAAAATAAGCCATGAACTTGGAAGAAATAAATTTTTCCCACCACATTAGCATCAAAAACACACTGATTATGAATGTCTTGATTTTCAAGAACAGCCTAATGTATACTGGAGACAGTTAATAAATCCTAATTGATGCCTATCTAGAGTTACCATATTTGAAAATATTGCCTCTTGTCTGCTACCTTATTTCTTATTTCCTCTTTGTTTTTTACTGGTATGTTAAAGAAACTTTTTAGGAGGGTGAATTCTTTGTAGAAAAACTGGAGCTTTTCAGAGAAAAGGAGAAAAATAAATTCACCAAATAAATAATAAGTAAGCATGTTGGCTTTTCATGATTCTTTAGAGAAATGAGGATATTCACAACCTGACCCTAACATGAGGACTCAAAAGTAATTCTTATACAGTAGGGCATGTAGTCAGAAACACTGACTAGAGTTTAGTTTCCATCCATAATTTGAAAATGTACCCTAAATTATCCAATATTTGCCATACATTATTTCAATATTAAATGCCACAGAGCAACTTATTTCATTTACCATCTTCTTGAGAAAAACAGTTGATTTATTAAACTTATAGAAAAGGGACATTTTTAAGCATGAGAGAAAAACAAGTAGGTCCATGAGACAATAATATCATAGGACAATCATATTTTATTACGACTACTACTATTTGGCTTTCTAATCCTGTTACATTTCATATTTAGAAGACACTTGGGAAGCCATATCTAAAATAAAATGTTTTTATTCCTTTCTTTTTTTTTTACCTTATGACTTTTTCAAGTCTCTGACCCTTTTTTTCCTGCGCAAGTTTGTATACATTGCCTTTTGTACACATTACTTCATTAATATCTTAATTTTGACTTTAGAAGCACTAAAATGATAACTCTTTGGGCACCCATAGTTTTTAAAATTCATTACGGCCTGTTAAAATGTTTGACTCAGCAGGGCTTCTGGCCCTTGGATCTCATTATATGCATTCCATGTATTAAGAAATAACACTAATAATAAACCATGTAGTTAAGGTAACTCTTGTATTTTGGGGGATACAAGATAGTCTTGGCCTATCTTTTTTTTTTTTTAATGTTTAACTTCAGTTTTTTAATGACAACTGCTTATATTGGCAGATTGTAAATTAAATAAAGATGGCATATATTATCTTCACCCAGTTTGATAGAGGACCCTGATGTAAAACAGAGATACATACTTAGACACTGCAAGAGTGAGCAAGAGACTTCCACACTGGAACAACTGATCAAAAGAAAGAGAAACCTTTCTAGGCGATAATCAATAATTGGTAGGAAACACTTCCCAGAATATACAGAAAGAAGGCAAAGTCTTCTTAATGATATAGTTCATAAAGTATCTGTACTTTAAATACAAGTGATATTCCCTAACACTCATTGATTGCTTACTATGTGTCCATTCAAAGCTTATTTAACTGTCACAATAACACTATGGAGTAAATGAGGAAACCAATACCCATGGAGGTACCTTGCCCACAGTCACAAAGTTGTCAAGTGATCCACAGGTCAGTTCTCACCGAGCTATTGGCCTTGATTGAACCCTGAGTAGTTGATAAGCAGACAATGAGACTTTTGCATATACTTACGAGAGTTATACCATACTTATATGGTATAACTAAACCATATTCTAGCACAGATGAGCTTATTAAAAGTAAAGGATGGTAAAAATTGGACTACACAAAAAACAAGTCCTCAGAAGAACAGTAAAGTCAATTATTTTAGCCACCTCTGATAAGAGTTTTTCATGGGTTCCTTGGGCTGAAAAATTAGACATTCAGACTTGAACTCCATTGGGCATTATCTGTAGCTTTTTTTTTGTTGTTTTGTTTTGTTTTGTTTTTGTTTTTGTGAGGAAGATCAGCCCTGAGCTAACATCCATGCTAATCCTCCTCTTTTTGCTGAGGAAGACCAGCTCTGAGCTAACATGTATTGCCGAACCTCCTCCTTTTTTTTTTTCCCAAAGCCCCAGTAGATAGTTGTATGTCATAGTTGCACATCCTTCTAGTTGCTGTATGTGGCACGCGGCCTCAGCGTGGCCAGAGAAGCGGTGCGTTGCTGTGCGTCCGGGATCCGAACCCAGGCTGCCAGGAGCGGAGCGCACGCACTTAACTGCTAAGCCACCGGGCCCGCCTCATCTGTAGCTTGTTATTACATTTAAGACCATTGTAAAGGACAAGATCTGTAGTACACCTTCCACCATGTGGGCTTAAGTAACTTTCCTAAAGTCCAAGAAACCTTTCTGCCTTGTTACACAGGTCAGCGTTTCTCAACTCTGGCTGCACATTTGAGTCACCTGGGAAACTTAAAGAATATCGATGCTTGGATTACATCCCAAAAGTTAATTTGGGATAGGGCTCAGTATTTACGTCGACTGGGTTGAAAATTCACTCTGATCCTAAAATAAAATGGGAAATCATCCTAATTTCAATCTACCTTGGCTGCCAGGAATCTCAGTGCCCAATCACTATTTATTTATAAACCTAAGTAGGGTAAGTATATTTCCTTATTCTTCACTCTATGTGGTTTTTGAGGTACTATTTCTATTTTAACGGTCTCATTATAAATGTGTTTTATCATAAAATGTCTCAAATCCTTTTGGAAACAGATAGCCTACATTTTGAAAACGATTACAGAAAAACTTAAAATGAGTGTTTCTTATCATTCACTTTACTTCAGGAAAAAATGACTTAGGTGGTATTTTTTAAAAGCTACAATACATTCTAGAGAAAGTAATTTGTAATTAAAATCAGTTATACTTGGAGTTTCGTTCAGAAACAATACAACTAATAGAGTTTTATTTATTAGTTAGTATGGGAATGATGAATACGTCATTAAAAACACAAGAAAATTCATCTTCATGAAGTTATCTAACACTTATCATGAGGCATGTAAGACATATTCTGCTCTTAGATTAGCAATTGGTCTCATACAACTAGTGATGGCTCTATTTTTCATCATCATGTTTCAAATGTTTATGGATGTTCCTGACTTTTTTTCCATATGATTATACACTAGTTCTTCCTTTAAGACTAGGAAATCCCCCTGTATAATCCCATCACTAGGCAGCCTTATGAAGCATTTCTAAAACCATGTCTTTACCACCAATTCCTCCTTTTAGCATTTCTTATGCCATATTTTTTTTTCACTCTTTTACTCCCAAACATCTCAAGTCGTTCTGATGTATTGCATCCACTATCTAGGACAAATTACCCTTCCTCTGTCCTGAGACTTCTGTGAACTGATTTGTGAATACCCATGATAATGGTAACCAAAGGATTTATGCATCGCCTTTTAGATGGTGTGTTGCTCCCCTCAGATAACACAGTGTCTTAATTAAAATACTTGGTGCATTAACAAAGTCTTTCATGAGTGGTGTAATCTTCAGAATTATATATCTGAAGACTGAGAGAACTTTGAGGAAAGAGATTGAACTGCTTAAATCACAAACACTTCACCTCTTCTTCCTTCAACTGGAAATAGCAATGGACTTTGAGTTGATACCTAAGCTTTCTCATTTCAATAGCAATTCAAAAACATTTCTTGATTCCTACTTTACTCACACTAGCTTTACCATTCGTCAGTTCCATAATATAAGGAAAGATACTTAATTCTTCTAGGTCTCAGTTTCCTAATCTCTAATATGGGGAAAGACTGGGGGCACTTAGAGTATAGTTAAGAGATTTAAGCTAGATAATCCAGTAAGTCCTAATCTCCAGTGTGCATGGCAATCACTTGGGAAATTGTTCAATACTCAAAAGCCCCCTAGCTCCACATTCAGAAAACGTAAAAAACAAATAAATAGATGATTGTCATGCACACCAAATTTTGAGAATCACTGATATAAACCACGTAAAACACTGAGCACATTATTTGTTTTATTATTATTATAATTGTTATCAACATTGTCACTATTATGGCTAACACCGAGATGCTCCTAATAGTAGGCAATAAAGTAGCAGTCAGGCCCATCCATTACCAGGAAATTTAGTTACAGCAAGAACCAGTACCAAGAACTGCAGTCATTCATTGCTCCTCCCACTCTCCCGCACAAACAAATGTAGGTGGTGAAGAGTTGGTGAAAAATGGCAGGATGTTAGAGTCATAGTCAAGTGGGTTCTAGTCTAGAAAAATCCTAGGGAAAGTTGAGGAGACAGATTTCAAAGGATGGAGTCAATAGCAGAGGCAAATCCAAAAAAGGACATCTTGGAAATTACCAGATGACTCAGCCTATTCCTGGCAGATGTGCTACCACTTCCCAGTGGATGAAAATCTTAACTGAAAGCAGCAGCAGATGAGAGATATCCTACCTCACACAGGGCAGGCTCAGATGGGATTAACTTTACAGGACATTAACTCTCCTTACATCTTGCAACACAGCTTTAAGGAACTGGGGATAATAAAGACATGGGAAATTAGGCAAGGAGTGATTATTTAAACAAAAATTTGCATATACACAAAATATACATGTCAGGAAAGTCAAAATAATGGCAATTTTACCCTTTAACATCTGAAATATTGCAATACTCCAATGGCCTCTCTTTAATAAACCTAGTTTAGCTACACTCAAAGTGGATGGGATAGGGACATCTTAGAATTTGCATTGTTCTAGAGAGTCATTCTCAAAATCTTTAGTGTAAGAGAACCCTGGGGTAATGGCTTTCAAAAAAATTTTTTTAATCACCACCATGAGTAAGAAATAAATATTGTATTCCTATCCCATACACACACACACACACACACACACACACACACTCTTCATAAAAGAATACTTTCCTTTACATCATGTAGTGCACTTTGATATATATATATATATATGTATATTTTTGACCACATTTCATCCCTTTCCATTCTCTTCTTTAATTTAAAAATGCTGGTAAAGATCCATTAAATTGATATTATAACCCATTACTGGGTCTCAATTGCAGTGTGAGAAAAAAATGGCACTTGTTAAATATGGAGATTTTAGCCCCACCTCCACCCCAAGATATGCATTTAGTAGTTATGGGGTAAGAGTCAGGAATGTGCACTTTATAATCACCCTAGGTGATTTTGATCTCTAGAAGGCCTGTGACCTATAGAGTTAAAAACTACATTCAGAAATAGCTGATCTCCCCTTCCCCTCATGCCTTCAACTCTCCTACTGTAAACCAGACCTAATTGGACCTTAGATCTGACTCAATCCCATGCCTGGCACCATATTTAACAGATGAATAAACCGAGGCCCTGAGAGGGTAAGTGCCAGACATAAATTTACAACCTCCTTCAGGTTTCACTAGTTTTTAAATTCCTTCACGTTTTATACAGATCTCAGAGGTTAACTCAACAAGAACAAACAAAAACAAAAACAAAACCCTTCTCAAATGGTTTACTTCATGCAGAGTTTTTCCCTCCTGAGGCTACTCTTATGGTTAGAAAATAGGAACATGTTAAACCAATTCTACTGAACTCTACTTTTAATGTATGTTATCTTACTGCAAATTGGAAAACTTAACTTCTCAATTCTCTTATTAGGGTTCAACTACAAATGTACCTTTGAGGGAAAGAGACAACATTGCCAATGTACTCTGGAGTTGCATCAGTAAGGAAGACCATTATAGGGCTGAGAGCTGATTATACCAAGCAGTAAAGATATTTCTCATTATTGCCTAAGAAGCATATATATTATACCAATTGGCTAAAATTTGAAATGATTTCTCCAATAAAACCAGAAGCAATTTTACTACCATTCTCATGGTGTCACTACAGAAAAGTAAATACAAACCATTTTATTTGTGTACAGTATTAACATATCTGACTTATTTCAGAGGGATAAACAGCTATATGTGTTTTAATTAGGTTAGCATGCTTGATTATATTTATTCTCTATCATCAAGAATAAAATTATTAACTCACATAGCATGTGTTAAGCAATTTAGGAATTATAGAAGTCTATTCCTCTTTTAAAAGTCTGTAGTCAATAGAAATATGTCCAAATCAAATGCCTTCGTATGATCTTATTAAAACATTTATATGAATCAGTTATTTTATATTAATAATTAAAGGGGATCATTATGTAGCATAAGAAATATTTTATACTGGGAGTTCCCTTAACCTTAAAAATACTTCCACTTTGGTATGGATATAGAAAATATTTGAAGTTACTCAACTACTTGTTATGATTTAGTAGACTGTAGCATTTAAGAAATACTGTTGAATGAATGAAGTAACAAATGAGAGAATGATTTTTAAATCTTATATCTTCAAGCCCTTTAAATATTTATATTATCTCTTAAAAAAAAGTTTGTGAGGCAATTTAGGGGTGAAAACAAAAGGACTGGCAGGGGGCAGAAGAGACACGGGAAGTGTTTGGCTAACCCTTCGAAAGCAAGCTGGTGTCCATGTATGTGTAAAGATAAGTGAAAACTGCAAATATTTCACATATTTTCGCTTTAAAAAGTAGCGCATGAAGTCAGCATAATGACACTTCATTAGTTATTAGTACAAGATATAGTAAATATTTTTAAGAAATAAAATTTTATTTAGTACTTCTTTATCACATTTTTCACTTCTTCATTAAAATTTTCCACACAATTAGTCTGAATTAGTGTGCTTTTACTGTATCTAATTCATTAAATTAATGTCTAAATCTCTCATCATCTGTAAGACTAAAAAGGAAAAAAAAAAATCATTCCTTGCTTCAGTGATGAGGTTTGTACTTTATATTCAAAGTATAAGAGAGTTGAAAACATTTATAAAAATAGAGTTTTGTTATTTTTATCATCATGGCGGGTTAGAGCCAAAGAACAAAAACATTTGCAGAAAAAACCATTGAGAGTCAGTTTAGCATTGGAATAGCTGTCCAAATCAACAAAAGTAATTAAGCTGCACTGAAATAAATAAAAATTTCAACAAATAACATTTATATTTTGTTTAGTTTCCAATTTCACAGCCAGAATTTAGTGTGTGTTCAAACCCACATAATTAAATTATAAATTAAATGCTTTCTAGACATATCAAATTTACAGTCTAAAATGCAAATATAACTGAATTTAGCCAGAAGTTGTTTACGATATAGTGAAAGGGGAGAAAATGCCATTAATATTTCAAGTTATGTCATGGAGTTCAGAAAGAAACAATAACCCTTGCAACTCATTATCACTTATGTAGTGAAAATCATTCTTGCTTATAAGACTGGATGTAACCCTGTGAATACTCTTGACATTGAACCAAGTTCTATGTAGGGTGCATTAGATGCAATGGAAAAAATAAAGCATCGATAGAGTTTTGAATTATTGATATGTTCATTGCACAAAGCAGATATCTTCATTGCCCACATCCCTCCATGAGCTCAGCTTCACTTTGAATGGGTTTGTTGTCGTTTAGATTTGTTTGTCATATAAATTCTGTCTGCCTAAGGTGACATCTAATGAAGGGTCTGTCACAAGCACTGGCCCAGGACAAAGCCAGGCCTTGGGGCAACTGGCATCAGTGTTCTTGTATCTTTTTGGGGGGTGAGGGGGAGTATTTTCCACATCTTGGGGTGGTCTGCAAGGTAGAAGAATAGGGAATGACTTCCCCAAACTTTTACCACTGGCTATCGGAAAAAAGAAGTGTTCCTCTGCCTGCTCTGTGGGAACAAAATAAATAGGGAGAGCAGGTGAGAAAATGGTGAGACAGACACTTGTGAGATCCAGCTATACTCTGCCCCACATTAGAACTACATCACACGTTCCTGTGGCCAAATCATTTAGAAACTCTCTACTAAGCTTATTTTTTAAATATCACTTGCATTTTCTGGTTGTTTTACATACCATATGTAAGTACTTCTATTGCTCTACATAGCTGAGATCATATGTCATGAATACTATAGATCTAAGCACAAGAAGATTGGTAAAGTACTTAAACATACACCTGATTATGTACTGCATATCTCCCTGAATAGACTGGAAGATTACCCAGAACACTAGATTTTGTCTTCCTTTGCATCCCCCACGGCTATTGGCACAAAGTTGGTACTTAGGATTTTTGCTAAAATTGTCATGTTCGTATTGAAAATGTAACTGTTTAAATTGAAAAAAAGACATTGTGGGACTGGCCCTGTGGCGTATTGGTTAAGTTTGGTGCGCCCTGCTTCAGCGGCCCAAGTTCATGGGTTCAGATCCCAGGCACAGACCTGTACCACTCGTCAGCCATGCTGTGGTGGCAACCCACATGTAAAGTGGAGGAAGACTGGCACAGATGTCAGCTCAGGGCTAATCTTCCTCAAGCAAAAAAAGAGCAACATTGGCAACAGATGTTAGCTCAGGGCTAATCTTCCTCTGCAAAAGAAATAAAATAAAATAAAAGACATTGATCTAAAATTCTGTAGAGAGAGGATATATATGTCACTCTTGGTAGGAGAAGATGAAACTGATGCATGACATAGTACTATAATAAAAATAAAATAATAAAATAAAATAAGCACAATTTATTTAGTACCTATCAATTGGTTCAGTATAATGCTAGAAGTTTTACATATGTTTCTTCATTTATTTCTCACAAGAACCATATAATATATGAATTATTACCTCCACTTTATAGAGAATGAATCTGAAATTCAGAAAGGCTGAATAACCTTCCAGTAATCGAACACAAAGGGGAAGAACCAAAATGTAAAGCCAGGTTCTGGATCATTCCACTCTTGGAATTGCTTTTTCATCTACTAATAGTCATGTGGTCCATATTAAAACATTTGTATTTTTGCATCGGCTATTGCTTGTGATAAATGCTTACATTAGCAAGATCACGTACCTGGATTAAAAGATGTGGTTATGACCTCAAAACACAGAATCTTCTTTTCCCAAAGGCAACTGGTCTCTATACCACGGACTTGAGTTCATCAATACCACACTCTAATCAACTGGGCTTCTCTGAAGCTACCACTCCAGGGAAACTGATAAACATCATTCACTAGTGCACACTTTGCACAGACATTGAAAATATTTTCTCCTAACAACTCCTCACTTGATCAAAGTTTAATCTAGCAGAGTTGCTCTTTGCGATAAGTGTTCACTCTAGGGTACTGTTGTCTGGTTTGATGGCAATTCAAGCCTGCCTAAACTGGCAGCAAAGCAAACCTTAAGCATCCGAAGTCCCTCACATTCACTGGAGATGATTCTGTTTTTTGGCTGAGGAAGATTTGCCCTGAGCTAACATCCGTTGCCAATCTTCCTCCTTTTTTTTTTTTTGTGGGGAAGATCAGCCCTGAGCTAACATCCATGCCGATCCTCCTCTTTTTGCTGAAGAAGACTGGCCCTGAGCTAACATCCGTGCCAATCTTCCTCCACTTTCTGTGGGATGCCACCACAGCATGGCCTGACAAGCGATGCGACGGTGCGCACACGGGATCCAAACCTGGGCCGCCAGCAGCAGAGTGCATGCACTCAACCGCTAAGCCACAGGGCCGGCCCCTGGAGATGATTCTTTAGAATGTGAGGCTCATACTTCTACAGAAATAATTTCTTAAGAACAAAATAAAATAACCCAGGTAGTCAATAATTCAGTATTAAGACTGAAAGATTCTACAGCCACTAGGCATCTGCTTGGTTCTCTGCACTGTCACCTAGAGGAGTATGACTGGCTTTAGCCATCAGTGGCCTCCCTCTATCATATATTAAACAAATCCTTAGTGACGATGATCTAAAATTTCCCATTCCCTGTACACTTAATCTAGCATATTCAGCCTTGGTGATATGTGCAGGCATTTGTAAGCAGCAGAGTCAATCTTTCATATGGAAGGCATTTGTCTTCCAATGAGAAATAATACATTAAGGAACAATTAGTGGAATAAATAGTACATTTTGTTGCAAGTGAAATTCATCTCTAATTTAATCCACAAATGGGATTATAGTGTGGAAACATGATAACAGGTTTCCTTGCCAGATATTCATATTGAACTAAATGAGCCTTATCACCCAGAGATGAACCTTCCAGATCATACATATAGCAAGTCACATTTCTGCAGCGTTATTAGCTCACATATCTGCAAACCTGAATATGTGCTAAATTGCTAACTTTAAATCCAAAAGGGAAAATAGCCAGCCATAAGTGAGTCAAGAAATAGGAAGACAGATATTGCTACCTCCATTGCAGTCTACTGAATATTGATATTTGGTGATATTTTGAAATTTAATAGTAATACAAGATGAATTTCATCTATCTACCTACCTATCTATCTATCTATCTATCTATCTATCTATCTATCTATCTAATCTTTTCTCCTCAAGAGAGAGGAATGC
Source organism: Ceratotherium simum simum (assembly GCF_057802395.1). NCBI lineage: Eukaryota > Metazoa > Chordata > Mammalia > Perissodactyla > Rhinocerotidae > Ceratotherium > Ceratotherium simum. The sequence continues at coordinate 25,373,298 of NC_141907.1, read as the reverse complement.
TAATTCATACATGTTTAATTTAAGTTAGATGCTTTTTTGGAAAATAAAAATAAACCTATTTATTAAGTTACCACAGACTTTGAAAATCAATGACAATGATAGCTTGGAAAATTTTAAATTACTGAAAATAGTATCTTACTTTAATGTTTAGCCAAAAGTATTGTTTGCTTCTTTTGTCATGGAAAACAATCTGTTTGAAACTTTCAATTTTAAGATTATATAGTATGTGACACAGAACATATAGAATGTAACAGAGAGCAATTTCTTGTGAAGAGCATATAAAATGTATTCAGAAAAATGCATCTACAACACTTGTATAACATTTTAAACAATGGCAATCACACTTCACTATGCTAGTCAGACTCAATGAGGAGGCAGCTACCATATGGCTCAGAGTGATTAGTTATGGAAAGAAATGGGGCCTTTTTAACTGTGGCAGGAGGAAGTGGCAAGAGGAAGTGGCCGAGGTAAATAAGAAGTGATAAATCGGTGGGAGGGGTCAATACATACTATTTAATTGACAATTGCTCAGTGTCCTAATCCATGAAAGGGCTCATCAGATATAGTTCCTCCATTTGGGGAAATATAATACACATATATGTATTACATATATATATACACAAAACGCACTTATAATATGATACAAATATATATATATTCCTTCTTATTTCATTTCCTACATGCATTATATTCAATATAAAAAGAGAAAATTTATATTAATAACATATTAGGATGTGAATATTATCTCACAAAAAAGGTTCTCCATTTACCAATGATTCACTATTTAAATCCATCAGAGAAAAGGCACCTGGTGTACTTATATATAATTTTTCACAAGCCTATATAGTACAATTTATTGCATTAACAAGGCTCCACTTTAGAATTCTCTTTACAGCGAATATTTTTCTCTGTTAGCCTATTTTGATTTGGTTTCTAATTCACTGTGAAAAATTCCAATAAGTTTTAATACCTTTTCAATTAGCTTGGGAATAACTGGATATGGGAACATTCTTCTGAGTTTTCTTCCTTTTTCATATATACTACTTCAAAATGCCATTTAGGGAGTCTGCCTTGCCACATAATCTATTTTACAACCAATAGACAATAATTTCTATCAATTTTCTTCCATATCTTATCTAATAAGTTGTTTAGGGTAATACCATATAAAAAACCATTAACTCATTTAACATTCATCCTTTTTTGACAAATATCTATCTTTTTCCTATCTAGTCTATGTGAAACGTAGGTCAGTTCACGTAAATTCTTGGAAAAATTTTCCCCTGACCGAATCAGTTACAAGTCTGACAGGTCACATAAGTGCAAAATGTTAACATCACCCCAGTGTTTTCTGAAGTAGTTTATACATCGGAAACTCTAGGAAGTGTAATTTAACTCTTAATAGAAAAATGTCAACTGAAAACCTGGGGAAAAAACACAATCAACTAGTTGTTTACAACATGAAATTAATTAAGAGTTTTATATTAATCAAAAAGTGACCTTTGGTCATCTTTCCTCCTTCCCCTAATGGAGTTTGTGCTGCTGCCGTTGTATCATTTAGTTAAAGTTTAAAAAAAAAACAGTGGATTTGGATCAGACACAATGGTAAGGTCACTCACAGACAGCCATCATTTCCTCATTAAGGAGAACAGGTATTCTTTACAGATACCGAGATCCTAACCAATCATTCACTTAATCCACATCTAACTTGGTGTTCTAATTATATAAATTATTCCATGAATTTCTATGCAGTAAATGGTTCTCCAGTTTAGGTCAAAATCAGGCTTAATATTTCTATACCATAATGCACCATAAAAGTGAAAGACTGAAATTACATCACCAGAATCCAGATCCTTCCAGTAAAAGGCAGCGTGTTCAGTCCGTTTAATGCCTGCTCTCATTCCCTGAGTGGCTCAAAATGGTTAATGTACCTCCAAACCGTAATCAATGTATTCTGCTATCCTTGCTAAGATAGATGTAATTGTTTACTATATCATGAGAATAAACTAACTTAGAAACGCAATTAACTATTTTAATGACTAGAGAGGGGTTAATAGATGATTCAAAATGACAGTTGGTAATTATAGGCCTCTCCCTCATTTAAACAGAGCTAGAGAAGGTGATTTAAAAAATGCAGATGGAGGATGTATGAAGTATAATTGTGTATGATCATAATGAGAGCTTTCATTTTTTGTCAGGCATTTATGGAGCACCTACTGTGAGCCTGTGCCTAACCTTGGAGAACTTTCTGTCCGTGTTGCTTCAGCATGACTAACAACAAAGAGGCCCCCACTTAATCAGGTTGCTACAAAAATTATAAAGAAAACATTGCCTATTTTAGTGATATTAGTTACTTCACTTGGATATTACTAAAACATTACTGATATCATTTATTTTACTAGGTAAATACTAAGTTTTATGTACACCCTTAGAAATAACATGATTTCTTTTCAAAAACACGTTGGTACGGTGCACCTCTACATAAATATCTCATACATGCCGGTTTTCCAAGAAATCTACCAGATTATTGATTCTTTTTTCCCTCTGACCTTGAAAACTATTAAAATAAACTAAGGACTTGAATTCCATTAATGTGCATCAAAATAGATTAACTCTTTTAAAGATTCTCAAATCTGCATGGGAACAAAGTTGATCATATATTTAGGTTTAAGTATTCAAAACATTTGATTTTCAGCAGCTGATATTGACTACACAATGATCAAGAAAAAATAACCAATGATGAAATATAATGCAATTCCATTTTTTAGCAGACACATAAAACAAAGTGTACTATAAATCATGTACTAGTCTAAGGTATTTATGTTAAGCATGTAATTAAAATGAAAGTATATTAAGTGCGTAGGACATTTTTTCTATCACCTCAGCTTCAGAATCCTTCAAACTAAATGCATATGAATTGCATTAAATGAAAATCGGACACATTTGGCATACAAATTATAACTCTCTTTGACAGTGATTTTCATTTCTATGTTTTAAAATACTTCCCTATAAATACTGGTCAATGGCAAATTTTACTCTGAACTTTTTATTTCTGAAAGCCTGCTAACAATATCTCCTTAGTTTATTACAAATTACCACAAGCAAATGTGGCACAGATAACATAGGAAAACATACATTTTCTTTGTTGTCTATACTGACGCCCAAGCTGAACTGATCACAATCCTTCTGTATTCAATACACAGCTCTAATATTGTACTTACCCTACTGTCTTTGCAATTATTTATTTGTGTATTTATCCACCTGCTAAGACTTTTCATTTAGTAAAGTTAGGGCTGATTTTTGTCTTTGCTGCTAAGCACAAAGCAGATTTTCTACATTTTTTTTTGTACTGTAACATTGTGAAATTTACTATATTGTCTTCAAGACTCATGCTATTGAATATCACTATGAAAGTTCTCTTAGTATTTTAAATTCTAAAAATGTTGTACTATGGTCTAAGATGAATTTACCATAGCTTATAATTATTATGTTTCCTCTGTAGAGAAACCAGTAGTGAAATATATTGCCTTTATACATCACAAACCATATTTAACTAATTTTATTAGACACTGTTACTTTCAAACTATCCCATAAGTGTTTGATTGAAGTGCCTCCACTTGTGAATTTGATAATTCAAACCAATTTAATGGATAGAACTAAAGTAATCTATAGTATTCATAAACTTGTTTTACTATGGATAATTTCAAGCATACACAAAATTCAACAAAACAGTATAATAAGTTCCCATGCACACAATGACTAGTCTCTACAACTGTCATCCCAAGAATAAAACTGCCCTAACCACTCTGTCCACCTCCCTCCCTCCCCAAACACTAGGAAGGAAATCCCAGATACAACTTCATTCCATTCATATTTTACTACTTATATGTATAAAATATGGACTATCTTAACCAAACCACAACACCATTATCACTCTTCAGTAACTAATAATAATTCCTTAATACCATCAAACATCCAGTCACTGTTCACATGTCCAATTGTTTCGCACATGTAATGATTGTTCTGTTTTTAAAGTAGAATCTAAATAAATTCCATACAGGATATCATGGTAATTGGTTGCTATTTCTATTTTAATCTATAGATATTCTATCTCACTATATTCATCTTCTTGCTTATTTGTTGAAGAGAAAAAGAGATATTTATTTGTTTATTTATTTATTGGCTACTGTGTTATCTCAGTCTGGATTTTGCTGACTGCATTCTTGTGGTCAAGTTCAACATGCCCCTCTATCCTTATGGATATATAGGCTTATCAGATCCTGTATGTGTTTTATAAGACTACTTCAGAGAAACTATCTACAGTATTTTCAATGTTTGGATTTTAAAATTATAGTGGATCCATTGTATAAATCCATTTATAAAAGAAAAGGCTGACTGTTGCTTCTGTTATGAAAATCAGATAAATGCCACATGAGTACAAACATAAATTTCATTGAATGCAAGTTAATTTGTCTACATGTTCTAGAATACACACTTTCACATGTAAAATTGAATTTGCATGCCTTTGTAGTTTGTACCATACCTAAACTATTAAATATAAAATTAAAAACATTATCTTGGACCAAATTGTAATAACATTTGTTCAATGTTTTATAGAGAAAAATGTTCTAGAAAATAGAGGGAACGCCTCTTCCTATGTATTTCATGAAGTACTATAGCAAAATATTCTGTACTTTAGATAATGAATGTGAGTCTACCTTTTGCTGTAGCCCTAAATTGCATTTGACACTTGACAATGTGGTTCACTGTATTAGAGAGAGCACAGCAACCATTTTTGAGTGCTTGCCATATTCTAGTGTTCTAGACTCCTAGGATGTAAAGATAACTTGAGACGTATTCAGTACAACACAGAAGAGAGACACATACACACAGATGATTTCTGCTGCAATCTTATGGTATAAGTATGCTTATAACAACCTCAGCTTTAAGAATTCAAGTTGAAAAGAAACAATGGTTATTTCAAGAAACCTGATATCCTTACTATCAACAGGGGATTATTATTTAGTCATAGCTCCCTTAGCATACCACTGCTTTATTTGCCAAGAAGAAGATTTTGACTCTATTCACATCTCTTAAATCATACACACATACACAGATATCTCAGAAGAGGATAAAAATTTTCTTGAAAGAAACTGAGGGAATAATAACAATACTTGCATATTGCTTATATGCAATATATGCTGTGCTGTTTTGCACCTATTAACTGACTTAATTCACTCAACACTTAATACATATCATAATACAAATTACTCTAAATGAGAAAACTCAGCTTCAGGAACTTGCCTGATGTCTCACACTAATAAGTGACAGAGCCAGGGGTCACATTTGGGCAACGTGACTGCAGGGTCTGTGTTTTAACCTCTATGGTAAACTGCCTCTTAATCAAAACATGTAGGTGAGAAACAAAGCAGAGGTGTTAATTGTGTCATCTGGACTGCAGTCAGATTGCTTGGGCTTGGATTCTGGCTCTGTGACCTTGTGCAGTGTACTTCATGCCTCCTCTTGTCTGGAAAATGTGAATGCTAACAGCAGCAACCTCGTATGAGTTCTGCAAGGATTCACGAAAATGGTGTGTACAGCATTTGGCAAGTAGTAAGGTGCTCAAAAGTGTTAGCTATTAGTTTTATCATCATATGCCCAAAACAAAGGTCATGGTATTTAGATTTTGTTTTGAAAGAAAGAAGCCACCATATCTAATATATAGTATTAAAATAAATAGAAAATGAGGTAGTCAGGGGAAAATATTTCTCCTCCTGCCTCCCACAGAAATGAAAAGTTATAAAAGGAGAGAGAAAATGGTAGAAGAAACCAATTTGTCAAGAAAAATTAAAGAATACCGGCTATTCTCAAAGTTACCTCACTTAATATTCACTTCAACTCTATAAGAAAAGTGTTCTTATCCCCATATTACAGTCAGGAACACTGAGTCTTACTGGTTATTCAAAATCACACAGTCAGTAAATGGCAAAGCCAGGAGGATTTGAAACCATTTCTCCCTGACATCATAGCTCTTCTTTATCCGCAATGCCAGTCTTTTCATAGGTCACAACAATTTGGAGAGTCGTGAAATCATTTTAGTAGATTGCAGTGAGGATTTTAAAAAAGAAGAGAAGACAAGAGAAGAGGAAATATTAGCATCCACCACAGGAAGTGAAAGAAAATCCTGTTTGGTGAAAGTACTGCAGCTATACGTGCACGTGTGTACCCATGGGTCTACTGAGTTGCCATGGAAATCGTATTCCTTAATGTTTAGAGCAGTCAAAAAATTTAGAAACACACAGTACCATGTCACATTCCTCATGTTGACGTAAGTCCAACAAGTATTTATTAATGCCCAAACTACTGAGGTCGTCATCCAACAACTGCTTGGACTGATACATACTATTCTGAAAGTACCTCAAGGAAAAGACAAAAAAATCAAAATATGTACTGACACACACACACACACACACACACCCATACACCCACATACATGCAAATAGATAGAGCAGTGTGCAGCTTTCTGCTCTGTCTCATTCCTAGGAAGTACTAGGAGAATTTGGCTTGATGGTTATACCATCACTAACAAGCTGAGTGGGTTGATACATCAATTAAATTTTATGTTCCTTGGGTTTTCCCTCCATGAAAGAGAAGATAACAATTCCTTCTCTCTAATTACCTCTGTGGGACTCTGAGCTATTTAGGCAAAAATAGGTGCAGTGATTTAGAGAAATAGTCAAGGGAAAGGTGTGAGTGTGTGTGCATGTACATACACGCACACACTTAATAAAAAGAAACTAATGATGACAAAAAGAACGGCAAAGTGTGAGATAACAAGGCAAAGTATATGTCACAGTGAAAGAGAAATCATAGCTTCTTGAGATCACGGGATACCCCTATCACCTGGCTGAGTTTGTGGACAATAAGAGTCACAGGGGATAAAGTGGAAAATATGAAGTGCTTGAGAAATGGGGCAGTCTCCACAGATGTAGAAAGATATTTGGCGTGCCAGCTGAGAAGCGTTGCCTCCTGACCTCCGGCATGGGTTCGACTCTCAGTAATTGCAGCTATTGCTAAGACAGTGACTTCCACAAGCAAAAGTTTTCCTTTGTTTTTATCTTCTTTCAGCTCTTCAAAGAGCAAGGCAAGCAATGAAAGATTTATTTCCCCACATGACCAAAGCTCAGAGATGGTAGATTCACCAAATAGTTTATTTATTTTACCAACTGGTAAAGAAAAAAGGTTTCTAGCTAACATGCTCTGAAGCAATAGACAATGAGCATTCTCAGCATTGCTGGCCTCAAATTGTGGCATCCAGAATAAGACTTACGTCCCCACTTGGTGGTCTGTCAGGCTGCCCAATTGTTTTTAGGCCAATTATACTACCAGTGTTAAAACGGTTTTGTATCAGTTACTTTGTATATGACCTACATTTATATCTCAGCTATGTTAGAATAAAAATAAGTAAATAAATGGGAAAAAAAAGCACAACAACTTCAGATTCAGGAAAATGCACAAAAATCCAATCCCATCAATTTAAGAACTATTTCTGAAGAGTTAGTTTCAAACAACACTGCTAAAAAAAAAAAGTGAAGGTGAAACCTACAAGTCACATAAATGAAGATTCAATTTTGGCCAGTTTTAACTTAATATGAGAGCAGCAGATGGTGTGACTTATTGAAAGCTCTTTTCAATTTTCTGGGCAAAGTAATTTCTTAAATGAAAGGGCTCCTTTAGGCACACGAAAACCTCCTTCTAAAGCTGTTAAGAGACCTAACTGATGTCACAAAGCTAGAAATGGTGGTAGAAGACAACTAGAATCAGTGAAACTGCCTCCTAATTTGTGTGAGAGCTAACACAAATTCTTCAGTGATCTCTGAATGTAAGTGTGTTGTAATGTGTGAGTTTGTTTTTATGCATGTGTAGAAAGTTGTTCTTTTGGTTGTCCAACATCCGTCTTTTTTCTGGTAAAAGAACTATAGTTCCCAAGAGAAATCACTCCCCTCCTGCTCTCTGGACTGGTGGTGATGTTGTGCTGATCCCACCAGCAGCTCCAAGATGGATAACAAGACCTAGGCCTGGTCTTTCCCACCCACCAAGCCACAGTGATTGGTCCAGTTTGAGAAAATGTCCTGTTAATCCATACAGACCCTGCACAGAGAAATTGATCCAGAAAACGTATACGATCTAGTTGGTTCACTGAGAGCTATTTACGGTCTTGGAGTTGAGAAGGTGTCAGTGTGAGTTTATGAAGACCACGGAAGAGGGACAGTGGGACCAACACAGAGGAGAGCAAGGAGAAGAAAGAAGCAACCAAATCTTGATGTCATTGTTTGAGTCCCCAGATCAAGCCATACCTGTGGCAAGCTCTGCCTCTGGACTTTTCACTATGTTTGCCAATCAATTCAATTTTGTACCCTCCACATTTGTTTTATGCTAGTTCACTTCTCCCCGCTCTAGTCCTTGTTACTCTATATTACTCTATATTACTCTATATTACTCAGAGAGGAAACCATTTGCTTGCGTCTTTGCTAAAAAGGAGTAGTTGGCCTCCGAGGCTTTGAATAACTTAAAGAAATAACTAGAACAGTAAGAAGAAAAACAAAATAAACTTTTCAGGAGATAGAAGAACTCTTATTCCTTTGTTTTGTTTTCTTTGCTTCAAGTTGTATGACACAAAGCCGATGATACCTCAGTGGATAGAGAACTTATTAGAAATTCAATGCAGAGGTGTTTATATTGAGCTCTGCTAATACCTATTTCGCTGTTTTTCAATGAATCACAACTATGATACCTCTGTGCCCTATAACAGTTACACATATTCTACAGATTGCTTTAAAACTGTACATAAAAGATTTGGTTATTTAGACTATTTTAATTAAGCTGTTTATATGAAAAGTCCTTTGCAATATAAACTTTCTATAGAAAACTTAAAGGCTGAATTTTTTTGTGTGTGTAGTTGCATTTTCTGCACTATGGTTGATGACGACTTACACATTAGAGACCCTTATAGGGAACAACATACACCACCCTTTTTCACTGAATAGTTTACCTAAATTAGTTAAAACTCTTGGCTTTCTTCAACTATTCCTAGGTATTACGTTTTGCCAAGATGTTAAAATTCATCCTAAGCTGCAAAATACCTAAAGGGCATTCCATTAACTGTTCCATGAGTCAATCTATTATGTTGATTAAGAGTGGGGGTTCCAGACATTAGGCTCTGAAATGGAAACCATGAATGGGGTTTATGGAATCTTTTAGCCACTGAAGTTGTATGCAAAATATTTCAGAAACATATGTCTGGGTATTTTTTCTTCCAGGAAAAAGATCCTAGCTTTTTTCAAATTCTCAACGAGATCTATAATCCAAAAAATGTTACTAAATAAGAGTAAGCAGAGGAGTTTTGATCTTTAAAGAGAAAACCAAGGGAAAAGGGATGCTACTCTTTTCAGAATTTCCATTTTCTACTTATCTTGTTGAGAAGCAGCTTCAGTACAATGTCAGCATCTGCAGGTGACAGGGGTATGAATATGGAAAATTAACCATAACATAATCTGCTCAATATTGCATATCATCATGGCAATAATTGCTTTATTGTTCAGTGGTCAGGGTCCCTGCCAGGAAGCATAATCCAAAAGAGAATTAAATGCAAGAAGCATATCTCCATGATATCACAATTAAGCTCAGTATAGATAGACCTGAACCTTAAATGCCAATTTATAAACTTTCAAGGGTATTGTCACATAAATGGTAAGAATTCAGGGCTCAAGGATGAAATTTTGCAAAAACACACTAGTATGACTTATATGACCACAGTTCTAAAATTTAAAATTATCTCACATATTTTCTTCTTAATGCACATTCAGGTATATTAATCCTGGAAAATAATCACTCTTGGTGCTTTTATGTCTAGAAATCAGAGTCGGATCATTGTTTCAAGTCATTTATTGTAGGAAGAAAGGAAAGAACCAATAGAGGAGAGAAGGAAGGATGAAGAGTGGAGGGAAGGAGGAAGAATGTAAGAGAGTATTTTTTCTATTAACTGCAAATTTGCAGAGAAACTCCAATCTCCAAGTTTAGTGGCTTTAATTTTGTTCCATTTCCTAATTATAATGTTTAATATATATATTTTACTGAATACTGTTAAAGGATATACTTTTGATATTTTTTCCCCATCTACTGCATTACTTAGGAGACTAGTGGCTAGGCTGCTGAAACAAAGAGACTAAAAAACAATAGCTTAAAATAACAGAAATCTATTTATTTTATATGAAGGCTGGAGGTGAGTGATGCAAGGTGGCAGTATAGCCCTGCTTCAGATGGTCATTTGCACGCCCAGGTTCCTTCCGTCTTGTTCTACCATACTATCCAAAAGCTCAGTTTTGCCCAGGGCCACTGGCTGTCCTTCAACATCCATTCTTTCCTTCTCTTTCCCATCACACGAACGCCATGGAAGGTCAGAAAGACCACATTTCCCAACCTCCCTTGCAAGTAGGTAAGATTATTTGAATAATTTATGGGCAACATCATGTACCCAGAAGTGATATATGAAAATTGGATCATGCTTCTAAAGGACCAGAGGTGACCTCCCTTGCCTTTTATTCTCTTACCATTGGCTGAAATACAGATGTCCTGGAGAGCCATGAGAACCACAGCAATCCAACTGGTATAGTGAAGCAAGAAAACAGAGGAACCTATACTTAACATCATGGAACCAAGCCATTGTACCAGCATAATAGATTTTTATGTGAGAGAGAAATAACATTTTACTGTTGTTTAAGCCAATGTTCTTTGGGCCTATGTCACAACAATTGAGCCTATATCCTAACTATTGCATCAATATAATATTTGCTGCTGTTCCTAACACTCTTTTCTTCTGATACAAGCAAAGTTATAAGCTCTTCCCACCCCGATTTTTTTTCATATTGGTTTATTTTTGCTATAACCAAAATAAATTAAAGCACCATAAAAATGTAGAGTTCCCATTAAGAAAATAAGAAATAATTGTCTCCAAAACTTTTACCTATCTAACCGATCAAATTTCTGAGAATCAGCAGTGACACCTTTCTACCTATTGATTCCAATGTAAATTTTATAAGAATAGAAAATTTTGCCTAAAGCTGTATGTCCTAAATTTTCCACTGAATACCATGCAGCAACCAGCATAAAAATAAGAAGAATGAGATCTTAAGAAAAATAGATTATGAAAAAAATAATAGGATAGAGTTGAAAGCAATATTCCTAAGCACGGATGTCAGAGATGTAAATTATGTGTGTGATGCTCGAGTGGTGGAGAGAGAGCCAGCCCTGAAGAAGGCAGAGGGATTGCTGATCTGCCTTTATCATTGGCCTGCTGCCCAGTTTCTTTCAGGTCAAGCCTTATTTTACTTTATTTTATTTTTTATTAAGCACAAGCATTGTTGCCTTAGGCCTGTCTTTCTTTGATAGCTACAACTTCCTCTTCTTACCACTCATCTCTCCCTAATCAATACACAATGAGATGCCAGAGTAATTTCCTTTTTATAAGACTCTTACCACTTCCTGACACTTTTCACATTTCTTCCCTAATTATTTTCTGATTTTGACACCAGATAGAGAGTTCTTGTCCTCGCTAACAGGCATTTGCTCTCCACACATTGGTCCAACTTCTTCTGCTCAGCCCTGGCCTGTCAAGTTTTTTTTTGGCCTTTATTCCTGTCACGTGCCCAAAACTACATTCTCTAGTCTAACTTTGTCCTTATATCCTAAGTAGTCTTTTTTTTTTGTCTAATATTCACTACTATTTTCACAAAAAACCTTCTTAAAACTTTTAAATGCCCCTGAAGGAGACTTTATATAACAAGACTTTATATGGAGGAAAAAATTTCAAAACAAGAAAGCATTAATATCTGTCAGGGGTGGTGCAGAATATACTACACAATATATGTCATAGGTAAATGTCTTATACGTTCACCCTATGTCACTCAGTAAATACCTGTTCTCTGGGGTCTAAAGTATTTTTAAACGAAAGCTTTTAACAAATGTACCTCAAAATTTGCATATAATATTATAAAGCAAATGTACAGTATTTTAACAAAGTATTTGCTGAATATGTTAAGCATAATGAGTGTATCTACACTATTATCATCTCTACAATCTTTAACATATTTTTGGATCTTAAATATAAAAAGGTAATGATAAGAACAGTTGTTTTAACTTCTCACACCCTATGTACGTTAAGCCCAAAATAAATATACATTTAATATATCACATATTTGGCATATGTTTACTGCAACTTTACCTATAAATAATTTCCCTTCTGATGTGCTTTCTTATTCCCTAAACGATAAAAGGTAAGAATATTAACACTGTATGTTGATGGCAATGCATATTGCAATCTGCTACCTTCTCTGGCTGATAAATGTGTAAGTGGCCAAGGAAGTGGTTGAGGGAAGGCGATTTAAACTTCATATGACTGACATTCCTCACAGGCATCGTGGGAACATCATCAGTACTTAGGAATGTTACAGGCACACTTGGTTAGAAGTCACAAATGCTCTTTGGAGAACAATACCACCTCAGAAACTACTTACATAACTGTTAAACAGCACACTATTTAAAACCAGTGAAACTAATTTTCACCCTACCTCACCTGACAGAAGAGAGCATTCACAGGCCCTGTTCAAATTAACAGCCTAGTATCTAGCCAGCACCAGGATTACTGGCTTCTGAATAAATCATTCCTGAATGACTAAATGGTAACTATGTGTATAAGATACACATAAAATTGGATTAATTAATTCTTCTGTAAGAACCCTAAGCTAAGAACCAACAAAACAGGTATAGATTCAGACGAACTTCAGTCATTTCCACATAAATTCAAAGGGAACCTAAGTGATTCCAATGCTGAGAAGCTTTCTGTCTATTTGTGTAGGATAGACTGATGCATTAACGTAAAGAGAAGGGTAACAGGATACTCTGGAAAGTATAAAAGAAAATTAGGATTATTATCTGATTCTGCCACAAAGAGAATGCATAAGCTTAGACTAGTCACTTAGACTAGTCACCTAGTCTCTCATCTCTAACGTTAAAGAGGTGGATTTCTAGAGAGTCTGCGTTACAGACTGAATTGTATCTCCCCTAAATCCATACGTTGAAGTACTCACTTCCAGTAATTCAGAATGTGATCTTATTTGGAGAAAGATTCTTACAGGGGTAATCAAGTTAAAGGGAGCTCATGTGGGTCAACCCTAATTCAGTATGACTGGTGTCTTTATAAAAATGGGAAATTTGGACACAGAGAGACATGCATACAAACACCATACGAACAGAAAGATGGCCATATAAGCCAAGGAGAGAGGCCAGGAACAGCTCCTTCTCTCACAGCCCTCAGAAGGAATCAACCCTTGAATTTGGACTTCTAGCCTCCAGAACTGTGAGAGAATCAATTTCTGTTGTTTAGGACATTGAGTGTAGTACTTTGTTATAGCTGCTCTAGCAAACTAATAAAGTCTCTAACTCTAAAATACTATGATCTAGAAGGAGGAGAGACTTCAACAAACTCTGAAAAAAACCTACTGGATACAGAATGAAAAAAAAAAAATGGGTTGGAATTGGGGGATGTGTATGATATAACAAGACTGAGAACTAGCAGAAACAACAGTGTATATTCAGTAGCCACAGGGAAAATAATTAATTAAATACTTTTAAAAAGCTCCAATAACTACAACTGAAGAGCAAATGCTAAACACTTTAATGAGGCCAATGTAGCCAAGTAATGGGCTGCTATGGTAGAAAAGGGGGAGCCACCTAGAAAATTAATGTGAGAAGATAGTTCAAGATTCACAAAGTCTGTACATGAAATAAAAAATAATGACATCTTTTTTCCAAGTTGACTATTTAAAAATGAACCATGTCCAACTGAAACAACTAGGAACTTTCTGAGTCATTAAATTATAGAGAGTTTTTATTAAGGTGATCCAGACTTTTATTCTTTAAAAGAAAAAAAGTCTCAAAATATAAATAAGTAAGAAAAACACAAAACTATACTTCTGTGGATTTGAGTTTATCCAAACCAATGTCTGGTTGCATTTACATTATGAACGTGGGGGCATATCACATGTCATATTTAACATATAGAAATAAAAATGCTAAATTTTAAACTGAACCTCATAACCCCATGATTATTCTGCAAACCTACCAGTTGAACAATAAGGAATATGACCAACATTTCCTCTTACTTTAAGTAAAGTGAGAAACTAGCTAGATGATCATCATAATTAGTTCTCTGCAAGTAGTTCTCATTATTTAAAAATACATATTTCTAAATTAAATTTATATTTTTAAGTTACTATCAACAAAATTTAGGTATTTTAATTAGTAATTTTCTGTTTTACTACTCTAATTCTGAATCTAGATTACTACTCTAATTCTTCCAATAAATCTTCTTCCCTATTTGTTTCCAACAGAACAAGGCAAGTTTCTGAAAATTATTAAGTTAACGTAACCAAAGAAAATATAGTAGCCAAGAGGTTTTTCTCTGCCACATATTGATGAAAACTTCTTAAGTACACATTAGCAAAATTTTATCCAATTTTATATATTTTTTTAATGAAAAGATTTTAAAACGGCATCCGAATCCTCAGATGTAATAGATAAATATTTGATACTGAAGTTGGCTCTAAAGCAAAATTCCATTTATTAAATTCCATTTTTCTTTAAATTCTTATTGTAACATATGTAAAAAACTTCAGTTATAGTGTGGCTGGAAGGCGGAGTGGTTGCCTTAACAGTCTGAGGCCTCTGTCCTTCCTCGTTGAGCAGAAATAGAATGGAGAATAAAAGAGAAACTATTCTTTCATCCTAATATAACTGACACATCAGAAAAAGAAATGACTTAACCTGAACAATCATCAAGGATTCATTTAGTTCACTCCTTGACATAAATTCGGCAAAAATAAAATTCAATAATACTTCTTAGTGCTGAGTAACAAGAGAAGCCAATTATAACAATGATGGCCAATATGAGTAGGCAACATTTACCGAGTGCTTATGAAGTGCCAGACACTGGTTTAATTGCTTTACACGTATTAACTCATGAACCCCATAAGCAAGCTAAAAGGTAGACAGTATCATTATCTCTAATGATGAGAAAAATGAGGCACAGTGATATTAAGGTACTTGCCCAAGATCGAACACCAGGAAGCAGCAATTTACCTTCATAGTTCTTGCTTGTATCCACTTTGTTATACTGTGTCTGCAGAAGAAGACCTATACAGACAGCAACATCTGAATGCCTCCAATGAGCTAGGCACTGTGTGGATGGGTTTTGTGAATTGTCCTCATTTCACAGATGAGAGACTGGCACTTACTGAGGTTAAGCAGTTCAAGATGACAGCTACTCAGTGATGGCCAGAATTTGAATTTATGTGTGTCTGAATTGTGAGTTCATCTCACAATGTTATATCTGGGTTATAATGGACCAGAATCTAGCATAGGAGTCCAAAAACTACTGTCCACAGGACAAATCCAGCCTGCCACCAGTTTTTGTAAATAAACAAATCAGCTATGCTCGTTCATTTACTATTATGAGTAATGTATGAGCTTATATGAGCTATGCTCGTTCATTTACTATTGTCTATGGCAATTTTCATGCTATAATGGCAGAGTAGAGTAATTGTTTACCCCTAGGATGTCCCTAGCAAGATCCTGGCAGAAATTAAAAGAACCTTGTTATGATTAGAGTTGCCATCTTTTGTATTTAACTTATTAATAGGCAAAAATTGCTAAAGAAATAAAAATAAAAAGGAAACGAAAGAGCCCAACCTTCCTGCTATGGGTTGAATTGTTTCCCCCAAAAACATATGTTGAAGTCCTAATCCCCAGCACCTATGAATGTGACATTACTTGGAAGATAGAGTCTGTGCAGATGAAATCAAGTTAAAATGAGGTCATCAGTGTGTAGTCTAATCAAACATGACTGCTGTCCTTATAAGAAGAGGAAAATACCACGTGAAGACAGAGACATAGAAAGAGAATGTCATGTGATAATGGAAGGAGAGATTGGAGTAATGGAGCTACAAGGGAAGGATTGACGGCCACCACCAGAAGCTGGGAAGAGGCAAGCAAAGATTCTACCCGGAGTCTAAGAGGAATCATGGTCCAGCTGATACCTTGATTTCAGACTTTTACCCTCTAGAACTGTGAGAGAATAAATTTCCGTTGCTTTGAGCAACCATTTTGTGATACTTTGTTATGGCAGCCTTAGGAAACTACTACAATGTTCTTTAAGTAGAGACAGAGGATAGCACTAAATTACTTGTTTTGAATAGTGTATCACAGATTGCCAGCAGACCATCAAGAATTTGTTTTTTCTTTAGTAGACTTATAATTGGAAAGGAGCCATGTGGCCAGAGACTACATTTCCCTACCCCTACTGGCTTTAGTCAGGGCCCTGTAACTCGTACTCATCAACATATTAGCAGAAGCAAAATGGCCAAAGTGACTAAGAAGGTAGTCTGCATTCTTCAGGCTGGTCGCAGAGGATCTAGCAGATGGCTCAGAAGCCCTAGGGGTGGTGGAGCCACAAGATGAAAGGAGCCTGGGCCCTAGAAATATGCACAGAATAAAACCCAACCCCTCCCAACTGGTCTTTAAGTCAGAGAAAAGTAAGCCTCTGATAGGTTAACACCCCTGGAATGTTTTTATGTTTTATCAGCTAACATTACATCCACTATATTAACTATTAAACACAAAACCAAGTTTCTCACTATCTGTGGAACTTGAACTCCCCATAGTGTTATATTATGATTGCCCTATAAATATTTTTTAAATCAAATGGGGAAGGACATGACCAATGTAAAGTTCATGAGCATAGTAACCCAAATTCAAGTAACATTTGCCATCAGCACAAACCCCATAGAGGAGCCAAATAAAAATACATGACAAGAGAACATCCAAACTACTTCTATATGGTGAACAAAAAACTAGTAAACTCTCAGAATTTGGGGCATAGAAGATGTTTACAGGTACATGAAGTACAAAATCTAGTGATAAGACCTAGTTGTGGACACCTGGGAGATAAAAGTCGCCCAAAGATCAATGTGATGCACAGCCTAGACTGTGCTGGAAGCAAAGCGTTAGAAAAGAGGCGAGGATAAATGAGTCACAGACAGCGCTCCCTTCTGCAAACAATGGCTTCCAAGTGACGTCAAAATGTGAGTTTTCCGGGGGTGCAATAGGAACATCAATTGGTGCTATTTTTCCACTTCCTAGGTGGAATAACACATTTAGAGAGCACTGTCTGTCAAGACGGGTCATGAAAGCTACAACTCCACAAAGGCTATCTATGATTAGGAAGAAAACTTACCTGTCTTGAATAAAGGAAGATGAGATGACAAATGCAAAAGTTTCCACATGACACATTCTATGTTTTTCCTTTCTTTTTTTTAAGGTGGTCAACTTGATTATTTTCTGAATCTGCATAGCCTAAACTGCAACTTATTAATTGAGTTTTGATAATATTTCCCTTGTCCTTGATTGCAAACTTCTTTTTTACAATAAGTCCTAGTGAGACTGCAGATTTATCTTCTGCATAAGATCATGCATGCTGTTGCACGATCGGTGGCTAAGCCACCACCCTGGAACTGGCACTATACCTTGTAATATTTCTGTGCCATCTGACAGAAGGAATCCAAGATTATCATGTTGTTCTCTATCGCTAGCTGGGGAAAAAAACTTTGCTAACATCCTTGGCTTTCTTTTGACTTAGTATATTTTTAATTCACTCTTTTTCACTTTATTAATTCTTTTTCATATGGGTGAACTATTTTTTGCAGATAAAACTTTAAAAATTAAAGAAAAAATCTTTGAGTGGAAGTCACACTATATATCAGAAAGCTAGAGTTACAGACAAAAACATCTGTCAACATATGGCTATGCAGATGCAGCCTAACACTTTTGGGTTTGACAGCTTTACAAATTCGATGTGCTCTTGAGTAAAAGAACAAATTGCTTTTGTTTTCTTGGATTCTAAAACAATAGGCCTATGCTAGGGATCAGGAATTTTTGATATTAGATCCTGGCTTTCATCAGTCACACTCACATAAACATAGATTTTTCTTTTTTCCATCAGAGGGTTTATCATTTAGTTATATCGTTTAAATGAATCCAGGGCACAAAAGAATAGGAAAAAAAAATTAAGGGCAAACAATTGCCATCACACAAACAGAAGTCTTTGAATAAGCATCATAAAGTAGAAGGCAATGAAAGTTCCTGGTCAAAGTAGCTAAATCAGGAAATATACAATGCCTGTTCCTATGTGCTCGGGGAAAGGCAGAGACAATTCTGCAAGGAACTCAAGTCAACAATGCAATGTTTAAAATTGAGGTTTTGCAAGCTGTACCATTTTGTATGATCCTAACATGCAAATGAACCTAAATCACCATTTCTTCATCTTTAAAACAACATTATAATAGGGATTAAACCAGGTGATGTATGTAAAACACTTAGCACCATGCCTGGCATATAGGAATTTCGCCAGAAATGGTAGCTTTAAAAAGTGAATATTCATAACAGTTGGTATCATTAACTGAAGTCCTAGTTAGTAGTGCATGAATTTTTATTTCTGTCAGAATACATTTCTGACAGCTCTACTGAAAAGTAGTGAAAATGATGGATTTTATAAGACGTGTAATGATGGATAATAACTATTAATAATAACTAATATGGCTTCAAATTTGAGCCTCTTTTAGGGAAAGGTTTGTGACATCCTCTTATAGAAACACCAGCATGATTGACAGATCTAAATTTTAACATATATTAAAAATACCATGCAATTTTTAAACTGCATCCTAATCTGGAACTATATGTTAGTTCCATAAAATGAGAATTTCATCTCCAATAAAATTCAAACAGCTCTTTTGAATAGCCCTACAATCAGACTGAAGAATGAATGCTATTTTCCCCTCAGGTGATCCATACAGGGGACAGGGGAAAATAAGCATCTTCCACATCACCACTTGCAGTCTGTCTTCCCCCTTCTTACAAGAAAAGTGGCAATACCAATGAATCACCAAACCTTCTGTGGGCTCCTACCGAGGGAAAGGCACTGTGCCAGGCTCTTAGATGGATACACTGATGTATAAAACCTTGTCTTTCCTTCCCCCAAGGAGCTTACAACTTAGGTGATGAGACCCAGGAGAAAAACATGAAAAGTATGAATGCAAAAGTTATTGAGTATGTCATGTACCATTTCAAAATAGGCTGTTTCATTGTTCTTGTTAAACAATTATTTTATTATCAGGTGCCCTGGAGTGTATAACAAATGTTCCAGATAATCACAAACCTTGCATATTTTCTCCCTGCATGGAGTATATTCTTTAAAAATCAAATAATTTCCTGGAGGGGTACCTTTGGGAAATATTAAATTGGCCCCTCACCTCCAGCCCACCTTTTTCTACCTTAACATAAAGAGGCTAATTCTACAATGGTATAATCGAATCACGTCAGAACTGAAAGTTCAAACCAGCAATAATTCTCAATCTGTGGTTTGTGTTTCTGGAAAGCCACAGAGAGCTCTGATCTATGGACCTGCACAGATAGCCTAGGCTGACATATCAATTTGATCCCATCACCCTGGAGTTAGAACATCTAACTTCATCTAAATTGTAGCAAGGGTAGGTGTTGGAAAGAAATTTGCCATTTCTACCCCATGAATCTTAGTTTTAACTCACATTTAAAGGTAGGGTTATATTTCTTTCCTGTTTCCCTTTCTGTCTAGCTCTACGTTCTGGGGGGAAAAAAAAACCAATAACAAGTTTGCTGCCCTATCCAATGAGGACCACATGCAGAAACTTCTTTATTGGCTGTTGAAGGGTTTTATTTCTGTCTTTTTCAAGCCGTATTTGTCTGTAAACTATTGTCTTATTCCAGTTTACCATGTAAGGGTTTCAGAGAAAGGAGTAAAAACACATCAAAAGGAACAATACTTTTTTTCCCTAAGATTCTATTTGTGGAAAGCATTTTCCTTTTATGGTCAAGGCTACAAAGCAAATGATTGCTCAGCAAAGCTGTGTAAGCAAAATATCCATTCACTTCACTGCCCAGAATTGCAACCTGAAAAACTGAACAGAAAAGTTAGAAACTGAATAAAATTTGCTCTAACGTTATAGCAACCCGCCTAAAAATGCCTCTATTAAAATGTCTAAGTCAAATAAGGGAGGCAGTATGTGTAATGGAAAGCACATGGACTTTGGGGTCAAACAGATCTGTTTTTCTCAGTTTCACTTTAGTTGACACAAACTGACTAAGCACCTATTACCTTAAATTTACAATGTTAATAATAACACTTCTTTTTTGAGGAAGTTTAGAAAATTTAATGAAATCATGTAATTTATTAGGTAATCAGCAAACCTGTTAGGTAATAAGTGAAATTAAACTTCTCAAACCACCCCTCATTACTAACATATAAATAAGTTAAATTTCTTGATACTAACTAACTAACTTGATACTAAGTACTAACTTTAGCATGGAAATGCCAGTTTCATTCATTTTACCAAGTAAAGCAATGAGGTTAATGGAAGGAACTAGAAGGAGCCATGTGATACTGAGCAGAAATAGCTCAAGAGTATCAGCTAATAACACAGCTTTAAAAAGACAAGAGTGAAGTCATACCATGTTCACTTAACAAATAGGAATTTAACTATACAGGTTCAGGAAAAAGAAAAAACAGAGAGAGACTAGACAGTGTACAAGATGTTGTCCAATTTTCCACTCCATGAATATATAGCCCAAATGTGAGTGAGATGTTAGGAATGGATCTGCTCCTCCCTCAATCATCTTAGTTCCACCCTTCCTCCCAGCATGTGAGGATCTTTCCATGCCAAATGTGATTTCAAGGGTCAAATAACACATAGTTTTCATACAACATATTCTACAAGTATGCCAACTACTTCAGCTGGTATCTAACTCAAGGGTCAATTATTCATCACCAGAAAAAATACCGTGTTGGAAAGATAGAAGGTATATACATTTCTATCAGTTCTTTTTAATGAGGTTTTCTAAGGTAATTTTCCTCAAAATATGATATCATGGGGAATTATTAAGAATACTATTAAATTATCCTTTACCTTCAACTATTGTCTCATGGCCTAAATGTCATGAGCTATTAGAGCTCTACAAGATTACAAGTCGATATTTAATATGTTTAAAGCAACCATTGCTCAGATGCTCAAATCCCCTCTGTGAGATTCAATGAACCATCTACTAAATGCAGTCCAGTCTCTGTTTAAGATCCTTAAGGGATGGACACTCACTCTTGCTAGGATTCCCATTCATTTTTGGACATGCCCCACTTGAATGTTCTAATACTGATCAGAAGCTTCTCTTCCTATAACTTTCCACTACTGTCCTGAGTACTACAACTTAATTCCTCCTAAACACGACAAATCTTCAAATAGTTGAAATAAAAAAATGAAGCCCTAAAAACATCCCTAGTCCTATATTCTCCAAGTCAAACATCATTAATATCTTCAACCCTTCTTTCACCATCCTGACTTCTTACCTTGTAAACTGAGTCAAATTTTTGAGTGTATTATGTCACTTGTTACCTAAGATGCCTCAAAAAAAAGCACGATTGTTGATTTGAAACCTTGGGAGCTTCCCAGGTGAAAGGTGAAACTGGCCCCATACACGGAGGGCAAGGAGCAACCGAAGAAAGAGGCAGACCGTGCCGGATTGGGAGGTGGCAGGTTTAATAAGCAAAGCAACTTACATATGAGGCTTGTCTTGGGTGCCCCTGTCAGAATCTTAAAAATTTATATAGAGGCCTTACCTGTGATGTATGTGTGAATATACTGTGTTCAGTCACAATATGTCATCCAGATGGTCTCATCAACACATTACTCTCTCAAGGCTGTGTCCTTGAAAATGGTTCCCATTGTGGGAACAGTTCGAAGAATGTACATTCCAAGGACACGGCAGTGGGTGAGGAGCCTCTGATTGCCCGGGTCTAGTTTATAGATCAACCAGCGGTCACATCCTCTCGACGACCTCCTCCAACAACAACACAACTAGTAGGGTCTGACTGACCAGTGTGGGACCATCTATCAACTCCTGTTTCTCATATGCTGTAATCTTACTCAAGCACTCTAAAATCACATGAGCTCATTTTGCTGTGAAAGCTACACTCAGTGCTAACTTATGTTAAACATATAAAATTTCTGAAGATATTTTCATACAAGTTGCTCTCAAAGTTTATCTCCCTCATTCTGCATTTGAACGTTGCCTTTTTTAAAAATTTCCCGTTATCCATATTAAATAACATCTTGTAAGACTCCACCCTTAATCCAGCCTGTAAGAACCTTTTGCACTTGTTCACTTTCAGATGTTTACACATTGGACCAAACCACAGTGTCCTGGTAACCAGGAATGTGGAACAGCATCAAGGAGTTTCCTCAGCTGAACTTTGAAAACGCAAACTTTGTCATTCACGGTACAAGATGACTGCTTGAAGAGAATACAAAAACCTCTAATTTTATGGACTGACTTTATTGTGCAATAAATAGTCTGTCATCCATTTTAGTTTAGTATAGAGTCTATAGACTACAGATTTAGAAATGAAAAAACAATTAAACCTGACTATTTTCCTTAGTAAACTAAGCTGGCTCCCTTGGCAACAACATGATGGGTGTGTGTGTGAATGTGTGTGTGTGTGTGCATGTTTTCTAATAATTTGTCTTTCTAATATAAAATTTAAAGGACTTTCTCATAGTAACTGTTTATTAACTTTGAGTCTACAACTTCCTTTTTTTTTTTCAGGAAGGAAGAGAATTAATATTGTACTTTTGGGTTTATTTTCATGCTTGTCTCTCACCATGAGCCTGTATGTACTGAGAAGAGAGGGGACATGTTTTATTGGTTTTAGTTCTAGTGTAATTAATATGTTCCTACTGTAATTAACACATTCCACTGAATGAATAAATATATAAATGAATGAATGAAAAGGTCGTATAATTCAAAATCAATACGGGAACAAAGAGATGGTCTTGGAATAATTAACGAACTTTCTCTCTGCTTGCAGAATTCCTCTGCCAGCCTTTTGTGCACTGTGTTGAGCCGATTACAGATTAAAGTAATTACAGTGAATTCTTGATTACTGGCATGCAGTCTAGCTATTTTGTGGATTACCTATCACAACTAATTCTAAACTTATCTGCTGCCACCCAGCATATGTCTGAGTTACAGTCAGCCTCAGCGATAGCAGCTGCATGCTTCAAGAAAGCACATTTATGTTGATATTTCTGTACAGAATACATAATTATAAAATTTATTCTGGTGGGGGTTGGAGAGAACTAACAAGTATTCTAAAATTAAATGTTGGATTTGTTTTTTTAATTCCCAAAGAATAGGAGATGACTTAGATAAAGAGGTTCAAACAGTTTATCTGTATCTTTCCACAATAACTTGATGTAGTATAATTAATATGCAGCCTATTCCTGACCCTGAGACTTGCTACCTGTCTCTATTACCATTGATAACTGATAATAATTGTACTTTATTAGTTCATTCTTTCATCCAACACATATTTATGAAGTGCTACACTGCACTGGGCAGTGTGTGAAGTGTTGGAGATCTAGCATTAGGCAAGACAAGTATAGTTCCTGCCCTCAAGTAGCTTAAAATTTACTATTGAGAGAAACCTTGTTGTAGGCAGAAGAATGGTCCTCCAAAGACGTCCATGCCCTAATCTCTGATACCTATGATTATGTTATGCTACATGTCAAGGGGGAATTGAGGTTCCTGATGGAATTAAGGTTTCTAATCAGCTGACCTTAAAGTAGGCAGATGATCCTGGCTGATCCAGGTGGGCCCAGTGTAATGACATGGGTCCTTAAATGTGGAAGAGATTGGCAGAAGTATCAGAACCAGAGATGGCATCAGGAGGAAGACTTGATAGGACATGGTGGCTCTGAAGAAGGAGAGGCCACAGCAAGGAATGCAGGCAACCTCTAGAAGCTGGAGAAGCAAAAGATGGATTATCTCCTAGAGCCTCCAGAAAGAAATGCAGCCCTGCCGACACCTTGATTTCAGCCCTGTGAGACACACTTCGTACTTCTGACCTACAGAGCTGTAAAATAATAAATCTGTGTTGTTTTAAGCCGCTACGTTTGTAGTAATTTTTTACAGCAGCAATAGGATACCAATACGGATGTTAAATAAATAATCAATCAGATTAGACTTTAATTGCAAATGTATTAAGTAGAATAAATACTGCAAGAAAACGTTATGTGTATGTACTTAGGAAAACTTACCTAAGTTGAGGTGTCAGGAAAAGCTTCCCTGATATTTAAGCTAAGATTTCAAAGAGAACAAAGAGACTTCAAACTAAATGAAATGAATGTGGAAGAGATTTGTAGGGAGAGAGAATAGCATGTATGGATGATCTGAAGAGAGAAAAAAGCTGATATTGCTCAAAACCGAAACAGCCAATGGGGAGGATGCAAAGTGATTTTGTGAAGGAGAGGCCTAAGGCAATGCTAGGGAAATAGCTGGAGATCAGACAATGCAGGCTTCATGGGCCATATTACAGATTTGCTCCTTTATCCTAAGGGCAATGGAGCACATCTGAGGGCTTTATAACCAGATTGGTATTTCAAGATCATCCAGGCTGATTTTTGGATTATGAATGGAACTGGGAAAGAGCATGTACCTATAGGAAGATCATGACGGACGCTGTCATAGCGGTGCAGATGGAAGGCAATGGAGGCTGGTACTGGGGTGGATGCAGGAAAAATGTAGAGAAAGGGATGGATGCAGGATCATTTTTAGAGGTGGACTTTACAGGACTTGGTGATTATTTGGAGGTGGGATAAGTAAAGAAGAGCCAGCTACGAGGACTCCTGGTTACCAGTATGTCCATTATGGAATGGACAGTGGTTCCACATACCAAGATGAAAAATAAGATGGTGAAGCAGCCTACGAAAAAAACCCCAGGAGTTTCTTTTTGAATCTGCTCAGTTTGCGATGCCTATGAGAAATCCATGTAGAGATGGTAAGAATGAAACTGAAACACTGGACTTTTTAGTCTCCAGCAAGATGGTAGATACTTGTTTGCTGCCCCTCCTTAATAAATCTACAGTTGGTCTCGGAACCTACTCGGAAATCTACTTCTCAAAATAGTGTTCCTATGTAACAATCATGAAGTGAAGGAAGTTGCCATTGGAGAATAAACTTATTTTCTATCTGTGTTCTGACTATGAGCAGCAATATTCAGTTGTTAATGGAACTGCCATTAAAAAGAAAAATGCTAGTATTCACATGATGGGAAATTTTAAAATGCTTTCTCTATTTCTCTCCTCTTTTTGTGCTTCCTCTCACTTTTATGTTTGAATTTGATTTTGATGGTTCCCATAAGACTCCATCACTATGGGTAATTAATTTATTTGAACAGATATGTGTCAACATCACTCATTTAAAAAAAAAGCTAACTCTCAGCATATGATCCTAGTGTAGTTTACCATCACCACTACCATCCCCCTACACACACACACACACACACACACACACACACACTTGCTAAAATAGAAAAAAAGTCAGTTCTGTTTCTTTTAGAATTTCTTCATCTGGTATCCGTAAGTTAATCACGTGTGTGTGTGTGTGTGTGTTCTCGAAACGTGAAGATGTTTTGCACCTATAGTTGCTCAAAGCAGTTAAGAATGTATATTTATATGTTTCCATATGAAAAAGACATATTTCCTACTACAATTAAGTTTTTTTCTGCCTACTAGAGATTGTGGTCATCTATAGCATTCTCTAAGAAATTTAGTAATTCCTTTATGCCATTTCCATCTCTTTTTACTTAGCACATAATTCTTTATCGGAAAAAGGCTGTGACTATGGGTCCAAATCCCAGAGTTCTCGTCCCAGTCCTAATATTTACTGGCCATTTTCCTTTTGGCAAATTACTTTAACTTTTCCCATGCATATCAAGAGTAAAATTAGAGTCTTGTACTAAACAATTCATAAGTTTTTATAGAACCTTAAAATATCATAATCTTATGATGTTATAAGATTTAATGTCTTAAGTAGTCACTATGATTTTTCACACTACATATTAAATATTATTCTTCTCCTCACTCCCCAATAGATATTACATGTTATTAACGTATGGCTGTAGAAGCACGGGGTGCAATTGGAAGAAAAAACACCATAATGAGATAGAAAAAAGAAGATCTGAATAAGAAAAACAAGAAAATAAAAGCAGTAGATACACATGTGAGCAAAAGGTTCAAAACAGAGGTCAATAGGTAAATTAAACATAGTGGAGATATGTTATTTTGGGGAGGGGTGATTGACATATATCATGTAATGAAAGTCCCTTATTTAACATTAGCTGTTGTGAAATCAACTCATGGTGATTAAGCCTATGTTATCATAGCAGAATTAGAAAGGCTTAAAACAATAGGAGCCTATGAAGATAATAAAACAAAACACAAGCCTCTTATGCAATTAAATTTCTGCCTTAGTCATTGATGTTAGAAGTTATTTTTATCTCAAGTAGCAACAAATTCCTTGTAAACTATACCTATGCTGAAGTAGGAAAAAGGACTATTTTGCCCATCTTTCAGTATGATCATCTCATATTTAAAACTGAACATATGCATTTTCCTATGATCTAATAATTTCACGTCTAATATATACCAACAGAAATCTGTGTACACACCAAAAGACATGCACAAGAATATTTATAGTCATACTACCTGTAGTGGTTTAGTACTGGAAACAACCAAAATATCCATCAATAATTAAGTGCATATGAAAGTGTGGTATAGTAATCTGATGAAATACTATCCAGCAATGAAAATGGACAACTTACAACTATCTACAATTGGATGAATCTCATAAACATGCCGTTATTTCGAACAAGAAAACAATTTTAAAACAGGAAAATTAGTGTTAGAAATCAAGATGGCAGTTACCAGTGGAGAGGAGGCAGGAAGCGGTGTTTGGGAAATACATTGTTTATGGGAGGCTGGCAACATTTATTTGTTTGTCCGTGAGGTAGTAATATTGATGTGTTCATTTTCTGATGACTTATTGACCTGTACACTTAAGGTTTGTGCCATTTTTGTGTGCCAAATGTCAATAAAAAAGTTTAAATAATAATTTCCAAACCTCACCAATGAGTATATGGAGAAAAAGTATAATGTAACAACCACAATCAGACTTACATTTGAGAGTCATTCAACATTCAGTATTCACGGAACACCTATCATGTTGAGGATAATTCAGAAGGCAGAACACGAGCTCTTGCCCAGCAAAAATCTTACAAGCCAGTAGAGGCAAGACAAGTGCAAACAAATGATTACATTAACTGTAACGAACAATAAAGCAAGGATTCTCAGGCTCGGCACTACTGACATTTTGGGCTGGATAATTCTTTGTTGTGGGAGCCTGGCTTGTGCACTGTAGGATGTTTAGCAGTGTCCGTGCCCTCCACCTACTCGATGCCAATAGCACCACCCCTAGTTGTGACAACCAAAAATGTCTCCAGAAATTGCCAAACGTTCCCCTGGGGATCCAATAACCCTCTGTTGAGAACCACTGTGTTAGAGTCACATATGGTGATTTGGGGTTACCAAATAGAGAATAGCTAACTGCATAATCAGAGAATAAAGCATCATTTTCTGGGCAAGAAACCAATACAATATCTTCTTCATTCCATAAAATTTTGGAGCAAGGGGAAGTTATTCCATAACCACCAGGCAAAAATCCAATTTCCCTTAGTGGCACTCGGATCCCAGAACACATATGAACTTGAAGAAAGCTTTGAAATTGCAAAAAGGAGACATTTATTGGTAATGTTAAGGATTTCAGGCCAAAAACATCTCCCTTAACTGGTTTTAATAAATATGAAAGAATTTATTTTATTTTAGTATTTGTCTCTGGTATATGACCAGAAAATCATTTATTTTTTTTTCATTCATTGAACTCACTTTGGGCAATAAATTCTTATGATCAGAATTATGTTTCCACAATCACGTGGTTCAGAGCTACACTAAATCAACCTCATGGAACTATATTAAACCTTTAAAAATGCAGTGCTGCAGACATCAGAATGTCAGGAGAACAAATATTTTCATTTCAAATAAGAAAGACTAAATCAAGTGATGCTGCACCTGATCTCACTTATGACCCTTTTGTTGTTTAGCTGAGAGAAGCTACGGAAAAAAGAGCAAAAGGCAAGATTTTTCTCAGTGTATTTATTTAAAACCTGCAGTAACTAAAGATTCCACAGTGGCAGCAAACCCTAAAAGAATATTTGCAACTGGCATAAGATATTATTTTGGTAAAAACCCTGGACAAAATATACTGTCGATTCTGAAATATAATTCTGTGGTATCTCACTCTATACGTTTCAAAGAAGGACTATCTCAGAGACAGATTTCCACATTTCACAATGGCCAAGCCATCATGACACACACCTCTGCTTATATGAGAAGGGGTTATGTGATTCCTCAGCGTGATTTTATATTGTGAGATATAGATTGCTAATGGCAAGGAAGTTTTCTGTGGGGAGAATAATATGACTCTGACAATTCTGGGTCCTATAAAGGAAGTATGTCAAATTACAGAGAATTTCACACTGTTGGCATTTCTCTCTGAAATTCCTGGAGAGCACAGAACAATTTTTGGCTTGTATCACAACTAGGAATTTCCACTGGGTTTATACGATAATCACCATCAACACCTTATTATTAATTATTTTCCAGTTTAAAGAAATGTATCATGGATAAGCTGGAAAACTAAGGACTAGAATTCAGAGGACCTAGGAAGCTAACTAACAGAACAACACTCATCTTGACCTCGGTTTCTTCAACCATAAAGTGAGGGCTAAAAGGCTGTCATTTCCATGGACCTTTTCAGCTTTGCTAGACGATCGACCAGACTCCTTCATATGCCCTTAAAAGGATTATAGTTTTCCGTGCTTAGAATTTATACATAGTTTATAATTTGAAACTAATAAGGGCCCAAGTGAATCAGAATTTAACTTTGAAAAAAGAATGTCAAATAAAAACCAAACAAAATTCTCTACTTCTATGTTACTTAGACACACTCTCTGGCTGACTAAAATATGATTATTTTCTACCACTGAAAATATACCAACTATAAATAATTCACCTAATGTTATTTTAACATGTACGTATATCCAAAGGTAATAATAGCATTGGGCTTATTTTCTAAATAAGAACAACGGAAGTTCCTAGAAATCTTAAATAATATAGTACTATGTGAGGAATTAATGCGTGGAAATTAACCTATTAGTTTAACTATGTTGAGTTTATGAGCCATAAATTTTTAGAATTTGAGAATAGTCAAAAATCATCTATCCTAAATCCCTCAATTGACAGGTAGTGAAATAAAGGCTACACAGAAGAAAATAGGGATTTTTTTCCTCTGTCATTTTGTTGCTTTTTCGACATCATAGGTATATACAGCTATTTTGCTCGTGATATTATAACATAATGCAGAGACAAAGAACATACACGCATTAATTGCTCAGATCCACTGTTAAGAGGATCTAATGATCACCTGAACAGTCGTTTTATACCTGCATGCAGTACATCACTAGGGAATCAGAACCAAGAGAGTGGGGGTGAATCAGAGAAAAGCAATTACCTTTACCGGAAAAACAACTCAAGATAGTGCAATGCTGATGTTGAATCATTAGAGGCATCATCTTCACATTCAAAGAACAGCACTGTAAGTGTATAAGGTGGGGCTGTCATGTAATACAACTGACTCGGTAGATAACCCATGAATCTCTCTCTCTCTCTGTCTCTCTTGCTGCTCTGCAATCACCTTTTCTTAATCATCAGGAAGTAAGATCTTCCAGCCACAAACTCCAAAGGTCTATCCAAGTCCAATATGTTTAAAATACTATAAACTACATAGATCACAAGAGGTGTTCTTTTTTATTGATTTTGATACAGAAAAGTGTCTGTTTAAACAGCATCAAAACAATTCAATTCAAAAGCAAATGACAGCATACTGAGTACTAGAGATTCAGACAAGTATAAAATGTTTTCTTTCCTCCAGGAGCCTAGAACCTAATGATCAAAACTCAAATTAGCCTGCATATTATACTGTAAGAGTCACATGTTAAATTTTGAAAAAAAAAAAAATCCTAGTACATTCATATTTATTTTTACATAAAATTTTTAATACAGATTTTATCACCTCAAAATTTGAGCATTAAAAAAGAGCAGATGATGCTGGTTTGGGGCCTGGGGCAGATGGAGTGAGAAGGTAATCACTTGGGAAGAGAAGATCCTGGGCAGATAAACAGAACATCAGAACAGTACATGCTTGCTCACATCGACTCCTAAAATGCGTATGGAATGATATACGATCTGAAAATTACAATGAATACACAAGCCATATTTGGGGAATTTGACCCGAAACTCTCTAATTTGAAAATGCAAGTGATACTAACATAAAGAAACCAACAAGAAAATATCAGGTAATCATTCATTTACACCCACCAATTTCCCCTCTGCACTACTTCCTCAGGGTAGTACAAACAGACTTTTTCCTGTTCAATAGTGAGTATTTTGACATTGAGAGAGTTCAGAAAACCCATTCGTTCCCCTGGGAAATTTTCTCCTTTCTGAGACCCTCACTGGAGATAGAAAGGTCATGCTGTTGGAGCCAGAGAGCCGTGGTGCTTCACTGCTAACTGAACAACACATTGCAAAGTATTTGACCTCTTTGACCTCAGCTTTGAGGTTGGATTTCCCCATCTGTAAAATAGGATTCCTGAGAGGCACCTTTTAGGGCTCTGAGAATCCAATGCCTTATTGATCTTTAGGCTTGAAAAGAATCCAAAGCATGGTAGGCGCTCCCACAAATGCTAGTTCTCCTTTCGTTCGCTAATTTTAGTATTTAGCCTCCAAGAAAATGTGAAAGATTCCCAGCTTCAGTCACATTTTTCATAAAAAGTTTACTTTTTATTCTCTGAACTACCATTCAAAGTATTAACTCATTGAGAGACTTTTTTCTCTTACTTCTCAATGAGCTATACTCAGTCTTTATACTTTCCTATGTCTGTTAGAAACAAAATCCTGCTGGTTTTTAGTTTCTTTTCAATTATCTAAATTCTTTCCTTTCCCAACCAGGAATGATTTTGCCTTCTAAAGAATCAGAACCCTCTCCACTGCACATAGAGGGAAATGAATTAATAGCTATTATTTTTATATTGCACACTTAGAGAGCAGCATGCAAGAGGACAAATATACGAGATTCATCTCCTGTCAATGTGATCTCCTAATTGTAACCAAAAAATTGATAAAATCTTTAAATGCTGAATCCTTATTACACATTGACCCTTCACGTCTTTGTTACCTAGCATTCACTTTTACTTTATTGGTGTTTGAAGGAGCCGCCCACGATGCAAACAACAGTTTTGGATAGACAAATGGCAAGTCCTAACGAGAGAATGCAACTGTATTAAAAACAAAATGAACAACTTCACTACAAAAGTAGCAATAATAAAGAACAAAAAGAGAAAAGAAATTAAAAATTATTTGTAGGAAGCATCACAGCCCTAAGCTGTAGGCAATATGAAAGCAATATGAAAATGTAAGCAATATGAAAAATAGAGAGCATTAACACTGTTGACCAAACATATCTGTCGCATCCATACTTCAGACAATGCAGAATTCCTCCAGGCAAATGACCTTATTTCCACTATTCAATGGTAAAATAGCATATGGCAGGTTAGAAGAATTCAAGACAGGAATTTAATATATTCAGCTCAGAAACTACTCTCACACAGGACACATTTAAGGTAAAAAAAAAAAAAAAAGCCTTCATGTGGTGTGTCAGCACAATAACAAGATGAAGAACTGAATGCCCAAGGGACACTAACCCAACAGTAGGAAACCAGTAAACAGCTAATTAGCCTGGTTACATATACTCCGGCATTTGCTCCTCTAGCCTAATAAAAGACCCTCTCCTTTACAGAGATAATAGCAATATTACTTACTTATGTAGAAAGGTATTTGAAAAAATAATTTATGGTATTATTTACTATTAACTTGCTTATCTATAGGCCTACTTCTGAATATAATTTCAGTAATTAATTACCTGCACGGTTTAGAAAAATAAGTTTACCCTCACCACAAAGGAAAACTTATTGAAGCAAAAAACAGAAAACAAAAAACAAACAAAGGAAAACAACAAAAGAAGACCTAATAAGTTGGAAAATTTTTTTAAAAAACTGAAAAATATTTGCAAAGCATCGCATGCATAGAGAGCAAAGAGCCAAATAGATGAGAGATTTTACAAATCAGTTAAGGAAAAAGAGAAGGACACAATCGTGCCAATATAAATAAGAACAAAGGACATGGAAAGGTGATTTAAAGGTCTCTGCTGAGCTAGAAGGAAAAAAAAACACTATTTTTCATGTAGATCAGAATGGTAAAAATTCTAAAAATTGACAAAGATCCATATTAGCTATGTTAAAGGAAATAGCAACCTCATGCATTATTGGTGATATATCATGTTATGAATCAATGCAGGCAAAATTTCATAAGTATATGAATAAATAAATCTTTGCATAGAGATATGACTGACAGTATGTTTTCCAAAATATTAACCATGGGTTTGAGTGGCTGGTGTAATTTCTGATTATTTTCAGTATTTTCTTTATTTAATTCTGTATCATTGTAAATTTGTACTACTCAAACATGTATCAGTTTTACAAAAGCAGTAATACTACTTTTATAACAAACTGCATTGGTCATGTTAGAGTTCAGCTCAAATGAATCACGGCACAAAGCAGAAGGCTGAGATCTGTGCGATGATTCAACATAAACAAAGAAATGATCCAGAACAAAAGGGCTAATATAAATTACCTGGTTTTCAAGGTCTCAAAACATGGTTCTAGCAAAGACAAGACTGAGACTAAAAGGCAGAATGTAGAAGAGGAAAACACACCAGATGAAGTGTCCAGGTTATTCATAATAGACCTCGTTACATTGATGCTACTCGGCAGGACAACCTGAGTCTCTCAAATGAGGAATCTGGGCTCCAAATCTAATGTGCTAAGGAACTACAATCCTGAGACCGCCTATTCAAAACCCAGCCATGCTCTACTGACACCAAAAAGCCTTGTAAGTTTTGCAGGAAGCACTGCAGACGGACATAAACTGAAATTATAATGGAAAACAGTTAGCTCCATATAAAAAGTTAACTTGGTGAAACCACATCCTTTATAAAGGTTAAAGGGGTTGTGGTCTTAACAAATAAGATGCTCTGAGTGAGGGGAGATAACTTCCCCATGTCACTCTCAATAATAATGTTAATGACTTGATGAAAACAGCATCCAGACAGTCTAAAGTGGTTAGGTTTCCACAGCATTGCTGATCTGAAGCAGACAGCGAAATTAGATTTCTCAAATATGCCTATTAAATGAAAGGCATTCAGAAAACACACCTCAGAAGGGAAGTCACTGTAAAAGGTGGCAAGGTTGCCATAGATTCAAATAAGAGGAGAAAAGAAGTTATGTTTTGACAGTGGGTTTGAAAAGGTTTCATTCAAACATCACCATTAACCTTGTTTTCTAATTTCAGAATGTATTTCATTACCTCTCCGTTTCAACCTTCACGTTGACTCACCACCACCACCGCTGTTCCTGGATAATTGAAATACCTGACAAAGAGGAGTCATCTGAAGATTTAAAAAAAAACCTTCCAAAATTATTCTAAGTAAAGAGTTAGATATACAATTTCACAGTCAAATATTACGGGTTTTTGTTTTTACAGGGTTACCGGATTTTGTTTTCAGAAAGCAAATCTAATTATCTTTCTTTTTAGCAGTAAAAATGGGGTTTTAAAAATCAGTAAACTCTTGTTTTCAGTAAGCCACATATATACACCTCTATTTAATCTTATCATGTGAAAAAATTATAGTCCTGGTTTACACTGCTTTAAAAAATATATATCAGAATATAGTAAGTACTTGCAAAATGACCTACAATTCACTTCAGTTATACTTCCCTAAATATTAATAGAATATATATACATGTGTAAAATAGTTATTTTATATTTTATAAATACAAAAACTTGTCATCAAACGTATACTGGTATATGACAACTGCAGAAAACAGCTTCTGTTTTTAATATCTAACTTCTAAACTTTAGTAGTATCTTATCATCTCGAATTATTTAAGAATCTCAAAATTCAATCTATATTTCTTCTTTTCTTTTACCTGCCCAAATTTTCAGCCTACAAGGGAAAGAGAATACATTCTATTATGAAAAGTTGGTTTGAGCAATATCAACGATTAATACAACTCCTGGACATCCATGGTGGGAGAGGAACTCTCCTCTGTTCAAAAATAAAATGTAAATACTCCAAAGCATTACTATAAAAATAGTGATTGAGAGCAAAATAGAAAAATAGAGTTCTTTAGGTCTTGTAAAATTTCTTTCTTTCTTTCTTTTTTTTTTTTTTTTGGTAATTTGTTCATTCTCCTTGGCATAACCTCTCAGATGAACTAAATTTAGGTATAAGAGTGGGAAACATTTTGTTTAAATCCGACATAGAACTCACTACATTTTCTAAAAATGTCCTCATTCCATCAAAAGTAAGAAAATGGGTTCAAGGGAAAAAAATCAAGACGGTTAAGTTCTCACGTGGTCCTTCAATAAAATTACTTGTCACCGCATTCAGCTGATGATCACCCAGACAGTCCCCCTTACATTAACAATGTCGACAGATCCGACATTTTACTGATGGCAATGGCCATCCCGCAGATTAAAGCACAATGTAGATTTAATCTCTCCAATGACTTGATAGCCTCAAATGAAGGATTCTCAAATTTCATGGTTCTGACCTATTCAGGGTGAATAAGTATATAATAAATTACCTGTCCTCTAGCTCTGTAACAGGAAAAAAGAGCAGGATTGGACTATCTCTGTGCTAACTCCCATGTATTACTAAGTTTACCAACATAATCTGCATGCCACAAAGAAATAGATCATCCTATTTAACAGATTTCAAGAAATTAACCTGCACTGATATATGACCCTGTTTGATGCCAAAACACTAAGGTGGTAGCAGCAGGTTGCAGAGAAGCCAGATTTCAAGAGAGGCTCATTTGACTGGTGATTAAGGATAACTTCCAGTAAAAGCGATTTCTCATCAGGGAGGAAGGATGTGTTTGCTGAAAAGACCAACAGTGCCCACTGGCCAGCCAGTGTTAGTCACAGTCACACCAAATGTGCACGTCACAGTCATGCTGGAGAGTCTGGCTAAAGGGACAATGGGCAACCGATGTCTTAGGGAAGGACAGGAGTTAAGAAACAACAAAGCACAACTGTAAAGGAAGAAGAAGCAGATCTACCTTGACGTTTTGCTCTGAGCATGACAAATCAAACATCTTTAGAAAGCTTCCATTTATATTGTGCTTTCCCTAACTCAGGCTGATTAAATTAGAATCTCTATTATCCACAATAGTGCTGCCTATGCACTTTTGTGGAGCTTCATCAACGTGGAGCTTCCTGTCCTTGTCAGCAGACCCAGAAATACCATAACAGCAGATTTTGTGGACATTGAAAATTAGCAATGAGCCTTCTGGCTTCGAAGGCAAAAGCTTGACCTCCACTCCTTGAGCAGAAGAAAAGACACTTGAACTAAGGCAATGGCTATACCGTGATTTCAGGTGAGTCACTTCGCTCAGAACTACAAAGATCCTAATGAGAAAGATACAAATAATTTTTGTTTTGCCCGAAAATAGCTTTAAAAAAATTATAAACAGGGGCCGGCCCAGTGGCGCAAGTGGTTAAGTGCGCACGCTCCACTGTGGCGGCCCGGGCTTCCCCAGTTCGGATCCTGGGCGCGCACCTACACACTGCTTGGCAAGCCATGCTGTGGCGGCGTCCCATATAAAGTGGAAGAAGATGGGCATGGATGTTAGCCCAGGCCAGTCTTCCTCAGCAAAAAGAGGAGGATTGGCAGATGTTAGCTCACGGCCGAGCTTCCTCAAAAAAAAAAAAATTATAAACATTACACAGAAGGCAAATCTTACTTCTTGAATGCTCCTAAAATTTTATTATTTCCCCCTCACCTACCTTATACAACCTTCCCCTGTCCCCTTCCACTTCTCCCAATTCCTTTGAACAAATTTCCGTGGTAAATAAGAACAACTATAAAAATGTAGACTCCTGGGTGACATTCATAAAGAATACACGTGACTCCAGTAGTTTCACTTTTGCTGCACCAATTTTAATCCATTTCTTCACAATCCTTTCTGCTTAACCCCCAAGGATTATCCCCAAGGATTTTCTGTCTCTGGAACATTGTTATTTTCCTTTAAGAAAGTGATAGGAAGGTCAAACTAGAGAATTTTAGAACTGAATAAGACTATTCAAATCCCTCACTTATTTAAGTTGAAATCTGGTCCAGGGATATTAGATAACAGCAAAAAGTTACACAGTTAGTGAGTGTTAGCGCTAGTGAGTGGTAACCCTGTTCTCTTAATTCCCAAATCAGTCCTTGGCATCTGGAGACATTTTTGGTTGTCACAATTGCTAAGGGGAGAAGGGGGTGAGTTGCTCCTGGCATCTAGTAAGTAGAGGCCAGGGATGCTGCTAAACATCCCACAAGGCACAGGACGGCCCCTAAAGAAAGACTTCTACAGTACAAAACGTCTCTAGTGCCGAGATTGAGCAACTCTTCTCTAGACTATGAGGTGGAGAAATTGAGATTTTTTTAATAGAAGTTGTAATCAAGTTTAAATTATACCTTGAAATGTCAAAGCTAGTGTGTTAATAATGGTTTTCCTTTCAAATTTTCATTCTCTGCCCAAATACACCATAAAACAGAATAAGTTTCCAGTTCTGCATAGAACTGGTATTTATTATCATCACATTTCATTTTACCTCAAAATGTTAATTGCTGTACAGCAGGGCTCCATGGTTGATTTAAATATACATTTGATTTTAAATTTGATTAATCTAGTCTCTAAGAAGCCCATTCTTCCATAGCTACTCAGAGGGAAAATAGGTTTTTGAGTACACAATGGTTTAAAACAAAATCCTGGCTGATTTGGTAGTTACACTTTTACATCTAAACTTACTTTAAGTAGAAAAAATAAGGAATGCTAATAGAAGAATAAAATATATCATCATTTATACTGGATATCTGTCCTGAATATCTCAGGCAAGCTATGACATGGTAATAAATATAAGAGAAAATACAGCTTCAACTTACTTCCCATATTCCAGAATATATGCCACCTCTTATGAATACCTTAAGATATTTGATTAGGAAATAAATATAAATATATAAAACTTGAACAAATCAGTTCTCTTAGGAAACAGTATGGTGGCTTGCATAGAACCACTTCCTGTATCTAGCTTCCAGTTCAACTGC
This sequence comes from Ceratotherium simum simum, assembly GCF_057802395.1. Taxonomy (NCBI): domain Eukaryota; kingdom Metazoa; phylum Chordata; class Mammalia; order Perissodactyla; family Rhinocerotidae; genus Ceratotherium; species Ceratotherium simum. The sequence goes on along the minus strand of NC_141907.1, from coordinate 25,335,882 downwards.
CAACTCTGCCCTCTAGGACCCTCCGGTTGGACACGGCTGAATACCAGCTAGAGGCCCACTGTGAGACGGTTCTTGTGTCTACACTAAAGGAGATGGTTAATGATAAACAGAAGAGAAATAACATTTCATAAATACCTAATACTCACCAAACACTCCCTTAGACATTTTATTTCTAACCCAGAAATGGCAAATATTGGCTAGCATCCTCCCCTTCCCATTCCAAGACAGGTCTCTCTAATCGATCATGTCACTTTCCCAGTGACATGGATCTACCATCAAGTCCCTCTCAAGGTAGCACTCCAGGAAGCCATTACTAATCAATCCTTTTGAAGCCAACAGGGTGAATGAAACACATTTGTCATCCTTGGTAAACATTAAGAGCATAAATAAGGAACACTCTGCTGTTTGAAGAGGCTGGATCAATATTCTTGAACAGAGATTTATTTTTTTTCTTGAGATTGGTAGGCCTGAGTTTGAATTCTGGTTCTGACAGTTTCACATCAATTTCTATGAAGTACTCCACCTTAACCCCCCACCCCAGGCCAGAGCAACTGGAATTCTGTGAGGAGGGTATTGAAACTTGGAGGGCAGAATATTATTAACTAAACGTTCCGTGTGCAAAGTTTTAAAGTCTTTCTTCCTTTGGGGATTTTCCAGAAGGACTATTATGATTCAATAAAGATCGTCAAGTAGTGCTGTTTGATTTGATCACCAAGAGGTTTTCTACTCTACTACCGTTTTGGTTAACATATTAACAGCTTGAGACTCCTTCAAGGAGTCTCAAGAGAGAGTTCAGGATTCTGGCTGATTAGATGAAGTAGTATTGCTGTAGGACGGATTCTACTCTGACATATCTGAAGTAGCTTGAGCTACTGCCTCAGATCTGGAATAACTATTTCCCGCATCCTCTAATCCCCCTGCCCCATCCCCCACACTCATACCTTTTGCTTCCCTGACTTTGACACCATCGCTCAATTGCGTAGTACATGAATCTGTATATACCTACATGCAAACAAATCACCTTAATTGAATCTATAACTTGGTAACTCATGCCTTATCATGGTATTATATATTTTATCATACCTCTTAAATATAAAACATTAAAATGGCACAAAGACACTCAGCTCCCTAGCCAGAAAAAAAGATGCTTACATCATAAACCTTTTTAGATAGGAAAACACTATTCTTAGGTGCTTTGTTGACGTCAACAACATAAAATAGCAGACTATTAAATGGCAGTTTCCGTATATTATATCTGTTACTTTCCATCAAAAAATCTCTTCTCCTAGGTTATAACTTAGATTTTCTTTGAGGGAAAAATACTAAGTTTTATTACTTTTATATAGCCATAATATGTAAGTTGAATTTTGCATGTATGTGTGTGTTAGTTTTCAGGAGTAAACTATTGTAAATTACCATTCCTATCTAAATATATCTCAGTAGTGATGTATTTGACATCAGTGGCCACCAAATTTACCATCTCAACAGTATATTCTGAAGACAAATTAATGATAATCTGCTATGGTCTTGCAATGCTTGTGTCTCCCCAAAATTCACATGTTGGAATCCTAACACCTAAGGTGATGTTGTTAGGAGATGGGGCCTTTGGGAATTAATTAGGTCATGGGGGTGCATCCTCCTGAGTGAGATTAATGCTCTTATAAGAGACCTCACAGAGCTTCCTTGCCCCTTCTGCCACATAAAGATACAATAAAAATTTTGCAACCCAAAAGAAGGCCCTCATCCAACCATGCCAGCACCATGATCTTGGACTCATAGCCTGCAGAACTGTGAGAAATAAATTTCTGCTGTTTATAAACTACCCGGTCTGTGACATTTTGTTTTAGCAGCCCAAACAGACTAAGACATAATCATTACTTATAGAAAACTGTACCCCATTCAGTTTCTTAGGATGGAGAGAAAGCAGAATAATAGTTCTATTAGTGCTATTACTAAAAGACATTTTTCACATACACGATCTTATTTTAGCCATACAACTATCTTTATCTCAACGTTACAATTGAGGCAGCTGAAGCTCAGAAATGTTAAATTTGACCGATCATTTAGTCTTCAATCATTTACCTTCAGGTAGGATGAAGGCAGAAAATCATGAGCAGTCTTCTCTTCAGTTATGTTAAATGACCACTCTCAAGCAGACAATGTCTTATGTCATGGTATATGAAAAACATAGAGTTTTAGAGCTTGGTAAATCTGTGTTTGAATTCTGACTCTGGCACTTACTGTATAATTTTTCCCAAGGTCACATATTTAGTAATTGGAAAAATTGAGTTTCAAATGAGGTGAGTCTGCTTCCCAGGCCCAAATTTATCCTATTATACCACAATGTATTCAGAGGAATCCCTCCAATGACATCATGTTTTTTATTACTTGTGTGATTCTTCAACGTGAACACACAAAAACACACATAACACACACACATAATTTACTTTCTCAGTCTCCAAAGAACTGAAGGAAAATTGCAAGGTCATGAAGAACATGTTCCTCACCCTAAACAAGACTAACACATTTCCAGAGGCAATCCTAGGGTCACTTTATAAAGAAATTACAGGGAAGTATCCCTTGGCATCCTTCAATATCTCCATCAGTCAGAACAAGAGATAACTCAAAAGTAGAGACCAGAATTACATAACATTTCCCTTGGGCAGGCACTGGAGAGAATGCAGGAAGTCAAGGAGAAGAAGCATGGTGTCTGAAGCACACTGGCAGATGATATTGCGATAAAACCAAGAAGGTCTCATGGAGCCCACATAGAACTATGAGGTAGATAGTCAACCAGGGAGGCAAAGTCTGAGCACTAGAAGTAAGCAGGCACTGGGCAGGAGGCCAGTCTGTTATCTGGTGGTGAGTGCCCAGCCACGGGGTAAGGCCCTGACATAGGCTCACAGTCCCTTAGAAGCTTAGAAAGAGAAAAGCCATGCCTCAAACATAGATGCCAAAGGTCACAACCTAATTAAACAACTAGATACAAAGCAAGGATGCAGAGTTAGAAAGGGTGCAGAGTTAGAAATTCTAGTAACCAAACCAAACCAAAAAAAAAAACCCTGATTTTTAGACCGGACTCTGAAGGGATTCAGGACAAATCAATTAGCTCTCTGGATCTCAGCTTTCTCATTTATTATATAGGATGAATTATCCTATATAAATTATCCCAAAAGCTATTTCCAGCACAGTCTATGGCTTGGTCAGAGGGATGAAGAGAAGAGCAGTTACTTAAATTGAAAGTAGAATGAAGGGAAAATCAATATCAAAGCAGACTCAACGCTTAGCCATCAAGTTATCGTTTAAAAGCCCATTCCTATTTCTTCCATGAAGACTGAAGGCAGACATTGAGATACAGTAAAAGTGTGCCCTCCAACCACAAATAATATGTACATACATCAAGAATACCTTCTCAGTTGAAGTCTTCACAAAAAAGTGTAATTTAATTGTACTTGCAATAACACAGGATTATATGAGAAGAGATATTAGCTGATGTCTGTGGAGAAAGACAGTTTGGAACTATATGAAGACACAGTCAAGAAAAAGATAAAGGATCCGGAAGAGAAGGGGTAGCCTTGGAAGCAGAAGAGACTGGTTCTTCTGCAGAATAAAGGTGATTATGCCACAGGCAGAGCAATATTATAGACAAAGAGTAGGGACCACACAGAATTGTAGCTTTCAAGAGAACAATTTTGACCTAAAGCCACAAAATATGGACCTAGGTCCCAAACGAATGCAGAAACATCTGTGCCACAGAGAATGGAGAACATCTTCTGCCTCAGATTCAGGGAATAAAAGTTAAGAGGAAATAGACACCTCAAGAGGTTTGGGGCTTGAGGAGGAGGAGGCCAGTGTGGGAGGGGTGGTTAGTGGAAGAAAATGAATCAATGCTTTGAATTTAGTGAATCAGATCTCTCAAAACAAGCATCAGGGTTATATTTTGCACACAACGAAAATGAAATCCCAAAAGGTAAAATAAATTAACAAAATTATGTAGCTACTTAATTTCGAATAAGCAGAAGTTATACATCTATAGCTAACATAAGTCACGTATACACAGGCACACATACACACTATAGTCTGAATTTGTTTCTACCATTAGTAAAACAGAATCATTTAAATTGCTGAAGATCTGTCCTATGATACCTTGAGCAGTTAGAGGAAAGAATGCTGAAATTAAGGTGAGCTGGACAAAGGCTCTCTCAATACAGAGCCCTACCCGTATTGAGAATCAAGAAACCTGTGTTGTGATCTGACAGCTAATGTGCCATTTTCTGTGTGATCTCGAGGAAACTGCCTCAACTTTAAAACAAGGAAGTTGAACTAACATGGTTTTTCATGATAAAAGTCTATGATTTCCCCAAGTATGGTCTTTAGGGGTTCAGTCCTCTCTGGTACACAAGCACGTGACTGCCTAAGGGCCAAGTTTTATCTAAAGGCATGCTGTCTTGGATGGAAGTTTTCCGTACGGCCATGTAAATGATAAAAACACAGACATCCCCATGCTATTTTTCTCCACCCGCAAACTACAAATAAATGAATGATTTTAGTTGGAATGGAATGTTAAAGGCCAATAAGTGTTATTAACAAGGCAAAAGGATGTTTAAACAGCTTCATTTTTAAATCTATAAAGAACCTAATGTGATTTCTCCAAAGAATTCATCCTCAGTAGTGTGCTTTTCCATTTAATAATTAGTAGTAGGAAGAAGTCTTGAGGAATGAAAATAGTATTTCCAAAGCTCCATAGTGAGGGCCAGTTTATTACCTAGCTAGGATAGTAGAATTTTAATTGCATATTTAGGTCATTGGCTATAATCGCTGATAAGCTGTTACCATGAAACACCTTAAAATCAATAAAGAAAATGTTAGAAGGAGAGGGAAGTTGTAAATGGAAATGTTAAGAGATTCTTAACTATGCTGTCTTAAATGCTACTGTTGGAATACAAAGTGAACTGTAAGCATGATTTAACAGAACTATGGAAAGAAAGACCTCTGAACCACAGCACTTATTTTCAATTGTACTGAAAGCTAGCACTGTTGTGTTTATGCCAGACTAATCTAGCCAAGAGTAAAAGTATTCATTTAGGCACACAGCGCTCATTGCATCTGTCTTTATCTGAAAAGAAGAAAAACTAAATGAAAAAGGAAGGAATGCTCTTTGCTACAGAATCTTTAAAAATGCTCAAAAATCACCATTGGATATGCCAGCACCATGATAAATACACATCAAAAACATAATTACGCAGAGAATTACCTGATTCTATATTACTTCTACTATTTTTGTTTTCCAGTGGATCACATAGTGGTTTATACAGAACACTTCAAATTTTAAAACATATTTAGAGTTGCTACCTAGCCAAAGTTTAGCTACCTGCAAAGTTTTATGTTCTAGTAAAGATTTCATATTGACAGTGTTCAACTCACTAAAACTATTTTAGAAGGCAGTGGATGTGGAGAAAGTAATACGATTGCACAATTGCATAAGTTTGTGTTTATAGTGTATGTAAATAACCATTTATATATAATTAATTGGACGTATATTTTATGGACGTGAAAATAGTATTGCTCATTAAAAACAGAGCAAGCATATGTCAAGGTAATTCATTAAATATGTATTAATAGCAGCAAAATGGAAACAGGTTTGCAGTTTTCTCTTGAAAATTATTTTAATGCTACCTTTATTGGTGTCAGCTCTAAATCTCAAGTTCACATTGATATATTATGAGGTTTGGAGATGCAATAGTAGTACTTAATATAAACAAAGTAATAAAGAAATGATGAGAGAAACAGCAAGGACATAGGATAAAAATTGAAAAGCTCTGTAAAATATATAATAAAATTCTCAAAAATGAAATAAAAATCATACTGTAATTTATAAAATTCCTTTGTATTATTAAAATCCACTCTAAGATTAATTTAGAATTACGATTTTCAGCAAATGTCAGCTCATAATTCCATCATTCTTTAAAAAAAAAGATTCACTAAACCATCTATCTTATACATGAAAAAATTCCAAGTTCACTTGGTTGGTTAAAGTAATGACAATTTACCAGCATACTATTCTCATTTGTGCCTTCGTCTATGTGAAGGCAAACAAACATTTTGGCAAGTCATACATTAATGCATGTGGATGTGGGCAACAGTTCCTTCACAGGACAGCTGGATGAATCCTATAAAGATGTTTCTGCCAAATGTTTATTCTAAAGCCTTCTGGTGTGAAGCACAAGGGGAGGCCTGCAGCACGACTAGTTTGAATCAGCCCCTAATGCAAACAGCTAAAACTACTAACAGGGGCTTCTCACTCTTATGTATATTTTGACCAAGAAGTTGCAAATCTGCATCCATCCTTTTTTCCACCACAGGGAAAAAAAGAGGTAAAAGCACAAAATCTGATAGTAGCATTGTAAATTATGAACAAAGTTAAAGAATTTTCTTTTTAGCTCTGCACTCTCGTCTTTTAAAAACCTGATTTCTACACACAGAACTGGGAGGTTAACACACACGTATACACAACACATATTTTGAACAATAATAAAATATAGTTGTGTACGTTTACCTTACAAACAGTAGTTCTCAACAGAGGGCAATTTCCCCTCAGGTGACATTTGGCAGTCTGGAGATACTTTTGATTTTCACAGCTTGGTTGGCACTATTGGCATCTAATGGGTAGATAGCGAGGATGTTGCTAAACATCCTATGATGCTCATAGCAGCTACGGGCAAACAAAAGAATTATCTGGTCCAAATATGAATAGTGCAGAGGTTGAGAAACCCTGCTCTCGATATATTCAGATAGGTAGCTGTCACTATTTAAATAAAAATTTAGTGTGTTGATAAATGTTATATCTGCTAATTAAACTATCATTTGAACGATAATTCCAAGATGAAAATTAAATCGAAAAAATACAGCATCTCTAAAGCACTTTTTACAGTGTTGAGTTAATCAATTTCTAGTTTCACAGTATTCAAATGAGAATAGATGGTAAATCATCCCATTCCATTTTAACTTTACACAGACCTGTTTTTTTTAATTGATTTTATTTTTCAGAACAGTATTAGGTTCATTGGAAAACCGAGCAGAAAGTACAGAGATTTCCCATATACCTCCTGCCTCCCGTTTCTACACACACACAACCTTCCCCACCACCAACATCCTGCATCAGAGTGGTACATTTGTTACAATCAATGAACCTACATTAACACATCATTATCATCTAAAGTCCATAATTTACCTTAGGGTTCACTCTTGGTGGTGTACATTCTATGGATTGTGGCAAATTCATAATGGCATGTAACCACCATCAAAGTATCACACAGCATAGTTTCACGGCCCTAAAAATATGCTCGGCTTATTCATAATTATTTCCTTTTGAATGCACAGACCTGTGTTTTTAAATTTTAAACACACCACAACTTATGCTGTATGATTACATAATAAATTCAGGTATTAATTAGATGTATCATGAGGCTGGATTAGGTTTACTAAAAAAACTATAACTTTGACTCCACAAGTGACAACAAATGAATAAATATTAAGCAAGTATCCTACAAATTTTCCAAGTTACATTTCTATGTCAAAATAAACATTTCACACTAACATTCAAAGTAAATGTGAAAGACAATATTTCCATGAAATACAGCATCTGAAAAGGCTTAACTTCCTGTTAGAAGAACCAATATGCTTTTAATGTGTTTCACCTTTTGAGACCAATGTGTAATAAAACCCTCAAATTAAGTAGATTATATTTTAACTTAGATAAACTAATAGCACAATTAGAGTGCCACATAATTTACCATTATTGCTCCAAGGGAAATCACTTAAGTATTTAAGCTCTTTAGAGGGACTTCACTGATAAAGTAACGACTGTCTACAAAACTCTCCTGAAGATTGTGGTCTTGGTATCCATGGTAGGAGAATAAAAGTGTGGAGGGGTAACCTTCACATTCTAAGATGCACTCTTAGTGGCCAAAACCATACACAGGTTTTTAAGGACATCTGCTGCGCTTCTTACCTCCATTCCCCTCTAAATGTAGAAGAGAGGTGGCCTGGGTAGTTCCACCTAATTTTAACCATGTGGAGCGCAATTAGAATTGAATCTTGGTTATTAGATGTATTAATCTGCACTCTTTTCAATACTCCCTGCCACCCTCCCAGAACATGTGTGCTTATTTCAGTAATATGCAAATTGCAGTGTGCTCAAATTCTTTTTGAAACAAAGATGTATATATCTACAGCTATTTATATAGAGAAAGAGCATACACATGTTGTAGATAATGTGATTTATGTGAATACTTGATTTGGGGCAGGAAATTTACAGCTATGTTTCCATAACTTCTTTCCAAATACCTTAATTTCACACCTACCTTAGAAACAACTACATAAGTTTGGCTCTAAAAAATTAGGAAAGACTGAATATGAAAAAGAAAGTAGGTAATGAAAGTGAAAATATCTCTGAAATCCACAGAATTCATAGATGATTAATTAAAAGACAACTACCTTAAAAGCTTATTTTTCCTATAATTATAGCTAAGTATACAACAAAAATTAAATTGCTTATCATACTTTTCATTTACTCTCACGGTGGCAATTTTGCAATGATAAGTTGAGTTTTTTGTTTTTGTTTTTTGGTGACACTACGAGACTCAGGAAAAATCTACACAAATTACTAGTTTTTCAGATCATATTGTCCATGCTTAATTAATGTGTATGTACTCAGTAAGAGCTAATAAACATGTCGACATGCTACATACAAGAACCCAGTGCTTGGGAACCAGCCACAATGTAGACAAAAAAATGAGCCACACGTGTAAATATACCGATTTTCCCAACTTTCCAGCTAAGAAAATTCCTGGACATTGAAGACAAGAGAAACATGTGGTACAGTAATGTTTTTTTTTGGTGAGGAAGATCAGCCCTGAGCTAACATCTGATGCCAATCCTCCTCTTTTTGCTGAAGAAGATTGGCCCTGGGCCAACATCCACGCCCATCTTCCCCTACTTTATATGGGATGCCGCCACAGCATGGCTTGACAAGCGGTGTGTCTGTGTGCACCTGGGATCCGAACCTGCGAACCCTCGGACCACCAAAGCGGAGCACGCGCACTTACCGGCTACGCCACTCGGCTGGCCCCAATGGTGCAGTAATTTTTAATAGGAAATAGAATTTGGTTGTCAAGATACTATGAATACTATGACTTCTTTTACCACAGAGATCCACAAGAAAATCATCATAGTGGATTTCTGCCAGAGATTTTGAAAGAATTTTAAATGGCTAGGCACAGGGAAGTATTTTCTGTAACTAGGAGAAAGTGTAGTCCATGCAAACTTATTTAAATAGATTCTAGTACCGATAAGAAGAGGTTATTCTAATCTTGATGAAAAGGTAAATTGCAATCTCAGCCCAAAAGTACCACAAGTCTCTAAAGAACAAAATCTAGGAAGCTGCGGGAGCAAGCTTGTTCTTTAGATTATGTGCTAAAATTAGCTCAGATAGGTTTGTTTGTCTAATGTCTAATAGAATATAGACTGGCAACGGTGAAGACAGAAATCAGAAAATGTGACAGTCTTTGAAAATAATAGCTACATCCTCAACTGGAAGAATTATGTCCATTTTACTTCAAGTCCCAGAATCCCTAAGATGGAAGGTAGATTAAAAAGATGAATGTCCAGGAAAAGGATAGGTAGAAATAAGACATAATGTGTGGCTCAGCTGAAATTTATAAACTGCTCTCTAACTACACCCAAGTTCTTAAAAAGTTATTCATTTATTTATTCAATAAACATTAATTGAGACCCTATCTATGCCAGTAGTTGTAATTGCTGGGGCTACAGCTTTGAACATGACACACATTATCTCTTCTCTTATGGAAGGATAAGCAGGGGTTGATACAGTAAATGTTTAAATAAGCAAATATCAGGGAGTAGTAAATACCATGAAAAAAATAAAACAGAGTGCTATGGAAATTACTGCAGGTACACTATCCAATGTGCTCCCTGCTGCCATCCCTCTCATGATTCTTCATCCATATAACCTTCACAGTGGTCTGCTAAATTGTCAATCTTATTGTGTCACATCTCTGCTAAAATTCATTCATTTCCTCCTAAATTATAAGTCAACACCTATGGCAGTCCAGATCCTTCACAACCTGCCTTCCTCATCTGTTCCCCTTCCAACCTCATCTTCCATATAAAGTGTACCATGTCACATTGCATATAACTTTCATTTATTCCTTCACTCATCCATTCATCCACCCATTCAAGGAGGATGCATACATGTGTTGCAGACACAATGTTGAATATAAATATTTATGGTTGTTTCATTAGAAGAACATAAATTCTGGTATAGAAAATAGATATTAATCAAATCCCACAAAGAAACTGCCAATAGCAAATGTGAAAAGTGTTTCAAAAGAGAGGAACATGTCATCATCAGAATGAATAAAAAGGGATATGATCGCCAGAGGAAATGACAATTGAGCATCTATTGGCATGTATCTTAATATGTTTTTATTATCTGTTTCTATGTGTTCAATAAATTTCTGCACTCCTCAAGGGCAGGTCATTTCTGGCTTCCCAACCCAGTATCCAGAGCACCGTATAAAATATTGCAAGTGACAAAGGAATTATTTCCAATGGGTTTACATCTCTTCTTAATATATTATAGATAGCTGGGATTATTGCTAAAAGCAGAGGCAAAAAAAACAAGCTCAGTTTTTATTATCATCGAGTTTAGTTTCCACATCAAGCTCTCCCTTCATCCTCACAGCCGACTCATGTGACCAATGGCCTTTGTCTTTCTACCTCCAATGCTCTATGAAACTCTGTTCTCAGACTCTGCTTTCTTAAAGGAAATATATTTACTTGCTGACACCTCCCCTAGGGATTAAGGTCTTAAATATATAGATAGGAAGATTTTCTGTGGCAATAGAAAACTCTGGAGAATATTAAACTTGCTTCATCCTTTTATGTGGGTAGAAACATCTCCTTTGTATGTACACTATCCATCTCCAGACATTAGCCATGATCCACTGGAAATTATAAGGAGACAAAAAGAATTCAGAGTTAGATCATCCTGATCTGGCCCAGGGTGGCATTTGTTTATGTTCTTATGTTCCTGGGTCTATGTATCTTTTTACATTTTCACATATTCATAGGAGTAACTCCAAACCCGTATGTAGAGGTCAAACACTCAAACTATTTCCATCTATTTGTGTTTAATGCTTAAGGCTGAAAATGTTTCAAAGAGATCATAAAATCACATCATGTCAGAAAAACAACTTTCTTAGAATGTCTGGAGGGTAATGTTTTGGGTAGGTTAAACTAGAACATCATATCAAGGAAGAAGTCTGCAAAACATAATGTTCTTTTTAACTAGAAAGAGCACAGAGCTGCAGAACAAGAATGGCAGAGACATTTAATTTTTTAATGTATAAACAATTTAGCTCCTTGAGCTCATTGTATGCTGATGAAATTTGAGAAATCACTTTTCCCTATAAAAAACCTCTGGCAAAATCTTACTAGGAAGCAAATTGTGAAGTCTTAAAGTAAAATATATGGCTTCTTTCATTGTCTTCTTTTTGTGCTTGTCTTAATCGAAGATTATTATCTTGAAAAGAACCAAATTATACCACAAAATTAATGTTTCTGTCTTCAATTTAATTCTGTTTCTTTTTCTGAGTACATTAAAGCTATTCTAAAGTATTCTTGGCAGGTGCAGTACATCAATGTACACATATCAAGATCAGTTGCATTTATTTAAATCCTATAACTCTTATGTTTTAAGTATATTTTTTAGTTGTCATTTTAAATGTTTTAGCAAAGGAATTTGAATTCCCAAAAACTGGGTTCTTATGCATGGCAGTGTTTCCCTGGATATGAGAAAGCAAACTCTTGGTTTTGCAGGAAAAAAGGGCTAAAGAAATTATATGAGAGCAACTGTATGTCCTTTTACAGCTAGAAGTTGGCTTTACACATTCCACGACTCATAAATAAACAGAAGAGTTCTGTGAACTATATGCAGATGGCTGGGTCTACACTGGGAGCCTTTTGTGATGACTTTGGTTTGCTTCCCTGCTTTGCCATCTCTTAAAATATCTGCAAAAAAAATTTTGCTCTGCTCCTCAGAAATAGGACAAGTAGAATCCTGTAACTTGAGAATTTGCCCTCTGCTTCTCTGGGGCTTTGTAAAGCTTGGAGAAATCCATTTTTTCCCCTCATTATTGTTCACATAAAAATATCTGCTCCCACAACTGGCATTAAAAAGGCTTTACATTTTAAATATTTATTGTTTTATTTTTAAAGGATAACACAATAACGGAAGTACAATAAGAGAGGCGAATCTACAAGGTAGTAGGAGGAAGTGATAAGCCAAAGAGGGGAAAAATCCCGCAAACCACATAAAGGAAGAGATGAGATCAGCCACTTAAGCAAGCGAGTTTAAGGTTACCACACTGGCACGGAGTGAAAGTGTTCCTGCCAAGCCCAAATGAGGAAAGGAGTAGGAAGAAAGAGCATCCGACAGAGCAAGGCAGGGAGACAAGGCACCAAAGTCAAGTGGAAATGCTAAGACAGCAGTTTTGTGTCTCTCTCTTTTTTTTTTTTCACCTTATTACGGCACAGAAATTCTAGCAGGCTGGTAAAAACATTAGATATAAAGGAAGAACTGAAATAATATGCACACCATTATTTATTATCATTTAAATGTTGCAAATACTTTTATTCAAGTACCTGAACTCCTCTATACACAAATACACACACACACACACACACACACACATCACCATTACCACTATAGCAACAATCATTTGCTTACCTAATCATAAAGGTTCTTTCTCTACAGCAAAAAGCCTAAGGGCTTTGGCAATGTAAACAGTATTGGCATTTCTCTGATGTATATTCAAAAATCTATATTACAATTCTTAATTCAGCATGCATGAGTCAGCAATAGATATACTGTATCTTTAAAAAGACATGAGGGTTTCCAGTCAAGCCTTTTAAGGCTTTACAAATAACATTTCAAGAGGGTTGAGAATGTGGACGAAGATAGCAGATGGCTTTTAGTACAATACTGCTCTGGGATCCTTTGCTTTTATTACTTTTGCTTTTTGATGATGCTCTTTTCTGGTTTGTTTTGACGACTTTGTGGCCTAATGGATTGAAATCAGACAGCGAAGCCTAAAACCCTTAAGTCCTAATGACAGAGAGTGACTTATTGGGTGACCTTGAGTAAGCGTTACATTTCTCTCATCGCAGTTTCTATGGCAGAAAATAAAAATAACCCTGACCCACCTAAGGATGGGCCGAGGAGACTGGTAATTATTACTCAACTTGCATAATGCAAAATAATAATAATACCTGCCGTTTACAAAGCATTTCCACGAGCCAAACACTATTTCAGGTACTTAGCATATTTTGTGGTTTTTAATCCATACAACAACTGCATAAACTATGAATAGTTAACCTCATTTTTACAGATGAAGAAATGAAGCCCAAGAAGTTTGAGGACTTGAACTTAGGTCAGCTTGACCACAAGTCCCCTTCTCTTTCCTTTATGCAACCGGATCTCTGCTAATGAATAATAACAATTAAGATCAACATGTCTAGTAATTAATTGGTTATATTATATACAGAAATTATATATAATATATAGCAATTATTACATATATAGTGAGTGTATAATACTCTATGTAATATATATAAGCTTTATTAATTGGTTATATAATATTGCGAATTCAGGGTGTAATTTCAGCACAAGCATTCCGTGGTTACTTGCTTTTATTCAGTCTATGTCTAGTAGTGTATTACTTGAAAACAAATACCCGGAAGGAAGGAAGGACGGATGGAAGGAAGGAGGGGAAGAGAGGATTCTTGGGCGGTCTGAGCTGCTCTAGCAAAGCCAGGACTCACTTGTTAAATTTGTCCTTTTTTTCCAAATGAGATTTCTGATAGATCATTTCCATGTGGCTAACCGTATATTTTCTTTTTATTTAAAACTTCAAGGGAAAAAAAACCTTTAAAATGTGTTTGAAAAATGGTGATTAGTTAAAGATGAGGAAAGGATTCTTCATGAGAATGATTACAGCCACTTCTAAAAGCTAAGGTATCAAGAAACTACCTAATTTCCATATATCTCCCAAGAGTTAATTTCAGAAAAGGAAGGATCAAGTCCTTGAGTGTCAGCCTCCTAATTCTGGTGCCTAGGGAGAACCACATGCCTATGGTTTCTTTAAAAAATATGTTTTTCTTTTTCTTTTCATTTTACCTGCCATTCATTCAGCAAGGGCCTCAAAGCACATTAGAACATTAATTTATAATACTTAAGCATATGTAGCGGAATCCCCTAAGACTTTAAGGACTACCTTGCCAGTGGAAAATAGGCCATATGGAGTGCCCAGGCATTCTGAACACAACTGAAGTCGATTATCTCCCCTAGCCCCCAGCCCCAGCATGATGAAGAGGATATTTGGCTACAATATTTTGGAACCTAAGAGGCTCTTGCGGATTCTGGATGCCAAATTGGAAGGGAATTGGTCTCATATAAGACTGTAATGGATTCAAACACAAGAATGTTATACATATTTCTAACCAATTATTTTTAAAGTATGCACTTTGCTTAGTGCCTTATATTAGAATTTCATTTATAGAGACATTAATAATAGAGTGAGAATTAATTTGGAGAAATTGGAGAAAATAAGTTTTCAGCCGGCAAGTATATTAGATTCAACTTATAAAACTACATTTTCAGAGAATTCATGTAAGTTTGTCAGGATGTAAAGGAGGAATTGCATAAAACCTTTGAGTTTATCAATCTGAAAAGCTGATGTACGTGGTAAAGTGAACCCCACCCTCTCTCAAAGACTCTACAGATTCACACGTATTCTTATTTACCCTCCATTTTCTATTTTGGTTTTTATTTCCTTCCTTGTGTAACACAACCTCTTGTGTGTCACAGTTTGCCATATTTTTTTAATGACTTAACACTTGATTAGATAAAATGGTGGGCAATTATCTCTGGAATGCTGCAGAAAAGAATTCCTTAAGCCTCTGGCTAGTTGCAGAAGGGCTTACATTAATCACTCTCTCTGCACGCTTGTCTCCTCTTAGTAGTGTCCAATGTCAAGTCGGACAGTCCATGCAGGGCTGAGAGAACGTTAAAAGGACATTACCACATGCTGCAGGTGGCCAGCAGGAACAAAGCCCTTGGCCCCAAGTAATTTTAATAATTTCTGCACAGGTCTAATCCAGTGCTTTTGGCATATTTGTTTCTGAAATCCTTGTTATACTATTTACCTTACAATTGCTGATACAACATTAAAAAAAAAGACACGGTTCTTATATTCCAAACCACTCTAGACTTGCTGTGTCTGCCACTTGGTACTTTCTTTTAGAAAATGCTGATAACCAAAAGCCAGCTTCTCGTTAAATGTTTTATTTGTGTCTCAAGGAGGAGCCCAGAATGTCCTACTGTACTAGCCAGTACGCCTTAAAGTGAGTCCGCTACAATGAACTCTAAGGCATTCAGCTCAGCTAGTGAAGTTAAACAATGAGTAATTTTGACAAGCATTCAAGGTCACAGTAATGTAAATGGGTGTATTCTTCAGGAGATTTTATCTCTGGTGTTTGAAACTTGCAAATATTATAATACTATCTTGAAATGATGCTGAACCAGCTAGAGCCAGACATTTTTTTTTCCATTACCATAACCTCCAGGCTACAGGTTTTTATCATAAGATTATTTTATTCCTGGAGCTACTGATCATGTTACTCTTCACAATAAAACTTTCAGGAGAGAAATTTAAATTTTCATAAACCACAGTAAATGTTGCTATGAAAAAACTCACCAAAGCATACAATCTCCTGGGCAGCATTGGTTATTCCGTATAAAATAACAGAGGTTTTCAATCAAATGAAAAATACCTTTCTCTACACTTTCTACTTCTTCCACACTGTTTGATTCTAAACTGTGTTTTTTCTTACCACAAAAAATATATGTAAAATCCAGATTGTTAGTTATATGGTTTTCCATTTCACACGTTCTCTTCCTCCTGTGAATCTTCACAGATATTATATAGCACTTAATACATTTGGTCTTGTATGCACATATTTTATCCCTGTTATCACTAGTAAACTGTGCTTTCTGTAAAGGCACAGACTACATCTTTTATCTTATTCATCTCTGCATTACTTGCAATATCTTATAAATAATAAATGCCCAATAAAATTATGAAACTAATCAAATAAGTTAGCTTCATGTTTTGGCTTCTCTTTATTAACTATCCGAGTCAACCAAATACGGATTATATAAGATAGTGAATTAAGGATTAGAATAAATTGGCACTGCTAACATCTTCGATCTTTTTGTTTTGGTCCAATCACTATCTGAGTCATCCAAATACGGAATATGTAAGGTAGTAAAATAGAGATTAAAATAATGTAGCTTTGCTTAATGTGAAATAAGGCTTCTTTTTTCATATTTTGTGATTTTATTACCTGTGTCTTATTTGGAACCACATTTAGTGCAAGAAAAACACCTTAATTTAATACCTCCCTCCTCTTCCCTTTTTAAAAAAATTCAAGATGCATTCACATTCATGGATCCATTTAGTACTTACATCACCTCGTGAAGTAGGTGGAACAGGTATTATTAGCCCCACTTTACAGATGGTGAAGCAGAGATAGAGACTGGCTGTGAGCTGCCCAAGGTTACATACTTTATCAATTGGTAGAATAAACATTAAAATGTCCAACTCCTGGCCGTGGCCTCTTACTATGCCCTCTCTTTCAGCACTTGCCATAGCCCCTCTCTGATGAGACCTCCACGTGATTGTATCTCTCAGCCCACGGGACTTTCTGCTCCCTGAGGATGACTTTTTACTATTATTACTCATAAAATTATTACTAAATTTCCCTCACACAACCTAGCATATGGTACAGAGCTGACCCTGGAAAATGCATATTAAATTGATTTGAAGCCTAACAACCAACAATCTCTATCAATTGCTCCCCCCTCACCTGGTTCATTACTATATATGACTCTCCTATTTCTTACTCTATTGAATATACATGTAATTACACTTCTCAAAGTAATTCTATTAATGGATTTATATAAAACTACCGTTGCTAAAGTTTAAATTTTTTAAAAATAAATTAGGACAGTGGTGAAATACTGCTTTGTGTAGTTTTATCAGATCTCTCCAGAATATTTTGCTGTGTAAATTTAACTAATAACTAATAAATAATGAACCTTGAACGAGAGAATATCCTTACACTTACAATTACGCAAAGGGAAAAAAGCCAATTTTGGTCTGTTTGAACAAATGCCTTGGAAGAGACTCAGGATTTTTTTTTTTTTACTTTTCTCTCTATTAGTTGAAAAATGAAATGAATATTTTTACAAAAGACCATCAAATATAATTCAGTTCAACAAGTGCTTAGCAAAAGTAAACCATGTAGCAGACAGTGGGTCAGAGTTGGGAAGAAGATACATTTAAGAAGACGTTATCTCTGCCTTCAAAGTAGCAGGAGACTGGAGTGGCTCAGAGCTTATACTCATCGGGTTCAAATCCTGGCTCTCCTGCAGACCAATAACATGACTCCGACAAGTTAATCCTTCTGTGCTTTGGTTTCTCTTCTACAAAATGTTGATAATAATTTTATCTAGTGAATTGCTTTTGTGCAATGAGCAGAACTGACTACGTAATTTACAGGGCTTAGTGTCAAATGCAAATGAGGGGCCCCTTGCTCAAAAATGATCAAGAATTTCAAGATGGTGACAGTAGAGCATCAAACCAAGTAGGGAACCTTCCCAGTGTGGGGACCTGTGCGGCTGGATAGGTCGATGCCTAAGAAGCCAGCCCTGGTGAAGAGTAAATGATTAATATATGTAAAGCAGTTAGAAGAGTGCCTGGCACATGGTACATGTTGTAATGTAGCATTAGTTTATTATTATTAAAGACTTTACAACTTCACTGAACATGTAATAAATATAAAGGAAAATGGTAATTCTTTTAGATGCTGGATAGATCTCAATTTCGAATGCGCTCTAAAGCTTCTAACACTGTTCCTCTCATCCACCCTAGATTTGGGGTCCCATCACCAAAATGCACCACCTATTATTTATTTCACAGAGGTCATTCTTCTGTCTTTCCTTCATACGAAATGCACAGAATGTGAATTCCATCCTTTTTTATATGACACTTTCTATATGTTTACCTGCATAATTTTTGTCTCAACACGGTACACAGCACATGTAACTGGGCAGTTTCTTAACAAAAGATTCAAGTTCTGGTCTTCTTTCTAAGGTGCAGGTGGGAAGTACCTTCAGTTTATTGCTCATTTTTTACATTTTCTCCCTAATTTCTAATCCTTAACTGGAAAAAAACACATATTTTTGTGGTAGCAAAATAGAGGTCCCTCTCAAGGATGTCCATGTCCTAATCCCTGAAATCTACAAATATGTTATGTTACCTGGCGGGGCCGGGGGCAACATTAAGGTTGCAGACAGAATTGTGGTTGCCATCCAGTTGACAATAAGATAAAGAGGTTTTCTTGGATTAGCCAAGTGGGCCAATTAATCACGCAGTCCCTTAAATGTGGAAAAAGGAGGCAGAAGAAGTCAGTGCCAGGGTGAGGCAACGTAAGAAGCACTCCACCGGCCATGGCCATTGCTGACTTTGAAGATGGAGGAAGGGCTACAAGTCAAGAAATGCAGCCAGGCTCTAGAAGCCAGAAAAGGCAAGAACAAATCCTCCCATAGAGCCACCTGAAAGGAACTCAACCCTGCTGGCACCTTGATTTTAGCCCATTGAGACTCATTTCAGACTTCTGACCTCCAGAATTGTAAGATAATAAATTAGGGATGTTTTAAGACACTCAGTTTGTGATAGTTGTTACAGCAACAATAGGAGAGTAATATAACATCTCTATGTGTATGCATGGCATACACATATGTGTGTGCATACACACCCACACACACACACTCCTATACTTTTGAGCACTGAGTATTGCTGTCCTTAAGGTCCAGTTAAGACCCTCACAAATGAAGGCTGTTCTTGTTTGAAATCAGCGAGGAGTCTCCCTCCACACTGGATGCCAAACAAGCTTCGCCCTTTCTGCTGGCGGAGATATTGTAGTAAAAAGTGTAAATAGCCTGTCTTCCTTGACCTCAACTGAGTATTCTGACCCTCCACACTGGTTCTACTGCACTGAATCTACTCCTCCATTATTGTGTTGATCATATTAGTTGATGGTTAATATATTTATCTGTCCCACTCACTAGACAGGGACAGCCTGCAGGAGAGGGACTCTGTCCTCATTCATATCTCCATATCCATGTCATGGTAATGCATGCACATGCACATGTTGAGCCCATCAATATTTCTTGATTTAAATTAATGAATGAATGGCTAGAAATCTCTTTAAGCACGTACATGCAAGTATGCACACACACACAAACACACACGCTGGGGTAAATTTACACTTTTATTTAATTACTCCTAACAACAATGTTATGAGATAAGCACTACATTAGTTAGTGGTGGTAGAGATGGATTGTAAGGTCTGATTTAGGAATCCAGCCTTGTTACCATGAATCATTAGAGTTTTCTGATCACAGTTTGAACACTGATCAATGAAAGAGCAATGGGCTTCATTGCTATCAGTTAATATAACATTACATTAGTCAAAAAATCAGTCAATGCTCACAAGGTACCTAATTTCAGGCTACACAGAATATATCCAACAGCATAAAAGAAAGAAAAGAAAAACCTGTTCAGGAGCCTAAAAGTTAGACACCATTCCTGCTGCAAGTGGATGGATAAGTGAGGCAAAATTCTTCAACAGTGGAGTCACAGGCTTTATTTTTATGTTTTTATAGGTTGCCTCCTTTCTAGCTGAAACCCAGTTTCATCCACCCACAGCAAGAAAAAACTCACGCTTCTGCCCCAACTTGTGATGCTGAGCTTACTTCTAGGTGTGAATAAATTTGTATTTTTTCAAAAGAAATTTAACAAATCCCATTTAGTCATGTGTGAGTTACTGTGCTTTTTGGAAGTGCCACTTTTTGGGGTTTGTTAAAATGATAAATCACTTATGTACTGATTCATATGTGGCTAGATCTCAATGAAGGGGCATACATTAAAAATACAAAATTATGAAAATTATAAGACATCTGAAATGTGAACCATCCATACAACTTGAATTTTAGAGACAGAACTCTTTAGCAGAAAGAACACTTGCCTAGCAGAGCATAACAAAGAAATTTTTTAATGGTGGTGTATGCATCAATAATAACCCTATGAGTAGGCGTTTCATGTCCATTTTACAGATGTGACTTTGTTCCCGTAGCTAGTAAGGAAAAAACAGGCCTCACGTCACCCTACCATTTACTGAGTAAACTGTAGCTAAGATCGACTCTAATGAATTTCTTCCTAGTTTGAAGTCAGTCTGATGGGGGAGAGAGTGTAAAATGAGTAGAGGCTCTTCTGTCTCTCTGTTTGTTTTTGTTTCTGTTTCTGTTTTAATCAATCAATTAAGAATAGCTTCATCAATATTTAAATGATGAAAGCAAATATGTTTTTTAAATTGGTTGGCATACTCATACCCATGAACCTATCGTGTGTCAAGATCTTGTGCCCAGAATGTTACAAATGTTATCTCATTCAGTTTAAAACTTACAGTACTCAATGTATAGTTGTTATACCCATTTTACAGGTAAGATTTTTATCGCACAGCTACTAAATGCCAGTATCAAGATTTGAACACAGTACTGTGAGTTTAAGTCCATACTTCTTTTGTCTTGTCTTGTCTTGTCTAGTCTTGTCTTTTCTTTTCTTTTTTTTTCTCTTCTTTTCTTTTCTAGTAGTTCTCAAGATGGTGGCACAGAGCCGAACCATATCTCATATGATAAATTCCAGTTATGACTCTCTTTCTCTTTTTAATTGCCCAGGCATAAATGGATAAAGCTTATGAGGGATCAAATCTCGGCAGTTGAAGAGGAAATTGAAACATCACAGATAACATGATGTATGCACTAAGAGCTAGCAGTGCACACAAGAGTAAAGAAAAGCATAAGCACTAACATAAGGCCACTTGTGGGAAATTGTTAAATAATGGAATGTCTGAGCATACGTATTTTCAGAAAATTATTTTGATGAAATGCTCTCACTCTACTAAAAATGATTAGACTTTTACTATATCTAATAGAGATAAGTCCAACAATCTAGTAAAAAGAGAGAAAGAGAGAGAAATGAATTGAAGTAGAAGAAAGTACAGTGATGCGCTGGATAACAATGTTTCCATCAGCGACAGACCACATACACAACGGTGGTCCCATAAGATGAGTACCGTGTAGCCTAGGTATATAGTAGGCTATACCATCTAGGTTTGTGTAAGTACACTCTGATGTTCACAGGACAAAATAGCCTAAAGTCGCATTTCTCAGGGCATATCCCTGTTGTTAAACGATGCATGTCTGTAGTAAAAAGTTGGAGACACTATGAGGAAATAAGAATTAGGCAAGTAATATTTTAGCTAGAGCAATTAACGTTATGATACATAAAACTTTTAGAAAAATGAGATCAAACATAATTTGGGAAATGCAAAAAATTTGTGATAATGTTGAGAAGAGCATAAATAATTCGCATTCTGGAATGGCTAGAAAGCTAACTAAAAGCAGAGAAGTAACCTCAATGACCTCCAAAATCTCCCCAGATCTAGGTCCAAGATTTCTATTGTTATTATTAGTGCTAGCACTACAGAGCAGGAAAGAGTAGAGATAAAGGAAGAAAAACAAGTCCTATCTAAACTGGGGAAATGAGAGCCAGACACGGAAGAAAAGCAAAAGAAGCGTGAAGGATGATTAAAAAAGGAACTAAAATAAAGAAAACATGTTATTTTATTTTTATCTTCTTCTAGTCCAAAATAATGAAATAGAAAATGTGCAAAATGTGGTACCTAAATCCATCAACAGCAGGATGTACAAAATTATAATGTGTCTATTACATCACTATATGTAGTACTTTTGATTGCTAATTACACTATCAGATGTATAGACGTATGTGATGTGAATAATTTATTTTCTTGGTTTTTTTAAACCTAACTTTGGTTCTTGCATACATTGACAAGATTCAAATCTACAACGTACATAATGTGGAAATGTAGCTTTAAGCAATTATGATATAAGTATACACTTTCGAAAGCATTCATATTTAATTTAAATAACATGCATTTAGATATCTTAGTCGAATTGGATTTGACATGTGGTGCATTTTAAAATGTCTCACGATGAGATCCTACTAAAGAAAACATTGCGGTAAAGTAGAGACTGATAAGGAGAAAAATGAAAGGAAGCAGAATAAATAAGCTTAAAAAATTAGCACTCCACAAAACCAGGGCAGATTCTGATTGGCTAGACAGGCAACCATGATTTACTAGCCTATTTGCTCGGCTATTCAATAAATAACATGGTGTCACTGGAGCAACTGTCTTATCGTAAAGAATGCAGGCCATAACGTGGTCAACATGACAGTATATGATCAATGTGTTTCCACCCCCTTTCTATTTTAGACCAAACTGTGTGCAATGAAATGATAAAGGTTCCTACATTTTAGTAGCCATATATCTAAAAACTGTGGATCATGCAAATTACTTGGCTCTTTTTTCCCCTCAGTTTATTGAAAGCTAGGATTGGTGACATTGTAATATTCTTATCTATTAAAAATAATGATATATGGTAGGACTTCAATCTAGACACCTGGTGGTAGAAGAATTACCCTTTATTGCTGTTAAGAGAGTTCTGAGCATATTTTTTAACAGTTGGCATTTACAGAAGTACTTTACGGACATCAATTAGTTACTGCTGACAATCGCCTCATGAAATAGAGCTATATCTGTGGGCTCAGGCTGTTGCTTCTAAATACTGATATATTGATACCCTATTCACCAACCACTTTGCTTCTGAAGAGCAAAATCAGATTTATTAATAGAGATTTTACCCTCCAGGTTTGCTTACAATTAGGGAAATTTCTAAAACCGTCCCTTAACTTCCTCTCTGCTGATCCATATCATTTGCTTTCTTAATTTATTATATACATCTGAATTTTACTTGTTGGGTAACTAGGAAAATAAAGGGACAATTTTCCATATTTGTATATTTATATTATTTAATTTACATTTGATATTTAATTAATGCTTGTGGAATGAAGTGTTGATTTATATAAGTAAAACCATTTTATTCTTCCTCCCTATCATGTGGATCCCTGGGTAGAGTCTTCTCTATTTTATCACACACAAACCACACCATCAGTTCCTCAAGACCTCTTTCTCCTCCAGAACTAAACACAGAACAGAATGGCAGCTGCATGGATTGCTCCAGTTTAAAAAAGATAAGTAACAAAACAAAGAGCAGATACACATACATCTGCACATGTATATGGGGTGGATCTGGATTAAACTCAGGCATCAACCCCCGTGTCCAGGTTAGTTTACTCAAAGGAAAATATGCCATCAAAAAGTGCTCACAAGGCTGAGAGACCATTAGAAGCTTTTATAAAACATAGTCAAATGACTATTACAAATGAGTAAGAAATGTATTGATTAAATGTCACTATTAGTATCTACAGTTAAAAAAACAAACTCAGGGTCAAGGTAAAGGCACAGTGTACACAGACCCTTGTCAATGGCAAACTAGAAAATATCTTGGCAGCCATAGTTCTACATATGTGTGATAATGAATGTGTATATCGTGGGTAGAGAAAAGTAGGCAACCACTTTAAGAGAGTCACTCCAACCAGAGAACCATGACCTTAAAACAGTAGTCACCAGCTTTATTTTTTTTTACCCAAGCATCAATTCAGAAAAACACACATGTGTATGAACTACGTTTTTTCACATCACTATAAGACTCCTGATGCGTCCGTGTATTCTCACAATGTAGATTGCCTACTTAACCAAAGGGAATAATATTAATGAGATAATTGGCATTACTTTTAGCCACTAAAATGTGAATAACTGGACATATCTCATATGTTGACAATGGAAATTAAAAAGCTCTGTGTGCCACATTCCACTCAAGAGTTTCTCTTTATTGGTCACCAGAACAAAATTCATGATTGCGGCTTCTGCAAGCATATAATATGTACTTACTCGCGTCTCTATAGCTTATGCACACATCTCCTCTGTTTCTAATTATCTTTTTCTGCTTCTGTGCTAAGGATAATATTTATTGAGCTGACGTTTATTGCATACTTACTATGTGCCAGCCAGTGCTCTAAATACTTTATACACATCAACTTCTTTTATTCTCTCAATACTAACAAAAATAGTACCTATCTAGTTCTTTTGAGAATTCAATAAGTTATTATTTGTGAAGTACTTAGGACACTGCATGGCACATAGAAAGTGTTACATAAGTATTTGTCAAACAATCATATGAAATAGATTGTATTTGTTATTCTCATTTTACAGATGAAGCAGTGGAAGCAGAGGTAGATGAAGAAACTCCCAGGGATCACGAGCTAGTAAGCCATGGAGCTGGGTTTTAAACACCAGCAGTTTAACTCCAAAACTTACATTCTTAACAACTAGGTTCTGCCGTTTCACAAAGATGTGCATGGCTTGTTCCTTCAACAAATTAATCCTAAATACCTCCTCCAAGAACTTTCCAGAATTTATATCTATACGCACTCTAGATGGTAGGCTTTTTGAGAATACAAACCATATTCTGTCACGTAGTTTTCTCCTCCAGGTTACTTCTGCACTGATCTGCACACAGTGGATGTGCACTAGATGAGTGAATGCCCATACAGATTGATGGCCTTATGTGTATAATGTAAGTGATAACGTTTTAACTTTAAAAATTTAACAGATATGCATTGAATATTTTATGCTTCAAGATACAAATATCCATCCAGTTTAATTATCCTTTTATTTTTTATTTCTGGGTAGATGACACCCAGATACCTATTCAATGACCACTCTTTCTGTACTTACCATTCCCAAAACTATTCTTAAAAAAATGCCCTAGGGTTGGCCCATGGAGTGTTGGTTGGGGTTCGGCGTGCTCTGCTTGGGCAGCCCAGGTTCATGGGTTCGGATCCTGGGTGCAGACCTGCACCAATCATCAACCATGCTGTGGTGGCATCCCACATACAAAATAGAGGAAGATTAGCATGTATATTAGCTCAGGGCTAATCTTCCTCAAAGCAAAAAAAGAAGAAGATGGGCAACAGATGGTAGCTCAGGGCCAGTCTTCCTCAGGAAAAAAAAAAAAATGTCTTGACAGTCCTGTATGCATATTTTTGTCTTTTTTGAAAAACAGATACTGCCATCTTTACAGATTTGGGTTTGTGGCCCCTGCTCTACCACTCTGAGTGGTACTAACTGTGAGTTCTGGGAAAAGTTACTTAACCTCTTCAAGCCTCAGTTGCCTTAGCTTTCAAATGGGAACTCCAGTACCTACTTAATAAAGTGTTGGGGAGGAGTAAATAAAGCAAAATAATAGTGGGCACAAAGCAAACACCATATAGTAAGTGTGTAAATTGCTTCACAGGCTTTGTACAAGGAAGTAAGGTATAAATTAAAAACCAATAAATATATAAATAAAGTGTAGCTATAACTTTATCGGGGTTATATATGTGGATTTTCTTTGTGTTTGTATCTTTCTAATACTAAAGTAGAAATGCATTTGCATTGTTTATATACACATTGACTGTTAGAGGTGAGATGCGTAATAGAAAAATGTAGAATAGCACTGGGAAGTCAAGTTGAAAATTAAAATTCTCTGAGAATAATCAGTAGCCAGATAACAGTACCTTTAAGACTTCTCAGATGACAGCCTCTTCTAAGCAGTATGGTCTGCAAAATTTGGTGATGTGGAAAGCTCGATATGTTCCTGGATGGCATGTAACCACTTCTGGGTACAGATCCAAAAAAAGAAACTTCCTGTTCTTATTTCCAAGAGTGATGCTACAGGTCAATATCGCCGAAAGTGGAGCATGCCGGGAACAAGCTCCGGAATGGCTTTTAATATACTAGATATGCCAGAGGCGCAGTTGCACTAAAGATGGATTATTGACAAACTGTATGACTGTGATGCATTTTTTAAAAGCATATGTTTACTCCTACAAGGCGCTGTTCCAAGTTTGTCTCAATGATCAGCGCATTTGTTTTATTTGCATATATGATCCTTGTCCCAGAGAATCCTAACCATGATATGGCACAAGACACTGACTTTCTATCAATCCTGCTTCCCTTCCACAAAATCCACAGTGAATATTTATGACTCTAAACCCAATATAGGTCCTTGAAATAAATAAATAAATGATAGTGTTGCCATGGCTTTGATGAGGTTATCAAATGCAGTAGAAGCTAAGATTTACCATTAGGTTTTCAAGAGTGGACAGCTAAGAGCGAAGTTGTCTTTAGGACATGAGTAATGAGAAGGATGCAGCAATAATGCTTGAAGGGAAGGAAGGAAAGAAGGAAGGGGGCGAGGGCAGGAGAGAAGGAGGAAAGAAGAAAGGATGGAAGAAGGAAAGAAAGACTAGCTTTTCTGCCAGAGACAAACTAGAAGCCAAAATTGAAGAAAATTCTATATTTATCCAAGTCATGTTCCCTACTCTTTTAAGGTACTGGCAGCCATTCCACCATATTAAACATTAATTTAAAAAGCCAGTTAATGCTTGGCCTAGTCTGACCTGCCATTTTAGAATTAAAAAACAAAAATCGGCATACAAATGCATATTAATATCTTCTGATATGTTTGAAACGATCCAAGGATTTAAGCACTTACACCATTGTAGCTCTTTCTCAAAACTCCCCAATCAAGTTTTGACTCTTCCTTGTCATTGTCACATGTGTTCCTTGTGCTTTTATAAAGAAGCAGTTACTTAGGACCACTGTAATGGCAAAGCGCAGTTAAGCAAGAAGTACCAATAACAACAGTACAGATCTGACGTGTTTTCTTTTCCCTGGCTTGTTCACAATCCTCAGGAAATGAAGCATGTGGTTTTGATGAAGTAGTTCCTTAAATTTTAATGTGGCATTGATCTGTCTTAGGATTCCTAAAGGTTCATGGGCAATACACTGAGGGAGGAGAACTAACAGCTGAAAAGGAAAAACAAACTGCAAGTTTAGTTACATGAAAACATTCCGTAAAGTGAAAATTAGAAATGGCAGTACATTACATCAAAACATAACATCATTGATAATCTTTTGGTTCTTATCACAGATTCTCAAAGTCAGCATTGAAAAATGAATCACATAAATAATATGCCTTGTCCATAAACCGAGACATGATTCAACAAGGCTGAAGCAGTAGAGGGATAAAGACATAGACTGACGATGTTACCTAGTGTCTAATGTGGTGCTCTTCATCTCAGTTATTGACATCCCCATCTACTCCACTGTCCAAGATAGGAACCACAGAGAATCTTAATGTCTTCACCCTCAGGAACACAACATATCCACGTCTACTGACCAAGCTCTACCGATTCATCTTCACATATGCCTGTGTGTCTCCCGTCCCTCCTTCACCACTGCCACTTGATTTGTGAGGTTCCTGATCATCTGACTCCTTCACCTTACTCCAGTCTTTTTGCCACTGAATTTTGCCTTCTCAATCCATCTTCTGCCTGAATTATCTTCCCATAATACAAATCTCAAATAATTACTCTTTATAAGCTGTTGATGACTTCTCGTTTCCTACAGGATATGGTCAAAACACCTTTTCATGGTATTCAGATAGCTCCAAGCTACCTGTCATCCTAGTAGCTTCCCCCAATATTCTGCCCTATGCTTCTACTTCCTCAACCATAACACAATACTCACAGTTCACAACCATTTTCCTGTTCTCAAACTGTGTTTATGTTGTTTCCTCCTTCTCTGCCTGATAAAATTTTACTCATGGTCAAGGTCAAACACCCTCTCCTCTCTGGAGCAGACCCCTCCTCCAAGGCAAGGCAATATCTCACCACTCTGTCCTTCAATGGCTTGTGGCATATATTTCTATGAGCTGGTCGTGGTAGCTTTTGGGAGCTTCAGCTTTGAATTGCAAAGTCAAGGTGTACCATCCATACACAGAAGGAGCTTGATATTTTTGAGTATTCATTTTTTTTTTAAAGAAAAAATGGCTTTGAATTGCCTTCACTGTCTCTCAGCAAAATATCACAACCACAAATATAAAGTTTCTCAGGGGAAGGTTAAGTCAGATTTCAGAGCACGGAGTGTCATTTTGTCCACTCTTTGGAATGGACAGAGAACACAGGCTTTACTTGGTGAGCAATGACCTAGATAAAAGACAATGAAGGCTTCTAGAGCTATCACAAAGAAGAGCTAAACAAGAAAGATTTCCCAGATGGTGGAGGAGGAAGCACGTGTATGAGGGAAGAAAAAAAAAGAGATCTCATTTTAATTAGACACTATCAGACAGACAGCTATCAAGAGGGGCTCTGCCTTTGCTATGACTGATCTTTCTGTAAAATCCTCCTAACTTACTGGCTTCTCCAGATTCTGGGCTCTTTACTCCAAATTTGCTGAAGAATAAAAGGAAACTGCTTTTGCTGAGCAAAACAAGAAGAAAGCCCTTTTGAAGTGAGATGTAAATGATAACCCTAAAATTAGAGAAATTGGAAATTCTCATTTTGAGTTGGGTGCTTTTCATTCTGCAGAGGCAGCACTCTCAGACCTGTTCTGAGTTAGCCTATCCCGTTCTGGAATCATTCGAGTATGTTAGGTTTTCAACTGCTCTAAACACCAAGATTCGAGCTCCTGACGTTATCAATCTAATCAGAACCATGAGTTTCCATAATATGATTTCAAGGAGCCTCTCTCACATTCTGTTCTTGGAAAGGCATTTCTTTAAGTGGTTCTCTTTATCAAAGCCCCCTGTACACCCAGGTAGCATCCTATTTAAATTTGCAGGGACTTTATTGTAATCTCAGCAGAATCTGGCTGTCAGCAAGAAGATGGCATAATGGACTATAATCATTTTGCACCGAGTAAGGACAGGTCTAGCAGAAAATGTTTAATTCTAGGTGATGGCTCCTGCAGAGTCAGTAAAGGGCACGTACTAAGAAGAAGCTGCAAAAAAAGTACCGGTGACGACATGCTGGCTTCTACAAGCTCAGCAGATTTACTGTGGCTAATAGAACCATTACCGCTGCATGTCAAGCTACGCAAAATACCAAAGGACAGGAGCATCAGAGTGAAAGGGGTAAGAAGAGGGCAACAGCAACAAAGAGATAGATCAGGATGCCCAAATCATGCTTCCATCTTTTTCCAGCTGTAAGTTAGGTTAACCATGTTATCAAATCTAGGAAATAAAAGTGTGCCAAAAAGCTTGCACAGCACAAACAATCTCCATGTTTTAATGTATTATAAATATCACACACTGTAACCAAACTCTGCACTACATTACTATCAGTCCAAAGCTCATTTCTAGTAACGGCTGTATTGTCATCTGCTATTATATCCAGGTTCTAAGGCTTTTATCTGTGTTATTTAATGCTTACTTTTCTTTTTTCTTCTCACTCATGTGTAAAATGCAAAGACAGGCAAATGAAGAGAAAAATAATGCATGAAAAGGATCCCATTGTTTTTAAAAGGGAATTCATTCTTCACACTATTTTTCAAGGCATCTACTACCACTGGAAGACTGAGGGTCAAACAGGTTCTCGACAAAACTGGGAGCTAGACCAGGAATAAGGCCAGGTCCTAAAACCTCCTGTAGACTATCTTCTGCTCCCCAGCACTCCTCACAATTGCATTCTGTAATAAAGGACAGGCCTTGTACAATGACCACAAGAAGCACCGATGCTTAAAAGCCGTGTACTTGAAATGTCTAACTGAAAAATATAAATTTTTAATATAAAGAGGTGGAAGGACAAAATAAGTAAACCAAGATGGATTCATAAAAATGTACACAATATCCCCACAGGAATGCAAAGTAGCTATTTAAGGCTTACAGTACCATTTACCAGGCAGGAAAATAATAACACAAAGAGAAAATGAAAACACACACCTGACCTTTTACACAGCTCACTGTTAGTCTGGGCCAGGCTGTAGCTGTTTAATGCAACACAACAATGAGAAAATGTTTCTGGCATGTGACATTCCAAACCCAGCATTTACTGGCCTGCACCGTAAAATGTTTATAGCATCCAGCTCTCCATTAGGCATGGCTTCAAATTTACTCATTATTTTGAGTAAAAATGAAATTAAATAATAGAAGATTTCTGCAAATAAATGTAAAAGCAGGTGCTCTTTGAAAATGGATTGCTTAGGTTGGGAGTGGGGGGGACACCCCTGTGACCTCACTAACAAGGAGTTTAATTAATCATGCCTGGAAGAGAGAGGAAACGCTCAGGTTACCGGCCTGCCCTTTAAGAATTTAGTCTGTGTTATCTCACCCAATATCTGAAATACGGATCCTTTGCTATCACCAGTTACTATGCCGCTATGTGATGGGACATAACTCAATTTATCTAACTCAATTCAACCGTTAATAAAAACTGAGCATCGAGGAACATAGCTCAGAAGGTTCTGAATAGTGCCTCTGGGATACACATTTTATCCTTCCCACTGTTTCTATTCTGGTTGCATCAGTATGCAGAAGCCATTTCAACTGAATATTCCTAGACACAATAAAATTGTACACAGAAGGATGGGTTTGGGTTTAAAGAAAAAGTTTCAAATTCTGGCAATTTGTACATGTGTATAGCATCAGTGCACAGGAAATCCATGAACGCAGGCCATTTGTCACTGGAGATTATGAAAGATATCCATGAAGGAGGAAGGGTATTCCTTTGTTTAAATTTAAGAAGACTAGTGCACTTGCAGCAGAGGAATGCTCCTGTATATCTATTTCCGGACGGCCTAAGCAGTGGGAAGTCTTGAGTGGACAGGGCTATCTGTGCCCAGCATCTGAATTAGATCTTGAGATGGCCACAATCCCTCACTTTATCTCAAAACCAGTTTAGCCACATTTGTATTTTCTGGACATTGTGTGCCAAGCTAGAGAAAGGAGTCAACTCTGGAACTGCACATCCCTTTTTCTCTGATATCCAAATAGGGCCAACCTCTTTCTTCTGCATGATTTCAGTTCTTCTGGAAGCCCAGAAATACAAGGATATCAATGAAACTCTTTTTTTGGACCAGCGCATGGTTGAGAATGTAGTGTCTGCAGACAGGGTTGTATAGACTTGGCATTTAGAATCAGACAGACCTGAGTTTGAATTCAGTGCTCACTTACTAGCTACAAGGCCACAGTGTAAGTTACTTAACCTCCCTAAGCCTCAAGTTCCCACATCTGTTAAATGGGTAAAATAGTACCCATCTCACATTGTGACAGTTCATATGTCCTTAACACAAGTGTCTGGCCATTGATAAGCACTGGAGAAATGTATATTGCGATGATGATGCTACAAAATCAAAAGTTAAGCCATTGGTCCATTTTTTTTAGTGAGGCATAGAAAAACATTCAGGTGTGAGGAGCGTGGTGGCGGAATATGTGCTTAAAATACTCTGCAAAACTCAGTAATGACCTCTCAAGTTTTCTTCACTGTAGTTCCTTTTTATAAATATTGCATCTGCCTCGTGTCATCTCAAGTAAATTCCTGTAGTCTGTTGTATTTTTGCAAATGTGCCAAATAATCAGCAGATCACATTTAAAACAAAAAGTTCACATTCATATTAAAATGTGTCACTCCCCCCAACCCCACTTGCTCCTGGATGAACAGTATATTTTATATCTGATAGCCATTTTTACATAAGATGTGTTGGTGTGTTGGCTATAACCTACATAATCTCAAAACGTCTTTATTCCTTACAATAAAAAAAAGCTAGTGTTTACTTAACAAAAGTTTGTATTGTTTTCTTTTGCCACAGTGATATGCTCAGTTTCTCATCATACTAATATATTACTATTTTTAAATCCATTTGAATACGATTTATCATATTTCACATGTTGCTGCCCATATGGTTCTCCATGGGCATGAACTGGTCAAATATACTACTTCTTGGAGAACAGACTCTTTTCTCACGGGTCAAACTTAAACAAATATGAAGAATCATTCAGATTAACATGTCACTTTTTACAGATTCCTCGAGGGTGCAAAAAGAACTGTTTTTATTTAAAAAAAAAAAAGCCTAACTCAAAAGTGTGAAAACAAAGATAAACTAGGAACTCACAGTCCTTCTGGGGCTGTCTATACATGGAGACATTCTCTCAACAAAAAATGTGTTTTATTTTAGTATTCCTTTTGCAACTTTGGGCCTAGTTTGCAAGTGTTCATATTATTTTCTCTATTCTGTGCTGTTTTATTTGTTTTGTTTTTAATAGCAAAAAGATTTTCCTATGATCAAGCTATGTAAAATTGTTAGTTGAAATAAGTTCAAGAATGTTATTTTAAATGTTAAATTTTGCCGTATTAGAACTCTTACCAGCTTAATTGTTCTGGTCAATGGTTTTATGATAAGTCAAGATTCTATTAACATGTTTGAAACTCTTAAAAGACAAAGCAGGTTTCATATCTACTTTCTGTGTATTCATCCAGGCTTTATTAAGGACTTTATGATAAGCTACCTCCTCTAAGCTCACTTCAAGACAGAAGGGGCCCCATTACACATATGCACTCCCAGCCCCTTCCAAAAATCTTTAAAATAATTTTCCAGAGGATTTACTTTCCAAAAGGAGATGAGCTCTTTTGTCAAGCCCAATTATAGGAATTTATTCACCATACCTTGCTAGGGAAAAGTTCTATATATTGAAAATTATGTGAGCAAAATTCACCAAACAAATGATTTCATAACAACTTTAACTTAATTATTCAAGGAACTATCATAACATAACACCCCCATCAAATTAATGGCAGGGATAGACAATCTGAAGATGAATCATTTAACTTGTCCTTAGCAAAACGGCAACGGAGGAGTCTATTTTTACTTTATCTATTCAATTTCCCTCTAACAATGTAAAATTCTTGTAGAAGCACAAAGCCATCTGCACTTAATTAATCATACAATCCACCCAAACATTATCAGATCCCAAGAGAATGAAAAAGTATATATATATATGTAGTTAAATAGAGGCTTCATGTAATACATTTAAATCAGGGCATATCTAAATGATCTAGAAAAAGCAGCACTGCTCTGCCCAACCAGTTAAATCCCTAATTTCAAGGCAGCAGCACAGACAGTCAGGCATAGGTTCTCCATTACAACTTTTTATCCTCTTAATACTGATTTTCCTCTCTGGAAGACATAGTTTACGTTGAAGATCTTGGTACGTATGATCGGAAATTCTAAAAGAGCTCATCCATTAGGAAACATGGCTCCTCTACTCTCATAGAGAACAAAGAACACATTACCTTAAGAAAAAAACCACCCATCAGTGTTCCGTGTTCTGTGGGCCACACTCAGCCACCTCGGTCTCATCCTGTGACAACAGCAATGATGTACTCTGAAAAATGTCCTTCCCTTTCCAGTCAGGAGAAAGAAACCCAAAATGATTAGGAATAGGAATAATTACAGTGAAAATCAATAAGATTAAGTTTCAGAATTGTAGGTGTAGGGGAAAGAGAAGAGATTAGAAATGTCACTGTTGGGCTCTATTTTCCATTTCCTGCCGGTAATACTTTGGTTTCCAGGTCTTACTGTGTTTATTTGTTAGTCATATTATTCCTTCAAGGTTGATTTCCTGGAATCATTAAGCTGTGTATAATGGAAAGAACATTGCCCTGGGAACCTGGTATTTTAGATTCTAATTCAAACTCTCCCAGGACGAGTGGGCATGTCTGAAACAAAGGCATTAGACAGATGCTCCTTTAAGTCTTTATCAGTAAAGAAGTCCTGGTTTTCTAGTTCGATGGGGTAAATCTGAGGGTTACTATGGTTATCTGATTACATATACACATATATGAAATGAACTATGACAACTGGAATTGTTGGGTTCTCTTCAAAGGGAAAGGCTGCTCTCTCATTGCAGCAAGAAATCATCTGGTGCTTAGGAGTTAACAGCAGCCAGTCCCATATTAGGAAAAAAACAAATGTTCACTTGTTGGATCCCAGAGCCTTCCTCTGAGTTGATACAAAATGTGGAGATATGGAGACTACAAAACATTAAATAATTTCCCTATTTAACACAACAGATATTAATGAGTACCAACGCTTGGCTAGGCACTGTGATATGTGTAATGGATACAGCAGTGAAAAAAAAAAAACACAAAAATTCCTAAACTCATAGAACTTACATTCTCATGGGTGAGAGACAAATAAGCCAAAGAAATAGTTAAATACTACACACACACACTATACATACATACATACACAGATACATACATACATATATACATTCGTACATACATAGCCCCAATGTGATTGAAAGGAAGACAAAAGTGGGGTGCTTGGGATCCAGAAGGAAGGCGCCATTTAAAACAGGGTGGTCGGGAAGTCCTCACTGCTAAAATGACCAGGAGGAGGAAAAAGGTCGAGTTGTGTGGGGATTTGGAAGAAACACCCCAGAAGGTGGAGCAGATTTAAAGATTCTGAACAGGAAATGGACCCGGCCTGAGAAGGGGCCTGTGTGGCTGAGCGTGAGTGAGTGAGAGGAATGTGGTCGGAGATGTCTTTAGAGATGTGAGGAAGTCAGATCATGCACGGTCTTGAAGCCTTTGGCTTTAACTTGAAGCGAGATGGGAAGTCACTGGAGGCTTCTGAACAGAGGAGTAATTTGAATCATATTTTACATGAATTAGTCTGACTACAGTTTTAAAAATAGACTGCTGTAGGGGCCAGGTTAGAAGCAGGGAGACTAATTAAGAGTCTTTAGACACTCTTTGCCATGCAGAAGAGATAGCAGAAAACTAAACAAAACAATACAGTAGCATGCATGCCCCTGTACCAAAACAAAACAGAACAAAACAACGAAAGCCCTTTAACAAAAATCCACAGCATCTTGAAAAAATGCAATCACTGACCTATTAATTTTCCAAGTATGAATACTCATACTGGAAGGAAAAAGCCAACGGGGATGAAAAATGCACATTCTTTAACAAATTGCATAAGTCTCTCATATTTCATTTGCTTTATATCATTCCTACATATATTTTTCCACACCTACTAACTTAGTGAAATTTATAGAACAGATACATGCAGACAAGAGGAAAAATTGAAATCCAAATGTTTAATGTGTAATGCAATCTTTTTTCTTAGGATCCACTAATAATTAAACTAAAGCCTAATAACTAAATTTTAAAATGTTGAAATAGTGTAACAACTCTGTATACTGAATCACAGAGAAAGAATCTAAAAATTTTAAGCACTATGAGTAAAAGGCTCAGAAACCATAATTGATTGAGCCCTCACAACACCCCATGATAGATGGAGATGAAAAAACTGAGGCTTCAAGATGTTAGATGACCTATCCAAGCTTCCACAGCAAGTAAATACGAAGCATTGATTCAGACCCAGGTGTCTAATCCTCCATCCTGTTTTACTTTCTTATATCACAGCTGCCATGGTCTTATTTGATGATTTTTTTCCTTAAATTCCTCAAAATAGAGATTGCACAGCCAAATAATCAAATACCTAAGAATGGCCAGTAGTCAGTAACTTGCCTTGATATGATCCATCTGTACTCTATTGGTTTGTTCACTTAATTTCTGGGAAAGTGATGCAGGAATAGAGTGCTATGCTAACTCATGATGAAGCTGACTAATGAGATTCTTTTATGTTTGTGTGGAAGTAATCGGTCTTAAAAGAAAACTCCAAAAATGTTCCCTTCCCTCAGTTCTTTCTGATGAATGCCCCACCCATTAGTATCTTTTATCTCTTCTCTTTACAGTAAATCCTGACTCAAATTCACTTAATAAAACTTCTCTTGAAAGGCAAGAATACATTTTTGTGTAATATACAATCACTGTTTGGAGAAGAACTGTTCTGTCTTTCACTGCCTCAATGAAGACATCTCAATGAAGAGATGGAAAAACGTTTCAAAAATAATTCTCAATTCTCAAGGTAAAAATATGCACTTTCGGGGCCAGCCCAGGGGCGTAGTGGTTAAGTTCCGTTCTCTCCCCGTTGGCAGCCCCGGTTCGTGGGTTCTGATCCTGGACGCAGACACCACTCATCAAGCCATGGTGTGGCAGGGACCCACATACAAAATAGAGGAAGATTGGCACAGATGTTAGCTCATGGCCAACCTTCCTAAAGCAAAAAGAGGAGAATTGGTGACAGATGTTAGCTCAGGGCCAATCTTCCTCACCAAAAAAAAAGCACTTTCCACTCCCCAAATCTAAGAGAAATAAGATAAATGTCATTCCAAAATTTTACCTTATTTTGTAAAGAATTACAATATAGATTTAATTTAAATGAAGCAACATAAGTAAAGAGGAAAGTCCCTGCGTACACGTTTTAAAAGGTCAGTGTCAAAACTTGACAAAAGAAAATGTATTTCAAATTGCACCTTTTAAATTTAAATTCCTCTTTAAACGTTTCTCTACAAAGTCAATCACTGCAGGAGAGAAATACTTCAGGGATTTTAGAACTGAAAATATATCTTAAAGCAAAATATGCCACTAGTAGCATTATACAAAAACTCAAGAGAGAATCTGACATCATTTGAATTTCCTTAAATGTGTATGATGTATTGTAAAATACATTGGAAGCTCATTTGGCCAAATTTAACTGGATATATTTTTCTGAGTTTACCATAAGGAAAGACAAAATGATATTTTAAGAGAATGAACAAAACAACTGATCCATCTACAAAACATTGCAAATTAATGAATAATTGATGAGGAGTCTCACTGGAGGAGTATCCATATGTAATTTAGAGATCCATTCAGTAACTTATTGAATAGATCCACTTGCATTGTTTCAAATACCTTTTCTCAAAGTTTTGTCTATACTGAGATACTGGATATATTTCCTTTTGATTCTTTTCATTATATTTTATATATACATGTACATATATATATATAATCTGTACTCACAAATAGAAGCGAAAGTATATATTTACGGTTTTCATCATGTAACTTACAATTTAGTTTTAGTCTCTTTTTAATTGATATGATGCTATTAATTTTGTGCTTGTTCATCTGTCTTAAAGCTGTATGCTCTAAGCCCACTTAGTACAGGGATAGAACCTTATACTATTTTTTACATTCCCATCATGTCAAACATAATATAGGAAAGCAGATGCTCAATTCATGAGTCTTAATTAACACATTTGCTTTAATAAAAATTATAACAAAAATAGATTCTAATCCACTCTGATACACTTACATTAGGAATTAAATGTGAGGAGCTGGTAACTTATTCCAAAACCTGAAGAATATATTTATTCGATAAATTATATAAAGTTTATACCAATATTTTAAGTTTTAGCCATCTTTCACAAGGGGAAAGGCCAGTATGATTTGTTTCCTTGTGTTTTTGTGCGATGAACAGTGAACAGAAGTCAACAGAGATTGCTAATACGAAGGGGCTTCCTCACAGGAAGAGAAAATTAATTGGGTAAAGGAAATACTTTTTTCAGGCCATGACAAGGTGAAAAATTCCACCAATAATGATATTGAGAGAAGAAAGAGTAAATAAAACAGAGTTGATGCTGCGTTTCACACAGTTTTAAAACAATTCACTAAAGAGTAAAATAAACTAAAGGAAATCAGAACTAAATGAGCCAGCAATAAAAATTCATATGATGAATGAAATTTTTACTGTGGATCTAATATGAAATTAAAGCTACAAAAAAATTTACAAAGATATGATGAAAAAACTGTCCAAAATATGTTTACAAAATATGTTTTCAATGGTATTTGATTTCTTCTTATATATATCTATATCTGTATCTATATCTATTTATATTTAATATAGGTATATTATCTATTTAATACATGTATACACCTATATGTGTAAATATAGCTGTAGATATAGATATTTACATATATGTGTAAATATTACCTGTATGTAATAAAAGTAAATGTTACCTACTTGTAAAAATAGGTAATAAGAAACTGTAGCATTATAGAACATTCACTTATCCAAATATAAAAAATAATATAAATATGAGGTCAAAATTTCATAATAAATGCAGACACAAATAAATCCAGGCACATGACTTTGTCTAATTTACCCAATTCTTAAAAAAACAAATAAACCTGTGACCAAGGTGAAATTTACTTCCTTGAAGCAGCCTTCTTTGCTCCTTAATCTGAGTTCAGTGTCTTTCCTCTACACTATGGGGTGCAGTATTAGTCATATCATATCGTGTTTCCACTGTGTTTCTGTTTCCTCTATTAGACTATAAACTTCTTGAAGGCAGGGATTATACCTTATACAGCTATAGTCCTTGTCTTTACCATAATGTTTTGCTAAGTCAATATTTTCTTGAGTAAATAAATGACATTTATTTGGAGGCATCCAAAATTGATGGAATTCTTGCAAACTCACTCAATGAGTGGTATTCCAAAACAAATAGTTCAATTTTTATTACCACCTTTGTCGGCTTCTCTTTTAAAAATTTCAGAGTTGCAAATAAATGTGCAACAAATGAAAAAAATGTGTTTTAAAAACTAGATTTTTCTCCATATTTAAAAACATAGATTGCAATATCCAACAGTCCAACTACGTTTTCACAGGAGGGGCTGGTATCCTTTAGGTTTCAAGATAGTGCTATGACCTACCATAAAAAGGACACACCATTTTCTTTCCAATGGCTCTTGTATATGCTCAGTACAATAGATTTGCAAAAGTTCTATTCAGGATAGAGCTAGAGTATGGCATTCTGATTGAGTTACCACTTCTCCCTAGATGTGTTAACCACCAGAAGCTCAATATATCTTCATAATGCTTAGAATTACGTTTCCTTCATTTTCTAACTAAAGGCCTGATTATATTTATGACAGTTAGAGAATTTAATATGTGCATGTTTACTTACTTGAAAAATTAAATTCATCAGCTCACCTACTATTCACTACAGCTTTCATAATAAGAAGAAAAATGTAAGTAGCCTTAATGTTATTCTCTCAAAATAAATTAGATGAATAATGTTTCCCCTTCATTATATGAGGGGGGAAAGAAAAGAAGATAGTACTGAGAATAGGGTTGAGAAAATATGGAGAGAACATACCCTTAGAGATATTAATTAAAGCTGGAATGGAATGAAAACAATAGTATATATTAGAATGAAGTTTTACTTTATGCTCTAAAATTTTGAAAATAGTTTAATAGAATTCAGCAATATGAATTGTGACTCACTTGTCAAATTTGGAGTTTGAATTTGTTCTAGAAAGAAAGGAAAGTTTATTGATTTATTGGTAAACATTTTTATACGATGTACTTAAGAATTCATATTTTGACTTGAGTCTTCAACAAATCCTGAGTGAATTTCTGGAGAGAAAAATGATCACATTATTTTAGATGGAATTTTGAAATTTTATATTGCTAGGTAACATTTTCAAAATGTATATGAAGAATAATAAAATGAATAGTGATAAATTCATAGCTATTGATATGTAAAGATTTTAGTGCTTGAAGACTGTCTCTAAACTACATTACCACCTACCCTACATCAAAATATATTACACATACCAGAAAACTGAGAATGTTACAGTGGTAGACTTATTTAAACAATTTTATTTATTTAAGCTGTCTAGTTGTAAAGCTTTACTTCTCAGGAATCTTAAAGATACAGGAGCAGGTGCCTTATTCCCCGTTCTTGGAAAAGGCACATTTCTCCTATTACGTAACTTGTTCTTTGCATACATTTGCCTCTGTCCACTGAACTGAAACTTTAATTTGGAAAACACGTCTTATGTACCTCTGAATTATCTCACTCTTTACTTGCACAAGTCTGGGCCTTGTCTTTGGCTAATCTTTCTCCCTACAAGACCTTCCTATCCTCTACCTAGTGAAATGTTACTATTAGTTCAAGGCCCAGCTCAGGTGTTCTGAATCTTTTCCTGACCTTCTTCTGGCTTCCACTTGCCCCAGTCAGAGCCACATTAGCACTTTCATGACCCTAGGCTCTTTTGCCTTTGTGAAACACTTTCATCATTAAAAAAACCTTACAAATTATATATTATGAGTGTGTTGGTATAAAGAAGAACATATTAATATTATGTACCAAAACATTTTATTTGACCACAAAGGTCCTTGTTTTTCTTCTGATTTTAAAAGAAATCGAAACATTGTAATGGGCCACATGCTAAAAGTATTGTGGATCCAAAGCATCATAACTACTGTGCCCAATGGAAGGTCAGTTGTATCCCAGTGCACTCTTCCAATGCCAGAGTTAAAGATTCTACACGACTTTGTTCCCATAGCACTTTATTAGCACCCAGCAGAATGCCAAGCACAGAGCAGTCCCTAAGAAATTACGTTTAATGTTGCTAATTAACATTTTACCCTTTCTTTACAGATAATTGATTACATTTTGCCTCCCTAAAATTTATTGTGATTTCCTCAAAGAGAGGGCCAAAGCCTTATGCACTTTTATATATCTAGAGACTCATAAATTATTGGTATACAGTAAATATCTGTTGGATCGAACTGAATGAAATTGTGCTTATCTTTGCCAACTCATACCAGATGCCATTGACTGCCACTCCTGAGGAAATATTCTTCCAGCAGAGGGTAGAGCATCCTTCCACATGAGAGGAATGTTTGAAGCTTCTGATTGTCATTCAAATGTATCGAGTTGTTCCAACTTCAGTTTTGACATGAAATGGACAGATAGCTAAAAATTATCTGTAATGGTAATCCATTACAAAGAATCACCATTGGATTTTATGAGTTATAGCCTTATTTTGGCATAGCACCTCAACTTCATTAAGGTTTAGCCATAAACTTCAAAATGAAAATACTTTATACAGTACCAAAAAGAAATGAGAGAATGAGAAGTTGTCTTAAAAATGATAATTTACAAGAGCTTTCCTCATTTATTTATTTATTATAATTATATTTATTTATTTGTTATAATAATAAAATTTATTTTTCAATATTTATTTCCAATGAGTATAAAAGCACAAAATAAACCACGAACTTATATGTAGGAATATTAACTGCAGATCTAATTAATTATTAGCTGTTTAATATTGTCCCATATCCACTTACTAAATTAAAATGAACTACATACATAAACTATTTGCTTATCCATTCATTCAGTTCAACTGGCATGTAATAAATGCCTACTAGAGTTATTGTAGCAGATGTAAAGAACTATATGTTACAGAAGATCTCAGTCTAGTGAGACAGACAAACAGTCCATTATAAACATTATCCACTCAGATAACTGTTAAGAGAAGTAAACATTTGTGCTAGGGAAACACTTGAGAGGGGCTTCTAACCCTGGTTCAGGTTTCAAGTGATATACTTCAGGTTTTTGTTATTAAAATCTTCAAACGGCATTTTAAACTATAAAAGTCATGAAAGAGAACTAAAAAAGCAATGCATAAAGAAGAAAAACATTTAAGTCACCTGTAATCATACCATACAGAGTTGAGCTACACATTGAAGAACAAGGAAAATGTAGCCAAAAGAAAAGGAGAATTTGCATTCCAGGCATGTACAAAGGCAAACAGGAGTGATATGGCATCCCAAAATCAAAGAATATGCTATGGCATTGGGGCCAGGGGCACAGTATGTGTTATGTATAATGTAAACCAGACCAACCAATTCTGCCTCTGCAGAGAGGGTCACTGGGATATCAAAGGCAGAAGGCAAACAGGAGAACTGGTGGTAGGTCCACATAGAACTCCCAAACAGCAGGAGATGTAAGGTCAGTAAATGTTCACCCACTTCCAAGAGGCTGAGGCTCAGAAGGAAGCAGGGCTGGAGCAATTCTACCTATTCTTTCTCCTCAGAGATCAAATATCTCAGTCTAGGTGGACAATAAAGATTGCCCTATTTCAGAAACCTACATGGTGATAGCTATCTCTGCCTCTATGAGGGCCTTACTTTTACAAAATATTTGCACATTCTTCATTTCTTTAATTCTTCATAACAGCATTAAAGACTAGCAGAGAAATTTCTCACAGCTGACCACCAGAGAAACAGAGCTCAGAGAGATGCAGAGTTTTGCTCAAGTTCAAAGAGTTTCAAAATACCAAGATCAGGACTCGTGTTTCCCTTCCCCTCTTTACAGTGGAGAGACCTGGGTATTCGAGACCTGTGTGTTCCACAGTGGGCAACACAGAGAGTGGGGGGTAGGGGAAGTTGATACTGCTATCCAAATTATTAACTATGAATGCTTCTTTTTTGCCTTGATTTACTTAGATAATTGCTTTAATTTGCCATTTTGTTGAGTACATGTAGCTACATCATTAAGCCAATTTGATTTTTTAAAAGGTTATAGGCTTAACAGAGAATGAGAAAAGGAATGATAAACTCTATTTTTCCAGATATATTTGTAAGCTTTTCAATAGTGACACAAATATGAATATTTCATAATTGCATATTTTCTTTTTGAGAACCAATAGCCATTTTAATATAGAGACCATTAATAGAATTGCCAGATGGGTGCTTTATTTCCTTTTAAAGTGGGTTACAAATAGTAGCAATTAGTCACTGATGAAGACCTCTAAGTCGAGAGGTTTTTCATAATTCAGCACCATGTTAATTTTTGGTATCATCTGCAAAACAATAATACAAAAACGTTTGTAAAAAGCAACATATGTCTTGACAATCTTCTAATTATCTGTGTGTAAAACACTCAGCTCGTCTGCACAGGCAGAACTTTTCACATGACACATTTGTACTCTAAAGCCTACAAAAGATTGCTAGAAATGAGAGAGCCCATATATCTACAATTTGTTTTTATCTGATTCTACCCAGTTAGAGCCCAGAGTTATATTTATTTTTCCCAAAAAGAGAGGCAATTGTTTATATGAAAGACAGAGGGGAGGATGGGTGTTGAACTGAAAGCTGAATTTATTCAGAAAAAGCATTAAAAACTAGACTCCACACTTTTCAGTGAAAATAAGAGGGGAAGGATGCCAGATGGAAATCGGCCAAATGGTGTTCTTTTAGGAATTGTGTCTAAGTTATCCTGAAAGGGAAACAAAAATAAGAGAGAAAGAGAGGGAGATTTCAGCAGAATGACCTGAAAAAGTTTTCTGGCTTTACTTTCCAACAAAGAAGCAGAAAACACTTGCTATTCAAACATCTTAACAAATCTATAAAAAAAATTACTGATTATTTTTGACTAGGAAATGCAATTTATAGTGGCTTTTCTGTGATATTTAAAATTTATCAATTTACTCTCTCTAAAATCAATGATTGATAATTGCATTTAACAACTTTTCAACAGGTTCGTTTATTTAGTGAGTACTGCCATCTCTTCTATCCATCCCACAGCCCTCGTGCATGTTTGGATCTCACTCATCTTCTGCAGACACCCACACAGAGACGTGCCTGCATGCCCACCTCTCCCTCCTACACCAGCTAAGAAGAGAAGCCACCCATGTCACTGTAGGCTCCCCAGAGAACCCACTGTGACTGCACATGATTTTGCTTCTTCAGGAAAAAAGGAACTTGGGTTAAGACCTCTCTTGCTTGAGAGTCTCCAAAAATTTATGCTCTAATTAAGCATGTCACTTTGGGATATACAAAATATTTTATATCAGAAAGCCTCTCGCATAGCCCTCACTATCAATTGGAATTTTCAAAGTATGTAAGTCACCACTAAATTTCCTTTTTTTAACAAATACATGATGATTGTGACAATATGTGCTGGGTTAGGCCTAGAAATGTAAAATTTAGTCAGAACACTTTGCTCCATCATCTCTTTTAAAAAGCAACCAGAATCCAGATATATAATATTTGTGGTTTCAGATTACACATAGAAAACAA
The DNA here is from genome assembly GCF_057802395.1 of Ceratotherium simum simum. Lineage (NCBI taxonomy): Eukaryota > Metazoa > Chordata > Mammalia > Perissodactyla > Rhinocerotidae > Ceratotherium > Ceratotherium simum. The sequence goes on along the minus strand of NC_141907.1, from coordinate 25,292,037 downwards.
TTTTACATTTAGATCTTAGGTGATTATAAAGAGTTAGTTGGGGCTGCAAACATAACATTACTTACATTTGATGAATAAGAATCTATTCTATTTTTACAGTGGAAAGCCCTTGATTACGGTTCATTTATACCTGATACCCTCATATATTTACCTTAAAACAGTAATCTATGAACATACATGCCTCCATGGTCAATGTCTCAATCCTAAGTAATATTTATTACCATAACACATGGATTCTCAAGTAAATATGTAACTTTACTTCAGAAATAATGAGAAGTGTGTTTTGCATTGCATTGCCCAAAAGGAAAGTGAATGTAAGGAAGAAACTATCTTGGTTTTGTTTATATTTCATTGTTTACACTTTAGAGAACTATTGATAAAACAATTAGAATCTTCTGATATATTAACCTTAATAAAATAATTCATGATTCAAGCAAAGCATTTCTAGACTTAAACACATTCTTCAGGTCATTTTAGCAGATATATATACATATACATATGTATATATCTTGTATATATACCAGAAGAATAATAGCTCAATTTTCCAAAAATTGTAGTTCTCCAAGAGAAATCCAGATCCTACAAGTACTATTTTATTCATGTCATCTTTTACAAATGTGAAGAGGTTAGCTGGAAATGCTTATAGCATTGCAAAAGCCTAACACGTTAGCAGACACCAAAATATCATCTAATAATCACTTTACTTATATGACCAAGTATACACAAAAATAAAATTTAAGAAATCTGATTGATGGCCAAAGTGTAAATAATCAGGTAAATAATGGAACTCTACAATAGACCCTTTTATTTTTCCAGATTTAGGTGTGATCAATTTGGACAAACTAAGGTTGGGGTAGAGATTGAGATTGCAGGTCCTAATGAGCACTACAAAAACTATAAAATAGGGTATCATGATGGAAAGTGGTCAAGGAAGCCCCTGGGAGGACTTGACATTTGAAGTGAGATTTAAATGACAAAGAGGAGGCAGGCATATGCAGATAGGAGGGGAGAAAGAGTATTCCAAACAGAAAGCATAACAAGTTCAAAGGCTTTGAAAGGGGAAATAGATAGATAGATAGATAGATAGATAGATAGATAGATAGATAGATAGACAGACAGAATTTTTTTTTGTTTTTTTGCTGAGGAGGATTAGCCCTGAGCTAACATATGTGCCAATATTTCTCTACTTTATTTGTGGGTTGCTGCCATGGTGTGGCTGACGAGTGGTGTAGGTCCATGCCCAGGATCTGAACCTGGCCACCGAAGCAGAGCCCATCGGGCTTAACCACTATGCCATGGGGCTGGCCTGAAAGGGGAAATCTTTTGGCATGTTTGGGTGGCAGATAAAAGGGTCAGAGTGGCTTTTGCTTAATGAAGAATGCTGAGAGTGAAAGGGCTGAGGTCCCAGAGGTAGGCTGGTCCTCAATCAAGGCATGCTTATAGGCTACTTTGGAAGATTGGATTTTATTCTCATTGTAATGGAAAGCCACTGGAGGATTTTAAATAGTGGAAGGATATGTTTGCATTTATACTTTAGTAAGATCACTCCATGGAGAATGTATTGTAGGGAGTACAGTAGAATCAGAGACATAGCTTATGTTGGTGACTTGGACTACAGTCTAGAAGAGGAAGTGGTGAAAAGTGGTCAGATTTGGTACAGATTTTTGAGGTAAAGGTAATAGAAATTACTAAAGGATTAGGTGGCATATAAGGGAAAAGAGCAAAAGATGATCTCTGGGATTCTATCCTGAACAAAGTGGGTGGATATCAGTATTATTCACTCACATGAGAAAAGTTTACAAAGAGAGCAAATTGAAGTATTTGAGGGAAAAATCAACAGTTCTACTCTTGCTCTGTTATGTTTGTGATAACATAAATAACTAGCATTTATTGAGCACTTATTCTACACCAAGTATATTTCTAAACATTTATTTTTTTACTTATTTAATCCTCCCAAGAACCCCATGGAATAAGTTCCTATTATTATCCTCATTTTAGTGATAAGAAAACTAAAGTAGAGAGAGACTTGCCCTAGTCAACCAGCTAATGGAGCCAAGGAGAATCTGGTACCAGAACTTACTACATGACCACTGTGTGCTACTGCCTTTATCAGTGGGAAAGCTAAGTAGGCAGTTGTATTGAGTATGGGGCCCAGGGGAGAAGTCTGGGATGGTGGTACATAAAAACAAAATCCTGGGCCACTACAAGATTTAGACATCTAGTAGAAGCAGCACAGGAGACTAACAAGGCGTAGTCAGCAAGGGAGGAGAAAAACCAAGTGAATATGGTGATATGAAGTGCTTCCAGGGAGAGAGAGTGAACAACCATTCAAATGCCAAGATTTAAACAAAGAGACAGAATCAACCACTGGATTCAGCAAAACAAGTTCTGGTGACTTTGACAAGAGCCATGCCAGTGAAGTGGAAAGCACAAAAGCCCCACAGGAGTGGAATAAAGAGACTTTAAGATGTGAGTAAGTGGAGAATGACCATGTAGACAACACTTGGACAAGTTTCGATGAAGAGGATCAGAAACATGGGGCTATAACGGAGGTAGCAGCTAAGTCAGAGATCTTTTTTTGTGGTTAGTTAGGTATTTTGTATTTAAGATAGGTTATGTTACCACATGTTTAAATGAAAATTAGCATGACCTAGTTGAGAGGAAGAAATTTATCCAGTAGAACATATCTTAGGCTAAATACAAATTAAAGTGCCATGTATGGGAATTGCCTGTAATGAGTTTTAAGTTTTATTCATATAGATTTTACTATATGCTAAAACACTGCTAAAAACAGTAATCATCTTCCTGTCTCAGGGCAAAGGGGAAGAGGGACATTTTCTTGGACTTCTCCTTCCACTTCTGGGACATTGCTCTACTATCTTAGTTCAATAAGTTCTATATCTACAAAGCCCAAGCAATCAAACTATCTAATCCTCTTCTAAATCTTATCCACAAGTACTTCATCAATTCACTTGAATAATTTGGCAACTGGCTTGTTTTCTTTTTTTTTCTTGTATCACTTGTCTCTGTTCTAGGTGACTTCAATGACTCATTCATCTATTTAGCTTCAACATTCTTTTGCCCCTATATTCCAGTGATAATCACTTCCACTCAGCTTTGGCAATCCACACCCCTAGATACGAAACGGATTGTTTCTAAACAAAAAACTCTCTACAGTAATACCCAGAACTGTGAAATTCTCCTCTCTAATCCCCTAACCCCCTCACTCATGCCCAAAAACTCTTCCAAGGTTTCAAAGGCTGACAACCTCCACTGCTTTGCCCTTCCATTTTCTAGCAGTCTCCAATCCTTCCTGGCTTGACTGCCATTCCTCCCTAGTTTTGATCTCCTTGATAACCATTTTCAACACACTTTCACGGGTGCAATGAATTCTTCCATTCTTTGACTTTCTCTCACAGCTGCCTTGCCAATCCCATTACCAAATCAATCCCACCATCTGTTTGCTCTCCTCCTCCTCCTGGGCTGCCAAGAGTTAGTGAGAAAATTAAATAACTACATTGATTGACTCTGCTACAAATTTATGATTTCCGATGTCAGCTGAACTCTCAGAGCTGCTTAGCAGCCCTATTACTCATTCCTACTTGGCTGGTCTTCCCATTCCACACAGCAGCTGTTCCCACCACACCCTCCTCAGATCCCCACTCTCACCCTAACTCCCCTCAGCCTCAACACATGATCTCACCTCCTACTGCTGAGAACATTGAGGCTATCAGGGCTGAACCCCCTCCGCTTCCCTCCTCTACATCTCCAAATGTATCTGTATCTTTACTCATCAGTACTTCATTTTGCATCTCAGAAGAAGAATCCTTATTCTTTTGTCCATCTGATCCTTTGATTCCACTCCTTCCTGCCTCTGCCAAGATCTTGTTTCATCAAAATGCTTTCTCTTTTCTGTTCAACCTCTAACTTTCTTTTAACCTACAAACTTACCTGAATTTCCCTATTTTGTAAAAAAGATCTTTTCCTCCCCTCTTCCACCATCAAATTGCTGTTTCCCTTTCTTTCCTGCAAAAATTCTTGGCAAAGTACTTTGCACTCAACGGCTCTGCTTACTTAAAACTGGCTCCATAAAACCTGATGGAATCTTCTTACCCGGCCACCATGCTGATGAAACTATTAGAAATGCTACACAAAAGAGTCTTCTCTCACTCTTCAATTTTCTTGATCTGAATGCTGGGAATTTGGCTTTAATATGAAGTCATTCACTTACTAACTGCTTAAATTTGGGCAAGTTATTTAACTTCCCCAAGATTTGGCTCCCTCACATTTGCATTGGGGATGCATGGGTCACACTTCAGTTTCCTTTGAGCAAATTACTTTTCACTCACTGAATTTAGCCTGGGAAGACTGGACTAAACAGGACATTTCAGCATTCTCTCTCTGGAGTCTAAATAACAAGCACAGCAATGAAATAATTTAACATAATTGGATTTAAGTCATTCTAGCCATAGTGTTTGAAAAAGATAGTTTACCAATTCCTACTAACCTCTTAATTTACTTCTACCTTTTGGAGCTGGAAGAAACCTTTCTCTTTTCTGAGCACTTTCCTTCATACTCCACTAGTACCTGTGAGTTCCACCTCATGGTTCCTAAAGCTATCTTTGGTTTAAAATATTAAATTATAAACTTGGTTTCTATTGCTTGAAAACAAAGTTTATTATTAGGATTAAATTAGCTAATCTGTGTAATATTTTTAGTGCAAAGTCCAGAGCCTACTAAGAGTTAAATCAATTTTGGCTGTTATTATTGCTTTTGATATTGTTATTATTAGTATGTCTACTCCATTCTTACCAAAACACTTTCCTTCTTTGCTTTTTGTCATACAATTTTCTCCTGACTACATTCACTTCTTTGGTTTTCTTTTATGTTATCCTCCCTTGTCCTGTTTTCACTCTCTCTCTATCTTCCCTGGGGATCTCATAAACTTGCATGGAGTCATCTATCACTAAATGTAGATGAACTGTTCAATTCTTTCCTTTACCAATCTTAATCTCCTACATTTCAAATTCCACTTTCTTACTGAAATGTTCAAAACTAAACTCTGAAACAAACTTCTTTTCCATTCCATTCCTCTTTTCTCTCTCCTCTCTTCCTCAACCTCCAATCATCTACCAAATATTTTACATCCTTCTGTCCATATGTCTCTTGATCTGTCTTCAAGGGCATGGCATCAGAATCACATGATCAGACTTTATCGGACTGTACTAGATACTAGAAAGTATCCCTTTCTCCAGGACTTTTACTATAAACTGCCCTCCACTCTACCAACAGAACCATCTTTCTAAAACACATATTGTGTTATACTCTTGCTTGAAAACTTTCAATGTCTTCCAAATGTTTACAGGATAAACCCAAACCCCTAGGCATAAAATTCAAGGCACATCTCATACTGTTTCCTCCTCTTTCCAGTTCATATCTAGTCATTCATCCAGATGTACCTAAACTCTAACTACACTAGATTATGTGCTTTTTACCAAATAAATGATGAACTTTGAAGTCTTCATGACTTTACTTATGATTTCTTGTCCAGTTGCAATGCCTCTTTCTTCCCTCCTTAGTTTGAGTAAACCTAATTTATTACAAAGTTCAATTCAAAAGCTTCTTGTATCATCAAACCTTTTCCAAATATCTTTACTTTCCCACTCTGTCTCTGTCATCTTATAGCTCTTATAACACATCTGATTCTCTTGGTAACAAATTCCTTGAAAGCAGAGAGAGTATCTTTCCCATATTTATATTCCCAGCCTCAATCACAGTGTCTGGGTAAAATCAGGTATTCAATAATTATTGTTGAGTAATTGTAGCTGTCTTGTGATCTTCAGAATGAAAAAATACATTTTGAAAAACATGTATGAAACATATACGTGTGAAGAAAAACATGTATTTCAAACTATATATTATATATCTAAATATACATATTTAGGTATATGTGTGTGTGCATCCGAAATAATAATAATTTTTATACTTTATGCTCCATTGATTAACGCTTCAGCCAGTTAGTACAAGACTCAACACTGACATTAGCATTTCTGATATACTTTACTTACAATATCAATAGAAGATATATTCAGAATTGGCAAATCAAGCATTGAGAAACCCCTAAATTATATCCCGTGGTAAGGTATTCCAACAACACGATATATCAGAGGTTATACCTTTTCATAATAATATTAGTAAGAAAATTTTTATTTCTAAGTGAATTTTTAAAAGAAAACACTTTACTCTTTCAATTAGAAAAACAAAATTTGAATTGTCACATCATGGGTAACAGCTACATTAAAAGCATGATGGTACCCTCCCAAAACCTATCAAAAACAATAAAAATTTCAAACAAAAATACAAATATTTTAAAAATTATATGATAAACTATATGGAATATGATTTATACAAGAGTTTGCATAAAATTTATGATAAAGCATAAAACATGCACTGTGAAAACTGTGTGTTATGAATGTGGATATTTATCTACAGAACCGTTGAGTTAAATACTTTGCATAGACATGGTATGTGCAACCTCTGCATTATATGGAATATTAAGAACAGCTTTAGCAAGACAGAATAACGTTACAGGACATCTTTCTTGGAAAATTTAACAATATAAATACCACACATTAATCATTATTCATAGACCAGGGGTTCTAAATTCTTAAAACACTAGATACCCCTGGCATGCTATGGGCCCTTTCAGCTCTAACAGATTGAAGTTGAATTTCCTTGGTTGCAAGTCAAAGATGAGACAGAAAACATCCAGGCAGAAAGCATCTAGTCTGATGGAATATCTTTTAATTGGAATTAAAGGTGAAAAAAGAGAAGGAAAAAAAAAAAGTAACTCCACAGGCTGTGCCTTCAATATTGATGATCCTTAAAATTTCTCTGTTACAGAACTACCAGAACTGTCTTACTACAAATGAAATCCTATGAATTATTTTATTTTTTCAAAAGAAATAGTTAGTCTCATAAACTACAGGGCAACGAAAATCAAATCCATACTATTTACGGGCTAAATCTTTTTTTCGTAAAACCATGAAGCACAAAAAGCAAACAGAAATCATTGAAAATAATTTAGTAATATGCTGCAACATAAAAATCAAATAAAAATACTTGTGGATAAAGTGTGAAATAAAATTCAGCTTATAGCTTGAGCAGTTAAGTCAGACGATGACAGAGGTAGAAATAGGATGCCATGGATTTGATGAGTGATGATTCTTTAGCCTTCAGCCTCAAGACAGCCTCCTAGGCATGTCCTCATTTGAGAGCATAACTTAACGTCAAAGAAAGTCTCTTTTGATGGTCAGTATTAGAGGTAAGGAATTTTACATTAAAATCATGCTTTGTATCTATCCCCAAACAACACACAGATCTGCCATATCATCACATGTAAACAGTTTAACTGAACTCTGTGTTCAAAGAATGGTTCCACATCTATGCATTTTAGAAACCATGCATTACAATGTATTTCTTTTGTTATTAAATATACGAATTCCTCTACCAAGGAAGTATGTCTCCAGTGCAGAGCACTGAATTGGTGCCAAGAAATGACCAAATGTGGTTGTTTCCACTTCTTATCCCACATGAAGTGTGGCCACAGGATTCCAAGTCTAAGAGAAATATGTCTCAGTTAAAGCTCAACACAAATCCCTTTAGGGTTGTTTGTTTCTTCCCTCTCTGGTGCTTCCTTCACACTGCTATGAAAGTTACTCCCCTAGCAAATCAGGGCCTCCATTCCTCTGTCTTTAAAGATCTCTGCTGTTTGATTCCCATTTCTCCCCAGACCAAGTTGAATCTCCTTAGCATGAAATCTAATGCCTTACACATTTTGATCATTTTTCCAGCCTCCTTTTATACCATCCTGCCTTGGCACCCACTTGTCCTCCACCAGACCCCTTACTCTTGGCACCGTGTAGTTATCACACCTGGATATCATATATTTATCTTGGTAACAATAGAGTTCCTGGAATAGAGTAGATCCTGAGTAACACAGAAGAATGCAAGCTCTAACAGAGCTCACGTGCTTTATAAATGTATATGCAAATATGTACATATCCCCTCAATTGTGTTACCTAGAATTTAACATTTTATAGGAATGCAATATCCCCAGCACCTTATCTATTGTAGGAACTCAATAAATATTTATTCAATGACTAATATTTATGCATTTCATTGAATGTCCTAGAATCACATAAAATCCCCATTTATAGCATTAAATTAATTCAGTCATTGTTTAGTGAGTATCTACTACTCTACTATAAACAAGGTGCTTTGCTAAGAACTAGGGGGTTATGGTAAACAGGAATCAGACTTGGACCTTCCCAGTGAAGAGATTATGGTGTAATAAGAAATAATACACATATACACTTACATGCAGAAAATGTTCCATCATTAAATGTAGGAAGCTCCAGGTACCATAAAATCATGCAGACAGAGTAACTTAAAATTAGCACTAACAACTTGAAAATCAGGAGAAGCTTAATAAAAGAAGAATTGAGGTAGGTAGGATTCACTCATGTAAAATTAGAAAGACAGGATTGCTGGAGGAGATGACAGTATGGGTTAAGATAAACTGGCAGGAAAGTATGAAGCCGAAAAAGTCACTTGAAAGTTACCAGGCTTAGCTGGAGCAGAGAGTTCATGAAAAGGAAGAATGGAAAGCAAAGATGGGAGAGGGAGATTAGAGTCAGAGGAATATGATTCTAAATTAAGGCATGTGAAATGCATTCTTATTAGAAATGAACAGACACTAGATGTTCCTGAGCACGGCCTAAGAAGCAGCAAGTTGTTCCGTCCTTGCAAGATTTTTGGGCAGCAATGTATGGAATTTTTTAACCCTCAATGTCATATCTGAATCCACTATATATAATTTGTACACAGGCTTTAACAGCAGTTCAACTATGCTCTCCATGTCTAACCATGATCTATTTTATTTCATAGTCTTGATCAGTTACCAGCAGCGCATAGAGAGAGAAAGCTCTTTTTTTAACACATATTTTAATGATCCGACATTGCTAGGTGGCACAGAAAGTGGAATAACTTCTAATAACAGTCATCAGGATATATTAATTTCAAATTCAACTAAACAGTAAGTAATGGTGACTCCTGGAGGACCGTGCTAGGCCTTGCCACCATTTACGTGAAAAGTAGTCAATCTAAACACCCAACTGTAACGTATCTTTTAAAAGAAGCTAATAGGAAAAACTGCAGCAAAATATTTCAAGAAAAGTGAAATAAAACATTCTTCATAGTTAAACAAAACTGAACAGCAACACAAATGACGTAGCAATAGCCAAAAAGACAATGTCATTGTATAAAAGGTGCTTCCCACAGTCACGACAGCCTGACACCTTTGATTAATATAATTCCACATATTCAAAGAAAATCAAAGTGGAGACGACACTATGAGCTTACCTAATTACCCTGCTAAACTACTAGAAAATAAATAAATAAACCCATTGCATATTTCCCAGTGTTTGTTTTAATGAATAGTTTCTAAATTCAAAGAGATGCTCATAGAAACAGTTCAAAATATGCACTGATCATTGATCATTTTTATTATATTCTCATTTATAAATATTCCTATGTTTTATAAGCATGTTTGCATTTTCTAAGTAATTTTTAAAAATACCTTTTCAAAGACATGCTCAACAGCAAGCTTATTTATAAAGGTTGTGAAGTCTAAACCAATAAATAGTTCTAAAATCAAGTTTAAATGCCTGTAAAGGTTTAAGGAAATCAGGATTTAAAGTTGACATATCTGCACTTCGAATCCCAGCCTAACTTGTGACTAGTGTGAGCCCTTTGGATTTAGTAGCAGATAGCACTTAGAGACACTTACTACACGGCAGGCAGTGTTCTGTATTGTATTCAGACCACTTTTGGAATCTTAGCTATACTAGTGAGTAGCTGTGTGACCTGAGTCACATTTCTGAGCCTTTCTTTAATGATAGCTGTTATTTATAATCGCTCACTTTATGCCAGGCAGTTGCTATAATTGGTATATATCAACTTATATTAACTTATTATATGACATATAACTTATACAGCATATTAATTCATCCATATTTCCTAATAATGCCATGAGATTATTATCTTCATTTATATACATGAGAGGTTAAGTAACTTGCCCGTCTCAAAGACTGGTCCATAATTGGTGCTCTAAACACTTCATCTTTTAATTTATAAATTATGTATACCTTTAAATCATATATTTTCATGGGAAATCCAAGAGATGACAAAATATAGTAAATCAAATACTTAGTAAACATATTTAAACTGAAAGATCACACTCAGATCAGATCATTATCAGGTAATTATCAGACAAAAAATTAAATTGCAACTTTCTGATCATCTTAAGATATAAAACCACCAAATTAAAAAGAAAAAAGTATAGACATTACACATCTTTGTGTTTGTCCTGGTACAAATGTTTACCAAGTTATTTTTTATCACAAATTCAAATTTGTCCTTATTGGAAAATAGAACTACCAATTGATTATATACTACCAATTAAAAATCCATTATTTTTATATACTTTCTATTCCATTTGCCAAAAATTTTTACTAAATGAAAAAGGACCAATTTGAATTCATGAGGTAGACAAAGGAAAGAGTCAAGGAGGGGGAAAAATGTAAAAGGCTTTCTTTATAAGGTTTTACATAACAGTGACTTTAAATTTCCACAAATACTTAGTTCTGTGTACAATAAAATATCTGTGAGCAACATAATAACTAAAGTTATGTTCCAAATGGCATCCATACATTAACTACTATAAGAGGCTACAGAAGAATTTTTGAAAGGGAAAAAAGAGCCCTCTGGACCTTCGGTAGAATGCAAATTCAAAGGAAACAAATTGCTTAATTATATATCTATAAATAGGAAGCCAACAGATTTCAGTGATTGGGAGAGAAAGCTCGACAAAATCTAGAGATATTAGTCAGATCCTTAAAATATTTTATTTCTTTGTATGTTCTGAATTGTCGGCAGTGCAAAATGAAGAGAAAAACACCTCCAGAAGGTTTGGTGTGTTTTATAGCCCAATATTCATAACTACTGAGGCCATTCTTGATGCCGTTGGGAAAAGGCAGAACCAATCTGCTGGCAGATGACTGTCTTTGGCTCAGCAGAAACTTCCATTTCACACACACAATCTGAATATGTTCTCACTGGGGAGGGAAAAAGGGATGAGGGACCCCTTTCATGTCATGCACTTGATAAATTATTTCTAAGACGCATACTTTCCTTTCCTCAGGCCTGTCCAAAGGCAGAGTTCCATCGTGACCTTCCAAAATGCAGTTCTTTGTAAATAATTTCAATGGCCCTTAAGAGGATCCTATGAATCACATTATATATTCAAAAATATGATCACCCTAATAAATATCTTTTATATTTTCTCTCAAAATCATGAGTGGTACTTCTTTTTATCTAAGTGAATCTTTTAGGCATTTATTTGTGGTCACTTGGAATTTAAAACATACTTCATTTAACATTATTGCACGTACAGTTATTTGATACGCTTTTAATTCATGGAAGTATTTCATACCGTAAAAATGCCTTTTTTTAAAAAAAATCTGTTCTGGATTCAGAAAAAAAAGTGTATGTTCTCTTATTTTAAAATGAAGAATTATTTTTAATTCTGGTGGCATGTGACATAACCATTAACAGTTCTGAGGCTTCCCTTTTTCTTTTTTTTTTATTGTGTCCATTAGACCCATTGGGAGTACAACGGCTTAGGTCACAACATGAAATATCATGCTAATTAAACTGCTAATTAACTGGTATAAGAAATATATTGCATGAAATAGATTGCTGTATTACTTTGTTTTAACTTTTGTGTCATTTCAACTTGGTAACCACTAATTTAGAATCCTCTAATCACGCTCTTTAATCCAAAAGTTAATCTCAGATGACAAGAGCTCATGATTGCTCAGGAGCCCTGGTGCAAGTATGTATTGCATTTCTTCCCAGTATTAAAAATGGTTTATTGAAAGATCTGGTGTTTACAGATTCTTGGTATTCATTTGAATACAACCTCTTGTAAGGAAGGACAAATTGGAAGTCATCCTCATAAACATTTTCACAAACTTGTCCATCTAAATCGCAAGGCATTTATGTGACTCGCCACCACAGGATTTTTATTTACAAGTCTCATGTGATAAATTAATTGGTTCCTTAATATTATGTGTCTTTCCTAACCCATATTTTTTCCAGTTACATGACTTTAACAATCAAGTTTCAATTTGGGGTTCAAAAAAATGATTTAAATATTTAATAAATATGCAAGAGTTTTAAAAAGTCAACCAGCTGAAAGTTAGAATACATTATATCCACTTGAAATGTATTATCAGGAAGCAGTCAGTTTCTGATCTTTCTGGAATGCATATAGCAAATGTCTGCTTCTTTCATGAGCCTGACACATAGGGGAGAAAAAATCTTTGCTGACCCGCCTTTTAACAGCTAGACAGAGAGATATAGAAAGATAAGAGACCCCGGTCCCCCTCAGCTGCTACTGAGACAGAATTTTCACTGACAAAATTGGGCAGTAGCAATTAGAAAACAGGCTGAGCTGTACCTGATCTCAGCACTAGGAAATGTTCATTTTTCCCCTAACATCTGAGGATATAGTCTAGGAAGATATTCATTTTTAATAACATTAATTTTAACTCCTTGTTAGAAATTCACAAAAAGCAGCATAAAATAGGTTATTATGGTGGTATTAACATCCATAAAAATATAGAGTAGCTAGCTCTTTCATAAAAAATGTAAAAATTATTGAAATGTATGAACTAATAAAAATCTGTAGTTGGCTTTCTTGTCAGATGCTTAGTCACTAAATTGTGATATGAAGTTAACATATAACTTTCTCATGTTTTCACAAGCAATGCTATGCATTGTCAAGAATACAGAGTCATTTCTGAGGCCTACATTTTCCACAGTCACAATTATTATTCAATATATTTCATCCAAAAAATACTTTCAAAGAGGCAAAATGGAGCATTTTCAATGATTGTTTATTTGTTTTTTCCTCTCCAATATGCTTAGGTAACCAATTACTACTTTTAAAATGAAAGCCACTGACTTTCCAGATGTTAAATATTATCCAATTCAATTCAGCAAGTATTTATTTTGTTTATATTTCATACATTCAAATCTTATCATCTAATAAATGCAGCACATTTTCTACTTAATGAAGGACTTTGAAAATAAAGCCTTCATCATCATATAATAGATACTTATTAAATATTTGCAAAGAATAACAACTACTTATTTGTGGATTGCTTATCATAATCAGCATTGGTCTTAGTTTTTATGATAATCTGACAAATAATTTATCATTCTTAAGTTTACAATTTTTAAGCTACTAATAACAGAGAAAGTTGTATCCCTTATGAATGTGGATAAAGTGATCTTCAAAAATTGTTCTTTGACCTTTTAGAAACTTGCACCATTGAATTGTGACAAAGGTTTGATTTCAGCTTTCACAGTTTCCTTTCACTTGTCTAAGCCTGAAAAAATTACAGCTCACGGAACTCCAAGATTTAAATTGTAGCAGACCAGAAACTGATGAATTTTCCTGGAGAACCTTACCTGCACAATTTTGCTGAGTTTCATGCCATAGTATATGGAGAATATTGAGGGCTGAGTGTTATCTTTTCTGTGAGGTACTGCTTATTTCACTTTTTACAGTGATATTGAGTTTATTTTGGCTCATGAACATCTCAGTCAGCAACCACTACACTCTATTAACATGTCAATTACAAAAACAACAATAAGAAAGTTAATAATTGCCAGTGTTTATTGAGTTCTTGTTACATCATACCCACACTGCCTGGATAAATCTCATTTAATAGTCACAATTAATTTATGAGGTAGATATAGTTCTTAATTTCATATTACACATGAAGAAATGGAAGCAAAGAGATATAATTTGTCTAGTGGTCACTCCATTTGTAAGTGTATGACCCACATTTCAGACCCAGGCAGCTTGGATTTCAGACAGTGCACTCTTAACCATTATGATACTGTGTCATTTAGCACATGGCATTGTAATAATTAGCCAGCACGGCTGGAATTCCCATTAGATGTGATCTCTCCCTGTTCAAAGAACGCAGTTGTCATTTTTCTCGGTCCACCCAGATTCTAGCAGCAAACTCTTCATTTTCAAAGAAATTTTTGATGCAAATAGTACATATTTATAATAATATATTTTAAGCCTGCAAAGCAAGTAAGTGAGAGGATTTCTCTTCTTCCCTGTCTACAGTATTTAAAGCAGACCTTCTTTCACAGATTCCATCTTTATCCAATACTTCTGTGTACTAGAGCTTCTGAATACCTTTCACATCAAAGTCCTGCATACTGAATCTGCTTCACTCAGGCTAATAGATGTGTGATTTAAAGAACCACAAAACTCATCTCTACACCCCCAAATAGTTCCAGAACCTAACTTGCACCCCCATCTATAACAGTGTTTTGCATGAAAGCTCTATGGCCCACATGTTGAGCACACCTCTGTAACCAGTGTGGTAGGACTCAAGCCCAGCTCTACCTGCTGCTGGTTCTGTAGCTTTGCAAATTTACCAAAACTCTCAGGGCCTCATTTTCCTCATCTGTAAAATGGGTTTCGTGACAACAATAGTATCTGCCTCATGAGATTGATATAAACGATAAATAGAGCAATTAATATATTATCTGCATGGAGCTGATTCTCAGTAAGTTAACTTTAAAAAGTTATCAAAGGGGCCGGCCTTGTGGCATAGTGGTTAAGTTTGCTCACTCTGCTTTGGCGGCCCAGGGTTCACGGGTTCGGATCCTGGGCACAGATCTACACACTGCTCATCAAGCCATGCTGTGGCGGTGTCCCACATACAAAATAGAGGAAGATTGGCACAGATGTTAGCTAAGGGACCATCTTTCTCAGCAAAAAGGGGAAGACTGGCAACAGATGTTAGCTCAGGGCCAATCTTCCTCACCAAAAACAAAAGAGAGCAAAAGAAAAGTTATCAAAGAAATATTAGAATCAGTTCAACTAAATTATATTTACCAAAACATGGTAGTGGAAGAATAGCACTCAGAAAAATAAGAAGAACTAAAACCCCAAAGCATGTATTTTAATCAATAACATTAAAAAAATTTTTTATATTTTAGTGAAATTTTTACTCATGTGAATGCAATCTGATGATGGATTCTGAACATAACTTTTCCATTGGCAATTCTCACTTACAGTTTCTCCACTGCTCTATATAGCCGTTTTCCTTGAGCCAAGTCTACTCTTCTTTTTTTTTTTTTCCAAATGGATAGAGGCAAGAGGCAAGGGTACATGTTTGTTTTATTCAGAGATAGTGGGGGGATGGGAGAGGCTCGGTAAGTGGAAGTCTGCAATTCTCCCATCTAAATTTCTAATCTTGTAAAATGAAGAAAAAATTGACAAAATTAAATTTTGCTATCTAAATCAGTTCCACAAATGGCCAGAAGTTCGCCTAAACGAAAAAAGTTCAATGTGACCATTTCTCTAAATAAAGATCCAAGGTTATCGATGCCACATTTGTGATTTTGAAAGTGACACTATTTTGCAAATCGGTATGCTGCAAAATAAAAAATCAGCATAATATATATGCTTTCATTTTTCTCTCTACTGTTTCTTTGACCTTTCCCAGTTGGAATGGTAGCAGGAGACTAAAATAAAAGCACTGTTTTTCTGTGTGAGGCACTTTGCTACTAAACAGTAATCATGAAATGACAACAATTGCAAGACTTCTCTGCCTGTTGCTTCTCCTAAGCAGAGAATTACTATTAGATGGAAGAGCCTACAGCGATACACATCAGGGGTAGTGTTTCCTTCTCCTGTGAACCCAACAAGGCTGATCCAAGTCCAGAAATGCCTTTGAAGTCACAGAGGCCTTCATGTGCTGATCAATCTTCTGTAAAGAGCAAACAAAACTGCTTCTAGCACTTTAATATTCTGCCAGGGATGCATTCAGCTCAGCGCAGAACAAAAAGTTTTCCTCTGTTACAAATTGAGTGATTTTGTAACCGGGTACAGGTTGGTTCGATTAACTTAAGAGGGTCCTATTGATTCCAGACATGATTATTTATACCTCAGTACATATTTTCATTTAGTCAAACTAAAGATAGAACAGCAACAACTGTAAATTCATATTTTGCCTTGGTCTTAAGGCCTATGTTGAACTTTGGGTCGATTTGAGTGGAAAACAGCATGTGATTCTCTTAATACTGATGATCAGTATTGATTATTAATATGATCAGAATTACATATCACATTGTAATATTTCTAAGTTATCAAAACCTCAGAACTAGGTTAACATCAAAAGTTAAGAATTTAAATGATCTTAAGATTGATAGTGCATTCCAAACCCGTTGGTTATGGATGAGAAACCTAAGCACCTAAGAACTCAAAAAATGTATCCTGCAGGTCATGCTGTTAGTGGCAGAGCAAAATTTGACATCAAGCCCCCTGACTTGGTTCAGAGTGCTTTTCTCCCTACACTCCTGCAATTATCTCTGTCAAACCTTTTCTCTTTATCTTAAGCGGTTAAGCTCTTCATTTTCAAATTGGAAAGGTGGGGAATGTATTTTAGAAACCAGCCACATGAACATATTTTAAGTCCCATTATATTTTAAGAGACTATTAAAATAGAAAATATAGGCATGTTATAAAGCCATTATTTTTTTATTATTTTGGTCACAGAAAAATATTCAATACAATAGAATTATACAGTTTGTAGACATAATTTATTATAATAGCATAAGTAAAGACAAAAAAATCCCTGTAATAGTATAGATAGGGTACCAACTTCAGTTGATTGTCACATAGAAAGAAGAGGTAAAAATTCAATTATAAAGTTAATCAGCAAGATAAAGAGAAATGAATACAAATACCAGAGAACAATATTTTCAAAATTATTATGGCACATGGTGACTACAAAAAATATGTCGATCTGTTTTAAATATTCACTCTCTTATCTATGTTAATATATGATACTTGTTATATAATTTAGGTTGAAGAAAAGTAGGAAAAAAAAACACATGGAACTTACTGGTAGATAAAATGTTATAATTAGAACACAAATATTTCCCGAGTCTCTTCTATAAGAGCATCCATGATTCTCATCCTCTGTCACTGAGTAATGTAGCCTGAAGGAGGATAATATGACTTTCCAACGGTCTTCAAACTGATTTCACAGGAGCCTACTCTCATTATTTTCAGACATTGGTACCATCTTAATTTAAATGGCTCAGCTGCATTAAATATTATATTTAATTGGCGAGCCTTTGCAGTAGTCATTCCATTTTAGAAATGTTTCCTTTGTGAAAAATGATCTTAATAATGATCATAACACATATGAAATGGCCCAAGACAATTTACTCTACCTCTTTACATTCTAGGTAACAAACCAAAGTGCAAATGTCAATCATTAAACTTTATCTCCTTCTAGTTATATACACGCACGCACAAATGCATACACATACACTCACACTCATATAAAAATCAGACTTTATACAGTATCTTCAGTTGAGCAAGTAACTGTAATGCAAAGAGGTACTTCCTGCATGCAATTCATCTCCAATAAAATACAAAAGCCCTCCTCTGCATACATAAATGCATAGGACCACAAATTTAAAAGGCCAGTTTCCTATTGATATAATGGCCATACATTCCTTGAACACTTACATGGTTTACCGTAAATTCAATCAAAAATTGTGTAAAATGTCTGTGAGTTGTATTGTGATCTTCTGCTTTTACATCATAATAAATTATGTTTTGACAAGTATCAGAATGACCTAAATTTCTTTTTCTTTGATGTCCACTAGTTTCTCACTTTCCCTGATTGGCAGTAGTATTTCTTCTTAGAGTCTTATTAAATAGCATTGAACAGTCTAATTTTCTCAGAATTCAGTCCTGAGGTATACATTTCCATCTTCTTTGTTGATCTAGCACAGGCTCAGGTGATTTCTACATAATGCATCCAATTAATTCAAGCAAGGCAAATGAAATCACATCTATACTAATCTCCACGTTATTAACTATAAACAGTAACGGGATACAAGTCTCCTCTCTTTGCTTGAGTCCATTCAAGTGCAAATCGAAGGGAAGGGATTTCCTGTTCTTCTTTTCATACTCCTGAGTATGACGATATTTGATTCTCATTCTCCACAATAATTGGTAAGATTGCAAAACCTCTCTCACATCCCTCCTTTATTCCACATTGAGAGCTTGATTTTTTTTTCAGTTATTCGTAAAGTCTACTTTGAATCCTTTTTGCAGAGATTTTATTTCAAAGCCATTTTTGTTTTCTGCAAAATCAGAGCTTCGTTTTAATCAGCTAGTGGTCCTGCCCCTTGGGAATCGATTTCTTTTTACACAAGACAAATCCAGGTCTATTAGGATCCAACATTGAGTTGGAACATTACGTGTATTTCACTTACGAGCACATACATTCATTTTACACGATTCCTCAATGTGGCCAGGGGGGTTCGTGGTCTGCACTGTATCCACCTACAAAAAATACAAAAATATATGTCTGCTTTACAGGGATGTGAGTAGGGTTTTGCTAGCCTAGTTCCAAAGCTTGGATGTACATCTTGGCTGATAGTATTCTTTCCTTCTTTAAGATATATTTGCAGTGGCCATAACCTCTTTCAGAAGTCATAGAGACATAACAGTTCTTCCTACAATTAACAACCCAGGGTCATCTAAATCAATACTGCTGACTAGTCTCGTGGATGCTATCTCCAACAAGAGATATTTGCATGTTAAAAGAAACATTGAATTAATTGTGTTTCAGGCTTCAAGCTTTTAAAGACTATGAAACGTCACCAGGAGAGGAGTGAGGGGGAGGAGAGGGTTGTTGGCTTTGTTTATACTACAAATACAAATAAGAATGAAATGGTAATGTTGTTGTCACTGCTCTTACAACTCACACGTCCCTAAAATCTTAGGTATGTGAGCTTGATCTGAATGTTCACACCTTTCAAAGTAGCTCTCTAGTCTCCATATGCAATCATTAGATAGCTCACTGTCTCTTTATAGAAATCTGAGCAATTTACATGCTATCAACAAATGGCCTGTTGATCTCCGGTCAAGGATGAATTACTCTCTCCTTCAAAGTCATGACCGTAAAAGGACAATGTTTTCCAACTTTGTATCTAGTTTGCACAAATAAAAGTGATGATAATACTCCTTCCAAGTGTTTTAGTGCTAATGTCAGTTTTAAATAATGTTAAATACTTATTTCTCTGAACTTGAGCCTGACCAATTTCCGATGCAACAATGCATCAGCACATGATAATCAAACTTAGAAAAAAAGTAAATAATTTCTTTCACTGACTAGTTGACAATTCATTTTTGAAAGTAAATGATGTAGAAAAAAACCAAAAAAGTAATGTCTAATGTTAGAATTGCTTATATTCAAGAGCAGAAAATGTTTAAAAATTGGTCTGACTGCAGATTAACAATATAAGCTGTATAAATTTAAGCAGCTTTAAAATGTCTTAATTTTAAATTAATTTTTATCCTTTCCTAGAAATAAAAAGAATATTTTTTCTTTCTCTAGCAGTTCTAAAAGTTAACATAACTTGGGATGTTCTGGCTAATTACACTAGCAGCACACACATTTACCAACGCATGTATGATACGTGAATTTTCATGATTTAAATTGTAAGTTTAAGATGAACATAGTTTATCTTATTTTACACAAACCATTTCACTGCACATTTCACTTCAAAACTGCTTATGCACTAATGAAAGCTAAATATTTGAAAGCTTCAGATATTGTTTTTTATTCCCAAACCAACTACAACGATGTAGCCATAATGCACGCCAAAACTACATTAGGTCTTCCTGTGATGTACTCTTACTATATATGTATGTATGTTATGCCATATATGTTGCCATATGTATTATGTTGCCATAGTACTTATCAAATATTTAACTGTTTTTGTCAAGTTATTCATTTAATTCTCACATCCTATACAAGGCTACCATTTGCTCCATGAGGGCAAACATCATGTCCACTCTGTTTATCACTTCCTTCTCAGTGTTGGCACATAGTTGGCTCTCAATGAAAATTGCTTTACTGAATGAATGCTTATTGGGGAATAGCTAATTAAGGAAATCATATTACTTGTCACATCATACTATTCGTTTTATCTAATTTTAATATTTTGAAATCATATGGTTATTTTAACTTTCTATTATTTGTCATACGATAGATTATGGAATAGACCTTTTGCAAACTGGAGTAAATGTTATTTATTTTACTAGCATGTTATTTTTCCCATTTTTTTCCCTCTCCAATTCTTTCTTAAATTTAGTCTGTCCATCTAAAATTTCATTAACCTTCTCTTTTTAATCTTTCTCATATAATAGTCATTCTCTTCTTTCCTTAAAGGAAAGATAGTATGTAAAATTTTCTGCGTGGTTTTTAATAAATGAATAAACAAGTAAAACGATTTTAAAAACATAGGAAATCAGAGGCGTCAAAATGTTTCATTTTTTATTGTCATGACCTGACCTACTTTTACCTTACAAGCATACCCAAGAAATAGAATGCACTTAAGTAATACAGTCACCATACTGCCACACAGCATATGAAATCCTCTTGGTAAAATGTTATTGAGGAATAGAATTAATTTTCTCATTTCATAAATTAACTAGGTAAGTGCATGTTTCATGTTTTTGTGGTTTTAAGCTTTGATGCACTGAACAAATGCCTCTGTGCACTAATATTCACCTGTCACTAAAGCCAAGAAAAATGGATTCTTTCCTCACCATTAAAGATTAATGTTTGAAAACAAAAGTGCATACCTCAAATCACTTATTAAATCTATGGAGAACTACTCAGGAATCACCATTCTGAAAACTGTCATTGGTGAGGGTCAGAGTAGAAATGGATGCTACCAGGATGTGTTTTTTGATTTGAATCAGCTAATTAAAATGGCCCTGGAGGCAATTTTCAGATCACTACCACTGAGGAGATAGGCTCTAGTAAATCAGACCAAACCAATCTTTCAGTCAGGTCCAATTCAGTTGAAGTTGTATAGACACAGCCTTTGTCTTCACCTTTCAACCTTTCTCCTCAATTTGTTCTATCACCCAGGCAACAAGTCACACACACACACACACACACACACACACACACACACACACACACAATGAGATGAAATCAAGTCATTCCTGGAGCACTTTCTACCAGGCCATTTCTATATCTCACTCAGTTTCCATTTCCTAACCAAAGAGACTCAAATAAGCCGGGAATTTAATTAAAAGAAATTATCAGTAAAAAGTTAACTTATTAAAGCTATGTTCTTTTCCAGACTTCCCTGGACAGCAATTGGTGACTAGCTAAGAGAAGGAAATGGAATTATGCAGAGAATAGGAACAGGATTCAGTTTTTGGTGCAAGAATATACTGAACACTTACACATAGGAATAGACATGCTCTTAATGATTGTGAAAAAACTTCAAAACCATAAACAAGGAAATATGTATATTTTGAAAGGAATATATATCTATTTTCTACTTATTTTTATTAGGTATGCTTCAAAACTAAATCACACACCTATGTAATTGGTTAAGTACAAGTATCTGTTGAATGTGTTTGCATATAATTGGCAATATGTAAAAGGATTCTACGAATATTCATTATTTTTTCCTTGACTGATATTCAAATCTAGGGACAAGTAAAAGGTATCATACAAAAAGCAGAGTCTATTCTACAACATAGAAAACTAAATTGATGGTAGTTTCTGCAATCGAGGAACAGGAATTGATATGCATATTTTAGAGCATAAATGCATAATAGGAGTTGAACCAGGGCAGAGGCACTTATGAACACTGAAAGTTTATCTGCTGTTTTTTTTTTTTTAATACTGGAAAATCATTTGAAATAGAAAATGGGATATAAGGTAAACATGGGAGTTGGTAAGTGGAAAACCATAAGGAGGACAGCTCTGGATGGTATTTTGGTCTTTTACTTCCTTCTGATTTATAGAAATGAGGTACCAAAAACCATAAATTATAATAATTATTACTTACTATAACAACTGTATAGATGTTTATTACAGGATTGCACTTAACTATCTAATTTAACCTCACAAAGTCCTTGCGAAGTAAAAATTATAACTTTGATCATTTTACATATAAGAGAATTTTAGCTCAGAGAACTTAATCTTCTTACATAAATTCATACAAATAAGTGATAGATTCAGGGCCCCAAACCAAGACTTTTGGCTCCTAATCAAACATTTTTTACTCTACATTCTGTTTTCTCATAATTATGTTTTTAATCTGATTTTGAATCTTTTAAAAAATAAACAGCTGAGTTATAACTGCCAATGTCTCCATTTTTGCCATTAAGGAATAATAAGCAACCTTAAGCAATTTTCCTAAACTATTATAAACGAGGGTGGTAAGAAGCTCAGTTCTAGAAGCCTAGGTATTTGTCATACTCAGAATTCTATCATAATTACTTAAATTGATGAATACATAAGAAGCAGCATCAATGTACCTGAAAGTTGTCTACATTGTCAAAAAAAAAAAAAAAAGACAAATTCTATCCAATCAAAGAAAGAGATGTCTACACCCACTGACGTGTGAGAATGTACGCACACACACACAGACCATTCATTAGCACTGTTCAAACTACACTCTAAGAAAAGAAGCCTTTTAGATTGTGAGTCAACCACTGAACAACTGGCCACAGAAGAAAAAAGAGAGATAATATCATGCCAATTCCTCATCATAGGTGCTTTGTCCTGACGTCAGAATATGAATGATTTGTGCCCTAACAAAAGAATGCCTTAGGCTGGACGGCCGAGCAATCAATATTTATTGATCGACTGACTGTTAGAATCATGGGATCTCAGAGCTGGAAAGAAGGCAAAAGGTTATAGAGTCGAATCATGTGAGAGGCATTGCAGGAGCAATGGAAGGAAGCACAAAGCAACATCTGGCACAGTTCTGGTTCTGGGGAAAATTTTATTTATCTTTTGAAAAGATATACAAATATATACATATAAACAGATTACTAACCTTGGGGAGGAAAAGATAAGAGCCAAGTAAGTAAAACTATGAAAGCTCCAAAGAGCCAGAAAAGACTGTGGTGAGGGTAGTAGGAAGAGGGCTCATTGACTAATTGAACCTAAGCTGGGTCTTAGAAGACAGGTAAGCTTGAGATCTATGGAAAAGAGAGAAAACTGCATTCCAAGAATAGGCAAAGTTGTGAAGAAGATATGAGGTGAGGCCAGGAGGCAGTGAGCAGATTTCCCTGCCTAAACCAGAGATTTCCTTAATTCCACTCAATTCCATCATGAGCTGTTTTCTCTACTTTCTCTACTTAGCTCAAGTCTATATATAAAATGAACCAATGTAATAATTAAAAAAAAAATCAACAAAACTGTCCTGAATTTCCTAAATTAGAAATACGTAGACAAATTAACTGTCAAAAGCCAGAGTATGCAATTAAAACAAATGTTTGTTAAAACTAAGGTAATTAAGTATTTGAGGATTCCTGCTCTAGAACAGCCTATTCTTAAATGTTAAATCTTGTATGACTTAATTCATAATTTTATTTTTTCTTGTTTTTCTTTTAAATAAATATTTTAAAGAAACACTCTTTCTAAATCCGGGAGGGATAAAGATCAACCTAAACAGACTGCTCTGCACTATACCAGCAAAAACATTAGAATAGATCCCAACTCTGCAGTTCTAATTACATTTGGCCAAAGTTCAGCATTCATGCATTTCCATTCTTAAAGCTTATAATAAAAATGTAAAATGATGCAAACTTAAACTATCATCATTATCCTCTTCAGACCACACTATGGGCCACCTTTGGAAACAAAAGCAGTACTGGCTAGTATTCACGTGCCAAAGCAATAAGTTGCCTGAGAGAAACAGGGACTAGATGTTAATGAGAAGATGAAGTGAACAGCAAACTCAGCTGTTCTTAAATGCCACTGAAATTGCAATACTGCGCCTGAAAAATTGAGAGCTACTTGGGGAGCATTAAACACCCACAGAGGGGAGTGGAAAGCAGTCAAAGTGTTTCTAGGTGATGGATAAACTCACTGAGTTTGATCCACTAACAAGGAAATGAAGCAAATGTCCAAGGAATTAATTGGGTCTTGAAAAAGTAAATGTGAGATAGGACAAAATTATAAAATCCAACCAACAGTTTCATGCTTGAAAGATATGTTAAAAGTATAAGAATTGGCACGGTGATTATGTGTTCCCTTGGTTAATAACAGATGGGGGCTGGCCCATCTGGCTTAGTGGTTAAGTGCTCGCGCTCCACTACTGGCAGCCTGGGTTCAGACCCTGGGCGCGCACCGATGCACCGCTTCTCCAGCCGTGCTGAGGCCGCGTCCCACATACAGCAACTAGAAGGATGTGCAACTATGACATACAACTATCCACTGGGGCTTTGGGGAAAAAAAGGAGGAGGATTGGCAATAGATATTAGCTCAGAGCCGGTCTTCCCTAGCAAAAAGAGGAGGATTAGCATGG